>NC_059073.1:32455977-34905977 GCF_020497125.1 Mauremys mutica | reverse complement strand
TGGTTATGAAATAATGCAAATTCTTGGCCGAGAAACAGCTGAAAGCAATTTTTTTAGGAAATTATTGTGGTCGACCTACCCTTCTCAGCTATGTTATAAATTCTGTTTTGACTTTGAAGCTGGTTAAAGTTACAGATTTCAGCCCTGATCCTACAAAGATTTATGCACATGCTTATCTTTAATAACTGTAAATAGTACTCAGTCCTGCAATCTGATCCATTAGTGAGGAATGATGTCCCTCTCCATAGCCTCAGTAAGGGGTCTTTGAGTCGTCATCCATATGTGTGTAAGCTGAAATCAGGGCCGTGATAATATATAATGATAAATGTAAAAGCAGCAAAGAGTCTTGTGGCATCTTATAGACTAACAGACGTTTGGGAGCATGAGCTTTCGTGGGTGAATACCCACTTCGTCGGATGCATGAGAGTTAATCTATAAGGTGCCACAAGACTCTTTGCTGCTTTTACAGATCCAGACTAACACGGCTACCCCTCTGATAAATGATAAATGTATGTACCAAGATATTATGAGTAAATTGTGGACCAAAACTGCTAATTTTTATTTTAAAAAATACAGTCTCTATTACAAATATAAAGTGTACAGCTATAAAGTTTCAGAACATGGTTCATTTGCTATTATGGCTAGAGTAAATATCTGTCAATATTTACTTTATAAACCCCAGTTTTCTGGGTTTGGGCATCTTACTATTTCAAACCACATTGAACTAAGATGTCTTATATCTGGTTTAAATCCAAATTCTGAATGTTCTACAGGTAACAGTGTAAATCATTTGAACCACATTGAAATTTTATGGTTTATATATTTAGTATACAAAAAGGCCCCCAAAATGGTTTTGTGAGCTTTTTCTCTATTATTTTTTTAAAGACTTCATTAAAGAAAAGAGTGGTAACTTCCTCTTTTGGAATGGTATAAATATTGCCATTTAAATTTGTATAGTATTTTGTATCTGTATGCAGATCTAGTATACTTGATTTAGAGGTGTTCACGCTAAGGTGTTAGGAATTAATTGCAAGACTGAGACCTAAAGGGTAGACCTAGCAGGGGGTTGATTCCAGAATCAGAGCCTTACTCCATAATTTTCAATGGCTTATGAAGCATCAAATAACTTAGAATTTTTTCTTCAGCTGTGGAACAAAATGATGGTAGCTTGTCTTTAAAATTAATCAAATGCTTTGTAACAGTTTGGGTTTTTTAAAGTCTTTAAAGAAGATGTCTTGTATATTACAGTGGTTGCATCACTGCTTAGTAAGTGTCTTAAGTGTTCACACCTTATATTAATTGTTTCTGTATGCCAAGTCCATTAAAATGACACATAATATATACTCAATACTGGTCATTACACTGTTGGGTGTGGAATCCTTAAATAACTTCAATGCATAGTCCTCTGAAAGAAACATGAGTTGACAATGATATCAGATCATTTCCATTGAGCCTATTTCAGTTCACCAGGTGGTATGATTATATATATATATATATATATATATATATTATATATATATATATATATATATATATATATATATATATATATATATATATATATCAATAAATCCTCAGTTCTTTAAGAAATTCTGTTTTATTATCATAAATTTCATGAAATAATGACACAATATACAGTTATAATAAGGAGGGCTAAAAATACTGAACTGTAAAGAATACAATAGCAAAGACCTATACACACATCAAATCAGCAGTTTGTTTTATGTCACTTTCTGGTTTTGATGTTCCTCAGTTATGCAAAGGCGGCCTTCTGTTTGGAGGAGCTTATGATGACTAATCCACACAACCACTTATATTGTCAGCAATTTGCTGAAGTAAGTATTTTCAAAAGAATCAGTTGTGTTTGAATAGCTGTTCTGGTTTTGCTACTAATGGGAATAATACAAATAGAATAAAAAATATTTTTTTTAGTATGTTTCACCTTTGGGATTTTAAGTAAGTACAAAGAGAAGGCATCAGTTTAAAACACCTGATAGAAAAGACGGTTACTCACCGTAGTAACTGTTGTTCTTCGAGATGTGTTGCTCCTATCCATTCCATGTAGGTGTGCGCGCTGCGCGTGCACGGCTCTTCGGAACATTTTTACCCTAGCAACTCCGGCGGGCCGGCTGGGCGCCCCCTGGAGTGGGGCCGCCATGGCGCTGAATATATACCCCAGCCGGCCCGTCCGCTCCTCAGTTCCTTCTTGCCAGCTACTCCGACAGTGGGGAAGGAGGGCGGGTCTGGAATGGATAGGAGCAACACATCTCGAAGAACAACAGTTACTACGGTGAGTAACCGTCTTTTCTTCTTCGAGTGATTGCTCCTATGCATTCCAGTTAGGTGATTCCCAAGCCTTACCTAGGCGGTGGGGTCGGAGTGAGACGTGGCAGAGTGTAAGACTGCAGAGCCGAAGGCTGCATCGTCTCTGGATTGCTGCACCAACGCGTAGTGGGAAGCGAAGGTGTGAACAGAAGACCAGGTGGCCGCTCTACAGATGTCCTGGATGGGGACATGGGCCAGGAAGGCGGCTGACGAGGCTTGCGCCCTCGTCGAGTGAGCGGTGAGGCGGCACGGAGGCACACGAGCAAGCTCGTAGCATGTCCGGATACATGCCGTCACCTAGGAGGAAATCCGCTGCGAGGAGACCGGCTCGCCTTTCATACGGTCAGCTGTGGCGAACGCCGGAAGGGCTTCGTCCGCTCGATATAAAAAGCGAGGGCTCTGCGGACGTCCAGGGTGTGAAGCTGTTGCTCACGAGGTGAGGCGTGCGGCTTCGGGAAGAAGACCGGAAGGAAGACCTCCTGATTGAGGTGAAAGGCCGACACCACCTTAGGGAGGAAGGCCGGGTGTGGTCGAAACTGCACCTTGTCTCCGTGGAAGACGGTGTATGGTGGACTAACGGTTAGAGCACGGAGCTCAGAAACTCGTCTTGCCGATGTAATTGCGACTAGGAAGGCTGTCTTCCAGGAGAGGTAGAGTAGAGAGCACGTGGCCAGGGGCTCGAAGGGCGGTCCCATAAGCTTGGCCAGAACGAGATTTAAATCCCAGGTCTGGGTAGGACGCCGCACCGGCGGGTACAAGCGGTCCAGGCCTTTAACGAAGCGGGAAACCATCTGGTTGGAGTAGATGGACCGACCTCCCATGGATGGACGAAAGGCGGACACTGCTGCCAGGTGCACCTTCAAGGAGGAGACCGCAAGTCCTTGTTCTTTAAGGTACCAGAGGTAGTCCAGGATTTTAGGGATAGGGACTAGGAAGGGATTAAGGGCGCGCTGATCGCACCAGAGCGCGAAACGCTTCCATTTCGCGAGGTAGGTGGAGCGAGTGGAAGGCTTCCTGCTTGCAAGTAGGACTTGCTGTACTGCCGCCGAACAGTCCCTCTCTGCGTGGGTCAACCACGCAGGCACCAAGCTGTAAGATGGAGGGACTGTAGGTTCGGGTGGCAGAGTCTGCCGAAGTCCTGTGTGATGAGGTCCGGCCATAACGGAAGGGGAACGGGATCCCGAACGGAGAGCTCGAGCAGCAGGGTGTACCAGTGCTGCCTCGGCCAGGCCGGCGTGACGAGTATTACGTGGGCCCTGTCCCTCCGAAGCTTGAGTAGCACCCGGTGTATGAGCGGGAACGGAGGGAAGGCGTAGAGGAGGTGATACGTCCAGGAGCAGAGGAATGCGTCCGACAGGGAGCCTGGGGAGCGACCCTGGTACGAACAAAACAGGTGACACTTCCTGTTCTCCTTGGAGGCAAACAGGTCTATCTGGGGAAACCCCCACCTACAGAAAATTGTGTGCACCACATCCGGACGAAGAGACCACTCATGGGAGAGGAACGATCCGCTGAGATGGTCGGCCAGCATGTTCTGCACTCCTGGAAGAAAGGACGCTTCCAGGCGAATCGAGTGGGTCACGCAGAAGTCCCACAGGAGCATCGCTTCCTTGCAGAGCAGGGAGGAGCGAGCTCCGCCCTGCTTGTTCACATAGAACATCGCCGTCGTGTTGTCCGTGAACACCGCCACGCAGCGGCCTTGCAGACGGGCGCGGAAGGCGAGACACGCCAAGCGGATCGCTCGCAGCTCCCGGACGTTGATGTGGAGGGAGAGCTCTTGGGGCGACCAGAGACCTTGTGTGTGAAGGTCGCCCAGGTGAGCCCCCCATCCCAACGCCGAGGCATCCGTGGTCAGAGTGACGGATGGGCGAGGAGGGCGGAAAGGGACTCCTGCACACACGACCTCTGGGTCCAGCCACCAGCTGAGCGAATCGAGGGTAGGCATCGTGACCGTGACCACCATGTCTATGGGGTCGCAGTGCGGGCGGTACACCGACGCCAGCCAAGATTGAAATGGGCGAAGGCGCAGCCTGGCGTGCGTGGTCACGAATGTGCAGGACGCCATGTGGCCCAGGAGGCGCAGGCAGGACCGAACCGTCGTCGTGGGAAAGGTGTGTAGGTCCCGAATGATGGAGACCATTGTCTGGTGCCGAGACCGAGGGAGGCAGGCCCTGGCTAAACTGGAGTCGAGGACCGCTCCGATGAACTCCACTCGTTGCGATGGAGTTAAAGTGGACTTCTCGGCATTGATGAGAAGGCCCAGCAGCCGAAATAGGGATAGTATTTCCGTCATCTGGTCCATTACCAGCTGTCGGGATGTCCCGCGAACCAGCCAGTCGTCGAGATACGGGTAGACGTGTATGCGACGACGGCGGAGGGCTGCGGCAACCACTGCCATGCACTTGGTAAAGACCCTTGGCGCGGTGGACAGGCCGAAGGGTAGCACTGCAAACTGGTAGTGCGCGCTGTTGACCACGAAGCGCAGGTAGCGTCGATGGGGAGGGTAAATTGCGACATGGAAGTACGCGTCCTTCATATCGAGGGCGGCAAACCAGTCTCCCGGATCCAGGGAGGGAATGATGGTCCCCAGGGTGACCATGCGAAACTTGAGCTTGAGCAGGTACCTGTTGAGCTCCCGGAGGTCTAGTATGGGTCGGAGACCTCCTTTCGCCTTGGGGATGAGAAAATATCGGGAATAAAATCCCCTGCCACGCATGTCGTGCGGCACCTCCTCTATGGCCCCCAAGCTCAGCAGAGTCTTGACCTCTTGTAGGAGGAATTGCTCGTGAGAGGGGTCCCTGAAGAGGGACGGGGAAGGTGGGTGGGAAGGAGGGGGCGAAACAAACTGAAGGCGGTAACCATACTGGATAGTGCGAAGGACCCAGTTGTCCGATGTTATTTGGGACCACACTGGAAGGAAGTGGGAAAAGCGGTTGTAAAATAACGGGGTAGGATCCGGGAAAGAGACTGATGGGCCGTCCTCGGGCGTCCCATCAAAAGGCCTGTTTGGGCCCTTGAGGGGCCTTGGGAGGGGCCTGGGCCTGGTTGCGTCTGTTGCCCGATGGTCTACGGCGGTTTAGGTTAGCACGCCGACTATTATATGGCCTTGACCTGGCCTGGGTAAAGGGCCGGTAGGGCTGCTGCCGGAATGACCTCCTCTGGGTAGCCGGTGTGTGCATACCCAAGGTGCGAATGGCAATTCGACCATCTTTGAGGGTCTGAATTCTGGAGTCCGTTTTCTCCGAGAAGAGACCCTGAGTGTCGAACGGGAGGTCTTGAAGGGTGTACTGCACCTCAGGCGGCAAGGTGGAGGACTGCAGCCAGGAGATACGCCGCATGGTCACACCGGAGGCCAGGGTTCTGGCTCCTGAGTCCGCCAAGTCCAGAGCGGCCTGGATGGAGGACCTGGAGGCTTTTTTGCCTTCTTCCAAGAGGGCCGTGAACTCTTGACATGAGGCTGTTGGGATCAGCTCCGAAAATTTCGCCAGGGACACCAAGATGTCAAAGGTGTAACGAGCGAGAAGAGCCATCTGGTTGGCAATCCGGAGCTGGAGGCCACCCGCCGAATAGACCTTCCGGCCCAACAGGTCGATGCGCCATGCGTCTTTGGATTTTGGCGCCGGAGCGGGCTGCCCATGCCTCTCCCTGTCATTTACGGACTGTACCACGAGGGAGTCCGGAGTTGGGTGGGTATAGAGGTACTCGTAGCCGGTGGGCGGGACCGAGTACTTGCGCTCCACGCCACGCGCGGTGGGAGGGACGGACGCCGGTGACTGCCAGATGGTAGTGGCATTCCGCTGTATGGTGCGGATGAAGGGCAGGGCCACCCGCAGCGGGGCCTCAGCTCCAATGACGTTGGTCACCGGGTCGTCATCCTCCGGGACCTCCGCCACGGGGAGGTCGATAGCCTTTGCCACCCGGCGAAGAAGGTCTTGGTGGGCCCGCAAGTCAATAGGAGGGGGGTCTGCCGTAGAAGCCCCCGCCACCGCCTCATCCGGCAAGGATGATGAGGACAGACCTTGAACCACCGCTTCTGGAGCTGGTTCTTCCAGGGGGTGTGAAGCCGCCTCGGACCCTGGATGCTGTGTGGGACCAGGTGGCAACGGGGCCTCACCCGGTGGTGATGGGGGAGGTCTGCTCACCGTGGCTTCAGGCACCCTATGTTTGGCGCCTACGTGCCTCGGGGGAAAGGGGAGTCCTTGAGGCTCGTGGTAGACCCAAGGGACACAAAAACCCCACTGCTGCGGTCCGTGGTCCTGGCCTTGGGGGTCGGCCCAGAGATCTCTCCTGCTGCCCGCCTGAGAGGCGACTGAGGGCTGATGAGAAGGCCAAGGCAGAGCAGAGGCGCTGAAAGAATGCGCCGTGGATGCCGGCAGTAGGTCCCTGGGCGGTGCCGAGGATCGGTGCCAGTCATCGCGGTGCCGGGATGGAGAGCGGGACCAGCGACTGTTGCGGTGCCGGGAGCTCGACCGGTGCCGGGAGCTCGACCGTGACCTCGACCGACGGCGTCGGGAGCGGCTTCGGGAGTCGCGGTGCCGGGAGCGGTACCGGGATCCGGACCTCCCTCGGTACCGACGGTCGGGCGACTGGGACCGGGAGCGTCTCCGGGAGTGCGACCGGTACCGCGATGTTGAGCGGTACCGGGACTGCGACCGGTGCCGAGACGGGGAGCGGTACCGCGATGGTGAACGGTGGCGAGATCTGGAACGGCGTGGCGGTGACCGTCTGTGGGAGCGGGACCGGGACCAACGTCTATCTCGCCCGTCAGGGGGAGGCGGCCGCATCATCGCCGGCTTGCCCGCTGACTGAACGGCCCACACCGGCGGTGCCGGGGGCCGGAGGCTCGGTGCCTCTGTGAGCTCGATGAGCTCTCTCGCCGTCGAGAATGTCTCGGGCGTGGACGGGAGTTGCAGCTCAACCGCGGTTGGCACCGGGGAGCAGGGTAGTACCGGACTCAACGGCTCTTGCGGCGCCGGAGTCGACGGTACCGTGCACGGTTTGTGCACCGCCGCAGCCGGTACCGGAGGCGCCGGTGGTGGCTGGGCAAGCGGTCCCGTAGCATGCGGCTTAGAGGCCGTCTGCGCCGTCTTCCGTTTCCTCGCTGGAGAGAGGGAACGGTGCCGGGACGCCGGTGCCGGCTGCGGAGCTCGAGCAGTCTCGGTACCGGGGCGGCTCGGAGCCGCCGGTGCGCTGCGCGCCAATGACGATTTCGGTGCCGCTGGGATTGGCGCGGGAGGTTGAAGTGTCGCCTCCATAAGGAGTGTCCTGCTCCTTTCTAGTTCTCGGCTTAAACGCCGTGCAGATGGGACACTTATCTGGACGATGTGTCTCCCCGAGGCAGCGCAGGCAGGAGTCGTGCGGGTCCCCGACAGTCATGTGCCGCTGGCAAGCCGCACAGGGCTTAAACCCCGGTGCCTTGGGCATGAGCCCGCACCGGTTGTGGAAGAAGAGGGGCTAAACCCCTCTAATTCCCTAACTATACTATATCTAACTAAACTTATTCAACTAATCTAACAACTAAACTAACTTAACCAACTATGTACACGTAGGAAATGGAGAAACGCTAGGGCTGTGGAGGTAAAGGAGCACTCCACTGTTCCAACTGGCCGTCACGGGCGGTAAGAAGGAACTGAGGAGCGGACGGGCCGGCTGGGGTATATATTCAGCGCCATGGCGGCGCCACTCCAGGGGGCACCCAGCCGGCCCGCCGGAGTTGCTAGGGTAAAAATGTTCCGAAGAGCCGTGCACGCGCGGCGCGCACACCTACATGGAATGCATAGGAGCAATCACTCGAAGAAGAACTTTGCAATTTCAGTAATGATTTTTTTTTAAATCCTAGGATTACTACTATTACTAAATTATAAATAAGAATTAAACCATCATTTGTTGAATGTACAAATTCTTATTGAAATAAACTAAGGTTGTTGAAATGTTTATGCTCTTCAATGAAGTTTCAAAACTAAATGCATGAGAAATTAAACCTTTACATAATATGAATGCTTTTCTTGTGAAGTATGTTTTGCTTTTGGTACAATCAAGGGGCCAGATCTTGCAGTTCTCCTTTGTAGGAAATCTTGCCTGACAGAGAATTGGGAAAAAATTACGGGATTTGGCCCAAGATATTTAACAGTTTGCACTAGATTCCAGTTTTTAAATTTAAAAAAAATGGCATTATTATTATTAGTGGGAGTAAATACAATTCATTCTGTTTACATGGATTAAATATTAGATAATTGTTCAAATTTAAGAGTCTACTTATATCACTTTGTGGTTCCTAGAAATCCAGATTTCTAGAATACATCATCTAATATGTATTCCTTATCTAGCTAATGTAATAATGGGAATTAATTCATTTAATTTCTCCTTTATTCTGTCAGTGAGTGACATTTTTAAAATAGCAGTGACTTTTTTTTATAGTGAGAGCAAGTTTTTTTTTAAATTTGATTATTAAAAGGATTACGTACCTCACAGGCTAGTGCTTTGCCTTTTGTGTTTCACCTGACATTCAAGATTTAGATGAGTTTTAATGGCCTTAAGAGTAGTTTCTATAATCTCTTTGATTCAGATAGATAGATAGAAAATATCTACCTACTGTAGTTTCTGGTGCCTGAGGCATGATGAAACATGCAAGTTTTCAAAGTAGTAAAATAAAACAGGTTTAATCAGTCTATAATTTTAACAGGTTAAATATACCCAAGGCGGGCTTGAAAACCTGGAACTATCAAGAAAATATTTTGCACAAGCATTGAAACTGAACAACAAAAACATGAGAGCTTTGTTTGGACTATACATGGTGAGTTTGAATGAATACTCATTGATTGTGTATTGTCATTTAAAATTCAGTGATCTTCCTAGTCTAATATAATAGTTTTACTGATTTGAATGAGAGTTATTAACTATCAGGAAAGAATTGTTTGTTCAGCCAACGCGCGAAGGGCCTGCTTCCACACCAGTTGAAATCAATGGGACGCAGGAGGACCTAGATTCTGTTCTTGCTCTACCCCTGACCTTCACATCACCCTTCCGTGCCCTTAGTTCCCCATATATCAAATGAGATAATTATACGTCAACCTGCGTAAAGTGCTTTGAGATCTAGTTAGCGCACTGTAATGGGGTTTTGGTTTTGTTTGGGAATTTAATTTCAAAAAGTGTGATTATTCTATAACCTTGTCTGTACTGCAGAAACTTTGCAAAAATTTCCCCCGTTTCCTACACCAGTTCAACTCCACCGGGGGGTAGCAACAGAGGAAGCCTAGTGTAAATGAGTGGTCGACATTTTAAGTAATTCACCTTTGAAAAGCAACTGGATGAAGTGAACTGTGAGGGTACTAGAATTATTATTTATTTAACCTTAACTTACCATTTACATGCATTTTGGGGGATTGGGTTATTAATGGGAACAGTATGTGCTTTTTAACAATTACAGTATATTTATTATTGTAGGACTGTCTTAACCTTAAGTTAACAATGTGTTTTTACTTGGGAATTAAAAAAAAATTAGTGGACACTAATTGTCAATTAGATGTTTGGTAATGAATCAAACATACTATATGTAATATCTTCCCTTTCTATTTAGGGTGCATTCAAGCACTGAATTGTTAAGCATTAATGAGACCGAATTGATAATAAAATAAAATCTTTTTCCTAAATCTGTGGCTTCTTCATTACTGAGAGGTGATGGGATTTGCTGCTGGCAGAGTATGTAGAGTCCCAGTGTTTCTGCAATCACAAGTTGTATAATTAGTTTTGAGAATTTTCTGCAAGCAAGCAATTATCCCTTATGTGTTTTACGTTAATGGAAACTTCTCTAATGAAGCTATGTTCAACATTTTATATTTATTTTAAGGGCAGACATGCACAACTATCTTAAAACTGTTGATCTCTAATATGTCAGTCTGGATACTAAGGATATGTCTACACTGCAGTTAGACACCAGCGACTGGCCCATGCCAGCTGATTCAGGCTCTCAAGGCTTAGGCCAAGGGGCTGTTTAACTGCATTGTAGACATTTGGGCTCAGGATCCAACCAGAGCTCTGGGACCCTCCCACTTGCAGATCCTAGAATTCAGACCAAGCCTGAACATCTGCACTTCGGTTAAACAGCCCTTAGCCTGAGCCGCATAAGCCTGAGTCAACTGGCACTGCCAGCACCGCCTGTTTTACTGCAGTGTAGACATATCCCAAGACATTGGGTTTTATAGCCTCCTTGCCAGCAGATGGAGACCGAAAGCTATTTTTGTGACACTTTCACCCCATAAATGGGAATGGACTGATTGAATATGCCCAGTTCTTTTTCTATCTCCCACACAGGGATAGGAGAGAGAGACCTTCTTGTGGACAGCTGAACCCCAAAGTCTTTAATTTTAGTGAGATCAGTTCTCAATTCTTCGAACAGTCTAGTTTTAGGCTGGAGACTGTTTATGAGCCAAGAGTTCATTTTACTTTCTTTCTTCGTTCCTTTCTGTTGGACTGTGTGTGGCGCACACCACCAGTTCCTATGGTCCCCTCTTTTGTATATGTATCTATTTTGCAGTCTTACTGTTTTTTGTTTTGTAATCCTAGTCTGCCAGCCATATTGCTTCCAATCCTAAAGCAAGTGCAAAAATGAAAAAGGACAATATGAAGTATGCCAGTTGGGCAGCTAACCAAATCAATAGAGCTTACCAGGTCAGTATGTTGTCTACATTTTAAAGTCTTCTCCTGGACATACTGCGTATCTCCATGTTATGATAAAATGGGTTACTAAAAGGCAAGTCGTCTGCATATCTTAATAGCTTTTCTGCTTCTTTTAAAGTTAAATAGGACAGATTTGCAGCTTCTGTAAATCAGCATAACTTGATCGATTTCAGGTCACACCAGCTGATGATCTGATTCAAATATATGCGTTCTATTTCTGTGTAAAGGACTCTGATGTTTTACACGCTGTATTAATCTGTATTACCTACTGATATTGTTTTTGTCTCTATTGATTAATCCTTTCTAGTATTAGCATTGAATGCACAGGGTAGCATTATATGAATCTCCAAGACTTGGGACTATATATTTTGGATTGTTTCATCATATGTGATATATCAGTAGACAATTAAAATAGTTTTGAATTTCTCTTTTAGTTGTGTTATTTACTAAAAGAAAACTAATTAAAGGCTCTTAGTATTTGCCCTTCCCTTCAGGTTTATAAAGATCAAAATAAATTATTTAACAATGTACCAGATAAGTATCCTAAAATGTGCCAAATCACTGTTGGTGCTGCTTTTCCATAGTTTATGTAGGAAGTGGACATGATATATTGCACAAAATTAAACTTTGTGGACCAGATTCAAAACGCATTCAAGATAATGGGAGTCTTTCCAATGATTTAAAGCAGGGATCGGCAACCTTTGGCCCGCGGCCCGCCAGAGTAAGCACCCTGGCTGGTCGGGCTGGTTTGTTTACCTGCCACGACTGCAGGTTCTGCTAATCATGGCTCCCACTGGCCGTGGTTCACCGTCCCAGGCCAATGGGGACTGTGGGAAGCGGCGCGGGCCAAGGGATGTGCTGGCTGCCGCTTCCTGCAGCCCCCCTTGGCCTGGAGCGGCGAACCACGGCCAGTGGGAGCCACAATTGGCCGAACCTGCGGACACGGCAGGTAAACAAAGTAGCCCAGCCCGCCAGGGGGCTTACCCTGGCGGGCCGCATGCCAAAGGTTGCCAGTCCCTGATTTAAAGGGTTACGCATCAGGCTGTATGTAGGTTTAAAATAATACTTGAATAGGAAACAGTTATTAGCATGTTGATTTCTGCTATCACTCTGCTTTCTGAAATCGTGTCCAGAACTTGGTAACTACTCAGCTTGTTTATTGTTTGTACTTGGTAGGAACTGATGACCACAATAAGGAATAGCACACCTTGTGCTAAGTGTTGTACAAACACACAGGAAGGAATGGTCCTTTCCCCGAGTTTACAGTCTAGTTTAAGACAAATCACACAATGTGGATGTAACAAATAGAGGGGAATGGGGTGGAGAAGACGACATTTATAGTGACAAGTCTTTCCTCTGAGACTATTTTTATCTGTGTAGTACAAATTGAACCAGCTCACTCACTCAGGCCTATCATTCAAGGCAGATAATACCAAATTCACTGAAGATGGCACACACAATGAAGAAAGCCTGTTACGAGCCTGGCCTCCCTAGTAACACTTTCCTTGCTGTTGTATGTAAAAGGTTGTGGTATTGCAACACAAGCCTTTCTGGTCTCTCTCACCCTCTTTTATCGAACAAAATTGATTTTATTAAATGTGAAGAAAAGTCCACTTTTCTCTTTGCGTTGGTATCCTTTCTGGTGTACGTTGTTATTTCAGTGTCTGGGTGGAGTGTGTTATCTCATTCCCCCACAATGCCTTATTAGGATGTTTTCTTCACGGTGCCTTACTGCTTTCTAGCTTAAGCTATTTAATGGTATAACTAATGTTCTGCAGCTGACGCTTGTGTAATTTAATTGGGCTTTCTCTTCATGACATCAGGTCCTGACCACATACAGCTTTACTAAAGCAAGAGCGCACGTAGGGAATAGCTTCTCTGGAAAGTGTCAATGGCAGGTGTCAACTGTGAGACTGTTTCCACTTTGCACTGTTAGTCAAGTGGTTCCTGACTCAGCACACTGATGATTTCTCCTTTGAAACAATGTGGTGTGAACCACAGTATACCCATAAAGAAATGCACAGTTACTTGATAATCAAAAGGATGGCTTATGTCCCCATATTTATATGGTTAACTGCACATCATTCCTTATGTCAATAAATCATCAGCATATTTCTTCATGACAATAAGCAGTGTGTGTGGAATGCCATCCTATCTTTTTATATATGATTTGCACAAAAATATGAAAGACTCCCATTGACTTCAATACGCATTGAATTGGGCCTTATGTATCTGAAGTAAAATATTGATAGGAATCCCACGGATTGCAGGATCCACCAAAGAAACCTGGTGAGCAGAATGTGAGTTGCATTTGGTTTCTTGTAGCTAAGTATAGCGGGAATAAAACAAACCACAGAGATTAAAGGACTCAAGGCAAGATTTTTTTTTAAAAGTGACTTGCGTGCCCAGTTTAAAACACTGGATTTTGGGGGACAGGTGCTCAGCACTTTCTGGAAAACAGCCTCTTTTAAGGTGTCTCAAGTTGAATACCCAAAGTCACAAGCCCCTTTTGACAGTGCTGGCCTTAGTGAATTTGTGGCATAGTCAGGATTAGTACTATGGAATCTTGAGTCTCAGGTTGGAACTTTAAAACTAGAGGTTTATTAATAAAAATGAAAGCTTGTAGTTATTTGGTTCACAGCCACTCATTCTTGTTCTTCTCATGTGGCTGTCTAACAGCTCACTATCACTCAGGAAATGTGATTTGTGTGGTTAGTGTTTGTTTTTGTTTTACTCTATGGTGCAGTTATACAGTTTTTGTGAAGTTATGTTGGAGCCAGGTTAAAATGATTGGCTCCCCGTTCTCAGTTGATGCTTACCAGAACAGATCACATTAACACAACGAAAATATATATTTAAAACAAATGTCAGAACTTCTTTGTGCCTTCATTCCTTTGTGACACATTGCATACTTCAGATGTATTTTATAGCAGTTTGGGATAAAAAGTGACAAATACCATATCTGACTAAAACTGCAGGGGGGGATTTCGATTTGTAGCATGTATCTACTCAAATTAGATTTTGGACAGCAATTGGCGTGAACAACATTCTTCTTGCCAAAAAAAAAAAAAATACAGCTGGACAGGACCATTTCCCAATCCCACACTGCTTAAAATGTGAGTCTGACAAAACCGTGGTAGGGTTTGGTGACACCATATTAAAGACAGAGAAAATCCAGGTGGTACAGGAAATGGTGGTGTTGCAGTAGGTGGCCATCTCCCTTCTGAGTCGATCTGGAATCAGACCCCTGGCATAATATTGTGGTGTTGAAGATTGCCATTTTTCGATGTAAAGATGAAACTTTGGTCACTTGTGCCAATTAACGTCCCTATGGCCTCTTTCATGAGAGGAGATTCCATTTTGGATAATTAAATAGTCTATGAAACTCCACCCTTCTCCCACATTCCCCAAAGTTCTGTGCAAAGTGAGATAGGAGACATAAAATCTTAGTGAGTTTGCCAGGGGTTTATGAGTTCTGCTATGTCGACTTGCTGGCATTGTCAGCAACTCAGTTTGTCCTTCCGTCATGTCTGTTCTCTTACTCCAGAGAGGTTAGATGCATTCTTCATCCTGGTTTGGCTGCCTAGCAAAGTAATGTGGATTTGTGGCTCTGAATATGGATGTTTTAACTGAAGAAGTATAGAGGTGTTGGGAGTTCTATTGCAAAATATATGCTCTTGAGATGGCTTTTCCATGTGGATTTTAAACTTAGATTCCCACCAGTGTCATGCCCAATACCATTAATTTTGGATAACTTCTTCTGTTTTGTCAAGTTTAGGTTTACAGGTTTATTAGATAAATAGTCAGTTATTTTGTTTTTCAGTGGATCTCTATTTTTGATAATTAAAAATGTTTCTTTAGTGGCCTACTTCTCTTCATCTGGCTTCTGGAACTTAATTTTAGTCTTTTGCTTTGTTTTTCTCCTGTAAGCTTGAGTCTCTATTCAAACTATTGAATTGCTTTTGTTTCTTGTATTAAGTGGTTTATTTTGTTTGTGAACACTCAGATGAAATTAAAGAAAACAAAATTTACGCAACAATTTAGGAAAACAAAATTATCCAAGATCTGTCAGACTGGAATAGGCTCCCAAGGAAAATGGAGTTAGGAATTTTTTTAGGAGTACAAATATTTCCACTTACATATTTTTTGGCAATCCATATTTATTTAGGTGTTCAATATTTGTCCATCCCTGCTAACTAGTGCTTCTCTAACTGTGCTTGGTCTAGTAGAGAAATGTCCATTTAGGAAGGGAGAATCGTCTGGTATCTGGAACTCCTGGATCCTAACCCTGACACTAAAAACAGGATTACTTCTCAGGGCATTGGGTTTAATTGTTTGTAAAAACACTGTTAACCCATCATATGAAAGCCTTTATAAAAGTACCAACTATTGAAGAATAAGTGCATTTCTATTATATTAAACACTTGAGACTGGTGGCTTGTTATCAAGATTAGGTTTTACATTGTGTGGAGGTCACAGAACATCTTTTTAGGGAAATTCTGACCTGTGGTATCAAAGCAAGCTCCCTACAGTTGTATATAAAATCCGTTTATTTAACTATCGACATGAATCACACAAAAAGTGAAGAACTACTTCTTTCTTTGTGTCGCTTAACATCAAAACAAAATATGGCTACCTAATGCTCTCCAATTAGATAATTGGTTTAGCATGTCCTGTGGTAGAAGCATTTCAGCAGAGGCAAGCAAGTTTGATTAATGCTCATGAAAATCTTTAATGTGATCCCACTCGTGGTAACTTTCCAGATAAATGTTTCTTAGGCACACTGCTAAATTCTTCAGTGTTAGTGAGTCACATGTTATTTATGATTGGAGAGGTGATTCCGTTACAAACCATTTGGGAAACAGAAAATTAAATCATGATTAAAAAAAAAAAAGGATTCCGGCTCAATCAACTGAATTGCAGTATAATGCCGGAATAGACAAAATAATTGGTCGTCAAGGAAAATTTGAAGTGATTAGATTTCAAGCTTCTATTTGTTATGATGTGGAGTTTAGTTTTATTTGTTCTAATTTAAAGTGCATGTCAGTATCATTAAGGCAGCCACTCATGAAACTAACAAGTAATGTTTCTTAAATTGACATAAAATATTAATTTTCTTCTCAATGTCCTTAAAGCAGAAACAGAAGTAAAATTCTGCTAATTTTGAAATCCCCAGCCTCCCTTCTCCGATCACCCCCACCCCATCCCCCAACTGTTTCTACCATGCAACATTACTTTTTGACCACACCTTGCACAGGCTTCTGTGTATT
This sequence comes from Mauremys mutica, assembly GCF_020497125.1. NCBI lineage: Eukaryota > Metazoa > Chordata > Testudines > Geoemydidae > Mauremys > Mauremys mutica. Next base: position 34,889,706 of record NC_059073.1, on the reverse strand, counting down.
ACTGAAAGAATCACAGGAATCATAACACATGCTTTTTTTTTTTTAAATTTTTTTAAATCAAAGCTGTTTCTCAAAGAATTGGACCTCCCCAAGTATTTGATTGGGACTGTTCTTGTTTTGTGTGGGAAAAGAAGAGCATAGAAGAGAGGGTTTTTTTCTGTTCTGTTCAAATCCAGGCAAAAGATACTTTATCAGCTGGGAAGGCAAAAAGCAATCTCTGCTGTTCCTCTAAAGTGTTATCATTATGGGCATTTATGGGAATCTGACAATTTAAAAGGTGGATTTACATCTACTAGCACAGGCAAAATTAAATAGCATTCCACTTCCAGAAAAAAGCAAGGTATATTTTAGTTAAGGGATACAGTAAACAGTTTGTCATCATAGCTACATTTTATGCTTCTAGATATTTAATTTGTAATGCCCTTTTATTTACCATACCAAATCTAGTTTTTTAACAACACAAAGCTAACAGCTAGGAATCAAGGGAAACCTAATGTTAGACTGTAGCCTAAGGGGTCAAAAGCAGGTTAACAGCTCCTGCAGCTTGCTGCTGCTGTGATATTACCTGAGCTTGATCACTTAATCTTTCTCAACAGGTCATGAGAAGTTTGCTAAATTAAGTTAATTACAAGAGAGATGGGACACATCATAAATCAAGGACTAAGCATGCAGGACAGCAGTGGTATTTGAAGGAAAAAATCATTAAATTGTAAATTTATTGAGTGTTTAGATGTTAACATTTAGTCAGAGAATAGGGTATTTTACTAACAGCAAATTATAGTCAGTACTTCTTTATCACCAAAATATTTAGTGTGGGTATGTTTAAAAAAAAAATTGGTGGTGGCTTTTTTTCCCACTTGACTGAAGCACCAACATAGCCAATAAATCTGTTGTGTTTATATCAGGCTGATGAGTGATGGGAATTGTCAGTACAGTTAGAAAACTCATTTTGAGATCAGCATGGGGTAGTCAACCACTATTCCCACCCCACCCCCCCATGCTAGGCTACTAGTATAGTATAGAATTTTAAATGCTAAAATGTACAAAGGTAGTATTTGCATGGCTTCATATTCCTTCATTACCAATATAGGCTTTATTTCAAATTCAATCTGGAATTACAATTGTAATGGTAGATTATAATTAAATAAAAGGTTCTGACTCACAATCACAGTTGAACCGAGAAATACATTTATGGGATCACTGCCTTGCTTTACAGTATGTTTTTCTAAGTAAACTATTCCATTCCTGTGCTGTAAATAATATGGAGTCTTATTAGTTTTTTTTTATCATGTGCAGATCCTTCCTCTGTCAAAATATGAACATGATCTAAGTTAAATCAAATAATAGACCAGTTTTTTTAAATGTTTGTAACATCACAAAGCAGACAATGGATACATTCTTTTCTCTTGTTAAGGTAAATGCTAACTTAAGTGGTACAATCTTATTGAAACATTTGTTTGTTTTTGCAGTAAATTGGTACACGGTGTGTTTTAAGTTATTTTTGATTAACATTTAGAACCATAGCTTATACAAGACTATTGCACAGCATTGTTAGTGCATTTTCTGTCACATGATTGGTAAAAGTGAGTTTATTCTTTTCCTTAGGTTGCAGGTCGCAGTAAGAAAGAGACTAAGTACTCTTTGAAGGCAGTGGAAGACATGTTGGAAGCCCTGCAAATCACTCAATCTTAGGCTGTCACAAAGAGATCTAATGTTAGATTTTACAACTCCATGTTCAACCTTTAATGATCTATGAGTTATGTTACTTTAAATGCCTAATTCCATTGTTAGTTAATGTGCTATCTTAAAGGATGTTTTTATGAAAATTTAAAATGTCTATTTATTGCTGCTGTGAAGAAGACACATGAAAACTCACTGAAATGTATAACTTATCCCAGGAAGATAACAAAGAAATTAAATGTATTGCACATCAGTCTCTTTAGATCTTATATGTACAGTGACTGCTTTTTAAGCCATAACCTGATGTAGAAATAAACTTGTTAAATGATCAAGTACAATTATGTATTGGGCCTGCAGACTTGTACATATAGATGAAATTATCTTAATTGAATGCTTGAGTTAAAATGTGGTAAAAGGTAAACAATTACTGAGCAGTATTCATTATACAAACATGAATCATTACTGTTCCTGTGCACAGTTTATTCAAGAATACATTTGATATTAAAGTTTTTAAGATATTTTCTTGTGTATAGAAATGAAAACAATATAATCATGCCCTTGGTTTCAGTGAAAATAACTCACATGCTTAAAGATAAGCATATGCTTAATGCTTTGCTGGAGCCTTTGCGTATAAATGCATGAGCAAGTATCTGCTTGTCTATGCAGCTATGTGATTGGGGCATCTGCCTGCACATTTTTTATTTGTGCAGTTAAGGACAGTAGGAAACCACCTCATGCTTCAAGAGCTATGTGAATACAGTATTGTGTACTAGTTGTGATATTTACTGAGCAAAACAGTGCAACTCGTGGTTTATGAATCTTTGGTTCAGTCAGAATTAAGCTGCTGTTAATTCATAAACCATGGCAATTTAGTCATGCAGATGTTTCTTGTACTGCAGTTTCAGCAGTAGGACTGCAGAGTGGAAATTATATCAACTAAAAAATTCCAGTCGGAAATACTTCAACCCTTGATTTTATGATGGATATCAACATAATTAATAGTACAGCTCATATTTGAAACTTCATATTCTTCTATACCCAGAGCGAGGTTAAGTCAAAGGCACTATAAGCCTTCTTAAGGCCCCAATTCATGTGGTCATGTGATGAGATCAGAGACTTTCAGCTTTCATTGAAATAAATAAAAGTTTCTGTCCCTCATGGATTCACAAAATAGCTTGAAAACATGACCCAAGGATAACTGATATCTGCCAGAGTCTGCCTACAATAGCTTCAAAATGTGAACTGACTTATTCATCTTAACTCTGAAACATGCTTCCACCCCAAGCAGGAGTGGGGTATGGGCAGTGGGGCCTTGAGATGTGGGTTTTGCCCTAGATTGCCTTAATTCAATCTTGCTAAATGTCAAAAGGCATGTATTATAATGGAATAGTTAACATTTCAGAAACATGGTTTACTTCATTTGGGTCACTTCACCTCACAAAGATTTAAAACAAAATTCATTAATTTGGTTTTACAGTGAATCATTGAAACAAAGCATGAAGTTTTTCCAAACAATGGGTTGAAAATTTGGTAAAATTATTGAAAAATAGCAGGTACGTTTTCCCATAGGTACTTGTTAAACGTGAAGCCAGTGATGTATGTATTTTGGTTTTACATGAATTGCCTTTGATTAGTCAATTCAGAATTAGCTATATTATTTATAATATTTACTATCAAGTGTAGGAATAAAAGCTAGGATTTCTTTTCCACATTAGGAGTTTTTTCAGTATTAATTGTACCAAGATTAGAAAGTGGCAGTTCTCACAAACATTTTCTGTCCTTAATTATGATCTTATTCCTCATCAGTTCCACAGTCAAAGGATTTCCACCTCCAGATTACTTCTATATAAAAAGTTGCCCTGTCTTATGGGATATACTTTAAATATTTAAAATTTCACTTTTATACTAATAGCTAAAAGAAATGTATGTATTCAACCAGTTCGTGAGTAAATCAAGGAGATACTTTATTACAATAACTGATTCACAGGCCCTTTTTATTGTGTACTTTTAAGATGGCAATAATATGTCAATAGAGAATATTAAGTGTGAAACTCTCAAAAGTAAACCTAGAGATTTCTTCATGAATTTACAGCCTTATACTGTAGGAGTGCGCCATCTAGAGTTTTAAAAAACTCCATTAATTTCTACAGCACATTCTCCAAAAATGTGTTTGCATCCTGCAGATCAAAAAGAATGGGAAGCTCTAGCAAAACACATCTGTACAAAAATAAAGTCTCTTCTTTGCCTCAGAGGTTTAGATTTTCTAAATGGGTTCAATTTGCTGTATGTTTTATATCTAATGTAGTTTAGTTACTATCACTATAGCATTAAAATGTGAAACCCATTGAAACAACTATTTTATAATGTACACATTCATCTCTGACTTCAGTGAGTGAAGTACAAGATTCATGCTGTGAAGTTTCAGCTCCTAGTATTGAGTTTAGGATCATCACTAAAATAAAACCACAAAGGTTCTAAGTATAGTAACATCCAAAGTGTTTAAACATTTTACTGTGTGTAATTTGTCATTTTGTAATTAGGAATCATTCCCCCCAAATTTATTTCTGCCAATTGTAATAAACTTTTGTGCAGTGTTTACCTCCCAGTGTACTGGTCCCATGCATCAGACAGCTGGTGGTCCTTGAAAACGAACATATAAGATGTTCTGTGTGAGACCGCTTTCAGCATAACTAGCACATTGACAACTTATTTGTCAACTCTAGGCCGTTTTACTAATTCCCAAATTATCCACAAATAGATATCAGTTTTGTTCCTCCTTTGAAATTATTCAGTGACGTGTCATTTTATTGACTGCTCTCAGACTATCTACTATAACTGTTTCATCAAGTATTCCCTCTTTGTGTTATGTGACTAGTCTCATGGCTTGGATGCTTCCCCAAGCTTCAGAGCTTAGAAAATGGCCTAGCGAATATTTATGCAAATCCACTAGCATGAATATTTGTGAAATTTTCTTTCCACTAACACTTGCAAACAGTTGGCCAGAATGGTTATGGAAAGTGATTGAAAGGGGTTGCAAATACCATCAAATATAATTGAGTTTTCTATTTAGATAAAGAATTGTAAATCCTTTATTGCATTATTCCCACCTTACACAATTTTGTGTCTAAGATCTATGATAACCTCATTCATATAGGTTGACTGTTCCAAGAATAGTAAACATTTTCGTAAAATACTGTTGATGTTGCCTTGGTCTAGTGAATAGAATTTCAAACAAGGGAGTTTATTTAACTGAAAAATAAATGTCACTAACTTAGGTGCTCTGACAATAACAAGCACTATGTAAGTGTTAAGTGTTGTCATCAGTGTGCAGTCTCCTCTCTCTGAAGTAATAGGCTGTCATTCCGTATTGTTTCAACTGGCACCATAGATTAGGCATCATATGGAAGCATCACATATTGAGTTACAGCATTCTGCTTTGAGATATTGAACAGTGAAGCTGTTATTTCTTATGTGGTTTTGTGCACCTGCAGTTTGACAGCATGCATGATGGGAGGTAGGTATTTGTGTTTTGAATTGGAACAAAATGCATAGACGTATACAGCAGAATACATGTTCTCCAGATGCAAGAATGTGTATATTTTGTGTAGAATAGATCCTCAAGCCTCTTGCAGTTTAGTGTCCGGAATATCTTGCAGTTGCTTTGGGAAGTTCTGTTATTAGTCAACGGAGGGTTTCCTCTTGGCAGTGTTCTATTTGTGATGGCACCCTTGTTTGCTAGTCAGTGCATTTGCAGTGGAACTTGTGTTTCAGCCAGCTTTAGAAGGGAGGAGAAAAGGAAGGCAAATTAAACTTGATTTACTGGCATGAATTCATTAGCTTCTTGTTACTTGCACCCACATATGCCAAGAAGACCAAGCACTCAGGTTTGGCATAATTGCTCTCCATGTTGTAACTGAAGAGCTCCTATATATTTAGCTGTACGACTAAAAATCCATTAAAATCTAAAACATATGCAACACAGTTAAAATAATTTATGTGACTTGATGAGGCTATCCTGGAATGCAAGGCAAGGACCATTCTCCCAACCTTACTCAAATTAAGATCAGAATTTAGCAGTATTACAATGCTGCTTTAACAGTTTTTTGGGTTTTTTTTGGTCCAGATAAATGGTTTCACTTTATATGCTTATATTACTTGCTTTACTCAGTGCTTGAAAGAAGAGAATTCTAGGATCAGTTATTTGATTGGAGCTGTAGATATTTGGATCTACATGGAGGGTAAAGTACTTTGGATTAGTCATTAGTCTTCTCTGAAATGATTCTGCACCCTCAAAGATCTGTAGCCTTTTGATAGGCACCAGCAGGAAGTTGGATTTAAACCAGAGAGTGTAGTTTTCAGAAATACAAGTTCATTAATCTGCTTGCTTCTTAAGGGAAAATGGGAAGGGGGTGGGGGTGGGTGGAGGAGTGTGCTCTAGGTGCTGAATGTGAAGTGGTAAAGACTTTTCTCACACAGGTACATTTATTCGTTCTCTCAGGAAATCCTCCAATTGCAAATGACAGCGCAAGCCCCTCCGTGCTCTCCAGCCTGTTTGGCAAGGCTTTTATTTGAGGAAGGGGCTCAGGGCAGGGAAGCTATGCAAAGGCCTTTACAACACATATGCTTGGGGGGGTGGGGCTCTGAGTTGGCCAATGCAAAGAGGGCTAATGCGACAAGCTAAAATATGTCCCCATTGGTTCTGCATTTGGGGTCCCATGGTCCCATGCAAGAGGAGTGTAGCTGTATGCCAGCAACAGACTGGCTATCCTGGACTGGGATTGTTAGTTCCAGCCCTCCCCAATGCACCCAGAGTAGAAAGCCTGAGTATCCTCTGTGTGAGATCTAGCTGAATTAGAGAGCACAAGCCAAATTAGAGCACACTGGTTGTTTGAGGGGGTTTAAGAGCAGGAGATGGTAGCATTTATATTACAAATATAAATGTAGCTAGGAAAAGGAAAGCAGGGAAAAGGTCTTTTGTATGGGTGCATGCTACATACTATAATTTATGGGCCTAACAGTGAGGGCAGTCTATGCAGAAATAACAGAGGATGGAGAAAGAGTATATTAACCAAAGCAAAAGGAAACACTTTGCTAAACGGCAGCAAAAATCATGGGACTTAGAAGCAGCATCCCAGCCAGCTATTTAATTTTTTTTTTTTAAATCCTCGCCCCAGAAGCTAAAATCCCATTGACTTCCATGAGGCCAGGAGTTCACCTGTATTGTGTGTGACCCTTTTCCCTGTGCTTTGTATTTTTTCTACTTAGGCCTGAATTCTGCAGTCTGATCGATGTGGGTGAACTGTGGCCACATAAAGCCTTACTGATTTCAGCGGGACTCTGCAGATGTAAGGGTCTATCCAGACAGATCAGATTGATGCCTTAGACCTTCATTCTGCAAAGATTTATGCACATTCTTAGCATCAAGCACACAAGTAGAACTACTCAGTTCATGCGTCTATTTGCATGCGTAAATTTAAGAACGTCTTTGCAAGTCTCTGACAACCTCTTGAATTTTGCTCAACTTCTATCATCATTTTTAGTTTTTCTAATTACATTTCTTTTAAAAATGTATCATCTAAAATGGCATAGAGCTAACTAGGAGGGAAAACATTTCTAACCAGGGTGAGCTTTACACTAGCACAAGTTTGCCAGTTCTACTTATAGGAATTAAGGGCCTCAGCTGGTGTAAATCAGCATAGCTCCAGTGGCTCAATTCTATGCAGCTAGCTAAATTTTTTAGGTCCCTTTTGTGTTCTGATTTTGCACAGGTGTTAACGACCACACTAGGTGCAATGCTGTGGAGAATCAAGTCCTAAGGTTGTAAGTGCAAACTTACTTCTGTCCCCTTGTCTGTCTGTAGTGCAATTGTTTTCATTCAGCCCCTGTTAGTACTAGCCCAGCAGCCTTAGTGTTAAGAACAAATAAAGAGCTATTCTAGGCTGAGCTTCTGCCAATGCAGGAGCAGGACCTAAGTTGATGCCTTCTTTAAAATGAAATACCTAGAGCAGGCACTGGGAACGCTATTTACTCCTGGGGCGGTGCTTACCCAAGCAGATCTCCTCTTAATATTCAGGTGAGTTCTACCAAAAGAATGAAGGTTCGTGCCCCAAATGTATCATAATGTTCTGTAACAAGCTTTTAGCTTTTGGACATAGCATTTGGAAGTGATATTTTATACCATGCTGATGCGGTTCACTGGGAAAATGACTGCAAAGATCAGCACTGAGGCAGTTTCAAAAAGTGAGCAACTAAAATTAACCATTGTTTCTGCTTCTTTAGGTAATTGAGCCTAACACAGTGGTGTGTCTGACAAGTTGTTTTGCATTTTTGTTCCATATATATATATATATATATATATACATACACACACACACACATATACACTATACTTAATTAGCTGTATCTCGCTCTCTGTATGTCTATATATAGAGAGAGAGGGAGGGAGAAATAAAAGTGACCCTTGAAGCTGTCACTGGCAGTCTGGGAATGTTTGTTTCATTTTAAGCTTTGAAAATCATGTTAAGTGTGGATAGATCACTATGTGGGGCAGCAGTATGAGAAAACCACTCTATACAGAGCAGTATCTCCTTTCCCTGGAAAGCTGTTGTAGCTTTTTCTGATTAAGTCAGAATGAAAAACGCAAACCATGAAAAATTGCTAATAGTGCTATTGAAAGTCATAGCTGCTGTATCCTCTTTTCTCTAAAGTCAACATTGTCATTTTATTTCACTAACAAGCTACTACAAAGGACCTTAGAGCATTATTTACTTAGCTTTATTTTCAGCTAGAAATATATTTTAAAAGTTCTAAAGGAGAATGAAAATGTTGAATAAATAATAGCTAAACTCCTTAGTATGAGAAGGATACTTTCTGGACCTACTCCAGGGGTAGGCAACCTATGGCCCGGGTGCCGAAGGCGGCACACGAGCTGATTTTCAGTGGCACTCACACTGCCCGGGACCTGGCCACCGGTCCAGGGGGGCTCTGCATTTTAATTTAATTTTAAATGAAGCTTCTTAAACATTTTAAAAACCTTATTTATTTTACATACAACAATAGTTTAGTTATATATTATAGACTTATAGAAAGAGACCTAAAAATGTTAAAATGTATTACTGGCACGCGAATCCTTAAATCAGAGTGAATAAATGAAGACTCGGCACAGCACTTCTGAAAAGTTGCCGACCCCTGACCTACTCTAACCTGGTCCAACATGTATAGTTCTGCAGAGCAGGGACTGTTCTTTTCATCAAGTATTTGTACAGTGCCTATCTCGCTGCGGTTCTGGCCTCTAAAGTTACTGTAACACAAATAACGTTAATGCTTTTTAAAATGCAGAGGACTTGCCATGTGGAATGGGGTCAATGGTCTGGTGTATTATTCCTCACTCTAGTCAATATGCATGCAAAGGTTTTAAAAAGTAAGCTCCAAACTTAGGCTCCTAGGTCCATATTTAGGCAGCGGAATACGTTGTCTGATTTTTCAATATCACTGTTCAAACAGCTCCCATTGACTTCAGTGGCAGTTTTCAGTTGCTCAGCTCTTATGAAAATCAGGTTACATAGTTAGATGTCTATATATGGGCTTAGGTGCCTAACTTTAGGCTCCCACTTTTGAGAATGTTGTCCTTAATGTGCTACCCTCTTTAATGAAAATGGGGACAGATATATTTTCCAAATCTCTCATAGCTATAGTTGGAAGCTACCTTTCTGGGTACCACCACCACCTCTGCATTGAGCCTTAACGAACAAACAGCAGGTGGGACTTGTATCTGAGACCATAAGATACACATTTTGAGCCAGATCAATGCAGAAAGTGCTTCAAAGCCATGAAAATCCTAGACGTCAGTGACGTAAGAGATCTATTTAAAGAAAGGACAGTGTAAGCAATAAGTCATATGCTCTGCTCACCCAAGCCAACCACATGATCTTATTCTTTCGTTATTTTCCATGTGTTTCCCACACAAGTGTATGCAGGGTCAGAGGCTAGGTTAGATACAAGATGTTACAGGAGAGGACTAGAACTACACTGGACCAGCAGAAGGTTTAAAAGGATAAAGTAGGAAAATAAATAGTTGGAAAAAACTACTTTGAAATTTTTGATGATTGGCATGTAGGTAGATATCATCCACCATGGGCAATAAGACAAACATCCTCCAGGAAATGTTAATGAAGAGGGAGGCTAAAATGATCAAAAATTGAATAGGAAGGCCTTTCAATGAACCTTAAATACAGCCACAGAAGACCTTCATTGGATCAACTCAGCAAAGGAATATAGTGCAGGGGAGTGGAATACTAGAAGACCTCTTGAGGTCCCTTCCAGTCCTACGCTGCGATGATTCTATGACTTCTATGAAACTTGAACAGAGAGAGCCCTGTTCAGTCAAGAGGGAATCCTGGGTGCTAGAGGAAGGCCAGCCTAGCTAATCTAAGGTCTCTTTGCAGGATATAAAAGGAAGAGACAACTCCTCATCTGAATCATCAACAAACAAAACACAGGGCTAGCCGCCTGTAATTCTGCCCCTCACGAACTGCGAAGGCATGATTCAGTATAGTGTCTTCAAAAATATCTTTCTCTACTTTATGTATAAGTAAATAAAAACAAATGTTTTGGGCCTGATGTTGCCCACACTGAGTAACATCTTGTAACATAAGTGACTGTGAACCTATGGGAACCTGGTATCAGAGGGGTAGCCGTGTTAGTCTGGATCTGTAAAAGCAGCAAAGAGTCCTGTGGCACCTTATAGACTAAGGCCTTGTCTACACTACAAGACTATTTCGAATCAACTTAGTTCGAATTTGTGGATTCGACCTTATGAAGTCGAATTTGTGTATCCATACTAAATACACTAATTCGAATTTCTGAGTCCACATTCACGGGGCCAGCGTCGACTTTGGAAGCGGTGCACTGTGGGAAGCTATCCCACAGTTCCCGCAGTCCCCGCTGCCCATTGGAATGCTGGGTAGAGCTCACAATGCCTGCTGGGGGAAAAATGTGTCGAGGGTGGTTTTGGGTAACTGTCATCATTCAACCGTCACTCACAAACGCCCTCCCTCCCTGAAAGCGCCGGCGGGAAATCTGTTCGCGCACTTTTCTGGTCAGTGACAGCGCGGACGCCACAGCACTGCGAGCATGGAGCCCGCTGCGATCATCGCTGCACTTATGGCCGTTGTCAACTCCTCGCACCTTATCGTCCACCTCTGCAACAGTCAGCTGCTGAGAAATCGGGCGAGGAGGCTCCGGCAGCGCGGTGAGGAGAGTGGCGCAGACCTCTCAGAAAGCAGGGTACGCCGGGCAGTGGAGATCATGGTGGCAATGGGTCACGTTCATGGTGTGGAACGGAGATTCTGGGCCCGGGAAACAAGCACGGACTGGTGGGACCGCATAGTGCTGCAGGTCTGGGATGACACAGAGTGGCTGCGAAACTTCAGGATGCGTAAGGGCACTTTCCTTGAACTGTGTGACTTGCTGTCCCCTGCCCTGAAGCACCAGGACACCCGGATGCGAGCAGCCCTGAGTGTGCAGAAGCGAGTGGCCATAGCCCTCTGGAAACTTGCCACGCCAGACAGCTACCGGTCAGTAGCGAACCACTTTGGCGTGGGCAAATCTACCGTGGGGGTTGCTGTGATGCAAGTAGCCCACGCAATCGTTGAGCAACTGCTCTCAAAGGTGGTGACCCTGGGAAACGTCCAGGTTGTCATAGACGGCTTCGCCGCGATGGGATTCCCAAACTGCGGTGGGGCTATAGATGGGACTCACATCCCTATCCTGGCACCGGCCCACCAGGCTAGCGATTACATTAACCGAAAGGGCTACTTTTCCATGGTGCTGCAAGGACTGGTGGACCATAGGGGACGTTTTACCAACATCAACGTCGGGTGGGCGGGCAAGGTTCATGACGCGCGTGTGTTCAGGAGCTCTGGTCTCTTTAGACTCCTCCAGGCAGGTACTTTCTTCCCGGACCACAAAATAACGGTTGGGGATGTGCAGATGCCTACAGTGATCCTCGGGGACCCAGCCTACCCGCTAATGCCCTGGCTCATGAAGCCCTATACAGGCGCCCTGGACAGAGAGAAGGAACTCTTCAACTACCGGCTGAGCAAGTGCAGAATGGTGGTGGAGTGTGCTTTCGGATGTCTCAAGGGGAGATGGCGGAGCTTACTCACTCGCTCGGACATCAGCGAAAAGAATATCCCCGTAGTTATTGCTGCATGCTGTGTGCTGCACAATCTGTGTGAGAGCAAGGGCGAGGCCTTTTTGTCCGGATGGGAGGTTGAGGCAAATCGCCTGGCTGCAGTTTACGCTCAGCCAGACACCCGTGCCGAGAGAATATCCCAGCGGGAAGCGCTCTGTATCCGGGAGGCTTTGAAAGCAAGTTTCCTCGGAGATCAGGGTAACCTATGACTCTCCACTTGCTTTCAAGAGAAACTGACCCTGGGCCTGTGTCAGTTTGTGTCGATTTGGATCTGCGGCTACATGCCGCGTTCTCCAAGTTTCCCCCACTTCCAAAGCACGTTTTTAAGCAAATTAATTGTTACACTCATTATTAATAAATCTTTCTTTTACTTTGCATTTCTGTTCTGGTGTTGAGACATGGACGCATACTGTGCTGGGCACGGTGTGCACTGACGTACAGACCGCTTCCTCCATAGAGAACTGACATCCTCCTGCTCCTACATAGGTCCCTGGGGTGTGGGACGGATGACAGTGGTTCTGCATGAAGGGGAGGGTTTGCAGGAAGGGGCGAGTGGTGCCTTCTTTGCATAGGGGTTTGGATGACGGCAGTGAGCTGCGGGTTTCTGCGTGGGAAGGGGTGATGGGTGTGGGAGAAGGGTGACTATCTGTCCGTGGATGAGGGCTCTTGTTGGGGCTCAGGGCAGCGGATAGGCTCGTGGATCCGTTGCAAGTGCATCGTAAGGGCAGCCTGCCTTCACAGTAATGGCGTGGCAGGCGCTAGGAACCTGGACAAGCATATACATTACGAAATGATCAGGGGCAGCATACACAACACAGAATGACCCTGGTGCCTACTGACTGCAGTGTGTGTGTGCCCCGCAGTTGATCCTTTCCCCAAGTTTGTACCCTGGTACTGTAGGCTATACCGTGCAAGTATGAAACCCCTGTCCACCCCATACACCGAAAAATCCTCTGACAGGAAAGACATGACGGAAACAGTGATTAACAGCAAACATCTTTTATTAATCTAATAAACAGTGGGGGGATGAACCTTGGATTTGGGACTGGCTGAGCCTATAAGGGAAGCACTTCTACAAATTTCTAACGTGAGAAGTGCGGGGTACACGGCTGCTCTGCTCTGGTTCAGTGACAGTTCTCACGGCCTCTACCACCCCTCCGTCTTGTACTTTTGGGTGAGGGGGGGCCAGGACTTCTTGGCTGGGGAGGGCGATTGCAGAGACACTGCAGGGGGGCCCTGTCCTCCAGCCTGCGGTCCTGCAGGACATCAACAAGGCGACGAAGCGTGTCCGTTTGTTCCTTCATGAGACCAAGCAGTGTTTGGGTGGTCTGCTGGTCTTCCTGCCGCCACCTATCCTCACGTTCCATGAGTGTGCGATGCTGCTCACATAGGGTCTCCCTCCAGTGTTTCTGCTCTGCAGCCTCTGCTCGGGAGCAGGCCATCAGTTCAGCGAACATGTCGTCCCTAGTCTTCTTCTTTCGCCGTCTAATCATTGCCAGTCTCTGCGAGGGGGATGCCGGGGCAGTCCGGGAAGGAGCCGAAGCTGTGTGATGGGGAAAGTTAGTGATTTCCTTGTACAGATACATTTTGGCGAACAGTGAACACCGTCTAGTCAATTTCTATGAAGAAGACCGTACCGGACAACAAGTGTCACGTGGTCTCCAGAGAAGCACAACATTTTGGCCTACGCTCTGATTGGCTGCGCCATTGAACAGGAGAGCGGAGAAGTCGGGAGAGATAGCAGAATCCCTCTAGCAGAGAGTCCTGGTAAGCCTTACAGTACATTATGCTTATCAGTTAACGGATAGCTGTGCCGTCGTGCTAAAGGCAATCTGGAAATCAGATACTATGACCCTTTTGCAGCCACTCCCGACACTGCAGGGGAAAGATCAATGTATGCTTTTCCTGTGTGGCCTACAGCACGTGGCTGCTAAGCGCGGGGCTTTGTTATGCAAAGTATAAGTAAACCATTAAGAACAGTAACTATTCGCTAATTGCCCTAATTAGATGCAGCACTTCAGTAACGAGATTACCCTGAGGCGTGTCTCTCGAGTGCAGAAAGAAAGGATGTTAAGGGAAGCACTTCACCGACCGGGACCCTACGCGGCCATGCTGGTAGAGGCGATGGTTCCCCTGTATCTGAGGATGTCGTGGCGTGGAAGAGTGAGCTTCACCGGAGGACCAAATAAGGCACCTCTTCCTCGAAACCTCCTGCGGAGGGTATTTGAGGAACTGTTTGAAGCATTTGTGGAATTGTCCATGGAGGACTATTGTTCCATCCCAATCTGTGTAGACCTACTGTTCGTTTAGTTTCCCTTTAAAAACTTTTAGATATAGTATTTATAGATAGAATTTATATTTTTGGTATACATGTTTTCGAGCAAATAAATATTTTCTTGTTTATACGACTTACCGCCTGATCCTTCCCCTGACTCTGAGTCCGGGTTCACGGCCGGTGAGGGTTGGTAGGGGATCTCTGTGAGGGTGATGAAGAGATCCTGGCTGTCAGGGAAAGCGGCATTGTGTTCGCTGTCGCCTGCGCCTTCCTCCACGGACCCTTCGTCGTCTTGCCCATCGGCGAACATCGAGTAGGAACTGTCCTGGCTCACTATGCCATCCACTGAGTCCACGGTCACTGGTGGGACAGTGGTGGCGACCCACCGAGAATGGCATGCAGTGCCTCGTAGAAGCGGCATGTCTGGGGCTGTGCTCCGGAGCGTCCGTTTGCCGCTCTGACTTTTTGATAGCCTTGCCTCAGGTCCTTGACTTTCACGCGGCACTGCATCGCATCCCGGCTGTATCCTTTCTGTGTCATGGCTTGGGAGACCTTCTCGAAGGTCTTTGCATTACGCTTGTTGGAGCGCAGCTCCGACAGCACAGACTCCTCGCCCCACACAGCGATCAGATCCTGGACTTCCCGGTCTGTCCATGCTGGGGATCTCTTTCTATTCTTGCATTGGGCTGACTCCTCTGCTGGAGAGCTCTGCATCGTTGCAGGTGCCGCGGAGCTCGCCCCGATGTCAAAGCAAGAAATGAGATTCTAACTGTCCAGACAGGAAAAGGATTTCAAATTTTCCCGGGTCATTTCCTGTGTGGCTGCTCAGAACATCCAAGCTCGGACTGCTGTCCAGAGCGTCAACAGAGTGGTGCAGTGTGGGATAGCTCCCGGAGCTACTAAGTTCGATTTGCATCCACACCTAGCCTAATTCGAGCTAGCAAGTGCGAATTTAGCGTTACTCCACCTGTCGGGGTGGAGTACCAAATTCGAACTAAGGAGCCCCCTAGTTCGAATTAAATGGCTTCCTGGTGTGGACGGTTGAGCGATTAGTTCGAATTAACGCTGCTAAATTCAATTTAAGATCCTAGTGTAGACCAGGCCTAACAGACGTATTGGAGCATGAGCTTTTGTGGGTAAATACCCACTTCTGCAAGATCACTAATGGTATATCGCAGAGATCGGCAACCTTTGGCATGCGGCTCCCCAAGGTAAGCCCCCTGGCAGGCCGGGCCGGTTTGTTTACCCGCCGTGTCCGCAGGTTCAGCCAATCATGGCTCCCATTAGCCACAGTTCGCCGCTCCAGGCCAATGGGGGCGGTGGGAAACGGCAGCCGGCACATCCCTCAGATGGGCCACTTCCTGCAGTCCCCATTGGCCCGGAGCGGCGAACCGCGGCCAGTGGGAACCTCGATCATCTGAACCTGCGGATGTGGCAGGTAAACAAACCAGCCCAGCCCGCCAGGGGGCTTACCCTGGCGGACCACGTCCCAAAGGTTGCCGATCCCTGGTATATCGTGAAGGTGGGGCCCTTTGTTATTAGAGCAAAAGTTTGTTTACTGGGGCCGATTGGGAAACCGACCCACATTTTTATGCACCATTTTTTTGTTTAACTTCCATTGTTTTTCTCATTGCAATTTGGGATTTCATTGCAAAATTTCACTCATACACTAATTTTTTTTTCAACCAGCTCTGTTGTTCATGTGTTGGACCAGGTGTCCAGCCAGTGTAAATCGGCGTAGCTGAAACTTAACATCAGTGGGGCAGTGTCACTTCACTCTAGCAGAGGAGGGTCTGGCCTAATGTGTTTAGTACAAACAGCAATATGATAGAATACACACACACACTCTCTCTCTCTCTCTTTAACTCCTTTGGCTTAACATCCATGTGTTTTCCAGCAGCAGTCTCTTGTGGAGTATATAAAAAAGATCCTATGGGGTCTTTCTTCAGCCTGGAGTAGATAGGGTAATTTTCAAAAATTGGTGTGTGAAAGTGTGCTTTTGTTTCCCAACCAGCTCTGCTTATGTGCTGACTGAGACAAGTTGACACCAGTGGCACCTGGCATGGGGGTGTGGTTCTGCCCTTACAGATCCCTTTGCAGGATCGGGGCCTACACCTGGTAATATTGTTCAGCATATGTAACGCACACACCACCTGGCTGTGGTGTTCTGTCCCATCCAGGGGCACCAAGACCACTGCGAGAGAGAGAAAATGAGTCTGGTCTACAGCCTTAGCTAAGAGCTTTTATCTCATGCTGTAGAGGCTCATGCACTAAGCTCCAGAGGTCCCTGGTTCGATCCCACCCACCGATGACCGGGGTCTGTCGAGGTTACACATGGAGCTGACAGAGTTATATTCCTTTTGGTTATTATGGGGCATCTTTGGCATGTAATTTCTCTTTGGTTAATGTGAATTGAACATACATACAGGCTCCAGGCTTTATGCTTTGCTAGGAGCCAGAGAACCAGTTGTGACTTTAACAGAATCAGCTGCTTTAACATGAGCCTTCTTTGCTTAGCAGGGAGGCTGTTAGAATCTGGCATTGCTGAGGGAGACACGTGTCATTTCAGCAATGCCAGCACTTCAGAAAATGCTAAGTTTTTAAATTTCCCAATCGGTGCCAAGTTTTCACGTTTTTCCTACTTGGCTACAGTCCTGGTCATCGGGGGTAGGGAGTGGGCTGAGGGAAGCATTGTTTTCCCATTATGCTGATGTTTTTGAAAAGACCTATGTGAACATTGCCTTCCATGTTACTGGGCTATTTTCCTGCCTGCTGAGTCAGTATAGCATTTGAGGTCATGAAATCCCCTACAGATTATGCACTAAGTGATATTTCTCTGATACTGGTATTCAGAAATAGAGGAATAACAGCAAGGGAGAATGATGTTTGATTTTTTTTTCCCTTTTCATAGGTATATTGAATCCTATATTAGGGGAGAAATATGGCAAATATGTAAGAGGCAGTATAGTCTTGTGATCAGCATAGAGAATTTGAAGTCAGTCACTTCTTTGGTTGTATTCTTGGCTTTCCTATGTAACTAAGGGCAAATTATACTCATTTAGCCACTTTCCCCATTGGTAAAATGGGGTAATAATACTCAACTCACCTTACATATAAAACTGTTTTGTAAGTACTGCTGAGCAACCAATACAAGTTTGTTTGTTTTTTATTATTATCCTTGTTACTTTGGTGGACGCTGTAAAAGATATGCTCATGACCTAGAGCTTCCATTAATTATTCAAGATTGATTTTCTGCATGCAAATAGTGTGATACTAATTAAGGCCGTGCCCCACCCCACCCCAACCTGCAGGCCCTGTCAAGGTTTATAATGAAGTATCTGTTTATCCTCTACTGTTTAGATTGCAAAGCAAAATTTGGTTGAGTCAGTGGTATGTGAAATTTTGGTGAGCTCAACCATGGATCAGTGGAACACAGAGTAAAGGAATTTGAGAAAGTATTAAAGTTACCTGGGGAGGTTGGAGGGATGGGCACAGTAGATAAAACATTTGTAAATATTACAGGGGTCATTGTGGTATTGGTTATTCTCTAAATTTTGGCCCTCATCCAGCTCTGATTCAAGTAATTGGGAGTCTTTATTTTTACTTTAATTGGAGCTGCATGAGGGCTTTAGAACAGCTTTTGTATTCCCTTAAAATGCTCCATTTTGCACATAAAAATTATTTTAGGTCACCATTGTGTCGAAATGTAACCATATTTTGCTTTGAATATGGCATTGTCAACTACATGATCATGTATCTGTGTTCAGCAGGAAAAGATGAAATAAGAAACTGATTTAAAATTTTGTTTCTTATTTTAAAAATGTTTTTCCATCAAAACTCTGGAAAGCACGCACCATGAATTTTTTTAATTATCATTAGGCAGCTCTGGTATAATTTATGTTAAGAGGTTTTGGCCTGTTTACGTATGCTGGAATTTGCCAAAATTAGTAATGTGATATTCCATCTTTAGCAAACCTATAGCGCAATAAATAATGACACATGACTGTATGCAAGTGCTATTAGTTTAAAAAAAAATTTTTTTTTGTGGTGTTCGTGAAATGCAGGGATCTTCCAACCCAAATTCTGCAGTATTAGGCAGCAAGTTGTACTCTGAACTAAACCAGATGCTGATCAGCTCTGTTCCTATTATCGACTCAGGGCCGAGACAGTAACCAGACCTTATTTGCAATGTTAACATTTGGAACAGATTAACAGCAGTTAAGCTGAAATGAGAAACCTCCACTTTACTAAAAGGTTCAAAACATGTAATGCTGTAAAATCAGAAGGTCTGTAGTATGTTAAACAGAAATAAATAAGTTAACTGTGTGCCATGCAGCATGTGTTGTTTCCAGTTTGAGTGCCCCCTTTAAAGGATATGTTTGAGGTATATGAGGTTTAAGCCCTGTTAAACTATGTGCCTCATAAGGTACATCATATTCGAGCTCACTGTTTGAGTTTCTGTCACCGTGGCATGAGTTAGTTTAGTCCTGTAGAAGTATTGTCTGTGTAGGGGAATTGTCTCTATTAGGGCCAAATCCTGAATGGCCTGGTACAGCTGTGAGTATTTATAGATTCCAAGGCCAGAAGGGCCCATGGTGATCATCTAGTCTGACCTCCTGTATAACACAAGCCATAGAACTTCCCCAAAGTAATCCCTAGAGCAGATCTTTTCGAACAAATCCAGTGAATCCACCAAGACCCTTGGTAAATTGTTCCAGTGGTTAATTATCCTCAGTGTCAAAAATTTATGCTTTATAGCCAGCCTGAATCTGTCTAGCTTCAACTTCCAGCCATTGGATTGTGTTATACCTTTCTCTACTAGCTTGAAGAGCCCGTTATTAAATATTTGTTCCCCATTTAAGTACTTATAAGCTATAATCAAGTCACCCATTACCCTTCTCCTTAAGTTAAATAGATTGAACTCTTTGAGTCTATCACTATAAGGCATGTCCTATCTAATCCTTTAATCATTCTCATGGCTCTTCTCTGAACTCTCTCCAATTTATCAACATCCTTCTTGAATTGTGGGCACTGCAACTGGACACAGTATTCCAGCCAAGTACAGAGGTAAAAATAACCTCTCTGCTCCTACTCAAGATTTCTCCTGTTTTTGCCTTCCAGGATGCATTAGCTCTTTTGGCCACAGCATCACACTGGGAGCTCATGTTCAGCTGATTATCCTCCACAACCTCCAAATCTTTTTCAGAATCATTGCTTCCCAGGATAGAGTCCCCCAAGCTGTAAGTATGGCCCACATCCTTTGTTCCCAGATATATACATTTACATTTAGCCACATTAAAACACCTTTTAATTTGATTTTTCCAAATACACCAAAATACCAGATTCCTCATAATACACAGAGTGGGGAGGGACAGTTACATATCTTTTAGAATCTATGTTAATTATAGGCCTCTAAAGAGTCAGCCCAAATTTGATTTTTTTGTATTCAATGTTGTTTTAGCCATGTTGGTCCCAGGATATTAAGGACACAAGATGGGTGAGGTAATATCTTTTATTGGACCGACATCTCTTGGTGAGAAAGACAAGCTTTCGAGCTTACACAGAGCTCTTCTTCAGTGTCGGAACCAAGCTGCTTTGTTTTTAGCTAACAGGAATATATCTAAGTTAAAACACATGTTGTTTTCTTGCACCCAGTTTGCCAAGAGATGCAGATCATTCTGTATCAGTGACCTGTCCTCTTCATTATTTACCACTCCCCCAATATTTGTGTCCTCTGCAAACTTGATCAGTAGTGATTTTGTTTTCTCCTGGACATTGATAAAAAGTTAAACAGCATAGTGCCAAGAACTGGTCCCTGAGAGACCCCCATTTACAATTACACTTTGAGATCTATTAGTTAGCCAGTTTTTAATCTATTTATTGTGTGCCATGTTCATATATTCTAGCTATGAATGTCATATAGCATCAAGTAAAACGACTTACAGAAGTTAAGTACATTCTGTTAACACTATTACCTTGATCAACCAAGCTTGTAATCACATCAAAAAGGATATATAATAAACACCTGACATTACTACACGATTACTGTAGTGTAATAGACCACTGTAGATCACTCAGTGGTTTGAGCATTGGACTGCTAAACCCAGGGTTATGAGTTCAATCCTTGAGTGGGCCACTTAGGGATCTGGGGCAAAAATCAGTACTTGGTCCTGCTAGTGAAGGCAGGGGGCTGGACTCAATAACCTTTCAGTTCTTGGAGATAGGTATATCTCCAGTTATTATTATTATTATGACAAAATAGCTAGGACTGCAACCAGGTTTTTCAATAAAAACCTATTTGGCTTTGAAAATTGGCTTGGCATGAAAGTTGCCAAAAGGTCACTGGACTAAGGAGTCAGTGAGGGGGAGGGTCTCAGAGCCTGGGCTTCAGTACAAGCCGGAACATCTACACTGCTATTTTTAGCCCTGCAGCCTGAGCTCTGCAAGGCCAAATCAATTTACCTGGGCTGTACGACTGTGCCACTAGTTTTTCTTTGCTGTGTTGACATACCCTAACTCATCCTGGTAACAAGATGAAATGGGTCTCCTTAGAATTGACTCAGCAAAAGGAAAAACTGTGTCTTCTGAAATAAGAGAGCCAGAGGGAAGGACAATAAGGTCTTGTCTACACAAAGTTGCATTGCTATCACCTACGTGTGACAGTAAACCAATACAGTAACTCCTCACTTAAAGTCATCCCGGTTAACATTGTTTCATTGTTACGTTGCTGATCAATTAGGGAACATGCTCATTTAAAGTTGTGCAATGCTCCCTTATAACGTTGTTTGGCAGCCGCCTGCTTTGTCCACTGCTTGCAGGAAGAGCAGCCCATTGGAGCTAGCTGGTGGGGGCTTGTAACCAGGGTGGACCAGCAGCCCCCCTATCAGCTCCCCACTCCCCTAAGTTCCCTGTGCAGCAGTCGCCCAGCAGGCTATCAATTGCCGGACAGTTCAGCTGTCCCTCCCCCCACTGCCATGTGCTGCTCCTGCCCTCTGTCTTGGAGCTGCTCCCAGAGACTCCTGCTTGCTGTACAGGGTGCCCCCTACCCGCTGCTCCTGCATCCCGCTTACCCCTACTCCATATAGAGCAGGGAAGGGACATGGACGGAGAGAGAGAGCGAGCCTGGGGCAGCAGCTGCTGTCTCAACTTCCTGATCCACTTAAAAAGACAATGCACTTAAGAGTGGGTCTGCTTTGTGTCTGCTATGCTGTTTCCCCTCCCCGTGTTCATGCTGACTTGCGTGAGAGGCGACATTAACAACAATGTGTTAACCCTGGAGGACTCAGCCGAGTGCTGTTAGCAGCAAGGCATTCCCTGGGAAATATCCCTCCCTCTTCCACCCTCTGACTTCACCACCTCAACCAAGCTGCACAATCATCATAGCTGTGAACAGTATTAAATTGTTTGTTTAAAACATATACTGTGTGTATATATAATATATAATTTTTTGTCTGGTGAAAAAAATTTCCCTGGAACCTAACCCCCTAACCTAACCTAACCTAACCATTAATTCTTATGGGGAAATTGGATTCGCTTAACAGCGTTTCACTTAAAGTCACATTTTTCAGGAACATAACTACAACGTTAAGCAAGGAGTTACTGTATAGCAATACCCGCCTAAACTGTGTGGATGCTCTTATTTCGGTATTTGAACAATTTTTTTTCAATTCAGTTTAAGTCAGTTGGGAACAGTTTTAAGTTGGATCAGAGTATGTCCACACCAGGTTTGCACTGAGTTAGGCTATGTTTACACTAGCACTAGCATTGTTGCTCCGGGGTATGAAAAAACACCCCTGACCGACATAAGTTACACCGACAGCGCTGTTCACCCAGGTGCTTCTATGTCGGTGGGAAACATTCTCCCACTGACACAGCTACCACCCTCATTGGGGGCGGTTTAATTAAACCGATAGCAGAGCTCTCCTGTTAGCATAGAGTGGCTACACGGGAGACCATACAGTGGCGCAGCTGCATCAGTACAGCTGTGCCGCTGTAAGGTCTCCAGTGTAGACATAGCCTTAGTTATGTCAGTTTTTTAAAGGATTTGAGTTAAACTGGTGCAACTTTCCCATGTAAACAAGACCTAAGAGCTTGTCTACACACACAAGTGGCAGTGCTATAACTGAAATTCGTTTAAAAAAGTTGTAATTAAACCAGTGCAAACCTCTCTGTGGAAACACGTATATCAGTTTAAATCTGTTATGCCAGTTTAGCTTGTACCAGAAAATTCACCATTGCAAGCCAATATGACAGGCTTAAATTGGTGTAACAATGTCCATAAACAAAAGTACATGGGTTTAAAAATCACACCTTTTGTTAGACCACTGCAACTTTACGTGTAGGCCAAGCATAAGTTCTGCAAGGAGAAGTCCTGGAAATAAACTCCCCTAAGAGGAAGCTTGGGTGAGAATTGTGAGTCTGTGAAGAACTGCCTCAGGGCTTTGTTATTGCATTACATTCCTGAAGCTGCATAATAAAGATAAGCTGCAAGAAGCATCATGAGTTTTGAACCTTATTGTGAGTGTTTATAGTGTGAAATGGCATGAGGATTGTACCTGATTAAGAGTGAGCGTGTTCCCCTCTACTAGCCTGTTGCCGCTTAGAGAGAACAGAAAGTTTCCTTTAGTTCAATGCTACAGATCCATATTCTGCAGCTGTAGAACCAGGGTTCCACTTGCAGGCTAACCTGAGTGTGTGGGTTTTGAGTCATTGTGTTTTTATTCCTTTGTAGCAATGGATTCATCATAGAAAGTACCTAAGTGTCCCACAATGAGATCCACACAGGTTGACCTCTGTGCTTGCATCCAAGCAGAGTCCCACTGCAGCGTCAGGGCCTTATTTTGTATGGTGCATTGGTCTGACTCTTTGAATTACAGCTCATTAAAATTTCCCCTGGATGTGCTCTGCTTACGAGCAGCTCCATAGTTCAGATTGTAACCAGAGTTTCATTTGTCATGCCCCTTATGATGCTGTATGAGTCAACAGTGTGATGCTGTTGCAAAAAAAGCAATCATGATTCTGGGATGCATTAACAGGTGTGTTGTGAGCAAGACACGAGAAATCATTCTTCCGCTCTGCTCTGTGCTGCTTAGGCCTCAACTGGAGTATTGTGTCCAGTTCTGGGCACTGCATTTCAAGAAAGATGTGGAGAAATTGGAGAGGGTCCAGAGAAGAGCAACAAGAATGATTAAAGGTCTAGAGAACATGACCTATGAAGGAAGGCTGAAAGAATTGGGTTTGTTTAGTTTGGAAGAGAGAAGACTGAGAGGGGACATGATAGCAGTTTTCAGGTATCTAAAAGGGTGTCATAAGAAGGAGGGAGAAAACTTGTTCATCTTAGCCTCTAAGGCTAGAACAAGAAGCAATGGGCTTAAATTGCAGCAAGGGAGGTTTAGGTTGGACGTTAGGAAAAAGTTCCTAACTGTCAGGGTGGTTAAACACTGGAATAAATTGCCTAGGGAGGTTGTGGAATCTCCATCTCTGGAGATATTTAAGAGTAGGTTAGATAAATGTCTATCAGGGATGGTCTAGACAGTATTTGGTCCTGCCATTAGGGCAGGGGACTGGACTCAAGGTCCCTTCCAGTCCTAGAGTCTATGAATCTATGAATCTATGCTGCACTGGCAAGGCGGCGGGAAAGGGGGAGGAGGGGCTGTAGAACTATGAAAGCTTTCAGAGTAGTAGAGTTTTTTGGAGAATTTGAAGAGATTATTAAGTTATGGGTGCTTGTAACAGGGTATGCTGAGCCAGGAGCTCACTCAGCACCCTGTCACTCTAATACCCACCAGTACATACTAACTGGGACCTAACTGGAACACAGGTAGTTGACAGTGGGTGCCAATTAACTGCACAGAGCTACAGCTGAAAGGCTAATTGAAGGGGAAGCAACGCCAGAGCTGGAATTATATAAATAGAGAGGAAGGGAGCAGGGAGCCTGAATGAAGTAGGTAGGACTGGATGCTGCTAGTACTGCTCCCTTCCCTAGAAGTAGGTGAGAAAGCTGGCTATGGGCTCTACCCTGATATAACGCGGTCCTCGGGAGCCAAAAATCTCACCACCTTATAGGTGAGACCGCGTTATATTGGGTTTGGTTCGGTACGGCGTACCGGCAAGAGCCAGTATGCCATGCCGGACTGGATCAGCTTCCCCGGTGGTGATTTAAAGGGCCCAGTGCTCCAGCCGCTGTGGGGAGCCCAGGTCTCTTTAAATCACTGCCGGAACTCTGGCAGCGGGACACGGGCAGGGATTTAAAGGGCCCAGGGCTCCCCGCAGCAGCCAGAGCCCCGGGGCCTTTAAATCACAGCCCGAGCCTGGCTGCCAGAGCCCTGGCGAGGATTTAAAGGGCCCAGTGCTCCAGCTGCTGTGCGGAGCCCTGGTCCCTTTAAATCACCGCCGGAGCTCTGTCAGCAGGGCTTGGGTGGTGATTTAAAGGGTCCGGGGCTCCACACAAATTTGGATATATAACGCGGGAAAGCAGCGGGGCTCGGGTGGTGCTTTAAAGGGCCCGGGACTCCCCACTGCTTTACCTTGTTATATCCAAATTCGTGTTATATCGGGTCGCCTTCTATCGGAGTAGAGGTGTATATGTAAAGAGTGCTACAGGCTGAGGTCTACAGAATACAATAAAACATGGTGGTGGTGAAGGAGACCTGGAGTGGTTGTGATCTGTGATTAAGGCCTGAAAGACTCTCCTGGAACCAGCCTGTGACATTGCTTTAAAATTACAGTATCTAAAAGATGGTGTACACTGGGGAGCTGAAGAAGGGATTTTGGTTCCCAGCGGCAGTATGGGGAGGGAGCAGCTCTGCAGTATTAGTGGAGCAGAAATGGGCCTTAAAGGAAGCTCTGAGCCATTATGCTGCTAAATGGCAGCCTTGAGTGAAAGGCAAGGAAGATTTCCATCTGTAAAGGCAATCCTGGTGGAGTGAGGGGAGTTTGCAGTATCCTGCTCAAAGGAGCCTATGCTGAAAGACAAATAAGCAGGAGCATTTTGATACCAAAGGGATCACAGCTCTGCCAGCTGGTGTTTGACCCTGAGATTAATGTCATCTCCTTTAAAAGACCTGTGGCAATTTCACCAAGGCGGGTTGTTGCTTAATGATGCAGGAATTCTGAAGAGAAAATCCCACAAACCTAATTATCACCTCGCTCTAAAGAATTAGAATTTTGCTCCAGTAAAGCTTTATGTGCCCAGCCCTTTGGTCTCTCCACTCACCTTTCTCTCGTCCTCCTTTTTAATCCTCTCTTGTCAAGTCTTTCTCACTGATAGATAGAGGCTATGGAATGACGCTGCACAGCTCATCCTCTGCAGAACTGTTTGGGCCCTTCAGAAAGTCTCACCTCTTGACAGCGAAGGTATCAGTTATCCTCTGTCTCTGTGCTTCCAAAATTTCTTCAAGTCACTTACTGCTCCCAGAAGCAACTATGTGGTGTAAAAAGACATTCCATGTTTCCGCTTCTCTTGGTTTAATCTCTCCTTAATTAAACAGTATAGAAGCTGGGGTGCTGGAACATTTTGTACAGTGGGGGTGCTCAGAGCCATTGAACCAAACTGTAAACCCTGTGCATGATGGAAACCACTTTAACCCAGGAGGTGCAGCAGCACCTATGTATAGAAGGGATCCATATTAGTCCTTTTATAGATGACTGCTATTGTATAAGATCCAGTTTACTCATTGTAAATATTCCTCCATATTGGAAGTAGTGATTGAGTTTTAACTACTGAGCAGATACTCGGTAAAAACTCAGTCACTGGTTCCAATATAGTTAGGGATTTAAAAGCAGCCAAAAATGTATTTGTGGGATAAAATTTGGCTATGTTCACAGCCTGGGAATTAATTTTCAGACTTGGAAGAAAAACTGCTTGGCCTGTTTTTTTCCGCTTTCAGGAACACTGTAGATATTTATTTGCTGAGTTAGTGGTTTTAGATGATGTTTAATGAAAGATTATTCTTTGGAATAAGTGTATTTTGCAGGTGCTTGGTCCTTCGGTGCCTCTCAACATTTTGTAGTGAAACTACTTTAGAAAGAAGCAATGCCTAAGCCTGTATAAAGTGGCTCTTAGGGAGCCAAGCCTGGCACCTAGAGGAGCAGATGGGTTTGCTAGTGTGTCTGCATGCAGCTGCCCTCTGGCTGAAACCCAATCTGCCCAAGTCAGCATTTTGTCTTGCCCACTGGTGTTATACGAGGTGGCGGCATATGATTTTTAAAATTTATTTGTGGGGTTGCATTTCTTGTGAAGTGGTAGAAAATGAGTTCAGCTTTTATTGACCCAAGGGCTAATGACTCAGCATTTGTGCCATCTGAACTCAAGTGAGATGATAACTGGACTCACTACCCTGAAATGGAATTTATGGTGCAACAGAACCAGAAATTTAGCACAAAGAGGGTGTATTCTTAGCTATCAGCAGGAGTTTGAAGGCCTGTAAGACATAGTAAGTGACAACATTCCTTAACACAATTGCTTTTCCCTCTCGACTATGATAGGTGAAGTGTTGTTGTAGCTGTATTGGTCCCGGGATATTAGAGAGACAAGGTGTGTGAGGTAATACCTTATATTGGACCCATTTTTGTTGGTGAAAGAGACAAGCTTTCAAGCTACACAGAGCTACCCACCTTGTCTCTCTAATGATAGGTGAAGTAATTTTAAATAAAACAAACCAGGAGAGCAGTACTGTCAACCTCAAGCATTATGAAATCATGAGACAGATGCTTAAAGATCATGAGATTTTTAAAAAACTAATAGTATGGAGGTTCTTTTTTATTTGCCTTCTGGGTTTTGAGCATTTAGGGTACACTCAGGTTATGTTTTCAAGCTTTTGTCTCAAAGCATGAGGAACTTTTTTTAAAATGAAAACTACAATTAACCCTTTGCTTTCTGGTAACCAGATGCCATATCTTCAATAGGAACAAAGATGTGTTTATACAGTGAGATGGCTAACACAGTGTAAAATCCTAGTGTGAAATCCTGACCCCACTGAAGCCAATGAGAGTTTTGCCATTGATTTCACTGCTACTGTAGACAAAGTGACTTTACCAATCATGTCAACCAGCACTATCAAGACAAAACTACAACTTGCAGGTCTTTACAACCTGTTCATTTTTGTGTTAGCGAACTTGTAAAAAACACACCATTTCTCTTAGTGTAGACATGGCCTTTGACAGTCCCTTGCAGCCCCATGCCAGTCTTTGTGGTTTGATCATCATATTTACCTGTATTGGAATATGTATGTACCTGGCTGTTGCTGTGTGAAATATTCACATCAATAGCAGGGGAAACTAATGCCTGGTCTACACTACAAAGTTATGTTGCCATAAGTCACATTGTGTCGACCTGTGTGTGCAGGTATCTATGCTCAGATTTGTCTCTGGACACGTAAGCGCTCCCTTACCGCGACGCAGTAAAACCACCTCCCTGAATGGCATAAAGCCTAGTCAGGTTGACTCAGTGTGAGTGTAGACACTACATGACCTGCATCCACCCTAACAGTCCTCCAGCAGTTCTCCCACAATGCCCCTTTCCCTACAACAGTGACCACTCTGGTCATAATTGTAAACTCCTCTGCCCAGATGTCACAGAGACCAGAAGCCATATTGCAGTGTCACGCACAGGCCTCAAACTGGATTGGAGCCCCACTGTACTACGTGCTGTACAAACACACAAGATTATATGGTTCCTGCCCCCAAAGACTTTACAGTTCAATTTAAGGCAACATGCTACAAGCACGTGGACTAAACAATCTATCAGGAAAAAGGGAAGGGAGAACAAGAATAACAATAGGAACACAGGGTTACTTAGACCATAATTTAAATGCATAAACTGATTGTTCCTAATCTTTTCGAAGTTGTTTTGCTTTTGTTTATTTTAAAATCTAAATAAAGATCAGCATTCTCCACTGGCTCTCTCCTTACCCATTAACAGGCAGGGCTGGCGCTTCCATTTAGGCGACCTAGGCAGTCGCCTAGGGCGCCAGGATTTTGGGGGGGCAGCATTTTGCCGGGAGGGCAGCAGGCGGTTCCGGTGGACCTCCCACAGGCATGCCTGCGGAGGGTCCGCTGGTCCCGCAGCTCCGGTGGAGCATCCACAGGCACACCTGCGGCAGGTCCACCGGAGCCGCGGGACCAGCGGACCGTCTGCAGGGACACCTGTGGGAGGTCCACCAGAGCCGCGGGACCGGCGGTGAAATGGCCCTGCGCCTAGGGCGCCAAAAACCCTGGCGCCGCTCCTGTTAACAGGTGGTGGTTTCCTGTAGGCATCATGATAGGAGGTGAGTCTCCAGGAGGGATTTGAAGGATTAATTTGGGGAAGGCAATTCCATGCATTAGCACTGGCTTGGACTGGTATATTTAACATTACAAACTGCATTAGTACATTATATTGATAGCTATATTCTATATCATGCCAAAATATAATCTCTGCCAATTCCTTCCTGAAGCCCAACCAAAGTTTTTTAATGTGTTGAAATGATTGACAACCACAGGAAATTGTAGTTAAAGATTAGAGTTTTATATTTATTTCTCACTGCTTTTTAAAGGACAACTTATGTAAAGGAAACTCGTTAGAATGTAGTTAAAACAGTCTTGAATAGATTCCAGACTGGGTCTTGGAAGATTTGAGATCGGGATACTGTCTTTCCTATTAACATATAATTAAGTCACTGCTAACTTTTCTTATAACCTTTAGTCAGAGATGCATGTCACTTTTATTTTACTGCTGTCAAGAAACACTTTTTTTTTTTCTAAAGTAAACTCACCAGATGTTACTAAGACTGGTGTGGTCTACACTGGATCTTTTCCAATACTGCCTGCATATAATTTTCAAGTCCCAACAACCCTGCACAGCAAAGATAAAAACTGACCATAACTATGCCCTTTCATATTACTCATAGCTCAGTTTAATTAACTGAAATACTACCTGATAAATAGTGCAATCAGAAGAATTCCAATTTAACATTAACTACTTCCACATCACATTTTTCTAATTTGAGACAAGTTTTAGATTACTAGTTCTAAATTATGTAAACTGCCCTCAGTGATTAATGTAACAATCTAAAAAGCTGTGTTTTAAAAAAAAAAAAAGAAAAGAAAAAAGAATCATGACTAAAGGTGTATGTTTGTCCTGGCTGTGATTTATGGGACCAAAGCCATGCTGTTTAGAGGGATTTTTCTTCATATAAAATGTCATGGGCTTTGTAACTCTCGGAACACGACTCGTCCATAAATCTGTACCAGTTTATGTCTCTGTATATTTAGTGAAGTGGCGGAGGAGTGTGAGACTTGGGTCCAAGGCTTGCTTGCCTAAAGCTTCATCCTGAAGGAGGGGTGGGGGGTTTTCAGAGCCACTGAGCAACCCACAACTCCCTCTGCGCCCTATTCAGGAAAGCACTTATGCAGGTGACTTCAATCAGTGGGACTTAAGCGTGTGTTAACTTTAAGCACACACTTAAGTGCTTTCCTGAAATAGGGGGGGGGGTGTTTTCCTGAAGTGGGGTCACAGAGTTCAGGGATGGACTTCAATGGAAGCTGTGTGTCCTCCGTATCTCTGAAAATCAGG
Organism: Mauremys mutica; assembly: GCF_020497125.1. Classification (NCBI taxonomy): domain Eukaryota; kingdom Metazoa; phylum Chordata; order Testudines; family Geoemydidae; genus Mauremys; species Mauremys mutica. Next base: position 34,860,003 of record NC_059073.1, on the reverse strand, counting down.
CCACTTGGATAGGTGCCTAAATAGAGGGGAGTTGCATTTTATGCAGGGCTTAGGTTCTGAAGTCAGCACGTAAGGCGAAAATCGCATGTAATCAAACACTCATTGAGTGGAATGGTGAGTGGAATCACCCTCACTACAGGTACAGTATTTAAATGGTGTTAAATTAAAGTATTTAAATTTGTTTTGTTTTGCTGAGCACGTGTAGTTAAAATCGCGTAAGTTAAATGTGCCTATGATGCAACTCCACTGTATAAATGTTGGCACCTCTCCTAAAACCATGTGCATAGTGCCACTTGTGTAAAGTTAAGCATGTGCCTATGTGTTTGCAGGATTGGGGCCCTTGTGCCCAACAGTAGCTTGTGTGGCTTGTCTATCTTGATACTGTTTAGTCACACTTCAATTTCAGAATGTTTTTATTTAGCCTAGATTTTCTTCCATTCAATTTCATCTCATTACCCCAGATACGCGGTACAAGAACAGCCTTGACAATTGTCTCCTACTTGGTATTTACCCAACTCTGATGTTTGCGGATGATTATCATAAATGTCTCCATTGTCTCCTAATATCTTTTCTTATTAATGCTGATATTCAGAAACCAGTTCAATAACTCAGCTATTTTACAATAATTGTTGATTTCATCTCCATTGTCACTTATTATTATACCTACATCAATATCTTTTTTCCACAAATATTGCCTCAGATTTGCTGTGCTTGCATTCATTTGTTTCTTATTTGCTCTCAGTTAATATTCCTTTAGTTTTACAGCAGGAATGCTCAAAGAAACATCAAATTTAACAAAATATTAGATGATAGTCAGCGTGAACTCTGACATTATAAATGTGAGCACTGGGATTAGAAATCATGCAGTATTTTTCTCATTCAGTCAGGGAACAGAAACAAGATTGTGACCTGTGTGTCAAATCAAAGGCAACGGACACAGCTCTGATTCTGGATGTATGTTCATGAGAAATTTGCTGCTTATATTAATCTGTAGATCAATAAAAAGATTTTCCAGAATGATGCAATAAATGTCAAATAATAAAAAGTGTGTTAGTGGGGGGGGAGTTGGTCAATCTTTTTACAAATTTGAAATAGAGGAAACTTCTTATGAAAAATTATCAACTTTTTAAATTCACTTTATTAAAAAGTAGGCAAAAATAACCCTTTTAGGCTGTCTTTCTACCTAATAAAGAAACAAAAAAGAGCCACTTTTTTTCTTTGCAGGTTTCCTTTAAACTAGTTGGTGAATTTGATCTCTAGTTTCTCAAGTGCCCTTTTTATTTTGGTCATCTCCTGTGGTATCTTCTCAATTTCTAGAGTCTCCTTTAAGAAACCGATCAGAAGAGCAAAGAATACTACAGATTTTCCATCTGTAGACCTTTTTACCTTGCATTTCTAGAATACTTCTATTTGACTAATATTGTGTTCAAGCCTATGGATAAGATCATTTACATTTGAAAGCTCACTGTGCCAGTTTCTCAAGGTTCCATATGAGCTCCTGCTCAAACTGAAAGCTTTTTAGGAAGTAAGCCTAAAGATGTCAGTCACTTAAATCTCAATGCTCTGTTTAAGAAGTTTGCATCAGATCACATCACCAAAATGGAATAGATAAAGATGAGGTGTAAAGTATATGTAATGTGGCTTGTAGTTAAATGCAGTAATTGGAGAGCTCAGGGAGTAGATCTGGAAAGGTGATAAGGTAAGAAAAAGCTTCTTGGGAAAGGTAAACTATCTGAAGAGCTGACAGTGATATGCGCTGGCTGGAAGGAGCCCAAGATTGTTTTAGCCTTTAAGCATTCCAACAGATACTGAAGAATTTGAGTAATTGTGTGCTCTGGGTCCGGTCGTCCTGTCGCTGATACCCATGCATCTTGGTTATTGGTGTAATTTAAATTTGATAGCCACCTAATGGACCAAATCCTGCTCTCTGTACTCATGCAAGCAGCCCTGTTGGCTTCAATGTGAGGCGTGCTCGCATGAGTAAGGTGAGCAAAATTGGTATCCTGTGATTCACAAATATATGCAGCAATGGTTCATTTATGTGGAGAGGAGGCATTCGTTCAGAAACAGAGTGGCCTAAATGAGAGAGTCACAATATACATGCACAAGTTACATTACAGTATTTTTATTCCCTTCCTATGTTTTCTATTTTTTCAGCAGTGTAGGTGCAAAGGACTGTTCTCGAGTTTCTTTTATACAGCTCTGGTCTGCACTATAAACTTATGTCTGTATAACTATGGCACTTAGGGCCCTGGTCTACACTACGAGTTTAGATCGAATTTAGCAGCGCTAGGTCAATTTAACCCTGCACCCGTTCACATGACAAAGCCATTTTTGTCGACATAAATGGCTCTTAAAATCGATTTCTGTACTCCTCCCTGACGAGGGGATTAGCGCTAAAATTGACCTCACTGGGTCGAATTTGGGGTAGTGTGGATGCAATTCGATGGTATTGGCCTCCGGAAGCTATCCCAGAGTGCTCCATTGTGACTGCTCTGGACAGCACTCTCAACTCAGATGCACTGGCCAGGTAGACAGGAAAAGCCCTGGGAACTTTTGAATTTCATTTCCTGTTTGGCCAGCGTGGCGAGCTGATCAGTACAGATGACCATGGAGTCCCAGAATTGCAAAAGAGCTCCAGCATGGACCGAATGGGAGGTACTGGATCTGATCACTGTATGGGGAGAAGAATCCGTGCAGGCAGAACTCCGTTCCAAAAGACAAAATGCCAATATATATGCCAAAATCTCCAAGTGCATGATGGGCAGAGGCTACAACAGGGACACACAGCAGTGTCGCGTGAAAATTAAGGAGCATAGGCAAGCCTATCAAAACACAAAGGAGGCAAACAGTTGCTCTGGGTCAGAGCCCCATATATGCTGCTTCTATGATGAGCTGCATGCAATTCTAGGGGGGGGCCCTACCACAACCCCACCACTGTCTGTGGACACCTGCAAGGAGGTAGTCTCACGCAACAGGGATGAGGAGGAGGAGGAGGCTGAGGATAGCACACAGCAGGCAAGCGGAGAATCCCTTCTCCCCGGTAGGCAGGAACTGTTCATCACCCTGGAGCCAATACCCTCCCAATCCTCCCAAGAAGGGCTCCTGGACCATGAAGCTGGAGGAGGCACCTCTGGTGAGTGTACCTTTGTAAATATAATACAGGGTTTAAAAGCAAGCGTGTTTAATGGTTAGTTTGCCCTGAAGACTTGGGATGCATTCACGGCCAGTATAACTACTGGAAAAGTCTGCTAACGTGTCTGGGGATGGAGTGGAAATCCTCCAGGGACAGGAAGCTCTCCTGGAAGTACTCTAAAAGCCTTTGCAGAAGGTTTCTGGGCAGGGCAGTCTTATTCCGTCCTCCATGGTAGGACACTTTACCACACCATGCATGTAGCAAGTAGTCTGGAATCATTGCAGAACAAAGCATTGCAGTGAATGGGCCCAGGCTTTGGTGGTATTCAAGTAACATCCATTCTTTATCTCTCTGTGTTAGCCTCAGGAAAGTGATATCATTCATGGTCACGTGGTTGAAATACGGGAAATTTGTTTAAGGGGACATTCAGAGGTGCCCGTTCCTGCTAGGCTGTTTGCCTTTGGTTGAAAAGAAATCATCACTGCTGTTAGCCACGTGGTGCAGGGAGGCCTATTCATGCTGAGCTGTTTGCATTTGGCTATCTGGGATCTTCCATGATACTAGCCACGTGGTGGTGGTGTGGGGGGTGAAGTGATCATCCCAGAGAATTGGGTGCGGGGCTTGGGGTTTTAGTTGTGCTGCACATTCACCCTAAAACTGCAGCCCCTCCTTTTAAATGGCCAACCCAACGGGCTTTTTGCTTTGTATGGGAAAGGAGGGCGCTGCTGTATGAAACCATTTCCACATGTTATGAAGGTTGAAGAAGCCGAAACCTTTTGCCTTTCCATGGCTGCCTGCAAGCCGAATTCTGTTGCCCTGCCGAGCGGGTGTGATGTCACATACCAAACCGGCAGGCACTCGATATAAGAGGCAAAATGCAACCTTGTACCCAAAGCACATGTGCTATGTAACGTGAATCGCTTGATTCAGTGTGAAATAGTCTTCCCTTTGTTCTCTAAAATGTATCTTTTTAAATACTACTCTCCCTTTTTTTCCTCCCACAGCTGCAAATGTTTCTACGCTCCCCCTATCATCTTCGTCCCAGAGGCTAGTGCAGATTAGACGGCGAAAAACGCACTCGCGATGACATGTTCTCAGAGCTCATGCAGTCCTCCAGCACTGAAAGAGCTCAGCAGAATGCGTGGAGGCAAACAATGGCAGAGTCCAGGAAAGCGTTAAATGAACACGCTGAGAGGAGGGAGGAGCACGCTGAGAGGAGGCAAGATGAAATGCTGAGGCTAATGGGGGTGCAAACTGACATGCTCAGGCATCTGGTGGAGCTGCAGGAAAGGCAGCAGGTGCACAGACCGCCGCTGCAGCCCCTGTATAACCGCCTACCCTCTTCCCCAAGTTCTATATCCTCCTCACCCAGATTCCCAAGAATGCGCGGGTGGGGGGAGAGAGGGAGGCTCCGGGCACCCAGCCACTTCACCCCAGAGGATTGCCAAACAACAGAAGGCTGGCATTCAATAAGTTTTGAACTGTAGTGTGGCCTTGTCCTTCCCTCCACCGCCACCCCATCCAGTGCTTCCCTCCTCACCCTCCCCTCCCCTCCCAGGCTACCTTGCGAGTTTTCCCCCTATTTGTGTGATGAATTAATAAAGAATGCATGATTTTGAAACAATAATGACTTTATTGCTTCTGAAAGTGCTGATCGAAGGGGGGAGATCGGTTGGCTTACAGGGAAGTAAGCCAACCGATCACCCCGGGTTTTCATCAAGGAGAAACGAACAGAACTGTAGCCTGGCCAGTCATGAAACTGGTTTTCAAAGCTTCTCTGATGTGCAGGGCACCCAGCTGTGCTCTTCTAATTGCCCTGGGGTCTGGCTGTGTGTAATCGGCCGCCAGGCAATTTGCCTCAACCTCCCACCCCGCCATGAACATCTCCCCCCCCTTAGTCTCACAGATATTGTGGAGCACACAGCAAGCAGCAATAATAATGGGAATATTGGTTTTGCTGAGATCTAACCTAGTCAGTAAACTGTGCCAGCATGCTTTTAAACCTCCACATGCACATTCTACCACCATTCTGCACTTGCTCAGCCTATAGTTGAACAGCTCCTTACTACTGTCCAGGCTGCCTGTGTATGGCTTCATGAGCCATGGCATTAAGGGGTAGGCTGGGTTCCCAAGGATAACCATAGGCATTTCAACGTCCCCAACAGTAATTTTCTGGTCTGGGAAGTAAGTTCCTTGTTGCAGCTGTTCAAACAGACCAGAGTTCCTGAAGGATGTGAGCATCATGCACCTTTCCTGGCCATCCCATGTTGATTTTGGTGAAATGTCCCTTGTGATCCACCAGCGCTTGCAGCACCATTGAGAAGTACCCCTTGCGGTTTACGTACTGGCTGCCAAGGTGGTCCGGTGCCAAGATAGGAGTATGCATTCTGTCTATCACCTCACCATAGTTAGGGAACCCCATTGCAGCAAAGCCATCCACTATGACCTGCACATTTCCCAGAGTCAATACCCTTGATAGCAGCAGCTCAGTGATTGCGTTGGCTACTTTGATCACAGCAGCCCCCACAGTAGACTTACCGACTCCAAATTGATTCCCAACTGACCAGTAGCTGTCTGGCATTGCAAGTTTCCAGAGGGCTAACCCCATTTGCTTCTCAACTGCTCCCATCTTGGTATTCTTGCACTTCAGGGCAGGGGCAAGCAAGTCACAAAGTTCCATGAAAGTGCCCTTACGCATGCGAAAGTTTCACAGCCACTGGGAATCATCTCAGACCTGCAACACTATGCAGTCCCACCAGTCTCTGCCTGTTTCCCGGGTCCAGAATCGGTGTTCTATGGCAGGAACCTGCCCCATTACCACCATGATGTCCAAATTGCCAGGGCCCGTGCTTTGAGAGAAGTCTGTGTCCATGTCCTCATCACTATCCTGATCGCACTATCCTGATCACCCCCTCGCCTGCTTTTGCATGTTCTGCACGCACTGCAGGATAATGCATGAGGTGTTTACAATGCTCACAACAGCAGTGGTGAGCTGAGCAGGCTCCATGCTTGCCGTGGTATGGTGTCTACAGGAGAGCAGAGTTGCAGTGGAAGCGGCGGATGACAACGGTTAGCAGTCCTACTGCACCGTGTGCTGACAGCAGCACCCAGGACACAACAGCAGCGGTGACGATGAGCTGTGCAGGTTCCATGCTTGCCGTGGTATGGCGTCTGCACAGAAAAAAGATGCAAAACAATTGTTTGCCATTGCTTTCATGGAGGGAGGGGCGACTGACGATATATATCTAAAACTACCCGCAACAATGTTTTTGCCCCATCAGGCATTGGGAGCTTAACCCAGAATTCCAATGGGCTGCGAAGACTGCAGGAACTGTGGGATAGCTACTTACAGTGCACCGCTCCATGAGTCGATTCTAGCTACGGTAGTGAGGACGCACTCTGCTGACTTAATGCGCTTAGTGGGGACATACAGAATCGACTGTATAAAATCGATTTCTAAAAATTGCTATAAAATCAACCTAATTTCGTAGTGTAGAAATCCACATCCTTAAGTGACGGAGTTCTACCGACCTCATCCCCGACATAGCTACCAGCTCTTGGGGAGATGGAGTGCAGCACTGTAGACAAGCCCTTATAGGGCCAATGCTTTAAAAGTGTATCAGACTGGCATAGGACGCTGTATTATAGGAGACAAGACCTGCATATCAGCATTTCTCAAAGTGACAAGATGCTACACTGTTATCAATTGGGTCAGTATGGCAAGACATTAAAAAAACATTTGTGCATACTCCATAGCCCTTATCTTTTCATTTGCATTTATTATTTCATCAACAAAACTTTCCAACAGTAGCAGGCAGCCAGATCACTGTAAGCTCTTTGGGGAAGGGAACATCTTCTCATTCTGGGTTGGGTTTTTTTTTCCATGAAGTGCCTAACACAATGAGGTCTTGGTCCATGACAGGAGCTCCTAGACCAGGGATAGGCAACCTTTGGCATGCGTGCCGAAGGCGGCACGCAAGCTGATTTTCAGTGGCACTCACACTGCCTGGGTCCTGGCCACTGGTCCGGAGGGCTCTGCATTTTAATTTAATTTTAAATGAAGCTTCTTAAACATTTTAAAAACCTTATTTACTTTACATACAACAATAGTTTAGTTATATGTTATAGACTTATAGGAAGAGACCTTCTAAAAACATTAAAATGTATTACTGGCACACGAAACTTTAAATTAAAGCAGGGGTCGGCAACCTTTCAGAAGGTGTGCCAAGTCTTCATTTATTCACTGTAATTTAAGGTTTTGTGTGCCGGTAATAGATTTTAACGTTTTTAGAAAATCTCTTTCTATAAGTCTCTAACATATAACTAAACTATTGTTGTATGTAAAGTAAATAAGGTTTTTAAAATGTTTAAGAAGCTTTATTTAAATTAAAATGCAGAGCCCCCTTTCCCCCCCGGACCAGTGGCCAGGACCTGGGCAGTGTGAGTGCCACTGAAAATCAGCTTGCGTGCCGCCTTTGGCACGCATGCCATAGGTTGCCTACCCCGATCTATACTCTCACTGTGCACTTGTTCTACGTGGCATTCATTTATTGTGCACATTTATAGGCTTAAGTTGCTTTTTTTTTAAAAAAGCTAACCTATTTGAGTTGTCCAGGACTGTTATTTATGGTTATAAAGTAAGTGTTGGCTCCTGCATATTCCTAGGGCAAATGTGTATAAGTTAAAAAGATCAAAATAGGCTATGATTCAGTTGGGAGGAAAAAGGAGGACACGTTTATGAGGAAACGTGTCCGTGTCTACTTAGTTTTGAAACAATCATACTATTAAATTCCAAAGCCTTTCCATTCCCAGCTAAAAGCTTATTTTAGAGAAGATCATGTGAAAAGAAAAAGTTTCTTGTTGTCATCCTTTTTATGGCAAAGGAATTCTCTATTTCTGGAAAAATGTTTTTTTAATTACAACTTCGATTCATGCCATATATAAGATTTTATTTGAACAATCTCAATGGACTCAGCTGCATTAGAAATTTGTTAATATTGGAATAATATATAGGATCATATTTCTCTTGCCCCATAAAGGTTTGACTTTTCCACTGAGACCCCATCAGGTAAGGTTGTTATTATATAAGCTGGCTAAGCCTTGGGACTTCACATAAACTTTCAAATATATTAAGTTGGTAAAACTAATTAGCTTATTTTAAACAGGAATTGCTATTTTGTTCAATGACGGACATGTTTATATTACTCGTAATATTTCTATACAACTTGTTTACTATAATTAAACAAAAGTTATAAATTCTTGGAAATAATTCCCTATAAATACTGGTTTATCATTTTGGGACTCTCCCCTCATTTCCACCGGATGCCAGTGGGATTTGTATATACATTTATTTTATGTTTCTAATTAAGAAACCATGTCAGATTTGTGGAAGACCTATTCAATTTGTCACTTTGACTGCTGAGGAATGAGCATCTTTCCCTAATCTCTGCTCCGATCAATACGAATATATCCAATTTCATTGATTTATATTGAATAGAATTTCATTGGTGGCTACTGCATAAATCTATGATGTCTTTCACATTTTGGGCCTAAACAATGATGAACATGGAATGTCAATTTTAAAACTCTCCCATTTTATGTATCTGTGATTATAGGAGAAAAAGGAGTTCTGTCATTTTCATTCCTAATTAGTCATAAAAGTTATTGCTATGTACAAAGTATTTTGCAAACTTAAGAATGAAGTTTTCTTAAGTCATACATCATATCATCTCTACAATCGGATTATTTAGAATGCAACAGTTCATACCCTAACAAACACATGGTGGTTGCAATATACCGTAATCAATTTTGAAATCCTTGCCTGATTCTAGTCTCATAGTGGTTCAAATTATTGATATTTAATATATTTCACTAGTATTTCCTGAAGCATATGTCGTTTAGGTGTCTCATGTTGTTTGAGCCTATCTAATAGTTTCTTCCAGGTGACCTGATCTGGTAAAACTTTCATCTTTTCACATCTCTGTTCTTGGTTTCCTTTTTTTTAATTCTACACACGCTCTTGGTCATCTCATCTCTCTAGTTTGATTTCCGTTATCATTCATGTACCAGAGTTACTCAGATTTTCGGTTCTTTCCCATTTGCTTCTTCCATCACCAATCAGGTTTCTCTATCTCCTTGCTGTTTCTTGCTGGATGTCTTAACACTTTCTTAAACTCACACTTAGAAACTGTGTTTAAAGTCCCTTAATCATACTATAGTAATTGGCTTCAATTTCAAAACTCTGATCTAGAACAAATTTTTAAATACTGCTTTAACACAAATTGATTCTGTCAACTGAAACTGATCAAATCATGCTATGGAACTATTTTAGCTGAAACATCATTGAGGTTCCTTTGGCTGAATATGAGTCCAAAAGTAGTCAGGGCAAATCTCTCCAGAGAATTCCTCTGTTCTCACCAATCCTTAAACATTTTGGGTTAGGTTTTCAAAAGTGCTCAGTTCTGGCCTAACTCTGTAGCCACTGGTCAATGGTAAAACTCCCATTGACCTCAATGGGAACAGATTTAGTCTTATGAAAGGCCCATCCTTTTTGTTCTTTCCTTTTATCACTTGTTTTTTCTGATATGTTTCTTAATTCCCTTTATTTTCTTCCTCGCTCATGCCTGACTACGGCTATTTGTACAATGCAATGGAGTCATTACACAATTTGTATTGTAGTTGTGAAATGCCTTGGCCCAATACATTTTACACACTTTTTCTCTCTGCTATGGCTGTACTGTACTCGGTGTATGTCCATAGAGCAATGTTTTAAAAAGAACACCTCAAAATCCATTGGGCCAGCTCCTCACTTGATGAAAACAGACATGGCTCCATTGTCTCATGCACCTGAGTTTAACTTTTAAAATATCTCAGATGTTTTCCTTCTGGTCATCAGAGTGTTAATTCCCACTCCAAAGAATTGACAAATGGGATTTTTTTTTTTTTAGCTCAGGGTGCACTGCATAGAGCCATATTTGTGGTGTCAGATCAGAACAAGGATCTGGAGATGTTAAAAACATTTTTTATTATTATTATTTTAACACTCTGTGTAGGAGGTAGATGGCTACTGCAGTCACACGGCTTTCAGAAGTCATCTTTCTTCAGAAGTGTTCAGATAGCTCATATTTATGAGACTGTCATTCCCCTTGATTACATTTAAGAGGAGATGCCTTGTATGACAGGTTAGCAAATTACATGTAATTACTTTCTAACATAACATCATTCTAACATAAACTACTCAGATACATTAAAACTCCTAAAGCATATGCTAAAGCAAAAGATAAAATATCTTAACTCCAAAAAGGTGTGAGCATCATCTCCAGTAGCCAAATGATCATATCACTGTGGCCCTTGTACTCCTGTCACCATGTCTATTCCTTTTCTTAGTGTTAGTCTACTACATCATCTGTAGGTCTTGTCTTAATCTAGGATCTGATTTTGCAGGCACATGCATAGTTTATTGATTTCAGTGGTATTCTGACTGGCAGCAAGACCTATGGAATCCCCAACAAAATTATTAAAAATGTATCAGAACTCTCAATGTTCATGCAGTAAAGATAAACCAGGAGTTAGCAGACTGGTTTAAAGTTAACACAGATGTCAGGCAAAGTTGCATCTTGTTCGAAGTGACTTTGTTGTGCAGCAGACTGTCAAAATAAGCATTTCATGGATAGATGATGAGCTTGGAGACAGACTTTGCAGATCTCTGTCTTATGAATAAATAGAAGATTTGCAGAAAAAGACAGATGATCTCGAAAATTCTGCCAAGCAAGTAGGTGGTCTTATCAATAAATCAAAGACAGAAGTTATGAAAATTATATTACCTACCAATGATTTCATCTACTAGGATTTACCTGGGTAGCATAATTCACGATACTAGTGATTTCATGTGTGATATAAAGTCCAGAATAGGTAAAGCCAGTGCTGCATTTTAAAGCCTCAAGACAGTATTGAAGTCCAATGTGATTAGCAAAAACACCGAGCTTAAAATCTTTAGAAGCAACATCCTACACATCCTCCTATATGGAGTAGAGTTCTGGAAAAATACTAAGTCTATCCAATGCAAATTGATCAGCTTTCAATACAGGTGTCTGTGTAGCGCACACACAGTAAAATAGACGGATAGAATAAGTCATGAAGTGGTTCTAGAATGGGCACAACTATTCACAACAGTGCAAGTAGCATGGAAGAAGAGATGGAGGTATTTGGGACATCATTTAAGAATGCCTGATGATCATATTCTACCTAAACAAGCATTTCTTTTGCAATCCCAGGGCAAGAGAGAGAGGGGTGAATCTAGACACCACTTCATCTGTTGTGCTACGGAGTGTACATGATTGCATCTGGATATAAAAGACCTAGAAAAAAGGGCCCGGGATAGAAATGACTGGTGCTGTTTGACTTCTGCCTTATGCATGGACAGTGTGGGAAGAAATGCTGAGTAAGTACTAGGCCAGGGATGGGCGAACTATGGCCCGCGGGCCGGATCCGGCCCTTCAGGGCTTTGGATCCGGCCCGCGGGATTACCCCTGGTGGTGCTGCGGGCCCGGCGCTGCTCTCAGAAGCAGCCCCCGGGCCGGGAGGCAAAGGGCTCCATGTGCGCACGCAGAGCCCTCTGCCCGCCCCCCCAGGGGCCGCAGCACTTCCTGGAGTGGCGTGGGGACAGGGCAGGCATGCATGGAGCCTGCCCTGGCCCTGGTGTGCGCCACTGCCACCCCGGAGCCACTTTAAGTAAGCGGCACCGGGCTGGAGCTCAAACCCCTCCTGCCCCCCGCCCCCCAACTTCCTGCCCTAAGCCCTCTGCCTGTACCTCGCACCCCTCCTGCACCCAACTCCCTGCCCTGAGCCCTTTCTGCACTCCTGTGCATTCCAACCACCTGCCCTGAGCTCCCTGCTGCACCCTGCACCCCGTGCACCCCAACTCCCTGCCCTGAGCCCCATCCTGCACTCCGTACCCCTCCTGTACCCCAACCCCCTTCCCTGAGCCCCCTCTTACACTCTGCACCCCTTCTCTGCCCCAATCCCTTGTCCTGAGCCCCTTCCTCCACATCCCGCACTCCACCCGCCCTGCCCCGGCCCTGCATACAATTTCCTCACCCAGATGTGGCCCTCGCCCCAAAAAGTTTGCCCACCCCTGTACTAGGCTCAGCAGTAAATGTTTGCAGGATTAGGCCCCCATATTGTAAACACTCCAGGGAAGGACCTCATCTTTTAAGAGGTTGAGAGGAGGGGTTTCAGATGCAATCAGGATGTCCTAAATCTGCTACCATTGCAATCAATGGTAACGGTCATAGACTTCAGTGGGGGCAGTTAGGCTAATGGTGGGCAACTTTTGCAAATCCCACCCTTATGTGTTTGTAAAGCACCAGGCCATACTTATGGCACTGTACAAATAATAGCCACAATTAATCGTTTATTCTCACAATCTAAAATAGTTTTAAATTGGATGTTGGAATATTTACAAATACAACAATCCAGAAAAATGGATTCCAAAAACGGTAAGTATATTAATAAAGGTTTCTTCCTAAAGACACAGAGAAGCAAACTGATGCATGGAATTGTTCTCATAGTTACACAACAATCAAAACTACAAGCGCTAAGAATAATTCATTCCCTAATCTAATAGTCAGACAACAAAGGAAATACTTGAGGAGAGGCCTCGTAATCAAAATCTATCATGATGAAATGAGAACAACATTTTAGATTTGAAACTGTGCCTTCATTTTCTTTGATTTGGATTAATATTCAAGCATGGATCCTGCCAACGTTTGCGTGTGAGCAACTTTACTTACACAAGCAGTCTCCTGGCATGTTTTATGCACAGAACTCCCAATGGGTCGTCTCGCTGAACAGCAGTGTGCCTGCTAGATCCTCAGTGCAGGATCAGGACCTTTGATTGTAAATTCTTCAGGGCAGAAGGGCAAGGCCTGTCTTTTAATATGTTCATAAAGGGCCCTGCATAATAAGATATTGTAATACAAATAATAATTCTGTATTTAGTCAATTCTGTAATTCCTCACTACTGCAAATTACTGATAGAACAGACATGTTAAGAACAAATAAAAATGTATTAGCTTATTTTAAGATTTAATATTCACTGGATAGAAATAAGAAGACAGTAAACTGAAAACAGCCAAACAACAGTACAGAGAGGTTTATAGATCAGATGGGCTGCATTTCGTCATATTTATTTCCACTGAAATGCATGGGCTTATGCAGGGAGTAGATGAAGGCAGAATCTGGCTCTCACTACTGAGATAATATTTTCTGCTCGACTGGAATTCATCTCCCGAGTCTCCTTTTCTCCACAACGGAATTTATATCTTGATTATCATAGAATCATAGAAATCAAGTGCGGGACGTGGACTTGAGAAGTCAACAAGTCCACCCTCCTGCACTGAGGCAGGACCAAATAAACCTAGATCATCCCAACCACAACCTCTCTTGGAAGCCTATTCCAGAATTTAACTACCATTATAGAGAGAAAGTTTTTCCAATATCCAACCTAAATCTCCCTTGCTGCAGACTAGCAACATTTATGTTTTTCTATTACCTTAGGGAAAGGTTTCAACTTGCCTATTGTTGATTTTTCATTAGTGTAAATATTGAATTAGGGTTTTAGCAGAGAACGATAAACTGTTTTGCCCGAAAACTTTTTTGACATTGAGTCCTGTAATGAAGAATAATCTAAATATTCAAGTTTTTTTACAGGTCTAATTACACACCTCAGAAGTCTGGCAAATAATTTGTTCTTAATTAACTGTAGGCCTGGGGAATTAATTTAAAAACACTAAAATAATGGTAACGTGTAGGAGAAAGTTGCTTTCTTTGTATAGGAAACATAAGGGTGAACAGAATAAGAAGACCTAGGTGAATTACAATATTAAAAATACAGAATATGTTTTAAATAGTTTATATTCATATAGCACCTTTCAGCCTGAAAGATCTCAATGAGTTCTGCCAATTATGGGCTCAATCCTTCAGCCTTCATTGATAGGAATAGGTGTTTAGGCCCAGATCCTTAAGGTATTTAGGCACCTAACTCCCACTGATTACCAGAGAAGTCAAGTGTCTGAGAGGATTTGGGTCATAGGGCTTGCTTTGCCACTGGGTTACTCCATGTTTAAGTTGATGTAACTCAAGGGAATAACGGTTTCTAGAATCAGATATTGTATATATGCAGAACCACTGAAATGCTGCCAGTTATTACCCAGGACTAGGACAAAACAAATTTTGGCTGAGGACATCAGGATAAACTACTGCTCTTTCTAAAGGCACCATGGAATCTTTACTGTCCCTAGAGAGCACAGAGGACTAATTTAAGTTCTCACCCCATAAGACTTACTGAAATAAATGTATGAAATGTGCAGATAAAAGTAACATAAAGTGATCTAAACATCTAATAATATAATGTGAATCAGTGAAAATCTGTTGATACAAATGCAATGATGAAAATGGCGTTTTGTATATGTGCTTGATTTATAAACATATTGAGAGTGGGGATGTTGTGTTGATAAATTACAACAACAGGGACACTAAATATATGCTAGTGTGGACTTTCCACTAGTAGTCTCTTTGCTCAGACATATTTTAAAAGTTGTGAAATATGCTGTGCGTCTGCCAAGAGATAATGTCATCCTCATAATGCTTTCAGCGTAAAGAGCAGGCTTTTCAAAGTCACTTCTGAACTTGGAAAGAGACACAGAGAATTCCAATAGAAACAGGTTTTTGTTAATCAAATAAACATTCCCCTGTCGTGTTTGCAACCCAAACTATGAACAATCTTGCAAGTTAGAGCTTATTATTAATTTGCACAAATAATGTACTAGACCAGGGGTCCCCAACGCGGTGCCCACTGGCGCCATGGCACCCACTGGGGCGTCTAAGTGCGCCCGTGTACTGGCCGGCGGACGAGCATCCGCCAAAATGCCGCCGAATGCTGCCAACAAACAGCGTCATCCAGAGGTGTCGCCGCCGAATTTCGGCAGATGCTCGTCCGCCGCCACAGTCCTCCGTGGCTTGTGTCTGGCACCTGCCAGACGAAAAAGGTTGGGGACCACTGTACTAGACAAATGAGGCCTGTTTAAGCGCCTGATCCCATTGGCTCCAATGTCCTTTGGATAAGGGCCTTGCTGCTCATGGAACATCTGAGGATACATCATGGCTTTCTTCAATTTGTTCATTATTGAATCTTTTTGAGATTTTTACTCTGTAGATTGATTGTGAATATTTGATTAATGTCATGATGTTGTTTCTGTTCTCCAATTGGGAGACCACAGAAGTACTAGCAGTATCAGTGCTCATGCATAAAAGTTAATTTTCCATCAATACTCTTCCATTTGAGTTTGAAATGTGATGTCTACAGATGTTTTGACCAATCTAAATTGATTGCTTTGATGTTTTCAGAAAGCGAACACAAAAGGGGCACATGTGGCAGAAGTGATCTCATATGAATAGTCCCTGATAACACAAAATCTGATTTGCCCAACTCAGCTACTAATACAGGAATACCAGAAAGTGAAATTGACTGGAAAACTGGAAAGTAAAGTTAAACTGACTAACCTAATTCCATTGCATAAACTAAAACATATTTCAAAAGTTACCAAACAGCATAAATATTGAAAGTTCAGGGTTCAATTTCTCCTGATTTGCCTGCCTCCAGTCTTGATGCTTTAGCCACGGGATCCAATATTTCTCAATAGAATACAATTTCCTATTATTATTTCTTTAGGTCGAGCCACAGGCATATACACTGGGTACACCACTAAAAACAACACTCTCCCTAAATAGATTGCTGTTTGAGAGCCAATTCTCTTCAAATTAGTCAATGAAAGTAAAATGGAACTACAAGATTTTACTATTTCTTTTTTTTTAATTGTTTAATTTTAATTTAATGTACACGTGCAGGGAGGGTGTCCCTAGCCTCTGTTTGCCAGAAGCTGGGAATGGGCAACAGGGGATGGATCACTCGATGATTACCTATTCTGTTAATTTCCTCAGGGGCACCTGGCATTGGCCACTGTCGGAAGAAAGATAGTGGGCTAGATGGACCTTTGGTCTGACTCAGTATGGCCGTTCTTATGTTCTTATCCAGTAAAAGGTGTGCCTGCCCTTTGGTAGGCACTTCTTTACAATTCAGAACATACAATCACACAATGGCCCTTCCTGTAACCCATATATTCTATTTAGGTTCTTCTACCACACTCATCACCTCAGTATCTGAGCACCTTCCAGAGATGCAAATAAATTATTCCTTTCTAAGTGCAGTACTTTGCATTTGTCCTTATTGAATTTCATCCTATTTACTTCAGACCATTTCTCTAGTTTGTCCAGATCATTTTGAATTTTAATCCTATCCTCCAAGGTAGTCCCCTCCCTGCTTGGTATCATCCACAAACTTTATAAGTGTACTCTCTATGCCATTATCTAAATCATTGATGAAGTTATTGAACAGAACCGGACCCAGAACTGATCCCTGCAGATCCCCACTTGATATGCCCTTCCAGCTTGACTGTGAACGACTGATAACTAATCTCTGGGAAGGGAGTTACAACCAGTTATGCACCTACCATATACTAGCTCCATCTTGGTTGTATTTCCCTAGTTTGTTTATGAGAAGGTCACATGAGACAGTATCAAAAGCCTTACTAAAGTCAAGCTACACCACATCTACTGCTGCCTGCCTATCTACAAGGCTTATTACCCTGTCAAAGAAAGCAATCAGGTTGGTTTGACACAATTTGTTCTTGACAAATGCATGCTTAATGTTACTTACCACCTTTTTTTATCTTCTAGGTGTTTGCAAATTGATTGCTTAATTATTTGCTCCATTATCTTTCTGAGTACTGAAGTCAAGCTGACAGGTTCACTTTGCATTTGGTCAGGAAAGTTGTGAGTTGCTCATGCAGAAATTAACGTCAGAGTCTTGGGGCTCTAGGCCAGTGGTGAGCAACCTGTGGCCTGTGGGCTGCACGTGGCCCATCAGGGTAATCTGCTGGCGGGCCACCAGACAGTTTGTTTACATTTGCACAGCCACCCGCAGCTCCCAGTGGCCGTTGTTCGCCATTCCTGGTCAATGGGAGCTGTGGGAAGTTGTCTGGCGGCCCGCCAGCAGATTGCCCTCATGGGCCGCAGGCTGCTCACCACTGCTGTAGGCTCTAGACACTCTTGGGTCTTTTAGGGTCTTTTAGGATGCAAGAAGGCCCTGTCTCCTGCACAAATGAACATTACTCTTTCACTGGACAAATCTGTTGTGGCTGAGGGCAGAGTAGTCAAGGGCAGTCAAGATCTGAGAGTGAGGCTATCCTTCAGGTATCCTAGCTCCAGACCTCTTAGCATCTTGAGAATGAGAACAGAGACCTTAAGCTTTGTTTGGTATTCCGGAGGGTGTACAGGGTGGTGTTCTTGTGGTAACCCTGGCAGCTGAAGAGGTAGGCCACTACATTCTGCATCCATTTCAGTTTTCTCAGGACTGATGATTTTAGGACTAAGTAAATTGTGTTTCTGTAATCCAAACGGTATTGCCACGACCGGGTCATCAGCAGCAAGGATGGAACACAGTCTCCTAACCAAATGGAGATGGTGGGAGAATGTGTTACTCACTGATGCTGCTGTGTGAGAACTCAGCATCAGTGAAAGGTCTAGAAGGCTTCTTATGCTGTGGACAAGGTCTGGAGGTACCTGCAGCTGAACCTAATGCTTTGATTGATTATATACAGAATTATGATGTGAAAACACTGTCAAATTTAGTTGCATAGAGTTAGGAAATTAGCTTTACAATTTCCTCATCAGCTTGAACTCTATTCCCCTCTATACACTGCATTATGGTAGGGTCTGTTATTACAAGATCCTCCAGCATGAATGCTAGTTTTTGCCTTTGCTACATGAGTTGGTATAATAGAAATTAATTCAAATTATTATTAATGATCATTAAAAACAAATATAGTTCAATAATTAAAAATAGAAATGACCTGACTTGAAAATAGGCATCTCAATTTTGGCATTTATGTAGCAAGAGGAACCTGTCGCCTTGATGGGAAATCTTCCTGTTCTAACAACATTACCTACAGCTGGTACATTTTTTTAAATGTTTCTAGTCTGCTATCAGCACACGTGGTTGAATGCTGTTCTCTTCCCAGCTCATCTGCCTGTACCCCACTTACTTGCTGTAAGGATATTATTTTTCTTAGGAAACACATTGGTTCAAATCCTCAGCTTGTGTAAATAAGCTTAATTCCACTGATTTTTAGGTGGAACTACACAGATTTCCTTCAGCTGAGATCTAGCCACCACGTTAGCTATCATTATATTATGATATTTATATACCCTCATACATGGTAATGTCTGTTTTCTACAGCATTAATAGACGTAGGGTCCAACTTATAACCATTACGCATGGGAATAGAACCTTACCCGATTCAGTAGAAAATAAATACTGGATTACTTCTTACTCATGTGGGTAAGAAGTATCAGAGGGGTAGCTGTATCTACAAAAACAATGAGGAGTCCAGCGGCACTTTAAAGACTAACAGATTTATTTGGGCATAAGCTTTTGTTGGTAAAAAACCCACTTCTTCAGATGCATGTAGTGAACATTACAGATACAGGCATAAATATATATTGGCACATGAAGAAAAGGGAGTTACCTTACAAGCACAGAACCAATGTTGAAGGCCAATTTAGTCAGGGTGGATGTAGAGGTGTCAATACCCAGAGAGGGGAAATTGCTTTTGTAGTGAGCCAGCCACTCCCAGTCCCTATTCAAGCCCAAACTCATGGTGTTAAATTTGCAAATGAATTGTAGCTTAATGGTTTCCTCTTTGAAGTATCATAGATTATTAGGGTTGGAAGGGACCTCAGGAGGTCATCTAGACCAACCCCCTGCTCAAAGCAGGACCAATCCCCAAATGGCCCCCTCAAAGATTGAACTCATAACCCCGGGTTTAGCAGGCTAATACTGAAACCACTGAGCTAGCCCTCCCCCCCCATGGCTACTTTTAAATCTGTTATTCAGCGCCCAGGGAGATTGAAGTGTTCTATTGGCTTTTGGCATATGGGATTTATTCATGTGAGTAAAGGTAGCTAAGCTCAAGCCCACATTTTGTACTATTTTGAGGAGTTGTGACTGCATCTGAGGTAATTTTGAGATGAGTATACACAGGGCCAGCTCCAAGTTTTTTGCTACCCCAAGCAAAAAAATGTTTCTGTATCCCCCCGGCCCCACCCCAACTTCGCCCCTTCCCCGCCCCATTCCAACCCCTTCCCCAAATCCCCGGCCCCGCCTCCTCCTCCGGGCGTGCCACATTTCCCCTCCTACCCCTCTCTCCCAGGCTTGCCTGGGAGGGAGGGGGGAGAAGCAGAGTGGCGGCGCGCTTGGGGGAGGAGGCAGAGGTGAGCTGGGGGGGAGCAGTTCTTCTACCCCCCCGGGTTACTCCCTGCGGCCCTCCCCGCACCCGCCACCGCCACAGCTCACCTCCGCTCCCCCTGCTCCTCTGAACGCGCCACCGCTGCCGGTCCACTTCTCCCCTTTCCCTCCCAGGCTTGCCGCAAAACAGCTGATTCACGTGGCAAGCCTGGGAGGTAGGGGGGAGAAGTGGAGCAGCAGCGCACTCGGGGGAGCAGGCGGCAGTGGAGCGGAGGTGAGTTGGGGGGGAGTGAGTCCTCTGCGCCCCCCCCCAGGGTTACTTCCTGCAGCCCTCTCTGTGCCCCCCACCGCCGCAGCTCACCTCCGCTCAGGGCCGGCTCCCGGCTTTTTGCGCCCCAAGCAAAAAAAAAAAGAAAGAGCCTGAGTGCCGCCCCTTGGAAAGTGCCGCCCCAAGCACGTGCTTGGAGCGCTGGTGCCTACAGCCAGCCCTGAGTATACAATATTTTTAGATTGGACAAAAATGTATCTGTTTAATTCCAAATGACTTTACATTCAAAGTCACTTTTATGTAAAATATAAAATTCACCTTTACTTTCCCCTTGGAAAGGAGCCTTCATTTATCAATAGATTGTCTTAAGAATATTGATAAGTAATTATTTCTGTTATAGTAAAAGGAAACACAGTATGAGCTCCTTCATAAACAGCTTGTAGCTTTCCAAAGATGGTTTTTTGGTTTGGCATATTGGCTTTCCATTTATGAGCCAAGTGGAAGAGAACATCTGGTTTGTTTTATCATTAATTCTGGGAATGTCCATTTATAATGCATTTTTGGGAATTGTTTTTGTTATTCCTGGAGAGCACTGTAATGAACAATCTTATGCTTGTTCTGTTGGGAGACACATTTCAGCTTAGGGGTTGTTTTGCAGACTTAATTATATTAGTTACAATCTTCTTTTTATTGCCAGAAAGTGTGTCCTGTTAAAATGGATTGCTGAGAAAGCTGTCAGTGGCCTCTGTGGAAAACCAAACTTCCTAATATTTTGCTTTTGAAAATGAAATTCAGGGCTCTTTTCTGGAAATCTGGCATCCATTCATCCAACTGAAGGAAACACACTAAGTAAATACACACCTTTTTTGTTCCCTGATATCTGACTAACTTTGAAATCATTATGAGTGGAGAAATTGTTCTGACTGTTGGTAGGAAAGTGAGACACCAAACATCCCAGCCTTATTCTAGAATTCCCAGATCTGTCTGTATTAGATCACATAGCTTTATAAATTGAAGTAAGATTTTCCCAGGTCACTTAGCAACCAATGGTACATGTTGCATTGTGAGTGAAGGCCACACCAGATGGTAGCCCGGCTTGGTTACGGAAAAGTTGGAGTTGTATCAAATCCATAGCTGAAAGAGCTCTACAGGGCTTCGCGTTGTGACTGTATTATATTATTGCCGGGTGGTTAGAAGTATAGGCTGGAGGTTAGGAAATATGGGTTCTAATCCCACCTCTGGCCTTGCCTTTGTGTGTGTCCCCAGCAAAAATTCTCTTAACTTCTCTGTCTTTCAGTATCCTCATTTGTAAAATAGGGGTAATGAGCCTGTGTGAAGCCCACCGATGTAATTTGAGAGTTTTCCCACAGACTTGCATGGGCATTGGCTCAGGCCCATTATTTATATCTTGGGGGATCTAGCCACATTTTTATCTATTATAGGCTAATCATCTGTGGGTTTAAGATAATGCCAGATAAGAGCTAACGTTTAATCCTTCGTATTTTGTGTTGATTTTATTAATTGTCTTAAAACAACATGACGAGAGCTGCAAGTGCCAGCGTGGGGTGGTTTTGAGGAAGGTGAGCTAAATAATACAGAATGGAGAGGCAAGTGGCATCAGTAGAAAGAGAAAAATATATGCCAAACAGGGGAACAGTAAGGCAACTGAACTCCAAGCAGTCACCTGCAGGTTGCATGAGTGAAAAAGATCAGCTCAGCAGGGCGTTGGAACAGTTTTTATAGTGGGCTTGCTGAAAATGGAAACCAAGTATTTGGTTGTACTTCAAACCAGGAGGTGCTGCCGCATCCCTGGTTCCAGCACCACTGAATCAGCTCAGATAACTTAGATCAGCCCCATGCTTTTAAAGGAATCAAAGGATCCCTTGAGTATGTAAGTTCAGAGACAGATAATCAACAATTCCTTGGCTGCATTCTCCTACAAAGGGAAACGTTTCCTTTATCAATGGTACAGTCTACAATCTTAGCCTACGTATAAGGAAACACTTATGTACTGATTTTATGTTTCTCCAGGCCCAATTGTAAGACATCTCTGAGGGGATCAGCAGCTGGGGAATATTTTGGATCTTCAGGAATTTTCTGTGACCCCAGTGTATTATTCCCAAACCTTCTGGGAGTCCCAAAATTCACAGGCATCTGTCTTACATTTTAAACATTTGTCATAAATATTCTTATTTAATTCAAGCATCTGTTTCAGGGTCATTTATTCTCTGTGAATAAAATTTGCTACCCGTAACCAGTCTAGGTGTTGAGTTTAGTCATGGAGTTCTGATCTGGTCATAGATGTCTGCCCATTCATCGTTTACGTCCAAATGCATTCTCCATTTGGCTTTGGGATTCTCACTGACGTTGGGTGTTTACCAATCAAGGCTTTATGCAGAGTAGAAACCTTTTTCCATTCCAAAGCTATAACTGACAGTTGTCACCAGGGGTCATTACATTCAGGCTCTTTGGAAGATCTACAACTGGTTATCTCCCTGGGGGCTGGATTAGCACCTAGCAATGCACCTTGAGTAAGGGGCAGAGCATAGCTGCACTGCCCCAGGAGCACAGCAAGGATCGAATTGTGAAGCAGAGTCACAATTAATTGGTCTCTGCTTCACAATTGCACCAGCCTGGTACTGTTCACTTCCCCTTCCACAGCAGCTCTGCTGCACTAGCTGGTGCACTGGGCAGGCTCAGCCAAGGCTTCACCCACTCCTCACCCCTTTCTGCCCACTCCCTGCTGACCCACAATAGGGGTCGCCCATGCAGAGGTGCTGTGGGGGAGGGATTTATGCTTCTTTACTGTGGTGGTACTATAGTCATTCTCTGCCCTGAACCCTAGAGGAGCTGCATGTTTCCTTTATGACAAGGGACTACATCTTCCTGTGAGGTTGTATATCACATAGCAGTATGGGGCCTCAATATAGAGTGAAGTCTTCATGTGCTACCTCCATGCAAATAATAACTAACAGCAAACTTTCTGCTAACACGTAGAGCAATGAATTGATCAACACTTCGGGGCTTTTAAATTGTCTTCAGTAGGCTCCAGAATCAACACTTCTTTAAGATGAAGTTGTTCACACACACTTTAGAGCTGCTAGGCTTGATTCCTATTTCTCACATGTGTAAAACAGGAATTATTCAATACAATGAAAAAAATAATAATCCAGCTTTTAGTGTAAAAGAAATGTGAGATAAGAACCAATTCTACTGTTTCCATCTTCAGACTTGGGAAGACAGCACTGCATCACTTCTTATTTTGAAGGCCATCTTTACAGTCACAATCATTAGAAACTCCCCCCTCGCCCCAAAAATTGGATTCTTCAGATTCTAATGGGGGCACAAAAGATATGTCAGTGCAGTATAGAACCACATAGCTGCTCAGTCCCTGTACAACATTCAAGTACTATTAGGGGTCAGATCTCAACTAGTATAGAGCTACGCCAGTTCAAACCTGCTGAGCATATGGCCAATATAAGCCAAAATAACACAGACACTTTCAATGTGTTTTTCTCAGACTCTCTATATTAATAAATAAGTACAGCTTTCAAAATAAATGAATCTAGTCTGACATAGTGCATTTGAAACACATTTTTAAAAAAAAAATTAGGGTCAAAGTGAAGGTAATCTAAAGCAGTAGATCAGTTATATATTGAAATCATGGAATATACAAGTCCCTTTATTACAACGGTG
Organism: Mauremys mutica; assembly: GCF_020497125.1. Classification (NCBI taxonomy): domain Eukaryota; kingdom Metazoa; phylum Chordata; order Testudines; family Geoemydidae; genus Mauremys; species Mauremys mutica. The sequence goes on along the minus strand of NC_059073.1, from coordinate 34,836,540 downwards.
CTGGTGAAGTTGCAGACTGTTGTTCTGAATAATTCCCAGAATGAATTAAATTATGTGGTGGGATAGAAAACTCACACAGAAGGCAGAAACCCAGCATCATTGAAATAACTTGGTGAGGGATCCAAGAGAAGCCAAATTATTTATGCCAGCATGCTGCAGAAATAATTAATCCTCCTTCAGGTAATCGTGAAATCCATTGCAAAGCACAAACTGTTCGATCATTAATTAACTTCACCAGACCAAGTTCTGGAAGTGTTTGTACTATTCACAGTAGGATTTAATTCAGTTCCAAACTTAACATTATCTGTATTCCACAGTTTGAAGATGCTGAACTAGTTTGTTCCACTCAACTCATGGGCGTTTGAAGGTCTGAGATATAGCAGATCTTGTATTTATCTACCTGAGTTGTCATTACCCAGCAGAACAGCACAAATCTAATTATAATAATATAGTCAGGTGTGTGCTACAGACAAGCCAGGATGCAAAGGATGAGATCTGTCAGGATGGGGAGGGGGCTACCATGGTGTTTTCTGGTACCCCTATTGTCTATTGCCATTGAGAGTGGAATCCTGGCCTTCCAGCTGGTTGCTGTTGAAACTGTGGGCAATGAAGTTGAGGGTTGGGAACACCAGTTTTGACACTGTCCTGTCATCTCCCTATTAGAGGCCATCTCGTTATCTCGGCATGCAGATAACAGGCCTATTGGCACACCTATTGGCAGTCTGTCTGTCATGGCAGCCATAAATACAGTTGCACAGTACAGTGTGGTGTTCTTTTTCAGGCCCTATATCTGACAATAAATATATTATGAATGGAGGCTCTTTGGCAAAGGCGTAGGAAGTTGGTTTAATATGAGAGTGAAAACTGATCCAGTTGTCTCTGCTTTTCTATCCGTATTTACTGAATCAGTTGATCACTTTGCACCATGGATGGGGTTCTTTGACACTTGAGAAACAAATATGAACATTAATATAAAAAACAAAATCAGGAAAATATTGCCACCTGCTTTTTAAGTGAATTCACTGGCTCTGGGGCTCCGTAACTGCTTACTTTGTGACTTGCCTGTGAAGGCCTCATCTCTCTAATTTCCTGCTATGTTATTTAATATCATTGTTATGGATACTGTGGCCCAAGGCTGTGGCATTGCGAAGAGTCCTGAGATTTCTCAGGTAGTCCCGGGAGGCCTTCCTACCCCACAAAAATCTGAGGCTGATACCAAAGGCCTGCTAGTTTCTTTTGATATGTATACACAGCAGACAGGAGGCACAACTGCAGCATGTGTAGGCATACCTCAGCTAGCGCTGATTGAGCTAGCTTGCTAAAAATAACCGTGTGGCTGCTGCAGCACAGACTGCAGCATGGGCTACCTGCACAATTACAATCCCACCTGGGTAGGGTGACCGGACGTTCTGTTTTTAACAGGACAGTCCCGTATTTAAGGCCTCCTGCAGGGGTCCCAACTTTTTTCTTTAAAATGGGCAATTGTCCTATATTTTCTGCCTCCTCCCCCATCAGTACTGGTGGGTCCTGCTGCTGGTTGGATCCCTGCGCGCCAGCCACCCGCCCGCCCGCCCGGGGTGAGTGGGAGGGCCAAGTGGCCAGTGATGGGGGTGAGTGAGAAAGGCTGGTGCGGGGTGAAGCTGCAGTGCGCAGGGTCAGGCCACTCCCTCCATCAGCACAGCCCCTACTTAAGGTTGCCAACTTTCTAATGCCAGAAAGCTGAAGACCTTTGCCCCGCCCACTGTCCCGCCCCTTCCCTGAGGCCCTGCCTCTGCTCACTCTATCGCTTGCTCTCCTCCACCCTTTCTCACATGCTCATTTTCACTGCAAGGACCCAACAGGCATATTTATTGTCTTGACAGATGTATTATGCTAAGTTCAGGTTTTATTTGTTATAGGATGCTAGAGCTGGCAGCAAAATAGTCAAAAAGGGTAATAAAAAAAAATGAAAGCGATTTCCAGCCTCTTCCTGCCCCGAATCAACAGGCTCCACAGCAGACCCCCTCCCGGCAGGGACTTAGCACCTGAGTTGCTGGCAAGTTGCCCGGCTGCACAGCAGGCTATCAAGGGCCACGCAGGTAGGGAGAGGCATGCCTCCCGCAGCCCAGCCCAGCCCCCACCCACCCGAGCTGCCACGGCTGTGAAGAGGCACCCCTCCCCGGCCCGACTTCGCCAGAGCTGCCGCAGCTGTGGTGAGGTGCCCGGCCCCACCGGAGCTGCCGCAAGAGAGGGCTGGGAGGAGTCCTCTCTCTGGGGCAGCCTGCATCCCAAACCCCACATCCCCAGCCCCACTTCAGAGCCTGCACTCCTAGCAGAGCCCCACACCCCAATCCTCTGCCCCACATCTGAGCCCCCTCCCACACTCTGAACCCCTAGCATATCACTAGTAATATTACTGCTTGATCTCACTGAGGATATAACAAGCTTAATTAGTACATAGCATTTACATTAAAACATGACTGTTATTTAGGTAATATTAAATTAATGATTTAAGGACATAAACTTACATACCTGTTTTACACCATGGATGTTGCCCAGTACCGGGTTATTTCTTGATCTAGCTAATCACGAGAAATAAGCAGCACTTGTTAGTAAGATACAACATTACCAGTTTCACACCCATTTTATTGTTGACGTACATAACTGATCTATTCTGGCCTCTGGTTGTTTTTTCAGGCACATAACATTAGCCCCACCCTCGCAACACATCACCTCCATATTGGTGCATAACAAAATTCATTCCACACATGCACATAAAAAATTAGAGGAACCTTCTTCGTCTGTCCCCTTCCACCCTTGGTCCTGTCCCCAAACGGCGCAGAGCTTCTCCGTCCCCTAGGCACCCTCTCCTGCTGAGCCCCTCTCTGGCCAGGCTCCATGGTCACTGAAGCCCCTGCAGCCAGGTTCCCTGGGCCCTGGTGCACAATGTGTCCTTAGGGCTTAACCCCTTCCTGCCTGTGCTGTAGCCTGAGGCACTGCAGCTGGGTTATGTGAGTGACCAGCAGCAGCCTGGCCATGTTAACTGCCTTTTGACACTGTGCGGGCAGGAAGGGACAAGCTGCTTCCAGCGGAAGGGCAGCAGGTGGGAGGGAGCAGCGGAACAGAGATGAGCTCAGCAAAGACACGGGCCAGGTCATCCCTTCCCCCCCCTCTCCTCTCCTGTGTCTGGAAGCAGCTCCCGTCCTTTCCCTCTTGCACAGTGCCAAAAGGTTGTTGCTGGCCACATTCTGGTGTGAATCCTGGCAGAAATCTGGGGGGAGGGATTTGACCCTGTGTGCCTCCCCTCTGCTCCGAATTGCCTCAGGAAAATGCCCAGCCAGGTACCAGGAGAGGCGGGTCCATCCCGAGGGCCCAGCCAGGCACGGAGGGTAGAGAGTGCTGGGCAGGGAGGGTCAGTTACCACCCCGTGTGAGAGAGGTGTACGGGAGTGTGTATATGTCACATCTCCCGTGTGTGTGGGGAGGGGGAAGGGGTGTGTGTGTGTCATCCCTCCTAGTGTGAACCCTAAAGCCTTAAAGATAAGAAGATAAATAAAAATAATCCAACTACGCAGTATTTCTTTTTAACAAGAGCTCAGTCAACTTAATGTTATTTTGAACATTTGTACTGCATAGTTCTGATTGATTGCCCTTGAACTCACTTGAATACACGTAATTCTACCAGGTGTCCCATATTCAGCATAGGGAAATATGTTCACCCTACACCTGGGAACTCTACATATGTACTTGGGTGGCTAGCCCATGCTTCCACCTGTTCTGCCGCAGCTACACTGCTATTTTTAGGAAGTTAACTTGCTCAAAGCTAGCTTGGGTATGCCTACATGTGGTATTCTGATTGCCATATACACATACCCTTTGTTCTCTCAGTCATTGGCCTCCCCACTGAATCTGCTAGGCTGCAAAAATACTAATAAATACCAGACTTGAGGAAGTGCACATACATTGCACAACAGTGTCTGAATGTTTATGAGTACAGTAGGAATTTGACTTCTAGTGGTCATAACTATTTTTTCATCACTCTTGGAAGTAGCTGAATTTGACAAGTATGTACATTATTAGGAAATGAAGTCTAAATCTGCCCCACCCAAACTTCTGGGTGTGTTTTTGGAAAAAGAAAGTAGAATGTAAAAAAGATACTCTTTTTGCATCTGCAGTTAACTGAATGCACAAAACTGGAGATGCAATTAATTCGCGGTGAAAATTATAGCGTGTATATGTTGAACTGCCTGATTTGCAGACACAATCAGCTACAGTATTTTGTAATTAGCTGTTGACACAAAATTATGCATGCAGTAACAGAAACAATTTATATAATATGACCCTTTTTGGTTAACATTGACAGGGTTGCGCTCCAAAGCAATATCTTTTTTACATTCAACTTTCCGTTTCCAAAAACACACCCAGAAGTTTGGGTGGGGCAGATTTAGACCTCATCATAGCAATGACTTTGACAAGTATGTACATTATTAGGAAATGAGATAGGCTCAGTGTTCTTATACATCTATCCCCAATTTCCGGATGACACACGTAATGGCTTCTGGCATGGGGCCCTAGGTATGGTCCTCCCAGCCAGACTTCATTATCAGATGTTCCAACTTTGCCTGGAGTTTTGTATTTGACTGGGCTGCAGAGATATGATCAGGAATTTCTGACTGAATGTACTTTATTTTAAGGTACATGGAGGAATAAAATGCCAGGAGTTTATCCTCTTATTTGTCAATTACAACAGGCGATTGCATTTTCTATCTTCTGATTCAGATCTTCTATCATGCAATAAGATTCTGAGGAAAATGTGCTGCTTAACAGGTCAGAATTTTATTTCTCAAGGTCTGAAAAAATGTAAGGCTGCAGGTTCTTGTCCTGCAGATCTTACAGACTAGAGTAAATAAAATATAATGCACGTTGTGAGGTGAAAAAATAATGGGGAGAGCAGTGGAAAGGGTACAACAAAACAGATCATGTAATTTGTATTGTAAGTTGCATCTATATTTAGTTAGTTCCAAGTGGTTTTGTTACCATTTTAAGCATACTTGAAAGAAGAGAGTTTGACAAAGAGAGCTCCACAACTCAGATATAAGCAAGAAAAGACAACAGATCCATCTGCCCTCCAGTACCCTATGGGAACTGAGCAGGAGAAAGAGCAACGGGAATGATTCCAGCCCAGGCAACTTCCTAGAAGTTTCTCTCTCTTCTAGAGTGTGCAAACAAACACAGTTTCAGCAATCCACTCCAGACGCATTTTCTTCCCATGGCAGCATTACAAATGTTATGCTAGACCCAGGCATAGCACTTTCTCCACCAAGACCTTCGTGAGGGAAAGAGAGAGGGGCAGTTATATGAAGGACTAATTGTTTGTGGGGACTGATAGTTCATCTGCATGATTTCCCAGCACCATGCCTTTTTACTGTGCAGCAGTGTAGCAGGGTGGACCCCTGCTCCTGCCCTAAAGGGTTAAAAACAGCCCTGGGAGGGGGCTGTGGCTGGAGAAAGCAGCTTTTAGGCTGGGCTGATTGGGGGAAGTGGCTGCAGCTGGGGCCATGCCCCAAACAGATTCAGTTGGCTCTATAAAGGCAGAGAAGCCAGGAGCTGAGGAGTCTTCCTCTGCCTGAAGAGGGAGAAGGGCCTGGCTGCAGGGAGCTAGAGACAAAGTACCTGAGGGGAGCAGGGCTGGGGAGCTCCAGCCTGGAAAGCCCCAGGCTGTGGCCTAGCAGTGGGCCAACAGGTACTGGGGGTTGCAGAGGGCAGCCCAGGGGTAGGCCAAGGCAGCAGGTCCAAACCCCTTTGTCTATGATGAGTGGCTGATACTGCAGTCTGCCCCAGGGTGTGGGGGCTAGACAATGACTGGCAGTAGCCATTACTGAGGTGGGGTGGGGGTTCCCCAGGGAGGAGAGACCCTAAGACTGAGGGGTTACTGCCAGGGGGCAGCACCCCAGGTAAAAGGGCACCGGGGTCCAGGGGGCGATACAGGGGCCAGAGGACAGGCGGATCACTGGCCTGCAGATGGCGTTGCTGGCTGGGAAAAGAGCTAATTCCCTAAGAGACCAGCAGGAGGTGCCGCAGGGGTGAGTCCGCACCTCTACAATAACAATCTGATAACTTTTAGTCTTGCACTCACAGACAAAAAAGTAAAATTCCTGTATGCACAAGGGATTTTACCCATGATACATTTTAAAGGACTATGGATGAAAATCACCCCTATGGAAAAAAGCAAGCACAAGGTCCTTCCACCACTAAATCCCACTTAAACTCTATTGTGAAGGTTTAAATAGGATTAGCGTGATTCCTGGGCCTTATGTTGCCTGAGGAGTAGGCAGGGAAGAAAGAAGGGCAGCTTTCACCCAAAAAGACCAGAAGAAGCAAAGTGAGCCACACCATTACTGTTACTGTAAAAGATTGTTAAACAATTTTTACTATATAAAATAGTATAAAATAATAAAATCTTGATCTGAGAGTCATTGATTTATTTTAACTTTTCATATGTGAATTCAGTGCTTGTGAAAGTTGCTTAGTAAGTATATATAAAGAGGAAGGATGGGCCAGTGATGAGGGTTCTAGGAACATGGGAGAGCTGAGCTCAAGTCCCTTCTACACCACAGACTTCCTGTGTATCCTTGGTCAAGTCAGTGAGTATCTCTGTGCCTCAGTTTCCCATCTGTAAAATGGGAATAATAGCACTTCCCTACCTCAGAGGGGTATTGTGAGGCACTCTGTTATTACTTGTACAGTAATCGTGGCCATATTAATACCTAAGCTACATATTGACAGCTTTAGGGATGAAAGGTATCTATTTATAGACAGAACAACAGGGCAAGCTTCCCATATGCCACCACTTGCAGATATGCTTCAATCCTATTTTGCCATGATTACCTTACTTTGCAAAGGCCACTAAACTGCTTTCAGTCATTGTTGACTTAGGCGGGATATGAACCAGTGACCTAGCAGTGAAAGGTTTTATAGCCCATTAATAATCCTTGAGCAAGCCAGTGTCTCCTAACACTTATGACCAGCTGCAATGTAGGATTATTCTAAGTACTTCAGATGTGCCCATTTAAGCATATCATTCTATAACCATTAGAATTAAATGAGTGTAATAAAAAAGCAGTGCGCTCAGAGTCTGTAGCATGGGGATTCTGGACAAGTTTTACAAGAGATCTTCAGTTCCAGCCAAAATATTGTCCTCGTTGTAAATATGCATCTTACCAGTACATTCAGCTATTTCCTGAACTACACAAATCATTTTGTTTATGAAGATACACAAAGCTTACTGGTCCAGTGAAGTGACCCATTTGGCCCAATTACTCTAACAAGCTTTCAGATGTTTAAAGCATGTATAGAAATGTTTAAACATGATGAACTCGATTATTAGATAAGGTAATGCAGCTCCAAAATGGGTGGGCTAAAAGACTTCGTATCACGGCATGGAGAGTCAGGCCTATGCTCTCTTTCACATACGTGAAGGGGAGCATGTGCCTTTGGACGGGAGGAGACCCCTCCATCATGACATGTTTGCCTTTTCTGCCCAACATTACAGAGCCCCTTTTTGTGGGCTCTGCGGGATTCCAGTTCTAGGGAGCTGGAGGAGGGCATGGACTGGGCTTCTAGCTGGGCCCAAACTGCTGGGGCAAAATACTGGTATTAATACAGATCAAGGCCTGGCGGCTCCAGGGGTAGTTATGCGCCAGGATATTCAGGGCATTGCAGCTCTGCTGGAGTCATATTACCATAGAGCCAGGGTGAGCAGAGAGCTCCAGACTAAGAAGAAAATGTCAAAGTTCAAGATTTTTCAACCAAGATTTTTCAACCAAAAAAGGAACAAAATATTTTAACAAAAAAGGTCCCAGTTTTTCAACCAGTTTTAGCTCTGGCACTCGTCTCAAGGCACAGTGGTCTGCGCCAATGCTGGGGGCTGAGCGCCTGGTTTCTGAGAGTGCCAGGGGAAGACAACAACCACGGAGCCCCACAGTGCCGTTTACACAGAGTCACTGTACAAAGCAGAACCACACTCCAAACAGTCTCAGCCCTTGCACTGCGAATTAGTTTTGGATTAGTTATGAACAGGGCTTGTAAAACTGGAGTGCAGACATCCTGCGTGATTTAACAGCATAGGCTCAAACAGATTTTTTCAGAGTCACCTTATCTGTTTTCTAAAATTAGATGCTACCATTTAAAATTGAAACCCGCGCCCTCAACCTTACAGCTTTTCATTGCACCAGTCCGTATGATGCAGCTCTCTGCTTTGGGTTAGTCTAACCTTCTGGCCTTTAAGTGGCTCACGGGAAAGTCTTTGTGGTGCCCTATTACATATGGTGTTTTTTCTGTGCCTTTTCTTGCTGCTATACCTCCAACTAAAATGCTCTTATGCTGCAGACTTCTGAACCATCACAGCCCAGTCCTCACTGAGGCAGGAAAAGAACAACTTTACCACTCTTCCCATCTTATGTTGTAGATACTGGACCTACGACTATCCGGCTCCCACAGCCTGCTGGTCCAATTTGTCATGACTTTTCTCCAGGCTACAAGATTTTTGTTTTTAACTGTTATTCACTTTTCATTAAGAGAATAAGCCTTATAGAAGCAGATTTCTTTTGAGATATTTTCTTTATGGATAATTGGTGCTGGGTTTAAAAAAACATTCCAAGTGGATTTTATGATCAGGTGCTCCTTTATAGCCTTTATAATCACTCAGGGAAACAGATTCAGTTTGAAGGGGGATGCCAAGGTCATTACAATGTTTAACCATTCTGAAGATAAGGGTTGGGATGGAGGGTTTAGCCATAAAATGCTGTTTCTCCGTATAAAAGCATGGTGGTATTTCTGCGCAGCGAGGGAATTTACTGCTGCTTCTTCATATTCTATAAATATCCTATTGGAGTTCATTCACGCAACTTGTTTTTCCAAAGAAACTTGTTAAATAGTTTACACAAGTTGTTTGGCAGAGTTAGAGAGAGGATATGAGGGATGGAATATGAAGAGCAATTCCTATTTTTCTTGGAAGTTTTCTATCCCAGTTTTGCAGACCTAAGCGGTAATCATAAGCATCTGAACTAATGGAGGATCCACTGAAATGAATCTCTGAAAATTTGTCATTTGACTTTCACTTTGCTTAATAGAACATAAGGATTATTTAATGCCTCAAAAATTGAAACTGTTGGAGCAGATTCTCAGCTGGTGTAAACTGATGAAGCTCCATTGACTTCAAATGTGCTGAACCAACTTCCAACTGAAGATCTGACCCTGAATGTGCAACATAACCATAGGCGCCAACTTTCTCAGTGCCGGTGGGTGCCCGTGCCCACCCGCCCTTTTTCCCGCCCCTGGCCCCGCCCTGACTCCACCCCTCCCCATCCCTGGTTCCACCCCTCATTCCAACCCCATCCCCAAAGTCCCCGCCCTAACTCCACCCCCTCCCTGCCCCTATTGGATCCCTTCCCCAAATCCCTGTCCTGGCCCCGCCTCTTCCCCCAGCACTCTGTGTTCCTCCTCCTCCTCCTCCCCGGTCCCTCCCTGCCCTGCAAATCAGCTGTGTTGCGACGCAAGTGCTTGGAGGGAGGAGAAGCAGAAAGTGGCGGCGGGCTCACAGAGGAGGTGGAGGTGAAGGTAAGCTGGGGCGGGGGCGGGGCCCCTGGGAGCTGCCGGTGGGTGCTGAGCACCCCTCAATTTTTTTCCATGGGTGCTCTAGCCCCAGAGCACCCACGGAATCAGCGCCTATGAGCATAACCTTTGAAATACAGAGCAAAGATCCCAGACTAGGGACTCAGCAAAAGCAGTAGAGGAGGCAGTTTTGGTTGAATCGAAACTATTCGCAAATTTGACATAAATTTGCCAAATAGGTACGGCCAATTAATTTTTTTTACTTCAGCCTTATTCGCAGAAATGGCCAGAGGAGAAGGTGCCTTCTTGTAACCTTTAGCCCAGTAGCTAGGAGATCCAGAGTTAATTCTTGCCTTTGGCTGCTGATGGAGAGTAGAGCTTTGAATATCAGTTTCATTTCACATATTGCTGGAAAGTATGCTAGCCACTGGGCTGTATGGTAAACTGGGCTGTAGGGTATTCTCAAGCTCTCCTGTTGAAGCATGTTCCATTTTGTATCAAAAATATTTGAATATTCACAGGGCCAGAGCAAGAGTGTGAGAATGCAGCAAAGAATCCTGTGGCACCTTATAGACTAACAGACGTTTTGCAGCATGAGCTTTCGTGGGTGAATACCCACTTCTTCAGATGCAAGTGGTGGAAATTTCCAGGGGCAGGTTTATATATGCAAGCAAGAAGCAAGCTAGAGATAACGAGGTTAGTTCAATCAGGGAGGATGAGGCCCTGTTCTAGCAGTTGAGTGAAAACCAAGAGAGGAGAAACTGGTTCTGTAGTTGGCAAGCCATTCACAGTCTTTGTTTAATCCTGAGCTGATGGTGTCAAATTTGCAGATGAACTGGAGCTCAGCAGTTTCTCTTTGAAGCCTGGTCCTGAAGTTTTTTTGCTGCAGGACGGCCACCTTAAGATCTGCTATTGTGTGGCCAGGGAGGTTGAAGTGTTCTCCTACAGGTTTTTGTATATTGCCATTCCTAATATCTGATTTGTGTCCATTTATCCTTTTCCTTAGAGACTGTCCAGTTTGGCCGATGTACATAGCAGAGGGGCATTGCTGGCATATGATGGCATATATTACATTGGTGGACGTGCAGGTGAATGAACTGGTGATGGTGTGGCTGATCTGGTTAGGTCCTGTGATGGTGTCGCTGGTGTAGATATGTGGGCAGAGTTGGCATCGAGGTTTGTTGCATGGGTTGGTTCCTGAGCTAGAGTTACTATGGTGCAGGGTGCAGTTACTGGTGAGAATATGCTTCAGGTTGGCAGGTTGTCTGTGGGCGAGGACTGGCCTGCCACCCAAGGCCTGTGAAAGTGTGGGATCATTCTCCAGGATGGGTTGTAGATCCCTGATGATGCGCTGGAGGGGTTTTAGCTGGGGACTGTATGTGATGGCCAGTGGAGTCCTGTTGGTTTCTTTCTTGGGTTTGTCTTGCAGTAGGAGGCTTCTGGGTACACGTCTGGCTCTGTTGATCTGTCTCCTTATTTCCTCGTGCGGGTACTGTAGTTTTGAGAATGCTTGGTGGAGATTTTGTAGGTTGTCAGGAGTCTACCCTCACTTGAAACTGGGCGGTTTCAAAGTGAGGACCCGCATGTCTTCCCCCCACCCCAAAATCCTAGGGTAGGTCTCCCCTTCGGCTGCCACCACCCGGTCAATTCCGTGGGCCGGGACACCCCTGTTTCCCCCCTTGGGAACACAGATCAATTCACAGAGGAGGAACCTCCCCCCTCCTCCCTCTCTCCAGCCTGCTCTGGAGACAGAGGTGCCTGGATTCAAACGCCTTGAATCTCACACACACAGGGAAGCAGCCCACTTCCCCCTCCCCTTCCCCTGAATTTCCCCAAGGGAAGGAATTAACCAAGTCCAAAGAAAAGAAAAGAATTTATTAAGAGAACAAAAGAAAATACAGAATCTCTATGAATCCAAGCTGGGCACTCATAGGGTATAACCTTGCTAAGTTCTGGAGAGAATCCTCTCTCTTTCTCAGTACAACCAGTACAAGCAGAATTAAGAATAATCAATAACAAACACACAGAATTGCAAATATAGGATTATTAGATAAGGACACAAAGTATCTTTCTAATACTCACTATCTTGACTAGAAGAAATTAGTTCAGAAAGGTGGAACTTGTAGGGACTTGATTAACTCGTCTGGTCTCTTGAACTCCCAACGGCCAAAGACAAAGACCCCCCCAAACAGAGGGAAAAGTTCCCTCCTAGGAGTTTCAAATTCTCTTCCCTGATTGGTCCTCAGGTCAGATGCCCACCAGGTACTATGCTTTAACCCTTTACTAACTATTCATGACATAGGTGTTGGTCTCTGTCTGCGGGGTTAGAGCAGATGCGGTTGTACCTCAGTGCTTGGCTGTAGACAATGGATCTTGTGGTGTGCCCGGGATGGAAGCTGGAGGCATGAAGGTAGGCATAGCGGTCGGTAGGTTTTCGGTATAGGGTGGTGTTAATGTGACCATCAATTATTTGCACCGTAGTGTCTAGGAAGTGGACCTCCCGTGTAGATTGGTCCAGGCTGAGGTTGATGGTGGGGTGGAAGCTGTTGAAATCGTGGTGGAATTTTTCCAGAGTCTCCTTCCCATGGGTCCAGATGATGAAGATGTCATCAATGTAGCGTAGGTAGAGAAGGGGCGTGAGTGGACGGGAGCTGAGGAAGCGTTGTTCCAGGTCAGCCATAAAAATATTGGCATATTGTGGGGCCATGCGGGTGCCCATAGCGGTGCCACTGATCTGGAGATATATATTGTCATCAAATTTGAAATAGTTGTGTCTGAGGATAAAGGCACAGAGCTCAGCAACCAGTTGTGCTGCGGCATCATCAGGGATACTGTTCCTGACAGCTTGTATTCCATCAGCGTGTGGGATGTTGGTGTAGAGAGCCTCTACATCCATGGTGGCCAGGATGGTGTTTTCTGGAAGGTCACCAATGCATTGTAGTTTCCTCAGGAAATCAGTGGTGTCACGGAGATAGCTGGGAGCGCTGGTGGCATAGGGTCTGAGTAGAGAGTCCACATATCCAGACAGTCCTTCAGTGAGAGTTCCAATGCCCGAGATGATGGGGCATCCAGGATTTCCAGGTTTGTGGATTTTGGGCAGTAGATAGAATAGCCCTGGACGGGGCTCTAAGGGTATGTTGATTTGTTCCGGTGTTAGCTTAGGGAGTGTCCTGAGTAGATGGTTCAGTTTCTTAGTGTATTCCTCAGTGGGATCTGAGGGAAGTGGCCTGTAGAATTTGGTGTTAGAGAGTTGTCTGGCAGCCTCCTTTTGGTAGTCAGACCTGTTCATGATGACAACAGCACCTCCTTTATCAGCCTCTTTGATTATAATGTCAGGATGGTTTCTGAGGCTGTGGATGGCATTGCGTTCTGCACGACTTAGGTTATGAGGCAAGCGATGTTGTTTTTCCACAATTTCTGCCTGTGCACGTCGGTGTGAGAATGACTCTGTCGCCTGGTGGTTGTGGCCCTCACCTGGGAGGTGGGAGACTTAACTTTAAATCCCTGCTCCACACCAAGCAGAAGGGTGAATTAAACCTGTCCTTCCTCTCTCCCCGGGGAATACCCTACTTATTGGGCTAAGGTTATAAAGGAAACTCTTCCTTCCATCCATCCATTTTGCAAATATTTCCTAAGTCTCTTTTCTCCACCCCCCATAAAAAATTAGTTCAACCTAAAACAAAATTTTGGTCAACTTTTCCAATTCCCTGAGATTTTTCAGAATTTTCAGATTTGGATTGACCCAAACTGAGTTTCATTTTTGATTTTTTGGAACTGCCCATGAATTGAAAAATCAGTTATTCATGCGGCTCCACTCTTGAACTGAAGTAATTTCCCAACAAGTCAGTTTCATGATTCAGTGTGTTTGAAGCCAAACTATAATGCTTAAACGTGGTCCCAGAGTTTGAGATGGAAGCTGATTTCAGTGTAAAATGAGGGGCAGCCAGCATAATAATTTGCATTGTGGAGCCAAGGGAGAAAATCCAGCGCCTTGCTTTGCGTCTGCCGAGGGCCCCTTGGCAGTGGAGCTGTGCTGCACCATGTGAGGGCTGGACACAGAGGTGCAAGGAGGTGAGGCCACTTAGCAGATGCTCTGCAGTTTGTTAGGGGAAGGGTGAGCCAGACCCAAGGATCTGGGCTGCAGTAGTATTTGAAGTAGCACCTCATGCTGAAGAGGAGGATTCTCCTTCTGCAACCCCTTCATGCACTTGTTCCAGATGTTCTGTTCTCCTGCTTGTTGTATTGCACCCATCACTGTGGTATCTGACCACCTAGGCTGAAGGGGCTGATGATAAGCCCCAGGTGATATGATGTTTCCATGATTCACTGACGCTGCCCACCCCAAAGCATGCACACATCTAGACTCAGCTGAAAGTAATTGTCTGAGCAGTGATAGGATCACTGCTGGAATCAGGCTAGTCTAAGCTGTTCTGGGGGCTTTCAGTGGCACCAGGGTTAGCAAACATGATTTGATTAAACTGTGCATGTGCCCATAGGTGCTCGAGCTAAGGGTGCTCTGGTTTGACGTGGTAATAGCAATCCAACTACATGGTTTCTGCCTTCAGTACCCTCACTATAAAAATTGTTCCAGCACCACTGGTTGTGCCCTAGTGTAATGAAGCAGAGAATGGTTTGCAAATAATTCTATTCTGTGAGTAAGTTTCAAATCTGTGGATTTTAACTGGTTTGAAATCTACTGAAACGCACACTCCCAACAAGGCCTTAAAAACCAGAAACAAACAATATTGCAGGTTACATACAGCCTTTTAATTGCCTACCATACTGGTTTTCAGGAAATAATGTAGAACTATTAACATTCCTGTAAAACCATTAGCCCTAAATGCATGTAATTGATGGCAGCACTAATGTTCATAAAATGAACTGAGCCTGATTTATAAGCCTGATAATAACATACTTCAGTAAAGGGCTTTGATCTATAAAGCTGTGAAAACATTGCACACACCTTAAAGATTATCATTTCAGATACCCTCCTTTCAACTTTTACTGGTTCCAGGCACTATAATTTTGGGGGAGGGGAAGGGAAACAACCAAGTGCATCTCGATATAAAGATAATTGATCAGTTGAACTCTGCACTTTCAGAAAATGACCATATGGTGGAGCACTGAGCACTTAAATCCTCTCTGATAATATAATATCATTATTGATTAAAACTGACGTAAATAAAATAAATAAAGACCTTTTTTTAACTAACAGAAGTGAAATGGTTAAAGATTTGCCCTGCTTTGCAAGTGGGTTAACATTTCTCCTACAGAGGTTTAGTAGACATTAGGGTTGTGATAAATCTCCAGTTGGATTTAGTTGATATAAAAATCCAGTCTCATCATCAGTATCTAGATTCACCAAATCTCAGCCCAAAACCCAATAAAAATAATTCACACTAGTAATTTAAAAACAATACTTTAAAAATATCTTTTCACTGACATTTTTGTAAACAACCTCCACACATATGAAAGACAAAAAAACACAGATAAGGAAATAGTTGGTATTCATACAATATGCAGTGATGACCAAAATTCCAACCATTCGTACAAAATTAATTTAAGGTATAAACATAAAATACATTATCCTCAACAATGCTATAGTAAGATCAGAAAGGAACTTGTCCTGTAAATATGAGAGCAATATTAGCATTCTTTGATATGATCTAAGAAATGTTTCCAAACCAAACTGAGTTCCCATAGCTCTCTTTACATGTTATTAATTAATGATGCCTAGGAAACAACTTCTGCCCATTCTATTTACCAGTTGTGAACTGTAGGCATAAATATGGTGCAGGCTTCTCTGACTAGGGGTCCTACAAAGGTAGCCAGCCAGTCAGGCAGCGGCATAGACAGCTGCAGTGGCACAGGAGCCTGCAAACAGAGCTGTAAACGGGGGAGTTTGAGTGGGAGTTTATAGGAGGAGTTTGGGGGAAGACTAAGAGAGGCAGGCAGAGGAACACACAGGCTACTGGAGGGAGTGTGCAGTCTTCTAGCAATGTCTTGGCGCTTGTTGGGGGTTTGTTTTGCTGTGGGTGGTGGTGTTTTGTGTTGGTTTGTGTTTCCCAGATTTATAGGATTTAGGTGGGAAACCTGTGACAGATACAGAGGCAGCGGTTGTAGTGACCCAAGCAGTGGAAGACACAATGAAGATGACTGGATGTGGAAGCTGCAGCATGTACATGATCCTGGAGGGGGTACCTGAAAAGGGTTTTGTCTGCATGAAGTGCTGCCTGATAGAGCTGATGGAAGAAAAGATCCGAGGACTGGAGATGCGGGTGGAAACTCTGGTTGAATTTAGAAGGGGGTTCGAGCAGATGGTGGAGCAAAGACATGATAGGGCTGAAGGGAAAAGCTCAGACTTGCAGATGGAAGTAGGACCAAAGAACTCTGAGGGGAGACTGCTGAGTGAGGAAAGTGGACAGTGGAAACATGTGACTAAGTGAACCAGGCAGAGGAAAAGACAAGCTACTGAAGGAGAAATAGAGCTCAGGAACAGGTTTGCAGAGTTGGAAAATGAAGAAGGGGCACAGCAGGTGGTGCTGAAGGTAAGAGGGCAAAGAAGAAGAGAAGAGCAGCTAGTCCTATAAGGAAAGGGGACAAGTCAATGGAGATGACACCAAACATGAGCCCCAGGAGGATACGAGATGGGTTGCGGAGGATTGCAAGGATGAATAAGAATCGAGAGGACTTGCAGCCAGAGGGAACAGGGGATAGACCGGAGAATCGCACTGTCACCAGGAAAAGGCAGGTCTATGTGATTGGGGACTCCTTACTAAGAAGAATAGACAGGCCTGTAACCAGAACTGACACAGAGAACAGAAGGGTGTGCTGTCTGCCCGGTGCTAAGATACGGGATGTGGACCTGAGGCTGAAGAGGATCCTAACGGGAGCAGGAAAGAATCCACTGATTGTCCTTCATGTGGGAACGAATGATACGGCTAGATTCTCGATGGAACATATCAAGGAAGACTATGCCAGGCTGGGGAAGACACTTAAGGAAATCGAGGCTCACGTGATCTTCAGTGGGATTCTGCCTGTTCCTCAAGAGGGGGCGACAAAGGTGTGACAAGATTATGATGATCAACAGATGGCTCAGGCAGTGGTGCTACAAGGAAGGCTTTGGGATGTATGCAGGGGCGGCTCTACAAATTTGGCCGCCCCAAGCAGTCATGCCCGGGAGGCGCCCCCGAGCCGCGGGAGCAGCGGACCTCCCGCGGTCATGACTGCAGAGGGTCCGCTGGTCGCGCGGCTCGGCTGGACCTTCCGCAGCTGTGGGCGGTTCGCTGGTCCGGCGGCTCCGGTTGAGCTGCCGCAGTCATGCCTGCGGAAGGTCCAGCCGAGCCGCGGGACCAGCGTCCCCTCCGCAGTCATGCCTGCAGCAGGTCCGCTGCTCCCGGGGCTCCGGTGGACCTCCCGCAGGCATGACTGCGGCAGGTCCGCCGGCCCAGCCTGCCGCCCCCCCGGGAAAGGGCCGCCCCAGGCAGGTGCTTGCCCCGCTGGGCTCTGGAGCCGGCCCTGGATGTA
The DNA here is from genome assembly GCF_020497125.1 of Mauremys mutica. NCBI lineage: Eukaryota > Metazoa > Chordata > Testudines > Geoemydidae > Mauremys > Mauremys mutica. Next base: position 34,819,423 of record NC_059073.1, on the reverse strand, counting down.
TGGCCACTGGGAGGCATTCATAGACAGAGGACTGTTCTCTCGGGATGGACTTCACCTGAGTTGGGAGGGAAATGAACTTCTAGGATGGAGGCTGGCACAACTGATTAAGAGACCTTTTAACTAGGAACTGCGGGGAGATGGTTGGGAGATGTCCAGGTAATCTCCACGCCAGATTTTAACATTAGGAGGGAAGAAAACGAAGCAAGAAAGGATACTGTTGTGGGTAGGAGAATGGACATACAGAGGAAAGGTAGTGTAGATACAATTCTAATAGGTGATAATGGTGGTAAAACGTCTGGGCCTAATCGGGTAAAGAATGTGAGTGAAGCCAAACAGCAAGAATTAAGATGTTTGTACACCAGTGCAAGAAGCCTAGGTAACAAAATGGAGGAACTAGAGTTACTGGTGCAGGAAGTGAAACCAGATATTATAGGGATAACAGAAACATGGCGGAATAGTAGTCATGACTGGAGTACAGGTATTGAAGGGTATGTGTTGTTTAGGAAAGATAGAAATAAAGGCAAAGGTGGTGGAGTAGCATTGTATATCAATGATGAGGTAGACTGTAAAGAAATAAGAAGGGATGGAATGGATAAGACAGAGTCTGTCTGGGCAAAAACCACATTGGGGAAGAAAGCTACTAGAGCCTCCCCTGAGATAGTGCTTGGGGTGTGCTATAGACCGCCGGGATCTGATTTGGATATAGATAGAGACCTTTTTAATGTTTTTAATGAAGTAAATACTAATGGGAATTGTGTGATCATGGGAGACTTTAACTTCCCAGATATAGACTGGAGGACAAGTGCTAGTAATAATCATACGGCTCAGATTTTCCTAGATGCGATAGCTGATGGATTCCTTCACCAAGTAGTTGCTGAACCAACAAGAGGGGATGCCATTTTAGATTTGGTTTTGGTGAGTAGTGAGGACCTCATAGAAGAAATGGTTGTAGGGGACAACCTTGGTTCGAGTGATCATGAACTAATTCAGTTTAAACTAAATGGAAGGATAAACAAAAATAGATCTATGACTAGGGTTTTTGATTTCAAAAGGGCTAACTTTAAAGAATTAAGGAAATTAGTTAAGGAAGTGGATTGGACTGAAGAATTTGGAGATCTAAAGGTGTAGGAAGCCTGGAATTATTTCAAGTCAAAGTTGCAGAAAGTATTAGAAGCCTGCATCCCAAGAAAGGAGAAAAAATTCATAGGCAGGAATTGTAGACCCAGCTGGATGAGTAAGCATCTCAGAGAGGCGATTAAGAAAAAGCAGAAAGCCTACAAGGAATGGAAGATGGGAGTGATCAGCAAGGAAAGCTACCTTATTGAGGTCAGAATATGTAGGGATAAAGTTAGAAAGGCCAAAAGCCATGTAGAGTTGGACCTTGCAAAGGGAATTAAAACCAATAGTAAAAGGTTCTATAGCCATATAAATAAGAAGAAAACAAAGAAAGAAGAAGTGGGACCGCTAAACACTGAGGATGGAGTGGAGTTAAGGATAATCTAGGCATGGCCCAATATCTAAACAAATACTTTGCCTCAGTCTTTAATGAGGAGCTTAGGGATAATGGTAGGAAGACAAATAGGAATGAGGATATGGAGGTAGATATTACCACATCCGAGGTAAAACCCAAACTCGAACAGCTTAATGGGATGAAATCAGGGGGCCCAGAGAATCTTCATCCAAGAATATTAAAGGAACTAGCACATGAAATTGCAAGCCCATTAGCAAGAATTTTTAATGAATCTGTAAACTCAGAGGTTGTACCGTATGACTGGAGAATTGCTAACATAGTTCCTATCTTTAAGAAAGAGGGAAAAAGTGATCTGAGCAACTACAGGCCTGTCAGTTTGACATCTGTAGTATGCAAGGTCTTGGAAAAAATTTTGAAGGAAAAAGTAGTCAAGGACATTGAGGTCAGTGGTAACTGGGACAAAATACAACATGGTTTTACAAAAGGTAGATCGTGCCAAACCAAACTGATCTCCTTCTTTGAGAAGGTAACAGATTTTTTAGACAAAGGAAATGCAGTGGATCTAATTTACCTTGATTTCAGTAAGGCATTTGATACAGTTCCATATGGGGAATTATTAGTTAAATTGGAAAAGATGGAGATCAATATGAAAATTGAAAGGTGGATAAGGAATTGGTTAAAGGGGAGACTATAATGAGTCATACTGAAAGATGAACTGTCAGGCTGGAGGGAGGTTACTAGTGGAGTTCCTCGGGGATCGGTTTTGGGACCAATCTTATTTAATCTTTTTATTACTGACCTTGGCACAAAAAGTGGGAATGTGCTAATAAAGTTTGCAGATGACACAAAGCTGGGAGGTGTTGCCAATACAGAGAAGAACCGGGATATCATACAGGAAGATCCGGTTGACCTTGTAAACTGGAGTAATAGTAATAGGATGAAATTTAATAGTGAAAAGTGCAAGGTCATGCATTTAGGGATTAATAACAAGAACTATTGTTATAAGCTGGGGAGGCATCAGTTGGAAGTAACAGAGGAGGAGAAGGACCTCGGAGTATTGGTTGATCACAGGATGACTATGAGCCACCAATGTGATATGGCTGTTAAAAAAGCTAATGTGGTCTTGGGATGCATCAGGCGAGGTATTTCCAGTAGAGATAAGGAGGTGTTATTACCATTATACAAGGCACTGGTGAGACCTCATCTGGAATACTGTGTGTAGTTCTGGTCTCCCATGTTTAAGAAGGATGAATTCAAACTGGAACAGGTACAGAGAAGGGCTACTAGAATGATCCAATGAATGGAAAACCTGTCATATGAAAGGAGACTCAAAGAGCTTGGCTTGTTTAGCCTAACCAAAAGATGGCTGAGGGGAGATATAATTGCACTCTCTCTCTCTCTCTCTCTCTCTATATATATATATATATCAGAGGAATAAATACCCGGGAGGGAGAGGAATTATTTAAGCTCAGTACCAATGTGGACACAAGAACAAATGGATATAAACTGGCTATCAGGAAGTTTGGACTTGAAATTAGATGAAGGTTTCTAACCATCAGAGGAGTGAAGTTCTGGAAAAGCCTTCCAAGGGGAGTAGTGGGGGCAAAAGACATATCTGGCTTCAAGACTAAGCTTTATAAGTTTATGGAGAGGATGGTATAATGGGATAGCCTAATTTTGGCAATTAATTCGTCTTTGACTACTAGCGGTAAATATGCCTAGTGGCTTGTGATGAGATGTTAGATGGGGTGGGATCTGAGTTAATATAGAGAATTCTTTCTTGGGTGTCTGGCTGGTGAGTCTTGCCCACATGCTCAGGGTTTAGCTGATTGCCATATTTGGAGTCGGGAAGGAATTTTCCTCCAGGGCAGATTGGCAGAAGCTCTGGGTTTTTTCACCTTCCTCTGCAGCGGGGAGCACGGGTCACTTGCTGGAAGGTTCTCTGCACTTTGAAGTCTTTAAACCATGATTTGAGGACTTCAATGACTCAGACACAGGTTTGATACAGGAGTGGGTGGGTGAGATTCTGTGGCCTGCATTGTGCAGGAGGTCAGACTAGATGATCATAATGGTCCCTTCTGACCTTAAAGTCTATGATTCTATGATTGTATAACATAAAGCAGGAAATTGCCATTTTTAAGTGAAATTAGACATATTATTGTTCTATAGAGATGTATAACAAAACTTTCCTCAGCTTGTGCCTCTGAGGTCCCAATTCAGCAAGGAACTATGTGCCTAATTTTGAGCATGTGAGTAATCCCATTGGCATGTTCTTATGTAACTAGCTGAATCTGGATTTGAAGATTAAACTAGGAATTAACTGATATTAATTAAATAACTTTAAAAAGCCTTTAGTAAACCATCTATTCTATGAGCTTCCCCAGAACTCTCACAGTTAGTGGCATCTTCTATCTGAGTGGTTTTCATCCTTTTTTCATTTGCAGACCCCTAAAAAAATTCGAATGGAGGTGCAGATCCCTTTGGAGATCTTAGACCCAGTCTGTGAAACCCCTGGGGTACATGGACCACTGGTTGAAAACCACTGTTCTATTTTATTACAGGTATTATATTCTTCTCATCATTTACTGTCTTCAACTGAAAATAGAAGTATCTCAAAAACATTTAGAAGCTTATCCATATCTGTTGTCCATTTATTACATTCCACTTTGTAAAAGTTATTATAAAACATACTAAACTTGTCTAAAATGGCTTGGACTCTCAAATCATGTTATTCTTTGCATTGATGATACTGGGAAGAACACTTCATGCTTGAAATGATTTATTAGATTATAAAGCCAGAAGGGAACACTGTGATCATCCAGTCTAAACTTCCTGTATAATTCCGGCTGTAGAACTTCCCTGAATTAATTCCTGCTTGAACTAGAGTGTATCTTTCAGAAAAACATCCAAGCTTTATTTTAAAATGGTCAGAATCCACCACAACCCATGGTAAATTGCTCCAGTGGTTAATTACCCTCACTGTTAAAAATGTACGCCTTCTTTCCAGTCTGAATTTGTTAAATTTCAACTTCCAGCCATTGGGATCGTCTTATACCTTTCTCTGCTAGATTGAAGAGCCTGTTATCACATTTTCATTCCTTATGTAGCAGACATGCCAAACCCGCTAAAAAACCCACAGAAATTGGGCTTGTTTTTGGCTTAATTGGCTTGTGAGTTGTTTGTTGGCTAGTTTTTGGCTTGTAGCTTATTGGGCTTGTAGCTTGTTGAGGGGCAAGGGAGAGGGGAGAGTCAGGGATGCACAGCGGGCCCACCACAGTCCCAGACTGCATGCTGGGGGATCTAGTCACATAGAGTGTTGGGGTTCTTAGGGGTTCTTAGGGTTTGGCTTATTTTGGCCTTGTTGGATTTTTGGCTTATTGTGAAAGTCCGGGTGCTTATTTACCGGGTGAAAGTTGGCAACTCTGCTATGTAGGTACTTATGGACTGTGATCAAGTCTCAACCCTGAGACAGAGAAAGGGCTGATTAACCACTGACAGCCACTCTTAGGTCAAATAGTCTCTAAGGCCTAGTCTATACTTAAAAGTTATGTCGACATAGCTAAAATAGCTCACTCTGAGCGTCATAGCTATGCTGGCTAACCCCCAGCATAGACACAGCTGTGTTGATGGAAGAATGCAACTGTTGCTCAGGGAGGTGCTGTTCCTACATTGATGGAAAAACCCTTCTGTCAGCCTAAGCTGCGACTACACTACTGGCATAACTACCATAGTTATACTGGAATAACTACGACGTCCTAGGTATGCCCGGATAGTCTCCATAGTATAGACATATGCTTATTCTGTTACTTCATGGAGTAAAGCCATGTCTACACTACAAAATTATGTTGACCTAAATTATGTCAGCATACAGCCACCCAGGTTATTATATCACTTGTGTGTGTGCACACTATGCTTCTTGTTTTGATGCAGAGTGCAGTGCACCATGGGTAGCTTTCCCACTGTGCAATTTACCACCATCCAGTGCAGGGTGTTTTGGAAAGTTCTTGCAATGCTTCGTAACACTGAAATGAGTTGTAAATGGGTGACTGGGAACATGGGTTCAACTTCCCATAATGTGGTGTTCTTCATCCCATAATTTCATCTACTTCCCACAATAATTTTCTCCTCTTTTCAAAATCCCCACAAACCCACATGGCCCTTCTCTCTGGCCACCATCTCTGAAAGAAGCATGGAGCCTGCACAACTGTGCACTATCATCATGAGCATTGCAAGCACAGGGTGCCTGATCTCGCAGTATTTGCAGAGCCGCAAGAGGAGCTGTGGGGAACATGATCATTCCTTGGAGGCTCGATTGCTGTGGGACATAGAAAGAAACAATTTAAGGTTGTTGGTGGTGTTCTCGGAGCAGCTGCAGATGGTAGAATGCCAATTCTGGGTCCAAGAAACAAGCACTGAATGACAATGCAATCCCAGCAGTCAGAGTTGGGATGACAAGCAGTGGCTGCAGAACTTTCAGATGGCCAGGGCCACATTCCTGGATCTGAGCACTGAGCTTGCCCCAACCTTCCAGCGCAGGGATACCAAAATGACAGCCATGCTGACAGTTGAGAAGCAGTGGAAATTGCACTGTGGAAACTTGCAATGCCAGATTGGTATTAGTCAGTCAGGAATCAATTTAGAGTCAGGAAATCCACTGCAGGGGCAGTTGTCATACAAGTGTGCAGAGCCATTAATCACCTCCTGCTATGCAGGACTGACTCTGGGCAATGTGCAGGACATAGTGGATGATTTCTCTGCAATGGGGTTCCCAAACTGCAGTGGGGCAATAGATGGCATGTATATCCCTATTTTAGCTCCAGACCAGCCTTCCACAGAGTACATCAACAGAAAGGGCTACTTTTCTATGGCAATGCAAGTGCTAGTGGATCAGGGATGCTTGACCAACATTAGTGTGGGCTAGTCAGGGAAGGTGCATGACATACACATCTTTAAGAACACAGGACTGTTCAGAAAGCTGCAAGCAGAGAAGTTTTTACCAACAGGTGGATTACCATAGGGGAATGTTGAAATGCCAGTAGTGATCCTGAGAGACCCAATCTACCCCTTGCTCCCATAGCTCATGAAGCTGTATAACGGCCACCTCAACAGCACCAAGGAACATTTCAACTACAGGCTGAGCAGGTACAGAATGGCAGTTGACTGTGCATTTAGTTATTTGACAGGTCCCTGGTGTTGTCTACTTATGAGATTGGACCTCAGGAAAAAAAATCCCAATGGCTATAGCTGTCTACAGTGTCCTGCATGATAACTGTGAAGCAAAGGGAGGAAGTTTCCATTGGGGTGCAGGGTGGAGGTGGAGCAGCTGTCTGCTGAATTTGAACTGGCAGATACAACAGCTATAAAAAGAGCTTATTGAGAAGCTATATGGCTTAGAGCAGGTCTACACTACGGGGGAAAGTCGATCTAAACTACGCAATTTGAGTTATGTTAGTAGCATAACTCAAGTCAACATAGCTTAGATCTACTTACTGAAGGGTCCACACTATGCTATGTTGATGGGAGATGCTCTCACGTTGACTCCCCTTACTCTTCTCATTCTGGTGGCATATAGAAGTTGACGGGAGAGCAATCTGCGGTTGATTTAGCGTATCTTCACTAAATCGACCCCTGGTGGATCGATCGCCACAGCGTTGATCCACTGGTAAGTGGAGACAAGCCCTCAGGGAGGCTTTGAAAGACCATTTTAATAGTGAGTCAGCGTGGTGTGTATTGCTGTAGTGTGCTCGATCTGGCCTTGCTCTTTTGCAGCCCAGTATAAACTTTGTAGTGAGTGCTGTTTGTGTAGAAATATAACATTGCTTATGCACCTATTAGTATTGTCTGTGAATTATGTTATAGGTTCTGTGACAAAAATGAAGTAACAGGAAATTGATGGGTGTCAGACCTGCTCACCACCAGCCAGCATATGTTGTGAACTAAAAAAGAAGAATTATGTTTCAAAAATAGATTTTTATTCTGTAACATGAACCAGGCAAATAAAAAACACATAGAACTTCATAAAACGTAGTAAATTAAGGGAACAGAACGTATGAAGGGGAAAGAACAGCCATTTCCCTTTCAGGTACACATTCACCAACCATGTCTTTCACAGGTCAGTATATGTGCAGCTGTGACCATCTTTAATGTCCCCTGGGGTGGAATGGTATAGGTAGTGCAGTGGCCCCTGAAGCTATGTGGAATGTTGAGGGGGTGTAGGGAGGTCCTGACATTGAGTTGTGTATGTGCTGCAGAAGGAAGCGAGCATGGGATTCTGGGCCTGCAGGTGTACCAGAGTCCACAGCATTTCTGTTTGCTGCCTGAGAATCCCCATTATGTCCTGGTGCATCCCGCTCTCCTTTTCCTGCTTAGACTCCTGGGCCTTTCTCCTCTCCACTCTTTTCTTATCCTTGCTCTTATCCTTGTTCTCTGCAAGCGTCATCCTCCAGGCCCTGGGATCATTCTCTGATGCAGCACAGGCTTGCAGCATCTCCTGGAACATATCATCCTGAGTCCTCTTCTTTCTCCTCCTTATCTAGCTCAGGCGTTCCGTGGGTGTGGAGGGGGGAGACCCTCAAGGCCACAATACCAGCCGCTGAAGATACAACACACAGAGGTACCAATGTCAGTGTGTTCATGACAGAAATCGAAACTTAGGGCACTGAACTCACTCCCCTTGATCCCTGAAATTTGTAAGCACTGCTTTCTCACTTCTCCTATGGATTGATACAGCACGGTGCCAGTCACAGCATCATCCATGGGGAATATGGCCCTCGGGACAGGGAGGGTTGGAGAAATGAGGACAATATAGACAGACATGAGTATGTGTATAGGGCAATGGAACTGAATACTGGCACCATTTTCCACAGGTGGTGGTGATTTTAGCTGATCGCTCGCTCCTGAGGGTAACAGGCAGAGAAAGCACCGCTGCCGGTGGTTGTATGCTGCTAGCCTGTATACTGCCCTGGTGCCTGCTGAAGTAATTGATGAGTGGTGTGGGAAAATGTCCTACCGCAGTGGAAGAAATAAGGCAGCCCTCCCTGGAAACCTTCAGCAGAGGATTGCAGACAACCTCCATGAAAGTTTCAAGATCTCTATGGAGGATTCACGGGCATGGGTGGCAAGTTTGTAAAAATTTTGGTGGGGCCCAGAACCCGCCCCCAACTCCGCCCCCCCCAACTCCGCCCCCACCTGCCTAAGGCTCTGGGAGGGGGCTCGGCGGGGGAGGTCTGGGGTGCAGATCCTGGGCTGGGGATTAGGGTGCAGGAAGGGTGCTGGGTGCAGGCTCTGGGCTGGGGCAGGGGGTGGGTGTGCAGGAGGAGGTGAAGGGTGCAGGCTTTGGGATGGAGTTTGGGGTTGGGAAGGGGTGTGTGGGAAGGGGGAGGGAGTTTGGGGATAGGAGGGAGTGCAGGGTGAGGACTGTGGGGCTGAGGATGAGGGGTACATGATGCAGGAGGGGGCTCAGGGCTAGGGAAGAGGGTTGGGCTGTGGGGTGAGGGCTGTGGATGAGGGGTTCATGATGCGAGGGGGCTCAGGGCTAGGGAAGAGGGTTGGGCTGTGGGTGAGGGCTGTGGATGAGGGGTTCATGATGCAGGAGGGGCTCAGGGCTAGGGCAGAGGTTTGGGGTGTGGGTGAGGGCTGTGGATTTGGGGTTCATGATGTGGGGGCGCTCAGGGCTGGGGCAGAGGATTAGGGTGCGGGGGGATGAGGGGTTCATGATGTGGGGGCGCTCAGGGCTGGGGCAGAGGATTAGGGTGCGGCGGATGAGGGCTCTGGCTGGGGCTGAGGATTAGGGTGCAGGGGGATGAGGGGTTCATGATGTGGGGGAGCTCAGGGGTGGGGCGGAGGATTAGGGTGCGGGGATGAGGGGTTCATGATGTGGGGCGCTCAGGGCTGGGGCAGAGGATTAGGGTGCGGGGGGATGAGGGCTCTGGCTGGGGCTGAGGATTAGGGTGCAGGGGGATGAGGGCTCTGGCTGGGGCTGAGGATTAGGGTGCAGGGGGATGAGGGGTTCATGATGTGGGGGTGCTCAGGGGTGGGGCATAGGAATAGCAAGCGGGGGGATGAGGGCTCTGGCTGGGGCTGAGGGTTTGGGGTTGGAGAGGCTCAGGGTAAGGGCAGCCTGCCTTGCCAGTACTGGCGGTGGGCAGGCACTAGGACCCTGCGGCAGCAGACAGCAAATCTGCTGGGAGCCCTCCGGGCAGCAGGCAGGGGAGAGGCGCGCTGCGTTCTGTCAGGCAGGGACGCAACACAACGCGGCGGAGGGGGGGGAACACGCGGAGGGGGGGTGGCAGGCGGGGGCTGGGACCTGCTCCAGGCAGGGTCGCGGCGGCGGGGGGAGACCTGCGGTGGCCGGGGCCGATCCAGGCAGGACCGGGGGGGGGGGTGGGAAGAGACCCAGCTCCAACTATTGCTGGAGCAGGGCGCCCAGCCCTGAATATTACTGGGGCCTGGGCCCCACACAAATATATAACCTGCCGCCCATGTTCACGGGATATCCCGGTGCAAATAAACAAACTGCTCCGTGTGGCCTCCTCTGCCTAACTCTAGAGGTGGATGAGAAGCAGAGAGCAACTCTACCTCTACTGGTTATTTCACTACCTCTTCTAGCACAAATGAAAAAGAGTAAATCAACAGATGTGTCCTGCTACTTTGGGGGCTCCCTCCCTGCAATTTCCAAGCAAGCAGCATACTTACCAGAGGTTCCTTCCCCTGCATCAGATTCGCCCAGGCTGAACTGTTGGGACCGGCTGGACTGTGGTAGAGTCAAAAACGTCCTGGCTCACTGTGCAGCTGGAGCCCCCAGTCACCTGTCCCCCATACTCACCCACCTCCTCCTCCTCGCTTTTCATGGTGGAGGCCTGTGACTCAGGCTCCTCTGAAATATTCACATGGCACTTGGGGGTGGTGGTGGTGTTTCCACTGAAGATGGCATGCAGCTTTTTGTAAAAGTGGCTGGTCTGCGGCTTTTCACCAGATCTACTGTTGGCCTCCCTGGCCTTCTGGTATATGCGCCGCGGCTCCTTGGAATTCACGTGGCATTGCTGCTGGTCCCTCTTGTAGCCCTTCTCCTCCATGCCTCAAGCAATCAGCTCATAGGTGTCCATGTTTCTATGGCCTGATCAGAGCTGTGCCTGCACAGCCTCTTATCCCCACACATCTAGGAGATCCAACACCTCCTGTTTACTCCAGGCAGGAGCATGTCTGCAGCATGTAGCTGGCATGGTCAGCTGGGCAACTGCACACAACCATGGACAGCTGCTGGTGTGCTCACCAAGCTGGGCAACCAGGAAAAGAAATTTCAAAAATTCACAGGGTTTTAAAGGGTAGGGGTGGTTTCCTGTCCACCTGGTTCCTGGGCAGCGGAGTTCACAACAGGCATTGTAGGACAGCTCCTGGAAGCCAATAACAGTTGATGTACGTAATGCAGTGTCTACACTGACACTGCATTGACCTAACTACATCGACCTTGACTCTATGCTGCTTGGGGAAGAGCGGCTCTTCTCAGCCGCCCAGTTCTGAAGGCAGCTCTGTCGCCAGCAGGGGCACAGAAGTAAGGGTGACAATACCATAAGTATTCTCCTATGAGTATGTATAGTAATTTGCTGTCATTTTTTGGAATGGATCATCACAGCTTGAAATATTTTCCAAGGGAGTCCCTGAAAAAAAGGTTTGAGAATTTCTGACTTAAAGGATAAAGTATAGTCTTGTGGTTAAGTCACAAGTCCAGGTATGCATTGCATTAAAGCACAGGTGTCATAAAGGGAAGGGTAACAACCTTTATGTATGCAGTAACATAAAATCCCTCCTCACCAGAGGTACAGAATCACTTACCTGTAAGGGGTTAATCAGTTCAATTAATCTAGCTGGCACCTGACCAGAAGGACTAATGCGGAAAGAAGATAAATCCCCACCCCAAGATTTGAAAGTTTGTTGGTTCCCTCTTGGGACAAAGAGAGACCAAGCAGGTAAACCAGCTCCTAACAAGATCCTGAAATGATACATCTAAAATTACAGAAATTTTAGCAAGGAAATTAGTTAAATTTATCTTTTGTTTTAGCTTGTGAATTTTCCCTATGTTAAGAGGAATTTTATTCCTGTTTTGTAACTGGGAAGCAGAGTCAGAGGGGAATCTTCTGCATTTTAAATCTTTTTATTTATCCTGTAAAGTTACCTTCCATCCTAATTTTGCAGGTGTGATTCTTTTACTTTTTTTTTTAAATAAAATTCTTCTTTTAAGAACCTGATTGATTTTCAGTGCCCTAAAATCCAGGAATTTAGTCTGTGCTCACTTTGTTAACCTATTGGTTGGTATATTATTCTCAAGCCCCTCCAGAAAAGGAGGAGAAGGAGTTTGGGGGGATATTTTGGGGGAGGATAGGGCTTCAAGTGGCCCCACCATGAATGTTTGTTTAAATCACTTGGTGGAAGCAGCAATACCATCCAAGGACAAGGAAATAAATTTTTTGCCTTGGGGAAGTTTTTAACCTAAGCTGGTGAAATATAAGCTTACGGGGTCTTTCATGCGGGTCCCCACAGCTGTACCCCGGAGTTCAGAGTGGGGAGGGAACCCTGACATGGTGGCAATGGTGGGATCATTGTGAACCAAAAGCACAGACCTAAGGATTTTAAAAGGACACTGTTTAGCTGAGAGCAGCTCGAGGTTTTTTCTCTGCCTGAGGGCAGAGTAGTTAGGTTCCTGCAAAGGAATTCAGAAGCCGGGTTTTTTAATTTCTTTCTAGCTCTCGGGTTCGGCTAGGCTAAGTGGAGGAAGGCGAGGATGACAAAAAGTGAGGCCCAAAAGAAAATAAAATTGGTCACATTGGAAGCAAGACAGAACGAACATGAAAGACAAATGGCCTTAAAGCGCTTGGAGTTGGACGCGGAGGAGAAGAAGGAGGCAAAATGCTTGGAGGCAGAGGCAGCCAGGGAGGAGGCTGCCCATAAAAGAGCTCTGGAGTTAAAAGACAGAGAAATACAGGCCCAGATTGAGGTCCAGAAGCATGAACTGGCTGTTATGGAGTTGAAAAGATGGAACCCTTCAGCAGCTGGCTCCACTTCCCCAAAAATCCACAAATGGGAGCAACTATGTCCACAGTATGATGAATCCAGTGATATTGCTGAATATTTCATCACCTTTAAGAGACTGTGCACCCTCCATGCAATTCCTGAAGATCACAAGATGACCACATTAGTAGCAAAATTGACTGGAAGAGCTCTGAACATATTCAACAAGATGCCTATTGAGGATGCTTCTGACTATGGTAAATTTAAGGATTTGGTTTTTAAACAATTTCAATGACACCTGAAACTTAGAGAGTAAAATTTAGAGCCCTTAAGAGAGGGGCTGGACTAAGTAATGTGGCTTATGTAAACCAGATAAAGGATCTGTTAGATAAATGGGTCAAAGGAAGGGGTGTGACTAGCTTTAAAGGAATGTATAATTTGGTTGTACAGGAGCAGTTCCTGACTATGACCAATAATGATGTAAAACAATGTTTATGTGATAAGAAAATGGACTCAGCAGAAAGTCTTGATTCTTTTGCTGATCAATACGAGCAGTCCCAGACCATCAGAGAGGCGGGGCAAATCAGAACAAAGCAGGTGGAGGTAGCAGACAGGAAGAACCCTGGTCGCAGTTTGGGTGGATACCAGAAGGGACACCCCAAGACCACACCCTACCACCGGGGGCAGCCCAAGGCCCCATCTACACCCCATGGAAAACCCCAGACACCTTATCATCCCACCACACCATTCTCCAATAACCCACCAAGCCCCAGTGACCAGTCAGCTGGGCGATGTTTTAAATGTAATGAGCTGGGGCATGTAAAGGCCAACTGTCCCAAGAACCCCAACAAATTACAGTTCATTGCACCAGGGTCACACCAAAGATCCTCAGGCCCAGATGCCTCCCAGATACCCTCAGAGCAAAGGGAAACTGTAACTGTGGGTGGGAAGAAGGTTATAGCGTGGAGGGACACTGGAGCACAGATGTCAGCTATCCACCAATCCTTAGTGGACCCCAAATTCATCAACCCAGAGGCCCAAGTGACAAGTCAACCCTTCAAGTCAAACTCTTTTGACTTGCCTACAGCCAAGTTGCCTGTCCAATACAAGGGCTGGTCAGGAATGTGGACTTTTGCAGTCTATGATAATTATCCCATTCTGATGTTCCTGGGGGAATACTTGGCCAACCATGTGAAGCTAGCCAAGAGGGTGGGAATGGTCACCCACAGCCAGTCTAAGCAAGCCTTCATGCCTATTTCTGTTTCTGAGTTTTCTACCAGACACTCAGACTAAGGTGGTGGAACCGAACCCCATGCCAACATCTGCAACAGCAGTAGTGAATCCAGTCGCAAACACCCAGCCAGAACCAGTCCTCGAACCGGAACTGGTGAAGCAACCAACACCAAAACCATTGCCAGCACTGAATCCAGTGCTTGCAACCCCGTCTACAACTCCAACAACAGAGGGCATCACTGAGCCTGCACTGGCATCAGAAGATAAACCTATGCAAGAGGCTCAGCCAGAGCCTAAAATACAACATAGTGCACCAGTGGAGAGCAGTTCACAGTCAACGGAAACAGCCCCATCACCAAATCACTTCCAGAGGGACCAAGCCCAAGTCCACAATCTAGTGAGGAACTGATGTCTCCAGCATCAAGGGAACAGTTCCAGGCTGAGCAGGAAGCAAATAAAAGCCTCCAGGGAGCTTGGACGACAGCACAAAGCAACCCACCACCTCTCAACTCTTCTAATCGATCCTGGTTTGTGGTAAAGAAAGGACTTTTATACAAGAAAACTTTCTGGTGGGCACCAGAAAAACTGGCATGCTCAAAGACAGTTGGTAGTTCCAACTAAATACCGGGTAAAGCCCATGATCATCCTAATGGCCATGCTGGAGTAAACAGGACCAAAGACTGTTTGGGAAGGTCCTTCTGCTGGGAGGGTATGGGCAAGGACGTTTCCACGTACCGGTATGTCCGGTCTTGTGAGGTGTGCCAAAGAGTGGGAAAACCCCAAAACCAGGTCAAAGCCCCTCTCCAGCCACTCCCCATAATTAAGGTTCCATTTCAGTGAGTAGCTGTGGATATTCTGGGTCCTTTTCCAAAAACAAAAACAAAAAAACACCCAGAGGAAAGCAGTACATATTGACTTGCATGAATTTTGCCACCCAATGGCTGGAAGCAGTAGCTCTAAGCAACACCAGGGCAAAGAGTGTGTGTCAGGCATTAACAGACATTTTTGCCAGGGTAGGTTGGCCCTCTGACATACTTATGGATTCGGAAACTAATTTCCTCTCAGGAACCATGAAAAGCCTTTGGGAAGCTCATGGGGTGAACCACTTGGTTGCCACCCCTTACCACCATCAAACAAATGGCCTGGTGGAGAAGTTTAATGAAACTTTGGGGGTCATAATACATAAATTCGTATATAAGCACTCCAACGATTGGTACCACATCCCATTTTAGGATTTTCATCATTTGAACTTGTGTATGGCCGCAAGATTAAGGGGCCATTACAGTTGGTGAAGCAGCAATGGGAGGGGATTGCGCCTTCTCCAGGAACTAACATTCTAGACTTCATAAACAGCCTACAAAACACCCTCAGAAACTCTTTAGCCCTTGCTAGAGAAAACCTAAAAGATGCTCAAAAAGAGCAAAAGACCTGGTATAATTAACATGCCAGAGAGCGTTCCTTCAAAGTAGGGGACCAAGTCATGGTCTTGAAGATGCTCCAGGCCCATAAAATAGAAGCATCATGGGAAGGGCCATTTATGATCCAAGAGCACCTGGGAGCAGTTAACTATCGCATAGCATCCCCCACCTCAAACCTAAAGCCTAAAGTGTACCATGTTAATTCTCTAAAGCCCTTTTATTCCAGAGAATTAAAGGTTTGTCAGTTTACAGTCCAGAAGAAGATGACACTAAGTGGCCTAAAGGTGTCTACTATAAAAAAAAAGTGACAGTGGCATGGAAGAGGTAATCCTCTCAATAACCTCGACATATGCAGTGACAGCAGATCAAGAAGCTGTGCAATAGCTTCGCGCCGATGTTCTCAGCCACCACAGGATGGATCGAACAGGCATACACTCCATTGACACAGGTGATGCTCGCCCAATTAGAGCCCAACCTTACTGGGTGGCTCCTCAAACCAAAACTGCTATAAAACAGGAGATCCAGGACATGCTACAAATGGGTGTAATCTGCCCCTCTAACAGTGCATGGGCATCTCCCAAAACCAAATTGGGAAATATGCTTTTGCATGGACTACCGTAAGCTAAATGCTGTAACTCGCCCAGACAAGTATCCAATGCCACGCACAGATGAACTATTGGAGAAACTGGAATGTGCCTAGTTCATCTCTACTTTAGACTTAACCAAAGGGTACTGGCAAGTACCGCTAGATGAATCCGCCAAGGAAAGATCAGCCTTCATCACCCATGTAGGGCTGTATGAATTTAATGTGCTCCCTTTCGAGCTGCAAAATGCACCCACCACCTTCCAGAAAATTGTAAATAGTCTTCTTGCAGAATTGAAAAAAATCTGCAGTCGCCTATCTTGACAATGTGTCCACATTTTCTGATTCATGGGCAGAACACCTGGAGTATCTCTGGAAAGTCTTCACGCGCATAAGGGAGGCAGGACTAACTGTTAAGGCTAAAAAGTGTCAAATAGGCCTAAATAGAGTGACTTACCTTGAACACCAGCTGGGTCAAGGAACTATCAACCCACTACAGGCCAAAGTGAATGCTATCCAAAATTGGCTTGTCCCAAAGTCAAAGAAACAGGTCCAATCCTTCTTAGCCTTGGCCAGATATTTCAAGCAATTTGTATGGCACTACAGCTAAATCGCTGCCTCACTAACATACCTGACCAAAAAGAACCAGCCAAATGCAGTTCAGTGGACTAAAAAGTGTGAAAAGGCCTTTAACCACCTTAAAGCAACACTCATGTCTAACCCTGTGTTAAGGGCCCCAGACCTTAACAAACCTTTCCTAGTAACCACAGATGCATCCGAGTGTGGGGTGGGAGCAGTTTTAATGCAGGACCTACCGGATCAAAAATTCCATCCTGTCATGTTTCTCAGCAAAAAACTGTCTAAAAGGGAAAGCCACTGGTCAGTCACTGAAAAGGAATGTTACACCATTGTGTACGCTCTGGAAAAGCTACACCCATATGTTTGGGGACCGCGTTTCCACCTGTAAACCGACCATGCTGTGCTAAAGTGGCTTCATACAGTCAAGAAAAATAATAAAAAAACCACCTTCTTTGGTGAAGTTTAGCTCTCCAAAATTTTGATTTTAAAATACAACACATTTCAGGAGCTTCTAACAAAGTGCCTAATGCACTCTCCCTTAAAAGTTTCCCAGAATCAACTTAAAATGTGGGAAATATTGTTAGTTTTTATATAAATCAGTAGTATATCTAAAGGTGCATGTGTCTTATTAACTGTTTTCTCCTAGAGCTCCAGGAAGAAATCACAGCCAGTGTGAAACAGGCTTTCCAGCACCATCTGTGATTTGGGGGGCACGTCATAAAGGTTGTTACCCTTCCCTTTATATTTATGTATGCAGTAACATAAAGTCCCTCCTCACCAGAGGTACAGAACCACTTACTTGTAAGGGATTAATCAGTTCAATTAATCTAGCTGGCACCTGACCAGAAGGACCAATGTGGAAAGAAGATACTTTCAAATCTGGGGCGCAGGGAGGGGGGAAGGTTTTGTTGGTGCTCTTTTTGTTGGTTACCTCTCGGGACAAAGAGAAAGACCAAGCAGGTAAACCAGCTCCTAACAAGATCCTGAAATGATACATCTAAAATTACAGAAATTTTAGCAAGGAAATTAGTTAAATTTATCTTTTGTTTTAGCTTGTGAATTTTCCCTGTGCTAAGAGGTAATTTTATTCCTATTTTGTAACTGGGAAGCAGAGTCAGAGGGGAATCCTCTGTGTTTTAAATCTTTTTATTTACCCTGTAAAGTTATCTTCCATCCTAATTTTGCAGGTGTGATTCTTTTACTTTTTTTTTTTTAAATAAAATTCTTCTTTTAAGAACCTGATTGGTTTTCAGTGCCCTGAAAACCAGGAATTTGGTCTGTGCTCACTTTGTTAACCTATTGGTTGGTATATTATTCTCAAGCCCCCCCCCAGGAAAAGGGGTGAAGGAGCTTGGGGGGATAGTTTTGGGGGGATAGGGCTTCAAGTGGCCCCATCATGAATGTTTGTTTAAATCACTTGGTGGTGGCAGCAATACCGTCCAAAGACAAGGAAAGAAATTTTTGCCTTGGGGAAGTTTTTAAGCTAAGCTGGTGAAATATAAGCTTAGGGGGTCTTTCATGTGGGTCCCCACATCTGTACCCCAGAGTTCAGAGTGGGGAGGGAATCCTAACAGGTGATCAGCATTCTATTCCTGTCTAAAAGTCTCCATTTCCATACATGTGAAATGGGGATCATATTATTTACCTATCTAAGGATCTGGTGTCAGGCTAAATTCATTAAATGTTTGTCAAGTGCTTTGAGATCATCACACAGAAAATAGTAAACCAGTCTGATAAGTTGTAACAAATTGGGGTAGCTATTAATATTCAACTTACAAATTCCAGTTTGATTTTATGAACTGACTGCAGCCTTATTTCTTATGATTGTCTTTTACTGTGTACTGCTTCATGCTCTTTGTGCTAAGGAGCCGCGGAGTAGCACCTATGAGTGAGTCTTTGAAAGAGACAGTTGTTAAGGACTATCAACTAGTGAACAGACCTGTCCTGCACAGCACAAAAGGATGGCTGAACGCCTGGATAAGCCAGTTTTCTCCAAGTTCTATGCAGGGGGCTGGGGTTTGGAGCAATAGAACAAAAGAATCAGGTGTTAGTGGAAACTCAAGGGACTCATAGAGCAAGGGAGAGGAAGATTAGGGCAGGGGAGAGGAACAAAAGGGGCATGCACCTGTCCCATATAGGATTGTGGGACCGGCAAAGGAAGCTGACCTGGAGGAGAGAGAGAGAGAGAAACACTGCATGATTTATAGGAGGAAGGCATGAGGTCTAGGAGAAGGACCCTAGACACCTCACAGGACTCTGACCCAAGTTTGAAGAATGATCCTGAGTGGTGAGGAAACTAAGTCCAGGAAACACATGTAGGTTATTTTATTTTATTATTTCTCCCCTCACTTAAGTTCATATTTCTTTTGTGCTATCTAAAGTAAAGGGTAATTGTGTTTAGAAACCTTTGCAAAGCATGTGTTTCTATTTGTTTTCACTATCACGTATCCTTGTAGAGGGAACTGTAAGCCCAGAGTGCCCACAAGGTTGGAGCACTAGGAAAGGGTTTGCTTAGGCTACTGGCAAATCTAGGATGGTGAGCACTGGTCCTAGGGGCCTAGAACAGCTGGGCCACGGGGCCCCATTTCCACAAAGGTGGAACAGACAGAGATCCCTGTGCCCAGGAAGTGTGCCAGAGAGGACAAAGGGAGAGACTGTGCAAAATCCTACTGAGACCAATGGACGCTCAAGAGCATATGGGCTGACTGTGTGAGGTCCAAACACAGCAGCTGGGTAAGTGTCCTGCCAGGGGCTGTGTGAGAGATAAGTATTATAGCATATAATATTTTTTAAAATCTCCTAATAAATATAAATGTATTGTTAAAAACAACCATGCTAAAATAACAACACACGTTGTTTTTTAAAATGTCCAATAAATGCAAACATAGTAGCTGTGACCTTGCCTGCACCATGTCTCTATGTATTTTGAAGACAGGATAAAATAAGCTCTTCAAATGCCTACCCCTCTGTAAAGTAGAATGCTATTATTTTCTCTTTACTGGTTTGGTTCAGGAGTGACAGGGGAAGGACCACTGCTCTCAAGATTTACTTTTGCTTAAATCTGAGCGGTAAAAATGCAATGTTTTGTGCTGGAACCATTCTATATACAACCTGTCCATTAGTCACCTAATACATTTTTTATCACTTCATACTTCATTTTCTTCCTTTGACCTTTGAGGATTCCCAAGGAATTCTAAAACCCATTAGTATCTATGAACACTCACAGTAAATCCATAAATGATTGCTTAATGGTCATTCCTAATCAGAATTAAGCAATCTTGGCATAGCTAAAGGTCTTGCATGGTACACACATTTTTCCTTTATTTATTTACTATACTTATTTTAAGTATCAGATGATAAAATAAATGTGTACTACCGAGCAAAAAGCCAATAAAATACTACATGCACCAAAGTGTCGAAGCCACAAATGCATTTAACTTGGTGAATAAATCTTTGCAAAAGGAAAGAAAGGCTGTGGTTCTGAGCATCGCAGAAGCTTATATAACTCTTATAGGAGTGGACACCAGATCTCAAAGCAACAGGTAATGGTAGTTAAGATTAGTAATAGATGAACTTCTAAAGGCTTTGGTTCAATTTAGATAAGTGCCCCAATGTTTGGAAGTTTATCTGCAGTTTATCTAGTCTAAACTACATGTGTCTGCTGGAAATGGCACAATAATTTACAAATTTTCTGGTACCTTCTGCTTCCAGGTAAGCTAGAAATGAAATGAGAATGGTCATTCTTGCAGTATTTTGGCTTCTGCTTTCAGGACCTGCTGCAATGATGAAGAGCAGGGGCAAGAGAAAATGAAAAGTAATTAAGCAAACTTAGCCAAGTGTGTTCTTGCACCTCAAAAAATGTCTGGTCCAGGTTGAAATCAAGGTCTGAGTGAAGGTTCGTGGGGGTTCATGGTTTATCCAAAACAATTCACACTTAGAATTGCTACTTTAATTTTACTGAAATAATTATTGTAGTACATACACTGACATATTGACAATGACAAGTAAATGTGGGACAATATGCATGTGTTGAGAAATACAGACATGATTTTTTTTTATAAACCAAGTAGATATATCATGTATGTGTTCTATTAAATATGTAGAAAAAGGATTGTCTTCTAAATAGGTGTGAAGCCCTGGAAATCATCTATGAGATCTATTTCTGAATCTGCCACAGACTTCCAGCATAATCCTGAAAAAGTCTTAACAGCTCTCTGACTCAGTTTCCTATCTGTAAAACGTAGGTAAGAATATTTACCTTCTAGATTTCTTTGAACCTGATTTAATTTTGATTTGTCTTGATCATGTGTTTTGCTCTGGCTTATTGGATAGCTTTCTGATCACAGGAGAACGATCGTCTCTAACTTCTATTTCATGTTTGGCTCATTTGCCAAATTCACTACCAGCTCCCTAGACAACCTTTCAAGGGTAGGTGAGGACAAGCATTTTAATTTCCTTTCTTTTAGATGAAGCAGACATGGGCATTAGAGGAGGCAGCATTTTTGGTCTTGTCCCAGGGCAATAGAAAGGGCTAATCCATGACTTGCTGCCAAATCCTAAAGTCTTTATTCAGTCCTTCAGGCAAAACTTCCAATAATTATTATTGATTTGTATTACAGTATCACCTAGAGACTCCAGCTGAGATCAGGGCCTTGTTGTGCTAGGCACTGTGCAGACACAGCGTAATAGATAGTCCCTGCCCCCAAAGAGTTTACAATCTAAGCAAGACAGACAAAGAGCAAGGGGAAGGGGAATCTACCATGCAAGCAGCATGAACAATATGATGGTTTGCAAATGTCATGTCAGCTCCAGTTTTTTTCTTTGTTTCTCCAGTGACTTCAAAATTTAGGTTTTCATATTTAATTTTTTTTAAATACTAATACTAAGCAGGTTATCTGAATAATCCAAAACCCATTGAAATCAATGGAAGGACTCTCATAGACTTCAGTGGGTGTTGCATACTCTGTATACTCAGAAGAGGGAAGATGCATAGTTTGCTGGGACTTAACAGGTGCAAACATAGAGTTGAGATGCTAAAACACAGAGCAGAGTTAGGACAGGATTTTTCTAATACAGGCGAGTAACGTTTTTGTCTTACTTAAACTGGCTGTGTAGCATAACCAAGTTTAAGGCCTAGCAATGTTGCCAACTCTCATGATTTTATTGCAAGTCTCACAATATTTGTTTTTTCTCTTAAATCTCAACCTCCTCGAATCACAATTAAATGAAAATCTTAGTGTTCATGTTTTTAAAAAAGTAAATTTCCAGCCCTCATGGATGCAGAGGAAAACTGGAAAATGTGAACCCTAAATGCTCAAAACCCAGAAAGCAAATAAAAAAGAACCCAACCTTTTATTTGGAAAAAAAAAGTGATTTTTAAGCCTGTCTCATGATTCTTGGGACCTTTCTCATGCTTTTAGAAAGCCTGGGGTTAGAAGTATTAGCCTACCTATTCTCAGTCAGATTACAGAGCTGTAAATATATATATTTTGCTTAGCTTTTGTTTTTGAGTATTCTACTTGCCATCCTGTGCCCAATAAACTCTGCTTTTATGTCAGATAAATGGAACTGGATGTGGTGACTGTTACATTGTGGTTACCTGCTGTTGGGAATTGGAACTCTGACATAAGGCGTGTCTGAGCCAAGAAGAGAAGTAATGGCCTGAGCACTTGGGAACCAAATTTTTTTTTTTTTGGCTTCCTCAGTTTAGATCTTTGTCATACATTGTGTCCCACCTTTGGACCTTTGCATGTTGAGAGAGGTGATTATAATGTATTTTGTCCTGTTCTATCATAGTTTATCATTAAGGTTCTGATTAAAAGTTCACGGAAATCACTGGAAAAAACTCCCATTGATTTCAATGGGCTTTGGATCAAGCCCTGTGTATTGTATGCGTATCGTTCATTTCCAATGGTGTGGTGACTGGATTTGATTCTGCTTAGTCCTTACAGTGTAGAATTCTTATTTCTGTCTTAAAGGAAATATGGCAATTTTAAAATAACATTTAAAAAATACAAATGGCCTTACATATGGCACTAAAACCTCCTAAGAATATTAAGGAGGAAATAATTTTTTTAATCTAGTTTATTTTTCCCATTTACGGTGTTGGTTTACCTCTTTGCATTTTGCTCAATTGGCACATGACAATGGACTAATCAATTTCACTTTTGTTTCTAGTAAGTTTCACTTTCTGGTTCTCATGTGCTGGCAGGTTGCTGAGTTTGGCCTGAGAAAGGGCAGGGACTCACTGTTAACATTTGAGTCTAAAAAAAATCAGTGATGTCCCTTGAATAAGGGAATGCAGCACACAAAAGAAAGCTGTATATTTTGGGCCTGGTCCTGTGAGGTCCTGAGCATCTGAGGGAACGCAGCACCTTGCAGGCCTTGGCCCTTAACAAGGCGCAAAAGGAAAAATATATTTTATTGCTATATTAGCTGATTCTGGTTAAAGAAACCATAGCTGAAACAAACAGAATAATTGAGGAAATTACCATTTCAGTAAAGGTTTATTATTGTATTTCACTACTGACAGTTGATGAAATGAGTCCAGAAATATACATAAAACGGGGGGAAAGAAAGAAAAAAGAAAAACCATGTTCTTGGTCATGGACATTGAGCAATTTGGCCTAGAGTTGCCTCCATTTGGCTTCAGTTCAGCAGGAAATTTTTTGGTAAATCATAAATTCTTTCCCATAATATACAATGCATCAGTTTAAAAACAATAATTCATTCATTAGAAATAGGGATTGAGTTTCTATTACGTGAATGTCTCATTTTGAGGTAGCTAGGCATAGACACAAGTGGGAGTTTTGCCTGAATAAGGACTTGGAGGATTTGGTTTATAGAATCTGGCCTACATTCTTTAGGATATTAAGATAAGATGAGGTGAAGATCTGAAGTGTACTGGAGCAATATAGGATTGCTCCTATGCTCAGTGAAGTCAATCACAGTGCTCCCATTGATTCCAGTCCAGTAGGGTCAAGAGCCAAGTTTGTATGATTTGCATTATTCACTGCTATACTAAAAAGAAAATTTAGTTTTGTATCTAGTGACTGTACTCAGCACTTAGCTGCCCAAGTTCAGCCAAGCTGTTGCTTCACGTGGGGGCAAGAAGCTCATGTGGAATGGGGACATGGGCTCCAATCACACACACACACACACACCACCGTCTTTTTAAATGTAGAGAAGTCCCCATTTCCTAATGCAGAAACAGCTGTCAATTCGTCTTGCTTTATTTGCAGACTATTAGAAAGTGAGTCACTATGCTCCCTCCTCTCTTCAGATGTTATTTGTTCTTTATTTGTTTTTCTTAGCTGGAAATAAAAGTAATCTAGATCAGAAATGCAGGTTTTGTTCTTTGTCTATGGAGAACATTGTATTAAAAAACAAAAACACAACCACCACCACCACCAGTTGGCAATGGTGAAATAACAAACGTAAAACCAAAAAAGAAAAGTGCAGAAGCAACAAAGGAGGTTTCTTTTATTTATATATACACACACAAGGTAAAATGACCACTTAGTTGAAGCCTATATCCACAGAGACTTAAACAATACTTTTATACAAATAAAGGAGGAAGAGATCCGTTTTTCCTAATATAAAGATTGTTGAACCCTGTTGTTGAAGTCACTGGAGTTATTTTGGATTGTCACTGGTGCAATTAGATCAGACTCTTGTCCTGTGAGGGTAAGTGATTTATAGCCACATTGCCGAAAGACTGGAAAGTAAACAGTAGCTCCCACTGTTGAAAATCTGGCCACTAATTTTTCTTAAGTTTCGACAGAATTGCATTTCTTTAAAAACTGAAACTAATAATATTGTCAGAGGGCCTAAAATGTAAGAAGTGGGTTAGTGTGGAGCTTTCTTCATAACCCTTATCACATTTGTCCTTGGCCTTTTTCAGGAATAGATAATGTCTTCCATTAAAATTCAAAGAGCACTAGCCAAAGATGTATGTGATTATTTTAAAATTTTGGTTAACTAGGATAACGGGACAAAAATAGTTCATACACATTTCAGTGAAACTGCAGCACATCCTATTCCTTTGGAAAGAAGTAAAGGTAACCCACAACCTAGTACAATAAACTTGTGAAGATCCTAAAGTTCTCATATGCCAAAAGACATGTCTACAGATGCATAAAAAGGAGGTACTGTCAAAGAAAATGCACATTGCACAGACGTGTGCACAGATGTGTCCCTCTCTGTTTCCAAGCGCATTTCCCATGGAGTAAAGGAATGGGAAATATGAGGGTTAATGTTTCAACAGTGCACAAGATATAAAACAAATGAGTGCCAGCAATAAAAGTGGACAAGAGACATGTTCATTAATACTTAGTCTGCTTAACATTGCTCTTTTTCAGCTACATGGTCCATATGCACCATCTTTTCATAACTGATTCTCTTGTTTGTATATGTGGGGGGGGGACATATTTATTCTTCTCTTTTTTTTTTTAACACTGTTCCACTTGGCAGGCTCACTGGCCTAAGTCATAGTCACCTCTCCAGGGGATTGCTCCCAGCATGTATCTAAACTTGTCCACCTTTACTTCACCTAGTAAGATTCTCGGCTTTCGCTTGCTCCTGCCCATTGAATCCATTTTGGTGTGCACATAAGCGTATCCACAATGGAGCCCAGATTTTGGCCCTAAATGTCTGAAATTAGATCAGACAGGCAAGAAACATAGAAGTAGTTCTCTGTCAAGTCATATTATAGTGTGTACACCAATTGTTTGTGCACCCATTTCCTGAGCTTGCTGGTTTTGTCTTGTACTCATAAAAATTCTTTGAAACCTAATTTGTTTCTCGTAACTCACCTCTCAGATTTCCAAGTTCCACTAGCAATTTTTAGCAGTCTGCTTTTTTCTCCTGTATGTCTGCAATCTTAACCCTTGAGTCACGTATTCTGAAAGCCTTTACTCTCTGTACCAAGCAGTAATGGCAGTCAGACATCCTCTTAAGGCCATCCTAGAAAGATCCCAAAATACTTCAGTGTTAACATCATTATTAGTAGTGACAAGGAATTCCAGCCCAGCAAGTATAAGGCTTTTAATGGTGCTTGAGCACTCTACCCATCAACACATATCTGGAGCACTGGCCTCGCTCTAGAGAAGAGCTGTGTGAATTTCCCAATCACCACATCATACATGTTTTACATTATGAAGATAGTGTCAGGAATTTTCCACAGCATCTGTTGGAATGGAAAAATTTGTGCATGTTGCACAAACAAACATTGCCAAAAATGTAGAATACTAATTTCTCTCCATTCATTGGTAAGAATTATTAGCAAGCAGTAATTTAGATGTCCCACTAAATGATGCTAATACCTTAGGGTAACTATTGCATAGAGCTGTAATTAAACTTAATTCTGCTCTCTGCTGCACTAGGGCAAACATTAAAATTAACAAGACTCTCATTTTAACTAAGGGCACATTTTGCCCCTGGACATAAAGGAACTTGTGTTGGGAAGGAAAGTCCCAGTCTAAAGCTATAAGCAGGAGATTCACTATGTCTCTGCTTTATGATGAGCAGCACAATTGATTACATTAATCCTTGCTGGAACTGCTTTGTTAGGGATGGATTTTGATGCCACAGAGATGTGCATGACAGTTCTATGTTTTTTTCTTATAATACAATTTGTCTCCTATTTCTAAAGTGAAAAAGTAATTGAAAATGTATCCAATGATTTCTCATACTTGTGCAAACAATGCAGTCTCCCCATGTGCCAAACAATTTCATATCAATCTACAACTCGCTAAGGCCTTTCCATGCTCAGGAATACCACATTTCAGCAGCCAGTGGCCAGCACCAGACATATCCTATACCAGTGGCATTCCCTAAATGGGCAGTATTTGAGCTACTCATGGTTTTCACTACTTGAAAGCTTATTTTTTAAAGAATGCCCACCATTTTTCCAAATCTTGCAATGTCAGAAATTAGAAACACTTTAACCAGCTGTCTTTTGGATGAAAAATGGTGGGGAAAATTCATAAGAATTTTGTCATTTTAAAAAATTCAGCAACTCTATATGAAATGGGTAAATATGGATTAGTTCAACCTGTGCAAATGCTTATGCCCACATGTCTTTGTCTACACTTGGGGGTCAGCAGCACCAGGGCAGCTACACCAATTGCTGAATCAAGGTTGTTCTTGAATATAGACAAGGCCTGAGACTCAGTATTCAACAGACTGAATGCTACAGCTAATTAAGACAGACTACAGGAACAATAGCTGTGCTATACAGGTCAGGTGGAGAAAAAGGGGTAACGTGTGCTTATTGCCTCTGAATGTTCATGCCCTCCTGCTCCTGGGAGCAGAGATATGCAGGCAAGAGGGCTGGCCTATTTACCCTATATCTGTACCTGACCGGCTGGGAAAATTATCCACCATATTGGTCAAACCAAGATTAACTACTGACTGCCATCCCCGGATCCTGACTTCTATGGGAGAACCTGCACAATGCCCTAAGCTCCCCACTCCCCTGCCAGTGCTGGCATTTCTCAGTTGCTTGGGCACTGGTTATGTACCAAGCACATCAGAGTCAAAATCCGGTCAGCTCCCATTGGTGCACTGATTGCTACCAGCTTGTCATTACAGCCTCGCTGGTCTCTGCTGCACTGTCAGTGACCATGTCCTGGCCATTCAGCCTTCCCTAGGTCACGGCAGGAGACGGCTCCCCTCTGGGCTCCAATTGGTACATTTGCCTGTCACACTCCCTGAGCCTGTCACTGAAAGAGCTGCCCGGATGAGGCTGAGCCCACCAATTGGTGCTGGAGCTGCTGCAGGAACCCCAGTGAGATGGCAAGTCCTACCACAGGCCATGTTAGCCACGTAGACAGTGAGGGAACAGCAGGGCTGACAATTGGATAGTCTCTGGGCCTTGTGAGATAAGTTGCTCTGGAAGCCTGGGGTGGCTCAGAGAGCAAACAGCAGGTTGGCCTCTCACAGCAGCAGTACTCAGCTCCACTATTTGGCTGGAGCAATTTCTCCCCCTCTGTAGCAGGTGGTGTGGGATATCTTTGCAAAGACACACACAGCTCACTGTGAGGCCTCTGAGCCAGGGGCTTCCTGCTGGCCACATGCTTCTCAGAGCTACTAGTGCTCCCTCTCTTTCACTATTGTGGCAAAGGAGCCCTTAGGATGGTTGTGGTCTCCACCCCCATAGGAGCCTCTCTTCCCCAGCAACTCCGAAAGGAATTCTGAAAAGGTCATTGTAAATATCCAACTACACATGCACAGGGCTGCCCAGAGGGGGGGGCAAGTGGGGCAATTTGCCCCAGGCCCCGGGCCCAGCAGGGGCCCCCACGGGAGTTTTTCGGGGCCCCTGGAGCGGGGTCCTTCACTCACTCCGGGGGCCCCGGAAAACTCTCGCAGGGCCCGGGCCCCAGGAGCTTCTTCCTCTCCCGGTCTTTGCTGGCAGGGGGGTCCTTCCTCTCCAGGACAGAAGGACCCCCCCGCCACCGAATTACCCCCGAAGCGGGACCCACCGCCGGAATGCAGCTGGGTCTTCGGCGGTAATTCGGCGGCGGGGGGGGGTCCTTCCGTTCTGGGACCCGCCGTCGAAGTGCCCCGAAGACCCGCGGTGGGGGCTGCACTTCGGCGGCGGGTCCCGGAACGGAAGGGCCCCCCGCCGCCGAAGACCCCGGGCCCCCGGAATCCTCTGGGCGGCCCTGCACATGCACTCCAGTGTGATGCTGTAGATATATTAATACGGGAATAACAAACAGGATGGAGGAGGTGATATTATTTTGTATATGGTATTAGTGAGACCACTGCTTGGATACTATGTTCAGGTCTGATGTCCCCACTTTAAAAAGGATGTTGAAAAACTGGAAAGTGTTCCGAGACGAGCTATGACTGCATTCTGGAAAACACATCCCTACAATGAGAGACTAAAGGAGCTCAATTTATTTAGCTTATCAAGGAGAAGGTTAGGAGGCAATTAAATCATGGTCTGCAGGGCCTACACAGGGAGAAACCTGATACGCATCTGGCAGACAAGGGCATGACAAGATCCAGTGGCTAGAAGCTGGAGTTCTCAAAGTTCAAGATGGCAATAAAGTGATATTTTTTAAACAGTGAGGGTAATTAGCCATTGGAATAGATTACCAAGGGATGTGCTAAATCAAGACTGAATGTCTTCCGTAAAGATCAACCTCAAGCTGTTGTCAAGATGCAGGAATCACAGTGTGAAATTCTATGGCTTTTGTTACATAGATCAGACTAGTTGATCATAATGGTCACATTGGACCTGAAATCCATGAAGTATACTGCAACAATAAAGAAGGGGAGATTAGGTTATGTTAATTAGAACAGAAAAGTTTAGGAAGACATGTTTGAAATAGACGTTTTCAATTAAAAAGACAAGATTCCTGTGACTGAGTTAAGTGACTTTTTGTTTGTTAGTAACAAGACACAGAAATAAGAATATATGAATTGTCATATTGGATCAGACCACTCATCCGTCTAGTCTAGTATCATGCTTTTGACAATGCAGTAGCCAGTATCAGATGCTTCAGAGGGGAAGGTGCAAGAAATCCTAGTAGACAGTTATGGAATAATCTGTTCTTAAGGTGAATTTCTTCCTAACTCATGCCTGTAAGGGTTTTGGGGTTTTAAATTTCATGTATCTGTGGATTTGCCATTTGTTTGATAAGGTTTTTGGGGAAGGACGAGGGTATGATCTTGGCACTGGGGTTTTTTGGCGGGGGGAGGGTGATGGGTTATTCTGGAATTTTTAAGTTTTATTTGTTATCTGGCTGAGGTAAATTGTTAATTTAATTTGTTTATTTTATGCTGTTGGGTGGCAGAGGAAAGTTATTTGTATATTAATATTTATGTGGCTGAGTGGTTATTGTTGTTGTTAATCTAGTTACTGGCAGGGAGTTCACAGCTTTTGTATGGTTTCAGAGTAGCAGCCGTGTTAGTCTGTATGGGCATTTAAAATGTTAAATCTAAATAAATTGTATTAAAGCTAATCCTGTTTTTTGCCCTAATATCCTCTCTGGCTCAGTTGTACCTTTTGGCAATGAGTTCGACAGGTTTATAATACATAGTGTTAAAAAGTATTTCTTTTAGGGTTGTCAAGCAATTAAAAAAATTAATTGTGATTAATCACGTGTTAATAACAGAACACCATTTATTTAAATATTTTTGATGTTTTCTACATTTTCAAATATATTGATTTCAGTTATAACACAGAATACAAAGTGTACAGTATTCACTTTATATTTATTTTTTATTATAAGTATTTTCATTGTAATAAAACAAAAGAAATACTATTTCTTAATTCCCCTAATACAAGTACTGTAGTGCAATCTCTTTATCATGAAAGTTGAACTTACAGATGTAGAATAATGTACAAAAAACTGCATTTAAAAAATAAAACAATGTAAAACTTTAAAGCCTACAAGTCCACTCAGACCTACTTCTTGTTCAGCCAGTTGCTCAGACAAACAAGTTTGTTTACATTTGCAGGAGATAATACTGCCTGCTTCTCATTTACAAGGTCACCTGAAAGTGAGAACAGGTGTTCTCATGGCACCATTGTAGCTGGCATCACAAGATATTTACGTGCCAGATACACTAAAGATTCACATGTCCCTGCATGCTTCAACCACCATGCCAGTGGACATGTGTCCATGATGATGACTGGTTCTGCTCGATAACAGTCCAAAGCAGTATGGACCGATGCATGTTCATTTTCATTATCTGAGTCAGATTCCACCAGCAGAAGGTTGATTTTAAGACTTCTGAAAGCATTCTTCACACCTCATCCCTCTCAGATTTTGGAAGGCACTTCAGATTCTTAAACCTTGGGTTGAGTGCTGTAGCTATCTTTAGAAATCTCAGATTGGTACCTTCTTTATTTATGTTTTGTGAAATCTGCAGTGCAAGTGTTCTTAAAAGGAAGAACATGTGCTGGGTCATCATCCAAGACTGCTATGAACATGAAATATATGGCAGAATGCACGTAAAACAGAGCAGGGGGGCATACAATCCTCCCCCAAGGAGTTCAGTCACAAATTTAACTAATGCATTATTTAAAAAAAAAAAACCCAAGCCTCATCAGCATGGAAGCATGTCCTCTGGATCGGTGGCCAAAGCATGAATGGGCATATGCATGTTTAGCATATCTGGCACATAAATACCTTGCAATGCAGCTACAAAAGTGCCATGCAAATGCTTGTTCTGACTTTCTGGTGATATAGTAAATAAGAAGAGGGCAGCATTATCTCCTGTAAATGTACCCAAACGTGTTTGTCTTAGCGATTGGCTGAACAGGAAGTAGGACTGAGTGGACTTGTAGGCTCTAAAGTTTTACATTGTTTCGTTTTTGAGTGCAGTTAGGTATCACCCCCCTCCACAAATCTACATTTGTAAGTTGCACTTTCACAATAAAGATTGCACTGCAGTACTTGTATGAGGTGAATTGAAAAATACTATTTCTTTTGTTTATCATTTTTACAGTGCAAATATTTGTAATAAAAATACACTTTGGTTTCAGTTACAACACAGAATAAAATATATATGAAAATGTAGAAAAACATCCAAAATATTTAATAAATTTCAATTGGTAGTCTATTGTTTAACAGTGCTATTAAAACTGTGATTAATCGAGATTACATTTTTTTAGTTAATCGCATGAGTTAACTGTGATTAATCGACAGCCCTAATTTCTTTTCACCCCTTTTAAACCTGTGGCCTTTCAATTTAATTGAATGTCCATTTATTCTTGTATTATGTGAGATTCACCTTTCCCATTCATCATTTTGTATATCTCTAGCACATCTCCTCCTGTTTGTCATTTCAATAAGCTATAAGCAGTCCATCTTTTCTATCTCTTCTCATATAGTTGGAAGTCAGATTGTGCCAGTAATAATTTGTGTCACCGATTTCTGAATTTCTTTGAACACCTTTCCATTTCTGTCTTTGACATGGGGGGACCAGATCTGAACACAGTATTCCAGGTAAGGCTATACCATTGATTTATATAAGATAATTATTTTCTTCAGTATTATTTTCTATACCATTCTTTATATATATCCTAATATTTTGTCTTATTTTTTGGACCATTCTTGCACATGAGCAAAGTCATCTCAGGTTTTTCTTTGAAGTTGTTGCAGTTAATTTAAAACTCACTGTGTACAAATTGTTTGAATTATTTCTTCCAATGTGTATTACCTTGCATTTCTCAACAGTGACTTTAAAATGCCATTGTGCTCCTCATTCACCTAGCTTTGTTAGATCCCTGTGAAGTTCTTTGCTGTCTTCTCTAATCTTGACTATACTAAATAACTTTACTATCCTGAGCATATAAGAAGACTTCATACTGTGTAATGACACAAGTGTATTTGTACATCTGAAATCCAGGGTTGTCAGGTGAGAAAGATGAACCCTAAGTAAAACTCAGTAACTTTGCATCTAATTGCTTTAATTGCCTTATTCATCACACGACCCAATGATCTGATGTTTTCCACTCTAGTTCACCCATGTAATTCTTGTAATGTAAGAACGAAGGGCTGGTGCCAAGCATGAGCGAGAAAACATCCCTCTCGAGAAAAGCCATCACAGGACTGATGTTAGCTTTGGCTTTCAGCTTATTGAAAAATCAATGTCCATTTGTGTGACCAACACATATGGCAGTCCTCCAGATTGATGGTTGCTTTGGGTTGCCTGATATCAGATAATGAAGTCAAATCAGATTACTCAGTGCCTGATTACAATCAGAGTGACTTTGTCATTAAATAAAAGTGTCATTTTATTGGTTTTTTTTTCAATGTCTTCTTAATATTTATCCTTGAAATCCAAGGTAAATAAATCAAGGAAACAAATAAAATCCATTGTGATATTAATGGCTCTTTATACTTGGAAATGAAACTGAATATTTTTTTTGCTATGGAAAAATGTTCATTCTACCTTGAGGATAAGATCTCTCAAATTCAGAGCAAGCTAGTTAAGTCCTTTGAGTGTTCAGGGAAGGAGTGGAGAGTTGTTTTTGTGAGTGACAAATGTGAGATTTTCTGTGTTAATTTTGCCTGTGTTGCTCTCTTAGGGAGCTTTAAACTACCAGCTACATCGGTTGAGCTTGTCCCTTTTAACTAATGAAATTTAACATGAAGACATTGTTGTATGCAGTGTTGTAGCTGTGTCAGTCCCAGGACAGTAGCGAGAGAAGGTGGGTGAGGTAATATCTTTTATTGGATCTGTTGGAGAGAGAGACAAGCTTTCAAGTTTACACAGAGCTCTTCTGGAGGGCTGGAAAATGTACTCAATCACAGCTAAATAAAGGTGGAACAGATTGTTTAGCATAAGTAGCTAACACATATTTCAAAGGACAATTCAAGGTGAAGTGGCCCATTAATACCCCTTCAGTCATAGGGAGTTTAAGTCGTTTGTCCAGAGGATGAAAATATCATCAATGTATATCTCAGGTATATCATTGGTATCATGGTGCATTTATCCAGAAATTCTTCTTAAAGGTGGCCCAGGAAAAGGTTGGCATATTGGGGAGCCATCCTAGTACCCATGGCTGTTTGCATGCTTTGGTCGGTGAATGTAAAATTGTTATGGGTGAGGATGAAATGGAGGAGTTTGGCAATGTGTTTGGGGTGGATATCGGAGGGTTGTCCATTGTCTTGTAAATATTTGAGGCAGGCATCTATGCCATCATTGTGAAAGATGTTGGGACTGAAATACTGTGGACAGTATCAGGCTGGCAAACTGGACCTATGAGTTGAAATCAATGCGATGAGATTCAGTGAAGGCCAATATAAAGTGGCTCACATGTGAAGGAAAAATACAAAAGCACAAATATCAAATCGGGCGGAAATATTGGCTAGGTGTAGTTTAACACACAGAAGAATGTGGGGGTTAGAACAGGAGATAAACTGAATAGGAGTCACACAGTGAAACATTGCTGCAAAACAAAATTTAAAAAAAGCAAATACTCTGCTGTGCCTGATCCTGGAATTGGTTCTATGCAGGCAGGCTCCTGCACCTGGGCAGTGTCCCAGGGCTTGTACACACCACCACTTACTTCAGTGTAACTGAAGTTACTCAGGGGTGTGGAAAAGCCACCTCCCTGTACAACGTGAGTTACATTCCCCTAAGCACTGGTGTGGGCAGCACTCTGTCAATGGAAGAAGCTCTTCCATCAACATAGCTACTGCCGTTCAGGGAAGTGGAGTAATTACGCTGATGGGAGAGCTGCGCCTCTGTAAAGATTCTTGTCTAGACTAGCTCCCAGTGATGTCAACTGGATTCTGCATGGGCAGCCCCTTACCTCAGGCACAGATCAGATTGCAGCATAGGGGTTCTGGGTTGTATTCAGAAAAATACCAGTGTAATTACTTGGTAGGAGGATCAGCGTGTCCCATAATCACACAAACAACCTTATTCTGTCTAATTTTATCATTTAAAGTGAATTTAAAGAAAACAAGAACAACTCTAGGAAATGGCATAGGTGTGCTGTGTACTGCTCAAACGATGCCACTACTTTATTCTTTGTGTTCCATCCTCTCTTTGTCAGTATCCTGTCATGATCAGTCTGGACTGTAAATTCTTTAGAGGTAGGGACTGGGTCTTTGTTCACTGTGGGTTAATCTACACTGGAATAAAAGACCCACAGCATGGCCACAGCTGGCCTGGGTCAGTTGTCTTTGGCTCACAGGACTTGGGCTACAGGGCTAAAAATTGCAGTATAGATGTTCAGGCCCCTCTTGCAATCTGCAGTTACAGACCTTGTAGGTGCTAATAAAAATCACTTCACTTTTCATCAAATTAATATTCCTTAATATCTACTGTCCTGATCCTGAGAACAGTTACTCAGGTGAGTAAGCTTATTTATGCAAGTAGTTACATTGTTACTCAGGCACCTGTTGGCAGGGTCAAGTCCAATATTATGACAAATGCTATAATCTATTAGTGTTAACCAGCATCTGCATATTGTAAAGCATTACTAAGTTTCTTCTCCTGATGTTTAGTATGTTCAGGGTAGCTGGTGTGGAAAGCAAAGCACATTAACAGGACCAATGGTTACGACAGCATGCACATTAAATAGGACAAATGGTAAAGAAGCAACCACTTTAAAAGAATGATTAGGGGACACTGGACACTAATTGATTTTTCTCATATATTTTATGAGAATGGAAACTACAGGCCAGGGAAGGGCAGGTTAGCAGTATAATATTTTAGCAGACTAAGATATGTGAGTCAAGTTCTAGTCAACCAAGTGAAGTTTTTTATTTTAATTACTCTGGATGTCTAGTTCAATCACTGGAACATCTGTTCTTTCAACAGCGTAGCATCAACTGGCCCATAAATTCCAAACAAGCCTTCTGAAGTGCACTATACATAGTCTTACTTGCAGACAGATACACATACACTAAAACAACTATGCACATGTTAAATCTGTAGTGGTAACTAAGGGCCTGATATGGCTTACAGCCAGAGCTATGGCAAAACTCACACTGACTTCAATGCGAGAGGAATGGAGCCCTAGAGTAACAACTGTAAATATTATTTAATACCATTTCTTTGCAGACAACCATCAATACAGGTCCATTGTTTTGGGAAGCTGCATTATATTGCTTCTGTCCTGAAGGGGTTTTATGTGTGGTGTCGTTATTGAATGTTAGCATTTGATTGTGGAACATAGATAGTAAATGACTAAGCAACATAGGAACATAAGAATGGCCATACTTGGATCAGACCAATGGTCCATATAGCCCAGTATCCTGTAATCTGATAGTGGCCAGGGACAGATGCTTCAGCGAGAACAAACAGATCAGGGCAATTTATCAAGTGATCTGTCCCCTATTGTACACTCCTAGCTTCTAGCAGTTAGAGGTTTAGGAACACGCAGAGCATGGGGTTGCATTCCTCTGACCATCTTGGCTAATAGCCACTGATGGATCTATCCTAACTTTTTTTAATCCAGTTATATTTTTGGTCTTCATATCCCAAGGCAACAGGTTCCACAGGTTGACTGTGCATTGTGTGAAGAGGTGTGTGACGGGGAGTACATGCCCTGCACTGGGAGAGGTTAACCCTCACTGTAGGCTGAGGAAACCACGCCCCCTCAACTCTACTGGGCATCCTCCAAATGCCTCAGTATAAGGGAGCAGCTCAGCTCAGTTGGGGCAGACCACCAGAAAGGAAGGACACACACTGCAGGGACAGTGCAGCTCAGGGAACCCAGAGACAGCCAAGCTGTCCAGACCGCAGTCGTGAGAAACATGGTAGGGAGCAGCCCAGGGGAAACAAATAGTGGCCTCGCTGGGGAATTGGAGAATTGAGTCAGTGTGTTTCAGTTGGACCCCTCCTCCACCTCCCACTAACTCAGTGGCACGTGCTCCTGCCAGTATCAGGGCCCTGGGCTAGGGCCCAGTAGAGAGAGAGGGCCCAGCCCCCCCTACTCAGGCCACCACTATTCCCCTTTCTGAGAATGGCAGCCCCCCACCCCGACTGAGGCCACGTGGCCATTAGGCATTATTGCCTTGTGAACGATGGTGAAGCCATTGACTGTGGCTACTGGGCCATACTGCCCTGCAAACAGGGACAAATCCATTGACTGGGGCCACTAGGCTTCATTTCCCTGCAGATGGGGATGAATCCATGGACTTTGAAAACTAGCTCTTACTGCCCTGAAAACTGGGGCGGTTCTAACTGACTTCAGCCATAAGGCCCTACTGCCCTGCTAAGTGGGGCAAACCTGTTGACTCTGGCCCTTGTGTCACTCTGCCCTGCTAACGGGCGGATACAGTGACTTTCATACCCAGGCCTTGAAGCCCAGCAAACTGGGGTGAACCCATTGACCCTGGCCGCGGAAATGTTCTTAATGTTTTCTCTGAATACTGTGTGGGTGCCTCAGTTTCCCCTATGCAATTCTTAGGTATCTAGGTGGGGGGGAACAGGGTGTGTGATTATTGCAGAGCCCAAGAGGGCCCCTGTGATACTGTCTGCACAGAGAATGGCCGACACTCTATCTCCTAGCAACTAATGGCCTGAGCCCCTCCTCTACAAAGTTGCCAACTGAAGATGTTGAAGAACAAAGAGATCAGGTGACTTCCTGGCCCGGGAAAGGGACAAGGGCAGAAGACGGGCTGGACAGTTTCAGTTTGGAGCTGGCTGGAAAAATGGAGGGGAGGCCAGACAGACCTCCTCCTGGCCTCCCCAATATGGACCTGACTGAGGGGTTCCTGTTGTCTGTACCTGCAAAACCTGTCTTGAACTGTGTTCCTGTCATCTAAATAAACCTTCTGTTTTACTGCTTGGCTGAGAGTCATGGTGAATCGCAGGAAGCCGGGGGTGCAGGGCCTTGTCTCCCACAACTCCACGGCAAGCCACTCTTACTGCCCCACCAAGAGGAAGGATCTATTGACTCTGGCCATTGGGCCATACTCCCCCACTGAGCAAGGCTAATACATTGACTCTGGCCATTAGACCTCATTGCTCCACTAACAGAGGCGAGTATATTGACTCTGGTTATGGAGACATAGATGCAGGTGACGTAGATGCAGGTATCACCCTAAAGCAGACAGAGTGCACTCACCCTGCACTAGACGGGGTCCCTCCAGCCCTGTCACAAGGTACTTATGTTTGTTTTAAACCTCCTGCTTATTAATTTCATTGGGTGACCTAGTTCTTATGCTATGTTAAGGGGTAAATAACTCTTCCCTATTCACTTTCCTCCACACCATTCATGATTTTAGACCTCTATCATATTCCCCCTTGGTAGTTTCTTTTCTAAGCTGAACAGTCCCAGTCTTTTTTAATCTCTCCTCATATGGAAGCTGTTCCAAATCCCTAATAATTTTTGTTGCCCTTCTCTGTACTTTTTCCAATTCTAATATATCTTCTTTGAGATGGACTGACTAGAACTGCAGGCAGTATTTAAAGTGTGGGCATATCGTGGATTTATATGGTGGCATTATGATATTTTCTGTTTTACTATCTGTCCTTTTCCTAATGGTTCCTAACATTCTGCTAGCTTTTTCGACTGCTGCTGCACATTGAGTGGATGTTTTCAGAGAACTATCCACAATGACTCCAAGATCTCTTTCTTGAGTGGTAGCAGCTAATTTAGACCCCATCATTTTGTATGTATAGTTGGGATTATTTTTCCAATATGCATTACTTAGCATTTATCAAAATTGAATTTCGTTTGGCATTTTGAGGTCCCAGTACAGATCCTTAGGGGACCCTTACTATTTAAGTCTCTCCACTGTGAAAACAGACCATTTATCCCTAACTCGGTTTCCTATCTTTTAACAAGTTACTGGTCTATGAGAGAATCTTCTCTCTTATCCCATGACTGCCTACTTTGCTTAAAAGCTTTTGGAGGGACTTTGTCCAGGGCTTTTTGAAAGTCCAAGTACCCTGGATACCCTCAAAAGATTTGTTTGTTGATACCCTCAAAGAATATCAATAAATTGATGAGACATGATTTCCCTTTACAAAAGGCATGTTGACTGTTTCCCACCATATTGGGTTCACCTTTGTGCTCTCTATGTTCATCTATTGTGTTCAACATGTGCTCTCCCTTATAGTAACTTGATGCATAAAAATTGGATGGACCTGAATTTCCACTGCTTTCTTCCAGTTTCAGGCTGGCGTAGCTCCATTGATGATAGTGGAGTCACACTGCTGGAAAATGAAGTGACACAGTGGAGAACCAAGCTGTAAATCTACAAAATCTGAATATGAAAAATGAGCAGTGTAGTTTACATGTCATACTACCCAGTTAGGGAAAGAAAATGGGCAGTATTATCATCATTATATGTATTATAATAGCACCAGCCTAGGAGCCCCAGTCACACACCAGGACCAATTAGCCTGGCTAGAAGTGCTCAGTAAGGGCCAGATCCTGCCAGCTGGCAACTGTTGCCTCTGAAGTACAGAGCTTGCCCTAGCTCCTACTTAGTTCATCTGTAACAAGGGCATGCAGCACCTTATAAGAAGCATTTAGATCCTCAAAGACCTAGATACTCCCTAAACTGCATTGGGGTAGAGGCAGAGTGCTGCATCGCCTCTATATGTGTAACATCATCAATAGTAGGAGACCACAGCAGAAAACTATTCTAAGCCAATTCTGTACACTTCAAAGTATCTTACAAACCTGGTTAAGCAGCATTATCCTCTCATTTTACAGATAAAAATCACTGAGCCACAGAGAGCTTGAGCAACTTGCCAAAAGTCACAAATCAAGACAGGAACAGACTATTGCAATATTCCCCATACAGAATAGGGCCCATTTCATAAACAAGGATCCTGGTAACCTCTTATCTCATACTTGACCTCCAAGGTTGTCTTATAAGTAATAAAAACTGATGTTCTCTCACACAGAAAATATTTCTATTTTCAAGGAAATGAGTCTGTTAAAATAAACAATTTATTATTCATTATAACTAGCAGAGACCTGAGCACCACATTAATGTAAGGTCCAGAACCAAGGATTGAAAAGAAAGAAACTCCCCCTTTTCAATCAACAAATGACAGAATTAAAATAAGAAAAAAAAGTCAAGAAAGGGTGACAGCCTGCACTATAACAATTATTTATGCACTATCTAAGCTAGAGCTAATATGCAGAATTCTTCTCTTCAATTTTGTTTGGTTTTTGGTTTCTTCTTCCTTTCCAGCTGGTTTCTTGCAGCTGGCTCTTGACTGATACGTTGCCAAACAAAAATGGAATCAATTGGATACATTTAGCCCAATGAAGAAAAGCAAGTTTACTTGGGGTGTGTCTATTCCAATTATATACCTGTGACTGGCCTGTGTCAGCTCCCCCATGTCAGGTTTGTCAAGTGTGTGAGGTTCTGGGACCCAATCGGGAGGAAGGGTCCCAGAGCTCAGGCTGTAGCCTGAGCCCAAGCAATACATCACAATTTTACAGCTCTGTGAGCCCAACTCAGCTGACATTAGCCAGCCATGGGTGTTTAATTGAAGTGTAGACATACCCCAGTGTAGGAATGTGTGTCCCTCCCTCAGAGGGAGGCCACGCCTCTTTGCTGTCACACCCCTGTAAGCACAGTCTAAGGCCTGGTCTACACTGGGGGGGGGTGTCGAACTAAGGTACGCAACTTCAGCTACGCAAATAGCATAGCTGAAGTCGAACTACCTTAGTTCGAACTACTTACCCGTCCTCACGGAGCAGGATCGAAGTCCGCTGCTCCCCCGTCGACTCCGCCACCGCCGTTTGCGGTGGTGGAGTTCCGGAGTCGACGGGAGCGTGTTCGGAGTTGGATATATCGCGTCTAGATGAGACGCAATATATCGAACTCCAAGAAGTTGATCGCTACCCGTCGATCCGGGCGGGTAGTATGGACGTACCCTAAGACACTGGGGGAAGTCAGCAGTCTCAGGGCTCAATCCCTCCAGCAGGGTACAGCAGTGAGTGGTTCAGGGCCCAAGCCCTCAGGCAGGCAGGGCACCAAGCTGTCTAAAGCCCAACCCTCAGGCAGGGTAAAGCCAGGTATAATCTGGGAACCAAAGCCCTCAGGCAGGGGTGAGCACCCAGCACAGTCCACGGGACTGCAGCAAGGGGTGAGCGCTCAGCACAGGCTCATGTCCTACCTCAGCAGACAATAGACTCACACAGGCCCCAGAGGTGGGGTGACAGAGGGTAGGGGGACACAGGCCCACCCAACTCCACTGCGTCCCCAGCCCAGGGACCTAACAGTGGCAGAATGTTCCACCACTGGGTCAGCTGGGATCCAGCCACAACACACTGGACCGGATTCAGGCAGCAACCCAGCCAGACCATAATCAGCTATCCCTCCCCTCAGGGTGTACCTGGATCTCAGGGGTGTCCTCCATCTCCCCTGGGTACACCTCAAGCAGTAATCCCAGCTGCTTGTCAGCATTGGGCATGTCTGGTAGCTCAGGCAGTTCAAATGAGTCCTTGGGGCAGCAGAAGTCCTCAGCGGGCTCCAGTACCAGGGTGGAAGCATCTGCCTCCCTCAGCAGCTTCAGCCCAAATGAGCTACAGGGCCCACCTTTTATACTTCCTGTTCCTGTCCTGCCCCCCTGCTTCCAGCCTAGTGGGCGTGGCTTTCCTGGTTTCCTGGTCTGGCTCTCCCTCACTGTCAATCTTCGAGGGAGGCCAGACCTCTTTGCTATGCCCAGATAGACGTGCATTGTGCTGAATGTATCTCTTTGATTGTTTCTGTGAACTGGAGCTGAAAATATGAACAGGTATTTACAGATGTAAGGGGGAGACATAAGATCGTCAAAGTGATGTCTGTTGAACACTGTGGCCATGATTTTCCTAAATAGATGTAATCTTTTAGGCTCCTAAATCCATATTTAAATACCTTCATTTTTCTAAGGTGCTGGGCATATTGCAGTTACTATGGAAGTCAGTATATACTTGGCCTACATGTTGCTAATGTAAACAAATCAGATCCATTATGAGTCTTTGAGTTTCTTATCTAGCTGTAAGGGCTACAAACAGCTCTAAGAGGCTGTTTTTTAAAAAGAAATTCTGGGAAAAACCTTCCAGAAGACAACACTTCTTCACATGACCAGTATGGCTCTAATGCACTGGCAGCTCCTGAACTGCCAAGCTTACTCAAGGTTTCAGGAGGTATAGCTAAATATGACAGACTGGCAACAGTGATAAATTATGGAACATTTTGAAAGAACTTTAGATAAATTAAGATGTGCTTTGGGAATCTGGCATTAGAAAGTTCATAACCGCCTCACAACTAGATGCCATAGGAGGCAACATGAAGCAGTTGGCTGAGGATCTGAGATCCAAACTAGTACTGCGTCCAGCTTATTATTGTAGGCTGTAGTCACAACCCCATAGTTAATGTTGAATTCTGTTTGGCATATAAAGCAGGAATTCAGCCTCCTTGTTTTGTAGGGAAAATACAGCATGTCTGCCCCACAAGTATGGAATGTACTCCTTGAGTACAAAATTAATTTACTAAGATTTTACAAGTAAATCTGTTCAATAGTTTGTAAATTAAAAATAAATAAAAATAGGGTCCTCTAAGAAATTTAGCATCTAGATGTCTTTATTTTTGTCCCAAATAATCTTAATAACAGAATACCACAGATTCTTCAAACTTTCCATGTAGTTAAAATTCATTGAAATCTTGTGCATAAGCTATATTTGAAATAAATTAGATTTCAATTAAGCTGTTATTAATGGATTGTTCTATCTAATTGTTTAGATAAGAGAAACTACAACAGGGTCATATCAATTAAGAGTTACCTCAAGTAACTCTTACATGGGGCAATTGTGGCATCAGAGCTAACTCAACC
The DNA here is from genome assembly GCF_020497125.1 of Mauremys mutica. NCBI lineage: Eukaryota > Metazoa > Chordata > Testudines > Geoemydidae > Mauremys > Mauremys mutica. The sequence goes on along the minus strand of NC_059073.1, from coordinate 34,777,866 downwards.
AATCACCACCCTTACTGTACAGCTAATTTGCATGTTTAAAATCTATTGATGGTAATGATTATGTGATTCATGGAGTCATAAATTCTAAGGCAAGAAGGGACCAATGTGATAATCTCGTCTGACCTTGCATATAGCATAGGTCATAGAACTTCCTCAAAATAATTCCGAGAGCAGATATTTTAGAAAAAAACATTCAATCTTAATTTAATCTTAATTTGTCAGTGATGGAGAATCCACCATTGGTTCCAATGGTTAATTACTCTCATCATTAAAAATGTACACCTTATTTTCAGCTGAATTTGTCTAGTTTCAACTTCCAGCCTTTGGATCATGTGATACCTTTCTCTGCTAGATTGAAGAACCCATTATTAAGTATTTGCTCCCCATGTAGATACTTATAGACTGTAATCAAGTCAGCCTTTAGTCTTGTCTTTGTTCATCTATATAGATTGAGCTCCTTCAGTGTATCACTATAAGGAATGTTTTCAAATCCTTTAATCATTCTCATGGCTCTTCTCTGTACCCTTTCCAATCTATCAACATCTTTCCTGAATTGTGGGCACCAGAACTGGACACAGTGTTCTAGAGGGGTCACACCAGTGTCAGATACAGAGGTAAAATGACCTCTCTACTCCTACTCAAGATTCCCCTTTTTATGCATCCCAGGATTACATTAGCTCTTTTGACCACAGCTTCGCACTGGGAACTCGTGTTCTGTTGATTATCCACCGTGACCCCCAAATCTTTTTTCATAATCACTGCTTCCCAGGATAGAGTCCCCGATCCCGTAGGTATGGCTTCAGATGTATATATTTATATTTAACCACATAAAAACACATATTGTTTGCTTGCACCTAGTTTACCAAACAATCTAGATTGCTCTGAATCCGTGACTATTATTTATAATTCCTCCAATTTTTGTGTCATCTGCAGACTTTATCAGTGATGATTTTATGTTTACTTCCAGGTCATTGATAAAAACAGTAAATAGTATAAGGCCAAGAACTGATCCTTGCAGGACCCCACTGGAAACAGACCCACTCGATGATGGTTCCCCATTTACAGTTACATTGTGAGATCTATCAGTCAGCCAGTTTTTAATGCACTTAATGTGTGCCATGTTAATTTTATATTTTTCTAGTATTTTAATCAATCTTTTAATTAATGCCTTATAGAAGTTTAAGTATATTATGTAATTATTACTTCTATCATCCAAAATTGTAATCTCATCAAAAAATATATCAAGTTAGTTTGACAGGATCTAATTTCCATAAACCCATGGTGATTTGCATTAATTACATTACTCCCCTTTAAGTCTTTATTAATCAAGTCCCATATCAGCTGCTCCATTATCTTGCCTGCTATTGATGTCTGGCTGATAGGCTTATAATTACCTGGGTCATCCTGTTTACCTTTTTTTTTTAAATGGCACATTAGCTTTCTTCTGTAACTTTCCCACTTATAAGAGTTATTGAAAATCACTGTTAATGGTCCTTCAAGCTTTTCAGCCAGCCCTTTTAAATCTCTGGATGCAAGTTATCTGCACAAACCTGCTGATTTTAAAATGTCTAACTTTAGTACCTTCTGTTTAATATCCTCCAGAAATACTAGTGGACTGGAAAGAGTATTATCATCACCATATGATGAGACTATATCATCTGTTTTTCCCCAAATACAGAGCAGAAATATTTATTGAACACGTCTGCCTTTTCTGCATTATTATTGCTAGTTCTACCATTTCCATGTAATAGTGGGTCAATACCATTCTCAAGATTCTTTTTGTTCCCATTATATTTAAAAACCTCCTTCTTATTGTTGTTAACTGGACTGGCCATAGATTTTGGTCCCCTGGCTTCCCTTATCAAATTTACACAATTTCTAACTTGCGATTTATATTCATTACTATTAACTTCCCCTTTCTTCCATTTGGGGTGTGAGTGTGTATAAATGAAGGCAGCTGTAAAATATAATATTTTATATTTGCCTTCATTTCCCCTCTAAACCAGCTTGATTTTTTTAACTGGCATGGCCTACTTCCACAGTTGTGGGATTGTGGGTGTTTTTGGGCACCTAGAAAGGTGTCCTTAAATTATTCCAATTTATCATTCAATTTTTTCTGATTAAATTCTTCCTCTCAGCTGATTTGGCTCATAATTGTTTGCAGCTTTGTACCTATTAAATTGGCCCTATTAAAGACCAGATATTACTCATCTGGACTTTTATTCTGCTTGCACATTATAAATGTGATCAAGTCATGATCACTTGTACCTAAGCTACTGTTAACTTTTAGTTCTCTGATCAGTTCCTCTTGATCTGTTAGGACATGGCCTAATATAGAAATCCCCCTGTTCACTGCAACACTTATTGAATTAGGAAATTGTCACCTGTAATGTTTGGAAATTCTAAAGATGTTTTAGTGTTGGCTTTAGGAAATCTCTAGCATATGTCATTCAAACTGAAGTCCCCCCTGATCACATAGGGTTTTTCCCTATACATTATAGACAAGTGCATAAGGAGGTGGTCATCCTGTTCCCTAGTGTGATTTGGTGGTCTATAGCAGACACCATTTAATACCCCATTTTGTGTTTTCTCTGTTAAGACATGGATCCATAAGCGTTCAAGATAATTTTCTTCTGAGTTATCAGTGAGTCAGAAACAGATAATGCCATTTTTGATGTAGTGTGCCACTCCCCTTCTTTTGCCCACTTGATCCTTTCTAAATAGGTCATAATGATTTTAGATTATAATGATTTTAACATTCCCATAGTCCAAATCATCCCCCTCCCACCCCAGTTTCAGTAATACCAACTAGATAGAGTTTATGCTCATAAATGAGTAATTCCATTTCCTCCTGTTTGTTATACAGGCTCTTACATTGGTGTATAGGCAAAAAGAACAGGAGTACTTGTGGCACCTTAGAGACTAACAAATTTATTTTAGCATGAGCTTTCATGAGCTACAGCTCACTTCTTCGGATGCATAGAATGGAACACACAGACATGAGATATTTATACATACAGAGAACATGAAAAGGTGGAAGTATGCATACCAACAGGAAGAGTCTAATCAATTGAGATGAGCTATCATCAGGAGGAGAAAAAAAACTTTTGAAGTGATAATTAAGATGACTCATAGAAGATGTGAGGAGAACTTAACATAGGGAAATAGTTTCAATTAGTGTAATAACCCAACCATTCCCAGTCTCTGTTTAGGCCTGAGTTAATTGTATCTAATTTGCATATTAATTTGAGTTCAGCAGTCTCTCTTTGGAGTCTGTTTTTGACGTTTTTTTGTTGCAAAACTGCCACCTTCAAGTCTGTCACTGAGTGATTAGAGAGGTTGAAGTGTTCTCCCACTGGTTTTTTAATGTTATGATTCCTGATGTCAGATTTGTGTCCATTTATTCTTTTGCATAGAGACTGTCCGGTTTGGCCAATGTACATGGCAGAGGGGCATTGCTGACACATGATGGCATATATCACGTTGGTAGATGTGCAGGTGTACGAGCCCCTGATGGCGTGGCTGATGTGATTAGGTCCTATGATGGTGTCACTTGAATAGATATGTGGACAGAGCTGGCATCGGGCTTTGTTGCAAGGATAGGTTCCTGGGTTAGCATTTATGTTGTATGGTATGCGGTTGCTGGTGAGTATTTGCTTCAGGTTGGGAGGCTGTCTATAAGCGAGGACTGGCCTGTCTCCCAAGATCTGTGAGAGTGATGGATCATCTTTAAGGATAGGTTGTAGATCTTTGATGATGCGCTGGAGAGGTTTTAGTTGGGGGCTGTAGGTGATGGCTAGTAGCGTTCTGTTATTTTCTTTGTTGGGCCTGTCCTGTAGTAGGTGGCTTCTGGCTACTCTTCTGGCTCTGTCAATCTGTTTTTTCACTTCAGCAGGTGGGTATTGTAGTTTTAAGAATGCTTGATAGAGATCTTGTAGGTGTTTATCTCTGTTGTATCTTAGAGCTTGGTTGTAGACAATGGATCGTGTGGTGTGTCCTGGATGGAAGCTGGAGGCATGTAGGTAAGCATAGTGGTCAGTGGGTTTCCGGTATAGGGTGCTGTTTATGTGACCATCACTTATTAGCACAGTAGTGTCTAGGAAATGGACCGCTTATGTGGATTGGTCTAGGCTGAGGTTGATGGTGGGATGGAAATTGTTAAAATGATGGTGGAATTCCTTGAGGAATTCCTTTTCCATGAGTCCAGATGATGAAGATGTCATCAATGTAGCGCAAGTAGAGTAGGGGCGTTAGGGAACGAGAGCTAAGGAAGCGTTGTTCTAAGTCAGTCATAAAGATGTTGGCATACTGAGGGGCCATGCGGGTACCCATAGCAGTGCCGCTGACTTGAAGGTATATATTGTCCCCAAATGTGAAATAGTTGTGGGTGAGGACAATGTCACAAAGTTCAGCCAGCAGATTAGCCATGATATTATCAGAGATACTATTGCTGATGGCTTGTAGTCCATCTTTGTGTGGAATGTTGGTGTAGAGGGCTTCCACATCCATAGTGGCCAGGATGGTGTTTTCTGGAATGTTGGTGTATAGGTAATTCAAGAATTTCTTCTCTTCATGTTATTTGGTTTCTTGATTAATTTTGTTCTCAATATCTCAATTTGTGCTAACTGAATGCTTGTATCTTCCCTCTTTTTACCCTCCCCTTTTGCTGTTAGTGATATGATGGGGGCTGTACATGTGACAAGTGTTTTCATTGATAGATTATTTGGTCCATCGGATTCTGTGACTGCAATTTGCTCAGAAATCGGTGCTTGGAAAGTTCCTCTTAGCATTGCTGACTCCATTGTGCACTGACAGAGGCAGATTGTCAGCTCAGCTGTGGTATGTTGTCATAGCTCCATTGAAGTCAATGGAGTTTTGACAAATTACAGCAGCTGAAGATTTGCTCCCTCAGGCTACATGGTTGGAGAAACTGTGGGAAGATTGCAGGGGAAGCCTTTAAAGAACAGAGACACTGGAACTTCGGGATTGGACTACCTCCACCTCCTTCATCTAATACCGCTATACCAATATCACTAACACAGTCCTCTAAACCAGCAAGTCAGTTGCAAGTTAAGGGTTATACTCAACAGAACCCTTTGGCTGCTGCACTGTTCTGGTGATGCAAAGCAGCTGCAAATCTAGCTTTATTGGTTGGTGCTCTCTGGATGCTTTGCACTGCTTTAGTGTACTCCGGGGCGTGCACAGGAATTTAAATTTGACTGCTTTTTGGAGGGGCACATTCTGTGGCCCACTGTGGCCCCGGGGCCAGAGGAGCTCACTCTCCCTGCTGCAGCCCAGAGGTGAAGCAGCTCTCTGCCCCCACCATGGCTGTGGGGCTGGAGGAACTTGCTCTCCACACCCTGGCTCCAGAGCCAGAGGGATTCTGTTCTCCCACCTTGTGCATGCCCTAGTGTACTGGTGAATATGACCTTAAAAGCTGAAATTTTAAAAACTGATTTAAGGTTGATGCTAAATATCTTCATATCAGCAGAAATATTGCACCATCTTTGGGTTTCTTATCTAGTGTTTTTATATCCATTTTAAAGTTATTAAAACAAACAAATAAATAAAAACTAAACTTCCAAGACCCAAAAATGCATTAAAATAGAGTTAAGGTTGAGAGTACTTATCAGAAACTCAAGGGTAAAAAAACATTACAGGGATGTTGTATACGACTCTGCCTTCTCGGGCCCACTATAATGGGAACTCTGGAACACTAATTGGAATAGATGTGGTATGCCCGTACGAGAGAAGGTGCAGGGCATTGTACTACACAAGGGGCAGTGGGACAGATGGAATATCGACACCTTCCACCTTGATGCCTGGTTCTATCAGGAAGTGTGTCACCATATGTGCTATGCTTTTCCAGGGATACCTGGGCAGGAGGATCCCAAAAGAAAAAAAAAGGGTGGTGGGGGTGGTGGAGTGTTAGGATATAGATATTCAGGCCTGTCTGTAAAGGTCTATACTTTAAGAACTTAGGTATATCATTATCATTTAGCTAGTTATAGAGGTATAAAAGTAAGAATCAAAATCACTGTCTGCCTGTGTAAGGGCCTTCTCCCACTGTGACAGTCTGAGGCCCTGTTCTTAAGCGAAGGCCTTTGGCTAAACAGTGGGAACAGCCATAAGCTGGAATGTGTACGATCACATCCTCACACATTTCAAACCAGTCATATTGAAATAAAGCAATCTGGGGCTGTTAGAAAGGTGATCCAATCTATCACCTCCAGACAAAGGGAAGAGCCTAGAAGATGTAAAAGGAAATTTAGTTTGATAGTTTTCTGTTTGGTAAGAACTCACTTATCAATACACCTCTACCCCGACATAATATAAAACGACCCAATATAAAACGAATTTGGATATAATGCGGTAAAGCAGAACTCTGGGGGAGTGGGACTGCGCTCTCCAGCAGATCAAAGCCAGTTCGATATAACACGGTTTCACCTATAATGCGGTAAGATTTTTTGGCTCCCGAGGACAGCGTTATATTGGGGTAGAGGTGTAGTTATCATAGTTGGGAAACACTTATGTCTTTATAGATGTAGTTGTGAAATCCTCACTTCTGTATTGTTTTGTCATTATAGTTCCCACTTTGCTATTGTTTATTTGCATGGCCTCTGTCTGGTTCTGTGATTGCTTCTGTCTGCTGTATAATTAATTTTGCTGGGTGTAAACTAATTAAGGTGGTGGGATACAATTGGTTAGCTAATCATATTACAATATGTTAGGATTGGTTAGGTAAATTTCAGTAGAATGATTGGTTAAGGTATAGCTGAGAATATTACTATATAAATTAGGGGAAAACAGGAAGTAAGTTGGGATTCAAAAATAAGGAAAAAGAAACTTGGATTTCAGCTTGCTGGAAGTTCACCCCAATAAACATAGAATTGTTTGCACCTTTGGACTTCGGGTATTGTTGCTCTCTGTTCACGTGAGAAGGACCAGGGAAATGGGAGGGTGAAGGAATAAGCCCTCTAATAGTTGAGAGTACTTATCAGGAACTTAAAGGATAAAAAAACATTACAGGGACACTGTATTTATATCAGAACCGTGTATTACAAACCCAAGAATGTCAGAGTTGAGATTATAGTTAAAGGAAATCCAGGCATGACGCAGTATGGATATACACAATTCAGGCATCTAAATAACTTTGACTCCGCCCTGTAATAAAGCTACAAAGATAAAAGAACTCCCTAAGGTCTTTGAAAATCAATGTAGTCTAATTTGTGACCTCACATATTAAAATACCAATATAGGGCAGAGTGAAGGTACAAGATAGTTCTAACTAAGCTTCTCAAACTCTGAGGTAGGTAAGAGTCCAAGCTGCACTGAAATGCAGCCACCTGTGAGGTGAGATTCAGCAACGCTACACAACAGTTTAGGGAGTAAAGAAATATAATCCGAAGAAGTGGGTAATCACCCACGAAAGCTCATGCTGCAATACGTCTGTTAGTCTATAAGGTGCCACAGGATTCTTTGCTGCTTTTAAAGAAATATAATGGATCTAGTTGAAATTGTATAGGGAATCTAAATAGGTAGGCGTGAATAACCCACATTCAAATTTGGCTAGGATACCCTAATTTAAAAAAAATGCATTTTAAAAGTAGAAATTTGTTTATAAAAATAATTTTCCTGTACTTTACAACAGCTAAAGAATTATTCCTCAAACTGGATTATAACTTGATTATCTCAAGGTTTAAATAATGATGATTGTAGAGGTTTTGATCTCAATGTTGAGACATTTTAAGGAGTTAAACTGTGGACAACCATGGATTTAAAATTAATTCATTATATGAAACAATTCAATTTTAAAAATTTGCTTTCCACAGAAAGTTTTAAAAACACAGTATAACAGTGACCTAAATGAATGAAGAACTTTATTATTCTTGTAGCAGCACCAGGCAATATTATTGGGGTCTGGGATAATAATACAAACGTTTCTTTATTATTTAGAGCTTATTTTGGATTTCCACTAGCATATTTGATCCCTGATGTAATATATCTTGAACCAAGGAGAACACTGTGAGCACTGCAATGAAAATGGTTCCCTAAATGGGAACATCTTGATCCAGGTCATCAGCTGACACTGAATCTGAACACCCAGCCACTTCGGTCTGAATATCAAGCCATGCTCAATGCAGCATCATATTCATGAACAGGACAAGGAAGGTCATCCCCACCTCTGTCTCTCACATTTGCTACCTGTCTACCCAGCTGTAAACATTTTGGAATAAGGTATTTTTTATATTTTATTTCAACCTTAGAAGTCTGATGTCTGATGTTTTTCCTCAGCTGAAAAGCTGTGTTGAGATGGAGAAACTCCATAAAATTAAAAAGGCATTTTCTTATTCTTGCTCCACAAATGAATAAATGCTGCCCCCTGCTGGAACATTTGCAGATAAAACATGATCTGTGGAGATGGCTGGTTGTTTTGCTTGCTAAAAGGAAGTGAGAGAAAATATAAATATGTGTTAAAATAATCACCAATCTATTCCTCTAACGGATGGAATCAACACTGGAACAGAATTATTACAGTTTTATTATATGATATTAGGATCAATATAAATTTCTACAATGCCTGGGATTTATGTTCGCTAGTTTTGCTGTACCAAATATTATCACTATCAACTTTTGCTTCTACTTTCAGAACAACATTTTACAGTGGCCAAATAAATGCATGCCAACTGTGGTCTGGCTGAGTATGTCACAGGGGCATGCGTATACATACATGGAAACAAAGGGCAGGTATTTCTGCAAGACTTATGAACACTGCCATAATTTTCAAACTTGAGTCCTTAAAGTGATGCAACCATTTAGAAGATAGTTCTTTGAAGGCCAATAAGTCAGATCTGCTTGTACATACTGATAGAAAAAGTCCCATAGGAATTAGGGATGAGCTACATCTAGAACCTGTCCCCCCAATACCACTCCATCCTGGCAAACTTTGCCAAGGTCTACAATAAAGGTATCTGTCGAACAACTTGCCACCATTTTCTTGCCTTGGGTGACATCAGCCCCAGCAGCCTTAGCCTAGCAATCATGCCCTCCACCTTTCCTTCCACACACCTCTCTGCTCTCACATCTGCATCTGTTTGGCTTCACCTCTAGCAAGCTCTGTCCCATTCCTTGCTTCCCCTCTTTCTTCCTCCCCTTCTCCTGAAGTTGTGGTTTATGGATTATTTAGCAGTCTCTTTTGGACCCCACCACATACAATGTTTTCTTTATTTCTGCTTTATTTACTAAGGCCCCAGTCCAATGCCCACTGATGTTGGTCGGAGTCTTTCCATGACCTTCAATGGTTTTTGGACCCGACTCTCTGAGTACAGGAAAAATGGTGAGTTACAAAAGCAGCTTTGTTTCATAACCCTTTTATTAAGTGATGGAATGTTAACGTTACCATTCCAGTGTGATCCCAGCTGCACATTTTGTCCAGTCAGTTTCCTCAACCAACACAGACAAGTAAAACCAGATTAAAGAGAAGACAGCAAGTGGGAAATGGAAGGAAGTCTAGTCTAGCTGCTCTTTCCAATTTGGTGGTAAGTGGATGGTGATTGTTGTCCACTCCAGACCAGAGTTGTGGCTCTTTTCTATGATTGGTTCATCTGAGGTCAGTTTGGAAAGGCTTGCTTGGAGGTGAGGTTCCACTGTTACATTAAAAGCAGCAAAGAGTCCTGTGGCACCTTATAGACTAACAGACGTTTTGGAGCATGTCTGTTAGTCTATAAGGTGCTACAGGACTCTTTGCTGCTTTTACGGATCCAGACTAACACGGCTACCCCTCTGATAATTGTTACCTTAAGTTCTCTTCCAGTGGACACAGAGTCAGAGGAGCAAGCAAAACCAAATCCAGGCCTGACCAGTGTTCCTTGATGAAATCCAAGAAACACCAAGGCCTGAAGTTCAACAGGCCAGGCTCCCATTAGATCTGTAACACAGCAGAAAACAAATGAAAGTTAGTGCATTGTCATGACAGTGCACACACTGATCGTGAGCCCTTTCTCTCTCTCACCCGCCATCTTCTTGTTCTCCCTGAAATTTGGTTCACTGTGCAGCAACATTTGTGGGCATCCATCCCTATGGTGGCCTCTTTGTTGCTCACACTTTCCCCTATATGGGGACACTGGGGGTGTTTGTTCACCCTCCCACTCCTGCCACTTCCAACCCTAGTCTCCTGCACACTATTGCTTCTTTTCCATTGAACTCAACTTGAGCAAGCTCTTACCACATGCTGGGAAGCATCTATCTGCTGGCCTCCTGACTCCCATTCCCCTTTTGATTCCTTGCTCTGCTTTGTCCTTGGCTCCTAGTATCAGAGTAAAAAAAAACACACATGTAAGTCCCATCCACACAAATGGGGGAGTCAAACCATTTTCCCAGAGAGCAAAACTCTAAATTGTCCTGTGTTAATGGGTTTAATAGTTCAAATCTGGCATTAATTAAGCCCATTTTCTTTTACATTCCATGGGCTTGGCTCTTAGGAAGAGAAAGAGAATGAATGCTGGGCATGTGGATGTGACTTCCAGTCTAAGCCTATAGGGAGATCAAGAGATTCTGTGGCTATTGTAGTAAACATGACAGCCAAACTCCATTGGTTTGTTTCCATCAGAAACAACCAACACCTGCATGCTACTAACACCTCAGTAATGTTTTATGGCTTATATTAACAGGAGGATGCATGTGACTTAAACACTGAAATTTCCTCTAGGGGGAGCATTGTCTCTGGAATACATAGGATTTTTGCTTCTGAAAAACAGTCTACATTTTTTTCTCTTCTCTCTCCTTCCTTATTCTGGGTTTTTATATCACCTACCTTAGGGTTTTGTACTGCTGTCCATCACACTTCGATTCTGTGTCTGCAGTGAAACCTGTCTTAAATCACTGCTTATTAAAGGTGATAAAGGTGGAACAGAACTGAGCTCAGTATAATTGGGGCCAGATGCCTAACAAGAAAAGAAATTGCTGATAGGTTTCACTATCTATGAAAATGTCAAGAAACAAAATGCCACAAGAATCTGTCATTGTAGATTTGCTCCTCGGTAAGAACAAATCTTTATGATTGTTTCTGCAGCTTCAGAATAATAATTTTCATTGAGTGAAGGCTGCTGTATTTGGGCTTCAGTAAGAGGTAAAGGCTGTGAGTACAGTCAGAATGATACCTTTACAGCTATGTTAATTATGAGTAGGCTCAGAACTGGGCCTAAACCTGCCAGCTAGCTCTAAGTCATTACTGAGAAAATATGGATACACTGAAGGAGATCTGAGAGGAAACAACAAAAATAATTAGTAGACTGGAGGGACTCAATTCTGAGAAAAGCAAAGGCTGGGGGAAAAGAGGGACCTCTACAAATGTCTGAAGGATGTAGACAAGAAGGAAGGAGAGGAATTATTCAGTGTAATTCATGGGTATCGGACTAGGAATAATGCGATGTAGTTAAGATAGAGAAAATGTAGGCTGGGTATTAGGAAAAAAACTCCGGGGAAGTAAGATATAATAGCTATTGGGAAGCATCATTGTTTGAGTCCTTTAAAACTAAACTGGACGCAGCACGAGAAGAAATATTGAAGGGAACCATTCTGTATTTTCAAGGAAATGCACTGGATGATTTAGTATGTTTGCTCCAGTACTAGCTTCTATAATTTTGTTTTTGCTCTAGATAAAATAAACGACAAGTTTGAGAAATATATGAGCACATTTGTGCATCACACAACAGTAAATTATAACTTGCATCCTGTGAATTAATTAAAGTTGTAGGGAACATCACAAAGCTTTGAACATTATACTGTTCACGGAGGATTTTTTGCCAAGTTACTTTGTATATTTTTCTGCTTTCCCTGTTGCTTTTCTCTCGCCTCTGAGGGCATGTCTACAATTACTAGATCAGTACTGCTGCAATCTATGCAGCGACTGCCGATTTAGTGGGTTTGGTGAAGATACGCTAAACCAATGGGAGAGCATTCTCCCATCGATTTGTGTACTCCACCTCCCTGAGAAGCATAAGGGAAGTCCCGTTGACACAGCACAGTGTTGCCATCGTGGTAAGTGGTTCTAACTATGTCTACTTCAGTTACATTATTCACGTGACTGAAGTTGTGTAAGTTAGAGACGATTTACTGAGGTACTGTAGACCAGCCCTGTGATAACTGCTGTCTGAATATCTGATAAGATGACTTCCTTTATAAAAACTTCAAAACATGATTTTGATTCATTCTCAGCATTCAGAGTGTTAGACTGTAATTCATTAGGCGTTTGACTTCTGCCTACATGATACTGCAAAAAACTGAACATGCTGAGTCATAACTTTTCATGGAGATTAGCTTCCTGTGGTCATGCTACCTCCAGTCACTAACTTCTCAGACCTTTTCAACTAAGTATGGTTGGCCTGGTGTGTCATTGAATGGGAGACTTCCATGGAGAACTCAGTGTGAGCGGAACATGGGGTTGACAATTCAATAGGTGATACTTCCCTCTTAATGCCTTGTCTACAGAGGAAAGCAACACCCTCTCCCACTCATACAACACTCTTGCAAGAGTGTTTTTAGGTTTAGTTTAAATCCCTTCCCAATTGACAAACTAAATCGAAAAAAGGCACTCTTATACTGGAGTGGGAGTTTACGGGGAGAAGGGAATTACACTGATAACTATGGATATGTCTACACTGCAGCTAGAGGTGTGCTTTCCAGCTTGGGTACAAACACAGCAGAGTAGCCATGGCAATATGAGTAGTGGCACAGGCTAGCACAATCCTGTCTCAAACCCTAGCTACCTGTTCAGGTGACTAGCCCATCCCACTGCCATAGCTACACTGCTATTTTTAGCACACTATCTTGAGCAAAGCTAGTGCGCACACGTCTACCTGAGTTGGAATTACAAGCCAGTAAGCCTGACTTCAGTACTGGGCAAACTGGTTGAAACTATAGTAAAGAACAAAATTGTAAGGCACACAGATGAACATAATTGGTTAGGGAACAGTCAACATGATTTTTGTAAAGTAAAATCATGCGTCACCAATCTACTAGAATTCTTTGAGAGGTCAACTTCCTTATTTACTTTCTCCACATCAGTCATGATTTTATAGACCTCTATCATATCCCCACCCCTGTCATCTTTTTTCCAAGCTGAACAGCCCCAGTCTTATTAATCTCTCCTCATATGGCAGCCATTCCATACCCCTAATCATTTTTGTTGCCCTTTTCTGAACCTTTTCCAATTCCAATATATCTTTTTTTGAGATGGGGTGACCAAATCTGCACACAGTATTCAAAATGTGGGTGTACGTGTACCATGGATTTATATAGAGGCAATATCATATTTTCTGTCTTATTATCTATCCCTTTCTTAATGATTCCCAACATTCTGTTCGCTTTTTTGACCTCTTCTGCACATTGAGTGGATATTTTCAGAGAACTATCCACAATGACTCCAAGATCTCTTTCTTGAGTGACAATAGCTAGTTTAGACCCCATCTTTTTATATGTATAGTTGGGATTATGTTTTCCAATGTGCATTACTTTGCATTTATCAAAATTGAATTTCATCTGCCATTTTGTTGCCCATTCACCCAGTTTTGAGAGATCCTTTTGTAGCTCTTCACAGTCTCTTATTACTGGGACTTAACTGTATTGAGTAGTTTTGTATCATCTGTAAATTTTGACACCTCACTGTTTACTCCTTTTTCCAGATCATTTATGAATATGTTGAATAGAACTGGTCCCAGTACAGACCCTTGGGGGACACTGCTATTTACCTCTCTCCATTCTGAAAACTGACCATTTATTCCTACCCTTTGTTTCCTATCTTTTAACCAGTTATAAATCCATGAGAGGACCTTCCCTGTTATCCCATGGCAGCTTACTTTGCTTAAGAGCCTTTGGTGAGGGACCTTGTCAAAGGCCTTCTGAAAATCTAAGTGCACTATATCGACTGGATCCTTGTCCACATGCTTGTTGACCCCCTTCAAAGAATTCTAGTACATTGGTGAGGCATGATTTCCCTTTATAAAAATCATGTTGACTGTTCCCCAACAAATTATGTTCATCTATGTGTCTGACAATTTTGTTCTTTACTATAGTTTCAACCAGTTTGCCCGGTACTGAAGTCAAGCTTACCAGCCTGTAATTGCCAGGATCACTTCTGGAGCCCTTTTTAAAAATTGACATCACATTAGCTATCCTCCAGTTATCTGGTACAGAAGCTGATTTAAATGATAGGTTACAGACTACAGTTAGTAGTTCTGCAATTTCACATTTGAGTTCTTTCAGAACTCTTGGGTGACTACCATCTGGTTCTGGTGACTTATTACTGTTTAGTTTATCAATTTGTTCCAAAACCTCCTCTAATGACACCTCAACCTGGGACAGTTCCTCAGATTTGTCACCTAAAAAGAATGGCTCAGGTTTGGGAATCTCCCTCACATCCTGAGCTGTAAAGACCAATGCAAAGAATTCATTTAGTTTTTCTCCAAGGGCCTTATTGTCCTTTAGTGCTCCTTTAGCATCTTGATCGTCCAGTGGCCCCACTGGTTGTTTAGCAGGCTTCCTGCTTCTAATGTACTTTAAAAAAAAAGGCTATTACTTTTGGAGTCTTTGGCTAGCTGTTCTTCAAATTCTTTTTTGGCCTTCCTAATTATATTTTTATATTTAATTTGCCAGAGTTTATGCTCCTTTCTATTTTCCTCACTAGGATTTAATGTCCACTTTTTAAAGGATGCCTTTTTGCCTCTCACTGCTTCTCTTACTTTGTTGGTTAGCCACGGTGGCTCTTTTTTGTTTCTCTTATTATGTTTTTTAATTTGGGATATATATTTAAGTTGAGCCTCTATTATGGTGTCTCTATAAAGTTTCCATGCAGCTTGCAGGGATTTTACTTTTGGCACTGTACCTTCTAGTTTCTGTTTAACTAACCTCCTCATTTTTGTGTAGTTTCCCTTTCTGAAATTAAATGATACAGTATTGGGCCGCTTGTGGTGTTTCCCTCGCCACAGGGATATTAAATTAAATTATATTACGGTCACTATTACCAAGCGGTCCAGCTATATTCACCTCTTAAACCTCATCCTGTGCTCCACTTAGGACTAAATCAAGAATTGTGTCTCCTCTTGTGGGTTCCAGGACTAGCTGCTCCAAGAAGCAGTCATTTAAAGTGTCAAGAAACTTTATTTCTGCATCCTTTCCTGAGGTGACATGCAGCCAGTCAATATGGTGATAGTTGAAATCCCCCATTATTACTGAGTTTTTTATTTTAATAGCCTCTCTAATCTCCCTGAGCATTTCACAGTCACTATCACCATCCTGGTCAGGTGGTTGGTAATATATCCCTACTGCTATATTCTTATTATTAGAGCATGGAATTACTGTCCATAGAGATTCTATGGTACAGTTTGGTTCATTTAAGATTTTTACTTCATTTGATTCTACGCTTTCTTTCTACGCTATAGCGCCACTCCCCTACTAGCACGACTTGGTCTACCCTTCCGATATATTTTGTACCCTGGTATTACTGTGTCCCATTGATTATCCTCATTCCACCAAGTTTCTGTGATGCCCATTATATCAATATCCTTATTTAATACGAGGCACTCTAGGTTACCCATCTTATTATTTAGACTTCTAGCACTGGTATAAAAGCACTTTAAAATCTTGTCACTTTTTAGCTGTCTGACATTACATGATATAATTGAACGGGACTTTTTTTCATTTGACAGTTGTAGTTTAAAAACTGCTCTATGACCTTTTAAATTTTAAGTGCCAGCAATCTGTACCCATGATCTATGGATAGTCTGTACAATCAGAACAGCCTAAGCGGGAAAGATTTATTAGGTCATCTTACTCCTCTCTGCCAGCATAGGATTGTTCTCTTGAATGCTTTCTCTAGTGTCATGTTGCACTAGAAGCTCCCAGTACTTGCCTTGGGAGACTATTCCCCAGTCTAAGAGGCACCTCCATTAGGTCACTTCCTGACATTCAACTTAGATTGCCTTTGTGTAATTTCCTCCCCTCGCTCTTGTTATGCCTCTCAGGCCACCCTAATCAATACTTTTCAGTCAATCATTTCAAACAACATCTTAACCAGCCTCATGCATGTTTAAAGAAATGGCCGCTTGCTATCAATATGAGATCCGCAGGAATCTCTGGAGATCAGACAGAGGGGAGAGCCAGCCATTTGGAGTATGGCTACACTGCATAGTAAACCCAGGTCTGTGATACCTGTGCCTGCAGAACATTTTTTCCAAGCTTGTGCTTGAGTGTCCACACTAAATTGCTATGTGAACCTCAGACCCAGGCTGACAGATGTATCTGCACTGAACTACATAAACAGGACTCAGACATGGCTGGTTCTGGGGCTGTATCCTAGGGTGCTTAGTTCTTTTGCTAGCTGTAGCTGCTCTAGGGCATGTTCCCTGCATCCAAAGCCAGACCCAGTGGAAGAACTGCTCCTGCTTGTACTTTCACTCTTATTTTGGGAAGCAGGCCGAGCATCTGTGAGATATTGGTGGACATTTCAGCAGCAGTATTTGCCCCGTTGAAAGCACATTTCAGAGGAGTGGTACAGCCGTGGCAGCCGCAACCCAGGTGATGATGCTCATGCCTGTTGCCATAACTGCAGATTCTCCATATGTAGACTGGCGCTTCTGGAGTAGGGCCTCAAGCACAGACAGGTGGGATCACGTCGTCATGTGGACTGGGATGACCTGCAGTGGCTTCCAGAACTTTTGTATGAAGAAGGAGGCATTCTGGAGCTGTGTAATCAGCTTGCCATGACCCTTCAGTGTCCAAACACATGCATGAGGAGGCCATGCAAGCTCAGAAGTGGGTCTCTATAGCCACCAGAGAGAAGCCTCCCCAGCCTGTTACACGTCTGTGGCTAACCAGTTAGGTGTTGGCAAGTCAACTGATAGGGTGGTGGTTGTGGAGGCTTGAGAGTCAGTCAAACAGGGTGGGCGGAAACAATGTTCCTGAAATAATTGCTGGCTTTGAGAGAATGGGCTTCCCAGACTGACCCAGGGGTACTGAAGGGACTTATGTGCCCAGAATTTCCCCTCTGCAAGGAACACAAGTACATAAACCACAAATGATATTACTCCATCAGTTTGCAGGCCCTGGACAACCAGAGAGGCAAGGTCATAGACTCCAGCATCGGATGTACTAGCAAGGTGCATGGTGCCAGTGTTTTCCGGAGATTGAGACTGTACCTTCATGGACAAGCTGGGACATTGTTCCTACCAAATGACATTGTTATAGAAGGAGTAACTGTCCCCACTTTATTCTAGGCACCTTACAGACTAACGTTTGTTAGTCTATAAGGTGCCACAGAACTCTTTGCCGCTTTTACAGATCCAGACTAACACGGCTACTCCTCTGATATTTGACACTATATTCAAGTGGACTCTGCTTACCTCCTTTTGCCATAGTTTATGAATCTGTAACCTGATTGCAGAAGGCCTGGCAAAAAGAAAGTTCAATTACCTGTTCAGCAGCTGTAAAATGGTGATGGAATGTGGGATTAACAGATTGAAATCAAGATGGCACGGCCTTCAGAACTGTTTGATGCTGATGTTTTCAATGTTATTGTGGCCTGCTGAGCACTGCTCAATGTCTGCTAGGCCAAAGCTGAGCCATTTCACCAGGAATGAATCCAAGACACTGCTGGGCCCTGTCATTACTGGAACAGTATTCACGTGCACCATAGAACTCACGAATACTTTGTGTGCCCACAGAATGATTTTGCATAGTGCCATGGATGATGGGGAATGACATAGTATTTATAATTGTGCCATATTCATCCTACAATTTCTGGGGCTGAGGCAGTTCAAGAAGATTATTTTTTTATGAAATTTTATTATGCATTTAAAAAAAAACTCTTCATGTACCTCAACACACAGTTTGTGGATTGCTGTGATAAAGTTCCTTTTTAATAAATCCCATTTTTGTAACCTTGTGTGCAAACTGAACACTTTATTTTAAACATGCATGTAAATAACAAAGTAAAACCTGACAGACCAGCTGCCTAAAGACATAAAAACATTGCATATTAAAAAATGAAAACAAACAAAAGTGCAAAACAGTCAAACTACATACATTGACACCATCGCAGTTTCACTGTTTCTGTCCCTTTGTCCTCTAATTGAATTCCTCATAGAAGAAGCAGGTAGATGGGAAGTTTCCTTAGGTGTGATTATCATCCCTGGTTTTGTGGTAGTTGGCCTTCAGGTGCTTGATTCACTCTTTGCATTGACTGGTGATTTGGTGGCTCCTCAATGCCAGCAACCACTTTAATATCTCTGTGTACACATGCTAAGTTCTTGCACTCTTGCTGAAGTCAAATGTCTTGCTCACTTGATGCTTCACATCACAATTCAGTTGTATTCCTCTGGCCAGCTAGCAGTGTGGTTGGTGGAGGGCTTCTCTGTAGTGCTGGCTGCAGCTAATATGCAATAAGATTAACTGTGTTTACAGGTGAGCAGTCAGCATGGAAAGAAAGAGTTAAATGCCAAGCAGCTGTATTTGAACCAGGAGGTGGCTTTCAGTTCCTAGGAACCAAGTGGGGATAGAAGGTCTGGGAGATTGTGAGTAGTGTTGGCAGACTCTCCAGGCATGAGCCTAGAGCAGTGGTAGGCAACTTGCGGCCCATCAGGGTAATCTGATTGCAGGCTGCGAGACATTTTGCTGATATTGACTGTCTGCAGACATGGCCCCCTGTAGCTCCCAGTGGCTGTGGTTTGCCGTTCCCAGCCAATGGGAGCTGCAGGAAGGGGCAGCCAGCACTGGCCTAGAGACCTGGGCTTCAGCTACATTCACACTACAAAATAAGCAGCCATGGAATCATACCATAGTAAGACTTGGGCTTGAAGCCATACTGCTGGGCAAGTCTGCAGGTCTGAGTACTAAGAGGTTTCTGGTGTGAGTCAGAAGGCTTTGCATGTGGAAGCTAGAGGGGTTTATTGAGAGTGGGTTTACTATGCAATGTAGACATACCCTTGCAGACTCTGTGTCTCTGCACTGACTCTCGGGTCCACTGTGGCTCTGTCAAACTGGCTGACACAGTGGGGCTTATTCCATTAGTGCCTGCTCCTGAGACACCCATGAAAGAGAGTTCTACTATTCAGAGAATGACTACAGAAGAGGTAATGCAACTTAATGCAGAATTTCCATTGGGTGCCAGGGGCAAGGAGCCCAGTGCATGTGACCCACTGGCTCCACCAGCTGGCTCTGTATCATTTTACCAGATTCCTGAAACATCATGTTCCTTTCTTCAGGGGAACAGGCTTGGTGCCATTAACTCTCTGAAGGGCTTTTGCCTTTGTATAGTCACAAATAAACAATATTCAGTTTAAGCCCCTCCTCCCTGTTAGGAAAGGGTTAATGAGACGGAACCAGTTATTTGAACCAGAAAGAAGGCCTATCTGAGGCAGGTTCTCCTGTTAAACTAAAATACCTGAACTGAACTTGAGGGACCCTTCTGTTGATCTTAGGTACCTTGAAACTGAATCCCTGGTCTTGTTTAATCCCAGAAGACCAACCACATGGAGTTAATCACAGGTCTAGTAGAAAGTAGTAGCAGGAAAGGAGCTGGGAAGGGTGCTATACTGCATTTGGCTTCACTGTCTGTTTCTACTGCATAGCTCTATGCAGTGCAGGAAATGATAATCACAGAAGTGAGCTAAGGAACAGTAATCAGAAAGTAAGTTAAGTAATAAAATGCATTTAATAAAATAAGACACATCTGTCAATTCAGTGCTTTGCTCCCCCCGGACCAAAGTAATACTCTGTAGTGAACTACAGTAGAGGCAATGCTTTTTCTGTACTGCAGAGCAACTTGTAATGAGAGCATTTTTTCATGAGCTTGCATTAGTCTGTCATTTCTGTTCATTCCCGGAAGTTGAATTCATGGCGTCAAATAGCACTTGTAGTTGAGTGTTGATTTGAAAAATGTAATCAGCCTGATGGAGGGGTGTAATGCTCTCCTCAAGGAACCCAGAACCATCAGACACTGTGTGACAGGGGTATCCACCTCACATAAGGCTTGAAGAGGTAAATTAGGCCAATTAACCTGTAGGCTGCACCTGGAGGAAAGCCAGGAAGTGCTAAGTCCTAATGTTAGAGTTGCCAACTTTCTAACTGCTGAAAACCAGACATCCCTACCCCACCTCTTCTTCCGAGGCCCCTCCCCCAGCTTGCTCCGCTCCCACCTCTTCCTATGGTTTGTGCTCTCTCCTCCGTTGTTCGTTCTCCCGTTCCCAGGAAGCTGGTGTCATTGAGAATTTAAAAGAATTTAAAAGAAGTGTTTGTTCCTTGCTTTTTGGAAAACTTTTTTCTCATACTTAATTCCTTCCTACAACAAAATTCTTCACAGAAAAATCACGTAGAAAAAAACCTTCAGTCTTAGGTGCATTCATTAAATGTCTTACCAGGCAGTACCAGCACCGATACCCACCTTTCCACTGGAGAAGCTGGAACCAGGTCTGGGAGCCAGCCAGTTCTCTTCATCAGCAGCTGAACAGCTGCTGCTCTTCCCACCCTCTTGACAGGGAGGCTGAACACGGTTACGCTGGGAACCGGACTTTTAGAGTCCAGTCACTGCCACGTCCTCTATTCAACTGGACTTTCTGGTCGAAAAGCGGACACTTGGCAACCTACCTAATGTGCTCATAAAATCCAGCTGGGGGAGGAGCGGGGCTGGGTTTTAAAGACAGGAAGCTGGCAATGAAAAGGGGCTGCAGGGAAGTAGCTGCAGTCACTCCCTGGGAGGGGTGTTTGAGGCAGCCAAGTTCAGTAGTCTGCAGTTACTTCCTGGGAGGAGGGAGTTAGAGCTGGTACACCCAGAGGAGTGGGAAACCAGAAGCTGTAGGAAGGAGTTCAGGGAAAGAGCAACAGGGTCTGAGGGAAACCAGACCACCATTGCCAGGTGTAAGGTCCCTGGACTTGAACCCAGAGTAGTGGGTGGGCCCGCGTTCCCTTACCAGCCACTGGGGAAGTGGTACCATCAGGACAGTCCATAAGGAGACTGCCTGAGACCATTGGTATGGAAAGACTTTGATGTCCCAGAAGGGGAAGACAATAGTTACTTGGCTGGAGAGCCAAGCCACAAAGCCAGAGTACCCTGAGTCACAGGGAGTGAGAGAGAGCTGGCAGGACATGCCACAAGCAGCAGAAGGAGGCATCAGGCCCGAGTGGAGCTAATCCCAGATGTGGCCACAAGGAGGCACCCCTAGTGGTGAGTAGAGTGTCCTGAGACACACTGTATTACCCCTCACCTCAGCAAGTGAGAGCTTTGCTGCTGCTAACCTGTGTGTCAGGTCCCTGACACTCTGGACTGTCTGCCTTGCCAGCAAACTCCTTGAGACTCTGCCAGCCTGAACCTTGCCCTGCAGGTAACACTCAGTGAAACCAAGTTCCCCAGGGACGTCTCCCTGCAGTGTCCAGTTCCTCTCACTGGACACTCACATATATTATAATGGTTGCTGCCTCCAAAGAGACAGTGCACATGCCAGCCTGTTATTTTAGTGGAAGACTCTCACTTTACTTCAATATAACAGCACTGAGATGGTTTTATAATAAAACAACAGTAAGTTTATTAATACAGAACACAGACTTAATTGATACCAGACAAGAATAAAGGATATAGAAAAGGGTTGACAAACAAAAGACAAATAACAAGCTTTCTAGAGCAGGTCTGCACAACCCATAAAGTGATGAGGGCCATATTACTCCAAAGAAAACAGCTGAGGGCCGAAACCCTGCATCCATTCAAATCCCCTGTTCCCCACTCTCTGACCACCCCAACCCCAATCCACCCCCCCACCCCGACCCCCCCCCCGAGCTCCCCTGTCCCCTATCCAACCCCCCACCCCCGAACTCCCCTGCCTCCTATCCAACTCCCTGCCCCCTTACCACACTGCCTGGAGATGGCTCGCGGTGCTACAGCCGTGCCGCTCGGCTGGAGCCGGGCCATGCTGCCGCCGAACAGCGCCTGGAGCACCGGGTCAGGCTGATCTCGCAGCCCCCCCGCTTCTCACGAATCAGCTGTTCACGCGGGAAGCCTGGGAGGGCTGAGAAGCAAGCGGCGGCTTCGCGCTCAGGCCCAAGGAGGCAGAGCGGAGGTAAGCTGGGGCGGGGAGCGGTTCCCCTGCGTGCCCCTGCCCCCCAGGTTACCTGCTGCGGCGCGGGCAGCCCCCTCGCTCCAGCTTAGCTCGGCTCCGTCTCTGGCTCGCTAGGCCTGAGCGCGAAGCCGCTGCACTGCTTCTCTGCCCTCCCAGGCTTCCCGCGTGAACAGCTGATTCGCGGGAAGCGGGGCGGGGAGGGGGAGAAGCTGGGCGGAGTGTTCAGGGGAGGAGGCGGAGCGGCGGTGAGCTGGGGCCAGCCACCAGCTCACCTGCCCCCCCGCCACTGCCCGCCCGCTCGCTTCCTCAGGCCCCCTCCCCTGCCGCCAGCTCACCTGCCCCCCCGCCACTGCCCGCCCGCTCGCTTCCTCAGGCCCCCTCCCCTGCCACCAGCTCACCTGCCCCCCCGCCACTGCCCGCCCACTCACCTCCTCTGCCCCCCTCCCTCACCCACCGGTTACCTACTCACCCCCCCGCCCCCGCGGGCCACACAGTGAGCCCATGCAGCCCGTGGGCCATATGTTGTGCAGGCCTGTTCTAGAGCCTAAAACTTAATTCTAGCACGCTATGCCTTTGCCTAGAATAAGTTCTCACTTACAACAAATCATCAGCAACTCCTGCCCTTCAGGCCAAGAGGATCTACGGTTTGCAGGCTTGGAGGATGCTGGTCCCTACGTCCCCTACATGATGGATGACCAGAATGTCTTTGCTCTCCTTATATTTTCCAAAGTCCATTGTCTTTGGCCTGGTCTATACTAGGCGTTTAAACCGGTTTTAGGAGCATAAAACCAATTTAACGCCACACCCGTCCACACTAAGAGGCCCTTTATATCGGTATAAAGGGCTCTTTAAACCGGTTTCTGTACTCCTCCATAAGGAGAGGAGTAGCGCTAGTATCGGAATTACCAGATCGGATTAGGGTTAGTGTGGCCGCAGATCGACAGTATTGGCCTCCGGGTGGTATCCCACAGTGCACCACTGACCGCTCTGGACAGCAATCTGAACTCGGATGCAGTGGCCAGGTAGACAGGAAAAGCCCCACGAACTTTTGAATATTTCCTGTTTGGCCAGCGTGGAGCTCCGATCACCACGGGTGGCGATGCAGTTAAAAATCAAAATAAAGAAAGAGCTCCAGCATAGACCATGCGGATGTGATTGCTGTAAGGGCAGGCAAATCTGTTCTATCAGCGCTCCGTTACAGAAGACGAAATTCAAAATCATTTTTAAAAAATCTCCAGACAGATGCCATAGCAGGGACTCAGCGCACTGCTGCGTGACAAGCGTAACGGAAAGCCAAAGAATCAAATGGACGCTCATGGAATGGAGGACTCAAGCTATCCCACAGTTCCTGCAGTCTCCGAAAAGCATTTGCATTCTTGGCTGAGCTCCAAATGCTTCTAGGGTCAAACACAATGTCCGCGGTGGGTCAGGGCATAGCTCGGCAATTTACACACTCCCCCACCCACCCGCAGAAGTGAAAGGGAAAACAATCCTCTCTTGACTCTTTTACATGTCACCCTATCTTTACTGAATGCTGCAGATAGACACGATGCTGCAGCACTCAACACCAACATCCTTGCTCCCCCCCCCGCCATGGGTGGCTGATGGTGCAATAAGACTGATATCCATCGTCATCATCAGCCTATTGGCACATGGGGCAGTGCAAAAGGACTGGTAACCATGCCGACTAGCATCCGTGAGGTTGATCAAGGGCGCCTGGCCCTAATTTTTCCTGATAGATGGTGCAGTATGGCTGGTAACTGTCCTCATCATAGCAACAGGGGGCTGAGCTCCATCAGCCCCCACCCTTCATGTGTAAAGAAAAGATTCAATTGCCCCTGGACTAGCAGTGGGATGCTGGGCTCCTCTCCTCCACACTGCTTAATGTCCTGTCTGGACTATCATAGCAGCTGGAGGCTGCCTTCTACTCATTTCTCACTAACAAGTCACTGTGTCTTATTCCTGCATTCTTTATTACTTCATCACACAAGAGGGGGGACAATGCTACGGTAGCCCAGGAAGGCTGGGGGAAGAACGGAATCAACAGGTGGGGTTGTTGCAGGAGCACCCCCTGTGAATAGCATACAGCTCATAATTTCTGTGGGATCTGACACAGAGCAGCTGTGCTCTCTGGTTCTATGATACAGTGGTTCTCTAGTACACTTGCCCATATTCTAGACAGGACTGATTCTATTTTTAGATACCAAAAAGGAGGGATTGACTCAGGGAGTCATTCCCAATTTTGGCTTTTGCGCCCCTGGCTGATCTCAGCCAGGGGCACTTATGACAGCAGTAAATAGTGCAGTGCAAAAGGACTGGTAACCATGATCATCTTATTACCAATTTATGGTATGATAGATGGTACAGTATGGCTGGTAACCATCTCTGTTGTCATGCAAAAGCAAAAGCATGCTGCTGTGTAGCACTGCTGAATCGCCTCTGTGAGCGGCATCTAGTACACATACAGTGACAGTCACAAAAGGCAAAACAGGCTCCATGATTGCCATGCTATGGCATCTGCCAGGGCAATCCAGGGAAAAAAGGCGTGAAATGCTTGTCTGCCGTTGCTTTCCCAGAGGAAGGAGTGACTGACGACATTTACCCAGAACCACCCGTGACAATGATTTTTGCCCCATCAGGCACTGGGATCTCAACCCGGAAATTCCAAGGGGCGGGGGAGGCTGCGGGAACTATGGGATAGCTACGGAATAGCTACCCACAGTGCAATGCTCCAGAAATCGACGCTAGCCTCGGACCGTGGACGCACACCACTGATTTAATGTGTTTAGTGTGGCCGCGCGCACTCGATTTTATACAATCTGTTTTGCTAAACCGGTTTATGTAAATTCAGAATAATCCCGTAGTGTAGACGTACCCTTAGTCTCAAGAGCCAGGAAGACCTCCTGGGGGTGTGGACTTCTGTCTCTCCAGTGAACTGTTTCCTTAATAAACTCTTTCCTCTGCTGCTTGTTAGCTTGATTGCTTTGTTTATGTTATATGTAAATGTACTTTCATTGTCCTCTGCCTGTAATCAAACTGATCAAACAGATAAAGTCACATTCCTTTGTCCAAGACAGGCTTGATTTATGCACTGCCACCAAAACACATTATAAGAACATATTTCCAGCACACATATACAAATCTTTACCTACACCACACAATGATATTCCTGACCAGCGCATCACCAGTTTACATTTGATAGCTTTTGGATACATACTATGACAGCAGTGTGTAGGGGGTGTATATCAGGCTTGATATAAGTTACATATGGTGGTTCCTCTGCCAGTGGGCACTGAAGTCCTCTTAGGGCCATAAGGGGAAAATCAGACTAAGACCTAAGGATTTTTTTTCTGGTGTAAGTAAAATAAGGTTCATTTACCTGTCCCACTCATCAGATGTGCTGCATTGCAGAGAGTCTTTTTCATGGCAGTCAGTTATCCCTAGAGAGCGTACAGACAGTTGGAGCACTCAATTGCAGGTCTGCTGCCTCTGCGCGTGAGTTTGAACAGACACAATTTGTTTTATGGGAGCTGGCACCCTTCCTCACCAGTAGCACAAATAATTGATCTTTTGTAACCACACTATGCACTTACTGTACCAATACATGGCCTGTCTTGGCACATGTGGCTGCAAACATTTCAGCAGGAAAGTGCACAACTCTATATCACTTGTTTATTTTATTCTTTTGGGGCTAGTTTTTGAGGTTAGCCACAGCCTCGAGTAAGTTTGGTGCATAAGCACCACGAACCTGGAGAGGCCCCAGGACACACTGTGACACAAAGCCACCTCTCTAAGTCATCATTCCCTCCCTGTTCCCCTCTTGTTTCGGAACAGCTTATTTCCTATGTGTGCCTGGCCAGCTACTTTGGCTGGTGAGTAGCAGGGAGGAGTCACGGCTCACCCCAGGCCCTGTCCCCTTCTTCTTCGTGTGGCTGATGTAGATATAGAGGAACAGCTATAATTTTACATTCAGGCGGTTAAGTCAGAGAATTGTGTCAGGAGTAACAGAGCATATTGCTGTGAATCCTCCTTTATATCTGTGAATTGGGCATTGAGTCGCTATATGTTCCATGGTCTGATCTGGGTGACCACAGTTGCACACTGGAGAGTTTTTAACTTTCCATTTGTGCACCAAGTATCCGCATCTGCCATGATTTGTGCGGATGTGGTTTAGGTTGCCCATGAACTTTGACGAAGATCGAAGCCAGGGATCTTCTGCCTTGAGTCTTTCACCAGGGCCCCATCCCTGCTCCCCCTCCCAGGCTTGAAGCTGGAGCCGGGCCATGGTAAGAGCCATCCAAGGAGCCCAGACTGCTCTGGGGAGCCCCAGACTCTCCACCTTCCCCAGGCAGCATGTCCTGGTGGGTGGGGCCATGGGCCAGGGGCTGCTTTCGGACACTCTGGTGCCCTGCCCAGGGCAGGTGGAGGGTCCAGGGCTCCCCACAGTGGCCCGGACTACCTGGGTGGCTCTTACCACTGCCCAGCTCCAGCTTCTGGCCTTGCCAGGAGGCGGGGCCTCAGGAGGAAGAGGAGGAGGAGGGGGCAGGGCCACAGAGAGGGACAGGGTCTTATGGCTCCCCCACTTCTACCGATGATAAAAAACAAATGTCCCCCCCCCAGCCTAATTACACTAGATACCCTTAATTCTTACAACTTAAAATTTTGTATGAATTTTTCAAGACTGATGGCCCTGCAGGCTGATCCATGTACAGATAGCTGCAGGACCAGTGGCATTGCAAACTCCCCATCAGTACCCACCAATGTACCACATCTGTGAGCTGGAGGTTCTACCTCTGGGGACGAATTCAGTCTTTATGCCCATTCAGTCCCTCACCTGTCTGATGAGACTGCCAACAAGGGTGCTAATTAATGCCAACTGTGATTATGTATTTTAGACTGGGATCCATAGCTCATTTCACATAGTTCATGAATTTATTTAGCACAGTCAGTTTCCACATGATGGGCTCTCTTGTGGTTTTTAATGGCAGCTCTGTATTGGGAGCGGGGTTGTGCTGCGTTAACCCCATGGGAGCAATGCGAGGGACAGTGCTCCTGGGGCTCTCTGGTCTACTTGTTGCTACAGTCCTTCAGGGGATGGAGCATTTGCTCATCTGCACAACCGGTGAGCTCTTTTTGCCTGGTGTGGAGGAGAAGGCGGGGCATGGCCTCACCTCCACCATGCCTGGTTAGGGGTCAGTAGTAGCTTGTGAGCACAAGGGTAACAATTGTGGCTGGTTCTTGCACAGAGACTACAATGAAGAGGCTTCTTGTATCCACCTCCGCTCTCCATGAACCCATGAAGAGGTCAGCCACAACCTGATCTTCCGTAAGAATTCCTCAGCATGCTCCTGTGAGACAAGTATATTAGCTCACTTTTATATGTGGGGAATGGGGGCAACGAGGTTACATGACTTGCTCAGGGTAACACAATGGTTCCCAGCTCCTTGCTGAGTTCACTAGAGCACTATGAGTTGCTACCATTAAGGCTACAGAGAGAAACAGATTTCAGATTTCTGGCCTGGCAGAAAGGACCACTGTTATCATCCAGTCTGATCTTCTATATAACCCAGGCTACAAGACTTCCCTGAATTAATTCTGCTTTGAACTACAACATAGGTTTTAGAAAAACATCCAGCCTTGTTTTAAAAATTGCCAATGATGGAGAATCCACCACAACCCTTGGTAAGTTGCCCCAATGGTTAATTACCCTCACTGTTAAAAAATTGTGCTTTATTTCTATTCTAAACCTGTCCTGATTTAACTTGCACCTATTGGAGCTTGTTATACATCTGTTGACTAGATTGAAGATTATTAAATTTCTGTTCTCTACATAGGTTCTTATACACTGTGATCAAGTGACCCCTTAACCTTCTCTTTGTTAAACTAAACAGATTCAGTTCTCTGAGTCTATCACTATACGGCATGTTTTCCAATCCTTGAATCATTCTCCTGGCTCTTCCCTGAGTCCTCTCCAATTTATCAACAGCCTTCTTGAATCATGGACACCAGAACATTGAATGTATCCTGACCTGGATGGGTATTTTAATTATTTTTTTGCGAATAGAGCCTATACTGTAGGAATACCCCAAAATATAGGCTTTGTCTACCCTTGTGGCAGCATGTAGGGTATGTGTAGATACATGCCACAGGGAAAGACTGGCTATGTCCACACTGCATTGGGTAGCTACAAGCGGCTGTGAAAGGCTCTGGCAGGGGCAGAGGAAGTCTCTGGCTGCCTGCTGCCAGAGTCTTTCCATGCAGCCAAAACCTTTCACAGAGGTGGGGAAAAGGCTCCAGCACTAGAGAGGCAGCAGGACACTGCATTGCTAAAAACAGCAGTGTAGAGGTGGGAGGCACTGCTTGGATATATACCGTAGAGTGCTGGCATATCTGTATTCTCCTCACCCAAGCCGTGCCTCACTATCTACACTGCTATTTGCACTCGTGCTAGGTGAGAGTGCAATGTCTGCACTCTACATGCTGCTGTAAGTGCAGCCTTACCAAGAGCCACTAACTAATGCTCCTGTAACGTTCAGGGGAGAGAATAATGTCAGAAACTCAAAGCACCTTTGGCTTAGAACTAGTTTGTTTGTTTTTTAATTTGTACTTTCCTCCTGTCAGCACTGATATAATTTTTAATGTGTAATTACTGTAGGCAATGTATGCCCTCATCTCTGAATATCATTAATTAACAAGTCAAGTAACCTGCCAGAGGTGGGAAATGCTGACAACGTGCACATAAAGGATAAATTCATATGTGTTACACTCACATTATACAACCAAGAATATACATTAAAAATTCTTGACATCCAGGACTTAGGAATACCATGAAAATACTACAAGCATAGACACAAACATGAAGACATACAAAACCCAGAAAAATGAGTACAGAAACCCTCTTCACTACATACGAGCAAAATACAGAAGCAAAAATACAGTATTTTTCAGCAAAAAATAATTTACTCTGCTCAGTCAATATTGATTGGGGCTCATTTTGCCACCCTTATTTGTGCTGGATAGTATCTTACTCTGTTGGCCCATTGAAGTCAATATAAGTAAGGATAGCAGAATTAGACCACTGTGTCAATGCCTGAAAATACTATCAGAAGGTGAGATTCTGCCACTCTTACTCATGCAGTGTAGTACCTTCCCCCATGAGAAGTCCCACCGAAATGCATGGGAATACTTGTGGAGTAAGTCTGCTATTCAATCTGTAGCAGAATCTAGCCCAGCAGTAGGGACAGATGCCATTAACCCCCAAGACAAAATTTCCAGGAAAGAGAAGGGCCAGATTCTATTATTCGTATCTTTTACTAGTATTGCAGCAGTGCATAGGAGTCCCAGTCAGAGACCAGGACCCCAACTGCGCTAGGTGCTCTGCAAACAGAACACAGAGTCCTTGCCCCAAAGAGCTTACATTCTAAGTAGACGACAAGAGTTAACAGGTGGATACAGAAAGACAGACTGGTGGGAGGCAAGGACACAAAGCAACCATAATGGTTAGCATAATAGGCAGTGGTCTCAGCACAACAGCTGCCTAACCATTACCAAGTTTTAATTCTGATTGGATTCTAATCCCTTGCTGAGAACCTGGGTAATCCAGACTCAGGTGAGCTGGATCTCTTGCTTTTGTGGCATTTTGCCAGCTACCAGGGCACTTCTAGTTGAGGCTGTTTTCACTTTAGTTTTAGTTTTTTTGCTGTAGCCCCCTGACCGTCAGTCTAGCATTAGTTCCCAGTGAATGATCCAGAAAGGAAAGAGTGGTTTGCTAGAGGGGGCGAGGAGTGGAGATCAGGATTCATTTGAAATAATTTGTAGCATTTTCATTTTAAATAACTGTAGATTGGAAAGTCTGAGTTTTAGCAGAGCAATTTCATCATGTAGTCACTTCATAGCCCTAAAGTTTTGTGTGAGTTATGACTAGTTTCACAGCAATAAAGGACATATTCCTTCCTCTTGAATGGTTAAATTTTTCAGAATATGGGCCAGAGCCATTGGCAAAACTCCCATTATTTTTTTGGTGGGCTAAAAGAACCCCAAGCCGCGTTACACACAGTAATTCATTATTAGTTCATATTTTTTCATGCGCACTAAAAATCCAGGTGAAGACTATTGATTTTATTGTTTACTATTTGCAAACTTAGACTTTTTTATTTTAAAGTTGGGGCATCTTATCAATTTCAAAAGAGCCACAGAGGCTTCTGCAGCAGAAAGTAAGTGGATGCCACTATAAACTTCCAGGAAAGAGCGAGATTTCATCATGTAGTCACTTCATGCACTTTGAAGAGTAAATAAGAAAGTGCATGACAACATTTATAAGCTAAGGAAGCAGCAAAATAGTGAAATGCCACTACTGATGGGAGGCATGAAGTGATCTATGCTTGTTGTAGCTGACTCTCTTCATGCAGAAGCTGGTTTCCTCTGCTAAAAAGAATGATAAACAAATCACAATGTGGTAAAGTGCCCAGTGTTTGTACTTTATTTATGATGGTCATAGATAAACAAAAAGTTAGGAGACAGATATGTGCAAGTGGATTCTTGGGACCTTTGTTTGTTATCCTTCACAATAAAAGAACTCTCTAGTTCATGTCTCCAAATGATTTGGGTTGGCTTGTGTTTACTACATGAATAAAGCTGTGTGATATTTTTCAGTCAAATAGCAAATCTGCCCCCCAAAATGCAGTTTGGGAGTGACAAACTACTCATGAAATTGAGTCAAATTTGGCAAATAGTTTCAGCTGGAAAAAATACAAAAACATTTTTTTTAAAAAGTCAAACTATTTCATTTCAGAATGAACCATTTCATTTAGAAACAAAAGGAAAATGTTACATTTGACCTGAAAAGAATTTTGCTTTTTTGTTGTTGTTTTGAGGGGGCGGGGGAGGGGGCGGCGGAAACCTATTTTGGTTTGAAAGTAAACGAATGTAGAGAATTTTTTGGGTTCGGCCAGCAAACCAAAAAATCAATTTTTCCCTTGGCTCTACATATGAGTTTTAAAATGTTGGCTGCTACATCTGTATCTATGCAATTCAGAATAAAATCTCTGAGGAAAATAAATATGACATGTACCTGTCTTGACATTTGTTGGAAGCCAAGTTCAAAATACTCACTGATGTACACTTCCGATGTAGATAAATTGAGTTCCATGTGTCTCTTGTATCATACATTAAAATCCAAGTGCTGTGCTTGGACATTTAAGATCTGTGGCACTTTTGTAATAAGAGGAATTTGCTCTGGGACAAAATTTCTCCTTTCTCCTACTGTTATGCAAGGTGCTGCTCACTGCTTGGCTACCATTCTACATTACAGTGGGGTTCTCTCTCTCTGCATATGTGTTTGTGTGTATGTGTGTGTAGCTGTAAAATGTTTTGGAATGGACTGTGATATTGATCTGTAAAAATATTATGGTTCTAAAAGCTAATTATTTTGATTAGTGAAATGGTATGATCTGTGTGATCAGTGGAAATTTAAGACTTTTTCATGGGAAAGCGAGTGGCTCTTATAGAAGTAGCTGCTTATGAAATTACATTGCATTCATATGCACAGAACCCCAGTTGCAGCCAACGGCAGCTCCAAGTTACATCAGCTAGAGTCCCCTGGGCTCTGTTCCACTGTCAGAGGATTACTGAAGCACATTGTGCTCTGGCTTCACCATTGCCCAGTACCACCCTCAATGCCTTAAGCAAGTTCTAAAAAAGATTTAAAGGCAGCCTAGCAGGAAAAGAGCTTTATCCAAAGAGGTGCTGAGAGACTGAATTCAATAGAAATGGAGGGTTTGCAGGATACACTTTTAAGTGTGGAATACAACTTCTTTTGTGGGAATTTCTATTCCTTAGTGCACCATTTCTCTGTAAATTTTAGAGGGTGACATTACAAAATCAACACTTTCCATGCACTTAGAGCCTCTCCCCCAAGGTATGGCTCAAGGCTCCTCTCTTCTACTTGCTACTTGGAGTGTCTTCTTTTCTCTCCTGGCATGGGTTAGTGACACCTGGGACCTCCACCCATGGTGACTCCTCACTGTGCCTGAGACAGAAGGGGTGCTGTCTCCTGAGAAAACTGAATAATGCTGCTACTGCTAGCAAGGGTATAAAACCCAGGATGCAAGAAGCTATAAAGTACAGCACAAACCCCACAAAGAAATGACATTCCCACAAATAGTATACCAAAGGGGGCCTTTATTGGGAGCAGGAAAATGCGATCAAGGATGGAAAGAGTGAAGGTTAAATAATAAACACTATCACATCAACAAATTTCCCATCTTCCAACACTCACAACTCTTCATAGGCAGGTGGTACACTGAGGATGAGTGTGGATCTCTGTAACAGGGTGCTGGCCTAAGAGGCACTGAACCAGCCCCTGTTAGCTCAGAACCTGCTAGCATAGCTCCCATACAGAGGAACTGACTGGAGCTGGCAGGGTGTGGATCATTAAAGAGCAATCACCAGTGAGCTTGCTGAGAGGAAGGCCAGGCTATAAAGCTGACAGGAAGGAAGTGGAAGGGGGGAAGAAATAGGAGGAGTAAGGAACTGCTGCTCCTAGCTAGCAACAGGCACTAGCTGTCCCCTGGCTGGCTACCTAACTGCAATTGACTTGTACATAGAGTTGTATATAGGTGGTGGTGGGAATGAATACAGGGAAATAAATTGATACGGGGTTACAAAATAATAGGTCTCCAGCTAATTTGTGCAGCGAGCAAGGAGGCGCACGTCTACAAGCACATTGACTGGCCTAAACAAAAAAAAGAGTCCCTTTACAGTGTCTCCAGCCCTGGATGAGGCAGGGTCCTCTCCTGGTCTGGAACCCTGGAAGGTCTTGGTTGGTTCTCAGTAGCTGGTGCCCGATTGCTGACAATCTGTACATTGGTCTCTACAGGGGTGAACTGCCTGCCCCAGGCACTAGATCACACAGCACTTCCAAGATTCCCTTTTTGGGAAGAGGGAAATAATCAGAGGCTCCCTGAGCTGTTCTGCTTCTCTCTCAGCCAGGGCTGGCTCCAGTGTTTTTGCCACCCCAAGCGGTGGGGGAGAAAAAAAAAAGCCGCAATCTGCGGCCAGGGGCAGCTCTAGACATTTCGCCACCCCAAGCAGGGCGGCATGCCGTGGGGGGTGCTCTGCCGGTCGCTGGTCCCACGGTTCCAGTGGACCTCCCGCAGGCGTGCCTGCAGAGGGTCCACTGGTCCCGCGGCTCCACCGAAGTCGTGCGGGACCAGCGGACCCTCCGCAGGCACGCCTGCGGGAGGTCCACTGGAACCGTGGGACCAGCGACCGGCAGAGCACCCCCCACGGCATGCCGCCCCAAGCACGCGCTTGGTGTGCTGGGGTCTGGAGCCGCCCCTGTCTGCGGCACTTCTGCAGCAACTCTACTCCTGCCGCTTCATTCTTCGGCAGCAGGTCCTTCCCTCCGAGAGGAACTGAGGGACCCGTCGCTGAATTGCCGCCGAAGAGCCGGATGTGCTGCCCCTTTCCGTTGGCCGCCCCAAGCACCTGCTTGCTGCACTGGTGCCTGGAGCCGGCCCTGCTCTCAGCTCCCAAATTCAAAGCTTGAAACTGAACCTAGTTTGTCTCTAAGTCAGACTGTCACCTCCCACAGAGTGGGGGGGGCTGAGCAGCCCAGGCTCATCACTGAGGCAGACACCTCTCTATCGATCTCAGCAGGAGTTTCTAGTCCATTGTGTCCCCACGCCTGACTCCAGCATGCTGGGAAATAGGGTCAGAGGGCATTCATAGTCATTACTGTTGTAGTCCCTTGGGTAGGCTTCACCCCCTAGTGGCTTAGTTTGTAGTTCAGTAGCTGGCAAACGCCAAGTGGGATCACATTTATTTCAACATAAAGTTCCCAAATATAAAATATTTGAGGCTGACTTCTGTGTTATTATTGTAAGACTGTTCAGTGCTTGCAAAATCATCTGAAAATCAACTCCTCTGCAGTGTGTATGGTCCTCTCTGTTCTACCACTGCTACAAAAGGTAAATGAATGCTGCTGCAAAAGAATGGAAGCTAATAGCCATTTTAAGGCTTACTGGTGATTAATTTAATTAGCTAATGAACCAAAAGGAACAAACTTATTTAATCAAGATAGCAGATGTGTATGATGTAATACAATAAGTGCAGGATCTGCATGCAACGCGTGCTAGCAAAGAGATGGAGAAGGATGAGTAAGTAATGTAATAATATAGAATTAGCAAGAGAAGAGAGGCTGAAGGAGAAACGAAGGTTAGGATGCAAGATGAAAGGAGAAAGTAAATAAGGAAAAACTAATCAAGCGGGGCAAAGGGCCTGGGGTATTGAGAAGAAAAGCTAAAATCTGTGGATAATGGAGAAAGGGAAGGCACTGGTAATGAGGTTTAGCATTCGTCACCTTTCTGAGGTCATTAAACTGAGTAATATGCAGTTTACTGTGTGCAGATCATTCAGAAGAGACCGTAAAAGCTGAAATTCTTTCTGCTCATCATGACTGCTAAACATCCCACAGCACTTTGCCATGAGTGGTGTCTTGCTCCAGGGGCCTGGGCTAAATCTTCTCTCTCCCTTTACAGACATGCAGGATGCTGAACAATAAACACCCTGCACCCCACAAGGAGTTTCATTTCAGGATATCACGAGTCAACAATGGGGATAGGAGCTGAGACCTTCACCCTCAAATACACAGGTCCTCAAAACTTGAACTAAAGGAGTAACTATGTTAGCTGTTGGCAGCAGTAGGCTCTTATCCCCTGTGTGGATGAGCCCCTGGAGCGGGGACAAAGAACACTTAGCCACCATGTTACACACTCATTCTGTGCTGGGGATTTTTTATTCCAAGCATCTGAAGTCCACAGCAATTCAAATTCCTGATATAAGCTACCACTTTCCCCTCACGGTACGGTGTTGAAGATTCAGTGAACAGACCCTTGGTACTAAAATCATAGGTCTGTGCCACTTGATCTTATAGCCATTTGACTTAGCCCAACTAATCCAAACCTTATTTTAAAAGTCAGGTATCAGTTTGATAGAGAGCTAAACTGTTGTTTCAGAAGGCGTAGGCATTTTCTGGCAAGTTCTGCCCATGCTTAAAAGAAAAATGTAGATACATTCTTACCTCTCTGAAGAAATGTCCTTTCTATACAGCACCTCTACAGAAAACAAAATCTTCTATGGTAAATCACTAGGAAAATATTTTCTTGTAATTGTCTCCTGTCAGTGGTTTAGATAGTATAAATTACTCAGTGGCAATGAGAGAAGAGAGATTGCTGTGGATCTGCAGCGATTGAGAGAGTGCTTCAAAGGCTCAGTCCCTTCAAATCCTCCCTTGCCAGCAAACCTTACAGCATATGATGAAGTAGCATGCTTCCTAGTCTGTGCCCTGTCAGCGAGGTGACTGTGGGTTACAGAAAGGTGAGGCTCTTGGGGATGCTCTGAGCCCGTGGGAGAGACTGGCATAAAGTGATTACCTTATGCCCAGAGAGTATCCTCAAGTTAACTACTAATTGATCTTTTATTCTAGTGTGACACAAATGATGTGTGTGAGATCTGAAGGCCAATCTCTTGCCACTAGTGTCAATGAAATCTTTGCCAATGACTTCAATGAACACAGGATTGGGGCCATAGTTTCTAGCTCAGGAAAGCATTGATGTCGAGTGAATTATTGTCCCAACAGTCACAATAAAAAGGGGGTGGGAGCCTGGTGAGGGCAGCACATGTTGAGAGAACATATCTTTAGACTAGATCCCACTGTTTTCAAGATGAGAAATCCCCTTTGCTATTGACTATAATTTGGTTTACTGGCATAAGGAATGACTAATTCATTATTTTAATAACTTGTTTTCTTATTATGGTAGAAAAGAAATAAACAGCTGCAAAACTCCCGTAAACAATCGCTTTGGTACTGCTAAATTAATTTTTCCTAATTTTTGACATATATTCTAACTCCATCTCCAGTACTGCAACAGCCACCTCAGTCAAAGGCAAACTAACTAAATTCAGTTCAGCACAAAAAATTTCAATCTAACAGCCCGGTAAACTATTTGTGGTAGCTATTTATACTATGTAATTCCTTTACTTACCTGATAGTGTGCTGACTAGCTCCTCGACCCACTAGTTTGTTTTCAGTAGGCTCATTCATAGTCTTTAGACAAAATTAAAATGAGGGTTTTTTTTCTATTATTTCAAAATATATTTTTCTTTTCACCAAGCTGCAAATGGAAAGATGTATATAAAATTGTGACTGGCCAAAATGGCTTGATTAAAATAGGAACTGGCCCAAATCTCTCTTTTATATACATGTGGTGGCTACCATCTTGGCCAACACCAGAGATTATGTTGGTACCTCCAAAAAGCATGATCCTCTACAGCTTGAGCTAAAGAGCCAGGCTCTCTAGCTGAGGGCTATAACAGACTTACATCCTCTGTGGATTGAGCACAGACTGAGACTAATAGTACATACTGACCAGTGGGTTACATACATGCATATGAATCACTACATATATCTACAATATCAGTACCAAAGGGAGTATAGTTTACAATTGGGTTACTACAGCTGTCTTGACCATAACCTGGTATAATTCAGTAGTATTTTTAACCAGAATATAGCTGCTAAAAAAGCATTTTCCATAAAGGCCCTTGACTCCAATATTCACTTTCCACCTTGGTCCTCCACTTCCTGAATTTAATATTATGTCTTTGCAAGGAAATTTAGCTGAGAATTATGCTGTTTATGGCGAGCTGTTTATTGTGACTCAAGCCAGAGCCCTGAACAAGGGGTGGGAGTAAAAGGGGAGTTCTTACTCCCTTGTGGGAACATGTAGTCTAAGTTACAATCATGCCTCAAGTGTAGGTCTATCAGACATAGGTGCCTACTCTGTGGGTGCTCCCAGGGCTGGAGCACCCATGGAAAATAATTAGTGGGTGCTTAGCACCCATCGGGAGCCAGCTCCCCCTCCCCCAGTGCCTCCTGCCTGCCGGTGGCCCCACTGATCAACTACTCCCTCTCCCTCCCAGCACCTCCCACCTGCCGCGAACAGCTGTTCTGTGGTGTGCAGGAGGCACTTCGGGGGAGGGGATGGGGCATGCTTGGGGGAGGGGGTGGAACTGGGCAGAAAGAGGCAGAGCGGGGGCAGAACTGGGATGGGAAGAGGTGGGGTGAGGGTGGAGCCTTGGGGGAAGGGGTGGAGTGGGGGCACAGCCTGAGGCTGAGCAGCGGGGAGCACATCTGGGGAAAGAAGGAAGCGGGTGCCTGTGCTCTCAGAAGATAGTTTGTAAAATGAGTTCCATGTGGAAATTAACGAACCTTTGACTTTCTTAAGGATACGGGTTAAATCTGGTATCTGAGCTCATAATTCTCCCGCTTGCCCCTGAATTTGTTAGATGCTGCCCACTGTCCCAGAGATGGTTGAATTTAAGTGGTCCTATATATAGATTGTTTATGAAGCACTCTGGCTTTCTTTGAGATAAAAATGTAAAGTAGCAGCAGTACAAGTAGAAATAATTTATGATCTTGAGTCACCTCAGATGTGAAGCCAAAAGAGAGCCGTTTGGATACATTACACTTCACACCTCTTTAAATCAATGCTGTAAATATTTAGGACTTTAGGACATGTCTGCAGGAACTTCTCGTTCCAGAAATCAATGCAAGGATTACACTAGTGATACATATATTTTCCCATTTGAGACAAAATAATTTTACCTGTAACTTGCATTCTGTAGTACATCTCCTCTTCTCAGAGACGATATGGCAACAGCCGAAGCCTATTGAGTGTTACGTTCAGATACTCAGATAACAAGTATAACTAATTAAAGTTTCAGGCCACTTTCCTATGTTGAAGATGGTGCACAACTGGCTGCCAGGGAAAGGAGCATGGGAGGTGGGTGAAGCTTTTGTTTGGGAATGCTAGCTCCCCCTCCCACCTCTTCTGCCCACGGCCCCACTCACACGCCACCCCCTCTCCGCCCCAGGCGCTGCTCAGCCTGCTCACTATCTGTCTCCCTCCTCTCCTCCCCACACTGCTACTCACCACATCCCTCCCTTTTTCTGCTGGCCACATGCCTCCCTCCTCTCCTCCCCCGACCTCAATGCTTGCCCGTCCCCGCTCGCTGTGTGCAAAACCCACCTGCAGTGAACTGGGGTTGGGGGTTTAGTGGGGAGGGGGGGACTGACATGAGTGGGGTGAGGAGGAAAACCACACAGCGAGCAGGGGGTGCCCAGCAGGGAGGGGGCTGAGTGGGGAGGAGAGGAGGAACCTGCAATGGCAAGCTGGCAGCGGGGACCTCTGGAGAGGGGGTTGGAGATTGGCAAGCTGGCAGTGGGGACCTCCAGAGAGGGGGTTGGAGATGAAGTGCTGGAGCCTTGAGCAGCAGCAGCTGGGGAGAACACTGAGCTTCAGTTTTTATATGCTCTATGCAGGTTCCGGGGCAGCTGAGGAGGCTGTATTTGCTACTCAGCTTCCCGGGTTCATTAGTAATCACTCTGAGGAGTCCAAGGGACCCAGAAAGCTGAATAGCAGATACAGCCTCCTCGGCCGCCCCGGAACCTGAATGGAGCATAATAAATAAGAACAAAAACTCCTGGTGGAACACAGGGAGGGGAAGAGGTGGGGGTGGGGGCATCACAAAAATCAGGGGCATGAGACCCTCGAGCACTCTCCCCACATGTCATCTCGGTGTACAGCTCAGCTCTGGGATGAGTGTGCCTCAGAGAGCTCCCTAGCATGCTGGGAATCAGTGCCTCTGCTGCTGTACTCCTTAAGAATGTACAGTATACATTCCCAAATGCAGATATCCAGCAATCACTCCTCGCCACCCGTCCCTGGCGCTTTTGGGTAGCTCATAGCACTAGTCCTGTACTGTCCTTGTGCTTCTCTGAGCCCCAGGACTGGAACTGCCTGGTCTCTGTGTGAGGGTGTAAAGGAAACGGTTTCTTTTATCCTTCCATCTTTGCTCCAGGGCTGGACACAATCACTGCGCTCTCTCCACTCTCGCAATGGCTCAGCAAGGACCTAATTCTGCAACTCTTACTCCCATTGTATCCAATGGGACTACTCACATGAAAGAGTGCAACTCAACATAAGGGCTGCAGAATGAGTCCATAAGAAAGGGCCATATGATGAATGAAGTCGATTTGGCAGGTTGCACAGCTCTTGGGGTTAAACTCTCTATTAATTATCTTCCAACATTTTACAAATATAATTCCTCAGTCTGTTGGCAATATGGTTT
This sequence comes from Mauremys mutica, assembly GCF_020497125.1. Lineage (NCBI taxonomy): Eukaryota > Metazoa > Chordata > Testudines > Geoemydidae > Mauremys > Mauremys mutica. The sequence goes on along the minus strand of NC_059073.1, from coordinate 34,738,576 downwards.
GAAAGGTTTGTATAAGCCACTTAAACAGCAGCCAGAATGAGAAGCATTTCAGCATAGTCAAATATTGATTTTGTCTGTAACCCCCTTTGTTGCTGAGACTATCTTCAATATCCTGTGCTGCGGGGAACTTGAAGTTTAAGTGAAAAGATGTTTTAAATCTCCAAAGCACTGTTTTCTCTTTTGATACACTAGGCAAGCTAAAGTGACATTTTCTCAACATAGCCTCTACACTAGTGTTGTGTCTAAAAAGGTCAAACACCACAGTGCCATATGATGACATGCAGTGATTTGGCTTTATTTATTTTTGGGGATCTTGTACATGGCATGGATTAGAGAGACTGCAGCAGCAATTCAGTGGGGACTATATCTTGTTGCACCATTTGGCATGGCTTGGGCATACAGGTTAATCAGAAATTAAAATAATGGTACAAAAAGCAACACTGTGGCCCTGTCTGCGCTGAGAAATTACATTAACTAACACACTGCTAAAAACTCAGTGCCAGATCTTCATTCACACAGATGACAGAGAAGACTCAGTCCCCCTGCACAGGGGCACTTCCACGGTGTAAATCCATTGCCAGCCATCTTTGGTGTAAAGGAAAGAAGGGGGCAGTCCTTGAATGAGCTTAAAGTGGCGACTGACTCACTTTTACAACAATACACATGGGAGTAAGGGGGCAAACACTACTTCAAATATTCCTGGATTGCTACTGTGTGAGTGTGTGTGTGAGAGAGAAAGAGTGCTCTGTAGGGTGTAGCTGGGGCAGGAGTGAGAAGATGGAGCAGGGAAAGGGCGGTGTCTTGATCCTTTCCCCCTCACCAGGCTGGCCAGTACTGCTGAACTTGTGCAGGATTAAATGTCTACACCTGGTAAAGGGCTGTCTTGATGTAGAATATTTGTCCCCTGGAGCAAGCAGGTTGGGGTGGTGGGGGAGAACAAGGGAAAAAATTGACTTGGTGTCTCACAGTTGTTTCTCTGGGTTGCCCCTGGGATGGGGGAAATACTGGATGCACCTTACTGAAGGAGAGGCCCAAAGTCTTAGGGCTTGGCTATACTTGCAGATGTGCAGCGCTGGGAGTTACAGCTGTGTAGGGAAAGCGCTGGTGTGTGGCCACACTCACAGCTACCAGCACTGCAGTGTGGCCACATTTACAGCATTTGCAGCGCTGTTGGGAGTAGTGCATTATGGGCAGCTATCCCAGCGTTCAAGTGGCTGCAACGTGCTTTTCAAAAGAGGGGGGTGGGGTGGAGTGTGACAAGGAGCGGGGAAGAGAGAGAGAGTGGATTTTTGGAGCCGACACTGTGTCAGCTCCCTGCCTTGCAAAATCTGAACATTTCTCTCGACCCTCATTCACTCTTAACTGCAAATAGCCTGCAGACCAGATAAGCAGCTGCTCCAACGGACTCCCTTTCTCCCCCTCCCCCCGCTGTTTCTCTCCTCAAGCAAACACTAAGCTGTAGACATTCATCCCCCTGCCTGCCTCATTCACAGCAAGGTAGTGGGTTATCTCAATTGATTGTTCACAGTCAGTTACAGATTGATCACAGCAAACAAGAGCTGTGTTTGTTTTTTTAGATAAGCAGCTCCCGGAGCCCCGAGTTCACAACAAAACAAAGAGAGGCATCATAACAAAACAAAGAGAGTAATTTAGTTAAAAGCATTCTGGGATATCTCCTAATACCCTGGAGGCCAATAATAGCGCTGGTGTGTGGCCACACTGTTGGGAGTGGTGCATTATGGTGCAGCCAGGGAGTTGCAGCGCTGGATGTGCCTTGCAGGTGTGGACAGTTACTAAGTTGCAGCACTGTAAAGCCTCCACCAGCGCTGCAACTCTCCAGTGTAGCCAAGCCCTTAGTCTTCCTTTTATTAATTCCTGATGAAGGTATTCTGAGATTGCCCTGTAGTACAAGGTATCTAAAGACAATAAACAGAAATTGAATCTCTTCATATTCTTTCTACCACTCTGCTATTCCCCCTCCTTTTATTTATTTATTTGTTTATTTATTTATTTTGACAGCTTGGGTACTTCCTTACCAACTATAGTGTTTGTGGAGAATCCATTCAGTGATCCGTACAGGTCTTTTAGAGTACCGAGCATAACAGCTGGGTCACGTTGGTCCATCCCAAGTTTTGGTTTTGGCTGGGGCATGTGGTGAGCTACAAACAGAAAAGTTGCATGCTGTGTTCGAACTACAGGGTTAAACCAGCGGTCTGCAGAATCTTTTTAAAAACTATATACAGCATCCGTGTGATTCATTCCAGAAACTCCTAACCAGTTAGAACACGACACTGGTGACAAGGATCAACAAGAACCAGAAAACAAAGCAAATAAAAGAGACAACACCAAAAGGAAAAAAAAGGTATTAGCTCTTTCAAGCTGTTTAATTTTTAGATTGTACAACATTGCCCATAGAAACAATAGTCTCCCTGCCATGCTGTAATCAGCAGAATGGTAGCAGCCATTCTGAGTGTGGTATATTCTGCTGTATCGGACAAGAAAACATTGTGGCAGCCATTCTGAGTGTGGCATATCCTCTGGTTTGTATCAGATAGCCCTAACATGTCTGTCTTAAGTTAAAAACAAACAAAAAACCAAAAAGACAACAACACACAACAGCATACACAGAACACTGCCAACCAAGGTGTTGTGACAACAAATCTATTCAGGGTCTCATCTCCCACAGCCACACAGTATGCTTTGCTGGACGGCAGTCTTAACTTAAAAAAAAATGTGCCAAACGTCCCTGAATTTCCTGACTATGAATCTCATTCCACTCTCGAAGCTAGATGGGAATACTGGCTTGAAAGGTTAAAAAACCCTATTTTTTGCAATGAAGGATGATGACTCTACCACTAAACATGCTCTGCTCCTACACTTTGAAGGAAGCGAGGTGCACCATAATTTTAAAACATTGTTGAATACTAGTTATAGCAAGGACCCTAAATGCCTATTCGAGACCTTAAATGACACTTGTCAGAATACTGGACACTGCTCAAGCGAATGAGATATCATAAATACATGCTCAACAAATAGAGCAAAAAACCTGGCAACAAGTACAGAGACAGCACATGCACTCCACACTAAGAACTCAATCAGGAATCGAGTGTGGCATTCTCAAGACAGTAACCAACCACGGAAAACTCAGGTTCCAGCCACAAAGATGACAAATGTAAAATGCTATAAATGTGGAATCTCTATACCCACGCCAAGGTGATTGCCCAGCAAAAGAGGTTCCTGTCATAGCAGTGGAAAACAAAACCGCTAAGCAAAAGTTTGGAGATATAGTATTCCCTCAAAGGTCAAGCTAAATGTCCAACAAAGACATCAAGATTGAGTGAACGTGCTTGAAGCTGACACCTCAGAAGATGTTGGCTTTTATGTCTTCACAGTATTCCCCCAAAAAACAAAGTCTTCCAAGCACATTGGGTGAAAGTGATCATGAAATGACAGAGTTCATGATTCTAAGAAATGGTAGGAGGTAGAAGAGCAAAATAAAGACAATGGATTTCAAGAAGGCAGACTCAGCAAACTTTAGCAAACTCAGGGAGCTGGTACGTAAGAGCCCATCGGAAGCAAGTCTAAGGGGAAAAACAATAGAAGACAGTTAGCAGTTTTTCAAAGAGACATTATTTAGGGCACAAGAAGAAACTATCCATCTGCGTAGGAAAGATAGGAAGTATGGCAAGAGATCACCCTGGCTTCACCAGGAGATCTGCGATGATCTAAAAATAAAAAAAGAGTTCTACAAAAAATGGAAACTAGGCTAAATTACAAAGGATGAATATAAACAAATAACACAAGTATGTTGAGACAAAATTAGAAAGGCCAAGGCACAAAATGAGATCAAACTAGCTAGAGACAAAAGGATAACAAGAAAACATTCTACAAATACATTAGAAGCAAGAGGAAGACCAAGGACGGGGTAGGCCTCTTACTCAATGAGGGGAGAAAAATAACAACAGAAAATGTGGAAATGGCAGAGTGCTTAATGACTTCTTTGTTTCGGTTTTTACCAAGAAAGTTGGTGGTGATTGGACATCTAATGTAGTGAATGCCAGTGAAAATGAGGTAGGATCAGAAGAGGCTAAAATAGGGAAAGAACAAGTTAAAAATTACTTGGACAAATTAGATGTCTTCAAGTCACCAGGGCCTGATGAAATGCATCCTAGAATACTCAAGGAGCTGACTGGGGAGATATCTGATGAATTAGTGAATATCTTTGAGAAGTCATGGAAGACAAGAGAGATTCCAGGAGACCGGAAAAGGGCAAATATAGTGCCAATCTATAAAAAGGGAAATAAGGACAACTCATGGAATTACAGACCAGTCAGCTTAACTTCTGTACCCAGAAAGATAATGGAGCAAATAATTAAGCAATCAATTTACAAACACTTAGAAGATAATAAGGTAATAAGTAACTGTCAGCATGGATTTGTCAAAAACAAATTGTGTCAAACCCACCTGATAGCTTTCTTTGACAGGCTAACAAGCCTTGTGGATAGGGTGTGGAAGCAGTAGATGTGGTATATCTTGACGTTAGTAAAGCTTTTGATACTGTCTTGCATGATCTTCTCACAAATAAACTAGGGAAATGCAACCTAGATGGAGCTACTATAAGGTGGGTGCAAAACTGGTTGGAAAACTATTCCCAGAGAATAGTTATCAGTGGTTCACAGTCATGCTGGAAAGGTGTATCAAGTGGGGTCCCACAGGGATCAGTTATGGGTCCAGTTTGTTCAATATCTTCATCAATGATTTAGATAATAGCACAGAGAGAACACTAAAAGTTTGCAGATGATATGAAGCTGGGAGGGGTTGCAAGTGCTTTGGAGAATAGGATTAAAATTCAAGATGATCAGGACAAATTGGAGAAATGGTCTGAAGTAAATAGGATGAAATTCAATAAGGAAAAATGCAAAGTACTCCATTTAGAAAGGAACAATCAATTGCACACATACCAAATGGGAAATGACTGCCTAGGAAGGAGTACTGTGGAGAGGGATCTGGAGGTAATAGTGGACCACAAGCTAAATATGATTCAACAGTGTAATGCTGTTGCAAAAAAAGCAAACATCATTCTGGGATGTATTAGTATGAGTATTGTAAGCAAGACACGAGAAGTAATTCTTCCGTACTACTCTGCTCTGATTAGGCCTCAACTGGAGTATTGTGTCCAGTTCTGGGTGCCACATTTAAGGAAGGATGTGGACAAATTGGAGAGAGTCCAGAGAAGAGCAACAAAAATGATTAATGGTCTAGAAAACATGACCTATGAGGTAAGATTGAAAAAAATGAGTTTGTTTAGTATGGAAAAGAGAAGACTGAGAGGGGACACGATAACAGCTTTCAAGTATATAAAAGGTTGTTACAAGGAGGAGGAAGAAAAATTGTTTTTCTTAACCTCAGAGGATAGGACAAGAAGCAATGGGCTTAAACTGCAGCAAGGGAGGTTTAGGTTGGACATTAGGAAAAACTTCCTAATGGGCAGTTAATCACTGGAATAAATTGCCGAGGGGGGGTTGTGAAATCTCCATCATTGGAAACTTTTAAGAGCAGGTTAGACAAACACTTGTCAGGAATGGTCTAGATAATTAGTCCTGCCATGAGTGCAGGGGATTGGACTAGATGACCTCTCGAGGTCCCTTCCAATTCTATGATTGTTCAGCCATGATGCCACATCATCAGATAAAGATACAAGACTGAAGTTTTAACTGATCCTGGTGCATCCATGAATATGATGGACAAAGTGTGTCTAAAGCCATATCACAGAAACCGTTTTTACAACTGACAGCAGTAAAAGTATGTGCCTATGGAAATCCAGATGCACTGATAACTTGTGGTGTATTCTCAGTTTATTTTGATTTAAGATAGGTCTGTTACCAGTTCATTGTACCTGGTGACTAATGTCACAGATACACTGATTAGTTATGCCATAGCAAGTGCATGAGGACTGATTCAGATGATCCAAATGGTGCAGCCTAACAGCTAAATTAACTCCTCCCGTCTTATAAGGACATGCTCAAACGAATAGGAAATTTGAAGGGAAAGCAAATAAAAATTACACTTTGATGACATGGTTCAGCTCGCATCTCTACCATACAGATGTATTATTTTCCATGTCATAAAACTAATGGAAGAAGAATTAGCACACCTGGAAGATCTTGACATCCGTGAGCAAGTGGAAGGCCCCCACAGCAGGGGTCTCCCCTACAGTAGTGGCCCAGAAAACAAAGCGACCAGGCAAAATCTGAATTTGTGTCGATATGTTTACTCAATTGAGCTATCAAGCATGAGTGACACATCACCCACACTGTAGGTGACACTATTGCAGATCTGAAGGGAGCAACTCGAGCTCCACCCTGAGTCAAGGTACATAACAACCTTCATGACACACGTGGGTCTACACCACTATAAATGACTCAGTTTTGGCATTTCTTTAGCTGCAGAAATATTTCAAAACACCGTATGTGAGGTACTAGCTGGAATCTCTGGAGTTCTTAACGTGAGTGATGACATTAGTATTTGGCACTGCATCTGAAGAGCACGACACTCAACTAGCAGCTGTTTTTGAATGACTGCAGGAGCAGAATTTCATGTTAAACCCAAACAAATGTGAGTACAATAAACCCACATTCGAATGTTTGGATATACAATCTCCAAAGATGGCATCTCAGTGTATCCTAAGAAAGTGAAGGACATTTCTCATGCCACACTGCCAGAAACCCCACTGAAGTTCATAGCCTGCTAGGGCTTGCAAATTACTGTGGCAGATTTATTCCAAGCTTAGCAACTATCATGCAGCTTCTGAGAGATTTAACCAGGAAAGATCAAATATGGGTTTGATCAGATGAACATCAAAATGCATTTGAGAAATTAGCGAAATCCCTTATGTGTGATATAGTCATGTCATATTTTTATTCCACAAAAATAACTGAACTTTTAGTAGATGCCAGATCTGTTGAATTAGGAGCAGTCCTCACACAGGTTGACCAATGTAGTTAAATTTACACCATTGCTAATGCCAGCATGGCTCTTTCACTCTTTGAACAACAGTACTCTCTAACTGTAGAAAGAGAAGTTCTTGCTGTAGCATGGGGATGTTCCCGTTGTCATTTAGACATTTATGCTGTATGCTGTGTTTCTACAGACTTAAACCAGTGATCTGTGGAATCTTACTGTAAAACTACATACAGCATCTGCACGATTCATTCCAGAAGCTCCTAATCAGTTAGGACACAATACCAACCTTACCAATTCTTTCTGAGTGCACAGCTAATCCTTGAAGAAGGCAATACTCAAACACCAAAAAAGTTAGTTGGCATTAATATTCCAATGCAGTTGCTCTGATTAGTTTGGCAAATGTTGCTTTATGTTCGATTTCAACTGAACTCATATTTTTTCACTATAAAGAAACCAGCTCAGTCTTGTTTTGTTAATGGATACACTGCAGTATGGGACTTGTAAGAGACTTTATTTACATTTCTAGCTGAACAACATATTTTAGATACCTTTAATGGGAAGAATTGATTTTTCTCTCTACAAAAGGGACTTAATCAATTTTGCTTCTGGAAATGTTTTATTCAACAATAGCTGAGTTTCCTTGTGTACAAATCCATCAAAGCAGAGACTTATTAGTACAGAGAAGTTTTATGTGCTTATGTAAAAATGCAGGTTTTACTAGTGAAATGGAAGCTGATTGATTTTTTGAAATATTAAGAGTTTATTATAATACAAACAGAAAACTTAATCACGAGTTCACTGCAAGCTTTAGCTAGACATGATTTGTAGAGTCCTGCAAATCTGCAGATAGCTGTGGACTATGTTCGCAGATTGGATGCGGATACAAATTTTGTATCCGCGCAGGGCTCTAATGATTTGGGCTGATGCTAGGAAGTGTTTGCTGCTGCACGTGCTCTGAAAACTGAAGACTTGAATACAAATTGCAACTACTTGCAGTTCTTCTTCAATTCAGGTATTTTAGGGGCATCTTATGATACTCTTTTTCATAGACTACTGGAGTAGTACTTGGGAGGCCTGGATTCTATTCCTGACTCAGCCACTGGCCTACTTGGTGACCATGGGCAAATCCCTTCACCTTTCTGTGCCTCATTTTCCCCATCTATAAAATAGGAATAATGATATTTGCTTCCTTTGTAAAGCATTTTGAGATCTACTGGTGAAAAGGGCTCTATAAGTGCTAGGAGTTACTATTTATGCTACCCTGATATTTATGCCGCTTCCTGAGTAGTCCCCTACATTCCAATGGGAGTACTCACAGAGTAAAGTACTACTCATTGTAACGGTGGCAGAAACTGGACCATAGACTTTGGAAAATACTTTGGGTCATACTGCAATTCCCTCACTCAGTTTGGTGAGCAATTTCTCAGATGTGTAGCCCAGCCAACTTCAGTTCAGTTCAGTGGAACTGCTCAGAATAGTTATGCTGAGTAGCATCTTTAAAGGTGGAAAGAATCCTGTGGCACCTTATAGACTAACAGACGTTTTGCAGCATGAGCTTTCGTGGGTGAATACCCACTTCTTTGGATGCCACGAAAGCTCATGCTGCAAAACGTCTGTTAGTCTATAAGGTGCCACAGGATTCTTTGCTGCTTCTACAGAACCAGACTAACACGGCTACCCCTCTGATACTTAAAGGTGGAAGAATCTTCCCAGAAGTGAGCAGAAAATTATATGCACCTTTGCAGATTCACGGTATTAAAAATTTTAATTGTATTTTTCCAATCTTCACATTGAAAATCTAATAAAAATGTGCATTATTTGACTGTGTCCAGAAAAAAGTATCACATTTATATATTTGTAAAAAAAAAATAATATTAACCAGATTCTTTTCAAAGACAAGACTTCTGTCTTGCCTTTTTTTATTAAAAGGATGCAAATTAATAACATCCACTGTTTCAGACAGGAATAAGAGATGGCTCATGTCACTGAAGTCTGCAGTGTTTCCGACCTTGGAGCACTTATGCCCAGAAAATAAAGAGTTCCATTTATTAGCATACATTATGAGAAGTCCTTCAAATATAAAAAGGAGACCAGAGTTAGATGAACAGCCCTTTAAGAGCAGTAGAAGTGAACTTAGTATTTGTTTCTCGCTAAAAAGCTTTCTAGGTCTTTAAGCTGATGGATTGTCATATCTGTAAATACACCGACTTCCTTAATGCTTAATTGCCATAGGATGTACAAAATGGGCTAAATGTAACCCTATAGTGCCATTCTCCTGAGGTCAGAGTTACACCAGGGATTAATGTTATGGTGTCTATTGCAGTAGTAGCCAGGAACCCCAGTCAAGGACCACGGTCCCATCATTTTATGGGTTGAGTTGGAACCTAGTTGTGGTTTGAGTTAAAACCTAATTGAGATCGATAGGTGTGAACTCAGCCTTCAACTAATGTACCTGTAAGGATAAACACCTACCCAAGACAAAAGGAGTATGTGAACCCACCCAGGAGCTTTTGCTGAGTATTGTTTTGGGTAGGTCAGGGGGGAAGGGATGGGGGTGCAGAATATACAAAAACTGGGAGAGTGACAGCTGGAAGGAGCAGCTGAAAGCGCGGTCTAGAAGAAACCTGGGGAAAGGTTTTTGGGTCAAGGGTGCAGGCTGATAAGAGTGTTCTTGGGGCTGTGAGCAAAAGAAGCTGTTTGCTGCTATTTGATTCCTTCTTCATTCAGAGAAACAGGACTTTGCATTCTTTGTAAGTAAATAAAACTACACCAAAGAATTATTTATCACCAATTTCTACTCCCAACTGGAAATTCCTCAGGGCTCCAAACTTTGACTAACCACTTGCGTGAAAAAGGGGAAACAATACAAACAAGTAACAAAGACAGTCCCTGCTCCAATTTGAATCTAAATCAAGAAGTGGCACTCCTATTTGTTTTTTTGGTAGAGTAAAAGCTGCAGGATAGGGCCCTACAATCATGCCTGGGCAAGCCATACAAATTATTGGAAGCAATGTTACAAGGCATGACCCATGTTACATGTCAGTGTGCTTCTGTTTGTGCTGGGCTTAAGTGTCTTTCACTTCCAGTGAAATCACAGACATAACTCCCATTGACTTGAGTAGTGTGGGATCATGCCTTAAATAGAGGTGTGAAGGAATAATGTTACTGAACATAATCCTTTTAACCAGATGTGTTTGGCAGCATTTAGAGAAAATAACACTATTATATGCAGTTTCAGCAAAGGGAAGAAACAACAGCAAAGACAAAAGATTAATGTTACAATTTATTTTTATTTTACAGCTGTACAGAACACTATTACTGTTATAATAAGGCATCAGATGCACTATTGAAAAGCTCACAATAACTGTAACATTGTCTTTAGCAGTTCAAAATGCAGATTGACAAAATTAAATCAGTTACTTTCCTGTTTGGTAAACACTGGTTATTACAGATAGTTTTTGAAAAGGATTATCAAGATTAAAAACCGTAAACATATTAAAAACAGCAACAACCCAACAGAGATTCCTAGGAGAGATTTTAAAATTAGTTCTTCTGTCTGTAGAGGATGGCAGTGAGACGGTAAAGCTGGCTGTCTGTGGAAAAAACAGGTACGTTACCAAAACTTACAATGGAACTAAGGATCATTTTGTGTTAGTCCTTTCTTTGGTGATAGTCTAAGGGGTGGAGGGAAGAGGAGTTATTCAGTTTCCAAATGTTTCCAATTTGTTACAAGTCTGTAATTGATGGGCTAAAAAACCAGCAAGAGATTGTTTTAATGGCCATTTAATGTTTTAATGAGTTCTGTGTTAATTGCCTTTTAGACTTTCAAGGTTAGATCGTGGTCTGGACCACACACCCACACAGGGAACTAGGGGAAAGAAAGAATTTCTTAATGCCTTAAACAGGCTACTTGGATCTGGGCATGCAGGAGTAAGCAGGTAGGTGGGGAGTAACTTGAACTAGGCAGAGTCTTGGCTCCACTCTGTAGCTGGCCAGGACAGCTGAGGTGTCACGAGGTGAAGCAGGGGAGCAGGCATCATAATTTCTTGCTGGTATAGGCCAAGAGTAAATTATTACCCTCTTAGGGCATGTCCATAATATAGCTGGGTGGTGATTGCTGGACATACTATACAAGCTCACCCGGGACCCTGGACACGTATTTAGGCGGCGAGCCCACAATGAAGTCCATGCTTCACTTTTGTTGCTAAATTAAAGCTAGCTCAAGTATGGCTACGTGCGTTGCAGTCACACCTCTAACTGCAGGGTCGACATACCCTTAGAATGCGGAGGCAGCAAGGAGGGTATTGTCTGAGTCCAGTCCTTCCCAAATTTACCAATACCCTTTGGTCAGGCCTGCACCTAAGATCCAGCCCTAACCAATTTGGCCCTCAGGAAAAGTGCCAGATTTACATTCCTGAAGAATGAAGTTTTCTGTAACTCCCTACATTAGGTACAGCATGGGCAACAAGAGAGCAAGCTTCCCCCATGCTGCGTCATCAGTGTGCTTCAAATCAGACCAGGAGAAATCCCTTCTGTCTGTAATGAGGTGGTAATTCAATCTCCTCTCCCAGCCAATCCTTGGACCCTCTGCTGAATCTGCCTGTATGGGTGCCAATTGTGGTGGCTATTTTTGTGATGTGAACATTTGTCTACTGGGAACTGTTGGGTCACTACCATACTGTACTGTACTAGAACTAGAGATCTAGAAATGACAGACTTCATTTATATCATCATCTACTCTCAAAGTATCTCAATATGGGGTAATAGGAAAGTCTGGATAGTTTTGTTTCCTACCTCCCCCTGCATTTTCTTCTCTGGAAGCCTCCTCTCCTCTTTATACAGTAACACCAAAGCAAAAAAACCCACATGGGTTATATTATTTCTCCCAATTGCGTGCATACCGAGACCATTTTGTTGGCTTCTCTTTGCCTAAAACATTCATGGAAAACCCGTGGGTTCATTTTAAAATAATTCACTCATGATCTGTGAAACGCTTTTACAAAGTGTCAGAAAACGTCTCACTTAATAACATGCTGACAATGAAGGGAGTGTTTTCTTTTCTAGTGCTAATAATCTGCAGTAAGGCCTGCCACGGTCTTACAAAAATGTGTGATCTTTACAGCCTCAAAAATTGCTGATCTTTTTCAGATCCTCCTGCCGTTATAATATAAATTTTAAAATATCCATCCAAGCTCAAAATTTACAGCTTCTGTTTTAGACTTTTTAACTGTAAGACTGAAAAGTCAGAGTGCAGCACTTCCAGTTGGACTCCTCTCCAGTCTAAGGGCTCTCATCAGACTCAGTGTGACATACTACATTGGCTAGCATCAGTGGGCAAAACAGGTTTCTTCACCCTATCAACATCTATGGACAAATAACAGTAGAAGAAAGCTGGATAGGCTCTACCTGCTCAGGCTTCTTGGTAAGGGCCACATCATGTCCCCAGAAGCTCACTCAGCAGCATAAGGGGGAGTAGTAATCCTCCACCCATCACCCCTGTGAGGCTTCACTGGCCCTCAGGTCTGGGCACGTAGGGGTAAGTGAGCCCACACTACTCCCATGGCCATCCCAAAGCAGCAGGGCAGGGGCAGACAGAATGCTGCACCTCCAACTATCACTGTGAGTCAGCACTGTTTGGGTAGTTATCTGCTACTGGTATGGGTTATTAGCAGATTGGAGCAAGGGGTGAGCAGGGGAAGAATCCTCCTTCTATGTCTTATAATTCTCAGTGACTCCATTTACCATTCTGCCCGATTCCAATGGGCCAAAACCGCTTCTACCTCCATGTAAGGAGAGTTATTTTTTATTTTAGAAAATTAATCCTGATAAGAACTGGATTAATGATGGCACATCCACGTGGCTGTAGGAGTGCAAGCTCCTCAAATACACACACTCCTCCCTTTGTGCATTCATTACAATTGCGTTATATCTGCTCCCATAAGTGCCAAGCAATGAACTAGGAATAAGTCTACACTGCATGCTAAGTATGGGTCTGTGGGACATAGGCTTGTTGACTCAGTGCGTCCAAGCCCATATTTGAGCATCCAAGCTGCATTGTAAACCTGGATTTACAGTTAGACTGGGTCTCATAGCTGTGCTAGTGCATCCAGACAGCACTACGCAGATCTTCTGACTCAGGCTTGATATGTGTCCACACTGCAAAATGACAGGACTTGGATCTGAGTCACAGTGGGACTCAGGCACTCACCCACCTCCTACAAGGGTCCTAGGACTGGCATCCTGATATTTGCTGACCCAAGCCAGACAGATTTGGGGGCTTGAGTCCAAGTCCGGGGTTAGTGTACAGTGTAGACACACCTTAGAAGGGCAGTCTGCATGGCTTGAGACTTGAAATGCCACCTCTCTACAGGGCCAACATTAAAGCACCGGCACAACACGACATTCCTTACAGATACGCAATATGCAAACAGCGGAAGACAGGAATGTGTTCTAATCCTTCTAGGTGCTACATCAGTGGACACCTTGGAAATTCAAATAGATTCCTTAGGCTGTCCAAATCTATTAGCTGCATAAATGCTGACCCATTTGTATGAGGGGAATCCCAGAGCAAGCACATATGACTCTCTGAACCACAAAGGAGTGAATGCCCAACACAAGTCTGGCATTTGTCTTATGAAGTGATCAGCCAGAGGGAAAGGCATAATAGGCCATTCAGTGTTTTCCCCTCATTATGCCCTCCTGATGCCCACCAAAACAGAAGTGCGAAGGAACGGATTTGCATACCTTTCATATTGAATTAAAACCTCCTTCCAGTCACATGGGACAGCATTAAAAGAAAGACCATAGAAGACAAGCTGATCCACAGACATACTTATTCAGAGCCTGGGAAGGCCCATTAGCAGAGCCCAGTTCAAGTGTATTTTCCCCCTTTCCTGCTTTGCGTCACAAACTGTTGTCAATCTGCTTATAAGAGCACCTTGTGTTTCAAAGCAGATATTTACTCTGAACATGCTCTGCAAAGACAGTGTGGGTTACTCTCCATGTGAGAGCAAAGGGTTGCATTCATGATCGTCACTAGTCATGGAAGACTGAGAATTGACAGCCTGTTGGCCAGACTGAGGTGACAAAGTAAAATCTTAGACTCCAGAATCAGAAAAGGAGGGGCTGATTTTCTGTTACCCTGAACCGGTGGAGGGCAGACTGAGTAGTTTAGTGAACAGCATGCTGGAATGGGACTTAGGAGACCAGCATTCAATTTCCAGCCCTGTCCCTGGTTTTCTGGGTGACCTTGAGCAAATCATGTCAATGCCCTGTGCCTCAGTTTCCCCATCGGTAAAATAGGGACAATGATATTGCCCTCCTCTGTAAAGCACACTAAGATCTAGGGAGGAAGAGCTCTAGAAGAGCTAGGTATTATTACAGTCACTTACACCAGTGCAAAATCACAAAGTGCAAGGCAGTGGAGAATCAGGCCCAAGAACTAGCATTCAAAGTGTTGCCAGCTCTCTGATTATTTTGTCAGGAGTCTCATGCTATTTGGTGTTTTTCTTCCTGCCCTAGCTCCTGGAGTCAAGTGTTTTCATGAGAATCTCCACTTTCACTCAAAAAAGAAAGTAAGTTTCTGTTCCTCATGGCTGCGGAGAGAAGCTTGAAAATGTGACTTGAAGGCACCCTAAAGGCTCAAATCCTAGAAGGCAAATAAGATGCTCAATTTTTAAACTAATTTCATGATTTGGGGGAGGGGGGGGTTGATTCATGATTTTTTAATGCTTGGGACAGACAATACTGTGGCAGTCAAGCTATGAATGTCTATTAAAATTCCATGGCCAAAATGTCAGGGACAGTGCAAACAGATCCCTTAGCCGCTCTTTGGTCTTGCCAGTGGATCAGCTCATACCTAACCAATGTATATTAAGAAATCATATTACTGACCAACAACATTTTTCATTTTCCCCCCTCAAAACAAAAGTTACAAAAACACATCTGTTTTAGCATTCCATTGAAGATGTCAGACAGCCAAGTAAATTCCCTCAGCATTTAATCATTGGTCATTGTGCTACACAGACTTCACTGATAACATCACCTTTCTTTGCCCAGCTACTACACTGCATGAAGTCAGTGCCAGGCAGTCTGACTGCTAGGTATCTAACCTTTATTTTCTGACAATTATTTATAGAAGTCTATATTTTTAAAAAAATCAAGTAGTTTCCTGATTGGTGGAGCCCAGAATGCTATTGTTGTGACCCATGGAGAACGCAGCCCCTTTTTCTTTTTTCACTGGTTGTGAAAGGTGCAGAGTTGGCAGCCTTAGTAGATTAAAATCTATTTTTCAAGGGGACACAGGCAGCCTCAGCACAAGCACAGCCCTGCAACTTGCCTCAAACCTCTGTTGCAAGAGAGGTTTCCATCTTGATCCTCTTTCGATCTTTGGCTTCTTTGAGATTCCCAACAAGGAGGTCAATTGGTGTCAATTTATGGCAGTTTTTCTATCCCGACATCTGTCCATTGGGAACTAGACTTATTTCACAAAGGCCACAAAAAGCCATCACAAGTTATCTATTTTCAGTCACTGCCGATCTAGAGTGAAACTGAACTGCTGACATAGACGTGAAAGGCCCTTTTTATCCTATTACTCATGCCCCGAGCTATTCACTCCCCTGCGCCACACCCATACTTCACCTTTTTAATGATTCACTTGGAGATAATTGAATGTTTGTGAATTGGAAGGTGGAGAATTCTAAATTAGACATCTGTGTTTTCAATGAATACATGATAAACTACTGGTATTTTCTAGGCTTTCATGTCAGGAAAAAAAGGGGTCAGTTTAAAAAAGAAAGTATAAGAGACTGTCACCCTTAATTGCTGGGATTAAATGCCAGACTTGGTCTCTCCCTTAATATATTACCAAACAGACTGTTAATAATCCTCATGTAGGCTGTAATAATTAACAGCTTTCAAATGTGGCAGGATGGTAGTGTTTTGTATTGGGGTACTAAGAAATTAAATAGGGGAAAATGTTTTAAAAACAGGATAAAGGAGATTTGGGGACCCTGGTTATCACAAATTTATTTTTATTCAGTGGTTTAAATAAGAAAGTGTCATTGATATTGATTACATTATCCCTAGCAGGTTTCCCCTAAAAAACAAACCTCCATATAATGCAAACATTCAGTTACAGAGTTTAAGGAAAGACATTTATTGCCAGGCAATTAAACTGCATTACTACCTATCTTTAGCTGTATTTGTTTTATTTACTAGAACATATTTTCCTGTAGAAATAGTGCCTTAAAAATCACGACCGTGCTAATTATCTATGGCAAATGCATCTTCTTCTACTAATGATAACTCTAGTGTATTATCATTTGTGCTGGATTTCATTCTAAAATTGAAAGAACCATACAGCTTTGCAGATTCCTGGGAGGATGCAAATCTATTCCTCCTGTACAGCTCCCCTTTCCACATAGACATCATTAATAAACTGGACAGCACCACACCCCCCAGAGTTAAGAGACACAGCCCAGCGATCACACACCTATCCAAGTGAGCCCCGATTCTAGCGCTCTCATTCTCCAGTCGCTCCATCTCCCTGGCTGCTACAGTGTTAGGATCCACAGTCACATCTCTGGGCACCACATAGGAAATAATAACTAGCAAAATCCCACTAACCAGGAACAAGATGGCACTAATGAACCCATAGTCTATAGATGTCCCTGAAGCAGCTTCTGATCCAGTATCATCTTCCTCAGAGATCAGGGAGGTAGGATCATGAGCCCAATCGTGTGGGATCTCTGTACAGGAGCTATGCTGGGCAGGGGGAACCTGGCAGCAACTCTTCACAGGAGAAGGGGCGTTTCTCATATGCTCCAGATTGACATTTTCATCCCTATAAGTAAATGATGTCTCCAGTTCCTGGGCACAGCAGCAGGCTCTCTTCTTTTCGGCTTCCTCTTCTCCATCCAAGTGAGCTGGCTGGCAGCGGGGCTGGATGCTGCTTGATGCTGCCGCATGCTGCCAGGAGAAGGAGGGGGTAGGAGTGGAGGAAAGGGGTGCCTGGGTGGGACCTGCTGTGGCTGCCCTTTGTATAGACTTGCAGTGCCTATCACAGCAGAGAGCTGCCACTGCAGCTGCTGTTCTTGCCCCCATATCATCCCCATCACTCTGCTGTTCATAGGGAGGGGCTTGCAAACTCCAGTCCACATTGTTGCACAGATCTGATCGCCTACCCTTCTTGGCGAGGTACAGAAGCTCCATACAAGCCATCAGAACTCCTCTCTAGCAAGCCACAGCTTCTAACCTAAGCCATGCTTCAGGAACCTCTGTCAATAATACAATCAAGCGTTATGGTACATGAGCTGTTGCCTCAAAGCAATCTTCTATCCTCTAACCAGTATTTTGCTAGGGATATGGCTTGTTTCAGATGCTAAATGAGTAAACAAATTCCCTCTGACATGTATTTCTTTTCAGTCTGCAAGGGGAAAAATAAACACATCTCATGATGCATTAAGAAACCTATAGGAAAGTAACAAACATCATACATTATTTTTCCTCTCACAACTGTTCCAGGGAAAATAGCAAATGCGATTGTTTTAATCAAGCATTTAAAACTGCAATCCTCTTGCAGATCCAAAATCTATTAGGGACTCTAATCAACCTTTGACACCAATATCCAATTAAGGCAATAAGCCATCTAAAATAAAAAGGATAATCATAGTTACCACCTATAAAAATGTAAGAGCACAGAGTTACCATTTTATTTATAAAAAGCAAACAACTTCTTTTCTTTTCTTTTTAAAGGAAGCCTAAATTTGCATTCACAGAGTAATTAGAAAGATACAGGCAAATCCCATGTAGCTCAGTAATCCACGATCTATATTCTCTGGTGGAAATCTGATAATCCCAGGGGGAAAGAAGTGCTTTCCTATAGCAGATCTCCAGTTTGATTAAGAGCATTTGGAATGAGATTATGCTTCAAAGACTGATGACTCAGAGACGGATGTTACTTCTCCATCTACAATTAATTAATTATAAAAAGAAAGAAAAACTTGAAGCCAGATGCCCTGTTTGTTAAAGAAATTTCTGCTACAGACTAAATACATGTAGGTTTTTTAAAAAAAATCTCTACTGGACAGTGCTCAATCATGGGACTTTGCACTGTCCAAGCAGGAATCTGCTGAGTTATAAAACGCAAGCTACATAATCACACAGAGTATTTGGATTCAAGTATATTTGGGTGACACAACTGATCAAGGGCTAAAAAGCATCTTTTTAGATGTACTGTCCTTTAGGGTTTTAACTGCCAAGTGCAGACATGATAACCCAGCCCCATTGCACAGGCAGCAGCTCATCTTCCCTGCAGAATGCCCATATTCCCGGCGCACATACCTCTCGCTTATGTTTGCATCCATTTGGCAGATGATTGTTGCATTTCCTAGGCTGCTCTATGAAAGTCTAATAGAGAAGCACTTGTAGCCGGCCACGCTCCACCGTCCTGCTGCCTCTGCCGGAGGCTGGGGAGGGGGGTGGGAGAAGAGGCGAGAGCGAGCCGGCTGGGAGGGGCACCCAAGCTGCCTTCTGGGAGATGTAGTCTTAACACAAAGGGACTATTCTGTCTGCCTACAGTGAGGCAAGAAAGAGGGCGAGGGAATGGGTTCTGTTCAATTTAAACCACGCAGTAGCCATTTACTCAGTCCTCCCTGTTTAAGTAACAACAGCAATGAGTCACTTTTTCCACTTTTCCGCTCCAAAATGTTCCTCTAGGTTTCAATGTGGGCTGGGGGGGTCTCCTGCTTATCCAATAATATCCCTGTGGGTAGCAGTATTACCAAACCCAAGCACTCAACAATCGTGAGTCAGGCCCCCAAAATGTATGAGACTGAAAAATCATGAGATTAAAAATAATAAATGTTGGGTTCCTTTTGGGTTTTGAGCCCTTGGGGTTCATGTTTCAAGCTTTTCTCCACAGCCAAGAGGGCTAGAAAGAACTCCCGGAGCTGAGACCTTAAGAAAAATAGCAAATATCATAGGACTCATGATAAAATCGCAAGAGTTAGTGACGCTCTGACAGACATGGTCACCTCTTGGTTACACACTCCCTGTATCAGGGTAAAAGACAGTCCCACCCATCATGACTGCCCCATCCTGCTCCAACCTGTGTTGCTGGTATGGACAAATAATATATTATTATTCCCTGGAGCAAGAGGGGAAACCGGGAGGGAATCATGCCTTTCTGAGGCACAATTCCTTCTCTGAGTCACTTCTGATTCAGTGCATCACCACCACTCTATGCACAGGTTATATGGCAAAGCTGCAGTCCAACCTTTATGTTGTTTCTGGTTCCCACTTTGGTGGCTGTGGCTAGTAAAGAGTTAACAGAATTTTTAAAAAAGAATATACATTATTGTTGTGAAAGATTTGAGGTGTGGAGGTGGAAAGCAGAATGCATAGCAACACATAGTCTGCACACACAAATACAGCTGGTTAAAAGATTAATCAAGCAAGGATGGGAATTAAGTAACGTTTGTCACACAGAAAGGACAACATGGAGTAAGAGATGGGACCAATGGACTGGACATATAATGAGACTTATGATGGTAGCACAATAATAGCCTGGATAAAAAAAAATCTGCTTTAAAGAGATAACTAGGCCTGGCTGTAGGAATCTACTACTGCATCCGAATGCAATAGACTGATAACAGAGAGGACTGGATTCTCCATTCTGGCCAAACAGTGCTCAGTAGAGATGGAATGTATACATGATTTAAAGCCTCCTGTGCGGCTCTCATAGTCTCAGCAGTGGTCATTGCCTGACCATCCCTGGTGCTAATCAGAACAACCTCTGCTCCGCTGTGTGGTGTATTGAAAATTTAGATTTGTAAGGGGTTTCCTGGTCCAGCTTGCAGGCTAGGGAGTCTTTCAGCAGTCAGGCTGGTGAATTTTGCCTCTATGCTTGAGGGAGCAGTCAGCAGTGTCATCCTCTGTTTAGGGGCTCTTGTGTGTTATCAGTCTGAATTATAAAAAAAATAAAGTAGTGCTACTGTTGTATTTGTGTGTGAGGAACACATGTGAATCGCTCACAGTCAGCGGTAACAATGAACTCAATTATTTTGTTTTTGTCACTAACAGGAACTGCCCCCAAGCAAGGAGGAAGCTGAACTGAACCCTGATCGATTCCCTTCCTTTCTAGATAACAACTCGTGGTTACTAACAGCAGCTCCCCTGGTGAATGCAGAATGGAGGAGGCAGTTGCTATCCTGGGGCGCAGGGATCCGGCTGTGCAGTAGCATCCGAGGGCTGGTAGTACTGAAATGAACCCCTAGCAGCCCAGCACCACAGAGGGAGGGACGGGGAGATGCTGCTGTTGATGCTAGGCAGGGGTGCCTGGTCCCTGCGCACCTGCCTGCTCCGGCCTGCAATGGCAACTCCCTCCTAGGGACCCTGGGGGGGAGGGGAGAAGGTCTGTATGTAGAGCAGAGAGGGAAAACCCTAAAATCCCTTCCCACAGCACATGGTCCCACCACTGGGTGCCTGCAGTGTTGGAAGTTTTGGCCCTCTGTATGGATATATATAAAATCACTGCCTGCTACTCTTAATTTCCCACTTCAAACCATTTATGCATAACAATCTAACCCTCAAGTGCCCATTTCATTTCAAGTGACCGTGTCCCACATGTTACCCCGTCTGCTTAACAATCTGTCCCAACTTGTATTTAGCTCAGACACTCTGCTTCCTTCCCCAGAACTGAAGAAGAGCGCTGGGTAGCTAGAAATCTTGTATCCTCCACCAACAGAAGTTGGTCCAGTAAAATATATTACCTCATCTACCTTATCTCTCTCATATCCTGGGACCAACATGGCTAGAACAGTGCAAACATGTACTACTGAAATGTCTCTAAAAATGCAATACACTTTTTTATTAGCTGTTACCACTGAAGACAGAGATCTTGGAAACATTGTGGATAGTTCTCTGAAAAAATTCAATCAATGTGCAGCGGCAGTCAAAAAAGCTAACAATGCTGGGAATCATTAGGAAAGGGATAGATAAAAAGATAGAAAATATCATATTGCCTCTATATAAATCCCTGGTATGCCCAAATCTTGAATACTGTGTGCAGATCTGGTTGCCCCATCTCAAAAAAGATATATTGGAATTGGAAAAGATACAGAAAAGGGCAACAAAAATTATTAGGGGTATGGAACAGCTTCCATATGAGGAGAGATTATTAAGACTGACAAGTATCAGAGGGGTAGCCGTGTTAGTCTGGTTCTGTAAAAGCAGCAAAGAATCCTGTGGCACCTTATAGACTAACAGACGTTTTGCAGCATGAGCTTTCGTGGGTGAATACCCACTTCTTCGGATGCAAGTGGTGGAAATTTCCTGGGGCAGGTATATATAAGCAAGCAAGAAGCAAGCTAGAGATAACGAGGTTAGATCAATCAGGGAGGATGAGGCCCTGTTCTAGCAGTTGAAGTGTGAAAACCAAGGGAGGAGAAACTGGTTCTGTAATTGGCAAGCCATTCACAGTCTTTGTTTAGTCCTGAGCTGATGGTGTCAAATTTGCAGATGAACTGGAGCTCAGCAGTTTCTCTTTGAAGTCTGGTCCTAAAGTTTTTTTGCTGTAGGATGGCCACCTTAAGATCTGCTATTGTGTGGCCAGGGAGGTTGAAGTGTTCTCCTACAGGTTTTTGTATATTGCCATTCCTAATGTCTGATTTGTGTCCATTTATCCTTTTCCTTAGAGACTGTCCAGTTTGGCCGATGTACATAGCAGAGGGGCATTGCTGGCATATGATGGCATATATTACATTGGTGGAAGTGCAGGTGAATGAACCGGTGATGTTGTGGCTGATCTGGTTTGGTCCTGTGATGGTGTTGCTGGTGTAGATATGTGGGCAGAGTTGGCATCGAGGTTTGTTGCATGGATTGGTTCCTGAGCTAGAGTTACTATGGTGCGGTGTGCAGTTGCTGGTGAGAATATGCTTCAGGTTGGCAGGTTGTCTGTGGGCGAGGACTGGTCTGCCACCCAAGGCCTGTGAAAGTGTGGGATCATTGTCCAGGATGGGTTGTAGATCCCTGATGATGCGTTGTAGGGGTTTTAGCTGGGGACTGTATGTGATGGCCAGTGGAGTCCTGTTGGTTTCTTTCTTGGGTTTGTCTTCCAGACTGTCATATTGGTGGGGGTGGCAGGGCAGAAAGAGAGTCCCCGAGATAGGACAGACTGTTCTTCTGGGCTGAAGCCAAACTTCCATACAAACGGACTTCACTAAAATAAGACAGGAGATCTACATTACTCACTTCACCTCTCTACAAAGGAAAAAGGACTGTAAGCTGTCTAAACTCCTACCTGCCACATGGGACCACAACCGTGGTACCCCTAACCCACCCAGCAATATCGTCAATCTATCCAACCACACACTCAGCCCAGAAGAACAGTCTGTCCTATCTCGGGGACTCTCTTTCTGCCCTGCCACCCCCACCAATATGATACAGTTCTGCGGTGATCTGGAAGCCTACTTTCGCCGTCTCCGACTCAAAGAATTCTTTCAGGACAACACTGAACAGCGCACGGATACACAGTTACCCTCCCACCAACAGCACAAGAAGAAGAACTCCACATGGACTCCTCCTGAGGGTCGAAATGACAGTCTGGACCTATACATTGAATGCTTCCGCCGACATGCACAGGCAGAAATTGTGGAAAAACAACATCGCTTGCCTCACAACCTAAGTCGTGCAGAATGCAATGCCGTCCACAGCCTCAGAAACCATCCTGACATTATAATCAAAGAGGCTGATAAAGGAGGTGCTGTTGTCATCATGAACAGGTCTGACTACCAAAAGGAGGCCGCCAGACAACTCTCCAATACTAAATTTTACAGGCTACTTCCCTCAGATCCCACTGAGGAATACACTAAGAAACTGCACCATCTACTCAGGACACTCCCAACACTAACACCAGAACTAATCAACATACCCTTAGAGCCCAGACCAGGGTTATTCTATCTACTACCCAAGATCCACAAACCCGGAAATCCTGGACGCCCCATCATCTCGGGCATTGGAACTCTCACTGAAGGACTGTCTGGATATGTAGACTCTCTACTCAGACCCTATGCTACCAGCACTCCCAGCTATCTCCGTGACACCACTGATTTCCTGAGGAAACTACAATGCATTGGTGACCTTCCAGAAACACCATCCTGGCCACCATGGACGTAGAGGCTCTCTACACAAACATCCCACACACTGATGGAATACAAGCTGTCAGGAACAGTATCCCTGATGATGCCACAGCACACCTGGTTGCTGAGCTCTGTGGCTTTATCCTCACACACAACTATTTCAAATTTGATGACAATATATATCTCCAGATCAGTGGCACCGCTATGGGCACCCGTATGGCCCCACAATATGCCAATATTTTTATGGCCGACCTGGAACAACGCTTCCTCAGCTCCCGTCCACTCACGCCCCTTCTCTACCTACGCTACATCGATGACATCTTCATCATCTGGACCCATGGGAAGGAGACTCTGGAAAAATTCCACCACGATTTCAACAGCTTCCACCCCTCCATCAACCTCAGCCTGGACCAATCTACACGGGAGGTCCACTTCCTAGACACCACGGTGCAAATAAGTGATGGTCACATCAACACCACCCTATACCGAAAACCTACCGACCGCTATGCCTACCTTCATGCCTCCAGCTTCCATCCCGGACAGACCACAAGATCCATTGTCTACAGCCAAGCACTGAGGTACAACCGTATCTGCTCTAACCCCGCAGACAGAGACCAACACCTAGAAAATCTCCACCAAGCATTCTCAAGACTACAGTACCCACACGAGGAAATAAGGAAACAGATCAACAGAGCCAGACGTGTACCCAGAAGCCTCCTACTGGAAGACAAACCCAAGAAAGAAACCAACAGGACTCCACTGGCCATCACATACAGTCCCCAGCTAAAACCCCTACAACGCATCATCAGGGATCTACAACCCATCCTGGACAATGATCCCACACTTTCACAGGCCTTGGGTGGCAGACCAGTCCTCGCCCACAGACAACCTGCCAACCTGAAGCATATTCTCACCAGCAACTGCACACCGCACCATAGTAACTCTAGCTCAGGAACCAATCCATGCAACAAACCTCGATGCCAACTCTGCCCACATATCTACACCAGCAACACCATCACAGGACCAAACCAGATCAGCCGGTTCACCGGTTCATTCACCTGCACTTCCACCAATGTAATATATGCCATCATATGCCAGCAATGCCCCTCTGCTATGTACATCGGCCAAACTGGACAGTCTCTAAGGAAAAGGATAAATGGACACAAATCAGACATTAGGAATGGCAATATACAAAAACCTGTAGGAGAACACTTCAACCTCCCTGGCCACACAATAGCAGATCTTAAGGTGGCCATCCTACAGCAAAAAAACTTTAGGACCAGACTTCAAAGAGAAACTGCTGAGCTCCAGTTCATCTGCAAATTTGACACCATCAGCTCAGGACTAAACAAAGACTGTGAATGGCTTGCCAATTACAGAACCAGTTTCTCCTCCCTTGGTTTTCACACTTCAACTGCTAGAACAGGGCCTCATCCTCCCTGATTGATCTAACCTTGTTATCTCTAGCTTGCTTCTTGCTTGCTTATATATACCTGCCCCAGGAAATTTCCACCACTTGCATCCGAAGAAGTGGGTATTCACCCACGAAAGCTCATGCTGCAAAACGTCTGTTAGTCTATAAGGTGCCACAGGATTCTTTGCTGCTTTTATTAAGACTGAGACTGTCCAGCTTGGAAAATAGATGACTAAGGGTGAGATATGATAGAGGTCTATGAAATCATGACTGGTGTATAGAAAATAAATAAGGAAGTGTTAATTACTCCTTCTCATAACACAAGAATTAGGGGTTACCAAATTAAATTAGTAGCCAGCAGGTTTAAAACAAACAAAATAAAGTATTTCTTCACACAATGCACAGTCAACCTGTGGAACTCATTGCCAGAGGATGTTGTGAAGGCCAAGACTGTAACAGGGTTCAAAAAAGAACTAAATAAGTTCAGGGATGCAAAACCATGCACTGAAGTGTCCCTAGCCTCTGTTTGCCAGAAGCTGGGAATGGGCAATAGGGGATGATTATCTGTTCTGTTCTTTCCCTCTGAAGCACTCGGCATTGGCCACTGTCGGAAGATGGATGGGCTAGATGGACCACTAGTCTCACCCAGTATGGCTGTTCTTATGTTCAAACAATCTTCCCCCCCCCCCAAGAACAAAGTTTGTCAAGAACAAAAATGTAGAGCTCAGCGGCATTAGTAACACTCAGTTCAAAAGAAATTTAGAGGGGACATTGGTGTATACCATGAACATAAGCTGTAGCAGCTCCCGAAGAGCCAGTCCACAGCCAAGAATAGCCAGAGTGAAGCACACTCTGATCACATGCACCTCCTGCCCAGCATGCTGCCTGTGCCCTGACTGGAGCTGGTATATGAGTATTCCACCTGCTCTGTATCACCAGGAAACATGCCAGAGGTATTTCCCCCATAGGGAGTTCCCACAGATTGGTGCAGCATAAAGAGACTGGAGCATAATATAGAAGCCATTTTGTTTGTTCCTTTTGCATCAAACTCCTCATATTATTAGGTATGTTAAATTGGCCAGGGAGGCAATAACTAGGGTTAGTGAGAAACATTTAACAACTAGAAAAGAAATGTCAAGATTTATGTATAGGGTTGTCAAGACTATTTTGAAGACCACAAAAAATTCTGAAGATGGAAAATAAGACTATTGCATACACTGAGAGAGAATAAAGTGATGCAATTTTTGTGATTAGAGGATTTAGAGTATTTATGGTACCAAGCAAATATTTGAACATCTTCCCTACTCAAAGAAGTGTCAGGCATTGCTAGGTGTTTAAAACATAGAACTGTGATAGAGCTATTGGTTCATAAAGCAAAAACAGATAAAAATGCTATTTAGTTCTTCTTCGGTTGCACTCTCTAATGTATATCCATCGTGCATTAATAAAACCCACAACGAGCAAATATTTCTGGGGAAAAAATGCTGCACCAGAACTGTCAAACAGGGAGTTAAATCCTTGCTAAATGCTTCTGCTTCCCATGCCTGAGAAAGTGGATAATTAGGGTTCCTGATGGAGGGAAATAGATCAGAATGGAATAAATGGCTTAAAATCAGGAAGCACTATCAAGATGGAGAGCCAGATTTTTAAAGGTATGTAAGCACATAAAGATGCATATAGGCATCTAGTGGGATTTTTAAAAGGGCCTAAGCATGTTAGGTGCCTAACTCTCATTAACTTCAGTGTGAGCTAAGGGCCAGATTTTGAAAGGTATTTAGGTACCTGAGAATTGCAGGTGGACATCTAATGGACTGTAGGCACACAGGTGCTTTTGAAAATCCCACTAGATGACTATATGCATCTCTCGGCACCTAAATACCTCTAAAAATCTGGCCCAGAGAGCTACTAGTTATCAGGAAGAGGGAAGGGCTAAACAAGGAGAGCTAGAGAGAGGCCACATTTGTGGAAGCAGGCTCTGATCTAACTCTCCATAGGTCAGGGATCGGCAACCTTTGGCACATGGCGGGAAGCAGCGGCGACCACATCCCTCGGCCTGCACTGCTTCTTGCAACCCCCATTGGCCTGGAGCAGCGAACCGTGGCCAGTGGGAGCCACGATCGGCTGAACCTGCAGATGCAGCAGGTAAACAAACCGGCCCACCAGGGTGCTTACCCTGGCGGGCTGCAGGCCAAAGGTTGCCGATCCCTGCCATAGGCAATGAGAGAATCACTGACAGGAGCAGGATTTGTCCTGAAATTTGCAAGATAAGGCATTTTTGCTGCCAAGAAGGTTAGATGTGGCAACAAAAGGCTTCTGAGGAAGCAACCCCCTGATCAGATTCAGGATTTGCTCTCTGATTGATACAGCATTTGGTATCGCCAAGAGCCACTGCATTTTGGACCCACACGGAAGAAGATGGAAATTTACACCACATTTAGGTCTAGTCATTTCAACTCCTTATGCGATCCTTTCCCCAAAGTTGCAAACATCCCAGCTCTGAGCGTGTCGCCCCCACTCCTATTCACTGGCCCAGTATGAGGTTGTTCAAGATAGGGAAAGTCTGCCTTGTGACTTTTTACACAACTTTGGGAAACTGGGCCTGAGGCTCCTCTGTGTGCTATTCATTGTGTGTCAGTGTGTATTCACGTCAGACCAGACTCACTCAGACAAACCACCAGGAACAAGCTTTTATTTCGTAAAGCAGCATAGAACAGGATTACAGTCCAGCAGCCTCCTCTCTGCTTGCCCGCTATGTGCTCCCAGCTTCAGTCAGTGCCGAAACTTCCTGCTGGGAGGGCAGAAGGTACATCCTGGCAGGAACCAGGAAGTTCTCCCAACATGCTGCAGTTTATAGTCCACAACTTGTAGGTCCCATGGCTGCACTTGACCTTGGGCTACAAGTACACAATAGAATTCATACTGTGTCTATTTAAGCCAGGATATGTCTACACTAGAAACGCTACAGAGGTGCAGCTGCAGGGATGTAGCTGTGCTGCTGTAGTGCAGACATATAATACAGTGATGGAAAAGATCCTTCCATCACTCTAGTAAGTTCAGGAGGTGGCAGCTAGCTCAACTGAAGAATTCTCCTGTCGACCTAGAGGTATCTACACTGGGGCTTAGGTCGGCTCAACCTCACTGGACATGGCATGAACCATGGGTGATGTAGTAGGTAGACCTAACTTTGTAGATTAGGCCAGGCCTAAAATAGCTGAGGTGTGCAAAGGCCTGTTTGGGGAACAGCTGATGACACAGTATTAGTAACAGAGCTAAGCCCATTTGCACTGGCTCTGAGAGGTGTGAACTGCCCCATGCATTGAAATGGGGTGTTAACTGCAAGATCCACTTGGATCCTGTGGTCTATGTCTACACTTCAACTGGAAGCAAGCCTTCCAGCCCAGGTGGACAGACTCATGCTAGAGCTGGAGCTGGAGAGCTAAAGATAGCTGCCTGGAGGACATTATGGCTTGGCCACAGCTCGGCCTCTCAAGCTTATCAACGGCCCCTGTGGGTCTGAGCTCTGGTGGCTAGCCCAAGTCTTCACTGGAACTGCAACCTCCACACTTCTATTTTTAGCATGCTAGCTTGATCCCAGCTAGCACACGCCTGTTTAGCCAGGCTTGGAGGCTCACTCCCAGCTGCAATGTAAACATACTCTGGGAAACCCTGAGAACACCATTCAACCCACCCAAGCATATATTTACTCCAGCAGCGGGAGTAAATACTAGAGGCCCTCCTGGTGTCACCCATGCCTGCTGGGAGTAAAGACCTCTGTTCCTTCCAAGGGGAGAGAAGACCCAACTGCTGCTCCTGAGGGATAAGAGTCTATTCCTGCCTTGCTAGGAGGGGAAGGGAGGCTCATCGTCACAGCCACTGCATGGACAATGGGTCTGTTTTGGGACAGGGTCTGTTCAATATCTTCATCAACGACTTAGATACTGGCATAGAAAGTACGCTTATTAAGTTTGCAGATGATACCAAACTGGGAGGGATTGCAACTGCTTTGGAGGATAGGGTCAAAATTCAAAATGATCTGGACAAATTGGAGAAATTTCTACTTTACCCTGAGGTAAACAGGATGAAGTTTAATAAAGACAAATGCAAAGTGCTCCATTTAGGAAGGAACAATCAGTTTCACACATACAGAATGGGAAGAGACTGTCTAGGAAGGAGTATGGCAGAAAGGGATCTAGGGGTTATAGTGGACCACAAACTAAATATGAGTCAACAGTGTGATGCTGTTGCAAAAAAAGCAAACGTGATTCTGGGATGCATTAACAGGTGTGTTGTGAGCAAGACATGAGAAGTCATTCTTCTGCTCTACTCTGCACTGGTTAGGCCTCAACTGGAGTATTGTGTCCAGTTCTGGGCACTGCATTTCAAGAAAGATGTGGAGAAATTGGAGAGAGTCCAGAGAAGAGCAACAAGAATGATTAAAGGTCTAGAGAACATGACCTATGAAGGAAGGCTGAAAGAATTGGGTTTGTTTAGTTTGGAAAAGAGAAGACTGAGAGGGGACATGATAGCAGTTTTCAGGTATCTAAATGGGTGTCATAAGGAGGTGGGAGAAAACTTGTTCATCTTAGCCTCTAAGGCTAGAACAAGAAGCAATGGGCTAAACTGCAGCAAGGGAGGTTTAGATTGGACATTAGGAAAAAGTTCCTAACTGTCAGGGTGGTTAAACATTGGAATAAATTGCCTAGGGAGGTTGTGGAATCTCCATCTCTGGAGATATTTAAGAGTAGATTAGATAAATGTCTATCAGGGATGGTCTAGACAGTATTTGGTCCTGCCATGAGGGCAGGGAACTGGACTCAATGACCTCTCAAGGTCCCTTCCAGTCCTAGAATCTATGAATCTATGAAAAGAGGTCCCTGACATGGGCGTGAATGAAGGGGTTTGCCTAGGGACCTGGACTGCATCAGTCCAGCTCTGGTTACTACACATCATGCACACTCATAAGTGTCATGATTCACTACATGACATGAGTAGTACATGACATGACACTACATGAGTAACTACATTTTCCAGACACACTCAAGGATGGATATTCTCATCACCATGATGGCCACTCACACAAAAATAGGTGGTTCACACCACACATTCACTTCTACTATGGATGCATGTCCAATACTTGCTTATCAAATCTGCAAACAGTTTAGTCAACTGCATGTCCAGCAGAGGATGCAGAATGCATATTACAGACTAGAGCAATATAAGGGTGGTAAACAAAGAAAAGGAGATGTTAAGCTACATGACAAGGAAACACACCTGAAAACAAGTGGCATCAAAAGAAAGGGAAAGGATAGTAATAAACCAACTAACAAGCAACATTAAAGTAGGCTGTAAGGAATTTAAAGGAGGAAGACAGCTTAGTAAACAAAACAACAGGACATATTATGAAATAATAGCTGGTTGCAGTGATTTTTCTATACATTGAATCTGGAAAAAATTAATTACTTATGGCTCCTGTAATACTTCTTACGCTTAGTACACATAAAACTATGGGTGAAAGAAGAAAATGAAGGCAGCAGTTCTGACAAGCCAAGGACACACAGCTTTTAGTAAAATATATATTGCTGGTGACAGAATGAGGTTTTATAAGAGTTATCACGGATATTAGACAAAGATTTGTATACTTTCAGCAAAGTGTTTGAGGACTACTGTTAACTACTGAAGCTGCATTCACATTATAGAAAATAATGCTGAAAAATATATTCTGTGTCTGTATTAAAAGAACTAAATAATAAAATAGACTTTTTTTTATGTAATATTTTTCTATAGCTTTCAAAGCGTCTTAAGAAGATGAGAAAGCACCATTATTTCCATTCTACAGATGGGGAAACAGATACAGAGAGAGAGTTCAGGTGATTTGTCCAAGGTCAAACAGTAAATCAGCACCACACTGAGATTAAAGACTAGAATTCCTCATCCCCAACTCCAGCCTCTTATGCCAGGTAGAAGGGCTGGGGCAGCATAAAAAGGACCTAAAAGCCTCGTCTCCCTCAAAGGGAGGCTTTCCTGGACTGGCACTGTAATGGACAGCCACAAGGTAGACTTCTGAGATCCTTTTGTAAGTCCTGGCATAGGGCTGCAGCATGGATTGGGGAGATTCCAAGTAGCATTGTGGTCCACAGGTCAGGGGAGAGCAGCTGCTGTAACCTGAACAGGGCCTGACGGCTAAATTATGCCAGGGCCCTCTCCAGCTCCCAGAGCAGTCTAGAAACAGGAGGGCACAAAGCACCGCTCCCCTACCCCCTTGAACTAAGAGTTCTGTGCTGTGCCTTAGAGATGCAGCACAAAATCTCATCCCATGGATGAAATCCTGGCCTTATTATATTGAGAGTTTTGCCATTGACTGTCTCCTCCAAGTTCTCCTCATTGCCACTCAATTGGCCTATTCACTAAATCCTGATAGCAGCATGGTTCCACTGTAGTATGTTATCTTTACAAATATGTGAAGGCTGTAACTAGCAAGGGAAAGGAATTCTTTAGCAAAAAAAGCCTCTAACTAAAGAAAAGGGAAGTTTAAGTTAAGGAAAGTTTATCAGAAAAACAGGTCCTAACAGTGAGCTCTGTTAAAGAGTCTTTCAAGGGAGCTGGATAAATCCATACTTGTTGAAATATTTAAAACTAGATTGAGCCAATTAGTAGAAAATATACTATAAAGGACAATGCTGAACTGGCCAAGGCGGATGAGCTAGATTATCCAGCGGGATTTTTCTATGATGTCTAAGTTTATGACTTCACTCTGCTTGCCTGTTTCTCAAATGAGGTTTGATCAGAATGAATCTGTTATTTCCATATTTCTGAGCTTTCAAACCTTTAAAAGTCCCACTTGTCCACTAAATTTTGAAAATGGAACATGAGGTTTTTAAATATGACTCCCATTAAAATCAGTGGCAGTCATGCAGACCAGAGCCCCACAGAGCTTTTGAGTATTTAACACTTCCACTGTTAAGGCTTATAAATTATCTTTAATATCAGTGTTCTCTCTTCTTATCAGACATGTTTCTGTTCACTCAGTTATCTTTTTAAGAAATAAATGCAGTTGATGTTCTCATGTGTCTTTATTGCAGGCAACGTTTTGCTCTTTCCCTCTGGCATTCTGATGGAAGCAGGTGAAAGCATCCCCTCTTAACAACACTGGATTTCATGAGAGGATGTCTGAAATCAGAATGTAGAGAAAAATATAAGAATTGAACTTATGGGGTTTGGTGGGTATTTTTTGGGGGAGGGGTATAGGGTTTGCATAGAATGTGGATGAAAATGAGAGGAAATATGCAATAGTCCTTTAATTAAACTTTTAAACTTTATGATGGTGGTGGTGGGTTTTTTGGGGGGAGGAGAGGTTGTTTTGATTTGAATCAATGTACTTGAAAAAACAGACCTATTCAGCACTGTACATTTTCTCCCCCCACCCCCTCTTTTTTGTGCAAACAGCTAGAGCCTTGCAGATTCACATGTTGCTAAAGAAAAATATTGTACAAAAAATTCTTCTCCAATACATCAGTGTTGCTTTTAGCTGGTTGCTGTGTTGAGTGTGCAGCAAAACTGCAATTGTGATAAAACCTACTGTATGTATTCGGATCAGGAGGAATTATATGAAAAGAGCAATTGATTACTCAGGCAGCTGAAAAGCTCACAGTACATTATTTATTAAAATGGATACTTGTTTGTATAATTGTTTATATTGTATATGCAAGTCCCATGGCCAGAGGCTGCAGAGAGAAAAGAGCTCTCTATTCCCTCTGTTGGTGAACAGGGAAAATTGCTGCCATAGGCAGCATCATTTGCATAGGCTACCTACCCACAATGCTTATAGTGACACTTGGGGAGTCATCATAATTGTACATAAATCTGGGGACAGGGGGGAAAGGGGAGCTTGGGCTTCTAGAGAAGGTAGAAAGTTTTTATTTTGTGATAAAGAGTTAATTTCTAAGCAGGTAGGACTCTACTCAAGGGTTTTAAATTCTCTTGGCTCTCCTTCCATGGTGAGTTATTTGTAAGAGCCTGTAAAAGTACAGCAGTAGTAAAGCTGCGTGGGTTTAACAGGGCCCCACCTACTCAACACCGTAATAACACTGAATCACAAAGTGGGGTTAGGTGGCACCTGCTGATAGGATCAGGTAAGCAGCTTCTTCGGGCTAGAGGCACACCTGCAGGAGCACTTGCACTACTGCTACCTGCTGATAGCAACCATGAGTGGGATTTGATGGATGAGTGAAGTGATACAACCAAGAAACTATTACCAGTGGGACATTTTCACCAGTGGGTGAGAAGGGAGTTAGATGGACTACTGCCAATGTTACCTGAAGCATGGGGGGATATTTAATTCTTTATTTGCATATACATTCTCTTGCTATGTTTCCCCAGATTTATGACTGTGTTCCCTTTCCCCTAATAAAGATTTTCTTGATGTACACAGTCTCAGAGCGCTCACAGTGCTCGGGCGAGTTCTGCCTATTAAGGGCACAGGCTTCTGGGTTGGGGTTCAAACTGGTTTAATTATTGGTGAAGGGGGACCCTAGATATATTGTACCCAGCCCTTTTTGCTGCTGTTAAGCCTTTGGCAAAAGGGTTACATAGAGATGAAACATTAAACTAATAGGCATTAAATCTAACTTTTGAAGCATATGTGTGTGTACATTTATGTGCACGATATATAACCTCTTTTGGGGAGATTTTCAAAGGGACAAGGAGTAGTTGGCAGATCACCCCTTCCCACCCTGCCCCCCAACCACAACACACACAGTAAACCAAGTAGGGATAAGCAGCAAAGAATCCTGTGGCACCTTATAGACTAACAGACGTTTTGCAGCATGAGCTTTCGTGGGTGAATACCCACTTCTTCACCCACGAAAGCTCATGCTGCAAAACGTCTGTTAGTCTATAAGGTGCCACAGGATTCTTTGCTGCTTTTACAGATCCAGACTAACACGGCTATCCCTCTGATACAAGTAGGGATATTGTCTCAAGGGGATGCAAATACTGGAGTTTGAGTTGGGCAGAAGTAATACAAAGCCAATAATCCCCTGAAAGATATTTGTACAGTGCCATCTGAACAAATTTTCATTTAGTATAGAAAATTAAAAAGGCAAGAATGGGACAATTTAGCACATACAAAGGCATAATTCTAAAAGGACAAAACATGCATATAAGTCCAAAACTACAGACTTGACACATGGTGTGCGCCATAGATTTATAAACAATCAATGGGAAAGGAATATTCTAAAATATTCTAAGGACACAATATTTTATTAATTCAGATAGGATTGTTTGCCTAAGTAGGGTCAGCAGGACTAGGCTATCTGTGGCACAAATGAAGAACAATCTTGTATGTATTTTCAATGATGGACTTTTTTATCTAGTCAAATATTTAAGATTGTGTTTGATGAAGGAATCACGAGCTGAGTTCCCTTCAATTTTGACATGTTTAATCCTTAATGTAAGGGATTTATCTGCCAATCTATTTATAACATAATCATCCCTTTGGTCTCTGAGTACCACCAATATAACAACATATGGATTACTCCAAAGAATGAATTTTTCCTCTTGCTTAAAGCTGGGCTGAGAAGTGTAGATGGTTTATTCTACGTGTATTATTTTGGAATCTTTGAGAAATTATTGTCATGGACATACTGTCTTGGTCTCTTCGTGTGTTTTTCTTGTAATGCTTAACATCAGCAGAATTTAAACACCCATATTTTGGATGTGTAAGACCAAGGGCCACCTGTGACCATAAGAGATCCTATGGCATATTTTGTTTATATTAGTATCCTGGCGAAATGTCAGTCTATTCTGCCTACTACCTCCTGTCAGTTGTACCATTTGCTTCAATTTGATACAGTATGCTTCCTTACTTGCTGAGATAAATATCTCTGTATTGTTTCTGTGCACTGTTAAATGTCTGTCTCATCCTTTCTCTGCCTTATATTGATGTTGTGAGATCTTAATTAATTATGGTTTGCCAAGCACTTCGAGATCTTTGAATGAAAAAATGCTATAGTCATTGTTCAACAGCAGCAATGCATGTGTTATTCTGGAGGATAAAAGAGAAACTGTAGATGAGTGAGCATGAAACAAAAGATTTATGGAACATATGCTTCTGGTACCAACAGGTGCTGAATAATACAGAGTGCGTAAAAGATGCTATCATTACTACGTGAGTCAACATCTGTGCCTATAGCGAATCATTCAGAAAAGGGCTGAAAGCAGACACAAAAAACAGCCTTAATATTCAAGTTATTATGAAACTGCTTCTATAGTTCACCCTGCCTGGAAGCCTCATTAGCTACACAGCATATCTATGACAAAGTCTAAATTTAGGAATACATGCGGGGTATCTAGACAATGGGTGCTCAGCAGAGAATCTAATTTTCTTCAAGTTTTACTGGAATGTTTTTTAATGATTCTGCTTTTGTTTCATATATGAAAGGCCATCAGCTGTATTCCACTGATTAATGCACCCTGCTCTTTGGGCCTTCATGAGTCCCATGAAATTCAATAGAATTAGGACATTAACTCCTTTATAAATTTCAACCCTTATCCTTGCTATTAAGGGCTCTGAACATCCTGTATCGAACCAATATGGCCTATGCTTTGATACAGTATTCCAGGGGTCGGCAACCTATGGCACGCAAGCCGATTTTGAGTGGCATGCTGCCGCGGTCCCGGCCCTCAGTCCCCCCCATCGCCCACCGCTCTCCCCTGCAGGGGCAGGAGGCAGAAGCTTGGTCCTGCGGCAGCCATGCTTCCCCCCTCCCCTGCTTCTTCCCCCAGCATGGTGCTTTCCTGCCCCTCCCCCCTCCTTCCCCACACCAATCAGCTGATGGCCCTGGGGGACGGGAGGGGGAAGAGCGGCAGCGTGCACACAGCTCCATAGAGGAGACAGAGAAGAGGCAGGGACGGGGCCTTGGGGAAGGGGGTGGGACGGGGCATATCCCTTCCAGCCCCCTGTCATGAGCCGCTCAGGGCAGGGGGCTGGGAGCACCCCCCATGAGCCAAGCACCCCAGCCCTCTCCCATGACCCTGGAAGCCCCCCCACACCCAGCCTTCTGCCCTACACCCCCCACACCCTCCAGCCCTCTTCCCTGACCCCTGAACCCCCCCCACACCCAGCCTTCTGCCCTGCACCCCCCACACACCCCCAGACCTCTGACCTGAACACCCCCACACCCCCACTGCCCTCTGCCCTGACCCCACACACACACCCAGCCTTCTGCCTTGCACCCCCTACATCCCCACTGCCCTCTGCCATGACCTCTGAACCTTCCCACACACCCAGCCTTCTGCCCTGCACCCCCCACACCCTCCAGCCCTCTTCCCTGACCCCTGAACCCCCCCCCCCACACCCAGCCTTCTGCCCTGCACCCCCCCCAGGTCTGGGGACCCGGCCGCAGGCCCCACTCAGCCCGCTGACGGCCTAGGTGAACAGAACCCCAGGCTGGCAGCGAGCTGAGCAGGCTGGCGGCGTAAGATCAGCATTTTAATTTAATTTTAAATGAATCTTCCTAAACATTTTGAAAACCATGTTTACTTTACATATAACAATAGTATAGTTATATAATATAGACTTATAGAAAGAGACCATCTAAAAATGTTAAAATGTATTACTGGCACGCGAAACCTTAAATTAGAGTGAATAAATGAAGGCTCGGCACACCCAGGGCTGGGTCCAGGCACCAGCTTATCAAGCAGGTGCTTGGGGCGGCAACTCCGGAGAGGGGCGGTACTTTCATGTATTCGGCGGAGGGTCCCTCACTCCCGCTGAATTGCCGCAGATCGCGATTGCAGCTTTTTTTTTTTTTTTTTTTTTGTTTTGTTTGCTGCTTGGGGCGGCCAAACCCCTGGAGCCGGCCCTGAGCACACCACTTCTGAAAGGTTGCCGATCCCTGCAGTATTCCATTTCCTGTGCTCCTCTCACTCTCTCTCGCATCACTTCCTACTTTTTTCTCTTCATTCCCTCTTTACCTCATGCCTAACTGCTTTCTTTGTATTCTTCTCTCACTCCCACCTTCCTTCTTCTGTGCTGCCTCTTAAGCCTTGAATTCCATCCTTATTCTTGTGTAGTCTTAATTCTTTCAGGTTCCTACCTCAGTATACCTCATACTTACCCAAATTCAATTCAGTCTTGATCCAATACCTGAATTATTATTATTAGTGCTGTAATGTCTAAGGATTAGTTCCACAAAGGGGGCTTAGACGCAGCATCACAGTGCATCTTACTTGCTCCTCTGGCCGATCACTGGCTAGCTGCTCACCGCGCCCCTCCACCAGCCACCCTGCTACCCGCTCATCGTGCCTCTTTGCCGCTCCCCTGAGCCCTCTCATCATGCCTCTCTGCTGCCACCCTGCAGGCTGTCAGTCACCTTCTGCCTCTGTGCTATGACCTCTGCGCATCAGTCTCAGTGATTTTCAGCTCTTTTGCAGGCTGGGCAGAAACACTGCCCCCATCTCAAGTGATATCAGCTCTCAGTGATTTTAGCTGTTAACAGGCAGGGCATAAACAATCCTATTACATGTGGTTTCAGTTCTGATTGAGCAATTAGAATAACAAAAGAGCTTCCTAATGAAATTTATTTAGCTCTATTCTTCAAACAGTGGGGAAGAAAAGGTTAATTTAGTCTAGAGAGAAGGGTAGCATCCTGACTAGAACACTGGGATTCCTGTTATCCCCCTGTTACTTTCACAGGGCTCTGACATTTGAGCCCCTGCTTAATGACATTCTTTAAAGTGAGGGTGCCACCCCTCATTTGGGACAGGTTAAGCACAGTCCTACTTTCCTGCATTGCTACAACAACAACACTAGTAACCATATTTCAGTACCCCTGTATTCAGTACAATGGCCATTTGTACCCAACACCAGCCAGAGTTAATCCTTTGATACAGCTGTAAATGATGAATAGGTAAACAGAGCAGGAGCCAATTGTATTTACATAAACACACCCATAGTCTCTTCCTCTCCCAGCTAGCTGTCAGGGAGCATTCATTCAGACCCTGCTTACATTCTCCCTCCAGATGAGAATTTGTCATCCCAGCAAATCACACTCCAGATTATACCAACTACATGAATTCTCCTCAAAGGGTCTGAGGAAACCCACTATGGCTGCCACAAGCTGATGAGCTAAGCGTATCACTCTCTCCCTAACCACTCTGACCTCTTTTATCAGCTGAGAGTAATGTGGGGAACATTCCTGTCTCTCTCTTAACCGGAGATGAAGTAGAATCAGGTTCTGATATTGAGTTCTTCTTACAATTTGAGTTAGTCTGGTTTGATCCATCTGCTCAGCAGTCACTGCTCCCCTCTTGACAGCTCCCTGAAGCAACCTCTCCAGCCTCTGTATATAGGCTGAAACCTTCTTTCCCCTTCACTGTCGGGAGTTAAGGAACTTACAATAATTGTCCTCAGAGCCCTCTATACTTCCAAAGGTGTACTCGAGGGCTAGGCAGTCCTTCACACTGTCCCCAGAGTTAGTGAGCTTCAGGGTGCAAATCATGTCTAATACTGGACCCCTGAGGCTCTCTACTACACAACTTCGCTTTTCTATATCTGGTACAGCCCACTCCTGCAGCATTTCAGTGGTATGCTCTAACCATGATTCAAACTCCTCTTCCCCAGGTGTTGGGATGGGACCCCCAACAAAAAACCTTAACTTACGATAGGAGCTTGACATAGCATGGGACAACCACCTTTTCCAATGCTTGCCCCAGTGCTTTTGCCCAATCATCGGCTGAGGCTGCAGCCCCTGAGCTAGGGGCTGCTGAGCCAGGGCCCAACAAACTTGACATATTAGCCGTTATATAAACAGTGATTTTCTCAAAATATAAACACAATTGTTTCTCAACTTAGTGAATCACTCAAGATGTGCTTGCAAGGGGTACAGACCCAGTATCCCTGCTGAGCCTCTACCACATGAGGTAAAAGCCAACTGGCTCTTAGCTGGGAGTCAGTCAGTCTCTCTCGCTTAGGTACTTGGGGATATGTACGACTTTAAGCATGTGGGTAATCGCAATGAATTTCATGGGACTGTTTAAAGTGTTTGCAGGATCAGAGCCTACGAATGCAGAATTAAACTCTACAGGAAATACATTGCCCTTATTCCAAATTACATTGCTGTATCATGATAGCTTTTCTTTAGGTGTTCATTTTTCTCTGTAACCCAAATGTATAACTTCTCCTTTTAATTATAATTCTATGTGCTTGGGCACAGTATCATACTGAAATTGACTCACTTCTTACTAGTTCCAAGGTTATATTGAAACATGCACTGTAGCCTACTCTAATATGGACAGGAGACAATATAACTAAGAAATATTTTCAAAGTGCAAGCTTCCTGCAGCTTGTTTCTGACAAGAGGATGTAATAAAATGTTGAAATTCATATTCTTGGGAATTATGAACCCACTTTGTAGTTGGTAATATTACAACATAAATATTGCTGTTCACTTTCAACAAACATGAGAGTTACATGTGTATTTCAAGTGCAATTTATAGATGTCTAGCAATGTGACTACAAGTACAGCTAGATAGCTACTGAGTCTAACTTTTTAGCCTCAGCTGTGGCAATTCAGCTGAATTCCCTTATTTTGTGAATCTGGGGCCCTTTCTTATACCACTTCAAGATAAGTTCAACTGGAACTTTTTTTGGCAACATATTTGGGGTTGTGAAATAATCAGAACACAGTACCTTAAAAAAAAAAAGCAGTGTTGCTGCTATTGCCAGCTTCTCCATTATTTCTAGGAAGAGGATTTTTTTAAAGTATTTAGGTGTATAAGGATGCAGATAGGTAGCTAGTGGGATTTTCAAATTGAAATCAACGGGAGTTAGGTACCCACATATTTCTAAAAATCCCACTAGGTGCTCATCTGCATCCTTAGGAGCCTAAATACCTTTTCAAACAGTGATTGTTGCTGGGGTCTTCATAACAAATGTTGTTGTAGCTGGTACATAGATAATTAACTCCACAGAACTGAAAAAAAAAGTTATGCCATCAGTTAGTTCTGGGGAGCAATCACCTACTTAAACTGTGTGGCATCTGCATATTCTTCTTTGGCACATACATTGATTTGTCATTGTGGGGAAGCGCTGTGTTAGGATATAGATATTTAGGCCTGTTTGCATAGGCCTATACTTTAAGAATTTAGGTGCATTTTTATTACTTAGCTAAATATAGAAGTATAAAAGCCCTGATGCTGCCAGCCCTGAGGGTTGGGTGTCTGCTATTCCAGCCCAACCTGGCGACTCAGGTTGCTGTTTGCACGGCTGGAAATCACTCAGGGATGGAAAAGACTCACCACTACCGTGAGGTAGGCCCTTTGCTGGAGCAGGTTTGTTCCATACTCTCTGTGTTACAGGATTTAATTCCGGCTCCTTCTAACTGGCAAGGCCCGGGGTTCCACCTCTCCCTCCAAGATGCTGATGAGCACCTAAGAACTCCCGCCCTGTGCAACTCATTCCTGACATTCGCCCAAATGCAGGGTCCCTTGATTTAATCTTGTTTTCCATCATGTGGAGCCCCCTTTTCCAGTCTAACTGCTCACCATAGGTAAGGGTCATGCCCTCCTTGTCTTCCGAATGGCTAGGCAGCAGTTCTACAGAAAAGGACCTAGGGGTTACAGTGGACGAGAAGCTGGATATGAGTCAACAGCATGCCCTTGTTGCCAAGAAGGCTAATGGCATTTTGGGCTGTATAAGTAGGAGCATTGCCAGCAGATCGAGGGATGTGATCATTCCCCGTTACTCGATATTGGTGAGGCCTCATCTGGAGTACTGTGTCCAGTTTTGGGCCCCACACTACAAGAAGGATGTGGAAAAATTGGAAAGAGTCCAGTGGAGGGCAACAAAAATGATTAGGGGACTGGAGCACATGATTTATGAGGAGAGGCTGAGAGAACTGGGATTGTTTAGTCTGCAGAAGAGAAGAATGAGGGGGGATTTGATAGCTGCTTCAAATACCTGAAAGAGGGTTCCAAAGAGGATGGATCTAGGCTGTTCTCAGTGGTAGCAGATGACAGAACAAGGAGTAATGGTCTCAAGTTGCAGTGGGGGAGGTTTAGGTTGGATATTGGGAAAAACTTTTTCACTAGGATGGTGGGGAAGCACTGCAATGGGTTACCTAGGGAGGTGGTGGAATCTCCTTCCTTAGAGGTTTTTAAGGTCAGGCTTGACAAAGCCCTGGCTGGGATGATTTAGTTGGGAATTGGTCCTGCTTTGAGCAGGTGGTTGGACTAGATGACCTCCTGAGGTCCCTTCCAACCCTGATATTCTACGAGTCTATGAAAAGAAAGAATTAAAAAGTTACTGTTTGTTTGTGTAAGGGCCTTTTTTTTTACTGTGACAGTTTAAGGCCCTGTTTTTAGGCTAAGCAGCAGGGGCCAGCCATAAGCTGGGAAATGTATGGTTACATTTTTACATTTTAAACTAGTTACATTGATATAAGGTGCAATTGGACTGTTAGAAATACAATTTTGTTTTGATATTTTTATTACATTCAGAGAAAGGGAAGCGCCTAGAAGATGTAAAAGGAAACTTAGTTTGATAGCATTTTGGATGGCAAGAACTTACTTATTAATAGCTGGAATGTGAAATTTTTATTTTTGTATTGTTTTATTACTGTAGTCTTTACTTTTTTATTGTTTGTATAATTTTTGTTTGGTTTTATGATTGTTTTTGTCTGCTGTATAATTAATTTTGTTGGGTGTAAACCAATTAAGGTGGTGGAATATAATTGTTAAATAATTATAAACAACAAAATTTTAGGATTGGTTAGTTAAATTTTAGTAAAATAATTGGTTACGGTATAGCTAAGCAAAACTTAAGTTTTACTATATAGTTTGCAGTTAATTAGGAAGTGTGGTGGGGAATGGGAACGGGGGGGGGAATTGGAATTATGTTTTGCTAAGCGCGGGGGGTGGGAATGGGAACAGGGACACAGGCAAGAGCTGGGAAGGGGGACAGTGAGGAAAGAAACTGGAATTATGCTGCTGGAAGTTTATCTCAATAAACACTGAATTGTTTGCACCTTTGGACTTTGGGTATTGTTGTTTTTGTTTATGCGAGAAGGACCAGGGAAATGAGAGGGTGAAGGAATAAGCCCACTAACATCTCGGTGCCGTGACTCAGATGCATCATATCAAATAGGTAAGTGGCAGCCTGTAAGTCCCCCTCCCCAACAGTCCATGCAATTTCTTGGAGGGGGGTATAGCAAACTCTCATAATGGTAGTTGCAGGTTCTGGCAAGCCAGGGTAAAGGATGTTTTAAATAAATGAATTAAAAAAACCAAAAAATAGGGCCCATACCAGGTGCAGGGGTCAACCTGGGATAAAATTAAAAAGGAAATGGAGAAAGTGTTAGGGAACCCAGAGGGATGGGGGGTGTCTGAGGAGCCCACCCTCCTTTGGTATATGGGTAGTAAAAAAAGTCCCTGCCCATTGAAATTAAATGCCTTCCAGGGAAAGGCACTTCAGTCCACTTGTAAAAGGTTTTAAGTAAGGGCAGCATTATGGGAAGCTGCCAGTAATCTTTCAAGGCCTGGTCTACACTGGGGGGGGTGTTGAAGTAAGATACGCAACTTCAGCTACGGGAATACCATAGCTGAAGTCGATGTATCTTATTCCAACTTACCTCCCGTCCTCATGGTGCTGGATCGACGGCCGCGTCTCCCCCATCCACTCTGCTACCGCCGCTCACTCTGGTGGAGTTCCGGAGTCGACGGGGAGTGCGTTCATGGATTGATCGCTACCCGCTGATATAGCGAGTAGTCTGGATGTACCCCAAGTTTGGTGCTGCTTCAGCAAGGGCTGCTGAAGGGTTGTAAATTAGTTATGGGTGGTTAACAATAATTTGGCACAACAGGGTTTAAAGTCAAAAGCAAAGTTAACAGACCACCTTTAGAGACAGGAGCTGAGACTTGGTGCTGCCAAATACAGAAGATTTTAAGCCTGGAGGTGGGGTGTTCTGTGAATAGATGCAACTATTGCCATCCATCATTTATAGGCTACAGGATTTGTGGAACTAGACATGTGACAAAAACCCTAGGGCAAGAGTAGTTCCCCCCTCCCCAGTATAGTCAAGGGCCTGACTCCAGAGAAAATAATAAAAACCAACAATAATGAGAATAATAAATAAATAAAAAGAAGATTTCAGTGTCCATTCAAAGCATCTGGCAGTCTGGATTTGGTCCGCAGTCCAACTATTGACTATCCCAGTCATATAGATACTAAATACCAGAGGGTAAAACACTATACTGAAATTCTTGATTGTGGGCCATGCATATGAGGTGTTTTCAGTGACATGGGAAGACAAGAATATTGAAGGGGAAAAAATCTACTATCCCTATGGAACAGTCAACCCATTTCTATAAATTGGATAACTTGCTACAACAGCATGCAGAAGTGGTAATATGTTTATGTAGATACTTTAGATCCAAGATGAATTTGAATCTTAAAATTACTTTTTAAATATCCAAGAAGTTTAGAAGTAGACTTCCATGATATTTAAGAAAGGGATTTTTTCTTCTTTTGAGATGGTCATGCAGTGGGAAGCTAAGATTTGACATGGCTTAAGGAAGAAAATTGTCTCAGGCAGGGGTCATGCTGAGTCTTCATGCATACACTCTAATTTAAGGCTTTGCGTGCCAGTAATACATTTTAACGCTTTTTAGAAGGTCTCTCTAAGTCTATAATATATAACCAAACTACTGTTATATGTAAAGTAAACAAGGTTTTCAAAATGTTTCAGAAGCTTTATTTAAAATTAAATTAAAATGCAGATCTTATTAGTTTAGTGTGATCCTTGCCCTTGCTTTTCCTTGCTGAGTTTTCCAATGTCCGGTGGCACCTATTTAGATACTTTAAGCTGCACACAGGCTTCTGAGTTATCAGCTGATAACCAGCTGGCAGGTGGTGAGCGGCTGGAACCCCAGATCGGCAGCTGAGGTGAGTGGAGCTGGCGGCTGGTAGGGCTGAGCGGGACCGGAAGCCTGGACCCTGTCTGGCAGGGGGCCTGTGCTGGAACTCCAACCGGAAGCAAGGTGAGTGGAGCTGAGGGGACCCCGGCTGGCAAGGGGCCAGCAGCCGGAACCCCAGAGCGGCAGCAGGCTGAGTGGGTCAGCCCACCCAGCTCTGGGGTTTCAGGAGTGGGCTGAGCATCTCCGCCAGCCCCCCTCTGGGGTTTCGGCCACCGGCTCCTGCCAGCTGGGGTCTCAGCCCACTGTCAGCCTGGGGTTCCTTCCCCCAGGCCAGCAGCGGGAACCCCAGAGCGGTGGCGTGCTGAGCGGCTCAGCCCGCCCCATGTGCTATCAAAAATCGGCTTGCATGCTACCTTTGGCACGTGTGCTGTAGGTTGCTGACTCCTGGTCTAAGGAATTGGAAACATCCCTACCTAGCCAGTTCTAATGAGTACACACTCAGTGGTCTGAGAAACTACTTCTTCAGCTGTTGAAGAGAGGTTCTGTCTTCCGTCTCCTAATGAATAGAGATACTATTATGTAATAATAGTGGCAATAGAAGTTAAATGGAAGGCAGGTGGTCACAGTTAGAATTACTTTAGACTTCTGCTGTAGGGACACAGGTGATTTTGAAAAAACTATGTTGAGGGAAAGGCCAGTGGTAGACAACCTTGATTAGCTAAAGGCATTCTGGTGCTGGCCAGAGAACAGAATTCTGTAGCCAAGAGATCTTCCCATGTCAGAGATCTATTTTGCCTAACTAATATATGCTCCCCAAACAAATTATTGTAATCAAATGTTAAAATAATTATCCTTCTCTGAATGGCTGGGGGGGAATCTGGAAGCGGTAAAACCAACAGGTTCTTTTAACCAGTGATGCATGAGACTGAGCATTGCCTGAGGTCTAGAAAGCATTCTCTGCCATAGTGAATGGGTGCACGGATGAATTCATATCCTCATCACAGAGCAAAGATCTTTCTTGTTTCTTTGATGAGACCTGAATTATTTCTTCTATCAGATAGGAAGAAGGTCTAGCTCATGGAACCCACCTGGAAAT
The DNA here is from genome assembly GCF_020497125.1 of Mauremys mutica. NCBI lineage: Eukaryota > Metazoa > Chordata > Testudines > Geoemydidae > Mauremys > Mauremys mutica. Next base: position 34,694,052 of record NC_059073.1, on the reverse strand, counting down.
TACTGATGTTTACATACCTGCCTAGTTTGCTATAGTAACCATCTCAAGCTGTTTTACCTGTAGAGGGGAGCTATGTAGTTGATGGGTTATAAACCCATAGGAGAAAAATGACTGTGGTGCAGTTTTTCTTCATTGTGCTTTATGTCCAAGGTATGCGACATGAGTGTTCTTTGGAATGCAGTTTTAAATTCCAAATAAATGCAGCTTTGTTCAGTGAAGCAAATTAGTTTTTCAGCGGAAGAGAACTGGCAGCATAAATCGTCTATGAAACAGGCATACTGGTCTCATGTTAAACAAAGATTTCTACAAAATATTTAACTTAAATATCAGTATCTTATCTTAAATAATGACAAAACAGAAAAAAGCCCACAGTTTTCATATGGAATGAAACACAGCTGCATAGCACAACAGGTGATAAAGGCCAGATAAAGATGTAGATTTACATATAAAACATGAAATTCACCCACACTGCAGAGGGCCAACACACCTGCAAATGGAGAGTCTATTCGGAGTGCCCAAGCACCCTCTACACACCATGGAAACCTGTTCTTACCAGCCTCATATAGATCACCATGGGAAAGCTATGAGCAGCGCAGGTCAGGGAAGGGGCCACAGGCTCTATGCTAATGAAGATCCACTACTGTATACAAATGGCAAAGAACAGTCGCCCTGCTCTCCCCAACCCCTCCACACTCCACTCCCATAAAGCTCAATTGCTCAGGCTTTAAGTGGGTGGAGTGGAAATTCACCCAAAGAGAATTGACTGTTTTGCTAACAGAAGGAATCTAAAGAGGGCAGATCTGGGGCCAGGGTCCTGGCAAGGGACAGGCAGCAGTGTACGTTAATGCTGACAGGACCACCGTTGACTTATGATAGCATAATTTTATGGATTTAGAGGGCAAAAATGCTGCAGAGAGAGGGGACACCCCAACCCTTTCTGTCCCTAGTACAACAGTGCTGATCCCAAGGACTTGGGGTGAATGAGATTCTGAAGCATGTGACCTCCCCTACCCCAGCAGCCATTTGAGTATCTAATGATTAGAGGGCTTAGCCCTCTGTCCATTCCACACAGGATCACCTTGCATCCCCCTTGCTCCCAAGAAGAGAAGATTATGATATTAAATATATGTGTACCTGTCCGCTACTTGGTTTTTCCCATGTAGGTGATAATCTGGACTAGGATACTTTGAAAGCTACACTGCTGTGATTTGTGCAGGTTATCACCAAAGGCTTGGATTTGTATTTAGGATTCATTTAAAATAATGAAGACAAATCAGAAAAAACAAAATCAAGGATTTAACAAAGCAAATGTAAATCACAATAGTTTAATTTCCAGAACTTTCTGTGCATAATTCCTCTTACACTAGTGCAAGTCAGGAAGAATTTCCACTGAAATCAATGAGTTCTACCAGCATAAAACTATTTACATAAATCTGCATATTTCCTACTTGCAAGTAACCCAACTATCTCCATTTTCTGCTGTTACACTGTTGTAATTGGTTTGTCTTCATTATCTTAAATAAGTCTTACACTGACATTTCAGCAGTATGGCTCCGGAAAAAGAGTTTTCTTACATTTCACAGGAGATGTCAGCACTGCTGTTTAGTGCAAAAACGTGTACTGTATCAGCTTCTGACTCAACAGCAACACATGCATATTTCTCACAGTGGAAGATTTTTTTCCCCAGTAGCAGCATTCTGAATGAGTTTAGCATGAAATACCGAACAAGTGTTCTTAATAAATTTCCATTGAGCAAGAGAACAGGTCAGATAGTGTCTACATGTGTTTGTTTTTCTCTTAACTCCCAAAATCATTCATCACATTTTAACACTTATTCCACTGGCCCATTTGCTCCCAGAAAACACAGAGCAAATTCTGCTCAGTATGGCAATGCATCTCACTATACCACTGCATCTTGGATTTTGTAGGTATTACCACCATCCGCCGCCAACATTAATTGGAAAAAAAAGAAAGAAAGAAATGGGATGTGTCCAGTGTTCTGAAAGAAGATGCTGCCCAGTATACAAAAAACAGCGACTGTCTTGGCAAAACCAGGCTGTATAGTCACTTTAGGTAATGGGACCCAAACAGCCAGATGCACTATTCCAGTATATTGTATTTGAGAATCAAGAAACTGCTTTGAATCTCCTTGGTTCCTGTAACCTAAAGTCTCTCAGCTCTGGCTCATGCACCATAACAAGAGAAATATATGTATTTTTCTCAAATGGGTTAAGAATAAGGCTAAGATTATGTCATGGAGGTCACAGAGATTCAGCCTGGGGTGGTGGGGCTGCTTCGGTCAGGTGGCAGGACCCCCCTGCAGCTCCCAGCAGTGGGTCTTGGAACGCCAAGCTGCCTCAGGCAGCAAGGGGAGCCCCACATCTCCAAACTGCCTCAGGCACTGGGTAGACCCCAGAGATCTCAGCCAACACAGGCAGCAAGGGGGACCCTGGATCTCTGAGCCACCACAGGTACAGCGGGACCCTGGAGGTACAGCAGTGGTGGGCGTTGGATCCCCCCGCCCCATTTTGTTACAGTTATTTTTAGTAGAAGTCAGGGACAGGTCACAGGATTCTGTGATTTTTTGTTTATTGTCCGTGACTTAGAAAAAATGACAAAATCTTAACCTTAGTTAAGAACTCTGAGTATGTGTAGTTTCTGCTACATTGCTCAAGATTAGATTGTGCCTTGTAGGGATTGGGGTGGATCTAGGTCACATCACTCCAAGAGGAGCACTGTACAGTAACTCCTCACTTAAAGTCATCCAGGTTAACACTGTTTCGTTGTTATGTTGCTGATCAATTAGGGAACATGCTCGTTTAAAGTTGTGCAATGCTCCCGTCTAACATCATTTGGCAGCCGCCTGCTTTGTCCACTGCTTGCAGGAAGAGCAGCCTGTTGCAGCTAGCTGGTGGGGGCTTAGAACCGGGGTGGACTGGCAGCCCCTCCCCCCAATCAGTTCCCCGCTCCCCTAAGTTCTCTGTGCAGCAGCTACCCAGCAGGCTAACAATTGCAGCTATCCCTCCCCCCACTGCCATGTGCTGCTCCTGCCCGCTGCCTTGGAGCTACTCCCTGAGACTCCTGCTTGCTGTGCGGGCGGTTGGGGGTGTCTGGAGGAATAGGAGATTCAATGTCAGGGTGTCCCCCTCTCCCTTGCTCTTGCACTCTGCTTACCCCATCTTCCATAGAGCAGGGGGGACACACGACAGGGCTCAGGACAGAGGGAACTTGCTGGCAGCAGCAGCTGCAGTCTCAACAAGCTGATCTAATTAACAAGGCAGTGTACTTAAAAGGGAAATACGCACCTCTCTCACATACACAGTGTATATCTCTGTCTGCGATGCTCTCTCCCCTCCCTCCATTCCTGTTGCCTTGTAGACTGAGGTCTGGTCTACACTACAATTTTAGGTCAAATTTAGCAGTGTTACCTTGATTTAAGCCTGGACCCATCCACACAATGAAGCCCTTTTTTGACTTAAAAGGGCTCTTTAAATTGATTTCCTTACTCCACCTCTGACGAGGGATTAGCGCTGAAATCGGCCTTGCCGGGTCGAATATGGGGTAGTGTCAACGCAATTCGACGGTATTGGCCTCCAGGAGCTATCCCAAAGTGCTCCATTGTGACCACTATGAACAGCGCTCGCAACTCAGGTGGACTGGCCAGGTAGACAGGAAAAGGCCCGCAAACTTTTGAATTTCATTTCCTGTTTGGACAGCATGGCAAGCTGATCAGCACAGGATGTGCACATTGCCGGGTCAATTTCTTGTTTTGATCCACTCCATCTGTCTTTTACATCTTAGGCTGGCAGCAGATGGTGCAGTATGATTGCTAGCCATCGTCATCTCCTGGGTGCTCGGCAAAAGATGGGAATGACCTGGTTGAGTCACTCCCATGTATGCCCAGGCGCTCTGACTGACCTCACCGAGGTCAGCTAAAAGAGCACCCAGGAGTACGATGACGATGACTACCAATCGTAATGCATCATCTGCTGCCAAAAGGCAATGAGCTGCTGCTGTATAGCAATGCAGTCCCACGTCTGCCAGCACCCAGGAGACGTACGGTGACAGTGAGCTGAGCAGGCTCCATGCTTGCCATGGTAAGGCGTCTGCTCAGGTAACCAGGAAAATAGGTGCAAAACGATTGTCTGCCATTACTTTCACGGAGGGAGGGAGGGAGAGGGGGGCCTCTGTGGGATAGCTACCTACAGCTACCCACAGTGCAACACTCTAGAAGTTGACACTAGCCTCGGTACTGTGGACGCAGTCCGCTGACTTAATGCACTTAGAGAATTTTGTTTGGGGACACACACAATCGACTATATCAAAACCATTTCTAAAAAATTACTTCTATAAATTCAACCTAATTTTATAGTGTAGACATATCCTGAGAGTTAACCCTTGAGGGGTTCGTTATTTAGCAGTAAGGCATTCCCTGGAAAATATCCCACCCTCTGACTCCTCCACTTCAATCAAGCTTCACAATCATCATAACTGTGTACCAGTTTGTTTAAAACTTATACTGTGTGTGTGTGGGGGGGGGTTTCTGGTGAAAAAAAATTCCCTGGAACCTAACCCCCGCATTTACATTAATTCTTATGGGGAAATTGGATTCACTTAACATTGTTTCACTTAAAGTTGCATTTTTCAGGAACATAACTACAACATTAAGTGAGGAGTTACTGTACTCATTCAACCTCTGAGAAGCAGATTGCTGTCTGGACTGCACAAAAATCTATACTCCTTTAGAGGGGTGCAACATGCTTCCCTCAGCACATTGGAAAGACAGCCCTGGCTCTGTCTACTCATCTCTGTGAGGAGGAGACACTTTGCCATCTGACTCTAGGCTGTGAAAGAGCAGAAAGTCTCTATGCTTCCTATCTCGTGCTACACACATATGTAAGAGCTAAGCAGAATCTAGCCATATATGAGGATATCCCCAGGATATATAAAAGCATTTGGGGTTAAAGGACCACAGCACTATCTGAATATAAATTTCGGGCATTTAATGGAATAATTAAATAAAAAATTGACAAGTTGGAAGGAAACAGGAATGTTCAGCCTAATTTTATATAGAGCACATAATAATGAAACAGATGCATAATATATAATTGATGGGGGCAGGATACAAAAGCCCACTGGTAAGTCAAAAACATGGAGACCTGGGAGAAGGATAGGGATCTGGGGAGAGAATGGGCCATTATAGCAGGGATAAGGGAGAGAGAAGAGAGAACATAGTAGGGAAATCAAATCAATATCTTAGATGTCCGTATATTGATGTGAGAAGTATGGTGAAGAAACAGGAAAAACTAGAAATGCTAATGAATAAACACAACTATGACAAAGGTGGCATCACAGAGAGTTGGTGGGACAATACGCATGACAGGAAGGACAAGCAGGGGAAAAAAGGAGGAGGTGTTGCCTTATATATCAAAGATGTATACATTTGGACTGAGGTGGAGATGGAAATAGGAGACAGACTTGTTGAAAGTCTCTGGGTAAGGATAAAAATGGTGACACAAAAGTGATATTATGGTAGGGGGCTACCACAGATCATGTAACCAGGAAGAAGTGGATGGGATGAGGCTTTTTTAAAAAAATAAAAACACAACTAACAAAATCATCCAAAGCCCAGGACTTGGTGGCGATGGAGGACTTCAACTACCCAGACACCTGTTGGGAAAATAACATCAGGACAGATTATCCAACAAGTTCTTGGAATGTCCTGGAAACTATCTCAGAAGGTGGAGAAAGCTTCTAGGGGAGAGGCTGTTCTAGATTTGATTTTGACAAATAGGGAAGAACTGGTAGAATTTGAAAGTGGAAAGCAGCTTGGGTGAAAGTGATAATGAAATGATAGAGTTCATGATTCTAAAGAATGGTAGGAGGGAAAACAGCACAATAAAGATCATGGATTTCAAGAAAGTAGACTTTAGCAAGCTCAGGCAGTTGGAAGCAAATCTAAGAGGAAAAACAGTTCAAAAGAGTTAGCAGTTTTTCAAAGAGACATGATTAAAGGCACAAGAGCAAACTATTCCACTGCATAGGAAAGATAGGAAGTTTGGCAAGAGACCACCCTGGCATAACGAGGAGATTTTCAATTATCTGAAACTCAAAAAAAGAATCCTAAAAGTGGAAACTAGGTCAAATTACAAAGGATGAATATAAACAAATCACAAAAACTAGCTAGAGACAGAGTAACAAGAAAACAATGTATTCTACAAATACAGTAGAAGCGAGAGGAAGACCAAGGACAGGGTAGGGCTGTTACTCAATGAGGGCGGGGGCGGGGGCGGGGGGGGGACAATAACAGACAATGTGGAAGTGGCAGAAGTGCTAAATGACTTTTTTATTTCAGTGTTTACCAAAAAGGTTGGTAGCAATTAGTCATCTAACATAGTGAATGCCAGTGAAACTGGGGTAGGATCAGAGGCTAAAATAGGGAAAGAACAAGTTCAAATTACTTACACAAGTTTGATGTCTTCAAGTCATCAGGGCCTGATGAAATACATCCTAGAATGCTCAAGAAAATGACTGAGGAGATATCTGAGCCATTAGTGATTATCTTTGCAAAGTTATAGATGACAGGAGAGATTCCAGAGGATTGGAAAAGGGCAAATATAGTGCCAATCTATAAAAAGGGAAATAAGGACAACCCAGGGAATTACATAACAGTCAGCTTAACTTCAGTACCTGGAAAGATAATGGAGCAAATAATTAAGCAATCAATTTGCAAACACCTAGATGATAAGGTGATATGTAACAGTATGGATTTCTCAAGAACAAATCATGTCAAACAAGCCTGATACCTTGTCAAAGAAAGCTAACAAGCCTCATAGATTTTAGAGGAGGAGGGAAAAGTGGTAGATGTGGTATATCTTGACTTTAGTAAGGCTTTTGATACTGTCTTGTTTGACCGTCTCATAAACAAACTAGGGAAATACAACCTAGATGAAGCTACTGTAAGATGGGTGGAAAACCCTTCCCACAGAGTGATTCACAGTCAAGCTGGAAAGGTATATCAAGTGGTATATCAAGGGATCGGTTATGGGTCTAGTTTGTTCAATATCTTCATCAATGTTTTAGATAATTGCATAGAGAGTACACTAAAAGTTTGCAGATGATATGAAGCTGGGAGGGGTTGCAAGTGCTTTGGAGAATAAGATTAAAACTCAAAATGATCAGAATAAATTGGAGAAATGGTCTGAAGTAAATAGGATGAAATTCAATAAGGACAAATGCAAAGTACTCCATTTAGGAAGGAACAATCAGTTGCACACATACCAAATGGGAAATTACTGTCTAGGAAGGAGTACTGCAGAAAGGGATCTGGTGTCATAGTGTATCACAGTGTCAACAATGTAACACTGTTGCAAAAAAAGCAAACATCATTAGCAGGAGTGTTATAAGCAAGACATGTGAAGTAATTCTTCTGCTCTACTCTGTGCTGATTAGACCTCAACTGGAGTATTGTGTCCAGATATGAGGGCCACATTTCAAGAAAGATGAGGACAATTTGGAGAAAGTCCAGAGAAGAGCAACAAAAATGATTAAAGGTCTAGAAACTACGACCCATGAGGGAAGATTGGAAAGAAAATGTGTTTGTTTAGTCTGGAAAAGAGAAGACTGAGAGGGGACATGATAACAATTTTAAAGTACATAAAGGTTGTTACAAGGAGGAGGGAGAAAAATTGTTCTCCTTAACCTCTGAGGATAGGACAAGAAGCAATGGGCTTAAATTGCAGCAAGAGTGGTTTAGATTGGATATTAGGAAAAAACTTCCTAACTGTCAGGGTAGTTAAGCACTGGAATAAGTTGCCTAGGGAGGTTGGAGAATTTTAAGAGGTTAGACAAATACCTGTCAGGAATGGTCTAAATAATACTGAGTCCTGCCATGGGTGCAGGGGACTGGACTAGATGACTTCTCAAGGTCCCTCCCAGCCCTACGATTCTATGATTAATATTCAAGATCAATTATCTGCATCTTTGCATATATTAGATAGATAGATTAGAGAGAGCGAGAAAGAGCAGAAATTGAACTGTATTGAAACTGCACTTACAGCACAGTCAAGTGACATTATGATCATGTCACATTTTAGATACTGCATAGTGACCCTGTACTTCCAAACAAATACTTTGCAATGGCATGGCATTACAGTTGGAGCACATCACAGCCAGTTCAATCAGAGACTTCAGTTTATAGGCACAGAATGTGCTGCCACTATATTCACAGTTATAGAACAAGTTGCTTTATCCGCAGTGTCAATATGTCAGTATGGGAAGGTTCCCCCCCCTGAAGAAATTACACAGCATTTAAGAGAATGTTGCCAAATTTGGGTCTAAAGTCAGTGGATGCTATTGGTGTCCAGCACTTTGGAATGTCAGGCCACTTGTTCAAGGGCCTAAAAATGGATTTAGGTGCCTAACTGTAGGCACGCTGCTCTAAAAACATTGGCCTTAGTCATTAGACAAGCCTGTTTATTTCAATGTGGTGTTCAATATGTATATTTTTAGTTATTCAGAATACTGGAGTGAATGGTAAGTTAGGAAAATCTGCTGAACCATCTATTATTAATAGTAGCCCTGATCCAACAAAGCAATTAAGCAACTAGGGACAGAATGCTCAGCACTGTACAAGACACCTTGAAGACCAAGTTCCAGTCCTAAGGAGCTTTTAAACATGGGGCCCAATCACTTCTTCTTGTAGCTAGATCCCATATAAGGGGGCTAACTAGAAGGAAATCTCAGTGTGGGTTGGTTTTTGAAATTTCAGGCTCAGATTTTGCAGCCAGTGGCTGATTAGCCACTGGACCACCATGGCCCGGGCCCAGGGGCCCCAGCCAATGGGGGGGCACCTTGGAAAAATGGCCATCCTCGCACTCCCACCTGTTCTTCCCACTCAGTGCTCCTTCCGGGGAGCAGGGGCTTCCCGCATTTCCCTAGCAGGAGCACTGGGAGGGGGGGAAGGGGGGACTGCAGGCAGAAGAGGCGGAGAGGCAGCGAGCTGTGTGTGTGTGAGTACATACTTGGGGCTTCATGGACTGCAGAGCTCCATGCAACTGCAGGTTTCTTCCTGCACTGAGTTTCTTTTGCAGGATCAGTACCTTACTCGTTGGGTTTTTTGGTATGGTAACTAGTTTGAAGACCCAGGCTGTAGGCAATACTTCATCCCAGCAATACTACCGTATTCACTGTAATGTGCTCCCATTGCCTGTGCTGGAGTGAAATATTACTTTGACAAAGAATGACTCAGTTTCAGTGCTGCTGAATGCCAGGGATACCATATGCAACTGTTTGGGAAAGATACAGGAGGATATGATTCACCTATTTTATTTTTAATCTATGAAAAAAGTATCTCATTTATTTAAGTAACTGTCATGTATTTCATTATGTTTCAATAAGCTTGCTTTATGTACATTTATAAATAGATATTCCAATAACTTCAAGTTAATAACAGGTGATGCACTGACCAAAACTTCATCGGTACTGAAATTCCTCTAGCAAAGTCAAATGTAATTGGTGGTTTACATGAATTGTCATTGGTGCCAAGCGAATATATTTAACATCTTCCTGCAAACCTTGGAGTTGGTGATATTGTGTCCAAGATCAGGTTTTATTTTTTTTTCAAAATGGATTTTGTAACAGTTCCCGTAGGGAGTGGGAGGCTATTCCCAAAAGTGAAAATATATTGGGTCCGAGAAAACTATAAAGTACTTGTACCAGCAGTAATAAATTTCACAGCTAAAGGAATTAATATGCAGATTAATTTAAAATTCCTGTTCCACTTGAAATTAAGTTCTAATGCATTTAGCAGAAATTATGCACAACTGTTAGCTGTGGTTACTACATCTGGCTTCTTTTCAGACGACAATTCATTTCGGTGGAGATGCATGGTTTTCTGTTGTAGAAAACTGTTAAAAGCACTTCCCTTTTTCTCTTACAGAACAGCAAGCCCAATTTACCAGAAGTGAACATAATGTTCTATGGTTGCAGAAGTTACATACAGCACATGGGGCCAGATTTTCATGTATTGAGCCCCCAAAGTTAGGGCTAGCTTCTTCAAAAAGTTCAGCTGCTTTTTACGCACCTAAATAAACCTCAAATTTCTAGAGCATTCAGTACCCAGCAGTACCTGCTGTGACATGTGGGGCCAGATTTTTGAAAGAATGCAGCACCTGAGGTGCCAGCTCTTAAAAACTTGCCAATTTTACCTAAGACAAATAGATGTTACCTGACTACAGGCTTGATCCAATGACCATTGACATCAATGGCAAAGTCTTCATTGACTATAATGGTGCAGGATCAGAGTCTAGCTATAAAATTCTCTAGTACCACAGGAAATCTTGTAAACACTGAAATTATCTAACTGCATTAGATATATCTAAGGAAATGGCATGTTTTAAGGACCATCATTGCAGATGGTTGTGTTCACAATTAATCCAGCACAGAGTCAGAGTGGGGATGGCAAATTCCTTTAAATTACACACATTTTCCAAACTCAATGAACATGCTGGTTTTCTGGCATGCCTATACTCATGCCCATCTGTTAGAGTGGCATTGTGCCTGTTCACATCATAAATTGATGTGTAAATTGTGAATGAGTGCCAAGTTCAGCTCAATAGATGTTCTGCAGGGGAGTGTATAAAAGGCACATGGCATCTTTGCTTCAAGAAGACTCTCCTGTTGACAAGCAATTCCAAATTTTAGCCACATGCTTCCTGGAAAGGACCAGATCTGTAAGCCATTGGCATCAAATCAGTAATGAATGCCTTCACTCTGAACTGTCTTAGCCAATACACCACAATGACTGACATTTTGCATGTTACCTGGCAGATGCTTCATATGTACATGCTTAATGTGGAACACTGACATCTATATATTCATGCTCTCAGAGAACGGAAAACAACAATAACTTCACAATGTCTCATTCCTTTGCCATGCAAAACTAAAAGAATCATGCAAGGTGACCAAGTTACAAGATGATTTTTCTAGATATTAGGTGTTTCTTTTTCGACTTTGATGCCATTTTTGACACAAGGCCAAACCATGTGTATGCAGATATGTCCACATTCTCTATGCCATTCTTAATACAAAATAAAATATGCCTGAACTTTGAACATTGCCTTCTCTGTCCTTCACCATCAGCTACATCTGTAGGTTACCGCTCACTTCTGCCCATTTCCTGCTCCTTCTAGTTCTCCATCACAAAAGGAATGTACATTAATAGTATAGTTTTCTTCCCTCTTTCTCCTCTTCCCAATAAAATATGTTTCACACATGGCCAACTCCCTGCCTTCTGTTTCTGCTCACAATTTCACAAACATTTGAGTTATTGAGTTGTGTATAATCCAGTGCAAAAACCAAACTCCCCATAGTCCTGAAATTTCACACAAACAATGAAAATGAGTGTAAAATAAAATAAAAATAATCCAAATGGAATGATTGGGGCGAGGGGGGGGGGCGGAGGAAGGAAACAAGAAGATATCCTTACTTTTGAGTAGCTCAGGTAACATCCCACCATGAAGTCTACTTCTGTGGGAGAAAAACCACACTGAAGCAGTTCATGTAAGGTCATTTGGGGAAAACTGAAAGACACTGAAGACAAACTATTTGGGAGAAACCATTTCTTACCATAGTAGAAATGGTGAAGCCATGCTCTGCAACTAGAGCAATGATGATGCCTGTATCAGGAGCTGACACCTTAGAAAAGGAGAAAGGAAACTCTGCCAGTCAGTTCCATATAGGTAAAAAAGCACGTGACTGAGAGAGTAAGTCATGGGAATGCATCAGGAATGGATTGGGAGACCCAAACTGCCACATCCTAGAGTCTAGGTTGCATCACTGACCAAGGGGAAATGCAAAAGTCCAGGGAGAAACAACGGCCCTGTATTTTTGGCTCTAGATTAGAACTCAGGAGATCGAGATTCAATTAACAGCAACACCCCAGACTTCCTATGTGTTCTTTGGCAAGTCGTTCAATTGCTGTGTGCTTCAGCTCAAACCTTGCTTGCATGTTCATGTGCTGAGACTGCATGGGTGGAATCTTTGCCACACTGAAGTCAATGACAAAACTCCCATGGACTTCAATAGGGTCAGGATTTCACGCTATATCTTCAAAGTAGAGATTGTCTCGTAGGACTTGTTTGTACAGCCCATAGCACAATGGGGCTCTGATCTCATTTGGGCCCTCAAGGTGATGTGGTAACACCAGTCAGAAATAACAAATAACTGAACTCACATTGGACATCCACAAACACTTCAGCATAAAAAGTTTAACCTGAAAAGGACACAAAAAATAAGACTTTAAAATAATTTTTAACCAATGCATCTGAGAACCAGGTAGGATTGTGCTAACAAGGAGTGGGGGGAGGTTCTGAGGTATTTATTGCACTGAAATACTCAGTAATCCTGGTTCCACTGAAGTCAATTTGAATGTCATTATTGACTTCAGCATGGTCAGGATTTCACCCATTGTCTAAAAGTACAGCTTAATTTTCTGAAAGGCCCTTTGCAGAGCTCCATGACCAGCAGTGTCAACATATATTGACTGAAGAACTATATATTTCAAGAAGGCTGCAACTATGGGAGAATTTGTCTAGCATAGAAAGGGGAGAAGGAGTGTCCTATTTTCCTGCTATTCCAAATACTCAATTTTCTTTTTTAAACTCCAAGATGTTCTCTGAAGTCGAATTTAGCCACATTAGGTCGATTTTATAAGCAATGCGTCTACACAATGAACCCCATTCCGTTGACCTAAAGGGCTCTTTAAATAGACTGCTGTACTCCTCCCCGGCAAGGAGAGTAGCGCTAAAAATCGACCTTGCTGGGTTGAATTTGGGGTAGTGCAGATGCAATTCCGACGGTATTGGCCTCTGGGAGCTATCCCAGAGTGCTCCAATGTGACCGCTCTGGATAGCGGTTTCAACTCCAATGCACTAGCCAGGTACACGGGAAAAACCCTGGGAAATTTTGAATTTAATTTCCTGTTTGGTCAGTGTGGTGAGCTCAGCAGCACAGGTGACCATGCAATCCCAGAATCGCAAGCGAGCTCCAGCATGGGCTGAATGGGAGACACTGGATCTGATTGCTGTATGGGGAGAAGAATCTCTGCTGGCAGAACTCCGATCTAAAAGAAGAAATGCTAATATATATGCCACAAATCACACAGGGCATGATGGAAAGAGGCTACAACAGGGACACACAGCAGTGCTGTGTGAAAGTTAAGGAGCTCAGACAAGCCTACAAAAACACAAAGGAGGCAAACAGTCACTCTGGATCAGAGTCCCATACATGCCACTTCTATGATCAGCTGCATGGCAATCTGGGGGGAGGCGGGGATGGACCCCACCACTGTCCATGGACATCTGCAAGGGAGGAGTCTCACGCAACAGGGAGGAGGATTTTGTGGGTGAGGAAGAGGAGGAGGAGGAGGAGGAGAAGATTGTGCAGCAGGCAACCAGAGAATCCATTCTCCCCACCAGCCAGGACCTTTTCATCACCCTGGAGCCAACCATCCTGGACCCTGAAGCTGGAGAAGGCACCTCTGGTGAGTGCACATTTGTAACTACACTACAGTGGTTAAAAGCAATTGTGTTTAAAATTTGATTTGCCCTGAAGAATTGGGATGCATTTGTGGCCAGTACAGCTACTGGAAAAGTCTGTTAACGTGTCTGGGGATGGAGTGGGAATCCTCCAGGGACATCTCCATGAAGCTCTCCTGGAGATACTCTGAAAGCCTTTGCAGAAGGTTTCTGGGGAGGGCTGCCTTATTTAGTCCTCCATGGTAGGACTCTTTACCACACCAAGCAAGTAGTCTGGAATCATCGCAGTACAAAGCATGGCAGTGAATGGTCCTGGGTTTTGGTCACATTCAAGCAACATTCGGTCTATATCTTTCTGTGTTAGCCTTAGTAGAGTGACATCATTCATGATCACCTGGTTGAAATAGGGAAATTTTTGTAAGGGAACAGGAAATGGACCCCGTTCACGCTGAGCTGTTTGAGCTTGGCTAAAAGGGATCATCCCTGAGAATAGCCACACGGTGGGGGGAAGGGTGAAGGGATCATCCCAGAGAATAGCCATGCGGTGGGGTGGGAGGGAGGGGTGTTCTGCACATCCACCCGAAAACCGCAGCCCCTCCTTTTAAATGGCAAACCCAACCAGCATTGCTTGCTGTGGGAAAGGAGGGCGCTGCAGTTTGAAACCATTCCCACGTTATGAAGGCGGAAGAAGCCAACCCTGCATACCCTTTGGCTTACCATGGCTGCCTGGAAACCGAATTCTGTCACCCAGCCATGTGTGATGTGTCACCATACCGGCAGGCGCTCAATATAAAAGGCAAAATGCAACCTTGTACCTAAAGCACATGTGCTGTCTGCTGTGAATTGCTTGATTCACTGTGAAAGAGTCTCCCTTCCGTTCTCAGAAATGTATCTTCTTAAATTCTACTCTCCCTTTTTATCCCCTTGCAGGTGTAAATGTTTCTACACTCCCCCTCTGATCTCCGTCCTGGAGGTTATCACAGATTATAAGGCAAAAAAAACTGCACTCACAATGACATGTTTTCCAAGCTCATGCAGTCCTCCCGCATGGATAGGGCAGAGCTTAATGCATGGAGGCATTCAGTGACAGAGGCCAGGAATGCATTAAGTGAGCACAATGAGAAGAGGCAGGAGGTGATGCCAAGGCTAATGGGCGAGCAAACGGACATGCTCAGGTGTCTGGTGGAGCTGCAGGAACGGCAACAAGAGCACAGACCCCCTGCTGCATCCACTGTATAACCACCTGCCCTCCTCCCCAAGTTCCATTTCCTCCTCACCCAGACACCCAAGAATGTAGCTGTGGGGAGGCTCTGGGCACCCAGTCACTCCACTCCAGAGGATGGCCCAAGCAACAGAAGGCTGTCATTCAAACAGTTTTGATTTGTAGTAGCAGCAAAGAATCCTGTGGCACCTTATAGATTAACAAGGTGGACTGAGAGCAACCAATGGGACACAATCATTCCGGGGTACAAAATATATCGGAAGGACAGAACAGGTCGTGCAGGGGGAGGAGTGGCACTATATGTGAAAGAAAGTGTAGATTCAAATGAAGTAAAAATCGTAAGCGAATCCACATGTTCCATAGAGTCTCTATGGATAGAAATTTCATGCTCTAGTAAAAATATAACATTAGGGATCTATTATCGACCACCTGACCAGGACAGTAATAGTGATGATGAAATGCTAAGGGAAATTAGAGAGGCTATCAAAATTAAGAACCCAATAATAGTGGGGGATTTCAATTATCCCCATATTGACTGGGAACATTTCACTTCAGGACGAAATGCAGAGATAAAATTTCTCGATACTTTAAATGACTGCTTCGTGGAGCAGCTGGTACGGGAACCCACAAGGGGAGAGGCAACTCTAGATTTAATCCTGAGTGGAGCGCAGGAGCTGGTCCAAGAGGTAACTATAGCAGGACCACTTGGAAATAGTGACCATAATACAATAGCATTCAACATCCCTGTGGTGGGAAGAACACAACTGCCCAACACTGTGGCATTTAATTTCAAAAGGGGGAACTATACAAAAATGAGGGGGTTAGTTAGACAAAAGTTAAAAGGTACAGTGACTAAAGTGAAATCCCTGCAAGTTGCATGGGCCCTTTTTAAAGACACCATAATAGAGGCCCAACTTCAATGTATACCCCAAATTAAGAAAAACAGTAAAAGAACTAAAAAAGAGCCACCGTGGCTTAACAACCATGTAAAAGAAGCAGTGAGAGATAAAAAGACTTCCTTTAAAAAGTGGAAGTCAAATCCTAGTGAGGCAAATAGAAAGGAGCACAAACACTGCCAACTTAAATGCAAGAGTGTAATAAGAAAAGCCAAAGAGGAGTTTGAAGAACGGCTAGCCAAAAACTCCAAAGGTAATAACAAAATGTTTTTTAAGTACATCAGAAGCAGGAAGCCTGCTAAACAATCAGTGGGGCCCTTTGATGATCAAAATACAAAAGGAGCCCTTAAAGATAATAAAGTCATTGCGGAGAAACTAAATGGATTCTTTGCTTCAGTCTTCACGGCTGAGGATGTTAGGGAGATTCCCAATCCTGAGCTGGCTTTTGTAGGTGACAAATCTGAGGAACTGTCACAGATTGAAGTGTCACTAGAGGAGGTTTTGGAATTAATTGATAAACTCAACATTAACAAGTCACCGGGACCAGATGGCATTCACCCAAGAGTTCTGAAGGAACTCAAATGTGAAGTTGCGGAACTATTAACTAAGGTTTGTAACCTGTCCTTTAAATCGGCTTCGGTACCCAATGACTGGAAGTTAGCTAATGTAACGCCAATATTTAAAAAGGGCTCTAGGGGTGATCCCGGCAATTACAGAAACAATAGTAAAGAATAAAATTGTCAGACACATAGATAAACAAACTCTTGAGCAATAGTCAACATGGTTTCTGTAAAAGGAAATCGTGTCTTACTAATCTATTAGAATTCTTTGAAAGGGTCAACAAACATGTGGACAAGGGAGATCCGGTGGACATAGTGTACTTGGATTTCCAGAAAGCCTTTGACAAGGTCCCTCACCAAAGGCTCTTACGTAAATTAAGCTGTCATGGGATAAAAGGGAAGGTCCTTTCATGGATTGAGAACTGGTTAAAGGACAGGGAACAAAGGGTAGGAATTAATGGTAATTTCTCAGAATGGAGAGGGGTAACTAGTGGTGTTCCCCAAGGGTCAGTCCTCGGACCAATCCTATTCAATTTATTCATAAATGATCTGGAGAAAGGGGTAAACAGTGAGGTGGCCAAGTTTGCAGATGATACTAAACTTCTCAAGATAGTTAAGACCAAAGCAGATTGTGAAGAACTTCAAAAAGATCTCACAAAACTAAGTGATTGGGCAACAAAATGGCAAATGAAATTTAATGTGGATAAATGTAAAGTAATGCACATTGGAAAAAATAACCCCAACTATACATACAATATGATGGGGGCTAACTTAGCTACAACGAGTCAGGAAAAAGATCTTGGAGTCATCGTGGATAGTTCTCTGAAGATGTCCACGCAGTGTGCAGAGGCGGTCAAAAAAGCAAATAGGATGTTAGGAATCATTAAAAAGGGGATAGAGAATAAGACTGAGAATATATTATTGCCCTTATATAAATCCATGGTACGCCCACATCTCGAATACTGTGTACAGATGTGGTCTCCTCACCTCAAAAAAGATATTCTAGCACTAGAAAAGGTTCAGAAAAGGGCAACTAAAATGATTAGGGGTTTAGAGAGGGTCCCATACGAGGAAAGATTAAAGAGGCTAGGACTCTTCAGCTTGGAAAAGAGAAGACTAAGGGGGGACATGATAGAGGTATATAAAATCATGAGTGATGTTGAGAAAGTGGATAAGGAAAAGTTATTTACTTATTCCCATAATACAAGAACCAGGGGTCACCAAATGAAATTAATAGGCAGCAGGTTTAAAACAAATAAAAGGAAGTTCTTCTTCACGCAGCGCACAGTCAACTTGTGGAACTCCTTACCTGAGGAGGTTGTGAAGGCTAGGACTATAACAATGTTTAAAAGGGGACTGGATAAATTCATGGTGGCTAAGTCCATAAATGGCTATTAGCCAGAATGGGTAAGAATGGTGTCCCTAGCCTCTGTTAGTCAGAGAATGGAGATGGATGGCAGGAGAGAGATCACTTGATCATTGCCTGTTAGATTCACTCCCTCTGGGGCACCTGGCATTGGCCACTGTCGGTAGACAGATACTGGGCTAGATGGACCTTTGGTCTGACCCGGTACGGCCTTTCTTATTTTCTTATGTTCTTAACAGACGTTTTGCAGCATGAGCTTTCGTGGGTGAATGCCCACTTCGTCGGATGCAAGAGTGGAAATTTCCAGGGGCAGGTAAATATAAGCAAGCAAGAAGCAAGCTAGAGATAACGAGGTTAGATCAATCAGGGAGGATGAGGCCCTGTTCTAGCAGTTGAGGTGTGAAAACCAAGGGAGGAGAAACTGGTTCTGTAGTTGGCAAGCCAATGACTTCCACAGTCAGCATCAATATTTCCACCCCAGCTTTCTACAACCCGCAGAAGAAGTTTGCGCCAGTGGTTGCCCCTAAGCCCAAAGTGAACCCCTTCAGAGCTGGGGGTGCTGTACCTGGGAATGCCTCAGAGCTGACAGGGCACCAGCCTTCTGGGGCTGGTGCCCAACATGCTCAGATAGGGAAAGTGGGGGAGATCCCACCAGCTGCAGCACCTCTGCTTGCTGAAGAGCTGCCACTGCCACCTCCACCCCCTCCAGGAGAGGAGACAGGCATCTCCCCAACCAGTGCTTTCCCACTGCCCCCACCGCCATTCGAAGAGCCCTTCCCCCCAGCCCCAGAAGAGGTTTTTCCTTCTCCCCCTCCCCCCCATGGCTGACGAGGGACTTGCGACTGGGAATGGCTTGCCAACTACAGAACCAGTTTCTCCTCCCTGGGTTTTCACACCTCAACTGCTAGAACAGGGCCTCATTCTCCCTGATTGATCTAACCTCGTTATCTCTAGCTTGCTTCTTGCTTGCTTATATTTACCTGCCCCTGGAAATTTCCACTCTTGCATCCGACGAAGTGGGCATTCACCCACGAAAGCTCATGCTGCAAAACGTCTGTTAGTCTATAAGGTGCCACAGGATTCTTTGCTGCTTTTACAGAACCAGACTAGCATGGCTACCTCTCTGATACTTGATTTGTAGTGTGGCTACAATAAGCAATGTGGCCTTGTCCTCCCCCATCGCACCCCGGCTACCTTGTCAGTTCTCACTTTTAAAAAAAAAATTAATAAAGAAAGACTGCATGGTTTAAAAACAATAGTGACTTTATTTCCTTTGCCAGCTGTGATCGAAGGGGGGGAGGGTGATTGGCTTACAGGGAATTAAAATCAACAAGGGGGGCGGGTTTGCATCAAGGAGAAACACACACAACTGTCACACCATAGCCTGGCTAGTCATGAAACTGGTTTTCAAAGCCTCTCTGATGCGTAGCATGTCTAGCTGCGCTCTTCTAATCACCCTGGTGTCTGGCTGCTCAAAATCGGCCGCCAGGTGATTTGCCTCAACCTCCCACCCCGCCATAAATGTCTCCCCCTTACTCTCACAGATATTGTGGAGCACACAGCAAGCAGCAATAACAATGGGAATATTGGCTGCGCTGAGGTCTAACCTAGTCAGCAAACAGCGTCAGCGAGCTTTTAAATGACCAAAGGCACATTCTACCTCCATTCTGCATTTGCTCAGCCTATAGTTGAACTGCTCCTAACTACTGTCCAGGCTGCCTGTGTATGGCTTCATGAGCCATGGGACTGAGGGTAGGCTGGGTCCCCAAGGATAACTAGTGGCATTTCAACATCCCCAATGGTAATTATCTAGTCTGGGAAGCAAGTTTCTTCTTGCAGCTGCTTGAACAGCCCGGTGTGCCTAAAGATGCAAGTGTCATGCCCCTTTCCTGGCCATCCCACGTTGATGTCAGTGAAACATCCTTTGTGATCCACCGGTGCTTGCAGCACCATTGAGAAATACTCCTTGTAGTTTACGTACTGGTTGGCAAGGTGGTCCGGTGCCAAGATAGGGATATGCATTTCATCTATTGCCCCACCACAGTTAGGGAACCATATTGCAGCAAAGCCATCCACTATGACCTGCACATTTCCCAGAGTCACTACCCTTGTTAGCAGAAGGTCAGTGATTGCCTTGGCTACTTGGATCACAGCAGCCCCCACAGTAGATTTGCCCAGTCCAAATTGATTCCTGACTGACCAATAGCGGTCAGGCATTGCAAGCTTCCACAGGGCTATTGCCACTCGCTTCTCAACTGTCTCATCCTGGTATTCCTGCACTTCAGGGCAGGAGAAAGCAACTCACAAAGTTCCAGGAAAGTGGCCTCACGCATGCGAAAGTTTTGCAGCCACTGAATCATCCCAGACCTGCAACACTATGTGGTCCCACCAGTCTGTGCTTGTTTGCCGGCCCAGAATCAGCATTCCACTGTATCAAGCTGCCCCACTGCCACCATGATGTCCCAATTGCCACATCCTGTGCTTTCAGGAATGTCTGTGTCCATGTCCTCCTCACAATCATCCTTGTGCTGGCGGCTCCTAGCCAGGTTCTGCACATACTGCAGGATAATGTGTGAGGTGTTTACAATGCTCACAACAGGCTCCATGCTCGTCGTGCTTTGGTGTCTGCACGGGTAACCCAGGAAAAAAAGGAGTGAAACGATTGTCTGCCATTGCTTTCACGGAGGGAGGGAAGACTGACAACATGTACCCCAAACCACCCGCAACAATGTTTTTGCCCTATCAGGCATTGGGAGCTTTACCCAGAATTCCAATGGGCAGCAGAGACTGCAGGGACTGTGGGATAACTTCATGAGTCGATGCTAGCCACGGTATTGAGGATGCACTCCGCTTAGTGGGGACATACACAATCGACTGTATAAAATCGCTTTCTAATGATCGACTTCTATAAAATTGACCTAATTTCGTAGTATAGACCCTCAATCATCAGCTGTACCACGGGCATGGACACCCATCCATCTCAGACAGCATCTTTCTCAGTTTGGGGCATTGTTTACACAATGACCCGAGTACAATTGCTTCACAGGAAATGGCACAAGGTAGACACAAATTGGAGGATGCTCTGACATTTCAAACTTTCCCTCTTGCTAGGGTCTGTGGTGATCATAGGTCCTTATTGTAAACTAATACAGGTGGGTTTTTTTCAATTACAGAAGTCATCCTTTATATATATATGACAGAGCTTTGAGCCTGCTGAAGGTACCTGTTATTTCTAAGGGTCAGTTGGCTACCTAGGGCTTGTTTTCACTGCAGTGTTAGCTCAAGGAATAACTCAAGTGTTTTCCCTAACCTGACTTCCACCCCAACATAAACATCTCTAGCTTGTATTAAGTGGCACTTTAAACTTGGTGCCCTATAGGGAGTGTGGATGGAAGCGCGAGTGCCGCTGACAAGGTAGCATTGCAGTGGGAATGTAGCCGCAAGTTACAGTTTGAGTTAGCACAGCTCCCCCAGCTGCTACTCCAGTCACTCTGTGCCACTAAACAAATCATTTTATGCAGCTCAAGGTTTGTTTCATGATATCGCTGCTTTCCTTTGAACTAGTAACTTAAGCTAACAGTTGCAGTGAAGACAAACACTTAGAGAGAGTTAGACTAATCAGAAGGCTTGTAAATAGGAGACAATGTATTGAAAGGAAGGAGAGAGAGTCTTCATATAAATTCCATCTGTTAAAGTGAGTTTTAGGATATGTCTACACTGCAGCTGGAAGCGAGGATCCCAGCCCAGGTACACAAACATGCTAGCTCTGCTTCACCTGTCATGGATGTTGAGAAATTGATGGCAACATGTGCTAGCCACCTGAGTATGGACTGAGAGGGTTGGATGGGCTTATACGCAGATGGATAGCCTGTACCGCAATATCCACATTGCTATTCTTAGCATGCTAGCTCAAGCAGAGCTAGCACACACCTATCTGGGCTGGGAGACAAGCTCCCAGCTGCTGTGTTGACACACCCTAAGAGACAATCTCTGCTCTGAAGATTTACAGTCTAAGGAGATGAAAGACTTCTCTTTCAGCCCATATTTGATGTTCACCTTTAATGGAGTATTAAGACTCTGCAGTAAGATCTTAGTATATGGCAAAATATTATATTTTTGTTAACTGAGCACTAAAATGAAAAGGAGTGTAAAATAAACTAAAAATAATCCAAATGGAACAGAGAATTTGGTGGGGGGGGAGAAACGAGAAGATATCCTTACTTTTGAGTAGCTCAGGTAACAGGCCACCATGAAGTCTACTTCTGTTGAGATAGGAGACATTCAAATAGTTTAAAAGCTTTGGTGAAGAATGACTTGTTTAGGCCCCAAAGTTTAGCCTCATTACAATCTGATGAAAAAAAATGTCTTTAGAACTTTAGGGGCCTGATCATCTTCTACATTGTTGCTTATGGAAGAGACCCAGACAGGGTGGATCTGAAGTGAATGGGGGAGCTATAGTACCTATGTGGCAAGATCCCTACTTCTCCTGATTTACAGACCACACCCTTAGAGTTCACTGAGATTAGGAGAGATTGGGACTTCTCTCCAGAGTATTGTCTCCTCAGCGTTTCATGAGGACTGTAAAGCATAAAATAATTCTGACCCATTCCACCTGCATATGCTGGTTGTCCCTCCATTCAGGGAAGGGGTTGGGGCTGTGACCAACAGTGACAACTGGGAAGCACAACTCCAGAGGAATGATGCCATGGGATGACCTGGGAACTTGTTTTCCACTGGTCTCAAGATCTCTGCAGCTCTTAGGAAGAATATGGATTTAGAGAGCAGAACAGTCTTGAGACAGGAAGGAGAGAGCAAAGAAGAAGGTGAAGAGGTGGACAAACCCCTCTACTGACACAACTTGTGTAACAACAGGAAACTGCAAGGTTTTTTTTTGTTTTGGGGTGGGTTTTTTTGGTGGGGAGGGGAAAGAGGGAACATCTGTGGCCTGCAGTGTGCAGGAGATCAGACTAGATGATCATGATGGTCCCTTTTGACCTTAAAGTCTAGAAGAATCTGGCATTTTACATTGTTTAAGGGAGGGATGGGCATTCAAATTTATAATTGAGTGAAAAGGTTACAAATAAAGTGTTGTCATTAACTTTTTAATTTTTCTCATAATTAGGGCCATCTCAAAAATATATCTCACTCTTCTCCATCTGCTAGCACTTGTGTGCAGATACCATTGTGGACAAAATTAAAATGATTATTGCATGCTTTAAAATTCCCCTAATTAAAAATGACTTTTAAAAAAAGTACAATACACTAATAAGAATCAAAAGATACTTGTGGGTTACATTAGCTCAGCGCTTTACCATACTGTGTGTGAAAAAAATCTGTGTGGCAGATGGTAACCTCCTGGTTAGTTATGACCATAGCCAGCTGAAGTAGTTTGTCATATTTACCTGTATTTACATATGAATGAGCAAATTACTTTTTTTAATATTACTGAGACTGCTTCATGGAAAAATCAGAGGAAAGGACATAAATTACATGAATGGCATAATTTTTAAATGAGTTAGTAGAGATAAAATGTGTTTTCTGTTGCAGCTGTGCATTCCAGCTCTCCATTAGGAGGATGACATGTAGAGCTTAGACAGACGTGTCCACTACTTCATATAATGCAATTTGCCAATTTCACAGAGTACCAGGGGTCACTGGGAGGATGTGTCATGCCCAGACACACTAATAAGGGGTAGTGTATTTAAGCGCAAAGGTAACATTTTCAACATCAAAAAAGTGGCAATTATCTTGTAATAATGGCGCTGATCAGGTCATCAGAGGAATTGAACCTGCCACCTCTGAATCTAAAAAGCACAAGTCTGCTACTGTTTTCAAGCTAACGCAAGCAGCATAGGATGATAATATCACCAGTGCCCATGGGTTACCCTAACAGGGGTACTGCTGCTTTTGTCATTCTACAATATCTACTGGGTGAGATATGCTTTCAATCCAAGGGATGTGGGGGCTAATTGGTTTTTAGCCACTCTTGCACCTTCTCATTTCTGGGCTGCTGGAGGAGCAGGTGTGAACCCTTCAATAATTTAGACAGCCCTGAAGTTCCTAATCCCCCCGACACCCTGTGTAATGAAGTCCAAAAAGCCCCAGACCTCCTTTGTGGATCTTGGGCATTTCTGTGGCTCAACTCCAAATATTCTGTTTACATTCTGAATCTTTGTCTCCTACACTTCATCAGACTGTAAATCTTCAGGGCAGGGGCTGTCTTTTAAATGCACGTTTACAGATGGAAATTATATGAAGCCTAAAACAGCTGTATCTTTACAGAAGCAGCAAAGTATTGACACGTTCCAATATCAGACTCACTCCATTTCATCTGTCACATACAACTCTCTCCTTCTAATGATACTCTGGTATAACTGTATTTTCTTAAAATTCTGCAAAAGTCCTTATTTGTAACTGTTTTTACTTCCCAGCCTTTAGTATCTGGACAATTAAAAACACTACCTATAGCTGAGTTTGATCACAGCTTTAGAAATTTTGCTCACCTTGTCAGTTTATCTGTTACTTACATATATAAAAAAGTCCCCAACAAATTACATTTCCGTCATCATCAGGAATTCTCCCATATCATTGTCTACAGCGTTTCTTTGCCTGTATCAATAAAGTGTACTCTTCCTGAAAGCTGGCCTGTGTTTCTGCATTGGACCCAGGCTTCTGGTGGAAGCCACCTGCACTAACCTAATTGTTTTGATGCCTGCATTAGTCTCCTAACTCAGGGGTTCCCAAAGGTGGGCTGCAACACACCTTTAGTTATTAGCCTTGTGACCACCCCAGGGATTGGGGCTCAGTGGGTGGGTGATTGGGACCATCAAGGTATCGGCCAGGCCTGGCCTGACTCAAGCGTTTGCCTCAGCCCAGCACTGGTTCCCCCAAGCTTTTCTCTCATTCCTGGGCAACAGGTGCCTGTGAGGCACACCAGGGTGCTGGGTGGGTGACTGGAGCAGGGCTGCCATGTGACCAGTTCAAGGTACTCAGTGGGCTCCTGAAGGTGTCGGCGGCTGTGGCACTTGCCTGGCCCCTTAGCCCTCTCACTGGCTGGCCCTGCTCAGGCAGCAGGCTGTGCCTGCCCTGTGGGATCCCTCTCTCTGATAGATGCATGTTAATAGCAGGCCACAGTCCCTATTGCAGCTGCATGGGCAGGCCTCAGGGAAAAAAGCTTGGGAACACCTAACTGGTTGCACTGGAGATGATGATTCACAAATGGAAGGTTACAATTTCAGAGGTGAGCAGGAAAAGTCTTTATATCCACATTGTACTATTAAGGCCCAAACGTATATTGGAGATAATGTAAACTTGCACCACCGCAGGGACAATCCTGGGGGCATCTTTCCTCTTGGGACTATTCTGTGTGCAGGGGCAGTGTGTCCACTGCAGCACCCCTCCGTGCAGTCCTTTCCATGGCTGGCCAGCTCAGCAAGGGAGTGAGGTTCAGGACTGGGCAGGATCCTGCCTCTTCATCCTTTTTGCCCTTCAACCTCTTTCAATTCATTAGCACCCCCAGGGACAGTAGGAAGGAGCAATCCTGCACCTGAGAAAGTGCAGGGACTGCAACTGTGTCTAGCTTCTTTATGACGGTGGGAATGAGGCACATCTGGGGAAGGCTCCTCAACCATGTCCTCTCTATTTTGTTATAACCCTAAAACTGCCAGCCACTATGTGTCACTGTGGTGGGGTGCACCAACCCCATGCTAGGCCTGGAGGGGTTAATTAGAGCCTATGGTTGCAATTAGCCTCACCCTGCTACACTTGCAGTAAATGTCAAATCTAGAGGAAGGAGTTAATAGGGCAGAACCTGGTTCAGTGAGGGCCTGACCTGGAAAGAAAGCAGATCTCTGATTCTCACTCTGTGAGAGAAGCCTAGCTGGAGTCAGGGAGCTGACTGGGACTGCTGGCAGATAGAGCCTGCCTGCAACAGGGAGCCCAAGACAGGTGGGAAAGAAAGTGGCAGAAAGTGAGTCTGCTCAGGAGTCTGAACAGTGGAGAAGTCTGCAGTGAGCAGGAAGTGTCCATCTGAACCAGGGACTGCCTTGCTACTGAGGAATAAAAAAAAAAAATCTCCTGCAGCAGAACCTACTGCATCGCTAAGAAGCTCTGCAATGAGGCTGAGGAAGATGCTTAAAGAGAGCAGAGTTGATACACCATCCAGGGAGGCTTTGTGTAGTCAGGTCCTGAGTACCTATTCAGCGGTTCCTGGAGTGGAACCAAGTGGAGGGGTCTAAATGCCTCTATCAGCCCACTGAGAATGTGGCACAAACCTCCTCTCGCCTCCCCCCAGCCAGGGACAAGCACGGCTGAAACCTCCCTGATACCAAGGGTATGGGCTAGTGAGTCCAGGCTGGGACTGAGGGTCCAAGATGAAGTTGAAGGACTATTAGTTGTTGGACTATGTGTGCCCCAATCGGAGGGCCAAGTTGCACCCAACCACCACAGGGCTGGACTGGCTGTTAGTAGCAGGAGCTACAGGAATAGGGTCTGCCATGCCATGCCCAGCCACTAGGGAGTGCACTAGCTGGTGAGTCACATACTCACAGACCCCAAAGAAAGATTCCACTTCCCTTAGACATACAAAATAAGAGAAGAAATGGAAAATTACACTGAGAAATGTTTGTGTTTCCAGATTTTACAGCCAATAAAAACCAATTCCATCCCCAGTAAAATGGTATGGTCAGAAACATATGTATTAGGTAAATTAATTTCAAGTTATGGAACTATCAACATGCAAGGCAATACTGTTAGTAGAGATCAGTGGTATGCAGTGCATCAGGATGCACTAGAGCTCCATGTTAGCCCTAATAGCTGTTGGGCATAAAGCAAGGAGTGTGACTGTGCACTCTACTCACCACAGGGTATGGTGCCTCCTCCTGGAGGTTGTGGGGAATAGCTCATCAGGTCAACAGTTCTCCCCACAGTTGCAAGCTGTCCCTCCACCTCAGTCTTTTGTCTGCAGCCCCTCCCTCATTCCAGGAGCTGCTGTGGCCTCTGACTCAGCCCTCCGGCTAGGTCACTGCTGGGAGGGAAAGTGTCTTCTCCCAAACAGGCGCAGGCAGTCTTTTTACACACTGCTCCACTGGTGCCACTTCCCCAGTGATTGGTTGGGGAACCCGGGCCCGCCCCCTACTCCAGGTTCCAGCTTAGGGAACTCTCTAGTGAGTAGTCAAAGTCGGTTCCATCCCATACCTTGCTGCATTTCCCTGAGCCCTTTCCTAACCTTCCAGCTCTCCCTTCCTTCTCTGGGTCTGCCAGCTTCACTGCTCCCTCCTCCCAGAAAGCAACTGCTGCCTCCAAACACTCCTCCCTCTTCCCAGGTTGTGACTGCAGTCTTTCCCAGCAGCCCCTTCTGGTGCCAGATTCTTGGCTTATATAGGCCCCACCTGTTCCTGCACAGGTGAGCTGCCTCTAACTAAGGCTTCCCTCACAGTTTTAATTCCCCCCAGCCTGCCACCTAATAGCCTAACTGGTCCCTCTGGTCAGCCTTAACCCTTTCAGGAGAACACCCTATCACAAGGAGAAATGTTAAAATATTACAGGCAATATTACAGGGGAGATAACTGGCCACCAAAAACTACCTATGGACTGGATGCACCAAAGTCTGGGGCAGTGAAGGGCAACATTCTGGCATTAACAAAGTGTGTGTGTGTGGGGGGGGGTGTCCCTGATTTGATTTGTCTCCATCATGAATTAATGACCCAATGGAGCCTCTCTGATCACTTGGACACAGTGTCCAATGCATTCTCATGTATACTTGAAGTTTTGCCTGTTTTCCAAATTTGACTCCATTAAGCCAGGAAGTCAAGACGAGCATGGACATGGGTTTTTTAAAAATACATCTTGCCCTTCCTTAGGGCAGACCAGAGGACAAACTTTCTTAATCTCTGCTCAAAGCAATTGAGAGGGTAAACCCA
The DNA here is from genome assembly GCF_020497125.1 of Mauremys mutica. NCBI lineage: Eukaryota > Metazoa > Chordata > Testudines > Geoemydidae > Mauremys > Mauremys mutica. The sequence continues at coordinate 34,666,550 of NC_059073.1, read as the reverse complement.
CCACTGACAAAAAGTGCAGTGTAAAAATAATGAATAAACTACCTTATGCTAATGCATTTTTATGAACAGTTAATCTAATTGGAACCAGAAATACAACATAAAGTAAAATTATGGTTCTTACCAAAATATCCACAAACATCTATAGAAAAAATGACTTTCTGGAAGAATAATTAGGGGGAAAATAAGAGCGAATCAAACAGATCAAAGGCGTGAATTTCCGAGGAGCTGTTACTAACACAGAGGAAACAATTTGTTGATTTCATAAAGTAGCTGTGATAATTCACTGAATTATAGATTCCTAATAAAGATGAAAAGATTGATGATGAAAGCTGAAAACCTCTTAGAAATTAAAGGCATTGTGAACAAATATGTTTAGAAGTGCTAAGAGTAATAACAACTTATGGTTCCATTAATGATGATTTTCAGTATTGGCAGATTGTATTCTATCTGCCCCAATTCAGGATAGTACTTAACCACAGGCTTCAAGTTGAGCACATGCCTATGTCCTGTCCTGAATCAGGGCCTTAGTAACTATGGACAAAGACAGGAAAGGCTCTGTAAACCCATGCGATCAGAATGCAACATGATGTTTGCATTCAGGAAATATGGATGAATAAAATACAATGCTCTTTAACCACCCTGAACATGATATAGGAAAAGATAATATTGAATCCCGGGTACAGGTTGGATTCTCTGTTATCAAACTCTTGGTTACAGATTTAGGAAATCTGAAAACTAAGTGTGATAACTTATGACAAGGTAGTAAATATGATGTATATTTTACAGCAGCTCTTAAATGATGTAGAGGGACTTGCATAAAGAGCTCTGCACCATAATGAAATCTACCTATACGTGTAGTTCTCCTTCACATTTTATTCTTGCCATGTTACAGTTTCTAGTAAAACTTTTGTTCTTTAAAATTGGTGTTAAATATATATAGAATTCCAAGCACATTTTAAAAAAAATCAGCCCTGCAGTTACATAGAAAAACCACAAGATGTCAAGAGGTACATGTTGTGTTTCTAAAGCATTTGAAACATCTTGAAATGAATACAGCACTCCTGCTTGTGTCTACTTTTTTTAAAGTTTCTTCCAATAACTGGTGCACTATTAGATATAGTTGTAACATAATATCTCAGATGGTGTCAGCACTTACATTTTACCACAACTATAAAATGTCACTGCAGACAGCAAAGTAATATTTGTATTTTAGTTCCATAGGGTAAAAATAAAAACACATATTTACCAGTTGGTTATAGCTACCTTATTGCATTAATATAGGATTTTAAATGGTTTTGATTTGTTCATAAAGCCTTGTAATTGCAAAACCTTTTCATTCCTGGTGCTGAATAAAAATTATTGGTTTTCTTCAAAAGCGTTAATCAGTGTATGGAATTTGTCATCCATCTGCCTGCATTATCCTCTTTAATATTACATATATGGAGCTCATTTCACCTCCCAGTGACACATGACAGGCTGACCTGTCCTTTCCACCTACTCTATTTTGCTCTCCCCCAGGTAGCTCTCCACTATCTATAGGGAGTGAGCATCATTCAGTGTGCAAGCCCATTCAGAGCCCCATCCAGCACAACATTTAAGCACACGCTTAGGGACATAGGAATTGTCTGACTGGATCATATTGTGGACCATTTAATCTAGTATCCTGTCTGACAGTGCCAGTACCAGGTGCTAGACCCCGTAGTAGCAGATGTAGGGTAATCTGCCTCCCACCTCCAAAGATCTCATCCTTACCCTAATAGTAAGGGATTGGCTCAGTCCTGAAGCATGATATTTTACAGCTGTTCTAAAAAATTTTAGCATTAACTATTACAACTCCTTCTATTCATGTTATGCATATATATATTTCAAATCCCTTTTTGAATCCCGCTAAGTACTTGGGGACAGCCAGTGGCAGTGAGTTTCTACAGTCTAATTATACAATGAGAAAAACTTAAATGGGACTACTCACATGTTTAAGTTTAAGCATGTAATTACGTGCTCTTCTGGATAAAGACCTCAATCTTTTGCCTCTCTGACAGTTGTGCTGGTCTTTTATTTTGATAAGTGGTCACTGGACCAATTATTATTGTTTTTATTTATCCAAAAGACCGGGATAGAATCATTTTAATTCTTTGTATAGGAAAATAACATTAATCTCTCCCCATTATATTTTAGGTATTCACAGCTTCCTTACACTGACTATGAGGCTGTAAGCTATTTGGACAAATTACCTTTAAGCAATGTTACATCCATGTTCAGATGAGATATTAGTTTGAGACATCCTATGCAGTGTGTTTCAAATTAGCCTGAAACATGCAGTAAGCCCATTCTGAGCTCTTTTTGAACCTCACAAATGAGTTACTTTTGTTGGTACTGCAGCTGTATACAGCTTCTCCATTGCTGAAATCAACTATTTTTTTATCTAAGTTGAGAGCATCTAATTTGATACTTGCCCTTCGTATCTGTACTTGAGGTTAGATTGTCAGATAACAAGACTAATGGAATTGCAATGCCCTATAGAAATGAGACCCTTACGGGGTTGTAATAAAGGTCTTAATGGAGTCTCTCAATTCTGTTATTGGAAGAAAACAGAGCAAGGGTACAATGTTCTAGAATGTCTATGGAACTCATTTTCTGCTAATGTTTTTCATTATGTATATTATGCGTCTCCTTTGTTAGACATTGCCCATCTAAACAAACAGATATTTAATACATTCTAGCCCGGAAGAGCATTTACTTCAGTTTAAGGGACTAATGGATACTAACAATTAATTGTGAGGGGTTCAGCTTTAAGATGGACAGAAACTACATACTTAATCTGAAAAAAATATATGTAATATTTATTTTTAATGGTTTAATAGAAACATCTCTTGTGGCTAAAAACAACAGGATTTCTTCAATGACTTATGTTAAGGGCAGAATTGCATAAGAAACATCACAGCTACAGCGGAGAAGCACTTAACTAAAGTAATTCAGATGGTCAATGAATCAAAATGTCTGTGGAGAGTGTAGTTCTATTTCATTTTTTTCAGTGCTGCCTTCAGAATTATCCCTTTACTGTTCCGAACACTGAACAATGCATCAATTTGTGTCACCTGATGTCATAAGGCCAGTCTATTGGCAAGAATTGTTTTTCCCCCAAATGAAAAGAAACCTTCCAGTGAAAACAGCTGCCATAAATTTCATGGAAACTAGTGGGCCACAGCATTGTTTTCATATATATTTAAAACCAGCCTGTGGAGAAAATGCTTTACACAAATTCTTCTGAATACCCATTGACCGTTACTTCACCTAACACTCTGTTGCTATAGTACCCCACACTGCCTTGGAAGATCCTAGAATTCCATAATGCAGGAATCCCTGCTCTGCATACAACTGTGTTGCTGAGGCTGTTCCCAACTGGCTTTCCTCCATGTAGGAAATAGTTGTCCTGAGGCCAAATTATAATAAAAGTTAGAGTTTCATAGTTTTGGTCTGGAAAAAAAAATTGTATTCTGGTGAGGATTTTAATTGTGTTCCCTCCCACTCCACAAGTCCTGTTTGATTCATGTAGGTTCCTGATCCCAACTGTCTGATGACTTCTAAGGTGTGCCTCCCCCTGGAAATGTACATGGAGTACCTGGAACAGGTGCTTGTATACACCTTTTAGTCACTGGTACTATCTACTGAAGCCTTAATAAGCACATCTTAGCTACTTGGCTTCTTCTCCAGGTTTCATTTCTAACACCTCTCAATAGCTTTTGGTGTCCCTATGGCTAAATGAAGCTGTAATAGGGGAAGGATTGTCTTACGACTAAAGCACAAGGCTGGGAGGTAGGAGATGCTGATTCGGTGGCTCTCATTCACAGACCTTACATGACTTTCCCAGGGTCTCCTATAAGCAGAACCACTGTGTATCCTTTACTCAGCATTAAGCCCTGCTTTATGGGGACTCCCTCTCTGGCATTTTGGATGTGGATCCCTCACTACACAGAATCTCCAGACCTGAGTCCTGAGACAGGGGAACACAAGGGTCACATGATGTTTCAAAGGGTGGGCAAACTATTGCACGCGGGCCAGATCTGGCCCATCAAGGCTTTGGATCTGGCCCACAGGATTGCCAGCCCCATGGCATCGCAGGCCCCGTTCCACTCTGGGAAGCGGCCAGCACCACATCCCTGCGGCCCCTGTGGGAGGGGGAGCAGAGGGCTCTACGTGCTGCTCTTGTCTGTGAATACCTCCCTCGAAGTTCCCATTGGCCAGGAACAGGGAACCACGGCCAATGGGAGCTTTGGGGGAGGTACCCACAGGCAAGGGCAACGCACTCAACCCTGTGCCCCCTCTCCCCCAGGGCCCACATGGACATGGTGCTGGCTGCTTCACAGGGTTGGGGACAGGGCAGGCAGGGAGTCTGCCCTGGCCCCAGTGCGCACTGCTATCACCCCGGAGCCACTCCAGGTAAGGGGCACCGGGCCAAAGCCAGCATCCTGAACCCCTCCTGCACCCCAACCATCTGCCCTCAGCCCCCTGCCTGTACCCCAACCCCCTGCCGCACCCCACACCCCTCCTGCATCCCAACCCCCTTCCCTGAGTCCCCTCGTACACCCCATCCCTCTTCTCTGCCCCAACCCCTTGCCCTGAGCCCCTTCCTGCACACCACACCCCCTCCCACACCCTGCACTCCAACCCCCTTCCCCAGCCCTACATTCATGGCCCTGCATGCAATTTCCACACCCAGATGTGGCCCTTGGGCCAAAAAGTTTGCCCACCCCTGATCTTTCAGCTTTGCAGCCATTCCATGACATTCACCACCTGGCCCTTCAAGAACAATTCTGCAGCTGGCAATGGAAGATTTGGTCCCCTACTGTGCCCCGGATGCTATTTAAAGCTAGTATCAGAGCGGTAGCCATGTTAGTCTGGATCTGTAAAAGCAGCAAAGAGTCCTGTGGCACCTTATAGACTAACAGACGTATTGGAGCATGTGCTTTCATGCATGCATCCGACGAAGTGGGTATTCACCCACGAAAGCTCATGCTCCAATACGTCTGTTAGTCTATAAGGTGCCACAGGACTCTTTGCTGATTTTAAATTTAGTTATCTAATCTATATCTGTGTAACCCTTCTGCCCCTCTGAGTTGGCAGCAACAAGGGCTGGGTTCAGTATCCAGGGGTTCCGTTTCAATAACGCAATGCAAAACCGGCTTGAGCCCCCATCCAATGACCTGGGACAATTACATACCACCACCCCCCGGGCGCCTCTCACAAGCACGGAGTATTAAAAGGATTTTGCTACATTCAGAAAGTAGGGAAACAATGTGGCATCATATTGGGGAAACACCACAAACAGGATTCATAACATAAACCATGAGCAAAAGACCCACTAAGTAAGTTTGGCAGTGTCCTTTTCCCCTTAGGGTCTTAAGTCGAATCACCCCAAAGTCCAAAAACTCAAAAGTCTATGTCCCTGGGCAGTGCTGCCCCAGAGTTCAAAAAGTTTATCTGCAGAGTTTTACTCTCTCAGCCTGGGTGGAAATGGGGGGGAGGCATACAGGGTGTTAAGGGCACCTTATGTGGGCCAGGGCTGACTGCCCCGCCTCTCCGTGGAGTTCTGCTGCAGCCTTCACCATGACCGGCTCCACTCCACCAGCTGTGCCGCTCCTCCAGCCAACCTGTGAGCCGCTCCAGCCGTCCCCGCAAACCGCTCAGCTCCACTCGTTCGCTCACTGCTCCGTGGGCCACTCCAACCATCCCACAAACCGCTCCGCTCTGCTCTGCTCCACTCACTGTTCCGTGGGCCGCTCCAACCATCCTGCAAACTGCTCAGCTCGTCTCACTGTTCCATGGGCTGCTCCAACTGTGCTGCAAACTGCCCCGCTCTGCCAGCCGCTTAGCAATAGATGTTCAAGCTCCCCCACTAGTTAACACAGCACTCAGCAAGTTTAGCCCTTTTAGTGATTTCAGCTCTCAGTGATTTCAGCTTGTAGTAGCGGAGCCCCAGTGCTGGTGCATCATTGGCCCAAAGTGAATTCAGCTCAGCAGTCTCTAGGTGGACTCCTAATGGAACCAAAATTAGCTCTGCTCTTCAACAGTGGAGAGAAAAGAAGAGGAGGAGCAGGAGCATTTGGTGTTCCAGACCCTCAAAAAGGGGCCCATACTATCAGGTACACACCCCAGTCACCAACCTCTCTTAATTCACTGGGTTTTGGAACCCATGTCCCTTGTCTAGAGAGTGCTACTTAGTTGATGGTGAGGACCTCTGTCATAAAACAGGTTCATAGTCCCTCATTCACATAATCAGAATAACAACACTTTATTCCTCCTGCCCCAATAACAGAGAAATTGAGGATCCCACAGCTGTCAAAATGACCATTTTATGCTGCCTTGGGCTATGCTAGGCAGGGTAGGTGTGCCTATGCAAACAAGATCAGCCCCTGAAATTCTTTTCCACACTCGCCATAATTCACCACCAGATGTCAGGGTAGAGCTCATCCTGACTCTACTTACATCTGATTAGCCTATATTTCCAACAGTACATCTTCTTCCTAAACAGAATTTTCACAAGATACCTTTGAAAATAACTTAAAAATAAGTATGAACAATGGGTCCCTCTTGGGTGTGTAACTGAACAGCTGGAGTAGGCAGAGCACACATAGGATGGATGCATACAAAGGTGCTGGATAGTAAAATTCTTTGGAGAAGTCTTTAGATTTTTAAAAATACAGATTTTTTTGTGTGGCGGGGATTAGTTGGACTAGTGGGGTCTGACAAACAGAAGAACTGGACAAATATTACTCTAAAATACTATTTAAGTTGCTAGTACATTCTCCTTAGACCCTGTTAACACTGCATTAGACTCACCGGAGAGAAACTGTATATGTGTGTGTGTATATGTATATATATATGCTACATTCATAGAATCATAGAATCTCAGGGTTGGAAGGGACCTCAGGAGGTCATCTAGTCCAACCCCCTGCTCAAAGCAGGATCAAACCCAACTAAATCATCCCAGCCAGGGCTTTGTCAAGCCTGACCTTAAAAACCTCTAAGGAAGGAGATTCCACCACCTACCTAGGTAACCCATTCCAGTGCTTCACCACCCTACTAGTGAAAAAGTTTTTCCTAATGTCCAACCTAAACCTCCCCCTCTGCAACTTGAGACCATTACTCCTTGTTCTGTCATCTTCTACCACTGAGAACAGTCTAGATCCATCCTCTTTGGAACCCCCTTCAGGTAGTTGAAAGCAGCTATCAAATCCCCCCTCATTCTTCTCTTCTGCAGGCTAAACAAGCCCAGTTCCCTCAGCCTCTCCTCGTAAGTCGTGTGCTCCAGCCCCCTAATCATTTTTGTTGCCCTCCGCTGGACTCTCTCCAATTTATCCACATCCTTCTTGTAGTGTGGGGCCCAAAACTGGACACAGTACTCCAAATGAGGCCTCACCAGTGCTGAATAGAGGGGAATGATCACATACCTCGATCTGCTGGAAATGCCCCTACTTATACAGCCCAAAATGCCATTAGCCTTCTTGGCAACAAGGGCACACTGTTGACTCATATTCAGCTTTCCGTCCACTGTAACCCCTAGGTCCCTTTCTGCAGAACTGCTGCCCAGCCATTCGGTCCCTAGTCTATAGCAGTGCATGGGATTCTTCCGTCCTAAATGCAGGACTCTGCACTTGTCCTTGTTGAACCTCATCAGATTTCTTTTGGCCCAATCCTCTAATTTGTCTAGGTCCCTCTGTATCCTATCCCTACCCTCCAGCCTATCAACCACTCCTCCCAGTTTAGTGTCATCTGCAAACTTGCTAAGGGTGCAGTCCACACCATCCTCTAGATCGTTAATGAAGATATTGAACAAAACCGGCCCCAGCACCGACCCTTGGGGCACTCCACTTGATACCGGCTGCCAACTAGACATCGAACCATTGATCACTACCCGTTGAGCCCGATGATCTAGCCAGCTTTCTATCCACCTTACTGTCCATTCATCCAGCCCAGACTTCTTTAACTTGCTGGCAAGAATACTGTGGGAGACTGTATCAAAAGCTTTGCTAAAGTCCAGAAATAGCACATCCACTGCTTTCCCCTCATCCACAGAGCCGGTTATCTCATCATAGAAGGCAATTAGGTTAGTCAGGCATGACTTGCCCTTGGTGAATCCATGCTGACTGTTCCTGATCACTTTCCCCTCCTTTAAGTGGTTCAGAATTGATTCCTTGAGGACCTGTTCCATGATTTTTCCAGGGACTGAGGTGAGACTGACTGGCCTGTAGTTCCCTGGATCTTCCTTCTTCCCTTTTTTAAAGATGGGCACTACATTAGCTTTTTTCCAGTCATCCGGGACCTCCCCCGATCGCCATGATTTTTCAAAGATAATGGCCAATGGCTCTGCAATCTCATTGGCCAACTCCTTTAGCACCCTCGGATGCAGCGCATCCAGCCCCATGGACTTGTGCTCATCCAGCTTTTCTAAATAGTCCCGAACTACTTCTTTCTCCACAGAGAGCTGGTCACCTCCTCCCCATACCGTGCTGCAGAGTGCAGCTGTCTGGGAGCTGACCTTGTCTGTGAAGACAGAGGCAAAAAAAGCATTGCGTACACTAGCTTTCTCCACATCCTCTGTCACTAGGTTCCCTCCCTCATTCAGCAAGGGGCCCACACTTTCCTTGACTTTCTTCTTGTTGCTAACATACCTGAAGAAACCCTTCTTGTTACTCCTAACATCTCCAGCTAGCTGCAACTCCAAGTGTGATTTGGCCTTCCTAATTTCACTCCTGCATGCCTGAGCAATACTTTTATACTCCTCCCTGGTTATTTGTCCAATCTTCCACTTCTTGTAAGCTGTTTTTTTGTGTTTAAGACGAGCAAGGATTTCACTGTTAAGCCAAGCTGGTCGCCTGCCATATTTACTTTTCTTCCTACACATCGGGATGGTTTGTTCCTGCAACCTCAATAAGGATTCTTTAAAATACAGCCAGCTTTCCTTGACTCCTTTCCCCGTCATGTTATTCTCCCAGGGGACCTTGCCCATCAGTTCCCTGAGGGAGTCGAAGTCTGCTTTTCTGAAGTCCAGGGTCTCTGTTCTACTGCTCTCCTTTCTTCCTTGTATCAGGATCCTGAACTCGACCATCTCATGGTCACTGCCTCCCAGGTTCCCATCCACTATTGCTTCCTCTACTATTTCTTCCCTGTTTGTGAGCAGCAGGTCAAGAAGAGCTTTTCCCCTAGTTGGTTCCTCCAGCACTTGCACCAGGAAATTGTCCCCTACACTTTCCAGAAACTTCCTGGATTGTCTGTGCACTGCTGTATTGCTCTCCCAGCAGATATCAGGGTGATTAAAGTTACCCATGAGAACCAGGGCCTGTGATCTAGCAACTTCTGTTAGTTGCTGGAAGAAAGCCTCGTCCACCTCATCCCCCTGGTCTGGTGGTCTGTAGCAGACTCCCACCACGACATCACCCTTGTTGTTCATACTTCTAAATTTAATCCAGAGACTCTCAGGTTTGTCTGCAGTTTCATACTGGAGCTCTGAGCAGTCATACTGCTCTCTTACATACAACGCAACTCCCCAACCTTTTCTGCTCTGCCTATCCTTCCTGAACAGTTTATATCCATCCATGACAGTACTCCAATCATGTGAGTTATCCCACCAAGACTCTGTTATTCCAATTACATCATAATTCCTTGACTGTGCCAGGACTTCTAGTTCTCCCTGCTTGTTCCCCAGGCTTCTTGCATTTGTGTATAGGCATGTAAGATAACTCACTGATCGTCCTGGTGTCCCAGTATGGGGGTGGAGCCCTCCCCTCTTGCACTCACCTACTTGTGCTTTCTCCCGATATCCCACCTCCCCACTTACCTCGGGGCTTTGGTCTCCTTCCCCTGGTGAACCTAGTTTAAAGCCCTTTTAAAACTAGGTTTAAAATTTACATTGTAAATATGGATTTAATTACTTCTAGGTATAGGTGTTGAATCAGTCCTAGGTGCTTGCCAAGGAGGGAGTTGGTTGGGAAATGCACTGATTTGTCACTTCCTTTGGAGTCCTAGCTGTAAATTTAGCAGAATCCCTAGGGCAAGCAACTGCATAAACATTGCCTGCTTTCCTCAGCAGTGAAACTCTTGAGAGTTACAGCCTCTCTCCACTGGTGCAGATGGGCAGCTGCAGGGGTGAATCTAGCTCATTGGAGGTAAACTCCAATTTTCACAGTACTCCAGTAGTTTAATGTAATTACTTGAAATCCTACTTCCCACCAGTTAATAACCTAGTAATTGCAGACCTTCTGACTGTTAGAAATAGGAAATAGATTGAACTGCACTAATCTCATCTAGGCATGACTTACACTTGGCTGTGAATAGTTTGTGCTTTCACAAGGCTTGCAGTAGAACTGGGAAGAGAAAGGTAACTCCAATTCCCTGAGGATTTAAATATTTCAAAATTGGTTTCTTTCTGATGGAACAAAACAGGCAAATACAGTGCCCATCTTTAAAAAGGGTAAGAAGGAGAATCTGGAGAACTACAGATTGGTCAGTTTCAACTAAGTCCCTAGAAAAATCACAGAGCAGGTGCTCAAGGAATCCATTTTGAAGCACTTGGAAGAGAGGAAGGTGATCAGGAACAGTCAACATGGATTCACCAAGGGCAAGTCATGCCTGACCAACCTGATTGCCTTCTATGATGAAGTAACGGGCTCTGTTGATATGGGGAAAGCAGTGGATGTGATATATCTTGACTTTACCAAAGCTTTTGATATGGTTTCCCACAGTATTCTTGCCAGCAAATTAAACAAGTATGGATTGGATCAATGGACTATAAAATGGATAGAAAGCTGGCTAGATTGTCAGGCTCAACATCTCGATGTCTAGATGGCAGCTGGTATCAAGCAGAGTGCCTCAGGGGTCAGTCCTGGTACCAATTTTGTTCAACATCTTTATTAATGATCTGGATGATGGGATTAATTGCACCCTCAGCAAGTTTGCAGATGACACTAAAATGTGGGGAGAGATAGATACTCCAGAGGGTAGGGATAGGGTCCAGAGTGACCTAAACAAATTGGAGGATTGGGCTAAAAAACTGATGAGGTTCAACAAGGACTAATGCAGAGTCCTGCACTTAGGATGGAAGAATCCCACGCACCAGGGCCACCCAAAGGATTCAGGGGGTCTGGGGCAAAGCAATTTCGGGGGCCCCTTCCATAAAAAAAATTGCAGTACTATAGAATACTATATTCTCATGGGGGTCCCTCTGGGGCCCGGGCAAACTGCCCCACTTGCTTCCCCCCACAGGCAGCCCTGGGAAAAATTAACCTTCCGCATCTCGGCACAAACCCGGTTTTGAGAAAACTTCTTTACAAGGTATCACTGGTTCTCAGAATCAGCTAGTGCTAAAAGGCACTAAAGCTCATTAAAAGGATTGGACAAATATTTTCCGTCAAAACTTTTTTTTGGATCAAAAACTAGGGCTTTTTAAAAAGCAGAAAAAAATCACGGACAGCATCTGCTTTCCTTCAAAATTTGTTGTGGTTTTTTTTGTTGAAAAGCTGAAATTAGTCTGCCAAAACCTGAATATGGTTTGAGGCTTCAGAAGTGTGTGGCCAAATATTTGCTGCTTGCTGTGTTTGATTGTTTAAAGAAACAATAAAAAATTATGCTTAAAAAAAAATCCAAAACTTTTGAGCCACCTCAGCTTGTGACCAAACGCCTGAGCCCATCCAGTTAGAGATTTTTCCAGGTTTCTGATACTCTGCTGGCTTCCTTGACTCATATCTGTCTCCATAACTTTGGGTTCATTTAGGATAGAACATAAGAATGGCCATACTGGGTCAAACCAAAGGTCCATCCAGCCCAGTATCCTGTTTACTGACAATGGCCAATGCCAAGTGCCCCAGAGGGAGTGAACCTAACAGGTAATGATCAAATGATCTCTCCCCTGCCATCCACCTCCACCCTCTGACAAAGAGAGGCTAGGGACACCATTCCTTACCCATGCTGGCTAACAGCCATTAATGGACTTAACCTCCATGCATTTATCTGTTTCCTAGAGACTGGCTCCATGGGGTCCCTCGGTTACTGTGGGTTTGTCTTTAGTATAGCTTATGTACATACTCCACGAACTGAGCATTTGAGCTTGTTCCAGAATCTGGGATGAGCCTATGTTGTGAAAACTGACATGCTCAAAATAGCACATGCATGTGAATGGACACAGGGTGTTAACATTAAATTAACCCAGAGGTTCTCAAACTGGGGGTCAGGACCCTTCAGGGGGTCACAAGGTTATTACTGGGGGTCGTGAGCTGTCAGCCTCCACCTCAAACCCTGCTTTGCCTCCAGCATTTATAATAGTGTTAAATATATAAAAAAGTGTTTTCAATTTATATGGGGGAGGGGTTGCACTCAGAGGTTTGCTATGTGAAAGGGTCACCAGGACAAAAGTTTGAGAACCACTGAATTAACCCCTCTGAAGACTCAGGGATTCCGGGTAGGGGGGTCTCCCTTGGTAGGGTCGGGAAGGAGGTAGGTGGTTTAGGATATTGCTCTTCTCATGTGATCCCTCCCACAGTGGCTAATTTTAAATGAAGCTACTACCCTCCCCGACATGAATCTCCCTATGGCACTGAAATTAAATATAGACTATAATTTGGCATTTGAGAAGGGAAAGGGATGGTAGCCCTAATGGAAAAGCTCACAGCTTGGCTCTTCTGCAAGCCTCAAACTGCTGAATGAGCTTTAGGGTGGGGAAGGCTGTGCCTCCCAAACAGCCTGGCCCTGCCCCCTATCTGACCCCCCCACTTTCTGCCCCCCAACTGCCCGCCCCCCTCAAAATCCCCAACCCATCCTGCTCCTTGCCCCCTCACCGTCCCCCAGAGACCCCACCACCACCCTGGGACCCCACCTCTGCTCCCTGTCCCCTGACCCCTATCACCCCCTCGCTGAGTCTTGACAGACCCCTGGAACGCTCACAATCCAACCCTCCCATTCCCTGTCCCCTGATTGCCCCCCCAACCTCTGCCCCCTCCCTGTCTCCTGACTGTCCCTGGGACTCCCTGCCTCTTATCCACCCCCCCCCCGGCCCTGGCCCCTTACTCCTGGCTCCCCCCCCCCCCCCCCCCAGAGCCTCAGCGCGTCATATCCAGAAGCTTCCCTCGACAGCTGCAGCGTGGCTCCGGCGGGGCCTGAGTTCCCTCCGCTCGGCCGAGAGCTCACAGCCCCGCCCCCTTACCACACGGCTCTGAGCAGGGAGGAGCTCAGGCCCTGCCAGAGCCACACTGCGCCGCTGTTCAGGGGCGCTGCTGGATGCGCTGAGGCTCCAGGAGAGGGGCAGAGGCAGGGCCGGGCAGGGGCGGGAGCCTCACTCGTTCTCTTGGGGGCCCCTCCGGAGCCCGGGGCAAATTGCTCCACTTGCTCCCACCGGGCGGCCCTGCCATGCACCATTACAGGTTGGGGATCGACTGGCTAAGCAGCAATTCTGCAGAAAGGACCTGGGGATTACAGTGTATGAGAAGCTGAATATGAGTCAGCAGTGTGCGCTTGTTGCCAAGAAGGCTAACGGTATATTGGGCTGCATTAATAGGAGCATTGCCAGCAGATCGAGGGACGGGATGATTCCCCTCTATTCAGCACTGGTGAGGCCATATTTGGAGTATTGTGTCTAGTTTTGGGCCCCCCCACTACAGAAAGGATGTGGACAAATTGGACAGGGTCCAGCAGAGGGCAATGAAAATGATTAGGGGGCTGGGGTACATGACTTATGAGGAGAGGCTGAGGGAACTGGGCTTATTTAATCTGCAGAAGAGAGGAGTGAGGGCGGATGCCTGGGTCTTGCTCCTGTCTTCTCTTTCCTTCTCCGTGCTGTGAATCATATTGGTCCTGCAAGCCCTTTCTTCATGGTCTGATGCAGCGCTGGCTTGCAGGATCTTGCAGTACATGTCCTCCATATAGTCCTTCCTTCTCCTCCTCATCAGGGTCAGATGTTCTATGTGTGTGGAGGGGGCACCCTGCATGGCTGCCACTCCAGAAGCTGTTGATAAAAAGACAGATGTACAGGTTCGTTTACAGTCACAAGGGAAAAGTGATAAGTTTCAAAGCTGCCTTCCCTTACTCCCATAAACACCTAACACTTCAGGTGCGGAGTGCCATGGCACAGGTCCACTCTCCAGCACCAGGCACAGTGAGTATGACCCACTGGGCCAAGGGGAAGGATTTTCTGTTGCATGAAACGATAACATTTTGGTCTCTGTTCCACGGGTAGGGGTCTAGGGCAATGGCACTGAATATTGTCACTATCTTCCACAGGCAGTGGTGATTTTAGCAGATTTCTCATGTAGAGGATTACAAAGGCAGAGAGAACAACTGCTACAGCGTCCCAAAGCCACCTGGGCCTGCATGCTGCTAGCCTTTTTACTGCAATGATGCCAATCAAACTCATCGGGAAGTGGCGTGGGAAAATCTCCTACCACAGAGGAAGAAATAAGCTAGCCATCATTAGAATCCTTTGATCAAGATTTCTCAGGAGGATAAAAGGGACATCCCTGGCCTATCTAGCTTGTTAAAAATGGCATTTCTGTAGGGCACCACCAGTTCTAATGTTGGCCTCCCTGGCCTTGTGGTATCCCTGGTGATGTTCTTTCATTTTCATGCAGCACTGCTGCTGCTACCTGGTATACACCTTTGCCTGCATCCCTGTGCAATCTGTTCATAGATGGCCATGTGTCTGTGGCCGCTCTGTAACTGTGCCTGCACAGCCTCTTCTCCCCACAAGCCCAGCAGATCCCATACTTTCATATCTACTCCAGGGAGCAGCACATCTAGTGTGTGGAGCTGGCACAGTGTTGGACATTTCAGAAACAGGGCACTTTAAGGGTGGTGGTGGTGAGATGGCTGCATGTCTCTGTGACCCCCAGGCAGGGAATGGAGGCCTTGTAGGACAGCTGCTGGAGGACTGTAAAATTTGACATAGGTTACAGTGTCTACACTTGTACTGTGTCAACCTCAGTAGCTTGACCATGGCTCCACACTGCTCAGGAAGGTGGTTTTACAACATCACTGTAATGGGGCGCTCATGTCAACCGGAGACAGATTTGTGTATAGACATATACACAAAAAGGCAACTTACTGGTACGTCAATTTTACTTTGTAATGTAGACCAGGCCAGAGCAGGAGAAACACAAACACTATCCATACGTCATGTCTCTTCTGTTCTCCCTGCCCCCGGGAAAGAGTGCTGGCCCAGGAGGATGGAACAATGAGTTGCAGAGAGCTCAGCTCCCTTCCTCTTTCCAGAATTTATTCTGCCGTATGCCTCCATTTGTTTGTTCAGTCTCACGCAATCACCCCACCACTGCCCTCATGCAAATTGTTTTCACTCAAAGAAGATGAGGAGCAACAGGCTGCAAAAGCAAATGTTTCCACTTTCAGCAAACACTTTAAATGGGTACGTGGGCTTTCACACTCCTGCACTCAGCACCTCTCACAGCACTAAAGCAGCTTACGTGTGTGTATACACAGAGAGAGAGGGACGGACATGAGTAGTACATTTGGGCTGGGGTTATGATAATAGCATGACCCAATCCACAGTGAACAAGATGTGCTTCAGGACAAAGGCCGGGGCGTGGGGTTAAAAAACTTTCATTTCATTCCAAGCAGAAGAAAGATGCCTTTTCATTCCGGGAAAGGCACCTTCAGCTGCTTTAATACCAAGTGATATTTCACAAAGAGCTAAGGCTGCAGTGGGGCTAGTTTTTCTTATGTTAAACTGTCACCTCATTATTACATACTGGGCAGGAAGCCATGAGCTTTTGGAAACTCCAACTAGTGCAGAATTTTGCACCATAAGCTACCAGGAGCAGATCACACCTGTCCTCCACATTCTACACTGAATTTCAAATCAAGTTCAAAGTCTCAGTCCTTACCCTCAAAGCACACAATGGCCTGGGTCCAGGGTATCTAAAAGATTGATTAAAGCTCTAGGAAGACAACTGTGATCAATAAACATGCTCCTCAAGCACAAAAGAACTTTCTCCCATAAGGATACAGCTCATCTGTGCAGGAGACAGAACTTTCCCAGGGGCTGGTCCAAGACTGTGGAATGAGCTCCCACAGAAACTAAGGACCATAAGGATGGGAGAGACTGATCTACATGTGACCGATGTTAATCATGTTGCTTAATGCACTGCTGGAAGACATTCATACTATGGTGATGCGGATGGTATAAAAACCTATAATGAAATAATCTGTTTCAATCAGAATTTACTCAATGAAATTAAATTGAAGCTATTTAAAAAACCCAGACTGCACATAACTGTAGAAAGAACCTTAAATATACATAGCCAATTCTAAATAAAGATTTTTCTTCTGAATATTTTACTCTTCATTTTTATTCTTGGTCTTAGTTTCTTTGAATACACAATTACGATGCAGGAAAATAGAGGTGCTTACTAGTTACTGTACTGAAGCAATAGAATTGTTTCTCTCAATTAAAAAAATAACTTTTTACATTCTTTGGTTTAAGCATTAATGTCCTCTAGGTCAGACATTCTAGCCAATTAATGATCAGTTAGAGGAGATGACTTAGGCCTTGTTTACAATGGCACTTTACAACACCAAAAATTTCTTGCTTAGGGGTGTGAAAAACACTCCTCCCTCCGAGCGATGCAAGTTTCAGTGCTGTAAAGTGGCAGCGTAGACAGTGCACCAGCACTGGTAGATACTCCCCTCATGGGGGTGGGTTTTTTAGAACTCTTTCCCAGTGCTGGTGTTGCTAGTATACAACAGCATGTTAAAGCGCTGCCACAGCAGCGCTAACATGTAGCTAGTGAAGACATGCCCTTAGTCATAAGTACTTCCAGCTTGTCATTGATTATCAGGAAATGTGTGATGTGGGCTGCAGGTCCTTACTGCTATTAGCAAACCACATGGAATTAAAAAGGTGAAAAATTAAAGTAATTAAATGTTTTAGGAAGTGAAATCCTGAGCTGCATAATGCCACGGATACAGTTTTTTTCCAGTACCAGGGTGCAGATTATCATCTCACTCACTGGAGTAAATTCAGAGTGGTGTCACTGAGGTAAATGGAGATACTCTGGATCTAGGCTGTGATCATGTGAGGTTCTGAGTACCGATTGTGCATTCTCATTCCCATTGAAATCAGATTTACCCTAGTGCAAATGAGATCAGAATCTGGTCCTTGGTCTTTTCCAAACCTTTAAAAGGCAACTAAAGTCACCAGAAGAGAAGCAGGATGACTCAGTAAAAAATTATTATGATCACCATGGTGCCCAAGGGCCATAATCACTATCAGGACTCCATTGTGCCAGGGGCTACATAAATGTATAATAGACAGCCCCATCCTGAGGAGTTTACAATCTAAATGACAGCAAAAGACTGCACAGGAAGCACATAAGTAGGCTACTAGTACAATCCCTTAGTCTGATGAGAGGCTTGAGGTCAAAGGCTTCAGAACCCAGAAGTAATTTGACATCTCTAGCAGCTGCCACTTCACTGGCCCTTTAGCAATCTGAAGCAGATGGTCTCAGAATGCAATGGACCATTTAGTCACTGTGCAGAACCTGGACCTTTTAATCAGACAATTGAAAGAGCACAGTGGCTGAATAACAATATCCTTTCAACCAAGCATCTACACAGCCCTATCAATAATGACAAGTTACAGATAGAACAATTAATCTTCAAGGGTAAAATCCCAGCCTTACTGAAATCCATGGCAAAATTCCCATTGACTTCACTAGGGCCAGGATTTCACTCCAAGCCTGTAACTCCAAGCAAAGCTCTGCCCCTTTCCTGCAAGAGAAATGAATCAGGCATTCTTAGTTTTGGTCCATAACTCCCTGTAACTGAACAGTCTAAGCCACTGGCTGATGAAATCCCATATTAATATATTTCTGAGTAGATAACCTTTGGCAGCTATTTGCACATTGCTTGTGTATTTTCTCTCTCCACCTTCTTTGCTCCATACAAAATAAAATTTCCTCAATTTTCACTTCTATTCATCCTGTAAGGTCACTAGTTTACTGTCCCTCATTGTTTGCTATCAATTGTTTTCTTTTCTTTCTCAACAAAAATAATGGCATATTTTCTCCCCCCATTAGTATCCATTGTCACCACTTGAATTAACATCCTTTTCTGGCCATTTCCTTTATAATTTTAATCAGCAAACTGGATATCCTCATGACTTCAAAAACCACTTGGTTTACACTGTCTTCCATTGGCCAAGAGATGGAGCTCTTACTGCTGCTATCAATGCTCTCTTTACCATAATCTCATGGGTAACCAGCACAAAAACACTCTTGAAACCTGAAACAAGATGCACACTAAAGACAGATGTCCCCACAAAAACACACAAACAAAGGACCGTGACAGCTGTAAACAACTCAAGCAATCAAATCAGCTAAATAGTCAACATGTTGGGAGAAAGCAGATCCAACCGTGAGAGCAGCTTTCCTTTTAGACATACTGCATCATGCAGCAACAAACCTGACATTCTTTTCTCTCTCCCTTCCTCCCAGAACAACGCATGCTGTAGCAGAATTGAGGATCAGTTAAGTGATCTCACCTGTCATTATGCAAAGATTTTCCTTTGGCTGAGACAACTGTTACAGATCTACTATTATACCTATGAGGTGTGCACATAATATATGAAAAAACATACTTGCATTGCTGTATTCCTTACTCCTTCTCATTTGTTTCACCCAGCTGTAGTGTCTGGACTTTAACTAAGATTTGACGATTTTTGGGTCAGATCTACCTTCTGTACAGCACACAGGCCTGGATCCTAAAAGATATTTAGGTGTTCCTCTGCTCAGCACTGCAGCTCCTAATTCCTAGGTGCACAGCGGCCCCATGGAATACTCAGCCCCAAACCAGATGGCCAGTGTAACCGTGCCTCTGTGGGTCACAACTGAGAATGCCAAATTCAGGACAAACTGCTGAGAAATAGGATAGATACACCCCAAGACTGGTGGCTAATCCCCCATGGGATATACCAAACCAGCAACAAAAGTAAACTTCTGTTTCACCACACTGGCTAACAAGAAGTCACTAAAGCAGTTTCCTTAGACATTCCAGTCCTTGTATCACCACCAAAAACACTAGACTTAGAGATGAGTGTTCTTTAAAACCAATCTCTTCAAATAAAAGGCTCTTCTGATCCCAAAGGACCAGCCACTTCCCCAAGTCAATATATAACTTAGATTTTGCCCCAAAATCATGCTGATGCCAATCCTTTAGTATCTAAAATCTAAAGGTTTATTTATAAAAAGAAAGGTGAGAGTTAAAATTGATTAAATGAATCAAATACATACACTAATTGAAAAGTTCTTAGTTCAGGCTTGTAGCAGTGATGGAATAAACTGCTGGCTTAAGTCAAGTCTCTGGCTGCTTCCAAATCATTAGAAGGTTCTCAGTCCATTGGTTAGAATGCTCCCATTAGTATAAATCCATATTCTGGAGGTTTGAGCAGGAAAGAAGCAAAATGGAGGAGTTTCCAGGACCTTTTCTATCTTCTGCCATGTGGAGGGAATCCCATTGATCTTATTGTGGAAATTATAATAACAAGATAGTGGTTGGAGTCACATGGACACGTAACATGTCCATACATTTTGCCTAGCCATTGCAGGAAGCCATTACCTATACCCCAGACAGGACATTTGCAGGACAGTCTATTCAGTATAGATAAAAGCAGCAAAGAATCCTGTGGCACCTTATAGACTAACAGACGTTTTGCAGCATGAGCTTTCGTGGGTGAATGCCCACTTCTTCGGATGCAAGTGATCAGTATATCAGTATCTATCTATCAGTATAGATAGGTGTCTCCCATAGTCCATTGTCAGTTAAGTGTTCCTTTATGAGCCACTTAATTTGACTAGTCCCTTCAAGATGTTCAGGCTAACTACCTAGTGGGTGTTACCTCAGGAGCAAACATTTGAAATACAGGTATAGAGCCAATACTCATAACTTCAAATACAAAAATGATACATGCATACCGATAGCATAATCATAACCAGCAAATCATAACCTTTTCATAGACACCTCACTTGACAACCTTTGTGCAAGATTTGTTGCAAATATAACAGTGGTTGCAACAATGATCTACATGGTCTTATTTTAATCAGGTAACATCACAGCCGGGCTCTTCGTACTCTGCTTAAGGAGAGTTAGGTGCCTAAGGGCAAGATCCTCAAAAGCCAGAAAGCTGAGTGGGGAGCCACCTACACTCGGCAGAGTGAAATACCAAGCAAAGGAGCTTAAGTGGCTGACCTGGTCAGCTGGCAGACAGGCCAGAGACAAGTATCTACTTCTGCTCAGGATTTTCAGCCATGAACCCTGTGATGGAATTAGCTACCTAAGCTAGGTCAGCTGCTTAGGTAGTGCATGCCCTAACAGCTGAAACAAACAATCTTTTTCTTTTAGTTTCCTGCTCATGCTCAATACCGCTCACACATTCCCCCAGCTGCCTTTTGTGCAGGTACTATGCTGCCACCCTCCCCAAAAAAGCAGTGGCCTGCCTCTAGCCCTCCTTCTATCAAGGTGTCAAGTCTTAGGCATGCTCAGAGCAAGCCTACAGGATTTGGCCCTGCTGGTAAGATAGGCATTGAGAGTCCAGCTTCAGGGCCTCCAGGGCTTTGGCATGAACTAGGGCTCCAAGCTGCGGAGTGGCATCACGGCTTAATTGGCTTTGTAAGTGCTGACCAGTGGAAATTTAAGTTCCTAGAGAATTTAGGAACCTGTGGGGTTAGGTGACAGCTGAACAGCAATGTTGAAAATGATAGTGTTGCCTAAGAAGTGGACTTAGGTGCCTAAATACTTTTGAGGATCTGGCCCGTACTTTGCACAGCATGGCTTTTTGAGTCGCTCTGCTAAAGGTTTGTGTCTGCTACTACCTTCAAGTTAACTTGTAGCTCAAAAAGTAGAGTCTCACACCTTTAAATCCAGATGGCCTGGGCTCAATTCCTGCTGATAACAACCCACCCACGGGTGTTGTTCCACTTGCACAATGGAACTGTGAGCTGTTTAGGGCCTGCCAGCACTAATGTGCTGCAAATACTACATCAAATGATGAAGGGTGAGTTAGTTACAAATTTCCTACAGTCTATAGAGCTCAGAATCCCAAGTGGAATTGCACATAATATGAAAGGGGGAAAAAAGCAACAGATACTACCATGGCCTCTCACTGTATTGACATCTCCCACTTGCCATGTTCAATTATCCACTGAATATTTTAGCACTTCAATGAACCTTCAGGCAGGTGCAATCCTCCCTCTCTCCCTCTGATAAGCAACACAATTTTTGCTGTAGCCACTTTTCATCTCACCATGTTTTGCTGCATTATAATTATTATAGCCCCATGCAGAGGGTGTACACATCACTTCATAAAAGAGCAAGACAATCATCCTAGGTGCTGAAATCTAAATTGATTCTTAATTTTGAAACATGCCAGAATTAGAGCTACAGCACCTGCAGGTAATTCAAAGGCAATCCTCCACTGATTTAGGCATACATTCATCTAATATTTTTGGCAATACATGTAGTATTCAAATCAGAATGTATTGAAATTAAGCTGAGGTTTTGTGAATTTGCAGAGTCAAAAGAAAAACAAATTTAGCATCCCCTCTCCACCTGGTTACTTCCCTTAATGCCAATCTGCTTACAGGTTTTGATGGACAGACTTGGGCTCTTCTGAATCCTGCCACCCACTCAGCAGGGTGTAACCACTTTATTTTTTTCCCATATGAATTTATTGGTGGGGCCTCCATCCCCCACGCTCCTTTCTGGCAGAGTCACCAGGGCAGCTTGGGAGGAAAATTCTAACCACAGGATAACCCCCACTTACTTGCCAGATAGCTGGAAACTCCCAAGAAATAACAAACATATAGTATATTCAACACAGTAATTATATTAAAATAGGTGATAAATATAACATCATAGGGTAAAACACTTGTGGGTCACTGGTGCCCATGCTGATAATACCCATGAATACCCCCAGTGATCTGACATAGCAAATGTAAAATTAGTGTCCCGTTAGTACACGTACTTTGTTGGGGTCCTTGATGACCTGTGATCTTCTGTGCAGTGGTTAGCAATGTGGCTAACTGGGTTCAGAAGCCCAAAGGACTCTCAAGTGGGTTAAGGTGGTAAATCCCTACTCAGATTTAATGGGTGGCAGGTAATAAAATTCCCAAACCCTTGCCCCTTGGCTGAAGGACACAGTATAGGGAGTAACGGGTCCCCCAAACAATTTCCCTCTCTAACTAAAAGATGGTGAACTCACAATTCCGTGAATGATCCTTGGGTTCAGAGATGGCTCGACTCGTCAGCCACTGCAGAGCGACTGCAGTGATCACAGCTGACAGGAGTCAGGCTGCTGCTGGTCCCAGGATTTCCCCTCACCACAAAGTGGTTCATGGCTCAAGGTGCAGGTTACAAAACTATACTAAAAATCCAAACTTTTGTCTCCTACCGCAGCACTCAGACACACTCAGAGCAGGCAGCAGCCCTGGACTAGCAGTCAGACCAGAGCTAGCCAGGGGGTGACTGATCTCACCTAGGGAGCTGGAGGGCTAACTCAGCCTGGCTGGGGAAAGTTTTCCCAGCAAAACTCTACAAACTGTCCTCTTGGAGATGGAAAGGGCCAAGCTGAGGGATCTTGCTTTCAGGTCCCCAGAGGCCAGTTCCCAGGGGGAACCCTGCATGCAGGCCTGGGACTCACCAGTCCTCTCCTCCCCCACAGCCAGTCCTGCTCTTTCCCTAGCTCACTCCAAACTGCTTCAAGATGACATCTCCCCTCTCCTGAGGGACCTGGGAAAGGCATCTCACTCTCTATTGGGTGTTGAGCAGACTCTGAGTCTGCCCTTGACTGCGTCTCCCTACTAGGGACAGCGTGCTGAGTTACCAGCACACAGACCTCCAGAAACCTCAGTAAGCTCCTTGAAGGTTACACAAACAAACAAACATGACAAGAATAAAATGTGGAGACTTTTTTTGAGATTTTTGTGGGAAACCAAAGTCCTTCAAATAAAATGGAGTATTCCCTTTAAAAACAGCATTACACTTTTCACCATTATGTATGTGGAGAAGGCAGCTGACAAACTGATCAAATGCCAGCAACTATTTATCCGCTCTCTCTGTCATTCCTCTGCATTCTTTCAGCATTCTCCTAGTTGCATGTTAGATAGAGGCTCTCTTCTGTAGTTGGCCATCCCAGACAAATGGAAAACTATATTCTTCCTGTGTGACAGCTCAACGTCCAGTGTAATTCTAGCATAATTCGGGAACATATGCATCTCTCCATTGTCCCTCTAAGGGACCATGCATCCATCCCACGCACACCTGTTATCCTCACTTCTAGTTTCCAATTGTGTATCAAGGCACCACATTATAGAAATGTTCACACAAACACAATTTTAAGACTGCTGCTAAATATTTATATTATGGATTTATTTCTGTCCTCCTACTTATCTTCCCCTACATACCACAAAATCAATTGAAATTAATGGCCTGTACAGTTAGAAGAAATAAAAGGCAATATAACCTCAGTCAGCCAGCATGTGTTTAGCCTGTTCTGTCACTAGTGGGGGAAGTCATTGCCAAACACGGTACTTATATTTTCAAAAGGGCAGGATCATTTTAATAGCCAACAGCATTTGTAGTTAAGTATGCTAAAATAAGAGTAATCAAATGTCATGCTTCAGGATATAAGATTAGGGGTATTAGGGGTCAGGAAGCAATTTCTTTCACCTAGCTACAAAACTGACCACTGGATTAGTGATTGTTCCCCTTCCTCTGAAGCATAAGGTTCTGACCATCGCTGAAGGCAGGATGTAAGACTTGTTGGGAAAGTGATCCAACATAAGGATGAAAATGCTAGGTTAGTGTCTCTCCCTCCCAGCCCGCCGCACCAGTTGTGGGGATTTAGATCTCATTATGTGCTGTGTTTGAAGTATTGTGTGTAGGAGAATTTTACAGTGTTTGTCAATTTTATATCATTTTAAATATTTGGCCAAACGAGGCTTTCAGCTACACCCCGGCAGTTACACGGATTTAAATTTGTCCCATTAACTTGGTAAATCATTTATGGTACACAGTTTTAAGCTCTCCTGAATCTCCTTGAACAGCTTTGATTTTTGTAAGGCTTTCCTTGTTTTCCATGTACATTAAACCCATATGTCCTGTCCACTTGGGTGAGAGTGGCTCACTTTTCCAGGTAAAACTTTAGATAATGTTTTCACCCCTCAGCTCAAAGAGCCGAACTGGTAGCTGAAGGGGATTACATCAGAATTCATGACTGATACTGGCATCTTCACTCTAGGGCCCTCCTCCAGATAATATAAACATGGTGCTGTCTACAAGGAATTCGGAAACAGCAGGGCCAGGTCTAGATCTAGGTCCAAGTTTTGCAGCAGGGGCCAGCTCTCCAATAGGGCTAAATCATCCTATAAAGCACAGCCTTGTATTGCGAGTAATGGTGATGAGTTTGAGTTCCCTGAACATCCAGAACCTTAACAGGAGTAGTCAGAATTGGAGACTGAAGCCTGGTCTACACTACACAGTTAGGTCAATGCAGCTTACGTCGCCCTAATTATGTCACTGTCTACATTACAGCCTTGTCCTGCCAATGTAAGTGCCCCACTACACTGACATAATAACTCCACTTCCACGAGAGGTGTAGCACTTACGTCGGTGCCATTAGGGCGATGCAGTGTCTGTGTGGACCGGGGTCCGCAACCTTTCAGACGTGGTGTGCCGAGTCTTCATTTATTCACTCTCATTTAAGATTTCGTGTGCCAGTAATACATTTTAAAATTTTTAGAAGGTCTCTTTCTATAAGTCTATATTATATAACTAAACTATTTTGTATGTAAAGTAAACAAGGTTTTCAAAATGTTTAAGAAGCATCATTTAAAATTAAATTAAAATGCTGATCTTACGCCGCCAGCCTGCTCAGCTCACTGCCAGCCTGGGGTTCTGTTAACCTAGGCCGGCAGCGGGCTGAGCGGGGCCTGTGGCCGGGACCCCAGACCTGGGGGGGGTCAGGGGTCAGGGCAGAAGGCTGGGGTGTGGGGGGTTCAGGGCAGAGGGCTGGGGGCTGTGGGGGTGTAGAGCAGAAGGCTGGGTGTGGGGGGGTTCAGGGGTCAGGGCAGAGGGGGTGGGGAGAGGTTCAGGGGTCAGGGCAGAGGGCTGGGGTGTGTGGGGGTGCAGGGCAGAGGGCTGGGGTGTGGGGGGGTGCAGGGCAGAGGGGGTGGGGAGAGGTTCAGGGGTCAGGACAGAGGGCTGGGGTGTGTGGGGGTGCAAGGCAGAAGGCTGGGTGTGAGGGGGTTTCAAAGGTCAGGGCAGAGGACTGGGTGTGTTTGTGGGGTGCAGGGCAGAAGGCTGGGGGTGTGTGGGGGGTGCAGGTGTCAGGGCAGAGGGCTGGGTGTGTGTGTGGGGTGCAGGGCAGAAGGCTGGGTGTGTGTGGCGGGGTGCAGGGGTCAGGGCAGAGGGCTGGGTGTGTGTGTGGGGTGCAGGGCAGAGGGCTGAGGGTGTGAGGGGGTGCAGGGAAGAAGGCTGGGGGTGTGGGGGGGTTCAGGGGTCAGGGCAGAGGGCTGGGGTGCTTGGCTCGTGGGGGTGCTCCCAGCCCCCTGCCCTGAGCAGCTCGTGGCAGGGGGCTGGAAGGGATATGCCTTGTTCCACCCCCTTCGCCAAGGCCCCGTCCCTACCTCTCTCTGCCTCCTCTACAGAGCAGCGAGCACGCTGCCAGTCTTCCCCCTCCCCATCGCAAGGGCCATCAGCTGATGGGCGCAGGGAAGGAGAGGAGGAGGGGCAGGAAAGCACCACGCTGGGGGAAGAAGTGGGGGAGGGGAAGCTTGGCTGCCGCAGGACGAAGCTTCTGCCTCTTGCCCCCGCAGGGGAGAGCGGTCGGGGGGGGGGGGCTGAGTGGGGCTGGGGGCCGGGACCATGGCAGGCAGCAGCGTGCCACTCAAAATCGGATTGCGTGCCATGTTTGACATGCGTGCCGTAGTTTGCCGACCCCAGGTGTAGACACTGTATTACTTACATTGGCTGTTGGCTGTCTTGTCAATTTCATGGCTCCATGCCCCCAGCACCCCTTCCCAACCAGGCTGCTGCCCAGAAACTCCCGACTCAGGGAACCAAGACGCCCTCCAGCTCCTGGATGGGAGGTGAGAAGCCCGGGGGACAGCTGGGCTCCCAGCAAGGGTTCCTGGCTCTCAGCCATCACATTGCCCCTCTTCAGTCAGTGGAAGTGCTCCTGGTGAGGACATGACCCACCAACAGGAGGGTAGTGTGGACATCAGCCACCACAGTAATTACAGTGGTGGCTGTAAGTCGACCTAACATAAGTTGACTTAGGGCTGTAGTGTAGACATGCCCTGATAAACTGGAGGTGATGAAAGAGAAAGGAGTATATTGCTTGGCTCAAAAGGAAGACCCTTCCAAATGCACCCCCCCCCACCTATCCATCTCTGATATTTATTGATTTAATTTATTTGAGTAGCAGCCTCACATCTCCCAGACTGACCTGGAAAATGTCTAAGACTCTATGCTCCATTTGTGTTGAAAGGATTTGTTGGCATGTCTACACTGTTCAGACAAAGCCTCAAAAGGATGAGAGTGCTTAATTTTAATGTAATAAAAGCCTTTCTTTTGTCACAATGTTATTGTTATGTTAGTACTTAGAGGTCCTACAGTGCTATGTACAAACACATAGTAAGAGGCAGTCCCTGCCACAAAGAGCATATAGACTAAATAGGCAAAGAGTAGGAAAAAAGATGCATTATCCCCACTTACAGTTGGGAAACTGAGGCACAGAGAAATTAAGTGACTTGCCCAAGGTCATGCAGCTTTGTGAATTGAATACACATTGAGTCCTAGGCCAGTGCCTTACGTAAAAGATTGTACACTCTTGTACAGTGCCTAGCACAATGGGGTCCTACGGCTCCCAGGTGCTATGGTAATACAAATAATAACAGTAAGACCACCCTGTGATGGGTTATACCCCAAGGGTGGAGTCTTGGAGCCATTGGAACTGCTGTGCCCCCTAACAATTCAGGTGGGTTGGCCTCTCTCACACTGCTCTGCTGATGATACCAGCCAGCTTTTCCAGGCCCTGTTATCACCCAACACAACACTAGGTGGAACCACACACCCAGCTGAGTTACCTGAGTGCTTTACCTAAGCCACTCATGGACAAACAGGAGGCACCAGCAAATTTCCCAGCTCCTGAGCCTGGCACCCTTACTGGAGTATAAACCCAGAATTAGATCATTTTGCAGTGCACAGGAGTATGTACGGTGCAAACTTATTAAATTAGTTCACTTCCCCCTCAATGTGGGGAAGAATGCAACAAGCCTGTGTTAACCAAGCTGAAATTTTCCCAAACACTTCACTCAAAAACACACTGGTTAATATAAAGCATAAAACAAGTTTATTAACTACAGAAAGATAGATTAAGTGATTATAAGTGATAGCAAACAGATCAAAGCCAGCAAATAAAAACACAAGCTCAGCCTAATATACTAAGTAGGATTTGAATTAGCAATATCTCACCCTGACTGATGATACAGCAGGTTTACAGATTATTGAGGCACAGGCTGCATTTGCTGTGCAGCTTGGGTTTCCCTGCCCCATTCCAAGTCCTTTGTCTTCCAGAGGTTCTTTCACGTGCAGAGTTGTGGGGCAGTGAAGACAAATAATAACCATGCTGGGAGGGGTTGCTAGTGCTTTGGAGGATAGGATTAGGATTCAAAAGGCTCTTGACAAACTGAAAAATTGGTCTGAAATTTAAAAAAATGAAATTAAGTGAAGATAAGAGCAAAGTACTGTGCTTAGGAATGGAAAAATCAAATGCACACCTACACAACAGGGACTAACTGGCTAGTGCTGGCACTTCTAAAAAAGATCTGGGTGTTGTAATAGATAAATTCAATATGATTCAACAATGTGATGGTGTTACAAAAAAGACTAATATCATTCTGGGGTAGCTTGACAAGAGAGCTGTATGTAAGAAACAAGAGCTAATTGTGCCACTCTACTCGGCACTGGTGAGGCCTCTCCTGGAGTATTGTGTCCAGTTCTGGACACTTTAAGAAAGATGTTGACAAATTGGAGAGAGTCCAAAGAAGAGCAACAACAACGATAAAAGGTTTAGAAAATCTGACCTATGGAGAAATGTCCAGATTTTGGAACCTGTTTAGTCATGAGAAAAGATAACATATTTGAAGACTTTTCAGGTTAAGGGCTGTTATAAAGAGGATGGTGATCAATTGTTCTCCATGTTCACTAAAAGTAGAACAAGAAGGAATAGGCTTCATCTGTAGCAAGGGAGATTTAGGTTAGGTATTACGAAAAAATGTGTAACGATAAGGGTAGTTAAGCTCTGAAATAGGCTTCCAAGGGAGGTTGTGGAATCCTGTCAGGGATTGTCTAGGCATATTTGATCCTACCTCAGCAGAAGGGGCTAGACTACATGAACTCTTGAAGTCCTTTCCAGCCCTACATTTCTATTATTCTATATGCACACATTGATGACAGTATTTCTAGGTGGTTAGAGAGAACTACCCTATTGCCCAAATAGAAGAATCTTGTTAGAAAAGAAAGAAACCACTAAACTGAGCTGAGCACTCAAAATTACTGGGGGGAGGGCAGGGAGGGGAATCAAGAAATTCCTGCTACAGAACACTCCATATTCACAGCTTCCTTTGGGTGGGCCAGGCAGAGGACCCATAAGAAAGAGAGAGGCAACCTCATAACTAAAGAACTATTCCCCTTCCCTTTTCACTGTTTTCTTGTCTTTCTTCCTAATCCCATTTTTCCCCACTCCCTTATGCTGCTTCTGTGGTGTTGAATGCTGATGAGGCAATATTTGATGCAACCATATGAGAGCACACTGAGGGACTTGAAATTTGGTACCACAGGAGAGCTCCAACTTTCCTGACTGGGAGGTGAAAGGGTAAGCAAGACCAGGCATTTACTGATGAATTATTAAAATGAAGCAGAGATGCAGGAGCTGCTTTTTCCTCATTATGTTAAATTTCTCTGGATGAAACCAATTTTAATAAGGCTTGACTAGGGAGAGGAGTGAATAGGCATGGGCGGGTGATAAATATCACCAAGGACAGGAGGGTTAATGAATTCAGCAGTGTTGACAGTAAAAGCAAGCAGACAGTGAGCATTCACACTCGACATTTATGTGCTGCATTTAAAGATGATACATCTGAGTGACATCTCAATATACCTTCCCCACTCCTTTCCACTTATTTTCTTCTCTTAAGATGTTTTTAATTTCCCATTGATCTTATAAAGTTGAAGGATAATCACTGGTGTGAAAAACATCGCTTAGGTCAAGTAGGAATAAAGCTGGATTGTTCCTTTCTGAGATTACCATTGATTATTTACAAGAAGCTATTTGGAGTCCATACTGGAAAGTCAGGCTGGAAATATCTCTAAAACTCTGTTTAACCAAATCATAGAATCATAGAATCTCAGGGTTGGAAGGGACCTCAGGAGGTCATCTAGTCCAACCCCCTGCTCAAAGCAGGACCAAACCCAACTAAATCATCCCAGCCAGGGCTTTGTCAAGCCTGACCTTAAAAACCTCTAAGGAAGGAGATTCCACCACCTACCTAGGTAACCCATTCCAGTTCTTCACCACCCTACTAGTGAAAAAGTTTTTCCTAATGTCCAACCTAAACCTCCCCCTCTGCAACTTGAGACCATTACTTCTTGTTCTGTCATCTTCTACCACTGAGAACAGTCTAGATCCATCCTCTTTGGAACCCCCTTTCAGGTAGTTGAAAGCAGCTATCAAATCCCCCCTCATTCTTCTCTTCTGCAGACTAAACAATCCCAGTTCCCTCAGCCTCTCCTCATAAGTCATGTGCTCCAGCCCCCTAATCATTTTTATTGCCCTCCGCTGGACTCTCTCCAATTTATCCATATCCTTCTTTGTAGGTACAGTGTAGGTACAGTTGTTGGCAAACCACACTGTCCCTGCACTGAACCATGTTATTAGCACAGTATATTATGCACTTTCTGCTATGCTAGCCTAGTCACACAAGACAATGGCCCGGTGAGGGAAACCAGCCTTAATCAATCAGAATGAACTAAACAGGTGTATCAATCATATAGTAATAAGTAACCTGTGTGATGTCAATCATGTAATACTGAGTAACCGGTCTGTAAGAAAGAGAATAAAAGCGGCGGTCTGGGACTATCCAGGGACGCCTCACTGCAGCTTTGTCTCGTCACTGTTTCCCGATACAACACTTCTTGTAGTGTGGGGCCCAAAATTGGACACAGTACTCCAAATGAGGCCTCACCAGTGCTGAATAGAGGGGAATGATCACATCCCTCGATCTGCTGGAAATGCCCCTACTTATACAACCCAAAATACCATTAGCCTTCTTGGCAACAAAGGCACACTGTTGACTCATATTCAGCTTTTCGTCCACCGTAACCCCTAGGTCCTTTTCTGCAGAACTGCTGCCCAGCCATTCGGTCCCTAGTCTGTAGCAGTGCATGGGATTCTTCCGTCCTAAATGCAGGACTCTGCACTTGTCCTTGTTGAACCTCATCATATTTCTTTTGGCCCAATCCTCTAATGTGTCTAGGTCCCTCTGTATCCTATCCCTACCCTCCAGCATATCAACCACTCCTCCCAGTTTAGTGTCATCTGCAAACTTGCTAAGGGTGCAGTCCATGCCATCCTCCAGATCATTAATGAAGATATTGAACAAAACCGGCCCCAGCACCGACCCTTGGGGCACTCCACTTGATACCGGCTGCCAACTAGACATGGAACCATTGATCACTACCTGTTGAGCCCGACCATCTAGCCAGTTTTCTATCCACCTTACCGTCCATTCATCCAGCCCAGACTTCTTTAACTTGCAGGCAAGAATACTGTGGAAGACTGTATCAAAAGCTTTGCTAAAGTCCAGAAATAGCACATCCACTGCTTTCCCCTCTTCCACAGAGCCGGTTATCTCATCATAGAAGGCAATTAGGTTAGTCAGGCATGACTTGCCCTTGGTGAATCCATGCTGACTGTTCCTGATCACTTTCCCCTCCTTTAAGTGGTTCAGAATTGATTCCTTGAGGAATAGATAAGCCAATCCAAGATCATTGATCAAAAGGAAATAATCAATTCATATGGAGCAGACACAAGTAGGTAACAGTGCTACTGATTCATTGCAGTTTCACTGGCTCTTATCTCTAGTGTGTCTGGCTCTAAACAGGCTGAGAGGAAGTGCTATTGATGGTCACAGATGCACTGATTTGTTCAATTTTACTAGAGAAACTAAATGAAAACATGGCATTTTTCAGAGGATAATGCAATTTATTTTAAAAGGTAGTGAGAGTAGAGTATGTGAACCTGCAATAACTAGATGAAATTTGGCTGATTTTGAGTTTCATTACAAACCCAGGTTAGCAACCCTTACAGCAAACCTGGGCCTCTCTTTCTGTATTTTTATGAAATAATTCGCACAATACCTAACTCAATAGTAACTATTGAAGTAGAACACCAAAAGTGAGCCACTATGATTAGAGCAAAAAACAAGACAAAACACAAAAATTAGAATTTAGGCTTTTTCAGAGGAAAAAAAGCCTCAAGGCACCTTGGGACTGAAGATAAACAAGTGATGCACAAGCATGGGCGGTGGGTGAAACTTCCCCTGGGGGAGGCTAGCTCCTTGTTCCACCTCTTCTGCCCACAGCTCCCACCCACACTCCACCCCTGCTCTGCCCCAGGCCCTGAAAAGGTGGGAGTTGTCTTACCAACTCTGAGAGGCCAATTAAGTAAGAGAAAACAACTCCCACCTTTTCATGCTCTCTGTATGTGTGTGTGTATATATATATATATATATATATATATATATATATATATATATATATATATATAGAGAGAGAGAGAGAGAGAGAGAGAGAGAGAGAGAGAGAGAGAGAGAGAGAGAGAGAGAGAGAGAGAGAGAGAGAGAGAGAGAGAGAGAATGGAACATATATCCTCAATATATGTTCCATTCTATGCATCCGAAGAAGTGGGCTGTAGCCCACGAAAGCTTATGCTCAAATAAATTTGTTAGTCTCTAAGGTGCCACAAGGACTCCTGTTCTTTTTGCGGATACAGACTAACACGGCTGGTACTCTGAAATAAATCAAGAAATAAACTCACTGGCTATGTCATCTCCTCCTTTTGTGAGGTTAGTCAGAAATGCTTCTGCTGGATACAGAGAACAACTGATGGGTCATTTGGAAACTGTTTTTAACCCCCCTGACACATTTTCCTACAATATAAAAGCCAGTTGAATGTGACCAAAGCTTCCTGGGCGTTGGCAAATGCCTGTTAAATGGCTTCATTACTTGTTTAATGGCCCTTTAACAGTTTCAGTGATCTCTGCTACAAGGCCTCTGGAAGGCTTTTTCACTTGTGTAAAGTTACTCGGAGATGAGGGATCCTCTCCCCTGGCCCCCTCACTCACCCACCTGCTGCTCGCATCCTCACACACATACACACCAAACCCCGCAGAGATGGGGGGCGAGGAGGAGGGGCACTACCGGCAGCTGCGGGGACCTCCAAAGGGGGCGGAGGGTGGAGTGGAGTGGAGTGGAGGAGAGGCAAGGAGGGAGACTCACCAGGCAGCAGCAACTGGCTGTCATGGGACAGAGCAGGTAGGAGAAGAGGCAGGGAGAGAGGGAGCACAACAGCTCAGGTGGCAGGGGCTGCTTCACTAGGGGAGGCAAAGCCTCCCCTTGCCTACTATACTCGCTGCCGATGTGCACAAGGCATCTACAGCAAAAAAGGAAATAAAATCCTAATCAGTAGAATCATATTACTTTCCTTCTGGCAGAGTTTGTAACTGTTGAAGCAGCAACTACAACAAATTATAAAGCCCAAGGTATTCAATTTATGGTACCAGAGACTTTAATAAGTACAACCAGCAATAATCACACCTCAGATTATCATAGCCAATGAAGTTACTTACCCCTTTCTTTCACCCAAACAGCTAGTCAATATGTATTTGGGGTCATGTGGGTTTTTTCCATTAGGATGATAAACTGATTAGAGTCAGCTATTTCTCTGATGCAATCCTGTGTATTTACAAAGAATGTATATCATAGAATCATAGAATTTAAGATCAGAAGGGATCATTATGATCATCTAGTCTGACCTCCCGCAAAATGCAGGCCACAAAAGCTGACCCACCCACTCCTGAAATAATTCTCTCCCTTGACTCAGCTGTTGAAGTCCCCAAATCCTGATTTAAAGACTTCAAGTAGCAGATAATCCTCCAGCAAGCGACCCCCGCCCCATGCTGCGGAGGAAGGCGAAAAACCTCCAGGGCCACTGCCAATCTACCTTGGAGGAAAATTCCTTCCCGACCCCAAATATGGCTATCAGCTGAACCCCGAGCATGCGGGCAAGACTCTCCAGCCTGGCACTCGGGAAAAAGACTTTCAATATCCCAACAATGACCCTCGGTACTAATTACCAGTGGCGGCCCGTTATTGACCTATTGACTAAATCGCGTTATCCTATCAAACCATTCCCTCCATAAACTTATCAAGCTTAATCTTAAAGCCAGAGAGGTCCTTCGCCCCCACTGTTTCCCTCGGTAGGCTGTTCCAGAATTTCACTCCCCTGATGGTTAGAAACCTTCGTCTAATTTCAAGCCTAAACTTCCCGACTGCCAATTTATATCCATTTGTCCTCGTGCCCACATTAGTACTGAGCTGAAATAATTCCTCTCCCTCCCTGGTATTTATCCCTCTGATATATTTAAAGAGAGCAATCATATCTCCTCTCAACCTTCTTTTGGTTAAGGAAAATAAACCGAGCTCCTCAAGTCTCCTTTCATATGACAGGCTTTCCATTCCTCGGATCCCTAATTACAATGGAATCATCCCAACCTATTCGTGACAGAAATTTAAAAAATGATAGGACAATTCTTACTATCCCTCTAGTGCCCATATCTTAGGTCTGGTTATATTTTAGGATGAAGAATCTGCAACAGAAGCACTCAGCCATATTTCTTGTCCATCAGTAGGGTGAGCAATGACTGATACTTTATCAGGATTTTTTGGGAAAAAAATAGATCTTTTCTAAAAAAGAGCACATTCTTGTTGGGATACACCAGAGACTCTGTTCAGCAGGGGGGCAAGAGACCCAACACCATCCACAATCTCTTATCTCAGCATGAGGGCTGCTGTCCAACTGCAAGGACAGTTTTTCTTACAATGTCAAAATAACATATTTCAGCAGCAAGAGTGTTTCTAAACATCAGACAAGGCAGCATGGGAAGAAATGTGGCCATTTTCTCCTATGGGGAGACAATCCACATTGATATCAAGTCCTATTTCTGCAAATGCAGTAGGAATCAAAGAGGAGGCATTTTCTTTGTTCACAATCCAAACCTTTTTCCAGCCAGCACTGCCCCAGAAGCTCTCTCTGTTAGGGCCATCATCACAACAGTCCTCTTGCTTTCTCCTGGATTCCTGCTTGCTTTTCTGTCTCCCTCTAGATATAACACACACACACACTTTGCAATCAGCCCCCAGAGGAAAAACCCTCAGACTGCATAGCTCAGCTCCTACTTCACCCTTACTGTCTGTGATTTGGTGGGGTTTATTTTTTCAGCTATCACTAAACAAAATGGCATTTAACTTCTCCCTCATTTAGTCTCAAAAGAAGGCAGCTATCAGGCCCACTAACTTTCACTAGGTTTGTGACTTCCCATAGATCAAAGACATTCCTTGGGGGTGACACAACCTCCAGCATAATTTCTAGCTTTATGAAAGTCATTGAATAAATTAATTGAAGCCTTCAATCTGAAAGAAAAATAACCTGGCTTTTAGAAGCCAAAGGACAAAACATTAAAAACCCGTACAAGAAGAGACAAGAGGAAATACATGGATAACATCACCAAAGAAGCTGAAGTGGCTGCTGAAAGTGGTGATAGTTGTGTAGATAAAGTGTTCCACAAGATTCTAACTAGCAAGTTCATACTATCTGGAGGGCCTGATAAGGATAAACAAGGAAAGATCTTAACAACAGATAAAGACTAAAGAGAGCAATGGGCACTGCACTTAGACTTTAAGGTCAGAAGGGACCATCATGATCATCTAGTCTGACTTGCAAGAAGTGCCAAATAGACCAACACCAATAGGAAAGTATTGACTTTGGAAAGGAATTTAAGCCCTGAGAACTAGACATTGTAACACCCCACAACACAAACAAAGAAACGGAAGATGCAATAAAAAAAATAAAACCTTGGAAGATACAGATAAAGACAAAGTCATTGGGGAAATGTTGAAAGCTTGTGATGAGACCATTGATAAAAATCACTGAACTTTTCAGCAAAGTACGGAACCAGGATAAGCCTTCAAATCAAGGGAAAATTGCAGTAGTCAAAATACCAAAGACCGGTGACCAAAAGAGTGATTGCAGTGACTGGTGAGGTGTTATACTCATTTCAGTGATTGGCAGTCTTCTGTAGAAACGTTTTAAACAGAATTAAGGAAGCGGTTGAGGCAAAACTATGGGAAGAGCAGGCTGGATTTTAACAGAGAAGATAATGTATCTGCCATATTTTTACACTAAGAATAATCATAGAGAGTATCAGATGGGAAAAGCTCCTCATCATAAACTTCATAGATTTTAAGAAAGCATTTGACAGCCTCAATCGCAATTCACTCTGGAACATCATGAAGTGTTATGGCATGCCAATAAAACAACTAACATCAAGGTTTTATATCAAGATGCAGCTTGCACAATTAAAGTAAATGCAGACTTGAGTAATGGTTTAAACAGACACAGGCATTAAACAAGGATGCATTCTCTCAACTCACCCATTTGGTATTGCCATTGAAGTCATCATCAGAAAGCATAGACAGATTATACGCAGGCATTGCATTAACAATATATTAGAAGTTTTCCATTTTACTGATGACAGCGCTCTTCTAAGTAACATCTAAATGTCTTCCTAAGGCATTTGCTTTGAAAAATACTATGTATGCAATAGAATTAATTTATATCAAATTCTGAGATTCACCAAAGAGTTCAACACCTTATCTCCAAAATTATCCAGAAAAGATGGAAATAACTGGGACATGT
The DNA here is from genome assembly GCF_020497125.1 of Mauremys mutica. NCBI lineage: Eukaryota > Metazoa > Chordata > Testudines > Geoemydidae > Mauremys > Mauremys mutica. The sequence continues at coordinate 34,630,462 of NC_059073.1, read as the reverse complement.
TAAAAATGCCAGAGGATCTGCCATAGCAGGCATGCTATTGGGCTGCTGGAGGAATATATAAAAGGTGCCAAAAGAATCCCTCCGTCAAACAGTACTGTCTTAGAGAGCAAAAATATATGGGTTTTAATAACAGAGAACGTACAAAGAGTAGCCCAAGACAGACAGGGATGGGTGAACCTTGTTCATGTCCTAAAGCACATTTGATGGCACATGAAGGATTCAGATTATCTATGTACAGCAGACCAAAATCTTGTCTCAGATACTAGCAAGCAACTCCCGTTGTAATGAAGGCGAGTTGTGTACAAATATCTGAGAACAGAATTTGGTCTTATACACCTGTATTTATTGTGTTTATGACTTCCTTCTTTCAATTTTTTCTTATATCTGGCAATAATCTTTGCACCTTTGAGGTTATGCACTTTCTATGGCCCAAAATATGCAATTATGCAAATCTCCCATTGACATCAAGTAAGTGTAAGGATTTGGCCTGAAATAAGGCAATGGTAAAACAGGCAGGGAACCGGTCATAAGAACCACAAGACAGAATAATTACTCTGTTATAGGCAGGTAATGGCTCTGGATCCATTTTGGTGCTACTTTTACTTATATGATCAACACATACAACTTATAGCTTTAAGCAGCAAAATATATTCTATAAATTCCCCCAGAGAAAGAAGTACCTGTCACAACAAAGCAAGCTCTCTCTGGCTCCTTTCTAAAACTGTTTATAGTGGAATTACTATCCCTCTGGGATTAGTAGTCTCCTTTGACAATAGCATGAAAAGAATTGTGGCTGACTGCACTGAGAATTCCAAACCACTGAAAAGGAAAAGTTACCTTTAAACACTATTTCCAGAACACATCGTGCTGAAAACATTTAACAGTATATATGAAAAGGATCACTGCAATTAAAGGGAATCCTTCCAGAGTATGTCTACAGTATGAAATTAGGTCGATTTTATAGAAGTCAATTTTTAGAAATAGATTTTATACAGTTGATTGTATATGTCCACACTAAGTGCATTAAGTTGGCGGAGTGTGTCCTCACTGCCATGGCTAGCATCAACTTACAGAGCCGTGCACTGTGAGTAGCTATCCCACAGTTCCTGCAGTCTCTGCTGCCCCTTGGAATTCTGTGTTGAACTCCCAGTGCCTGGTGGGGCAAAAACATTGTTGCAGGTGGTTTTGGGTACATGCCGTCAGTCGCCCGTCCCTCTGTGAAAGCAACGGCAGACAATCGTTTCGCGCCAGACACCAGGGCGATAAGAAGTGCACAGCAGAGCACACTGCGCATCAGAGAGGCTTTGAAAACCAATTTCCTGACTGTCCAGGCTTCAGTGTGACAGTTGTGTGTGTTTCTTCTTGATGCAAACCCGCCTCCTTTATTGATTTTAATTCCCTGTGAGCCAACCACTCTCCCCACTTTGAAATAAAGTAGCTATTGTTTTGAAACCATGCATTCATTCTTTATTAATTAAAAAAATGAGATAATGGACAAGGTAGCCCAGGTGGGGTGGGGGGAGGAGGGAAGGGCAAGGCCACATTGCTTATTGTAACCACACTAAAAATCAAACTGTTTGAATGACAGCCTTCTGTTGCTTGGGCCATCCTCTGGAGTGGAGTGGCTGGGTGACCGGAGCCTTCCCCTCTCATCTCCCTGCGTTCTTAGGTATCTGGGTGAGGAGGCTATGGAACATGGAGAGGAGGGTAGGCGGTTATACAGTGGATGCAGCGGGAGTCTGTGCTCTTGTTGGCTTTCCTGCAGCTCCAACAGATGCTTCATCATGTCCGTTTGCTCCCCCATTAGCCTCAGCATCGCGTCCTGCCTCTGCTCTTCGCACTCACTTAATTCTTTCCTGGCCTCTGCCACTGAATGCCTCCATGCATTAAGATGTGCCCTATCAATGTGGGAGAACTGCATGAGCTCAGAAAACATGTCATCTTGAGTGCATTTTTTTTGCCTTCTAGTCTGCGATAACCTCAGGGACGGAGATGGTAGGGGGAGCATAGAAACATTCTATGCTGTACAATTCTGGGGGGACTGCATAGTCGCTTGTGCTGCTGAGTTCACCACACTGACCAAACAGGAAATGAAATTCAAAAGTTCCTGGGGCTTTTCCTGTGTACCTGGCTAGTGCATCAGAGTTCAAAGTGCTGTCCAGAGTGGTCACAATGGAGCACTGTGGGATAGCTCCCAGAGGCCAATACCTTCGATTTGTGTCCGCACTACCCCAAATTCGACCCAGCAAAGTCGATTTTAGCACCACTCCCCTCACCGGGGAGGAGTACAAAAGTTGATTTTAAGAGCCCTTTAGGTCGACGGAACAGGGTTGGTTGTGTGGACACATTAATTTTTAAATCGACCTAATGCGGCTAAATTCGACCTAAGCCCGTAGCGTAGACCAGCCCCAGTGAATATAATGAGGAAAGCAGAAAAGTAGAATAAACTAGTTAGGGCTAGTTGGTGAACAAGAATTCTAATTTCAGGGGTGAAAGTAATTTACAGGACTTACCAGTACTGCCGGAATCCTGAAGGGGCGTGGCCTCATCCGGAGTGGGCGTGGCCTTTCAAGATTTAAAGGCCCTGGGGAACCAGCTGTGGCTGGGAGACCCAGAGCCTTTAACTCAGCCAGGGGCTCCCAGCTGCAGAGGTGGCTGGGAGCCCCCTGGGGCTCAGGGGCAAATTAAAGGGCCCGGGGTTCTGGCCGCCAGGGGGAACCCTGAGCTTTGCGGGGCTGGGGCAGGGATTTAAAGGGCCCAGAGCTCCTGCCACTGAGGGAAGCCCGGAGCCCTTTAAATCCTGGCCCCAGCCTGGCTGCCAGAGCCGTGGCCGGGATTCAAAGGGCTCTGGGCTGCCTGCAGTGGCGGGGAGCTCTGAGCCCTTTAAATCTCAGCCGCAGCCATGGGCAGCCCAGAGCCCTTTCAATCCCCGCAGTGGAAGTCGATGCGGTCCGGTCCAGTGTACTGGCTCTTGCCGGTACGCCGTACTGGACTGGACCAGCTTACTTTCACCTCTGACTGTATGTATATGTGTATGTGTATGAATGTGTCACAAACAATGCAGCTGCAGCCTGCCACCGACCAGCAGCGACCCCAGCAACTGGCCCCTGTGGGCTGCTGCCTGCAGAGAGCCAGCAGGTGCCGCTGGGCTGGGTCTGCCAAGGAGTAAGTAACCAAGGCAAAAACCACAGCCAGCCAGCCAAGGAGGGAGCTGGACGGGGAGGGGAAGTCAGGGGTGAATGAAGGACAACTGGAATAACCTTCATGAAATATACAGGATATTTAGAGAAAGTTTTGTCAATTTCAGTCTCTGCACTCTGCAGGCAGGACAAAACAAAAAGAGATCTGAGATTGCACCCGATGTCCTAAGGACATTTCAGGTGTTTAAATCAATATATAAAGAGGCTGGATTGGAATGAAAACTACTATTTCTTTCAAAGGAGGCACAATAATTTCCCTGAATATTCAGTTTCCCCCTCCAATCCCTTTTGTCTATCGGGGCTATTTGCTTTCCCTGTGAATCTTTAGTTGCTTTAGCAAAATTGCTTTGCCCAAAATAAACTCTAATCATCATGACACATCTTTCCACCATGTTCTCCATGTTTTTTGTGGTTTTTTTTTTAAAAACAGTAACATTTCAAAGAGGATCTGCAAGCAGTTTGGACATCACAACCATGATCCTCTGCTGGGGAGGGAATGGGATAGATTTGAACTTGGAAATGGTTCCTGATTTTGATTGTGTTTAGGAGATCCCCTCATCCCGGGGGCAGAAAAGAACTGCCCCTGCCATGATCACACACACCCAACAACAACTGGGAGTGAAATTAACAAGGATGCCAGAAATGGCTCCTAACTCTGGGCACTGAACTGCACAGGGAACAGCTGAGTTTAAACTGTTCTTTTGCAGGCAGCAGCAGCAGGCATCTCAGCCAGTCTACTGCAAGCTAGAGCCTAGAGGAAAACCCCTGCTGGTGGGAGGGGGGGAAGAAGGAGACGAGAAACCAATGTGACAGTGAGTTTTCCCCTTCCACCTGCTTTTATTAGCTCTGGATTTAAGCTGTACAGCCAAATGCTTGTATTTGTTGTGTATATTAGTAGGAGAGATCCCCTCATCCCCGGGGGCAGACAAGGACTGCCCCAGCCCTGGTCAAACACACCCTCTCCTCGACCCTCTCCCCCCAGCTACTGTGAGTGAAATTAACAAGGATGCCAGAAACCTAGCCCTGGGAGCTGAACCATCAGGGAACAGCTGAGTTTAAACTATTATTATGCAGGGAGCAGGCTTCTCTCTCCCTCCCTCAGTCAGTCTCCTTTTCTTACTGGTCCTCCGTACCGGCACGTACCAGCTTACTTTCACCTCTGTCTAGTTTGCAAAAATGCTGAGGTTTTGCCATTTGTTTCCACTATGATGCAGAACAATACCAAGACCTTTCAAAATTGGGGTTGACAAGGGAAGACAGAGAGACAGACACAGGCAACCACCCTGGTGGGTAGGGCATTCACCTGACACAGGGGAACTTCCTGCTCTGCTGCTGTGGAGCAGGGAGTTAAACCTGCTCTCCTGCATACCAAGGTGAATGCTCTAACCACTGCATTATAGAATCAGTCTGTGTGATGCTGCAGAGGTCATCTGAGTATGGCACCGCAGGCAAGCCCTGCCTCACTTCCTTTCACCTGGGTCATAAACAAATCCCCACAGACTTTTCTAATCAAAGAGCACCCCACCCTTCCTACTGTCGCCCCAACTAGCAGTCTCTGGCTCCTTCCTTCAGGAGACTCTTTTTTTTCTATGCCTGAATACAGTCTCTGGTCTGAGAGCTCTTCCTGATTCCTTCTTGAAGTTACTGCTTTTCAATCCTTCCTCAAGCAGAAATTCCCAGCTCTCCTCTGTGCTGTTAGTTAGCTCTCTCTCAGGAGGATTAGCCAGCTGTGAGGCCTTTACCAATTTCTCCCACAGCTGGCCTGTTTTCCTTAATTAGATTTCAGGCTGCTCAGCAAACCACCCTTTCCCTGCTGGTGTCTATTCTGCTGTGTGAGAGGAAGCATCCTCCATGCTTGTCTGTTCCCCTTCTCCTAGCTTATCCCCTGTTGGCTGGATGAGGAGGGAGTCTTGCCCTGCTCCCTCTGCAAGGCTCCTGGGAAAAAGTAACAGTAACAGGATTTCCTCCCAAACACTTCTTACTCCCAGTGTCTCCCAGGTCTTTGTATATGTATAAACCCAGACCTTTCAACCTCTTAAAGGACCATGCCACATGAGGGGTAGGCTGATCATTAGGTCTCTCTACCCTTAAGAGACAGACTACCTCCCTCACAGTCAGTTTCTCATGTTGGACCTGTTCCAATATGTACAAGTAATTAAATATTCACTGGGTCAGCAAAAATGAGCAAGAGACTGTCTCTATAGCTGAGTGGTTATGGTAGGCCCAGGTGGGAAGAGCAGGGAGTTGGGCCTGGGTGTCCTATATCCCTGATGAGTGTGCCACCCAGAGGTGCTAGTGGTTACTCTGTGTGTGTGGGGGGGAAGGGGGATTATCTTCCTCTCTGACAATGAATTCCATCCTGGATCCGAGAAACTTTTCAGATGAAAGTTTCATTAAAACCAGCATTTTTCCACAAAAGTTTTGATTTCAACTAATTGGTGTTTTTCTGGAGGAAAAAAAAAGTTTGATCAAAAAAGTTCCCACCCAGTTCTAAAACTGATTTTCAGAAGTAGAAGTGCTTATTAAGATTTAACTTCACTAATGGCTAATATGTTATGGCTCTTTTGAACATTAATTCCTCACCACAAGCATATCAGCCTAATACAATATTAACACTCTCCAGCATTAGCACAAATGATTAACTTGAAAGAGAAGAGAGAATAAACACTTTTCCATTGAAATGGGCCATTTGAATTGTATCTAATGAAACTATCTAAATGCAAGAGAGAAGAATCAAAGACCTTTATTAAACTGTTTTGCCTGCAGATGGAGTTTAAACTTCAAATTACTTTGTATATTGCTTATCATGGGAAGAGGGGATTAGAATTTAAGGAAATGTTCTTTATCTCCTCTTTTACCAGAGAAAGTACCACAGAAAGAGTAAAACTTACCTTGAATGCTTCCCATGTAATTGATATGTTATTTTTAACATTCTAAAGAACATCTGTGCTTCAAAGAATGCTGCCATTCTGCTCTGAGTGGGCTGCACCACCGAAGCCACGCGGGACCAGCGGACCCTCCGCAGGCACGTCTGCGGGAGGTCCACCGGGGCCGCGAGACCAGCGGACCCTCTGCAGGGACGCCTGCGGAAAGTCCACCGGAGCCGCTTGCCGCCCTCCCAGCAACCTGCAGAGCGCCCCCTGCGGCATGCCGCCTGTAAGGGTCCATGTACGGGTCCCCTTGTAGGTGAGGGGTCGCTCTTCGCCCTCTCAGGTGCGGCAGGGAGCCAGGCCGCCTCACTACAGGCGGCTGAGTAGCAGTTCTGGCTTAAAGTCCACGCCCTAGATCAGGGCGGGGCAAACAAACAGTAGTCCTGGGCTCAGACCCTCAGGCAGGGCTGAGCCGGAACTGGTAAGTCCAGGCTTCTATGCCTGAGCGTTGGGGTGAGGGGGAGACTGCCACCCGTGAGTGGGGGAGTGACAGGGGGGACGCAGGCCCATCCACTCCACTGCGTCCCGGCCCGGGGCCCTAGCAGCGGCGTGGATCCGCTGCAGTCAGTGGGGCTCCTGGCCGCAACACACTGACATAGGCTCAGGGTCGGCTACAACCAGACTGGGGTTGGCTATCCCCAGGCCACTTCCAATCTCCCCCTCTGTTGGTACCTGTGTCATCGTGGCTTCGGCAGGGGGTCCACCAGCATTGGCTCCTCAGGAGACGGGTGCGCTCGACTCCTCCTCAGGATAGCGGAAGCGGGGGCAGGCTCGGCCAGTCCTCCTCAGGGTACCAGGCTCGGGGGGAGGCTCGGCCAGTCCTCCTCAGGGTACTGGGCTCGGGGCAGGCTCGGTTCAGCAGGAGCTCGGGCACCAGCGTCCATCCTCTCCAGTGGCCAGGGCCTAACTGAGCGTTGGGGCTGGGCCTTTATACTTCTTGTCCCGCCCCTTGACTTCCGGGGGGCGGGGACAGGCAGCGTTGACCTCGCCCACTTCAGCGGCTGTTCTGGCTTGGCCCTCTCAGGTGCGGCTGGGAGCCAGGCTGCCTCACTACACCACCCCAAGCACATGCTTGGCGTGCTGGGGTCTGGAGCCGCCCCTGTCTAGCGCAAAGGGGTTAGGCAAGAAATTTAGCATGATCGTTCTATGTCTTTAAAGATTTGGGAAAGGGAAATCAATCTTCTCAACTTTTTGGTGCTATCTCTTCTCCCTCGGATTAAAAAGGAGAGAAATTTGAAGAGTAGTTTGATTTGTTGAGGCAAGGGATCTCACAAGGAGCATAGACTTTAAAGAATGATAGTCACAGGGTTCTCTGTGGACACTATACTATGGAAAATATAGCTAAAAGGACATTCAAATGTGCTATGATTCACTATATTTTTTAACTAGTAGATCTGTGCTTTGTCTGTTCCCCTCTCCCCAGAAATGTTTTATGCTTGATTTTTGGAATGTGGACAATTGAGCCAAATACAAATGAAATTCATACACTGGACCAAATCCTGAAGTTTTTTCTAAAAGCGACTCACATGGCTCTTGTGTGAGTTTGCCGGAATAAAAACAAAGAACTTGATTCTCTGCTCAACAGAGTTACATGGTATAAAAATGGTGTAACAATATGGAAAGTCAGACCTCTGACTAAGCATGTAAAGGTTTGGTTTATGAAAAATTGTCTTTCCAATCACAGGAAGACTTGGAAGGAAGCCTTAAGATCCAGTCAAGACTAGCCCTTAGTTAATTTCTTCTTTGTTTTTGTCAGTCTTTCACACAGCAACAGAGGAAAATAAATCATTTAAAAGTACAGGACAATGTAATTGCAAAATCACAAAAATTGGCAGAGGGACCCAGGAGCTGGTTTGACACCTAAAACTAGTTTTAACTAATTGACTAGATTTCAAGTTGTCTTTTGAAATTTTGTTGTTGTTTTCTCCTACTTCTAAATTTCAGAATTTAGAGAACACAGCCTGTTAGCTAATTAGAAATCATCTAGTGCCCACTCCTATATGAAGAAAGAAAAAAAAGTGTTTTAATTGTTTTAAGAAGAAGCTAGAAGAGACCTGAGCAACAAGAGACTAATTAGCCTTGAGGCATCTGAGCAATAAGCCATGAAAGAGTCAAAGAAGTTGGGTCCATCTTCACATTTATTCTGAAAAATAAATGAGTTTAATTAAACAATGAAATAACGAGGCATCTGTGGGTGCAGACATGCACTTCTTGTTCTGAGATTATGCATGGGTCATTATATAACTAAGCATTGTGCGAGAAGTATAATTTTGTGAAAGTAAAGAGAAAAAGTTAAGTGGGCTTCATGGGTATTCTCAAATCCTTCTAATCAAATTATGGAGCATGAAATCTGAGCTTGTTGATGATAAATCCTATTCTACTATGATGAAATCACATCATCTTGCCTGTTTTTCCTGCTGTCTCAGCAAAATAGCATTAATTCATATATTTAAAGCATATATTTTTGCTCCTGTTACAATGTTACTAACCATAAAATAAAATATTTTTCCAAGCACACCTCAAGTAACTTATGTTTTTTGCAAAGCTACCAAAAAGATATTCATAAAAAACATAAACACATGAAATCTGGTGCAACAATTGCTTTTTGTTATAGACAACCCAGTTGGATTTGCTTATTATACCTACAGGAGATTTAACATCCCCATATACCATAGCAATCTAATGGCTAAGGACCCAGTCTTGTAATTAGATCTGCACAAGCATAAGGGAGTCCATGATGCTCCATGAAGGTGCAAAGGTCTATTATCAGAGATCCAATTGCAGGATTGGATTAAAGTCCCAAATCACTGTTACAGCTTATTGGTTGCTATAAAGTGAAAATGTAAATACAATGGCTTCTATATAGTCACAGGATATTTGTTAACAAGAACTGGATTACTAGAGAGATACATGCTTTTGTATCGGAAGTCTGGTTTCATCAGAAAGGTAATTTATCTCATCACACAATTCATGAATTTGTTTTCTGATATTCTGAGAACAGTTGACAAAATAATTAGCTACTGAAATAATTAAATGGTTAGTAGTGAGGAACTCATTACTACTGGTTCCAGACACCAGGAAGACCACTCTCTCATCAGGAGACATGAGGATTGCAATCACAATCCTGTCTGCCTGGAGGAAAATTACAATTAAGAGACTTTAAATCTTGTGGGTTAGATCCTGAGCTGGTGTAAGCTGACATAGCACTATGGACTTCAGTGTAGTTACATTGATTTATATCAACTGAAGCTTTGTATTGTAAATTATTCCATTGAAGTATGATAAGGGCTTTCAGGCTGGCCTCTATGTTTAGGGACTCTTTGGAGTAATTTTTTCCTATAATTAATTTTTTTCTCACTATCTCAACAGTCATAGAAATCTTTGCTTAAAACTCATGTAAATATTATGCCTTAAGGGGCTTAGTGAATCACTCAAAATACTTGCAAGTACTAGATGTTTACAGAGAATATAATAAAAAACAACAAATACATCCTGCCCTGACCCATTTATATTCCCAATCCCCAAACACAAGAAATTAGGATTCTTTGTAAGGATTTCTAATTTCAATTAAATGTAACTATAGTATCCTTCTTGCATCCGAAGAAGTGGGTATTCACCCACGAAAGCTCATGCTGCAAAACGTCTGTTAGTCTATAAGGTGCCGCAGGATTCTTTGCTGCTTCTACAGAACCAGACTAACACGGCTACCCCTCTGATACTATAGTATCCTCGTGGCCCAAAGATGGAAATGGCTCCAGCCAAGAAAAGGCAGGCATAGGAGCACAGAAGGGAAACCCTCTTACACCCCCGTAGTACCTGTTCCAACCCCCTCTCCCAGAGTAAACACACACCAGAATAGAACAATGTATATAGCAATGGGACATATTTATTTACAGAGGGATGAATGGAGAAAAACAGAGGGAGAAGGTAGGGGGAGTGGTAAAACAGGGTCACATCCAACACGAGGACCCATGGGCCCATTGGTACCATAATAAAAAAGGATAGACTCTGAGCAATGTGTCTAGACTCACAGGTCAGGAATCCTGAGCAGAGTTCCTGTCCAGCAATCAGGGAGCTGGAACAATGTTTACGCTTGGGGTGCTGAGAGCCATTGTACCAAACTGTAAACCTTGTATATAATGGAATCCACTTCAAGCCAGGGGGTGCACCAGCACCTCTAGCACCCCTAGTTCCAGCACCTATGCCAGCAGTGAGTCTTGGGTGCTCCCAGTCATGTTCAACACCAGCAAACTTTCCCCAACAAAGCTCTCCTGTGGCCTCTTCTGCAGCTCGCTGCAAACCCACACAGAGCAGCAACCTCCTCACTTAATTAGCTACAGTCTCCCTCTTTATTCCCAACATAAAGCCACAAGCCCCAGAACTCCCAGCCCCATGCATCTCAGGGTGACATTGATACTGGGTCTAGCTCTGGTTTGGTCTTCTCAGGTGATTTCTCCTTGGCACAGTGCTCCTCCTGACTCTGTCCCTCCTCAGCTTCAGGCTGGTTCTCAGCTGCTTCACTATGTGAGGGCCTGCTTGCTATAGCCTCTCTTGTCTGAAGAACCAGACACATACATGCAGCTGCCACTCTCCTCCTCTGGTACAACCAGCCCTTCCTCTGCCTCAGGATGAGGTCTTTCAGGGGCCATGCTCTCTAAATCGAAAAGGGGTTGCATAAAAAAAATCTGATTAACTCACTCCTAAGTGATTCCAGAAAACTAGAGATTCTAAAGAATCAAATATACATTAAAAAACACCACTCTTTATTTTAGACCTTTCTCCTTCTTTCAAGCTTTAACTATTCACTTGTACTTCTAGGCTGTGGTCTACACACAAAACTTAGGTCAACCAAACTACATCTCTTAGGGCTATGGAAAATTCCATACCCTGTGCAATGTAGTTAGGTCAGCCTAACCCCACTGTAGACACGGCTAGGTCAATTGAAGAATTCTTCTCTCCAGCTAGCTACCACCTCTTGAAGAGGTAGATTACTTACATCAATGGAAAAACCCTTTCTGTTAATGTAGGAGGAGTCTGTGCTACAGAGGCATAGCTGTTGCATCATCATAGCTGTGATGCTGTAGTGTAGACATACCCGCAAAACCCCTGCTCAGCTGCTCCATTACCTTGTAGGTACCTAACTTCCATTGGGACAGTCCTTTCAGTGCCTATATTTGTGCCAGTAAACATGCACAAAGCTGCCTACATCCTGATATCATTGAGCTGCTTGACACAAAAACCCTGCCAGGATCCTCAAACTAGGCATTCCCCTGCCTATTTCACCTCTGGGGCCCCACTCTGGTAGGTGTTCTCAGAGAATGAATGCAAGCCTACCAGATCAGGCGCCTACACAAAACACAGTCATTGTTGGTCAGAGTACTACCCCTATAGACCAGTGATTAGTGCACTTACCCATAAGCTAGAAGACCGGGGTTCAGGTCCCTGCCCTGAATCAGGGCACTACACACCACTGTTTTTCGTGAGAAAGGGCTGATGTGGCTTAGGTACCTAACTCCATGAGAGAGTTCACACCGGCGAATCCTAAGTGGAGATAGGCACCTAACTCCCTTTGAATTACATATAAATAATTAAATATGGATTAGAGCAGGGAGATTAGAACCTGGGTTTCCTACCTCCCCAGTGAGTGCCCCAATCACTGGGCTATAGAGTCACATTTGTTCTCTTTTCCGATACCTATTTAAGTATTTATACATAGTGGAAACAGCTTCAACAGGAGATATGGAGAAACACATGCAGCTGGTTACCCCACAGCACAGGGGTTTTGGCCTTGTCATAGCAGGGGAAACACCCAACTTCAAATCATTTTTCCACAGCAGGTAGAGGGGTCTCCCATGTCCTGGATGAATGCTTTAACCACCGGCTGAAAGTTCTAAGAGTGCTTCTTCCATTTTCATGGGTTTAGGCAGCCTCTGGCTCACCTAGGAAATCAGGCCCCACTGGCAAGACAGGCAGAGAAACACCTAGTTGGAGAATCCCACTGGCCTGAGATGGGTAACTAGACTGAGGCAGCTGTGTACATGCTCACTGGCAGTTATTAAGGCCCTTAGGGGGTCTAGAGTGGCAGACTTTTAGGCAGTGGATGAGCAGAAGTTTTGATGATCTCAGTGATACCTCAAGTGGCAGTGGTGCCTCAGTGTTAGATTGAGGCACTTAAAGTGGCAGTTAGATTCCTATGGCCCTTTGTAGGTCTAGCCCCTAGCGAGTGGAGCTGAGTTCTGCAAACATTTAATTCAAATAAAAATTGTGTATCTGCTCCAACTGTATTCATGACCCTTATATTTATTACCATGAATATTCATACACATGATTCTTCTGGTTCACAAGAAATTTTGTGGAAGGCAAAAGACTTATGAATACTCATGGAAATATGTTCGTGTGAAGGTTCCCACAGGAAGTGTGTGTGAAGCCATTTTAAACAGCTCTCTTTGCCCTATTTTTGTTTCTAAAGTTTGTCATGTAGTCAGAGCACAGAAACAATTCCGTGTGACTTGGGTAACAGATCACAAACCAAGAATAATGAATAGCAAATAGTCATTGTCAAAGCAAGAGCAACTAGAGGCTGAAATGTGTTTTCAGTTGTAAGCCTAGGTCTAAATGAATTCTACCTTCCCATAAGATCTCAGGAGCAGACACACCTATTCCATCTAAGTCAGTGGTTCTCAAACTTGGGCCGCCGCTTGTTCAGAAAAAGCCCCTGGTAGGCCAGGCCAGTTTGTTTACCTGCCGCGTCCGAAGGTTCGGCCGATTGTGGCTCCCACTGGCCACAGTTCACCGCTCCAGGTCAATGGGGGCTGTGGGAAGTGGCGCAGGCAGAGGGATATGCTGGCCGCCGCTTCCTGCCGCCCCCATTGGCCTGGAGCAGCGAACCGCGGTCAGTGAGAGCTGCGATTGGCCAAACCCGCGGATGCAGCAGGTAAACAAACCAGCCTGGCCCGCCAAGGGCTTTCTCTGAACAAGCTGCGGACCGACTTTGAGAACCACTGATCTAGGTGATCATCAGACAGACTTGCTTGCTTTGTCTTTTGGGTGGAAATTCACTTTAGTCTTGAACACAGGGGTAATAAAATGTCATGACCTTATTGTATGACTGAAGGGCAGCTGAACTGTACTTAACATGCCCTGAGTGAAGGGCTCACCCACTCACCCTAAATTAACCTCACTCACTAAGCAGAGGGTAGTGATATGAAACCTAAATGAAAGTCAGAGAGGGTGGGGACAGATGTTCTACATGGTGGAGTGAGTCTTTTTAAGGATAACTTGATACTATTTGATCTTCCTCCTCCAGTGTTTAAAGACAGAGCTGATCAGACTCAGGGACCTTGTTTCTGCTCAGTGATTACTATAACTGAAATCACTGATGTGTAAGTCTAAGGTACTGAACCTTAGACCTGATATGGGGATAGCATCCAGTGAAAAACACAGCAGAGGATTTTACCCAATGAAATCACTAACAGCTGAAGTCTCTAAAGTGGTAGAACCTTAGAGCACAGCATGGCAGCTGGAGGCAGTGAGTGGCAAACAACAGCAGAAGCATTGCTCAATCCTCCCTTCAGATGGGGCAGTATTGCCTCTTATAGATGCCCTGGGTTGGTGTTTCATTTTCCCAAATTTCTGGGTGGTGGCTCAAGCTGGTTCTGTTTTGTAATGTTAGGAGGAACCCCTAGATCAGGGGTAGGCAACCTATGGCACAGGTGACGAAGGCGGCACGCGAGCTGATTTTCAGTGGCACTCACACTGCCCGGGTCCTGGCCACTGGTCCGGGGGGCTCTGCATTTTAATTTAATTTTAAATTAAGCTTCTTAAACATTTTAAAAACCTTATTTACTTTACATACAACAATAGTTTAGTTATATATTATAGACTTATAGAAAGAGACCTTCTAAAAATGTTTAAATGTATTACTGGCATGCGAAACCTTAAATTAGAGTGAATAAATGAAGACTCCACACACCACTTCTGAAAGGTTGCCGACCCCTGCCCTAGATATTGAACTTGTCCCTTGTTGCTACCAACACCATCTGGCAGAAGGGTTACACTATAAAGGCCCTTGATCCTGCAAATGCTTATGCATGTAGTTAACTTTACTCCCATGTGCAATTCATTGATTGTAACGGGACTACTTAGGGTAGTAAATTTAAGCACATGTGCAAATGTTTACAATACTGAGGCCAAACTATTGGAAGAATTTTAAATAATGAATAAATGTATAAAAATCAAAGTCAGTTCTTGGAGAACATGAGAACAGAAAAAAACAGCGCTTACTGAATAGGTAATTTGCAATGAATAGTTCCCTAAGCTCTGCGAGTGATGGAAATTGTTTTATGGTTACCAATTATTATTATAATAATGTATTATTTGTATGACAGTAGCACTATCCATACTGAGGCTCCAATACAGAAACACAGTAATACTTTACTACCATGAGTAATCCCACTGAAATCAGTGGGACTGCTTACAATGGTAAATTTAAGTAAATGGAATCCAGGTCTTCTGATTCCCAGTCAGGTGCTCTATACCGTATATCCCACAATCCAGAGATGAACTAGCCAGAAGACATTGCTTTGTAACTCATACAAATTATACACACTTGTTATTTGGGATCTTTGGTCCAAAATAGGAATTTTTTAATTGGAATGATTCCATGGTACATTTTGATTTCATTGAAACAGATTTAATATTTTTTTTGGTCCATAATTTGACCACTTCTGTAGTTAACACGTCTGAGGTAAGATCCTCAGCTGGTGTAAATTGGCACTACTCTACTGGCTAAAAAAGAGAGAGAAATTGGGTATAGGGGAGGGCATCCACCAAACCCCTCTCCCAAATGAAAAAAAATATATTGTGAACAAAGTGAAAAAAAACAGTAATTTTTATGTTCCTGAAATGTACTGACCTTTTTACACCTGTTATTGTAACAGTATAGTGTTACTGGGATGAAGCTGAAATTTACTGGAGGAGAGGGATAGCTCAGTGGTTTGTGCATTGGCCTGCTAAACCCAAGGTTGTGACCCCAATCATTGAAGGGGCCACTTAGAGATCTGGGGCAAAAATCAGTACTTGGTCCTGCTAGTGAAGGCAGGGGGCTGGACTCAATGACCTTCCAGGGTCCCTTCCAGTTCTATGAGATAGGTGTATCTCCATACATTATTATTACTGGCCTATTCCACTTCCTGAAACCCTCATTGCCACAAGACCTGCATCTCTTTCTTTAACTGTTATAGCTGGACCCAGCAGAAAAGGATATACAAACACAGAGGAGCTTATTTAAGCACAGCTAGCTGCCATAGAAAATTCTATTGTTCTGGCAGCAAAACGGAAACCAACACAAAACTGAGGTTTTCACTGGGGAAGGGGAGAGTGCTCAAGCTCCCAATGCCTGATGGGGCAAAAACATTGTCACGGATGGTTTAGGGTACATATCGATAGTATCCCCTCCCTCCCTCTCTCTGTGAAAGCAATGGCAGACAATCATTTTGTGCCTTTTTCCCTGGGTTACCTGTGCAGACGCCATAGCACAGCAAGCATGGAGCCCACTCATCTCACCACTGCTCTTGTGAGCATAGTAAACACCTCGCACATTATCCTGCAGTATGTGCAGAACCTGGCTAGGAGCCACCAGACGAGGACGATTGTGAGGAGGACATGGACACAGACATTCCTGAAAGCATGAGATATGGCAATTAGGACATCATGGCGGCAGTGGGGCAGATTGATACAGTGCAACGCCGATTCTGGGCCCGGCAAACAAGCACAGACTGGTGGGACCTCGTAGTGTTGCGGGTCTGGGATGATTCCCAGTGGCTGTGAAACTTTAGCATGCCTAAGGCCACCTTCCTGGAACATTGTGAGTTCCTTTCCCCCACCCTGAAGCGCAGGAATACCAAGATGAGAGCTGCCCTGAGACAGTTGAGAAGCGAGTAGCGATAGCCCTGTGGAAGCTTGCAACACCTGACTACTACCAGTCAGTCGGTTATCAATTTGGAGTGGGCAAATCTACTGTGGGGGCTGCTGTGATCCAAGTAGCCAAAGCAATCACTGCGCTTCTGCTAGCAAGGGTAGTGACTCTGGGAAATGTGCAGGTCATAGTGGATGGCGTTGCTGCAATGGGATTCCCTACCTGTGGTGGGATGATAGACAGAATGCATATCCCTATCTTGGCACCAGACCACCTTGCCAACCTGTATGTAAACTGCAAGGGGTACTTCTCAATGGTGCTGCAAGCACTGGTAGATCACAAGGGACATTTCACCAACATCAGTGTGGGATGGCTGGGAAAGGTGCATGATGCTTAGGAACTCTGGGCTGTTTGAACAGCCGCAAGAAGGGATTTACTTCCCAGCCCAGATAATTACTGCTGAGGATGTTGAAATGCCAATAGTTATTCTTGGTGACCCAGCCTACCCCTTTCTTCCATGGCTCATGAAGCCGTACACCGGCAGCCTGGACAATAGTAAGGAGCAGTTCAACTATGGGCTAAGCAAGTGCAGAATGGTGGTAGAATGTGCCTTTGGACATTTAAAAGCTCACTGGGGTGCAGTTTTCTGACTAGGTTAGACTTCAGCACAACAAATATTCCCATTGTTATTGCTGCTTACTGTGTGCTCCATATTACCTGTGAGTAAGGGGGAGACGTTTATGACGGGGTGGGAGGTTGAGGCAAATTGCCTGGTGGACGATTCTGAGCAGCCAGACACCAGGGTGATTAGAAGAGTACAGCTAGGCGCACTGTGCATCAGAGAGGCTTTGAAAACCAGTTTCATGACTTGCCAGGCTAGTGTGACAGATGTGTGTGTTTCTCCTTGATGCAAACCCGCCCTGTCATAAATCTAAAGGGAAGGGTAATCAACTTTCTCTATACAGTACTATAAAATCTCTCGTGGCCAGAGGCACAAAATCCTTTTACCTGTAAAGGGTTAAGAAGCTCAGGTAACCTAGCTGGCACCTGACCAAAAGGACCAATAAGGGGACAAAATACTTTCAAATCTGGGGAGCGGGAAAAGGCTTTGTTTTGTCTGTCTGTTCTGTGTGCTTGCTGGAGACAGATCAAGAAGGCAAGCAATCCAACTCAATTACAATTAGTAAGTAATAAGGAAATGCATTAGCTTACTTTTATTTTGGCTTCTGATTTTCCTTGTCTAGAGGGAGGTTTTGCCTAGAGGGGAGATCTTTTGTTCTTCTGTAAAGTACTTACCATCCCGATTTTACAGCGGTAATTCTTTTACCTTTTCTTTAATTAAAATTCTTCTTTTAAGAACCTGATTGATTTTTCAGTGTTTTAAGATCCAAGGGTTTGGGTCTGTTGTTCACCTGTACCAATTTGTGAGGATATTATTCTCAAGCCTCCCCAGGAGAGGGGGTGTAGGAGTTTGGGGGGATTATTCTCAAGCCTGCCCAGGAAAAGGGGCTTGGGGGGATATTTGTGGAAAGGTTGGGCTCCAAGTGGCCCTCCCTAAATGTTTGTTAAATCACTTGGTGGTGGCAGCATTACTTAATCCAAGGTATAAGAGAGAAATTGTGCCTTGGGGAGTTTTTAACGTAAGCTGGTAGAAATAAGTTTAGAGAGTCTTCATGCGGGTTCCCACATCTGTACCCTAAAGTTCAGAGTGGGGAGGGAACCCTGACATGCCTCCTTTGTTGATTTTAATTCCCTGTAAGCCAATCACCCTCCCCCTTTCAAACACAGCTGGCAAAGGAAATAAAGTCACTATTGTTTTGAAACCATGCATTCTTTCTTTATTAATCTAAAAAAAAAATGAGATAACTGACAAGGTAGCCCAGGTGGGGTGGGGGAGAAGGGGAGGAGGGAAGGACAAGGCCACATTGCTTATTGTAGCCACACCACAAATCAAAACTGTTTGAATGACAGCCTTCTGTTGTTTGGGCCATCCTCTGGAGTGGAGTGGCTGGGTGCTCAGAGCCTCCCCACCCCCCATTCTTGGGCATCTGGATGAGGAGGATATGAAGGGAGGCGGTTATACAGTGGATGCAGCAGGGGGTCTGTGCTCTTGTTGCTTTTCTTGCAGCTCCACCAGATGCCTGAGCGTGTCCGTTTGCTCCCCCATTAGCCTCGGCATTGCCTCCTGCCTCTTCTCATTGTACTCACTTAATGCATTCCTGGCCTCTATCACTGAATGCCTCCATTCATTCAGTTCTGCCCTATCAGTGCGGGAGGACTGCATGAGCTCAGAAAACATGTCATCACGAGTGTGTTTTTTTCACCTTCTAATCTGGGATAACCTCTGGGACGGAGATGATAGAGGGAGTGTAGAAACATTTGCACCTGCGGGGGGATAAAAAGGGAGAGTAGAATTTAAGGAGTTACATTTCTGAGAACAAAAGAGGGACTCTTTCACAGTGAATCTAGCAATTCACAGCAGACAGCACATGTGTTTTAGGTACAAGGTCACATTTTGCCTTTTATATTGAGCATCTGCCGGTATGGTGACACATCACACATGGCTGGGCAACAGAATTCGGTTTCCAGGCAGCCATGGTAAGCCAAAGGGTACGTGGGGTTGGCTTCTTCCACCTTCATAACATGTGGGAATGGTTTCAAACTGCAGCGCCCTCCTTTCCCATAGCAAGCAATGCCAGTTGGATTTGCCATTTAAAACGAGAGGCTGCGGTTTTTGGGTGGATGTGCAGCACACTCCTCCCCACACCGCGTGGCTATTCTCTGGGATGATCCCTTTTAGCCAAGCACAAACAGCCTAGCATGAACGAGGTCCTTTTACTGTTCCCTTACAAAAATTCCCCTATTTCAACAAGGTGACCATGAATGAGATCACTCTCCTGAGGCTAACACAGAAAGATATAGATAGAATGTTGCTTGAATGTGACCAAAACCCAGGACCATTCGCTGCCGTGCTTTGTACTGCGATGATTCCAGACTACTTGCTACTGGTTTGGTGTGGTAAACTGTCTTACCGTGAAGGACAAAATAAGGCAGCCCTCCCCAGAAACCTTCTGCAAAGGCTTTCAGAGTACCTCCAGGAGAGCTTCATGGAGATGTCCCTGGAGTATGCTTGTTCCATCCCCAGACACGTTAACAGACTTTTCCAGTAGCTGTACTGGCCACAAATGCATCCCAAGTCTTCAGGGCAAATCAAACATTAAACACAATTGCTTTTAACCCTTGTAGTGTAGTTACAAATGTGCACTCACCAGAGGTGCCTTCTCCAGCTTCAGGGTCCAGGAACCTGCCTTGGGAGGGTATTGGCTTCAGGGTAATGAAAAGGACCTGGCTGCCAGGGAGAATGGATTCTCCACTTGTCTGCTGTGCATTCTCCTCCTCCTCTTCCTCATCCACAAAATCCTCCTCCTTGTTGAATGAAACTCCTCCCTTACAGGTGTCCACAGACAGTGGTGGGGTAGTGGTAGGGTCCTCCCACCCAAGAATGCCATGCAGCTGATCATAGAAGTGGCACATATGGGGCTCTGATCCAGAGTGACCATTTGCCTCCTTTGTCTTTTGATAGGCTTGTCTGAGCTCCTTAACTTTCACGCGGCACTGCTGTGTGTCCCTGTTGTAGCCTCTGTCCACCACGCCCTGTGCGATTTTGGTATATATATTAGCATTTCTTCTTTTTGATCAGAGTTTGGCCTGCAGAGATTTTTCTCCCCATACAGCAATCAGATCCTGTGTCTCCGTTCGGTCCATGCTGGAGCTCGTTTGCGATTCTGGGACTGCATGGTCACCTGTGCTGCTGAGCTCACCACACTGACCAAACAGGAAATGAAATTCAAAATTTCTCAGGGCTTTTCCTATATATCTGGCTAGTGCATTGGAGTTGAAAGTGCTGTCCAGAGAAGTCACATTGGAACATTCTGGGATAGCTCCCGGAGGCCAATACAGTCAAATTGTGTCTGCACTACCCCAAATTCGACCCAACAAGGTCGATTTTAGCACTACTCCCCTCACCGGGGAGGAGTACAGCAGTCGATTTTAAGAGCCCTTTAGGTTGACAGAACGGGGTTGGTTGTGTAGACACATTGCTTATAAAATCTCATTTTTTATAGTATTATTTGCTTACTTTTTCTTCTTCTTGTTCAAGCAGAGGCAGCTCTGGGCACTTGTGGAAGAGAAATCCTTCATTGTCAAATGTTATAAGGGACCCCGCTGAGAAGGAGATACAGTCACAGGAGCTCATTTTAGCACAGCTAGCTACTGTGGAAACTTATTGATCTGGCAGCCAAATTGAAACCAACACAAAACTAAGACTTTTCACTTGGAAGGAGGAGAGTGCTCAAATATTTAAAGGGACAGGACATCATAATCTGCTCCTTGGATGGACACAGAGGGTTCCATTACTAACTCGATCCTCTGCTAAACTGCTAAGTGGACTGTTCCTCCAACGCTCTTTCCCATCCTCTCACAAGGAACACCGCTTTTACCAGAAATCAAATTTTTCAAAAGTTTGGTCCCTTTGTAAAAAAAAGTAGCCCCCCAAACATTTGACAAAAGTTTTACATTTTCTTCCAGGCTGCCCTCCCGAGGGGATATTACAGTGAAAAAACTATGCTGAAAACATGCTCTGTATTATACAGGAAGGGTGGAAAAAGTTCCTTCTTGGATTCCCACATAAAGCTGATGTGTCATGTGGAACAGTAACAATTGTAGCCCAAAATAATATATACTTCTTCACTTTCTTTTTATGATCCTTTCTTCACAAGATATTTTGTTTAAGTATGTTAGGTTTTTCCATTCACAAAGAACAACCACACACTGTTGGGCTTTTAGCCAGAAGGACCTTTATTCTATGTAATGAGAACAACAAGCCCAAAAATAGTTGGTAATGAGGTTTCCACATGAGAGCAGGATCTTTGGATGTTTTCTTTGTAGCTTGTTGTAGCTGAGCATCAATGGCTAAATCCTTAGGTGGCATAAATCAATATAGCTACACTGACATAAAAATCTGAACGGAGAACAGACGTCAAAAATGGCAGCTGCGCTGCAGCAAGGAAGAGGATATTTTACTTCATTTAAAAGGTGCAAAACATGGTAGGGCTGGCTGGAAAAGCAACAATTCTGTTGAATCAAGTCAAAACTTGTTTTGTTCTAATGTGGAACAAGAACAAGACCTTTCAAATGTTTTCTTGCCTTCCTCCCCCTCCTGCTCCCACACACAAGGGAGACCCTGGTAGTCATGGCACTCACTTGAGATGTGAGAGACCCAGGTTCAGAGAAGGGACTTGCACCTTGGTCTCAAACATGCCAGGCAAGTGCCCCAACCACCAGGCCATCAAGTCAGTCTGTCTGTGACCTACTGAATATTTAATTATTTATACAAAATGAAACAGCTCCAACAGGAGAGATTGAGAGAGAGGCTACATCTATAGTGCACACTCCTTACAGCTGTGTGTAGAGTACATACACTGCAGTGCACACCCCGCTAGCATGGGTATAAATAGCAGTGTAGACGGTGAGACGCTGCTTAGGCAAGTAAAGCAATGCCTGAACCCTCTGGGTATTTACCCTACATGGCTCTCTGCATGCTCAAGCTCTGCCTCCCTCATCTACACTGCTAAAAACAGCAGTGTAGTCTCCTGCTGCCTCCCTGCTGCCAGAGCATCTCTCTGCTGCAGGGAAAGGCTCCAGCAGTGGAGAAAAGCTCTGGCAGTGGGAGGCAGAGCTCCAGCAGCTTCCCCCTGCCAGATCCTTTCACTGGTCCTGCAATGTGGACACAGCCTACTCGTCACTGCTGCATGTAGTTACACATACTACAAACACTGACACTGGTGGTGTGTAGTATAGCTGTAACCAGAGAGAGATAAACTGCCTGATTTACTCTAGCTTAATGGCTATATAGAAAAAACATCTCTTCCCCCTCTCCCTCTTCCTGAAATCAGTTTCTGAGAAACAATGTTGTTTTTGACAAAATGGCATTTTTTAATGGAAAAAATGTTAGTGAAAAATCTTCAACCAGTTTTAGTACAAGGCAAGCACCACAACAGATACCAGTTACGTATACCCGTCCTCCCTAGTTTTCTGCATTTATGCTATGACAGAAGGCACATGTTCAGGGAGCTGTTGGCACTTGTTGCTCTTACATTTCCCCATTTACATTCTGAGACTCATGTTCTGCAGTAACATTTTCATTTACTTTGGGTCAGTAAAAGCATACTTGTTTTCCTTTCCAGTAATTACAGTGCAATTAATTTTTATTCCAGTGCCTTCTTTCCTTTCAGAATCCTAACCTTCCATAATACCTGGTCACTATATTTATTTTGCCTTGACCCTGGTATGTCACTGTTCCTAATACCTAGCTAACAGCACCATCTCTTCTCCACTTCCTTCCACTCCTGTTATTTCTGACCAAATCCCTTTGCTCTGAGCATAAAAGCCTGGGAAGCATATGTTGTAGATGCTTCACTCTGTGCTGTTTTTCATCCAATTCCTTTGCTGAACCTGTTTTAAGGTATATCAAAGCTAACTGGGGATTTCCAGAGAACAGAAAATTCGCAAAATAATGCTTCATTTTATTCTGGCATCCTTTTTGATATCCGCAAAAAGCATTCTGTTAATCCACTGATTGATTGTTGGATGATAAGAAGCACTGAATATGCTTTACTGATGGGTTATTTTTATCCCCATTTCATAGTCCTCAGAAACAAATTGAGGGACCATTATCTGAAGTGATCATTTTAATGTAACTTAAGTGCAGCACCAGTATTCTGCATAATGTTTCAATAATAGTAGTAGTAGTAGTGACCAGCTAGAATAATAAGCATCAGCCACCACTGAATAAGTGTGCTTTTGCTGATAAGAATAAGCAATGTGTAGTCTTTGCCAGGATTTAGCAGCCCACTTCCATGGATGCAGTGGAGCAATTTCTGGAATATTCTGGTGGCTCCTTTTCTGCACCCACAGACAATTGCAGGAGCAGTGAGTGTTATGTGGGTGCAGCTAATTAGACATGAAATTCCACCTACAGATAATAACAAGCATAAAAATGGAGGCCAGGTGTGAGAACTCTAGCTTTAAAAGCTCACTGTGGTGTCATCATGAGATGTGAGGCCAACTATTGGGATTGAAGCCTAATACTGTTGGTCAAAGAGGCAAAATTGTAACCAACTGAGTCTTGTTGATGTTTAGAATACAATATACTCTGAATTATCCAAATAGTATGGGGGCACATGGATTTTATTGGGATAATACAGAGTTTGGATAATCAAGAGGGCAGGAGCCATTCAGCAGCTGGGGGCTCATCCCCCTCCTCACATTCCTGGCTGGAGGCCTCTGCTTTGCCCCACCAAGACTAGATCCTCTTCCCGGTACCTTGTACCTGAAGGGATTGGGTGTCACTGGCCCTGCAAGGAGCCCTCTGCAGCTTCACCTTCATTGCTGCTCACTCACTCATGACAGCAAGGCTGCAGAGAGCTCCCTGCACTGCCACAAGAACCATTCGGCAGCAAGATGGCCTCTCCCACAGCCGGCCTCATAATCCTCCTCCTCCTCCTCCTCTTCGCAGTCCTGGCCAGGGGTTTTTGCTCTGTTATCCGAACCCTTCCCTGTCTCCCAGCATGAAGTACATGCTGCAGAGGGCATGTATCTCATGCTGGGAGGCAAGGGAAGAATTCAGATAATGTGGAGGTTTGGATAATAGGGTTTCAGATAAATGGGAGTCAGCTCACCCACATGCTGCATGGAAACAGGGTGCTTCATCCACTCAATTCTGGCTGCCCATCACCCACCCACAATGTGTTTCTGACCCCTTTCACCTTCCAAATTCCCATGTTTCTGCTTCCTGCTCAAAGTCCTGACCCTGAAGAATTTCACCTTCTGCCAAGAACTGTCTCAGGTATAGTTAGGGGTGTCCTAAGCAAGTGTTCTGCTCCTCCTCACATGTGAGGATTTTCTCTCTTCTTGGGCTCTTGAGGCAGGAAAGTGGAGATGCTCCTGCAGCTCCCCTCACCAGACTTTGATGGAGAAAAGTGAAGATACCCTCATTCTTTGCTGGCTCACCATGTCCTGGAGGAATTGAAGGCCTAAAGCCCAGTCTGGACAGAATGAACAGCACCACTTCTCTCTCTCTCTGGCCTCCTTCCTTGGATCAGATTCTGTGTTTGGCTCTGTCTCATTTATCCTGACCCTGATCTGTGTGCCTGGCAGAATTGGCTCCTGGGGAATACCACCATATAAGGGAGTTTTCTGAGGGCAGAATAGCAGAATAGCCCTTCACCAGCCTCCACACACACACTCATATCAGTCTCCTCACTGTTGTAGTAAGTGTATTTTAGAGCAGCCTCAAGGCCACTCTAACCTATTCTGGTGGCAGGTAACAATTCAGAGAGACATAATAGTGGATTAAAGCCGCCTTGGCTATTCCATTCCTGTGTCAAGCAGAACTAGAGAGAATTGGCGCCTCAGAGGCAGGAAGAAGATTCCCTGCCCAGGACTAGCCCCAATCACCTTTTCAAAGGACTAGCAGCAGATGGGCATGAGAGCATTTTTCCAAATCAAATAGTCCACATGGGGACAAGTGGAGCTGCATTCTTGTGTATCTCTTTTCTTTTAAACAGCAGTGCTGGGCTTTTGCATTATGTTAACATATAATACAAATTTTTATGTGCGCTTGTTTGTTTCTTTGTTAAAATATGTATGTACTCAGTTTTTGCTACATGTTACAACCATAATGAAAAGAACAACGAGGAATGGACAGTTTAAGAGTTGGGAATACAGGAAATTTTCCCAGACCACAACTCCCCTGGACACAACTGACCTGATTCTGAAGTCATTTACTTTGTTTTTGCACCAGTGTAACTCCACAGAGTTAAATGGAATTATTCTTGATTTACACTGTTAGTAGGAAGAGAATAAGGTCCTATATGTGTCACCTTTATTTTTATGTATTTATTTTTAAGTTGACAGATATAATCCCCATAATACTTGACAGTATTATAGAACATATAAATCATATCCAAGTGCTCATTCATGTCCCAATCCTGGAAGTTATGCCATGCAAGCAGCCCTGCTTCAAGCCCCACTGATATCAATGGGTCTGCTTGCATGGAACTTATTGCAGGATCTGAGCCTAAGTATTTTGAAGACACATTCAGATTCATACACATTGCATAGAATGAAACAGTAAATGAAAATGTTTTGAAAGCTTTTCTGTAGGATCACAATACTTAGAAAAGCCATAAAGCCCTTATGGCATTATTTTTTCAAATGATACACTAATTTTAGATAAAAGAATCTGACCTTTTGCTTTGTCGTCAAGGAGATTGCTTAGCTTTTTTCTGAGAAAAATTTGCTATGTGAAAGGCAAAAAGCCAGGAATAAAAAGTCATTTTAGAACTCCTACAAATAATTTTGTACATTGTACGAAGACACATGCATGCACATTCGCAAACACATTTGTAGTGTTCTGGATTCCTTTTCATCTGCTGTCATGAAAAATGTTAACCTAATGGAGCTATCTGAGGTTTCATACCTCTGATACTATGAGGTCCAACAGAAGAAAAAGATGGGGCTGAGTTTCTTGACTTGACAGCAGCATGTGATAGCATCTGGCAAACTTACCTGCTGGTCAAGATGTCAAAGATGTTAC
Source organism: Mauremys mutica (assembly GCF_020497125.1). Classification (NCBI taxonomy): domain Eukaryota; kingdom Metazoa; phylum Chordata; order Testudines; family Geoemydidae; genus Mauremys; species Mauremys mutica. The sequence continues at coordinate 34,604,758 of NC_059073.1, read as the reverse complement.
CTTGATGGCTTGTTATGGCCATATAAGTGATTCTGTGAAACAGACAATTTCAAGCAGTGCTAGGAAATAATCTCAGCACATGGAGGGTCCAGAAGAATGGACTTGCTCAGGGATCTGTTTTTGCCCCAACTTTTTTCATATATTTACAAATGATCTGCCTCCAACAATCTCACAGCCATTTTAAATCGGCAGGTGCCAACTGCCTAGCCTCAAGAGACACACTTCAAAAGGATTGAGGACAACTTGAACCAAGGTCTGGCCAGCTATCAGTGGCTGTTGCAAGAAATGGAGACTTAAGACCAATGTGTCAAATATGGTGTCATCATGCTTCCATTTCTATCACAACAACACTTCACAAGAACTCAACATCTTGAATGGAGAATGACTGGCACATGACTCAAAGCTGTTATATCTAGGAATAAGTCTAGCTTGCGCACATATCTGTAAGGACCACTTCATCAAGAAAAAGATCAGAAATTGCTTCTTAAATAAGGTTGGTGAATACCCACTTCGTCGGATGCAAGTAGTGGAAATTTCCAGGGGCAGGTATATATATGCAAGCAAGAAGCAAGCTAGAGATAACAAGGTTAGTTCAATCAGGGAGGATGAGGTCCTGTTCTAGCAGTAGAGGTGTGAAAACCAAGGGAGGAGAAACTGGTTCTGTAGTTGGCAAGCCATTCACAGTCTTTGTTTAATCCTGAGCTGATGGTGTCAAATTTGCAGATGAACTGAAGCTCAGCAGTTTCTCTTTGAAGTCTGGTCCTGAAGTTTTTTTGCTGCAGGATGGCCACCTTAAGATCTGCTATTGTGTGGCCAGGGAGGTTGAAGTGTTCTCCCACAGGTTTTTGTATATTGCCATTCCTAATATCTGATTTGTGTCCATTTATCCTTTTCCTTAGAGACTGTCCAGTTTGGCCGATGTACATAGCAGAGGGGCATTGCTGGCATATGATCGCGTATATTACATTGGTGGACGTGCAGGTGAATGAACCAGTGATGGTGTGGCTGATATGGTTAGGTCCTGTGATGGTGTCGCTGGTGTAGATATGTGGACAGAGTTGGCATCGAGGTTTGTTGCATGGATTGGTTCCTGAGCTAGAGTTACTATGGTGCGGTGTGCAGTTACTGGTGAGAATATGCTTCAGGTTGGCAGGTTGTCTGTGGGCGAGGACTGGCCTGCCACCCAAGGCCTGTGAAAGTGTGGGATCATTGTCCAGGATGGCTTGTAGATCCCTGATGATGCGTTGGAGAGGTTTTAGCTGGGGACTGTATGTGATGGCCAGTGGAGTCCTGTTGGTTTCTTTCTTGGGTTTGTCTTGCAGTAGGAGGCTTCTGGGTACACATCTGGTTCTGTTGATCTGTTTCCTTATTTCCTCGTGCAGGTACTGTAGTTTTGAGAATGCTTGGTGGAGATCTTGTAGGTGTTGGTCTCTGTCTGAGGGGTTAGAGCATATGCGATTGTACCTCAGTGCTTGGCTGTAGACAATGGATCTTGTGGTGTGCCTGGGATGGAAGCTGGAGGCATGAAGGTAGGCATAGCGGTCGGTAGGTTTTCGGTATAGGGTGGTGTTAATGTGACCATCGCTTATTTGCACCGTGGTGTCTAGAAAGTGGACCTCCCGTGTAGATTGGTCCAGGCTGAGGTTGATGGTGGGGTGGAAGCTGTTGAAATCGTGGTGGAATTTTTCCAGAGTCTCCTTCCCATGGGTCCAGATGATGAAGATATCATCAGTGTAGCGTAGGTAGAGAAGGGGCGTGAGTGGACAGGAGCTGAGGAAGCATTGTTCCAGGTTGGCCATAAAAATATTGGCATATTGTGGGGCCATGCGGGTGCCCATAGCGGTGCCACTGATCTGGAGATATATATTGTCATCAAATTTGAAATAGTTGTGTGTGAGGATAAAGGCACAGAGCTCAGCAACCAGTTGTGCTGTGGCATCATCAGGGATACTGTTCCTGACAGCTTGTATTCCATCTGTGTGTGGGATGTTTGTGTAGATAACCTCTACATCCATGGTGGCTAGGATGGTGTTTTCTGGAAGGTCACCAATGCATTGAAGTTTCCTCAGGAAATCAGTGGTGTCACGGAGATAGCTGGGAGTGCTGGTGGCATAGGGTCTGAGTAGAGAGTCTACATATCCAGACAGTCCTTCAGTGAGAGTGCCAATGCCCGAGATGATGGGGCGTCCAGGATTTCCGGGTTTGTGGATCTTGGGTAGTAGATAGAATAACCCTGGTCGGGGCTCTAAGGGTATGTTGATTTGTTCTGGTGTTAGTGTAGGGAGTGTCATAGAATCATAGAATCTCAGGGTTGGAAGGGACCTCAGGAGGTCATCTAGTCCAACCCCCTGCTCAAAGCAGGACCAAACCCAACTAAATCATCCCAGCCAGGGCTTTGTCAAGCCTGACCTTAAAAACCTCTAAGGAAGGAGATTCTACCACCTCCCTAGGTAACCCATTCCAGTGCTTCACCACCCTACTAGTGAAAAAGTTTTTCCTAATGTCCAACCTAAACCTCCCCCTCTGCAACTTGAGACCATTACTCCTTGTTCTGTCATCTTCTACCACTGAGAACAATCTAGATCCATCCTCTTTGGAACCCCCTTTCAGGTAGTTGAAAGCAGCTATCAAATCCCCCCACATTCTTCTCTTCTGCAGACTAAACAATCCCAGTTCCCTCAGTCCTGAGTAGGTGATGCAGTTTCTTAGTGTATTCCTCAGTGGGATTTGAGGGAAGTGGCCTGTAGAACTTGGTATTGGAGAGTTGTCTGGTGGCCTCCTTTTGGTAGTCAGACCTGTTCATGATGACTACAGCACCTCCTTTATCAGCCTCTTTGATTATAATGTCAGGATGGTTTCTGAGGCTGTGGATGGCATTGCGTTCCGCACGACTTAGGTTATGAGGCAAGTGATGTTGTTCATTGGTTCACTGGTTCATTCACCTGCACGTCCACCAATGTAATATACGCCATCATATGCCAGCAATGCCCCTCTGTGAATGGCTTGCCAACTACAGAACCAGTTTCTCCTCCCTTGGTTTTCACACCTCTACTGCTAGAACAGGGCCTCATCCTCCCTGATTGAACTAACCTCATTATCTCTAGCTTGCTTCTTGCTTGCATATATATACCTGCCCCTGGAAATTTCCACTACTTGCATCCGACGAAGTGGGTATTCACCCACGAAAGCTCATGCTGCAAAACGTCTGTTAGTCTATTAGGTGCCACAGGATTCTTTGCTGCTTTTACAGATTCAGACTAACACGGCTACCCCTCTGATACTTAAATAAGTTTGTAGGCTTAACTTGGGACACTAATGTGCAAACCATGCACACCTCAGTGCTAGTTCTCTGCTACTCAGTGGGAGAATACTGTTCTCCTGTGTGGTTAAATTCTCCCCACACAAACCTAACTGATGTGCAGTTGAATTAACTAATACAATAATAACAGGGACTCCGATACAAATACACACCAAGTGCTACCAGTCTTTTCTAATATCCCACTTCCTAACATTAAGCATTATATTGCAGTAAAGAACCTCCTTGACAAAATCCAGACTATACTAATGGGACAGATATTGCAACCCCATGCAATGTCTCTGGGAACCCTACTGTATAAAGTTTATGAGTGGTTTAGTGGGCCAGGCATTGTATGCAACTCCATGGAGGAACTAAAAATCACTGGTGCAAATTCAACAGTTTCACATGTGCAGCCTATGATCACACTTGTGGAATCAGGAAATGCCCTCTGTGTAGCTGTGGTGTGATTGAGGATGCTGCACACTGTCCATCTCATCCTGGTCTATCAGGAGGACTTTCCAGACTCCACAGCACTGACCCAAAGCTATTGAATAGCTAAAACATATCTGATGTCTACCTACAGCCTTCCGACACTTTTGACTTTTACATTTGTTTTTATCTCCTTACTTTAATATTTTAAACCTTTTCCCATCTTTACTGTCACTTGTGCATTTGCTAATAATAATATGAGGTATTATATAGGATTGTCATAAACATACAGCTAAGGATAGCATAAAATCCCTCTTTACCCTGTAAAGGGCTAATTCCTCTTTTACCTGTAAAGGGTTAAGAAGCTCAGGTAACCTGGTTGACATCTGACCTAAAGGACCAATAAGGGGAGAAGATACTTCAAAATCTGTGGGGGAAGGTTTTTGTTTGTGTCTTTGTTTTGTTCTCTTCGAGTCAGCAAGGAACCAGGGCAGGGAAAATACATCTCCCTAAGCCATATCTGAACTAAGCATCTAATACTGCACAAATAGTAAGTAATAGTAAGGAAACGCGTTAGATTATCTTTTGTTGTAGCTTGTGAATTTTCCCAGTGCTAAGAGGGAGGTTTATCCCTGTTTTTGTAACTTTAAAGTTTTGCCTGGAGCAGAAATCCTCTGTGTTTTGAATCTTTTTGTTACCCTGGAAAGTTATCTTCCATCCTGATTTTACAGAGGTGATTCTCTTATCTTTTTTTAAATAAATTCTTCTTTTAGGAGCCTGATTGGTTTTTCATTGTTCTTAAGATCCAAGGGTTTGGGTGTGTGTTCACCTGTAGAAATTGGTGAGGATATTATTCTCAAGCCTTCCCCAGGAAAGGGGGTGTAGGGCTTGGGGGAATATTTTGGGGGAACAGGACTCCAAGTGGTCCTTTCCCTGATTCTTTGTCTAAATCACTTGGTAGTGGCATCATACTGTTCAAAGACAAGGTGGAGTTTGTACCTTGGGAAAGTTTTTAACCTAAGCTGGTAAAAATAAGCTTAGGGGGTCTTTCATGTGGGTCCCCACATCTGTACCCAAGAGTTCAGAGTGGGAAAGGAACCCTGACAAGGATCCTAAACATAATGCTTTAGATAATACCATAGAAAGGATATTATAGATCAAAAGATGGGGGAGAAAATGATGACTGTATCTATAGCAGAGCAGATTGCATTTGGCAATAGGAAGGACTCTGATTTATAAGAATGACTCATTATAAGATAGAGAGAAGACACCAATGATAGCTGTAAGTTACAACCGTCTTCCTTACCAAGTGTTTTGGGTATCTCCCTACATATTCTTTTAGAGGCTGATCCAAAGCCCTTTGAAACTCTCACTGACTTCAATGGGCTTTGGGTCAGGCCCATATAGGCGTGCTGGTGAATAACTGTGGACTTTTCTCATCTAAGGACAGCAAAGGAGACAGACTAGCCCAAATGGCCTACAGCCTACACAAAACCAGCTGACAGCTCTGAAACAAAGATGTCCACCCCGAAGAAAAGTTCCACTGTAGCCAATGATTCTCCCTGCAAGAGGGGACAGCACAACCCCTGAATCTCTCTATCATGTTATCCCACAATTTGCTCCCATCTCTCTTCTCCCATGGCTGGTCCAGGTAGATACTGCACTCTCATTGCTGTGTTAGTCTCTGTAGGAGATAAAATAGCCACCGGAGATGGCATGAGGAGATGGAGTGTATTAGTGCTTTACTCCCGAGTATGGGTTTGTACACTGGCGTGAGCCAGTGAATGACCAGGCCAGCATGGAAGTGGTTGCTATGTACTCTACAGGAGTTCTGTGTTCATGATCTGCTGAACTGTTGAGTGCCCCTCCCCCTCAACCTGCCCTCTATGAATACTGCTTCTCTCTGTCCCCACAGGACTTTCACACCAAGCACAGAGGCATTCTGTGAGGCCCTGAGCATCCTTCACTTGCTTGCATTAACCAGATACACATGTGGAGAATATCAGCTGTATATGGATCACCTCCCTCCTATGTAGAAAAGGGGCTCGGTCATCTTGGCTGCATCACCCATTCCCTCATGTCACCAGCAAGGCTATCAGGATGGGTAGTGCCTAGGCCAGAGGAGGGTGTGTGGCCTGTGCTGTGTTATCTCACTGGGCCCCGCAAGCCTTCTGATTTCTTCTTTAATGGGATCACCAGCGCAGCCACCAGCTGCAGAAGACCTGACAAGGCTACACGGGAACCATGTTGCCACTGGATGGAAGTAGGGGCACCATGGGCAGATAGTTGGCCCTGGTCTCCCACTGATTCCCTGAAGCTATATGGCTCTGGTGGAATCTGTCAGGTATGAGGTCAGGGCCCATGGGGAGATAAATCCCCTAGATTGATCAGGGACCAGTCTCTGAGGGAAATGTAACTATTTCCTCCCCCTTAATTCTACCACCTCACCGATGGGGCCAGCTAGGCCTAGAATTACAGGCCTCTTTGTCCTATGTAACTAAGTGGCTGAAAAATAGAGGATATGGATCAAGGTAAAAATGGGATGGGAAAAGCTGCTCTCCAGGAATTCTATACACTTTTTCAGAAAGTTGGTTTGCCAAAGAAGAAACCTGTTAGCTGCTGAAATACACATTTTGCAGTACAGTACTGGGAAGTAATAGTTTCTAGTAAGAGTTTTTGTCATTTAAAAAATGCAACAAACCTTGTTCATATCACAAAAAAAGTGAATACAAATAAAAAACAGATTTCCAGCAGTGCCTGATGGCCACATCCATTATCTCCCCTGGTGTAACTCTTTTGTTCAAATTGTACCTGTATGTTCCCAGAGCCTTGTCAATCAGTTCCCCCTATTTCCCAGCTCCCTTTCTCTCCTCTTCCAATTTCTAATTGCTTAGTATTAAGACTCCACTTTCTAAGATTTCAGGAGTCTACCGCAGCTTTCAGATATCTTCATTGTCTGAAAGGAAAATAAGCCTTTTGAACACCATTTTAAAAAGTAAAGGAAATGAAGAAATGAAATTTGGAATTAATGCCTGGAGCAACAGACTTTTTTACCCCAATTACCATTTGGATCCTTGACACCATTTATTCATAACCATTTACATTTAATCACAACCTCTTGTTTTGCTTGGGAGGGGGTTTCTTATTCCTCACAGGGACACAGCTGGAAGTGGGGGAGGGATTATGTGCATAAATCTCTAGTTCTCCATGTGGTCACTGAAGGAGATTATGTTGTAAATACATGCAAAATAGGGCCCCAAAGCCCACGACAAAAGAAATAAATACAAATTTGAAAGCCATGAAGTCTTTAAGCCCTGTGATAAGGAACCGATTATGAGTGTCTGAGTGCAGTTAGCAATTTACTGCTGATTTATTTGTAAACACTCAATCAATTTGATATGTGACCCAGTCTAAATACACAGGCCTCAATCATGACCATTTAGGAACAACCCTGCATTCAAGCAGCAGAGCCACATGGCAGAATTCCTACCAGGACTGCTTGGAATGGAGAGCAGCACACTTGCTGCTATGTTGCATCAGGAGAGACGTATACTCCCACCCTCTTCCCCTGTGTGCCAGCTCACGCCACTGTACTCCTGAGCTCTGGGACTTTGAGTGTGGCACTCTCCTTGCAGGCTTCCCCACACCACTGTGCACCCACATAAGGGCCTGTTAGAATCTGTCCCTATTATAGGATCAAACAGTCCTCACTCATTATAAAGCTATGGAAGAGGGTTTCTATGAGCAAAAACTGCACAGGGAATCTGGTGCAGAGATTCAATCAATAAATAGTTAGTCATTAGGCCAGAGACAGGGTGAAAGTGAGAATGGTTATAGTCCAGAGGTTCTGGGTGCTCACCTGAGAGATGGGTGACCCAGATCCAGTTCCAAATGACTATTCATCCATAGAATCATAGAAAAGAATATTGAGGGACCTCATGGCAGGAGTAAGTATTATCTAGACCATTCCTGACAGGTGTTCGTCTAATCTGCTCTTAAAAATCTCCAGTGACAGATTGCACAACCTACCTAGGCAATTTATTCCAGTGCTTAACTACCCTGACAATTAGGAATTTTTTCCTAATGTCCAACCTAAACCTCCCTTGGTCCTATCTTCAGATGTTAAGAAGAACAATTCTTCTCCTGTCTCCTTGTAACAACCTTTTGTAGTGTTCATAGTGGAACAGCATCAACAGAATATCCTGTAGATAGAGCACTCTGAGAGGTGGGAGCCCCTCTTCAAACCATCTTTCCTGCCATCTGCCTGAGATGGGAATTGAAACTGAGTCTTCCATATCTCTAGCTAAATGCTGTAACCTCTTGGCTTAAAGTTATATGGTGTCAGCACCTCCTCTCCTCCCCCGATATGTTGTGAGAATGAGTGAGATACCTGCTTTTCTCCACACAAGTAGCAACATAGGTGCCTAAGCCACTTGAATGCAGCAGTTGTGGATCAATAGCAGAGATAAGTGCCTATCTCTGTAAAATTGAGAAACTGGGTACCTGCCATAAAAGATTTCGTGCCATTTGTTGCAGGATTTGGCGTATTAGTTGTGCTTTCTTGTCCCAGTTCTAACTCAGGAAATACATTCTGCCCACCTCAGTTTCTCATGTGTTTTCAGTTGGATGAAAGTCTTTACTTTCTGTTCTGAGCCACTGAATATTCTTGCTGTGCTGATTAGACATTTTCTATGGTCTAGGTCAGTGGTGGCTGCTGCTTAGTTGTTAGGAGTGTTAGTGATGACGGTGTAGGAGTCAGGCTTGTACATTGTTCTTTGTTTACATATATTAGTAAGGATATAGGTGTATCAAATCAAATGGGCAAACAAAACCCAAACTTCTATCTCAGGCAAAGATATGGTGTGTTACTTCTGCCTACCCAGATGGGTTTGTTACTATAATGGGAACAGATAAGAGCAGTATAATTTGAAATGTATTTCCCAGTTTAATCAGACTGGGTGAAATTTACCAATCCTGCCGAAAGCCTGAATAACTATAACTATAATTGGTTCAAAGAACTAAAGAAGGATGATGGTCACTGGCTTTATCTATATTGGCGCTGCTGCAGCTGGGGAGAGGTGGTTCTCCCCCAGCCCTGGAGCTGCTGTGGCGGGGTCAGAGGGGATGGGAAGAGTCCTCTCTCCCCACTGTGGCCCCAGGGCAGCCTGCATTCCAAACCCCTCAACCCTGGCCCCATCCTAGAACCCGCACCCCCAACCAGAGCTCTCATTCCCCCACACCCCAACCCTCTGCCCCCTCCTACACTCCAAACCCCTCGGTCCCACCCCATCACATATCACCTCCATATGGTGCACATAACAAAATTAATTCCACACATGCATGGGAAAAATTAGAGGGAACATTTGACCACACCAGCATAGACAAGGCCTGGTTCTCCTGCCCGAGAGACATATGAAAACAAATTCTCACTGAAAAGCTTCATATATACAGTGAACCTGTTTGCCTCTACCTTGAACCTGGTGTAATCATTTATTCATGTGACAGACATGGGAAAAGTGTGTGTGAAATGCTACCATTTTAATCTCCTAGCATATTTTACATCTACTTTTCACAGATTTAAATAACCACACCAGGAATAAAGCAGCGGCCAATCAAGTCCAATAAGTTTGTTTTAAAAAATATAAACACATATTAGAGCATCATTGTTAAACCTCAGTTCAGGCTGACAGCGCAGGGTTTGATCTGGGGAGTACAAAATAGTGATTTTGGGGAAAAACACCCCCTCTTTTTCCGAGTTTTCCAGATTTCCCCAAACCACTTGAGACTTACATCTTGGCTGGATAGATTATCTGTATTGAGACAATTCATGTAGTTCCTGTTGCTTGGGAAACTGCATTGTTTTTCTGAAACGTTCACAATGACTGATTCCTTGTGAGTTTCTGGCTCTCAGCATACTGGTCAAAAGCATATACATGTACACAAAAAAAGGCAAACATACAGCATAAGTTAAAGGACTTCTACCAAAGTACCCTGATATTGTGTACAATGACTTAAAGTGCCTTGAACACACCATGTTGTTGTATCAAGCAGGCAAGGTACTGACAAGCTTCAACAGGACTTTATTTTTACAGTGGAAACCTCTTTACCAAGCTGCTGCTGCTGCACACTCTGTAACTCTCACTCAGCCTCCTCAACTCCTCCCCTCTCCTTCCTGTTTCCTGTCCTTTCAGACTCCCAACAGCCGGTGCTCCCAGTTCTAATAATTACAAGCACATCTAAAGACCACACGTGTCAAAATCCAAAACGTGCAAGCTACTCTGCAGAGGTTGACCCCATGGACTTATGGAATGCTCACATCCTTAACATTAAGCATGTATGTAAGTGTTCGCCGGATTGCAGCCTTTGACAGTGAGCTCTCCTACTCTGCACAGTAATAGTCTCATAAGGGATAATCTGAGTCTCATTGCTAGGAAACACCTTCGCTTGATTCGCTGAGAACATGATGGGGAAGAGACACGTTAGAATATCCAGTAGGGAATGAGCCTTCATTGGCATATTATAAAAAGAAATAGAAACTATAGATAGTTGAGTAATCAAGAGCGGAAGGTTGAGCCAGTGGTTAGGATACTACTTTGGGACTCAGGCGATCTGTGTTCAATTCTCCACAGACTTCCAGTGTGCCCTTGGGCATGTTGCTTAGTTTCTGTGCCTCGGTCCCTTTTTACAAAGGGGGATAGTAGCAACTGCCCTGTATCGTAGGGATATTGTGAGGAGAGATATTCTAACTGCTACTATATGATGGGGACCATATAAATTAGATAATCAATTTGATTGTTTTATTGAATTATTCACAGAATATTTTGATAGACTAGAGATAGTCAAATAGTACAAAATATATTCATAATTTTTTTTTACAATTCCAGAATTCTCAGGAAAAAGTTATGAATAATTCTACCAGATCTAGTAATATTTGTCTTGCTTCAGTCATTGTAGAAGTGGAGGAAACCAATCGTTAAATTGGAGGGACAGTGCCGTTTGGTCCTATAGGAGGAGGGACATATGTCAGGGAATGCTAATGTATTGTGGCAGCAAGCAGATGAAACAATGAGTAAAGTGGGAGCAGGAATTTTCCCCATCCCTTCAGACAAAATTTACCACTGGAGAGGCTGTACCTCCCCACCATATACAAAAGGAATGTCCCTGTCTTTGGAATCTGAAATATTTTTTCCATGATATTCTTCCATTCCATGTCTACTGGAGAAGGTAGGACAAGAAGTAGTGGGCTTAACCTGCAACAAGGGAGATTTAGGTTAGAGATTAGGAAAATCTTTCTAACGCCAAGGGTAGTTAAGCTCTGGAATAGGCTTCCAGGGAGGTTGTGGAATCCCCATTGCTGGAGGCGTTTAAGAACAGATTGGACAAACACATTTCAGGGATGGTCTAGGAGGTTTACTTGGTCCTGACTCAACACAGTGGGGCTGGACTTGATCATGTTCCCTACCAGCCCTTCATTTCTATGATTTCCATAGTTCTAGGCTACTTCTGTGGCTGTGATATTTTTTCTGGCCCCACATATTCCTCCTCCGTCTGCTGCTTTGCTTCCACGTCCTCCTCCACCTGCTGTATCACCTCTGGCCACATAGATAGGAAACACAAATTATACCTGCATCAGTTTGAGGTAAGCAGCCCTTGGGTCTGTCATTTTCGTCAAAGAGAATGAGTGGAAGAAATCACGAGGGAGGAAGTGTTTCATTAGACTTTATGAAATCTACAATGAGGACTGTGTCCATGCCATGTTTCAAGCTTGCATGTCCCCCACTCCTCCGCCATGTACCATTATTTTTTTTAAATGTGGCTAAAAAAAACATTCACAGTCGGAAGGACATATTTAGTCACTTGCATGTAACTCAAAACCAGTGGAAGGGATTTGGCTTAAGCTTTCCAAAAAAGTTCAACTTTGGGTGAGCCCAGGCAGAGAAGGTTTCAGGCCTGCTCTTCATACTGATAACACATACCAGCAAAGTGCACACAGCCAAAGGGTCCTTTTTTAGTAAAATTGTACCTAGAGTACAGCTCATTTTGGAAGTCTCGCATCCAACTACTGATCAGCCTCAATGCTAGGTAGTTTCAGATCCAGTAAGGTCACTCTGATGTGATATGACTGCAGGAGATAGCCAGTAAAGTCTAAGGGTGTGTATGTCTACGGGCATTTTGGAGCCTACAGGAGCGAGCCTCCCAGCCTGGTTTGACAAACTCTGGCTAGTGGGATTCACGCTAGCACTCTAAAAAAAGCTGTGTAGGCAGTGCTTTGAAGTTGTGGCTCAAGCTGGAGATTGGGCCCTGAAACTCACCCCTTTCCCTAGGCTTCAGACTCTGAGCTCCAGCCCATGCTGCAGCATCAAAGAGTTATCTATAATCAGTTGCCCTGTCCTGGGTGGCTTGCTGCCGCACGCTCCACAATACTGGCAGACGTACAGTAAATGGGTAATCTCACAATAATAGTTCTCAGACTTCTGATTATGGCTTCTCAAATGTATCAGTCAAGATTCTTAGGTTTCATTTCAGGTAGCAGTCTCTAATGCCCATTTTCCAAGAGGCTGCCCTAGGAAGATTATAGTTACAAAGACAGTTAAGGCCCAAATGGCAATTCTTAGCATTGTTGTCAATGGTAATTGTAAACTGGGAGGAGTGGTTGATACACTGGAGGGTAGGGCTAGGATACAGAGGGACCTAGACAAATTAGAGGATTGGGCCAAAAGAAATATGATGAGGTTCAACAAGGACAAGTGCAGAGTCCTGCACTTAGGACGGAAGAATCCCATGCACTGCTACAGACTAGGGACCGAATGGCTGGGCAGCAGTTCTGCAGAAAAGGACCTAGGGGTTACGGTGGACGAAAAGCTGAATATGAGTCAACAGTGTGCCCTTGTTGCCAAGAAGGCTAATGGCATTTTGGGTTGTATAAGTAGGGGCATTTCCAGCAGATCGAGGGATGTGATCATTCCCCTCTACTCAGCACTGGTGAGGCCTCATTTGGAGTACTGTGTCCAGTTTTGGGCCCCACACTACAAGAAGGATGTGGATAAATTGGAGAGAGTCCAGTGGAGGGCAACAAAAATGATTAGGGGGCTGGAGCACATGACTTATGAGGAGAGGCTGAGGGAACTGGGATTGTTTAGTCTGCAGAAGAGAAGAATGAGGGGGGATTTGATAGCTGCTTTCAACTACCTGAAAGGGGTTCCAAAGAGGATGGATCTAGACTGTTCTCAGTGGTAGAAGATGACAGAACAAGGAGTAATGGTCTCAAGTTGCAGAGGGGGAGGTTTAGGCTGGATATTAGGAAAAACTTTTTCACTAGTAGGGTGGTGAAGAACTGGAATGGGTTACCTAGGGAGGTGGTGGAATCTCCTTCCTTAGAGGTTTTTAAGGTCAGGCTTGACAAAGCCCTGGCTGGGATGATTTAGTTGGGTTTGGTCCTGCTTTGAGCAGGGGGTTGGACTAGATGACCTCCTGAGGTCCCTTCCAACCCTGAGATTCTATGATTCTATGATGTTCACACTGAGTGCCAAGTTCTCTGCTAGCATAACAAATTCAGTGGAATGGTAGCAGCAGAGAATTTGGCCCTGAAAGCCTGGCATTGTCCTTGGAGTCCCTAATTCAACTATACATTTCAAAGGTGCTAGACAAGTCTGCAGATGGTCAAACTGGGTGCGTACAACAGCGGAAATGTCAGCTGGAGTGAAGGAGAGGAGGGGCTGTTAAAACAAAGATGAAAAACCCATCTGAAGGAGAAGAAGAAATACAAATAATGATAATGTCAGCAGGGGTGCTGGAACAATTTGTACAGTGGGGGTGCTGAGAGCCATTGAACCAAACTGTATACCCTGTATATAATGGAAACCATTTCAAGCCAGGGTGTGCTGCAGCAGCCCCAGCACCCCTATTTCCAGCACCTATGAATGTCAGGGAAACACTGTAGTGCTGATGTAGGTATTAACTTGGCATTGGTGTGGGTTTGGCTGCTGCAGCCTAGAGTAGGACCACGGAGTGGCCACAGTAGAAATGTTGGATTGTTTTTAAATGACCAGTGGCAAGGGCATGTTTCTTATGACTTCAGCTTTTCAAGCAGAGCAGAGTCACAGCTGAGTGGGGGAGGTCTGGCAGCTGCCAAACTGATTCATTCATGCAGCTATTACTCAGCTCAAAACATCCCGTGTGTCGTTTCACAGAAATGCTCTGCTTGTGTGGGTGTCTTCTGTGCGTGTTTTCTGTTACATGTACTGCAGATCGGGGGGTGGGGGGGAGAGAATCTTTTGCTTAACCACCACATCACCCCCAAAAAGAGAAACCTACTGTCTTGACCTGTCAAAGCAGTATTCTATACCACAGAAGTCAATGGGAGTTTTGCCACTCCTATTACTGAATATCTATAAACATACAGGAATGTGAATGGGTTTTCTTGATGTGTACTATTCCTTGGCTTTCTGAATGGCGAGTGTGAACTAGGTTCTGCCTGACTTACACAGGTCCATAGTGGGGAGGGAGGATGTGGAGCACCTACACTATCCTCCCCATCACCTAGGCTTTTGCTCCTGGCAGCCTTTACTCCTTTCTCTCCAGCTCTCCACATACAAACCCTCACTAAAACCTATTTCTTCTCCAGCTCCTACATGAGCCACTCCTCTCTTTCCATCCCTGTTGCTGAAACCCTCACCCAAGCCTTAGTTATCTCGGGCCTTAACTTTTGCATTGTCCTCCTCTCTGGTCTGCCTGCCTCTCACCTGCCCCACCCTTCTCCACCTGCCCAAAATAAACCGGCCACAATAATTTTCCTTTCCCACTACGTGTACCATGTGACTTCTCAGATCACTTTGCTGGTTACCTAGCATCATGTTCTGATTCAGATTCAAACTCTTTCCTGCGAAAGCCCAGCAATCTTCTTGTTGCCCATGTCTCTGCATTCATATTTTCCTAGTTCCTATTTTAATGGGGTTTTTTTCAACCTTCTCTGTCTCCTAACTTTTTTTTCCACTACCGTCTCCAAAATATTTACACATTAACCCTATTGTAAACCTGCATATTCTATAAATGTAAGAATGTGCAGTATAAAATAAGCCCAGCTACGTCATGTGGCAAGTTGTTATGCCCTTCTTGCTGCTTACTTTTTCTGATACAAAACACCTTTCTGTCCCTTTGGTGTAGAAATTCACCAGTTAATTGGCATATAACTTCCCCACCATTTACATCCTCTCAGAATTTGGCCCTAATATATGGTGATGTACATTATGCAAACAAGATATGTACAGTTAGGGCCAAATTCTTTCCTTGGTAATGACCCCATTGATGTGACAGGTATAACAAGGGATGATTCTACCCTACAGGAATCACATATACTTTTTTGGTAACACCTAGTCATACCACAGAGCCAAGGCTTGCTATTCACCTTGAATATTAAACTGATAGTTATTGCAGATGGACTGGAATAATTGTGAGTGGCTTTGGAGAGTCTCTCATTAGGGTTCATTGACTAAACCCTGACTGACAACTGGATTACCCAAGGGTATTTCACCTCGTCTCTAATCTACAGTATATTCTGTTGAATTTTACTTGTCTTCTCTATCAATGTGTTTCAAGGAAGCTACAGCTGAGCCACTCTCAGCCCACTGTGCTTCTGATCAGTTTTTTGAAAAAGGAGAAAAACCTGTAACAGGCTAGATCTCCACAGGAGAAGATACTACTCTGAAATCAATGCAACAGGTTATATTTGCCTCCTGTTTTCAGTAACCCAATTTAAAATGGAATAAGTAGCTTAATCACCTGGGTCACAGCCTTTACTCAACCACAGAGGGGACAACTTTCTCCCCCATTCAGCCCTGCTCAGATTGTGCCTGGCTGCCCTGGGGAAAGCAGGGGTTATTTTGTTCTGGTTCTCTGATCTGCTCCTAGGGCAGTACAGTCAGAGCCAACCCTTGGGTACAGCAAATCAGAGCGACCACCCTGGGCCCTGCGGTTTGGTGGTCCCCTCGCTAATTGCAAGGAGACGTGCAGGGAGGTGAGGCACGTGGGCCAGCAGGGTGAGGCGGCAAAGGGGGAGGCGAGCGACAGGCGGGCAGGAAGGCAGGGGGGGCAAGGAGGAGCCCCTCTACCAGAACCTTCCCCTCCCCTCCAGCGCCTCCTACTTGCTGGCAGGCCCCGACGATCAGCGCCTCCCCCTCCCTCCCAGCACCTACCGCCTGCCACGGATCAGATATTTCACGGCCTCAGGAGGCGCTGGGGGGAAGGGGAGAGGAGCGAGGCTGCAGCACATTCAGGGGAGAGGAAG
Organism: Mauremys mutica; assembly: GCF_020497125.1. Classification (NCBI taxonomy): domain Eukaryota; kingdom Metazoa; phylum Chordata; order Testudines; family Geoemydidae; genus Mauremys; species Mauremys mutica. Next base: position 34,588,748 of record NC_059073.1, on the reverse strand, counting down.
AACTGGGTGGAGAAGAAGCGGGGAGGGGGTGGGAAGAGACAGGGAAGAGGTGGGGGCGGAGCAGGTATGGGAAGAAGCAGGGTGGGGGCCTCGGGGGAAGGGGTGGGGAAAGCCTGGGCAGAGCTGGGGGGGCACCTCCCGGCAGATTAGAAACTTGGCCCCTATGTCCCGGGCCCCCTAGGGACGGTCCTGAGTACAGCTGTGCACTGCCCTTGTCTCAAGGCATATTATAAAGTTACAATTGAGACCATGATCCTTGCCTTTTAATATGGTCAGAGAAAGTGCCACAAAACCAGCCAGATCTTTCAGAGTAAGGAAGAGGGGAAGCAGCAAGAAATTAACATGTTGCAAATACTGTTCTGTACATCTTGCAAACTAGCTGCCATTCCTTCCGGATTCAAGAGATTCAACTTTAAAAGCACTCTAGCTGCTGAAGGAATTAATGGATCTGATACTTCGTAGAAGACAGAGCCAGTTAGTTTACCAAGATCAAGATTGTGTTTGTTAACAAGAATGGGTAGAGTCTACTGGATTTACTCTTGATATAGCTAAAATAATGTTTTCAAAAAGCCAGAAAAGTGAAAAATATAAAGGCCAGGGGTACATACGTGCTTTCATTTCAAGTTGAAAACTCATGAGTGAATTTTTTTTAAGAATAATTGTTGTTTCAGTTTGTTGGCATGCTTCATTGTGAAAAATCAGCATTATGCCAAAAGCCCTTCAGTGGCTCTACAATGAGGATTCTGATATTCATCTATCTCAAAGTACTGCTGTAAGGCATAACGAAAAATGTTTGTTAAAGTGCTATGGAAGTACAAAGTAGTTATTATTATAGCAGAGAATTGAATGCAACTCAATTATCCCAAGCTACCAGTGCTGTATTGTGGAAGTTTCACACACTCAAAAATAGGTGAAAGTGATTGGACATTTGTATAGATAAGAACATGCAGAATTATAATAGTTGGTGCTAATGAAAAAGTTTTGGAAGGACTACAAAATCTCATGGTTCTGGGTTAAGTTAAGATGGGACGTTCATGGGGGCAAACTATACCACATCTGCTTACTGGGGGGTGTCTTGCCCCTTCCTGTGAAGCATCTGGTGCTGACTGCTGTCAGAAATTGTTCCCTGTGGTCCCATGGCAGTTTCAGATGACTATTTTATCCTGTTTTCCTAGGCAGGTGTTTGGAACAGGGAGATGCGTGAGTAGTTGAATGGGAGCTCAAGGAAGTGGGGGAGTTCTAACTTTAAGGATCTGGTGGATTTGGGAGAATTTCAGTATTTGGATTCTAATTGTTGTTCATAGTTTATACTTGATTGTATGTACCCAAGAATGAATGGACAAGTCTAAAACCATGCATATTTGCATGTTTAAGCAAAAAAATGACATAATCTTTGAAATCCTAAATTACTGTCAGGTGAAAATAAGTTCTATTTTCACATATTTCATTTGTGAAACATTGCTGCTTCATAGGGATTTCATGAGAAAACAATTTCTGGGTAAGGAAACAGCCCAAGAATGCAATTTTTCATATAAGTTCCATTCAAATACTGAGTCTATTGCTCATCATATACCACATTTTTTTCTGACCTTGTTCACTCCATATCTAATCTCCACAGTGGTCAGAACAAATGTATATGCACAAATAACAAACATTGTCCTTTAAACCATGCTAGCAATTAGCAGAGTGTATTTTTAGTCTTGCAAAATAATGGCATACCTATTAATTAGCTTAAAACCTTTTGCCATGTAGGTGCTAACACACGATGTTCTCTGATGTAAAGACTGTGGTTTCTCACCTCTGCTAACAGACTGTCTTTGGTTATAGAAATGGTCACGACACAAACTATAATATTTTACAATAATTTAAAGCTATATTCTAGTCCTAGCTACATGTGCCATAGCTCATTTGCAGCCCAGTGTGTAAGGAGCCACAGTGCCACCCCCAAAAGCTCTGATTGGCTAGCACCAGGGAGCACCACCCACACCCTGCCTACCAGGACAGTCCTCTCTATTTTGGGAACAGAATGGCCAAAAGAGATTGGCTGACAGACCAATAGACTTTCCTTGGGGGAAGCAGTGTCACTCCCAAACAAATTGACTTGAGTTTCATTGGACATGGCAGGGGTGGGGTCTTATTCCAAAACCAAGTGTGGAGATTTGCTGGGGGCATGGATGATGCTAGGCCAGCCAGCAACACTGTGGGCAGAGGCTAGAAAAGACACTGCAGTTATGCAGAGTTTAGGTACTGAGAGAGAGAGCAGTTAGACTCATCTGGAAGCTGCAGCAAAGGGTTTGATCCAAAGAACATCTGGACTTAGCTGGAAGGTCCAGACCACCTGGCAGCAACAGACTTGGATTGTCCAGGCAACAGGAATTATAACCCAGCACTCAACAAGCTTGCAGTGCACACTAGCATCAGTGACTGCAACAAAGTATACACAGGTTGGGCAGGGGCTATTGGAACTATTAATTGGGTCAGAGAACATTAATCTCTATAATTAGGTGTTGGGGAACTGGGGAATGTATATATGTGGGAATTATTGCTGGAGAATGTATATATGTGATTTCCCACAGGGGTTTCCTCCTGGTATTACCCCTGAGGGCTTGCTTGGCTTAGCTAAGAGTATTGCATTCTTGCTGAGAGCAGTGTTTATTTCAGTGTCCCAATGGGGACTTATGCCGGGTGGGATAAGAGGGATATATTCAGGTGTGGGAGTTAGAAACTGGGAACCAATCCCAGGGTTTCTCCCACCTGACAAATAAATAATAGTGATGAACAACCCTTGCAAAGAACACACTTTGAATGCAGAGATGCACAAAAATGACAAGCAATGAAAGAATAAAGGAAAACTAGCTTTTCCTCAAATAAAAATGCTTAGTTCAGATTCATTTGAGAGTTTTGGATGAAAGTCCAAGTAAAATTTATTTTCTCCAAAAGTTTGCTTATTTCTAATAATGTAAATGACTTATTCCTCGGATAATTGTGATCAGTATTATTCTGTAAGCAGGTACGCCCCTGGGCTCAGGAAGACCACCAAAACCTTGAGAAGTGACAAAACAAAGAGGGCTTTTTTGGCCATCACTCCATTCAGGCAGGGCACCAATTTCACTGCTCTACAGCCAAAATGCTTCTGAAATAAATGTAGTCAAACTTTACTAATTCTGGGTCACTGAGAACGAAAATGATGCTTAAAATTGTTGATTGGCTCTAATTTTCACGTTATGCTATTGGGTCAGTATATACGACCCTTGACTTGGGAATAGTGGAGGATAAGTGAGTTATAAAGGGAAGGGATCTCAATTTAAACCAGAAATGACTAAAATACATCTTTGACTGGATCTATGAATAAATCTATGACTGGGTTTGGACAGTACTTGCTTTTTAGGCAAAACAATGAATGATGCAATCTGAAGCTGGTATTGCGTCATACATGATATGAATTGCATCATGTTATTCCTAGAAGTCATGGATGATGCAATCATAACAAAGCTTACATCACTCTGGGAACAAATTGCCCTATATCAGCTCTAGAAATCATACAGTGTCATGCTCTCTTATTTGTCAGTGTCTGATTTTGCAAAGGGACACATTTCTGTTTAGCCAAAGTGAGCAGAGATGCCTCGTACTTGTGTGAACAGTGCAGATAACTTCTGCTATGTTTGTGGTGAAGTGACTTTTGCATCACAAAAGCGCAGTATAACCACTATGGTTAAGAAAGCCTATCACCTTTATTTTGGCTGCAAAATTGGAGATCAGGACAAGAGGTGGGCCCCACACATATGCTGCAACACTTGTGCAACAAATCTTCGCCAGTGGTTGAACAGGAAAAGGAAATCTATGCCTTTTGCAGTGCCAATGATTTGGAGAGAGCCAACAGATCATACCAGCAATTGTTACTTCTGCATGGTGCCTCCAGTTGGGAAAGGTGTGTCAAAGAAGAAAAAGTGGACTGTGCATTATCCAAACATTCCATCAGCTATACGCCCAGTACCCCACGGAGGAGGACTGCCGGTTCCTGATGCACCAGAGTCATTCTCACTTGAGTCAGATGAGGAAGAGGAAGAGGATGAAACTTCTGGTCCTGAACCATCAATGTCACAGGACCCACATTTTCTCCCATCCTCCTCCTCTGAACCACACCTCATAACACAAGGTGAACTGAATGACCTTGTCAGGGATTTGGAACTACCCAAGAGTAAGGCAGAGCTGTTGGGCTCCAGACTACAGCAGTGGAATCTCTTGGCAGGTGATGTTAGGGTTTCCATGTTCCATGACCGTCAAAAGGATCTTGTCCCATTCTTCTTCATGGAAGGTGATCTTGTAGCCTGCAACAACATCGATGGTGTGATGGCAGCCCTCAACATCGTTCACGATCCAGATGAGTGGAGACTGTTCATTGATTCATCGAAGACGAGTCTTAAAGCTGTTTTACTGCAGAATGGCAATGTTTTGCCATCAATTCCAGTTGGTCATGCAGTCCATATGAAGGAAACCTATGACAACATGAAACAACTTTTGAGGTGCATAAACTATGACCAACATCAGTGGCAGCTTTGTGGTGATTTGAAGGTTGTTGCTCTCTTGCTTGGTCTGCAGACTGGATACACAAAGTAGTGCTGTTTTCTCTGTGAATGGGATAGTCGTGCAAGAGATTCCCACTACATCAAGAAAGACTGGCCACTCCGACAGTCATTGGAGCCTGGGAGGAAAAGTGTTCAGCATCCACCACTTGTTGAATCAAGGAAGATTTTGTTACCACCCTTACACATCAAGCTGGGTGTGATGAAGAACTTTGTCAAGGCCATTGACAAAACACAAGCAGCTTTCAAGTACCTCCATGGAAAATTTCCAAGGTTAAGTGAAGCTAAGATAAAGGAAGGTGTCTTTGTTGGTCCTCAGATTCATGAACTTCTTCGAGATGATGCATTTGACCATGCACTGTGTGGCAAGGAAAAGACGGCATGGAAAGCTTTCCAGTTAGTGGCAATAAATTTTCTCGGAAACAACAAGGCAGACAACTACAGGTTGTTGGTGGAAAACCTCCTCAAGGCATACAAAAGCCTTGGTTGCAACATGTCACTAAAGATACATTTTTTGCACTCTCATCTAGATTTTTTTCCACCGAACTGCGGAGCAGTGAGCGACGAGCACGGCGAGCGATTTCACCAGGACATTGCAACAATGGAGAAACGCTATCAGGGCAAATGGAGCCCATCAATGCTTGCAGACTATTGCTGGACAGTGACAAGAGATGCTCCATTTAATGAATACAAGAGACAAGCCAAGAAGCGCCGAGTAGATACTGAATAGGACTAAACTATGTACATAATAGTTTTTTGCCTTTTGTTTCATAATACATTTTATTTATATAACCCTTTTGCTGATTTTTAAAGTGTTACATAAACAGGACAGGTGAAATATTATCATGTAAAGCAACCATAAACACATAAAAAGACCTAGGTTTACAATTTATGATTAAAACGCTACTATCTACAAATATACATAGACATAAAATGTAAAAACTTAAATAACTTAGAAACAGTAGCCAATCAGTTGTTTTAATTGTCATATTTGAATTCAGCACATCAAAATACATAATAAATAGCACATTTTATCTCTGAAGCAGACGACTTCTCAAAAATTGTAGACCAGTGTTTCCACACTGTTACGCCACAGCCGCAAGCAATGCACTTGTATCAAATTTTAGTCTAGTACCAGGCCTATCTTCCTTCAGAGAGGCTCTGTCGGGAAGCAGGCTTCCACAGCAAGACTCAACAGCAATCCCACATCAGGCCTCTCCTCTCAGGGAAAGTCCAGCAAGAAGCATCTCTCAAGCAGTTCCTAGCCCCAGGCAAACCTCTTCCACACAGTGAGAGCTGGAGATCTGTTCTCCTTCCTAGGCAGCTCCCAACTGGGCTGGGTTTTCCCCTTTCAGCCGCTCCTGCCAAACCAGACACTACTGTATGTGTAGTGGGGTGGAACTGATTGAGCCCACAGCAGGAGGTTAACACTTTCCTAGCTAGTTTGGGGTTAGTGTAACCTAGGGGTGGGCAACCTGTGGCTCCAGAGCCACATGTGGCTCTTCAGAAGTTAATATGCGGCTCCTTGTATAGGCACCGACTCTGGGGCTGGAGCTACCGGCGCCAACTTTCCAATGTGCTGGGGGGTGCTCACTGCTCAACCCCTGGCTCTGCCACAGGCCCTGTCCCCACTCCACCCCTTCCCGCCCCCTCCTCTGAGCCTGCCGTGCCCTCGCTCCTTCCCCGTCCCTCCAGAGCCTCCCGCAGACACAAAACAGCTGATCAGGAGGTGCAGGGAGGGAGGGGGAGGCTCCAATCAGCAGGGCTGCCAGTGGGCAGGAGGCACTGGGAGTGGGGAGGGAGGGAGCTAATGGGGGGCGGCTGACGTATTACTGTGGCTCTTTGGCAATGCACATTAGCAGATTCTGGCTCCTTCTCAGGCTCAGGTTGGCCACCCCTGGTGTAGCCCATCAGTTATTCCTATTTAGCTGTTTCACATGGATATGTCTCTGTATTGCCCTTTAGGTTGCATGTCTAATTTTGTTTTTCAGTCACTTCTGAAATAAAAAAAGGCTCATTCAATTTTAGCTGGTCACATCCTATTTTCCAAAGAAGACAAATCACTATAATAAAAAAACAGTGGGCCAGATTCAAAGGTTTGGTTGAGTTGCATTTGCACTCTTCTGCTCCCCTCGCCTGAGGCAGGGGCGGCTCTAGCAATTTCGCAGCCCCAAGCACGGCGGCACGCCACGGGGAGCACTCTGCCGGTCGCCAGTCCTGTGGCTTCGGTGGACCTCCTGCAGATGTGCCTGCGGAGGGGCCGCTGGTCCCGCGGCTCCGGTGGACCTCCTGCAGGCACGCCTGCGGATGCTCCACCGAAGCCGCAGGACCAGCGGACCCTCCACAGGCACGCCTGTAGGAGGTCCACCGGAGCCGCAGGACCAGCGGACCCTCCACAGGCACGCCTGCGGGAGGTCCACCGGAACCGCCTGCCACCCTCCCGGCGACCGTCAGAGCACCCCCCGCAGCATGCTGCCCCAAGCAGTCCTGATGCTGCTATAACTAATGCCAAAAGCAATAGCCGCCAAGGGGCTGTTCTGTTGGCACAACCTCTTTAGCACACAAGATGTCCTGGCCACTCCACTTTCCTCCACCAGTGTCCCCAGAACAGCCACTGTGCCAGAGGAAGGAGTTAGCAGTATAATAGAGCTTTCTGCCCACTCTGTACCATACAGCAGTACAGAGGGGCAAAGTGGTACCAAAGATCTAAACGAGTGTATTATTTTTGCTCATTTATCAGGAACATCCAGTCATGCACAATTGATGTCATTGCATCCATTATTGCTGTGCTTCAGTAGAGACAACACTATGTGTCAGTAAAATTGCTTATGTATGGGTCTCTTGTGGTGTGTTTAAGAGGATCAGTTACTTTTAACTGAGCCAATCTATTTCAGTAAAAGACCAAGAGCTAAATCATCATTGGTGTAAATCAGCACTGTAATGGTGTGGCTACTATTTGCACCAGCTGAGGATCTGGCCCCACAGACTTGGAGCAGGGCTCATGACCCTCCCAAACTTCTAGAACAGTGGCCATCCAACTCCAGCCCATCTCAGGATGGGTGGATGACACACAAGTTGAGAACTATTGTTTCAGACACACTTCTTTTTCTCATGCCTTTTCACTGGAGTCTTGGGAAGACATTTATCCAGCAATGTATAAAACACTTGGCTGTCAATCAGTTTGCAACACCAAATGAAACACTTCCTTCCAAACTAGCATTTTGAACTGAAAACTCTGCTGAACATTCAATTACACATGTGCCTTTGGCCAACTGAATGACAGATAAGGTCATAGCAACTGGGGATTGCATAAAAATATTAAAACGTAGTATTTTAAGCAGTGATTAACGGCTTGTCTACATGGTACGTTAGTCTGCACCAGAGGGGTGTACATTCTAATGTGCAGAAACATGTTGCACACTAATTGGCTATGAGGACCCTGCTCGTGCACACTAAAAGTTCCCTAGTGAGCATTAATATAGTAACATTTGAAATTAAGACAGCATGAATGTGCACTAGGGGACTTTTAATGTGCACCAACAGGGTTCACATGTGACAGATAATGCACCCTAGAACTTATACCGCTATAATGCGGACTAACACACCATGTAGACAAGCCCTTAAGTCTCCCTGCACTTCATTTCATTTTAGCATGAGAGCTAGTAGCAAACTGAATCACAAGATAGCTTGCTACTATGAACATAATTAAATGAATATCACTAAATACTGTCTGATCATCAGCCATTTTATCTTTACGACTAAAAGCTAGGTAGTAATAATTCCCTTGTGACAAAAATTCATTGAAACATTGCAAGGTAAGACTAGACACTAGACACTAGACCCCTAGTTTATGCCACTCCAGAAATACAGGGTAGATGGAAAGCTGTTCTGACCAGTTCTCTGGGGACTCCCCTGACCTGGAACAAGACCCAAAGGGATTAGTTTGGTTCAGGGATCTCAAATCCAAACCCTCCATCAGCAAAAGTTCCAGAAGTTTGGATTTGAGATACCTATTTGAGCCTACCTGGCAGCTATTAACTTTCTAGTTTGAAGTGCTGCATTGCTAGGTAGGCATTTGCTTTTAGATAATAAAGGATATATATGTGATCACAGAATCTAAACCCTTAACCTTAGCAGAAACAGGTTTCTTTGTAATTAAATATATAACTTGATTAAATATATATATATATATATATATAAAAGCAAGAATGGCCCAGTTAATTCCCAATATCTAAAATATTTTTCAATATGTGGGCACTGCTATTAATCTAATTTACCTAAAATAAGGTAGGCTTTGACCTATATATGTGCCTCTGCAGTTTCTACTGAGTATGTTTAATCCAATATATTCAGTAGATAAAGCACAGCATAAGCCAGAGAATAAGGCTATTCTTTTCAGAAGGGAGTGAAAAAACCAGGACTGCATGTCATTGTAAGTAACTACAGCAGTTTTTTCCTCATAAAGGCAAAATACCTACTTTTTCTTTGACGTTCAATACATTTTCTTCATTGAAATGATTGATTATGCAGTGGCAGAAGAAAATGCTGCTTATAAGATGATACAATAAAAATATGAAACAAAGGACTGTCAAGCTAACTTTGCATTGTTTGAGTACAAAGGCTCATAAAAACTAATAATAGTGGGAGCACACATTACTTTCTTCCATCTCCACTTACCTAGGGCTGCAGAGATGCTTCTGGTTCAGCATCTTTGATTCCTAAAGATCCCAAAGCTTTTTTTCCAATACTGCCATTCAGACACTGGCCCAAATTTTAAAAAGGGCAAATACTTTTTGCTTTAAAAACTGGAAGTGTTCTATGTCCTGTTCAGGGGAAAATGGCTGGCAGAATATTTGTATGTCTGCAGTACGGCCATTATACACTCTCAGAATCATATACTTCATGCTTGAAATAATAAAGAAAATTCCAACAGTCAAATAAACTGCAGCTATGCAAATAATGTTTCTGAAATTCCATTTGATTAAACAAAAAGGTGCACTGGGGATCTTTGCTTTTCCTCATTACAACTAAAGGAATCTAAGCTATGTTAATGCTTAGATAATAAAGATATTTTCTCTGGATTACTAAGGGCTGCATGGGCAAATAAGCAAATTAGACTATGCATCCATTACCCCACAAGAAATAATATTATTGTACTTGAGACTGTCAAAAAAATACCTTCAAAATAAAGCTAGGGATATTTGGTATAAATTGGTTTAGCTTCACTGGCTTCAATCGAGCTTTACTGATTTACATGACCAAAAGATCTTGCCCTAGATATACAATATTGATGTATGTTACCTGATAACACACAGTATCAGAGAGGATTCCTATGCTGCTGCTAGTAGGAGTGAGTGTATCTAAATTAATAAAAATGTATATCTGCACAAGTAATATTTTACTCTAAATCATTGACTAGTGGGGTACAGGTTACTGGTTATTGCTAGATATAAACAAATGCTGAAATTTCAAAATCAAAACTCAGCTGAAACTACCAAGTTTATCACACTTCTAATACAAGTGAGTAAACTTCACTTAAAATTAGGCTCTGGTTTGCAAACCTTAGTGAAACTTCTGAAGTATCTTTGCTGAATTTTGAGTTGTAGCAAAATCCACACTGCAATTTTCTTTCTATTCTGGTTCTGTTATGAAGATTTAACACAGTTCTAACAATTACTCCATTTCGGTTAAATAAAAGTACAACTGAATTCTCAGAGACTGGTAGATTTTATGGTCAGTAGGGAACACTATAATCATCGAGTCTGACCTCCGGCACAACATAAACCAAAGAACCTAACCCAATAATTTCTCTATCAAGCCTATAATTTTAGTTTGAGCAACAGCAAATCTTTTAGGAAGACGTGCATCTTCAAAGATTTTAAGTGATGGAGAATGGACCACCATGTCCCTAAACACATTCTTCCAAAGTTTAATTAATTACCATCACTGTTAAAAATGTGCACTTTATTTCTCGTCTGGACTTGTCTAACTTCATCTTCCAAACCCTGGATCTCATTATGCCTTTTTCCACTAGATTAAAGAGCTGTCTACTACCAGAAATCTCTTCCCTATGTAGACAATGACCACATTACCTCTTGGCCGCCTCTTCAATTAAATAAATCATAGAAGGGTAGGACTGGAAGGGACCTCAACAGGTGGCTATCTAGTCCAGTCCTCTGCAGTCAAGGCAGGACTAAGTAATAACCAGACCAAATGGAGCTTCTTTAGTCCCTCAGATCTTGAGAAGATGTCTAAATAGAGGACCAAGTATCAGAGGGGTAGCCGTGTTAGTCTGGATCTGTAAAAAGCAACCATGAGTCCTGTGGCACCTTAAAGACTAACTTAAAGATGTATTGGAGCATAAGCTTTCATGGGTCTGACGAACTGGGTATTCACCCACGAAAGCTTATGCTCCAATACATCTGTTAGTCTTTAAGGTGCCATAGGACTCATTGTTGCTTAAATAGAGGACTTCAGTCTCTAGGGTGTCAAGTTTCACAAACAAAATAATAAGAATTAAAAAAATTAAACCTCCAGTCCCCATCGAATAAATATTAATTTATGTGCCTAGTAATGTCACTTTTCCTAGAAAAATGTCATCATAAGAACAGTTTGGCTCAGACCCAAAGTACCAGCTGATTATGATCACAACAAACTCTACCAGACTAGACTTGTCCATCAGACTCAGTTTAAATGAGACAAGAGATGCAATCTCAGGTTTAACCAACATAAGGATTATTTTATTTAATCAGAGAAAACTCTTAACGTGGCCCCCCAGACAATACGAGAACGCTTCTCATCCACTCTCTCTCACTAGCACTAACTTCTTAGTATCAGCTCCTCATAGTGGAGGTCTGATTTAGGCAAAACACTGATTACTCTTTGCCACTTGGATACCAATTGAGACATTGCCGGAACACACAAAATGACAGAAGCCCAGCTACAGTCTTTGTCTAAAGCGGAGTGAATGCGTGGAGTAGCAAAATCAGCACATGCTTTGAAGAGATCACAAAAACAAAAAATGTCTGATGCATAGAAAATGGTAGGTTACAGAGGAGAACCTATATTATACAGGAGGTGAAATTAGAGGAGCACATTGGTTCCTTCTGTCCTTTATAATCTGTGAATCTATGGACTATGCTATCAATCCGATTGTTGCATTAGTTAACCCTTCAGTGCCTCTTATAATATTTTGCTGCATGAATCAATGAATAGCCAGAAAAAGGACAGATATGAGACAAATGTCAAGAAAATAAATCATTATCAAAACTATGCAAATGCAAAGGATATGTGGGGGGGGAGGGGTTTGAGCAACCAAAATGCCACACAGATGATGTTTTAGGAGATATAGTCACCCATGTAAGAGCAAGATTAGCAATGGTTTCATCTTTAGTGATTCAACCAGACCAAGAGTTCAGAGAAATACTATTCCTCTAGTCGTGGTACGGCTCCCTTTAGATGCTGCGCGTGGCACAAGTAAAGTTTGTTCACTGTCCAAATCTCTCTGATTGAAATGTCTTTGTTGTAGCTCTGCTATTTACAGGAAATACCCACGCTAACAAAACCCATTCCATGGAGTCAAAAACATTTCCTTCTTGTTATATCATGGAAAACCCTTAGAGAGAGATGTAATCTGGTAGTCCACGCATACATGTGGGAGTCATGAGATCTCTGACAATGATTCATTCTGTTCACCAATCTATAAAATGAGCATAATAATACTTGCCTACCCTCAAGGGGCCTGATCAGGTCCACCCCTACTCCTCTGTTTGGTCCTTGTTATATTCCACTGAAGTCAATGAGGTGACATCCATCATTTTAAAGGATCTAGTCCCAGGTTTGGTGTGAAGGTTAATTAATGTTTGGAAAGAAGATTGAAGGTGAACAATGCTATAAAAACACTAAATAATTTATTTTTATCCCTCGGCATTACAGCATGTTTTAGTCTTCACAACATAGAAGTTCTTTAAGCATAAAAGAGAGAAAGCTACTGTCTAAAATTTACCCCCATGAGTCACCAATAAGTCCTATCCATGAACTGACTCCATAAGCTTGGCTAGTTGGGAGTTTTGTTAAACCCTCTGCAGAATTCCTGCATTTTAGTTGCTCAAATATATTCAGTCTCTTCTGATTTTCCTTAAAATTCTCTCAGTGCCTACGAGTGCTGTCGTCTGGAGGTCATTTGTCATGAAGTCTTGCACTCCTAACCTATTCTTGAGCTGCTCGTTCATACCCTTAGTGATTGCTTCAAATGCTCCAATGATCACTGGAATCTTCTTTGTTTTAGCTTTTCACAATCATTCCACTTTGTGGCAGAGTTCATCAGACTTTGCCATCTTTACTTATTATTATTATTTATTATGTTACTACTGAGCCCCCTAATGCCATCTTACAATTCCTCAAACACTGAGTGCATTTACACCATGAAGAAAACATCTTGATTTTAAAATTGCTTATGATTCCTGACTTCTTGATAACTGAAGGGAGATGAAAGTTTATTTATATTGCAATTTTCATTGTGGCATTTATTTACCACTGTAATCATGAAATCCTGTAGGCTAGATTTTTGTTCTGAGATTGCCATAATACAGAATTGTCTGTTGCAAATGATAGAAAAATATTTGTGATTTTTGTTATGACAAAATGGTTTGGGCTATGAGTAACTGTATAAAGATTATTTATTCAAGAAACAGACACAACAACACATGACTTGACACAGGTGACTGTTCCCTCACCATTTTTTACTCATGTCCCTTTTGTGGCCCTTACATGATTGTCTTTTGTGTTTGTCACAAACTCAGTACCGGGAGACCCTGAGCTAATGCCCATTGAAGTCCACAGCAGTATTTTCCGGGGGGTTGGAGCAAGCCCCTAGAGACCCACCGTGTGGCACAAGATCACTTAGTTCAGGCCTGCACAACATGCGGCCCGCAGGCTCGCAGTGGAGTGGGGCTGTCAGGTTTGTCCAGGGCTGGTGCAATCATCCAGGAGGGTTGGATGGGTCAGGAGTTCTCGGGGGGGGATAGCTGTCAGGGGCACAGGGAGGGTTGGATGGGTTGGGAGTTCTGAGGGGGCTGTCGGGGGTGCGGGGAGGGTTGGATGGGTCAGGAGTTCTCGGGGGGTAGCTGTCGGGGGTGCGGGGAGGGTTGGATGGGTCAGGAATTCTCGGGGGGTAGCTGTCGGGGGCGTGGGGAGGGTTGGATGGGTTGGGAGTTCTGGGGGGGCTGTCAGGGGAGGGGGGAGGGTTGGATGGGTTGGGAGTTCTGGGGGGGGCTGTCAGGGGGCGGGGGTGTGGAGAGGGATTGGAGCAGTCAGGGGAAAGGGAGCAGGGGGAGGGTTGGATTGGGCGTGGGATTCATGGGGATTTGTCTGGGGGTGGGGGTGCGGATAAGGGTTGGGGCAGCCAGGGGGTAGGGTCCTAGGGGGGCAGTTAAGGTGGGGGGGTCTCAGGAGGGGATAGTCAGGGGACAAGGAGCAGGAGGGGGTTGGGGGTTCTGAGGGGGGTGGGAAGTGGGAGGGAGCGGGTCTCGGGTGGGGCTCTCCCCCCGTCCTCTTTTTTGATTGTTGAAATATGGTAACCCTTAAAAAGTGGTGCCTTGGCTCGGCAGGGAGGAGCCGCCTTCCAGAGCCACCAGAGAGTCAAAGCGTCGGCTTGCAGGGGTGAGCCCCAGCCATGGAGGAGCCAGCGCAGCACAGGGGGGCAGCAGCCCTCAAAGGTGGCAGCACCGCTAGCGGGGAGCAGCCACACCCCCCCCACTGGGGGCTTCTGCAGGCTGCAGCAGATGCATGCGGTCAGTGGCCCCCATGCGCCCCCCATCTCCCCACCATGCTTGGGCTTTGTGGCTCCCAAGCATGTAAGCCACTGGGGCGTGGGGCCCTGAGCCTGCTCCGGGAGGGGCAGTGGCAGTGGTGGCTCACACTCCTGGGAGCCACAGACCCCAAGCGCTGCGAGAGGGCAGCCGGGAGGGAGAACGGGGGGCTGGGGCCCAAATGCATCCGCTGCAGCTTGCAGAAGCCCCTGGGGGGAGGGGAACACTCCCCACTAGCGATGCCACCGCCTTTGCAGGGCTGCTGCCCCCCTGCACCATGACGGTTCCTCCATGGGTGGGGCTCACCGCCACCGCAAGCGGGACACTCTGGCTCTCTGGTGCCTCCGGAAGGCGGCTCCTCCCTGCCGAGCTGCTGCAGCGGCCCAAGCCCAGCAAAGCCAGTGAGTGGACTCGGGGCGGGGGCCGCCAGGATGGGGTGGGGAGGGCTCGTGGGGGGGCTGTGCACCCTCCAGGGGAGTTCAGGGGGCAAGGAGGGGGGAACCTGGTCTGGAGAGCAGCCCCTGGGCACGGCTGGCCCCTGGGGTCTATAAAGGCTCATTGGGATTTGCCCCTCAATGAACTGATGTGCGGGGGGCAGGTGGGCGCAAGGTGGAAGTTTTGCCTAGGGCACAAAATATCCTTGCACCAGCCCTGGGTTCTCTCTCTGCCTGGAGGGGGCACCTCACAGCCCCGCACGTGTGCCACGCTCCAATAGACCTAACGGCCAGGGCTCCCTGCGGCCCCTGTGTTTGTGTGTCGGACAGTCACATCCAATCCCTTCACACTGCCCCCCCTTTATTCTCCCCAGCTTAGTTCATAGCCCCAGAAAATCCCTTCAAACTGTCCCCCTTTTTCCCTCCCCTTATTTCATGGGGGGGATGACGAACCGAGTGGGCAGGCGGGCAGTGGCGGCGAGGCTTTATATTTGGGGGGGTGAGGAGGTGAGCGGCGAGTTGGTGGCTAGAGGGAGGTATCCATTTTTAGTATTTTAATTTTTGGTACTGCTGTGTGCAGTAATATAGTGACCCCTGGGGGGGTTGAAGAGAGGTGTGATGGTGGGGCCGATCAGGGAGGAGGAGGGTCCTATTTCACTGCTGTGATCTGGTCACCCTATGCACGCCGTTTCTTTCCCCCTCTAAAGGCTTCCACATACCATCAGTGCCTTGCTAGTGTGCCACGCGCCGTGAGATATCTCTTCTCTTTGTGTGTGATTGTGAGTGTTTCCCTTGGGTGTGAATTTGTTCAACCAAATCTTGAGCTTCAAAATGGCTACCATGAATGAAAAGAAAAAGAGAAAAATAGAATCAGAGCACAGAGTTTTCAACTCTGAATGGACAAATAAATACTTATGTACCAAAGACAAAATACTGTGCCTCCTGTGTCGCAAAACATTAGCTGTACCGCAAGAATACAACCTTCAGCAGAACTTTGAAACTAAATATACCTATCTCGCCAAATTGAACCCACATGAAAAAATAATTAAAGCAGACAGTTTAGCAACAAACCTTAGCGGAAACAGCAAATTTTCAAGAAAGTGAGCACTGAGAACGATACCATTACTAAAATAGGCTTTCAAATTTCTAAGGAAATTGCTGCTGCTGGGAAATGCTTCACAGAAGGTGAGTTTTTAAAAAAGTGTATGTTGATTGCTGTATCTGAGTTATGTCCAGAAAAGAGAGGAATATTTGAGAATGTCAGTCTATCATGCATGGCTGTACAGAGAAGAATAGCTGACATTTCTACCAATCTAAGTGATCAGTTAAAGCAGAGAGTCAGTGAATTCTGCTTTTACTCCCTAGCTATGGATGAAAGCACTGATTTAAAAGACACCACCCAACTTCTTATTTTTATTAGCAGTATTGATAAAAACTTTGAAATTACTGAAGAACTTGTTGGCATGTGCTCCATGACGGGTTGCACAACCGGAAAGGAAATCTCCAGTGAAGTGATAACGTGCATGTATGATAAGTCGAGGTTAGATTTCACAAACTTGGTGGCCATTTGTACTGATGGTGGTCCAGCTATGTGCGGAAAAAATGTTGGAGCAGTTACTCTTCTTGAAAAATTTATCGGGAGACAAATAACCAAATATCACTGCATTATACATCAGCAGGTTTTGTGTAGCAAAGTCTTAAAATTTGAGCATGTAATGTCAGTGGTAGTTTCCACTGTAAACTACGTCTGTTCTAGAGGACTAAAACATAGGACATTTCGAGCCTTTCTTGAAGGGGTAGACGCTGAGTGCAGCGATTTAATCTACCATACAGAAGTGAGGTGGTTGAGTCGAGGAAGAGTGCTCCAGCGTTTCGTTGCTTTGAAAGAGGAGGTAGCAAAATTCCTAGAAAATGGGCCAATAAAATTCCCAGAGCTTGAAAATGAGTCCTGGAATCAAGATCTCTTTTTCTTGTGTGATATTACAGCACACCTGAATGATCTCAACATTCAACTTCAGGGGAAAAATCAACTTATATTTCAAATGTGTGCAGCAGTGAAAGCTTTCAAAATGAAATTGAAACTTTTCAGAAGTCAACTGTCAAAAGGTGAAATGTGTCACTTTCCCACTTGTGCACAGCATATCCCTCAGCACGAACACACCGAGTTAGGAGAAAAATACGCAAAGCACATCAATATTTTGATTGAAGAATTTGACAGAAGACTTACTTTGTCTAAAGAAGAAGACATCCAGTTGAAGCTGATTGAAGATCCCTTTTCTGTGGATCCAGAGGAAGTGCCACTAGTTTTGCAGATGGAGGTTATTGAACTTCAATGTTCGGCAATTTACCAAAATAAGCACAGAGAAAGCAGCCTGTGGGACGTCTACAAAAGTCTGGATGATGAAAAATACAAGAATCTTATCGAAGTTGCACTGAAAACGTTCAGCATTTTTGGAAGCATTTATATATGTGAACAAACATTTTCCATCATGAACATGAATAAAAACAAAAAATGTTCTTCTCTGACTGACGACCATTTGGAAGACATTATGAAAATATCCACTTCAAATATGACCCCCGAATACGACAAGCTTGTTGCCGAAAAGAGATGTAATACCTCTCATTAAATTTGCAAGGTAATTATGAAAAGTAGAAATGTTTTCTTTCAACGGAACAGGTGTTCATTTTTCCGTGATTCATAAAAAAATTTAAATAATTAAAAAACTTATTTGCTTTAATTGAAAAATTCTTAATAAAGTATCACCCCCCCTTCCTTTTCGGCCCTCAGCTGTTTCGGCGGGGCGGCGCTGGGGAAGGAGGGTTTGTTTCTGCGGTGCAGGCAGCGCTGGGTGGGGGTGTTGTGTTTCGGAGGGGTTGGGGGGATTCGGCCCTCAGCTGTTTTCTTTGGAGTAATATGGCCCTCGCCGCTTTACAAGTTGTACAGGCCCGACTTAGTTCATGCCTTGGATCAGGGCTCTACTGAGAGACTGTCTGCGGGAGACCTCTTGGTTCATGTTCTTTTGACAAAAATTTCCACGTGGAGAGCAGCTTCAGAACCTCTCCATTCTAGGAGTTATTTTCCCCACTTCAGGCAAGATAGCCCATGAGGAATTACCCAGGCCTGCCCCTTCCGTCCAATGTCTCATATGGATTTACTAAAACCAAGATTTATTAAGAAAAATAAGAAAAATTTCGATAAAACAAAAGAATCTCTTTACATATCACAGCTTTTTTGAAAACTTGTGCAAAGTTCTCCTTAGATGTATCTACAGTGCACTAAATACCTTACTATGTCCCACCCACCTGGCTTCTCCTCAGCATTACACAGACCTCTCTCTCCTCTGATACAAACCTGTTTTTCAAGACTCTGGCCACCGCAATTCATTTCACCTTGAGGGGGGTTAAGTTTTGTTTCACAAAAGATGGTCATCCAGTTGTTCTCATGTATTCTCATATAAGACAGCCTCCAAAAGATGGCTTTTCCTCAGATCCATTCAGGAGAATATGCAGTTCCTCATTGGCTGTTCATGAACTATAACAGCCATCTGATCCTCTTGTAGCATGTACACATTTTGCTTAGCTGACCATCAGAAATCTCTAATATTTTGTCTCCTTTGTTGTTTGATTCATAATTTCTGATGCCTGGTCAAGTTTTAATCATTCTAATTCAATTGTGTAACACAGCAGTGATACTGACTGAGGCTTGGGAGCTGCATGTGGCTCTTTAATATGTCTCTTGTGGCTCTTTGCAGCACATGGTATTAAAACACTGTGTGATTTAATTATTAACCAATCTAAGTTATTAACAAACCAGGATGCTTTTACTATGTCATTAAACAATTGGAGAATACTTGGTCAGTTATTTTGCTGTGAGAATAACTGGTAAATGAAACCATGAATTCACACTATTGTGGCTCTTTTGGGTAATGTTGATCACTAATTTGGCTCCTGAACCACTGAGGTCTAATTACCATTGAACTACAGTGTCTTCTCTAGCATAAGTTTTAAAAAATTATTTTGTTTCACTTCAGAAAAATGTATCTGAGATGTGACCTTCAGCAATACCCTTTGTGAATGCTAAGAGAAAACCTGTTACTTTCAGATTCTCAGCAATTTCTTGTTTCTTACTAATTTCTCTCCAGTCCCATCACAGAAAGGGTCTTGTAATTCTTCGCATCTATGTATTTAACAATATGCTTTCTGTTGATCTTTTTTTCCTTTTGCTTCTTTAAGTTCTTCTACTAAAGTTTTCACTGTTAGTTTCCAGGTTAGTTTCCATTCAAGTTTTCCTTCTCTGTTATTTTAGATTTCCAATAAGAAGGTTTCTTTCTTTTCCCTTCAGTCTTTGTGAGCCACTGAATGAAGCCACATTGTTATTTCTCCAGTCTTTATTCCTCTCTCCCCCTCTCATGTACACACACCCCTTTTTGTACACACAATATTTTATTGACCACTTTCCACAGATAGAGTGATCGCAGAATTTAATTTCCACCTGAGGCTCCTGTGACAGGAATACTGAACCATCTGTGTTCAGAATGTCAATATGAAAACTGGTCACAAACCATTGCTTTGAATGAAATCAATGGACTATATCTTCAGCTGCAGCTGTGATATACCTGCACAGCTGATGATCTGGGAGGCGAAAGATGCTGTAAGCACCTTGTGTGTTCCCCAATCCTTGAGCCAGCTTTGGATTTCCAGCAAGCCGCAAGGAGACCTTAGTTACCCCTCTTTTCCTCTGTCTAGAAACACACTGATGCCAGGGTTCAGAATGAGGGAGTAGCCTCCTCTACTCTATTGAAGAAGCAAGTTAAGCCAGTTTTCTAGCTTCTTTGTGCCTTCTGAGTGGCACAAAGCAGCTGGAGTGGACCCAAGAACTGTGCCCCTTATTTTTTGGTGGAGTGATCTATCCCAAGAATCTCTGGCATACTTGTATGTGCTACAAAAATGCTTCCTGACAAGCAAGTGGATGTGAGACTTCATATCCAAGTGCTTTTGTTTGCATAAGGTAGTCAATACCCAGCCAGATAACTGCATTTCTTTGTTGCTGCTTCTACATTCTCCTTTCTGTCATACCTTTCTAGTCAGGCATTTCCTTGCTTGCTTGCTTGCTTCTCCTTTCTTCTTCCGGCCACTTTTTTAAAAATTCAGCTTTGCAGCCTTGCCTTTCCCCATGTTGGCACTGTGCATTCTTCTCTCCTCCACAACCATTTTTATCACTGTATTCTTTCCTCTCACCCACTTCCTTCTGGCATTTTTTGTTTGTTTGTTTTTGCTTCAGGTGTTTTTTTTTCTGCTGACCTTCTTCCTGCTACACAGACTAAAATACACTTTTACATCACTTTTACTTCTTTCTGTAATTTTTTCTGAGCCCATTTGGGTTTTTTTTATTATGTGCTTTCCTTTGGTTCTTTTAATGCTATTTTTGTTTGTCTCCAATTTTTTGTCTCATTTTTCCTCTTCTTTGAAACATATCTTTTAAATGTTTTTTCCATTTTTCCATGCTTTAACCTATTTTTTTTTGTATCAGTACTGACAGCTTCTATCAATATAACTGCTTTGAATCTTGGTTCTCAATCAATTTGTCAGTAGACAAGAAAAATATGGAATTGAATTGTTGAAATGAAGGAAATATTACACAAAACAAAATCATGACATTTACTGACTTCTAGAAGAATTATCAAAATAAGGAAAAGAAGCAGAGAGCCAACAATTTAAAAAGCTCTGACTCTGAGTATATGATTTATTTACCTTAAATTTGCATTTGTGGCTGCTAGCCCCATCTGGGTTGTCATAGAATAAATGATAGCCCAAAGTAAGGTAGTGGGGGAGGAACCTACAGGAGCATTGTTCCTGTTCTTTTGTGCACTTTTGACCTCACACACACGGTATGTGTGGGTTCACTTCACATGGAGGACACCATTTTATGCAGAAAAACAATGTGGGGGTGGGGGGAGATCATGCCAGAGAGGCTGGGTTCTGGTGGGGAACCAACAGGGGTGAAATATCTGCGCTTAAAAAATCAGGGCTACAAATTTTAGTCCACACCTGATACATGTGCTTTGTATGCATCATAACTGAGGCCAAGATTCTTAACATGGCTCATTATCTCTATATTAAAGCCTTAAATAAACTTCTTCAGATGGAAAACCTCTACTCAACAGAAAGATTTCTGTCTTCCAAGGGCAAAGGACCTGACTGATTTCTGTAAGACAAGACGTGATCCTTCTAACGTAAAAACAATAAAGCCAAACAAAACTTTCAGGCCTTCTTTACGTATCATAACAAAATAAAAAAAATGTTCACATTAAATTATTCCTGGTATAGGAAATGTTTGCAGAAATATTTTCACACAGCAGGTTTTCCAAGTTTGTTCTTCTACATCTAATGCCCTGCCAAGCCACATCTTTGTATTAGTGCATACAGGGAAAAACCTGGTGAACTGTCCGATAATGCCATAGCAAAGGACAGAGTTCAAAGGAGAACTTGTGTTCCTAAGTCACTCCGGCACTTTTGGCAATCTATCCAGGTTGCCCAGATGGTATGTACACAGAGTGATGCCTGCAGTACTTTAACCCATGTGTGCTCAGATGTCCTGCTGAAAAGAATGCTGGTAG
Source organism: Mauremys mutica (assembly GCF_020497125.1). Taxonomy (NCBI): domain Eukaryota; kingdom Metazoa; phylum Chordata; order Testudines; family Geoemydidae; genus Mauremys; species Mauremys mutica. The sequence goes on along the minus strand of NC_059073.1, from coordinate 34,567,305 downwards.
AAAGGCGTAGCAGCCAGTGACACAAACGGGGTTAATGACTCCTATCTGCACTGAACCATTTACAGTGAGAAAAATGTGTGCCAGCCCAGGCCTCAGGCAGAAATGAAACACTATTAAGCTGACCACAGTTAGTAAGTGTTTGAACCATGTTGTGTGTGGACACCACGCATACGTATAGCCAACCATGCCAATAGCTAGCTACAAACGTCAAAAGCTGATGTGTAGGCAATACCTCACTTACACCTCTGTAACACCATTGCCTTCAATTTATGTCCTTGGTAACATCTGTGCTGTGCTGTGCTGCCTGAAAATTGTATGGAACAGAATTTCTTATGAGATTTCCAGGATGACCCAGTTGATAAAAGAGTGGTCTGGCAGCCCGGGCACCTGAATTCAAATCCTGGTTTTGCTATTGACCATCAGTGAGACTATGGGCAATCAATGCACTTCTCCATGCCTCAGTTTCCCCATTTGTTGCATGGGGATAATGGTACTTACCCTATTTTGTAAAGTGCTTGCAGCTCTATAGATAAAAATGATATGTAAGTATTATCACTATAGATAACAGATTGAAAAATAATGGACTAAGTTAACCAAACCTCAAAAATGGTTTGATTCAAATTTTCAGCTAAGGTTTAAGTGTTTCTTATTTTGTCACCATTTTTGCCCAGGCCTACTTTAAAATCCCATTTAAAAAAAAATCATTGTTCTGTGTGCCTGTGTTAATGATTGCCTTTTAAAACCAAAATCTGTTTTGAAATCCAAGTCATCTTTTGCCATTCACGCAATTTGTTATTTCTTGGAATCCTTGCAATTTCAGACAAAACCCACACATTGCCATAAATGAAGAAAGAGAAAATGGATTTCAAAACAGCTTCAGAATTCTAATGTGCTAATAAAAACAGAAGTAAAATAATGAGTTTAAAATATCTAATATCAAGGTGGCAGCGTCCTTTTAAGTGAGTACTGGTGAAGGATTTGCTACCCACTCTCTGTAAAACGTGGAGACTCATAGCATGTTACAGAGTAAGGAGCACTGCACAGATTTTCCAGGTGCAGTTTGTTTAGGAAATGCTATTACTAGCAGATCACTTCTCCAGCTGGCCTTTAAATTGTTGTTCTCCTCTGAAAAATGGCAAGTTCTTACCCCTAAAAGCTGGTCTCTGACTATGCTCCAGTCATATCTGTTTACTTTTAGTGATAAAAGTCCTAAGAGAGAGCGCAAGGGAGCTAGATTTGTCATTAGTGGATCCGAGAGAGATGGTTTGTGCTGATTGCCTTGTTTGTGCAGGGTTTTACTCTTCCTAAGGATTGTGGTACCCGAGGAGATTCTTCAAGGGAAAGAAGACTATGAGTCAGTGAAGTAAGTAAGTAAGTAAGTGTGAGAGAGAGAGAGAGAGAGAGAGAGTGTGTGTGTTTTCTCCTGTGGAACAATTTGTGATGACAGCTTATTGCTGTGATATGATCTAGATGAGCACTGGGAGTGTTTAGGGGGTGGAGGGATTGCAGAGCCCTAGTGACCAAACCATTGTGAAGAAAAATGTTTGTGGAGTAAAGTATAAGACAGGGTTTTCTGCAGGTTTCAAAAGTTGGGACAGTTTTCATTGCATCCATTCTGACGGGACAAGTACTCTGAGAATCCTGCAGAGCACAAGGTAAGTGTAACCTGCCTCAGGGACACACAGGAAATCAGAATGAATAATGTGTGTTTTGTTGCAAATAATTTGTATAGCGCTGAGGACAAAATGACAACAGCTACCAGATAGCAGAATGGCAAAACAGTGTAAAGGCATAAGAATTCTGATGGGCATGACTTAACTTCCTCCCTTTGCCTCCCCATTCTTGTATCACCTGCCCTCACACTGAGATTGCTCCCTGAAAAGCAGTGATGCTGAAAGCTGGTGGTATTGGATTGGTACAGTCCCATGCATTGTGCGAGCTAGCTGGAGATCTCTGTCAGTGCAGGGGAAGGAATCTCTCTCTTCCCCCTCCCTTTCCCCCCCTCTCTCACTGTGCTCTGCAGAGAGAGAAAGCTCTGATCTCTAGTTGCATTCATTCTCACGAGTGTCTCAGACCAGCTACAAAGAACCAGCTTTTTATCCTGTGCTAATGAAACAGGATCCGAGAGGGATCTACCTGTCTGGTAATTGAACTTATGAAGAAAAAAGCCCAGGTGTCTTGAGGTGAAGGTGGCTTGTGTGGGGACTGTAACCTTATGGAGACTGTGCAATGGGACTGTTCATCATCCACTCTCCACTGTGCTTAACTTTTTTACAGGGGGAGAAAGAGAAAATGTGCTGACAGCAATTGCCCAGCAGAAGCAGCTTCAAGCTGGTGAAGATGGAGAACACCACAGGGGATGAACAGAACCAAACAGGACTGCTGCCAAGCCAAGAGGTGATCAGTATTGACTACCAAGTAGCTACCATTCTCTTGGTCCTCCTCATCTGTGGACTGGGCATAGTGGGCAATATCATGGTGGTGCTGGTGGTCCTCAGGACCAAACACATGAGGACTCCCACTAACTGCTACCTGGTGAGTCTGGCTGTGGCTGATCTCATGGTGCTGGTGGCTGCAGGACTTCCCAACATCACCGAGAGCCTGTATGGATCCTGGGTCTATGGCTACGTGGGATGTCTCTGCATTACGTATCTCCAATACCTAGGCATCAATGCTTCTTCTTGTTCCATCACCGCCTTCACTGTTGAGAGATATATTGCCATCTGCCACCCAATCAAAGCCCAATTCCTATGTACTTTTTCAAGAGCCAAAAAGATCATTATTTTTGTCTGGGCTTTCACCTCCATATACTGTACCCTCTGGTTTTTCCTGCTAGATCTCAACACAGTAGTCTACAAAGATACCATCATTGTTTCTTGCGGCTACAAGGTGTCCAGGAGCTACTACTCCCCTATATATATGATGGACTTTGGTATATTTTATGTTGTGCCAATGATATTGGCTACTGTCCTCTATGGACTGATTGCCAGAATATTGTTCCTGAATCCCATCCCTTCGGATCCAAAAGAAAACCCTAAGACACAGAAAAACAACTCAACTCACCAAAACAAGACTATGAATTCCAAGATGGCTAACAGGGGTTTCAGTAGCACTATTGCTTCTAGAAGGCAGGTAGGAAATGTATTTAAATGTGATATTCACACACATGTAATCTCTTTAGATTTTAAAACAAATGAAAAAGTAGAGAGGTTGGGTTACAATACATGAAAAATGTTAAAAATGTGCTTTATCTCTTTTATTTAAATTAAGGCATACAAAAAAAACCCCTAAAAATCTACCAGTTCAGGGCATGTGATTAGAGCATTTCATTAAATAAACTGAATTTATTCCAGGCTCTACAAATGACTGCCTATTCCTACAGAAAGCATGTATTGAAAGATAGTCAAGTCTCTTATTACAACATGTCAAGAAACCAACTAGATACTGTCAAAATGAAACGTTAAGAAAAAACTATTTTTCACCATATTACAGCCTGCTAAAAAGTCAGACAAATACACTATGATTCCAGAGGTTTTTTTTGTGATCTGCAGATAGGATACTAAACTGGAATTCATGAGTCCTGTTTTAATCCCTGCTCTGTTAATGAGTCACTATGTGACTAGAGAAGTTACTACTCAGTTTCCCCTTCTATGACAGAGATAAATATACACTTGCTTTTGTAAAGATCTGTAGATGGAAAATGCTATACAAATGCTAACAACTATTATTATTTCCATCTGTCAGATAATTAACAATAGGTAAATATTTTGAATGAATTTGATGCTTTACATTTGATTAATAGATTTGATCATATTCATTATAAATTGATATATATGATAAAATAGCACAGAGGTATGTCTCTATACCAACTATCTTCATAATTATATAAATACTCAGCTCTCATGTACCATTTAGCACTTTTAGGTCCCAATACTGAAAGGGCAGGGCACCTTAAACGCCCATTGATCTTTCAGGATTAGGCCCACATCATGCTTTATATTTTCATATTAATACAGGTACCCAATTTCTCCACACTGACCGGCTTTGATAAAAATTGTTTTCAGAAGCCTCATCCTTCTGAGTCTCAGTACTGTCTAAAAGAGATGTTTCAGCAACCAACAGGTAGCATGATTTCTGTAGGTATTATACCTGAAGCGGTCATCTTTTTTGAAATGCTCAGTTCATCTGCATCCTTATGGTGAGGGATAAGGCAACTAAACATGTGAATTTTGAGTCAGATTTTCATAGTTCTTTGTGTAGACTGTTGCTATTTAATGAGGCTAGTTGTTTTTCCTGCTGTGGGACTGACATTCACCCCACAAGTTAATTGAGCTAGTTAGCAAAGAACTAAACACGTGCAGATCTAGACATCCCAGGTAAAGAAAAATACAAATTGTTCCTTCTATCTTGTTTTCTACATTTTCTACCTTTTATTTTGTAGTTTGTAATTGTTCACACATCTGCTTGTGGTTGGTTATTTGGGTGAGAAGTGGTGCAGTTTGTTTCAACCATTAGTTAATATTATTTTTCTCTTCTTGACTAATTTTCAAGTTATCAGCATGAAGGATAGATCCATGTGCTTGTAAATGTGTGCTTTGTATTGCTTAGCATCCTTTCAAAAAACATTGAATCGTCTTTTTATTTAGTGTTGCAGACAATGGCTCTTGCCATGTTATAAAATTAAAATGACAATTTACAGCATATACAACACATATTTTGTGTTTTATAAAGAGAGAAAGGGCTTTTCTTGGAGACCATCAACTTCATGGGTTATTGTAGCTGCTTTTTTAGCAAATCTAGTGTTTGCAAGTAGTGCTGTATGTAGAGAGGAGACATGATAGGGTGGCATTATTATTATTATTTGTAATATTATTTATATTATGGTAGCATCCACAATGTGCTTAGTGCTGCAAAATCATATGGGAAAACAGTCCCTATCCCAAAGAGTTTACAGTCTAAGTAAAGTCCAAGACACACCAAGGGAAAACTCCCACTGACATCAATGGGTGTTACACCTACATAACTGAGGGCAGAATTGAGCTCTAAGGGTCAGATTCTGTCCTCGTTTATATCCGTATAGCCTCAGTCTCTTTATTGGTGTTGCACTGATGCAACAGAATAGAAATTGATCCCCAGGGTGCAAGCAGCAGGAAAAATGACTAAAAGTATGTGAAGTTAGGCAGCCTGCTCTCTGCTTTGGCCCTGAGTATGAGAGTTAGCCCAAGATAGAAACTGGCTGATAGAAAACGCAATGGAACAATTTACAAGGCAGCCTGGATTGCATGCACTTAGTTTGCATTCTGGTCCAGATGGTCCTGGATGCTCTTTCATGCCTGGAACCAGCGGTAAAATGCAACACTAATGGAGAGGACAAACCAGGAATGGAGACTATTTGGCATGCGTGGTTATCGGGGTTTTTTTACCCTTTTTATAAAATAAAAAGAAGGCCTGAAATGTTTTTACATTAGAAAATCTACCATATTTTTTCAGGAACACTCTATGAATGACTGGAGAACCAAATATATCAAGCAAGCAAAACTGAATTATATGAGATGGGGAGCTATTGTTTTTTCTCCCTGATGGCTTAAAATGCATTGAATTGTTTTAATTTTAGTTAACACCTATTTATCTAAAATGCCTCACAGACAGGAGGGAGAAAAAATATTTGTTAAAGATCTAACACTCCAATACATATAATTAAAAGTGTGGAGAAAGCCTCCAAGTCACATCTCTGCATCCTCCAAGGAGTTCTCCAGCAAAACTAGAGAAGACCAGATTTGATATTCCTCATAATTCTAAGGTAAAGAGAAGCCAAAAACTCTCCTATTTTTGAAAAAATTTCAGGCCTTCTTTATACATTCCAAAGGAGGGGAAAAGGCACAAAACCAGCTTTTTTCCTCTTTGGGCCGTCTTTAAAGTATCTCCATTTGAAGAGCATTTTCATTTGACTATTAGGTAAAGCCCATCTCTGGTAGACATTCATTTTTTCCTGCTCTTGTGTAGTTGCTTAAGATAAATTTTCAGTGCAATTATGAATAAAGTTTAATAGAACTATTAAATATCTTCCTATATTAATATGGTTTGACAAATTCTTCTCTTAGGACACATCCAAAGAGGATTAAGATATCACAAACTAAGGCCACTTTACTCCTGAATGAGAACATTCATATGGGGATTTAACACATTTCAACTAATCCACATTAATTTCACATTTTCAGGAGGGATGTCAATTAATTGCAGTTAACTCAAGCAATTAACTCAAAACAAATTAACTTGATTTAAAAAATAAATTGTGATTAATCAGTTTTAATCGCACTGTTAAACAATAGTAGAATACTATTTATTTAAATATTTTGGGCTGTTTTCTACATTTTCAAATATATTGATTTCAGTTACAACACAGAATATAAAGTGTACAGGGTTCACTTTATATTATTATTTTTGATTACAAAGATTTGCACTATAAAAAGGATAAAGAAAAGAAATAGTTTTTTTCAATTCATCTCATACAAGTACTGTAGTGCAATCTCTTAACTGTGAAAGTGCAAGTTACAAACATAGAATTATTCTTTTTACATAACTGCACTCAAAAACAAAACAATGTAAAACTTTAGAGCAGTGGTTCTCAAACTTTTGTACTGGTGACCCCTTTCAAATAGCAAGACTATGAGTGTGTCCCCCCCTTATAAATTAAAAAACACTTTTTTATATATTTAACACCATTATAAATACTGAATGCAAAGTGGGGTTTGGGGTGGAGGCCAACAGCTCACAACCCCCCATGTAATAACCTCATGACCCCCTGAGGGTCCCGACCCCCAGTTTAAGAACTCCTGCTTTAGAGCCTACGAGTCCACTCAGTCCTACTTCTTGTTCAGCCAATCGCTAAGAGAAACAAGTTTGTTTACATTTATGGGAGATAATTCTGTCCGCTTCTTATTTACAATGTCACCTGAAAGTAAGAACAGGCATTCGCATGGCACTGTTGTAGCTGGTGTTTCAAGGCATTTGTGTGTTAGATATGCTGAACATTCGTATGCCCCTTCAGGCTTTGACTACCATTCCAGAAAACATGCTTCCATGCTGATGACTCTTGTTAAGAAAAATATGTTAATAAAATTTGCGACTGAACTCCTTGGAGGAGATTTGTATGTCTCCTGCTTTGTAGTTTTACCCGCATTCTGCAATATATTTCGTGTGATGGCAGTCACGGATGATGACCCAGCACCTGTTTGTTTTAAGAATACTTTCACAGCAGATTTGACAAAATGCAAAGAAGGTACCAATGTGAGATTTCTAAAGATAGCTACAGCACTCAACCCAAAGTTTAAGAATCTGAAATGCCTTCCAAAATCTGAGAGGGACGAGGTGTGGAACATACTGTCAGAAGCCTTAAAAGAGCAACACTCTGGTGCAAAAACTATAAAACCTGAACCACAAAGAAGGAAAATCAACTTTCTGTTGGTGTCAGATGATGAAAATGAATGTGCGTCAGTCCACACTGCTTTGGATCATTATCGAGCAGAACCCGTCATCAGCATGGAAGCATGTCCTCTGGAATGGTGGTCAAAGCATGAAGGGGCATACATAGGAATGCCACTCAATACAGGGAGGAGACCTGAGGTGCAAATTTGACACTTTTCCTTTTCAGAGCGGAATCACAGTTTAGCCTCAATCCTGCAAGGTTCTGAGCACTCTAACTCTGATCCAGCAAAGAATTTAAGCATGTGCTCAACTTTAAACATAGGCTTAGCCCCAATGATTTTTATAGATGTAACCCTTCTGCTCATCTGAGTTGGCAGCAACAAGGGCCGGGTTCAGTATCTAGGGGTTCCGTTTCAATAACGCAATGTAAAACTGGCTCAAGCCCCCACCCAGTGACCTGGGACAATTACATACCACCCCTCGGGCGCCTCTAAGAGGCAATACTTCCACTCTTGCAAGCACAGAGTCTGAGTGTAGCAAAATTATTTTAATAAAGGAGAGAAATAATGTGGCATTATGTTGGGGAAACACCACAAACAGGATTCATAACAAACCATGAGCAAAAGACCCACCCCCCAAGTAAGTTTGGCCGTATCCTTTTTCCCTCAGGGTCTTGAGTCCAGCAACCCAAAAAATCACCCAAAGTCCCAAAAGTCCAACATCCCAAAAGTCTCGAGTCCAGCAACCCCAAAATCACCCAAAAGTCCAACAACCCAAAAGTCTTTGTCCCTGGTCTGTGCAGCCCCAGAGTTCAAATGTTTATCTGCAGAGTTTTACCGTGCAGCCTGAAGGGAGAGGGGGGACGCAGTGGTGTTAAGGGGCACCTTACATGGTCTGAGGCCAACTGCCCCACCTCTCCATGGGGTTCTGCTGCAGCCTTCAATGCAAGCCACTCCACCAGCCGCTCCACTCCACCAGTCGTCCCACGAGCCACTCCAGCCGTTCCGTGAACTGCTCTGCTCCGCCAGCCACTCCGCTCTACCAGCTGTCCTGCAAGCCGCTCCAGTTGTCCCACAAACTGCTCTGCTCCACCAGCTGCTCAGCAACATATCTTCAGCCCCCCACCCCCAGCACTCAGTGATTTCAGCTCTTAGTAATTTTAGCTCTTTAGCCATTTCAGTTTGTACTAGGAGAGCCTCAGTGCTGGTGCACTACTGGCCCAAAGTGAATTCAGCTCAGCAGCCTGTAACTAGACTCCTAATGGAATTAAAATTATCTCTGCTATTCTACAATAGAGAAAAAAGGAGGTGCAATTGGTATTTCAGGCCCTCCAAAGGGGACTATGCCATCAGGTACAAATACCTGTTCCCAGCCTCTCTCAATTCACTGGGTTTTGGAACCCATGTCCCTTGTCTAGCGAGTGCTACTTAGTTGGTGGCAAGTCCCTCTGTCATAAAACAGTTTCATGGTCCTTGATTCACATAATCAGGGTAACAACACTTTATTCTTCCTGCCCCAATAACAGAGAAACTGGGGATCCCACAGCAGCCCAAGTGACCATTTGGGCTGCTGTGGGCTCATGCTAGGTGGGGTGAGTGTGCCTATGCAAACAAGATCAGCCCCTGAAGTTCTTTTCTACAACTCGCCACAATTCACCACCAGATGTCAGGTTAGAGCTCATCCTGACTCTGCTTACATCGATTTTGTAAGATTCATCTGGTATCTAATGAAGGTGGTGATGTTGATATCAGATGGGGTTTCAGCAATACTTGGCAAAAGAAAATGGTGTAGCTAATAAGCTGAACCAATGCGTTCCACATTTAGGTGAGCAATAAGGTGTGAGAAGATTTGGGCACAGCTAGTGCCTGGAGAAAGGTTCCAAGTGATAATGGAAACTGTGACTTTAATGACAATTGTTTATATAGTGCTCTGCAGTTCTGTTAAATAGACTTATTTTGGAGAAATTGCACAAGTCATCAAGAGTGAAGTCATATCACTCTGGAAGTCAGATGGCCATGCAGATTGTAAGTGCACTCAAGCACAATCTGAGCAGGAGAAAATGGAACAGAATGATCCTGTTGCACACTACTGCTTCAGGAAACCAATCAGTTCTCATTATCGTACTAAATGGCGCTGTGAGTCAGAAAAGAGAAGTGTCCAAATCACTCCAGATGATCTAGTTAAAGCGGTATAGCTGACATGGAGTAAGATCAAGAAGATTAAAAGACTGAGTGTCTTGGCAAATCTGCCTTTTGAAGCCAGACAGTTCAAAGTCTCATTTGCTTTACTGAGAACAAAAGGAGAGAAGTATAATGCAAATTCAGTGTTGAGATTTATTTCATTATTGCGTGATCATCCAGACACAAGTGTTCAAGAAAAGGAACTGAAATAGACATCAGCTTTTGACTTCTTTTTCTTTTGCTGTGCAGCATTGTAACCATGAATTTGAGGCTGAACCATTAATAGCAAATATAAAAAAAGTCAGTCCTCCTGGAGTATTTTAGGGACTATATTGTTCCCCTGTGATGAATATAATGACTACAAATGTCTGATAGCCCAATCAAAGATGGGTCTTTGAAGATATTTTGATATATGGAGTGAAATCCTTTTGCCACTGAAGTTAATGGGAGTTTAACTACTAACTTCAGTGGGACCAGGATTTCACCCCTATGACTCTTCAAAGTACTATGCAATCCAATGTGATGTCACAGGTTGTGGATAAATATGCAGCTTTTCAAGCTTCCGGCGCAAACTGAGAATGAGGCTTCAGTCTCACAAACAACAAGAAAAGAAAAAAAAGAAACAAATTAGAAGAAAGACATCTGCATCTTCCAGATAAAGAGGGGACTATTGAGTAAGAGAAGAGAGATTATATTACCTCAGTATTTGGCATTGGTACAACCACTGCTGGAATAGTGTGTCCAGTTTGGTGTCCACAGTTCAAGAAGGATTTTGATAAATTGGAGAGATTTCAGAGAAGAGTCGTGACAAAGGGCAGAGGGATAGCTCAGTGGTTTGAGCATTGGCCTGCTAAACCCAGCATTGTAAGCTCAATCCTTGAGAGGGCCATTTAGGGATCTGGATCAAAAAAAATCTGTGTGGGGATTGGTCCTGCTTTGAGCAGGAGGTTGGACTAGATGACCTCCTGAGGTCTCTTCCAACCCTGATATTTTATGATTAAAGGTAGAGAGTCAAGGTGCTTAATAAAGAGATGATTAAGGAACACTTGATCAGAGTCTAAAAGTACAGGGAATGGAAATTTGATAATAGAGGGCTCTTCAATCCAACAAACAAAGGTAAAATCAGATGGCATATTCAGACTAGAAATAAGGTACAAATTTTTAATAGTCAGGGTAATTAACCACTGGAACAATTTACCAATGGCTGTGGTATAGTCTCCATCATCATATATTTTTAAATCAATACTAGAATTTTTTTCTAAAAGACATGCTCTAGTTCAACCACAACTATTGGACCTGAAATTGGAATTAATTTGGGAAATTCTGTGGCCAACTGTCATAATTAGGCCTATAAATTTACCATAATTGTGAGTTCAGTTATAAAAAGTGAGTATAAGTTCATAAGATGTCACAATAATTCATAACAACAAACATTGATATTATACGTTATTGTGACATCTTATTAACTTTTAAATATTGATAGAAAAATGTACAAAAGGGAGACAGAGTGAATAGTCTAAACAAAAAGGCCAACTGATAAAATTAAAGGACTGTGTTAAGTTCATGCCTGGTAAACAAGAACAGTGTGAGACTGAAAATCAGTGAACCAAAATTGGTATGTTGGATATTAGGCCTGAATGGTGGATAAAATAATGAGGATGGGCTATTCTGCCCATCACTCACTCTTTGGGTCCTTAAAGAGACAAACTGGCTACTGGAGCAAGCTTCACCATCAAGGCTTCCACCCCCAACATCGCTTGGGACCTTGACTCTTCTTCTTCCTAATCCTGGGATGTCCTGACCAGACCAAGCCAGAGAGGGGGAACCAGATGGCATCACTGCCTCTACCAGCTCTATCTGAATCCCAAACACCACCTGGAATGGAGACTTTGCCTCCCTCCCCTTTGATATGTCTGTTTCCTTTCCTTCCTTATTTCTTCTTTTTCCTATCACTCTTCTTTTTCCTTCTGTCTAACAAGAATCTGTCTTAGCCAACCAAGATTATTTTGCAACACTGCCATAAGTCTGTGACCAGAGAGGGGCAAATAAACTGTCCCTAAACTGTCAAAGTTAAATTATAAGATTCTCAATTGGATACGTTATCACTACACCCATAAGTAAAAAACCAACACTTATAAGTATATATAAATATTTACATCTGGAATATATGGGTTTCTAACCAGATAGAAGAAAACATACCTCAGGCAATGAGACTGCATATTTTCTACATTATGAAAATCTGTTGTAGCCTCTGTCCATCATGTCCTTGGAGATTTTTTCAAATATTTTGGCATTTTGTCTTTTGGAACAGAGTTCTGATAGCACGGATTCATCTCCCCAAACAGCTATCAGATCCAGTACCTCCCGTTCGGTCCATGCTGTGCCTGCCGTTCGGTCCATGCTGGAGCTCTTTTGCGATTCTGGAATTGCATGGTCACCTGTGCTGATGAGCTCGCCATGCTTTTGCTGTGTACCTGGCTAGTGCATCTGAGTTGAAAGTGCTGTCCAGAGCGGTCACAATGGAGTATTCTGGGATAGCTGTCGGAGGCCAATACTGTCAAATTGTGTCCACACTACCCCAAATTTGACCCAGCGATGTCAATTTCAGCACTAATCCCCTCGTCGGGAAAGAGTACAGAAATAAATTTTAAGAGCCCTTTATGTCGACAAAAATGGCATGTGGACAGGTGCAGGGTTAAATCAACCTAAAGCTGCTAAATTCAATCTAAATTCGTAGTGTAGATCAGGGCTGAGAAAGGGTGTAAAGTGTAACAGCATCAATGAGCAGGGAATGGGAAAATTCATTAATTTGTCAGGAAGATTCAACTGCATTATTTCAACAAGAGACGGCAACGTACAAAGAAGCACTTTAAAAGAAGACATTCCTAGTTCACTAGAAAGAGTCCCCACCCTACCCACTTCCCACATACACAGTGGCCATAATTCTATACTGATTTACACTGAAGTCAATGGGGTAGCGCCTCTATGTTTCCAGTATACTCATCATCACCAAAAGATTCACTTTGACTATTAATAAGTTTCTCAGACATTTTTAAATGCATAACTTGGAGATTATGGGGTGCAAGGCACTAAATACTGTAAATATAAAAAGTGTTAGTATATTAGCTACATTTGGAATAGTGAGACTCATTTCATTAAGAACTCATTGTTTTGTTTTTACTGCCCTCATTTTTCACTTTTATTTTTTATTGGCTTTACTTCAATTTTTTGGGCTCCCTCAAGGGAGAGTTTTTCATTGCCTTTCTTTTTAAGCAAACTTACTTAAGTAATAAAATCTTAAATGACAGACACACCATATTATCTGTGAGCGAACACTTTTCAGAAAACAATCACTCCACAGCTGACCTCTCAGTCCTCATCCTCAAAGGAAATCTGTTCAACACCTTCAAAAGGTGAGCCTGTGAATTTATAGTCGTAACTTTGCTAGAGACTACAAATCATGGATTCAATACAGGCACTGGATTTATGGCTTATTACAATCAGTAACCTTCTAACCGGGTTTTGTCCTACAACTGTGAGGTGTTAACTGCCCACTTCACCTTAAAAGGTCTCTTGCAACATGTGTTAACTCCTTTGTTTAACAATCTGTTCCACCTTATATTTAGCTGTGACAGCCTGGATATGTCTGCACTTCAATAAAACACCCGCTGTTGGCCCACATCAGCTGACTCTGGTTGTGGAGCTATAAAATTGCCGTGTAGACATTTGGGCTCATGCTGAGCCATCCAGGGTCCCATGGATGTTTTATTCCAGTATAGACATACCCTCTGAGTACATTTTCCAAATCCAAGGAAGAGCTTTATGTAAGCTCGGAAGCTTTTCTCTTTGACCAACAGAAGTTGGTCCAATAAAAGATATTACCTCACCCATCTTGTCTGTTTAAGCGAAATAAGTGAGTTTTTCTAAGATTATTAGGTTCTAAGGGTAACCCACAATTTCCCTGGCAATTTTTAGGCAATCATTAAGAGTTTCAGAACATTATGTATCAATCATTTGGTCAGAATTTATATCTGAATTAATTGTTTTTATTAGAAACAAATCTAAATCAGACTTCTTTGTATGAAATTTTGTGGTCTGCTATTATGCGACAGTAGTCATTAAAGTAGGTAGGTTGGTTTCAGTTACAATACGTCACAAACGATCAGTGCTAGAAGTAGGTGCTCCATAGCATTGAGGGGAGGATGGGAGTGCCTTTCTTTCCAAGGGAGTAGACACTTGTTTCTAACTATGGTAGTTGCAAAGACTCAGAACTGAAATAATATGTTTAATGGGGATTGGTTCAATATTAATTGAATAATATGGATGTTAGCCATAAGGAATCATCCATATTTTATGAAAGTTCAGGGGAGTTTGGATCCATGAATTTGGGTCAGCCCATTATAGTGGTAAGGAGATGGTGACAAGTTGCAAAATTCTAACCAAAAGCCAGACATCACCAAATTCAGGGTTTTTCACATATAGAGTTTTAGGTTGGGCCCATCACTAACGTATAATACAGATTTTACATGCACATTCCTACAAAGCACTGAGTACTGATTTTCTGCTTTTTTACTGTATATCTTTGTGTTTTCCATAGGTTACAAAGATGCTGGCTGTGGTTGTGATCCTGTTTGCATTTTTATGGATGCCCTATAGGACACTGGTTGTTGTAAACTCCTTTCTCTCCAACCCTTTCCAAGAAAATTGGTTCCTATTATTTTGTAGAATCTGCATTTATCTAAATAGTGCCATCAACCCTGTGATTTACAATCTCATGTCCCAGAAATTCAGAGCATCCTTCAAGAAACTCTGCAATTGCCAGCAGAAACAGTCAGAGAAACCTGCCAGTTACGGTGTGGCACTAAACTACAGTGTCATCAAGGAGTCTGATCACTTCAGCACTGAACTAGAAGACATTACTGTCACCAATACCTATCTGTCCTCTACAAAAGTGTCCTTTGATGATACCTGTTTATCCTCTGAGGTAACATTTAACAGAAATTAATACATTGTGTATATTTAGAATATAAGGAACTAGATCACAAAAACCCTCATCTGGTGTAAATCAGCACAACTCCATTTATTTCACTGGAGCTACACTAATTTATACCAGCTGAGTATCTAGGCCCAAAAAATTTCTGTGAAGATATACAAGGAGAGTTGAAAACACATTTGCACCTGCAGACAGCAGAAAGATAGAATACTTTACCCTAGTCCATTAGCAGAAAGTATTCTTAACCTTTAAGAACTATTCTGAATGTTCTTTTTGCAGATTTAAAACTAAAATTCACATTAAAAGTTATGAAATATGCAAATATTTTGCAGTCCAAAATTTCACCTATTGTTCCATTTTGTGAATTTACCATTGATGGCTTCCTCAACTACTTTCTCATTTTTGAGGCATTTTTCCTGAATTTTTGCAGTTGTTTGATACATTTCACAAATTTTTTCTCAGATTTCATGAACCTTCCTAATTTTGTTAAGCAAAAAAAATTTTGATAAAAATTGTCCTTGCTAAAAGGGCTTTTTTTGTTGCTGTTTTCCACAAAAACAAAAACTGTCCAAGTTGTCACAACACATTTTATATGCAAATTCTTTTGGACAGTTCTGCAATTGCCAATTATCTACAAAGTATCTGCTAGTGAACAGATGCTGCCTTTACACCTTTGGCAGCTTCAAGTCTTTAAAAAATATAGGAAATCAAACTTTTGTGCAAATAAAAGAAAAAGAGAAGCATTAGTTTTTTTTCCAGAAGTGTACAGTGCTATGCTTTTAAAGCACTGGACTTACCAGAATGACAGTCAACACTGCATTGGTTGAGTGGGAATCAAATCATCTTCTCCCTACCAAATGAATTGGAGTGAAATTCTTCCCCTCCACCCTAGGCCAAAAAGCCCAGTCATGCAAGGTACTGAGCTCCTCAGTTCTCATTGATGGAATGCAGCTATGGGAGTTCAAGGCACTCAACACCTCACAAGAGGTGCTCACCATCTTGCAGGATCAAGCCATAAGTCAGCTTCATGTGTTGGTGGAAGGCTGTGCAATTCACTCCATCTGTGGTCAGAAAATGGGGCAATGGTGCAGCCCATGCATGGCTGTTATTCCAACCATTAGACTGGAATAGGGCTGCAAGCCTTACGTACTTCATATGAATACACTGGAGATATCATGAGCATTTTACTGTGACCCCAGTGGTTCCGCCTCTGTCCTGCCCCAAAAGTCCATTCATGGAGACTTATGCACAGCTAGCATGGATCCAGCTCCTCTGCATGAAAGAGGTGTGGCATTTTCTTGTGTGCCCACTTTGCACACACCACCCCAACACACATCTGTGGCTAAATACCACAATTTAGAGGTAAACTATGCTTTCCTCATCTACCGCACCAACATAGCTGGCACAACTCAAGAGGTGCTAATTTCCCAAACAGCCACATAAAATAGAGCTCTGTGAATAATTGATTTGGTTCACGGACAATTCTGAAAAATAAAAAAGTATCCTTTTGGCACAACTCAAAACCATTTTTTTTTTTCAAAATTCTCAGTGAATCAAAGTTAAAGAACAATTGTTTTGGGTCAAATGAAATGTAGACCCAAATTAAACATTTCATTTTGATCTCAAGTTGCTTTTTACTTTAAAAAAATAAAACAGAAGGGAATTTCTAAATTAAAAGTAATCTTGAATAAAAAAATTCAGTACATTTTATTTCAAAAATGTCAAAAATGAAACATTTTGATTTTTTTGGATTTTTGTTTTGTTTGTTTGTTTGCCTTTTTCCAACATGAACAATTTGGGGATAACCAACATGAAGTGGTGAAACATTTTGGTGTCACTTAAGCTACACTGTTTGCCAACAAGAAGTTTTGGCCAAAACATTTACCTGGCTCTAATGGTGAATAATGTTACTGGCTTTGTGATGGCTTTTCATGCACTATGACTGAAATAATGTCATGTTCCCATTTACTCCTCTGATCTCATAACAGATGATCGACAGAGTAACTATTTTTTCCATGTCCTTTTACAGGTGATGTGAGAATGAAGAAAGATGTTTCTCTTTCCATGCTGCTTCATCTCTCTTAATTTCAGGCCTAAGGCTTATGTCATTCTGGATCACTCTGGTCTTTATTAATATTTTGATGCAATATTTACGACAGCCTGTGTTAAACCAAGAGTTGTTTCTGCTCACAGACTCCAGGAGCTACTGTACATCTCTACACACCTGTCTTCTTGTTTTGAGCAAAAGCAGACTCATGGGGCAGGAGAAAACATGCTAAGAGCATGTTTCATCAAAATACCTAAGTGTGTGTGTAACTTTACCATGACTTCAGTGGGATGACACATTTGCTTAGTGTTACATGTATGCTGAATTGTGGTATAAGTTCTCAAACTCTCTTTTAAAAGGCCAGGCACACTTTAGCACTGATCCTGCAGTCTTTACTCAGGCAAAATTCCCATCTGATGTCATTAATCATCGATTCAGAGTTCAGTGGAAGTTTTGCCTAAGCAGAGACTTGAGGATCAGGCTCTGTTTATGCTGATCTATCAAATACAGCAAGAAGTTTGCAAATGTCTTTTCTCTGCCAGTGAAATCAAACTAAACCTGGTGTCCATCTGACAAAAGTAGGCTGATCTGACTGTGACAATTCTAAAAGTGCAATGTCTCCAGGCTCAAACCTGCAAGGCAATGAATGCCTCCTGAAAGGTGCTGAACTGAGAGCACTCACCACTTTTCCTAGAGCGCTCAGTCAGAATCTTGCAGGTTATTTGACTAACACTGAAAAGAAATGTAACTATTTTTTTAAAGGAACAATCTTGGGTCAAAGGTTAGAGAACAGCCAGAACCATTGCTGGTTACAGTTATTGTCTAGCATAGACTCCCTATTTTCAGATTAGAGTGAATCTAATTGTAAGATCATGATGCACTTTAATGAATAGATTTCTGATGGTAAAGAACATGAAATCCATTTTCTTACTTTTCATAGCATGAAATAGGAAGAACATTCAATAAATTCACAGCTGGGAATAAACAAGAAAACAAAATCTGTATAAAGCCTTTCAAAGTCTTACGTTTTAACAAGTTGGTAAACAGACACACTACTTGACATACAAGTGTCTGTCTACTCATACTCAATCCTGTGTATACTTGTTATGTGCTGAAAAGTAGTGGAGCAGACTTAGGGCTAGTCTACACTTACCGTCCGGGTCGACGCAGTGAGTTCGACTTCTCGGAGTTCGAACTATCGCGTCTGATCTAGACGCGATAGTTCGAACTCCGGAAGCGCCGCGGTCAACTCCGGTACTCCACCACTGCAAAAGGCGGTGGCGGAGTCGACCTTGGAGCCGCGGACTTCGATCCCACGGCGTCTGGACGGGTAAGTAGTTCGAACTAGGGTACTTCGAGTTCAGCTACGCTATTCACGTAGCTGAACTTGCGTACCCTAGTTCAACCCCCACCCTTAGTGTAGACCTGCCCTTAGATGTTCTGCTAGTTAATTTTATCTTGGGTCAACAGCAAGTCTCTCTCAGACAGCTACAAGTGGATTGAAGTTTCAATATAGGTAATGCCTAGCACTGAGAAAAATTTGGTGAAAAAAATTCAAACTTTTTCCTATTTGCTCTCAACATTTAAAGTTTGAAATTTCAAAATATTTCAAGATTTCCCCTAAAATTTAATTTTAAAAAATCTGCAATATTGTAGGTTCTTCTTAAAACTCTCCCTTATGTGAAGTCATTTTTTTTTTTAAATGGAGCATGATGAGTCTTTTCAGTCTAACTTACCTGATCAGCGGGCTTGGAAGAATTAGATTTTTTAATGGATAAATGTTGGTGTCATGGGGTCACTCACCACACTGGCACCTCCTGCTGGGCGTTTCAAGAATTAGCTCAGTCCCAGCGGGGGCACCCTCGGGTGGTGGTTGCTCTCCCATCCTCGCCTCCTCCTGCAGACCTGTTACGGCTCCTTCCTCTCGGCATCTGCTTCGTGGCACAGCCCTCTGGCCGCGTCACCATATGGTTTCTCCCCCTTCCAGGGGACTCCTCGAACAAGAGTCTAGCCACAGTCCACAGTCAGGCTGCTCCTTCAGCAGCTAGTGGGAGGGTGGGCCCACACCCACCCACTACTCAGGGCCCCGGCCCAGGTACCCTGCAAAAAGCAGCTTCCTGCTGCCTCTTCCTTCCAGCTTACTGTCTCTATGCCCTGGGCCACTTCCCCGCAGCCTCAATTCCTTCTGTTCCTGCCTCTGGCTCCAGCTCCTTTGCCCTCTTTCCAGGGCTTTGAGCTTGTAAATCCTGGCAGCCTGTCAGGAACCCTCTAGGAAGCCAGTCTTCTCCCTAGGGCTCCCTACAGCAGGCTCCCTCAATCTGGTCTGTAGCCTTGATTGGCTGGTCCAGCCACCGCCCTAATTGCCTGCAGCTGCGGCCCTAATTTGGCTGTTTCCCCTACAGCCCCTCCTTTGGCTGCCTGCCGCTCAGCCTCCCTAGGCTGGTTTTAACCCTCTCACGGCCAGTGCAGAGCAGGTGCCCTGTCACAGTTGGTAAACATTGATTTCACCGCACACACACACAAACCAACGAAAAAATATTTCCATCACTAATCATCAAAATTTATAGATAGGCAAAAGCAGAAAAATGCTGCTTGAGAACTTATTAGAGTTTGATTTCAGGATATTTACTTTGTAAATTATGATGTGTGATATTGACAATTTGTGTTATAAAACTTTACGTTTTTGAATCCCAGCATCTACTGCCATGAAATAACTATTGGCTGACCCCGCCATTGTGTGACACACACTCCAATTTGCCACAAGCGTGAAAATTTCAATTGGAAAAAAATGCACAAACCCCATAATTTTGCACAACTGTGAAAATTTAAATTGATAAAAATAGAAAAAAATCCTTAAAAATAAACATTGATATTATCCATCAAAACTGTACAAAAATAAAAGTTGACTTCTGCCCATCTTACTAATCAACACAGGACGCCCTGCATATTTAATATTCTCTTTATTGAACTGCCCCCTCCACTTTGATATCTCAGCACACAGGGAATCAAGAGAAAGGGAGTGTTCAGCATCGTTAGGGTACTTTGGAAATAACATGGAAAAAAATTCAAAATAGGCCACACAACAATCAAACAAGAAAGCTCAGCAGAAGTTCAGCTGTCAGAACAGGAGAAAACACGTTTTCCTCTGTACAGAGCACTAGGTGATTATATCTCATGACAAAAGCCTTTTAAGATTTAATACTGTATGGTGAAGATGTACAATATGAACAATTTTTTTCCCTCTAGGTCTGAGAATACAATTTCAGCTCTGTACTATTTCATTTTTCAACATAAGTGATGGCCTTAACTATGGGTATCTGATCACAAGAGAAATTAAAAGAAACAGTCACCTGAGTGAGTTTCACAAATGACATAAATAAAATAAGATTTTCTGGGCAATCTTACAGAGGCATTTATGTTTATTCAGAGATGAAAAAATATAAAAGCAATTTTATAGTGCAATGCTATCAAAAAAATTCCAAGTAAGCAAAACCAAATGTATGGTAAAGTTAAAACTGCAAAACTGGATTCATAGGTTATTCCTGAACCATAATAATCTGAATATGTGTGTTGGAGGTATGGGGGATAGGACAAGGTAAAGTAGTGGATAACGTCCTTTTGTTATATGTAATGTCAGGATCTTTTTCACACACCCCTCTATCCAGGTCCAATAAATAAAATAAAAGAGAAACTGAGTGGACATGATAGAACCGGTGAATCTGCTGAATCAGAAACTAGTCTGCCTAGTGTCCAGATTATTACTACTATATTAGACTGAAAGTCCATTGTGCTAAACACTGTACAAATGCACAGGAAGATGAAAAAATTTGAAACAAAGAGGCCATAAGTGAGTGTGATAATCAGTAGGACAGAAGATTAGAGGGAGGATGAGCATAATAATAAGTTCATCGCTAGCTATTCTCACAAGTTGTGATCTGAAAGATTTTGAAAACAAAGTCAGCTATCTCTAAGTTGCCCCACAATCTAGCTACCATTGGCTAGCAAATAACAAATGAAGACCTATAATCTGCAAAATAATTATGCAGATGCTTAATCCTATGCACTGTGACCCATTGAGTTTAAGTGCATCAGGTTAAGCACGTACATGTTTGCGGAATTGTAGCCTAAATATTTTTCCAGATTCCTGAGAATATGCTGAACTACCTTTATGTGATTTCTATGAAGCCAATCCTGTGTGTCTGTAACACGTAACCCTGTATTAAATGGCTGCAAATGTGAAAACAACAACATAAGAATGCCCCTACTGGTTCAGACCAATGGTCCATCTAGGCCAGTATCTTGTCTTCCAGCTGCTAGCCTCTCTTTCTAAAAGTACAATTTTAGATTGCTTATGGTAATTATAAGTGGTTAGAGGCAGATCTTCTCCCCTCATCCCCAGTGGTTATGGAAATCCCTGAAGTCAATAAGAATGCTCACAATAGTAGCTTCTCTGCATAGAGAAAATATGTGCAGGATCAGCCCTAAAAGCTTGCTGTCCTTGCTAGAAACATGTATTAATGTACTGAACTATTTAAAAAATATAATTAATTTTATATGATTTTTAACTTAATAATAAACATGAGTTCCCACCTGTTAGTGGACATTTAAGTGGTTATATAAAGCTCCAACAATTCATGATGACTTCAAGCCTCATTAGTCTTATTGTACTTTAAACAAGATCTTAAATAGACTTTTTTATATCATGCCTTCTCTATTAGATAAGAAATGATATTACAGTGCATAATGAAACAAGCATTGACATTATAAATCAGTGGACTTATAGACCAGTCTGCCTAACTTTGATATCTGGAAAGACACAAACAAATTACTAAACAATCAATTTATAAGCACAAAGAGGATAATAGGGTTATAAGGAATAGCTAGCATGGATTTGTTTGTCAAGTGCAAATCATGCCAAACCAACCTAATTTCTTTCTTTGACTATATATCTTGATTTTAGTAAGGCTTTGGACAAAGTCCCACATGACAGTCTCATAAGCAAACTACGGAAATGTGGTGTAGATGGAATTATTATAAGGTAGATGTACAACCAGTTGAAAGACCATACTCAAAGAGTAGTTATCAACAGTTCACTGTCTAACTGAGAGGGCATTTCTAGTGGAATCCTGCAGGAGTCAGTCTTGGATAATGGATAATGGAGTGGAGAGGATGCTTATCAATTTAGTGGATGACTCAAGTTAGGAGGGGTTGCAAGCACTTTAGAGGGCAGGATTAGAATTCAAAATGACTTTGACATATTAAAGAACTGGTCTGAAATCAACAAGAATTAGGAAGTTAAATCAAAGGCACAGCTGAAAAATATATATAACCCCCAGATCCTTTTCACCAGTACTATCACCTAACTGGCTAGATCTGAGGGTTATAGTGGATCGCAAATTGAATATGAGCCAACAATGTGATGCAGTTGCTAAAAAGGCTAATAATATTCTGGGGTGTATTAACAGGACTATCATTTGTAACACTCGGGTAGTAATTATCCTACTCCATTCAGCTCTGGTGAAGCCTCAGCTGGAATATTGTGTCAAATTCTGGGCACAATTCTTTAGGAAAGATCTGGATAAATTGGAAAGTGTCCAGATGACAGCAACAAAAATGATAAAAGTCTAGAAAACCTGACCTATGAGGAAAGGTTAAAAAAAAACTAGACATGTTTAGTCTTGGGAAAAGAAGACTGAGTAGGGACCTGCTAATTGTCTTCAAATATGTTAAGGGCTGTTATAAAGAGGACTGTGATCAATTGTTGTACATGTCCACTAAAGGTAAAACAAGAAGTAAAGGGCTTAATCTGCAGTAAGGGAGATTTAGGTTGGCTATTAGGAAAAACTTTCTAACTAAGAATAGTTAAGCTCTGGAACAGGCTTCCAAGGGAGGTTGTGGAATCCTTCCTCATTGGAGGATTTTAAGAAGAAGTTAGACAAACTCCTGTCAGGGATGAGCTCCCTCAGAGCAGGAGGCTGTACTTGAAGCTCTCTCAAGCTCTCTACATTTCAATGGGTCTATGATTATGCTGGAAAATGATGGTGCAGGAGTCACAGGGACAGAGAAATTGAGTGACTGGATAAGTCAGATAAGGAACAGAGAGGAAGATGTGTACTTTTTCAGCATGGTGTTAAGGGGGGAGGGGTCAACGTAAATATATTAGAAATCTGCTAACTGTAGAACATGCAGCATTTGGGGAGATAGGAAAGATAGGAACAATGAGCTAGATCTATCCCTGAGATAACACCAGTGAAACCGATGTTACACCTGGGATGAATTTGACTGGTAGTATTTGCCATACTGCATTAGGCAATGAGTGCATCAACTTCAATATCCTACCAGTAGCCTTGACCAATACCTTACTTTAGAGGAGGCTGGGGGGGGGGGAGCCCCCACAGTACAGCTAGATACTTGTGCAGTGCTTTCTGTTGGGAGAAATCTTCCTTTGTGACCCATGCAATGACAAGCTTATGTTCTCCTGAAGCAGAATATTTTATTTCTCCGTACTGCAACATGTATACTTGAAAATATTGTTGTTGATCTGAAATATAGCCTATTCCTTTAGTTCTCCTTGCCAGAGGTTGCAATGAGAGCTGGAACTGGGCACATGTCCACATTTTAAAATCTGTTATAAAAGTCAACAAACAGAAGAAAAACAAACCACATACACCTACATTAAAGTTATGTTCTTGTATGAAAAGTAAGAGTATTGAGAGCTGAGCTAAACATTCTTGAGTCACTCTGAGCCAAACTATGCTCTTATTTTTACTGCTTTCAGGACTTTGATTTCACTAGAATTACTCTGAATTTACACCAGCACAAATTTGGCCCTTAATTTATACTTTTGCCAAAAATTGAATATCATTGGTTTTTGCACATATTTCCAGGTTCTGTGAGTTCAAATTAGGCCCGCATCTTAATGGTGTATCAACAAAGCCTCTAAATTTGTACCCACAATTTTGCAGGCACAATCATTTGGGCCTGCAATAAACAACAACAACAAATCATTTGCATGCCTAAAATCTCTTTTGCAGACAGAAATGATTACACATGTAAAATTGTGGGCACAAGTGATTTTTCACACATTATGTGAAATGTGAAAAAAACATTATTTAGATGCTGTTTTTGAAAATATGGCCCTTTGTTTTCGATTCATTTGTTGTGATTAAATATAGATATGTCCGCATTATTCATAACCTGTATTTTAATTTTATATGCATTACAATTAACAATTTAGCAATTGTGCCCCATCTCATTCTAAATATTGTGACATCAATTTCTTTCTTTGCAGTTTTGTTTGTAACACTGATCTGCTTTTTTCATCCTTGTACAGATTACATGGAACAGATTAGATATGATACCATGTTTCATTTACACAGTTGTTTGAGTGTAATCTCAATAATAGTACTACAGAAAAACATGTCAGCTTGAACTGAAAGAGACTATATGTCATAACCAAATGGAGTAGTTAACTATTTATATTCAAATATTATTGCTTAGAAAGTTACTTAGCTTATGTTTACGACATTCAGTTTGGAAGTGATGTCTTGAATGAGAGTAATGTTGCAATATCTGTCTCAGTGAATTCTCAGTGAATGAAATTCGTATAAAAAGAAGACTGGATTAGTGCATTGATATTTAGACATATAATTTTAAACATGATGATTGGTTAGATACAGCTCTAGCATCTACTCTCTGGAAGTACAGTCTGTATGCAAACTGAAGTTCTTATACAGATTTTACTGGAGAGCAAATACAATACCCTGCACTTTAGTACAATTTTCTTTACACACAAGTACTCTCAGAATTAAAAAAAGAATTAGTGTAGCTCTTTCAGGTCAGAGTTAAGGTTAGCGCAAAGCAGTTCCAATTTATTCTAAAAGGCTCTGATCAAGCTCCCATTAAAATCAACGGCATAACTCCCACTGACTTCAGCCATGAAGGTTCAAAGCCTAATACAACAGCTGACTGAAGGACTGGTTCTGAGGGGCACTAAGCACCAGTAACTCCTATTGCACAGCACCTACTAGGATCAATCCTTTCGCCTTTACAAGCATAAAAGAGGTCCTGATTGTTTTTTAAAAACACACATACAAAAAACAGGCCTGAACTTTACCACTATGGAACAAACTAATTATTTCAACAGTGCATAAATATTTGAAGTAAAAGTTGCTGTGAATTTTAACAATATTGTATGTGCTTCTTTGTTTTCTGAATAGTGTATGAATTCTATTATGTATTTGTATTATTTGTTACAAATTATGGTGAAATTGCAAAATGATCATTGACTGTTTTGTCACATCCTCAAAAACCAAAATTGTTGTGTTACACTCTTTTTCCATAACTTACTGTTTTCTAAGGGGCCTTCAGCTAGCTCTGGGTAATCCTAATGCATCAAACTAAGCTGAATTGGACCAGTCCAAATCGTCAGGATGCCAGATTCACCTGGTATGGGAGTGGATTTTAGGAAACCTACATATTTATTTGGATGGTTCAAAGACTGAAGCTATTGAAAGACTCCAATTTTGTCTCCCACCCAGCTTAGTATTGATCTCATTCTGTTACGGCATGTGGCTCATAAGGAAGTTATGAATAAAATCCAGAAATCCGTCAGTGACGATGTAGAAAAATGTGCTGCTGACGTGTGTAGTCATTCTAATGAATTTGTTAAAAAAAAACCCATCTTTTATTCTTCGATATGTGCCATTGTAAAGATTCTTTGTGACAGGGATTTTTTGTCGCATCTCTAATAAAGTGTCAAACTAACTAATTACTCTGCAGCTTTATTTGTAAACTATAAATTAAATCTCATATTTTGCTTGCTTTACTCCCTAATAGCATGGAAAGGTAGTTCACCCAGCCCCGTTATGTATGAGAATTGTGAAGAAAAGTAAGGTGTTCCCAGCTTGCTACAGGCATACCAGATGATTTTAAACAGAAGCAAGACTTAGAAGTACTGATATCTGTGACAGGAAACCCTATAAAAGTTCAGTGCTTCAGTGCAGAAAACCAGCCACAAGTTGAGATGCTTATATAAATGTTGTGGTTTTAGGTTCATTCATTACACCTGGTCAAATACCAGAAAAATGGATCTGTTGAATATACGATTACATAAAATACTAAATGTGTCCAGTAATATGGTCAATGAATAGCTTTCAACCAGCTTTATGAGTTATGTAACACAGCTGGGGTGCATGGGACTGTACAGATGTATAGAAAAGCCGGTTGCCTACCAAAAGAAGTTAGGACAACTAACGGCACAGAAAGTTAAGCACACACACTAAATCTTCACATGACTGGGGCCTATTGGTGCCAATGTTACAAACACTCATATGAGTAGTCCCACTAAACTCACTAGAGTAAAGTTACTCTTGTACATGAGTGTTTTCTGGGTCAGATCCTAAATTAGAAAGAATATTATTCTTTATGTGTTGAGCACTGATGGTGAGGTTGGGCTTGTGCTAAGCAGGACATAAAGCAAGACACAGTTTCTGCCTCAGGATGCTTACAGTTGTAACACCAACAGACCCCAGTTGTCAGTGGGCGAGATCAAACCTGGGTCCTCTGGAGCTAAATGCATGAGCCTCTACTGCATGAGTTAAAAGCCATATGGCTGTTAGCTAAGGCTGTAGAACAGACTCATTAATCTCTTTTTCTCTAAGTGGTCTCAGTGCCACTACATGGAACAGAACACCACACCCAGGAGGTGTGTGGGTTACACAATCAAACAGAAAAAAGCACCAGGTGACCCTGTTGGATAGATGCATGGTGGCGCTGCACTTACCCTTCTGTTGCAAGGTGGTAAAACTTTTGTTGTTGTTGCACAAATTACACTAGAGTGGCCTTTGCGAAAGAACATTTGAGAGAAAATGGGTTAGAGTTTTCTACACCAGGTCCAGATCCCATTAATTAAACCCTTCGAAACCTCCAAGGTGTTTCCATTCAGATACGGGGGTTTTGTTTTTGGTGACGGGTTATTTTGGCCTCATTCATACTCCACTCCATTCCTGACTAGTATCTGAGGTCTCATTTCCCCTTATTGCAAGAGCAAGAAGCATTTAAAAATGTTTTGAGATAGTGAAGCAGTCAACATGTTTGGAATATATCTGTCATAGCACACGTCACTATGTTAAAATAGATTCTGACCCAGGGCACATTTCCCTTTTGATTGCCTCTGCTCCCTAAGATTATTTCCTGTAAAGTAGCCAAAGAGTATCAATTAACTAGCTAGAGACAACTCTTACAATGCCATAAGTATAAAATATATAAGCTTCATTCCTTTATGCTGAGAGATTTTTTTTTATACTACAAATACCCTGGGTTTTAACTCTAAAGTACAGTGGAATAGTATTTGATTCTATTCACCCACTGCTCAATATCATCAAGTTTGTTTAGCAAAAAAATATACTGTATTTCTTTCCTAAAAGCCTTCTAGCGATAAATAGAATTGGCAGAAATTCAAAGAAATACTGGCAGGACGCAATCCTTCAAGGCTTTGAGCACCCTGAAAGCCCATTGGCTTCGGTGGGCACTGAGGTCACTTAGCACCTCATAAGATTGACATTTCAAGGCTAGAGGTCCAGAATTTACCTTGTCATTAATTTTTCTTCCTCCTATTATAGAAGGGCATTAAGCATTTATACAGTGTTCTACATATGCCATCAAATGGATCCTCTCAACTCTCTTGTGGGGTGTCCAAAAAGACTTAGTCATGTCGTTTCAAATGTGGCAGCTGAGAAACAGAGCACTGATGTGTTGAGAGAAGCTAGCCAGGGCTCCCAGCAGGCCTTGTGAAAATCCTGTCACTAAACTAAAAGAATGAGTGGAATGATTCCATCACCTCCCATGGATCTCAGCCCAATTCTGGTTACAGTGACACATCCCAGGGGCTCACCAAAATATATCTAAAGTGCAGCTTATTTTACTTTTGGAATGGGCCGGGTTGCTTTTAATCTCAAATATTTACAAAAAAAAGTCCTATAAAAGGACGTTCCTTCTACAAGGTCTTCATCTTACCCCCTTCTTGGCCGAACACTATCCCATGCCATCAATATACTATGTATTTATTTTATTTTATTTTATTTTATTTTGAGATCCAATGCAGCTATTGAGAAGTTTGTTTGCCAAATGGCGGCGCCTTCTGCCTTGGCTGTGGCTATAGGAAAGTTCAATGGAAAAATAAAAGAGTACATTCCCCCAGTTCCTCCTCACCTCTCTGTGAGCATTTCCACGCTGGAATAGATTGATCACAGAGTATTGCTGTGCATGTCTCTTGTTAAAATACCGACAGCGCATCACTGATACAGAGCGGTTAAATCAGAAGCTCAAGGTCACACAGTGAGTTAATGTCAGAACTAGGTTAGGGATGCATAACTTCCTGGATCCCAGTCCTAGTACCAACAGTCCCAAGCATGCAAGAATCAAGATTCAGGCCCCCTACAAAAAATCATAAGATTCTTTTAACAATTCTGTTATTTTAAATAGTAATAATACATTTGGGGTTATCTTTCTTTGCCTTTGGGTTTCACTCTTTTCTCCACAACAGTGAGAGGTAGAAATTCTCTTCTCCCCACCCCCAGGAAAGCTTAGATTCTCATGTTATCACATGACTCCAGGATCTGGGACTTTAAGAAAAAACATGAAACATCATAAGAGTCATCAGGGTTGGCAACATTGCAGTTCTGTGGTCAGACAAAAGTTAGAAGTCTAAATACTAAGATGAGTGAACCTGAGTGCCTCGTATTAAATGAGGATATTGATATAATAGGCATCACAGCACATGTCATTGAATCTTGGTGGAATGATGACAATCAATGGGACATGGTAATACCAGGGTACAACATATATAGGAATGACAGTAGGTTGACTGGTGGAGGAGTGGACCTATATGTGAAAGAAAGCCCAGAGTCAAGTATAGTAAAAAATCTTAAATGAATCAAACTGTATCATAGAATCTCTATGGATAGAAATTCCATTCATGAATAATAAGAATATAGCAGTAGGAATATACTACTGACAACCTGACCAGAATGGTGATTAGAGAGGCTATATAAATGGATAACTCAACAATAATAGGGATTTCAACTATCCCCATATTGACTGGACACATGTCACTCAGGATGGGATTTAGAGATAAAGATTCTAGACACCTATAATGACGGCTTCTTGGAACAGCTGGCCTGGAACCCACAAGGGGAGAGACAATTCTTGATTTAGTCCTAAGTGAAGCGCAGGATCTGGTCCAAGAAGTGAATATATCTGAACAACTCGGTAATAGCAACGGTAATGTAATTAAATTTAACATCCTTGTAGGGGGAAAAATACCAAAGAAGCCCAGCCCAGTAGCATTTAACTTCAGAAAGGGGAACTAAATAAAATGAGGAAGCTAGTTATATGGAAATTAAAAGGAAAAATTCACAAGAGTGAAATGTCTGCAAGCTGCATGGAAACTTTTAAAAAACATCATACTCATGGCTCATATTAAACATATACCCGCAAATAGAAAAGAAAATAGTAAGGTGACCAAAAAAGGCTACTGTGGCCAAACAACAGAGTAAACGAGATGGTTAGAGGCAATAAGGCATCCTTTAAAAATTGGAAGTCAAATCCTACCAAGGAAAATAGAAAGCAGCATGAACTCTAGCAACTTAAGTATAAAAGTATAATTAGGCATGCCAAAAAGAATTTGAAGAGCAACCTGCAAAAGACTCAAAAACAAACAGCAATTTTTTTAAAGTACATCAGAAACAAAAATCCTGCCAAACTATCAGTGGGGCCACTGGAAGATCAAGGCACTAAAGGAGCACTCAAGGAAGACAACGCCATTGTGGAAAAGCTAAATGAAGTCTTTGCATCGCTCTTCACTGCAAAGAATGTGAGGAGATTTCACACACCTGAGCCATTCTTTTTAGGTGGCAAATCAGAGGAACTGTCCCAGATTTAGGTCTCAATAGAGGAGGTTTTGGAACACCTTGGTTAGTTATACGTAATAAGTCACCAGGGCCAGATGGCATTCACCCAAGAGTTCTCACAGAACTCATATGTGAAATTGCAAAACTGCTAACTGTGGTATGTAATCTATCACTTAAATCAGCCTCTGTACCAGATGATTAGAGGATAGCTAATGTGACGCAATTTTTTTTAAAAAAGGATCCAGAGGTTATCCTGGCCGTTACAGGACAGTAAGCCTAACTTCAGTACCAAATTGGTTGAAACTATAGTAAATAATAGAATTATCAGACAGATGAACATGATTTGTTGGGGAAGAGTCAAAATGGCTTTTGTAAAAGGAAATCATGCTTCACAAATCTAGTAGAATTCTTTGAGGGAGTCAACAAACAGGTGGACAAGGCCAATCAAGTGGATATAGTGTATTGGCAGCTGAAATTCAATGTTGATAAATGCAAAGTAATACCCATAAACATAATTTCAAATATAAAAAAAAAAGAGGATCTAAATTAGCTGTTACCACTTAAGAAAGAGATCTTGGAGTCATTGTGGATAGTTCTCTGAAAACATCTGCTCAATGTGCAGCATCAGTCAAAAGAGCAAACAGAATGTTAGAAACCATTAGGAAAGGGATAGATAATAAGACAGTAAATATCACATTTCCACTTTATAATGCCATGGCACGCTCACACATTGAATACTGCATGCAGTTCAGGTCTCTCCATCTCAAAAAAGCTATATTAGAAATGGAAAATATACAGAGAAGGGCAACAAAAATGACTACGGGTATGGAACAGCTTCCATATGAGGAGAGATTAAAAAGACTGAGACTGTTCAGCATAGAAAAAAGACAACTAAGGGGGCTTATGATAAAGATCTGCCTGACAGATGCTGGGACCGGATGACAGAAGGATTGCCCTGCTGTGTTCATTCCCTTTGAAGCATGTGGCACTGGCCACTCTTGGAAGACAGGATACTGAGCTAGATAGACCATTAGTCTGACCCAATATGAACATTCTTAGGTTCTTATGGTGTTATGACAACAAGACTGCACTACATCTTTAAATCCTATTTTTTTATTTATTCAAATACTGTTTTAAAAAATATCAGCAGCAACCACGTGATCACAAACTAATGGCCATATGTGCTAGAGGGGAAAGGATAAAGATTTCTCTTCTCCTATTCCTTTCAAGCCTCTCACACTGAGTGGGACAGCCTGTAATTTAACGAGCTAACACCCTCATGTGTGTGTTTTTATGTCTCCCCTTGGGATCACAGGTGGCTTCAAGACGTGTTGTGTCAAGACATGATAACTCAGCATCAAGCTGTTCCAGCCACTGCTGGACTTCAGGAGAGGAATTTCAAACTGGAATGTCCTATTGGGTTTCCTCTTTCAACTCTCAGTCCTGTTTCAGATTTATGAGGGATTCTTGCTGGGGCCAAGTGAAACTGGTGAAAATATGTTGATATATCCAGGCCAATTTTTTGTCTTGTTCACTGTGCATATTTGCAGCACTCACAAAATTCAGATTTTTCATTTGACAATTAAGGAGATTGAAGTTTTTCACAGGACATGTAAAAAATTCAAAGAAGCATCTTCAGTGCAAAATTTCAATCAGGAAGGGGAAGGGGAATTTTCAAGTAGGATTGCTGAAATTTAAGGGTGGAAGAAGTTAAATGGATGGTGGACAAAGTCCAGTTTTGGCTGACTGGAGAGAAAAAACAGAGCAATGTACTTTATCTGTACACTTTATAACTGTAGGATGTGCTCATATAGTACAGCCACAAACAATGTATAAGAACATAAAGTACCCAAGAACCCACAGCTCTAAAAAACCTACAGACGTATAAAGATAGGGCCAGAAACCAGGAAGCTAGAAAATCCTAATCCCATCCTACCACTGACTGGCGTTAATATTTCATTTATCTAGCATTTTACAAACAATTATTTAATTAGACCTCACACCCCCTGTCATTTGCCTGTTTCACAGCTGTGCAAAATAAGGTTCAGTGAGGTTAAAGGTCTCACCCTGCTCTCTCTCTTTCTCTCTCTGAAGTCAATAGCAAAACTCTGATAAGCTTAATGTGTTGGTTCCAGGTCACACTGCAAGCCATAGTCAGAACCAGGTTTATACCCAGATCTCTTGCCAGCTGGGTCCAAAAAAGGCTGTATTTGACTGAAACTGCCAAGGGGATTTAGGGAGGCTAAACAAAGTCACCAAAATTTGACTGGACTTGATTCACCACTCCATTACCCTGGTTTTATGCTAGAGTAATTTCATTTACCAGACCCAGTCCAGATGATCTAATGGTCCCTTCTGGCCTTAAAATCAATGAATTTATGAAAAAAGCACAGGTCAAGATTGTAGGGTTGCAGGCATTTTAAAATGATGGAGAATATCTGCCTGGTGTCATTTGAAATGTGCATTTGATTTATTACAGGTTATGTTACAAACACAAAGTAACTAATATCAGAGGGTTAGCTGTGTTAGTGTGGATCTGTAAAAAGCTTTTTAAAGTAACTACTGAATTGTAATTAACAAAGCTACACATATGTTCACTAATCATTACAGGCAATATGTTAAATAATTATGTTACATTTCACTTATGGAAACAATGGATATGTACAAATGCCATATTGCCTTGGAAAAACTTATGCAATGTGTAGATTTGTTGTAGAAATACTTCTGCAAGAATATATAGTAAATACAAGCATTATCAAAATAACACAAGCAGCAATAATGTCTGGTCGTATGGAGAACTGATATCAGTAGCTAATAATACAACACAGTTAATCAAATTTTTCACTCTGGCTTTTTGTATTCCGTTTCTCAGGCAAGTGCTTTCTATACATCTCACTGCTACAATAGTTGACTCTCCTCTCAACTATTACATCATAATGGAAATTGGAAAAAAATCACAAAAGGGAATTAATAATCCCAGGTAAGGCAACATTAGCCCATTTGGGAACATAAATCATCCATTGGAAAAATCACAAGAGAGGACTAATAGCTACAGCCATGTAAGTTAGAGAGGTAGGACATTGCTGATGGTATTTCATCTGCTGTTATATCCAAATTTACTGGGGAACCATACAGAAAAAAAACCAACATACTGTCTGGGAAAAAAATCTCACCAGGGTGTCATTACTGAGTTTTATTACTAGGACCACAGTGATCACTAACCAATAAGGAACAAATATTCATTGTGTTGGCCTGAAGTTGGACCTCGGATTTTTTTTTACTCAACTAAAAAGACATAAGCTATTACCGTAACAAGATGAAATAAAATGAAAGAAATTGACTCATTTACTCAGCATCTTTGAAAAAGGTCTGTTTCAAATGGAAAGATCACTCTGAGGGTTTACGGTTCCATTGGATTTTAAAGCCTGCTATTTAAAGTAATGAAAGTTCCCACGTTAATGGGAAATATTGTCTAGTGATGGAACAAGGGGCTTCACAGTAGGAGTCCTGGGTTCTACTGCAGGCTTTATCACTAACTCATTGTGTGACCTTGGACAAGTGACTTCACTTCTCTGTACTTCATTTTATCATCTGTAAAATTAGTATAATTTTTAACTACCTCCTAGGGATGATGTGGAGCTTAATTAGTGTATGAAAAGTGTTTTGAGAGCCTCAGATGTATACCATTAAATGACAAAGTATTATTTCACGTAATGGAAAAAACTGCAAGCGATCCTGGAAGAAAAATGCTAATCGCTTTCCTCCTACCACTGACAATAGAAATAGTTTCCATTCATCAGTCAGATTGATCATATCTATTAATGAATCTGTGAGTGGAAAGTAGCACTGAACCATAATATTGTGCCAAGATGTCATTACGGATTTTAGTCAGAATGGAGGTAGAAATTTATTCAATAACACAAGGCAGCTCTGCATGCTGTTTATATCCCACAGTGCAGCTGTGAAAGGAATGGGCTTGTGGATGCACAAATGAGTGCACCTCTGTGTGAGCCATGCCAGAACCCAGCAGACTAGTGCAGAGAAAATTGGTGGGGATGGCTCAGGGATCCACAGGCCTATATAAAGAGGGCAGAAGGGCTGCCAATTCCGTAGGCTAGAATAACAGCTGCAAAAGGGCGATGCCTCAGTCAGTGGCCTAGGAAACTGCTTCCATTCTTCCCAATCTGTTTTTATTTCCCACCATGTACCACCTGTTTTCTCAGGTTGTGGGCATGAAGAGAGAATTTGAAGAATTAGATTAATTTCTGAATAAATAATTTCAGCCCCAATCCTGCAAACACTTATACATGGGAGTAGTCCCATTGTGCAAAATCAGAGTCTGTGTCTTTCCATAGCACCTACCAAGCATCTATGTTTCAAATGAAAATAAGAATAGAAGTGTAAGCAGGGTCTGAATGAATGCTTCTCTGACAGCTAGCTGGGAGGGGAAGAGACTATGGGTGTGTTTATGTAAATACAGCTTGTGCCTGTTTTGTTTACATATTCATCATTTACAGCTGTGTCAAAGGATCAACTCTGGCTGGTATTGGGTACAAATGACCATAATACTGAATGCAGGGGTAGTGAAATATGGTTACCAGTGCTGTAATTATTGTAGGAATAAAGGAAAGCAGGACTGTGCTTATCCTGTCCCAAATGAGGAGGGCCATCCTCAGTTGAAAGAACCTTGTTAAGCAGGGGCTCGACTGTCAGAGCCCTGTGAAAGTAAGAGGCTTGGGGATAGGTATCTGTAACTAGGAGACTGCACCCCCTCAAGAGTCCTTCCTAGACTGGTTTAAGCTGTTCCTCCCCACTGTTCAAAGAATAGAGCTATATAGGCTTCATTAAAAGCCTCTTTGTTATGTTAAATGTCCAATCAGAGGTAAAATCAGTTGTGGTAGGATTGTGTTTCTGCCCTTCCTGCTAAGAGCTAAAAATCACTGAGAGCTATAGGGTATGGCTACACTTGCAAATTTGCAGCGCTGCAGCAGGGTGTGAAAAAACACCCTCTGCAGCGCTGCAAATTGCGGCGCTACAAAGCGCCAGTGTAGTCAAAGCCCCAGCGCTGGGAGCGCGGCTCCCAGCGCTGTCCGTTATTCCCCACAGGGAGCTGGAGTACGGACAGCGCTGGGAGAGCTTTCTCCCAGCGCTGGGGCTTTGACTACACTTAGCGCTTCAAAGCGCTGCCGCGGGAGCGCTGCCGCGGCAGCGCTTTGAAGCGCTAATGTAGCCATAGCCGAAGTCACTTGAGATGGGGCAGTGTTTCTGCCCAGCCTGCAAAGAGCTGAAAAATTACTAAGAGACAGATGTGCAGAGATCACAGCAGAGAGGCAGGTGGCAGCAGAAGGCAACAGACAGTCAGTTGGTGAATGAGTGGCTGGTGCAGCAGAGAGGCACGATGAGCCGCCAGCAGGGCAGCAGTGAAGAGGCACGACAAGAGCGGTGAGCAGGCAGCCAGTAGGAGTGGACAGTGAGCAGCCAGCAGGGGGCCGGCAGAGAGGGTCAGTGAGCCCAAGCAACGGAGCAAGTAAGGTACCTTTTTACCCCACCCCGAGAGGGGAGGTGAACTCTGCAGATGCACCTCTGAACTCTGGGTCTACACTGACCAAGAACAGCAACTGTGAGTGGGGTGCAGAGAAGGGTCAGGTACGTGAAAGGGACTTTTGGGCAGGGCCGGCTCCAGACCCCAGCGCGCCAAGCAGGCGCGTGGGGCGGCATTGTTCTGGCAGGGCGGCATTTGGCTCCGGCGGACCTTCCGCAGTCATGCCTGCGGGAGGTCCACCGGAGCCCCGGGACGAGCGGACCTGCCGCAGGCATGACTGCGGAGGGTCCCCTCTTCCCGCGGCTCCGCTTGAGCTCCCGCAGGCATGACTGCGGCGGGTGCGCTGGTCCCGTGGCTCTGACGGCGCTCCTGCAGGCATGCCTGCGGATGCTCCACCGGAACCGCGGGACCACAGGACCGTCCGCAGGCACTTCTGCCCTGGCCGCAGGACCGGGGAAGGGCGGCGCGAGCAGCGCGGCGCGCCGCCCTGCTTGGGGCGGCGGAATTTCTAGAGCCGCCCCTGCTTTTGGGTTGCTGGACTTAGAACCTGAGGGGGAAAGAACACTACCCGCGCTACTTGGGGTGGGTCTTTTACTCACGGTTTATGTTTATGAACCCTGTTTGCAGTGTTTTCCCAAATTAACGCCAAGTTACTTCCCTCCTTTAATTAAAAAAGTTTCTTTCCTACACTCAGACTCTGTGCTTGTGAATGAGGAAGTATTGCCTCTCAGAGGAGCTCAGGGGTGGTATGAAAACTTCCCAGGTTACTGGATGGGGACTCGAGCTGGTTCTGTGTTATATTGTTGAAAGGGAACCTCTTGATATTGAACCTGGCCCTGGCTGCTGCTGGCTCCAGCTGGCAGAAGGGTTACAGAAGTCAAGAATAAAACAGAAAAGGAAAGAAAAGAAAATGTGTTAATTTTATTTCTTATATTCTCAGAGCTACCTCTGACCTGCTGACACCTAAAGGAGAAAGAGTAAAAATATTTTGTATCTAACAAAATAAGTGATAACATTTAAAGTACTTAAAATTTAAACTGAAATAGAAGTATTTGCATACATGAAGAATCCAGGCTTTTATTAATGGGCTATGTAATCATAGCCTGTGCCTTTGTTGATCTATACTATTATCTATGTACATTTGATATGATAAATACTAACACATTTACATGGGAGAGCTACTTTCTTCACTAAGGATTTCAAAGCACTTCACAAATTCTTAATAGATAATAAAAGAGGATTAATTAAAATATCTAATATATACTGAGGTTAGACTAGATAATCTAATGGTCCACATAGCCTTAAAATCTCTTAATAAATCTATACATATTTACATATTAATTCCTTACATTATGAAAAGTCTGATCAATTACCATGAGCTTTTAAGAGATAATAACAGTGTTTGAAAATAAGATGGGTTAAAATAATAATAATCAAATAGTTTATTTGATAAATATCCCCAAGTCTGATACAATTAAAAACTCCTTTCTATTGTAAGCTATTGTTTCCAGGCACTGCCAAGCTCCCCATTTCAAAATGCCTTGCGTCTCTTAAGCCCACCTTCCCATCCAAGGTCACTGCAGACAGTACATCACTCCTCCCATATGGCACCTGGGACTTTCTGTGATAATACACCTGTACCAGCATCACAGACTGTAAGAACGCCCACAATGGGTAGAGGCAGCTGTTCACTGCTTTTTAGAAGGGATATGAAAGCAGCTTTTTGCAGTCTGTGCTCAAGTGTTGCAAAAAAGGACTGTGATACAGAGACGAGGCAGTTTGGATATATGCAGACACCAGATGGATGCATCTGAAATAAAAGAAACCTACAAACCTCAGACACAGCCAAGACTGCAGGGTGCCAGTGTAACCCACACACCTGACAGCCAACTCCAAAAACCAGAGTAAATTGTTATCCGTTTCTCTATGGCTGAATCTTTGTAAGGGGGTAAAGGATGCACAAAGAGGCTGGTCTGCAAAGCTGAGACAGCCCAAGGCAGAGACATATCCTGGTGAGCAACAGGAAACCTCATAAACAAACCAGACTCTGAATGTCTCAGAGTCCCCACAAGGAAAACCTATATAGAACATTTGTTACCTCAGCTGTGAGACTTACCCTGGAGCCATTCAAAGGAATAATTCCTGATTATATCATGGGTCAGTTTAAAGCTGTTCCAATAGAGACAGCAGCTGAATGCACTTTGGAAACTGATATGGTAGGAAATGACTCCTCGGATCCATCAGGCAGTGCTTAGGTTCAAGGCCTAAGAGCCCCCTCCCTCCAATGGTCTGCTTCTTTTGGCTTTTGTGTTTGAAGGTGTATGAGACAGGAATTGATGTCTCCAGAAAAGAAAGCCCCAATGCATAGATGCACAAATGCCCAATGCCTGATGGAAAAATTCCCCACGTGTTTATTTTACGACGTAGAGACAGATCTGGGATTCAGGGATTGAACATTTCCTTGGAAAGATTATGGAACTTTTTGTTTTCATGTTTGTAAGTTGTCATTTTGAAAAACGAAATGTCCAAGCTGAAAAGGATTGGCTTTGGGAAAAACCCTGCCATGGCACTATGCTGACCAGTCAGAACAGGGAGTGCAAACCTCTTCTCCCCTTTCAAGACTGTTACAGTAGCTTGTCCCCTGCCTGCCTATGGGTGGCAGCACAGCCCACAACCTCCAAGGGGCTATGTGCGACACTGCTGCACCTGACACACTCCCGTGCCCCCCGCCCCCCGAGCCCTGCCCTCAACATAGCTTGCAAAGGGGTCCTGAGAGGACAGCACCAGCATCTTTACTTCCTGCATCAGGGGAATTCTCCACCAGCCAGATCCAGAGCTTTTAAAGCCCCTTTACACCACTCCTGCCATGCTACCAAGTATGATGGGGGATGGAGCTGGGATGAGAATGTCACCCATGGTCTCTATGCTCACAACTATATGGAGAAGCAGGAACTGGGCCAGTTGGGACCACATTGTCCATTTATAGCCTTGACTCCAAACTCTGACGCTATGACAGGGCATTCATTTGGTCCCAGTGAGGATCTGCTCTCCAGTCAGTGTCACCAGGGCTCTCTACCCCATAAGTGAGAAAATACAGAGGCAAGTCTCAAAGAAAAACAGTGCGTGGCTGTGACGCGTTTGGGTTAGACAATTATTTCTCGTTAATTATTATTTGTTAAGCACCGACAACATGCTCAGCACTCTAAACAACTCACAATGAAGCTAGTCCCTGCTCTCGAGAAATTAAAATCTGAAAGCTCCCTCACCTTGGGGTTGCTTGCAGATGGCAAGAGAGTTGAGCCTAGTGAATTAGCCACAGTTTGGCTCCTGTTGTTAAAATATTAATAGCACACACCCACAAAAGCAACCAAGACACTAAATATTTATGCTTATTTTTATTATAAGGTCTGTACCCTCTTCCCCTAGCATTAGCAATATGCCTCCCATAGAAAGATGGACCATTTTGAGATGGTGATCACTATGTTACAGACTGTGATTACAAATTAACCAGCAATAAATAAAACGTCAGATTCTATACCAACTTCAGTGGAGTTGCACTAGGTGCAAATGAGGGTAAAATGTGGCACAATAATTTTACGGAGATTGGCGAAATGTGATAAGATTTTCTGATTCTGACACACTGGAGCCTAAAAAGACTGCAAAACACTGATGTCTCTGTCTCAGCTGACCCCGGACGTCTGTGCTTTGGGTTTCCTGTTGGATGGATTTAGCACTAGAGATAAAACTTTAGTTGGTCGCCATTATCAAGTTTCAATTTCTCCCTTGATCTTCAAGAAAAGATCCGCTCAAGCCAGTTCCTCTCTGCTCTCATTTCTTCCTGCTCCCCCTCTACCACCCATTCAGTCCACCCAACCCTATAACCTCACTGCTCCATTTGTATCTTTCTCCCACTCTCGGCATGACACAGAGGAAGATTAAGATTTATTGGAGCACTTGGCACAAAGAACTTTTGAGCCCCCCTCATACTCCCTTGCCACAGGGCCCCTCCCCCTGCTCCTCCCCTGCCCCGAGGCTCCACCCTCTGGTAAGGTAAGAAGCAGGAGCTAGGCTGTGGTAACAGCCATCAGCCAGGGCCGCTGTGGGGAGCCCTGGGTCCTCCACCTGCCCTGGGGGGGTGGGGACAAGGGCCAGGGGCTGCTCTCAAGCCCCCTGAGAGCAGGTGGAGGGTCCAGGGCTCCCCATAGCATCCTGGGCAGCTCTTACCCTGGTCCGACTCCAGCTCCAGCTTCTGGCCTGGCAAGGTGTGTGGCTCCAGGGGGGAAGAGGAGGAGCAGGGTGGGGCCACAGTTCTGGCACCGGTTCCCCCCTCCCACTTCTACCCAGGTTCTGGCACTCCTGCAGGGCCCTCAAATTGGCCGGGGCTCCTGGGCACAGGCCCCATGGGCTTGTGCGTTAATCCACTGCTGCTCACGACTTCTTCCATGTGGCCTTTTATACTTCAAACACCTCTCTCATCTGTTCCACAAAGTAACCATTTACTTCATTCGCATCTCTCCTTACACAGTGTGGAAAGAAACACTGTTATTCAATGCAGTGCCCTGAAATAAACCGTCCTGGATCATCCCAAGTATTTGTCTCTAAGTTATTTACCCATCTATTTAGACTGTGAGCTCCCAAGAAAAGGGGCATTGTTCTTAGTGAAGCTCTGAGCACAGTGTCAGAGAACAACAGAAAACAAACAACAACTATCATTACTAGCACATTTTAAAATTGGTATTGAGAAGTCCACCCACCCACTGTTGTAATGAATGGATTGGGCAGCAGAAATGTGTACCTTCCCATTTAAGAAAAAGAACGAGGAAATATGATATTACAACAGGGAGGATTTGAATAACAAGTTTAAAAAGCTGTCTGCATGCATAACCCTGTCTGAAATACCGTTTCCTGTTAGATTAATAAGTGATGTATTAGTATGTACCTAAACACCAATTTTGATTTGGTTCAGTTTGCTGGAACAGAAAATGGTGCAAAGGATAGTCTGGCAATTTGTGTTTATGATCATGGCTTCAAAATATACTGTCCTTAATTCCTGCTCCTTGTGCTTTTAAAATACTTGAGATTGACATTATGTTGTGGTGGAGGATACTAGCCTAATCTGGAAACCTGAGAAGGGATCCTTTTGATTCATCCGGTTTTCTAAGGGTCACAGTGGAGAATTCTCCTCTTGGGAAGCCCACATATTGGCTGTGGATTCTGAGAATAGGTCTGCCCTGTATTTTTCACCTTTGGTATTTGTCTCCAGCTGCTTAGCTGATTACCTTGGTTATTTTTCCTTCTCAATAAAAGTAAAATTATTCTTGCCTTCTTGTCTTCCAAGTTGCCTTGGAGACTGTTAAGTCCGGGTCAGATACACTCAGAAAGATAAATTGAAAAGTCTTTACTGGCAGTTTATCAAGTCTGCTCTGTGGCAGACCCACAGAGCAGGTGAGTATATTTTCACTTCCAGTTATATCTATGTGAAAATTAGAAACTATGAAGTCAGATTGTGGTCCCATGGTACTTCTGACTTTTGGTACACTACCATGCACACCTAATAACTTTATGAATTAAAATATTTATAAAGAAAGCTTTTTTCCCCTCTAAAAGGATTTTATTTTTCTTACTGTGTAACTAGTCTTATAAACATTTTATAAAAGGCCTGAAACTCCTGTAGTATTTTACGTAATATACAGATCTATTTTTTCAAAAGCCCTGAAACAATTTAGAACTCACCCAGGTGCTTCCAGTTCTTTTCCTTCTGCTGTTCTATACTAGGCCTCTCTCCTGTGCTGTGATTGTCCCAAACTGGGCTCAAATGGAGAGCACCAAATTTGCAACCTGTCTAGATTTTAATGGTGATCCTTAAAGGACAAAAAAGTCTGTACATTTGCCCTCTGTGCAGCTCTATTTTGGTAAAGCTCCAGCATTTCATTTTAGCTAGTGTTTGTGTTAATGTCCCATTGACTTAATGTAGCTCTGTGGTCCAGCTGTGGAGCTCAGCACAGCCACATGGATCGGAGAAATATCTGAGTATTGCCTTGGTTCTGCTCAAGATGTGAGTTCTTTGAGTTTCTCCATGCTGGGCTCATTAAACCCAACAGAGAAAGACATTCATACTAATGAACCCCAGATAATTCAGCAGAAATGCCCCCTTTTCCATCACAGCACAAGCTGCTGTGGGGGGCTTTTAAAAAAACCAACCCAGCATATGTCATATTAAATCATTTATTTTTAACTAAGATTAAATTGTTATTTGCATTTCAGAGCACCTCCTTACTGCTCCAAATATAACCTTACAAGGTTAAGCTTCTCCTTTACTGCTATCAATAACGGCATTTCTCCACCATTGCTTATAAAAGGCTCTGGGTTTTCCCCCCACCGCTTTGAAGACAATCTCATTTACTACCATGAAAGCAAAATCTGAAGCGGAAATAGGTGGGTTTCCCTCTGCCTTACTAACTACTGACTACAGCTCTGGTATGTTACAGATTTCCATTGGGAATAGAAGAAGTAGTGAATTCATTAGCATGGGAGTTTTATGTCACAC
Source organism: Mauremys mutica (assembly GCF_020497125.1). Classification (NCBI taxonomy): domain Eukaryota; kingdom Metazoa; phylum Chordata; order Testudines; family Geoemydidae; genus Mauremys; species Mauremys mutica. The sequence goes on along the minus strand of NC_059073.1, from coordinate 34,525,660 downwards.
ATACTGGATTATGGTATCACTAACTGAGTATGTTGCAAGCAGCAGTACTCATGCTGCAAAGGAAATGTCTAATGGTATGATCACAAGACTGGAACCTGGCTTTCCCAATCTCTAACTCCAGTTTTGACACAGATTCATTCTGTTGCCTTAGTCAAAACCCTTAAACTGACTGCCTCAGATTCCCCAGGTTTAAAAGGGGGTTAAATACTGTGACAAAGTTCCTCCTCTACCTTGGTGGGTCCTGCGCTTATTGGCAGATATGCTCCCCTCAGTGATCTTCCCCACAGTCTGGGTCAACTCCTTCTGTGTCTGATCAGGAGTTGGGAGGTTTGAGGGGAACCCGGACCCGCCCTCTACTCCTGGCTCCAGCCCAGGGCCCTGTGGATCACAGCTGTCTATAGTGCCTCCTGTAACAGCTGCATGACAGCTACAACTCCCTGGGCTACTTCCCCATGGCCTCCTCCAAACACCTTCTTTATCCTCACCACAGGACCTTCCTCCTGGTGTCTGATAATGTTTGTACTCCTCAATCCTCCAGCAGCTCACCCTCTCACTCTCAGCATCTTGTACCTCTTGCGCCCAGCTCCTCACACGCACTTCCTCTCTTCTGGCTCCCCCCTGTCTGACTGGAGTGAGCTCCTTTTTAAACCCAGGTGCCCTGATTAGCCTGCCTTGATTGGCTGCAGCTGTTCTAATCAGCCTGTCTGCCTTAATTGGTTCTAGCAGGTTCCTGATTATTCTAGTGCAGCCCCTGCTCTGGTCACTCAGGGAACAGAAAACTACTCATCCAGTGACCAGTATATTTGCCCTCTACCAGACTCCTGTACCCCACTGGCCTGGGTCTGTCACAATACATATTCACCTTGCAGTGCTAGTAGTACAGTTTTAAAAGTACATAGCATAACATTCAGTATGTCAGACATTGCGTCTATAGGTTTTCAACTTTTTATTGAAGGACATCATCCTCTTTGTATACTGGGCTTTTCGGAGGAGGAAATATAAAGGGATTTTTTGTTTTCTTTTATTTGTTTGTTTGTAGTGCACTGCTAGATCTGAATTTGAAAAATCCTTTAGGTACATCTGTGATAATACACAGACAAAATGAAAACAGGCTAAGAATGTCAGCAGTAGTTTGTTTTACTCACACTTGTAGAATCCACTGTCACCCAAAAGAAAGAATCCATCAAAAGCTGCAGATTAATTCCATAGGTTAATATTTGGGCAGTACTTTGAAAATGTGAAACATTAAATGCTAACTTATTATCATAATAGAACTGGCTGTTTTCTTTGCACCTTCCTTTTCATGGGTGAAGTATTTTAATTTTGGATATGTTTCATTAATTCACTCTTTTCAAATACAAATAGCTTATTATGATCTTTTAAAATGAGTCACAAGACAGAGAAACAGAACTCCAAGCACATTTAGAGCTAGCTATCGCACAGAAATAAACTGTACAATTTATACAGCTGAGATCAAAGCTGTGAATCATCATTGTTGAAGTTTAGATGCAGGCACAGGTAAGAAGATAAGGTGCTGTCAAATCACGTCCCTCTGGTATTAAGTTCAAAGGCCTCTTGGGGTCCTCAGGCTTGTATATGTCAAATAGAAGGTTAATACATTTTCTTCTTGAAGAATATGAAGGTTCTTTTAATCTGATGGTTAGATATGGATCAAGAAATATTCACTAAATCTCTGGTTTCCTAAAGGGATTATCTTTGACTCTGTGTGAAGTTTGATTATAGTGGAACAGCAACTGCAAACCACAAGAAGCATAAACTAAGACAATCACTATTGCTAGCACTGGACCAGATTCTGCCACCCATACTGATGCTGAATAGCCATTTATTATATTCTTAGGTTCCCTTGAACTACAGCTGGTTAAAACAATTGAGAGGAAACATTTTTCTCCTGGAAAATGCCATTTTGTTGAAACAGAAATGTAACATGGAAACATAGGTTTTGACAAAAAGTCCATGGGGAAGGCTTCTCAGCTCCAGCGTGAAATTGGGAGAGCCCTACCCACAACAACTCCACAAGGCTAGGACATTGGTTTGGGACATGAGAGATTCATGATTAGGGACTTGAACCCGGTTCTCCTAGATGGCTTAACCACCAAGCAAAGAGTTAGTCTCAGACTTGCTTTATCTCCTGTTTTAGCTGTTCCACTTTGGTTAACTCATTAAATATTCATTGGGCCAGGAAGCACAAGACTGATTCTATAGCCTGATAATTAGGGCACTGGCTTGGGACACAGAAGGCCTGGGTTTAAGTCCCCAATCAGGCAGAGAAGGGGCTCGAATCCAGGTCTTCTGAGTATCACAACATTTTTTGAAAGAACTCCGTTTTGTTCTGCATTGGAACCAGATTTCAAAATCTCAAATTTTTCATGAAGCTAAATTGTTTTCTCACCAGCTCTACTTTGAATCTCCCAGTCTTAAATTACTAAATAAAAGTGACTGATCTTCAGAACTGCTGAGCGCCTACATAACAGTCTCCACCTCTACAAAATGGGGTTGATAAGCTGTGAATTGCTTTCTGGTCTGCAGATAAGTGTTAAGTAATAATAAAATAAAATAATTTGTGTTCTTTTCCTACCTCTGTGGCTTTGGGCAAATCACTTTACCTCTCTCTGTCTCCACCCTTAATACTTACCTGTGTCACAACACACCTGTGAGGATTAATTGATGTTTATAAAGTTCTTTCCGATGCTCAGATGAAAGACTCTGAAGAAGTGTAAAGTATGACTATAATTCAGTCAGTGGCTCAATCAGCAGTTTTCCCTGCCTTGTTTTCCGACACTTCAGCCTTCTCTTGCCCACGCAAGGGAAGTAAAAATCACATTTGGAACTAGCTCACCATCCAGTGTTATAAATCACTATAGGCTTAAACATCTGTGGGGACAGGGTCCAGTGGGCATATTCTGCTGGATCGATTTACTGAGGAACTGAGAAGAAAGAGTTGTTATTGTTGTCATTTGTGTCTTTTCCTATGTTTCTCTTATGTTTTCAGAGGCAAACGGGAGTGAGCTTGGAGGGGCTTGCTTGCCAGAGTTTGAATCTCTTGCAAACAGCTTGCTACAGCTCTCATAATGAACATAATCTTGTTCTCTTACAAGGAACCCACTTTAAAAACAGAGAAAAAGCTGCAGGGCAATAATTCATAGTTGCTGAATAAGGTGATTGGAGAATGTCGCAAAGAAAATTAACACTGCAGGAAACTGCAAAATTGGTTAACTTTGTCATGCATATAATGATTTTCTTTCTTGTTTTTGAATCCCTCTGATGAAAAATTCATTTTATATTGGCATATTTTGTGTATATTTGTAGTAGCAATATTCATATGATAAACTCAGAACTATGTGATAAGTGAATTTTTTGAGCATTTTGACCACATCATTTCTTTCTGCCCACTCATTTACCTCTACACAACTTCTTCTAACATTCTAGCCCTTAAACAGATTCAAACAACCTCCATTTTAAAAAAATCAACCTGCCAGAGTTTACTACTTCTTTCCCCAAATGCAGAATTTCTCTCTCAATACTACACCTGGCTGAGGCCCAGGCAATGAGTCACAGGACCTGAGGAACTACCCAATGCACAGCAGAGGAATAGTGGTCTTATGGTTAAGATTTGAATTGGAACTCAGGACAACTGGGTTGAATTTCCAGGTCTACCACAGACTTACTGTGTGACCTTGACTCACTTACTTGAGATCTCCATGTCTAAGTTCACCACGTGCAGCATGAGATAATACACAGAGCTGGTCAGAAATTTTCCATCAAAACCGTTTTTGGTTTGGAAATGAAGTTTAAGTAAAATTGATATTTCTTCACAAAATCGTATCAATTTCAACAACATTTTATTTAAAAAAATATTTTGAAAATGTCAAGACAGCCCATTTCAACATATTCAGAAAAAAGTTGTGATATTTTGTTTCAAAGGGACTTTCTGTTTTGAAGCTGATTTGATATTAAGAACACTAGTCACAATAAAAAAAAATCAAACTTATCTAAAAGGAATATTTCAATTGACACAGTGATTTTTTAAAATGTTGTTTCACGAACATTTTGACTTTTTGACCCAAGTAAAGATGATTTTTTTTAAAATCTTGGGAATATTTCATTGGATGGAAAATCCCTTTTCCAATCAGCTCTAAGAATAAAGCTTTCTCCCCCTCCCCCCTCCCCCCCCCATTCATCTGTCTTGCAAGCTCTTTGGGTCAGAGACCATCTCTAGTGATGTGAACTTCCCAAGTCCTTTCCAAATCAGACACAGGCAATGTAAGAAATCTTCCATCTTAGTATATTTGCAGTCAAATTGTTATCAGCTCTAATGAGCACAATTTTAACCTGAAATTATTATTTTCCTGTAGCCAAGAGGCTTGCAAAAAAAAGTATGAAATCCTTTCCATTATTTATAACTATCTAATAAATTGTCCTTCCAATGCCATATAATTTAGGGGCAAATACAAGCACCAATAGTTACTAGCTTTTAGAAAGTAAGATTTGAATATCAAAATATCTTAGACTCTCTCATAATATGAATTCTACATTCTCTTGCCATTAGTACACATCAATATTTGAATAAAACTGCGGGAAGTGGTGGCCAGCACATCCCTTGGCCCACACTGCTTCCCACAGTCCCCATTGGCCTGGAAAAGCGAATTACAGCCAGCGGGAACTGCAATCAGCCGAATCTGCGGGCACTGCAGGTAAAGAAACCATCTCGGTCTGCCAGCAGATTTCCCTGACGGGCCGCGTGCCAAAGGTTGCCGATCCCTGCTGTACAGTACTCCCAATCCAGGCTCTAGGAAACTAAAATGTAATTTCCCTGCTTTTAAGGTATTTTTCACTCACAAGCACTTCAGAGTTCTTGGGAATACAGAACCACAAAAACCTTTTAGAGTTGGGAAAGCAACCACCCTATGTTCACATAAAATAAATATAAAATAAGTGAAACCTAACTGAGCAGTGTGGTGAACCCAACAGTCTTAGTTTGCCTTTCTGCTTGGAGGTCAAGAACTCAATCCTCTTACAGCTCACTCATGAACCTGATTAAATCCCATGGTGGTCACGTGGTGTGACTCTGAACACCCATGTATTCACATCCAAACACTACTGCAATGATGTTTGTACAAAATATGCCTTGCAAAGTATCATTTCCAAACTAACACCACACCGGCCATTAATATCATTATAAGATTAAGACATGCATTTTACAAGTGTAGTTATGAATTCCCTCTATATAATGTTACTAGAACATGTTTAAGACAAAGACAGGTAAAAGTGATAAACTAGGCACAAAATTTTTCACAGCCCTGATTGGTGTAGCTAGATTGATCTAATTTTTAAGTGTAGACTAGGCCTCAGATTCCTGGAGACCATACTAAATAGTCTCAGAGAGTTGGTGTTATGTGCTTTATGTTTGAGAGCTCTGAACCAGGTTCCTGAGGGAGGACCTTATGAACTGGCAGGGAAATTAAGTCAAGTCACCCACAGTGCCACACTGGGCAGCAAGGGGTGAGCAGGGAGCATCCATAGCCTCTTTCAACATAACAGTATAAACAACGGGATTGTGATACCATTAGGAATCACAGTAATGTTAATGAGATGCCTACAGCAAAGAATACATGAAAAAAGTAATTGTTACAAATATAAACTAATATTGTGTTAACATCTGACATCAAAATCCTGAATAAAGCTTTTATTTTCTGTTCTTATTCCAGTAATGAATTATTATAGAATTTTCATGCCTGATGTGTTCTGTGATTCAAATTACAATCTGATTCTGCTGACAAATATTGCAATGAGAGAAGACACTGGAACTAATTTGCTCTCCCTGGTTAATGGGAGCAATAAGTAGGGAGATTCATACAGTCTTCTGATTCAGCTAAATGACTAGGCGGTTGTTCAGGATTTCAGAGATGTTGGTTCCATTCCCAGGCAGATAGAAAAAGCAGATGCACAAACAGGGACAAAGAAAAATCTTTGCAAGAAATGAAGGCACGGTCTGAATGTCCATGTAGGGCATCTCAGAAGGATAACTACTATGCATTTCTTGTAGCAAAATAATTTTGTTGGGCAAACAGAAGTGCATATCGTAGAAATAAACAAAAAATTGTCTGTGGTCTAGGCATTTTCATGATCAGTTTTGCTTCCAAATTTGAAGGCCTCTCCAATACTCCAATAAATTAATCTGACACTCCCTTTTTCTCAGTACTCCCACAGTTATCCTCCCATATTCCAGGACTCCCCTGTGTGACGGAATCTTAAAAGTATATTATAATGTTCAGCCAGTAGGTGGCACCATGTGTGACATGTCTTACCTGAGCTGGTATCAGCCATACCTGGCAGTGCATTAAACTATCTTAAAGAGAACACACCTCTTGTAGCTCTCTCCATGATGGAAGCAAGATAGCCAGTCCAAATTAGATACAGAAGCCTGACCTTCTGGTAACAGCCCTGCAACACACCATGTACAAGGAGAACATGATATGGTGTCAGAAGTAAAGGGAGCCAGTAGCCCCGGAGGAGAAGAGAAATAGAAGGAAAACAGCTAACAGAAGAGAAAGAAAAACCACAAAGGTTGCAGGATCAATCTCATAAACATGCTACTCTTCAATGCCCCAGAGAACTTCAGACCTGACAGACCTTCAGAATGGACAGATTGGAAGTAGAGAGTCTTTGCAAGGCTTTGCAATGCTACTAAACTCTTACCAGGAAACTGGAGACATTCAAGTATTGTCTTTAATTTATGCTATAGGGAAGCAAGCAGAGCACATATTTAAATCCTTTGCCTTTACTGATGACAGTCACAAAGATGACTTTTTGAAAGAGTCCTGGCTATGTTTGAGGCCTACTTTAAACCTCAGAGAAATGTAGTTCAGGGGTCCCCAACCTTTTTAGGTCCAGGGACCGGTTTCATTTGCCGGACCCTCCGCAGGCGTGCCTGCAGGAGGTCCAGCTGAGCCGCGGGACGAGCGCTCCCTCCGCAGTCGTGCCTGCGGGAGGTCCGCTGCTCTCGGGGCTCAGCTGGAGCTTCCGCAGGCACGCCTGCGGGAGGTCCACTGGCTCCAGTGGAGCTTCCGCAGGCGTGCCTGCGGAAGCTCCAGCTGAGCCCCGGGAGCAGCGGACCTCCCGCAGGCACGACTGCGGAGGGAGCGCTCGTCCCGCGGCTCAGCTGGACCTCCCGCAGGCATGCCTGCGGAAGCTCCACTGGGTCGGTTCACGGCCCGGTTTCTAAGAGGCCGCGGACCGGTACCGGGCCGCGGACCGGGGGTTGGGGACCCCTGAGATTTGTGAAAAGGTGTGTTTTCACCATAGAATTCAAGAACCTGGGGAATCTGTTGAATCTTTTATAAGAGCTTTGCATGCCTTAGAAGAAAATTGTGATTTGAGGACAGTAAAATATGTAAATATCAGAAATAGACTGGTTATTTGGCATACCAGGAAAGCCTCTCACAGAAGCTACAATTAAAGACAGGTATAAGCCTAAACACAGTCATCCAAATAACAAAGAATATTGAGCTAGTGAAGCAGCAAAACAAAAGGCAGAAGCAACTTGCAAAACCTGAAGAACGAGAAACTAATTTAGAAGCTATAAAGAGATACTACATGACTGCTACAAGTAATTATCATAAAACCCCTAAGGCAAAAAGGGAGAAGTACTACAAAACCTTTCAGACTAACCATACAAGATGTGGGAAATGTCATAGTCAAGTGATGTGTGTCCAGCTAAAGATGCAAGATTTAGTAAATGCACAAAATATGGATATTTTGCAGCTGTTTGCTGCACTTAGGCATTCAGGCAACAGACTACTACAAACAGTCAGCAGCCATATTAGAAGGGACATATAATCACCTTCTACCCCTTCCAAAGCTGAAATCACCAGACACAGCCCTGACTAGCCCTAGAAGTATTCCAAACTGTGGCCAGTTCACCACAGAAATAATTTACAAAGGCAAAAGTTTTGCATTCCGAGTGCATATGATCAAAGATGAACAACCTTCTCAGCCACAGTATGACAGTATGACAGCCATGATGGGCCTAGTGAGAAAGATGGAAGAACCTGGTGGCATATATGGTGGTATTGGACTTTTGAAAGGAGATGTGATACAAATAACCCTTAGAGACAATGCTGAATCATATCATATACATACACCTCACAATATTACTTACACAATATTACTATCCCATTACTTCATAAAGTGGAAACAGAATGGAACACGTTGACATAATTGAGAAAATCTGAGTCAACACTATGGTTTTCTCCAATTGTACAAAGACAAATGGAAAAATAAGAATCTGTGTGGATCTTAAAAGACTTTATGAAGCAGTTGTGAAAAAAATATATATCCTCCCAAAATTGGATGACTTCCTTCCCATAGTGAAAGGAGTAGTATTCTCCAAGCTGCATGCCTCAAACAGATTCTGGCAAATTCCTTTAGAAAAAGAGCGTGCTTTAGCACACTCCTTGGGAGATTTTATTTTCAAAGATTACCTTTTGGGATTACCAGTGTACCTGAAATTTTCCAAAGAAATATGGCAGAACTGTTAAGTACAAATGGAGCTGTAGTTTTCATGAACATTATTTTGATATAAGGGTCATCGATGGAAGAACACAACAAAATCCTCAACAAAGTTCTAAGCTTAATCATTTAGTTTGGACTGAAGCTAAACAAGGAAAAGTGCATTTTGTACCTCTGCCAAACTGAGGTTTTGGGACAGACAATAAACAAAGATGGAATCAGTTCTAGCCCTGAGAAAGTAAAAGGAATTCAATAATTGAATGCATCAATGAATGTACCAGAACTAAGATGTGTACTGGGGATGGTGAATTACCTTGATCAAAATCTACAAGACCTTTCTACAGTGACAAAACCACTGACTGAATTCTTAAAATCCAATACATTGTGGCAATGTGGGCCAGATTGAGAAAATGGCTTCTAAAAGGTAAAATAAATGATCTCAAAAGCTCTAGTTTTCAAGTACTATGATATGAACAAACCCACAATGGTCAGCATGATGCAAGCAGCTATGACCTAGGTGGTGTATTGTTGCAATAACATGGATCTGAGTGGAAGCCAGTTGCATTTTGCTCTCTCACACTCTCAGAAACAACATATGGGCTTGTAAGAACTTTTACAGATATATTTGTGGATTGTGTTCATTTACCCTGCTAACAACCCATAAACTGCTTGTAATCCTTATCAACAGAAAAGACTTTGATCAGGTACTTCTGAGTTGCCATTGTCTTTTGATAAGATCAATGTGATTGAGCCCAATTTTTAAATATGTTACTGGGGCAGAGGAAATCTGGTGGTAGCGGACACTCTGTCATAGAGCCTAGCATCACACACAACGCCCTGTGAGCTCACACATGACGTAAAGGTATATGTGGATATATACAGACCAGTGTCAGAAGAGAGACTACACCAGCTACAAAAAGCAACCTTAGCAGACACACAACTTCAAGAAGTTCTAAATTATGACAGGGCCATCTGGCCCACATACCTAAAAGACACTAGAGATGCAAAAAGAGACTACTTTGCAGTAGGTGGACAATAAAGCGAGTCAAATGGACTCACGATTAAAGGACACTGCATCATAATTCCAAATGCAATGAGAGGAGAAATCCTAAATCTTATTTATAAAAGACATCAAGGACTAACTAAGCTCTGTGAATGGGCTAACCAGTCAGTTTAGTTAAAGAATAAAGTATCTGCATGTGAAAATTGAAGAACTAATAGACAGAGACAACACAAACAATCTTTAATAACAACATCTCTACCAGACAAAACTTTTTATGCAAATTCAGAGGACATCATTACCTGGCCATAGTGGACTATTTTTTCTACATGCATGTCACAGTGTTATCAAGAAACTGAAGTCCACTTTTGCTCACTTCAGCATTCCATATCAACTAGTGACAGACAACAGACCACAATTCACCACAGCAGATTTAAGTCATTTCAAACAAACATTTGATCATATTACTAGCAGCCCGCATTACCCACAGTGAATGGAAAGGCTGATAGAGCTGTACAGACAGCCAAGAAAATCCTACAGCAGGATAATCCATTCCTTGCTCTTTTGAGCTACAGATCAACACCAATAGCAGTTACTGGATATAGTCCAGCAAACTGTTCATGGGAAGACAACTCAGAACTATTGTTCTGACTTTGGAAAAGAATCTATTTCTGAAGTGGACAGACATGAAGAGAGTAGTTAAATCAGATAAAAGGGCAAAAGGAACTTACAAAGACTTTTATAACTGACATCAGTCAGTTAGCGAACTGCCAGATCTAGAGCCTGTTGACCATGTTTGTGTCAAACTAGATGGAGAAAAATGATGAAGAACTCCAGCTGTCACAAAAGAAAAAGAATTCCTCACCCAGCCAGACACGCTACTGCATACATGCTGCCGTGCTCCCCCATGGAGCCACAGTGTCCCCTCCCCCCCTCACAGCACCTGCCTTCCCGATTTGAACACCTCAAAATTCAGGAGTGCTCAAGCTCAGTTTGGGCAGCTGTTACTTCATTTCTCGAAAATCAAATATACTGGTCCACTGTAACTTGCTGTAGAAAAAGTAGGATAAAATTGAGAAAGAAATGCTTCCCAGTGGTTTTTAGGACTGGAATCACTATTTTCAACAGCCATTACCTGTTTGTTTGCTTGTTTGTTTAAAAGGAAGACAGTGATATTGCATTGGCAAATTCCCCATAGAAAGAAAGAGTGGATACTAAACTGCTCAAGATAGTTAAGACCAAAGCAGACTGTGAAGAACTTCAAAAAGATCTCACAAAACTAAGTGATTGGGCAACAAAATGGCAAATTAAATTTAATGTGGATAAATGTAAAGTAATGCACATTGGAAGAAATAACCCCAACTATACATACAATATGATGGGGGCTAATTTAGCTACGAGTCAGGAAAAAGATCTTGGAGTCATTGTGGATAGTTCTCTGAAGATGTCCATGCAGTGTGCAGCAGCAGTCAAAAAAGCAAACCGGATGTTAGGAGTCATTAAAAAGGGGATAGAGAATAAGACTGAGAATATATTATTGCCCTTATATAAATCCATGGTACGCCCACATCTCGAATACTGCGTACAGATGTCGTCTCCTCATCTCAAAAAAGATATACTGGCACTAGAAAAGGTTCAGAAAAGGACAACTAAAATGATTAGGAGGTTGGAACGGGTCCCACATGAGGAAAGATTAAAGAGGCTAGGACTCTTCAGCTTGGAAACGAGGAGACTAAGGGGGGATATGATAGAGGTATATAAAATCATGAGTGATGTGGAGAAAGTGGATAAGGAAAAGTTATTTACTTATTCCCATAATACAAGAACTAGGGGTCACCAAATTAAATTAATGGGCAGGCAGGTTTAAAACAAATACAAGGAAGTTCTTCACGCAGCGCACAGTCAACTTGTGGAACTCCTTACCTGAGGAGGTTGTGAAGGCTAGGACTATAAGAGCATTTAAAAGAGAACTGGATAAATTCATGGTGGTTAAGTCTATAAATGGCTATTGGCTAGGATGGGTAAGGAATGGTGTCCCTAATCTCTGTTTGTCAGAGGGTGGAGATGGATGGCAGGAGAGAGATCACTTGATCATTGCCTGTTAGGTTCACTCCCTCAGGGGCACCTGGCATTGGCCACTGTCGGTAGACAGATACTGGGCTAGATGGACCTATGGTCTGACTCGGTTCGGCCGTTCTTATTTTCTAACAAAAGAATAATAAAGGCACCTCAACTTTTCCTCATTTATGGAGGACAGTCTTATAATATGCATCCAGATATCCTCCAATCACACAAGCTGAAAATTGTCCCACGTTACTGCAGTTCTGTAACCATATGGGAACCAATCCTGTGTGTTCTGTGCACATCTAAAATTCCTGCTGAATGACCTGCCCTGGGAGCAAGTTACCAGTGACCTAGGGCTGCAGCGGAAATTGGGTGCAGGTAGAGGGGGAGCCCATGGCTGGGGCGGCAGGGAGGTGCGAAGAGCCCAGGGCTGGGACAGGACAGCCAAAATTTTTTTTGCTTGGGGCAGCAAAAAACCTAGAGCCGGCCCTGGCTAGATGACCACGTTGTTACGCATTGCGGTCATGTAATTAGAAAACCAGTTTGATTTAGAGATGCTTAACAGACTGATGCGTACCACATTTTAACAACAGCATGATAGTGTAAATTTTGTAAATGGTAGGAATATAAAACTAAAAGGGAGAGAGGTAATAGAATGCTAAAATTGTATTTTAATTTTCAGCCACTAGGTGAAGCAAAGTGTGACATACTTTGCCTGAGCTGGTAACAGCCATATTTTCCACTGCATTAAAGTATTTTAAACACACCTGCTGTATCTCTCTTCATGGAAGCTCTGCAGCCAGTCCATATCTGATACAGAAGTCTGACCTGCTAATAGCAGCTATGCAACATATCATGTACAAGGCGTACAGTACAGCCTGATCACTCTCTCTACCCTTTTGCCTCTTACAGTTTGTTCCAACATGTTTTTTTTCAAGCCAGTCAAGTAACTTTTACAGTGGAGTGGAGTTCTGCAGTGGATTCAAACTCTGTTTCCTGGTAAAACTGTGAGTGTTGAGTGATTTTCAATATTTACCTGGAAGTGATAGTCTCTCTGTGATTTGTTACTCTTTGTCTATGGTCAATTCATTTTCTTCTCCCCATTGACCTGTAGATAATACAAATCAAGAATTTTAAGTTGGATTTTTTTTTATTCAATTGGCTTTCCCAGTTGAATAGGTTGACTGGTAACCAAATTATGTTAATCTTAGAATCTGTATAAACTAGTATATCAGAGTTTACTACCAGTTGCAGTTTTTCTAGCTACTAGTAAAGTTGCAATTTTAAGAATTTGACTGGACTTTATACAAGTCTTCCCTTGTGCAGGACACAAGATTGATAGAAACAAAAACATTCAGGATGCATGTTTTCTAGTGGAGCTGATGCAAGTTACATTTCTAGAGATACACCTGAACCAAAACCACAGTTCCAACACCTGTAAACTTTTGAGAAATTTGTATCAGGATTTCAGTTCTGAACTCAAAGGCCCATGTCTCCATGAGAAACTGCAAACAAAAAACTACAGCTCCCCCCAAGACTTTGGGAAAGTTTGACTTTGGGAAAGAGCAGCAGTGCCATTGTTATTCAATGTGACCTGTACATCCCTCAAATATTGAAGAAAGTTTTAATTTCCCAAAGGATTTCTTTGAATTCAGAAGATTTATTTTTGTGTGTTCTTTATACAAGTTTTCTGACTTATTTCTGTTCTCAGATTCTATTTCACAAAGGATTTTTCCTGGTTTGTACTTTCATTGTTTGCATTTTCCAAGGAAGGCTGTGTAAACACTGAAAACTATCTTGGGAACTGATATTTTATCCCTTTTCCAGAGATGCTTATTCTGAACAGATGGCAGTGGACTCTGGAGGTATAATTCATCTCTGCTCCTATCCTCTTCAGTGTTTGGGATTCCATCATGATTTTGCTAGACTCTATCCTACAGTTTTCATTTTTCTTTTCTTAACAGTCAACCTTATTTATGAGGGAGATTTTGCCTGCTTTTATTGTTAATGTTAATGTCAAGACTTTTCCTTCCCTTGGGCTTTATAAGTAAGAGGACTGAGGAGCAGATTTCCAGGCATTAATTATGCCTAACTATCTAAAGTCCCTGATTCATGAGTACAGTCATGGAGCAAATAATCACAGGAACAAAACTGTGAGCATACTTACTCGTACTTGCAACTCTGCATCTTCAAAAATAGTAACCCCATTGAGGCTGGACTGAAAATCTAACTCAAGACAAGATTTTTTTCAAAAGCACAGGGTTGGATTTTTCAAGGGCTCAGCACCCTGCAGCTTACACTGGGAAACTTTTAGCCAGTTTTAGGGTCTAAATGGGAGCTGGGTGCCTTTGAAAAAGAATATAAAAGGTAGGGTTTTCAAAAGTGCTGAAGAAGCTTAGGAACACAAGTTCTCTTAAAAGGCAATGGGACTTGTGCTCCTAACTCACTTAGTGTTGCCAACACATGACTTTTTTCATGAGTCATCTGAGTTTGGCCACGGCTGAAGCCAGTCTCCAAATAACATACATCACTCCAGAGCTCTTCCAAATTACACCTCTGACTATGGGAAAACCCTATCTGATTGGCTGTCTTCCTGACTGCCCCACCTACTGCAGAAGAAAAGCCAATCAGAGCTGCTGCAGGAAGCAGGCAGAGCTCTCTCTACCCTCCCCTACCCTCAGGACTTGCAGCACTCTCACGGGAGAGGTCTGGAGAAAGGAGGGAACAGAAAGAGCCCAGGAGCGCAAGGCAGCCCTTCTCCCTCCTCCCCTCTTGTTAGCAATTCAATGGCTCCTCTGCTCCTCTTCCTCTCCCAGCCACACCCAGCAGAGGGCATGAAAAGCTACCTCCTCAGTCCATAACCCAGGCCTGGGAGAGGGACGGGGGATGAAGATGCACAGCAGCAGCAAGAGGAGCAGAGGTGAGGCTGGTGGAAACAGAACCAGCGGTGCCTGCAGCTCTATGCATGTTACTCACGGCGCGTATCTCTAGCAGCAGTGAGGAGCAGCCACAATGGCCACCCCACTGCCAACTTAGGTTTGGCCCTGCCAGCCCTCTGTCATGATGAGTTGGCAACAAGGAGAGGAATTACAACATGATGCATGGGGCTGCAGCGCCACTCAGATTTTCCCATATGGATTCCCATTTGCAGCTCACAGGGCAGAACCTACTACACAGTGGATCATTGTGCGCCCTGGAACAGCGTGGAGTTCTGTCTTCGGGGGGTGCAGTGGGCAAAAGATACTGCCTAAGGTGGCTTTCCATTTTTATAGCAATGTATCATTTTGGGGTCAAAATATGCTATAGCAGCTGGGTATCTGGTATCTATCCCTTGTCTCCAACATTTTTCTTGTGCCCGACCTGAGCTAGCATAATATGAGCTACATGAAAGTTTACTCTTGTCTCTAAAATACCTTTTCCATCTCTATGTCTCCTCTATTGTTCCAGGGTCTTTATTATTTGGAGGTCACCAAACAGATCTGGTGTAGCTCCTTGCACAGGGTTTGGAGCCCAGAGCAGGAGAAGGATGAAGTGATATGTGGTTAGCAGTACCTGGGTACCATAACCTCACATAACAAGCAAAAAAGAAACTAAAAAATTGTAACACCTCAAAAGCACATACCCTACCCCCTCATTTTTACCCCAGTAAAGAAGAAGTGCTAGAGACTCCATGATGTCAACTTAGGGACTTTGCTAGTGCTATCAATTTATGTGGAAGGCACTCAGATGCTGCAGTGATGGGCAGCAGTGTAAAGCAGGAAGGAAGGAAGAAAGTCTGACAGCTGGCTTTGGAAAATGTTGATGGCTGTGCATGCAACTTTCAGGCCCAGAGCAGGAACTGAATTTTTCATAGATTCTATGAAATTCATAGAAGGAACCATTATGAGCATCTGGTCTGACCTCCTGCATAACACAGGCCATAGAACTTCCCCAAAATAATCCCTAGAGCAGATCTTTTAGAAAAAACATCCTATCTTGATCTTAAAATGGTCAGTGATGGAGAATCCACTATGACTCTTGGTAAATTGTTCCAATGCTTAATTAGTCTCACCATTCAAAATATATGCCTTATTTCCAGTCTGAATTCGACTAGCTTCAACTTTCAGTCATTGGATCATAGTATACCTCTCTCTGCTAAACTGAAGAGCCCATTATTAAGTATTTGTTCCCCATGTAAATGCTTATAGACTGTAATCAAGTCACTCCTTAACCTTTTTGTTGCTAAGCTTAATTGATTGAGCTTCTTAAGTCTATCAGTATAAGGCATGTTTTTAAATCTTTTAATCTTTCTCATGGCTCTTCTCTGAACTTTCTTCAACTTATCACCATCCTTCTTGAATTGTGGGAACCAAAACTAGACATGGCATTCCAGCATCAGTCACACCAAATACAGAGGCAAAATAACCCCTCTACTCCTACCAAGACTCCCCTGTTTATGCATCCCAGGATCACATTAGCACTAACATTTTCATTATTGCAGTACAGTCCACCCTCACCTGTGATTCCTACGGTGATTTCTACAGTGTCCAAAGCTGACTGCTCAGACTCCTGGCTGCGCACCTGCATCGTCCCCTTTGAAAATCCGTCTGCACACCACTCTGGGTTCTATTTTGGCCATCTGTAAAAAAGGATGATGAGGGTGAGGTCTTGCTGTTCTGACTCCTGCAAAACTCCCTTTGAAGTCACTGTAATCAATAGGAGTTTTGCATGAGCAGGGACTATATAATTATGCCCTTATGAGGTTTCAGAATTAAAGTGTATAGAAGCCTTTTGGAAAGGAGCTATGTAAGTGCAGTTTTCCCTTCTACTTCCTTCTCATTAGGTAGTGAGTCTGTAAAAGAGGAACAAGGGGTGGGGAAACTGGGGAGAATTTTCTCTAATTAATTTATAAAACCTTGTAAAAATCAAAGTGCTTTCTTCTGCAGAATGACTAAAGAATTTAAAACCTATTTTTTGTGACAAATATTGTAATAAGAAGAGAAAATGTCACATGAATCATTGCCTGCCATGATGACTGAGAACTGTGCAAACCTAATCCAGCCTTATTACAATCCACCTATGTAATTCTGCATAGTCCCTCTCTTCAGGTTATGTCAGAGCCCTTAGCCAAAAATTAGAGAAATGTGTTAAGCAGAGGGGAAAAAACATAAAATAAGGCAAAACATACTTCTGCTTAGAAGAGGCCAAATTCTGTCATCAGGGTTCCATGGATATAGCCAGAGAAAAAAATTGGCAAAAGGTTTTCTGGAGTTACAAAAACTAATTTAAGGCCATATATTAATGTCATGACTCTCAAACTCACATGCATAGTCCCATTGAAGTAAATGGGACTATGCATGTGAGTAAGTTCTCACCATTATGAGTGGTTCACACTGGCCCTAAAAAATAGCTGAGACACAACAACAGCAAGGATGGTAATGTAAATATAGCACCTACCCTTTAGGAGAGAGATGCTGTTTGCAAAATGTCTGTGCAGCTATGGACTTTCTTCACATAAATCTTTTTCATTTATCTTAATAACTTTCAATGAAATCAATATAAATTGGAATTTTACAGTAATAATTACTGTCTGGAAAGCCAAATCATGCAAACAACTTACCACCAAGTGCAGTTGTAACTGAGGTGAGCACACCCATAGAAATCAATGAATATATTCTAGAAGCAAGCATTAGGTTCAGTAGTATTTGTTTTCAGGATCTGGCCCTTAAAGCACTTTCCAAGGTTAGAAACAATTGCCATAGAATAAAGATAATATTACATCAGCAGTTGAAGCCGTGAAGTACTTGCAATAACAGTGTGTTTTGTGATAATATTGTATACTGTGTAATACTGAAACCCGCTGAATGCTGGATGCTCCATACATTTTTCCTTATATAGGAATTATTGTACCTCATAAAACCTCGCAATATGGTTGAGAATCAGGCATATTGAGTCAATGATTTCCAGTCTGATCCTTTGTGATGCTCTCAATGTCCACTGAAGTTTATGAATGTTGAAGGCCTCACCACTTCACAGGACTGGATGTTTAGTTCTTACTCGGAACAAAGAACGTGGACCATACTTACCAGATGGGGGACTCTATTCTAGGAAGCAGTGACTCTGAAAATGATTTGGGGATTGTGGTGGAGAATCAACTGAATATGAGCTCCCAGTGTGACACTGTGCCCAAAGGAGCTAATGCATGCTGGGCTGCATAAACAAGGGAATCCTGAGTAACAGCGCAAGGCTATTTTACTCTGCATTTAGAACTGGTGCCACTGCTGCTGGAATACTATGTCCATTTCTGATGCCCACAATTCCAGAAAGATGTTCATAAATTGGGGAGGGTGTTACCTGGGGTTCTGTCAACCCAAAGCTCTTGCTAACTTTTCTCTGTGCGAGGTGGTGTGAGGAAATAAATCAATGGAGACCTGGTCATTCAACTGATAGATGGCTAGCCCAAACAATGGAACACAAGAGTGCTCTGACTTAAAGATATACTTTTCTTAGTCTCAAGCACTTACACAAGTCCTCAGCAGGTTAGTACAACACCCCGAACCCTCAATAAATACCAAAGTTTGGTGTGGCTCTCAAGTGGTACAGCAGCAGCCTTCCGATGGCCATTCTTCTGTCTGCCAATGGGAACCCTAAGATGCGTCCACGAAGAGATCCAGCTAACCCAAACAACAACACATCAATCAAAAACTTGTTAGGCAAGCAATTTCAAAAGCTAAACAAAAGGTCTCCTCAGATTACTAATTAGCCAGATATGTTCCTGCAGAGTCTGCATTTCTTGAGGCCCTAACAAACACTTCCCAGTAAGCAAATATAAATAAGGTTCTTGTTTTTCTCCCAAAACACAAACCCCAGCATGTCCAACAGAGACTTCATCAGAGAGGTGCTCAGGGTCAGACAAAGGCTGATCAAGAGTTTCCCTTTCCCTGGTCAACCAAACCCCCTTCCCTACTGTCTTAGTCATGCTAAGGCTAACAGTGCTGCACAGGCCTGCAAAAAGGCTCACTAATTTATCTGCTGTTAGCAACAAGTATGTTAATCAATATTTCACTCTTAGTAGTGGCCCCTGGCCTTTTACTGTCCACCAAAATCTCCCCGAGCAGGGGTTCAGAGAAGAGCCATGAGAATGATTAAACTATTAGAAAATATGCCTTATAGTGTAAGACTTAAGGAGTTCAATCTACTTATCTTAACAAAGAGAAGGACAAGGGGTCACTTGATTATAGTTTATAAATACCTACCTGGAGAACAAATACTTAATAACAGGCTCTTCAGTTTAGCAGAGAGAGGTATAACGTGATCCAATGGCTAGAAGTTGAAGCTAGTCAAATTCAGACTGGAAATAAGACATACATATTTAATGGTGAGAATAATTAACCATTGGAACAATTTACCAAAGGGTTGAGATGGATTCTCCATCAGTGACAATTTTTAAATCAAGATTGGATGTCTTTCTAAAATATATGCTCTAGGAGTTATTTTGGGGAAGTTCTGTGGCTTGACCTATACAGGAGAGCAGACCAGACAATCACAATGATCCCTTCTGGCCTTAGAATCTATGAATTATGATTTGTAAGTAAACAAAAAGAAAGAAGGTGAAATCAAACTATGGATCTTGGATTACTGAGTTTATTATTCATTCCAAGAAAACCTCATTGTATAATTGTGTCTCAAGGGCCTGAGGATACAATGCAATGGCAAACAAAGTGCCTCCCAAGCCTCTGGCTATTAATGGCTTTAAAGAATTGCTGTAGTTCTATTAACTTGCTATTAGCTATAAGTGAGGTTATCACCTACCTCAGCATTTTCCAAGCTGTAGGGGTGGGGGTGCCTGATTGCTGTTGGGAAGGTCTAGCAAGGAGGCATAGATAGGCCTCAATTGTTCTCCAGCATGTCAACTTTCAGTTTTAAATAAATGGCAGTAGCTGTTGTGGTTGTGAAGAAAACATTCAAATGGTCACCTGAGTGTAATTACCGATGCAGCAATGATGGCCTGAGTTTGCAGAGATCCTGACGCAACTGGTGCTAACTCAGATGCCATTGACAATACTTGAAATGTAAATGTTAACTATTTCATTGCCCATCAAAGTATGTAAGAAAAGCAACAAATTATTATATTATGGAAAATTATACAATCTGCCATATGTGATGACTCATTTTGTGTAGGCTATTAATAATATATGGTGAGGTTGAAGGGGGATGGAATTTATTTCATTTTTCCTGAAAGGGGACTTAGCTTTCAACACTTGGTGAAATGCTGGTCTAGTTACCAGCAACCAGCATCGTATCAGCAATTCACAGATTATTTATGGCAAAGCGGCCCTTATCAAGTGAATTTCCTACTCTCAGCAAAACTGTTGCAACTTTCTTTAGCACAGCTTTAATGCACTTAATTCTCTGTGATAGTGACTGATGGACTATAGCGCATCAGCTCCCCTACTCTTGAGATGCAGTTCCCAGTCGCTTTAATTCTCAAATCAGAACGGTATCCTAACTCTGCAGCAATATATAGTGTTTTTTGCATTTTATTGCTTTTGTTTTTATTAGCGCTAGAAGCTCTTTTCCCAACTGGATGAACAATCAAAGCTTCAGGATGGTTATGCTTGGGTGGCTAATCAGTGCTGCAAACTGTCTGGTTGCTTAGAGCTAGGCACGCTTTCATGTTTGGCTGAATAATTAGAATCGAATGTTTTCCTGTGAAACACGAGATACTCAGGTCCTAATTTACAAAACATTTAAAGATTGGAAGCTTGAAGGCACTGTCAAGCTCTGGAGCTCTGAATTTCCCACACCCCTGTTGCTGAAGTTTAACCTTTTAAATTAATCAAAGTTGTGAGGGAGATGTCTCTTAAATACTGGCTGTGCTCCACAGAGAGTCCATCTGTTTCAGCCAGAAAGATTAAAAACAAATCCATAAGCACAGGTGCACTTGCCTCAATCATAATAGATAGAGTAAGGAAAACTTCAGCAGCTCAAAGAAAGCCAGCTTTAGCATGAATATGTAGGACTTGTGTAGTGCATTTCATCTTCAAAGCACTTGGCAAGTATTAACTAATTTGTCCTCACTACACTCTGATGAGGAAGGGAATATCACCACGTTCTAGATTCTTCCTCTTATTCACTCCCAGTGGAGCATAAGGCGTCAACCATTCTCCTCCATTCATTTCGTTCTTGAGCGAGGCAGCAAATTTCATCCCACTTCATTCCCATGCTTTTCATTTCCTCTTCAATGGTCCTTCGCCATGTCCCCAATGGTCTACCTCTCCTCCTTCTTCCTTGTGGTGTCCATCGTAGAGCAATATGAGGGTGTCTATCAGCACCCATTCTCAACACATGCCCCAACCATCTCCATCTTCGTTGTTTGGCTTCATCCACTATGTTGTTAATGCCCGTTAATCGGCTCACTTCAACATTGGTGATACGCTGCAGCCAGTGTATGTTAAGAATTCGCCTAAGACACCTTCCTTCAAAACCCCGAAGCCGACTTTCTATCTTCTTGTTGGTCCTCCATGTTTCCGCCGCATAAAGCAACACAGAGCGGACGTTCGACCTGTAGATCTCTACCTTGGTTTTCATTTGCAAGATGGCCGACCTCCAAATGTTCTGAAGTCTATAGAATGCAGTTGCTGCAAGACCGATTCTGGTAGATATCTCCTTCTGAATATTACCATCAGCCGATATGTAACTACCAAGATATTTAAAATCGTTCACCTCCTCCAATTCTACGTCAATCAAATCTCCAGAAATTCACAAAATCGTGGGTAGTCAGCCAGAGATGCCAAATATGACAAACAGGGATCAAAGCCGAAAGGAAGTCCCTGTTTCGGTGGAGTCTCTGGTTAAACCCCAAAACAAAAAACGTTCTAGATGGACGTCTAAAAATAGCTCTCTTTTAGGGCTTCAGCATGTATGTCATTTAAACGTCTGCTTCTCTAAAGCAGGTAGAGTTTGCATGACCTGTTCAAGGCCAAGGAAGGAATCCATTTGAGAGCCATGATTAGAACACTGACATGCCAGACTCCTGGACCTGGGCAGGCCACCCTTCCTGTGTTAGGGATGGGGTCGGGGTATAGTGATGGATCACTGCTCTCTGCAGGAGGTACATTTTTCTGTAATCTAATCTATTCACCAGCCAACCTTATGTAACTATAGGGCTTCCATCACTCTGCCCTCTAGGCTTTCAATTAAATAATACAAACTTTGCAGGTTGCAGAGACTAACAAAACACAGAACAGAAACGGCCCTTAGAATGTTAGCACATGGACTTGCATACTTTTCCCAGGCTGGAATTGTTACACCCATGTGGCAACTCTAGTACGCTGAGATTCTGAGAGTTTCCAAGTAATGTTCTGGAGGCCAAGAATATGCCCTTCCCCTTTGGAATTCACGTCCCTGAGACAGAAGGACTGCACAATCCATGAGTGCTTTTGAAAGCCAGACGAAGCTGATTTGGGACCTAAGTCCCATCATATCTAAGTGTGGAGTTTAAAACACAGGGATCTATTTAGATACCGAATGTGTCTTTATCGAAACAGAAGGGATGAAATCCTAGCTGCACTAAAGTCAACGGCAGTACTACCATTGGCTTCAGTGGGGCTGGGATTTCACCCACGGTGTTAATTCTGTTCTCAGAGTCACCACAGCGTAACAGAGTGCAGAATTGGACTCAAGGGCTCTATAAATGAATGTGGAAGTAATGGAATTTATGATGATGGATGCAAATTTGTCCATCACTGCACACAATGTCTGGGATTCCTGAATAGCCAATGGTGGTATAGTCACATTAAAGAAGTTCAATCTTTAAAATAAAGGCTGGGGGGAAGACATATTTAGCACTGAACTTCAGTTTTAACTTGCAGCATCCGCTTTTATTCCAATCCTGCACCTCATATGATTGGGAACTATCACATATTGCAATCCGGGTGGTGTAGTTGTGTTATGGAAAAACATTTGCTCTAGATTAATTTTAAAACGAAGACATTTATGCTATTGTAAATCAAATTTTGACCAGGGCTTCTCTAAGGGTGCAAGGCTAGTGGTTGTAACTCCTTTTTGTTGTGTTTTTCCAAGGGATGATCCTCTCTGCTTTCTTCCCCCTCCTCAGTTAATTACACAACTGCTGTAATCTCAAAGAAGAAAAATCATAACGATAGCTGAACTACCAACGGGGATCTGAACTAGCTGTAGGTAAGCAGGTGAGCCCTTGAGGGAACTTTATTCCTTATTTCTTCAGTATCAAAATGCCAGTGGCAAGAAAATATTTGAGCTCCTCAGACAGAAAATATGTCTAGTCTGAAAGCTTTTATTGTGAATATATATGATTTTGAAGCAAACAATTTCTACCTGTTACTTACACTGGTGAGAGATGAAAAAAAGCAAAATGCCAAATCTTTAAATGTAGGTGCCAAATTAGGTACCTTAATCCACAGCTAAGCTTCTAACCTAATGGCTTGATTTTCAGAAGTGCTGACAGCATCCTCAGTTCTTGGTGAAAGTTGGGTTACTCAGCACCTACTAATCAGGCTACTAATTTAGATGCCTAACTATAGACTTAGTTGCCTAAAGTTTTCAAATTTTGGCTAGAGTCTACAGAGAGCATCTCAACTTCATGCTATAACTAGCAAACACCTGCGTGGCAAATCCCATTTGATTTTATTATTTCCTGGGTTGGGATGCTCAGTACAATTAATTGCTGATGTCTGATGCTCTAAGCAAAATGTACATCTGGATATCTGTTAATTCAGCATCTGTGGAATAGATCGAACCTGTATGAAGCACAGCCAATGATTCTGAATAGAAGATGTTAAACTGCAGTTGAAACAGTAGATGTTTTCAACTATCTGCTGTTTCATTAAAATTTCAGTATATTGCAGGGGCAAAAGGTTGGAATAATACTGCATGATATTGGATGTCAGATCAGCCAACACCCAGTGCCATATTGTATTATCGCAAAATGCAATATTATTGCAATATACTATGGCTCTGAGCTTTGGGAATGTAATAGTGCCGTTATTGTGTAGCAATTGTTTCCTTCCCTTAAGGAATCATTCAAGGTGGGCAAGTGAAGCAATATTGGCTGTTTGTCCAGAACAAGCCTGTGGCTCCTTCCGTTCTCCATTGTTCTATATATACACCAAACAGAAGTTAATGTCCATCCACTTTGCTTTGCAAAAATACCAAATAGGAGTTTCCCTATTAAAACTAATTTCTGTCTTGTCAAAACTAGCATGTGAGTCACTTGTACCCATGAGTACTTGTTTTCTGGGTTCATCCCCTTTAAGTGATCTTCCCTGCTATAGAGGCAGCTGCTACTTTATGTTAGATACAACCAGAGATCATGCAGGCATTGTATGTGCACACACACAATATCTTCAGAAAGAAAGAACACCAACAGTGTGTACACACAGAAAATAATTGCTTCTTCCTTTGTGTGATGGCCAGGTGGTGAGCAGACAGACCCAGAGTCTGCAGTCATGAGACAGGAGTCACAGTCAGCTGGGCCAGGATACCCAGATGTCAGAAGCAAGAGACAAACTGAAGATCAGAACTATGTGACAGGGCCAGGCCTGGTCAGGATACCAGGAAGTCAGAGACAGGAGACAGACTGGAGACCAGAACCACAAGTCAGATGCTAGGAGTCACGCCATGTCAGGATAGCAAGTCACAGAAGCAGGAAGCACACAGTCCAGAGCAGAATGGAGCCCAGTTGTTCAGATAACTTCCTGTTTCTGCTGCTGGCTACACTAGGGCCAGTAGGCCAATCGCTGCACTGGGACTAAGCTTCATGGTCCCAGGTAAGCAATTGTCAGCAGGTTGCCAGGTGGCAGGAGGGAGCATGGCTGCACTCATGAACCTTGCAGCTGTGGATCATGACGCTTTGCTTTATAAAGTTTGTGCTAAGGCAGTATCACTGAGTGCTGGTCCTATTACAGCGAAAATATTATCCATTGAGCAGATAGCTCTATTCCACACACACTACCCCAGTTTTGTTCAGACTTGGCCTGTAAAATGGATTGTATTTTAGCAGAATACCTTAACATCATGTTCCTGCATCTGTCCTGGCTTCAGAGTGTACAAGTAAACTTCAGCAGTGGATTAATTTCTCCTTAGGAGAGAAATAACTGAATAAGGATAGGCTGTGTCTACTACAGAGACTATGCCAGTATAACCCCATAGTACAGATGCATCCTATCCCAATGGAAGGGTTTTCTCCATTGGTGCAGAAACACTACCTCCCCAAACAAAGTTATCTGCATTGATGGAAGCATTTTTCTGTCAACATAGCTGTGTCTACATTGAGGTTTAGGTCAGCACAGCTATGTCTGTCAGGGGAGTGTTGTTTTCAGAGCCCCTGGCCTGGTGGGGAGAATGAGGGACAATGGTATGGGTTGGGTGAGGACATGGGAGAAATACATCCCCTAACATGGTGGAGAAGGGTAAAATGGAGTCCTTAGCATGGGAGAAGGGATGCACACAGAGTCCCTTGTATGGGGTGGGAGAATGGGGGAGGCTGGTATCGGTGGAGGGAAATGTGGAGCCACGTAGAGTCCCTGGTATCAGGTTGAAGAGGACAGACTGGGCTGCAGGAGTCCCTGAAATAGAAGGGGATGGGAGAGGGGCACGTCGTGAGCTTGTGGGGTGATGGAGGAAAGCAAGGAGTCCCTGGTTGTGCTATTTGTTTGGCCTACAGAAGCAACAAAGTGTATGATCTAGTTTTTTTCTAACATACACCTAGTGACCTCAGTGGAAGCTGTAGGTGCTCAGCTCTCTATAATTTAAGCCCATCGCTCCAATTAATGTTTTGAGCAAGGAGTAACACTTTCAGCACTCCAGCAAGAAACACCTCTTCCAATTCCAGCCAGACTGAATCATAGAATCATAGAATCTCAGGGTTGGAAGGGACCTCAGGAGGTCATCTAGTCCAACCCCCTGCTCAAAGCAGGACCAAACCCAACTAAATCATCCCAGCCAGGGCTTTGTCGAGACTGACCTTAAAAACCTCTAAGGAAGGAAAAAGGTAATAATTGGAGATATACCAATCTCCTAGAACTGGAAGGGACCTTGAAAGGTCATCAAGTCCAGCCCCCTGCCTTCACTAGCAGGACCAATTTTTGCCCCAGATCCCTAAGTGGTCTCCTCAAGGATTGAACTCACAACCCTGGGTTTAGTAGGCCAATGCTCAAACCACTGAGCTATCCCTCCCCCCAACAACTGGTTGTTGTATCTATTGTGAATTGAATAGAAGCATCAATAAATGCAATACAAACTTAGGAATACAAGAGGGAGCCTGGGAAAGATCACTAGGAAGAGAAAAGAGAATGACAAGATGGTGGAAAGTTAGTACCTATTCTGAGTTAACTGAAATAAGGAATCCAGCTTGATCCTACTGCCTGTTTGCTTGCTTATTTCAGCAAATTCTTCTTTCACACATAATCTGACTCCAACTGCTGTGCAAAACCTCTCACTCCCAAGAGCACGCTTTGGCCATGTTGCTTGGGGTGTGGCCTGGGTTTCCTTTGTTCATCTGCTCTGCAACACGTAAGACCAAAACTCCCTTGAGTTTAATGAGCACAAGAACTGACATGTCAGCTGATAAACTACTCATTACAGTTGCACGTAAGAGGAAATGGAGGACCTTTGAGAACTAATAAACCTACTCTCAGAGAGACACGGGCATTTCAAATCAGGTGGACTGCAATGAATTTACTCTTTTCACATTATCTCATTTGTTACTCTTCTAACATGTTACAAAATAAAACCATTCTGAGTGTGTACATATATATGAATACGTGTTTGTGAGTGTGTGTACAGAGAGAGAGAGAGAGCGCATTTTTCAGCGTGGGTATGCCCATTTGGACACCCTTTTTGGCACTTAGACTAGCTTGTAACTATTCATTTACATATCCATGTGCCAATGGGAATGTCTGAATGTGAGATCCAGAGGTCCTTTAAGACATGCTTTGGAAAGTTGGGCCACTGTGCTAGTCAACTAGACGACATCATCATCATGTTCCTATTACGCCTCTGGCGTTTAGGGCAGTGACGAAGCTCCTCCACTCCTGTCTGTTTCTGGCAAGTCTTTCAAGAGTTCCCCGCTATGCCCCAGGTTTTTCAGCTTGGCTTCCACAGCTCTTTGCCATGTTGTTTTCACGCGGCCTCATTTTCACTTGCCTTCAGCTGTCCATCTTATTGCTACTTTGGTGATGGAATCAGTTTCCATCCGAAGCACATGACAGATCCATCTCCAACGCCTCCTGGCAATGATGGTGTTCAGATCCTCTTGGCTGCACTGTGTTTGAGATTGTCAGGGCCAAAAGATACGGAGGATTTTTCTGAGGCAGGTTGTATGGAATGAAGATAGTTTGGACATGTCAGACTTTCTTATTCCCCAGCATTCTGCACTATAAAGTAGTGTTGAAAGTACGCACCTCTGACAAATCTTGAGTTTGGTTTTGGTGTTGTATTTTGATGATTTCCCGACTGTATTTAAGCTCCAGAAGATGTTCCTGGCTTTACTGATTTTGTTCCAGATCTCTTGGCTTGTTCCACCATCATGGCTGATGGTGCTGCCCATGTATGTGAATGTTTCTACATTAGTGAGAACACGATCCTCTATCCGTACTGGTGATAGTGAGGCAATATTAAAGGTCATGATATCTGTCTTATTGTGGTTGATTTTCAGTCCAATTTGCTGGCTGAATGTGTTGAGTCGAGTTGTTTTTTCTTGTATATGGTGTTGGGTATGTGATAGGAGAGTGACATCATCTGCAAAGTCCAGGTCTTCAAGGGATGAGAAGAGCGTCCATTTAATGCCTCTTGGCACGTTTTCTGTTGTACGCTGCATTACCCAGTCGATGGCAATGTTGAAGAGGATTGCAGACATGACACACCCCTTATGTATTCTGTTTTGACTTCAAAGCTGAGTTCACTGTGATCAACGTGCATGTAAAGTTGAAATAGAAGCTTTTGATGACGTTGATTATATGGAAAGGAATTCCATACGCCCACAGGCCGGTCCTGTGAATGCTATCAAAACCTTCACAAAGTCTGTGAAATTTATGTAGAGTTGCCCTTGCCATTCTAAGCACTGTTCTATTATGTTTGACCTCCCAATGTGCCTTGCTATACTGCTCGTGGTATTTGTCCTTTAGCTTCTGGGATTTTGTGTCTAAAACTTTTTTCTTCAGGGCTCGTCTGGTTTCTACAGCATTCCATGTGCTGGGTGTAATCCAATCCTTTCTTCTCTTCTGCCTGTAGCCTAGCCAGGCTTCACTGCTCTGTTTATAAATTGCTGTTACATTGTCCCACTTAGAATCATAGAATCATAGAATCTCAGGGTTGGAAGGGACCTCAGAAGGTCATCTAGTCCAACCCAGGGCCACCCAGAGGATTCCGGGGGCCCGGGGTCTTCGGCAGCAGGGGGGCCCTTCTGTTCCTGGAACCGCTGCCGAAGTGCCCCGAAGACCAGCGGCGGGGGCCCCTCCGCCGCCGAATTACCGCCGAAGCGGGACCCGCCGCCGAAGCGCAGCCCGGTCTTCGGTGGTAATTCGGCGGCGGGGTGCCCCGCCGCGGGTCTTCGGGGCACTTCGGTGGCGGGTCCCGGAATGGAAGGGTCCCCCGCCGCCGAATTACCGCCGAAGACCGAGCTGAACTTCGGCGGCGGGTCCCGCTCCGTCTTCGGCGGTAATTCGCTGGCAGGGGGTCCTTCCGCTCCGGAGCAGAAGGACACCCCCCCCCGCCGGCGAAGACCGGGAGCGGCAGAAGCTCCTGCGCCCGGCCGCACAAGAGTTTGCCGGACACCCCGGAGCGAGTGAGGGACCCCGCTCCAGGGGCCCTGAAAAACTCTGGTGGGGGCCCCCGTGGGGCTCGGGGCCTGGGGCAAATTGCCCCTCTTGCCCCCCCCTCTGGGCGGCCCTGGTCCAACCCCCCACTTCTTGTTGATCTCCTCATCTGCACTCCCCTCCTCTTCATCAAGATCTGCAAGTGCTTGAAACCTGTTCTTTAACTGCAGAACGAAGGCTTTCTGTACTTCAAGAGACTTTAGCTTGTCAATATCATAACATCTATGTCCCTTGTTTGGTGGACCCACACTTCTCATTTTTAGCTTGATGGAGGCTGCCACAAGGTGGTGGTCGCTGCCAACATCTGCACCCCTTCTCACTTTCACATCTGTCAGTGAGCGTCGCCATTTGCCATTGATCACGATATGTTCAATCTAGTTCTTATCTCTGCCTTTTGGAGAACACCATGTCAGCTTGTGAATTTCACGATGTTCACATAGGGTTCCACCAATGACTAGGCCATTCATATTACAGAAATCAACAAGTCTTTCTCCATTTTCATTCATAGTGCCACACCCATGTCATCCCATTGCTCTGTCATTGTTTGTGTTGTCCTTACCAATCTTGGCATTCAGGTCTCCCATGACAATAGTTAGGTGGTGGCATGGTACTTTCTCTAACTCCGCCTGTAGGGTAAGGTAAAATTTGTCCTTTACTTCTTCATCACTGTCATTTGCCGGAGCAGAGCACTGAATCAGGGTGATATTATGTTTTCCTTTCAGTCTGGCTCTCAAAAGTCTGCTGCTGCTGGATTTCCATTCAAGCAGGGAATGTTCCACTCCCTTTTTCAAAAGGATGGCAACACCTCATGGTGTTGTCCATCATCCCATCCAGAAAACAGCAAAGTTTTTCCTGAGGCTATTGTTAATTTTTCTGATCCTGTCCATCTGCTCTTGCTGACACCCAGGATGTGTAAGCTGTAGCGTGTCATCTCTGCTGTGACCTGAGCTAGCTTCCCTGCTTCATACATTGTCCGTACATTCCAAAAACCAAGTTTTTGTCTTGGTGTTGAGCACTTCAGTCTTCATGCCAGTTGCTACCTTTTGGCTTTCACCACTGGCAGGCATATGGGTCATTGACTCCTGAAGGTCATCACACACAGTAATGGTCAATTTCTCCGTTGCTGTTTCCATAACATATTTTGTTTTTTACAGGACAGGGTTGTTAGCCCTGTGCCTAACCCCCAACCTGGAGGACCAGGGTGTCTGTTTTGTCTGGCCCCTCGCCCACAGACTAATCCAGCATGGTTGAACCTACCAGGAGCAAAAAGCCTCCGCTGACACAGACTCTGGGGATCATTAGAGCATGCAAGCTGTCCCGCCATGACAAGGCACGGACACCAGAGGACAGCAACTAGACATAGTGGACACAAATTCATTTCAGGCTCAAGAGGAAGCAGCTTTCATGGAAGATACCAAAAGTTGCTCTACTTCAAAACTAGGGGTGAATTTGAATCAGTATCACTAAATCCTTTGCAATAATGTAGGTACACAGAAAAAATAAACATCTTTCTGGAGTTTTAGCATCTATCTAATGTTTTTTATTTGAAAAGAAATAGTTTTAAATTAGTTGAGGTATTCAGAGAATTAGAGCATTCATTTTCTTAAAATAGTTGAACTTTAAAGTGAATCTGCTTCTTTTGTTTTAATAGAGATGGGCTAACTTTTCAAATTTCAGACACCTATAGTTCTAAACAATTTTCATTTGCGTCTTGGAAAATATATACTTTGCGATCTACTTGCTCTACTATTAAATTTTTATGTAACTAGGCAACTGGCACACTTCCATCTCTCTCTCTCTCTCAGCCTCTCTAATGTATTAGCACTGCTTTCACATGGTTACTTTGCCTGATAAATCCCTCTTTGCAGAACTTGCATTTGCATTCTCTGAGATGGGCAATATCATGCCATGACATTAGAAAAGATAAGCATTTATTTTAAGTAAATGCTATTAAAATACATTTTGTTATTATGAGCGTTATTTAGGAAATTGCTTTCATTGTAGCTTTCCTTTTTATGATCATATTTCTGTTATCAAGAATTGTCTTATCTCTGTCTTCTCCTCTTACATTTTTGTTATGTTTAATTTTTTCCTCCCACTATTACAAAAAATGGAAAAGTAGAAACAGAAGCCAGGAAAATAAAACTACTTTTGAGAGTTCTCTGTGTTAATGGCCTTATGCCATACAAATGAGGAGCTCTGCTTAAAAACTGACATTACACCATGGCTCTTTGATCTTAAACTTACATAGTACTTTCACTCAGACCGACCCCGAAGTGAGGTAATGCACTTGTTACAGGATATATGAATCACCTCACCCACCAGTGAAATGTAGCCACCATTGGGGAGGACAATAGAAAACGTTCAACCGTGTAGAGCAATGCTATTCAACAGTGTAGAGCAAGTGAAGACTTCTGTTTCCAAATGAAACTAAAGTGGAAATAGAGGGGGTAGGGGGAATTGTACTTCAATTAGCCAAACTGGAATCTGTCCAGAACAATGAGATTAATATCTTTAATCTTGCCAAAAGTGCTGTGAGATGTTTATAATGACCACAAGTCAGCATGACTAAGGTTTTACATTACCTACAAAAGACAGCCCGTTTAGTGGTAAACATTTCTTAGCACAATTCTGGGATGTTAGTTCACTGATTCAGAAGGAAGAGGGCAATCTACTTTAACCTCTTCCTACAGCACCCATTTTTTTCCCAAGAGGTCACCCATCTAAACGCCCTCCATAGTTTATGAGAACAGAGGAGATCAAAGCTTGCAGTAGCATGGCTGTGTCTCTCCCTAATGAAATCAGCCAGGCCATCAATTATGAGGATGGTGAGTTGTTATTCCTTCTGGTAATAATGTTGATGCAGCTGTACCCAGTCTCTGATACCAATCTTAGATTTCCTCTGAAATGCTATGCTCTTAGTGCTGCTAATAAAAATATCCCTTAGGGAAATACTTGTAAAAGCATAACATGCTATCTTCACATTCAGAGCCACGTACTTTTACTACTGCCACTTAAGACAATACATTACCTATGATGAATACTCCAGTTAAATAAAATTTAAAAGATGTGTTATTAAATGCATTGAGACTGAATTTTGAAGTACAATATCTGTGCTGATTTCATTACTGGTTTTCTCCTGGAGGTCAAAATCAGTAGGAATAAAATGAGGAGGAGTGAAATGTAGAATTTTTCTCCAGTCTTTCAAAGTGTGGAGTTTTTCCTCATCCTGATGGGCATGAGGCTTTGGGAAGAAAGAAGGTATGTGTATTGCCTAATTGACATGACAGTGAGACACCACTTTTGTGAGAAACTTCTGATGGGGACACAACTAAACCTTGTCCTTAAAGAAGACCATATACGGAGGTCCAGACATAAGAGCACATAGTTCATCTGCTCTCCTGGCTGAAGTAATTGCCACCAAAAAGCTACATTGTAGGATGTAGCAAGGAACTAGTAGTTAGAGGTTCAAAGGGAGGACCCATTAGTTTTGACTACACCAGGTTTAAGTCCCATGGGGGAATAGGATACTCTACCTGAAAATATAACTCTTCCAGATCCTTCAAAAACCTGATTGATACAGAACTGGAAAAAAATAGAATGACTATCAGTTGAAGAGTGGAAAGCAGAGAGAGCTGCCAAATGGACCTTGATGGAACTAATGGCCAGATCTTGTTATTTTAAGAATACCAGATAGTACAGAATATGTTGTATTGGAGACTGGACTGGGGCAACCCCTTTCTCCTGGGACCAGGTGGATAATCTCTTCCACTTCTCCAAGTAAGGAGACCTATTATATGGCTTTCTACTGTTTAAAAGTACATTTTGAACCCCCCTGGAAAAAAACTCTTCCTGTTAGCCTCGGAGCATCCAGGCTGTCAGGCAGAGGGTCTGCAGGCTGCAGTGGAGGAGACAACCATGGTCCTGAGAGATTAGCTCTGGGTCTGGTGGCAGTGGAGCTCTGTTCAAGAGGGATAGCATAGTGGAAAATCAATGTTGTTGATGCTATGCTGAGGCTATGAGTATGACTCGAACATGGTCCCGCCTGATTTTCCACAACACTCTGGATACGAGGAGAATTGGAGGAATTGAATACAGGAGCTTGTCTGACCCAGGAAACAGGAAAGTGTCTGTGAGAGTTCCTGGGCTCTGACCTGCTTGAGAGTAAAACTGATGACACATCCTGCTGTCTTTTATTGCCAACAGGTCTATATGGGAGTCACCCTAACTGGAAAATGAATCTGGCACAGAGACCACTTGGATAACCAGCGAAAGATCTGCTTACATAGTCTTCCAGATTGTTCTGCATGCAGGGGCGGCTCTAGCCATTTCGTCGCCTCAAGCACGGCAGCACGCCGCGGGGGGCGCTCTGCCAGTCGCTGGTCCCGCGGCTCCGGTGGACCTCCCGCAGGCATGCCTGCGGATGCGCCACCGAACCTGCGGGACCAGCGGACCCTCCACAGGGACGCCTGCGGGAGGTCCGCCGGAGCCGCCTGCCGCCCTCTCGGCGACCGGCAAAGCGCCCCCCGCGGCATGCCGCCCCAAGCACACGCTTGGCATGCTGGGGCCTGGAGCCGCCCCTGTTTGCATGCATGGAAGGCAAGAGGCTTTGAGGTTGATTGAATTGGCAAGGCAAGAGTCCTGCTGCCTGACTGCCTCTTAACAGAGTCAACCAAGCCTGTCCTTGTCTGTTCACAAAGAATGTGGCTGGGTATTATCTGTAAGCACAAGCAGATTTCTTCCTTTGACATGGGATAGGAAGGCTTGACAAGCCAGTCAAATGACTGCATCTCACTGCCATTTCTATGCACAGTTAACTCTCTAGGAAAAAGAGAGAGCCTGGAGCACTGGGCCTGAGAGCTGAGCCTTGAACCACA
This sequence comes from Mauremys mutica, assembly GCF_020497125.1. Lineage (NCBI taxonomy): Eukaryota > Metazoa > Chordata > Testudines > Geoemydidae > Mauremys > Mauremys mutica. Next base: position 34,492,355 of record NC_059073.1, on the reverse strand, counting down.
GGCAGTGAACCAAAGTTAGGCCATGTATTAAAGTAGATGTTTACAAGTTCACTATATGACCTTGGCAAAAGTATTGCTAGTGTGGCTAAAGCACAGGCACTCCTAAGAAGCAACAGATACTGGGAATGTGTGAGAACACACTGCAAAAGATTAGGTGGGGGACATCCTGGCCTAACGCCAGATAAGAGGGTCTACTAGAAGTAATGAATAGGGATGTTGAGATACCTGGATCATGAAACAAGGGGAGGTAACAAGCAGATGTCATGAAATTCATAAAATATGAGAATTGATTGTCTCCATCTATAAATATTGGGGTGCCTCACTTTAACTCTTTGTGTGGCATTGGGGACAGCAGAAATTCCCACTGCTGCCTGAGCCATTCTTTGCCACAGGGCACTCAGTGTTAGCCTATCTGTAGCTCCTATGGGGTGCTAGGATTGTGTCTTGAGGGTAATAAACTGGCCAAGTGCCTTTGTCACCAAACCGTGATGGTGGTCCTTCTTTCTGGGTAGTACTATTGAGGTCTGCTGAACCAACTATCTGTACAGGGCTGGGATAGCATACATAGAGTGCAAACATGCACCTAACTATCAAACTCTGTGTATACCATAAACCTTTCATCTGCAGAGAACCCAGGTGAGTTCCCCAATTTAGGGGAGAAGCATCTGTACCTAGGCTTAAAGATGGCTGAGGAGGAGCAAATGAACCCCCCCACACATACACACACTTTAAGAGTTTGTCCACCAGTCTAGAGAGGCTAAGATCTGAAAGTACACTGAAGCTAGCCATCCTCACAGCTTGCTGAGATACAGCCTGGCGTACCAGACTGTACAAGTGCATGAGGCCAAATGCCACAAAAGCTGGAGGCAATTTCACACTATCATGATACGATAACTCTTGTAAGCAGAGTCAGGATGAGCTCTACCCTGACATCTGGTGGTGAATTATGGGGAGTGTGGAAAGGAATTTCAGGTATTTGCATTGGCACACCCACCCCGCCTAGCATGGCCCATGGCAGCCTGGGATGGTTATTTTGACAGCTCTGGGATCCCCAATTTCTTTGTTATTGGGGCAGGAGAAATAAAGTGTTGTCACCCTGATTATGTGAATGAGGAACTATGAGACTGCTTTATGACAGAGATGTCTCACTATCAATTATGTAGCACTTGCTAGACAAGGGATATGGGTGCCAAAACTCTGTGAATTGAGAGAAGGTGGGGATTGGTATGTGTACCTGATGGTATGGGCCTCTTTTGAGGGCCTGGAACACCAATTGCACATCCTCCTCTCTCCACTGTTGAAGAGCAGAGCTAATTTTGAATCCATTAAGAGTCCATCTAGAGGCTGCTGAGCTGAATTCACGTTGGGCCAATGGTGCACCAGCACTGGGGCTCCCCTACTACAAGCTGAAATCACAAAGAGCTAAACTTACTGAGCTGAGATCACTGAGTGCTATGTTAACTAGTGGGGGGTGGGGGCGGGAGCCTGAAGTTCTATTGCTAAGCGGCTGGCAGAGCGGAGCAGTTTGCAGCACGTTGGAGCAGCCCATGGAGCAAGTGAGCAGAGCCAGTCAAATGGAGCGGTTTGCGGGGATGGCTGGAGCGGCTCACGGGTCGGCTGGAGGAGCGGCACAGCTGGTGGAGTAGAGCCGGTCGTGGTGAAGGCTGCAGCAGAACTCCATGGAGAGGCGGAGCAGATGGCCCCAGCCCACGTAAGGTGCCCCTTAACACCCTGTGTGTGCCCCCCCATTTCCACCCAGGCTGGGGGGCGGTAAAACTCTACAGATTTTGTACTCTGGGGTGGCACTGACCAGAGACAGAGACTTTTGGGTTGTTGGACTTTGGGATGATTGGACTTAAGACCCTAAGGGGGAAAGGACATTGCCAAACATACTTGGAGGTGGGTTTTTTGCTTATGGTTTGTGTTATAATCCTGTTTGTGGTGTTTCTCCAACGTGATGCCGCATTGTTTCCCTCCTTTATTAAAAGGATTTTGCTACACTCAGACTCCGTGCTTGTGAGTGGGGAAGTATTGCCTGCTAGAGGCGCCCAGGGGGGTGGTATGTAATTGTCCCAGGTCACTGGGTGAGGACTCGAGCCGGTTTTGCATTGTGTTATTGACACGGAACCCCTGGATACTGAACCTGGCCCTTGTTGCTGCCAACTCAGAGAGGCAAAAGGGTTACACTCTTGAGGTCTAAAGTAATGCCAAGTATCATCCATCCTTGACTGAGGATGCCTTGGCTTCCATAGCATCCATGACCACTCCTATAAATTCCATCTTTGACACAGGAGACAGGCTAGACTTCACTGGTGATAAGCAGTCCTAGAGCGTGAAGGTGGATTGTAGGGAGAGACACGCTGGACAGCACTTGGTCTGGGATCAGCTTCTTATCAGCCAGTCGTCCAGGTAGGGAAATACTTGTACTTCTGACTTCCTCAGGAAAGCTGCTATCACCGCGGGGATGGCTGGAGTGGCTCACGGGTCGGCTGGAGGAGCGGCACTTTGTGAAAATCCATGGAGCTGTAGTTTTGGTGAATTGCCACATGGAAATACACAACTTTCAAGTCAAGGTCAGCATGCCAGTCTCCATAATCCAGAGAAGGAATAGAGGAAGACAGTGTCTTCAACTAAAACTTTATTTTCTTCAGATGTTTGTTGAGCTGTTGCAGGTCTACATAGGTCTGAGACCTCCTTTTGTTTTGAGGATTAGAGAGTAATCCCTTCTCTCTGTATAATGAGGAACACCCTCTATGGTTCCCAACAGGAGAAGAGATTGCACCTCCTGAAGGAGAACCTCCTCATGAGAGTGGTCCCTGAGGAGGGACGGGAAAGGGAGGTGGGAATGAGGGATAGAAATAAATTGAAGGGTGTATACCAATACCACTGTGCTTAGGACCCACTGGTCTGAAGTGATGAGGGACCAGGCATTTAGGAAATGGGATAGCTGGCTGGCAAACAGAGGGACTGGAAAGGCTGGCATTGCAGAAGCTGGCATGCTGTCATTGACGAACACATCAAAAGGTTTACTTAGCACTCTCAGATTGTCTAGATGAACTAGGAGCTACAGCAGAAAAAAGGAGGAGTTGGACTTCTTCTATAATCTCTGATTTTTTCTCACTAGGTCCTGGTGAGAAGGCATGAGAGCAGGATAGCAGTGTGGCTGCAGAGAACAAAACTGCTTTCTCCTTTGGGGCAAGTGTATAAATGCCCAAAGAGTTACGTGTCACTCTGTATTCCTTCAGGCTGTGATTTGTCATTAGTTTGCTCAGAGACGATAGATGACCTCCCAAAGGGCAGGTCCCATATGGTCTGTTGGACCTCTGGAGGGAGACCTAATGAGTGAAGGCATGAACATGTACTATTGTAATGGCCAATGCCACGGTTCTAGCTGCAGAGTTAGCAGCATCCAAACCCACTTGAAGAGAGGTTCTTAACACTAATTTACCTTCATCTACCATCATGAGAAATTCACGTCTCGTATCCTCTTGCAGTGTCTTTAAATTTTAATATACTGTCCCAAAGGCTAAAGTTATAGTGCCCAGCAATGCCTGCTGGTTAGCAATCCTGAGCTGTAGGCCAGTGTCAGAAGAATAGCATGGATGTGCAAAAACAATTTAATTAGTGTGGTTGCTGTACGTTGATGTAATGTATGTCAACTTGTAATGTAAACTTACCCGCAGTGTCTACATTGACACTACATCAACCTAACTACATTAACATTAATTCTACAACTTTTGTGAAGGTGGAATTATGAAGTCGGTGGAGTGGGTGAGTTACAACAGTGGAGTTACATTTTAGTGTAGACACTTACATAGGTCAACACAAGGTAGCTTATGTTGACCTAACTCTATTATGTAGACCAGGGCTTACTGGAAGGGAAACAAGCTATACCTGTATAAGCACCTTTGTATCGATATAACTGCGTCCACATGAGGGCTTGTACAAGTATTACTATATCAGTTTAAAAAAATTCTACTCCTAACCAACATTGTTACATTGGTACAACTGTGGAGTGTTGTTCAACAGATCTATTACATTTTATAATTTTTTTAGTAATTGTTAATTTTAAAATGTGTCACATTACACAGACACTGAGTCCCATTTATAGCTTAATTATACTTATGTGTTCCTATTATACTCATTCTAAAATCTCTTCTCAAATCCTGATGGTCCTTATTCAATAGCTCAGCGTCCTTTCTACTTTCTTATATCTTCAAACTTCTTCTGCCACTTACTCATGCTTTTGAAGCTGCAAACAAATACCATATACCTTCCTTTTTCAGATCCCAACAACCACTCAATCCCTCCTTAAAAAATGTATTCAGTCACAATCTATCTGTGTTAATTTTAGCTTAGTGGGTCATCATGTTACCGCTACTCATTTTGAAAAACATCTGCTAAGAATTGAATGAACAGTAATATAAATTCTGCTCTAAAGCCATCTAGTACCTGAAAACGAAAGGTTTCTTTCACACAAATGAAGGGCTGAGGTACAACACTGCAGCTATATCCTTTGGATCACAACACATGCAATAGAAATCAATTCTGTTTTCCTTTCATTGCTACAAAACACAAAAGCTAAGGCTCAGTTTCCCCTTTTCGTTTTAACAAAAGGAAAACAGCCCACAAGGACCTTTAGTAGAGCCACAAAAGGATGACTACAAATCTGATGCTTCTAGGAGATGAAAGATCTTTGCTCACAAAGCTCTCTCCTTTGTGCTTCCTTTCAGGTCTAGATTGATCTCCTTCTGCCTGTGCCCTTAGGGTTTTTTGGCACTCCATACCAGGAACAAAAAGTCTTCCTAGGCAAATGAAATAATTTATGATCAATAACAAAAGATGCCTTCAGCCTTACAAAAAAAAACTTTCCATAGCTTGGTTTGTTGCTAGTAACAGGACACAAAAGTTTTATACTCCAAATTTGACCTTCCTTAAAATTGTTATGCTCTAATAGGAGAAAGGCAAAATTTGGTGTTACCTGTGAGTTTTCATTCTAGGACCCTCCATCTCAGACAGGCTTCACAATGGGCTCTTCCTCATCTCTGTGGCAATGGGGGACAGGCCAGTTCTTTTTCTCAGCACCTGGACTTAAGACTGCCCCCACAGGAAGAGCTCTCCAGAATAATAATTTCCAAAGCTTAAAAACACTAATTATATAAAAAATTCTAAGTGCTATTCAACTCAAACCTACTATGGGAAGAAAATCCAAGGGAAAAAGGAGTTCAGGAGAGCTGACAGTTTCTCCAAGAGACAATATTAAAGGCACAACAGTGCACTGTCCCAGTTTGAAGGAGAAAAAGAAAAATAGTAAGAGGCCAATATGATTCCATCAGGAGCTCTTTAATAACCTAAAAATCAAAAAGAAATCCTACAGAAAGTGGAAACATGGAGAAATGGCTAAGGATAACTACAAAATAGCACAAGCATATAGGGACAACATCAGAAAGGCTAAAGGCTAAAATGAGTTACACCTAGCAAGGTTCCTTCCAGCCTACGTTTTTATGATTTTATCATTCTACGCTCCCTCCCGCTGGGTCCAGGCTGAGCAGGGATCAACTGCACAGAATGAGTAAGCTGGAGCCATCAGACTCATTGTGACTCATTGATATCAGAGCTCTCACAGGACCTGCCACCTTTCATGTCCACTGAAGCCTTGCAGGTAAAAGAGCCTGGGGTAAGAGAATGGTTTCCTTCTTCAACCACCTCAGCACAGACCTTGCCTGAATCATAGACTCATAGAATATCAGGGTTGGAAGGGACCTCAGGAGGTCATCTAGTCCAACCCCCTGCTCAAAGCAGGACCAACACCAACTAAATCATCTCAACCAGGGCTGTGTCAAACCGGGCCTTAAAAACCTCTAAGGAAGGAGATTCCACCACCTCCCTAGGTAATCCATTCCAGGGCTTCACCAATCTCCTAGTGAAAAAGTTTTTCCCAATATCCAACCTAAACCTCCCCCATTGCAACTTGAGACCATTACTCCTTGTTCTGTCACCTGCTACCTCTGTGAAAAGTCTAGATCCATCCTCTTTGGAAACCCCTTTCAGGTAGTTAAAAGCAGCTATCAAATCCCCCCACTTCTCTTCTGCAGACTAAATAGTCCCAGTTCCCTCAGCCTCTCCTCATAAATCATGTGCTCCAGCCCCCTAATCATTTTTGTCCTTCCGCTGGACTCTTTCCAATTTTTCCACATCATTCTTGTAGTGAGGGGCCCAAAACTGGACACAGTACTCCAGATGAGGCCTCACCAATGTTGAATAGAGGAGAATGATCATGTCCCTCAATCTGCTGGCAATGCTCCTACTTATACAGCCCAAAATGCCATTAGCCTTCTTGGCAACAAGGGCACACTGTTGACTCATATCCAGCTTTTCATCCACTGTAACCCCTAGGTCCTTTTCTGCAGAACTGCTGCCTAGCCACTCGGTCCCTACTCTGTAGCAGTGCATGGGATTCTTCTGTCCTAAGTGCAGGACTCTGCACTTGTCCTTGTTGAACCTCATCAGATTTCTTTTGGCCCAATCCTCTAATTTGTCTAGGTCCCTCTGTATCCTATCCCTACCCTCCAGCGTGGTGAATGGTGGCTGAGAACAGGAATGTCTAATTTCTTCCTCCCCAACACTTTGGGGACATTGCATTGCCCGGAGATTCAGGAGGCTCCATTGGAACTTTCCTGCTTGCTCTGCAAGCTCTGGGAAGAAGTGTCCAATGCCTAGGAGATAGGTGGGAGGGGAAGGTTACAAACTTACCCCTGCTCCTTGCTACTGATTCTGTGCTGCTCTCAATGAAAGGAGCTTCTGTGTTGGGTGTAAAATTGGGTAGGGGAATACTGAGGCAATGTTACACATAAGTGTTACACTCCTCTTCTTCCTGCACCTCAGCTTAATCATTTGCTGAAGCACATGCCAGAGTTCTGTCTTTTCAGAAGCATTACACAGAGTTAAAACTTTAGGGCTATTATATGTGAAAGCCTGGTAAATAGATATTAATAGTTCCAAATTAGCTTCAAAGAGAGAGAGATCCATACACTTTCTTAGTAAAACAAACATTTAATACACACAAAATATTCTTGTATGTAAAATATTGTAAATAGCATTTAGAATACTATAAACCACCTTTAAACAAGACCTATTAGACAGTAAATCTACTAGTGTTCCTCAGATACTTTCCCATTTTGTTGCTATTATATATATTCAAATATAATGGTTCAACGTAACATTCTATACTTATATATTTGAGTGTGCACACAGTCACATTCCTTTCTGATCCCCTTTCAGAGATGATTTCTCACGACTTCCATACACCAAACACTTTAGTCCAAGACGAGGTGGAGTGTGAAACTACCCCACACTAGCCGGCTGCAAGCTAACTGTCCATGTGGACCCTGCTGATGCGCATTAACAGTTTTTTTTAAAATTAGATCAAAGCACATTAATGAACCGTTACTGCATGTCAGCAGGCTCTACCCAGACACTTTGCAGCAGGCTAATGCGGGGTAGATTCACACTCCCGCTTGCTGCAAACTGGATGTTTGTGTAGAGAAGCCCTCTGTCTTTGTACCGTGGTCCTAATATGTAGCCTGTGACATGCAGGCTCTTCGGAGCTTGAGAAGAATGGCAGCATCTCAGTCCTTTCAAACATTTTGAAACCCTGTCTGCAAAGAGTCTGGAAATTTCCACAGCTAGCCGCATTCCAGCCACACTGACCAACATTTTGCAATTAATCTGAAGGAGAATTGTGGTGGTACTTAGATTGCTAATAAATCCAAGAAGGAAGGAAAGTCCCAGCTGCATCATGACCTCCCTTTTGGGACGGGGACTAGCTAGAAACCTCTTTAATAATCTGAAGAACCCACACACACACACACACACAAACACACCATTAGTGTGTATTGAGGCCGTGTTGTAATAGCAGGGGAGAGAAAACCTACGGAGTTTATGTCAAAATTCTGAGTACTGGGGGCAGTCCCCCCCCCTCTCCCTCCCCATGTGGGTCTGGCTCAGAGAACGCATGGGTGTTCCCCTCTAGGGTTGGGTCACACTATATGGTTTGCAGGTGGTGTTCCTCCTGTTTGCAGGATCTGAGCTGAGTATAGGGGGCTGTGGTCACAGTATTTAGGAACAGGGTGCCTTCCAGCAGCAGGATCTGAATGCATGGAGGGTAGCTGGGACATTTCCCTGTTCCCAGGGTCTGGTACTCAGGAGGGCATTCCACAGGAGGCACCATCACAGTTTGTTTTGTGGGGGGAGGGATGGAGTGCTACAGTGCTTCCCGGCAAGCACTGCTTAATGGCAGGCCCTAGAGGGTGTCACTCCCTCCCCAGTCAGGCCAGACCCTAAATTCTGGGGTCCCAGAAGGGGACAGCAGAGCAAAAAAAGCTATCTCCTCCCCCCACACCCCTAGCACAGGGGCAGTATTTTGGAGCAGTACTCCCTTCCTCCTAGATGCTGCTGCTGCCTCAGTCAAGATGGGTCCCCCCAAGGAGTGCAACCCTGGGCTCCCCTAACCCACTCTATCCCTGACACCCCAATCAGGTCTGGCTCCCCCACAGCCTGAGAGTTGCCCCTCCCAGTCAGCTGTATCCCCAAGTTCCCCTTTTCTGGTCCCCCCCACCTCTTGAGTGGCTCTCAGGGACCCCCCTGTTCTCCCAGGGATCTTCTCCCTGCACCTAGTGCACATACCCCTAGACTTCCCCTACCCGCCCCCCCCACTCTGCAGGGATCCCTCTGTGTTCTCCTTGCCCCCAGGGCTGGAAGTTTGGTGTCAGACTCATTTCCCCTGCCCCCACCAGGTTCCCTTCCCCCCGAGACAGCAGCCAAGACCCCCTGGAGAGCCAGGCACAATGTGTGGAGAGTCCATTTCTCACCCAGCACCTGGCTCCACACATCCCAACCTTCTGGCTTCAGCAGCACCAGGCTGACATGCCCAGCAAATTGACACACACCCCCTTCCTCTTCCCAGCCCAAAGCAATAGACTGGAGTGGCAGGGGCCGAGCTGGAGAGGGATCATTGCTGTTGTGGGAGATAACATTACATTGGCAGATTTTTCTTGTAAACAGGGATCTCCTTGACATAGCGGGTGACTGAGTCAGTCTGATTCCAGCCCTTGGGTTAATAGTTGACCTCTCTTTGCAGTTTCACCAAGAACTGAGATCTGTAATCACTACCCAAAGTGGTGCAGGAACTGGGACCCAGCCCTCCCGGCAGACATCTGTATGGATCAGCTGCTGAGTCCACAGGTTGTTTAACTCCTATATTTATAACCTCCCATAAACACACACTCCACCAAGCAGCACCCTTGACTCACCTCTCAGAGTGTAACTGGGTGTGACCCAGATGGCAGATTGGCCATCCTGAAAACTTCCTATTCAGCTTCAGAAACAGTTACTGAGCATGTCCAGTAACTGCCACAGCCTTATTCTGGATGGTTCTGGTTCCTTCTACTTAAATTGCCTGTCCTGGGCATGGTTAGAGATACAGAATATTCTGATTAAAATCCATGTCCACTCCTCTCTTCCTTTCTCTGGGCCAAAGTCAAATGCTGCAGTATAAAGCACATGGTTACAGCATGGACCTCAACCCCTATGCTGGCTGAGAGCTGAGCTCCTGTGGTCTGCTGCCCATGTGCCATTTCTGAGGGGGACAGGGAGGAGAGCTGCTGTCCTTCAAACCCTCCTCAGAAAGCTTATATATATAGTGTTGAAAAACCTCAAAGCCAGTGAAGAAACAGTTAAAGGCATTTAGTTAAAAATCTTTTTAGAAACCAGTGAAAGCTCTGCTAGCTCATACATAGCACTTGTAATAGCAGAACTTGAGGTGCTTCACAAACATGGTTGCCAACTTTCTAATTGCACAAAACCGAACACCCCTGCCCCGCCCCTTCCCAAGGCCAGGGCCCTGTCGTAGACTCATGACTTTAAGGTCAGAAGGGACCATTATGGTCATCTAGTCTGACCTCCTGCACAATGCAGGCCACAGAATCTCACCCACCCACTCCTGTAATAAGCCCCTATCTTATGTGTGAGTTATTGAAGTCCTCAAATCATAGTTTAAAGATCTCAAGGTGCAGAGAATCCTCCAGCAAGTGACCCGTGCCTCACGCTGCAGAGGAAGGTGAAAAACCTCCAGGGCCTCTGCCAATCTGCCCTGGAGGAAAATTCCTTCCCAACCCCAAATATGGCAATCAGTTAAAACCTGAGCATCTGGGCAAGACTCACCAGCCAGCACACAGGAAAGAATTCTCTGTAGTAACTCAGATCCCACCCCATCTAACATCCCATCACAGAACATAGGGCATATTTACCTGCTAATAATCAAAGATCAATTAATTGCCAAAATTAGGCTATCCCATCATACCATCCCCTCCGTAAACTTATCAAGCTTAGTCTTGAAGCCAGATATGTCTTTTTCCCCCACTGCTCCCCTTGGAAGGCTGTTGCAGAACTTCACACCTCTAATGGTTAGAAACCTTCATCTAATTTCAAGTCTAAACTTCCTAGTGTCCAGTTTATATCCATTTGTTCTTGTGTCCACACTGGTACTAAGCTTAAATAATTCCTCTCCCTCCCTGATATTTATCCCTCTGATATATTTATAGAGAGCAATCATATCTCCCCTCAACCTTCTTTTGGTTAGGCTAAACAAGCCAAGCTCTTTGAGTCTCCTTTTATAAGACAGATTTTCCATTCCTCGGATCATCCTAGTAGCTCTTCTCTGTACCTGTTCCAGTTTGAATTCATCCTTCTTAAACATGGGAGACTAGAACTGCACACAATATTCCAGATGAGGTCTCACCAGTGCCTTGTATAACAGTACTAACACCTCCTTATCTTTACTGGAAACACCTCGCCTGATGCATCTCAAGACCGCATTAGCTTTTTTCACGGCCATATCACATTGGCAGCTCATAGTCATCCTGTGATCAACCAATACTCCAAGGTCCTTCTCCTCTGTTACTTCCAACTGATGTGTCCCCAATTTATAATCAAAATTCTTGTTATTAATCCGTAAATGCGTGACCTTTCACTTTTCACTATTAAATTTCATCCTATTATTACTACTTCAGTTTACAAGGTCATCCAGATCTTTCTGTATGATATCCTGGTCCTTCTCTGTATTGGCAATACCTCCCAGCTTTGTGTCATCCACAAACTTTATTAGCACATTCCCACTTTTTGTGCCAAGGTCAGTAATAAAAAGATTAAATAAGATTGGTCCCAAAACCGATCCCTGAGGAACTCCACTAGTAACCTCCTTCCAGCCTGACAGTTCACCCGTACGACCCATTGTAGTCTCCCCTTTAACCAGTTCCTTATCCACCTTTCAATTTTCATACTGATCCCAATCTTTTCCAATTTAACTAATAATTCCTCATGTGGAACTGTATCAAATGCCTTACTGAAATCCAAGTAAATTAGATCCACTGCGTTTCCTTTGTCTAAAAAAATGTTACCTTCTCAAAGAAGGAGATCCAGTTGGTTTGGCACGATCTACCTTTTGTAAAACCATGTTGTTTTTTGTCCCAATTACCATTGACCTCAATGTCCTTAACTACTTTCTCCTTCAAAAATTTTTCCAAGACCTTGCATACTACAGATATCAAACTAACAGGCCTATAGTTACTCGGATCATTTTTTTCCCCCTTTCTTAAAAATAGGAATTATGTTAACAATTCTCCAGTCGTATGGTACAACCCCTGAGTTTACTGATTCATTAAAAATTCTTGCTAATGGGCTTGCAATTTCAAATTCTGGTGTGGAGATTACCTGGACATCTCCCATCAATCTCCCCCAAATTCCTAGTTTAAAGCTCTCTTAATCAGTTGTGCCAGCCTCCATCATAGAAGTCTATTTCCCTCCTTACTCAGGTGAAGTCCATCCTGAGAGAACAGTCCTCTGTCCATGAATGCTTCCCAGTGACAATACATCCCAAAGCCCTCCTTATAGCACCACTGCCTGAGCCATCTGTTGATCGCCATCTGTCCTGCCCCTTCTCCGAGGTCTTGCCCCCCGCTCACTCCATCCCCCCCCCTCTGTCACTCACTCTCCCCCACCCTCACTCACTTTCGCTAGGTTGGGGCAGGGGGTTGGGGTGAGGGAGGAGGATGAAGGCTCTGGCTAGGGGTGTGGGCTCTGGGGAGTGGCTGGGGATGAGGGGTTTGGGGTGCAGGAGGGGGCTCATGGTTGGGGCAGTGAGTTGGAGTGTTGTGGGGGTGCGGGCTCCAGGAGGGAATTTGGGTGTGGAAGGGGACTCCAGGCTGGGGCAGAAGATTGGGTTGCAGGAGGTGGTTCGGGGTGCTGGGTCCTGGTGGTGCTTACCACAGCTCCCAGGAAGCAGCTGCCAGGTCACTGCAGCCCCGAGGTGCATGAGTGACCAGGCACCACCCCCACAGCTCCCATTGGTCACGGTTCCTGGCAAATGGTAGCTGCGGAGCTGGCACTCGAGGTGGGGGCAGCATGTGGAGTCTCCCTGGCTGCCCATGCACCCAGGGGCCACAAGGACCTGGCGGCCGCTTCTGGGAGCCACACGGAGCCAGGGTAGGCAGGGAGCCTGTCTTAGTCCTGGGCCCCCATTGCACCACCGACTGGACTTTTAACGGCCCAGTCAGCAGTGCTGACCAGAGCCACCAGGATCCCTTTTTGACTGGATGTTCTGGTTGAAAACCGGATGCCTGGCAACCCTAGTCACAAAGGAGGTTGCTATCATTATCAAAAGAAGACTACCTGGACTCTGCTGTAGGAGCCACGAGGAAGCAGAGAATTCTGGGCAGTCCTAAGCCCAGGTTTACAGAAAAGATGTGTGGGCCTCCAGTTGCCGCAGAGATGGGAAAGGCCCCACTGTGAAGACAGTCAGACATGGAGTAGACAGAGAAATGCTTGGAATTCTAAATACCCTTTTCTTTTTAAATCGATCACTCAGAAGGCAATCCAGTACTTACTTTCTGTGGGGTCTGCCAAGTAATTCTTTATGCTCTTTCACATACAGAGACAATGATTAATTCTAGAGTTTAATTACATCAGTTAATGCTGCTGGCATATAAATTAATGAGCCAGATTGTTAGCCCCAGTTCTGTCCCCTTCGTTTCCCCTGAGCGGTGCAAAGAGGACAGAGTCTGGATGCAGCTTAATAGTTCAGAACTCGCCCACAAAAGGTGATTCTTGTGACAGATTTTTGTTACCGATCTGCCTGGGCCAGAATTGATCAGGCTGGGCCACAGGATCTTTTCTGGGGAGGAGATGACAAGGCACATCAAGTGTCTAAATTTTAAAGGTTTATTAAAATACAGCAGACAAAGCTTTTAACCACCAAGCCATCTGCCTTTTAGGACATATTGCTCGTGGTGGAAACATTGCTCTTACTGTCCTGTAGCACTGCAGTGGTAAGACGGATTTTCTATAATAAAAACAATCAAAAGAATTCCATGCATGCACCTGTGCAGTAAAGCAAAGTGAATGACTATCCCAAGTTCAACTGTTCTCCAACCCATTAGGCTATTCCATCCTGGCTTGAAAGGGGGACCAGGAACAATGCATAGTAATGAATGCACTCACAGTCTGTGCTCAACAGCAACAGCCAGCAGCACTAGCAGAGGCCAGTACTGATCTGCATGAGCTGAACTGGATTTCAAACCAGGTGGAGATTACCCACAATATCACTGAGACAATAGAGTTTTTGTTTTTAAATGGAAATCTCAGTTGTGACTCACAATCAGACTGGCAGTGCCTGTGGCATTTTAATTGATATTATAACAAGGACAAAATTAGACATAAGAGAGATGGCGAGCCAGACAACCAAGACAAGAGAATACAAATGAGAAAAGCTGTCTCAATAGTCCAGAGGAGAATAAGCAGAAAGCTGAGAAATTTCTGTAAACAATCACAGCAGCAATATTTTATTTTTATTTACTCGAGAGAATGACCACAGCCCCCAAAATGGGACAAAACACATTTGCTTGTCAGACAACCAAATTTGAAGTCTTATCTGCTTGTGGACAAGCAATCCGTTATTTTTCCTTAGCCTGGTGCCCAGAGGCCTCCGTCAGGATCCAGGTCCCATTGTGCTACATGCTGTGTGCAAAGTGGGACAGTCTCTGCCCCAAAGAGTTTACAATCTATGCACTAGAAGGACCTACCAAGCACGTAAAGGGAACAATTTTCATCCATTTAACGGGGGGATTACTCTAAATCTATAGTTGCCTCAGTTTATTTCCCATTATGACTAACTGATTTCCCTTTGCCTAGCAACACGTAATTCAAGTCACTAAAGTATCCATTCACACAGAGAGCAATTGTTTGCCTCAATCCCTGTCACAATCTCTGAAGAATGGTAAATATAATTATAGATTTTTTTCTACTGTCTTCTCATAAGTTTAAATTTTTCTATTCTCTCCTTTGTGCCTTTTTCCCTATTCAGTTGTACTGTGATATACACTGTCTTTCCAAATTCATGCTAGGGTTATTTCTGTTCTCTCTCTACTGTCTTAAAAAGGAAAACATCAGCTGAAAAAGAATGTATTTTAAAAAAAATCTTTTAAAAATCTGTTACTTGTAACACTTTAGTTTACTGAAATTAGAATAATTTAAAAATCTAGTTTACTTTTAACTGTTTATGCCAGTTTTCCTTTTGCATTTTTCTCAACTTGGACAAGGAAAACAAACTAGTCAATTTTGCTTTTGTTTATAGTGATTTTCTTTGAACTGTTGATTTTTATGCAATTAGGACAATCATGCAATATTTGGGGTGCAAACATGGTAGTGGGGTTGGGAATGTATATTTGTTTTAAAAGAAAAAAAAGGGTTTCAAAGGTTTTGTTTTTAATTCTTCCAGAGAAGAATTGAGTTAAGGTTTTATTAAATGTGAAAAGTACGATAGAAGGTGGTTGTCCAAGCCTCCTTTTGCAATACCCGAGCAAGGAATTGGGAACAGGTATTCTGAGGACGGTGAGGCACGAACACAATGAAGCCCTCCACCATACACTATGCTGAACGGCCATTAGGCCCACTTGTTCAGACGTAATTCTCTCTAATAATGGTATGATTAGTCTGATGTGGCATGGAGTCTATATTGCACTGGTGTCCAGGTCCCACATGAAGGCCTGGAGCACTGCAATGATTTCACACTGCAGGTAGTGTTGGCTGCTTGGTAATACGGCAGTTTGAGCTATTTCATCCCGAGCGGCAGCAGCTAGCTAGTTATGTAAAATAATTGCCTACAGTGGTTTTTGCTTTAATTTCTAGTCTGTACATAGTTAACTTGATTTTAATTTTTCAGCCCACACGCTCTGACATAAGCCCATTTATTTATCTTATTGGTAGGTGTCCTGTTTCACTTAACTAGGTTTCTCAAATGGAAGGTAATACACTCTGACTCACAATTCTATATAATCATAGAAAAAGGAAATCATTATTTTATAATTGCGTAGCTGCCAAGTTCAACAGGGTAGGAACAGGTTAGTGAATGAGTGCTCCTTGGTGCAACATCTATTGATACAGTACAAAGGGAGGAAAAAGGGGATACAGATTTTTGCATAGGAGATTAAAGATTAAACAGCATGAAAAAAACAGGATTGGGTGGGGGGGAAATCAATACGTGATTATTATTCCAATCAGAGGTTTAAAAATGCCCAGGGCCTTTCAGAAGATAGACATTTTAGCTCTAAATTATTTTTCATCATGGATACTGGTGTTCAGCTCTTTCCCCCACTATCTCCCCCCTGCTAAAGCCTTTTCCTGCAGAGGGACGCTACACATGTAAAAACTGTGTAGACAGGGAGGCACAGTTTGGGCAAGTAAAAAGCCGTGTAGGGCATATACTCTGGTAATACCCACACCCTTCAGCCACGTCTGTACTCTACTCACCTAAGCCATTCCTCACAGTCTACACAGCTATTTATATCCATGCTAGAGGGGCTACCTATGTATGTACTCTGCTGGCAAAAAAAAAGAGAGCAGCACAGACATACCTTAATTCATACCAGTTCAGGATTAGTCCTGGACAGTTTGCACAAAAGCATACTTGCCGTTTATTTGCTGGGCACCATGAAGAACTGGAAGTCCACCTCCCACAGAAGTTTCATTCTTAGCAGCATGTGTGGTGTTTCCCACTCGCAGAGCAGGGTTTATCGTAAGTATCTAAGTAGTAATAAAAACCACAATATGCAAATACCCAATTCTTAATGGCGCTCAGTGTCAATGTTCTAGTGTGAACTCATCCTTATGCTTTGGAGTCAGACTCCAGGGAGCCTTCACCATTTGAGGCAGTTTTTCTTTCTTATTTTCACAGCATCCGCACATGTGTTGGATGTTTTATAGTGTAAATAGAGATCCCTACCCCAGCTTATAAATTTACATGCCATGAAATGAGCAAAATTAAAGCATAGGAGGAAGGGACGGGGTAAGATAAAACAAGAGTTAGAGCACCAAGATCACAGTTACTAATTTATGGCACATCAGTGTTAACCAGAAAGTGCTACTGTCCCACTATAATATGCATCTTGATGATTCAATTACAAGTAATTTTTTTTTATAAAAACTATTTTAATTGACTCAGAATTAAATAAGTGAGCTTTAAGGAGAATTGGAATAAAGAGAGAGACGTGGATCAGAATTGGGAGGGCATTCTGAGTGAAATCCAGCACTAGACAAGCATAAGCCCTCAGTGGGGCAAATTTCTGATGGGTTTTGCTGGACTTTTTCCACTGAAGCCAACGTAAAGACTCCCATTGATTTCAATGAGACTTGGATCAGGACCTAAAAAAGTCACATTGCACAGACAGTGGGAAACAGAAAGAAAATTAATAACCAAGGCACAAGGTTTGTGGCCAAAAAGCTGGACCTTTTTCAAAATGTCTATAACAAGGAGAATAAAACTTCAAAAAGAGAGTCATTAAATGCATGATCCTCTCTTACCATCCATGTAATTTTCACTGAAATGCAATAGGACTACCCTGAAAATAAACATATTATCATGGATTCTGAGCAGCCAGGGAAGGAAGGGCCCCTTGCATGTGTTATCCCTTCTGTGGAGAAGAAATGAGTGGACACAGAACACCATATTCTTAGTTTGTGTTACTCACAGGTTTTTACAATCCTAATCAGGGATCCGGATGTCAAAAAGGAAAAGCACAGCTTGCAATTCCCAGACGTAGCTCCACTTTCAGAATTACAGCACCAGCTGTAGTGTTTGAACCTTTCCAGCCAACCAGCAGCAGCACTCCCCCACTTATTGTGGCTTCTCCCAGTACAGCTGCGTGTGTTTGCTTTTTAACTCTGCAGCCCAACACAAAGTAGCCTCACTGTTGAGGCAATGTAAGTCTAGTAACATGGCTTAGGGTCAGCTGAAATCAACTCCGTACCAGAGTCTGTGTTTGTGGCTAGGCATATCCATTCTCACTGATCACACATGAGAAAGAACTTTGCCTTTAGGATGGTAGGTGGCAAGCACTATACAGGCACCTGCTAACCGTACTTGCTTGGGCATGGCTGCTAGAGATCTTGATGCCTGCTGGTCCCAGTGCAGTTAGTTTATCTCACTAAAGCAGTGGTTTTCAACCTTTTTTTCATTTGTGAGCTCCTAAAAAATTTCAAATGAAGGTGCAGACCCCTTTGGAAATCTTAGACATAGTCTGTGGACCCACAGGGGTCTGCAGCCATAGGTTGAAAACCACTGTTCTATGGTAATGACAATGTTTCACAGATCCCTTAGACACAGTCTGCTGCGCTCTCTCACGATGACAAGTCGCAGAGGGAAGGGAGGAATCTTGTCTTAAGATGCTTTGTGCTTTTTTGAAAGGAAAATATTCCTTTTGAAATCCATGTGACGGAGATGCTAGCACCAAAGGGATCTTTTGATGGCACTGCCTTGAAAATTAAAGAATAAAATACTAAGAGAAAGGCAATTTTTTAAAAAAAAGTATTAGTTAACATTACATTTAGAGCATTTGAGAAAGACTAACTATTGGACAATGAACACTGATTAGCGAACAGGGAAAAAACAGAAATTCAAAAATAAACAAGCTGCATGGACTCCTGTTTGTACCTCCCAATAGGACTTCTTATATACAGTCTTTTTTTTGTGTGTGAAAGAATCTCTTTCAAGCTTGTTGTTAAGGACTTATTTTCCAAGTCCCTATGTTGGACAGTGAATGCAATTTTCTTTTTATCTGCTTAGCTCTTGATATGTCTAGTTGCTTGAGGCACATTGAGCAAATGCACATCTGAACTCCAGGAGACTCCCATATATTAGTGCTCTGTGTTATGATTTTCTTTGATTTTCTCAGACATGGCTTGCTTTTTCTGTTCTTGTTCTGACAGACATGACATATCAGACAGATATGATACTTGATCAATTAAAAATAAACCAACTTGCTACCACATTCTTTGCTTTTGGTGAAAATTTGCAATAATATTTCTCCCATACGTATTTCTCCCATACGTTTTCAGGGAAAATATAAAACAACTCATATTTAAGATATATATTTTAGGACTTTGTAAGATATCTTCTCTGATTTCATTCTTGAACTGTTGTGTAGTCTGAAGTTAGAGGTTGTAGAATATAGATAGTGTAATGTAGAATGCTACAGGATAGATGTCAAATGCTGTCTATACCATAATCTTTGAATGCCATATAGTCATGCTTTCCCTAACACCACCCACATGTTCTGAGGCTTCTCCAATTTAATGGAACCCACTTATAGCAAACTTTGTTAGTGAAATTTTGCTTACACTAATGTGGACTGAAAGTTGCTTCAATAAATTTCAGTGGACTCCACTTAAAAGGCCTCTCTGCACTAGCATTTTGGGGAGAAATCACCCACCATTATGTTACCACTGGTGCTGCTTCACCAGTGGAAGCAGCAGTTGGAGTACAAGTGAAGAGAGGGTAGAGGTATTTTTTACTGCCAGATTGTCTAGACCTGCTCCAGTCAGGGTGAGATGACATGGTGGTAAAAACACCCAGGGACATGTCTCTATTAGTATTATCACCACTAGTGTCACCAGTGATACAGCAGTGAGAGATTTTCAAAAACATGCTAGTGCAGACAGCTATAGAGCTTGTCCACCCCAGGAAAAAGGCAGTTTTTAAAATTCCTAATATAGAGCCTAGAATTTACCATGTCTTTCACTGTCAAAAAAATGTGATTTTTTTTTACAGCAAAATAACTAATGCATATTAGCCATCCTGGTGTAAAATCCTAGTGGAGACAAGGTGCAGGTAGTTTTTACCACAACATAACTACGGGAGGTCAACAGTATACTATCCCGCCCCTCTCCAGTTGACCTGGCCTAGCTACATTGCGGTAAAAACTACAGATTCTTCTCCAAGGAGTGTCCCTGGTGAATGTGTGTCCCTGCACCCTTGATTGGAGAATTTCGGCAGCAGTGCTTGTCTGGGTAACGCACACGCTGTCCCCATCTCACACCATTGTCAGTGTCTATCTAGTGCACATGACCAGACCCCTCCTCAGTTCCTTCTCAAGCACCCTTGGCCTGAGACGGAGCTCCCAGCAGTGTGAAAACCCATTGCCTTATTTAGTGTTTAGAATAGTTTTTAGAGTAGTTTTAGTATACCAGTTTGCTTTACTTATCCTTTTCTTCCCTGTTTATTTTCTCATTAAAAAATCATATATTTTCTTACCCCTTCGAATAGTTTGTGTTCATCCTCATGGCTGAACCACCATAGTTCAAGTCATGCCCAGTTCACCAGGCTTCAAGTGCTGGCTTTCCTGCCAGGAGGCTGTACCGGTATCAGATGGTCACTCTCAGTGCGTCCAATGCTTAGATCAGACACACATTCCACAAAAGTGGTCTCATTGCAGTAATCTAAAGGCTCGGTCCAGGAAGAACAGAGATCAGTATATTTATGGAGAAGTCTCTGTGCCCAGCATTTGATCCTGGCCACCAGACCCCCTCTGGACAATGATCTCCAGACACTTCATCCTCGTCACAGTGGAAGGCTCATTCCTCCAAAAAGGCAGTGAGCAAAAGAACATCAACTTCTTCCCTGAAAGAGACATGGAAAAAGAAATGGTCTCCGGCTCACTCTGTGTCCTCTGTACCGACTGCACCCAGCTGAGTACAAATGAGGCACCAGGATCCTCTGGTACCGTGTGTACAGTGACAGCCAATGACCCCAAGGGGGCAGGCCCAGAGTTGAGAGGAAAACAAAAGCCCACCTCCAATGGAACCGCTCAAAGACATGACATAGAGATGCTCCCTGCAGGCTGTGGCACCACCACCTTCTCCGATAGTGCACAGCACTCAGATATTGGCACTGAGGCCCGACACTACATCTTTGGCACCAACCACTTCAGCGCCGAAAGCGTTGGCACCGTGCCATTTCCTGCAGCACAAGGACTTACTTGTCTCATTGTTGCCTGAATCTCCACTCTTCGGTACTGATGTATCTCTGGCACTCATGGTACCATGTCAACCTGTTTCACTGCTGGCCCCTCTATTTTCTAGCAAGAAGGAAGATAACAAGGAGGAAGAGGGTGTTTTTTCATCACACCACTCCTCTCCCAAAGAAATGACTGCAACCTTAGGACCACCTGTACAGCCTAAACCTCGTCACAGGATTGATACCCAGACCTCTATGCTATATCCCACTCAATGGCTTTATTGTGACCCTTGGGCAGTATACAGGAGACAATACTGCAGGCCCCCAAATTCCTATAGGAGAGGTTTAGATTTCCCCCAGCACCCTCATCAGCTGCACCATCAGAGCACCCTGAGGAAAATTTTAAGGAACAGGAAATGGCCCTGGAACAGGACACGACATCAACAGCCAACATTTCCTCCTCTTCCCCAGATGAGGCTATAATGCCTCCACCACTCACAGCTGCTGCTGACTTCAAACATTTGCAACTCTCTTGAAGAGCTCCTGAAGACTCCCTGGAGATCCCTCTAGAGGCGGTCCCAGAGTTCCAACATAAGTTACTGGACATTCTGAAAACCTCATCAGCATCAAAAATAGTATTTCCAATAAACCAAGCACTTTGGAGACAGACAAAAAGATATGCTACAGACTAGGGACCGAGTGGCTAGTCAGCAGTTCTGCAGAAAAGGACCTAGGGGCTACAGTGGACAAGAAGCTGGATATGAGTCAACAGTGTCCCCTTGTTGCCAAGAAGGCTAACAGCATTTTGGGCTGTATAAGTAGGAGCATTACCAGCAGATCGAAGGACATGATCATTCCCCTCTATTTGACATTGGTGAGGCCTCATCTGGAGTACTGTGTCCAGTTTTGGGCCCCCCACTACAAGAAGGATGTGGAAAAATTGGAAAGAGTCCAGCGGAGGGCAACAAAAATGATTAGGGGGCTGGAGTACATGATTTATGAGAAGAAGCTGAGGGAACTGGGATTATTTGGTGTGCAGAAGAGGAGAATGAGGGGGGAATTTGATAGCTGCTTTCAACTACCTGAAAGGGGGTTTTAAAGAGGATGGATCTAGACTGTTCTCAGTGGTAGCAGATGACAGATGTGGCAAAGTCCCGTCTCAGTCTCCCCAGCCTCTGCTGTTTTTAGCTCTGGTGAGACCGGCTAGGGTAATGCAGTCCCCCTTAGGGCTCAGGGGAAGTCCGTTCCCTGTCTTCTCACCAGTCTTAATTAAAGTATTTTTTACCCTGCCTTGTAGGAGAGCGTCCTGCCGCTCTGCCTGGGGAGGCTTGCTGCTTCAACACTCCTGGTAGCCAGGCTCCTTCTCTCTCTCTGCTTTCCCCCCTCCCTCCTTCCTCCCAGGAAGGGGTTTAAAAAAGGTCTCAGGCAGCTCCAAGTTGGAACCAGCTGATCCTAATTACCCTCAGGTAGCTCCCCTCAGCTGATTCTAATTTGCTACCTTGGTAACCCTTTCTCAGCTGAACCTGCTTGACCTGTAGTTGCCTCTCAGTTGATAAGGAGGAGGGCCTTTTAACCCTCTGGGACTGACTCCTCCCCCCCCCCTCCGGCAACTGTCTGTCCTGAGTTTATCACACATCCCCCCCCCTGCTCAACACTACAGGGTTGGGCTACTTGGGTCGGCAAAACAGTGTACCCTTGAAAGGCCATCCGCGTTGCCATGCTTGATTCCAGATCTATGTTGCACTCTGAAGTGGAAGGGTTGTAGCGACAGGAACCACCTGGTCACTCTCGCATTTTTCTCTTTGTTTTGGTGCATCCACTTCAGGGGAGCATGGTCCGTGACAAGGGTAAACTTCCGTCCGAGTAGGTAATAGCGAAGACTTTCAATGGCCCACTTTACGCCAGGCATTCCTTTTCAACTACGGCATATTTCCGTTCCCTGGGCAGGAGTTTCCTACTGAGGAACAGGACGGGGTGTTCTTCCGCTCCAACCAGTTGTGAAAGCACCGCTCCCAACCCAACTTCTGAGGCATCCGTTTGCAAGATAAACTCCTTCTCCCAGTCTGGAGCTACCAGCACTGGGTCAGTGCAGAGCACGGTCCGCAGATCTGCAAATGCCTCCTCAGCCGCGCTAGACCATTTCACTATATCTGGGCCACGGGCTTTCGTTAGGTCAGTTAGCGGGCATGCCCTGGTGGCGAAGTGGGGGATGAACCGCCTGTAGTACCCCACCAGCCCCAGGAATGCTCTGACCTGTTTCTTCCGGACAGGTCGGGGCCAATTCTGTATTGCCTCTAACTTGTTGAGTTGGGGCTTTACCACACCTCTCCCCACTATATATCCAAGGTATTTGGCTTCTGCTAGCCCAATTGCGCATTTGGAGGGATTTGCAGTCAGCCCTGCCTTCCTCAAGGTGTCCAGGACTGCTTCCACCTTCCCCAAGTGCGTCTCCCAATCCGGACTATGTATAATGACGTCATCAAGATAGGCGGCCGCATACCTGCCATGTGGGCGTAACAGTTTGTCCATGAGTCGTTGGAAGGTGGCAGGAGCCCCATGTAAACCGAACGGGAGGACAGTGTATTGATACAGTCCCTCTGGAGTTGAAAAGGCCGTCTTCTCTTTGTCGGCCCTGGCCAAGGGAATTTGCCAATAACCCTTAGTCAGGTCAAGGGTGGACAAAAATCGTGCTTTCCCCAGTCGGTCAATTAGCTCATCTATCCGGGGTATAGGGTACGCATCAAATTGGGACACCTCATTCAGTTTCCGGAAGTCATTGCAAAACCTCATACTGCCATCCGGCTTAGGTACTAGGACCACTGGGCTTGACCATTGGCTATGGGACTCTTCAATGACCCCTAACTTCAACCTTTTCCTGACTTCTGACTTGATCTCTTCTCTTTTCGCCTCCGGGATCCGGTATGGCTTTACATTCACCTTCACTCCAGGCTCTGTGAGGATGTGATGGTGAACCTCAGTAGTCCTGCCTGGCTTTTCTGAGAACACGTCCTGGTTGCGTTCAATCATGTGGATCACCTCCGCTCGTTGGTCAGAGGTCAATTCTGGGGATATTCCCACTTGGCCAGGCAGGTTGCTCTCGGGAGGGGGTGACCCTATAGTGACCACATGCGCTTCTCTGTCTTGCCAAGGTTTCAACAGGTTCACATGATAGATTTGTTCCAGCTTCTGGCGTCCGGGCTGTTGGACTTTGTAATCGACCTCTCCAACGGCTTCTATTACCTCGTATGGCCCCTGCCATCTGGCCAGGAGCTTGCTCTCTGCTGTGGGTACGAGTACCATCACCCGATCTCCCACCTGGAATTTTCGGGTCGTCGCCTGGCGATTGTAATATGTTTGTTGGGCCCCTTGTGCTCTCTCCATGTGTTCCCGCACTATGGGAGTGACTTGGGCTATCCTGTCTTTCATCTGCAACACATGCTCGATGACATTTCTCCCTGGGTTCGGCTGTTCTTCCCAATTTTCTTTGGCAATGTCCAGTATGCCGCGGGGGTGGCGACCATATAACAGTTCGAACGGGGAAAACCCAGTCGAAGTCTGAGGCACCTCCCTGATCGCAAACATTAGGTACGGTAGCAGGGTGTCCCAGTTCCTCCCATCCCGGCTCACCACCTTTTGTATCATGTTCTTCAACGTCCTATTAAAACGCTCGACGAGGCCATCAGTCTGCGGATGATAGACTGATGTCCTTAGGGTCCTTATGTGGAGCATTGCACATAGATCCTTCATTAATTTAGACACAAAGGGAGTTCCTTGATCTGTCAGGATCTCTTTGGGTATTCCCACTCTAGCGAAAATTTGGATTAATTCTTTAGCTATGGTCTTGGACGTAGTGTTCCGTAGGGGAATAGCCTCGGGGTATCGGGTGGCGTAATCTAGCACCACCAGTATGTGCTGATGGCCCCGGGCTGATCTTTCTAACGGCCCTACTAGGTCCATAGCTATCCGCTCAAAGGGGACTTCAATAATCGGAGAGGAACCAAAGGTGCCCTTAAGCGGGTCGGGGCCCATGTAACTGGCATTCTGGGCAGGAGGCACAATATCGTCGGACCGCTGCATATATTCCAGGCCAAAAAAACCTCTGTAGAATTCGGTCCAGGGTTTTATCTACCCCTAGATGTCCCCCGAACAAATGGCTGTGAGCTAGCTCCATCACGCCCCTCTGATGTTTCTGTGGTACTAGGAGCTGTTCCACGACTTGCTCTTGGATACGGACAACACGGTACAGCAGATCCTTCTTGATCATATAATACGGCCCTGGGCCCTTGGCTCTCCCTTCCACAGGGACCCCATTCACCTCCACGACTTCTTTGCGAATGTTCTGGTATACTGGATCATTGGCCTGATCCTGTCCAAAATTCTCTAGTGAAGTTCCAAGTTGCCCCAACTCAGAGGGTTCTATCTCCCCCTCCCCTTCAAGGGAGGTCCCTGGGGAACTGGGCCCGGCTACTGGCTCCCCAACCTCCTGCCTAGTCCCCTCGTCCGTTGGGCCAACTCTCTCCCCTACGAGTATAGGCTTCTGATTCTGGGCCAAGATGCTCGTTCCCCTCCTCTTATCTGCCCTCCTTTCTCGCCGAGTCTTCCTGGTTTTCCCAGGGGGCGAGAATAAGTCCTGGGCAAATTCTTGGAAGGCTGGGGGGTTGCTAACTACTGAGGCCACCCCATTACTCTCTGGGGTGTTATCTTCTTCTGACTCCTCTCCAGGAAGTAGACTGCCAAACCCTGGGAAGTCTCGTCCTATGAGGACTGGGTAGGGGAGTTTCGGGACCACCCCCGCCATCACCTTCATGGGTTTCCTTGGACCTCTATCTTCACTCGGATGGTCGGATAGTAATTTACATCCCCGTGGACACAGGATATCCCTGTGCGCTTGGCCCGGGATAGTTGATCATACCCGACCAGCTTTCCCGAGACCAGCGTGACTGCACTTCCTGAGTCTACTAACGCGGTGGTCTTTATACCGTTCATTTTAACTTGCCTAGTATATCTATGAGGGACCATCGCTACTCCCACTAGGCTTATCAGGTCACATGACTCTTCTAGATTTCCCAGGTCGCATTGCATGGGCTCCTCTAGGTTTGGGCATTGGGCAGCTATATGCCCTATCTCCCCACATGCATAGCATCGGTACCCTCCTCGGGGCAGCCCCTTAATTTTTGGGCTGTGGGGCCTTACCCCCCGAGTCTCTCTCTCCCAGTCCCCAGGTCCCCCCGAGTACTTTGGCTGCTCTTCGTCCTCCTTCTTCCCTGCCATAGTTCGGCCTGGAGCTATGGCAACTCGGGCCCTTGGTGCGTAGCCTTGCCTCCTATCCTGGCGCCTCGCTTCCCCAATGGTCCGAGAGAGTTCCTGTGCTGCTAAACGTCGCTCTACAAGGGCAACTATCTCATCATAGGAGGAGGGATCATTTTGACTGACCCATCCTCGTATGTCCGGCGGTAGCCCTCTCATGTACCTGTCCACAACTATGGTTTCCACGACTTCCTCCGGCCGGCGGGTCTCGGGGCACAGCCACTTCCGGGCCAGATGGATCAGGTCAAACAGCTGGGACCTCGGGGCTTTGTTGGCTCGGTATTTCCACTCATGGAACCTCTGCGCCCTTATAGCTGTCGTCACGCCAGACCTTGCCAGGATCTCCGCCTTTAGCTGGGAGTAATCGGAAGCTGCTTCTGTTGCCATATCAAAATACGCTTTCTGTGCCTCCCCACACAGAAAAGGTGCCAGGATACTGGCCCACTGCTCTTGGGGCCAGGCCTCCCGCCGGGCCGTCCTCTCAAACGCAAGGAGATACGCCTCCACGTCATCATCCACTGTCATCTTCTGTAAGTAGCGGCTGGCGTGCAGGGGCCGAGTCCCATGGGGGCCGTGTGTGAGGGTGGTCAGGGCCTTTAGCTGGTTCACAACCTCATGCAAGGTGGCTCGATCCTGAGCCGCCTGGCTCATCAGGAGTTGATTTGTCTCCTGCTGCATTCGTACCGCCTCCTGCTGGGCAGCCATCTGCCCCCTGGTAGCTTCTTGCTGGGCCGCAGTGGCCTGCACCAATGCCTTCACTACATCTTCCATTTTTTTCTCTTTTTTTTTTTTTTTTTTTTTTTTTGGGGTGCTTTTACCCTGCCCCGAGACGGTTTGCCGCAAAGTCTCACTCACATCCCACTCCTGACACCACGTGTGGCAAAGTCCCGTCTCAGTCTCCCCAGCCTCTGCTGTTTTTAGCTCTGGTGAGACCGGCTAGGGTAATGCAGTCCCCCTTAGGGCTCAGGGGAAGTCCGTTCCCTGTCTTCTCACCAGTCTTAATTAAAGTATTTTTTACCCTGCCTTGTAGGAGAGCGTCCTGCCGCTCTGCCTGGGGAGGCTTGCTGCTTCAACACTCCTGGTAGCCAGGCTCCTTCTCTCTCTCTGCTTTCCCCCCTCCCTCCTTCCTCCCAGGAAGGGGTTTAAAAAAGGTCTCAGGCAGCTCCAAGTTGGAACCAGCTGATCCTAATTACCCTCAGGTAGCTCCCCTCAGCTGATTCTAATTTGCTACCTTGGTAACCCTTTCTCAGCTGAACCTGCTTGACCTGTAGTTGCCTCTCAGTTGATAAGGAGGAGGGCCTTTTAACCCTCTGGGACTGACTCCTCCCCCCCCCCTCCGGCAACTGTCTGTCCTGAGTTTATCACACAGAAAAAAGAGTAATGGTCTCAAGTTGCAGTGGGGGACGTTTAGGTTGGATATTGGGAAAAACTTTTTCACTAGGAGGGTGGTGAAGCACTGGAATGGGTTACCTAGGAAGGTGGGGGAATTTCCTTCCTTAGAGGTTTTTGAGGTTAGGCTCGACAAAGTCCTGGTTGGGATGATTTAGTTGGGGATTAGGTCCTGCTTTGAGCAGGGGGTTGGAGTAGATGACCTTCTGAGGTCCCTTCCAACCCTGATATTCTGTGATTCTATGATATTGCAGACACCAGCAAAAGTACCACCAACTTGGAAGAAAGTGGATAAACAAGTATTATGTCCTCTCAAAAAGGGATGAACTTTTAATTTTCTCACCCCACGCCGAACTCTATAATCATTGACACAGACACCAGCATGGTAGACAACACCAATTTAAATCTACCCCATATGACAAAGAGTGGAAACGACGAGATCTTTTTGGTCACAAGGCCTACTCATCAGCCACTCTACAATTTCAGATTGCCAACCATGCTGCATTGATGGATAAATATGGCCACATAAACTACTCCAAACTCACAGATTTTATTGATTACATCCCGGAAGACGAAATGGACCAATTAAAAGCCATCATAGCTGAGGGCCATTTTCTAGCTTGAGCCACCTTACAGGCATCCCTAAATGCATCAGACATGGCAGCATGCTCTATGGCCACCAGTATAGTTATGCGCCTAATGGCATGGCTCCACCTGTCTAGTTTCCCCAGGGAAGCACAGTCCACAGTGGGGGATCTCCCCTTTGATGGCCAGAACCTGTTTGCCTCAAAAACAGATTAAGTCCTTCATACCCTGAAGGATTCTCAGGCGACTCTCTGCACCTTGGGGATATACACACCTGCAACCAGAAGAAAACAGGGTAAATATTATCCCTTCCAGCGCACAAGATCTACCCCATAGGTACAACAACAGAGACACTATGATACACAACAGCAGAGACAGGAACCTCCAAGGTGTTGACCACCTCCACCTCAATCATCAGTGTCCCAACCATCCTCTGTGAAACAATAATTTTGAGTTTTTGGTTGAGGGCCTGAGCGACCTTCCCCATCCATCAATGCTGACATCATCACCAACTATCCTTGAGCCCTTTCTATTCAGCGTGACACTCCATCACTTTGGACAAATGGATCCTACAAATAATCAACACAGGCTACTCGATACTATTTACCTCCATCCCCCCTACTCACCCTCCCTCCCTGCCCCTTGTATGCCAAGAGGTGAACCACCTTCTACATCTGGGTGCCGTGGAACAGGTACCACCGCGACACAGAGACAAGGGTTTTTACTCCCGCTACTTCTTAAACCAGAAAGAGAATGGACTATGGAGGCCTATTCTAGACCTCAGGAAACTTAACAAATTCATAAGAATCCAACAATTTTGGATGGCCATACTAGCAACAATAATATCAGCACTGGAACAGGGGGAGTACCGGTAGTTCTCAGCCCTTGACATCCAAGACGCCTATTTTCACATACCATACATCCCACTCACAAGAGGTTCCTCAGATTTATCCTGGGAAGAGAACATTACCAATACAAAGTTCTACCTTTTGGTCTTTTAACAGCATCGTGGGTGTTGTCCAAAATTCTTGCTGTAGTGGCAGTGCATCTCCGCTAGCAAGGGGATCTCTTACCTGAGGGATACAAGAGGCATCCCCCATCTGGACGATTGTCTACTAAAAGCTCTTGCCCTCAATGTTACTCACAGGCCAATCACTCTCTTTTTGCGACTAGAATTACAACTAAATATACAAAAATCAACTCTACCACTCATATAGAAATTTAACTTCATCAGAGGCCCATCTCAACTATCTGGAGGCCAAAGCTTCACTACCACCGAACAGATTCATCACTATAATCAAGCTGATCTCCTCGGTACTGAACAATCCACACATATTGACATGGACCTGCCTCCAACTACTAGGCCATATGGAAGCCACCACATTCGTGGTATGACACATGCGTCTTCACATGTACTGCCTTCAGGGTTGGCTAAGAACCGTCTACATACCACACAAACACAGACTGAACAGGTATCAGAGGGGTAGCCGTGTTAGTCTGGTTCTGTAGAAGCAGCAAAGAATCCTGTGGCACCTTATAGACTAACAGACGTTTTGTAGCATGAGCTTTCGTGGGTGAATACCCACTTCTTCGGATGCAACTTTAATGATTCTCACAGCTGATGCCTCCCTGACAGACTGAACAGATGCATCACAATGTCACTCAAAGTCAAAGACTCTCTACATGGGTGGACAAACCCCACAATGTGTGTGTGGGAGTCCATTTCATACAGACTCCACCTTTAATGATTCTCACAGCTGATGCCTCCCTGATAGGCTAGGGAGCCCATCTACAACACCAAACAATTCAGGGCAAGTAGTCTCCCTCCGAGACACCGTTACATATAAATCTTCCTAACTGTGTGCAATTTGCAATGCATGCTTGCACTTCCTGCCATTGATCAGGAATGAGACTATATGGGTAATGACAGACCACATTGCCTGTGTGTTTTATATAAATGGGCAGGGAGGGGCAAGGTTGCACTCCCTATGCACCAAAGCCATGAAACTATGGAACTGGTGGATCTAGGACAATGTCAGCATCTCAGCCTCGTACCTGCCAGTTTGTCAAAACACTACAGTGGATATGCTGAGCAGAGAATTCTCTCAGAATCACAAGTGGGAACTAAAAAACATGGTCCTATAGAACATATTCAAACACTAGGGTCACCCATCTATCGACCTCTTTGCAACATCCCAGAACTACAAATGCCCTCAATTGTGTTCAAGAGCAGGGTTGGGGCCCCAATCTCTGGGGGATGCTTTCCTCCTATTCATGTTTCCCCTAATTCCCTTGCTATTGAGGGTTATACACAAAATACGAACTAAGAAGGCCAAAGTCATCTTGGTAGCCCCAACATGGCCCAGACAGAATTGGTACTCATACCTGTTGTGGATGGTATTATGTTCACCACACACTCTTCTGAACCTGGAGAGGGTTCACCTGAGAGAATGGCTCCTACATGGTTCCATCATGACGAACTAACCTGCTTGGAACAGGTGAAAGACACATTACTAAACAGCAGAGGGACAGCCATGCGTAATACCTTACCTGCACAAATGGAAGAGATTCAATATATGGTGTCAAAATAAACAAACAATCTAGGGCTATTTCTGTCCCCCTGCACTTGCTATTGGTATATATACTGGGGCTAAAGACATCTAAATTATCCATTAGCTCAATCAAAGTACATGTTGCAGCTATTACCACTTTCACCATAAGATCAACAGGATATTGATATTTGCCCATCCAATCACCTTAAGGGTATCAGAAACATTTACCTACCCAACCTTGGGATTTGAAATTAGTACTACACTGCCTCACTGGGCCCCCATTTGAACCCTTAGTAACATGTTCTCTGATGTATCTATCAATTAAGGTAGCATCTTAGTAGTTATCACATCAACCCACCGAGAGGGTGAGCTAGGGCCCCTCATGGGATGAGAATGATGAAGCTATTTTTGGTTAGGAAAAACTGAGCATGAACAATAAATGTTTTGACTCAAAAATCTTGGCACCACTTTTAAATGCAACAGACCTGTAAAGCCACTGTCAATAATCTAACCAGGAAATAATTCTCCACAGGTAATGAAGGAATAACTTGTACTGATTAAATCTATTGAGTCCAAATGTAAATGTATCTCAAAAGAGACAGTTTCATTGATCCTCTTGGTCAGTGATTGGAAAATTTCTTACAGATACTTTGTTTCCCACACTTTTTGACATCTGGGACTTGGAGCTTCCAACCGTAGGTGGATTGGTATTGAACAAAAGGATGTTGCTCAGGTTGCTCCCCTTGGAAGTGACTCTGTTACCCCAGAATTTGACATTCCGGTATTTACCCCAGAACTTGACAGTACTGCAGTCAGCAATTTTGTATGTTCAGCCACTGCCAGCTGAAAACCAAATACCACAGAGCTAGAAATAATCTTAGGCCTTTGTGAGGCAAGGTCAGACAGCTGCATGCTTGCAGTTTGCTAATCAGAATGGAAGGATGGGATAGAGAATTATGGAAGAGTGAGTGAATAGCAACCTTGGTTTTCGATGCCCCTGACATGTTGTTTTGGCTAAAAATACTAGAAATGTTTTGA
The DNA here is from genome assembly GCF_020497125.1 of Mauremys mutica. Classification (NCBI taxonomy): domain Eukaryota; kingdom Metazoa; phylum Chordata; order Testudines; family Geoemydidae; genus Mauremys; species Mauremys mutica. The sequence goes on along the minus strand of NC_059073.1, from coordinate 34,461,143 downwards.
GATAATAAACAGTTTGTTGAAATTAGAAGAATTGGTGACCCAGGAGAGGTTATTATGCTGACCCACTAGGAGTCACTATAGGTTATGTGCTTTGTTAGAGTTAGCTATACAAGATTAGGTAAAAGTAAATACCTCGGAGCAGTCCAAAGGAGCTGACATCTTAACTCCTCATCAGCTGGATGGAAAGAGGGCCCTGGAAGCCTGGCTGGTGATCACTCGAAATCATCTCAGACAGTAACTATATCTGGGATGTCCTAAACTTGTTGCCTCTGTGTGTGTGTTTTAGATAAGAGCATGCTTGCTTGTATCAATCATTTATGAAATGGAAGCACTGTGTTCCCATTGATTTATTCCTGACACCACCTGGAGAGAAACAGTTTAGTTGCCACTGCTTTAGGTTCTGAAAATCCCAGGTAACAGCTCCACCGTAGCCATTTTGGCTTCATCCTCTTCTTCACCTGGCGAGGCACTGGTGTCAGAAGATTCCTCACTCCAGCCTGATGAATACAGGGCCCATCAAGACCTTTGAAAGAGGGTGGCTTCTGCCTTGGATATCCAGTAGAAGAGGTTCAGGAGTCATCTGACAGGCTGATTGACATTTCAACTGCGGTAGGATCTTCTTGGGTAGTGCAGCAATTAATGAAGCTATCCTGGAGCACACCAAAATAAAGTGGCAAGCTCTGTCCTCCCTTCCCCCCACATCAAAGCAGGTTGAGCATAGGTATTGTCTACTCTCTCAGGGGTTGAGCATTTTTACACCCATTGCCCTACAGGATCACTGGTGGTCTCAGTTGCCAATGAAAGAAAACATCAGGAGTAACAGGCATTTAACCTGAAATCAAAGGACGCTAAAACATACTATACATTTGGCAGAAAGCTTTCTCTGACTCTGGCCTACAGCTCAGGATTGCTAACCAGCAGGCATTGCTGGGCACTGACTTTAGCCTCTGTCAGAGTATATTAAAATTTAAAAAACAGATGCCAGATGACATGAGATGAATTTCTCATGATGGTGGATGAGGGTAGATTGTGGTGAGAAGTTATTCACCTTCCACAATAACGACAATTCTTCAAGATGTGAAGCAGCCACAGGGGGAACACTTTAGGTGTTGGGGTGTCCCTGCACTGCAGATCAGAGATTGCCGGTAGCAGTGCTAAGTCGGGGTACGCATGCACAGTAGTCGTCTTGCGGTGCTGTTGGCACCTCATGTAGCGCACATGACCCGACCCTTCAGTTCCTTCTCTACCGCAGAGCTCGATGAATGAACTCTGAAGCAGAGGAGAGGAGGTTGAGTAGTGGTGCACTCTCGAAGAACCATCATTTCTGCACAAGATGAGTAGCTTCTTCGAGTAGTGTCCCTGTGGGTGCTCCACTTTAGGTGTCTGTAGAGCAGTGCCCTACTGTGGACAGTAGGGACTTCGGAGTTGTATGTGTTGTGGCCGAGAGCACAGTAAGGCCTAGTATAGCATCTGACAAAGACCACTGAGTGATGGCATAGTGTTTTGGAAAGGTGTGCTATGATGCCCATGTGGCAGCCTGCATATAGGGTTGCCAACCCTCCAGGATTGGCCTGGAGTCTCCCTGAATCAGCATTGATCTCCCAGGGATTCTTGAAAGCCATCCATGTCTTTAGTGAGCACAGTGTAAGAGGGCTCGGCTATAAGTGCCTCGATTTCACTGACTTATCTAACTGAGGTGATCGCTACTAAAAACTCGACTTTCACAGACATATGAAGGAGTGAACAAGTTGCCAATGGTTAAAAAGGTGCTCTGGTGAGGCATTTGAGTACAAGATTCAAATCCCATGGGGGTATAAGTTGTCGGACTTTCGGGTACATGTTCTGTATACCAAAAAGGAAGCATCTAGTGGTTGGGTGAGCAAAGACTGACATTCCCTCCACCTTGTGGTGAAAGGCTGTAATAGCTGCTAGGTGTACCTGGGGAAACACCCACCAGACAGTATGCAAACAGCCTGGATGAGCCATTAGGAAGGACAATAGGACTTTGAAGATACTAATCTCCTTCCTGAAAAGTTTCCTTGGCTGCTTTGACACTGCCGGGTCAGGTGATCATGTCACCTGGTACGGATACCATCTTGAAATGCTGGTATTTTTCCATAGTAAGGGGTTGGGGGTTCTGTGCATGTACTCACAATCTGCACACACTACATTACGACAGAAATGTAATAACCTCAGAACGTCACCACCCCCAGTTTGAGAACCCCACTCTAGACTTTTCACCTATAAAAACAGCAGCCATTTTTTAAAAACTACAGTCCGTTAGTACTTTTGCAACCCTTCTCTAATACTTTGTTAAATCTTATCCTCTGCAAACCTTTTTGCTGCATTTTTCTTTAGGTGGTGTTTATCTGTAGACAAGAATAAATTGACAGACTCCAGCCTGAAATCTTCCTCTGAGTTGCATCTTAACTTTACAAACAGTCATATTGAAATCAATGGGATTAATGTAAGTCTGGCAGAATCTTTTATATTGTATCCATATTCATTGCATCACATGACTTGTCACAAAGGATTCAGTGTTTGTCTACATGAATATATATTTTAAAATTAATCATTTTGTTCATTTTTCTACATTCTAGAAAGATGATCAAAGAGATGGAATGCAAGCCATATGAACAAAGTCTGAAGGAAATGGGTATGTTTAGTTTGAAAAAGAGGAGATTGAGGGAGGGATCATGATAATGGTCTTCAAATACTTGTAAGGCTACCATAAAAAAAGATGGAGAAAAGTTGTTCTCTTTTGTCACAGAGGGCAGGACAAGAGGCAATGGGTTCAAATTACAGCATAGCATATTTAGATTAAATTAGGACTGTCAAGCGATTAAAAAAATTAATTGCCTAATTAAAAAAATTAGCTGTGATTAATTGCCCTGTTAAACAATTGTTTAAAAATTGTGCTGTAATTGAAATCAATTTGAAAAGGTTGAAAACATCCAAAAATATTTAATAAATTTCAATTGGTATTCTATTGTTTAACAGTGCGATTAATCACAATGAAATTTTTTTGAATTCATAATGCGAGTTAATTGTGATTAAATGACAGCCCTAGATTAAATCTCAGGAAAAGCTTAATTGTAAGAACAGTAGGACAATGAAACAGACTGCCTAGAGAGGTTGTGGAAGCACCTTTCCAGGAGATTTTCAAAAGGAGGCTGGATAACCATGTCTCTTGGATGGTTTAGACACAACAAATCCTGCATCTTGGCAGAGAGTTAGACTAGATGACCCTTGCGGTCCCTTCTAACACTATGATTTTATGTTTGCCCTTCTCCTGTCAACTGGTAGTTCAACAGATCTTATCCCTTTCCCAGTCAAAACAGCTTAGTTTTCTACCAAAAATAAACGTTTACTACTTTCTTAGCCTTTGTTTTACACCGTGTCTACTCAATGGTTGAGCCAAAGTCTACGTATCATACATGGCCTTTTGGGCCTATGAACCTTAGAGGCTACATTACTTGTAATCAGCATAGGACCCGAAGATACTATACCTAATAAGTGCAGACAGTTTTGTATAGCTGAAAACCTCCATAGGTGATGTTTTCTATCCAGTCAGGTGTCATGACTGGCATTACAATGCACCTCCTCCCACGTCACTAAAATTACACAAGCTGTCATAACTACAAAGGGAAGGGTAACAACCCTCCTGTATACAATTCTATAAAATCCCTCCTGGCCAGAGGCACCAAAATCCTTTTACCTGTAAAGGGTTAAGGAGCTCAGGTAACCTGACTGACACCTGACCCAAAGGACCAATAAGGGGACAAGATACTTTCAAATATTGAGGGAGGCTTTTGTTTGTGCTCTTTGTTTTTGGGTGTGTTTGCTGTTGGGACTAAGAGGGACCGGACATCAATCCATGTTCTCCAAATCTTTCTGCACAAGTCTCTCATATTTCAAACCTGTAAGTATCAGCCAGGCAAGGCGTGTTAGTTTTATCTTGTTTTCTTAACTTCTAAATGTTCCTTTTGCTAGAGGGTTTACCTCTGTTTGCTGTAACTTTGAACCTAAGGCTAGAAGGGGTTCCTCTGGGCTCTTTGAATCTGATTACCCTGTAAAGTTATTTCCATCCTGATTTTACAGAGATGAACTTTACCTTTTCTTTTCATAAAATTCTTCTTTTAAGAACATGATTGATTTTTCATTGTTTTAAGATCCCAGGGTTTGGATCTGTGTTCACCAGGACTATTGGTGAAGGGATTACCAAGCCTTCCCAGGGAAAGGGGTGTAGGGGTTTGGGGAATATTTCTCAAGCCTACCCAGGAAAAGGGGTGTAAGGACTTGGGGGGATATTTTGGGGGAAGAGGAACTCCAAATGGTTCTTTCCTTGTTAAAGCACTTGGTGGTGGCAGAGTATTAAAATTTAACCTAAGCTGGTAAAAGTAAGCTTAGTGGGTCTTTCATGCGGGTCCCTACATCTGTACTCTAAAGTTCAGAGTGGGGAAGGAACCCTGACAGAAGCACATTTACAATTTTGTAAAAACAAATTTTAAAGGTTACAAAGATTTTTTCATTTTGTTGAAGGACTAGAAATGACAACCATGAGGGCAGGAATATTGGTACAAACAGGTAAAGGGAAAAAACTGGAAATCAAAGCAGTAAAAAAAAAAGTACATTCATAGTGGCCACTGAGCTAACAATCTCAAGTCTTTCACATCCATGTACTTATTTCTAGGTCCAAGTCCCGTATTTTGCACTCGATGAAAGTTTTTCACTCAAAGTTGGGCAGACTGTTGGCTCTTTGAACACGTATTCTCCAGTGCTTTAATGTCCTTTAGATACATCAGCAGTCCCTGATTGCTTGGAGAGGTTTCCAGTTAATGGGGATTTGATACTTTGCCATCAGCAATGTTAAATGAAGAGACCTCTTTGTATAAATCCATTGTGACATCCTTCACAGTCCATAACAAGCACAATTGACGTCAAGATGAAATTTCTATATGTAATAAATTGTGTCTTACTGCTTATGAATACATCTCCAACTGGAGACATGTCCAGAATGCATGTAAGAGCACCAACGGGAGTGGATGGCATATGGACAATATGGAGAACTTCTTTTATATGCTAAACTATGCATGGTAATGTATACTTTGTGTAGCAAAGATTACACACTGTACAATTACTTATTTTGTTACATTAAGAGTGTATTTTGTATTGTTCCTGATCATTCCCCAGAAGTGTTCATTTCAACATTCTTTTACCATCTGTTTAAATGGATTATACATTTTATTTTACCTATAACATTATACCAGTAAAGATTAGAAAATGTCTTTTGCAGGTCTCAACTGCAACTCTTACTGATCACATTTCTCACCTCATTACGAAAGATCACATTAATAAAAGATATTCAATATTTGCAAATAGATTCAGATTGTTTTGAAATTGTTTAAATTAATTAAAAGACTCTCCATCAAATAAATAATTAATCAGAATAGCTTTGATTTTGAAATATTAAACAAAACATGACAACTGGAAAAAATCTTTGTTTATATCCAGTTCTTTGTACCTAGGATTTTTCATATGTTAAATATACATTCAGAATTTAACTTTTTCTACTGCTCGCACATACAAGGTATATCGTTTTTATATACAAATAAATACATACAAACAGGGTTCAGGAAGCAGTTACCAATTGCAAAGGCAAACATCTGCACATACTTCTAAAACACTAACCTTGCAGAAACTAAACAGTTTGCACACACACAAATCCCATTTGTCCAAAGTGTAGTTATTTGTGTTTGAAAAGCACAGATGTAGGTATTTGTACTCCCCAATATACATAATTCCAAAATAAGGCTGCATTGAAAAAAATCAGACCCCAAAATGCTCATTTGAATTTAAACTGTGCATGTCTACTCTATTTAACAAGTTGGAGTGCCATTAGTATTACTGAAAAAATGAATGGCAAACTGTAGTTGGGCCACAGTATAAAAATAAAAATGCTAGTCTATATGTAAATGTTTATACCTACATTTATCATAGCAATTAGATCTCTCACAGAAGATAAGAGAACTTAGTCTAGAGCTAAGTAGGAATTGGACTAATGCCATTGCAATTACATTAATATGGCTAGTAAGTGAGGCAATCTGCACCTGGTTCTCTACATCTCAGACTTTGGGATAATAAAGATTCATAGTTTTACTCAAAAAGCTATTCAAAATCTACTTATATGATGGAACCAGAAAACAACCATTTGTATATAAATGTTTACTAAATATATACTAACGCACAATCGACTGCAGCCTTTATTTCCACCCAATACAAACATTAGATCTGCATAATGTGAAGAGCAAGACACAAACTGACAAAAGCCAGAAAAATTCAAAGTTATAGGTGCAATAATGTCCATTATTCAAACCAGCCACAGAAGTAGAAGTCAAAGAAGAGTTTTAGCCTCAACTACTAATCTTGTTGCATTTGTCATTTCACAAACCTAGATCCAGATTCTGGCTGGCACAGTGCATACATGCAGGCCAGAAAATAAAATAAGTCAGCAGCACTGTGCAGTGGAACAATGCTGACCACTCCAGTTCTTCCTCCGGGAAAAAGTGAGGAACTGCTCTGCAGGTCCTCCGTGACTTATAGTGCACAGAGATGCAACAAGACACAGCCAGAGAGTAAGACGATGCAATGTGCATGTTTAGGGGCATATGCATATTTGATTCCCTGACTATACAATGACTGCTCCATGCAAATTGAGCTATGACCCCTTGCAAATTATTCCTATTGCTTCCAGAAAGAGGCTATCCATGGGAAAGTGCATATAAGGTTTATCATAACAAGGATCTCTGAGCACAGTACCACTGCTTGTGGCAGAAGTCCTTCTGCTGCAGTGCAAACATCAGCCAGAATTTGGCCCAGGTATTGAATATCCTTTGGTATTTGTGTATTATAACTTTCAGAAAAAAGTTACAATGGTTTATTATAGTTTTAGCAAAAGAAAAGGCACACATTTGAAATGATAAACTGAAGGTATAAAAAGTAATTTTAAACAGGTTTTTTTTTTAAAAAGTTTTATTTATGAATATTTCAATTATTTTTAACTTGCAGAGTAATACATGTTTCAGTTATACACATCCAGGCAGAGGGAACATTACAAAAAGAGCATTTGAAATAGATTATTTGCACCTATAACAGCCAAATGGGTTCCCCGACATTTTGTAAATAGCATCCATCACATTTGCTTGCAGGCTGGGGCATTCATAAAGAGCTGTACCTTACAACATGAGAGCACTCCATGGTAGTTGCAGATTCTCAGCCAAAACAAAAACCTTGCACAAAATCAGGTGACCGCAACCCACACATTTTGAATAATCACATTCTACTATGTCTGAGTCTCTGGTAGCATATGACAGATAAAAGCCTCAAAATAAAATTAATGTAAAATGGGAATGTAAAAGTAAAAAAAAAAACAAAAAACAAAAAAACCCAACCAAATATGGCTCTGCACTGGCAACCATTTAATTATGGATTTTTTGAGCAGAAAAGTAGGTTGATTTGTATCAGCATTTATATCAGCATGTATGGCTCATCAAGGCAATTGATCTTTTAAATAAAAAATACTCAACTCTTTAGAAGGACATGAAAACATACTATTCTACGCAAGTTTTTTTTAGCAGAATACATTTCAGGGTCCATTCCCATTGTTAACAAGTGAGCAGAGTATTCAGAAAAAGGAGGAACACTTTTTCCACTTTAGTCAGTTTTGCTCCTGAGTAAATGTGACCTTGTTTGAAGCTCAGAACATTCTAGCAGCATCCTTTCCCTTACTATTTGTTATAACTAAGGCTATGAAGGTGTTGACAATTGTACTTGACTTTGTTTAATCTGTCCCAGAAGATAATGGAAATTAGCTTTTAGCTATTTAAACCTTAGTAAGTGTAATTTTATATGGAATAGTTGAATTATTATTCGTTATTCGTTATTTATAACTGAGCTTCCCTCCACTGAAGAAATCCAGTTTCACAGTTGATCTGACTGATACATTTTCCCCCACGAGCTGACTCTTTCTGCATTATGTATTCCAGCTGGTTATGTTTTAGATCTGAACTCAGATGTGTACAAATCTCAACTTCACTTTGATTCGTTTCTTCTCAGCCTAACTATTCTTTGCCGCATGCACTTGGAGTTAGTATAAAGCAAAGCTGTTTAAAAGATTATAATAAGTGTCCTACTATATTGTTTTTGACATTGCTTATTTACTCAGTAAAAATTCAGAAGTAGGACACACACGAAACTACATAAATCTAGATAACAGAATATTAAAGATTTTTTTCTGTTTTATAGATAGTAAAAGTAAAGAGACATCATGGAGGTTGGGCCCAATTGTGTTCTCTTAGTCTGGTCCTGAAGTTTTTTTGCTGTAGGATGGCTACCTTTAAATCTGCTATTGCGTGTCCAGGGAGGTTGAAGTGTTCTCCTACAGGTTTTTGTATATTGCCATTCCTAATATCCGACTTGTGTCCATTTATCCTTTTACGTAGAGACTGACCAGTTTGGCCGATGTACATAGTAGAGGGGCATTGCTGGCACATGATGGCGTATATAACATTGGTGGATGTGCAGGTGAATGAATCGGTGATGATGTAGTTGATCTGGTTAGGTCCTGTGATGGTGTCAGTGGCATAGGACCAGACTTCAAAGAGAAACTGCTCAGCTTCAGTTTTTTTTGCAAATTTGACACCATCAGCTCAGGATTAAACAAAGACTGAATGGCTTGCCAACTACAGAACCAGTTTCTCCTCCCTTGGTGTTCACACCTCAATTGCTAGAAGAGGGCCTCATCCTCCCTGATTGAACTAACCTCATTATCTCTAGACTGATTCTTGCCTGCATATTTATACCTGCCTCTGGAAATTTCCATTACATGCATCTGACGAAGTGGATATTCACCCACAAAAGCTTATGCTCCAATACATCTGTTAGTCTATAACAGGGGTCTCAAACTCAAATGACCCCGAGGGCCGCATGAGGACTAGTGCATTGGCCCGAGGGCCGCATCACTGACACGCCCCCTTGCTGCCCCTGGCCCCACCCCCAATCCCTTCCATGAGGCTGCCCTGTCTCTTCTCCACCTCCTCCCCTAAGCGCGTTTAATAAATATATACACTCAGTAATGCACCTCACTCAAAGGACAAAACACGCACTTAGATTTACTGCCTAAGGCTCTGGGAGGGAGTTTGGGTGGGGGAGGGGGTCTGGATGCAGGCTCTGTGCTCGATGCAGGCTCCAGGCTGCGGCAGGGGGTGGGGGTGCAGGCTTTGGGACGGAGTTTGGGGATAGGAGGGAGTGCAGGGGTGAGGGCTGTGGGGCTGAGGATGAGGGGTACATGATGCAGGAGGGGGCTCAGGGCTAGGGAAGAGGGTTGGGCTGTGGGGTGAGGGCTGTGGATGAGGGGTTCATGATGCGAGGGGGCTCAGGGCTAGGGAAGAGGGTTGGGCTGTGGGGTGAGGGCTGTGGATGAGGGGTTCATGATGCGAGGGGGCTCAGGGCTAGGGAAGAGGGTTGGGCTGTGGGGTGAGGGCTGTGGATGAGGGGTTCATGATGCGAGGGGGCTCAGGGCTAGGGAAGAGGTTTGGAGTGTGGGGTGAGGGCTGTGGATGAGGGGTTCATGATGTGGGGGCGCTCAGGGCTGGGGCAGAGGATTAGGGTGCGGGGGGATGAGGGGTTCATGATGCGGGCGCTCAGGGCTGGGGAAGAGGATTAGGGTGCGGTTTGGAGAGGCTCAGGGTAAGGGAAGCCTGGGCTCAGGCGCTCGGACGGAGACTCGGCGCTCTATGCGCCGAGGCTCCAGGAGAGGGGCGGAGGCGGGAGCCTCCGCTTTTCTCTTGGGGGCCCCTGCGGAGCTCCCCTGGGGAGCTCCGCGGGCCGCAGGGAAGAGCTCCGCGGGCCGCATGCGGCCCGCGGGCCGCATGTTTGAGACCCCTGGTCTATAAGGTGCTACAGGACTCTTTGTTGATGCCTAGAAGTGTCTGTTACCTACCAAGCTGAGACATTTCCTTCTAATATTTGCTATAATCTGAAATAATGTAGAAAAAGATATGCAACAACATGGAGGACGACATAACACAAATTCACTGTTCAGTTTATAGAAGTCATGTTTTTACTTTATCTTTCATGAAGTTTAAAAGTATCAGCTGAAAGAGATACTTTACTTAGGAATCTTAAGCAAAAATCTAAATCAGGAGGAGTTCGAGAGCAGCCAGTTTTTCATCTTAACCATGTTGGCAATGTCTCTTTAAAGATGTTAAAAAATTCTGTAGATCGAACTTCTGACAAATATATATATTTGTTAAACAGAACCTTACATTGTTATGGTCAGCAAGGCCACTATGTAAAAGCAGCACCTCTTTCTTAAGCCTTACTCCTATAAGCTGAGCATATACAGCACAGTTATAGGAATATGAGATAATGGTTAATTAAACCCTAATTGCAGAATCTATATTCATGGTGATGAAGTATAAGGCAGAAGCAGCACAGCTTGAGTTTCGTATCTCAGGTTAAGTTTGACTGCCAGGTAATATGCCCATGATTTAGTGGTAAAGGATCAGATTTCATGTGGAAGTAACTGATATACTAACTTAGAACCTCACAACTGTACTTCAACCTGTACCATTTTAAATTTCATCAGACAAATGTTTTCTTCTCTCTTCCTCTGCCCCCAAGAGAAAACTACCAAAACCATTTTAGTTTTTAAGTTTTTAAAATGTTTGAAGATTTAATGGGAAGCACAAATGTGTCTCAGATTACTACAATTGCATGTACTGGTATATAATGGGGTTATTCAACCTGAATAAAAAATATGCCTGAGAAAAGCAGATGCCCCAACACACCATCATTTAGCAAATGAGCCATGATTTGCTAATACTAAGCAAAGACATTTAACATAAATTGAGACTAAAATTTTCAAAAATAATTTAAATGGCTCTGTAAAATATCTATTATTTGGGTAAAGTGTGATCTTTGCCTTGTGTTTATATAAGCTTGTAATAAAACAAGGCTTTGTTTTATTTATCTGAATAATACCCAGAGAGAGAAACTGTGGCAATTATACAAAATAGAAATAAGTGAATACTCAAGATCTTCTTGAATGGCAGAAGTGTGGTGGAAAAACTATATGAAAAAAGCAATGCATGGATGGATCATTTCACACATGACTCTGGTAACTGATTAAAATGCTGCTAGCACGGACACTTTTCTTGCATTTTTCCATAGAATTGGAAGTTCCCACAAACTTCAGTGACAATGGAGTTGAAAAGCTTTATCCAACTGGGCACAGAGACAAGGTCCAGTGAACATATTTTGGTTGTCCTTTCAAAAATTAAACAGACTACATATGATATTTCACTTCAACTTCAGTAGTATGTGAATGAACTTTAGCTAATATCTCATCATTTCTCAGACCAATTGTGAATACATCCAAGTCAACATGACATATTGGATAATTAATTTTCAGTGTTTACCTTTATTAAAAACAAGGATTTTGTTGTGAGAACAAATAATCTCTCATTTGTAGCTTGAAAGCCCAAGATAGGATCACTGGCTTCCAGGGTTGCTACCAGCTGCTTAGCAACCTGCCCTACTTGTCTTCCCTCCTTCCTGTTGTAGAGAACAGTGGATAGAGGAGTGGGCTGTCGATAGATGAACACTCGACGCAGGCACTCACAAATAGCAGCATAGGAATAATTTGGAGGACAAGCGGTGAATTTCTTGTCTTGCTTTGATGCTTGGACATAACCTGCAAAGCATACAGATATACAGAGGCAAGAAAGAAAGTCAATATATATTTCAACTGTGCTTTATATTGCCATTTCAGAATCCTGTGCTTATATTTTAAAATTAATACACAAAAAGATCACAAAAAGATAAAAATACACATAAAGGACAATTTAGTACCAATGGCTCCCTTTGTCCTCTTAACACTTATCTCTGACACCTCTATGCATGCCCCTCTCTATGCCTGAAGACCCCTTCTTGACAGAGACATTCTTCCACTCTCTCTTCCTCAGAACATATTTCTTCAGTGAGAACTATGAGGCCTGGTACCAATTCCCAAAGAAGCGAGAACAAAACAGCTATTAGCAAAACTCTAAACACCACACACCGTATTCTTCAAAAAACATACAGCACTTACTCTCTGAATACTCACTGAAATGTCTATAGGCTACATTTGAAGAATTTTTATTCTTCAAAACCAGAAGTTAAATTAAGTCCGTTCTTTAAGAAACGTAGCACCCTGTACACATCGTTTTTGTCCCAACACATCCTAACAGTAAAACACAGATCCATCAAATTCCTCATAGAGTTATAACTCACTGAATTATTATGCATAGGCAACATCAGGGGCTGAAGAATAAATATTTTCCATCACTGAATAACATTAGACAACTGTCCTCTTTCAAACTGATTGCCATCCAATATTGTGTCAAATGGGAGTGAGGCTATAGGGCCGATATTAGTAAAATGGGCTACCATCTTCCAAGGGTAGTTTGGCTTCACTCTCATTGAAAACTATGTGGCCATTTTGAAAAAGACATCTCTGTTAGTAGCAGAGACATTCTATTTCTTCCTGTTCCCCTAGGGCAGGCCTGCACAACATGCGGCCCGCGGGGGGATTCTAAATCCCCCACACATGGCGCTCTGCAGGCAGCCCAGAGCCCTTTGAATCCCGGCCGCAGCAGGGAATCAAAGGGCTCTGGGCTGCCCGCAGGGGCAGGGAGCCCAGAGCCCTTTAAATCCCAGCCACGGCCGGGAATCAGAGAGCTCTGGGCTAGCTAGCCGGGAATCAGAGGGCTCTGGGCTGCTAGCAGCCGCGGGGAGCCCACAGCCCTTTAAATCCCAGCCGCGGCTGGGAATCAGAGGGCTCTGGGCTGCCCGGAGAGATTCCCAGCCGTGGCTGGGATTTAAAGGGCTCAGGGCTACCCGCGGCTGCTGGCAGCCCAGAGACCTTTGAATCCCAGCCCACGGCCGCTGATTGCCCCCTCCCCGGACCCCTGCCCCAACTGCCCCCCCAGGACTCCTACCCCCTATCTAAGCACCGCTGGTCCTTGTCCCCTGATACCCCTCTCCCGGGACTCCTGCCCCTAACTTCCCCCCAGGACCCCACCCCCTACCTGTCCCCTGATAAACCTCTGGGACTCCCATGCCTATCCAATTGCTGCCTGTCCCCTGACTGCCCCTCTGAACCTCTGCCCCATCCAACCCCCCTGCTCCCTGTCCCTTGACTGCCCCCCAGAACCCCATACCCCTTCTCCAACCCCCAGCCCCCTTACCGTGCCACTCAGACCAGCGTGTCCGGCTCCGTGCAGCTCCAGACAGTTGCTGCCATGCTCCCCCACGGAGCCCACAGCCCCCTCCCCCCCCAGCACCTGCCTTCCAGATTTGAACACCTCAAAATTCAGGAGTGCTCAAGCTCAGTTTGGGCAGCTTTTACTTCATTTCTCCCAAATCAAATATACTGATCCACTGTAACTTGCTGTAGAAAAAGTAGGATAAAATTGAGCAAGAAATGCTTATTAGGACTGGAATTGCTATTTTCAACAGCCATTGCCTTTTTGTTTGTTTGAACGGAAGACAGTGATATTGCATTGGCAAATTCCCCATAGAAAGAAAGAGTGGAACAAAAGAATAATAAAGGCACCTCAACGTTTCCTCATTTATGGAGGACAGTCTTATAATATGCATCCAGATATCCTCCAATCACACAAGCTGAAAATTGTTCCACTTTACTGCAGCTCTGTAACCATACGGGAACCAATCCTGTCTGTGTTTTGTGCACATCCAAAATTCCTGATGAATGACCCGCCCTGGGAGCGAGTTACCAGTGATCCAGGGCTGGGGCGGCAGGAGGTGAGGGAAGGAGGGGGGAGCCCAGGGCTGGGGCAGCAGCAGGTTGGAGGGAGAGCACTGGTGGGGAGGAAAGGGGGAAGCCCAGCGCTGGGGCGGCAGGGTGTGTGTGTGGGTGGGAGGAGAGCCCAGGACTGGGGCAGCAGGAGGGTACAGGGGGGAGCCCAGGGCTGGGAAGGGGGACAGCCAAATTTTTTTTTGCTTGGGGCAGCAAAAAACCTAGAGCCAGCCCTGCCGGGTTCCCCCAGCTGCCGGAGCCCCAGGCCCTTTAATTTGACCCTGAGGGCTCCCAGCCACCTCTCTAGCTGGGAGCCCCTGGTTGATTTAAAATCAAGTATCACCTCCCCACCCCCAACCTTCCTTTTTGGCCCACAGCTGTTTTGGTGGGGCGGTGCTGAGGAAGGAGGGTTTGTTTCCGCAGGGCTGGGCGGCTCTGGGGCGGGGTGTTTCTGCCGGGCCGGGAGGTTTCGGCCCTCAGCTGTTTTCTTTGGAGGAATGTGGCCCTCGCCGCTTTACGAGTTGTGCAGGCCTGCCCTAGGGTGTCATTACAGGGCTGAACTTAGGTTTTTTGGGTACCTTAGCTGTCCATACCTTAACATGTTGAGATTTATTTTATGTTTAAACCTAACTCTAAACTTCCTAAGTTTGTAAATGCTTGTTTTTGGAATAAATACAACATTCCTGCAATGTCTGTATTCTTAAGTTACTGATATTTGCTCAACCTTAACTCCAGTTTAACACAGTTTTATCTGGAAATAACTTGTTACTACTAAGCTAGACAGCCAATGGCACAGATAAGGACTGAAGGTTGCTCTAAGAGGTAATCTAGCCCAGCCCAGGAAAAGTTTTTATAAAGAGTGCTAGCTAATACATTTAATTCACATATTTTTAAATCCTAGTGTAGACAAGGTACGTCGGGTTTAAAAACAATCCTGGGGGTAAGGGAGTCTAGAGCCAATCGCTACCATATGATATGTTGAAATACGTCTTGACCTGTTTACATTGCGGCTTAAAAGTAAATGAACGTGTTTTAATTAATTTTTAAATGTCTTATTTTCTTAGTCTAGACATAGCCATGGCAGCAACATTGGGTTGGTAGCAGAATACAGACTGCTGAGCAGCCGGAAGACAAGGAAGATTTCAAGTCAGTCAGGGACTTAGAAGGGGAAAGACCAACACTCCCATCCTTCCAACCAGCTGCAGTAATGAGAGGGGAATAAAACCCCTGTAAAGTTATTTGGAAAGGTACGTCTATACTACCCGCCGGATCGTCGGGTAGTGTTCGATGCATCGGGGATCCATTTATCACGTCTCGTCTGGAAGTGATAAATCGATCTGTTAATCGATGCCTATACTCCACCTCGGCAGGAGGAGTAAGCTCAGCTGACGGGGGTGCCGCGGCAGTCAACTTGCTGCCGTGAAGATGGCCAGGTAAGTCGAACTAAGATACTTTGACTTCAGCTACGCGAATAGCGTAACTGAAGTTGCGTATCTTAGTTCGAAACCCCCCGCTAGTGTAGCCCAGGCGTAAGTGGGGGACCCTCAAAAACCAACTTTTCCTTTACAGATTCATGGAGCTCAAAGCCAGAAGGGACCATTAGATCATCTAGTTTGACCTCCTGCATCTCACAAACCATTACATTTCACCCAATTACCCCTGTGTCCAGACCAATAACTTGTGTTTGGTTAAAACATAACTTTCAGAAAGGCATCCAGAGATGGAGAATCCACCGCTTCCCTTGGTAGTTTGCTCCAATGGTTAATCACCCTCACTGAAAAATGTGTGCTTTATTAGGGATGCAACATGGAAAATCTTTACCTCATCTCTCTCACACATACAATGGTGACTACTGCCAGGAAAGGGAGCGAAGGCACTGTTCTTTTGGCTCTACTTCACACAAAGAGGAGGATTTGGTCCCAAATGATCACAATTCTCCAATCACTCTCTATGTACTGTGGGACTGATTTCAGACCAGCAATGAAAATAGGGAAAAGAAGAGAACAGGACTAGAGGCATTGTGTTAGTGAATAAAATGAGCACTGTGGATTCTGTAAAACTACCTTCTTTACCCCACAAGATGCTCACTTACTACCACTGACTGGCTCTAGCATGATATTTCTAATGTTTGGTTGTAGATAAACAAGGTGGTGACGTATGTCTTTTCTGGCAAATAAAAGGTAACTAGATTAGCACAGAAGTGTAAACTTCAACACGGTACTGTAAATGATAGTACAGTAAGGAGGAAAACATGGAGGAACAATGATGTTTTTACCCCCACAAGCACAGAAAGCTTGAAGAGGAATTTTAATTTTCTTCCATTGATTTCCAAAATTATAGAAATATTGGTGCACCTAAAGTCTTAAACGAGTATTAATGATTAATTGTAAGATGCTTAAAATTAATTACTACTAGTTTAGAAAAAGATTTGCCTTGTCTTTTTTTAAAGCATTATAAAACCAGTTTGCATACAAAAATAATGACAAATATACAAAGACTGAGAAATGATAGCAGATTTTAAAGGTACTTGAAGCCTAAGGTGACATTAGATCAAGGTAAGAAGCTGATAATAAGATAGTTCAAGTACAAAATAAAACAACAAATACAAAAGGAAAAGAAAATCAGGTATGAGAGTTCAAATCCCAAAGCAGACGGCAAACAGTCTGGTTTGATTAGGCAGGCCACTATCCAGAACAAGTGTGTTCTCAGACTTTGCTGAAGTTATAATAGAAGTGAAGGATTTCTTAGCTTCTCTCATTGATTTAATGTGGGCTTGTACCAATGACCAGTGTTTACTGGACTGAGATCTAGTCTTTTCTGCCCTCCTATTTCATCTGTTGGAAGTCATTCATGAGTCATGATGACTAGGACAAACAAGGTGAAGACAAGGGGCCACCACGAGAGCAGTGTTCTGTGGTCTGTTGCATTCTACTAGCTTATCAATATCCTAGTCAGGCAGTTCATTGTTTCTGAGCTGCAAGTCCTGGAAATCTATGGGATTCATAAACTTGCAAGCATGCAACAACAGTTATGTCTGCCTCTAACTGGAGGCGCTGGGATGACAGTTAGGCGTTTTTACTGTGGCTCCAGCACACTCACTGAGGCAGAAAATAAGTTCTAGAGACCACGGGGAGGGACCTTATAGTTATCACAGTGTATGTGAAATCTTGTGCTTGACTGATTTTGATGGAAATAAGATACAGATCTCAGAGCTACAACCTTAGATTCAGAAATAGAAACCAGATTCAAAAGGCTGAAATAAAAGAAGAGATATTTTATTAATAACTGGTTAATAAACTAAAGGACAATACTGGCATAAGAGCAAATGGATATAAACTGGTCATGAACACATTCAAGCTGGAAACAGAAGAAAGCTGCTAACCATCAGAGGAGTGAGGTTCTAGAATAGTCTTCTAATAGGAGTTGTGGGGGCAAACAATGTAATTAGTTTTAAGAAAGAGAACTAGACAAATTTATTAGTGCAACTGTGTGATTTGATTGTTTTTGATGGTACAGGGGTAGCGTTCAGCAGCCCTGGGGATCACTTCTGGTTTATGTCTTATGTTCCTAAAAGTGCACGTTTCAGCTGGCCATCTGCAGGAGTAAAGAAGGGATGTTTCTCTCCCGCAGTGTATTCTGAGATTTTTTTTTTAAATCTCTCTCTGTGATGCATCAGGATTGGCTAAGGATGGAGATGGGACGTAGGATGGGGAGGGCCAAAGCTCTAAGGTGGCACCAAGCAGGTGCCTGGTTCGCTGGGATTCTTGCTCACATGATCAAGGCCTAAATGATCGCCATATGTGGGTTCGGGAAGCAATTCTGCCCCAGGTCAGATTGGCAGTCACCTTAGGGAGGGGTTTTGCCTTCCTCTGGAGCCTGGAGCGCAGGTCACTTGCCAGGATGATCGGAGTATATCTCACTTAATCAGTTTCCTGCCATGTGGGGTCTTGTGCACTTGTGCACCTTGTTCCTTCCTATTTCTGCCTGTGGCACATAATATGTCTAGTCTCCTGTGGGCTGTAATACTTTGGTCTAATTTCAGCTGCTGGGTGGTGTTGATGGCCCATGAATCACAGGTCAGGCTAGATGACCTGGTGGTACCTTTTGGCTTTGAACTCTATGACCATGATGTCTACAGACCAGCAGCTAGATAAAAATAGCCAAGGTGTAAAAGATGAACAATATCAGTCTCCTTGCTGCCAAGGTTAATTATTTAAAAGAAAATTACATGATAGTTACTAAGATGAGCCTTCATTTTAAATGTGAAAAGCTGAAAAATACAAAATGTGAATGTGGGGCTACTTGGCCTGTCACCTGGAACTTAAAGAGTCACCAGACTCTGAAGACCACTTATTAAAAATGTACCTTGCCATGAACACACTACACCTGTACTCTATGCCCTGCACTAAATGCCTGCTGGTTTCTGGTAGACTTTAAGATGCTTGCTGTGAGCTAAAAAGCTTGAAATTGCCTGGGGCCTACTTACCCAAGAGACACTCTCTTTTCCTGGGTCATATGGCCACAGCTGAGGCCAGCAGTGGTACTCAAGCTGAAACCCCTCATTATAAAAGGGAGCTTTCTCTGACCGTTGAGCTCCCCTCCATGATCTGAAATAGCCCAAGTCTGTTGACATTTAAGGTACATCTCTTCTCCCTGATATTATGTCAAGTATTCTTAAACCTCTTGTTCACATATTTATAAACATTTAGTTATGAAGAATGATGCACTGACCTCAACGTTCTTGTGATTAGATAACCTTTCTAACTTCTAAGCTGATCTTCTGTCAAGGCACAAACATTACCTATACCTTCTGTTCTAGTATTTCTAAAATTAATCCAACATTCTCTCATCAATAGAATTAATGTACTAATCAATCAAAATTTAATTAGAGTAACTCATGAACAAAACATAGATCTAATGGAAATAAGATGCCAAAACCTTGAGTAACATTTGTTAGAAAGAGACAGGCCACTGAACAGTTCATTCCATACCTAAAGCATTGAAAGTTGCAATGTGCTCCCACATACTGTCTGGTTGGTCAGATCGTGGCTGCCAGAGAAGAGCATCAATATCATGCCGCAAACAGAAGCAAGGCATTTCTTTGGGATCCATCACTGCTGAGAAGAGATACTGGTTGCTTCCAAGATTTACCTAAAAAAGAAATTAAATAAATCTTGAAGATGAATTCAAAAATTGCAAAGTACTCACAATATAAATAGCAGCAGATTTTCTGTCATATATACAGTTAAGAGACTTGGTATAATTTTAGGACCTGGGAATGTTTTTTTGCAATATTGTATTACTGAAACATTTGTTTGCAATGTTGTTGTAGCCATGTTGGGCCCAGAATATGAGAGAGACAAGGTGGGTGAAGTAATATAATTTAATAGACCAACTTCTGTTGGTGGAAGAGAAGCTTACAAGCTTTGCAGAGCTCTACAGCTTGATGGTCTCTAGGATATGGGTTCTCCAGCTGGGTGTTGAGGCACCCAGGATGGGGTCACAAAAAGGTTTCTAGCCATTTAATTTTATTGACTCCGTTTGATCATAATGATTGGGTTTCAGACCACAGCCCTAACTATCAGGACAAATTCTATTCACTTTCCACATTGAGTGATTCCCACTGACTGCTGTAAGACATCTTATATGGGAAAAGCTAGAAGGATTCACCCCAGTATCCTATCTAAACACAACACACAATTAAATGTCACATATCACTTTAATTTACTATGAAACAGTCTTCTTGGATAATTAACAACAATACGTTTATGTAGCACTGTAGCTACCAAATGCTCAAGAAGGTGGTTAGTATTATATGAAAACGGGAAAGTAATTAAGTGGCGTGGCCAAGGCCACTGAAGGATTAGCAGTCAGGAGTTCCTAGTTCCCAGTTTGATGCTCAGATCACAACTATATTTTCTAGAGGAATAAATGTACCTGAGATCTCCTTTACACCTGAAAATGTTCTCACATGCCAAGAGTATAGCAGTTGTTGCTAAATTAAGATACTCTGAATTATTGTAATTTGAAGCAGGTGATGGAGATGTGAGATTGCTACACCTGGTTTCAGATCATGCTACAAGTTTATTAGTATTATTACTCCTCTAAGTAGGTTCTGTAGGATATTGAATCTTGTAGATCAGTACTTTGGTAAGGGTAGTCCCCCCAGTACTTGGATTTTTATATTGATTGTTAATTATTTGTATTGTGTAGTACCTAGAGGCCACAGCCCCATTATGCTGGGCACTGTACAAAAATATAATAGAGATGGTCCATTCCCCCCAAAAAACCTTACATTCTAAGGATAATATGAAAGACAGCACGTAGATACAGCAGATGGAGAACAGACACAGAGATTAAATTATTTGCCCAAAGTTATGCAGGGAGTCTGCAGTAGAGCTTGGAACTGAACCCAAATCTTGTAAATCTAGCCTCAGCTATAATAGTGTGAGATAATCCTTTTGCAAAGTCAAGCCTCAGCTACAAAGCATCTAGAGTACAGGTATTGAAGGGTATGTGCTGTTTAGGAAAGACAGAAATAAAGGCAAAGGTGGTGGAGTAGCATTGTATATCAATCATGAGGTAGACTGTAAAGAAATAAGAAGGGATGGAATGGATAAGACAGTCTGTCTGGGCAAAAATCCCATTGGGGAAGAAAGCCACTACAGCCTCCCCTGAGATAGTGCTTGGGGTGTGCTATAGACCACAGGGATCTGATTTTGATATGGATAGAGACCTTTTTAATGATTTTAATGAAGTAAATACTAATGGGAATTGTGTGATCATGGGACACTAACTTCGCAGATATAGACTGGAGGACAAGTGCTAGTAATAATCACAGGGCTCAGATTTTCCTAGATGCGATGGTGAAGGAATCCATCAGCTAAGTATCAGAGGGGTAGCCGTGTTAGTCTGGATCTGTAGAAAGCGACAAAGAGTCCTGTGGCACCTTATAGACTAACAGAAGTATTGGAGCATAAGCTTTCGTGGGTGAATACCCACTTCGTCAGATGCATGTTCACCAAGTAGTTGCTGAACCAACAAGAGGGGATGCCATTTTAGATTTAGTTTTGGTGAGTATGAGGACATCATAGAAGAAATGGTTGTAGGGGACAACTTTGGTTCGAGTGATCCATGAGCTAATTCAGTTCAAACTAAATGGAAGGATAAACAAAAATAGATCTGGGATTAGGGTTTTTGATTTCATAAGGGCTAACTTTAAAAAATTAAGTACATTAGTTAGGGAAGAGGATTAGACTGAAGAACTTGTGGATCTAAAGGCGGAGGAGGCCTGGAATTACTTCAAGTCAAAGTTGCAGAAACTATCAGAAGCCTGCATCCCAAGAAAGGGGAAAAAATCCAAAGGCAGGAATTGTAGACCAAGCTGGATGAGCAAGCATCTCAGAGAGGTGATTAAGAAAAAGCAGAAAGCCTACAAGGAGTGGAAGATGGGTATGGATCAGCAAGGAAGGCTACCTTATTGAGATCAAAACATGTAGGGATAAAGTGAGAAAGGCCAAAAGCCATGTAGAGTTGGACCTTGCAAAGGGAATTAAAACCAATAGTAAAAGAGTCTATAGCCATATAAAGAACAAGAAAACAAAGAAAGAAGTGGGACCGCTAAACATTGAGGATGGAGTGCAGGTTGGATAATCTAGGCATGGCCCTATATCTAAACAAATACTTTGCCTCAGTCTTTAATGAGGAGCTGAGGGATAATGGTAGGATGACAATGGGAATGAGGATATGGAGGAAGATATTACTACATCTGAGGTAGAAGCCAAACTTGACAAGCTTAATGAGACTAGATCAGGGGGCCCAGATAATCTTCATCCAAGAATATTAAAGGAACTGGCACATGAAATTGCAATCCCATTAGCAAGATTTTTTAATTAATCTGTAAACTCAGGGGTTGTACTGGAGAATTGCTAACATAGCTTCTATCTTTAAGAAAGGGAAAAAAAGTGATCCGGGCAACTACAGGCCTATAAATTTGACATCTGTAGTATGCAAGGTCTTGGAAAAAAATTTGAAGGAGAAAGTAGTTAAGAACATTGAGGTTAATGGTAATTGGGACAAAATACAACATGGTTTTACAAAAGGTAGATCATGCCAAACCAATCTGATCTCCTTCTTTGAGAAGGTAACAGATTTTTTTAGACAAAGGAAACACAGTGGATCTAATTTACCTCGATTTCAGTAAGGCACTTGATACGGTTCCACATAAGGAATTATTACTTAAATTGGAAAAGATTGGGATCAGTATGAAAATTGAAAGGTGGATAAGGAACTGGTTAAAGGGGAGACTACAATGGGTCATACTGAAAAGTGAACTGTCAGGCTGGAAGGAGGTTACTAGTGGAGTTCCTCAGGGATCGGTTTTGGAACCAATCTTATTTAATCTTTTTATTACTGACCTTGGCACAAAAAGTGGGAATGCGCTAATAAAGTTTGTGGATGACACAAAGCTAGGAGGTATTGCCAATACAGAGAAGCAGGGCCGCCCAGGGGAGTGGGGTAATTTGCCCCAGGCCCCGCAGGGGCCCCCACGAGAGTTTTTCGGGGCCCCTGGAGCGGGGTCCTTCAGTCGCTCCAGGGGCCCCGGAAAACCCTCGTGGGGCCTAGGCCCCCGGAGCTTCTTCCGCTCCGGGTCTTCGGTGGCGGGGGGGGTCCTTCCACTCCAGGGCGGAAGAACCCCCTGCAGCCGAATTACTGCCAAAGCGGGGGCCTCCCGCCGCCGAAGACCCCAGGCCCCCACTTTGGCCCTGCAGAGAAGGACCGGGATATCATATAAGAAGATCTGGATGACCTTGTAAACTGGAGTAATAGTAATAGGATGAAATTTAATAGTGAAAAGTGAAAGGTTATGCATTTAGGGATTAACAACAAGAATTATTGTTATAAGCTGGGGACGCATTAGTTGAAAGTAACAGAGGAGGAGAAGGACTTTGGAGTATTGGTTGACCATGAGCCGCCAATGTGATATGGCCGTGAAAAAAGCTAATGCGGTCTTGGGATGCATCAGGTGAGGTATTTCCAGTAGAGATAAGGAGGTGTTAGTACCGTTATACAAGGCACTGGTGAGACCTCATCTGGAATATTGTGTGCAGTTCTGGTCTCCCATGTTTAAGAATGAATTCAAACTGGAACAGGTACAGAGAAGGGCTACTAGGATGATCCGAGGAATGGAAAACCTGTCTTATGAAAGGAGACTCAAAGAGCTTAGCTTGTTTAGCCGAACCAAAAGAAGGCTGAGGGGAGATAGGATTGCTCTCTATTAATATATCAGAGGGATAAATACCAGGGAGGGAGAGGAATTATTTAAATTCAGTACCAATGTGTACACAAGAACAAATGTATATTAACTGGCCATCAGGAAGTTTAGACTTGAAATCAGACGAAGGTTTCTAACCACCAGAGGAGTGAAGTTCTGGAACAGCCTTCCAAGGGGAGCAGTGGGGGCAAAAGACATTTCTGGCTTCAAGACTAAGCTTGATAAGTTTATGGAGGGGATGGCACGATGGGATAGCCTAATTTCGGCAATTAATTGGTCTTTGACTATTAGCGGTAAATATGCCCAGTGGTCTGTGATGGGATGTTAGATGGGGTGAGATCTGAGTTACTACAGAGAATTCTTTCCTGGGTGTCTGGCTGGTGAGTCTTGCCCACATGCTCAGGGTTTAGCGGATCGCCATATTTGAGGTTGGGAAGGAATTTTCCTCCAGGGCAGATTGGCAGAGGCCCTGGTGGTTTTTCGCATTCCTCTGCAGTGTGCGGCACTGGTCACTTGCTGGAAGATTCTCTGCACCTTGAAATCTTTAAACCATGATTTGAGGACTTCAATGGCTCAGACATAGGTTTGATTCAGGAGTGGGTGGGTGAGATTCTGTTGCCTGCATTATGCAGGTCAGACTAGATGATCATAATGGTCCCTTCTGACCTTGAAGTCTATGATTCTTTGGACAGCAGCTCCTCCTCCTCTACAGCAGCTTCCACAAGCATCCAGGTTCTTCAGATGTAATAGCAGTTGTAAAAGATGTGAAGTAACTCCAGCAGTCAATAGGGGCTTACTGGAACAAGGAGAACAGCAAGGACAGATTTCCTAGCCATCAGCAGGCAAAGAGCTGCCAGTATGGCTGGAGTCAAGAGCATCAATCAGGTACTTTATGGAGAGTGGGCAGTGAGATGTAAGAAATTATATTTTTACTAAAGGCTGAAAATATGCTCAACACTGGGCAAGATGGAAAGTCCAAATAGTCTATGCGCCAAAAAAGTTTACAATCTATCAGACGGAAGGGTTCCAAGTAGTAAAGCAGAAACAAGCAGACCAGCCGGAGTGGACATCGAGGAGCACAGCAGAGTGTCACAGAGAGATGTGTGTAGGAAGTGGGGACTGAAATGAAGGGAAGAAAATGGGAGTGAGGGGTTTTGGGGAAAATAAATTAGATTTTTCAGGTTTTACTAACTGTAAACTTCATTTCACGTAATCAGAGATATGGTTTGATTTTAACTTTACCTATACATGTACAGATTAACCTAGCACTTTAACTGTATCTTTGCAATTTCTAGGATCCCTATCCCCATGGTATCTTAGAGCTACAATCACCAGAGATATTGTGGGATCACAAATGGGATCAAGATCCATGAAATGCTCTCTCAGGAAGTGGCCCACACTGAAAGGGTTTCAGAATCCATTATGGGGCTCTGTTTTTTAACCACTGCTTTTTAGTACAAATACAGTTAGTCTCCACAGCCCTAAAATCAGAAGATTTCTGTAATAATACAGATGCACTCCACACCTACCTGGCTTTCTATGACAACTCTGGCTGGCTCACTACAAAAGCAACTTTCGCTCTCCCGGCATTGACACCTCCTCATCAATTATTGGGAGTGGACTACATCCACCCTGATTGAATTGGCCCTGTCTTTTTTCCAGAAGTAACTGTAGTATTTTGAAAGACGTGATCAGTGATGTTTAAGATGGTTAGACATATTATTGTATTTCAGCATTGCAAATGGCAAGATATAACAAGCATATATTTTGCATGGAATTGACATTTCTATGAACAGATCATTTGGATTCACGGTGTATACTGCAACCAGCTACTTTGCAAAAGGATTATCTTACACTATTATCCAAAAGAAGCAGAAACAACCAAACAGAGTGAAGAACTATGCAAGTTTGAAGCCATCATGGGTTTGCAGCAGCAGGAATCAGATGAATCTAGGACAGAGCCCTCTGCCTCTTCCCTCACACAACCCTGTTCAACTGGCTTTCCTCTCAAAAATCTATGCAAGACATCTCACATGACATTCAATCATGCAGGCCACACTTTGTAGTCCAGATTGAATATTGTGTGTTCAGTTAGGAACAAGTGGCCTGCATGTGTGGCTCATGGACATCAGAGGCCATATGGTATCCTGCTGGATATGAGTGTGTGTGTGTGGGGGGGGGGGAAGGTTGGGAGGAGCCACCAAGTGGGAGCAGGGACAGAAAGTCGAGAGGTAGGGTTGAGTGCTGCCACCGTTTACCCATTCTGCAAATCAGCCAGCACCCCCCAACACAATCCCCAGCTTCCACCCAGCCCTCAGCCACTATACCCAGCTACCTTCCAGCTCCATGAACTCTACCTCCAACCACGCTCATCACTGCCCAGCTCCCCTGTGAACAGCCCCACAAACCCAGCTGTCTCAAACTTTCACTTTCCTTATCCCCAGACCTCTGCCCAACCTGCTCTCCCAATTGCTGAGCCTGTTCTCATCTTTCCCAGTGGACAATCCTAGTCATTCCAAATTTCCACTTCCACACTACCAGAAACCCAGCTGCCCTGGCTTTCCCACTCCAGAGAGCCCCTATCCAGTACCCATCTATGTCCCAGACATGCTTCACCATCTATTCACCTGCCAAGTTTTCTGCAGCTCTATGTCCTATTCCCACCACTGCTTGGGGCAGGATGTGTTGACCGTAAGCTGAAGTATATGGTTAGATACAAATTAATTGGGTAACACAGATGCGTTATCTTGCAACATTTGACTTTGTTTCTCCAGGGGAGGGGAAGTGAAGCAATGGGGGAAGAAACATTAATCTTAGTTGGACATTGTGTCTTTGCACACGTATGAAGAGCAAGGTAGGGCAACTCAGAAAGACCAGAAATTGCAAATACAGGAAGTCAACAGTAGTTTACCAGACATGCTCAGTAGCTCTTCGGAGGGGGTATGGCAAATTTTCATTGTGGGAAACCTACCGTCATACCTTAATTACCTTCTGAAAGCTGAGCCAGACAGCAAAGGGGAAAAGGTTAAAAATAGCTCTTTAGATTGATTCAGGACCAATAATTGTGTTTGCTGTGAGGGCTGGGTCCCAATAAAAGATGGTTACTCACCGTAGTAACTGTTGTTCTTCGAGATGTGTTGCTCCTATCCATTCCATGTAGGTGTGAGCGCCGCGCGTGCACGGCTTCTCCGGAACATTTTTTAACCTAGCAACTCCGGCGGGCCGGCTGGGCGCCCCCTGGAGTGGCGCCGGTATGGCGCTGGATATATACCCCAGCCGGCCCGTCCGCTCCTCAGTTCCTTCTTGCCGGCTACTCCGACAGTGGGGAAGGAGGGCGGGTCTGGAATGGATAGGAGCAACACATCTCGAAGAACAACAGTTACTACGGTGAGTAACAGTCTTTTCTTCTTCGAGTGATTGCTCCTATGCATTCCATGTAGGTGATTCCCAAGCCTTACCTAGGCGGTGGGGTCGGAGTGAGACGTGGCCGAGTGTAGGACTGCTGAGCCGAAGGCTGCATCGTCTCGAGACTGCTGCACCAACGCGTAGTGGGAAGCGAAGGTGTGTACCGAAGACCAGGTGGCCGCTCTACAGATGTCCTGGATGGGGACATGGGCCAGGAAGGCGGCCGACGAGGCGTGCGCCCTCGTCGAGTGTGCGGTGAGTCGGCACGGGGGGACGCGAGCAAGCTCGTAGCATGTTCGTATGCATGACGTCACCCAGGATGAAATCCGCTGCGAGGAGACCGGCTCGCCTTTCATGTGGTCGGCGATCGCCACAAAGAGCTGGGACGATCGTCCGGTCGATGTAAAAGGCGAGGGCTCTGCGGACGTCCAGGGTGTGGAGCTGCTGCTCACGAGGTGAGGCGTGCGGCTTCGGAAAGAAGACCGGGAGGAAGATCTCTTGGTTGAGATGGAAGGCCGACACCACCTTGGGGAGAAAGGCCGGGTGCGGTCGAAGTTGCACCTTGTCCCCATGGAAGACAGTATACGGGGGACCTGCCGTCAGGGCGCGGAGTTCCGAGACTCGTCTGGCGGATGTAATGGCCACGAGGAAGGCCGTCTTCCAGGTGAGATGAAGCAGAGAGCACGTGGCCAGGGGCTCGAAGGGTGGTCTCATCAGCTGAGCGAGAACCAGGTTCAGGTCCCAGGTCGGGGCAGGAGGACGTACCGGCGGGTATAGACGGTCTAGCCCTTTAAGGAAGCGGGCAACCATTGGGTTAGAGAAGACAGACCGACCTGCTATGGCGGGCCGGAAGGCTGACAGAGCCGCCAGGTGCACTTTTAGGGAAGAGATCGTGAGACCTTGACCTTTCAGGTACCAGAGGTAGTCGAGGATGGTCTGGATGGGGGCCATGAATGGGTTAAGACGTCGATGGTCGCACCAGAGTGCGAAGCGTTTCCACTTCGCGAGGTAGGTAGAGCGCGTCGAAGGCTTCCTGCTTTCGAGCAGCACTTGTTGTACCGGCAGCGAACAACCTCTCTCTGCGTCGGTCAACCACTCAGGAACCAAGCTGTAAGATGCAGCGACTGCAGGTTCGGGTGACAAAGCCTGCCGAGGTCCTGAGTGATGAGGTCCGGCCATAACGGGAGGGGAATGGGATCCCAAACTGACAGCTCGAGCAGCAGGGTGTACCAGTGCTGTCTCGGCCAGGCCGGAGCGACGAGTATTACGCGGGCCCTGTCCCTCCGAAGCTTGAGCAACACTCGGTGGACGAGCGGAAACGGGGGGAAAGCGTAGAGGAGGGGATCTGTCCATGGCAGGAGGAACGCATCCGAGAGGGAGCCCGGAGCTTGACCCTGGTAGGAGCAGAACCTGTGGCATTTCCTGTTGGCCCGGGAGGCAAACAGGTCTATCTGGGGAAACCCCCACCTCTGGAAGATTGTGTAAGCCACATCTGGGCGAAGGGACCACTCGTGGGAGGCGAAGGACCTGCTCAGATGGTCGGCCAACGTGTTCTGCACCCCTGGCAGAAAAAACGCTTCGAGGCGAATCGAGTGGGTCACGCAAAGATCCCAGAGGAGCATCGCCTCTTTGCAAAGCGGGGAGGATCGGGCTCCGCCCTGCTTGTTGACATAGAACATGTGGTGTTGTCCGTGTACACCGCTACACAGCGGTCCTGGAGGTGGGTCCGAAAGGCGAGACACGCCAAACGGATCGCTCTCAGCTCCCGGACGTTGATGTGGAGGGAGAGCTCCTGGGCTGACCAGCGACCCTGGGTGTGCAGGTCTCCTATGTGAGCCCCCCATCCAAGCGCCGAGGCGTCTGTGGTCAGGGTGACCGACGGGCGAGGAGGGCGGAATGGGACCCCCGCGCAGACAACCTCCGGATCCAGCCACCAAGCGAGCGTCTGGAGAGTGGGCTGTGCCACCGTCACCACCATATCTATGGGGTCGCGATGGGGGCGGTACACCGATGACAGCCACATTTGGAACGGGCGAAGTTGCAGCCTTGCGTGTGCGGTCACAAATGTGCACGCTGCCATGTGACCCAGCAGGCGCAGGCAGGATCGCACCGTTGTTGTAGGGAAAGCCTGCAGTGTCCGTATGAGCGAGACCATCGTCTCGTGCCGAGGACGGGGTAGGCAGGCTCTGGCCAAATTGGAGTCGAGGACCGCTCCTATGAACTCCACCCTTTGTGTTGGAACTAAGCTGGACTTTTCCGCGTTGATAAGCAGGCCTAGAGACCGGAACAGGTGCAGTATCTCGGTCACCTGAGCCGCTACCAGCTGTTGGGAGGGACCGCGAATCAGCCAGTCGTCGAGATACGGGTACACGTGAATTCGACGACGGCGGAGGGCTGCGGCCACGACCGCCATACACTTGGTGAACACTCTCGGTGCGGTGGAGAGGCCAAAGGGTAGTACCGCAAACTGGTAGTGGGCTTCGTTGACCACGAAGCGCAGGTAGCGTCTGTGGGGGGGGGGTAAATTGCCACATGAAAGTATGCATCCTTCATGTCGAGGGCGGCAAACCAGTCTCCCGGATCCAAGGAAGGAATAATGGTCCCCAAGGTCACCATACGAAACTTGAGCTTGCACAAGTGTCTGTTGAGCTCTCGGAGGTCTAAGATGGGACGAAGGCCTCCTTTCGCCTTGGAGATTAGAAAGTACCTGGAGTAGAATCCCCTGCCCCGCCTGCTGCGAGGCACCTCCTCGATAGCACCCACGCTCAACAGAGTCTCGACCTCCTGTAAGAGGACTTGCTCGTAAGAGGGGTCCCTGAAGAGGGACGGGGAAGGTGGGTGGGAGGGAGGGGGCGAAATAAACTGCAGGCGGTAGCCGTGCTGGACGGTGTTGAGGACCCAGCTGTCCGACGTTATGGAACGCCACGCCTGGAGGAATCGGGAAAGGCAACTTGAAAACAATAGGGATGGATCCGGGGGGGGGGAGAGTGGTGGGCCGTCCTCGGGTGTCCCATCAAAAGGCCGGTTTTGGGCCTTGAGGAGCCTTGGAGGAGCTCTGGGCCTGGTTACGCCGACCCCCCGATGGTATGCGGCGGAAAGGGGCCGCTCGGCGATTATTAAATGGCCGGGACCTGGCCTGGGTGAAGGGCCGGTAGGGCTGTTGCCGGAACGATCGTCTTTGGGTAGCCGGGGTGTGCATTCCCAAAGTCCGAATAGCAACCCTCCCATCCTTCAGGGTCTGGATTCTCGTGTCCATCTTTTCAGAGAAGAGACCCTGAGTCTCAAAGGGGAGGTCCTGGAGGGTGTATTGTACCTCCGGCGGCAAGGTGGAGGATTGCAGCCACGCAATACACCGCATTGTTATCCCGGAAGCCATGGTTCTGGCTCCCGAGTCCGCAGAGTCCACGGCCGCTCGAATCAAGGTCCGGGAGGCTGTCTTGCCCTCGTCCAGGAGCGCCGAGAATTCCCGGCGAGAGTCCTGCGGGGTCAGCTCTGCAAATTTACCCAGGCACCCCAAGATGTTGAAAGTGTACCGGGAAAGGAGGGCCATTTGGTTCGCAATGTGGAGCTGAAGGCCTCCCGCTGAATAGATTTTTCGCCCCAAGAGGTCCATGCGCCGCGACTCCTTGGACTTTGGCGCAGCGGCCGGCTGCCCGTGCCTTTCCCAGTCGTTCACGGACTGGACAACCAGAGAGTCCGGGGCTGGGTGCACATACAAGTATTCGTACCCCTTGGGCGGAATGGAATATTTTCTCTCCACCCCTCGCGCCGTGGGGGGAACGGAGGAAGGCGACTGCCAGATGGTAGCATTATTCCGCTGGATTGTGCGGATAAATGGCAGTGCTACTCTCACGGGGGCCTCCGCTCCCACGACATCGGTAACTGGGTCATCGACCTCTTGGACCTCCTCAATGGGCAGGTTAATGGCCTTAGCTACCCGTCGGAGAAGGTCCTGATGCGCTTTCAGGTCAATAGGCGGGGGTTCGGATGGTGATGCCCCCGCCACCGCCTCGTCAGGGGAGGAGGACGAGGATTGGCCTGGCAGCACCTCCTCAGGCATTTGCTCTGCCCCCGGGCGATCAGCCGCCAGTGTCTCCTGCCCCAATGGCGGGCCTCGAGGGGAGGTGGTCTGTCCCGTTGGAGACGGAGGGGGCCTGCTGATAGTGGCCTCCGGCACGGAACGCGCCGCACTCGCCTGTCTCGGTGGAAGGGGGGGCCCTTGCTCATGCTGGGCCCAGGGTACCCAAAATCCCCACTGCTGGGGTCCATGGTCCCGTGGAAGAGACTCTGCCCTGAAGTCCACCACACTGCCCTCAGCGGAAGCAATGGAGGGTTCCCGCGAAGGCCAGGGAGGAGCCGTGGAGGTCCCCGAGCGGACGGCCGACGCCGGCGTCACGTGTCTCGCCGGTGCCGAAGGTCGGTGCCGGTCGTGAGACGTCAGCGGAGAGCGGGACCTGCGCGAGGCGCGGTACCGGGAGCTCGACCGGCGATGCCTGGAGCTTGATCTTGAGCGCGAGCGGCGTCGTCGTGAGCGGCTCCGGGAGTCTCGGTGCCGAGAGCGATACTTGGAACCGGACCTGCTGCGGTGCCGGTGACTCGGTGACCGGGACCGTCGCCGGGAGTGCGACCGGTGCCGAGACGGGGAGCGTCGTCGCGATGTAGACCGCCTTCCGGACCGGGACCGGTGCAGCGGCGACCGCCTCCGAGAGTGGGACCGGGATCGAGACCGAAGCCTGGAGCGCCGACCGTCTCGCTCAGCCGAGGAAGGAGGCCGCATCATCAGCGGTTTGCCTATTGACTTGGGCGCCTGCACCGGCGGTGCCGGGGGCCAGAGGCTCTGAGCTTCCGTGAGCTCAATCAGCTCCCTCGCCGTCGCAAACGCCTCAGGCGTGGAGAGGATCCGCAGCTCCTCCTCGGTGGGTACCGGGGAGCTGGGGGGTGCCGGACTTGACGGCCCTTGCGGCGCCGGAGTCGACGGCACGGTGCACTGCCTGTGCACTGCCTCAGCCTGAACCGTTTTTGTCGTCGGCGGCTGGGCTAACGGCTTCTGTGACTGCTTTGCAGAGGCCGTCTTCGGCGCCTTATGCTTCCTTCCTGGGGAGAGGGAGCGGTGCCGGGACTTCGGTGCTGGGTGCCGAGGACCCTCCGCGGCACCGGAGCGGCTCGGTGCTGCCGGTGCGCTGCTCGCCGAGGAAGGCTTCGGCGCCGGTGGAGTTGGCGCCGGAGGCTGGAGCGAAGCCTCCATCAGCAGCTGCTTCAGGCGAGAGTCCCGCTCCTTCCTCGTTCGGGGTTTGAAGGCCACGCAGATCGGGCACTTGTCAGTCCTGTGCGACTCCCCGAGGCAGCGGAGGCAGGAGTCGTGCGGGTCACTCACTGGCATGGGCCGCTGGCAAGCCGCGCAGGGCTTGAATCCTGGTGCCCCGGGCATAAGCCCGCACCGGGAGCGGAAGAAGAGGGCTAACCCCTCTAATTCCCTACGAAACTATACTATACACTATATATACACAACTAGAACAATTAACTTAACTAACTACTAACAACTATGTACACTATAACTATGGAGAACGCTAGGGCTGTGGAGGTAAGGAGCACTCCACTGTTCCTACTGGCCGTCACGGGCGGGAAGAAGGAACTGAGGAGCGGACGGGCCGGCTGGGGTATATATCCAGCGCCATACCGGCGCCACTCCAGGGGCCGCCCAGCCGGTCCGCCGGAGTTGCTAGGGTAAAAAATGTTCCGGAGAAGCCGTGCACGCATGGCGCGCACACCTACATGGAATGCATAGGAGCAATCACTCGAAGAAGAACTATACCTGTTCAGGGTGCAGATCTGTGTTTCGCCAATACCTGAGAAGACCAGACAGCTGCTAACCCAAGGTCTGGAATGCTGCTAGCTGTGGAAATCTGCAG
Organism: Mauremys mutica; assembly: GCF_020497125.1. Classification (NCBI taxonomy): domain Eukaryota; kingdom Metazoa; phylum Chordata; order Testudines; family Geoemydidae; genus Mauremys; species Mauremys mutica. The sequence continues at coordinate 34,428,694 of NC_059073.1, read as the reverse complement.
ACTGCTTATTTGCTGACAGGGTTCTGAAGTGTTTGAAAGGCCTGAGATGCTGCCATTTCTCAAGCTCTGATGAGTCCAGGTCACACACTACATACTATGGTCACAGAGTGAAGACTGAGAAATCATCTCAGAGAAGATCAGAGGGGAAGTCTGTTTTGAGATGTGTGCTACAGTATAGAAAATGTTATGTTGAAACCTTATATTTGAATATATGTAACAGAAACAAAGGTGGAGCAGTCTGTATTAGGAACACCAGTAGATTTATTGTCCAATAGCTTTTCCTCAAAGTTAGTCATAGTATTCAAAGTATTATTATTAAAATGTGTTCTGTGTACATTAAATGTGTTACTACAAAAGTCTATAGTACTATTTGAAATTGACTGGGAGGTATTAACACTTATTTATCAAGGATTAACTTACAATAGCCCTGAGGATTAACAGTGCATAATAGTTTTCAAAAAGACCTGAAAAGTCAGAACTGTGCTTCAGTAAGAAGTTAAGTTGAGATACAAGAAGAAACGGAATGTAACAGTTACGTAGAATATTGCCTGATCATCCTCTGATCCTATAACATTTGCAAATACACAAATAATTCAGTGAGCTAATTACATATGTTGGAATTATTATTAATACAGGGTTTTACCACAACACTAATTTAACCATAAATTTCTGTATTAAATTCAAAGGCTGAATGGTATTTATACAATTTCCCTAAACATGCCTAACAAACCTAATAAATAAGCAATTTTCTACATCCAGATAGAAACAAAACATTTATAAGCATTTGATCAAGATACTTACAAATGGGCTAAACCCAGAGATGTTTAGACCCATATTGGTTGGCTCCAAGTTGACCAGACAGGTATTAGCAATGAACCCTATAAGAGATTACTTTTTTATATACCCTTTAACACACAAGTGATGTCATTGCCAATTACTGACATGAGCTAAAAAAAACAATTTGAGACCGTTCATCCTTATTTCCAGTCTTAATCAGATAAGATTTTCAACCTCCTCTCTCCAAGGCCTTTTCTCTTTATCTCTTCCCCTCCTTCTTGCTGCCCAACAGTTTTTCCATTGGAACTGGGTTCATATAGGCCCTAATTTTTGAGACAGCACTGGTATGTGAGGTGGGAAGGCCCATATAGACTCAATCTAAGACAATTTTTTTCGTCTTACTTAAAACCATCTGCAGTCACCCCTATTGGTCAGAGGCCGCTTTTTTAGAAACTTTCCTTTATTTCATGTGTTATTCTTGTGAACCAGACAGCCTCCTTATTTTATTCCTTCTGGCCTTACAACTCGTTACGTTCAAGGGCTCTCTTTTATTTGCTAGTTAGGGTCTTTCTTTAAAGCACATTCTTTTAACCACACAGTTACTTTAATTCTATAATTTTATATTTATTATACAACATATTTGCAAATAATTTGCACAAAATTTGGCAGCTGTGACCTCTCCTTCATGGTGGAGAAAGAGAGGAAGTGACAGGAACCACACAGTGATTCTAGATGTAAGGAGCCCGTGCTGGGAAATCTTTTCGTATCTTCATCAATCCAAAAAAATTCCTTTTTCTTCCTTCACTCCACACTAATCAACTATTTTCAAAGTATCCAGGTCACATAGTGTGTCCAAAGCCCATCAGTGCCAGTCCTGTTCTGACACAGCTACTCCCTCCACAGCAAATAGCCCTGCCTTTCATAGCAAAACCAATCTCTGTTGATTTGGGAATAAAACAAACGGAAGTTTCCAGCCCTGATTTGTGATAACATAGGGTACGTCTACACTACGGGATTATTCCAAATTTACATAAACCGGTTTAGCAAAATAGATTGTATAAAATCGATTGCGCGCGGCCACACTAAACACATTAAATCGGTGGTGTGCATCCACGGTCCGAGGCTAGTGTCGATTTCTGGAGCGTTGCACTGTGGATAGCTATCCCGTAGCTATCCCATAGTTCCCACAGCCTCCCCCGCCCGTTGGAATTTCCGGGTTGAGATCCCAGTGCCTGACGGGGCAAAAATCATTGTCGCTGGTGGTTCTGGGTACAGCCTCACCCCTCCCTCCCTGAAAGCAGCAGACAACCGTTTCGCGCCTTTTTTGCTTGGTGAACTGTGCAGACGCCATAGCACAGCAAGCATGGACCCTGCTCAGCTCAATACCGCAATCGTGCATGTTTTAAACACCTCGCGCACTCTCGTGCAGTATATGGTGAACCAGGACCTTCAAACCGAGGCGAGGAGGAGGCGGATACGGCAGCGCGGCGATGACAGTGATGAGGACGTAGACACAGAATTCTCTCAAACCGCGGGCCCCTGCGCTTTGGAGATCCTGATGGTAAAGGGGCAGATTCTATCCATTGAACGCCGATTTTGGGCCTGGGAAACAAGCACTGACTGGTGGGACCGCATTGTGTTGCAGGTGTGGGACGATTCCCAGTGGCTGCGAAACTTTCGCATGCGTAAGGGCACTTTCATGGAACTTTGTGACTTGCTTGCCCCTGCCCTGAAACGCCATAATACCAAGATGAGAGCAGCCCTCACAGTAGAGAAGTGAGTGGCGATAGCCCTGTGGAAGCTTGCAACGCCAGACAGCTACCGTTCAGTCAGGAATCAATTTGGAGTTGGAAAATCTACTGTGGGGGCTGCTGTGATGCAAGTAGCCAAAGCAATCACTAAGCTGCTGCTACAAAAGGTTGTGACTCTGGGAAACGTGCAGGCCATAGTGGATGGCTTTGCTGCACTGGGATTCCCTAACTGTGGGGGGGCGATAGATGGAACCCATATCCCTATCTTGGCACCGCAGCACCAGGGCACCCAGTATGTAAACCGGAAGGGATATTTTTCAATGGTGCTGCAAGCACTGGTGGATCACAAGGGACGTTTCACCAACATCCACGTGGGATGGCCAGGGAGGGTTCATGACGCTCGCGTATTCAGAAGCACTAGTCTGTTTAAACGGCTGCAGCAAGGGAATTACTTCCCAGACCAGAAAATAACAGTTGGGGATGTTGAAATGCCTGTCATTATCCTGGGGGACCCAGCCTACCCCTTGATGCCATGGCTCATGAAGCCATACACAGGCAGCCTGGACAGTGGTCAGGATCTGTTCAATTACAGGCTGAGCAAGTGCAGAATGGTGGTGGAATGTGCATTTGGCCGTTTAAAGGCGCACTGGTGCACATTACTGACTCGCTCAGACCTCAGCCAAACCCATGTCCCCTATGTTATTGCTGCTTGCTGTATTCTCCACAATCTCTGTGAGAGTAAGGGGGAGACCTTTATGGCGGGGTGGGAGGCTGAGGCAAATCACCTGGCCACTGATTACGCGCAGCCAGACACCAGGGAGATTAGAAGAGCACACCAGGAAGCGGTGCGCATCAGAGAAGCTTTGAAAACGAGCTTCATCAATGGCCAGGGTACAGTGTGACTGCTGTGTTTGTTGATGAACACCCAACCCCCTTGATTGACTCATTCCCTGTAAGCAACTCACCCTCCCCCTTCGAGTACAGCTTACTTATGCAAATAAAGTCACTCATTTAAAAATCATGAATTCTTTATTAATTCATTATAAAAAGAGGGAGAGAAGTAAGGGTGTGGTTTGGGAGGAGGATAGGAGGGATGGAGAAGGCCATTAAAAAAATTTCACAGTAACGACAGCCTTCTGGTTGGGCTGTCCACGGGGGTGGAGTGGGCGGGTGCACGGAGCCTCCCCCCACGCGTTCTTACACGTCTGGGTGAGGAGGATGTGGAACATGGTGAGGGTTGAGGGTGGTTATACAGGGGCTGCAGCGGCACTCTGTGATCCTGCTGCCGTTCCTGAAGCTCCACCAGACGCCGGAGCATGTCAGTTTGATCACGCAGCAGCCCCAGAGTTGCATCCCGCCACCGCTGATCTTCCTGCCGCCACTTCTCATCTCGGGTGTCCCTCCTCTCCTCACGTTCACTGGCATCTTTCCTGTAATTTGATACCACGTCCTTCCACTCATTCAGATGAGCTCTTTCCTTGCGTGTAACTTCCATAATATCCGAGAACATTTCATCTCGCGTCTTCTTTTTCCTCTGCCTTATCTGTGCTAGCCTTTGGGATGGAGGAGGGACGCTTGAAAAATTTGCAGCTCTCAGCATGAGGGAGAGAAATATTTTAAAAGATACATTTTACAGAACAATGGTTATACTCTTTCACCGTGAACAGCACTATTCACCTTACATAGCACATGTGATTTCCCTACAAGGTCGCATTTTTCATCTTAATACTGAGTGCCTGCAGCTCTGGAGTTACAGATCTCACAGACACAGGTCCGGGCATCAGAATTCAGCTTGCATGCGGCTACTGTCTTTCGGCTTCTGTAGTGATTTACCCCTCCCCCCAACGCATGGCTAATACCACACTAGCTCCCTGCTAATCAACACCCTTCCCACCCCCCCACCCACTGCGTGGCTGGTAGCTTGGGGAAGATCCCCGCTGACCAAACACAAAAAAGATCATCGGCATTTCACTCCTCCCCTCCCCCCGCTTGGCTACGTGCGGAAAGGATTTTTTTTAAGCTGCTGCAGTCCACGAACCCAGTAGGAAAATGGCCATCCCCCTTACTTAAATTCCTGATTTTTAACCAGGTTATCCTGAACAATATCACTTTGCTGAGGATAACACAGCGAGATAAAGAACGGATGCTTCTTGAATGCCAGCAATCACCGGGACCATACGCTGCTATGCTTTGCCATGCAATTATACCTGATTACTTGCTACATGCATGGCGTGGTAAAGTGTCCTACCATGGTGGGCGGAACAAGGCTGCCTTGCCCAGAAACCTTCTGCAAAGGCTTCTGGAGTACCTACAGGAGTGCTTCATCGAGATGTCCCTGGAGGATTTCCTCTCAATCCCCGGACATGTTAACAAACTTTTCTAAGTAACTATACTGTCTGCGAATGCATCCCAAGTCCTCAGGGCAAATCAATCATTAAAAAACGCTTGCTTAAAAAACAATGTTTGCTATTTGCAAAGGTACACTCACCAGAGGTCCCTTCCATGGCGTCATTGTCTGGGATAGTTGCTTGGGAGGGCTGGGAGGAGGGTAATTCTGTCAGGGTGAGAAAAAGCTCCTGGCTGCTGGGGCTCACGGAGTGCTGTGTGCTCTCTGCTAGGTCGTCCTCCTCTTCTTCATCTTCCCCGTCTGCATAATCCTCAGACATGGCAGAGATTACAACCCCCACCTCGGAATCCACGGTCAGGGGTGGGGTACTTGTGGCGCAGCCCCCTAAAATTGCATGCAGCTCAGCATAGAAGCGGCATGTTTTTCGACCTGCCCCGGACCTTCCGTTTGCTTCTTTGGATTTCTGGTAGGCTTGTCTGAGCTCCTTAACTTTCACTCTGCACTGCACTGAGTCCCTGCTGTGGCCTTTATCCGTCATAGCCTTAGAAATTCTTTCAAATACTTTTTCATTTCGTCTTTTGGAACGCAGTTCTGTTAGCACTGAATCCTCTCCCCATATAGCGATCAGATCCAGTACCTCCCGTGCAGTCCATGCTAGGGCTCTTTTTCGATTCTCAGGAGACTGCATTGTTACCTGTGCAGATGAGCTGTGCGTGGTCACCTGTGCTGATGAGCTCTCCACGCTGGGGAAGCAGGAAATGAATTTCAAAAGTTCGCGGGGCTTTTCCTGTCTACCTGGCCAGTGCATCAGAGTTCAGAATGCTGTCCAGAGCGGTCACAGTGGTGCACTGTGGGATACCGCCCGGAGGCCAATACCGTCGATTTGCGGCCACACTAACCCTATTCCGATATGTTAATCCCGATATTAGCGCTACTCCTCTCGTCGGGGAGGAGTACAGAAACCGATTTAAAGAGCCATTAAAATCGATATAAGGTGCCTCCTAGTGTGGACAGGTGTGGCGTTAAATCGGTTTTACGCTCCTAAAACCGGTTTAAACGCCTAGTGTAGACCAGGCTATACTGGATTGCCACTGGCCTAGCCCTGGCTATTGCTGTTCACAAAGCTAAAGGAGCATGGAAGAGTCAGTTAACTTTTACCTCCTAACTTTTAAAGCAAGCAATCAGTATAATTCCTTAAAGGGAAGTTGAATAATTCCATTTGAGTTAGATATGACAAGTGTTATTTTTAAACATACAAATTATTGGACTAAATTACCTCATTTTTCTTTATATCACTGAGATGCATTATAAAACATGAAGACATCTGTTTCTGGACTACCATGCTGGAATACTCTAACAATAAGGAATTATAAACTCAACTATTAAAAGGAAAATATTTTAAAAAGTGTTTGGTGTTTTAAAATTTAAAAAAGATGGTTCAAGTGATTTGTAATCTTTGAGATATATAAAACAATTAAATTTGGGTAGGATGGATTAGATGCAAAGAGAAAACATTTAAGACATCTTTCAAAAAGGCTGAATACTATGACTAGATATTATTGCTTTTATAATAGATAAAAATGAAAATGAATTAAAAATAGACATGTATTTATTTCCCCCCTCCCATCAAAAGGGTTTGGAAATGGTGCAGTTCATTAGCATTCCAGTTGATTAGACTTTCAAAGTGCAAGGCAGTACAGTGTTGTGGATGGGGCACAGGACTGGGAGTCAGGAGACCTGAGTTCTAATCCCTGCTTAATCGTTAACCTGCCATGTGACCTGTGGCAAGTCATTTCACCTCTGTCTCTCTGCTGTTTCCCCTCCCACCTTTTGTCTTGTATATGCTCTTCAGGGCAGTGACTGTCACCACGTCTGTACAATTTCTACACTATGGGGCTCCAGATGAGCCTCTGAGCACTATTAAAATACAAACAGTCACATATACCTTGACAATTTGGTGGATAGCTCCAAAGGACAGCCAATGAGATGTGGAAACTCTTACTCCGAGGCCAATTATTCAGACTTTGTTTTAGTTAATGGAAGGAGATGGGGCAAAGAGAGGAAGAAAACAACAGGAGGAGATGAATTATGTAAGGCACTCTATAAGAAAAAATGTACTGTTAAAAGGTAGTGATCAAGATTACACATTGAATTAAATGTGTCCTTTTCTAAAACTGTAGTGTGTGTGTGCGCGCGCGTTAAATTGCAGGGTCACTGATTTAAAAACACCCATAATTCAAGTCAGGACAGTAATGACCATAAGTCATCTCTGTCTGTCAGCTACATGGTGCTATCACTAAATTGCCTCATGGACAGGTGCTGAAATCACAAAACCATCACCACAATAGGTATGAATACTTGTTAATGGTATCAGTAAAGACATTATCTATCAGATGATCAGGGAGGCAAAATTTCCTCCTATAGGGACTACTATAGCTGGTCCCTGCTGTCAAGGGCTAATGTTTATTAAGAGCCTCTTTAGGGAAACTTTTCACTGCCTATGCGCTTGTTGAGTTCTGTGGATGAACAAGTTATCTTGTTTTTTCAGATTTTAATCTGGCATTTTCTAAAGCATTAAAATTTGCTTAAGAGGAAAAGATTCAGTATCCATACAAAAACTACAGCTGTTCGCATTCAGTTTAATTAAAGTTTGCCTAAACTGCACTATTTTCCAAAACACTTAGAATGGCCTGGGGTTTGTGGCCATGAAATATGAGAGAGAGGAATTTATTTAATTATTTATTTAAGATTTTGAGCTTGTTGTGACTGCTGTAATCAAACCTGGAAAGTGGAAAGGCAAATCTCATCTTTGGAAACTGCATAGTATGTAAAAGTGATGATATGTTCTACACCATTTGATGAAAACTACACATTTGGTGAAAACACTATCAAGTATAAATCTCTTCAGATCTGGAAAAACAGACAAAGGCCTTCAAACTGGGATCAAATCAAGATTTACAACACAATTAAGAAATAAATTTAATATTTATTCAGACTTCTCTGAGCAAGGAAAAAAATTCAGGAGTCCTGACTCCTAGTCTTCTGCTCTACTATACTGCACTCTGTCCCAAAGAAATATCATCCTACTGGTGCTGAGAGCTTTAACCATATAGTTGCACAATCCTCTGGTGCATATGGAGATGCACAGGCTCAGAGGGGCTGAAGAGGAAGAGAGGTTTTCTTCCAAGAATGAAGCAGCAAAAAAATCTATGATTCACAAATATAAAAACTTAAAAGGAACATTGATCAGATTAAAATCATACATTTCAATACATTCTTACTTTGAATCTTGTGTCCAGATTGGAAGTTAGTCAAATAAATACATAAATACATTTAAGAAACCCCGATTTTAAACCAAGAGGGATGTCATTTTTTAAAATTAAATCCTTCTCTGTCAATGCCTCTATGCTGGCAGAAAGGAGAGCTCTGTGACTCATGTGGGGCAGATGAGCATACATGGGTATTAAAAAAGCCAAAACTGAGTTCTGTTGTTCCCACTTTGCTCTCTTCTTAACACAGTACCTGGAAACATTAAGAATAGTGGCTGATGAATCTGAACGGTAAATGGGTCTGAAATAAACCTGTTTGCTGGGATAAAACACTTCATTGCTGTTAAACGTCATTCTAGCTCAACAAGCTGAGATCCAAACAAAACTAACTCATTTCCTTTCAAAACATGCAACCTACCTAAAGAATGCCCCTTCCCACTGTACAGAAGAGAGTAGGGTGTTGTTCTCCCAGTGTTTGGCCTTTCATATGTGTAGCTGCCTTTTAAACAAACAGTCTCATTTTTCTTCTATATTTTACTAATTAGAACCGTCAAGATCTCCTAGCATGGACAGCTCCTAACTCTTCCTAGAGCAGAGAGGCCGAGGTAGGCTAGAGAGAAAATTGGGGGGGGGGGACGGGACAGGAGGGGAGTCTGCACCATGCATATTGTAGGAACACTTTAAAAAAAACACACTTAAATTTGTGTTTTTTATCACTTTTAAAAAAAATATGCACTTAAACGTGTGTTTTTATCTATGTTATCCTCAAAAGGAGAATAAAAATATATATAGACAGATCAGTTTTAAACCACATCTATGGCAGGTCACCGGTGCAATATTTATTCACAGAAAATCAATAGGAAAAAAAAGCTAAGTCAACAACCAACCAACCAAACAACAAACAATAAATAAATGCAAAGTTCTAGAAAAAAATACTGTTAAATAATATTAATAGCTAACTACTTTAAATCGGATAAAAGTACTATATTATATTTTAAAATTAGCCATTTGCACATGGCAAAGTTGGGGATGTGAACTGGGAATGGAGGAAGCAGGGGCATTTCAGATTTCAGTGTGTGTGTGATTGTGGTGGTGGTGGTTGTGGCAGCACGGGACAACTTTAACCATGATTCCTGGGACTACTTAGGCACCTGAAAACTAATTTTTTTGCAGATGAGCATGCATCTTAGAAATAGCTAATTCCTATATAAAGAATAAAAATTATATATATATATATATATATACACACACATATACACACACACACACACACACATATATATATATATATATACACACACACACACACAGAAACACCAATTAAAGCCACATTTTAAATGTATATGTAAGTTTAGAACAATCAGGAGATAATACAGCAAGATATTTCCAATCCCAAATCAGGCATCAGAAACATAAGTTTGATACTTCGTATGCTATCTTGAGTAGAGATAAATAAAAGTAAATAAAATATGCTTACTTTCTCTAACTTTCTCTGTGTTACTGCCATTATGTACTCTATTTTAGTCAGCTGTTTTTCACTGCACTAAAAATGTATGTACTCAATTTTAACATGTGATTTTTTTCTCTTTTATTAAGAACTGGAATTCATTTTTCTAATTATTTTGGGATTTATGTTTACCAATCACAATCATGTACATGACTCACTAACATTTGACTCCATAATTACTATTAGTATTAAACTTGGAACTGCATTTCTTTTCAGAATTTTAAGTTATTTGACAGATATAATTAAAAAAATACAATTTGAAAATAAGTGACCTTCATCTGCACTGTGTCATGTTTAGATAATTTTTTTTTTAAACTGGCACTGCCTAAGGTGAGTAAAAGCTAAATTTACATTCTCCAAGGATACTATTATTTGATTGTACCCCTTTAAATAATGAATGACAAAGCACAATATGGTAATAAAAGTAATAATGATAATTACTCCAACCAGGACAGGTTAGGCATTTTAGAACTCACTACTCAAAGAATTACATTTAAGCATCAGAGAATAAAATTATGAAATGCAGAGATCAGTCAAAAAACTAATAACAATACTGTAATCCTCAATGAACTTTGAGAGAATAAAATTAGAGAGAATATATGTGCATCACACATTTTGACAGGAAGTACCAAGAAATACCACCATCACCAGGGTGTGTGTGAGAGAGAGGGTGTGTGCGCCTAAATGAGCATGTCAGCGTGCTGTCTCTTTAAGCTGAGCACGCAGGAGCTGGAACATTTTTTCAGTACAACATCAGCCACAGCTTCCACTTCTGAGTCAGAGTCAGCTCCCTGTCCCCCTCTCCCCCCTCAGCTCAGCTGAGACCCATGGCCCGGGCATGGCCATCTCTTGCATCAGGCAGGCTCCCCCAGGCATGGATCAGCTTCCCAAAGAAGGAGAGATGGCAGTGACAGGAGGCGGGCGGCCAGAGAAAGGCAGCTGCTGGCCGGGTGCCTAGCTCTGGGATGGTGGCTCCCCGAGGGCAATAACTCCCTGCATCCCTCCCCCCGCAATGCCCCTGATCCCTAGTCCTATAGCCAAGGTTAATCTTCCTTGAAAATTTTCCTATTATTGAGCATAAAGAATCATTTGAAGACCCTCCTTACATTTCAAGTGCTTTTTCCTGATATTGGTCTGCTTTCCTTTGCATGAGGAAGGAGGAATAGGGCTGTAAAACTGACTGCCAGTGGAATAGCTTAGCAGGAAAAAGGTGGCATGTTACATTAAACTGATTCACTGGAGAACACAAAGTACCCTCCATAATGTAATGGAATCACAATTAGCTTTGTAATTCTGTTGTGTGAAAGGCTTGTAACTGTAAGAGACTTTGTTGCATCTCCAGAACATTTAGACCCTGTTTATCAAGATTCCACAATCAGGAAAGTTGACTGAAAAGACATCCTATCTGGATGAGGAATTTGATCTTTCACAGATCTCAAAGGAAAAGAAAAGAAATGGAGACTACTGTCAAAGGTAAGCTCTTTGGGCCAGGGACTATCTTTCTGATGTGTCCATACAGTATTTAGCACAATACGGTCCAATCCAAATAATAAATCTACAAGACTGAAGGACCAGAAATGATCTAAGTTCACAGCTATTAAAAATACTGAAGCTTTGTGTTGTTATCCCGAAAACCCTGGCAACTAAAGGATGTTGTACAGAAAGTTCTCACTCCTCTACAGGTAGAAACCAATGGTCAAGGAAGCAAAATTTCTTTCCTCCACTGAAACAAACCACTGAAATTTGCTCAACATACCAAGATGGCAAAACATTAGTTATGTGTAATTATGTTTACTGGCTTCATAATCCATAAAATCTATTTAATTTCTTTCCCTTTTTCTTCTTGAAACTTTTCTTTCATTTCAACTGTACTATAAACTAAAGCACACTTTGTAGTATGTATACTGCATACACAAACCACATTTACACTGAAAATGTCAAACAGCAGTTATTAGTAAGTTACTGCTAATGAAGGGCTGACATTTAAAACATAAGAAAAACAGAAGTATTCAGACATAGAATCATAGAATCTCAGGGTTGGAAGGGACCTCAGGAGGTCATCTAGTCCAACCCCCTGCTCAAAGCAACTAAATCATCCCAGCCAGGGCTTTGTCAAGCCTGACCTTAAAAACCTCTAAGGACGGAGATTCCACCACCTCCAGTTCTTCACCACCCTTCTAGTGAAAAAGTTTTTCCTAATGTCCAACCTAAACCTCCCCCTCTGCAACTTGAGACCATTACTCCTTGTTCTGTCATCTTCTACCACTGAGAACAGTCTAGATCCATCCTCTTTGGAACCCCCTTTCAGGTAGTTGAAAGCAGCTATCAAATCCCCCCTCATTCTTTTCTTCTGCAGGCTAAACAATCCCAGTTCCCTCAGCCTCTCCTCATAAGTCATGTGCTCCAGCCCCCTAATCATTTTTGTTGCCCTCTGCTGGACTCTCTCCAATTTATCCACATCCTTCTTGTAGTGTGGGGCCCAAAACTGGACACAGTACTCCAAATGAGGCCTCACCAGTGCTGAATAGAGGGGAATGATCACATCCCTCGATCTGCTGGAAATGCCCCTACTTATACAACCCAAAATGCCATTAGCCTTCTTGGCAACAAGGGCACACTGTTGACTCATATTCAGCTTTTTGTCCACCGTAACCCCTAGGTCCTTTTCTGCAGAACTGCTGCCCAGCCATTCGGTCCCTAGTCTGTAGCAGTGCATGGGATTCTTCCGTCCTAAGTGCAGGACTCTGCACTTGTCCTTGTTGAACCTCATCAGGTTTCTTTTGGCCCAATCCTCTAATGTGTCTAGGTTCCTCTGTATCCTATCCCTACCCTCCAGCGTATCAACCACTCCTCCCAGTTTAGTGTCATCTGCAAACTTGCTAAGGGTGCAGTCCACACCATCCTCCAGATCGTTAATGAAGATATTGAACAAAACCGGCCCCAGCACTGACCCTTGGGGCACTCCACTTGATACCGGCTGCCAACTAGACATGGAACCATTGATCACTACCCGTTGAGCCCGACCATCTAGCCAGTTTTCTATCCACCTTACCGTCCATTCATCCAGCCCATACTTCTTTAACTTGCTGGTAAGAATACTGTGGGAGACTGTATCAAAAGCTTTGCTAAAGTCCAGAAATCATCTGCTTTTACAAAAGGCAGCACTATATTACTGAAGTCTTGGTTAATGTAAACTAAAAATAATATTGCAAGACAGTGGGAAATTTAACTTCAGGTAGCTCTGAGACCAAATTCAGGTATTCATGGTGCTCTTGGTACTCACGGTTGAGATGTCCTATTGAAAGGCAGACAGATCACTCATTGGAATTGAGCACATCTCTGGATTGTTCAAATCTTGGCCTTCCCTTGCTGCATAGTGGAGTACTCCTTCTCTCTTCTCCTACCCTGACCACGTCAGGACAGCTCTCTTCCCTCACTTCCAATTAAAGCTTGTCTAATGAGGGATCATGCCTCCATTGTACTAGGCAATGTACATAGGTGTAATACAAAAGACAGTTTCCACCCCATATATCCTGCATCTTAGTATACAGTGAAAGAAAACAAGTGCAAACAGTAAACAAACAGGGAGGGGGAGGACAGAGAGAAGAGTGAGAGCTGGGAGTTGGCTGTGCAGGTGTTGCAATGCAAGAAAGGGTCAAAGGAGTAAAGAGATGTGGAGGGTAAATAAACAGACAGGGGAGAGCACAGAAGTTAGAGCAGAGGAGAGGTCATGGATACCGATCAACTGGAACTTACAGAAGGATTGGATGCTGGGAAGCAGAATGAGGGACAAGTGAACAATGTTGAGGGAGACAAGATGCTGGTCAGATAGGGAGTTCAGCAATGGCAAGAACTGATCCAAGGTGGCAGTTTAAACAAGGTGAGTGCAAAGAGACAGGAGGCCAGATGGGAACTCTACCTATACTAAAAGGTATGAATTACATAATTCCCCTCTTTATAGGACCATTTGTGATGCTGGCACACCAGTTGCCAGCTCATGCCAAGAGCTCTAGGAATCAACTGAACACTGATAAATACAGGTCTGGAACAAGGCTAGCTTACCTGTGCATTAATGTTGTTAAAATAAGTATTAGAATTATAAAAATGTGCTTAGTGTTTAGACTTTATGGAATTCTTGTAAGTTACTGCATGTATTAATCTCACTTGTACTATCTGTAACCCATGTTAGAAGGTAATATTTAAGTGTTTGCTCTGTAACTGTAAATCACCAGACAGGAGAAAAGCATTAACAAGTGTGAAATACTAATTTGCTAGTGGAGGTGTTATCTCCTGCCCAACAAAAGGCCCAACGACACAGGATGAAACATTATGCAACATCAGAGGCCAAGGACTTTGTTGATTTCTTCATGGGTAGGGAGGGGAGCGGAAACATGCAACTGACTTCCTCTCAACATCTGAATTGGGAACTTGAAACAGAAGGGAGGGGAATCCAAAGCCCTAATAAGGAGAAACTATATCTTTTATGCTGCTTGGACTCTGCGGGGCAAGGATTACTAAGCATAAGCAAACGATCCCCAGTGCTTGGCCTAGGTTAGCTCTAAATCTAAAGCATTGTCTTTGGTGTGAGATCTAAGATGTGACTGATCTGGGTAAGTGAGCGGTCCTTTGGGACTGGGAGTAACCTGAATATTGATGCGATCTGTGATGTAAGGAACCATCTATCACAAAGGCAGGCTCACCTGGATGGCAAGATAGATCAGAGTAACCAAGGGGCCTCTGTGACTCCATGTTAAGGCAGTTATAGTACTTGAGGAGTTCACACTTGATCACTGGTTGGTGAAATCTAAGTATAGAACTCATAACCGATTTGGGGTTTATGTCCTACTTCTTAACAGTCTGTCCTGAGGTCGTTACTCATGCTCTTGAGCGACTGCAGGACAGCTTGACACCATTGATGGCACAGAAATTTATATTTGCTCCCTTGACTGGAAAGCTTAAATGTGTCCACAGGATCCTATTATGTGAAAAGGATCATGGCACAACCCAGAAAGGTCCCAAATCTTATTTGCAGGACCTTGATTTTAATGAAGCACAATAAACAGAGATCTACACAAAGTTCTGAAGTGTACACTGTTAGTTTCTATTTTGCTTCCCTGTGAGACTACAGATTTTCTGTGTTAACACAATCACTAATGTGTCAACAAACTTATGAATGAGGTAGTATGACCCTCCTTACCCTCCGACAGCTATATTTCTGAGTGGACCTATTCAAGAACTAGTGCTTTCTTAGACAGTGATAGTTCTAATATCTGCTTTCATTGAAATGAAACATTAAACACCTTCTCCTCTCCATTGCTCCCAATAAGTAACCCAGTAAATTAGTGTGTGACTATGTCCTGTGATGCTTCGCAGATTGTGCTCACAGTCTGTGTCCTATGAGCATTCATTATTACCAACTGTTCCAGAAGAGTTTTCTAATCTGTGTTCTACTTGGTTTGCTGGCATAACTGCACTGAAATTGTCTTCTTGTCTCATAAGAATGTCCATAAAACTGAGTAAAAGAGCAGAATGGAGTATGAAGGTTGAACAATTAGGGACAAATTTTCTGCTTGTATAACTCCATTGAGTCCAACCACATTGTTACCAATTTATATTTCCTCTGTGTTGCCAAACAAATGCATAATTTAATCTTGATGGTTTTGGGAGAAATCTTTTCCATGGGAGATATTTTGTCTTTTATCTATCCATTATTCCCAAATTACATTGTGTTTAAAAAAAATCCTCATTCCTGATTGATCAAGGCACACTTTTCTGGTGTCCCCTAGCCAGTTTCGCTCATCTGTCTCAGCTCAGAATCTCTTATAATTTATCAATGCAGAGTTGCTTTCTCCCTAATTCTCAACTACTTACATGGCCAAATGTCCCCTCTACCTCCCCGTATGTCTTTATCCTCCAAATGTGGCTTTTCCCCTTCTGTCTTTCTCCAATGACATTTTACTAACAGCCAGAATTCAGATCCCATCTCTGTCTCAGTATCCACTATTTCAAATTCTCTAGGCTTTATATTTCCTCTATCTCAAGTCCCAATTCCTTTAAAGATATTTCTTATTCTTATGAATATGTTGCTGAGGTATGAAACTATAAAATTAAAGAAGCTAAATCTGTATTTTATTTTGAGTTCTCCAAGAGACTGTCATGGTTTCCACTAACTCCCATCCTTCCTCAATGCCATCAGCCAAAGCAGCCAGCACTTGCTGCCTTAGTAATGCGTATTTCTCTCTTGCTCTCTACATAATATACCATTACATATATAAAGAAAATTAACTAAAAAGTTGTTATGCGTATTTTGCAGAGTGTGCTAGAGAGCTCTTTTCATTTTCACATCATAAATCTGCAATAATTTTTTGGAGTGGTTTTAAATAAGAAAGCTAATCCAGTAAAGCTGTTTCCTCTGGCTTATCACTCACTCCTATTGTACTTTTTGTCATTCCAGTTTTTCCAAATAATTAAAATCAACTATAAGCCTTCTTTCTTCTCTTTTCCTCATGCATTCACATATTCAAAATATGACAGAGTTCTTCAGTTCTCATCTTTAATGTGCAGACTTGCTCTACTGACATGGAAGTACTTCATTTTAATATCTGCAGTTGTGGTTTGAAAGACTGTTCAACTTGATCTCTCCACGAATGTTATATTTCACTTCGTTGACTGTTTTCTCTTTCTTGTTTATCAGTTCAGAGGCTAATGCATCTTCCTCATCTACATGTGAAATAGGATTGCTGCTTCAAATCTATTAAAGTAGATTTTCAATCTTGGGTCTTGCATTCATTGGAGATTCCAGTTCTATATTCAAAGCAACACCTATGTGCTTTCTCCCATGCTGCACCTCATGCTTAGGAAATGTGTCCTAAAAACGCATGCAAAGCTCACTCATCCTCCTTCACAACTTTCCTTAAAACTCTTTTTCTGTGATGCTGCCAAAGTACTTGACAATGATTAGGCTCCTGATGTGCTGAGACCACTGCCTAATGAGCTGATTGATAGTGTCTAATTGTTTCCTTTTACTCTTCCTCAGTCTGTCTCCATCTGTTGTTTCTTGTATAATACTTGGATTGTAAATTCTTTGGTGCAGGGACTTTTGTTCTACATTTGTACAGTGCCTAGCAGAATGGGGCCCTGGTCCATAACTAGGGCTCCTTGGTGCTATACTATTAATAAATCATATATTTGAATTTTTAGATATGTTACAGAGTGATCACTCTATTATCTGAAAAAAGAACAGGAGTACTTGATTCTATGATTCTATGATACTTGTGGCACCTTAGAGACTAACAAATTTATTTGAGCATAAGCTTTCGTGGGCTACAGCCCACATGTTTGGATGCAACTATTATCTGAATTATTGGTCCTCACTTTTAAAGGAAACCTGACCACCACTTTCAAAAGACTAGCCTTGGAGCTTAAATTCATAACTTTACTAGACACTAAACATCATGGTCTTAAAGACACTGGATGTATAGCTTTAGATAATGTTTTCACCAACCATCTGTAATCCAATAACCCTCCTCTGTGTCCTATGACTACAGGGGTGTTAACAGGCCACTTCACCTTGAATAGTCCCTTAGAACATCTGTTAGCTACTTATGCTAAACTATCTGTTCAATCTTCTATTTAGCTGTGACACTCTGACTACCTTTCCCAGACAGGAAGAAGAGCTCTGTGTAGCTCAAAAGCTTGTCTCTCTCCCCAGCAGAAGCTGATCCAATAAAAGATATTACCTCCTGATCTCAATGATGGCAGTGCGGCACAGAGAAAAATTATTCACTCAAGTAGGCAGGCCCCAAGGCATTTAGAGATTCTAGGTCATAACCAACACCTGTAACTCCACCTAGAAGCCAATGGGCAGCCAGTGAAGAACATGGAACATCGGTAACATATGCCTCCACTGAGAAGCGCAGGTTAACGAATGGGCTGTCACATAATGCACCATTGCTAAAAACTCACTTGAAATAGCTATCTTCAGATCACAATGTTACTTTCCATGTAGGCTGGTTCTTAATGAAGTTTTAAATGATCTTCTTGACTAATTTTAAGATTAAAATTTTAACACTGACCAAAAGCTACTCATTAAAATATTATTGTCAGCACCTAATAAAGAGCAAGACAGATGGCCCAGCAGCCAAGTGAACATTTTGACTGTGTTGGAGAAATTGGATTAGGAGTTAGTTTTAGGTAATCCTAGAATCTGAACATTATCATGAAAATTCACACTTCAGGCCAATTTAATAACACGGCTGTAACCATTTTCCGCACGGCTCTTGCAAAGCAAGCAGAAAAAACCCAAATGCCTTTAAGTTCATTTAATCAAATTCTACAGCTAATTAAAATAAAGCCACCATGTCAGTTATTAAAAGAATTATGAGAGTTCTGACTATAATTACATTAATTAGAATCATGTTATCTCTTTTGATTTACATGATAGTATCCACCTATATGAGATAAAAGATCAGCTGTCCTTTCTTTAGTCTAAAAAAGAGAGAGACAGTCAAACAAAACGACGTGTCAAAATAACTGCTATTAGCTTCTTGATTCCAGGGATGCACTTATTCTCTCAAATGAAAAGGAAGAACAATCTTGATAATGCCTGGACATCAATTATTGGGGGCTTGTAAGGAGAACACACATACACCCCTACAGTATCCTTTATTGCAGTCATTTTCTTTCATAAAGGTTTGCCTCCTTTATCAATGGTTAAGTTTTCCTGCCCCAGATATAATAATTCTCATAACTAGTCCTTACTTGGAAAACAGCTATATCTTCTCATGACACAAGAACTGTTATGGATAAAAGTTAACTTGCAAGTAGGGGAAGGCAGAGAGTGAATGAAAAAAATATATGTAATGCTCAGTGTTTCTGATATCAAAAGCCAACCCAAAGAAGTTCACACTGGACACTATCATGCATATATACTCTGTAGGCTAAAATAATTTGCATTGGTGCTCATTCCATAACATTTAAACTAATTTATACTAGCTTTATCACCAACAAAAAGAATAAACTGAAAAGTAGATGTGTAACTTTAAGCTACAAAGAATGTAAGTGAAGATACACAGTTCATGAACAGAATTTGTTTTAGAATTTTTCTAGACAGTAAGAGGCTGCTTACTAACTGTTCTTGCCCAGAGGGTTTCTTTAGCCACAAATCTGAAAGTCAACTTCATTTAGATTAAAAGAGCAGGGACGTGTCTCTCTCTCTCTCTCTCGCTAACAGCTGGTCAGACACACCACACGGTATCCCCTATTACAAGACAATAACTACTACTACCACCTGAAATAAAACCCCCTTTCATCAGGTGAAAGGGCTATATGGCCTTCTGGATTGCCTACAGCATCCCCTCCCGAGAAAAGGCTATCTGGACAACAAATTCAGAGGGCTTTTTGAAAATGAAACCTCATAGCCCCACCACGTAATGATCAGGTCCCAAATCTCCAAAGTGAACAGGGACAATCAGAGGCTAGAGACTAAGAGATCCTAGGAGGGTATAGAAAGTGACTGGCTGGTGGGCTATGCACTCTAGAAACCTTTAGAATCAGCTTGCTTGTTGAAAGTAGTCTTGCATTCTGCCACAGGAGATGGAGGTGGAAAATGAGCTCTGAGAGTCAGCCTTCAGAGAAAGCCATAACTTTCCCCTTGTGGGAGAAGCCCAAGGGAAAGGATATATACCCAAGAGAATACAGGATAAGCTTTGATTCCTTAGCAGAAAACAAAGAGGTTCCACCTGATTTTTAAAATCATCTCTGGTCTTATGAAGGTCCTCATGCTTTTTTGGATCTTCTAGTGGAATCCAGAGGCCTACAGCAAGCAAGGTGGGTCTGAGGATGTCCATTTAATCCTGACAAGAATTCCTTTTACCAGGCTACCTGTCTCAATAGATATCTGAAACTGATAATGAACCAATTCTATAAGTATTTTTGGTCCATTTTATTGTCTTGATAAGTTTCCTAACATAAAACTGTAAACCAAATGTCAGACCTCTTCTTCTGGCTAACTTAATAACCTACATAACTTTCCTTCAATTCCCAAAGACTATTTTTCAAAAGTAATAGGATTAGAAAATTAAACACCGTCACTATATGAGTGTCCTGTCCAAATTTCAGCAAACAAAATATAAGTCACTGAAGTGATCAGTCATTTAACAACGTTTTTGAAAAGGATCACAGATGCTCATCTACAATTGATCATGACACACGAGAATGAAACAAAACACAGATAGATTTTGAAGCAGAAGGCCACAACTTCTTATATTTTTAACTTTAATGAGGGAGACACCAACTCTCCATTTGTCCGAAAAAATTCCAGGCATTTACTTGTGTCCAATGTGATGTTAAAGGGCTTCCATCTAGCATTCAGGGTTGGCCCCCTTCAGCTTACCCCCCTAGGATTCAGCCAGTCTCTGAATTCTCTTGCACTCCTCACAAGACAAAATGACGGTACACTCAAAAGATACCTCAGTCTGTGAAGAACTAAAGAATCTCCTCCTTCCTCCAGACGAGCAAGGTCAACAAGCCAAATTTTGGGTCTCTTACGCAGATTCATAGAAACGCAGGGCTGGAAGGGAGCTTGAGTGGTCATCTATACCAGACTCCTGTGCTAAGGCAGGACCAAGTAAACCTACACTATCCCTGACAGTGTTTACCTAACCTGTTCTTAAAAATCTTCAATGACAGGAATTACATAACCTCCCTTGCTAACCCATTCCAGGGCTTACCTACTCTGATAGTTAGAAAGTTTTCCTGACATCTAACCTAAATCTCCCTTGCTGCAGATTAGGACCATTACTACTTGTCCCACATTCAGTGAACATGGAGAACAATTGATCACCATCCTCTTTTTAATTGCCCTTAACATATTTGCTGCAAGAAAGGCATAGATACTTTGCTGCTGTTGCACTAAGGGAAAAATCCCTTCCTGACCCTAAAACCTGTCAGTCAGACCACAGCATCTTGGAAACACTGTTCAGACTATATCTCTACTATAGGGCAAGGAGGGTGGGGCAGCAAGTGTTGCTGAATGGCTGTTCCCTGCCTTGAGGGATTCACATAAAACAAGGAAGGTGTGGGGGCGAGGGCTGAAAAAGAATTCAACTCTCCCCCATTTCCCCACAGCCTAGCCAATGGCAGCAGGGAGAGGCAGAAAATTCTCTTCTCCACCTCAGGGAGGATCTACATATGTGCTCTGGGAAGGGGGAAAGAAAGGAGGGCTTGTGAGTAGCCTGAGCCTATCCCTCCCCTTGTTCTCAGGACCAAAGGGTTGTCTGTCACCTGTAGATCTGATACAACTCCCTCCTCCACCCACCATACACACACACTGGGATGAGGGGGACTTAATAAAGTATTTTAAAAACAATTTGCATTGAGCCTGTTCTTTCCTAGGAGCTAGCTGGCAATTATTTGATCTTTGAGTGTAAAGAGGAGTTCTCTCATCTCATAAGCATCTCTTTGCTTGTTATATGTACAGTCTCTATAATGATCTTCCCCACAATGATTGTAGTTAATATATTAGCCTCTTGGGTTGGACACAAACAAGATGCATTATTACTCTCACATACAGTACTTTGGAGAAAGTGCTTTGTTGATTAGTCATGGAAGATTATTTTTCAGCAAACAGCAACCTATTCTTATAAAACCATAAAAAGATTTGTGAAGTACTGGAACAATTTTCTACTAGTTCTGAAAATATTCAACTAGTATGAAAGATGTTTTCATGCAGTGTTTGATCTTCAGGGATATAGCACTTAGCATCCACTCTTTTGATACATAAGACTTCTCCTTTTCAGAATCTATTTTCATATATGGTAGAGTTTATAAGTGAAATGAGTTTGGTAGTCTTAAATCTAATCAATGGGGTGTATTTTCTCACATTAGAGCACCATATAATTTAGCAAATATAATGCAAGTCAGAAACACAGCAATGTTGTAAACCGTGCATCACATCTGCTTGCTAATACTTCCAACAATAGCAAGTGCTACTGAAACATCACTTTAATAAGAATGAACAAATTAATTCAAAATCACTTTTTATAAAAGACTATTTGCAAATGACTAAACTTGCCTAATACCGGTGCAAAGACACCAGAAGACCAGCATAACTACTAGTCAAGCAAGTATCCAAGACAAAAGTGGAGCATAACACAGACTGCTAAACAGGCAGTATATTGTTGCCTCTGACTACTGGACAGATTTCATTTTGGGTTTTGAATATTGACATTTGTTCTGTCTACAGTTTGCAAAGATAAACTAAGCTCCTCTGAATCCCATCTACTCAACTACCCCAAACAAACAGATGTAACTGGGAGAGCCCAGGGGAAGGGAAAAAGTGACTGTTATCAAAACTTTGTGAAGCAGGAAAAAACAGAAAATGTACACTTTCCTTTTACATAGAAGATTAGATGAGGGGATATCATTTAGGCTGATGGAACTCACAAGACCTCATAACTATTCTCTCTGCACATGCTCAGTTCAGTAAGTAGTATCTGTGCAGATTCCACAATTATATTAGGATGCACAATGAATCATAACTGTGCCCTATGATTCTCCAAGTTCCTTAAGTGCAGGGATTTTTTCCTCCATTATTTTCCCTGAAACATACTGGCACTTGTTGACAGTCTAGCCTCAATAGCTTGCATAGGCTCTGTGAACAAGAGAATCCAAAGGAGTTCGGACTTTACTGAAAGAAGCCCATAGGGAGGCATTCATGCCTTCTCAAGCAATCACTGTTAAAAAGGGTTAACTTTGTTTTTTTAAATTAACATCTTTATTAAATTGATTTGAAAGAATTAAAATGTTTCCCCTCCATACATTTTTTCTAATGTTCTTAAACATAATTATTCCTACACTGATTATATGAAGATGTGCATTGTAAATGGCTTCTCAATCATTCAGCCATCTATTGTAACCAAGCTTGAAACAAATGATTCTTCTATGCAAGTCTAACAAATTTGGGGTAGGATGTTAAGTTCCAGACATATGCTGTGCTTAGATGAAAGATACTGATCACTGTGTAAGCTGTAATGACACTCAATCTACTGCTCGCACATTATTACAATGAAAAATAAACACTTCCTAAGAAATCATATTTTAATAGGTTAGCTCAAGACCTTAAGCTGTTTATCTCAGCATGACAAGGAGTAATTCTTACATATCAATTGTACTGTTTAGAAAGAAAACAAGGAAAACATACTTTTTATTCTGGCAAACGCCAAATGCATTCAGCAGAATGGCTGGTGTCTACTTTCTTAAATCCTTAGTTTGAATTTATTCCCAATTGCTGCTACTATATTCTTTTAAAATTAGTATTACGCTATATCAAATGTATCACTTCTAAACACAGCCTACAATACCAAGAAGTAATTTTTCTGCAGACTGCTAGCTTCAAGAGATGAAAGATTGGCTTACCATTAGAGTTCAGCTCTGACGTCTTGGTCAAATGCTCTTACCTTGGGAAAAGTGTCATGAGTTCTTTAATAATGAGTAATGAGAACCTCAGTTTTATTTCTCATCTGAAAGGTAGCACTTTCAGTAGACAGTATCCTCTATCAACACCCTGGGGCATTAGTTCTGTACCAATTTAGAGGGAAGAGAGTGCCACTTGCTGAATCACCTAGCAAGTGAATTTTTCTAAGTAGTCAGCTTTAAATATTGCATGAAAATGAAGATAAATATAATAGTTGCTAGCAAATGTTACAATTTACTCGTGTTAAAAGATACCACATTTCATCAAACATTTGAGAACTGAATTCCAACTCATCTATTGAACCGAACACAAAAAGTGTATAACTATTCACAACTCATGATCACAGAAATAAAACCTCTACTGACGAAAAAAAAAAACCCTATGAAAAAAACTTTCAAAGGAAAAACAGTTATACGAAAGTATATTATAAAATTTAAATTAAAGTCAGTCAATCTAGATTTTTAGTGGAAACATATCTGTTTTTAAATTAAATCATTTATTAAATGGGTAAGATAAGATTAATACTGTTCTTGTCTCGTATAATTACAGCCACCAGTAAAAACCAACCAGTGGTTATTCTTCAAGTCTCAATCACATGGTAACTTCCATTTTCTAATTTTATATTTTACTGATCCTTAAGAGATTTTATAGCTATTAATTCTCAAGGGGGACAATCACCCCACTGCAGAGTGCACACACAAGGCCCTGAGCATCACTTAGGTGCACTGCGCTGATGTGACCAGATATCAAGCTGTGGGAATGACCTCCCTTGGAGCAGAACAGGCAACACTTTGTGTTGTTCAACGTGGCAAAGAGGTTTTCCCCTGGTTTACACAAGCGCTGGCAGATGTTGCAGAAAACAGTCTTTGAACTCCCATTTGTGATCTTATCCAAAGCATCTGCAATGGGAGTCTGCAACTGTATTCTGGACACCTGGTAGATAGACTGCTGGTATTTTTATCTGATGGGAGATGCCCTAGTTCCACAGCTTTCGCAACTCTGAGCATAAAGGACTGGGATCTTGATGGGACTGACCACTGAGAAGCCAGTCATCCAACTATGGGAACACTGATATTCTTGACTGAGCCACTACCACGGAGATAGAATGATGGAATTATGGTAGCTAATGTCATCATTCTGAACTGTTGTGCTAGCACACAGTTCAAATTCTTCAGGTCAAGGATTGGTCTTCACCCTCAACCTTTCTTGGGAACAAGGAGGGAACTGGAATAGAACCCTCTTCTGAGGAACTCTCGTGGGACTGATTCTATTGCTCCTATGAGAAGGAGAGAAGGAACTTTTTTTAGTAGCTCCTTGTAACAAAAGTGTCCCTGAAAAGGGTCAGGTAGGGGCATGAGGAGGAATGAAATGGAAGTGGATAGAGTAACCCACTTTGATGAGCTCCAGTATCCATTTATCTGAGGTAAGGTACTTCCAGGCAAGTAAGAAGCATGATAGATCATCTCCAAAGGAGGGGTAGTTGCACAACAGCTGCCTGATGCCCTCAACTGAAGTGTCAAAATTGCCTCTTAGAGGGAGTGGCTGATTGAGTAGAAGTAGGGGAGGGGGGCCCCCGTTTCTACGGTCTGGACTTTCTCCTGAAGGGTTCCTGAGGCTTAGTGAAAGTGTGCGGATGGCACTGGAATGATCTTGATATGTGAGTGGGATGGGATCTATTATACTGCCTTTTCACTGCAAGTACATAAAACTTCTATGGTGAGCTGTCTCAAGGAAAGCGATCGCATGGGGGACAAAAGAAGCGATACAAAGATACGCTGAAAGCCTCTCTTAAGTCCCTGGATATCGACATCACCTCCTGGGAAACCCTGGCACAAGACCGATCGACATGGCATACGCTGATCCACCAAGGCTGCCAGACATCTGAAGCCAGAAGGATAACCCTAGCACAAGAGAAGCGAGCACTCCGTAAAGCCAGAGCTGCAAATGTTGTAACAGTGGTGCCCATGCATGTCTGCCCGACATGTGGCAGAACATTCCGTGCCCGTATTGGCCTTACCAGCCATTTGCGGACGCACCGTGGACAGCTCACAACCTGATAGATGTTAAGGTCTTCTTCGAAAACAATGGACGAACATCATCACATAAATGGGACCTTTCCCTGGGGACAGATGTTCAGGATGTCCACAAAGGAATGTTTTGACTCTTGGACTTCCTCTACTAGAATTTGAAGAGTGTTCACTAGCCTTTCTATGCCATTCTGGAAGGTCTTAAAATCATCAGCGTAGGAGTAGGGGTGGTGCCTTGTCTGGACACGAATAGGACTTTACAGATTGAGATGAGATCTCCTCAGCCAGAGATTCTTGCTCCTCCTGTATATCACCCAGTACTGGAGAAGTGTGCAGTACTGAAGTGCACAGTACTGGAGGATGGTTTGTACGTGTTGGTGTATGGTATGATACCAGTGGGTGCCAGTGCTTTCTCTTAGGCAGCCGACGGAGTTGGTTGCCATAGTGGCCCCATGTGTCCCAGTAATCCCACTACGGTGGGGGAAAGGGAAGGGATCCCAATGATAATCTATCTCTGGGCGTATGACATTTGGTAGGTTTCCTAAGATCCTCATCATGAAAGGAATATATGGTGCTAGAGTAGTATAATATCAGGACGGATCCCAAAACCAAAATCTGAGTCCAACAAATCTTTCCCTGAGCTAAGGATCAGGATGGCCTCTAATGTCTTAACTAGTACCAAAGCCTGGAGACTTAAGCAAGTCTCAACTTGCTACTTTCTCAGAGGTACTGAGGACATGGCACTGGTAGATCTTCTTCATATTGGTGACTCTGGGTTCATGAGAGAGAATGAGATCCTCTGAAGAAAGGAACTGGGAAGGAGGTAGAGGGCTCTGATAGCCTTACATGAAGTTTGGGATGGTTCCGATTGGCAAGATGGAGGCTGTTGAGGTATCGAGGTAATTGTGGTGTCATCTCCTCTTTCAGAGGTATGGTTAGATCAGGGGTCGGCAACCTTTCAGAAGTGGTGTGCCGAGTCTTCATTTATTCTGATTCTTTATTTACTATGATTTAAGGTTTCGCGTGCCGGTAATACATTTTAACCTTTTTAGAAGGTCTTTCTATAAGTCTATAATATATAACTAAACTATTGTTGGATGTAAAGTAAATAAGGTTTTTAAAATGTTTAAGAAGCTTCATTTTAAAATTAAATTAAAATGCAGAGCCCCCCAGAATGGTGGCCAGGACCTGGGTAGCGTGAGTGCCACTGAAAATCCGCTCACGTGCTGCCTTCGGCATCCGTGCCATAGGTTGCTTACCCCTGGGATAGATGCGGCTACCATCACACTGATGATAGACCTGTGTCTCTTGCAGTGCTGCAAAGTGTCAGACTGTGCTGCCTCAGTAGTTGCTCTGGTGATAGCTATGTCCAAATGAGGTTTTGCCTTTGTATCAAGGCTTCAGTACCACACTCAGTCAGAGCTGCTACAATAACTTTAGAGGGATGAGAGGTCTCCTGAGAATGGGTCTTATGGGGCTCTCTCTTTTCTTCATTTCCTTTTTTGAAGAGATAGGTTTCCTCTTCTTTAGAATTTTATTGTCCAGAACTGCAAATGAAGCAGCAGCAATGACCGAGATGGCCTATGACCAATGCTCTGGGCGATAGGGACTTCTCCAGAGCTAGGACCGAAAGATCCAAGAAGTGGAGGGAAAGGAGCCCCCCTCCCCTCTTCTACTAACACACCACTGTTAAATAAAATAAATAGGTATCAAAAGAATGCAGGAACAACTACTAAAATAAATAATAAGGTAAAGAATTCACAAAATGAAGGCAGGAAGCTGCATACGGCAGAACTCTCTTTCTTGAGCCACAGGCAGTTGAGAAAGAACAGTGCGGTGGCATGCTCATTCCTCTCCATAACCTCTCATTCAGAGCATGAGGCATTGCTCTCCTATGGTCACTACATTGTAGCCTCTGGTTGCAATTGCATGCACACATCCTATAGTGGAGCACCGATAGGAACATATACTAGAAGAACTTAGATTTCCAAAATAGCATGGTTGTATAAGGATCATCAATTAAAACCTGTGCTGGGGAGAGATTTTCCATTTTTGCAGAAGTGTACTGCTACAGCATATATATTTGTGCAAATATGCAGCTAACTATTACTGAGGTTTTTCATTACAGAAAATATTTACAAGATTTCAATGAAGCTACACCAATTTATACCAGCTGAGTGTCTGGTGTGGTTTTTAAGACGTCTCACCACAGAAAACAGAAATCAAGATTTTTCAGTATAGAAGTATGAAGGAGAGATACTTGGGTAAGCATAATTGGATTTCATATTTCACTTACCACATGAGTGATTTTCAAGGTGTTACCATCAAATCTGCATAAGCTTGTGCTGTCTTCAAGAAAAATATCACATTCCTCCAATTCCTGTGCATTACAAGGAGGGTTTTCTTTGTCAGGGTTTGGATTCTGAAACCAGAAAACAATTAAATGCACTGAAAATCTGGAATACCTGGTACACAATATTATACTAAACTATATATTCATAATGAAGCTTTACAGATCAACAGCAATGATTTATATAACAATTTACAGTTCTGCAGCTTCTTTCATACTCAATGATCCAAAAGCATTTCATGCATTTACTTATCTACCAGAAAAGCAGCCACTTCTGGAGTGGAAGGTAGTAGATAACTGGTATGCAACACAATGTGCAACAGGGTTGGAAGGGGAACTTTTTGTTGAGAAATACCTGGACAATTCCCTTCTCTTAGGGAAAGGGCCATGCAATCTTTAATGTCCATGTATATCAAATAAAACTTGCATTTAAAAAGTCTCTTCCAAAAAACTCAAAATAAACTTCATGGTAATCATTTTAGCTACTGTACCCGGTAAAGGCCTGGGAACCTTGCTGGAATGAGAACTAAGGTTTCAGTTTGTCCAGGGCCAAATTTAAGTCAATGGATTTACATCAGGGATAAATATGGTTCCAATCTAGGTATTTCAAACTAAAGTAATCCCTTCAGCTAATGGTTATGTTACTTGCAATAGCACAGCTATACTCCTAGATTCACATGTGTATGTTAATTTTGCATTCATTAGGATTGAAGTTGTAGAGCCTTTTCATTTGCTTAGGATACTGACAAAAGAATACTCACAAAAGGAGTGTTTCTATTTTGACTTTGTTCACTTGTGGGTGGCCCTTTGGATTGTCTACACCTTTTACCAGTTGCTAGGCTTCTCCCACACTTTTTACATTGACTGCATAGTAAAGTGTCATCGCAGCGAGATAGGTGTTTTTACCTTCAGTTTTAAACCTAGCAGAAATGCCAGAAAGTGATAGGATGACTCACTATGTAGTAGCGCCTGTTTATCTTCCAAATACAAACCTCCTCTCAGCACTTCTAGTAATCACTTAAAATTGACATAAGATTTATAGCTCTCTTATCCTTCTGATAATGGAAAAGGATACACGCTTGGCCTTTGGCTGACATTTCTCAAGGCAAAAATTGAGAGCACAGTATGTAGTGGATATGTGCTAAGGGAGATGCACTCAGGAAAGCAGATAACCAGCCCTTTTTTTAAAAACAAAAAAAAATCACTTTAATAAACTAGACTTCATAAAGCACTAGAATTTCTCTCTTGCTTTCTAGCTAGGCATTTATAAAGTACTCAATCTACAACTGTGAGGAACAGTCATATACTGAAAGGGGATTTATTACAGTTGATAAGCTACAGTATTTTCCATCTCTAATTTCTAGGAATCAAAGAAAAGTGAGACTTTGGTCAAAGGTATTAGTCTGAAATCACAGCTAGTCATAGTACAGACAATTTTTACAAATATCTGGATGGAGGAAACAGAGGGCAGCCTGACTTTGGGGGGGGAGGGGCTGTTATGAGGAAAGGTTTCTTCTGAGGGAAGTTGAGCTTCTTAGTGGACAAGAGACTTAGTTCAAATTCACTTTCTAACAGAAGCCTTCAAAATTACAAGGTGTGAGCACGTGTGGGTATGTTTGTTTTTTGAAGTTTGACCAAAGTGAATTTGTTTACGCTTTGTATTGATTGCCTCCTTCTTGCATTTTGCCTATAGATTGAAATTTTTGATCCTGAACAAAAGAAAAGCAGTTTATGCTAGAAATTTCAATCTTGTCATGTTTAGCAGCCCTCATGAAGGAAGGAAACAATCCAAAGCACAAGTTAACTGGTTGAGCTGTTTTAGAGTTCTTCAGTTTCACACATGCCTGTTAGAACTTTTTCCAGTCAAGTTTTTGGATGATTTATGTTAAGTTTTTTGATATCTCTATTAAAGCTACTTCCTTTGGTGAAAGGTGCACTGCAAGTAAACAACACCTTTCTCCCTTTTCTCTCTTCATAATTGGTACCTGCTTTGCTTAGGAGATGAAGCGCTCACAGCCAAGATGTGGTGCAGAATTAGAGTAGCTGATGTTTTATCCTGAAAGACAGTTACATCTAGTTCTCAAGCATCTGCTCCAGGACATTAATTCTTGAGAGTCTTTCTTAAAATTATTATGCTTGCATATGGATGCCACCAGCATAATATTGTTCAAATTGAGAGACGAGAGAAAATATTTGCTCAGAGATTATGGGTCTATTTCATGAGTGGATTGGTGAGGTTCTGTGGCCTGCAACCTGCAGGAGGTCAGACTAGACGATCATGATGATCTCTTCTGGCCTTAAAGTCTATAGGCAGTTCAGAAGTACATAGTGTGACCACAGATCTATTGCTGGCTCAAAACCTGTGACAGAAATATGATCTGCTATAAATAACAAAGTTTCTTTTTTTCATTTCATAGAGAAAATGAAAGCCTAAACTAGATAAATAAATTATTTGCCAAAATTGTAGTTTCAGGTCAGCCCAACTATTTGCGAATTTGACAGAAATCTGCCAAATAGTTTTGGACAAAATTTTTGAGCTAGATCACTAGGGAACTTATGCACCACTCACTAAACAATCAGAGAAGGAGGAGGAGCGGCCACCCATCCTTACACCCAAAAGTCCAGTGGTTAAGGATATTCACCCAGGATGTGGGTGATTCAGGTTCAAATCCCTGCTCTGGAGCAAGGAGTTGAAACCAAGTCTCCCCTCTCTTAGTGCCGCAATCCCTGAGCTATTGGTTATTCTGGGGTGGGGGTCTCAATCTCTGATGTTGAAGATGCTCCTCTTTGTATAAATAATTAAAAACTGATTGGAGCAGGGTCTCACATGCCTGGTGAGTGCCCTAAATACCACAGACTACAGAGTCATCTTCTCTCTCTCTCTTTGTGGCCCAGTGCCATTCAAGTATTTCATACAATTTGGAATGACAGAAATCAGGTCTGCATTCTATTAATCTTAAAACAATTTTTTAAGAGACCAGATTAAGAACATGCAGAGTCTACCAAGTACAATATTGCTGTAGGTCCCATTTTCAAAGTTCATAATAAAACACAACCCTGCCTTCTAAACTTTTTTTTATTAGAAAACTCTCTCTCCTGGAGCACTTCAATTTATTCTACCACAAAATGTATTCTTTAGCAAACAGATGGAAATGAATAACAACAAGCCTTCATTTCAGATTGAAAGATTAGAATCAAGGTATTGTGCATGTTAGAAAAATATATTTTATTGGATTTTCTAAAATGTTTACTATTTTTAAACATTTTAAACATCTGAAAATTGCAATGGCATTTTTGATAAATTGTTACTTTGTAGTTTGGCATCATTTGAATACAAACTAGTTTTAAAATATAATAATACTAAACTTCAGGTTTTAACTAAAAACAGTTTATATGTCTTTTTAATCTTAAAATTAACTAGCATTGTTGTTTATCTCAATAGCTAAATCCATTGTTTGTAAATATTAAATTTTAACAGTCCTGATTCATTAATAAAATACCAGGTGTATAATTTAAGATTACCTGTAAAGACACCCAAATATTGAATCTCATCACCTATACACCACAGAATTTGACTTGCAAAATTCAATAATGATTTTAATAAAATGTCCTCTGGTTACTTTACATCACCTACTAGGTTATCAGCATTGCCATGAATAGCAGTTGAGGGCACTGAGCAGGATCAAGCCTTATATAAATGCATTTATAGCTATAAAAATCCAAGCTCAAAAAAATATTTTACTATGTGCTTAAGAAATCTGATAAATAAGGTGAATTACTTAGCAAGTTCAAACTACAGCTTAAACACTGGACCCCTCCACCCAAAAAAACCTAACCTATTACAGAGAATAATAATGAAGGTGGTGGTATCTCCAGTTGACAAAGGGGAACACAGGCACAAAGATTAAGGTAAAAAATTTCCACTAGCTTCGTGTGTCCAAATTGAAATGCTTAGGACCTGATGTAACTGAAAAATTACATCACAAGTTGCTGATTGTGACTTAATGACCAAAAGACCGATACTTTTCTCTTTAACCCCATCTGGGGGTGGAAAAAAGATTAATTCAAAACTTCAATACATCAGGATCCACAGGGAGTCACACTTCCCAGATTTTATATCAGATACCACTTTCTAATTAAGCCCAAGGGGCAGTTAAAATGACAGGTTTTTTGTTTTTGTTTTAAACAGGACTTCCGGGATGATAAAAAAAGAGAAAGCTTCATATAAATGTGAGTTAAGCTTATCTTTTGAGTTTTCTTTTTAAATGTCATTTACACTCAATCAATATTAAACTATGTACAATTTCCCCAGAGAGGAAAACGTAGAAGATACTCTAATTTATTAAAAACAAGAATTTAAATCATACTGGTTGGAATTTTAATTATTTTAATGTATTCATGGACCAAACTAATCCTTGATGGAACATTCATAAGGTCGAGTTACGCCAAGGATGAATTTGGCCCTGAGTTTCTATATACTATACTTGTTATATTTCCATGACCATAACACATTTAAAAACCTATGTAATTCTCAACCCACCCATAACAATATTGCAATATATACTGCAGATTATTACAGGCGGGGATGGCTGCACTGCCTATTAAGGTTGCCCAACACTTCTCACTAAAAAAACCCTGTTTTTAGTGGTTTATAGCTTTGCCAAACTTTAACCACTTAGGTTGAAATTACCCATGCTGTTGTCTGCCTCAGACTGATTTTTCTGGAAATGTTCAGCAAAAAGGGTTCAGCTGTTTCCAAGAATGAGGCTAAGGGGAAAAATATATTCTTTTACCCATGTTACAAAATTCTGGTGACCTCTTTGAAAAGCTCTAGCTTTCCCATGCTTTATAGCAGGGACTCAAAATTTGGTAGGAAGGTAACCTGTCAGGGATGCCTTCTTCTCTCTCTATGAAAAATTTGGCCAAGTTATAAACTTTTGAAAAAAATCAGTGCGCACATGTTCAGTAGAGACTTGCTAGAGCAGGGGTCGGCAACCTTTCAGAAGCAGTGTGCCGAGTCTTCATTTATTCACTCTAATTTAAGGTTTTGCGTGCCGGTAATACATTTTAACATTTTTATAAGGTCTCTTTCTATAAGTCTATATTATATAACTAAACTATTGAATGTAAAGTAAACAAGGTTTTCAAAATGTTTAAGAAGCATCATTTAAAATTAAATTAAAATGCTGATCTTACGCCACCAGCCTGCTCAGCTCGCTGCCAGCCTGGGGTTCTGTTCACCTAGGCCAGCAGCGGGCTGAGCAGGGCCTGCGGCCGGGACCCCAGACCTGGATGGGGAGGTTTCAGGGGTCAGGGCAGAAGGCTGGGGTGGGGGTTTAGGGATGAGGGCTGGGGTGTGTGGGGGGGTCAAGGCAGAGGGCTTGGGGTGGGGGGGTGCATGGCAGAAGGCTGAGTGTGTGGGGGTGCATGGCAGAAAGCTGAGTGTGTGGGGGGGTCAGGGCAGAAGGCTGGGGGTGAGGGAGGGTTCAAGGGTCAGGGCAGAGGGGCGTGAGGGGTGTAGGACAGAAGACAGTGGGGGGGGGATCAGGGCAGAGGGCTGGGGTGCTCGGCCCATAGGGGTGCTCCCAGCCCCCTGCCCTAAGCGGCTCAGGGTAGAGGGGATATGCCCTGTTCCACCCCTTCCCCAAGGCTCCGTCCCTACCTCTCTCTGTCCCCTCTAGGGAGCTGCCTGCACACTGTTGCTCTTTCCCCCTCCCCCTCGCTAGGGCCATCAGCTGATTGGCGCAGGGAAGGAAAGGAGGAGGGGCAGGAAAGCACCACTCTGGGGGAAGAAGCGGGGGAGAGGGAAGCTTGGTTGCCGCAGAACCAAGCTTCTGCCTCCTGCCCCCGCAGGGGAGAGCAGTGGGCGGGGGGGGGCGGCTGAGTGGGGCTAGGGGCCAGGACTGCGGCAGGCGGCTGCGTGCCGCTCAAAATCGGCCTCGCGTGCCAAAATCGGCCTCGCGTGCCGCAGGTTGCCGACCCCTGTGCTAGAGCTTAACAGCTAAAATTTCCAAAGGTTCCATCTCCACCGAGCAGCTTGAGCCTCTCAAGTCCTAGTGTTCCAGCTGAAGTCAATGAGAGCTGCACTTTGAACACAAAATGCTTCACATGCAAAGTTCTCTGAAAAATCAGGTCCTAAGCATTTCAATTTGGACACACGAAGCTAGTGGAAATTTTTTACCTTAATCTTTGTGCCTGTGTTCCCCTTTGTCAACTGGAGATACCACCACCTTCATTATTATTACAGTCATTATTTGTGAAGCATTCAGATTCTATAATGATGAGCACCACAGATAAACCATAAGGAAAGCAATAATTCTGTCTTCAGACCAGGATTTGAATAGTGTGCACTAAATAATGCATAGGGCCACACAATATTGAATAGCTGCTGTGTAACTATTTTTCTTTAGCATGTGCATAGTTGTCTAGCCAAGCGATGGCATCTTCAGTGACATGGTGCAGTTGTTCGAGGCCATTGCTGAACCTAGTCAGCCGGTACTCATCGACAATGTGTGTCATCGTCTGTGTCGCGCTGCAACTGCACAAGGGGTTGTCATAAAGGCCCCAGGATACTGGTTGGCTGCACAGAGACCTTGGCTGGTCCAGAACCTGTTCAACAGGGACCATTCACGACAGGGCAGGTTGGCAAATTGGGGGGTTGGCGACAAGGCACTGGTTGGGGTTATAACAGATATCCATTCCTCTCACCAGAGTGTTTCCGCTCTAACATCCTGGCATGGTGGATGAGACCATAATGGGCACGTGACGGCAAACGTGCAGCTGGTGGTTTAAAAAAAAAAGTCATTGTGCAGCGGCAGGCTTGAGCTGGCGCATATTTGCTCCGGTAACTTGCCAATGGCAACCTCTCGTCTGACATGAGGAGGAGCAATATTGCTCAGAACTGGAAGCCACGGGAGTGGTGTTGGACGCAGGGTGCTGGAGATGATATTCTTGGCGGCATGTAACTGTGTATCCACCAGTTAGGTGTGTGACGATCGACTCCAAACTGGTGCGCAGTACTCCGCCACCGAATACGAGATGGCAAGAGCTGACGTCCACAAAGTTGGGGCACAAGTACCCCATGATGAACCTGCCAGTTTGCTAAGAAGATTGTTGTGCGTCTTAACTTTAGCTGCTGTCTTCTTCAGGTGGACATGGTAACTCAGTGGTCTAAGGTCACACCTAGATAGATCGGTTCTGCTTCATGCTTCACCTTCTGATCATTCAGATAAACACTGTCTATCCTAGGTACTAAATGAGGCAGGGGGCCTGTGAAAAAAATAGTATCTGATTGTGTAATTCAAGTCTGTATCAAAATGCATACGCACTAAGGGGTTAAATTTAGGATGTATAAGCATAGTTAATTCCAGCATTTCGTACCTTTTGAGTGCTTGACTTTGCAGCCTTGTTAATTTTTCTGTGTTATAAAATATAACAGTGGAATAATTATGAAAATGCCACTTGCTTTTCCATAGTTGAGAGCATTGAGATTGGCACTTAAAGCAGGGATTCAACTACTTTGTTATATATGAAAAATGCACCTTATCCTCCCCAAAGTTACAGCACTTTCAGTACTGAATGAATTTTCTGAGAATTTGCAAGTAAATGTGTTAATCAATTTAGGAGTTAATTTTAAAATGAGTCCTTTAAGAAATTTACCACTCTGTGTCAGACAAATTTTTGGCATGAACAATCTTTATAATAGAATAATTAAGACCTTTCAAAATTTCCCATATAGTTAAAACTCATTGAAAATTCATAATTAGGCTATAATTCTTTAATTATGATTACTGAACTTTTTGCCATCACTTTTCAAACTGAAACTTAAGTCTTCAGCAGGGGCTGATGAGTAGTGTTCTATTACTGAGAACTTCGCTCTTTCAAAAAAAGGTTCCATTCGTTCTCAATGGGAGTGAGGCAAAAGTGCCTTTCGAGAAAATGTTCACCCAGGGCAGAAATTGTATTCAATAATCATCATTGTGAACAGTCAGACCGTGCGATATAATGTTGTAAGATAACAGTCTCATCTCCGTGATAGCTACAGTGAGACTCATTCAAGCAGGCAATGGTCTCACCCACTCAGACATGGATAGATCTCCAGTGCAGAAGATACACCAAAAATGTAAAAACCACGTCCATGTCCTTGCCTGATCATCACTTCCTTAAAAGAGAAGTTCTCTCCAATATCTTTGATTCTAGAACCAGGAAGAACCACACAGCGCCACCCTTGAAGCTCATGGACTTTGTAAGGATTACTATACGCCATGCCGGAAAATACTATCCTTCTCCAAAATCAGTGCTGGTAAAACATCAGGACCTCTCACCATTCGCAGCTGACACATTGGCCCCAAACATGTATCAGCATATTACCTGGACAGAGCACCATGGTTCTCAGATACACCCAGCAAGTTTAAGCACAAGGGCAGAAGGCTAGAGCACCAAGGGGTAATGACCAGCTGAGAATCAGACCACATGCAGTATAAGGAATTCACATGAACTTATGTCACAGAGGTGACTGAAGTCTAAAGATGCTTTTTCCTGACCATAAAAATGTGAGCAAATTTTGAACAATGTAATTGTTCCACATCTTCAATTGTGCCGTGAATTTAGATTGCCTCTTAGTTACAGTTTGGCCACCTCTGTGAGATACATCCCATCTACTTGAGAATCTGAGCGTCTCTTCAGGTCTGAAGTAAGTGTTTGACAAAAACCCTGCACATTATCCACCACATCAGACTGGACCCGGGGTTCCCAAACTTGGTTCACGGATTGTTCAGGGTAAGCCCCTTGTGGGCCACAAGACGCTTTGTTTACCTGAGCGACCACAGGTACGGCCGCTCGCAGCTCCCAGTGGCTGCGGTTCGTCGTTCTCGGTTGATGGGAGCTGCGGAAAGCGGTGTGGGCCGGGCCACCACTTCCCACAGCTCCCATTGTCCGTGAATAGTGAACTGCAGCCATTGGGAGCTGCAAGTGGCTGTACCTGCGGTCGCTCAGGTAAACAAAGCGTCTTGTGGCCCACCAGGGCTTAACCTGAACAAGCCGTGAACCAAATTTGGGAACCCCTTGACTGGACCCACGCACTGCAGATGGAGATATTAAAAGACACCTAAAGGTCTGTGCCTTCAACTGAGAGCGAGATAAAAATGTCTTTTACAGTCAGAAGCCCACATTTTAAATTTGGGCACTCACATTATGGCATCCAATTTACAATGGTGGCTTCACAAAATGGCATTCTGGCTCTCAAAACAAGTACCTGAGTAGCTATATGCTTGTTTCGGTGCTCATATGAGGAAATGACTACCTTTGCTTACACATCAGCTATAAAGACTGGGCTTTCTATACAGAACATTTCTGTGTTTTGGCTAGATAGCTGAAAATTAAACTCCTAGGTTTTCATTTATTTTTTGTAGTTCATAATTAGGTTTTACTAACATATCTCTCAGGTGAAAAACATCCTCCAAAAAATTACTTTAATCAACTCATCTTGGAACAGCCATCTCACAACTGGTAGGTGCAGTAGAAAGAGAAAGCCTGAAACATGAGGTCTGGTATATGAGGCCTGAACTAAAGTAGTGGTCAAGCCTTGCTGATATAAAGCACAGTTAGTAAAAGTTAGGTTATGAGCAGAAGTCAGGTCCTGTCACAAATCATGCCTGCTTGCAAGTTCACAGAATCTGGCAAGAACAAGGCTGGCATTGCAAGGGTGATGAATAGAGATGTTCTGATCGAATCAACATATACAAGGTAAACGGTGGTAATTAACCACATCAGAGGGACAATACATAACTTGATTGTACCAGTGTAGAAAAGAAGGGTCACAGAGGCGAGGGATGGAAAAAGTCCCGCCATTCACTGAGCTGGTCCATTGTTACGGCCATACACGTGTTAGTCGCCCTGTAAAGTCTCTGGTCCACCAGGACCATGCTTCATCGACAATAAACCTGACCAGGTGCCTTGGCTATTGAAATGGGTCTGTGGTTTTACTGGGCAGTTCGACTGAGATCTGCTGTGCCCGCTATCTGTGCAGAGCTGGGACAGCATACTGAAAGAACACACATGCAGCCAATGACTACCTATAGTAGGAAAACAAACACACAACACACTACACTCAATCATCCTTGTGTGCTTTGTTGAGCAAACACTAAGTCAGAATGTGTGTGTGGTTTACATTACAATTTAAACCTCATATTGTATGTGTAGATTATGAAAAATGATTAGAAAGCTACTTAGTGCTACTATGGTTTGATAATTGTAACTGACCAGAAGAGAAATGTTAGAAGTTAGAATCCTAAATGACCTGACTGACTACATAATGTCAGGGAAGAGAGAGCCTGGCTCCCCAAGAAAGTACAACTTGAGCATCTCTATGAGGATTTTCAAGTGTTATTTTTATTTTTAATTTCTTACCATTTCTTCGGAGGTAAGATGCATCAGACGTTCAGCTACTGCAGAACACTGGGAAGAGTCCATGATGAATTCTCCTCGTGTGTCACCTACTATAAGCTCTGGCCACATGGGTCCTTCATCTTTCTTAATTAGAGAAATCTCCAAACTAAAGGATAAATATGGGGTTGGAAGGTAAGAATTTATGCAACATTACAGATATCACTACTTCTCAAGATGACAATCACCACCTCTAAATGTGGATTTAGAGGGGGGAAAGGATTAATAATCCAAAAATTATATCCTAATTTTTGCCATTCATATAATTTGCAATAAAAAGTTGCTTTTGTAGTTACTCCAAAGTAATGATATCCATCAGAAAGTCAAAACAAAAATAGATGCTTTGAGCAGGGGATTGGACTAGATGACCTCCTGAGGTCCCTTCCAACCCTGAGATTCTATGATTCTATGACATCTAGAGGTTTTTTCATAAATCCCAAGGCCAGAAGGGACCATTGTGATCATCTAGTCTGATCTCCTGAATAACTTCTCCAAAATAATTCCTAGATCATATCATTTAGAAAAAGATCCGAGTTTGATTTAAAAATTGTCAATGAAGG
Organism: Mauremys mutica; assembly: GCF_020497125.1. NCBI lineage: Eukaryota > Metazoa > Chordata > Testudines > Geoemydidae > Mauremys > Mauremys mutica. The sequence continues at coordinate 34,390,189 of NC_059073.1, read as the reverse complement.
AGAATAGACCAAGACCCTTGGTTTGTTGTTCCACTGGTTAATTAATCTCACTGTTAAAAATGTATGCCTTATTTCCAGTCATAATTTGTCTAGCTTCAATTTGCAGGCATTGGATTATGTTATACCTTTCTCTCCCAGATTGATGAGCTCATTATTAAATATTTGTTCCCTATGTAGGTTCTAATAGACTGCAATCAAGTCACCCCTTACCTTTCTCTTGCTGAGTTAAATAGATTGAGCACCTGGAGTCTACCACTATAAGGCACGTTTTCTAATCCTGTAATCTTTCTTGTGGCTCTTCTCTGAACCCTCTTCAATTTATCAATATCTGTGGACATCAGAACTAGACAGTATTCTAGAGTGGTCAACACCAGTGCCAAACACACATGTAAAATTACCTCTCTGCTCCTGCTTGAGAAACCCCTCTTTATAGCTCCCAGGATTCCATTAGCCTCTTTAGCCAGTGTTGTACTGGGAGCTCATGATCAGCTGATTCTCCACCACTTCCCCCAATTCTTTTAGAAAGTCGCTTCTTCCTAACAGAGTTCCCCATCCTGTAAGCATGGCCTCTGTTCTTTATTCCTAGATGTATACATTTATATATAGTCTCATTAAAATGCATAGTTAATTTTTTCCCAACTTAAGCAACCCATAATCCTCTGTCTCAGTGACCTGTCCTCTTCATTATTTGCCACTTCCCCAAAATTTTTGTCATTGGCGAACTTAATAAACAATAATTTTTTGTTTTCTTCCAGGTCATTGATAAAAATGTTAAATAGCTAGAACCAAAAACTGATGCCTGCAGGATTTCACTAGAAACACACCCACTCAATGATGATTCCCCCTTTAAAATTACATTGAGATCTATCAGTTAGCCAGCTTTTAAAGCACTTCATGTGTATCATGTTAATTTTATATCTTTCTAGTATTTTAATCAAGTTGGCTTGTACTACCAAGTCAAATGCCTTACAGAAGTCTACGTATATTACATCAACATCTTAATCAACTTTAAGAGTCTAAATACAGAAAGACTTATTTCTGTGAATTCTCATTGTTCCTGAGTTTTCATTTTAAAATTAGTGTCATTAAAGTAGATATTAAAACTGTATGTATGTATATTTTACATATAAATACCTACTTTAAATACATATACTAGGTCCATCAATCACAATTAACTCAAAAATTAAAATCATGATTAATCGCACTGTTAATAGAATACCAATTGAAATTTATTAAATATTTTTGGATGTTTTCTATATTTTCAAATATATTGATTTCTATTACAACACAGAATACAAAGTGTACAGTACTCACTTTGCATTATTATTTTTTATTACAAATATTTGCACTGTAAAAGTGATAAACAAAAGAAATACCATTTTTCAATTAACCTCATACAAGTAGTGTATGTGTCGCAGATGAAACTAAGCTTGGGGGAAGAGGTTGATACGCTGGAGGGTAGGGATAAGGCCCAGTGTGACCTAGACAATTTGGAGGATTGGGCCAAAAGAAATCTGATGAGGTTCAACAAGGACAAGTGCAGAGGCCTGCACTGAGGAAGGAAGAATCCCATGCACCGCTATAGGCTGGGGACCAACTGGCTAAGCAGCTGTTGTGCAGAAAAGGACCTGGGGATTACAGTGGATGAGAGGCTGGATATGAGTCGGCAGCATGCCCTTGTTTATCAAGAAGGCCAATGGCATATTGGGCTGTATTAGTAGGAGCATTGCCAGCAGATCGAGGGAAGTGATTATTCCCCATTATTTTGCACTGGTGAAGCCACACCTGGAATATTGTGTCCAGTTTTGGTCCCCCCACTACAGAAGGGATGTGGACAAATTTGAGAGAGTCCAGCAGAGGGCAACGAAAATTATCAGGGGGCTGGGGCACGTGACTTACTAGGAGAGGCTAAGGGAACTGGGCTTATTTAGTCTGGAGAAGAGAAGAGTGGTGGTGGGGCGGGGGGTTGATAGCAGTCTTAAACTACCTGAAAGGGGGTTTCAAAGAGGATGGAGCTTGGCTGTTCTCAGTGGTGGTAGATGACAGAACAAGCAGCAATAGTCTCAAATTGCAGTGGGGGAGGTCCAGGTTGGATATTAGGAAACACTATTTCACTAGGAGGCTGGTGAAGCACTGGAATGGGTTACCTAGGGAGGTGATGGAATCTCCATCCTCAGAGGTTTTTAAGGCCTGGCTTGACAAACCCCTGGCTGGGATGATTTAGTTGGGTATTGGTCCTGGTTTGATCAGGGGATTGGACTAGATGACCTCCTGACATCTATTCCAACTCTAATAGTCTATGATTCTATGGTGCAATGTCTTTATCAGGAAAGTGTAATTTAAAAAATGTAGATTTTTTGTTACATAAGTGGACTCAAACAAAACAATATAAAACTTTAGCCCCTACAAGTCCACTCAGTCCTACTTCTTGTTCAGCCAATTGCTAAGAAACAAGTTTGTTTACATTTACGGGAGATAGTGCTGCCTGCTTCTTATTTACGAAGTCACCTGAAAGTGAGAACAGGCATTTGCATGGCACTTTTGTAGCGGACATATGAATCTTTAGTACATCTGACATGAAAATATCTTGTGACGCTGGCTACAACAGTGCCATGTGAATGCCTATTCTCACTTTCAGGTGACATTGTAAACAAGAAACAGGCAACATTATCTCCTGCAAATTGTAACCAAACTTGTTTGTCTGAGCAATTGGCTGAAGTAGGACTGAGTGGACTTGCAGGCTCAGAAGTTTTGCCTTTTTATTTTTGAATGCAGTTTTTTTTTGTAATTCTACCTTTGTAAGTTCAACTTTCATAATAAAAAAATTGCATTACAGTACTTGTATTAGTTGAACTGAAAAATACAATTTCTTTTTTTTACAGTGCAAATATTTGTAAGAAATAACTATAAAGTGAGCACTGTACATTTTGTATTCTGTGATGTAACTAAAATCAATATATTTGAAAAATGTAGAAAACATCCAAAAATACTGAAATAAATGGTATTTTATTATTAACAGCACGATTAATTGTGATTAATTTTTTTTAACTGCTTGACAGCCCTAAATGTTTATTTAGAGTTGTTTATTGGGTAATTATTTGAAAGTACACTTTCATAATGTGTCATCTGGGGTTAATACATCTATTCCTTGTGTTTCTGATAGAGATCATATAGCTGCAAAACACTGAACAATTGTCTGTCCTGTGTATAAAATTAGTTTTCAGAAAGGATGTGTTAACTGTGTACAGATAAATATGGTAAGACATGAAATGTTCCTTCCAATAAAAAAAGTATATTTTGCATAATTAGGATGTATACTAGTCTATACTAATAAGAATTCTAAAGCCTGTGAATAACCGCTTTTCCCCAAAAAATAATCAGATAAAGAAATTGGAGATACTAGGCCTGATTCACCATTGTGGGACTCCAGTTAGTTATTAAAACTGGAATGAAGAAACTGTGAATCAGGCCGTTTTTGTATAAATTTATAAGATAACGTCTGATGTGCATCTAGTATCCAACAATAGAAAATGATTTTATAATTGACCGATTGCTACACCATAGTGCAAAACTATTAGTGTGGTTACTAGTAAAATGAGGAACAGTAAGTACAGTTTAATATATTGAAATGTACAATTTACTATTTAAGAATTATACCTTTCCCAGTTCACTGAAAGACTGAGAAACAGATCATGCAATATAACCCACATGATAGATAGTTCAGTGCCACTGAGTCATTTTTTACCATAGCATTTAATACCAAATTAATCACTGAAATGTCACATTTTAGTATAAGTGAGTTCAAAGTTTAACGCCTAGCCATTCCATTATTCTTCTCTCCCCAAAACTAACATCTGCATAGGATTTGCATCTTCAGGAAAGGGGAATATTTTTGTTAATATTAAATAAAAGTATTTGGAGTGAGAGGAACCATTAAGAAACAAGAAAAATACTTCTGTTGAAAGAAATATCAGAAGCACTGCTGTAACGGGATGCCATTCTTTGGTTTTCTTATGGCAACTGCTGATACAAACCTCTTTCTAAGGTACATACCCGTAATTATTTAAAAACATTCACTCACACAAACATTCAAATAGAACTAATACTCAGTTCTGAAAGTCCCACTTTCATCTTTAAGGCCTCAGTCTTGCAATCACTTATATACATGGGGGCAGGGATAGCTCAGTGGTTTGAGTATTGGCCTGCTAAACCCAGGGTTGTGAGTTCAATCCTTGAGGGGGCCATTTGGGGATCTGGGGCAAAAATCTGTCTGGGGATTGGTCCTGCTTTGAGCAGGGGGTTGGATTAGATGACATGAGGTCCCTTCCAACCCTGATAGTGAATAGTCCTATTGACATCAATGAAACTATGTATGTGCTTGGCTGAATTGGGCCTGAAGCAGCAGCTTTGGGCTTGAAATAGTATATGGGTTAGTATATTTCCTAAAAGCTGTACAGGGGTTTTTGAGATGGAAAAATGCTCTAAGACGCTGTCTGGTGAATGAAAAGTAAAGCACCTACAGGCTGACTGCACATCATGGGGTTCCATAGGGGTCAATTCAATACCTTCATCAATGATTTAGATAATGGCATACAGAGTACACTTATAAAGTCTGAAGATGATACCAAGCTGGGAGAGGTTGCAAGTGCTTTGGAAGATAGGATTAAAATTCAAAATGATCTGGACAAACTGAAGTAAATAGGTTGAAATTCAATAAGGAGAAATGCAAAGTACTCCACTTAGGAAGAAACAATCAGTTGCACTCTCACAAAATGGGAAATGACTGCCTAAGAAGGAGTACTGCAGAAAGGGATCTGGGGGGTCGTAGTGGACCATACACTAAATATGAGCCAACAGTGTGACACTGTTGCAAAAAATGCACAGACACTTCAGCTGGGTTATATTCCTTGCCCAATTCTATCACCAAATAAAAGATTGTTATTACAATTTAAATAATTATATAAAACAAAGGGTTGATCAAAGTGATTTTATCATTGTGTACCAATGTTCTCCCTTTTCTCCCACAACTGGAGCATCCTACAGGCCGTGAGGTTAATTATTTTACACTCCTCTCTCACCAACTCTCAGATGAAAGCAACCTTCCGTATGGTACAGTGGTAGATGCACTTCCTTGTACCAGTCAAAGGGATGAGCCCAGAGTAAATTTTCACTCGTCCTCCACACAACCCAGAGAATTAGCACAATTCACATGGTTAAGTACTTTGATGAACTGGGGGAACCTAACTGCACTATACCCCACTTCTATCAGTCATAAAACAAACTCAGGGTTCCATCTTCAATATATATTATGGTAATCTTAAAGTCCACTAGACTGGATTCAAATCTCTCTAGTAATTATGCTTTAATTTTGATTTTACAATTTTTAACAAGTGTGAAGAGAAAGAGAGGAGAAATCTGTATCCAGGGACGCTTCCGTTCAAATAATAAATATTGCAGTTCTGCAGTGCATTTACCTGTTGTACAGAATGCCAAAAATTCATTAAAAGAAGTGTAATAGCTGAAGCTAATTTTCAAAACTTAAGACAAATACTCCTTTTCTATTCAATCGTGATTTTTAATATGGATTTTGGATTAACACTAATGTCTCTACTTCAGAGAGACTTCAGATTCTAGTGTATTATTGATGGCAAGAACATGCCATTTATAAACAATTTTTCATGGATTCAGAGAATGTAACTGGCACAGATTCAGAGAACGTAATTGGTGATAAAAGTTCACATTATAAGCTACACCTGCTTATCACATTGAAAAATTGAATGGAAGAATATTGTTTCTTTTGTCTTTTTATAATGAAAATATTTGTAATAAAAAAATAAAGTGAGCACTTTATTTTGTATTCTATGTGGTAACTGAAATCAACATATTTGAAAATGTAGAAAAACATGCAAAATATTTAAATAAATGGTATTCTATTATTGTGTAACAGTGTGATTAAAACTGATTAATCAGGATTTTTTTTTTAATCATTTGACAACCCTACATCTAATTTATAATCACCAATTATTTAACTTCTCAGTTTGATCTAGTAAGCTAAGACTACCCTTTGAGAGAATTTCAGGTGTTTGGCAAATGTGTATTTAGGGGAAGGTGTCTTGTTTTGTTTTTCTAAATAGGTAATTGCTCAAGATTTACACTTCACAATGGCGGTGCAAACCAATAAGCCATATATTATTTTTCTCAAACAGGATGCTGTTGATACCTAATTGTTTATTTTTCACTCTAATTCACTACTACTAACTCTGCCTCTGTATTAAAATAGAAATTCAATACTATGACAAACATAATTAAAAACATTGGTCTAGGCTCATTCCTATTAAACTCCTATGCAGTTTGCATTAGGGTCCAGCTGCCACCCTGAACATGTAACCACAATAGCTCTCACGCAGTGAAGGTAGCAATAAAAACTACCTTGAGTTAAGATATATCATATCTGCTGTACTTGGCTCATGAAAAAAGATTGGCTTGCTAGTAGTCATAGATATTCTGAGAATACCAGTTTCTAAACAGTTTTCCAGTGAGATAAACTGGACAATTCCAGTTCACAGTAAGATAGTGTTTTACAATATCTGCCTCGTTAATAAAATTTTGAATCCTAACGATGAAAAAAATCTTAAAATATTCAAATAAAGTTTCAGAGGTGTAGCCGTGTTAGTCTGGATCTGTAAAAAGCAACAGAGTCCTGTGGCATCTTATAGACTAACAGATGTATTGGAGCATAAGCTTTCGTGAGTGAATACCCACTTCTGACCTACGAAAGCTTAGGTTGCACGTTCTTGGGGGGGAAAGGCCCCAAAGTCAAAGTTCAAATCCATATCTGAACTTTCCCAAAATTCTGGAACTGTGAGGAGGTTTCAGATGTTGGGCTTGGTTTTTGATCCGGGGGGGGGGAGGGGGGTTTCAAAAAAGAAAAAGAAAAAAAAGAAAAGAAAAAAGACAAAGACCCAAATACATACTAGCTAGCCTCAACTTTAGCAAAGCTTTTGATACGGTCTCCCACAGTATTCTTGCCAGCAAGTTCAAGTACTATGGATTGGATTAATGGACTATAAGGTGGTTAAGATTGTCGTGCTCAATGGGTAGTGATCAATGGCTCGATATCTAGTTGGCAGCTGGGATCAAGCAGAGTGCCCCAAGGGTCGGTCCTGGGGCCAGTTTTGTTCAGCATCTTCATTAACGATATGGATGATGGGATGGATTGCACTCTCAGCAAGTTCGCGCATGACACTAAGCTGAGGGGAGAGGTAGATACACTGGAGGGTAGGGTCCAGAGTGACCTCGACAAATTGGAGGATTGGGTCAAGAGAAATCTGATGAGGTTCAACAAGGACAAGTGCAGAGTCCTGCACTTAAGACAGAAGAATCACATGCACTGCTACAGGCTGTGGACTGACCGGCTAAGCAGCAGAAAAGGACCTGGGGTATTACAGTGGACAAGAAGCTGGATATGAGTTAGTGTGCCTTTGTTGCCAACAAGGCTAATTACATATTAGGCTGCATTAGTAGGAGCACTGCCAGCAGATCGAGGTAAGTGATTATTCCCCTCTATTCAGGATTGGCGAAGCCACATCTGGAGTATTGCATCCAGTTTTGGGCCCCCCACTACAGAAAGGATGTGGACAAACTGGAGAGAGTCCAGCAGAGGGCAATGAAAATGATCAGGGGGCTGGGGCACATGATTTATGTGGAGAAGCTGAGGGAACTGGGCTTATTTAGTCTGCAGAAGAAATAAGTGAGGTGGGATTTGATAGCAGCCTTCAACTACCTGAAGAAGATGGAGCTTGGCTGTTCTCAGTGGTGGCAGATGACAGAACAAGGAGGAATGATCTCAAGTTGCAGTGGGGGAGTCGAGGTTGGATATTAGGAAAAACTATTTCACTAGGAGGGTGGTGAAGCACTGGAATGGGATACCTAAGGAGGTGGTAGAATCTCCATCCTTAGAGGTTTTTAAGACTTGGCTTGACAAAACTCTGGCTGGGATGATTTAATTGTGGTTGGTCCTGCTTTGAGCAGGCGGTTGGACTAGATGACCTCCTGACGTCTCTTCCAACCCTAATTTTCTATGATTCTATGAACTGTTTAGGCTCCCAAGGAGACCATTTAGAGATAATCTGTGAAGAGACCACTTGCTCCTTCATACGACACAAACAGGCTAGGTGAAGCACAGAACAATTTAGTCCTGTCCAAATAGAAGGCCAGACATTGCCTCATATCCAACGTATAGAGACACTGCTCCTCTGGAGATGAACATGGCTTAGGAAAGAACACAGGTAAATACACTCCCTGCTTCAAATAAAACTGAGATATCACTTTACACAAAAATTGTGTTTGTGGTCATAAAGTCACTTGGTCCTTGGAGAACTGTGTATACGAAGGCTCAACCAGTAGAGCCTGCAACTCGCACTCACTTCTTGTGGATATTATCGCTATCAGGAACACAGTCTTCTGACACAAAAGCAGAAAGGGACAAACAAGATGCAGGGGCTTGAACGGAGGTCTCATTAGAGCTGTTAGGAACATGTTAAAGTCTCACAGAGGAACCAGCTCTCAGACTGGACAATGAAGATGAAGAACACCTTTTAAGAATCTTGCTATCATGGTACTGGAGAAGACCGATATTCCCTGAAGGGGGGATGAAACGCCACTATCACTGCCAGATGCACTCTCAATGAGCTAAGTGCAAATCCCAAGGACTGAAGGTACAGCAAGTATTCCAAGATGTCCTGAATAGAAGTCACCATTGGGTGAAAACCACATCAAAATCAGCTTCCATTTAGCTAAATAAGCCATTCTGGTAGAGGGCTTTCTACTGTTGAGTAGGACCTGTTGAACAGCTGCTGAACACCATTCGTCCTCCCCATTTAGCCGTGAAGCAGCCATGCTGTGAGATGCAGGGAGCTAAGCATGGGATGTAAGTTTTGTGTGAGTAGGTCAGGATGGTGAGGAAGGGAGAGGTTGAACTGACAGTGCAAGAAGGTTGGAGAACCACAGAAGAGCCAACTGCCAGCTGAGATGGAAAGCTTCGGACAGGGAGCCAGGGATGAGGCTCCCTTGAGAGCAGATCAAATGATATTTCCTGCTGTGTCTCGTGGCAAACAGATCGATCGTCAGAATGCCCCAAGCTGCAAAGATGACCTAGAAGATGAAGCCCTGGCAAGGTCCTGGACCAGTGGAAAGGTCAGGACAGAAAGGGAGAACAGGTCCTGATACACCGCTGGCACAAAACCAGCCAGAACTGGCACTGCCCTTGTCAGTATAGGACTCAGACACCCTGGGCCTGGAAAGGGAGTCAAAGGTAAGGGGTCTCTTTCCTCCCTGTGTTGTACTGCGGAATAGTAGACGGGACCTGCTCCATCCATAAACCAGCATTCACAATGTGCTGGACCATGCTCCTTCAGCAGGAGGCAGACGAGTCTCCATACAACCAAGAATGGCCATGATTGGTCTTATGTGACCTTTTACTCGGTGCACTTGATGGGAAGCAACTCCTCAGTCCTTTCGGAGAGGCACAAGCTCCATGATGTGAAATGGAAGCTCCCTCAAAACCCAAGGGTGACCTCTGATCCAACAAGGGACTCAGAGCTGAACCAGAGACTGTAAGGCCTGTTGGAGCAGGTGCTGCTTTAGACGAAGATCCATCATCGTCCAAGTTCGCTTTGTGAATGATTTGCAAATCAAAAACCTGTCCTTGCCATGGGCTTCACCAAGCACAGCAAGCATGTGTGTGGGGATTACTCCTCCACACGATGGACATGTTTAAACATTGGTGAGGGCATCACCAAGGAAATACTTCAAGTAAAGCTAATGAATACTAAATCTAACTAACACTACACTAAGGTACTAATTAGCGTTGTTAATCGCAATTAATGCAAAAGATGAATTCAAAACAAATTATCTAGATTTTAAAAATAGTCATTTATCACAGTTTTAATTGCATTGTTAAACAATAATAAAATACCAATTTAAATTTATTATAAATATTTTTGGATGTTTTTCTACATTTTCAAATATATTGATTTCCATTATAACAGAACACAAAGTGTACACTACTCACTTAATATTATTTATTACAAATATTTGCACTGTAAAAAAGATAATTGAAAAATACTATTTCTTTTAATCTCATACAAGTTCTGTAGTGCAATCTTTTTATCATGAAAGTGCAACTTACAAATGCAGAATTATTATTTTTACTTTAGAGCCTACAAGACGAAGCATGAAGGGGCACACGAATGTTCAGCATATCTGGCACAAACAACTTGCCATGTCACCTACAACAGTGCAATGCAAATGCCTGTTCTCACTTTCAGGTGACATTGTAAATAAGAAGCGGGCAGGATTCTCTCCCATGAAAGAGAACAAACATGTTTATCTCAGCGATTGGCTGAACAAGAAGTAGGACTGAGTGGACGTATAGGCTTTAAAATTTTACATTGTTTTGTTTTTGAGTGCAGTTTTTTAAAAAGATAATTCTACATTTGTAAGCTGCACTTACATGATAAAGAGATTGCACTACAGTACTTGTATGAGATTAAAAGAAACAGTATTTTTCAATTATCTTTTTTACAGTGCAAATATTTGCAATGAAAAATAATATAAAGTGAGCAGTGTTATAATGGAAATCAATATATTTGAAAATGTAGAAAAACATCCTAAAATATTTAATATAATTTATAATAATTCTATTATTAACAGCGCGATTAAAATTGCGATTAATCATGACTTTTTATCTCACGATTAACTGCAATTAATTTTTTTAATGGTTTGACAACCCTAGTTCTAATTAGCTGTGTACAACTAGAAAAATCACTAAGAAGTAGAGAAGTTGTGAGGTTAGAACCACACAGAGGCCCCATTCCAGCCATAAGCAGTAAGAAGAAATGGAGGGGCTGGGGCGGGAGCAGTCGAGCAGTGCCATCTCACATAGCCAAGGGAGGTGCTGTGGCCACTAAGTATTAGCGCTGGCTATCTATGGGTACTGCTAGGCAAAATTCTTCGGCTCCAGTGCACTGGGCACTTGCAGTGGAATACATGGCTGTACCTACTCAAAGAACTCTTCATTTTCAAAATTTCTCTTGGAAGGAAAAGGACCATGTTTCGAACAACAAGGGAAATAATTTCATACCCAGTTTGAACAGAATCCACGCCTCAATACAAAAACTGATTCAGATCATAAACAATTTTTTCAGTTAACTGGCTGCTGAGAACTGTATCTGCATCTCGGGCTGCCAAACATTCAGTACAGTCACCTACCCAACAATAAATGGTCTCTTATTGGAAAAAAAAATGAAGCTCTGGTGTCAGAATATTAGACTGTGAATACAGAAGAACAGATTCTTATCTCATCTGATGTTTGGCATTGAATCAGCATGAGCTGCACATCACTCAGTGGCTTTCAGAAGAACACTACAGATGTTTTTGGCTTCCTACTTTTGCTCATATAACAAAACCTGTAGCTAACAACGCTAGTTATTTGGCCCCCCATTGATTTGATTTCTCTTTCTTCTTGAAAAAGTGTTAAAGTTAAAATTTGTGTCAACAATTCCTTAACATACACTGCAGTCTGATACTTAATGTAGTATAATTTTATATTTAAACAAAATTAATTTCCATGCATATTATGCTCTTAATCAGATGTTAAAAACAAGGAAAGAACACTGCGACACAAAATACTGGAAGGGTCAGTCAACAGGGCAGAACAAGATGGTACATTCAATCACCAAAGGTCAATTATTTTAGAAGAGCAGCAGCCACACCATTGTCAACTGTAAAAACAAATTATTTTTGAAGATGTACATTCATTCAACTCCTCATTTAAAGTCAGACTAGATAATCATAATAGTCCCTTTTGGCCTTAATGTCTATGAAGATATGAATATTAAGAAGGTTGAAAATATGTTTGAATATTTTTGCCAAGTTTGCTGCAGGTGGAATAACCATTTGGCTCCCAGATTTGTCTTTCTTTAGCTGTCTGATTGAACAGCTTCTTTCCAAACTAAGAGGCTACCAGAGAGCATTTCCCACTAAGATGTCACAAACCTTTGCTCCAGAAAGAAAACGTTAAAGAATTTTCCATCCCACAAGTAGCCCTCCATTGTACACCTATCTAAATACATCAAATTCAACCATTCTGAATAGTGGTTGCTGTGAAAGCACAGTAATTTGGTTCAACAAAAATTCATAAGGAGCTCTTAAAACCTTGACATTAATGTGTATACATGGCAGTTTCACGGTTCCTTTTAACTGTAACAAAGAAATTGGCTTACAAGCTGAGCCAGTTAAGGCTTCAGTCTTTGAAGCTTTATAAACAAAATTTTTTAAAGGGGTACATTTTTAAGAGGGCAGGAGCTCCGGCCTCCCTTTTAGCATATGCATATGGAGCTCTCACTATTTGAGCGGAGAAATAAATTGTGGGTGGCAGTCTGAGTACTTATGCCTCTAACTACCACCCACAATTGATCTTTGCACATGCAAATTCTGCAGACCCTGATGCCAATATAGTGAATAGGGATGAAGACTGAATAAGCTTTTTATTTCAAAACTTTCTTCTTTCAAACCACCTGATTACTTATAAAGTTCTACATATGTGTCACTTTGAAAGTTTTAAAACATTTTCATTTCAGAGAGAAAGAACGACTGGAAAATCATGAGACACTTGTGCATGTTGAACTACTCATGCATGAGTAACTTACAGAAGTGTTTGCAGGAGCAGGCCCTTTTTGAATAAAGGCCTGATCCTTCACTAGTTGACATCAACCACAATGGATTTTATATGGTGCCTGTTGCATGGACTGGAGAGAAACAAACAGGATTTTAAAAAAAATAAAACCGTACTTTGACTTTATATTAATACTAAAAGTAAAATCAATATATAGATTATTAATACCTATTATCTCTAATTATCCACGTGCAGCTTTCATGGTCAATAGATGAACAGAGTTTTCCTTCCACCAAAGGAGGCTGACTTTTCAATGCTACAATGATATGATCAGGAGAAAACTGTACTTGTATGTCATCTTTAGTGATGTCTTGTGGAAGATGAATTGTTACTGTCAAATCATCTTCAGTCTGTTGCCAGTAATAGACAGGGTCTACAAATGGAAACATACATATAAATATACAGTCAGTTACAAAATGCAAAGTATATGGGGGGGGGTGGAATTTGGTAAAGTGTGTGTATTCACTTTCTACTCTGAAAACTTCATATGAAAGATATTCTGATCACTTATTAAAAAATAGAGAGGAACATAATTTTCTGGCTACCAGTAGGTATTTGACCAAAGTCCACTTGAATCTCAGTTATGGAGAGCTGCTTACACATGTGTACATTTAAATATGGAGATGTACACTCAGCTGAACAATATAAATATGAACTTGTAATTTAACCTGTTTCAAATGGCATTTTTAAATAGTCATAACTTTATGAAATCAATACACAAATTAATTCAAATAAGCAAAGGCACTATGTTTCAGTGAGCATAAATCCCATTATCGAGGTTCAGCACTTTTTGAGTTATCTTCATGAATCCACAGTAACAATGGTTCTTTGAGATGTGTTGTCCACATATATTCCATTTCTGATACATGTGCCCCATGTGTGTGAGATCTGAATCTTTTAAAATACTAGTGTTTACTGGGCCATGCCTGTACCCAGTATGCCCCCTGGCATACTGTAGCCAAGGGAATAAAGGGCAGGACAGCTGTAGCTAGCCTTCAGTCTCCTAACTGCAGAAACCAGACAGGAAGGAGGGCGGGTTGTGGAAATACATGTGTCCATTTAGATACCGTATTAGGAAAAATCTAACTATAGGAGTAGTTAAGGTCTGGAAATAGTCTTCCAAAGGAGGTTGTGGAATCCCCAATATTGGCAGTTTTTAAGAAAAGATTTAACAAACACCTGTCAGGGATGGTCTTTTTACGTGATCTGCCTCAGCACCAGGGGTTGGACTTGACTTCTTGAGGTCCCTTATATCCCTACATTTCTATGATGACAATAAATCACAAAAACCAGTTACTGTACTGTAAATAACAGTTCTTTTTTGGGAGTGGTTGTCCATATGGATTCCATTTCAGATGACTCATAAGAAGAGATCTCATGTCCTCGAAGTGGGTGCTCAGAGTCTAGTGAGCCCATGACTAAGACAGCTCTGCCAAAGTGGGCATCAAATCTGGAACCCTCTACCAAGGAGTAGTGATGTGTGAACTGAACTCCAGGTAGCTGCTTTACAAATCTCAAAGACTGAAAAGTCCATTAGGGAAGTGGAAGAGGCTTCTTGAGCTCTGTTGGAATGGACTCCAATCTGCGCAGACGGTCCAGGCAAGCAAAGGCTAATACAGTCCAACACCCATTTAAATAACCTTTGGGTGGTTATTTGTGACCTTTCAGTCAGCATGGATTTGTCAAGAACAAATCATGTCAAACCAAACTGATAGCTTTCTTAGACAGGGTAGCAAGCTTTGCAGATGGGGAGAAGCAGTACATGTGGTATATATCTTGACTTCAGAAAGGCATTTGAAACTGTCTAGCATGACCTCCTTATAAATAAAATAGGGAAATACAACCTAGATGGAGCTACTACGGCAGTGAATAACTCGTTAGAAAACCATTCCCAGAGAATCATCATCAGTGGTTCATAGTCAAGCTGAAAGGGCACATCAAGTGGTGTCCCACAGGGATCAGTTTTGGGTCCAGTTCTCTTCAATATCTTCATCAGTGATTTAGATAATGGCATAGAGAGTACACTTATAAAAGGTTACAGATGATACCAAGCTGGGAGGGATTGCAAATACTTTGGAGGATAGGATTAAAATTCAAAATGATCTGGACAAACTGAAGAAATGGTCTGAAGTAAATAGGATGAAATTCAATAAGGACAAATGCAAAGTACTCCACTGAGGGAGGATCAATCTAGTTCTGAGTGTCACATTTCAGGAAAGCTGTGGACAAATTTGAGAAAGTCCAGATAAGAGCAACAAAAATGATTAACGGTCTAGAAGACATGACCTAGGAGGGAATACTGAAAAAACTGAGTTTGTTTAGTATGGAGAAGAGAAGAACAAGGGGGGGATCTGATATCAAGTATATAAAAGCTTGTTCTAAGGAAGAGGGAGAAAAATTATTCTCCTTAACCTCAGAGGATAGGCCAAGAAGCAATGGGTTTAAACTGCAGCAAGGACAGTTTAGGTTGGACATTAGAAAAAGTTCCTAACTGTCAGGGTTGTTAATCACTGGAATACATTGCCTAGGGAGGTTGCAGAATCTCCATCGTTTAGATATTTTTAAGAGCAGGTTAGACAAACATCAGTATAGATAATGCTTAATCAAGCCATGAGTGAAGAGGCTTGGTCTAGATGACTGAGGTCTCTTCCAGGCCTACGATCCTACAAAAACAAAAAACCACATACCTTTCTAGTAGAATTAGCCTATGCATATTTCTGGCTTCTTTTAGCTACAGCTTTGTGGAAGGTCTGAAATACACATCAGTGAACCACAGCAAATGATTTCATGTGAAAATAATCCACAAACAGTGTTTTCCATAAAATAGCCCACCAATGATCCTGATTAGGATACACCCAATAGGCAAACCAATATGACTACCTGTAGAGATTCTTTTTTAAAAAAAATAAAAATTAAAAAATTGAGGATTTGAAAATGATTTAGAGATTATTTAGGATGGAGGAAGTAACTAGCAATCAGTTTAGAAAAACAAGAGCCAATCTAATGATCATGGGCGTGATCCAAACCCTAAAAGAAGTCAAGGAGAAGACTCCTGTGCTAACTGGTACACTCACTCAGCATGTTGATGATGAAAACATTTGGAGGATTTTGTCTTCCTGCTGAGCTAGTGGTTGCCCTTCACACCACTTATCAGCGCATGATGAAGTTAGAATTCAATGACTGTCCTCTCTCCACAGATACTTACAGCTCAATTACTATCTCTATTTCTACATACGCAATACTGATTTTTCATGCAACGGCAATGAAAGCATGAACTTTGTGTGTCTTCTGCAGAGCAAAACTCTTCTCACATCTCTAGGCACAAGGCATCTTCTACAATTAAGAAAGGCAAACACTATATACAAAGAGAAATTACATACATAAAAGAATATAAATATCTAAATCTCTTTGTCCAGGAAGTAAACATTTATAATGAAATTTAAAACAGTGAAAAAAATATTGTAGTGATTAATATTATTAATATATTAATATTATTAATATTATTAATATATTATTAATATTATTAATATTATTAATATTATTTAATGAATAAAATTCATTAAATCTAGCGTTATTATTTTGTTACAATAAAGGATGGTTTCGTTACTGAAGTCTAGGAAAACAGGACCAAAACAAATATTACCTTTCTTTTTATCTGCTATTTTCCCATCTTCCTTTTTTTCAAGCTGATTCTCCTCATCCTGCATAAATCTGAATGGTTTGTAGGAGACAATCATTAGACCATCCCCATCTGGCTCGATAGCTGCATAATGGGGGACTGACTTTCCTTGAAGAATTCTGCGCTTGAAGATTTCATATCTTTGATTATCTGTAAAAGTAAAAAAACAGAAAAGTAATATTTTCTAGAAGGAAAAAATTCTATTATAAATGTGACAAATGGATTGTACCTAAAAATAATATTACATCCACATCAGTCAATTCATAATATTGCAGCCCTGAAACAGCAGTTCATCTCTGTTCTTGATACCAGAGATCTGCTACACAAACCAGCAGCCATAGGAGACTGAAATTAATCAGGATTGAAATTAAAGTCCTGTAATCAGGTACACTGTAGGTTTTCCCACCTATTTTTCTAGCCTTCCACATTAGCCACTATTGGAGACCTGATAAATAAAGGACTAGATGGGCCATTAGTTTCTTCCAGTATGGTAATTATCATTTGTTCTTCTGTATCACCTAGAGTTCCAAGCAGGGATTAGAGCCCAAGTGTGCTAGGCACTGTACTACTACAACAACCAACAGCAAGAAAGACAGTCCCTGCCCCATGCAATTTACAATCTTAACATATGATGAACCAAAGGTGGGGAGGAACAATGGAACGAGAGAGAACAACAGTGAATCTAATTTGCTATAATGAGCAGCAATCACAGCATGCCCACTGCCTACTCATTCTTAATGGAGCATAATTCTTGTTTTCTCCACTACTACATGGAATTCAGCCTTGCTATTGGAAAGTTCTGTTTTTCAGCTTTTAGAAATGGGCTTCTGGCTTTCTTGTTTTTGTCAAATTTAAGGAAATTTAAATTTCTCATGGTGTTTGGTCATCAATTCAGTTGTCCAGGAGAAATACAGAGCAGAATACCATTTTCAATAATAATTTGCAGAAAGTTATATATTCATGGCCTGTATTTAACTGATGCCTTTTACAGGTTCCACACAAATCCTGGATAATGCTAACTGGCCCTTCTTAGTGCAAAGTGCTCATCTTGTCCAGCATTTGTACAAAATGTACAGCTATCAATCCATCCCATGCTGTGCTTCCAACAATATACACTGAGACAAACAGAAGCATAACATGCTGACATTGGTATCAGCATTTCCCCCTCTGCCTCAACATCTAAATTCACTCAGCTCAACAGTAACTAATCTATTTTGAACAAACACTGATGTCAGAGAAGCTAGCTAAATATTTTAGACCTTGTTCAAATTCTCTTCAGACCATAAATTTATACTTGATCATTTATTTCTAGTTGTTTTCAATACTCCATATTTAACTTCTATTTCCTTTCATATGAAACAATTGTACTTGTAAGTAGGCTATTAACTGACTAACTTAGAAGTCACTGGAAGTGTTATACAAGGACACATTATTATTCCTCAAAATGTAAGTGGTGTTGTCTGTTTTTAAGACCAGCAAATACACCAATATGGGCAAATATTTCAGATCTGCCAAATTTTGTACATCAAGGCAGCATTTCAATATAAAGGCTAGACAGACCTTTATACATATGAAAACTGTATTAGAATACATGACAGACAAGCTAGGTAAGTTCAGGTGTGGTCGCTACTTGACTATAATGAACCTTTAGTCTGACCCGCTACGGCCATTCTTATGTCCAAAGAAAATTAAGATACTATTAAAGGAAATAACACTGTACAACAGGTGGCACAATTCACTAAGAGTCAGTATAGATATGTCTGTATTGCATTGTAAACCTGGATTCAGGTTTGAGCCCAAATGCCCCTATTGTCTACACTCAAATCTTTCTGACTCAGGTTAGCAAACCCTCGGGGGGGGGGGGGGGGAAGAAATGTGGGTGCGGTCTAGGCCTTAGTCCTGCTGGGACTTGGATCCAAGCACTGCCATTGTGCAGTATGGATGCAGCTCAAGGCTGGGTCCCCAAATTCATGACTGGAAAGTTGGACAATGCTACAGTGCTATCCTACAATCAACCTGGCCTGTGTATCTCAGCCCTTACATTCAATTCCTAGGAAGTGGAAGCATCCCCGCTTGGCTCAAATACAGTTCATATCCAGCTGCTTGGCATTTAACTCTGCCTTTCTACTCTCACCACTCCCGTGGAAACACATTTAACAGTCTCCTACGTTAGCTATGACCACCGATAGGAAGAAGTCCTACAAGTGCACTGCTAGCCAGTCACAGGAACACAGATGAATTCTGATCAATCTTTAGTGGAAGGCGAGCAAGACATTTACTTCAGTAAGAGTGCAAGAAATGATCACGTGTACAAACAAATCTCAAAAAAGCTTGGGATATCCTCTGGACCACCTATCAGTACAGAGATCGAGTCATGTGGCTTAAAACCAACTACTGCAAGTTTAGGGATAGTAACAGCATCTTTGAGAACTTGCTTCTTAACGGCTTCTTCTATGAGCATTTGAGCAGCTTCTGGGGCTTCAGCAAGCATTGAGCCCATAATAATGTATGACAATGCACCCTTTTAATCCCCCAAGTCAGAGGAACTACCAGAGAAGACCAGCAGCCATCAGATAAAAAAATTATACTGCCAGTCAGGGATCTCCAGAACTATAACATTCTCCCATGGTTGCCCTGCCTAAAAGGACAGTAAAACCATAGGCAGTAAAGCACAGAGAGTGGCACCCACCCCACACAACCCCAGGGGGAAATGGTAGGGATTTATAAATGATTTACATTGAATTTGTCAAGTGCATCTTATCATGATGTTTGAAGTCTGGAGTTTTGCATGTGAAAAACATAAAACCCAATGATAAAAAATAGCATCTTTTCACCTGAGGTTGCCAGAGCCCCGCCATATGCAGCAAATGCGACGTAATTTCCCCCCCCCAATAACATGTTTTCATTTGCCTCAGCAGGCCATTCTACCTCATGGACTTCAAGGCCAGAAGGGAATATCATGATCATCTAGTCCAGGGGTTCTCAAACTTCATTGCACCACAACCCCTTTGTGACAACAAAAATTACTACATGACCCCAGGAGGGGGGGACCAAAGCCTTAGCCTGCCACCATGGGTGGGGGGCCAAAGCCCTGCTGCCTGGTGGGGGGGGGGGAAAAGGAGGGTGGAAGCCAAAGTCCAAGGGCTTAAGCCCTAGGCAGGGGGCCTGTAATCTCAGGTCCACTGCCCAAGGTTGAAGCCCTCAGGCTTCAGCCTCAGATAACGGGGCTCGGGCTTTGGCTTTGGCCCCTGGCCCCAACAAGTCTAAGAGAGCCTTGGCAACCCCATTAAAACGGGGTTGCAACCCACTTTGGGGTCCTGACTCAGTTTGAGAACCGCTGATATAGTCTGACCTCCTGCACATTGTGGGCCACAGAACCTCATCCACCCAACTCCTGAAATAGACCTAAAACCTCTGGCTGAGTTACTGAAATCCTCAAATCATGATTTAAAGACTTCAAGTTACAGAAAATCCACCATTTACACTAATTTAAACATGCAAGTGGCCTGTGCCCCATGCTGCAGAGGAAGGTGAAACCCCCTCAGAGTCTTTGCCAATCTGACCCAGGGAAAAATTCTTTACCGATCCCAAATATGGCAATCAGTTAGACACTGAGCATTTGGGCAAGACCTACATCGTCAACCAGGAGCCTTGGGGCGTGAGCTGTGCTGCATGGGCACAAAGGGGGCAAGCCTGAGACAAAGTAATGGGTGAAATCCTGCAGAAGGCCAACCAGCAGCTGGAATACCGAAGAGACAAAAATACAAAGCATGGGTGGTGCGGGTGGCGGGGGTGGGAAGAGAGAGAGTCTGACTGGCATGAAGAGATTGGCAGTGCAGATTTTGGAGCAGGAATGCAAGTTGGGGGAGGAAGAAAGAGCACACAGAAAGAACTGTGTGAGATGATGCTCATGGCAATAAGACTGCAGGCTCCAGCTGTACCTCTTCCTACGGTAGCCCCATGCTACCATGTCCTGCATGCCATGCACCCTTCGGACAACACTGGGCTTGGGTGGTTTATGTCACAAGGAATTAACTGTAGTTGGAATTGTCAGATATACTCTCTACAGTCCTCCACTTCACTCTAGTCTAGTAGCAGCCTGTGCACATGAAATGCACTAGAAGGGCCAAAGAGAACAGAAACTCTGTTCAATGCCAGTGTCTAAGTGTTTTGCACCACTGCGCACTGTATTTCCACCAATCCACTGTTCAGTGGGTTTTGCACTGTTAGTTGTGTTGTAAGTTTTTCTGGCAGCTAGTCTGCCTATCAGCTTTTTAACATTGTAAGTTTCTGTTACATGCTTGCTTACAAATAAAGTGTTCCACATACACACAAGATGTCATTATCATGGTTTATTACATTTACTTTGGAGGAACTTCAACACAGTAATCCATAAACTGTGCTTTGAGTTTAAACAACATGCATAAAAAAACCCTTAAATTTCAAAGTTTCAATCCCACAATTAAGCTGTATGTTTAAATATATGGCCAAATTTTATAGACCAGCATGAAAATTTTCACACATACTATGACAGTCAAAGTGTCTGATGAGGTACACGACTTGAGTATACAAAATGCATAATACAAATTCAGAAAAAACGCCTTCCAGATCTGGCCTATACCCAGGGAATTACTGTGGCACAGTTACAAATACTATTTCATTCCCTATTCACTCATATTACTGTACATATATATACACAAATTATTTCATTGCCCCTAATTCACTGGTCCATGCAAACCCATTATATGAGTGCACAAAGCATCTCTGATTTCTGTTGCAGGTGTGAATTCTGCCCCAGTAATGACACATGTACTTTTTGGCTGTGTGTACCCATCTGGATACAAGTCTAGCATACACGATCTTAGCAATGATGCTTCCTCCCACACCCTCATAGTTACAAACACTAGAGTTACAAACTCATTAGGAACCAGAAGTATGCAATTAGACAGCAGCAGAGGACCCCCCCCCCCGCAAAAGGCGGGGGGTAAATATAGTACAGTACTGTGTTAAATGTAAACTACTAAAAAAGGAAAAGATTAGAAATATTTGACAAGGTAAGAAAACTGTTTCTGTGCTTGTTTCATTTAAATTAAGAGGGTTAAAATCAACATTTTTCTTCTGCATAGAAAAGTTTCAAAACTATATGAAGTCCCACGTTCAGTTGTAAACTTTTTAAAGGACAAGCATAACATTTTGTTCAGAGTTAGGAACATTTCAGACATTATGAACAACCTCCATTCCCAAGATGTTCTAGAGTAATTAGTTCATTTTAAACTAATAGCTGAAAGCCTATGCTGTCACACAGGTTTAATCTGTAAAGCCATATGTAAAAAATCCCAAAATGACTGAGAACTTAATAACTGGACTGTAACAGACCACGAATCCCAGTGATGATTGAACCTGGTGATATTCTAAACAAAAGGAGTTCTCAACCATGCTTACAGCTGTTTTTATCATGTGTCACAGACATAGGCTGGGTCCACACTAAAAAGCTAGACAACCCAACGATATTACTAAGTGGTGTGAAAAATCCATACCCCGAGTGATGTAACCAAGTTGACCTAGCCCCCGGTGTAGACAGCACTAGGTTGACAGAAGAATTCTTCCATTGACCTAACTAGGACCTCTTGGGGAGGTGGATTACTTTCGCTGACAAGAGAACCTCTCCTATTGGCATAGGTAGTGACTACACTGAAGCCCTACAGCTGCACGGCGGCTCTAGTGTTCCAAGGGTAGACAAAGCCTCAGATAATCTAGGCTTCAGAGTGCTGTTTGGGGTTATTGTGTATGCTGGGTGTGTTGATTTGTGCCTGGAGTAGATTGTGCCAGGAGATTTGTGCTGATTGGTGTGAGTGATAGTTGGGTGCTGAGTACGGCAGTTAAGGCTAATAATCTACCATCAGTGCAGTCTCCCTCATACAGCCCATGAAACTGTTGCAATAAAGTTAGCTGCAGAACAGGGGTTCTCAAACTTCATTGCATTGCGACCCCTTCCGACAACAAAAATTACTATATGACCCCAGGAGGGGCGACACCGAAACCTCAGCCCGCCTGAGCCCTGCCGCCCTGGCCAGGGTGCGGGAGGTGGGCCAAAGCCCAAGGGCTTCAGCCCCAGGCAGGGGACCTGTAACCGGAGCCCTGCCACTCAGTTGGGAAGTGGGGCTCGAGCTTTGGCCCCGGGACCCGGCAAGTCTAAGGCCAGCCCTGGCAAGCCTATTAAAATGGGGCTGTGATCCACTTAGGGGTCCCGACCCACAGTTTGAGAACCACTGCGGTAGAGTAAGAGTGGGGATTGACTTAGTTAACTCTGACATCACAATGGTTAAAACTCTTGGCATGGCCTAGGAACATGCCTTACTGTAGCTGTACACTACATGGGTGTAATTCATAAAGCCAAAATGGCTGAGCATTTAAAAATTGTATAGTAATAGACTTTAAAATGCAGCGATGATTCAACCTGGCGATAATCTGAACAAAACAAAACAAAAAAGCTCTCAACCATGCTTCCATCACATCGACTCCAAGTACATTCTAGGCTTCTGAGTGACAATCCTGGAATTTTATTATATAGATTATGAAGCATGTATTGTGGTTTACTACTTAAACATGCTGTCATCTGGTTACCAAAAGATGTTTCAGAGGTCTAACAAAATATTAAAAAAACCTATCAAGCAATTGGACCATAAACGAGTGATATTTGGTAGTGTTAAAAACAAAAGCAAAAAACAAAAAAAACCACACGCACACACATAGTTCATTTGCATATAAGGTGGTCAGAGTTCTGACAAATTCTCTCTCTCTACTGGGACACATCTGATACACAGAGAAGCACTAGAGATATATTTTGACTCAGGTACCAGACACATTAGATACCTGGAAACTAGTTAAAGCACAGAGGGTTCACAGTTTAAACTTGGCATTTCCTCACTTTTTGTTTTGGTTTCTATTAGGCTTCACATCCTCTGATTTATACAGATTTAGTGATTATGAATCAACATTCCTTATGAAAGGATAGAAACACACCTTTCCCTCTGACAGGTAACAAATATAGAAGTTATTTTCAAACAAGAAAAAATTTACACACCAAACAGTAACTATGTCTAGACACTTCAATGTGTGTGAGATCTAGATTTATATCTTAATTTCATCCAGTCTATTAAGTAATGATATGAATACATTTTCAAATGTGGACAACCCCAGATATGAGCAGTATAATTAATAAGAAAAAGAAAAAAAGTTTCCTACTATATATAAAGGGAAAAAGAAATATATAGGGACAAAAATGTGATTAAATAGCAGTTACTCCTGATATAAAACCTTAAATAAAGTTTTGCCACTCATCAAGTTTTATACTTCCCTCTAAAAAGGACAGTACTATAATATTTATTCTAGGTTTAGAGAATTTAACTGCTTACTATAAAAATTAGGTTGAAAGATTATAATTTTTCTTATTAAATTTAGCTCCATGCTGAAGATTGTAATTTAGTTTTCAAATGATTAATCACACCTTTTTCATCATTGAACTTTATAATTACAATATATCAAAATTATTTTTAATGCAACGTTATAGATGGAACAATGCTAAGCTACTGCAATACACATTCAGGAAATGCAAAAATGTAAGAAAAACATAAGTGTGACAATGTTGCACAAGGAAAGTGTATGTAATATGGCCAAGTTAACTAACATCTACCTGTATTTCCTAACCTCTATGAAGCACGCACAATTTTTGAGTGCAACAACAGCACTCAAAGAAGTGCATAGTTAACAGAGCCAGTAGAGCAGCACAGAATTTATAAGCCCTGTACAGGTGCATCTGAACTCAGCCAGGAGCCAGTGGCGGATTAGTCACTGGGCCAATGGGGACCATGTTCAGGGACCCTGGAAAAGGGCTTTCCCGTGCCCCGACCTGTTCCACCTGCCCGAAGATCCTGCTGGGGAACAGGGGAAGCCCCTGCGCCCCAATCCCTCTCCCCGGCAGGAGAGCAGGGGGTGGAGGGAGGAGGGACAACTGCATGCAGAAGGGGTGGGGAGGGGCCCCACTTGTTCAGGCCCAGAACTCCACAAAGCTTAATCCACCTCTGCCAGGAGCAGCTAGCAACCTGTTTCCCACCAGGACAAGGGGGATCAGTTATTGGTCTCAATTGTTCTTACCCAGGATGTCAGGGGAACTAGAGATACCTGTGGATCACAGGCCAGCCAGGGAGTAGCTTGAGGATATAGCACACTGACCACAAATTTCTAGTTTTCCCAGAATCTTAGAACATTAGATCACACATCTAAAAGTAAAACATCCCAACTAGTGGAATTCAGGCAGAATGAAAAAGGGGCCAAGAGAGACAGCCAGCAGGTGGGAACATCCAGATAAAAAGAAAAGGGTTGGAAAAAGAACATGCATCCTCTGAGCAGTGTGCACAAGGGCAGCATGTCTGTCCTGAAGGACATACCTCACAACTAAATCAAGTTTTCTACTGCAGATGGTCTGCACACAGTTTTCAAATGAGCGTGACATTGTTCGACCAAAACCATCTCCGAAGGAGGACTTCCCAGCTTTCGCTCTTGAAAGTTTTTATATTTTCATCCATATATTTCTGTGATACAGAATTTTCTTCAAAGGTGTCAATAAAAAATGAAGTATCATGATCCCCCATCAATCAAAAAATTACTTAAGGCTTTTGTATTGCCTCAATTCAACTTCACATGGATGTCTATTTATTTTAATCTACAAGTCAGGCTCATCCATCACTTTGAATTCTAATATTTTTTTAAAAAGAGAAATACTGTTAGTTCTTTATAATTTAAGTTTGCTTTTTGAAACTTCATAGTTATTTTTGTATTGATTGTAGTTAGAAAATGTTGCCTATTTATCATTAATGTTCAAGGATGGGAAGGGTTTCCTGTAACCAGGATCTTCAATCAACAGCATCAAGTTATACAGCAATGAAACAAATATCACAAGATATATTCTTCAGTGAGTTGCAAATTATCTATATCAGTCTCAATTTCAGCTGCTTTATCACTCAAATTTATTCACCAAAGGAAACTTATCAAGATTTCCTTTTCCAGTGCAAGCTTTCCCTTATCAAAACCCTAGGATTTCACATAAATGTAATCTCTCTGTGCATTAAGGTGGCAGGGCAATCTGTCATTCTTGTAAACTTCAGATTCTTAAAGGCGTGCAGAAATATTCATCAAATCAATGAGACATTCATTTAATATCCCAGGAGTTCAGAGTCCAAGCTGCCACTGGGCTTTTCATTTTATAGAAAAGAGAGGGAACAACAACTGGGCCATGGATTCCCACAGCTCAGAAGCACACAATGGTACTGAGCATTTTGACAGGTAAGCGCCATATCCCCATGCAGAATGTCTATTGATGGAATGAACTGAGTAAAGGCTACAGCCATAAGTGTGTAAACATTCAATTATGTAATGTAAACTTTCAATTATACAACCAGCTAGTGACATTGAAAATTTTTCATTTAAATAATGTTATGACTAACATTAAAATTTCTTGTATCGGTTTCTTAAAATTAGTGTGTGTAAAGCACTTTGAAGACATAAGGCATTATACAAGTTCTAAGTTACTGAAGAAGTGTACATTGCCTAACTTCAAAGTCGAAAGGACTGATTACTATTATGATCATCTAGTCTGACCTCCTGCACAATGCAGGCCACAGAATCTCACCCATCCACTTCAATAACAAACCCCTCACCTATGTCTGAGTTATTGAAGTCCTCAAATTGTGGTTTGAAGACCTCAAGCTGCAGAGAATCCTCCAGCAAATGACCCGTGCCCAATGCTGCAGAGGAAGGCGAAAAACCTCCAGGGCCTCTGCCAATCTTCCCTGGAGAAAAATTCCTTCCCGACCCCAAATATGGCCATCAGTTAAACCCTGAGTATGTGGGCAAGACTCACCAGCCAGCATCCAGGAAAGAATTCTCTGTAGTAACTCAGATCTCACCCCATCTAACATCCCATCACAGACCACTGGGCATACTTACCTGCTGATAATCAAAGGTCAATTGCCAAATTAATTGCCAAAATTAGGCTATCCCATCATACCATCCCCTCCATAAACTTCTTGCTGTTTTGTCTTTTCATTGATAAAAACCTTGTTACACAGAAAATTAACAATTATACTTTGTGTTACTCAGCTAGATTAAAGTAAATAATATAAATGGCTCTTTGAAAGAGAAGCAAAACCTATTTGAGATATATAGTTCATGTATCATCTACAGTCGAGTGGTCAACATTGTGGAAAATGTCTTTTTGAAAAAAAAAAAATACAGAAAAAATTCATTTGACAATATTCTGGTTTTCTGACAAGACCAAACCAAAAAGGTTTGGTTTTTGGAAACTGATTTTTTTCCCCCAAGTTACTCATAAAAAAATGCATGAAAATGTTATGGTGAAGTTTGAAGAAAATTAAAGAAACTCCAACATTTTCAGCAAAAAAAAAAAAAACTTTCAACTGCCTTTAATCTACAGCCCTCTTGCAGAACCTTTTCTACAAGGTTATCTGCTCTGTAAACTTTAACTGAGGGTAGGAAGAGAAGCACAAATGATTGTATTATAACAACTATGTTATTTCCTGGTAAAATGAATTATTCCAATTCCATAAAGTATTATCTAAGCAAAATTATTTTCCCCTATATTTCTAGTGGTGTACATAAAGTTAGAGTAAGATTATCATTTTGGATTTCCATAACTGACTTCAGCTCTAATATTTTGCTCTTTTTACATACACCAAACTTATTAATGGAAAAAGAAAATCCACATATGAAGGCAGCATAGAACACTGGGGTGAAGATCAGAGGTGGCCCTCGAGCTCCAGCCGGGGAACGGGGTCCGAGACTTGCCCTGCTGCGTTTGTGCCATGGCTCCACGTGGCTCCCAGAAGCAGTGGCATGTCCCCCCTCTGGCTCCAGCTAGGGGGCTCTGCATGCTGCCCCTACCCTAAGTGCCGGCTCTGCAGCTCCTACTGACCGCTGGTGCTGCACCTCTGCGCAGAAGCCAGAGGGGGAACATGCCGCTGCTTCTGAGAGATGCTTGAGATAAGCGCCTCCTGGAGCCTGCCCCCGAGCCTCCCCCCCACCATGCACCAACCCCCTTGCCCCAGCCCTGGCTCTCCCTCCCTCCCTCCGAACCCCTCGGTCCCAACCTGGAACACCCTCCTGCGTCCCAGACTCCTCATCCCCAAACTCACCTGAGTCTCCACACCTCCAGCCAGAGACCTCACCCCCTCCCGCATCCCAACCCCCAATTTCATGAGGATTCTTGGCCTGCCATACAATTTCCATACCCAGATGTGGCCCTTAGGCCAAAAAGTTTGCCCACCCTGCTCTAAACCATGCTCCTAAATTTAAGTCTCTTTGTATAGCTGTATGAATACTTCTTACAAGATTATCAACTGTATTCCGAGGTCTCCCCTGCTAAGCTATCAGTGAAAGCTCTGGCCACAAGGTAGTGAGACAACTCAGTGGAGAGCTAGCACACACAGCACAGCACGCTAAGCTCCAAAATCACTGATTAACAAGATGAAGCTATTCTCCACACTCTTGTTCACATGTTGCAGTTCACATGAAGTTGTCAAGGAACGTAATGGGCAGGGGCTAGAACTCAAAAGGTCTAAAGCGCCTCCTTCTCATGTTCTCAGTGCATGGATTAATTGGAGGTAGACACGGGGAGGATACAGAAAATAAATTGGGTTTGAGGACAGTAGGTGTCAGAAGGGAAGGGAAGATATTCGACAGAAGGGAAACAGATTAAGGGAAAATATGAAGCAGCATTCTTAACACTAATGCTACTCTTGGTCACCTCAGCACAAATTTAGTAATGTGATGCTAACCACCATGCAAAAATAAATAAATAAATAAATTATATGCACAAGTACTATCCAGAAGTCACCCTTTGTGGAAGAGCAAGCAAGTCCCCCTTTACCACTTATTCTGTGCATTACATAGAATCTAATTTAGGAAATGTGGACACACAGGTTCCCTCCACAACTGGTATCCATGATAGCCCCAAACAGCTTGATGTTAAGGGTACTGAGGCTAAAGGTAGATAGGCTGCAGATCTACCCTTAGGGGGAGTCCCATACTAAACAGGGGCACATGGAAAGACACTGTTGGCGACCTCCCCTGAAGCTGTATAGCAGACTACTCACCCCCAATCCCTGCACAAAGCCAGTTACTCTGGCTGTTCGTGAGAAGGTGTGAATTTCACACACAGTGAATCTGTAACTTCATTAAAGTCCACCTGCGTTTCAACTTAGGGCTTGGCTACACTTGCGAGTTACAGCACAATAAAGGAGCCCCAGGCACACTAGCTCACTACCAGTTCACATGTAGAGCGCTCTGACTCCACGGCTAGAGCGCTCCTGGTACTCCACCTCGGCGAGTAGAATAACGTTTGATGTGCCCCCGCTGGAGCGTCCCAGCAGCAGTGTGAACGAGGTGTTGCATTACTGCGCTCTGATCAGCCTCCGGAAACGTCCCATAATCCCATAATTAAGTCAAGTGGCCACTCTTGTCATTGTTTTGGATATGCCCTTTGAAAACTCTGTTTGACAGCTGGCATGCTTATCTGCTCTGAGACAAAGCAACCATTACTGTGGAATGCTGTGTGTGAGAGAGGTGGGGGGGGAGGGGTAGGTCTGCTGCTGTCTGAACTTACAAGACAGCATGCTGAAATGCTCTCAGCCCCCCCAAAACCCACTCTCTCTCCCCCCACATACACACAAACACACTCCCTGTCACATTCCACCCCACCCCATTTGAAAAGCACGTTGCAGCCACTTGCATGCTGGGATAGCTACCACAATGCACTGCTCTCTGTGGCTATTGCAAAAGCTGCTAATGTGGCCATGCCAGTGCGCTGTCAGTGTGGACAGACTACAGCGCTTTTCCTACTGCGCTCTATGAGGGCTGGTTTAACTCAAAAGCGCTCTAAATCTGCAAGTGTAGCCATGCCCTTAGTCCATGGCCTTGCGTTAGGAGAGGGTTGTGTGGATATATCTTGTTGCATCAAGTTGCAGACTGTCTACACGTTAGTTCTTTAAAATGACCATGGAGAAAGCTAAAGACTCTCAACTTTTAATAAAGAATATAGTACAAAACTCTCTCAAGCTCAGTACAATAGAATTGGCTCCTTCTGCTTCCATAGATTGCCTTAAAGCAGATATGCCATCTTAAATGTCAATGCTGGTAGGTAACATGGTACGGTAACACTGCACTTTCCTGCTAACACTGGTGGAATTTTCAGCATAGTGGAAAAATTCCTCTTTATGAGTAGATGATTTCTTATACTTTCACTAAATGTAATTCAGGATGAGCAGAGTTATGCTCAGTTAGTCTCACAGATGGGAATACAGGGGATATATACAATTATGCATTACTCCCTTTATTCCTTAAAGCTGTACTTTAAAATAAGCAGGAAAGAGAGGGGGCAAGAAACATCTTTATCCCCAAAAAGTACAAAGAAAAACAGCAGCCAATACGAAGAAATTTAAAAGTCATTTAACTAGAACATATGGAATGAATAAATCTTTACACGTCTATATCAACTTATCAGAGGATCTCAAAGCATTTTTGTAAAATTAGAAACAAAAATTGAAGTTAAACTAGAAATAAAGATAGTACAAGGAAGAGGAAACAAAACCAAAAGTATAATCAACTGAAACAGATAAACAATACAACACTAGAGCTAAATGCAGCTGAAAATAATAGCAGGCTTTCTTTACAAGCCTTAAATCCTGAAGTAGGCCTATCTAGCCAAAAGAAATTTCAGCATAAGCAGCAACAACAACAAAAAGTCAACACCCCAAATGCAGGTTATACTCATCCAGGAGGAGGGGAGGTCATAATAGTCATTTCCTTAATCTCATGCTCCAAATTGCAGATTCTCAACTCCCTTTAAAATCCCCACCTCCCACTGCAATGATGCAAACAGGATTTAATGCAGATCTAGGCTGGAATAATCCTCCCACAGTGCCCAGCTGAGATTTACTGGAGGGGTGAATCATCTAAGATACTTCTTTATAAATTCAAAAAGCTCCTTCTCCTGCAACCACTGAATTTCTGCATGGGGCCTTCATCCTTTAGAGTGCTTAAGCATAGTGGTATGGAAGGAGGAGATGGAGAACCCTCCTCAACAATACCCAGACCTTTTTTTAAATTATTATTACTACTACTACTACTACTACAACAACTACAACTACAACTACAACTACAACAACAACATCATCTTCGGGCCATTTATTTCACTGTTAACTGACAAGTCATCTAGAAAAGAGTCTGCTCCAATATTAAAACATTTAGAGACCTCATAAGCATGTTCAATGGAGTCTAATTCCCTGAGAACTAGGATAATATATATATGGTAACAGAGCTGAGCAGAATCAACTAGTCCAGTCTTGTTAACTCATATCTTCTGCATCCAAGAGGTCTAAAGTCTATTATGGACCAGAAGGCACTAAGACGCTATTTAGGCTGCAATGGACCCTCAGAAATTTGATCTGGGAGAAAAGGCAGGGGGAGGGGGTAGCGGAGAGAGGAGAAAGAAGAGTTAACATGTTAAGACAGGGAAAGGGCAGGGGGGGGAACCAAGATGACAGAAAAAAGTAAATTAGCTGCTTAAACTTTAGTTATAAGCCAGGATTAATTAAATTAGTAAAACTTCAAAAATGCACTCTCGCCCTACCCCCAATCAATTATTGGTCGTCTTATATCCTGAAACATGGGGTCTTAGAGGCCTTATAAAAGTTATCCTATTTAATACAACTATGGATGTTTATATTAACTCAGTCATCTAACTATTTCGCTATATATACATCTATACTTATATACTTTGCTGGATTTTACTAAACTCAGTGAGTTCCACAGTTTAACCACTGTATACTAAATCACTGTCAGATTAATTAAATGTCTCCTTGTTCTTTTTATTATAGAAAAGGTTAAAGAACATTCAATATTCTCTCAATATATCATTGATTTGTATTCTTATACTATGTCCCGTTATATTCATTTTCTAATCCTAATTTGTAAATCCCTTTACCATTCAAATTCCAAGCCTCTTAACCAGAGCTGAAAATAGTACCTAATTGTTCAGTGGTTTGGAGATTGGAACAAAGGTTTGCTAAGACTAAGGTGAGAAGACCTAACATTTTTATTTGGGACCTCTCTGGGAATTTGCATTGTATATCTCCACATGTAAAGTGCTACTGCACTAACCTGTTTTTCTAGTCACCCACATCATATGAGCATTTGTATTGTTTATCCATTACTTGGCCTCAGAGATATTTAGCAAATTATAGGTTCACATTCCCCACTCCCAACTCAAATTGGAAAAAAAAAAGATAGAAACTGAGTTAAAGTTTTGAAAAACAATTAAAATAACTAGAATTGTGAAATGACTAATCAGAGGGATAGCTCGGTGATTTGAGCATTGGCCTGCTAAACCCAGGATTGTGAGTTCAATCCTTGAGGGGGCAATTTGTGGATTTAGTTGGCGATTGGTCCTGATTTGAGGTCCCTTCTAACGCTGATATTCTATATACAATAATTTTTTAAAATAGTGAGGTTTCAGCTTTTCAAAATATCTGCCAAGAATATAAACATAAAATACTCACCCTCTTTGTCTACTTCTGTGATTGTAACCCATTCCAAGGACACATGGAAGCCACTTCCTTTTGCATCCAGTTCATCTTTTTCTACTCGAAGCAGAAGCCCAGCTACTGAATGCACATCTGACTTTACAAAGCAAACACTGTGGGCTATAACAAAGGGACTCCCAAGTTCTTCATTAAACATAATCTGTAAAGCAGAAAGAAGAAGAAAAAAAAAACGCAACAGGTTGGAGGGGGAAGAGTCCATAGTATCTACTTTGCTATCCACTAGAAAAGGAATGAGAAAGTTGACTGAAGCTACCCCAAGGATTTCACTGCCAACACAGATCACTCAGTGGCTTCCGCCTCCGGTTTGTTTGTCCTGCCTCCTTTGCCCAGATAGTTTTGACATTCTTTTTATTATTAATTTGTATATTAAAGTAGCAGGTAAAAGGCCCATTATACTTTGTGCTATGTAAGCACAGAAAGATAGTGGATACATGATCTGATGATTTTGATAATTAATCAATTTTGGAAAACAAATCAGATTTTTAAAATAACCTTCTTTGGTTAACGAGTTGTTTACCATTAAACTCTGAAGGGTTCCTTTACTAGACAACTGTAAAAAACTGTGTACAATAAATGCCTATTATTAAATGGAGGAAGAGGAGGAAATTAATGATTTTAAAACTGCTGAGATGGGGGAGCACCTTATTAAAATTCGTGAGTGGAGTGTGGAGAAGCCTAATCTGCTCCTGCATTTTGATGAAAGCTGATCAGTACTGTCTGATCTAGTTTAAATCTTGAATGATACATTCATCTGGTAACCACTGTATTAGAATGTGGGATTGTTGCACAAAAAAAGTCCAATAGTTTGAGTCATTTAATCTGATCCAGAGATGAGAGCTACAGTAATAGAAACCTTGGTTCTGGAGACCATATCTTTTTATTCTGTTTCTGGTGAAACAAGCACTTATTTAGCACAGTATCAAAATGTTGATAAAATTGATCAAGACAAAGGACGACATGAAGATAGGAATGTTTTAATTGCCTGTACATCTATACCAGGAGCCTGTGTAATAAAACAATTGGAATTAGAATTGCTCATTTATGAACAAAAATCCAACCTAGTTGGTACGGCTGAAGTCTGGTGAGGAGACTGGCATGACTGTAATGTTAAAATCAATGGTTATAACCTGCTTAGGAAGAATGGAGTTCACAGAAGGGGAAAATGAGATTACTGATTTCCAAGTCACTGACAACTCGGAAGAAAATGATCTTGCATGCTGATAGATCAATGTCATAACAAATAAAGCACAAGACAGTGTACTATTTGGTGCCTCCTACAGACCACCAAATCACACTTGAAAAACAGGATGACTACCTCCTTAAGCACCTACCTACAAGATGGAGAAAAACCATTGTTCCATGGTGCTTCACATTGAATAAGCAGTCACTGAGTTTTAACAAGCAACAATTGTCCCTAGTCTATCAGTAACAGTGGCGCGCACACACACACACACACACACACACACAGTATAATCTTCTTGAACTACCTCAGTCCTAGAAATTGTGAGATAATGTGGCACAATTATAAATACTATGTCATTCCCCATCATCCATGGCACCATATAAACCCATTCTGTGGGCACACAAAGCATCTCTGAGTTCTGTTGTGCACGTGAATACTGTCCCAATAATGACAGGGCCCAGCAGTGTCTTGGATCCATTCCTGGTGAAATGGCTCAGCTTTGGCCTAGCAGACATTGAGCAGTGCTCATCGGGCCACAATAATGTGGACAACATTGGCATCCAAACAGTTCTGAAGGCCGCACCACCTTGATTTCAATCTACTAATCCCACATTCAACCACCATTTTACAGCTACTGAACAAGTAACAATCTTCTTTTTGCCAGGCCTTCTGCAATCAGGTTACAGATTCATAAAAGATGTCAAAAGGGGGTAAGCAGAGTCCACTAGAATAAAGTGGGGACAGTTACTCCATTTATAACAATGTCATTTGGTAGGAACAATGTCCCAGTTTGTCCATGAAGGTACAGTCTCAATCTCTGGAAAACACTGGCATCATGCATCTTGCTAGTACATCCTACGCTGGTGTCTATGACCTTGCCTCTCTGGTAGTCCAGGGCC
Source organism: Mauremys mutica (assembly GCF_020497125.1). Taxonomy (NCBI): domain Eukaryota; kingdom Metazoa; phylum Chordata; order Testudines; family Geoemydidae; genus Mauremys; species Mauremys mutica. The sequence continues at coordinate 34,356,015 of NC_059073.1, read as the reverse complement.
TGCAAAATGATGGAGTAGTATCACTTGTGGTTTATGTACTCATGTGTTCCTTGCAGAGGGGAAATTCTGGGCACTTAAGTCCCCTCAATAGCTCCAGGCCAGTCTGGGAAGCCCATTCTCTCAAAGCCAGCAATTATTTCAGGAACATTATTAATGCCCATCCTGTTTAGGTAAATCACAGTCATGATTGCCTCACAAGCCTCCACAACCACCACCCTATCAGTTGACATGCCAACACCTAACGGGTTAGCCATAGACGTGTAACAGGCTGGGGAGGCTTCTCTCTGGTGGCTATAGAGACCCACTTCTGAGCTTGCATGGCCCCCTCATGCATGTGTTTGGACGCTGAAGAGTCATGGCAAGCTGATTACCAGAATATCTACTTCTTCATACAAAAGTTCTGGGAGCCACTGCAGGTCATCCCAGGTCCACATGATGTGATCCCACCAGTCTGTGCTTGAGGCGTTACTCCAAAAGCGCCAGTCTACATATGGAGAATCTGCAGTTATGGCAACAAGCACGAACATGATCGCCTGGTTCCTCAGATTTTTTATTTGTTTTTTAAATACAGACATATTGAGCTTTATTAATTAGGTCAGATTGTACATTCCTTCAATTAGTCTTCAACTGTAAGCCGCAGTGTATGGGCTACCCTTCAGGAAGGGATCAAAGAAGAAATCAAGGGACGACTAATTTCACTGAAAGTGGATTGTGTCACATAAATTTGACTGATCCCTTTTAGGGATTAACATTTGATATATTATTGTGGGACAATTTGTTCTTCTGACTCCAGCATTTAAAGAGATCAAAGAAAGACACACCTCTGAATATTTAAAAATCTATGATTGTTAAAGTGGGTTGGTATGTATATGTATGGCTTGGGTGATTTCATACATACCAACCCACTTTATTATTGCAGTTGCCTTAGTTGTGAACACGGGAGTCCAAAATACCTTGTGTTATGGTAGACTTCTTGATGTGGGTTCACCAGAATTGCATACATGTTGTCATCATTTATGATTGTTATTCTGTAATTTTTTTTCTAAAGCAAATGAAGCATACTCTTCTGGGTGGTGTCTTTGAGTGTGCCTTTCCAGGTTGGCAACATAGTTGAATGGCACTCCGGTTTCCCAATTTGACAAGCACATTTTTTTTTAAAAACACTGTTATATCTGAAGAACTTTCTTACATGATTAATTCTCAGTTGTTGTAATACACTATATATTTTTTTTAAATAAACCAAAGGCAATAGTGCAGCCCAGTTGCATATTTCCAGAATCTAATCAAGTATGGTTGTGTTTTAGCAAAGTAGCGGCAAGAAGTCTGAGAAGTAGTTCAGAAAGGGATGATCTTGTGTCATTAACGATCCATGCAAGGTAATTTAACTTGCAAGCTTTCACAGAGCTTGTTCTGACTCTAGACTCCTCCTTTCCAAATTACAAGCTGCTTCTCAGATTCTTTGAAAGTGACACTACTTTGCTAATGTACTAGCAGTGTTAGATTGGGGAGAAGCTGGAGGTAACAACCTCTAGGGAAAAGTTGGAGAGGCCTAGAGTAGCTAGCTGAGGAGGCAGGAGCTATCACTCCTCTAGCCTTAAGTGTGAGGTTGAAAGGAGGGAAGGGGAGGCTATATTCCTTTTACAGACTTCTCATGCACTCTTGAGGACAATAGAAATAATTCTCTTACATATGTTTGATCCCCCAAAAAATGGATGGCTAAAAGATCCAGAAGACTAGGGACACTCAGAGGCTAGATTTTTAATGTTTCTTTTATATTGAAGCTTAGAGATATCTAGTTTAAAGTAATATACAGCTGGTATTATTCCCAGAATAGGTGTATAGACCCAAATTGGCCAAGTCTCCTTTAAGTGGGGAACAGAATCCAAACCTTCTGGAAGATAAATAATGATTAAGAGTGATGCAATTTGCAGTTTTGTTATTCCAATAGAGCCTCATGTTTTTATTTGAGGACAATATTTTTAACTTCATGTTCTGGGAAGCACAAAGCATGTGGCTGTCCTAGATATAAACAGTAAGCAATGTACCATGTAGATACATTCTGTAATTCAGAATTTAACATCAGTGCTCAAGTGATTACGCAGCACTAGTTCTCAGGAAAACTGAGCTCATTACTAGTCAGTTTGACCTGAAAAAAAGGTGCTAAAGAAAACTAGCATAGAACTTAATAGAGGTTATTTACTTCTAAGGACACCAACCCTTTGTTTCAGTTGCAAAGGTGTAGAAGGGTATTGATTTAGTAGGGCTATAATACCTACTACTACATGGTCTCGTGCCACTTGCTTTTACATTTTGTCATATAGCCATCACTCCCTTTACATGCTAGTACTACTAAACTACTGTTGCTATACCAGCATGTAGTTATCTTCCTGGTTGCCCAAGCAAAGATACATCTGGGTAGAGATGGGTCAAAGATTCCCTGCACCTCATTTTTTAATAAGTGTCAAAGGATTGAGGAGGGTAGCAGGCTACTGTTTAGGACAACAAAAAGCAACAAGAGCCTCTGATTAGATATACAACATAGCTGTTTCAATTGCACTTCAAAAGAGCCTGAAATCTTAATCGATATTTTAGATAGCCAAAGTGCTATTACAACTTTTGCCATGAAATGGAAGGCAAAATAGCTCAGTATCTACGCTACGAAACCTTGCCTTTCCAGAAAAATCTATACACATATGTAGTCATGTATGTTTTTTGAGAAACTCTTAAGTAAATATTCCTCTTAAGTAAAGGAAGGAAAGTGTTTTGATTGCACATATCATTCCTGAATAGTTTCCTCTCCATGCTTAACTACTTGTTAGAAAAACATTATTGGTAGTGTTAAACTAAATGCAATTACTTACTTGGAACAATGTTTACAAATCCCATCTACTGTGTGTATTAAAACTTAACTACCTATATAAATTCAGAGTCAGAGAGAGTAAGTTGTGAACAAAATCAGATTTCACATTTCAGGAAGCAACTAATTATGGAACAGTATTGGGAGGCATGTTTCAAAAGAGTACAACAAACGAGGACAAGTCCTCTTGAGAGAGACCCCAGACTATAACACATTTCTAAGAATATTCTGAAGGATCGTTTATCCACACTGTCAAAGTGTCATGCAAGACCCAGATAAATGGAGGTTAACTTATGTGTAACTGGAGGTTTTCCGAGATGTATGGTGCCTATTTGTATTCCACGTGTGGGTATGTGCGCACACCATGCACTTGAGATGGGAAAAATCTTGCAACCTCTGCGCCTGAATCCTGGCTCTCCTTGTGCTCTGCACCCAGGATATAAGAGGAGGTGTGGACTGATTGCCTGTCCCAGGAATCTTCTCTCCCAGGAATCAAGTTAGGATCCAAAGCCGAGGGCAAGGAGAATGGGTAATGGAATACAAATAGGGACCACACAAGTAAATAACCTCCATTCCTTCTTCAAGTGCTGATCCCTATGTGTATTCCACATGTGGGTGACTAGTAAACAGTACTCAAATATGAGGGAGACGCAAGGATGCAGGAGTTATAGATGTAACACTGAAGATCCAAAGGCTGTGTCAGCAGAAAAGACTTGAATCAAAGCATAATGTATTGTGAAAGCCCTGATGGAACTCCAGGTTTCCATCTTACAAACATCCAGCATCAGCATTTTTCAAAGAGATGCTACTAAGTTCACCTGTGCTGTTGTGGAATGGACCCTCAACCTGCCCAGAGGAGGAAACTGCTTCAAATGATAGCAAAGGAGGATACAGACAGAAATCCCCTTTGAGAGACTCTGAACAGATATCACTTATTCCCATGCTCACTCAACTAGAGCAACCATCTATATGACAGCCTAAACAGTTTGCTCTTTGCAGGTAGAATGCCAATGATCTTCTGATGTTGAGAAAATGAAATCTCCTCTTCTCACTGAATCCCAGTGAGTGAATCAATTGGTTTATGTTGAACTCAGAAATTACCTTCAGGATAAATTTCAGGCGGAGGCAAAAGGATACCTGCTCTTTATAAAATATAGCATATGTTGTCAGCCACGAGGGCCCCCTACTCTACTGGCAGATGTAATTGTGACAGGAACATGACCTTCATAGACAGGTAGGACATCAAGTACACGGCCAATGGTTTGAAAGGTAGCCTGTAAGTTTTGAAAGTACAAGACTGAGGTCTCACTGCAGTGTTGGCTTCACTACTGATGGGCATCTGGTAGATAATGGGTGAGTAAAAACAATGTGTTGGAAGATGGCATACACTGATTGCTACTAGGTGGATCCACAGAGAGCTAATAGAAAGACCTGACATCATGAGAGTTTAAAATAGCAGGAATACCTGCTGACCCTTATAATTGATTCTATCGTGCCCAGGTAGAGAAATACCTCATTTGGCTAGATAACATTTTCTGGTAGAATCTTTCCTGCTGTGATTAAGTGTAGTTTATACAGCTTCTAAACATCAACACTCTAGATCTGACGCTGATCCAAATACTACACCATGAGGTGAAGAGAGTCCAGACTGGAATGTCTAATCCCACCATTCGCCCGAATTGGCAGGTTCAGGAAGGACTGAATGCTGATGGATTGACATTCGTAGGAAGTCCAGAAAAACTGTCTAGGACAATTGGGTGTGATGAGAATGACTCGTGCTTTGTCAAAACGAATCTTCCATAGAACTTGGGGTAGTAGCAGGATGGGAAGGAAGGCATGCTTCAAGTGGCTTGTTCAGAACAGAAAGCAAGCATTGCCCCTAGAGTCCTGACCTAGTGCTGCTCTGGAAGAATATATGCTGAACTTCTTGTTCCTCTGGGAGACAAACAGGTCCCAAGATAGTCTTCCCCACTGAGTGAAGATGTTATTCAGCACTGAATTGTCTAACTCCCACTCATGATCTACTCTTGGGGGAATTCTGTGCCAAAAATTAAAAATTCTGAGCAAATACTTTAAAATTCTTCAAAATTCTGCATATTTTATTTGTAAAAATAACCCAGTATAATCACGCCAGTTTCAATTATTTTGGTTATTTAAACTACAATACAATGGACTGAGAATAGGAGCGAGGAGCATTGAAAGAAATCCCCAAATCCCCTTTGTCTAAAAGTAATGAACTAGGTTTGATCCTTTATTTCTAGTTATTAGTCAAATATATATGCAACAACATGCTCAGTATTACATCATAGGCAACTGAAAAGCAAGTGAGGGCTGGGGAATGAAATTTACAGTTTATATTGGCTATTGACCATCTCCAGAAAGGTCAGTAGTAAAATAGTTAATGGAGCACATTTTGATAGGAAAATTTTGAAGTCCATAAATTTAGAGCAGTTATAATCACTAAAACACCAAACACATTTATAAGGCCACGTTATCATTTACAATAAGGGTCCTTTACACCACTCTGGCAATGAAAAGGAGAATTAAAATGTTTAAAACGTGTTGTACGCTCCTGGGGGAATTCACTAAGAATGGGAACAAATCATTAACAACAATGGCAACAACTAAGCAGGCAGGCTGCTACATTATGCTCTGCCTCAGGGGACAGAGTCTGCCTCATGCCTACCTCCAAACATCCCAAAGCCTGGACCCTCCCCATGTCAAGTGTGCTGCAATAGCGAGCCAGAGGGACAGAGTCTCTCTTGTCCGCTTGCCCACTCAGCCTCACCCCCACGAGCAGTGACTGACATCTCCTTACACACACGCCCAGACCCTCTACCCTCCCCCCCAGTGCTGATTTACATCTCTGCCAGCTGCTCTAGGCTGCCGGGGAGGAGCGAGTGATCACTCTTGCGGCTTCCCTTTCCTTCCCCTCAGAAGTCATTTTTCTGTGGGGAAGCAAAGAAATCTGAGGATGATATGAATTCTGTGCCTGCACAATGGCACAAAATACCCTCAGGAGTAATTGATCAGTGGTGAAATGCTTGCTGAGGCTGTCTGCCAGCGCATGCTAACCATCTGGAAAGGAATGTTGCAGAGACTGTGATGTGGTTCCAGATACTCTAGTTCCAGCTGACAGCCTCTATGCGCAGCAGAAGGGATTTTGTCCCCACTTGGTTCTACTGAAGACAGCCGTAATGTCTGTAATTATCTGGACATGTCGGGATTGTACGCGTGGCAAGAGTGTACTGCAGGCCCTTCTGACCACCGTTCATTCCAGGAGATTGATATGAATCTTGGCTTCTCAAGGTGTCCACATGCCTTGCGCTGTGTGACCGCCCATATGGGTTCCCCAGTGCACGAGGGATGCATCTGTGATTATCAGAAGATCAGGTATGGGAGGTAGGAAAGCAACTCCAATCCCCCTATAAAGTCTATGCCCTGGTCTACACACAGCCCCTGGTTCGAACTAGGGTACGCGAATTCAGCTACGTGAATAACGTAGCTGAATTCGAACTACCCTAGTTCGAATGACTTACCGTCCAGACGCCGCGGAAGCGAACTCCGCGGCTCCAAGGTCGACTCCGGCAACTCCTCCTGCTGCGGTGGAGTACTGGAGTCGACCGCGGCGCTTCCGGAGTTCGAACTATCGCGTCTAGATCAGACGCGATAGTTCGAACTCCGAGAAGTCGAACTCGCCGCGTCGACCCGGCGGGTAAGTATAGACGTGGCCTATGATCTGCAGAGCATTCAAAGTAGACTTTTCCATGTTCATGCAGATACCCAAGAATGCTAGGAGGCAGAGAAGGACAAGGTTGCTGACTAAACCTCTAGACAGGATCTGCCTGTTAAAACCAGTCGTCAAAGTATGGGGAGATGGCATAGCCCATTCATCTCATCTCTACAGTCACCACGGAGAAGACCTTTGTAAAGACCCTGGATGCAATTGCCAGACCAAATGGGAGTATCCTGAACTGGTAAAGTTCCTATCCTATCAGAAATCTTCTTTGGGATGGGTGAACGTCTGCACAAAAGTAAGCCTCTTTTGTGCTGAGAGCTGCAAACCTTTTTCCAAAGGAGGAAATTATTGATGCCAATGTAACCATGCAAAATTTTAATTTGCAAATAAAAATATTTATATATATATTTATATAGCTGGTATAGGTAAAGAAGGGGCCTCCATCCTCCCTTTTTCTTGGGAACTATGAAATAGTTGGAATAGAACCCTTTCCCTTGTTGTTGAGGTGGCACTCACTCTACAGTTCCTCCCTTGAGAAGAGATTCCACTTCCAGTTAGAGGATTTCCTTGTGAGAGTAGTCTCTGAAGGGAGGTCAGGAATGAGGTTTTAAGGAGGAGAAAAACTTGATAGCTTAGCCAAAGTGGAAGATATCCAGTACCCACTTGTCCATTGTTGTAGCTCTCGAGTTGTAGGCAAAATACACTAGTTGGCCACCAAAGCTGACTTTGGAAACAGGTGGGGATCGCATCCTTGCAATGGTGTGCAACTCTCAAGCATCTTGTCAAAAGTAACTTTTAGCCAATAGATGAGGTTGGGTAGCTATTGTCAAGAAGGATGGGGCTGCTGTGACATTCCGTACCTCGTGGGAACACCTTACACCACCATGTTCATCCTTACAATATATGATTGTGTGGTACCTAATGCAAAGTTTGCTATGTCGGGTGTCTTCGGAAGGCTCATGATGTACTGAGCATTGTTGTTATGGTAATGTTATAGTAATGGTTACAATTTCATGTATATAGTTATCAAGCTGAAAATGTTCCTCATGGCTTAAAGCAAGCCCAGGCAAAAACTCTGAGAGCAGAGGGGCAGTTCACACCTCATCAGGGCATGTATCAGACAAACCCAGCCCAGCCTCACAGGAACAAAGAGCACTGGCCTAGGTAACAACAAAGGATCTGTTGGACTCTAGAGTGAGTCACCCGCCTTCCTTTGGTCAGTTGGGGACTGCAATGAGGTAATGCTCACCTGGCTGTGAATGGGGGAGGGACAAAGCCAAGAGGAAAGAAATAACATGATAAAAGGGAGAGATGTTTGCCATGCTTTTCCTCTCTCTTCCACCTCCATCTACAGATGACTGAAGTGCTGATCAAAGGGGAGCCTGGCTAAAGGGCAACCAGCCAGCCTGTGGTGAGAAGCATCTAAATTTGTAAGGGCACCGAAGGTGTTAAGATCAGCTTAGAATGAGTTTTACTTTTATTTCATTTGACTAAATCTGACTTGTTATGTTTTGACTTATAAATCACTTAAAAATCTATCTTTGTAATTAATGAATCTGTTTGTTTATTCTACCTGAAGCAGTGCATTTGGTTTGAAGCGTGTCAGAGACTCCCCTTGGGATAACAAACCTGATACATATCAATTTCTTTGTTAAACTGACAAACTCATATAAGTTTGTAGCGAACAGCGGGCATAACTGGACACTCCAAGACGGTGGTTCCTAGGGTTGTGTCTAGGACCGGAGATATTGGCTACTGTCATTTGGTTGCACAATCCAAGGAGCATCTTACATGACAGAGGCTGTGCATGAACAGCCCAGGAGTGGGAGTTCTCACAGTAGAGTAGGGTAAGGCTGGCTCCCAGAGTTGAGGATTGGAATGACCTAGCAGATCACCAATCCAGATAAACACCAGAGGGGAACGTCACAGCTGCATACCTTGGTCTCTGCAGCATTTGATGCTTACGTGGTAGTTCACATAACTGTTGGTGGTAGAAAGGATATGGAAGAGGCCTTGGCTTATAAATCTATTCACGATGCTTCCTCTTTGGGGCAGGAGTTTAAATGCCCAAGGTGTGGAGGGATGTCCTGGAATCTTAATGAGTGCAAAAGTTAAATGACTGCTTCATGGAGCAGCTGGTTCGGGAACCCACAAGGGGAGAGGCAACTCTAGATTTAATCCTGAGTGGAGCGCAGGAGCTGGTCCAAGACGTAACTATAGCAGGACCGCTTGGAAATAGTGACCATAATACAATAGCATTCAACATCCCTGTGGTGGGAAGAACACCTCAACAGCCCAACACTGTGGCATTTAATTTCAAAAGGGGGAACTATACAAAAATGAGGGGGTTAGTTAAACAAAAGTTAAAAGGTACAGTGACTAAAGTGAAATCCCTGCAATTTGCATGGGCCCTTTTTAAAGACACCATAATAGAGGCCCAACTTCAATGTATACCCCAAATTAAGAAAAACAGTAAAAGAACTAAAAAAGAGCCACCGTGACTTAACAACCATGTAAAAGTAGCAGTGAGATAAAAAGACTTCCTTTAAAAAGTGGAAGTCAAATCCTAGTGAGGCAAATAGAAAGGAGCACAAACACTGCCAACTTAAGTGCAAGAGTGTAATAAGAAAAGCCAAAGAGGAGTTTGAAGAACGGCTAGCCAAAAACTCCAAACGTAATAACAAAATGTTTTTTAAGTACATCAGAAGCAGGAAGCCTGCTAAACAACCAGTGGGGCCCCTTGACGATCGAAATACAAAAGGAGCGCTTAAAGACGATAAAGTCATTGAGGAGAAACTAAATGGATTCTTTGCTTCAGTCTTCACGGCTGAGGATGTTAGGGAGATTCCTGAACCTGAGCTGGCTTTTGTAGGTGACAAATCTGAGGAACTGTCACAGATTGAAGTGTCACTAGAGGAGGTTTTGGAATTAATTGATAAACTCAACATTAACAAGTCACTGGGACCAGATGGCATTCACCCAAGAGTTCTGAAAGAACTCAAATGTGAAGTTGCGGAACTATTAACTAAGGTTTGTAACCTGTCCTTTAAATCGGCTTCGGTACCCACTGACTGGAAGTTAGCTAATGTAACGCCTATATTTAAAAAGGGCTCTAGGGGTGATCCCAGCAATTACAGACCGGTAAGTCTAACGTCGGTACCGGGCAAATTAGTCGAAACAATAGTTAAGAATAAAATTGTCAGACACATAGAAAAACAAACTGTTGAGCAATAGTCAACATGCTTTCTGTAAAGGGAAATCGTGTCTTACTAATCTATTAGAGTTCTTTGAAGGGGTCAACAAACATGTGGACAAGGGGGATCCGGTGGTCATAGTGTACTTAGATTTCCAGAAAGCCTTTGACAAGGTCCCTCACCAAAGGCTCTTACGTAAATTAAGCTGTCATGGGATAAAAGGGAAGGTCCTTTCATGGATTGAGAACTGGTTAAAAGACAGGGAACAAAGGGTAGGAATTAATGGTAAATTCTCAGAATGGAGAGGGGTAACTAGTGGTGTTCCCCAAGGGTCAGTCCTAGGACCAATCCTATTCAATTTATTCATAAGTGATCTGGAGAAAGGGGTAAACAGTGAGATGGCAAAGTCTGCAGATGATACTAAACTACTCAAGATAGTTAAGACCAAAGCAGATTGTGAAGAACTTCAAAAAGATCTCACAAAACTAAGTGATTGGGCAACAAAATGGCAAATGAAATTTAATGTGGATAAATGTAAAGTAATGCACATTGGAAAAAATAACCCCAACTATACATAAAATATGAGGGGGCTAATTTAGCTACAATGAGCCAGGAAAAAAGATCTTGGAGTCATCGTGGATAGTTCTCTGAAGATGTCCACGCAGTGTGCAGAGGCGGTCAAAAAAGCAAACAGGATGTTAGGAATCATTAAAAAGGGGATAGAGAATAAGACTGAGAATATATTATTGCCCTTATATAAATCCATGGTACGCCCACATCTTGAATACTGTGTACAGATGTGGTCTCCTCACCTCAAAAAAGATATTCTAGCACTAGAAAAGGTTCAGAAAAGGGCAACTAAAATGATTAGGGGTTTGGAGAGGGTCCCATACGAGGAAAGATTAAAGAGGCTAGGACTCTTCAGCTTGGAAAAGAGAAGACTAAGCGGGGATATGATATATAAAATTATGAGTGATGTTGAGAAAGTGGATAAGGAAAAGTTATTTACTTATTCCCATAATACAAGAACTAGGGGTCACCAAATGAAATTAACAGGCAGCAGGTTTAAAACAAATAAAAGGAAGTTCTTCTTCACGCAGCGCACAGTCAACTTGTGGAACTCCTTACCTGAGGAGGTTGTGAAGGCTAGGACTATAACAATGTTTAAAAGGGAACTGGATAAATTCATGGTGGCTAAGTCTATAAATGGCTATTAGCTAGGATGGGTAAGAATGGTGTTCCTAGCCTCTGTTTGTCAGAGGATGGAGATGGATGGCAGGAGAGAGATCACTTGATCATTGCCTGTTAGGTTCACTTCCTCTGGGGCACCTGGCATTGGCCACTGTCGGTAGACAGATACTGGGCTAGATGGACCTTTGGTCTGACCCGGTACAGCCGTTCTTATGTTAGTTAGCTTATTTTCTTGTTAAAGAGATTGGTTTCACCCAAGTGCAAATCCTCAGTGGTGTTCTGAACCTTCCTGGGAAACCAAAGAGTGAAGCAGTGACTCTCGATGTATTACTGCTGCAGTCATTATAGATCAGCGCGCAGTGAGGTTTTATCCGCAAGTCTACCTTCCTCAGCAAGGGCTGGGAATTAAATTCCCCTAGCAGGACAGGACCCATTTTTGAACTTCAAATAGTTCATAAAATCGTATTTTGCTTACATGGGCTGGTAGTTAAAGATTCTGAACGGGAAGCTGGTGGATGTGAACACCTTCTTCCCCAGAAGATCAAGGAATTTAGCTCCCTTGTCTGCATGGGTGGTCTTAAGATGTTGCTGCCCGGATCCTTCCGTGGCTGCTTGTACTACTAGTGAGTGGGGGAGGGCAGGATGGGTGAACAAGAATTCTGCCCCTTTTGCAGGCACAAAGGGATCCAGCCAGTGTGACAGATGTCTGTTGGTGGAGTCATCAGAAAACAGCTAAGAAAACTGCAGGAGGAGCTGGATCATCTGCGTAGCATCGGGGAGTTCAAGGACTTTATCAATTGGACACAGGATGCCAACCAACTATAGATCTGCTCAGGGTCTAACCTTCCCAAATGGGTGTCCACACGCTGCCCTTGAAAGAAAGTTAAGATATAACTTTATCACAGTTCATAATTTATAAGTACCTACATGGGGAACAAAAAAAAAATTGATAATGGACTTTTTAATTGCACAGATAAAAAAATATAACACGATCCAATGGCTAGATATTGAAGCGAGGCAAATTCAGAATGGAAGTAATGCCCAAATTTTTAACAATGAGTGTAATTTATTATTGCATCAACTTACTGAGGGTTGTGGTGGATTCTCTATTACTGGCAATTTTTAAAGCAAAATTGGATGTTTTTCTAAAATACATGCTCTAGTTCAAACAGGAACTAACTCAGGGAACTTCTGTGGCCTGTATTATGCAGGTAGTCAGACTAGACGACAGTGGTCCCTTCTGGGCTTATAAATGTATGAACTACTCTGAAAAGTGTGCAGCCCTTTGCAAGATTGAATCCTAAAACAGGAATAGTATGAGAACAACACAAACTAATATTTTAGCAAAACTTACTTCCCACTTTTCAGATGCAGCATCTCCACGTTTGCCCGTTTTAATAAGATACAAACTTCCTGTTCCATCTGAAATGGTAACCCAGGTAGAAGATGAAAAATGTATTGATGCACAAAGGCGATTATCACAAGCTGTTAAGTCTGAAGGTAGCCTGAATACTTCTCTGGGCTTTCGAAGGGCAGCGTCCTATAAGCAAAAAGCAATGAGATGTTGGCAGAATTAGATATGAATAAAACACTTCATGCATACTTGTTTTATTACACCCAATTTTAGATTAAGAAACCTGTCCACCAGCTTCTCTGCTAATAACCACTGCTAAATCAGACAAAGTATACCCACATTTCAAATTTAACTGCATGGTACAGAACAAGTTAATTCTATTTTATAGCTAGCTCTTTCATCTGTCACCACCAACTTGCTAAATATTTTATATTAAGAAATTATCTTTCATCTTAGAGCACTTTACAAACTGAAATAGACATAGTACAAACACAGGAATACTGAATCCACTACTGAGATGAAGCCACTTCCATGTTTCAGTTCTCAGCAACATTAGACTGTTTAGGAGTGAACTGACCACAACCATATTTAACTAGAGCTGCAGAAACATTTTAGTTAGAATATAATAACCCAAATTGGAATTTAACCAGGAGTGTGTGAAAGTTAACATCTCTATTCTCATAAGAAGCGCTAGGGGATAGAATCAGAGAAATATAGAAAGTCATCAAGTCTAGTCCTCTGTGTTGATACTTAACGATCAAGAAGGGATCAGATTTCAAATGAGTCTCAAAATCTCCTTTATATGCAGATCTAATAAACAGAGTGACACAGCTGTTCCAAATATTATACAGTACTATCAAGCCTGCCTGCTCAAAGCAACAGTGAATTGTGGGTACTCTACTTCATCCAGACACTAGGTCTTTATTGAAAGAAAAAAATTGGTACTGTAAATACTGAAAGGTTACTCTGGATTAATAATAATAATTAAAAAACAAAAACAACACACACACACACACATCCCTTCCAGAAGCTTACACACATCCTTTGGCAAAGGCTCATATACTTTAAGGCCAGAAGAGACCAGATGGGCTCGGGATAGAACAAGTTATTTTCCTTCATTAATGAATCAACTATTATGAACAATCCAGATTTTAACCCAAATCAAGAATCTCAGAGTTTTAAAGATTGAGAACACCATGGGAAAGCCAGTTGGTCAGATGTTCAAAGATTTATTTTTAAAATTGATTTAGAAATTAAAACCAACTTTAACTGGCCTATTAAGAAATGCATTCTGTTTCTCAACTTTCTAGAAAAGTTGTTTTATACAGAAAGCTAAACTTTAATAGAAATGATGGCTAGCAAACAAGCAAGCAAACAGTAACCGATATCAGTCTTTTCATACATGACATGGTGGGGAAAGGATTTGGATAGGACTGTGCATGCATTTTGATATAGTTTTTAATGTCAAGCTGACCAGCCTATAGATACCCAGGTCATCCCATTTACTCTTTTTAAACACTGGCACTATATTACCTTTCTTCTAGTCCTCTGAAATTTTTCCGCTGTTTCAAGACTTAGTGAAAAAAACCCATCAACACTTTGGAGTTTCTTGGCCAGCTCTTTTGAAACTCTCAGATACAAGTTGTCTAGACCTAATGTTTTAAAAATATCTAACGTTAGTAGCTGCTGTTCTATATCCTCCTCAGTTAACATTGGAAAGAAAAGTATTTCATCATATAACATGACTACATCTGGCTTTTTTCCCCAAATACAGAACGGGCATCTCTATTGATCACTTCTGCCTCTTCTATATTATTAACAATTCTACCATTTCAAATGAATAACGAACTAGTGTCATTCTTAGGATTCCTTTCGGTTTTCACATTTAAACTTAGGCTTTGACTACACTTAGCGCTTCAAAGTGCTGCCGCGGCAGGGCTTTGAAGCGCTAAGTGTAGTCAAAGCGCCAGTGCTGGGAGAGAGCTCTCCCAGCGCTGTCCATAATCCACCTCCCTGTGGGGAACAACGTACAGCGCTGGGAGCCGTGCTCCCAGCGCTGGGGCTTTGACCACACTGGCGCTTTGCAGCGCCACAATTTGCAGCGCTGGAGAGGGTGTGTTTTCACACCTTGCTGCAGCGCTGCAAATTTGCAAGTGTAGCCAAGGCCTTAGTGTCCTAAAGTCTTCTGGCCATTGTTTTCTTCTTTGGTCTTTTTGCTTTATCAAATTTCTACAATTTCTAGCTTCTAACTTGTATTAGTTTTTATCAACATCACTTTATTCCGTTTGTTAGAGAGAGAGAGAGAGAGAGAGAGATGCTTTCACTTCCCCTCTAAGACAGTTTCCCCCTCCTCCCCAAACCAGTATAGTCATCTGTCAATTTTAGAACTGTGGATTTTTGGGCAGTTATTAAAAACTTAAATCATTCCCAATTATTCACATTTCTTTGTTTGAATGCTCTCTTCCAGCTAATCTGGCGCAACTGTTGTCCACTTTCTGAAATTGGTCTTTTTAAGACACCTTGTATACATATTACTGATTTACACTTTATTCTGTTTGCGCTCAACAAATGTAAGTAATGATAACTTGCACCTAAGCAACCACAGATTTTTAGTTCCCTGGTCAGGTCCGCTTTATCAAGATGAAATCTAATACAGAATTTGTCCAGGTTGGATGCAACAATTTTTGAGTTCAGAATCTGCCATCTATCATTTTAGAAATTCCATCAGTGTAACCTGTTTGGATGTTCCTGTTAAACTGTATTTATTACATAGCTTAATATTTGAAATTTAATGGTGAAAACTCTATTCTGTATCAGTGATCAATGCAATTGTGTTTGTTTTTCCCTTTATGAGTCTTCACCTTCAGAATAATTTAAAAACACCAAACCCCACACTCAGTGCTCTATATCAATTACATCAAAAAGGAGGCAGCAATGTGCCTAAATGTCATTCTGCCTTTACAAAGTGTGATGCTGTATGATTGAAACATGACCATGTATATCATTGATATTGCCACACAACAGTTACACAATTGCCACAAATTTTGTGCAAAGTATATCATGCAAGGTGTCAATGGAAAGTTATGAATTGCTAAATAATATTATCCTGTTTAAATCCATGTATCACTGTATCTGAAGTTATGAATATTGGCTATAATATATATCTGTATTTCAAATGTGTGTGTTCTTGGGGTAACACCCAAGGTAGTTTACACCCAGTCTAGTGAATGGCCTACTCAAGCTTGATGACCCATTAAAGACCCTTAGCTCTCACAATGGGCCATAGAAGAGACTCTTCTCAGCCTCCAAAGGCTACCCCCTTGTGAGTCATCAAGACATGTAAAGACATATGATATGCTCATGTGACCCTGGACTCCATCTTGTGCCAGTAACTTTCCACAAACTGCGTTGTGAGCTTTGTTTGAAATGGATAATTTCCAGACAAATGGCAGAGGGTCTAAAAGACCCCTGGAATTACTCCATTTTGTCTCTTTCCTGCCCTGATTCTCTGGACTGTGGATTTACGACTAAAAGGAGCATACTGAACTATGAACTGAGGATGTTCCATTCTTTTGAAGTTAGCAGAGAGACCTTACAAGCCAGCAGTCTAACATCACTGCTACAAACCTGATGAGAACATTGTAATTATTGCATGTTATGATCTATTAACCATTTTAACTCTCCTCTTTTCTTTTATTAATCAACCTTTAGATTTTAGTTACTAAATGATTAGCAGCAGTGTGATTATTGGTTAAGATATTAAGTCATATTAACCTGGCTATGTGACTGATCTCTTCAGATTAGAAGGACCCTATACGTGATTAAATTGGTTTTCAATGACCACTCCTCCTTCATTGCCTCTGTTTTTGCCTACACTGGTCTACTTGTCTAGGCAGAGAATACCACTGCCTCATTTGAAACTGAGGTCAAAATTTTGCTCTTTTGTTGGCTGGTGTATACAGGAATTTCAACACTGCCTTGGAATCTTTTAACATATGTAATGTTCAGGACACTAAAGCACAGCTTTCGAAGGGGAGATCTTCAATATCACTTGTACTTCCACAAGAATCCCCAATTGGTGCCACAACAAGCAGCTCCTGGGTACTGCCATCACTGTTACTCTAGGCAGTTGAGTCTACAGGATCCAGGGAAGTCTGCAGAGCAAACTTTACAACTCGTCAACCCTTCAACAGGAGGAATTGGAATTCGCCTCTGAAGTCTTCAGGCAGTTTACTGATGAACCTGTACACAGCATCCAAGTTATAACGGCTCAAAGGGCCTGATGGTGAGTTATGCAGAGCTATAAACCTTCAGATTAATAAACCTTTCTACTAAAAATCCTTTGCATCCTTTTCTTTACAGTGTAGCCTTTGCTCTATCTTGACAAAGTCTTTCATTTTCTGCTAACGAAACAGCAAGAGTGAGGATCACTTATGGACATCAGTGTGACACATCTGGAGCAGGGCTTGAAGTTGGAAGGCCTTGTTACAAGCTTCCCAAGTAGACGGCACAGCCCGGAGCCCACAAACTATTGGGGAAGGGGGAGAAAATGAAAAACGATCCAAAGGGACCCCAAAACAAGTGCTGTTAACTAGAACCAGACAGACAACTAACTATGAAGGCACTTTCACAGGAGGAATCAAGCATCCATGCCTATAAGAAGGAACTGAAGGATGGACAGGGCAGCACCGCCGTTTCTACCCTCAGCTTGGAGCACAAGGGACATAAGGTCGCAGGCATGGCTGCCTCTACTGGTACGGAAAATTCTCCAACAGCAGTGCACAAGGCGCGCGCGCAGACACACACACACGGACATTTCAAGCACTCAAACAAAAGCTTTGTGTTATAATAAAAAAGTACAATGGGATTTTACATCTTGATATGTAATACTCTACATTTTATCTGATGCATCCTCTTTTTCTTACCGATTGTAAGCATCAAATACAATGGATTTCTTATATATACACAATTACTAACAGGAAAATAACCATCGATTTTCACAAACAGGTGTCCATTTTATGCACAGAAAGCTAAACACCAATATCTTAAAATTACATAAAAAGCCTTGCAACTGCAGTAGTATAGAAAAATTGCTCATAACCCATTTGAAAGATGAAATATATGTTGCCTTTATTTTTTTTAAATTATATTATGCCTATACTCGAGCACCAAGACACCATGGTGATGAGTGCTATATAGCAACTAGACAAAATAGATAGGATTGGGAAGGGCATTCTAAATTATTCAATTGTATGGCCAGGCCTTCTTTCAAATACAGTTTGATCTGCATATCAACTAACTAATATAAAATATCAAAGACGCTCTCTTAGAAGGTGGCAAGGGTCAGAAGGTGTTCTTCCCTTAAAAATCAATTCCATCATTGTATCAGCTTCTATTTACTTAAAATCTAAAGGTCTGTTTCATAACCAAGATCTCCAAGGTAACCATGCCTGAATGGTTAGCATTTACTATGGGTAAAGCAACAAACACACTGAATACATTCCTGACTTGGTTCCTGAATCAGTTTGCAGTTAGATCAGTATGTCACTCTAACCTTTCAGCTATGAGTGCTATTAATAAACAAGGGAGGTAGAGATACACTAAAGCAGCACATCCAAGCACAATTATTAGAAACAGAAACATCTTCTTTGGGGTACTGCCAGTTTCACAGAAGGAGAAGTCTTATAAGCCAATCATGAAATCTCCACAGCAGTGTACTGAATTTTTCTCTTATCTCTCGATGTATGATTCAATAACTTGTTTACACGGACATACATCTTTTCAACCACCTCTATCCTTGCTAAATTACAAAAAACTGTCCCACATTCCTCCCATCCAGACCAAATATTAAATCAGCAATTATTTTTTCTTTGGATTTGCCCACTGGTGTATCATTTTAAAGATCGGTGGGCTGGTCCTATAACAATTTTAAGATGTTCTTCTGTAAGGCTACGAATATGGCAAGTCGTTATTTAAAATATTTTTCACCCACCAACGGATCAGTATTAACACTTTAGAAAAGGCTCAATGATACATCAGTAGTGACATGTGCTATCACATGGGGGCAAGGAGGAAAGGGGCTTCAGTGAAAGCATCTTTTATTCCTAGGAGTAAAAGCCAGGGAATGCTCAAAGAGATAACCTTGCCCAGTGCCCCATAACCAGTCTGTCATGCATAGACCCAATTTCTGGATGCCACATGCTTCCAAGGCCAACTTGGTCTGGGTAGCTTTTTTTGGTCATTCCTCCTAGCTCTGGGACTCTCTCTGGGAGGGCACACTCTTAGGGTCAGACCTGTGGTTTGACACGCTTACTTGGGATGTAGGGAGCCACTGTTGAGCAGCCTTAGACCTTGAAATCAATGTCTGAGACCTCCAAGCACCTCAGTTGCTTACATGCTCTCTCATAGCTCCACCTTGGCTATCAGTATGCCGGGCTTCTAGTTTAGGGAAGGTCAAGGATTTCAGGGATGACATAGCAGGAAAGGAGCAAGGAGCTAAGCCTAAGCAAAGGAATTTCTTAACCACAGCGACTTTGTTAAAGCACTTGAGTGTTATCAATCTTTGAAAACATTATAAGTCCTCAAACACACACACCCAGTCTCAGCTCACTCTTTCTGAGATTCTGTGTCACGGTGGGCAGAGTCTGCCTCTCCTCTCTCCTGCAAGTCCTGCTTACACATGGTCAATCCTCCTAGACAGGCAGAATCCCCCTCTTAAGCAGACCTCTGTCTTCCCTGTGCTCCTGGGACATGGGTGGCCAACCAGTGGCTCCAGAACTGCATGCAGCTCTTCAGAAGTTAACATGCGTCTCCTGGCACAGGCGCCGACCCCGGGGCTAGAGCTATAGGCACCAATTTTCCAATGTGCTGGGGAGTGCTCAACCCCCAGCTCTGCCCCAGGCTCTGCCTCCACTCCACTCCTTCCCCTTCCCACCCCTTTTCCTGAGTGCACTGTATCCTCACTCCTCCCTCTCCCTCCCCCGTCTCCATGCTCAGTGCCCACCAGCAGCCCTAACAGCCCCCTCCTCTCTCCCACAATGCTCCTGCCCTCCGGAGGCCCCGCCGATCAGTGCTTTCCCCTCCCCTTCCCCATGCCTCCCACCTGCCATGATCAGTTGTTTCGTGGCATACAGGAGACTCAGGGGAGAGAGGGGGAGGAGGAGGAACAAGGACGCGGCGCTCAGGGGAGAAGGCAGAATGGGGGGGCAGGAAGAGGCGAGGTGGAGCTGGGGACTTGCGGGAAGGGGTGGAGTGGAGGCAGCACCGGGGCAAAGATGGGGGGCGAGCACCCCTTGGCACTTTGGAAAGTGGGCGCCTGTCTCCTTGAATCTTTGCACAAGCACAGGGTGAGCCGCTTCCATAGTCGTTATGTCACATCACACCTGTGACATTAAGCGACTGCTCCTGGTGAGCACATAACTCAGTTTGGACTTGGATATGGGAGTGTAAACATTGTGTGCGCTGCTATGGAAATTTTTAGCAAAAATTTTTCTTACACCATCTAACAATGGAAGGCAAGTGAAAATGGAAAAGAAAATACACAGATGAAAATCCAGGCTTCCAACAGGACTGGGAGAATAAATACTTTTTCGTTGAACATAGTGGTAAGACCATGTGTCTTCATTGCCAGACACGTAGCTCTCAATTCAAATCTTCAAACTTGCAGCACCATTTCACTTCGAGCCATGCACATATGGATCAAGAATTCCCACAAGGTTCTGAACACCACACTTTAAAACTGAAAACTATGTAGAAGCCCAGTTCTTCATCAGATTTGCCAACCAATCGCAGGATGTAATGTTAGCCTCCTATTATGTGGCCTGGCACACAGTCCGTGCGAAAAAGCCGTATTCTGAAGGCGAGTTTTTAATAACGTGCCTCACTGATGTGATTTCAATCCTGTCACCAGAGAACGAGAATCTACAGAAGAAAATTTCTGGCCTGCAGCTTTCACACCACACAACAGAACGCCGAATCTGTGACCTGGAAAGTGACATCAAATTGCAACTGCACTCATGACTTCAGCAGTGAGAGTATTTGAGCATCACTTTGGATCAGTCATGCAATGTATAGGATACACCTCAGTTATCAGTATTTGTCCACACTATGTCTGACGACTATGTTGGGAAGGGAAGAACTCCTCGATATCGTGTCACTAAAGGACAGAACTTTAGACAAGATTTAAAGGAGGCATTAATGTTTGTAGTTGCAGAAAAACTATCCTTTACAGACGCTCACTGCCACAGCTGTTACTATTAGGGTCCCTGGGCTGTAGCCTGGAGTAGAGGGTGGTCCCAGGCTTCCCTCCTCTGCCTCCACTCTCCCCGATTAATCACAGAGACTGTGAGACAACAGAGACTGTGTGAAGGAGGTTTGCTTCTTCCCACCTCCCTTGCTGGCTTATGATGAAAATGGCTCAGTAGGCCGTGACCCTTGCCTCTAGAGAGAAGGGTTACGTGGAGGGTCACAATGAGGCTAGCATAATCCGCTTGGAAGTGCGGGACCCACTGAGACAAGGTTGGAGCTTTGTCACACATCCCAGATGGAAACAACAGAATTTTTGTTAAGATGACAGATTGAAATCTGTTCATGTGATAGGGCACACTTGCCACGAACTGGTACTGCGAGGATTAATGCCACTCTCTGGGCCAAGGAGGCCATGCTCCTGCGGCCCAGCTGGGCATGCTCCAGCTGGAGACTAGGTATAAAAGGAAGCAGCTCAGCTCCAGAGGGGAAGAACCTTGAAGAGCCATCCCAGTCCTTGCCTGCGGGAGCCGGAGATCCTGAGAGTCAGAAATCATCCACGCTGAGGAGCCCAGAGACCCCGATACCCCACGGACTGTGGCTTCAGGAAACACGGTAGGAAATGACCCAGGGAGGGTGAACGAGTGGTATCTCCCACCCGAGTGAGGTCAGCGTGTTTCGGTGGGAGTCCCCACTGACCCAGTGGCAGACTACTCCGCCATTGTTAGGGCCCTGGGTTGGGGCCCGGTGGAGTCGGGTGGACCTGAGCCCTCCTACCCAGACCACCGTCCTGACCTACTGGCAGCCCCACCGGCTACTGGTCGTAAGGCCGCACTGCCCTGTGTCTGGGGGGTGTTATATTGACTCTGGCCGCCAGGCCACGTGACCTGAATGCAAGGGGCGCTGTAACTGACCCTAGCCAGTAGACATATATAATCATTACATATTACTGTGGCTCTTTGGCAATGTACATTGATAAATTCTGTCTCCTTCTCAGGCTCAGTCTGGTCACCTCAGTCCTAGGAAGTTATAGATCCACTCGCTTTCCCCTTTCCCCTCAAGGGCCTCTAGTACAAAACCCATTGTTTCATGGGGGTAGGCCAAGAGTCAACACACACTCAAAATCACTGGCCCCAGATTGTGGTCTTTGATTTCTCTTAATGATAGTCCTTCTTAGGGAGGGCTCTGTTTGGAATGCAGTAAAACAGGTTGTCTGTGGGCATGTCCAGGCTTGTGCAGTCAATGCCAATATTTCCACACAGAACAAGAGTGTGTGAAATTATGAACTCTGACATATCCCACACCGTTGCACTCTGTTTCAGGGGAAGAATGATCTTGTTGCTCCAGTAGCAACTTCTGATGGCTGCTAGGTTCTGAAGGGAGCTACAGTAGTGTCTGCAACAATAGGCTCGTGTTTACATTGGCAACTCACCCACACTCTTCAGCCCCTAGCCCTGGATTTCATGTCCTCAGCTGTGTTCTTCCTGTTGACATCAGCCTTTGCATGTTGGGGATATAGGGCAAGCTGCAGATTGCACTGACTACAACTGAGAAACATTCCTGTCAATAGTCACACAATTGCACTGAAAACATCCTAATATCAGTTAAAACTCTATCCAAGCAGGTCTAGTTTTGCAGTGGTCTTTTGTGAATAAATGTTTGGACTGCCAGAGTACAATGGCACAAAAAATGTGGCCACGGAAAAGGGACAATGTGGCATAGTCAACTGTTAACAAACAAATGAGAAATACAACATTGTTTGCCAGTGAAAGACACACAGTTAGACAGTACCCACCCCCCAAAAGCATACAGTCTTAAAGATGTCCAGATGATTAGGAGTCCTTGCAATATATAATATTAGTACCACAGAGCTGATGAAGCCCTACAGATATGCAATCTACAGGTCCAAGAGGCAGTGATCTATCCAGGAACAGGCAATGAAGGTAGAGTATATTCTTGTTAAGGAGTATCATGCTTATGTTTGGAAGGAAAAGGCAGTAAGGTGTATGTGTTGGGGGGAGGAGGGGCCTGTGGGAGAAGAGCAATCATAGAGATTAACAGTACTATTAACAAGACACCAATTCTGATTAGGCAACATGTGAGCCAAGACTTCCACTTTTTTATTGTTACCTTATGCTCTCAACTCTACCCCCAACTTCTGTCTGAGCCCAATGACTGTTTCATATCAGATAACTGGATTGTAAATCCTCTCAGGCAGACAGTCTTCTTCATTTCTTGTTAGTACAGTGCCTAGCACAACAGGACCCTGATCTTTAAACATTTTCATTTTGTATAAACTTAATAAATAGGGGCTACCATAATAAAAATAAACAGACCATATCAGTATGGTACAGGTAGTGACGGCAGCAAGCCCCCAGGAAAGGAGGAGAAAAAAATTGTAGGACAAATGGAGTGGGGTGAGCCATCAGATGAAAAGTGGTGCTGCACTTCAAGTCAGACTCTTCAGTCCTCCCCCAGTGTGGCGTGGAAGCCCACATCTCAGTTTAAATTTTAATCTTGCATCCCTACACTAGAACAGCATGGAAGACCTTAACAGAGTGCAAAGAAGTTGAGACAGATTTGCAAGGAGAACAGATGTGATCACTTCACAAAAAGGGAGGGTGGGTCTCTGGGAAGTGATTGGAGGAATTATTTGGAAGCAAAAGAGCTGTAAAGAAAAAAGAGTGACAGTAGGAGAGAGCAAGAAGGAACCTTTCATTAGTCTCAGCTCACATACAGTTCAACAAGCTTCAAGGAAAAACTTCTCAGATCCATACCTCAGATGTTGCCTCCAAAATGTTTTCATATCCCTAGCTGGAGATCTGTGACTTTACGAACATAGAGTCTGGATAGAGCTACACAGAGATATGCATCTTTAAGGGAAGATTTTTTCACTCAATTAGCAGCGATGCTTAAGACATGGATTATCTGTCGCGTTGGTATGAATGAGCTGCAATACTGGGGCAACAGAAAAGCTTGAACTGTGGCTACCTCACTCTCATTAGCATTATAGTCTTCATATTAAAACTACACTAACATAGGTATTTTTTCACCCAGCAATGAGGAAAGTTCTCCAAATGAGTCCTAGAAACTGTTTGAAAACAAGCATAAATTAAACATAGCTGTGCTACTGTTGTATTAACTGATACCAACAAGTAATAACTAAATACATAGTTGTCAGCTATAGCGTGAGACTGCATATATCTATCTATCACAAACAGCAGATTAGACAGACAGAGCTTCATACTACCTTACTAATGTTGTCTCATTAATTTTAATTCAATTATAAAAACAGCTAGCTGGAAAAATGTCACATACAAATGTTTTAATTTGCAGTGCAGCCTCTATATAATCCCATAAAAATGCATATTAAAGTTAGGGCTGGTTGTCAAGTAATTAAAAAAAATAATCGCGATTAATCAGACTGTTAAACAGAATACTATTTATTTTAAATATTTTTGGATGTTTACTACATTTTCAAATATATTTCAATTACAACACAGAATACAAAGTGTACAGTGCTCACTTTATTTTTTATTACAAATATTTGCACTATAAATAACAAAACATTGTATTTTTCAATTCACCTCATACAAGTACTGTAGTACAATCTCTATCATGAAAGCTGAACTTACAAATGTAGAATTATATACAAAAAACCTGCATTCAAAAATAAAAATGTACAACTTTAGAGCCTACAAGTCCACTCAGTCCTACTTCTTGGTCAGCCAATCACTCAGACTAACACGGTTGGTTACAATTTGCAGGAGATAATGCTGACTGCTTCTTGTTTACAATGTGACCTGAAAATGAGAACAGGCATTTACATGGGACTATTGTAACTGGCATTGCAAGATATTTACGTGCCAGATGCCCTAAAGATTCATATGTCCCTTCATGCTTCAACCACCATTCCAGAGGACATACTTCCATGCTGATGATGAGCTCTGCTTGATAACAATCCAAAGCAGTGCAGACTGACATGTTCATTTTCATCATTTGAGTCAGATGCCACCAGCAGAAGGTTGATTTTCATTTTTGGTGGTTTGAGTTCTGTAGTTTCTGCATCAGACTGTTGTTCTTTTAAGACTTCTACAAGCATGCTCCACACCTCATCCCTCTCAGATTTTGGACGGCACTTCAGATTCTTAAACCTTGGGTCGAGTGCTGTAGCTATTTTTAGAAATCTCACATCGGTACCTTCTTTGCGTTTTGTCAAATCTGCTGTGAAAGTGTTCTTAAAACGAACATGTGCTGGGTCATCATCCGAGACTGCTATAACATGAAATATATGCAGAATGTGGGTAAAACAGAGCAGGAGACATACAATTCTCCCCCAAAGAAGTATAGTCAGAAATTTAATTGACACATTTAACAAGCATCATCAGCACGGAAGCATGTCCTCTGGAATGGTGGCCGAACATGAAGGGGCATACAAATGTTTAGCATGTCTGGTATGTAAATACCTTGCAACCTGTTCTCACTTTCAGGTGACATTGTAAGTAAGTGGCAGGCAGCAGTATCTCCCATCAATGTAAACAAATTTGTTTGTCTTAGCGATTGGTAGAATAAGAAGTAGGACTGAGTGGACCTCTAGGCTCTAAAGTTTCACTGTTTTGTTTTTGAGTGCAGTTACATAACAAAAAAAGGAAAAAAAATCTACATTTGTAAGTTAAATTTTCATGATAAAGAGATTGAACTACAGTATTTGTATGAGGTGAATTGAAAAATACTATTTTTGTTTATCACTTTTACAGTGCATATATTTGTAATCAAAAATATAAAGTGAGCACTATACACTTTGAATTCTGCGCTGTAATTGAAATCAATATTGAAAATATAGAAAAACATCCAAAAATATTTAATACATTTCAATTGGTATTCTATTGTTATAAGTGCAATTAATCATGATCAATTTTTGTTAATCGTGTGAGTTAACTGCGATTAATTGACAGCCCTAATTAAAACCAACTTATAGTTGGCAATCACCACTGCTCACAGTAAGCGTAAACACATTATACCTTGATTAATTTGAAAGATTTGTTACTCTTAATGTGTTAATCTTATAAGCAAGACATAATACATAGTAAACACAAAGTTATTTTGGGCTAAAAACCTCTCAAAGGAGAATGTACAGGGAGGATAAGAGAATATTTGGCTTGTGTCCTTTTTTGCTTCCTTATGGGTTTACAGAGGGCATCCAGAATCTCTTAACTAAAGGGTGTTAAAAAAAAAAAAAAAGGGTTTTGTGCTGATTATGGAAAATAGGTGTATTTTTAACTGACTGGAGGTAAAAATCCTAATGAAGACCAGGCAGTTTGTAGTTTTCACGAGTTAAACAGATTGAGTTAAAGATTTTGTTCTCCTTATAAAGACACAGCCCAGGAATTCAAGTCTTTTACATTTTGAAAGACTAGTGAAGGTAGAACTAGTGAAACTATGACATCAAAAGAATTCAGAGACATCAAACAAACAAGACAGAAAAGATTTTTATATTTAAAATTCTGCTTTGGAGTATTTGTGGTTTTTAGTTTAATAACTAAAACTCCAGTGACTGATTAACATTATATAAATGTGAGACTAATGAACTCCCCAAAACACCCAATGGTATGACAGCCCTGATTCAGTAGTCATTAAAAATATAACAGTCTGTGAAGTGTTAGACAATTATTGGTGTTTTATCACAGCAGCTTCACTTCAAATGAGGCATTATTCTGGCTACATCCTATACTGCTGATAGAAAAAGGAAAAAAAAACACCAAAGAAAAAGGAGGAAATAAAATACATACTAAAAACAAAGAGGAACATGAGAAAAATAAAGATTCTGGAGATCAAACTAAGAGCAGGTCTACACTACCACTTATGTTGATATAACTTATGTCGCTCGGAGGTGTGAAGAAGCCACCCCGTGAGCAATGCAAATTACAGTGACCTAAGCGCTGTCCACACAAACACTAAGTTGGAGGGAGATGCTCGCCTGCAGACACAGCTTCCGTCTCTCATGGAGGCGCAGTAATTATGGCAATGGGAGAACTCTCTCCTTTCGGCATAGAGCATCTTCAGCAGCTGTGCTGATGTAGCACTTCTAGTGTAGACTAGCGCTAAGTAAGCAACACAGAATCAAAGAAATTAATCAAGAATGAAGGAAGAACTGACAAATGTAATAAGGAGATAACTAGAAGTAAAAAAATTGAGGAAAAAAGAAGTACACCTCTACCCCGATATAACACAACCCAATATAACATGAATTCGGATATAATGCGGTAAAGCAGTGCTCGGGGGGGGCGGGGGGGGGCTACACATTCCAGCGGATCAAACCAAGTTCAATCTAATGCGGTTTCACCTATAACGTGGTAAGATTTTTTTGGCTCCTGAGGACAGCGTTATATTGCAGTAGAGGTGTACTGCCAACTGAGTGCCTGCATATTTTTATAATGAAAATGGTGGAGGGGACTAGATTTCAAAATGAGAAGCCCTTATGTCACCAAAATATTTTCTGGTGCAACAATGGAAGCTACAGCCACTTTAATAAAATCCTGGGGAAGTATGGTACCTATAAAAACAAGGACAATTTCTCCAGCATTTTACTTGTGTTCAAGGTCAAATTCATCCTTTTTGTATAAAAAGTTTCCACAGGAGATCAAGAAAACAGTGCACTGTCGATAAATGAGAAATGTCTTATTACAGATCCTAAAGTCACAATCACACTATTTAAACAACGTGAATGTACTTATGGAACCTCATCACCTTTGCCCATTATTTATTCTGATATCACACACTAGAAAGAAACAAAATGTTAGCTTTGGGTGTTTCCACTCCTACTATTAAAAACAAACAAACAAAACCAAACCACACCACCTACTCCTTGACCTGCTTGAAGCAAAAAACCCACAAAATATACAATATGCAGAGTGGTCTTTAAAATGGGTCAAAACTTTTTTTGTGAAAGCCCAGACTTTGTCTGCCTTTTACACACTGTATTTTTGAAGGTACTTGAAACTCCTCATATCTTGCAGATATTAAAAATTAGGCCTGCATTCACAATATGTTCATGGGTATACAAAACAAATTGGATTTAAGGTAAGTACCATTTTAATAAGCAGTAGCAAAATGGACTGGCTGATGAGCAGATGTAAGAACATATTGCTCAATTGCCTTTTGGGCCTACTCGAACTCAGATTAGAAATGACAGTGTATTACACAAAGCTGTCAGGGCAATTAGAAAGCCTGTAACTGAGTAGTTGCAAATTAATTCCCTAACGATGATATACTGAGTTGCTACATGTGCATCACTACCCAACTTGAACTATGCCACTCATTTAAAAAGCTTATTGGAGGGCAGAGTGAAAGAGCAAGCAAGAGCAGAAGTAAGAAGTAAGTGTCATTTCAGCTCCCTTATTTTGACTCGATTTTTAAGCTTCCAATGAAACATAGGATTTTCTTTAGGGTGAAGTAGCCTATATCTAGCAAGTTGTGCACTGATGACTATGTGAGAGAAAGGTCTTTCCTGACCCCTGTAATACTCTACAACTGAAATAAAAGCGTCAACAATACAGCAGTGACACAGGGCTATGCTCAGGTTATGTCACAGGAGACCATACATCTTTCAACCTCCAATTGAGAGGAGAGGAAATACTGAGTCTTAACTCTAAGTGTCCAAATAGTCTCATTCAGGTTTCCGAACTGTGTGACATCACCAATCTGGTCCTCCAACCAGAACAGGGAAATAGCACCTGACAGATTTAATGTAAGAAAGAAACAGATTGCAAAAAATCTGGAAAATAATCTTCCCACTCGGAAGTACCTATCTTAAAAGGAGCATTTAACCAAAATGAGCTGCCACAAAATGTCCTTTTCAAACAAAATTGGAGGCCCAGATTTTAACCCCAAATGTTACTGCTGGAAGGAGAGAGAAAAGAAAATTGAAATTCAGGGTTATGTTCCATCAGCCAGATTTCAGACACTTCCAGTACTGCCAACTCCAAGTGTTCAAATATCATGAGTTAGGATCGTCCTCCTCCCCACAAATCACAAGACTTAAACATGAGCTTTCTAAAAAAGAATAAATTTGGGATTTGTCTTGTGGTTTTTGAGCCTTTAAGCTAAACTTTGGTCACATTTTCCAGCTTTTCTCCACATCAATGGGGACTAGAAACTTACTTTTTAAAAAAAAAAAAAAACCATAGAACTGTAGGACTGGAAGGGATCTCAAGAGGTCTTCAGTCCAATTTCCTGCACTCATAGCAGGATTAAGTATTATCTAGACCATCCCTGACCATCCTTGTCTAACCTACTCTTAAAAATATCCAGAGACAGATTCCACAACCTCCCTAGGCAATTTATTCCAGTGATTACTACCCTGGTAGTTGGGAAGATTTTGTCCAACCTAAACTGCCCTTGTTGCAATTTAAGCCCATTGCTTCTTAGCCTATCCTCTGAGATTAAAGAAAACAATTTCTCTCCCTCCTCCTTGTAAAACCTTTTTATGTACTTAGAATCATAGAATGTCAGGGTTGGAAGGGACCTCAGGTGGTCATCTAGTCCAACCCCCTGCTCAAAGCAGGGCCAATCCCCAGACAGATTTTTGCCCCAGATTCCCTAAATGGTCCCCTCAAGGACTGAACTGACAACCCTGGGTTTAGCAGGACAATGCTCAAACCACTGAGCTATCCCTGATAGAGTTTTCATGTCCCCCCTCAGTCTTCTTTTCCAGACTAAACAAACCCATTTCTTTTTTTTTTTTTTCAATCTTCCTTTGTAGTTCATGTTTTCTAGACTTTTAATAATTTTTGTTGCTCTTCTCTGGACTCTCTCCAATTTATCCACATCTTTCCTGAAACGTGGTGCACAGAACTGGACACAATACTCCAGGTGAGGCCTAATCAGCACAGAGTAGAGCGGAAGAATTATTTCTAGTGTCTTGCTTACAACACCCCCCGCTAATTCATCCCAGAATGATTTTTTTTTTTAAACCAGTGTTACACTGTTGACTCATATTTAGCTTGTGAGCCACTATGACACCCAAATCCCTTTCTGCAGTACTCCTTCCTAGGCAGTCATTTCCCATTTTGTATATGTGCAACTGATAGCTCCTTCCTCAGTGGAGTACTTTGCATGTGTCCTTATTGAATTTCCTATTTACTTCAGACCCTTTCTCCAGCTTGTCCAGATCTTTTTAAATTATAATCCTATCCTCCAAAGCACTTGCAACCCCTCCCAGCTTGCTATCATCCGCAAACTTTGTAAGTGTACTCTCTCTGCCATTATCTCAATCACTGGTGAAGATAGGATATTGAACAGAACCAGACCCAGAACTGATCTCTGCAGGATCTCACTTGATATGCCCTTCCAGCTTGACTGAACGACTGGTTACTCTCTAGGAATGTTTTTCCAAGCAGTTATGCACCAACTTTACAGTAACTCCACCTAGGTCAGAGGTGGGCAAACTACAGGCCGTACCTGGCCTGTCAGGGCTTTGGATCTGGCCCGCAGGATTGCCACCCCTGTGTTGCCGCAGGGCTAAGGCAGGCTCCCTGCATGCCCTGGCCCCACACTGCTCCCAGCACCACGCTCCTATGGCCCCTGGAGGAAGAGGGGGGGCAAAGAGCTCCGCGCGCTGCCTTCGCCTGCGGGCACTGCCCCCCACGGCTCCCATTGGCTGCGAACGGGGAACTGCGGCCAATGGGAGCTTCGGTGGAGGTACCCGCAGGTGAGAGCGGTGCGCGGAGCCCTCCGCCCCTCCCTTCCCCAGGGGCCACAGGAACGCGGTGCTGTTCACTTCCAGGAGCGGTGTGGGGCCAGGGAGCCTGCCTTAGCCCCACTGTGCACCGCTGCCACCCTGGAGCCACTTAAGTTAAGCGGCACCAAGCAGAAGCCCGCACTCTGAACCCCTCCTGAACCCCACACCCCAACCCCCTGCCCTGAGCCCCTTGCTGCACCTCGACCCCCTAGCCTGAGCCTCCTGCTGCACCCCACACCTCTCCTGCATGCCAACCCCCTGCCCTGAGCCCCTTCCAGCACTCTGCACCCCTCCCTGTACCCCAACCCTCTGCCCTGAGCCTCTTCCTGCACACTGCACCCCCTCCCACACTCCATCCTGCATCCCAACCCCCTGCCCCAGCCTTATGTTCATGACCCTACATGCAATTTCCCCACCCAGATGTGACCCTCAGGCCAAGAAGTTTGGCCACCCCCGTCTAGGTTTTATTTCCCTAGTTTGTTTATGAGAAAGTCAAGATTCTCATGTAATGCCATCTTCAGGAGCTGGGGCCTCAAAAAAAATACAGTAAATATTGCAAGATTCTCAGTAAAATCATGAGACCTGACAATGATGCTTTTCTTCCGTTCTGGTCCATCTACGATCTGTGTATTTGGGATCAGTCTTGTTGGATAAAGGGCTTGTTTACAGTGCATTAGTAAACGCCAACCGGGGTGTATATTCCAGTGCACACCATCATGTCACACACTAATGGTCTGTGTGGACCCTGCTGGCACACACTAGAAGTTCCTTAGTGAGTGTTGATGTAGTCCCACATAGTTAGTACACGACACGCTGGTGTGCACTACAATTTACACCCGAGCTTGTGCGCACTAACGCACCATGTAAACAAGTGATTTAAAAGATTCCACAGCTTCTCAAATTTTTAGATTGTGTCCTCATCCTCATGTAGTTCTATATTCTTGCTATTAATTAGATTAAACCAGATTTCCACTGAGACTGCAACAGTAGTGTCTGCTTGTATTCTGTCAAGTGCCTCCCAAGCCTCCTTCAGTTGCTTCTGTAAGGGGGACACCCAGGAAAACTAAGACAAATTAATGTTCTTTCATGTCACACCTCTGGTTAAAGTGTACTAAACCTCTGTGGGCAAACTCTCATCCAGAAGTAGTGTGGCCTTAGTTCCCTGTAGCTGAAGGAGGATAAAGCTCTAATGAAAAACACTTACCTGTTCTTCTGTAAGGGTTGTTCTTGGAAATGCAGGTGCAGATTTGTATTCTACTCAGATGTGCGGCATCTAGTGTACCACCAGCCAGAGACACTTCCTTCCCCCTTCTTCCCCCACATAGCAGTATCCATTAGGGTGGCATGCATGCCCTACAACTCCTTGTAACACCTCCTGAGGCTATATAAGGGCAGTGCTTCCCCAGCACTTCAGTTCCTTCGCACCAAAGATGATGTTCAGTACTCCGAAGAAGGGACAGAGGGTGGGTCATGGAATACACATCTACATTCATATCTCAAAGAACAACAGTTACAGAACAAATAAGTAACTGTTTTTTCTTCAACCAGTTGCAGATGTGTATTTTCAAGTGAATCCCAAGCATTACAACTTGAAGGTGGATTAAGAGTCTAAACCAGGACTGCAATATTGCTATATCAGAGTTCACATCAGATCTGGAAGTGGCAGTAACAACATAATGTCAAGTGAAAGTATGCACTGAGGACCAAATAGCTGCCCTACAAAATGTCCAGTATAGGAATGCCTCTGAGGAAGACAACACAAGCAGTTTGAGCCCTCATGGAATGGACTGAGAAACTTTGCAGAGGAGGGGTATTAGCTATTCCATAAGCAGTTATAATACTACAGGAAGCAATTCATCTAGAAATAGCCTGTGCTGATACAGTCTGGTCCTTCATATGATCACCACAGGAAAGAAATATTTCATGATCTGCCTGAAGGGCTTAATCCTGTCAAGATAAAAGGCTAGTGCCCTCCTGACATCTAAGGTATGTAGACTTTCCTCCTCTATACCAGGATCTGGTTTCAGAAAGAATAGTGGGAGATAAGTTGTTCCGTTCAAATAAAAAGCTTTAGTTAAAAACTTAGGGTAAGGATGGAGGGCTGCCTTGTCTTTCAAGAATATTGTATAAGAAGGACCTGCCCTCAAAGCTTGTAGCCCAGACCTCTTCTCTCGAACATAATGACCATGAGGAAAGCAATCTTTTGACTTCGGTGAAACCAAGAGCTCAAACAGCAGATCCATAAGTGCCACCAATACAGTGTTGAGGTCCCAAGGTGATAGTGTCTTTAACAGATGGATAGAAGTGGGTGACTCCCTTGAGAAACCTAGGCACCGTAGGACTAGAGAATACCAAGCCCTCTTGTACTGAGAAATGGAGAGCAGAGATTGTAGCAAGGTGCACCCTCGAAGAACTCAATAAAAGGCCAAAGGATTTCAAGCGTAAAAGGTGCGCTTTGTTCTGCTGGTTGTATCCCATGAGAAGTGGGCCAAACGGAGAACTTTTTCCACTTGATCAGGTAAGTATACCATTGTTAATTGCCTTCTGGTGTTGAGTACAGTCTCTTGAACCACAAAAGAACCAGCCCACTGCTCCCGATCTAGCCATTCACAAACCATGTTATGAGGTGGACTCTGCACAAATCTGGATGTAGCATTCTACTGTGTTGCTGCGAGAGTAGCTCTGGAAGGGGGCAGAGGGAGAGGACGCTGAACAGAGACTGAGGAGGTCTGAAAAAACAGTACTGTCTTGGCCGGGCCAATCAGGATGAATCTGATATGGTCTCGCCTCAACTTGTGAACGACCTGTGAGATCTGATGGATTAGGGATAACGTACATTAGAACCTGGATTCAGTCCAACAAAGGTATTGGGAGGGTCACAGTCCAGGCTCACTCACCAAGAAAAAAAGCAGTGACATTTCTTGTTTTCTTCTGTAACAAACAGAAGAACTTTAGGGATGTTTCACATGCAAAAAATGGGCCTCAGCACACAGCTCAAGAGACCACTTGTGGTTGTGAAAGAACCTCCTCTTAAGAAAGTCAGCTAGCCAGTGCTGGAAGCTGGGAACTGTGCAGCTATCAGAGTGATGTCTTCTGTGACGCAAAACTCCCAAAAGTTCATTGCCTCTTGGCAAAGCTTGTTGGAACAAACCCTCCCCCACCCCACCTGTTGAGATAATACATTGTCACTGTATTGTTAGTCAGAATTTGGAGTGCTAAACCTGATACAAGGGAGGATGTCTTAATGAGCTCTATGATTTTTCCAGAGTTCGACGACACTAATATGTAAATTGGATTCTCATTCTGACCAGAACCCTTGCATTTGCAACTTCAAGTGTGCACCACAGCCTATTAGAGAGGCATCTGACATCGAGTGGGAGAAGGGCACACCAGCACTTATATTGTCCTGACTCATCCACCATTCTAGAAAGCTTTGAGCAGCTGAGTGGCAGTCAGACTAATTTGTACAAATGGTGCTTGCTCGGACAATAGACTGACTTTAGCCAAGTCTGAAGAGAGCACAAAGGCACAAGAGGCCATGTGGCCTAACAATCTCAGGCAAGACTGAGATGTGGTGGATTGGGGAAACCTGAAGGACATAAGTTTTGAAACATCTAAAATCTTTGTTTGGAAAAAAGAAGGGGTCAATGTCATAAAACCTAACGAAGCCCCAAAGAACTCAAGTTTCTGAGTAGGGAATGATTGTTGACTTCTATCTTTTCAGGATGAGATCCAGTAGATTAGTTTTTTCAATGATGTACTCCACATGGTAACAAACCTGATCTTGGAAGGACGTTCAGACCAGGCAGTCATTAAGGTAAGGGAAGACGCACGGAGACGATGACAAGCCAACAGCACCATGTACTGACAGCAGCGACCCCCTATGACAAACTGGAGGAACTTTCTGTGGCTGCACAGCACTATATGAAAATAGTTATACGAAAGATGGAGGACAGCAAACCAGTCACTGCAATCTAAGGAAAGAAGGATCAATGCTAGGGTAAGCCATGTGGAATCTCACTTGTTGACGGACCTGTTGAGAACATGAAGATCCAAAAAAGGTCTCAGTCCCCATTGGACTTCAGGATCAGGAAACAAAGGGAATAGTTTCCTCTATAAGCTCCCAGGACATGGAGAGCCCAAGCCTCTTGAAATGAGGCTCAAGAGAGGTCCCTCAGAAGGGACAGCATAGGGAGAAGGGATGGAAAGGAATTATAGCAAATATCCCAGACCCACTTATCCAAAGTTATTGCCTTCCAAGCACTGAGAAAGTGAGACCATTTGTCCACAAACTGAGGGGGAAGATAGATCCCTGCTGGTTGCCCCGCTGTCCTTGAAGAGAATTCAAAAGAGTTGTTTTCCTACAGCTGGCAAGCATGATTGGGGTGAGCTGGTATTAGATGCCCTCCTTTTCTGAGGCCTCTGTCTCCTCCTAGAAGTGTCATTGTCTAGGAAGATAGAAGTGTTGCCTGATGTATTGTTACAGCAGAGGCTTATACAAGCATTTCTGAGTGGCTTGGGGATAGATTCCCAAAGCGTCACCTGAGAGTCTTCAAAGGAGTGCAGTACTCCCTCTGATTTGTCCAAAAATAAAAACTGTCCACCAAAAGACAGACACTCAGTGGATTGCTGAATATCAGCTGCTATCCTGCAATTAAATAACTAGGATGCCCTCCTCATTATGATTGCAGAGGTGATAGCCCTGGCATAAGCATCTGTAAGAGGGCTGACTGGAGCAAGGTTTTCTCCACCTGGCCCTCCATCAAGAAGGCTCTGAACTCCTCTTTGGAGTCATCTGGCCACTTGTCTGTGAATTCCCAGAGCTGCAGCCATTCTCCTGCGCAATTCCTGGTAGGATCCGAAATCCTCTGGGACTGGAAAAGCTGAAACTTGGGACACTGTATCATTCAGAGAGGACAAGAACAAGATCACTTGAACCAAAGGTTATTTTTGGGGCATATGCTGATCCTTTGGCAAAGGGTTCTCCAAAAGAGATAGCTCATGTTGTTCTGTGCTTGTGGCATAGGTTGCTCTGAGGTTTGGGCCAGCTGTGAGTAGGGGGAATCTTACATCCAATCGGTATGGGCATCTGCATTTGTGGGAACATAGAAGCACCCCAGAAGTCCCAGAGCGGACACTGTGATATGCAACATGGCATTGGAGGCCAGTACATAGTGAGTCAGCATGGTCTGTCCTTACTACAAGAACGGCTCCATGCTCAGTACTCATTTAGCCTAGGTGTTGCACTAGGTGTTTTGATGACCTTCTCAATTTCTTTCATTGAGGTGGAAGACTCTGACCCAGCATTTGATGTGCTGTCTGAATAATCAGTGGGCACAGGAGGTGCCCATCCTGGAGGGACTATGAGATAACCTGACTTGTCCACTGTGCAATGGGGAAAGTTAACATTGGTACTGTGGAGGAAACTATGGTTGACATTGCAAAGACATCTTGGGAGGTAGCAAGCATTGCAGCAAGGCCCATACAGAGCATGGGTACAGAACCAATGCCAAGGGGCCAGACACATTCAGTTCCCACTCTGAGGGATCCACCAGTACAGAGGACACTGGTGGACACAGACAGTGCCAAGGGGGAGGGCGGATCAATACCTGCCCACTTGGCACAGGAGCTGCGGATGGTGCCTGCTTCTGCAATGGTAACAGAGCTGAAGGCAATCTGTCCCAAAGCTGAAGAGGATGAAGAGCCTGAATTAGGCTGGTACCAGCCCGGTGCCAATGCTCATACAGACAGACAGACAAAGCAAGTCTGATGCTGCCACGTAAA
Organism: Mauremys mutica; assembly: GCF_020497125.1. Lineage (NCBI taxonomy): Eukaryota > Metazoa > Chordata > Testudines > Geoemydidae > Mauremys > Mauremys mutica. Next base: position 34,319,913 of record NC_059073.1, on the reverse strand, counting down.
CTGGTATGGTCAACTGCACCAAAAGTAATGGTGCTGCAATGGTATTCATAGGTACCCAGTCAACAACCGCCCTGCAGATGGTTTCAGAAATGACGCTATGGTGCCAGGATCCTCCTGCCTTGGTACACCAGAGACAGGGGTTGGCACCCAAGCTCTACCCTGGAAACCTGAGTCTTGCTGATACTGAGGTCCCGTTCTATATGAAGAGGAGGACAAATCCCTCTCCAATCTCAGGCATCTCAGGACTGTTTTAGGAGTCCTCTGAACAATGGACATTCAGAGGCAATGCACAACCATTCCCCTTCTTGAAAGAGGAATCAGAGACCAGGGGTCTATTCTGACAGAGGTAGAGAATGTCTGAGGACAATAGACCAAACAGTCTGAAGAAGTCCCAGTGTTGAGGCAGCCTCAGTGAAGATCTCCAGCAACATGAGTTCTTTTAAGAAAAAGGACCTAACACTTTTCTTTAAAATGGCCTTTGCCAAGGCACAATAAGCAGGAGGTCACAGCCCACGTGATGGGCAATGTTTGAAGCCCATGGAGTGCTGCTTAACCTACAGTGGTGGGCAGCACAAACTAACTATGAACTCTAAACAGAACATAAACTAATTACACTACACTAAAACCACTACAACTACTATCTGCTGCTAATTTACATTACTAAGGTCTGAGCCACAAACTATGATGCTGAAGAAAAGCCATGAGGAGAAAACCAACACAGGGAGTTCTGATTCAGGCTGCAGGTGGTAAGAAGGAACTGTAGGGAGAGCGGTCAGGGCAGTGCCAACCTCGTATAGCTTTGAGAGGAGCCACAAGGCCTATAGGGCATGCATGCCGCCCCAACAGAGCCTGTTACAAGAAAAACGTCTCCAGCTCTCTGTGCACTAGACAATCATACACCTGAGTGGAATACACATCTGCAACCACTCAAAGAAGAACTAAAATCAATTTACTTCTGAATAAGACCTGGTCTACACTACAGGTTACGTCGACCTTACTTCATACATTACAACGTTGCTCCTGCCGATTTAAGTCGTTCACTACGCCAATCTAATAATTCCACCTCCACAACAGATGTAGCTCTTCGGTCGATGTAGTTAGGGCGATACAGTATCTTTGTAGACACTGTATTACTTACATTGCCTGTTGGCTGTCAACCCCTGGCAGTGGGGACAGCCTCCAGCTACAAGCCCTGAGCATGGCTCACAGCTCAAGCTATTGGCCCGTGGCAGCTTTGAGGGCCTCCAACTGAAAGTCCCGCAAAGGGCTCACAGCACCCTACAATGCTCCACACAGTTAGTTGATCAAAATAGAATATGAATTTTACATAAAGTTCTTCTCAACCTCAACGCAAATTTCAACATATGATACTTGGATGCAAATGTAGAAGCAGAATACTCTCAAGAGTTCCACTGAATGTCACTGAGAAACTGAGGCATCAGTCCTCCTTTCATTTAACCACCATGAGGCTGAATGTGAGAGTGGAAGAATTTTTACATTTCCACACTGTGCTTTTGGCTAAGATGTTACTTCTTCCTCAACTAGGTTTAAATAGTGTTCTGAACACCATATTGCCGTTTAGAACAATTGCACATGATCATCTCTCATCTTTTTCATTTTATGTTTGTTATCTGAAAAAGTGGCAAAGACTTCCTTGTACTCATCTCTATATTTGTGGATGGCATCTTCGATAAGCTAGTTATAATAGTTATTTACATCACATTTGCAGATGTATGTAAAGCACTTTGATCCTCAGATGAAAGTTGCTACAGAAGTAGATATCTTGTAGACCCTAGCAGAAGAGAAGGTATTTACCTGCTTTTTAAAAAATCTGATAAGTAATGAAGGAAGGACACAAGATCTATCCCCTTGGAAAACGAATCTGGATTTAGAATATATTTGTTCTTCATTTCACTTTTTACTTTGATAGATATTGCCACTTAAGTCAATGGTGATACTATTTAACTACATGATATAAATGAGTATCGCTGGCTGGAAACTATCTTGTATAGATATACATTTGATAGATATGAGTGGTGAAGCATGCTCATAGTGAGTGCTCTTATTGAAGTTTCTGTATGAAAATTAATTTGTATACCTTTAAAAAGTTCTCTCTCCATCTCAAACAAAACAGTCATGAAACAAGTGATTTCTCTGCTTAGAATATGAGGATGTGACAAGTAATCACAGACTTTAATAGAACAAAAAAACTCATGGGAGGATATTAATGAGTCTTAGTGATATTTCCCTATTCGTTGCCAAGGGATTTCTGTACAGTGAATTGTACTATGAAAGAATATCCATATGATTTCAATTAACTGCATATGACAGATGCCAACTACTGTCTCTTATGAAGTGGGCAATTATGTTCTTGATTAAATGCTCAAAAAAATTATAGTTGGATAGAGTATTTCACTATTTTTAACAAATGAAAAAGTTAGACTTCAGTGTGATGGGATCCATAAAACCCTTCCTTTCTCAGCCCTATAATACAGTGAAACTACACATAATTGGCCCTGTTGCAAACCCACTCTTCACAAATGCTTCCGTTGGACAGGTTTCTTTCTCCCTGACATTTCTGCTAGGAATACTGACTGTCCCCTGAGATTTGGCAAAGTCCAAAACCCATAGATAAAATTTCTGTATCTCTAGGAGAGACTCAACTCCTTCTATAGCCCTACCTTATAAAGGGAAAGCAGCTTATAGAGTGTCACTCTTCTCAGAAAGCCCTACGATGGGGGTATTTCATGCCCAATAGCTTTGGGTAAACACTTTTAGCTCAAGAAAAAGAGGGGAGCCTCAACCCATCCACATACTAAAATGCTACAGTTCCAAGTCCTAAATAGAATGAGCAACCTGGGTTCCCTCTTAACCTTGAACAGCCACCGTGGATCCACTTAATCTCTCAGTGGTTGTTTCCTTCATCCCACAGATTTGTTTTGCAGTCCAATCACTGAAATGGATTAGCATAGCCATGGAGACTCCATTCTCAATCTTAAAGGGTCAGATATCTCATTACTGCCACTAAGGGTATGGCTACACTTACAAATCTGCAGCGCTGGTACTTGCAGCGCTGGTCGTCCAGCTGTGCAGGGCCAGCGCTGGTGTGTGGCCACATTTGCAGCATTTGTAGCGCTGTTGGGAGTGATGCATTATGGGCAGCTATCCCAGCATTCAAGTGGCAGCAACGGTGCTTTTCAAAAGAGGGGGGTGGGATGGGGTGTAGTGTGACAGGGAGCGGGGGGAGAGAGAGAGTGTGGATTTTTGGAGCCAACACTGTGTTAGCTTCCTGACTTGAAAAATCAGAACATGTTCCCGATCCCTTACCCTTAACTCTTAACTGCAAACAGCCTGCAGCCAACACGACTCCCTTTCTCCCCTCTGCCCCCGCTGTTTCTGTCAAGCCTACACTCACTCCCTGCCTGCCTCATTATCTCATTTGATTGTTCACAGATTGATCACAGCAAACAGGAGCTGTGTTTGTAGATAAACAGCTCCGGGATCAACGGAGCTCGGAGTTCACAACAAAACAAAGAGAGGCTGCATAACAAAAGAAAGAGTAATTTATAAAAGCATTCTGGGATACATCCTTATACCCTGGAGGCCAATCACAGCGCTGGTGTGTGGCCACACTTGATGACCAGCGCTGCAGCACCAGCGCTGGAATCCTTATTCCCCATGCCGAGTGAGGTGTAGGGCCAGCGCTGCAGCCAGGGAGTTGCAGCGCTGGAAGTGCCCTGCAGGTGTGGCCACTTACTAATTGCAGCGCTGATGGAGGCTTTCCAGCGCTGCAACTCGCCAGTGTAGCCATACCCTAAGTGTAATTGTGGCTTAAATACATGACAGCAGGGTTAAACCAAGTTCTGTAGAGTTCAGAGATAACAGTGTAAAAAGACTGCATGGTCCTGAAAGAAACTATGCAGAAGATTGTGTATCTAAAAGTTAAGGTGACAAAACAATATGCAAATCGTCTAGGCCATTTGAAGGAAGATAGGTGAAATAGGGTAGTTGGATAATCTTTTGGTAAGACAGACTATCTCCTTCCTCATCCCCTTTGTTAAGTCACCTGAGGATTCCCCTCCATTTTTATCTCTAACGATGCCACTCTTCAACCTCATCATTGCAGCCAACTTGCTTTCAATCAAGGTAAATTGGAAAGTATATGTAATCATCAAAACATCTACAAGATTATAATTAAGTGATTACAGATATCCCTTCCCACCTCCTAAAATCTTTAACGGCCTTCATTTCAAACCCAAACATAGCCTGGGAAAAATCCCACATTTCAATAAGGAGGCCACCACCAAAACACAGATATGAGAAAGGAACAGGAAAGTAATAGTAAACAAGAAATTTGTATTTTATAGGCTTATAGTCTCTATAATCCTCAAGCAGTAACAATGTTCCACAATTCCACTGACACGTTATATAAATTCAGCACTGTTTTGAAAACAGAATTAGCTGCCCTGAGTCATTCACTACCAGAGAAAATCTTATCATGTGAATGAGGTATCAGCATTTTATTTTGCCTCTGACCCTAAAATGTTAAATCAAGAAAATGCATGAGGCACCCCCGCTGTTTAAATTAACAACTAGATCCAATTATGAACAACGTGTTTATCTGACCAAAAGAAAATGTTTAAATCCATATTGACAAGTGAAAAGTGTTGAGTCAATCACAAGTTTTCAGCCATGTTCTTACACGCTACCTGGAAAGGTTGGCCGATAAAATATAAGCCTCAATTGTCAGAGATATAGACTTACTTCACATGGGACAGGCATGTCCGAAACTAAAAATATTAACTTTGAAAATGCCATTTTAGTATCACCAGTAACATGTTCTCCTATTCCCCATGAATCCCAATGTCTGCTTATTACAATTATTGTTAAGTACAATACTAGATGTGTATCAGAAACATTGTGTCCAGGTAGTATTTTCCCTTGCACAATACAGAATTACCATATAATGGAAATTGTTTAATCCAAATAAAACAGCCTCAAAATAGAGCATAGATTCTACTACTGGAGAATGCTGATATAAAACCACAGAATCACCATCTTTTATGGTTTAGTCTAATTCAGCGTTTTTCAAAGTTCAGGTCATGACCCAGTACTGGGTCATGGCATGTCAGGCACTGGGTCGCGCTGGTCAGTGCCGCTGACTGGGACATTAAAAGTCCTATCAGTGTTGCTGCCCAGCTAAGGCAGGCTAGTCCCTACTTGTTTCGATAATGCACTGCGTCCCGGAAGTGGCCAGCAGTGGGTCCAGCTTCTAGGCAGGGGGGCCACAGGGCTTTGCGCGCTGCCCCCACCCCAAGCACTGGCTCTGCACTCCCACTGGCCAGGAACCGGCCAATGGGAACTAGGTGAGCGGCCAATGCCTGCGAGCGAGAATCGTGTGAAGCTGCTTGCGCGCCTCCGCGTAGGAGCCTGACCTGCTGCTGGCCGCTTCCGGTGCGCAGCATTGTCTGAGGTGCCAGGACAGGCGGGAAGGCTGCCTCTGCACCCTGGCTGCGCTGCTAACTGGGAGCCGCCGGAGGTAAGTCTGTGCCTCAACCCCACGTTCCAATCCCCTGCCCCAGCCCTGAGCCCCACCCCCAACCTGGAACCCCTTCCTGCACTCCAAACTCCTCATTCCTGGCCCCACCCCAGAGCCTGCACCCCCAGACCAGAGCCCTGACTCCCTCCCACACCCTGAACCCTTCATTCCCAGCCCCACCCTGCAGCCCTCGCCCCTCCCACACCCAAACCCATCATCCCCAGCTCCACTGGGTCACGGACATCAACCATTTTCTTCAACTGGGTCCCCAGAAAAAAAAGTTTGAAAACCACTGGTCTAATTTTCTCTGATTCCACTGAGTAAACCCAAAGGTCCTTCACCCATCTACTTGGCCCAAATTAAGTTTTTGGTCTGTACATGCCAGAGATACATGCCCTGGTCACTAACTCCCACCCCTCACAACCTCTCTTCCTATGCTTATACAGTGAAGAGATTTTCAAATTAAAAAAAGAACATGTGTCAAGGAGAATTAAGGAGGACCATTTTGCCAACTAGAAAAGGGTGCCCACTCTTTTCTTCCCTTCATCCAGCCACTAAGCATCCTCCTCTTCTCCTTTCTGAATGAAAATAAAATAGGACACTTTTCAGAAAAGGAAGATCTGGGAGAAAACAGTACTGAAACCCATCACTTCCTTGGTTTTTGTTTCAAACCCCACACCCTACCGTGCACCCTTCTCTCTTTCTCCAAGTGACAGATACCAAGATCAGAAGAGACCATGGGTGGTTATCTAGTCTGACCTCTGGTATAACAAAGGACACAGAACTCCCTCTCAACTTCCCTTGTAGATTCCCCCCTCTCACCCCCGCTTTCTACACTCTTCCTCCTAGGATTTTCCCCTCTTCAGTTTTTTTGTGCTTGCATACTATTCATTTTCTTTTCATTGGTCCCACCATACCTCTTTCATTTTTTTAAAATAAATGTTATTCTTACCAGAGTCACTGATAAATTCATAACCCTTCCAAGTTGATCAACATAGTAGATATTATCCTGGTACCAAGAATCAAGATGTAGGTAATTATACATGCCAAAGGCACGCATGTGGTCCAGGGTATACTGATCATCTCGAAGTTTCACTTCTGCTACAGCTGAAAAATAAAGCCAGAAAGACTATTTTAACAACTAAAAAATGCAGTTAATCATATTGCATTATTAGCCTTTTGAGCCTGTAGCTGGGTGGTGTGCCTTCCACATTTGTGCTGAAAGCTTAAGGATTTTAAAGTTTTTTGCATGCAGACTGGCTTAAGGAGACTGAGGATGGGAGGAATTATGTTTATGTGATCACCGCTACCATCCATGCCTTGGCTCCTCACTGTCCCTCTCCCACACATGCAACCTCTCAGAAGTGCTGTGCCAAGTCTTCGTTTATTTACTCTAATTTAAAGTTTCGCATGCCGGTAATACATTTTAACATTTTTAGAATGTCTCTTTCTCTCTAAGTCTATAAACTATTGTTGTATGTAAAGTAAACAAGTTTTTTAAAATGTTTAAGAAGCGTCATTTAAAATTAAATTAAAATGCAGATCTTATCAGTTTAGTGCAGTGGTTCTTAACCTGGGGCGCACGCACCCCCTGGGGCAGGGCCAGTGCAAAGATATTTTGAGCCCTAGGCGAAACTTCCACCTTGGGTCCCCCCGCCCCGCACATGGGTTCATTGAGGGGCAAATCCCAACAAGCCTTTATAGACCCCAGGGGCCAGCCTGCTCAGGGGCTAGCCGTGCCCAGGGGCTGCTCCCCAGACCAGGTTCCCCCCTCCCCACCCTCTGAACTCCCCTGGAGGGTGCACAGCCCCCCCACCCCACCCCGGTGGCCCCCGCCCCGAGTCCTCTCACTGGCTTTGCTGGGCTTGGGCCACTGCAGCAGCTCGGCAGGGAGGAGTTGCCTTCCGGAGGCACCAGAGAGCCAGAGCATCCCACTTGCAGCAGCAGCGAGCCACAGCCATGGAGGTGCCAGCGCAGTGCAGAGGGGCAGCAGCCCTGCAAAGGCAGCGGCACCGCTAGTGGGGAGCAGCCGTGCCCCCCCTGCCCAGGCTGCAGCCCTGCGCCCCCCAGGGGGCTCCTGCAGGCTGCAATGTATGTATGCGGGCACCAGCCCCCATGCACCCCCCCCAGCTCTCCCTCACCTAGGATTACCATAATAAAAAAGAGGGGAGAGCCCTGCCCTAGCCCCGCCCCCATCCACTTCTCCCACTTCCCACCCTGACTGCCCCCGTCAGAACCCCCGACCCCACTCCCTGCTCCTTGTCCCCTGACTGCCCCATCCTGGGACCCCTGCCCCTAACTGCCCCCCAGAACCCCACCCCCTACCTAAGTCTCCCTGCTCCTTGCCCCCGATTGCCCCTCCTGAGACTCCCCCACCCTAACTGCCCCCCTAGGGCCCTACCCCCTACTTGTCCCCTGACCGCCCCAACCCTTATCCACACCCGTGCCCCCAGACAGACCCCCGAGCCTCCCACGTCCTATCCAAACATTCCCCGTCCCCTGACAAGACCCCCAGAACTCCCAATCCATCCAATCCTCCCCCTGCTCCCTGACCGCCCCCGGGACTCCCCTTACCATGCCCATGCTGGTCAGACGCTGGCTCCACGTTGAGGCAAAACTCTACGTGGAGTGCTGAGGCAGTGCGAGGGAGGGACCTGCGGGAGGGGCAGCGGCAGCTCACACTTCCGGGAGCTGCAGAACCTGAGCGCGGTGAGGGAGAAGCTGGGGGGCACGCCTGCCCAGGCTGTGGCCTGCTGCCCACCCCAGGGGGCTCCTGGAGCGGATACATGAGGGCGCCGGTCCCCATGTGCCCCCCAGCTCCCCGTGCTCAGGTTCTGCATCTCCCAGGAGTGTGAGCCGCCGCCCCTCCCGCAGCAGGCTCAGGGCCCTGTGCCCCAGCGGCTCACACTCCCAGGAGCCGCACAACCCGAGTGCGGTGAGGGGGGAGCTGGCGGGCACGCCTGCTGCCAGTCTGGAGTCCCGGCCACGAGCCCCAATCAGCCTCCTGCCGGCTGAGTGAATGGAACCCCAGGCCACCAGGACGCTGAGCAGGGCTGGCGGCCGGGACCCTGGCCGGCAGCCGAGTGCCAGGCAAAAATCAGCTCGCATGCCACCTTTGGCATGCATGCTGTAGGTTGCCGACCACTGATCAAGTGCATAAAGGTTTCTGACACCACCATAGTAATGAAAATAAAAAAATGTCTACCTCCATCACAATTGCAAAACCACAGCCAGCAGGGTTATTCCGCCTGGAAATTTGGACTTCATAATTCAGCCACGGGGTCAAATCACCAGCCACTAAAAGGCAGAAAACTCTGAACCAGAGTTGACCACATTAGCCACCATGCCACTATTTGGTGGTATATGGTCTCAACACACTCATTGAAACTGAAGGAGTCTTGAGAACGTCCTTCTTGGCTAATAAATACCAAACTATTCACGGATAATGGAAGTTACCAACACCTCCTTCAGGTAAGTAAATCTACCACTTGCCTTGAAAAATACAGTCATCCATCCAATCCTCAAAATAAATAAAATGAAAAGCCACAACAACTCAATCCTTAAGACCTCTCAGCATTCCCACCCACCTCCGCCCCCCCGGGTAGTTTAGCAGGTTCACTTCTCTGAATGAGGTGTTTTAATTTGCCCACTCCTACAAAAATAATTGATAAAGTAGCAACAAGCAAGCACACACCATCACATGACATTGGGTTTCAGACCACAGCACAGTCTAGACCTAGAAAGTTAGTGGGAAAAAATCCAGTCATATTCTTACATAAAACCTTTATAAAATGACTGTGTAAGCATGGCTTTTCATAGTTGTTGAAATTGTTAAGTTGCAAGTATCAACCCCATGGCAGCCCAAATCATGTGGCTTTGCAGAATTGTACAATGGATTTCAGCTTCTCTGCAGTGAATAAGAAGTTACTGTCCCATTCCACAAGCTTTAAAAGGATTTCCTTAAAGTATCAAAAATGAAGAGGGGAAAAAAACGTACCAGTGATGATTGAATCAGTAAGCCTCTTTCTTATTTTTAGTTCATTTTAACTAAATATTTTACAATAGTTAACACGTAAAGACAGCTATTGCCAAATGGCACTTTAGATGTGTTTGTGAAATGAAGCTTTATCAAAGAGATGTTATTGTGACCTAATGAGTTTTTAAAAATTGGATATGTTTAGTGAGGAAAAAAGACTGATAACAGTATTCAAATATGTTAAGGTTGGTTATAAGGAGGACAGTGATCAATAGTTTTCTATATGCACTGAAGATAGGACAACAGATAACCTGCAGCAAGGGAAATGTAGTTTAGGAAAAACTTTCTAACTACAGTGGTAGTTAAGCACTGGAATAAGCTTCCAAGGGAGGTTGTGGAATCCAAGTCATTGGAGGTTTTCAAGAATCGGTTAGACAAACACCTGTCAGAGATGGTCTAGGTATACTTGGTTCTACCTAAGCACAGAGGGATGGACTGTATGACCTCTCAAGGATCCTTCCAGCCCTATATAATCCCCAAAATGAGAAGACCAGAGAACAGGGTGAACATATTGTAATTAATTAAAAACTAACAGGAAAGATAGTCGAAGACAATTATTTCAGTGGAACCAAGTTGATAACATCTGCTCCATGTACTGATATATTAACAAAACTAATATTTTTTGGCTTAGTAGGAGTCACACACTGAAGCATTTAAAGGATTTTTACCTAGAAAGCAATAGGTATTGTCATACTTGGTAACAAGCTTTTCAAAACACAACAATAGGAGCAGCGGGGCCAAGTGCTCAGGGCGGGGCAGCACACAAATCTTGCAAAGCCACCTAGCCCTGCCTCTGCCTAGGAGCAGCAGGGACATGTTGCCGCTTCCAGGGAGCCACGTGGAGCCAGGTAGGGAGCCTGCCACACGAAACGGACTATAAACCAGACTTTTAATTAAGATAAAAAATGCCGGTTTATAGAGCTTTCTGGTTGGTAAAGTACCGAATAATAATACAAAAGAAATTTCATCCTTGAAAAAAAAGTGTATTATTCTCTTGATAAAATATTAGTGTTTCCAGAACACTTTAAATTCCAGAAACATATAAATCAATTTATAAAGAACAGTTTAGGTATTAAAATGAAACAAAATAACCATGCCAGAAAAGATCCAGCTATTTAAATGGTCAAGTTTTACATTCTTGGGAAATACTGTTTACAAAGCTTTAAAATGGGCACTAATGGAAGTGGCAAGGGAAGTTTGAAGAGTACATGTGAATTGAATGAGGAGGTAGATCTTAACAGTGATTCATTTTAATTCATATTAATGGACTAACTGGTTAGTAGTAAACCATTTCTGTGTCCCTTTTATTGAACATTCACTCAGCTACGAAAGAAATTATATATGAAATTAAACAATATTTCAGCCCTATTGTGTAAGTTTACCAGGGAATGGATTATAAATCACAATTTACAATAAATATGTCCTAATCAACTTCTATAACATAGCTTGTTTATGCTAATTTGATGGGCTCCTCCACAAATTACATTTATTTTCCATAGATTAGATACCAATACCATTTTTGTAAGTATAATTGAACAATAAAACAAGATAAAACGTGAAGCTTTTCCCTTCAGACTTACTGCCAGAACACAAAGGACTAGTAGGAAAGCTGCAGTAACCCATAGAGATGTAATTATTAATTCACTTCAGTGCATTGCTTAAAAAGCATGGTAATTCACATGCTGCTTGTGCACAGTTCCCCAGCACTTAAAACTTATTCTAAATCAAGTTTCATCAAACTTATCAAATGCACTTATCCTGCTGAGGACCCATTGCAAGTATGAAGTTTCATATTAAATATGAGGAAAAGACCATCCTTTGTAATATAAGCACCTTTGTAATAGAATATCAGGGTTGGAAGGGACCTCAGGAGGTCATCTAGTCCAGCTCCTTCTCAAAGCAGGACCAATCCCCAACTAATTCATCCCAGCCAGGTCTTTGTCAAGCCTGACCTTAAAAACCTCTAAGGAAGGAGATTCCACCACATCCCTAGGTAACCCTACAAGCAACATGTGGTTGGCTGCTTCACTCACACACAGAGCCCAATATTATTTCTGAGGGATGGGCAGGATGGAAGAAAGGCACATTGGATTAACAATTGTGCAACATGTTAGCACCTAGATAGGGGAATATGAACAACAAGATAAATACCATTCATATTTTGCTTCTGTTAGTCTATCTTGAAAAGGGAGTCTCTGCATAGGACTGCTCCTTGGGGGAGGGGACCATATTTTTTAAACACAGTGAGGCCCTGATCCTCGTTGGACCTTTTGGGCACTACTGTGATACAAATATTAAGCTACTACTTATAGTGCTGGATCTCTCTATGGCATTTGATCATGTTGGCCATCAATACTCCTGTTGTGTCTCAGAGACAAAGTAGGGATGAACAAAACAGTCAGATGGCTCCATTCCTTCCTTTCAGACTGAATCCACAGGGTTGAAGGCCGCTATTCCTCCACATCTAGAACCTTCACTTGTGGAGTTCTACAAGGCTCAATCCTCCCCTTCTACTCAATTCAACACCTACATGAAGCTGAAGGGGGAGATTTTGAAATAGCATAAGCAGAAATGCCAGCAGTACATAGACAACACCCAGCTCTACATTTTGCTAGCATCAAATGCTAACAGCATTAACTCCTACTATCTTGATGCTTAAGAGACATCAGCACTCAGATGAGGCTTAGAAGGATTAGATTTTTATCGATAAATTATCAGTAAATGTCAAGTTTACCACACAAACCAACAAAAAAAATATTTCCATTGATAATAAAAATTTAGAGCTATGCATTGGAAGAAAAATGATTCTTGAAAACAGACTTAAGGATATTTACTTTGTATACTTTCACATGATGTTGACAATTTGTGCTTTAACTTTTTGAAACTCAGCATTTACTGTCAGCAAGTTGTCTGACCTCCACCCATAACATCACGCATCTGTGAAAATTTAAACAGAAAATTGAAAAACAATGCTTAAAACCCATAATATTGCACAACTGAAAAATTAAAATCAACCAAAATAGAAAAAAATGCTTAAAAACAGATATCCACCAAAACTATACAAAAAAATTAATTCTGCCAACCCTATCAATAGAGGACAAAAACTAAACTGCTGCAAGATAGAGGTTGCATGATGGATGAAAAAGAAGAATTACAACGAATTTTTTATATATATATATATATATATATAAACCTCCTCCATCATAGTAATTTGCCATTCAGTCATCATGGGTCTTTTGGGACTCCTTGTTACTTTTACATACTAATAGTCAAATTAGACAAATAGTCACAGCTGCTAAAAACTCTAAGACACAACTGGCCAGAAGTCTGTGCTTCATACTACAAGATTTTGATATGGCCACAGCAGTTCACTCATTCACAATTTGATTACTGCTATGCATCATTCCTAAGAATGAAGCCACCAATTCTGATAAAGGTCCACTTGGCTCTAAATTCAGCAATCTGCCTGTTCATCAACAGTGTGCGCTATGAACATCCTGCTCTCTGCACTGGTTCCCTCTAGAACAACATCATTAAATTAAAGATTTTAGTCTCAACATTCAAAGCACTCCATGGAACACCTCTCCCCTCTCCCTCTCCCTTATTGTCCATTGATGCAACTACAACTTCTGTGAAGCTATGCTATATCAACGAGGGTGAGCCTTATGAGAATGGGAGATAGAGCTCTTGCAGCATACAAAAAGATAATATATTGATCTGGAATGACCAGTTACTCAAGATACTGGATGGTTTGGATGTGTGCTTCAGTGACTGGACTAATTTGTTTTATTTCCCTCCTGAAATAATTTCAGAAAGCACTGAACATCTGAAACTACTTTTATATAAATCAATTAATGGGATCTAGGTATTGTATGAAATTGAGATGTTATTAAACAGGTCCCAAATGTGGGAATTAAGGTCTCATGTTGTACTTTATTTTAAATGTTAAATTAATGGTTATATTAAATAACTGAAATAAGATTATGGAAAACTACTCCTGGGGGAATACTGCACCACTGCGCACATGCAGAATTCATGTCCCCTGAAGATTTTTTTTCCTCCATAGAAAATACTTTCTGCCAAAGAAGCACTGCAGTTATGCCTTTCACCTGCCAGGGGCTGCTGTGACACCAGAACTGAGGGCAGCCCACTCGCTGACCAGCAGCTGATAGAGAGGAGGAGAGTCTGCATTCCTCATGGCACCCTGATTGCAGGGCCAGATGAGGAGGCATGGGATATGGACAGAGCATGGCACATGAGGCTGCTGGGAGTCACAGACGGGGGTTCAGAAGGGCTAGTGGGGGGACAGACTGGGGCAGGGGCTCAGTGGGAGTGCAGGTACACATGGGGACAAGGCAGATGTGCCTGACTGAATGGGAGAGGCTAAGGGTCAGGCAAGGGACTGCATCACCGAGGTCAACTCCCTAACAATGCCCTCTCAGTCAACCAAAAAAAAGGGAAAAAAAAGAAAGAAAGAAAGAAAGAAAACCTTGTTCCATACTTCTCCCCACCCATACTCAGCAACACTCCTGGGTCACTCCCAGGCTCCTTCCCAGCAATTACTTCCCTCTCCCTTGGCTTTTCTATTAATCCTGACTCTCCCAAGCATTTGCACTGCTTCTGAGCAGTGAAGGAAATACATTTCTGTATTGTAGTTTAAATGAATTATTACTCATAGCTCTGTATTAATATGCCTAATAAGAATCTATTTGTCAAAAAACCTTTGCTGTATCATTTTTGTTGTCTGTACTGTTACAGACATACTTGCTGACAGGTATTTTGAAATAAATTACCAAAATAATTGAAACTGGCATGATTATATGGTGTTATTTTGACAAATATGCAAAATTTTGCAGAATTTTTAATTTTTGGTACAGAATTCCCCCAGACGTAGTAATAAGTGTCCTTCAGGTTATACCAAAAAGTTTTGCTTAAAGTCTTCAGCCCTAAGTAAATAAAATGAAGTAGGTTCTACAAATAAAAGAAGCCTGTGCACAAGTGCCATCTGCTGTCATTTTACCAAATGCTTAGGTAGTGTTTATAGGAGACGGGCCTAAACAATGAGGACGTTTAGCCCTTTCTTTCCACAGTGCTCAAGGCTCAAGTTTTCTTGGCAGTCCTAAGAGATGAACAGGAAAGCAAGAGAACTGAAGGCAAAAAATAAAAGGGAGCCAAGAGAGTAAAGGAGGTAAATCAGGAACAGAGGGTTAGACTAAAAGGAAAATGATTGAGAATTTAAACCAGATCAGTCAGAAAAGAAATGTTTCTACAGAAAAATAATTCAAAACAAAACAAAAAAAAAATAAATATTTTTTGTAAAACCTGGGATTTTTTCAGTATAACAAAATTGGTTTAAACTGAAAGCAAAGGGGCTTAAATATGGGAAAGTTCCTCCAGGACACTCAAACCAGCTTCTTCATCAGCACTAAATACTGTAGTGTGTTTTTGTTTGCCTTTTAAGAAGAGTATCAAGAACTTTCAGAAGGAACCGGGCCTCCTTAGAAAGTTTTGGTATTTGTTTTTGTTGTTTTGTTTTGTTTAATTGATACTATTTTTCTTTATTGATAGGACATTGTCCCACAAGTTATTTTTTAAAAATGAAATCTGATAAAGGTCTGTAATCATAAGCCTTGTCCAATGAACCAGCAGCAGCAAAGTAACTGTCTCATGGGCTTTTCTAGATTTTTATTGTCTTCAATACATTCTAGGTTGAGAAAACTACTAGTAAACATTTTTTAAACTGTTTATTAAATCTGCCTTCATTTTGGACAAGTGCTTAACATGCTCCCATATACTGCTATTCTTTGCTTTGCAATGCCACCCTGTGGATGAAACCTGGTACTTCATGTATACTTATTGAAATACTGCACTGGAAAAAGATCATTAACTCTCTGCAGGTGTCAATTTGCGTAGCTCTCATTTGTTGTCCAAATATATCAGTTGTGTCCTGGTTCTGTGGCCCCTCCTTCAGTTGAGGGAGTTTGAGGCCTTAGAGTTTCAGGCGGGCCTAGGACCACCCTCCCAAGATCCAAGTAGGCTACAAAGTCCCTATTTATTGACCATAGGTATTTTCCTAGATAATTATTTTTGTTTTAAAACCTGCTTTAAGAAATTAAGCATAAATGTTAAATTAATAACTGTACTACTGGATTGTGGCAGCATGGAAAGAATGGACAGTAAGGATTAAATCACTGCAATGAGCATGCCATTAAGGAAAGCAGGATTTTGTATTCCTTTATTCATACGCCACATACAAAACAGCTGGGGGGAAAAAAAGGTCATCTGAAAAATACATACCGATTGGTGAAGTATTATTTACTGGATTCAGTTACTAAAAAAAGATATTAAACGAGATCTATTGTGCACTGCACTCACAAAACAGACTAAATAATACAGCAGATATTAATTTACAAGAGAAAGAAAACATGTTAAGGGTTAATTCACAAATAATTTATGTCTATTGCAAGAGCAATTTGCATTAAATATATGTAAACCAATGGAATTATGAAGTAGAAAAGAAAAAACTTGTCAGTAAGTATTTCCTTCCGGAATATCTTTTGTGACAAGAAATTAAGTGACACAAAAGACAGAAAAATACACCTCTGCCCAGGGCCGGCTCTACAGTTTTCGCCGCCCCAAGCAGCACACCGAATTGCCGCCGTGGTCGGCGGGGGCAGTCCATGTGCCCTTAGGGCAGCAGGCGCATTTCTGCGGCGGCGGCAATTCGGCGGCAGCTTTTATGTTTAGCTGAAGCCGCCCCGGACAGCTAAACATAGAAGCTGCTGCTTCTGAATTGCCGCCACCGTGGAAACGCGCGTGCAGCCCTAACGCGGACTGCCCCCCCACTCCGCCCGCCGCTGCAATTCGGCGCGCTGCTTGGGGGCAAAACAATAGGGACTGCCGCCCCTTGCAGAATGCCGCCCCAAGCACCAGCTTGGAATGCTGGTGCCTGGAGCTGGCCCTGCCTCTGTCTGAGGTTCAACCCAGTTCTATGAGTCTAGGTGTAGAGCCCTGCCTATTCATTGACATTGATTCTCTGTTTCCCTATCAGCCTCTCTCTTATACCTCTTCCTCAGAGCAATAATGAAAGGTTAAGAACTTGAACTGGAGTTAGTTGTCAGTGCCTCTGAACCCTGTAACAGGAACACCAATTTCATTAAACTGGACTGTGTTATTGTGCAGTTTTGTTGTTGCCTACCACACAATGACACTTGGCAGAGGCATCTTCAAAAAAAAAAAGTGTTTTTAAAGTTGAAATTCAGAATGAAGGAAAGAGTAATTTGCACAGTAAAGAAAGAACATGTCATGAAAAAACTTAATTTCTAAATCCTTTACAAATGAAACACTTTTCACCAAAGTTAAAGAATGTTTATAACAGGTGTCCCCAACCTTTTTAGGTCCAGGGACCGGTTTCGTTTGCCGGACCCTCCGCAGGCGTGCCTGCGGGAGGTCCAGCTGAGCCGCGGGACGAGCGCTCCCTCCGCAGTCGTGCCTGCGGGAGGTCCAGCTGAGCCCCGGGAGCAGCGGACCTACCGCAGGCACGACTGCGGAGGGAGCGCTCGTCCCGCGGCTCAGCTGGACCTCCCACAGGCATGCCTGTGGAAGCTCCACTGGGTCGGTTCGCGGCCCGGTTTCTAAGAGGCCGCGGACCGGTACCGGGCCGTGGACCGGGGGTTGGGGACCCCTGGTTTATAATATGTGCATACATGGTTATAATATACAAAAAACACTCACAATCAAAAAGAATTTTTTAAAAAGTTATAAACATACATTTAATTAATAACCATATTATTTAATAACACTGTTAAATTATTTCCCAACTTCACTGATTTATTTTAAAGAGTTGACTCATCCTTTTATTTTCTAGGCTGGAGCTGTAACAGCAGATGGGAAGATTTCTTTACATTTGAGAGCAGTCATTACCTTAGGCTCTCCAACATACAAACTTCCTTAAATATTTTTTACTCTTGGGGGAATTCTGTGCCCCTATGGATGCACAGCATTCATGTCCCCTGCAGATTTCTTTGCTTCCGTGCAGGAAAATGACTTGTGGCTTCCCTGTCAGAAAGAGCAGTCATGCAACTCTCCCCAGCAGTATGTTTTGAGTGCCCAGAGCAGCTGACAGAGGTAAATCACTGTGGGGCAGGACTGGGGAAAACCTGGCTGGTTGCTCCTACCCTGTGCCAGGCTCAGCTGCTAGTCCCAGCTGGACTGGAGAAGACAGGACTGCCTCTTCTGCACGGCATCTGGGGCCAGGTCAGACCCACCCACAGATTTCTCCCCAGGCTGCAGGAAGTTCTGCAATCTCTCCCCCACCCCACTTCTTGTGCCCATCACTCCTAAGCTGCAGGGGGTGGGATCACTGTATAGGGAGCTGCTCCCCCATCCACCTAACTACATCCAGAGCCTCCTGCCAAGCCTCACTCCCCTGCACCTGGACCACCCTGACAAGACACCTGCACCCAGATCTCCACTGAGACCCACTCCCCCAGCATCTGGGGCCCTCACACACCCAGACACCCCTGCTGAGCTCTATCCCCCCCACACCCAGACCCTCCTCTCCCCTGCTGAGCCTCAATCACCTTCTCTGGACCTTTACCTCCTCTCCCCTGCAGAGTCCATTGCACCCAGAATCCCCCCCAATAAGCCCCTGTGTATCCAGATTCCCCCTGCACCCCCCCCAGAGCTGCCTGCATCCAGACTGCCCCACAAAGAACCCTCTCAGCTGGATCCCCTCACAGTAAGCCCCTCCATACTTGGAGTCTGCCGGGCTGAGCCTGCCTGCCCACACCTAGTGCACCTGGCATAGAGGGACAGGGCCTTGGGGTATTTCTGGGGCAGGCCCAGTACTTGCGCCATGTCAGGGTTGGGTGCAGCCTCACCAGTGAGTCCGTGTCCTTGCGGGGAGCTGCAGAGTTGTCTCCCACCTCTGGTAAAGTCTGTTCCATCAGAGTTGTCTCCCACCTCTGTGCAGCCAGTGGCCTGTGCTCCCTAGTGCCATCCTGGAGCCTCCACATTTATTTGACAAATAAAATTTGCAGAATTTTAAAATATTGTGCGCATAGTTTTTAGGGTTTTGGCACAGAATGCCCTCAGGAGTAATTTTTCAGAGATGACACCAGTTGGATCATCAAGAAAATGTCAAATGCATGTTTTTAATTAGGTGACACTTCATCCATGTTCAGACATTTCTGGAGGAAAAAAAAGTCTGTCATTATGTTTACCTCCATTTATTTATACTTAAAAAAATATTAGCAACTATTTTTTAATGTGCAAATTATACAGTCAAAATTAAATGTATTTTCTTTTGCACCCATATTGGACACAGGATCATCATATTTAAGTCAGCTTGTGGACACTTGTTTAGGCTGATATTTTCATGCTGGGAGTCTGCCTCAGGCTGCTGTCCCCCCCCCCGGCCCTTTTTTTTTTTTTTTTTAAATTTCAGCTAAAATGATTCAGCCATGTCGGAGAGGGAGACTAGGAAAAATACATTATTGTACACATTAAAACATTCTGGAGACCTTTTCTGAACAGTTCTAGTGCCACTATGCTTTGGAGCAGGGATTTAAAATTTGGCAGTGGGTGGGACTTTTGCATTATAGAAGTGCTTTTTGCAGTCCCTGTGAAAATCCACCTACATTTGGTTAAGTTAAAAGCCTTTGTAAAAATCAGTTTACACATGCTCAGGAAAGATGTCTTATATTTTAGCAATTCAATTCACTAAAGATCCCATCCACACTGAACATGCTCCAGTCTGAGGCTGGGCACCTGAATGGAGAGCAGGGAGCCTGTCTCTTCTGTATTCTTAATGCCCCCTTGCTGAGCTCAATCAAAGTGGAGAAAGGAGCTGCCTGATTCGAATGCAGAGGGAACAAGAGAGGAAACTGACTTGTGGATAGGACTAGGGTGTGGCAGGGAGGGGGAGAAGGAAACCAGCACTGGATCACTGACATAAAACCAGGTGTGGAGACTGGAACTGGAAGCTGGAGGTGGGAATGAGGGATTGGACTGAGGAGTTGGGAGACTGTGAACCAGTAAAGTGGAAGGAGGGAAGACCGAGATCAGATGAAGAGCCATGGGCAGGGATTGGGAGTAGGATGAGAAACCCAAGGAGAGGAGACTGGGACTAGCTAGGGAAAGAGAATGGGACTGAGATGAGGAGCCTGAGGTGGGGGAGACACAGAACTAGGACAGAACAATCTGTTCCGACTGGAATACACTTCCTTCCAGAGCCTGGAATGGAATCCAAGATTTGAGTCTCACCATTCCTCTGCTGACAGAAAAATATCTGTGAAACTAACTGGCCAAGTGTCCCATCCCACCTCTAGTGCTGGTCCACACAGAGAATGCCAACCTACTAATGCTATTAGTTACTCCATTAGCAGAAGTCTATGCAGTGGACCTGAAGGTTCCAACCCCATTGATGAACCATGTGAGTGTCAATATAATGTGATGGAATTTGTCCTTTCAGTTTACTTTTTTAAACTAGCTTGCAATTTACACACAACAAATGTTAATACATTAGGGGTCCCTGTGGGGAAAAAAATTGTATGTGACCATCAGAATGCATACACAAAAGGAGGCCAATTAAAGTTGCACAGGCAACCTTAATTCTGGCTTTTGCTAACTGAGTGCTTAGTTTTACAACCTTAATAATAGTCTTAACAGTTTGTGCTCATGGTACATCTGCAGTCTTATATTCATGTGCTTATACAATAGGATTTATTTCTCTTATCAAACTCATTGTAAAAGAAAAACCCTGATGAAGTCAAACAGTACTAACATAACTGTATCAATAACTTCACAGCAATGTAAACTGATACTGCATTATAAGTGTTTAACGAAAAGTGGACAAGAAACTCCGATGGAACAGACTTTACCAAATAAACTACCCCAAGGTTCAGTCTGTACAGTAAACCAAAACACAGAATAAATACAAATACATAAGAGCAAGAATTCCAGATCAGACAACTGGTCTATTTAGGCCACTTTCCTGCCTCTGATTTTGGCCAGCACACAGGTTCTAATGTACTAATGTAATAAAGTTCCACACATCAGGGTTTGAGGTTCTTTTACTGATCTTATTACTGCCATCATCTAAGAAGTGCTGCCAGAATAGAATACTGCAAACATCTCTGCATGCATCGTCAGGAAGTCTTAACTATTGCAATACTCTTAGGTCCCTCCAGTACAGCACATTGAACTCTGTGATTACACCACAGGACTTCAATAGGACTCCACACATGCACAGGATTCAGTCTCATGGTTCCCAGTGCAGGATCAAGTCCTCAGACTACAACTTCTTCAGGACACGGTCTCCATCTTTCTATTGTACAACACCTAACACATTTTGGTTATTACTATAATATAAAATAATAAACTACACAGGGACTTAGATTTCAGCTACTCCAAAACCATCAACTAAAACTACAGCTATGTCTAATGTGCTCTTTGCATGGGCTGAACATTAAAGTCTTGCTTTTAAAGTTAAAGCACTTTACAGTCCTAAAACATCTTATTTATAAAAGATTTACAAAGTATGGAATCAAAACTGATCAATAAGATGTCTTGCCCATGACAATATGATTAATGTTTTATTACAAGACATGCCCTGAAACATGAAACAATACAGTGCATTATAACAATGATATTGATTTTAATTATAAATAGAACTCTATCAGTTGAATAAGCCATTTTCCTTTCTGACCACATGTTGGGCTCAGATATTGAGCTTCAGTGATAAAAATTAGACCCTACTATATACAGGACTAAGAAATTGTAACCTGGGTGGAAAAGTAATTTACCTATCATTTATAAAATAAATCAAAGGTTTTCTGAAACCTCCACAGACAAACTTTGCAACTAAGCTACATTTATAGTAAAAAAAAATTAAAGAAATATGCAAAATACGTTCCTTTACCATCATCTTGTCCTCCTATTCCATGCCTCAATTTCTTCTATTCTTCACCTGAAGAGTCCAATCATAATCCTAGACTGCGAGCTCTCTGAGGCAGGATCTATTTTTATTTGCTGTTTAGCACAAGGGTACTCTGATCCCTAACTCGGGTCTCTAGACACTATTTGTTAACTGTATTACAATGACAACTGGCAATTTTTCCAAGCCTCAAACATCAAATTCTGTAAAATTCAAGCTTTAAGTTTAAAAAAAAAATCCCCAGCACTGTTCATTGTGCAGGTAACCTTCCAAATGCAAAACCAAGCATAAACCAATGCAGCATTCTCTTGGAGAGTTTTGGTGATTCTAATTTTAATTTTTCCACCAAATCTCATAACATTTAGTGTTTTTCTTAAAGTTCCATCTTATGGCCATTTTTTATAAAAATCTTAGCTTCCATTAAAAAAAAAGTACATCTCTAGCCCTTATGGCTGAAGAGACAAAGCTTGAAAACATGAACCACACAAACAACCAGGAATCCAGTGGCACCTTAAAGACTAACAAATTTATTTGGGCATAAGCTCTCATGGGTAAAAAAAAACCCCACTTCTTCAGATGCATGACCCACACAAGCGCAAAAACCAAAAGGCAAATTAAAAAAAAATGTTTTAAAATCTCATGATTTTTTAAGGTAATCCTATGATGCTGAGGTCCAGTTCATGATTTTTAAACACTTAAGGTTGGCAATACTAGGGTCAGCATACAGGCAGCTCCTGTATCTCTGCTACTGCTCATAATTTCCCCAAGCAGCTGAGAGAGTGAAATTAAAAGACCTCAAGGTCAGTTTCAGAGCTACTGTTCTGTGAGCAGCTTTGAAACTAACAAAGAACATGTAAATTTCACCTGCGACTGTTCATGTCTTAAGGGCTATAAAGACAGACACTAGCACTGTTCACCAGGAACAAGGACTTCCAAAAACTACAGGCGGAGGGAAAAGTATAGAAAAAACTCAACCCATAGGAGTCTGGGAGACAAACAGACTCAGAAGTCTCAGAATGGGAAGGTAAAAACTGGGCTCCTCCTTCCCTTACAGAAACCAGACGATCTGAGGGCTTCAAATTCATCAGGACACCTATTAGGAAGAGGTTGATATAAAAGATGGAGCCCAGTGCAGGCCCCAAGGACCACACTACACGAGGACATCACTATACTACTGATGAAGGCGTATGGGGAGAGGGGACTATTACAACCACAACCATGTGTTACCTAAATATTAATGCTGAAATGCTAAAACCCCCAAAGCCAACAAAACTCAGAAGTTACTTGCAGACTGACAGAGGCGCTAGAGAAAGCGCTGGCCTGCACCAGGAGTACTAGAGACTTCTGCCAGCACAGCTCTATCAGCCGAGGATGGCACTGACCACACAAGCGACCTCTGCCTCTACTACACACATGGCTCTAGAGGCGAATGCCCCAAACCTGGAACAAACATCTTAAAAGCGCCCCAGCCGGCCCGGGGCTTTCCGCGGCGAGGGGGTGTCCCAGGCCCCGGAGAACGTTTACCCAACACCTGCCCTGCAGGCGGGCACAACAGCGGCAGCTTCCAGCCACCTGGGGCGGGCATGACGGGCAGCCACCTGGGCAGAGCAAAGCAACCCGCGGCGGGGAGAAGGCTTCAGCCAGGGCAAACAAACGCCGGCTCCTGCGAGGAGAGACCCAGCCCCAGCCCCTGCCGCCGCGCCGGGGCTCCCCTGCCAGCAGCGGCATCTCCCCACTGCAGAGTCCCAAGAGTCCCCCCCCTCCGCCCGGCCGCGGCCGCCGCCGCCACGTTTCCCCAGCGCCCCTCACCCGAGTCCAGCCCCAGCTGGTAGCAGGCCAGCGGCTCCAGGGAGAGCTTGTAGCCCTCGAACTTGGGGTCCAAGAGCAGTCGCTTCACGCGCAGGGAGCAGTTGGCCGCCGCCTCCATCCCCGGCCAGGCCCGGAGTTACCGCCTGCGCCGAGGGAGAAAGTTTGGAAGGAGACCGTGCGCGTGAAGCGAGCCGCCTCACTGGCTCACGCAAGGAGCAGGCGGAGCGTGGAGCACCCTGGGAATGGTAGTTTTAGGGCTCTAACCGCAAGGGACCGCGGCTGTCAGCCGCCAGGCATGTCGGGAGTTGTATGCCGCACGGGGGCGCCCAGAACGTGGGGCATGCTGGGAGTTGTAGTTCTAGCCTCCTAGGGAATCGGCACGTCCGAGCGCCCAGACCTTAGGGCATACTGGGAGTTGTAGTTTTTAAATTGAGCAAGGGACGACGTCGTCCCGGACTCCATTTCCCAAGGTCCCCCGCGCGAAGGGGGCGGGCAGGAGCTTGGCAGGGCTGGGTTCTCCCTGGGAGACGGCGTCGCCTTCTCCTCCCCCAGAGCTGGGCGCGCCGCCGCGGGGGTGAGTCCTGGGGTCCCGAGCGAACCGGTCGCGGGGTTCGACTCTCCGCAGGAGGGGCCGGGGGCGCGCTTGGAGGGGGCGGGGAGCCGCGGGGCTCGGCCTGAAGTCCCCGCCCCCACCCGCGCCGCGCGGCTGGGTTCCCGGCTCTGGGGCCAGGCCCGCGCTTCCCCACGCCGCGGGGCGGAGGGCTGCCAGAGTGACTGGCCTGGCTCTGGGGCTGCCGCGAGCCTTGGCTTGGCTTGGCGCCATGCTGCTGTGGCTACCCCTCCCCCGCGGTGGGTGTAGCGCAGCCCGGACTAGGGCTACCAGATGTCCTGGTTTTAAAGGGGCAGTCCGGTTTGGGGGACTTTTTCTTATATAATCACCCGCCCCCTGTCCCGTTTTTTTCACAGTGGCTGTCTTGTCACCCTAGCCCCGACCCACAGGGCCTGGGGGGTAGGTCGGGCGGGGCGGATGATCACTGGGTGGGGAGGGATGGGGAGAAGGTAGGTCACTGGCTGGAGAGAAGTGGGGGGTCTGGTCATTGCCCGGGGCGGGGGGGGGGGATGATCACTGGGTGGGGGGTGGGGAGAAGGTAGGTCACTGGCTGGAGAGAAGTGGGGGGTCTGGTCATTGCCCGGGGGGGGGCGGATGATCACTGGGTGGGGGGTGGGGAGAAGGTAGGTCACTGGCTGGAGAGAAGTGGGGGGTCTGGTCATTGCCCGGGGCGGGGGGGGATGATCACTGGGTGGGGGGTGGGAAGAAGGTAGGTCACTGGGCGGGGAAGTGAGGGAGAAAGGGGTCTGGTCACTGGCTGATGGTGGGAGTTGGGAGGGAGGGAGAAGACAGGTCACTAGCCGGGAGGAAGGGGGTCTGGCCAGGGGGTGGGGAGACGGCAGGTTATTGGGGAGTGGTGCTGGTTTTCCCTCTATCGGGTGTGCTATGGAGTCTCTACCCTGTGGAGGCTCGGGGATGGGGGTGGGTGGGGAGTACAAAGGCCCTCTGGTTGAACGTTATCTGAAACTCAGCTCTTCTAACTTATAGTATCTCACCCCCACTTGACTAAATCTGTGCTGCAGTCCCAGTGCCGGCTGTTGCATCATTACACAGGGAGGTGAGAGCACTTAGCTCAGTAGGACTGACGCACAGCTGAATTTGATGGTCTCCAGTTTTGACCATGCCATAGAACCACTCCATAGTTCAGGGCAGATAGCAGCCTTTCTTCAAGTCAGGGCTGAAATACCAGATCTTGAGGTAAGGTGGTAGAGTTGTGGGTATGAAGTGGCTCAAGTGAGTTCTGTTAGTCCTTTTATGAAAATTAAACTATAATTGTTTATCTGTCCTCCCTTTCCTTTAGTGGTGGAGAAATTATCATGTGTACATATTATCACAGGCAGCACTGGTATTTAGGAGCAAAAGTTTTCTACATACCTTCATCAAAATCAGGCAATCTCTTATTAGAGCCATGAATTTAATAACTGTAAAGAGACAAGGTGGATGAGATAATATCTTTTACAATAGGACCTCAGAGTTATGAACACTGGAGTTACGAACTGACGGGTCAAACACATTCCTCATTTGGAACTGCAAGTATGCAGGCAGCAGCAGCAGACGGGGGGGGGGGGGGGAAGCAAATACAGTATAGTACTATATTAAATATAAACTAATAAAAAAGAAAAGGAAAGTGTTTCTATGCTTCTTTCATTTCACTGGGTCTCAAACTTTTTTTTACTGGCGACGCCTTTCATATCACAAGCCTCTGAGTACGACCCCCCCCAATAAATTTAACACCCTTTTGAATATATTTAACACCATTATAAATGCTGGAGGCAAGCTGGGTTTGGGATGGAGGTTGACAGCTTGCGACTCCCCCCCCCATGTAATGACTTTGTGACTCCCTGAGGGGTCCTGACCCGCAGTTTGAGAATCCTTGTTTTATTTAAATTAAGATGGGTAAAAGCAGCATTTTTCTTCTGAATACTAAAGTTTTAAAGCTGTATTAAGTCATTGTTCAGTTGTAAACGTTTGAAAGAACAACCATAACGTTTTGTTCACAGTTATGAACAATCTCCATTCCTGAGGTGTTCATAACTCTGAGATTCTACTGTATTGAACCAACTTCTGTTGGTGATGGAGACAAGCTTTTGAGCTTACATGGAGCTCTTCTTGGCTGTAGCTTTTCTTACCAATGGAAATTGATCCAACAAAAGATATTACCTCACCCACCTTGCAACTCAAATATCCTGGCTACAGCACCACTGCACACAACTTTAAGAATTGTGGCAGGTTTTTTTTCCTCTTTTTACCAGCATTCTAAAGTGGAGGTGAATGTGCAGAAAATACTAGTTAATCAGGAAGCAAAGGTTATTGTATACAGTTTGGGTCATCAGGAGTGAACAGTAGTTTCTGAATGTATGTGAGGACAGTAAGGTTCATTCATATGTGATCACCTTGCTGAGTTCTGTTAATCAGTATTTCTGATATAAACAATGTGTGACTGTCTTCAGTAAGTTGAGTTAACATCTTTCTCTTGGCTAACTCTGTAAATTAAACAAATGCCAAAAACGGAGGGGGGCTACACTCAAAATGCTGCAGCTGCGCCAGTGTAGTGCTTCAGTGTAGGTGCTGCCTATGCTGACACAAGGGGTTTCCCCTATTGGTAATCCACCTCCCTGAGGTGGTTGCCAGGTTGCCGGAAGAATTCTTCTGTCAATCTAGCTCTGAATACATGGGGACCTAGGTTGGTTTAACAATGCTACTCAGGGAAGTGGATTTTCCACATCTCTGACTGACATAGTAAAGGCAACCTAATTTTCTACTGTAGACCAGGCCTAACAGACTGTAGAGAAAGGGAAATTTAATTGTTTGTTTACATACATGTTTTCTTATGTTGCAAATGACTAGTAAACAATGCTATTAAAATCTTTTTTAATAATTTTATAGATTTGCTGTGGAAATCTAGGTTTTCAACATGAATAAAGATGCACAGATGAGAGCAACTATTAACCAAAAACTAATAGAAACAGGAGAGCGAGAACGGTAAGTAGATTTTTTTTCTTATATGTTTTTATGCTCATTAAATGTCATAAAATGATGTAGCATGAAGGATGTCCTAAAAAGTAAAAAAGGTGAAATCCCTTCTATAATTCTAAATGCTGCAAAACAGTTGCGAAAATCTTGTGTATTATACCAGTAAAGAAGACTTAATTAAAATATTCAAAAGTAAGGAAAAATAAACCCCCTCGTTCAGTTTTTAACTAAAACAAAAAAGCTGGTAAAATAATAAGAGGTGGGAAAGTTGGCCTATAAATCCCAAGTGAACACCAGGGTTGTTGTTAATGGAGAAAACATCTTTGTTGGATCTAAAATTACACTGTTAAACAATGAGGTTGCAATTTATTCTTTTTTCGGGCAAAGAGGGAGAGTTGCAGTTTCCTTTTTCTGTGCTCAAATTTCTCCCCCCGTGCTTCTGTATGGGAGAAGAATATTAATACACCTCTACCGCGATATAACGTGACCCGATATAACATGAATTCAGATATAATGCTGTAAAGCAGTGGTCCGGGGGGGGAGGGCTGTGCACTCCGTCGGATCAAAGCAAGTTTGACATAACGCGGTTTCACCTATAACGCGGTAAGATTTTTTGGCTCCTGAGGACAGCGTTATATTGGGGTAGAGGTGTATCTCTCATTTAGACTTTCAGCTATCTAGTTAACAGTGAATTGGTAGCCAGAACAGACTGGATAATAGCATTTATAAGCTAGAATTTATTTTCTTTGCTTTCTCAACTCTCTTCTTCCTCCTCCTCCCTCTCTTTCACCCTTCATACTATATGCACTGTTTCTCCCTCTTTGTCAGAATGTTCTAAGTTTAAAATCCCTTTCATCAGTGGATCTCCAACTCCTTCATTTTCTGAGACCCTTGAAAGAGAGAGGTCCTCTCTCATGGACATTTTTCTTCCCATTATCATATTCTGTGAATCACTGCCATGTTTCTTTTCGCTTATTCCCCTCCTAGTTGTGATTATATATTTTGGAATGGTGCTTTGTAAAAATGCACACTTGTGACTAGGATGCTTAAAAGGATAATGAGGTATTGTTTACTCTTAAATCAGAGTAAAATAAGTTTTATCAACTTTTTTGGCAGAAGGAGTGGAGAGAAATTGTTTCCCTAAAATATTATTGCACAAATAAAATCTAAGCACAGTATCAAGATTGTGTTCTGTTACATACAATGGTGGAGCAGTAGAATTTTTTTCTTGAATTCAATTTATCCAAAACAGCAAAGCAACCACAATTGGTTTTAATTTGGTCTTCCAGAGTCCCCTATATTGTCCTTCCTCATCCAAACATCTTGCCTCTTAATATCCTACTGGTCAAAGAGGACCAGAGTTCACACTTCAGACTGTTGGTCCAACTCTTTCATTCAAAAATGGGGGATGGCTTGAGCAAAGCAGGATGATCGAAGGCTAAGTGCGCTCCCAGCCCATGGAGTAAAGGACTGGAATTTTTGCTACTAAGCCACTATGCTAGTTTACCACATCTTATTTTAACTTGTTTTTTCTTCACCTCTTTAAGTATTAGTCTGCTGCTTTCCCATATCCAGTGTACTCCCTGGCAGTAAAGGAGGGTTACTACTGTGCTAGGAACAAAATAGAGTGAAACTGTCTTGAATCCTTTTCAGTTTTGTTCTGCACTTGTTGATTGTGCTGAGAGGAGGTTATATACCAGGCACATTCCCCCTTTCCCAGACTTCTCTGATGATAAAAATATCGTAGGATATTCAATGCCCAGTTTAAATCTCCAATGAAAACATAGTTTGGATACTTCAAATTCAGAGTTACAAATGTTTCTTTGAAATCACGTCACTTACACTGAAAGTCACTTACACTTACTCCTGGCCATCTTGGCTCCCTTTGAATACAGTAGCTTATTTTATTTCCCAGCGTGAATTAGTGTGCAGCTGTGCCTACAAAGGCTTACAGTGATGTATTTTTTATAAAGTGTTTTGAAGTGAAATATTCTTTCTTTGCTGTTAAAAACACTTTTTCTTCTAGTAAGTTTACTTTGTCATCTTTACAGCCTTAAAGAGCTGCTGAGAGCCAAATTAATTGAATGTGGCTGGAAGGATCAGTTGAAGGCACACTGTAAAGGTAATTAAGGTTAACTACATTCAACACCCTTAGTTATTGCCTAAGGTAAGAAAATAGGTGCATCACTTCTAGCCAAATAAGAGTTCCAGATGAAAGCTTGAGTACCTGAAGGTCAGTGTGAATAAGACAGAGATGATGCTGTTGGGCAAGAGAGCATCTCGGACAAATGTGGAAGGCAGGGTATGAATGCTTTCTTATGGGATTCCTTCTCACTACACCTGTACTCAAATTGGTGTTTTGTGGTTTTGGAATCATCTTGCATGTATCTCTGTTCACCAATTCTCAGGCAACCTGGATAGCCCAAAATGCATTTTCACATCTTTGGCATTTTCACATCTTTCACATCTTTTTGAAATTTCCTCTGATTTGGAATTCATTGTAGTTGCCAAGGTCTGTTGTATTTAAACTTCTAAAATGTGTGACTGCTTGATTGCTAACGTCTAAAGAACTGTTTCTGATACAGTTTTTCATTTTGACAAGTGATTTTCATGTCACAAGAGGATAAAAGCAAAAGCAGCAAGCAGAGAGGTATGCCATAAACAATAGTCTGTGCTAGATAAAATTTATTTAAGAACCATTGATACCTCCCAGGACAACTAAGATATTTTCTGCAGATGTGTTTGTATGGGAGGGAGGAGTGCTTGTGCATTATTTCTATTTATGAAAAATTTTCATGAAAACAAAATCACTGATTTAGATGAAGGAAAACAGCATCAGATTAACTGCTAATTACCAAAATTTTGTTTTCAAGTGTCAATAGTAAAGGTAAATAGTGAATGTATTAAATTTAGATAACATTCTTATTACCAAAATGGTCAGCTTCCACGGGGGGCTAGCAGCTTTCTAAACCAGCACATGATTGTTTTCCCGTTAAGAGCCAAAAAAAAGAAAACTTTGACTATTGACATTTAAAGTTTCTTCTGATAAGACTTACTGTGCCCAAATGGTGTTTTTGATGGCAGTCACAG
Source organism: Mauremys mutica (assembly GCF_020497125.1). Classification (NCBI taxonomy): domain Eukaryota; kingdom Metazoa; phylum Chordata; order Testudines; family Geoemydidae; genus Mauremys; species Mauremys mutica. The sequence continues at coordinate 34,289,918 of NC_059073.1, read as the reverse complement.
TACATTTTTCAGTAGCTTATAGTGCTAGGATTATTCAGTTCTATTCTCAACTGAAACATTTTACAGTATTGGTTACAACAGTCATTATTTACAAATGCAGAGCACTTTCCAGCAGTGCAGAACTATGCTGATCAAAGTTGAAATTCCTTTCTGCATTGGGTTCTGCATTTCCCAAAAGTATTTACTATATTTAAGGAAAGTGATTTTCTGAAAAATAATCCTAATATGCATATGAACACACTGAAACATGAGCAGGGAGAATACTGTGTACATGTTTACGATAGACCTGATCTTTCTAAAGGAGTACTTTCAAAATTGCTGCTATATTCCTGAGCAATTGACAGTATAGTATTAGTGTGTTTATCTCTTTAATTGTCTTCAAATCTTTACAATTGTGCTTCTGGTTAATGTTACATATAATATTTAACTGAAATTACAGTCTTGTTCTGGCTGCAGTTCAAAGACTTGTAAATAATTGCTGCATTGCTACATGCCCAGACAGTGCCTGTCATTGGTATACACAGGATATATTTGCTAAATGGTGGTCAAGTGAGCTTATTGATCTGTGCACTTGTCTTTTCAGGTTCTTATACCACGCCCACTGATATAGTAATCTGAACTCCATAATATTAATTAGACTTAATCCACAGTAGAATAATCTATATATGATTAATTATAGGATTATATATAGGATTACATATATATGATTAACCTACAAATGCAGGTTTTGTATTATAATATTTGAATATGCCTGTTTTTCTAATGAATGGATTTTAACTATTCAAGTGGTTTTCTTGGTCTTCCCTAGATGTAATCAAAGAAAAGGGGTTAGAGCATGTTACTGTTGATGACTTGGTGGCAGAAATCACTCCCAAAGGTAGAGGTAAGAAAAGTAATGTCACTTAATGCAAAAAATAACCATTAATGCCACACTAAGCTTATACATTTAAATAGTCTAGAAACTTTGTCTAAGCACCAGTAAGTTGCCCACATTGCATATAGAGGAAACTATATAATAGCCTAACTAGTAATCACAAATGGGCTACATGTGTAAATTCATATTGCCATGAAAGCCTTATTGTTTCTGCGCTGACTCATGTATTTAAAATAAATCTTTTTATATGTAACTTCCTTTTAAAAAGACAGAAAAATCTGCTTAACAATTAAATGCCTCCAGTGGTCTCATTGACCGTAGTAGAATTGTGTGTGTGGTGTATGGGAGAGATGTGTTCATATCTCTGTTGTTTTGGCTGGAGACCTCTGTGAGGCTGGGTTAACATGGCAGTGGAATATCGGGGGGAGGTAACAAGAGCAGCAGCAAGAGAGACAATTTGCATCTCGTGAAGAAAGTGCTTTGTGTTACAGTCTCCTTTTTGCAGTCCATTCAGTTGCCCCACAGCCAGTCAGGCCATCTAGGAAACCTCTAGTGTTAAAGAAGATAAAGCTGCTAAAAAACAAACAAACAAAGCCTATTTAGTATGCTCAGAAATGAAACTTCTGAATTCCTGTTCTCGGACCCTGATTCACCATGATAGAATTCCCTAGCTCAGCAGTTCTCAAACTGGGTCGGGACCCCAAAGTGGGTTGGGACCCCATTTTAATGTGGTTACCAGCGCTGGCATTAAACTTGCTTGGGCCAGAGGCCGAAGCCCGAGCCCCACCGCTCTGGGGCTGAAGCCCAAGGTCTTCTGTCCTGGGTGGCTGGGCTCAGGTTACAGGCCCCCTGCCCAGGGAAACCCTTGGCTTCAGTTTTGGCCAGCTTGCCCGCCTGGGGCAATGGGCCTCGGCCTTTCTTGCCCCCCACTCCCGCCTGCTTTGGCAGGCTCAGCTTTCGGTACTCCCTCCTGAGGTCATGTAGTAATTTTTGTTGTCAGAAAGGAGTCGCGTTGTCAGAAGGATGCAATGAAATTTGAGGACCTCTGCCCTAGCTCTTCAGTTTCACAACAGAGCTTATGGGGTAGAAAGTGAGTCAGATCCTTTGCTGCTGATTGCATCCCACCTACTGCCAAATGTAAATCCTTCCGTCTTCTTTGGACTGCTCTCCAACCCCAACAGGAGACTGCTGAATTGGCTTGGTGGCGTTCTAGGAAAGTCTATCATGCATCAACAGAATTGCAGGGGCAACTTATGATGTATTGCGCTGCATATATCTTTTTCTTTTTTCCCTATTTCTTACCTGCTTTTTTTATTTGTATTTCAGCCTTGGTACCGGACAGTGTAAAGAAAGAACTCCTACAAAGAATAAGAACCTTCCTTGCCCAGCATGCCAGTCTTTAAGATTGACATTAATTCTGAGTACCGTATCTTTGTGTTTCTGTATTATGTAAGTCATGCCAGGAATTGGAATACATTTTTCATGTTTTAGAATTTAAGTTCATTTTTGTATGATTAGTTACAAGTTTTTCATTACGCTGCATTAATTTCTTAAACTTGCTGTTTTAATTAAAAAAAAAACAACTTTTGTGGTTATGTGTGTTTTGAAGGCTTTTATCTTCTGTTATATTGAGTGATTTTTAAGCTGGTGATATGTTAATTTTCAGGCATCTTTTGCTACTTTGTACTACGTCATTATATTAAGTCAATACATTTTTTATGATTTTTGAATACATCAACCTGGTAAGTACAAACACATTCACTCTTCCAAAAATGTGTGTAAATATAATAGAAATGCAGATCTAAAAAAAGTAAATATCTGGACAATAGGACACAGTGTTCTATTGTATAAATCCTATTTAGTATGGTTAATAGTTGGATAGCACCAAGGAAAATAAGGACTCTGTACAACACTTTGTTGATGACATTCTTCCCACCAAGTACTTAACCAATATCCCATATGGTGATAGAAAGTTACAACAGGTGCTTTCTTTGGAGTTTTTTTAGGTATATAATTTATTGGAGTTCTGGATAATAACTGAATCTGGATCCACATTCCAACTTTACCAAAAGATGCTTTAACTTCTTTCTTTAGTTAAAAAGAAATGCCTCTACTGCTGCATAACAAGTGCAGTGTTTCACCCTTGCAGCATTCCAGTGGTGTATGAGATCCAGATATGCGTCCGTATATTTCATATACTTCTGGATAAAGGTACTACATACTGGCAATTTTTTTCTTTTTCATCAAGCTGGTGAATCTAAAATTCTGACTAGAACAGACACAAATTGAAACAACAAATAATTGTGCTGAAATAACTTAGTCATCATCGTCACTCCCATAACCGCATTGGTCATTGGGGCACCACCACTGATGAGCAATCAACCAATTGTCACCACCCCTGACGATTGTATGTCAGTGCTTGAGCCTCTGTGAAGTCCATTCCTGTCCACTCTTCTATGTTGTCAATCCATCTCTTCTTCTGTCTACCTCTTCTTCTCTTCCCATGTACTGTCCCTTGGAGGATGATCTTGGATAGGCCAGATGATCTTGTTACATGACCGTACCACTTCAGCTTGCACTTCATGATTATCAGAAGGTCTTCATATGACCCAGCGTATTGGGTGATGATGTTGAGGACCTTTTCATTAGTGATGTGGTCAAAGTGAGAGATGCCCAGGATTTTATGGAAGCATCTCATCTTTACTATCTGTATTTTACGTTCAAGTTCTGCCGTAAGAGTCCATGTCTCGCATGCATACAGAAAAATGGAGATGACTAATGCCTGCAGCAGTTTCAGTTTGGATTCCAGGGAGATGTTCTTATTCCTCCAAACTGGCTTTAGCTTTGCCACTGCTGCTACTGTTTGTGCAGTTTTTGCCCAAATTTCTGCCTTGGATCCTTCATCAGTGGTGAAATACTTGAACCGTTTCACTGTCTCCAGCTCTTGCCCACTGACAGTGATATGTGAGCTGATCCCATCACGTAGCTTTCCAACCTTGTGAAACGACTGGATGAAACCTCCGCAAAATACGGCATGGAAATCAGTGCAGAGAAAACTTACAATAATAAAACACTAAAATGACTGTGAGCAAGGATGATGGTGTGGAGGGTTTGCAGGAGGGAAGAAGTGTTTGGCTTTTACCAGGTTCAATTTGAGTTAGCAGTGCAGTCAGGAGATAATCAGATAGGAGTGAATGGAGGAGGAGCAATCAGGAGATGAATGAGGCAGTTGATCAAATTCCTTTTTATAAAGAGGAGCCACATGAATCTGAGAACTGGAAAAAGGAATTCTTGTCATTCAAGTCACTGCTAAAGCAACCAGCAACAATGGTGTCCTAGTAGGATTAGCTGTTAAATATGAAATACCATTGAGGTTTTGTTTTAAAAGAAATGTGTGTCAAACTAAACTCTGGTGATGGGCACATTTCAAATGTGTAATGAGGGAAAGTAAACAAATGGTAGCTACTTCCTACAATTGTATAAATTGTAGACATGTAATAGAATGCTAAATGTCATTTTTGTTCATAAAAATTGTTTTGCCATCTCAAAGTTTCTTCATCTTTGCCCCAGCCAGCCAATATCTGACAGTGTACTACAGGATTCATTATAATTTGCTCCTTGTCATGCAACTTGATAGTATTAGGTTCAGTTACTCACAAAATAACTTTGCTATGTTTGGTGTGCCACTCCTTTTAGATTTCTGCATACATTTTAAAAAATCCTAAAACATGGGGGTTGGAAGCCTTTGGGGCTGAATGGTTAAGGGCAATGGAAACATCTGGATCCCAGAGAGTAGCAACCATTTTAGATATTCAGCAGCTGGTACGTGAAATTAAGTAGAAGTAGACTCAGTAAAGTTCCTAGTGTCCTTTCCATCACAACTGGCACTTTAATGAACTGGTAATATACAGTTTGTGATGACTTAAAAGTGCTGTCCAGAAAAAAAAGTAATCAGAGTAATCTTATTCTTCTTCAAATGCTTGCTCATGTCCATTCAAGGTGTGTGCGTGCCCACATACACAGTCAGAGATTTTTGCCTTAGCGGTACCCCATAGGTTTGGCTGTAGTGCCCTCTTGAGTGCTGCGCTCAGGTGCCCTCTCAGCTCCTTCTTACCATCTGTGACATTTGGTGAGAGCACCTTGTCTTGCATCACAAGAGCATTAGCGGTTCTTACAGTCCATTGTTCTGTCTCCTTTGTTGTTAGTTGATAAATACTTAGTTAGACCTTTAAGTTAAGTGTTAGAGTAGTTGTTTAGGAGAGTTCTGGCTGGGACTTTGCCTTGGAGCGGGGCATGCCCCATTTCCTAAGCTTTAAACCATGTGACCCCCCACAAGCAGCTGTTTAAAGTCTTTGGGGAAGTCCCACAGAAAAGATAAGTGCAGGATCTGCAAAAACTTTCACCCTCAAACTCAGATGGAGCAGGATATTTCCTTGAGGGCCCTCCTCATGGAGACTGCACTTTGTTCTACATTGTTGCCCTCTCAGTCAGACTGCACGCCTGGTGTATCGGCACGCAGTGCACCTAGCACCATTCCTCCTCCCTGGTGCCTAAGAAGCGCTCAAAGTCGACAGGCCTGCCAGCACTGCAGAAAAAGGAGGCTTCGGGCAGAGGACCTATGTCAGGCCATATGCCTGCCCCGGAGCTGCTCAGGGGTACCACTGCGGTCAGCCCACCTAGTTCAGCCAAGGACTCGCCTTCAACTCCTGGGAGTGGCAGGGGGTCTCGGCCCCTAGTAGGGTCATCTGTGCCCAAAGCTGGCCCGGCGGCCAAAGAGCAAGCAGGCCAACCGGCACCGCAGATACCAAGCCAGGCAACAGATCTGGTCAGGGCCCCAGCATCTATGGGCAAGCTCGTTATGGAACTGGCCCGTAAAGCAGTGGAGTGTCCCTGATCCTCGGACCGCAGACGTTGGTCTCCAGCACTGCGGTCCTGGACCCCGGCACCGTAGCCTTGGTTCCCGATTAGAAGACACAGGTCCCTGACGCCAAGGTCTCCACCTGCAAGGCACCCAACAGCTAAGTTGTGATGATGAATCCTCATAACCATGGTACCGTCGGGCCTCTTGCCAGAGTTCGCCATGGCATAGATCATCATCGCCTATGCAGTCTCCCAGGCATCAATCCCTCCCCTCAGTGTGGGATCCTTTCTGGTCGTAGCACCAGTTTACGGCTCCCCGGTACTGCTCTTTGGGCAGGCATTGGTCCTCACCCTCTCCTTACCAGTCTCCTATTAGGGTCAGTCGGCAGACTCAGGCATCTACGGCTCTGCCCTGGTCACTGTCAGGGCAATGGTCCGAGCCTAAAGGGGAGTTCAGCCCTTGGCCTATAAAAGGCGAATAGCAGCAGCATGGGGGCAGGGGCAATGGCCCTCTCGGCAGTACTGGAACCTGTGGGGACTACCTATTATGCCGGTCCCATACTCCCATTGTTCCTCCCAGGCAACATTGGACAAGTTGCCCCTGGCACAGCCAGCATCCAGCTCTGAGCACGGTGCCAAATCTGACGCGAGTGACAGTGGGCCCCAATGCCCAAGGAGCTGTCCCTGGACAAGCAAGGAGAAGCCACCCCTCCCCTGCTGTGCAGTCATCTTCATCTCCAGATGAAGTGGTGTCGAGCCCTTCACAAACAAGCAGACCCCCGGACGACTTCAAGGAGCACCACGTCCTCAAAAGGGTGGCTGCCAAATTGAACTTGAAGGTCGAGGAGCTAGCAGAGGAGTCCGACCTCTTTAATGTTATACCTTCCTCCACCCCAGCCCGTGTCATATTGCCCATCCACCCGGGGGTCCATAAAATTGCCAAGTCTATGTGGCAGACCCCCTCTTCCATTTCGCCTACCTCCAAGAAGGCAGAAGAGAAGTACTATGTCCCCCCATAGGTGCCACTTGGTCCCTGGTCCAGGGGTATTTGGGGGCTGATAACAAGCGGGTCCTGATCTGGGAGATACAGGCTTTATAGCTATGAGAAATGGAATGAAGTTACTGAAAGTAAATTTGAATCTGAATGTCAGCAAAACAAACAAAAACTCAACAACTTTCTGCCAGTGGCTGTGGGACAATTTTCTGAATTAAGTGATAAGTCCTATTGCTTTAGACACGTAAAAATGGCACTGCACAAAGCATTAGAAATCCTGCAAAGGGACAGTGTAGGTGTCTTAATTGGCATTTTCCAGTTCATTCCCTGATGAACTTGAGTTGCTTATTGCAATTGTAGTGCAATTGCTGTAGCAATGGGAGACATAAGGCTTTGGAAACATCAGAAGACTTCACTTTAGGAAGACTTCCACCACTGTTATTCACCAAATGATCCAAAGGAACTCTCTTTTAAAAACAGCATGTTAATGGTGTTTTTGAACAGATGCTTTTTTGTAGATACTAATAGATTTTCTTCATCTTTACCTATTTTTTTTCCTTCTCGAAATATAGATGTTGCATTTGAAGTTGCATGATTTTTTTTTAAATTAACGATGGTAGTTATTCCATATTACAGACTTGTCAAAACTTCCTGGATTTTTCATCATTAATATGACAATCACAGACAGTTCTGTGTTTTAAAATGTGAAGGTGAGCCTATGTATTTATAAAATATTTGGGTGTTTGCATGTATTTAAAGTGTTGATTTATCCTCAAAGTGAACTATTTCCCATTATGTGTAAGCACAGATTATAATGTTCATTAAGTGGTTGTACACTCCTAACAAGTGTTACTGGCTATGCCATAATGCCAGTAATTCCTAATATGCCCTGCTTGCTGGTTTGCCACTCAGTTAGCATGCCCACTTTATTTCTCAGAGTTTACAGATCAGTATAACAGCATGTGTGTATACATAAATGATCTCCCCCCCCCGCCCTTATTTCTGTTTCCCAAGACAGAAAACTAGATTATAGGTCATGTAGCTTTTCTATATTGAGTTTTTAAAGGGGACTTTTTTTAAAAGCAACCTTCTACATGTGCGCCTCTACCCTTGTTCGAGTTCAGATTCTAATTGATCTCTGCAGTCTTTAGATTTCCCACAAAGTTGCCGTGGTAGCTTGTCTCAGGAGCAATGGATGTTGGTGATTATTCTAAGAGCTTGTCTAGACAGAGAGTTAGTATGCTAAAAGCAAGAGTGTAAGTGCCACTGGCAAACTGTCCTTGTGGACCCTGCTGCTGCATTCAGGTTCGCTAGTGTGCTTTAATCTACTCCCATTTGAAAAAGGAGTAGATCAGTGCACTGTAGATTTATGACCGCTTGCTGCGCACTAACTCGCCAAGTAGAAAAGCCCTAAATGTCACCTGACGTAGTTTTGCTCTAGTTATACTTCATAGTTGCTGTAGAGTCAAAGAAGCTGATTTTTTTTCCATTTACTTCAATAGGTGTTAGATCAGGCTTCAAGATTAGCACTCTGCAGAGCTTTTGTTATGCTCTCATTCAAAGCTCTTGCTCTAACTTATAAGAGCAGTCAGGAAAATTTGAAGGAGCTATGTTACTTCCTTTCAAGGGAGAAATGAGTAGACATTAAGCAAGACTACTCTTACTAAAGGGATGGGGATTAGCAATAAACGAAAAGCCAACAACCACTTTGTGTTTCTTAGCCAATTTATCTCCTTGTATCTGTTACCTTTTGTTTCTAAAACGTTGTGTCTAACTTCCTATCCAAGCCCTGATTCATCAGAGCATGTAAATATTTTATTAACTTGAAGTATGTGTGTCAATTCGTCCTATTAATCAAAACATTTAAGCATGTCATGGAATTCAAAGGAATGCAATAATGGAAAAAGAGCACAGTTCCATTCCTCGACTGTACTAAAAATTTAAGAATTTCAACATAATAAATGTAAGTCTAGATGCCTACAACCAACTGGATTAGCCAAATGTGGAGCTTGCTTAATGAAAAACTTACTCAAAAAAGCAATAATATATATCAATTAATTATAGCTAGTGGAAACATCTGTTAGAGATACCTGATAGCTGTGCTTTAAAAAGGAAGTACAGGTGAGAAATGAAAAGCACAGAATAAAAAGTTCAACAAAATTTCATTTTAGGTTCTATAGATATTCATGGCATCAAATTTCTCTGTGTCAAAGTGAGGTAGCCCTTTAAGGGAAATTGGGCTCAGACGTCTTGTGCTTAGTTTTTTACCTTCAGGGTTTGAGATAGTGGTTGTGTCAGGTGACCAGTCATCATATGATGGTAGGGTTGAGGTGGGTGGGGGAAAGTAGTGCTTTCTATAAGAAGTAGCCTATTCTATTTAGCTGTGGTGAGAGATGGAGTTGTAAGGAAATGACAGCTGTCCATGATGGGGCAGATAGGGAGCCCTATACCAACTGCACTGGAACTACCTGTAGGAGGCTGCCAGGAGCAAAATCCCTTTAGAGCAAATGAAGTAGCCTTGAGCAATGATATTTGTAGGTGGAAGAAGCATGCACAACATAGTGCAAATGGGTGTTGAAAGGAGTTGATACTTGTGCTTATTTAGGGTGCTAGGCTCGGACTTCCAGTGAAGGTAGGAGACAGTCCACCCCTTCTACTAGACTGCTAGTCTGGTGGGGTGCAATAGACCAGAGTGCTTTACAATAGTTAGCTAACAGTACAAACATTCAGAAAGATCATTAAGTGGTTTGCTGAGACCCTCAGCAATTTTCAAGTGAGCCACAGAAGAAAAAAAAGTTTGAGAACCACTGCAACAGACGATGGGGTCCTGGACAGTGTCTTTGGTTGAACACAACTCAGAGTCAGGTTGTGGAACATGTGTTTTGTTGAACTGTGTTTTAATACCCTAGATCAGGGAAGGGGATATTTGTGACTTGCACAAGGGTATGGGATGGATCTGAGATCCATGAGTGAGGACGCTGAGACAGCAGCAAGCTCTAATGCTGGATCAGGTGAGCCCGTTAAAGGCATCTACTGCAGAAATTTAGGTTTCTGATTAGCGTAACTTTTAGTGACTTCATGTTTAATCCTATTAATGGGAAACGGCTAGCCGGCAGCATGGGAACCTGCCTCGATTTGCATGTAAGTTTACACACCCGCTCGCTCTCTCTAAAATTACACCTCGAGTCAAAGTACAATTCCCAGAGCGGGGGCAGCTACACCGCTAGAGTTGCCTGATACTGGCCCAGCCAGTGTCCTTAAACAGAGGGCAACGAGCGGCCGCGGGCCCAGCACCACTACGGCTGCGCTCACACGAGGGGGCTGCGCTGCTCGAACGGGCAGTTCGCACGGGACAGCTCCGCTCCGCGCACCCGTGGCGGCCAAGCCCGGCGCGGGCGGTGACGGGTAGCGCAGGGCCCAGCACACGCCGCGGCACAAGAGCGAACGGAGCTGAACGCTGCGTCCCTCCTCTGGCTCGCGCGGCCTCTTCCAGCCTCTGACCCCCCCCGCCCCGTTACGTAGCGGCCAGCGGGCGATACAGAGGCTGCTCCGCGGCCCGCCTACAGCCCGGCCCGCCACTGAGGCGCAGCGGGAGCAGGACCCGCCCCTCTGCCGCCCCACGTGGGGCGCCCATGGCGGGGGCACGCGCCTGCCGTCCCCAGACGGTGCGCGTCAGGCAGCTCGCGAGCTGCCCAGGGTGAGTTAGGGCCTTAGGCCAGGGGTCCTCCAATACCATCTCCTGCCCCTCCCGCCCCCCTTCGCCGCGCCGTGTCCCCGCCTTCAGCTCGCGCCGGTTGGAGGAGGCTGGGGAAGGGGCGTGGTCGGAAGGGGCGGGACAGTCTCAGGTGACAGGAGGCCGAGGTGGCGGGCACGAGGGGCCATGGCAGCGGCGCAGGAGCGCGCGCCTAGCTTTGAATGAGGGGCGCTCGCGCTTGGAGAGGGAAGCGGCTCTGGGTGCGGCAGCGCGCGGCCCCCTCGGCTCCAGCTGCCTGGCGCCCCCCGGAGTCCCCTCCCCTTCTGGGCAGGTGAGTTAGAGAACGCGCTGCGCGCGCAGTCTCCTCGGTTCCGTGGCCGTCGCTGCCTCGGGCTCTTCCGGGTCCGTTGCCGGGGGCGCCCGGCTCGCGTGCCCCGTTCAGCCCCTAGGCCCGTCTCTTCCGGGGGGGGGGTTGCTGGTCCCTCATTAGCCCCGCCCCTTAACGGCTGCAGCCTTCGGGCAGCTCGATGCAGCGGTGAACGTGCCCTTTGTTGGGCTGGGGGCAGCCGGGCTGGGAACCCCCCCCCCGCACACACACCCGCTCAGCATCCCTAGTGCCAGCCCGGCACAGCCCGGGGAGCAGGCTGGACCCCTGTGCCATCCGAGCACAGCCCGGGGACTCGCGGGGGTCTTGGGTCCGTGGCCCACAGCAGGGCTCCCACTGGCATAGCCAGGGGTCTTGTGTGGAGAGACAAGGGAGCGTGTGACCGCGAGGTGTTTGGTTGCCACCACCCTTTGTTATTGAGTGTCTTTATTTCTGCCTGTTGGGCTTTGTTCCGGTCTCCTTCCCTGTGCCACCCGCAAACCCCGGGCATCGGTTGTTGCGTAGTGAATGTTGACTTGTAAACTACAGTGATGATGAGGGTGCAGACTTTACACCCCAGTTAAATAAAGGGGGATAGAAGGGGCCACCCCTCTTGCAGCTTTTGTTTCAGGCTGTCTCTTTGCCGATGTAGGAAGACAGTCATTCTTCCGTGTACAATCATTTTCTGTTTCATAGGTTTCCTTCCCAACCATGTCAACTGGAGAACTTAATGTATTTATTGGTTTAAAGAAGGCTTTGATTCTGGAGAGTCGGGATATGGGGTACAGAGCTCAAGTGATATTATGTGGCTGCTGGGTCAGGTGTTTGATACTTCTGTAGAATTATAGAGCTGGAAGGGCTCTCGAGAGGTCATTTCGTCCAACCCTCTATGCCGGTGGTTCCCAAACTTTAACAACCTGTGAACCCCTTTCACTAAAATGTCAAGTCTTGTGAACCCCCTCCTAAAAATGAATGTTTCCAGGGATTTTCTCCTTTACCTACTATCAATTATAAAAGCAGTGATCTTGGAAATATAAAATTTGTTTTTATGACAGATCAAGGAGTAATGGTCTCAAGTTGCAGTGGGGGAGTTTAGGTTGGATATTAGGAACTTTTTCACTAGGAGGTGCTGAAGCACTGGAATGGGTTACCTAGGGAGGTGTTGGAATCTCCTTCCTTAGAGGTTTTTAAGGTCAGGCTTGACAAAGCCCTGGCTGGGATGATTTAGTTGGGGATTGGTCATGGTTTGAGCAGGAGGTTGGACTTAGATGACCTCCTGAGGTCCCTTCCAACCCTGATATTCTATGACATGCTTATTACATGCTATTTATTCTTAGTTATTATTTATCATTACATATTTTTATTACATTATGAAAACAGCAACTCTTTTCTAGGATCTCACTTTTGTAGCTTGTATCACTTTGACTAAGCCTGTTATAAAACCTAGCTCCTATGTTTCATCAAGGAGTATCAGATGTGAAACAGCATGAAGGTATTTAAGAAGCCAACTCAAAGAGTTCCTCCTACACAAGCATTCAGGTCTTGAGCAGTCCAGGCAAACAACACACTTTACAACAAAGCTTAAACTTGTTCTTCATAATAATTTAAAAAACAGCAAAAAAAAATCTGCCTCCCTTTCCATTTCTTATAAGAAGTCTTGACGTTTAAATCTTCTCAGTGTGATAGATAGGCTTGCTTTGGATCTGCTTAGCTCTTGGAAGTCCGGGGACTCTGGGTTGCTGGCCCCATGCTGCCTGGTGTTCCTAGGGACAGCTCTGTCGGCCATTAGGGAATTTTTTCCTGAGAACCACCTGTAACATTTTGCAAACCTCCAGGGGTTCACAAACCCCAGTTTGGGAACCACTGCTCTATGCTGAGGCATGACCAAAGGTAGACCATCCCTAATGGGTGTTTGTCCAAACAATGCTCAGAAACCTTCAACGTTTTGAATTCTACAACCTCCCTTGGAAGCCTATTCCAGTGCTTAATATTTTCCTAATATTTAACCCAAATCTTCCTGGTTACAGATTAAGCTAATTATTTCTTGTCCGACCTTCAGTGGGCATGGAGAACAATTGATCACCATCCTTTGAATGCTATCAGTTTCTCCCCTCAGTCTTTTTTTCCCCTCAGGAGTAAACATGACCAGGTTTTTTTAACCTTTCCTCAGAGGTCAGGTTTTCTAAATCTAAATCTTACTGCTCTCCTCTGGACTCTCTCCAGTTTGTCCACAAGTTTCTTAAAGTGTGGTGCCCAATATTGGACACAGTACTCCAGCTGAGGCCTCACTAGCACCAAGCAGAGTTGAATAATTACCTCCCATGTCTTCCGTATGGCACTCCTGTTAATACTCCTCCAGAATATTTAACCTTTTTTGCAACTGCATCATGTTGTTGACTTGTGTTCAATTTGTGATCCACTATAACCACCAGAGCCTTTTCTGCCTAGCCAGTTATTCCCCTTCTTGTATTTCAGCAGTGGATTTTTTCCCTCCCTAATTATAGTACTTTGCACTTGTCTTTGTTTAATTTCATCTTGTTGATTACAGCCCAATTATCCAATTTATTCAGGCCATTTTGAATTCTGATCCTGTCCTCCAAAGTGCTTGAAACCCAGTTTAGTGTCATCTTCAAATTTTATAAGCATTCTCTCCACTCATCATCCAACTTCTTAATGAAAATATTGAATAATACCAGACCCAGGACTGACCCCTGCAAGACTGCACTAGATACATCCTCCCAGTTTGACAGCAAAGCATTGATAACTACTTTTTGAGCGTGGTTTTTTTAACCAGTTGTGCATTTACCTTAGTAATTTCATCTAACATAAGACTGGCCATACCAATGGTCCATCCAGCCTAGTATCCTGTCTTGCAACAGTGGCCAATGGCAGATGCTTCAGAGCAGTGGTCCCCAACTTTTTTCGTCTGGTGGGCACCAGACAACGAGCCACGGATGACCATGGTGGCAGACAAGCATCTTCCGAAATTCTGCTGACAAGCGGCAACGTCAGTAGGCGTCGCCGCCGAAATGCTGCTGACAAACTGCATCATGCAGAGGCGTCGCCGCCGAAATACCGCCGAAAATCAGTGGCATTTCGGTGGCAACGTCTCTGGATGACGCAACTTGTCGGCAGCATTTCGGTGGATGCTCGTCCACCGGCCAGTACGCGGGCACACTTAGACGTTGGGGACCCCTGGGTTAGATGATCATGATGGTCCCTTCCAGCCATGGAATCTATTAATCTAAATAGTCTTTAATCTGTTCTTTCCCTATCATGACTTGTGTTCCTTTCCCCTTGTTGTTAATATTAATTGTGTTAATCTTTTTGGTGAAGAAGGAAGTAAAATAGAAAAGCGGTCAAAAAAGCAAACAGGATGTTAGGAATCATTAAAAAGGGGATAGAGAATAAGACTGAGAATATATTATTGCCCTTATATAAATCCATGGTACGCCCACATCTCGAATACTGTGTACAGATGTGGTCTCCTCACCTCAAAAAAGATATTCTAGCACTAGAAAAGGTTCAGAAAAGGGCAACTAAAATGATTAGGTGTTTGGAGAGGGTCCCATACGAGGAAAGATTAAAGAGGCTAGGACTCTTCAGCTTGGAAAAGAGAAGACTAAGGGGGGACATGATAGAGGTATATAAAATCATGAGTGATGTTGAGAAAGTGGATAAGGAAAAGTTATTTACTTATTCCCATAATACAAGAACTAGGGGTCACCAAATGAAATTAATAGGCAGCAGGTTTAAAACAAATAAAAGGAAGTTCTTCTTCACGCACAGTCAACTTGTGGAACTCCTTACCTGAGGAGGTTGTGAAGGCTAGGACTATAACAATGTTTAAAAGGGAACTGGATAAATTCATGGTGGCTAAGTCCATAAATGGCTATTAGCCAGAATGGTGTCCCTAGCCTCTGTTCGTCAGAGGATGGAGATGGATGGCAGGAGAGAGATCACTTGATCATTGCCTGTTAGATTCACTCCCTCTGGGGCACCTGGTATTAGCCACTGTCGGTAGACAGATACTGGGCTAGATGGACCTTTGGTCTGACCCGGTACGGCCTTTCTTATGTTCTTATAAATTCAACACCTCTGCCGTCTTGGTGTCATCCTTTATAAGCTCTCCTTTCCTGCTAAGTAATGGACCTTCACTTTCTTTCATTTTTCTCTTGTTCCTAATGCATTCATATCACTTCTTGTTGCCTTTCATGTCCCTGGATAGATGTAATTCATTTTATGCCTTAGCCTTTCAGATTTTGTGCTTACTTTCTTGTGCTATTTTCATTTGTGGTCACTCTTAGCAATTTGTCCATGTTTCCATTTTTTTGTAGGGCTCCTTCTTGATTGTCAGGTCATTAAAGAGCCCCCCGATGCAGCCTTATTGGTCTTGTTCTAATCTTCCTTTTCATTGGGATAGTGCTGTTGTGCCTTTTATATTGTCTCTCTGAGAAACTGCCAGCTCTCCTGAACTCCTTTTTCCCATGGAATCTTCATACCAGTTGTTAGTTAGAGTTTTCTTCTGCTCTCAGTCCTTCCTTTCCTTAGAATCACAAAGTCTTTCATTTCATGATCACTTTCACCCAAGTTTCCTTCAATCTTCAGATCTGCAATCAATTCCTTCTTGTTAGTCAGAATTAATTCTAAAATAGTGTCTCGTTACTTCCTCCCCCATTAGATTGGGGACAATTTTTTGTTTCAATTCCAAGAATTCATTGAAGATGTTGTGTTTTGTGTATTATTTTTCCAACAGATGTCTGGGTAGCTGACGTCCCCCATTACTTCCAGGTCTTGTGTTGTGGATATTTCTAATATTTGTTTTAGAAATTCCTTCTCCTCCTCCTCCTCCTGATTTGGAGTTCTGTAATAGACTCCCACCATGATGTTTTCCCCCCTTCTGGCTTCACCCAGAGACTTTCATCTGGTCTGCCTTTCACCTTCTTGTGGGCCTTAGAATAAGTGAATGGATTATTGATGTATAATGCAGCAGCACCTCCATTTTTCCCCTTCTGTCCTTCCTGAAAAAGCTATAGCCCTCTTTAGCAATATTCCCATCATGAAACTGTGCCATTGTTCTGAAGAATGATGGGGACTTCTATATAGGATGCTGTTGCAGTTGTAGACTGGTATTTCATGTGGCTCTGATATGTTGTTAATAATAGTACTTAGAAATTATATGGTATTTTCTATCCAGAAATCTCCATGTGCTTAAAAATATTAATACATTTATCCTGCCAGACTTTTTTTTTTTTTTAATAAGGCAGTGTTCACCAACCCGTTGATTGTGATTGACTGGTCGATCCTGGAGACTCTCCCAGTCGATCGCGATCTCTGGCTGCAGTGGGGCTGCCTTCCCCGGCCCCACACCGCTCCTGGAAGCAACCAGCATGCCCTTGCGGGGGAGGAAGGGGAGAACAGGAGTCTCTATGTGCTGTGCCTGCCTGCAAGAACAGCTCCCACTGGCCAGGAACAGGAAACTGTTGCCAATGGGAGTTGCAGGGGGCGGTGTCTGCAGAGAGGGGCAGCATGTGAAGCCACGTGCCTGCCCACCCACCCACCCCAAGGGGCACGTTGGCCCCTTCTGAGAGCCATATGATGCACTACTGGCTGTCAGGGTGTGGGGTGGCCCGGCTCGTGATGGGGAGGAGATGCCTATGTGCCTGAGTGGGGCTGGGACAGGGAGGGAGCCTGCCTTAGCTCTGCTGCACCGTCGCTCGGGAGTGCCCGAGGTAAGTGCCCCCTGGTGGGAGCCTGCACCCCAACGCCTTCTGGAGCCAGCACCTCAAGCCCCCTCTTGCACCCCAAGCCCCAGCCCTTTCTTGCACCCCAAGCCCCAGCCCTAAGCCCCCTCCCAGAGCCAGCACCCCATACCCCCTCCTACACGCCAACACACTGCCGCAGCCCAGAGCCCCCTCCTGCACCCAAACTCGCTCCCAGAGCTTGCACCCCTCATCCCCTCCTGCACCTCAAGCCCTTTCCCCAGGCTCAGCCCAGAGCTCACACCCCCTCCCAAATCCCAATCCCCTGCCCCAGCCCGGTGAAAGTGAATGAGGTTGGGGGACAGCAGACAGCGGAGAGAGGTGGGGATGTAGTGAACAGGGCGGGGCTTCAGAGAAGTGGCAGGGTAGATCCTGGGTTGCTCTTAAATTCAAAAAGTGATCTTGGGCGTAAAAAGTTTGGAGACTAAGGTAACTACTACTATTTTTAGATGTTTCAGTGACTTATCACTTATTTATTTTTAAAAATATTTTTGTCTTCTAGATTGTCAATATAATTAGCAATGTACAAGATAGCAGTTCCTGTCCTAGAGTATTTACAATGTTCAACAATAGCAGGCAGAAGGGATGAAAGTGTCTCAAAGTGTCACAACATCCGGACCAGTTGTGTTACTACCTGCCCTGTAATCCTGGGTGGTTCTGTGCTGTGTAGCTTTGTCTCAAAGTCCTGGCACCGACAGCATGCTCACAGCACAATGGGCTTACCGTGCCTTCCACCAGCCTAGTTATTCATTGCCGAGTGAAATCAACAGCCGTTCCAATCCCAAGTCTCCCCAAAATCGTCTCCCCTGCAGTGTCCAGTCCTTCTCACTGGACCCTCACAGAAGTTATCCAAGTTCATTGTCTCCAAAGAGACAGAATATACGCCACCCTGTTATTTTGGTTGGAGATCCACACTTCAGCTTAATACAAACATAGTGAGATGGCTTTGTAAGAATAATAATTAACAAAACACTGGTTTAAGTTATTTCAGATAAGAGTGTAAGAGAGAGGAAAAATTACAAATAAAACAAACCACGTTTTCTAGTGACTAAAACTTAATTCTAGCAAGTTACGATCTTTGCCTAAGCAGTTTCCTTATTTACATGAAGTTATTAGCATCCTTAGCCCTCCAGACCACGGGGCCCAACTTTCATAGGCTTGAAGGGTGCTGTCCCTTCAATGATAGATACCAAAATGGCCTTTGCCTTGAGTTATATCTCCCAAAATGCATTGTCCCTGTTTCACGAGGCATCCTGTGGGTGCAATCTCCATCACCCATCTGAGTTTAAGGGGTTGTCTTTCCCCACTTGCTCACCTGATGGTTTTGATTACCTTGCCTGTAAATGTGCTTTTCATTGTCTTTGGTGTCACCTTCCTTAATTTACGTTAGAGAGACAGTCAGGCCTGTGAAACAACATTCCTTTGTCTAGGACAGGCTGTGCATAGGCACTGTCTGCCAAACACATTTTAAAAACAGATTTCCAGCACACATCTGATTCTTTATACACCACCTGTCACACAATAATAATGACTAGTGTATTACCAGTTTGCATAAGACACCTAACACAACACCTTTTAGATCCAGATTATGACAACAGCAAATTGAAGCAATGAGAGTGAGACCTGATGAGAATTATGGTAAGGTGGGCCCTCTGCAAGTTGGCATTGAAGGGCTTCCTGAGTCGCAGAACTATTTTTTCCTTTTTTTCCAGATGGGGAAACTGAGACGAAGAATTTGAGTGAGTAGTCCAAGGTGATTCTGGCAGAACTTGTTCTGTTGAGTCCAGAGGTAGTCAATAAGTGGATTGTGGGCCAGATCTGGGCCACCAGATGCTTTCTTGCAGAAAGAGCAGCCCGTTGGAGCTAGCTGGTGGGGGCTTGGAACCAGGATGGACCGGCGCCCCCCATCAGCTACGCTAAGTTCCCTGTGTGGCAGCCACCCAGCAGGCTATCAATTGCTGGGCAGTTCAGCTGTCCCTCCCCCCACTGCTGTGTGCTGCTCCTGCCCTCTGCCTTGGAGCTGCTCCCGGGAGCCTCCTGCTTGCTGTGCAGGGGCGGGGGCGAGAAGAGGGGTGCTAATATCAGGGTGTCCCCCTGCTCCTGTACCCATCTCCATAGAGCGGGAGGGGGCAGGGGGGACAACAGGGCTCAAGATGGAGGGAGCTTGCTGGCAGCCGCTGCTGTCAACTTGCTGATCTACTTAAAAAGGCAGTGCACTTAGAGTGGGGTCTGCTTACTTACAGGGGCAATGCACGTCTCTCTCTCTCTCTCTCTCACACACATGGGGGGTGTGTGTGTGTGACTGACTGTATCTCTCTGCCATGCTGTGTCTCCTCCCTCCATTTGTGCTGCCTTGTAGTGTGAGGCTACATTAACGACAATGTGTTAACCCTTGAGGACTCAGCCGAGTGCTAATTCATCATTTAGCAGTTAAGGCATTCCCTGGGAAATATCCCACCCTCTGACTCCACAACCTTAACCAAGCTTCACAATCATCATTTCTGTTTACAGGATTAAACAGTTTGTTTAAAAGTGTGTGTGTGTGTGTGTGTGTGTGTGTGTATATATATATAGAGAGAGAGAGAGAGAGAGAGAGAGAGAGAGTCTGGTGAAAAATGTTTCCCTGGAACCAAACCCACCTATTTACATTAATTCTTATGGGGAAATTGGATTCACTTAACATCGTTTAGCTTAAAGTAGTATTTTTCAGGAACATAACTGCAACATTAAGCGAGGAGTTACTTACTGTATAAGCTTTTGGAATATGAAGTTATTTCCTTGCTCTCACATGTATGAAATTTTACACCTAAGTAGGTATGCAGTTTAGTTTAGGTGGTTTTCTTTTGCATAATTAATCACGCTTTAGTTAACCACTTTGCATTTAGGGCAGCTGCAGGAGAAGGTGTACAATTATGGTGACTTTTTAAACAATGACTGAAGAACCTCAGAGTTACGAACACTTTGGAAATGGACATTGTTCGTACCTCTGAACAAAGTGTTATGGTTGTTCCTTCAAAAATTTACAACTGAACATTGACTTAATACAAATTTGAAACTTTACTATGCAGAAATAAAATTCTGTTTTTAACCATCCTAATTTAAATGAAACCAGCACAGAAACCATTTCCTTACCTTGTCAAATCTTTTTTTTAACTTTTCCTTTATTCTTTTAGTAGTTTTATTTATAGATATAAAAAACTACACACAGACACACTCTGAGATTCTGCTGTAGTAGAATTATTACCTACTACCTAGGCATTCTAAAGCACTTGACAAACATTAATTAAGCCTCCATCAAGGCAGATTGGTAGATGTAACCATAAAAGCTGTGACTTGACAGATTCTCAGCATTGCTCTGCCTCATCCTTGAAATAATGTAGAAAAAATGCATGTGATAAGAGGAAGTGCTTGTTTTGGGCAGCCACATATTCAATATGCGGTAATTCCTGTCCTATCAGGTGACTTCCTTTCATTAACCAAATATGTATTACAGCAGCTAAGTTGGCTACAATAGGGCCAACAAGTATAGTAACCTGAGAGAAATTGGGCTTGGAAAACTTACTTGCCTCTATTAGCCATGATGAAAACTAAGTGAGATGTCATGACTTCCAAGCCAAGTAAAGAAACAGTTTTGACCAATTTTTGTACTGGGTTTACTTCTGTCAGTGAACTTTCTATTTAATGTTTGTTTAACTTTGGCTCTTCCACTGCTGTCCTACCATCTTTCCCTTCCTGGCTCCATTTCTCTCCTTTACTGTAGAGGTCAGTATACTGTATAGCTCTGCAGTCTTCACTGTCTTGTCTTTTCTTTTGCCCTCATATTTATGTAATATCTCTACATTGTGTTCTCTCCATTCTTCCTTCAATGTATTCATTCAATACTATATTTATCTAATGTATTTCATCAGTCCTTTTTTATACACTTAAATATCCAGGGACACTCTTCCCCGGACACCTACTGTAACATCCAGAGGACTAAACCTACTAGCCCAGCAACGTGTCTGTCTATAGAGAGCTGGCTGTTCACGTACAGCCGACTCTTGTTTCCAACTAATAACTCACAGTGAAAGAAGCCTAGTACATCAAATGTTGCCTAATACTACTTTGCTATGTAAGCAATTGATGTAGTTACGTCACTGCTGCTATTTGATCACCAATGGGAGGAGAGGTGGCCCTAGTGATCATGAAAGTAGAAAGATAATATACAAGATCATCTATTGAGATGTGGATCATGCTGTGAAAATGTTGATCGATATAAAATATATGGGAGCCACTGTCCAGATGAGAGCTATTATATGTATTAGAACAATACTTGAAGGCCCCAGTTAAAATTGGGGCTTCAATGTGCTAAGTGCCGAATATACACACAGAAAACAAACAGTCCTTTTCCCAAAAAATTTGTAATCTAAATAGACAAGACAAAGAGGGGGGAAATATTATCCCCATTTTACAGATGAGGAACCCAGGCACAGAGATTAAGTGGCTTGCCCATGGTTACACAAGAAAACTGACAAATACAGTAACTCCTCACTTACGTTGTAGTTATGTTCCTGAAAAATGCTACTTTAAGTGAAATGATGTTAAGTGACTCCAATTTCCCCATAAGAATTAATGTTAAGGAGGGGGAAGGGCGGCAAGGGTTAGGTTCCAGGGTTTTTTTTTGCAGACACAAGACATTGTATACATACACAGTATAAGATTTAAATAATTTTAAACAATTCAATACTGTACACACCAGTGGTGATTGTGAAGCTCGGTTGAGGCAGGGGCGTAGTGAGGTCAGGGCGCGGGGGCTTGCCCCCCTCCTCCCATTTGGCACTCCTGATGCAGGCTTACCCCACTCCACCTGCCTGGCATTCCAGCTGGGAAGCAGGCAAGCCCCAGGCCAGGCTCCAGGGCAGGAGCACCAGGTGCGCTGAATGGATGGGGCAAGCCAAACAACTTTACAATGGAACATTGCCTGACTTTAAATGAGTATGTTCTCTAATAGATCAGCAAACTAATAATGAACAATGTTAACCGGGACAACTTTAAGTGAGGAGTTGCTGTATGGGAATGTAGCGAGGTGGTTACCCCACTCCTGCCCTGAAGAGCTTAAAACAGCCCTGGAAGAGGGCTGGGGCAGGGGAAAAGCTGGGCTGATTGGCAGAGCAGCCACAGCTGGGCCATGCCCCAATCAGGCCACAGTTGGCCTGTATAAAAAGGCTGTGAGCCAGAGGCCAAGAGGAGTCTCTCTCCAGGCTGGGAGAGAGCAGGGCCTGGCTGCCTGCAGAAAGGGTACTGGAAGTGAAGCAGGGCTGGGGAAAGCCAGAGGAGCAGGGGACCTCCAGGCTGTCAACTCCCCAGGCTGCAGGGCCTGGTCCAAGACCCGTAGAGGTACTGGGAGGTAGAGGAAGGCAGCAGGTCTGAACCCCTTTGCCTATGATGAGTGGCTTTTACACTGCAGTCTGCCTCAGAGAGCCGGGGCTTGATGCTGACTGGCAGTAGCCCAGACTGAGGCAAGGTGGGGATTAGAGGGTTGGGGTTCCCAGTGAGGGGAGACCCATAGGCAGAGTGTGGGGGTATTGCCATGGGGCAGCACCCCAGATAAAAGGGCACCGGGGTCCGGGAGGGACGCGGGGCCAGCAGATAGCGAGACACTGGCCGGCAGAGGGCGCTCTGTGCTGGAAAAAGCTAATTCCCTGAGATGACCAGCAGGAGGCACCGCAGGCGTGAGTCCCGCGTACTTACAGGGAACTAAACCCAGACCTCTTGAGTCCCAATCCAGTGCTCTAACCACAAGATCAATTCTCTTCACTCTTCCCACTGCTACTAAGCAATGTTAAGATACGAGGATTCCTCCTACCATGGAGCTGTCCCATCATATTGCTCTATCTAGTAGGTGTCTGATAAACTCTAAATCTCTTCCCCAAAGGAGAATGAGCACTTTCTAACTCCCCTAATATGCCTGATATTATATAAAAACTAAATATATATTCAAGGCAGGAAACATCAAAGTTAATGCTGCTTGAGCATATGAATCCATAGAACAGTTTCAGAAGGGAAGAATTTCCATTGTTACCCTGCAAGAAAATGCATCAAACAAGTAGTTTAAAGGAAATTCTATAAATAACCCAGGGCTTTTAATACCTGCTGTTTTTCCATCTACACAAACTGATTGGCAAGCAGCCTCCCCACCAAGAGCAAGTAAGCAAGCATTTCCCTGTTATGTGCACCTGCAGGCTGTACCTGAATGGGATGCGTGACTAAAGTACCAGCCCTTACTAATCAAATATAACCCAGGAGTCAGCTTTGTTATACAAAAATGTATTACAGTGCATGGTGATATTGAGGGACTTTTTTGAAAAAATCTAATTGGCAGTATAAAGTCACTGTCAGAAATACCATTTTAATGTTTCTTATCATGTTAGCCTTCACTTTCCTGCAGTAATAATAGTTAGCTGTCCGTAGTTTCTGTTGCTAGAACTCTGCATTGGTTTGGCTCTTACAGCTGCTGAGGGAATGGGGGTTATTGTAACTAGGAATGGTGATTGGAATGAAAAATGAATGGGAAAAGAGGAAAACAAAAGAATATTAAGGTCTTCTATTTTCAGTGGCTCATTTGGAACACGATCAGTTCTGACAACTGTTGTCTTTGTATCGTGGCAGTGCTCTCAGTCTCTCCTTTCAAGCAGGAAGTGATGCAAAGGTTGTGTATGGCTATACAAAAAAGCCCCCACTACAATTTTGAAATGTTAACATTACACTTTTTGGGAAGGAAGTAGAACAGACAAATTGGGGGTTGTCAAGGGAGAGAATAGCTAGTAATGTCGTCCAAACAGTTAAAAGTATAATGAGGTATATCAACGTGTGGCAATGACACGACTTGAGGATGCTCTACACAGGGTGGCCTTTTCAGTGGCTATCATTGAGCAAGGGATATTAAAGGGGCTTCACAGCCCTGATTTAATATCTGTACGAATCCAAAACAGTTCAGTAAGAGAAGAGAGAGGTTGGCTTACTAGTCAAATTTCCGAAACCTTTCTAAAGTGTGACTTCTTTTTGTGAGGAAGGGGGCAGAGGCTGGAGGGGACCTAAATAGAGCAATATATTATACCTTAGGTAGTGTTGGTGCGGTGTTGTAGGTGCATGCCAATCCCACCCTCCACACGTGGTGGTAATATTGAGGAGTTAAAAGCAAAAACTTTCTAATCTGCAGATATATCTGATTGTTAGTAATAAAAATGCAATAATATTAACTAAAGCTAAGCCTTTGAAGAAATGGCTGCACCCAACAGTTCTGCGTTCTGCACCATGTGTCCTAGGGATTGGTGGAAATACCTGAAATTCTCTGTTGTGACAATCTGGGGAGGCTGGACAACCAGAGCTGCTTCAGTACCTTCCTCCCAACTGGCCAATAGACAGTAAATGTCAGTTGAAGCCCGTCAGTAAGATGGAAGACAAAGCATCTCTGTATGGATCTCAGGTGAACATTAGTTCTTCACTGTTGGGATTTCAGGTAGAGGGTGGTTTCTAATTCTGTCATTAAACTAACCACTTCTTACATTTACAGTTTTTTCCAACACTTCATAATCAGTGTATCTCTATATTCTATTTTCTGCTTTACCTTACTCAATAAAACTACTTCTAGCATCCCTGTTACTTCACCTCTTCTTCTTTCTGAATCATAACTTTTCTTTCAATACATACCTTCCCCTTTGTCCAGCACAAACTTCCACTCTCCTCAGACACTGTTGGTACATTTTCCTATTACTCAGCTTCTCTTCTGGTTCATTAAAGGCCCTAAAACGGCTTTCCCTAGCAGACTAGGGAAATATGCAAGAATAGCACAAGCATATATTCTGTCCCTCTTGTTAGGCTGTCTGGAATGGCTCACAACTGTGAATATCTATCTCAGGGGAGACTGTCAGAAAACAAGGGCAGACATCCCAAACGGGTGTTATATTTTGTTACTTTTCACCAAGCCAGTAACAAGCAGTCCTGTATTACTTTATCAGTTTTACCATGGAGCCACAGACAGTCCCCTTAGGCACCTCAGCCTATCCCACCACCCAGACTGATTTATTTTAGTGATAACGGTCACACTACTCAGGTTACTTCCAATCCCGAAGGATCAGCCAGTTATCTCAAATCAATTGGTACTTTGGATCTCTCACCAAAGACAATGCTGGGAGCCAATTCTCTAGTAAACTAACTAAAGATTTTAGCTAAGAAAAAGAATGAGAGTCATCGAGAGCTAAAGCAGGTAAAATATAATATCAGGTGAGTCAAAGTTTGTAAGTCCAAAATGATAGCGGAGAGATAGTAATTTGCCAGTTTCCCAAAGGTCTCTTCAGCGGTACCCAGAGTAATTCTGGGAATCTCCATCTTCTTGTTCAGTTATTCTACCCTGTTAGAATCCAAACAGTCCAGGGGTACAGGACCATCCCTTGAATCAGTATTTCTAGATTCTTCTCCAGAAAACAATCTGAACAATGTCTTTACCCATGTGGGCTTTCCTTTGGTGATGAGTAGGAAATGCAAACTGAGTCTGTGAATTCCCATTGTTGAACACAATGGTCTTTGCTTTGAAGTTAACACTCTTCTTCATTCACACTTCCAAAGCTCCATTTGCATTTTATGGGTATTTGAGTTACAGTGATATACATAATATAAATGCCTGCCATTACATTATCACTAAGGCTAAGATTTTATCATGGCTATTTTTAGTAAAAGTCACGGGCAATAAACAAAAATTCACAAAAGCCGTGGCCTGTCTGTGACTTCTGCTGCTGCGGCTCCATAGTTTCCCCTGCCACTGTGGTGGCTGGGAGCTGCAGAGTTTCCCCGCTCAGCTGTCCCCAGTCGCTGGAACCCTGAGGAGGGCCCCCTGAGGAGGCTGTTGCTGAAACCCTGCAGGGAGACTCTGAGGAGGCTATCACCTGCCACTGCAAACCTTTCAGGGACCTGCTTGCTGATGCCCCAGGGACTGAAGCAGAAAATGTCATGAAGGCCTTTGGAAGTCACAGCATCTGTGATTTTTCGAGACCTCTGTGACATAAACTTAGCCTTAATTATAATAGAAATAGATAAGTAAAAACAATACAAGTAACATTCCATTACTTTTAATACCTGAATATACTCTTACATTAACATACCTTTTGATCTAGGGTTATTTAATTACTAGGGCATACATAATGTAAATGTCATGTAATAGTAAACAACAGGATATAGACAAGTGAAAACAATACAACTAACATCTCTTTTGAACATTATTTGACACAATTGATTTTTCCTGAATACATAATACACTTAACACTTTTTTGATATTCATACACAAACGAATTGGCCTTTGGCTTGAGCTGGTCTGTCAGCGTCACATCTCCCTCAAAAACAATGGTGTTAAATGAGATAGGGGTGGCCCAACACCTCCCCGGATTGTGGAAAAGAGACCTGTTCCAGGCCACCGTTGAAGCAAAAGGCACTCCCCACCCCCCCTTCTGTTTCCCTCTAGGACCTTTCGATCTCTTGGGCTGTGGTGTCCCTGTTGATAGGGAAGCGGACAAGTTCAGTATAGGGAGTTGAGATGAAGCCCATAAATGAAGTATGAGGTTCTTCCGGAGCACCACTTCTCCTGTACTGCAGCTCACTAGTCTGACCTATCTTCTGTTTGTACGTTAGTGTCCCATGTCTGCTCTTTAGCAATGGACAGACCTTTTCTTCAGAAAGGTTTGTCCACTGCTGAACCAACATACATGGCCTTCTGGAGCCTATAAGTTTCAAAAGGCCATGCATATTTTTATTTCGATTGGATCCAAAATCATACTGCAAGCACCTCGCAATGTTTATATAACACTACAAACAATTTGTCATGTCAATCATGCCATTCATCTGGCAGCTGAACATAAGTTCCTAAGGGATTTGGTATTTCTGAATGTCTTTATGTTGTGTCTCACTTGGCATCTTTATTGTTACTGTAGGTTACAGTCATCCTAAGTACAGTATTGGATCATTTCATGTAGTGCTGTGCGTTTTAATAGATATTCCTTGCGTTCAAAGCTTTAATCTAGGAAAAGAGGCTTAAATTTCAGCTGTTCTTTGCTCTTTAATGGTTTGAAGGAGGGATCACAAGGCTTTTTCTCTTCTTACCAGGAGTTGATTTAGAGAAGTTGTTAGTCTAACTGTAGCTGATTGTTTTAGAAACTATTTATATAGCTCAAATTCTCTGTTTGATGTCATGTCGCAGATCTAGTCAAGTGCCCGCTCTTGGCTACTCACCAGATTGGGTCCTGTGTGTTTTAAAATCATGGAGTTTGAACTGAATCCAGGTACTGCCCCTGTTTTGGGGTCCCCCCTGGTCACACACTCAAGGTGCAGATCATCTGTCTAGCACTCCTTCCTGAGAGTTGGGACCTCCCAGTCCCACTGTTTAGCCCCTGTTACCTGTGCTGACCCCTCAGGTTCCCTTGTAGATTCAATACACTTTCCCCAGAACTCCAGTTGTGCGGGTGTTCTGGGCCTACCTATTAACTCTTCAAGGGCATGTGATAGGTGTCACATACAATACACAAGTGGATTCTGAATCACAATTTCTCTTACTTAGTTGTATGATAAATACAGAGATTTATACAAAAATAGTAAACCCTATATGTATTTCCCTGACTTGTTTTCCTCACCACTCCAGAGCATTCTTTGGGCTGGAGGTCAGAGTCTTCTGGAGCCGTCCTTCAGCTGCAGCACATGGCTTGTCATTTCCATCATTCTATCTCTCTTCCCACCCCCTCACTCCAGTCAGCTTGCTTTGACCTTGGTTAGTCCCACAGCTAAACCAAACCTCCCCTGCTACAAAAGCGTTTCTGTCTCTGCATCCCTCCTGACCCAAGCTACCTGAGTGGCTCCAAGTCCCTCAAGTTTATGTATCTCAATACCTCGTTCCTTTGTCCTGCTGTTGGTAATTTTTCACTCTCCAAATCTGAACCCCATACAGACAAGCTGAAGGAAGTGGCTTCTCCCCAGTCCAACCAACTTTAGCATACTACTGACTGGTCAGACTACAGTCATTAAGGTTAACTACTCTTCGCTATATCTAGTCAGGGACAGGTGTGCTTACAGGCTTGTCAACAGTGGTGAATAGACATAGAGGCATTCTACAATACAGTACTTTTCATAAGAACAACTTCAAAATATCAACCAGAATTACTAAATTTTACAGATTCCTCACATCGTTACAGGTCACAACAAATAACGGTGTATGGTTGAACTTAAACAAAAATGCAAATATAAGCCTCTATGCAAATTCTCTTTTTCCAAACATGAGGGTTTTTTGCTTCACTAGAAAATATAACACACTTCCAAAAGGATTAGTTATAAATGTTTGAGAGCTGCTGTACTAATTTCAATGGAATAAACTGGCCAAAGGTGTTGATATAACCCAGCTACTGTCCCACATTAAATTGTTAAATAAGGTTTGGTATACAGAGACCTGCTTAGCACCATGGCAAATACACCATTAAAATTTTTTAACCTTTTATTCAAAATAAAGAAAATAAGGGAAAAACAGAGAAAGTATTAAGGCTTTCATTTTAAGAACATCCCTTTTCCTGGAGAGAGGTTTAAGAAGGAATCACCCCCTCTTTGTTTGACAGTCTTTTTAGATGGTAATGTAATGACAGGCATTGTCCGTAAGCTTAAATAGCTCTTCACCCTCACTGGTATTTATCCTGCTAATGTATTTATAGAGAGCAATCATATCTCCTCTTAGCCTTCTTTTTGCTGACTAAACAGGACAAGATCAGTCTCCTCTCATAAGATAGGCCTCCATTCTCCTTATCTAAAAATGTGTTATTTTTTCAAAGAAGGAAATCAGTTTAGTAATATATGAAATAAAACTCCTCCACCATTTAAAAAAAAAAAAGCCTTTTTAGCATGGTGTAGACAGTTGCTCTTTTATGTCCTAAATTTCTCCACATTCCCCGTATCTAACTTCTTCCACTGTGAGGCCATGCTGCCCTCCCCTTCTGTATCTACGCAGCCGTGCATTTATCTCCAGGATGCACATGTCCCTGTCCTTACCCTCAACTGGGAGGATGGGCAAGGACAGCCTTCCACCCTAATTCCTTCATCCTTGCTCCCAAAGCTCTGTAGTCATTTCTAATCTGCTCAGGTCATACCTGGCAGTACCATTAGTGCCCACATGGATGAGCAGCATGAGGTAGTGGTCAGAGGGATAAATGAGCTCAGCAACCTTTCAGTAACATCTTGGATGCGGACTCCAGGTAGGCAGAATATCATCTCAGGTTGGTAGATGGATGCCTCCATCCCCCGCAGAAGGGGATCCCCAACCACCACCACCACCCTGTGTCTGCTGTTCATGAGTCTCCCTGCCTTTGGGAGCAAGTGGTTCCTCTTCAACCATTGGGGTCTGCTCCTCAACTCCTGTTACTAGTATAGAATACTGGTTCTTGATCTCGATGGACAGGGGACCCAGGGTGGCAAGCAGCCAGTCTCCTCCCCAGAGAGTAGGGCTTCTCCTCTGAATCTACTTTTTTCACATGTAGAATCCTCCATCCCAGACATCTCCATGTGCATCCTGTCAGTGAAGTCTTCGTGCTCTTGGATGCTATGCAGACAAGCCACCTCTTATCTCCACAAATGGACACCTCTTATGCCAAGTGGTTCCCCCACCTGGCTTTCTTTGGCAGGGACATGCAGGTGACTTTCCCAGCAAGTCAGTACCAGGGCCTGGATAGAAGCTTCCTGGGTCAGGAAACCTCTCTGTCTGGCAGATCCTCACCAGTACAAGCAGAGGAAGATGACATGCCATTTTCCTTCCTTTGAGGGTTCTTCGATGTCAAGTACGTGCAAGTTGACTGATCCTAATTATAAAAGGTCCATTAAAGTGAAACTTGAACAGAAGAAGAAACTGAGCTATAATCCTGAGTTTTTGTTCCTTGTTTATTAGCAATTACAGCTGCAGATCTAAATTTCAACCCCAAATGTGTGTGTTTGGAAGAGGCCACAATTGATTGCATAAAATTATGGAGAATTGTTTAAGGAAAATCACAAAAGACAGGACAGTTGCATTGAGGGTGGTGTTAATTTTTAAAAGACCTATCCACCCAGCTCAGTTTCAGTCACGTGTGGTTTTTTACACACATTGGATTGGGTAGGCCAAAATATGGTGGTAGGCTGTATGCTGAGAAAGCTCTGTTTGCCAGAAGCTGGCAATGGGTGACAGGGGATGGATCACTTGGTGATTATCTCTTCTGTTCATTCTTTCTGAAGCACCTGGCATTGGCCGATATCAGAAGACAGGATACTTGGCTGGATGGACCCTTGGTCTGACCCAGTATGGCCGTTCTTCTGTAATAGTGTACTGATAACTAGGGCAGATACAGTAAAATGATGGACATAACTAGTTAGTAGACGAATTACAAGCTTTTAATCGTGGACCACGTGTGTACTGTTTTCTGTTTTGAGGACTAAATATGCTTCCAAAGCAAATTACGTAGTATGTGTTTGTGTTTTATAAAATCTTTGTGGCTTTTTTCCAGTGTGGCCTGAGTTTGTTTTTCTTCAGAAAAATATATTTTTTTCGGGGGGACTGGAGGGATCTAGGGAATACTCATATACCCAGAGTTGTAGTGGCTCATTCCAATCCAAATTCTGCAACTCCTGAAAAGAGATTTGTTAGGATCAATTTAGAATACTCTGTCTCGAGGTTTTGGAGAGACTAGAACCCCCTTACATTAGTACTATTTCTGAGAAGTGACGGTTTCTGAGGTGTTTTAAACTGTTTTAGCCAATGCCAAGGCTCTAGCCCAGTTACATGACTTGGTTACAGCACAGTCTTGTCCACAATACATATTTTAACAGTGCAGTTACCAGAGGGACATCCATGTCTGTAGTGTAAATGGGGGGCCTGTTAGGATCGTTTGTTCTTATGATGATAAAGTCAATTGCTCAAAGTGACATCATGCTCTCTAAGGGCCAACTTCTGTGATTAGAGTCCCTATTGCAGTTCATAGGAACTGTGTGAGCAACCGGTTACATGTTTTGGCTGCAGCTACCTGTAGCAATAATAATCATATCTAAGTCTATACAACCAACATATATTATAGTACAGTTATTTTTAAACTGACAGAAAACTGACAAATATGTTCACTCATACTTATGTGATTGTATTATTTTATATATATATTTTTTGTTTGCCTGAGTACCATGGGCCCCACCTTTTTTTTTTTTCTTTCTTTCTTCTGTTTATATATTTGAAGGACTTGTTATATAACTACTACAAAGTCAATAAAATGTCATAATGGATGACAAATAGTATGTACATAGTGTGTATAGTGCATTGACTCTCTCCTCACTGGTGTAACTCCATTGTCTTCAGTGGCATTGCTCTTGATTTGCTCATGCGTAAGTGAGAAGCTAATCAGGCCTAAAAACTATATAAAGATGTATTATGCATCTGGGATATTTTTATTTTTATTTTGTTGGGTTTTTTTTGTTTTTTTTTTACAGGCAAAGTCTCTCGCAATGGCCATCACACAGTTCCGGCTCTTTAAAATTTGTACTTGCCTGGCAGCAGTGCTGTCCTTCATTAAGAGGCTAATATGCAGGTAAATAACATGGTTTCATGTATTAAACTGTCTACTCTTTTGTTTAAATACAAGTTTCTTCTAATCTTTTCCCCTCCCCTTACTCATTTGCATAGTTCTTAACTGCAGAACAAAGCCTAGGTGAATGATAGTTAAACTGTACTCAGACCTTTCATCTTGATATTCATTTGACATTCAAAATTATGTAGTGCTCTAATATGAGTAATTGGACTATGTTCTACAGCTATGTATACACAGTATGGTTTATAACACAATAATACTGGCTGTCTCTTATCCCTATTTTTAACTTTTTTTTTAAAAGCATGTTTTGAAAGTCGTCTCCTAAAAACATATCTGAAAAATCTGTTCTCTGAATTTCTGAAAGAAAAAAACAACTCTTTAGCTGAAAACCTCCTTAGAGCAGAGTATACACTTACCAACTCTCAGGATATTTTTCAAATTACAATATCAAGTCCACAATTGTTTGTTACTAGCTTTCCATTATAAACCTAATTGTGACCCTCCCACTTTTGTTTGCCAAACCAAACCAGTCTATCTGAAGCTCCTCAAATTGCCTTCTGCCCACTAAGGGCTTTCTTAAAACTTGGGGATGAATTGTACAGGTCTGTAAGAGATGAGCCTAAAAAATCAGTTTAAATTTTTCTTCAAATAATTTCTAAATGTTGTTTCTTTGTGAAATGTCATATGTGAAAAAGTATGGTTTAGATACTTAAAATTTGGCTTATTCTGTTGTCCTCATGACACCTAGGTTTTCTGGCTATCTCATTGTGAACAGTTCAATGCAAATCTCTGCTTAATATGCATTTGCAGTCAAGAAAGTAAAGAAAATGTTAGGATGCCTCAGCACTGGGATAGAAAGCGTGGAGGGGGAAACTCACTAGAATCATAGAAGATTAGGGTTGGAAGAGACCTCAGGAGGTCATCTAATCCAACCCCCTGCTCAAACCAGGACCAACCCCAACTAAATCATCCTAGACAGGGCTTTGTCAAGCCAGGCCTTAAAAACTTCTAAAGATGGAGATTCCACCACCTCCCTAGGTAACCCATTCCAGTGCTTCACCACCCTCCTAGTCAAATAGTTTTTCCTAATATCCAACCTAGACCTCCCCCACTGCGGCTTGAGACCATTGCTCCTTGTTCTGTCATCTGCCACCACTGAGAACAGCTGAGCTCCATTCTCTTTGGAACCCCCTTTCAGGTAGTTGAAGTCTGCTATCAAATCTCCCCTTACTCTTTTCTGAAGATATTCAGTATGTTCCCTCTTGGAATAGTTTTCATATCTGGTCACCATAGCTAAAAAGAAATATAGTGAAAAGTGTGTGGTGGGGGTATCAAAGATTGATGACAAAAATGATGAAGTATGGATAAACTTTAATATAAAAGAGATTGGAAAGACGGGCTGTGCTTTAGAGAGGAAGTAAATAAGAGGGGACAGGATAAACGTATACAAAAGAACAAATGGTATAGAGAAGGTAGATCAGACATTTCTGTTTACCTTTTCTCCTAATACAAGAATGAGAGTCATTCAGTTGAACTGATAGGGAGCAAATTTAAAACTGATAAAAGGAAACACTTTCACACCACACAAAATTAGCCTTTGGAACGCATTCCTACCCTATTTCATTGAGAACAACGGTTAAGCAGGGTTCAAAAAAGGATTGGACATGTGTATGACTGACAAGAACAACCAGAGTTATTTTAGGAAGGACGTAAAAAATAAAGAAAACCAGAAGAGAGAGAGACCCTCATGCTTCAAGGCATGAGGCAACTTCTGACAATGAGGTAAGGAAGAAATGGTCTCTGAGAGCACTGTCTTAAGGGCTTCTTGCATCTATTTCTGAAATATGTGATGCTTGTCACTGTCAGAGACAGGATAGTAGTCCAGGACTCCAGCTAGAGTAATGATTATATTCCTATATCTTTTGGAGCAGAGCCTTTTATAGTTTGGAAAAAGTTTGCAAATTTAAACTTCAAGGAAAGTAAAAAAAAAAAATCTTTTTAGGAAATAAATCTTTTTTAAGAAATAAACTTATGATGTTTTACAAGCACGCTGTGTTCACAAATCTCATAGGATTCCTGGCTGTGGTTCATGCAGACCTTTAGCTGTGCAGGAGCAGAGTGGGGCAATGAAGCCAAAAGTCTCTGGTTCTATAGTTTACAATCTCTGATGTCTTTCTCTCAACATGCCAGGTTTATAGCAGGACCAGAGAGCCACTAGGATTGGGGTTCATGCAAAGTTAATAAAACTCCTGAAATGGCTAAATACCTGCCTAGAAATGTTTCTGAATTCTGCAGGAGTAGAACTGCTGCTGAAACTTCCATTTTCTCCCTGATCGAAGTGGTTACCTTCTGGGTAATCCCTCCATTCACTTCTGCTATGTATGAATTCATGTAATGCTACTCAGTCTATACATAGATCACATTATTTAACCCAGATTAGGGGGATGATTTATATATTCCTTAATTTGTATGTGAAGATATTCTATATGATTTAAAAAAAATCAGTACAAAAAGAGCTTGTTTAGTGTTAAGTGTTTTTCTCTCTCCTTTTGCTGTGTGGGAGTCACATAAAAAGGGAAATTAAACAAAAATGCTTTCACATGCACATGTCAACATAGAGGGGGAAAAATAACATCTTTTAATTTATTTATTTATAGTAAGATTAGGAGCTACTTGTAGCAATAGTAGGTGCAATTCTTTCAGAGAGAAGTTGATTTTCAAGGCCCTGATTCTAAAGCATATGTGTTGTAGTGAAGTTGATTGAACTACTCATATTTTTAAAGTTAAGCACGTGTTTGTTTGTAGGATTGAGGCCTAAATTGATGGTGTCCTTTTAAGCTACTTAAGGAAGTAAATAGATATGTAGTTATTTTAAAACAATATAATGTTCCTTAGTTTTTTGGGTTTTTTTAATTGAGTTGGAACTCTGTCAGATGGTACTCTTTAAATAAAAACACCTAAATATCAGAAAGTCTGGAAGTGCTCAATCAAGTTCCAGCCTTTGTTGTAGTTTCCTGACTTTCAAAAGCTTGATTTAAAAAAAAAAATTGTAACTGTGACATTGAAATTGATCTATCACAACCTTATCTCTGTTGGGTTGTTGGGGTTTGATTTGGTTTTTGTTAATTAATCATTGTTATGGGTGAAACCACTGTTGCTTTCTTCATCAGTTCCTGTGCATTGATTTTCACCATTGGGTTGGATTGTTTTTCCCAATAGACTGTGAAAGCTACTGCAGCCGTAAATCTGGGTTTTCCCAGATCATAGGCACCCAACTGCTGTGAATGGTAGGGAGCAGCTACCTATACAAGTTCAAATAAACACATTTTAAATTCTAAGGCCTTGATTCTGCAAAGAGAAACATGCATGTGGACCCCTGCATCTATGCAGAGTCCCTTTGAAGTTGGTGGGGCTCTGCATGGGGACAGAAGTCCATCCCACTCAGTTGTCTTTGCAGTATTGAGGCCTAACATAGTTTTACTGAGAGTCAGTGTATTTTGTGGGATTTTTGTTGGTGTTCCATAAACCAAGCTTAATTATATACATTAGAAAAAGTCAATTATTTTTGTCAAGGTCCAGATTCCAGAGAAAATAATACAAAAATGATGATGATTATAATAAGTAAATAAAAGACATCTGGCATCCGGATTTGACCCGCTGTCTGCCTATTTATTACCCCGGATGTACAGTATTAGATTGGCCACTCACCATTCATCCGAACTATTATTCCATACACTGATGATCGTAGAGATGGCCAAAGCATTTAAAGAAACTCTCCTAACATTTAAAGTTTTTTTTTTTTAATGGTTGAAGAGGCACTAACACAATTAAGGATGGATTGGTAATACTGTTAAGTCAAGAGTCCAGTGCTCTGGTTTTTGTCACTCCTTTTAGTACTGTGTTGCTACTTGAGATTAGGTGTAGGTGGGAGTACACTTTAAATGTTTTCTTCCTTCGCTCCATCCTACTTTCTCAGCAAGAGTGTTGTAATCTAAGAGTGATATTTCAATTGGAAAAACCCTCAGGATTTGTGCTGAGCCTGCGGGCCTTGTGGAAATCCAATGCACGCAAGCTGGAAAATGGGGATGCACTTCCATCACTTACAAGTATGTCTAGAAGGGTGTTTAAATTAGATTGTAGTGATGTTTGGTGGCTACTAAACAGGGAAGCTCCTGGCAAGACTTCAGATTTTTCTTTCAAATGCAGACTTATTTTCCCAAAATAAAAAGCTTGTGGAACTGGAGAAAAAAATTGATCTTTTGCAAATATGTAGGAGCTTGTGTGTCTCATGGAGGTGCTATTTGACCTTAACTGTAAAGTCTGAGAGCTCAGAGCATTGGAAGAAGTTATGTTAATGCTTATATTTAAAAGGATACTACCAACTTGATTTTTTTTTTTAAACTGGACTAAAACAAAGTCACTTTTCTCATAGAGGGTTTTTCAAGTAGAGTGCTTAAAAGAAATTATAAGGGATCTTTCTGCTTTCTTGCTATGGCCACAAGGGTCTTTTGGGCAAACTGAAGAACAACAGTATTAACCATATTTGGGCCCATCCCAACACCCTTTTCTCTTCTCGCTGTTCATACATCAGATGCGGTCTCTTCAGTTTTAAGCCTGGCCCTGCTACTGGTAAATGCTCTCCTGCAGTGCCTAGAGAAAGGTACACGTGTGAACTCTCCAGATCAGGACATTAGTAATGCAAATGACTATCAGCAAAATAGTGGAACTGATTAAATGCATAATGCTGTCACATGCATAAAGTAAACAAATTGGAGAAAAATAGAGAGATATATTTTCTAGTCTTTCTATTAAAGTAATTTCAGGAGCATATGTACCAATAATAGATAAATTTCAATCCAAAAACATTGTGACTTTTCAAGCTGGTGGTCTCCCATTTTAATACACTACAGTGGGAACTGACAGCACAATTTTCTTCTAAAATGTTGCCTATATACTCCCTGCATATAAAGGATAGAAACAGAAACTTTGAGCATGTAGCACTCAAGCTAGCAGCAAATAGTTTCCTTGGCTATAAGCCTTTTGATTGTGTCTTTGACTGTTCCCTAATATGACCTCTATATTGGCTGCAGAATGCTAAATTAATCCGTTCATGGCCATCGGTACAAACATTGGATTTTCAGTCTTTGCCCAGTTTGCCAGTCATGTATTATAGTGAGGGTCTTCAGACTGATATGTGGATTCACTGAGCAATGCTCATTGAGTCCTTTGGTCTCTTTCCCTAACTATTTATCCATGCAGCACTAGAAAAGAATTTCTAAAGGAGCAATGGCCTGGAGCTTTCAGGTGCTATACAGCTGACTTCAGAAACTGATCTCTCAACCGGAAAAGGGAAGAAAAAACTGTATAGCTCAAAGATATACTCCACACCATCCCATGTTTTACTGTCAGTGTGAGGAAAATTCAGACCTGTAATTCTTCACTGGTGTGCAACAGTGGAGGCTGTAGTGTAAATAGGAGGGCTTGTTTGTATTTCAGTTTAGTGCACGATAAACTGGGATGTGAATCTATAGCACACCAGTCTGCTGCACACTAAGGGACCATCTGCATGCTGCTGCCATGCACTAGAACAGTGGTTCTCAGACAGGGGTACGTGTACCCCTGGGGGTACTGGGAGGTCTTCCAGGGGGTACATCAACTCATTTAGATATTTGCCTAGTTTTACAACAGGCTACATAAAAAGCACCAACAAAGTCAGTACAAACTTAAATTTCATAGACAATGATTTGTTAATACTGCTCTGTATACTATACACTGTAAGTACAATATTTATATTCCAATTGATTTGTTTTATAATTATATGGTAAAAATGAGACAGTAAGCAGTTTTTCAGTAATAGTTTGCTGTGACACTTTTGTATTTTTATGTCTGATTTTGTAAGTATTTAAGTGAGGTGAAACTTGGGGGTACACAAGACAAATCAGATTCTTGAAAGGGGTACAGTAGTCTGGAAAAGCTGAGAGCCACTGCAGTAGAAGTTTCAGACAGCAGTAGATCAGAGCACACTATGGAATTTAGGGGGGAGGGATAGCTCAGTGATTTGAGCATTGGCCTGCTAAACCCAGCGTTGTGAGTTCTATCCTTGAGGGGGATCTCAGGCAAAATCAGTACTTGGTCGTGCTAGTGAAGTCAGGGGACTGGACTCAATGATCTTTCAGGGTCCCTTCCAGTTCTATGAGATAGGTATATCTCCATATATTAGTGTGTGACAGCAGTGTCCACTTGGCCCAGCTACTGCACACCAGCTGCTGTGCTATAGACTTACATCCCAGCTTGCTGTGCATTAAATCACCATATAGACAATCAGAGCAGAGTTAGATGACAGTGTTGAAAGAGCTGGAACTCTGTCTAAACTGTAACTTCCACTGGTGAAGGTAATATCCTAGTGTAGACAAGACCTATTGATTTGATTGTACTGTGGAGGATTGTGCCTTTGGAAGATATGAGGTTCCTACACTTCTGACAAGTTGAGTCATTTTATTAAAAAAACAAACAAAAAACACCCCAAAACATCAAACCTTCCAAATAATATTGTATCACATATATTGTATCAGCCACAGTATATTTGTCCTAACTTGATTTATTGGCATTCTTAAAGAGCGAGTTTATGCAAGGCATGCATTTGGAACATTAGTTTCCTGTTAGGTTCTTGTAAGGCACTAGTTCCTGTGAAATAGAGGCCCAGTGGTGGTTCACTACTCTGTGTCAGCAACTCTCGTCAGATTTGACATACTCACTACATTTCACACTTTTGGTGTTGTGATATTTATTTAAGGTGATGTCTAATATATTATTTGAAATCTAATAACACACTGTGTAATGTTTGTAACAACGCTGCAAGTGAAATTATGGGTACTGTCTGATATTACACCTTGGAGACTGTTAACAGGCAAAGGAGACAAATTTTTTTTTCTATATGGGGTGGGGAGAGAAAATGTGGGAGATGCTCTGTCCAGGAAAGATGGTTCTGACCTGCTTCCTCTGAGTCAGCCTGTGGCTAACCCTCCCGCAGTTTTGTAAGGGGGGAGGTGTGACCCTATGAGAACCTCAATGCCAGGTGGCAAGGGATTCCCTGGTATTCAGCAGTGAGTTTCAGCTGACCTGACCAGCCCAGCATACTCCAACTCACTGTTTGTTTATAAAATGGGTTCTGTTAAGTATCATATGTGAACTGGTGACAAAGATCATTGTGAACACTACATGAGGAATTATGGATACTCAGTAATATTATGTTTTAAAGTCTGACCAAACAAAGGGAAGGAAACAGTTTTTTCCCCAGACGGGAGAGAAGGCAGCTATCTGTCTTCTATGTAAATTAAGAATGGTGGAATCAAAACAGTGGGCACACCATTTACATAGGGGGATGGGAAGAACAGGATGAGATCTTCATGCTTCTTGGAACAGGGTCAATGAATTTTGAGACAGATAAGCAGAGACAGAAAGCCATTTTGGCATCTTCCACCTAGGAAGACAAGGGAAACCACCACCTTGTACTTTTGTGGAAGTTCCTGACCAAGAGAGAGCCCTGGCTGGAAGGAGGAAAGATTGGTAAGAAATCTACCTGGAACAAAGGCTGTAGCTTGTTGAGTTAGATCTTAGTCACTAGAGAGTGTGTTTTACTTTCATTTACTTGTACTTGAACTCACATAAAACCACTTTTGAGTAAATAAACTTGTTTTACTTTTAATCTTAAACTATTCCAGTGCTGTGTTTGAATTGGTGATTGTTGATGCCAGTTAAAATAATAAGCAGTGCTTTTGTCTCTTTAAAGGGACAACAAATCTTTTTACTTCTGTGTGTTCCAGGAGAGGACTGGACACTTCGGGGTTGATGGTTTTGGGGAAAATCAGGACTGGGGGTGTGTTGGGGGTCACCTTGCAAGTAGTAACCAAGGCTGGTGCAGACCAGGGTAGGGCTGTTGTGTTGTAGGCGGGCTGCTGGGCTCGGGCTGCACAGCACACAGCCCTCAAGGAACTGCATGCTTGTCTGCTAGCTGTTGGTATCTGGGCAGTGAGCTACAGCAACAGAGCACATAAGGCATCTAGGGTTACAGGGCAGGTGCTGACACAATCTTTCGCTGGTATGAGTTGAACCCCAAATGGTCACAGTTTTTCATTCTGTCTTCTAAGGAAATTTCCTGGTATGAAGGATAAAATTGCAACACTCAAAATGGTGGTACATGTTGAATAGAGGCGGTGAATCTTATATAATCCTGTCCTACTATCCTTCACGTTAGAAATCTAGCAGCATTCTGTTAAGTTATCACATTACAGGGAAACTGTTAGCGCAAAATATAAATTTGTAAAATTCAAAACTTTTTTATAAAACCTAAAAGCTACAGAAGTGTTTCCAAGGAATTAAAAAAAAAATTGTAAGGGAAAAGTTGTCTTTGAACTAACATAGCCTGTTAGTTCAAACATTGAAGCACTGAGGATTTGAAAGTGAAATTGATTATAAATTCCATTGTCCAAGCTGAGAGGAATGCAAAATGTGTAAAGCAAGCATATAAATAGTGGAAAATAAACTGAACTTCTAAAATTTTCTTACTAGCATCACCTTAAATTATTAAACTGAAAAAAGAATTGTTTTCAATATTAACTTTGTTTAGTGAATCCCCTTTTAGTCCTATTATCAACATTGTATTAGAACCACTTCTTGGGTTATTTCTGTTAGTTACTGATTTAGCCATGATTTTCATCAGGTTCCTTTCTTCCAGTAGCTCATTTAGCCTTCAGCAGCTCTTTTCTTTCTAATGTAGTGCTCATGTTCTCAGACCTTGGAGGAATCCTACATTTCTCTTTCAGGTCTGGAAGAGGACGAAAGTTAAGTGGAGACCAAATAACTTTGCCAACTACAGTGGATTATTCATCTGTTCCTAAACAGGTAATGTCTCTAAAGGGCTGGGTGATGTGGAGTAAAACAGCAATTCTACTAACCCTGTTGAACCAGTAAAATATGTTATAATCTTTCACTTGCACGTCAAATGCTAAAGTGATGTTGTTCAATTGTATTCAGTCTGAAGTAGAAGATTGGACTTCATGGGATGAAGAAGCACCAACCAGTGTGAAGATTGAAGGTGGTAATGGGAACGTGGCCACACAACAGAATGCTTCAGATCAACTGGAGCCCGATTATTTTAAGGACATGACACCAACTATAAGGAAAACACAGAAAGTAGGTTTCAGTCATGCAAATACGCTTATTAAATCAATTTATGAAATTTGAAATAATTTGTAGGTCAATTATAAATAGTAGGGCTTTCAGGCAAAAATTCAGCGGCCCCATTTCTGGTATCTAATTTGGATACCCTAACTGATATGTCTGGGGACTTAGATTACTCCTGGGGGAATTCTGCGCCAAAACGTTTAAAATTCCGTGTACGGTATTTTAAAATTCTGCAAGTTTTATTTGTCAAAATAACACTCTATAATCATGCCAGTTTCAATTATTTTAGTAATTTATTTCAAAATTCCTGTCAGCAAGTTCGTCTGTAACAATACGCACTCACTCACTCTCTCCCTCCCTCTCCCTCCCTCCCCCCCCCCCAGGAGTAGTAAGTTATAGAAACTCAGTTCCTGTTTCTCTGCCCCTTCTCTTCCTCCCCCCACCCCCCCAAGTCCAGACTGGGGGTCAGACACTCATACCCCCTCCCTCTCAGAGCCCAGCTATGGGCCCCTTCCAACCCAGACATTCACACGTCCTCTCCCCCATAGTCCAGCTACACCCCCCCATCCCAGACACTCACACTCCCTCCTCTCCTAGAGCAGAGACACAACCCAGATACTCACCCTCCCACACACATCCTTCCAGAGCCCAGCTGTGGGGGGTCTCCTGGCCCAGACAGTCTCACCCTATACCCCACCGAGAGATCAGCTGCAGGGCCTCCACCCCCAGCCCAGACACTCACACCCCCTACACTCCTAGAGCTCAGGGATCAAGAGGGAGAAACAGTCTGATGCTGGGTCCTGGACTTGCATGGCATTTCCCACATGCCGCTGCCTTCTCTTCAGGGTGTGCTGAAAACTGCAGCTGCTGGGAACCCTCCAGTTCCCTTCCCCCTCCCCCCCCACCTTTTGTCTTCTGTTTGTAAGCTGGGCTCTGCCAGGTACAGTGGTCCCTAGTGGCAGCCAACATCTCTGCAGCCCATTTCTGCACCATTAATTTCTGTAAAATTCTGCATTGCGCAGTGGTGCAGAATTACCCCCAGAGTATTAGATATCTATTTGGATTGGGCTTCTCTCCATCAGTTTTATTCTGCTATCTGATGTGGAACTGAGAAGGGATAGGAAGATATGGGCTAATCTTGATTTTGTCAAAGAACGTGGGGTGGGAGGGAAAACTTATTCCATCAAGGAAATCCAGGTGGGTATGTCCTACTGGTTTTTAAATTCAAGCAGTGACTTGAAAGTCCCTTCATCAGAGTATATTCTGGGAATCATGGGTGGCGTGGAGTGATACTGAAATCAAATTTTGAAATACATTTTTCAGTACTGGGTATCAAGAGATTTGTGCACAAATATTTTAATTAATGAGAGATTTGTGTCTGTGTTGAAAATATACAGTTCCAGACATGCCTGTCTAATACAGAAGTTGTATTATAAATAAGGCTGTCGATTAATTGAAATTTATTAAATATTTTGGATGTTTTTCTACATTTTTCAAATATATTGATTTCACTTACAACACAGAATACAAAGTGTACAGTGCTTACTTTATATTATTTTTATTACAATTATTCATACTATAAAAATTATAAAAGAAATAGTATTTTTCAATGTATCTCATACAAGTACCAAAGCAATCTCTTTATCATGAAAGCACAACTTACAAATGTAGATTTGTGTGTGGGCGGGGAGGGTTGTTATATAACTGCACTCAAAAACAAAGCAATGTAGAACTTTAGAGCCTTCAAGTCTACTCAGTCCTAATTCTTGTGCAGCCAATTGCTAAGAGAAAAAAGTTTGTTTACGTTTACGGGAGATAATGCTGCCTGCTTCTTATTTGTAATGTCACCTGAAAGTGAGAACAGACGTTTGCATGGCATTTTTGTAGCTGGCATTGCAAGGTATGTAAGTGCCAGACATGCTAAAGATTCATATGCCCCTTCATGCTTCAGCCACCATTCCAGAGGACATGCTCTATGCTGATGATGCTCGTTTTAAAAAAAAAACAACAATGCGCTAATTAAATTTGTGACTGAAATCTTTGGGGAATAACTATATGTCTGCTGCTCTGTGTTTTACCCAACTTCTGCCATATATTTCGTGTTAAAGCAGTCTCACATGATGACCCAGCATGTTGTTCATTTTAAGAACACTTTCACTGCAGATTTGACAAAACGGGAAGAAGGTACCAATGTGAGATTTCCAAAGATAGCCACAGCACTCAACCCAAGATTTAAGAATCTGAAGTGCCTTCCTAAAT
Organism: Mauremys mutica; assembly: GCF_020497125.1. Classification (NCBI taxonomy): domain Eukaryota; kingdom Metazoa; phylum Chordata; order Testudines; family Geoemydidae; genus Mauremys; species Mauremys mutica. The sequence continues at coordinate 34,247,328 of NC_059073.1, read as the reverse complement.
CTAAGAGGGACGGGGTGTGGAACATGCTTTCAGAAGTCTTAAAAGAGTAACACTCCTATGTGGAAACTACAGAACCCTAACCACCGAAAAAGAAAATCAACCTTCTGCTGGTGACATCTGACTCAGATGATGAAAAAGAACATGCGTTGGTCTGCACAGCTCTGGATCGTTATAGAGCAGAACCCATCATCAGCATGGACACGTCCTCTGGAATGGTGGCCAAAGCATGAAGGGACATACAAATCTTTAGAATGGCATATAAATGTCTTGCAACGCCGGCTACAACAGTGTTATGCAAACGCCTATTCTCACTTTCAGGTGACGTAGACAAGAAGCAGGCAGTATTATCTCCTGCAAATGTAAACAAACTTGTCTGAGCGATTGGCTGAACAAGCAGTAGGACTGAGTGGACTTTTGGCTCTAAAGTTTTACATTGTTTTATTTTTGAATTCAGTTATTTTTGTAACTTTCTTGATAAAGAGATTGCACTGCAGTACTTGTATTAAGTGAATTGAAAAATACGATTTATTTTATTTTTACAGTGCAAATATTTATAATAAAAAATAAATATAAAGTGAGCACTATATACTTTCTGTTCTGTGTTTGTAATTGAAATCAATATATGTGGAAAACATCCAAAAATATTTATATAAATAGTATTCTGGTTTATTTAATAGCGCAATTAATCACGATTACTTTTTTTAATTGCTTGACAACTCTAATTATAAACTATAAAGAGGCTGCACTGCTATTTTGAGTAATTAGTCGTCTTTGTAAATATTCTGTTCTGCCCCAGTGTTTAGGTTTGTTACCTAATATGATAAAACTGCATATCAAAATCATACAAGCTTGGCTGGGCCTTTCTTACTTTCATAGAATCATAGAATATCAGGGTTGGAAGGGACCTCAGGAGGTCATCTAGACCAACCCCCTGCTCAAAGCAGGACCAATTCCCAACTAAATCATCCCAGCCAGGGCTTTGTCAAGCCTGACCATAAAAACCTCTAAGGAAGGAGATTCCACCACCTCCCTAGGTAACCCATTCCAGTGCTTCACCACCCTCCTAGTGCAAAAGTTTTTCCTAATATTCAACCTAAACCTCCCCCCACTGCAACTTGAGACCATTACTCCTTGTTCTGTCATCAGGTACCACTGAGAACAGTCTAGATCCATCCTCTTTGGAACCCCCTTTCAGGTAGCTGAAAGCAGCTATCAAATCCCCCCTCATTCTTCTCTTCTGCAGACTAAACAATCCCAGTTCCCTCAGCCTCTCCTCATAAGTCATGTGCTCCAGTCCCCTAATCATTTTTGTTGCCCTCCGCTGGACTCTTTCCAATAATTCCACATCCTTCTTGTAGTGTGGGGCCCAAAACTGGTCACAGTACTCCAGATGAGGCCTCACCAATGTCAAATAGAGGGGAATGATCACATCCCTTGATCTGCTGGCAATGTCCCTACTTATAAAGCCCAAAATGCCGTTAGCCTTCTTGGCAACAAGGGCACACTGTTGACTCATATCCAGCTTCTCGTCCACTGTAACCCCTAGGTCCTTTTCTGCAGAACTTCTTCCTAGCCATTCGGTCCCTAGTTTCTAACAGTGAATGGGATTCTTCCGTCCGAAGTGCAGGACTCTGCACTTGTCCTTGTTGAACCTCATCAGGTTTCTTTTGGCCCAGTCCTCTAATTTGTCTAGGTCCTTCTGTATCCTATCCCTACCCTCCAGCATATCTACCACTCCTCCAACTTTAGTGTCATCTGCAAACTTGCTGAGAGTGCAGTCCACACCATCCTCCAGATCATTAATGAAGATATTGAACAAAACCGGCCCCAGGACCGATCCTTGGGGCACTCCACTTGAAACGGGCTGCCAACTAGACATGGAGCCGTTGGTCACTACCCGTTGAGCCCGATGATCTAGCCAGCTTTCTATCCACCTTATAGTCCAATCATCAAACATTTGACTAGATCCACATCGGTCTCCTGGATAAAAACGGAGGTGTTTCAGTTGAAGAACTGCACAAAACTGCACTTGACAATACTGTCAATACATTCTCTAAGGGTATGTCTACATTCGACCTGGAAGAAAACAGAAGTGTAGCTGTGGCAGCACAAGCAGAGTAAGGAGCTAGATCCCCCTAGTATGATCCCTCCAGGACACTAAGTACCTACTCATGGCTGCTATTCCCTCACACTGCTCATGGTGCTGCTTCTACACTTCTATTTTTAGCACGCTAGCTTGATCAGAGTTAACATAGATATGTCTCCTCCAGCTGGAAATTACACCAGCTTGAATGTAGACATACCCAAAGTTCTGTTGTTTTAGTTTGCTTTCTTCTGCAAATGGTGACGTGTCTTCTGGGCAGTACTTGGGGAACTCCCCATATCTTGATAGGCCTTTCCTGACACATCCTTGAGAAACGTGAAAAGAGGAGTACATGCTTTTTGTTCCTAGCTCTGTTTATTTGGTGATTGTATTTAATAGCTTGGCTTGAATCTGTTTAACTTGCCTCTTTTTTTCCTTTTCCTTAACATCTCTGGGGTATTTGGGTCCCATTGCTTTGTGCTGGTGACAGCTGGAGCACAGAAAGATTTTAACTTGGTAATTCTGTCTTTTCTCTGTCCCTGGGTCTAGCAGTACCAGGAAATGAGTCTGTGGTTGGTTGGTTGGTCCATATTTGTAGTTACATGTAGTGTTGTTAAATGCATACTTTGGTTTCAGTGTGGAAATCCTTCAGCTGGTGAAGCAGAGGTGCATACTCAAAAGTTGAGATTCTTATTGTTTGTGGAATGACCACCATGGATTGTCAGCAGGTATGAACTTTGAACCTCCAGCCCAAAAGCACAGACCTCTATCATTTGTGCTAAAGGAGTCACTTGGCTGGTGGAGACTTGTGATTTGGTACTGAATTTCCCAGGTTCAGGCCCTGCTGATGAATCATGGTGGTTTTATTACAAAGTGGTGGCCTGTATTGGGATTTGAATTTCTGTGGATTTCAGATGCTAGAAACAGAATATGTGTAGGCTCTTAACTTGTATGAGGGTAAGCCACTAAAAAGGCACATGATCTCTTAGTCAAACCCCGTTGCCAACTCTGTCTGCATATCTATTCAAGGGACACCATCGTAGGACCCAACCACATCAGCCACACCATTAAGGGCTCATTCACTTGCACATCTACCAATGTGATATATGCCATCATTTGCTAGCAATGCCCTTCTGCCATGTACCTTGGCCAAACCAAAAAGTCTCTACGCAAAAGAATAAGTGAACACAAATCAGACATCAAGAATTGTAACATTCAAAAACCAGTAGGAGAGCACTTCAGTCTTCCTGGACACTCAATAACAGACTTAAAAGTCACCATTCTTCAACAAAAAACCTTCAAAAATAAACTTCAACGAGAAACTGCAGAACTGGAATTAATTTGCAAACTCGACACCATCAAATTAGGCCTGAAAAAAGACTGGGATGGCTGGGTCACTATAAAAAATAATAATAATTTTTCCTCTGTTGAGATTCACCCCTTCTTGTCAACTGTTGGGAATGGGCCACATACAGCCTAATTGAATTGACCTCCTTAGCACTGACGCCCCCACACACACTTGGTAAGGCAACTCCCATCTTTTCATGTGCTGTATATTTACACCTGCTTACTGTATTTTCCACTCCATGCATCTGATGAAGTGGGTTATGTCCCACAAAAGCTTATGCCCAAATAAATTTTAGTCTCTAAGGTGCCACAAGGACTCCTCGTTGTTTTTAGTCACCGTGTTACATTTACTGACTTGCCTTTCAAGAAGAAGAAACTTCTATGTGTGTCTATCTGTACTGCTAAAAGTGGAACACACAAAGAAATTACCAGGCATTGGAAAAAAAATAAATAAAAGAAGGACACTAAATTATTTAAAGGGATGTTTTGTGGCATTTTGTCTATTACACTACACCTATATATTTTATTATAGCACTGAAAAAAGAGTATTGTGCTCTTATTAGCTCTCAATGGTAGTCTAAAACTCTGACTTCCTCTCTCTTCTTCTTTCCCCCTTTTCAATGTTGTCTTTCAGATTGTTATTAAAAAAAGAGAACCTTTAAATTTTGGGATCCCAGATGGAAATGCAGGATTTTCTAGTAGATTAGCAGCTACACAAGATATTCCTTTTATTCACCAGTCTGTAAGTATGCTATGTGTTTCGATTCTTATTTATATGGCCGTGTGTCTGCTCTTCAGTAGAGAGAAAGGTCTGGCGGGGGTAGGAGGGATATTAAGTATCTATAAAGTACCTGAATTGTTGATAAAGAATAAGAGCTATTTGAGCAGGCGATGCTGAATTGGAATTGGTGAATTAGTTGAATTAGTACTGTCTGCCTGGTGTCTGCCTAGCTCTTGAAAAGAGGAGATGAGCAGAAAGGAATGCAAGTCAGCCTGCTGGAAATTAGTCTGAGATACATCCTGACTATTACCATATCTCCTAAACCAGAGCGCTCTAGGCTTTTTGGAGAATACATGTGAATCCCACAGTGAAAGGGCAGGGGAACAATTTGCACTGATCTTCATGCACTTATGCTGGCCATGTTTGCCTTGATAACAGAGGTGTACTAGGACAAGAAATGTGGGGTATAACACCATATGTAAAATGAGGTAATACTTGCCTAACTCAGAGTGTAGGTAGGATTAACTTGTTTGCAAAGTACTCTGAAGATATAAGGTGCTCTATAAATGAGTGATACCTTTTTAGAATGGTTGAATAGGTTTTTTTATAAATATTTAAATTTATTTCTTGCATAACTTCTGCTTCTAATAACCTGTGTCACTGAATTGTAAAAGTACACACGGATAACATACATTTGGTAGGGTTTCTGACGCTAGAAACTTTTGAGTTCTAATTTCAGTCTGTGTGAAAACTGTTGTTAACTTGAAAAGGTAAAAGAGAAGTGGTGAAAGCATCAAGGTTCTTGTTATATCTATTGAGGAACAATAAGAAAGTCATAGAAACTGTCTCAGCGTAGAGAGGAAGGGGAAAAGAGGGTATCAGTCATGAGGAATGAGGGTCTGGTGGAAGGGCACTAGCCTGGAACTCAGGAGATGTGAGTTCAGTTCCCTGCATTGCCACAGACTTCCTGTGTGACCTTCAACAGGTCACTTAGGCTACGTCTACACTAGGAGTATTTTATCAGTAGAGGAATACTACTATACTTGCAAAGCACTCCTGGCGTGGACACAGCTGTACCAGCAAAGTTGTACTGTGCACCAGTAGAGTAAAACCAGCCCCACAAAGGGTAAAACAAGCAATAATAGTAAAAGTGCAGTTTTGCTGATATAACTGCATATACACTAGGGGCTTATTCAGGGATCACATTGCTTCCCGTTACCTTAATTGAGGCCATATGAGTACCTAAGATAGATAATGATTGATACTTCCCCCACTTTCCAATCTATAGTATGTGGATGAGTAGCAGTGGGTGGGGACTTTGCTAGAATCTAGAAAATTCTGGAATCTAGGCAGATGTTTTAGTACCTCTTTCTAAAGAAAGCAGGCTAGCTCCATCAGTATTTGTCTTCATTGCGATCAAATCAGTAGCTGTTTCTCACTTCTTCAGTGTGGTTTGTTAGGGGGTTTTGATTTTGGGGTGCGTTTTTTTTTTTTTTTTTTAGTTGGGGGATGGTTGGGAAACTCAAAACAATCCTGGCTGGTACTAGGAGAAGATCTTTCCATATTGTCATAAAGCAGATTTATAAAACCCTTAACACTAAATAGCCTTGCTTTCTGAGTTTCAACATAGTTTTATCTGGAAATATGGTGGGGAGATGGTTTGCGTACGTCTATTATATTCTTGGTCTTTTGTTTTCAGCCTGAATTGGGAGACTTGGATACCTGGCAGGAAAATACTAATGCCTGGGAAGAAGAGGAAGATGCTGCCTGGCAGGCAGAAGAAGTTCTTAGGTAATTTAAACAATTCTGTATCTGACCAGGCTCGAGCAATTTTTAGCACAATCATATTTTAGCCAATTTAGCAATCCTACTTTATTTGCGGAACATGCATTACATAGGATTTCACTCTCTCCCCCTTCCGTGCCCCCCCCCCCATCTTCAATATATACAAATTTTATACCATACGCTTTTCTTCCATTAAGACTTTATTCACACATGCCAAGAATTTGGCATGTTAAACACTTGTTTATATAATAAGAATAATGGGATTTTATATAGCAAGGAGCAGTTTTAATTACTTTACATTCTAGAAATAATAAAGATAAAGTGTACTCTGCACAGTGCTACATTAAAACTAAAAAAAAATTTGAGTCACTAGAGTATACAAATAGTAAAATCACAATTAGAAACCTTGATGTACCAATAGCATCTTTCAACTTGATGATTCCTGAAGCACTTACGGAATACAGACATAGCAGTGTGCTGTTAAATTCAAAGATGGGAAATGTTGGACAACAGTTTAGGACAGTATGTGAGGAATCAGTGGTGGTTTTTATTTTGTTTGTTTGTTTTTTTTAGTTGAAAATTCAGCGTAAATATTAAGTACATAAATTCTTGAATCCACACTGACTCAACCATATTCTTACTAGTTTAGTTAAAATAACAAATAGGACTTTCTGTAAACATCACTAGTTTACTACACAGTGTCAGTATTAATATTTTATTAAAATTTCTGAACACTTATTAAAATCAGAGGGGAGAAGGGACACTGTGACAGCTCTGGAATGGCAAGGCATATAGTACAATATACACAATTTTAGGATATTTATATCCTTTTGCAGTCTTGTGATGAAGGCTGTCCGTGCGCAATCATGCTCAAAGACTGTTCTGTTTAAATTCTTGTACTGTGTTCATCACCACAGTATTTGTTTTTGGAACGCTTTTTTTCATGTGTTTAACAACTGAGAGAATGGGTTAAGCACATTATTTTTGAACAATACCAGTTTCAGATTTTGGAAATTACATTTTGTCCATATTGAATTATGATAAAATAATTTCAGCACTCCCCTAGTCTGGCAATTTAATTGTTGTGCAGTATAATATAAATAAATGTAAAAATACAGCTTGAATACATTATTATAGCTGCACAGTTCATATCATAGTCAGGAATGTAAAGGTTTCCATTGGCAGTGTTAACTTGGCTCTGTTTTCTGTCTTTCTGTTTTATCCTCCTGCATTTTATACCATAAGCAAGAATACTAAGCTACACATTTTAACTGGAAAAGATTGACGAGAACATTGTCTGTACATGTAGCGTGGCTGAGTTAACATTGCTGTTGATACTTTATATTTCCTGACTTAATTTTTAATTGGGGAAACTTCTCAGTGCACTGACGTGTTTTCCTTTGTTTTAAAAAAGAAAAATGGAGAAAGGCAAAAGCTAACTATCCCAGTTAGGCTGAATGTCACACCTTCTGCTTGGTGGAGGGCAGAGAATCCACCTCTCTGACTGCAGCAGCTATTGAGACAGTTTTTGCTAGGCTCTCATAACAGGGCAGCAGCACATCTGTTTACGTTGTAACAAACGTATTGTCATTCACTGTGCTCAGTTTCCATGGGTGCAGTAGAGAGGGGGAGCTGCAAAGAAACCAGTTGCAATTCCTTAATTCTGGGGTAGGGTGTATGCAGTCCCTGTCTTAAGAGCTGCTGTGGAGTATATCATATTAGCTGGCCCTATGGTCTCAAAACGGGCTTTTCTTCAGCCAGAGGTTGCCAAACTGCAGTGCACTCCAGCCATGCTCCAATAATTCCCTGCCTGGGTGCTAAGGACTGCAGAGGGGTGATGTAGGAGCTAGGGAGCTAAGCCAACTAAGAGGATCTGGCTGCCTGCTGGTTCATTTGCACTGCAAGATTGGGGTAGTGGGTCAGGAAACTGCTCAGAATCTTGCATACATTTCATACGTTTGTCCTAGTGTCTCATTTACATTGCGGTGCTGTTTCTGGAAGGAGAATATCATCTTCCCTGAGTCAGGCAAAAAGATCAAAATGTCCTTCCAAAATCTTATAGATTGAAAGTACTTTCATGCACTAATAGGTGGATTTCTGTGTGTTGTATGTATATACAGTACATGCAGAACAATTATACTGCTGAATGTTGACTTGTATTAGAGATTTTTAACATTTTATTTTCATCCTTTGTCTCAACATGCATGTCAAAATCTTTCCTGTCCTCCCATACTAGTCTCTGGGTCTTCTTCCATGCAGTCCTCTGGCCGATATGGTCCTTTGTGCTTCTGCCCCTCCTCCTTCAAGTCACTTCTGAATATGCACTTTTCTCCAAAATCCTGCACACTGTAATCCTCCCCTCTGGACTGGGTTAATTTGCAAGGGATTAATAAGAGGGAATGCTGGAATTCACCAGAGGTTTGCTCTGCTTTCACTGTCTGGTCATTCTTTCTGCTTTTGTTGAGTCTCTCTTGCCTGACTTCATCTATGCGTTGCCCAGATTAAGTTGTAAGCTCTTTGTGGCAGAGGCCTTGACTTCATCTCCATCTGTAAAGTGCCTAGGCCAACTTCGGTGCCTGTTCTTAGGCACTGAGCTCCAAATCTGACTGCTAGATAAATGACTCCTCTCTACTGTCCTCCCTCCAGTCCCCATTGAAGTCAGTGGCAGCGGGTGCCCAGAAACTTGAGTTGTTTTTATTATCTATATTTTGGTTTAGGTGCCTAACTATGGGCATCCAGATTTGGTTCTGGCAGGTTGTGGGCACTGTATTCATGAGAAAAGGAACAAACTTAGCCTCGAACAGATTCTGTTTCTTCTTTAACCTTTTCATAGATTTCAAGGCCAGAAGGGACCACTGTGATCGTATAGTCTGACCTCATATATAACACAGGCCATAGAACTGCCCCAAAATAATTCTTAGACACGTCTTTTAGAAAAAACATCCAATCTTGATTCAAAAATTGTCAGTGAAGGAGAATCCCTCATGACCATTGGTAAGTTGCTCCAATGATTAATTATTCTCAGTATTAAAAACTTCTTATTTCCAATCTAAAATTGTCTAGCTTCAACTTCCGGACATTGGGTCGTGTTCTACTTTTCTCTGGTAAATTGAAGAGCCAGTCATTAAATATTTTTTCCCTACCTACCATATCTAGTTTTATACTAGTTTGATCATTCACCACCATTTAAGCTCTTTTGGTAGAGAATATTTAAAATTCTAGATAGTGACCTGTAAACTTGAAACAGCAGCAAAAAGTTGTATCTTACTACAGCAAAGTCAGTTGATATAGCTATAATATCACAGGAGATATAACGGCGACAATAATTCACCATTGATGTGTGCATCTTTGTGAGAGCTCCTTTTCGTCATGCATGTTATTGCATGTGTGGTGTCTACAAAACAAAAATGGCTTGGTTTGCCAGCAGAGGGTGCAGTAAACCACCTAAGAATCTTAGTGCAGGCAGGAATTTTCTGTGTAACTTGCAGTTTAAAGAGCGAGCATATGAACTGTTGGCAGTAGTTGTGATTACTAAGCCTTTGAGTGCTGCCATTAGCTCTCGTTAGTGCTAAATATTTAGTTCCACATGACTTTGATAAATACCATTATTTTTACATGTATGAAGTATTTGCATAGGTGGTATCGTCACACGCAGCCTTTCGTTTTCCCTCTCTCTCCCACCAAAATCACTGCGCCAGAATTTCCTTTTGGTGGGTTAGTAGTAGGCTGTTGCTGTGAAACACAGAGCAGCATGTCTGCTATTCAGGATGCTAGGATGAGGGAAAGCTGCAGATTTTAAAATAAAGATCCTTGATGCAGGCTGTTGGCACTCCCTTGGGATTTAGAGTACTAGTCTACAAGACTGATGGTGAATAGCTCCACAGCGTCTCTTGACATCATATCTGTTGTTCAGCTGATCTAAGTTAGTTTGCCTAATAGTTGTTAGTAATCCTCCTGAGGCTTAAACCCATTAGTTGTTCTGCCTCAGTGACTGGAAGTAATGGATTCCTGTCGTCTTTACAACCATCTTTTACACATATGCAGATAATGTTCCTCAAAGAAGCACATGTTCATCTCTATTCTCTTGATTCCTAAGCTGGCCCATGTAGGACAGAAGAGCTGCCTTCATGTTTGTGATATTCCTACATCTAGGCACAAGGAATGCAGGCTGTACCTACAGTATGGGGAACTGCCTCAAGGAAAGCAGAGACTCTGAAAATGATTTAGGGGTTATAATGGACAAGCAAGTCAGCACAAGCTCCCTAGTGTGATGCTGTGCCCCAAAGGATTAATGTGCTCCTTGGGTGTATATATGGGAGTAAGAGTAAGGAGGTGATTTTACCTCCATATGAGACATTGGTGAGAGTGATGCTGGAATACTGAAAACAGTTCTGGTGTCCATTTTTAAAAGGATGTTGAAAAATTGGAAAGGATGCAGAAGAGAGAGACAAAAAGTAATTTGAAGATTGGAGAAAATGCCTTACAGTGAGTGACGTAAAGAGCTTGATTTGTTAAGTTTATCGAAAAGAAGATTGAGAGGTGACCTTATTGCTGTATATAAGAACACGAGACCGGTCATACTGGGGCAGACCAATGGTCCATGTAGCCCAGTATCCTGTCTTCTGACAGTGGCCAATGCCAAGTGCTTCAGAGGGAATGAACAGAACACGTAATCATCAAGTGATCCATCCCCTGTCACCCATTTCCAGCTTCTGGCAAACAAAGGTTAGGGACACTTCAGAGGGACACTACAAGAACATTCCCGGGGAGAAATACCAGGTACTAATGGGCTCTTTAGTCTGGCAGAGAAAGGCACAACAAGAACCAATGGCTGGAAGCTGGAGCCAGATCAATTCAAATTAGAAATGATGTACACATTTTTAACAGTGAGAGTGATTTAACTATTAGAACAAACCGCGGGAAGGGGTACATTCTCCATCTCCTGATGTTTTCAGATCAAGACTGCCTGCCTTTCTGGAAGTTACGCTTTAGCCAAACACATGTTATTGGACCCTACAAGGGTAACTGGGTAAAATGTAATGGTCTGTGTTATACAGGTCAGATTAGATGATCTAGTCTTCTCTCAACTTTCTCTCTGATTCTGCCTATACAATTAATATAACATTGGACTTCTGTGAGTATGCATTCTTTATTTAAATGGATTAATTTATTATTCACTAAAAACCTCACATCCTCCCCACTGCCTAACCCTTACTCCCCCATTCTAATTATTCTTTCCAACATGAACTGCTCTGCTATCACTGAATCTCATTTTTTGATATTACCCTATCTTCCAGTTCATCAAAACTCTCATGTTTTAATACTAGCCTTCAGAAAACGTGCAAGAGAGCTGGCAGATTTATTGTGTACATATTAAGTAGCCTATTCCATGCCACCATCATTAACAAAAGCATGGAATAATACTGGATCCAGGATACTCCATACATCTTTATCTGTTATTGCTTATCAAATACAGAAGATGGCGTCAGTCCCTCACTGGAGTATGGATTCAGTCACTGTTACTGTGCCACTCACCTCCCACTCCTGGGAAAATGTAACCAGAGGGGAAAATAAAATGAACAAATTCTATCTTGTAATTTTCTAGAGAAACATGATTTTTGTGTGCTCATGGCAACCAGAGAGCTGACCCTTTGAACAAATCCTTCAGACAGTGATGGCCTGGGCTCTGAAAGCGATAGCAGGAAGCCGCTGCCTCAGGGATAGACAGTGTGGAATAGGTTGATGTTTATTTTGCTTTTTAATTTCTATCCCAGTGGCAACCTGATACAGAGGCCATACTACTTTAAATTAAATATGGGCTGAGCAGTGATGTTCTAATCCAGAGTTTGAGGGTTCTCAGGTCTGGTGTTTGTGGTTTCAATCAATGTCTGTTGTTTTAATTTGACATGATAATATTTTTAAGTGAATAAGGACTTGCTCATTAATGTCAGTGGAAGCTAAGCATTCAGCGTTTGGCATAATCAAGCCCAAAATGTTTTAGAAATCTGGGGTATTGAATTATGTTCTGCTATGTGACCTAATAGCTAACTTTAAAAAAAAATTAAAATTGTAGGTAATGGTAAACATCTTAATCCCAGTGTTTAATCTAACCAATTACAATTGAGAAAAAGTAGACTCTACCGACTGTGTTCTTAATTTACAGTTTCTATAAAACTTAAAATTACACACTGATACAAAGCTTTGAGACATCAGAGCAAAAATAGTTTTCTACCATCATGGATTTGCCATGTGTATTTCCCAGTCAGTCTGTACTTGTCCTTAGACTGTCTCCATACAGAGTGAGGAGATGTGATAGCATCCAGTTGTGCATTGTAATGTGAAAATTACACCCTCAGGTACTCTACTGTGTGAGCTCGGAGTTCTGTTAACTTTCTAACTAGTTCTTTAACTCTGAAAACAAATCTAAAAAGGTAGATTAGCCCTTAGTACTCTGGCTCGTTGACCAAGATGGTTAATGCCCAGGTTTAAGGTGGAGAATAAACCCAACTGGGAGGTGCGGCAAATTTGGACACTATTGAGGAACAAGTGGTGTTGCATCAGCAGCTGGAGTTTGTCTAGGCTGCTTTCAATGTATGAGAACTTGACTGACAATAGAGAGGGTGTGGGAAGCGAGGCAGGAGTGTCTGTCTCTCTGCGTCTCAGGGAGGATGTTGAAAGGAAAACCTTTTCCAGCATTTGTATTGAGGGAATGGGCAGGCAAATGAAACTCCTGTTGGGGCACAAAAGAGAAGAGAAACTCGAAGCAAGCAAACTCTTCAGTCTAGAAACCTCAGGTCCTTATTTTGAGTGTTCTGATTCTAGACTAAGGCTGACTGACTTTTTTTAAGTAGCTTGTTTGTATAACTGTATTTACCCTAGTTAATTCCAGTTGTACCTGTGTATGGTGGATGTTTGGAGGACTGATAACTGCAGAAATGCATTTAGAAGAAAGGTCACTGCATGAGATCTAAGAAATTTCACTAGCTCTGTATACAAAGTCTTGCTTATCTTTAAAAGCATGATAGAAAACTGTACATAAAAAATGGAAAAGTAACAACAAAACCAACCAACATTTTAACAAAAGTCTTGGATGCTACATTATTTTATCCTCCCTCCCCCCCAAACTCATTCCAAATATATCTCCCTAGTGATCTTGTGGGTCTCTCACGGATGTGTAAGTGAATCAGTTACATTCTTCCTGTATCTCATGAAATTCTTCAGCTTGTTAAGATGTTCATACTGGGCCTGATCCAAAGCCCTTGAAATCGGTGGGAATCTTTCATTGAGTTCAGTAGGCTTTTTGGATCAAATCCATGAAGCAGTTTCTGCAGTGAAAAAAGTGTGTCTCTTTTAAAAGTGGGACACAAGAGCTTAGCCAGAGCGATTGATATCATACAGCTCAAGAATAAAGTACGACAATTACTGGATTCTGATACAGAGATGCCAACAGATACGATCTATAACCCTTGTCTTCACTGGGGAAAATGCAGTGTAAGAGATCTAACCGAAGCAAAGTTGGACATCAGCTTACTTAAAGTGCAGAATATTCCCTCTTTCAACTAAAGCTTAAACAATCTGAGCATGAGCAAAAAGCAGGTTAACTGATAGCTGCCTAATTAGGAGCACAGGAATAACACAGAATTCCAGGCATTGTTGCTAAAGTGGCTTGCAGGCTCAGTATACTTTAATGCTCACAGTTACCTTTTTCCTGAGGTAAGAAGTTCCGTATTTATTGAAAACATGTAAATAAGAATTGTCTAGCTTCAGCCAGTGTAAAAGGGATCTTGCACTGTTTTCTAAAGGAGTGAATCTGATGTTCTCCCTTCAAATTGCAGGCTGCAGAAGATAGCAGAAAGGGAAAAGAGAGCAGCAGAACAACAAAGGAAGAAAATGGAGAAAGAGGCACAAAGGCTAATGAAGAAAGAACAGAACAAAATTGGTGTAAAACTATCCTAACACAAGCAGTTCTAGGATGACTGTACCAGCAGGAAGGAGAATTCCAGTTTTACGACATAAAGCATCATTTCTATTGATTTAAGTATTTTTAGAACTCAACTCACTGCTTGATTTTAATGCATTCTTCAGGCCATCTTGGAAGCCAGAATTCTTCCATAAAGTATCTTGAACTATTAGTAGTTGGATCTTAAAAATAAAACACCGACCCTGCAAATCATACCTTGATGGAACAATGTTTCCTGCAATAGCCCTATCCCAGCACCCCCCTTATACAAGAACAGTGATTGCTGCAGTGACAGTCTGATGATGGGGACATAAACTCTAACAGATGGTTGAAGCTTAAAGAAAAAAGGGTGTAAATAATTCAGTGGTGGGAAATCTACTGTATTATCTATTATGCTTACCTGAAACGTGTAATTAAATAATTTTAAAGAATTCTTTGCTTCTGTGCTTAATTTCAGAAAATGCACCTTTGCTGTTCTACTCCTAATTGCTTTATTTATTTATTTATATCGGGAAAGATGCTTTAAAAATATGCTTGCATTCTCCTATGTAAGATATTGACCTATACTGAAGAGAGAATAATGCTTCTGTTTCTGTTGAGCTGATCATCATCCATACCGTTGTTTTCTTTTTTATAACAGCAGCAAACAGGCTTTCTGTGGTTGGGGACCAGCAGGGGTGGAAATGAAGTGGGTTTTATATTTTGCTGACACCATTTTCAGTAGTGTCACACTTGCAATCCAAGGAAGGAATGTACAGTAATTGTAGGCAGAAATGTCTCAAGTGGATGAGATTGGCACGGTCACATTTTAATATCAGTCTGACTTGCATACTTTTCTCAGTTTAGATTTGATGCTGCATGCTATTATGGGAGCACATTTATTTATGTAATGTTATTGGGGAAAAAGAATGATTGGTTCTTTAATCACCTTTCTGTATTGGTGAGCTGTTCAGACACTGTATCTATATCTGGTTATTTATATGATCAATGGGATATTAACCACTCTGTTCTAAGCAGATTCCAACTTGGCTAATTGTATTCAGTCTTCCTAAACATTCTCCCAATAAATCTATTGGGTGTGGGAAGATGTTTCTCCTCCTGAAAACTTTAATTCTTGCAACCAGAATGGCTACCATCTTCCAGGCCAAAGATGGCTACATTTCAGTGGTAGTGAACGTTAGATACATTCTGTACTGTACACTAGGATTTTTCTGAAAAGGTTTTGTATACAGGGTAAACTTATTACAAAACAAAAAATGTTACATATACAGCCAAAGCTAAGGCCCAGTCCTATACAACCTACTGATGGTCTCCTGAGCCACAGAAAGCAGTGTGTGGCTGGCTGCACCCCTTTCCCATATACGCAAAAAGCCAACCCCCCATTGGACAACAGCAATTTTTGCTGATAATTCTTGGACCCATTCTCTCTACTACCTCTCATCTGAGGGCCAGATAACCCACTGGATTATCTTCCAGCCTGAAACTGGAGTAAACCTCCCCTCTCCGTGTGTGTGTGTGTGCGTGCGCGCACGCACGCGCGCAATGGTTCTGTTCTGCATATAGTGCTCAGAACTGATAGGTGTCTTGTGGACACAATAAGAAGACAGGTCTTAGATGCCAAGACAGGTTAAGAATGCCCCCACTGTAGGGAAGCTCTCAACTGATGTCAAGTCAGCATACTCTGTACCTATGACAACTGCCCTCTGACCATAAGGTTGGAGTGGCAGGAAGATGGTGGGACAGGAGTGTCACTGCATTGCCTCAGATCTAGCTGGTCTTCAGTTTCTTGGGGATAGTTGTCGACTGGCATAAGTTTAGAGCAACTTTAAAGGTGACTCTAACCCACTCCTGGGACAGGGCAGGTGTGTCATGAGAATGGGGATATAGTAGCCATCTGGTGAAACTTTGTGCTGAACTGATTTTAGCACAAAAGAGAATCTAGGTCCTCATCAGTGCTTCATGTCCCTTCATAGCCGCAATGATGGAGATGCTAAGGAAATTATTCCCAGGCCAATTGTCTGGCTTTTGTGCTCACTAATGCAGAGCATACATAGTTTTGGCTTGGGCTCAGTTTGGCTGGTTTGAAGCTGTAAATGCATTTTGACTTTCAAGATGAAAACAAATGTTTGTCGGGTCTTTAGTATCATTACAACTCTGTTGAACACTTGTCACTGTTAATGCTTAACAGAGAGAATCTGATTCTCTCTGACCTATAGCAACGGAAAAACTTGTTAGAATCACTTGACGTCTTTAAAAATGATTGAACTATGTATGTGGCAGCGTGCCCTCCAAAAATGTTGGGTAGAAAGAATGGAATCTTCCCAGGCCCTGAACACGCTTTCTGGGAAACAATGTTTACTATGAATTGATTTATGCATTTGACAGAATAACAGGGGACAATAGGAAGTCTTGCTTTGCGAATGAGATTATACAAAGAAAATAAATATTCTGTATATTCTGAATCATGATATCACTTAAATTGCTGTCATTTCTAATTGACTACTTTGGAAAAAAATGTTTAAAATAGAGATTCATGCACATCCTATTTACAGTGAAGATTATGAAATATTCAATACCTCCTAACTCTTAAGGTATTGGCTTTTTATAAAATAGTTAACTACTCTGTTTGTTTTTCTCATCATTCGAAGATCAAATATAACTGGCATCCACTTGAAATATCAACAATTTATAAAATATAAATAAAGGAACCAAGATGTAGGCTACATCTTAAAGGATAATTTTGAGATGTGGACTTACAGTGCAATGGACCTAACACTGTATTATTTATATTTAAGTCTGGAGAGTCCTGTATAGTCCTTATGCAGCTGTGATTTTGCACACTCTCCGTATCTTTACCAACCCTCTTTTTTAAGGCTCCCCAGATCTGACTCTCTTCTTATGGGTTGGGCGAGAACCTTTTAGCCAACCATCACCACTCATTTAATTGAAGATGGCTAAGCCCTTAAATTACTTGGGTTTTTTTCTGTGTCCAAGAGCACAGTGTTAAACTAAGACTGCACACACTTTGTTTATAGTGCAGAAGATAAAACAAAGCTATGCATGTTCTTACCTTGGAGATGGAATTGGTATTATATGCTGCTCTAAAAAGGATAAGTCTGACTAGAGATGCCATCCAGTACTGGATGCTGGTATGAGCTTGCATGGTAAATTGGTGCATGAACTCTCCTCTTCTAGTGGTTCATTTTTGCTTTTAATCCTAACCAATAGAATCCTGCTTCTGCAGCTGTGCAAAACCCTATGGCTGCATCTGTCCTATTCATGTCGGCTACACAGCCAGCACTTGCTGGGGCTGGCTGTGCTGAATGCAAGATAAATTCAGGTAACTGAAAATGGAAGGAATATTTGTGGGAATGCTTATGAATTATAAAACACTAACTTACTGCAACTCTTCATTACTTCAGCTGGGCAGTCCCATAACTGTTGGTGTTCCTCAGGTTTCTGTAGTTCTCATCAGCTGACCCTTCCAAATATCATACCTACCTCACTACCCCCAACCTTCATATCTCTGTCCAGCCACCCATTCCAATCCATCCTGTCTCCAAAACTGAACTTTTCATCTTGATTCTCCACCTACTTTCTCTATCACCAGTGGGTATATCTACACTGCAAATAAAAAATCATGTAGCAGTGAGTTTCAGAGCCCCAGTCACCTGACCAGCACTAAAAATAGCCATGTAGCTGTTCCTGCCTGAACTGTGGGACCCAGTGAGGGTGGGGCTGAGGCTCCAGCCTGAGTAGGAACGTGCAAGCCCCAGGAGCCCCTAGTCAGCTGACCCAAGCTCTGCTGTATTTTCTGCAGTGCAGGCATACCCATTGACAACTCTACTTGTTTCTCATCTTCCACTGCATCCTTTCCTTATGTCCTGGCCTTTTGCTCTCTCTTCTCTTCGTTAGTCTTGGCCAGGCCTGCTCCATACATCAATCTTACCTCAGTCTACAATGTGATTCTTTCTTTCTGTTCTACTTTTCTATACTGACTTCCCCACATGTTGCTGCTACTCTCAACCAGTCTAGTCCAACTGTCTCTGCTAAAGCCACACTCCCCTGCTGTCAAACCAACCATGCTCTTCCTCCTCTGAATCCCTCCCTGGGATTTCGGCCCATGATGTGTGAGCTCGATTTTTACCTGGGAACTGTATCAGAACTGTTGCCCCGGGTTTGGTTTTCTTGCCTGTCACACCACATTCTTTGGAACAGGAAGTTTGGCTTATAATACCCTTACATCACCATGTGAACAAAGCCGGATTCTCATTTGAGTACATTCTTATAGCTAAGGATTAAGGAATTATTGTTCTGCTTGTTTAAAATGTTAGGGTTAAGAAATCACTTTGTTTGAGCACCTGTACAGGTGTTTCAGCCTGCCTTTAACAAATTGCCTGTGAAATTTCCCATGCTGTTTCTCAGCCCTGAGATGAAACTTTTGGCTTGACGTCTCCACCTGGCTGAGCAGAAATCCTACTGTTTAGATTTCAGTAGGTATGCAGGAGTTGGTGCAGGTGTGTAAGTGACAAGTGTAAGGCAGTCCAGTTAGGTGGCTGCTGGGGAAAAGAGGGGAGGGGGTCACAAACTGAGAGTAGTACAGAAAGCATTTAAGGTGGGGTGTGAGTAGACAGGAAAAGGCTTTAATTTCTGTCATCTTACAGCCTCCTGATACTTAACTTACACTAATTTGACTCCCTTACATTCACTTACACCTCCTCTCCTGTAGGCCTTAGGCCACAATGAGCACTAAAGCAGCAGGAATGATGGAGGAGGGTTTGTTTAAGAATTCAGTATTACTAGGAGTGCATAAGGTGCAGTCACCGAATGTCTTATTAATGCAGGGAAATGCTATGGTCCAGGTAAACTTTCATAAGTATCTGTAAATGAGCTACCTGCCTGCAGACTGTTTCCCTTTTCGTTGGCCAGTTATTCCACTGCCCATGGGTATTTAATATCTATCAAGTGCTAGTCCCTTCCAGTCAAGGACTGCAAAGCACTTCATGAATATCAATAGTCACACCTTACAATACCCCTCTAATGTAGATGGCATGGGGAAGTGCTGTTACATTTACTTTACAAAAGGAAAAACTGAACAACAGTAAGGTTACATGTCTTAAGGTCTCACTGCAAGAAGGTTCAGAGAGTCAGGCATAGACTCTATTTCATTCCGTTTGTTTTATCCACCAGCCAATGCTACCTCTCTAGGATCTGCACATGCAATTCTAGTGGTGCACAGAGGGGGACACAGGATTTGCATTTGGATGTACACGTAGGGCAGCGTGCAAATGTTAGAGCATGTGTTCAAAAGTCAACTCAACTCAGTAGGGCCCACTGGCTTTTTTTTAAAAAAAGCTAGGGAAACAATGCAAAGACATACAGGAATCCAAAATTAAGGATGAAATTTTTACACTTCTCAGTTGAGACATTCAAAGAGATGGGTTCCCAGAGCAGCTGTACTTGGCCAAATTCTAAATATGTTAAAGGATTAAAGTTAACCCCATCCACAACGATTAGGTGGAAGGGTGGAACTCTGATGGCTTGGGGACTGGTGACTGAATACAGAACACTTCATCTCACTAGCTGCTGTGGGAGCCATAACCAAGTTTTCCAGGCCAAATTCTGCTGTTGTAACAATGCCAATCTACAGTTACCCCAGTGCAGTAGTTTTCAAACTTTTTTTCTGGCGACCCAGTTGAAGAAAATTGTTTTTGTCCACGACCCAGCGGAGCTGGGGATGAGGGATTTGGGGTGTGGGAGGGGCTCAGGACTGGAGCAGAGAGTGGGGGTGCAGGGGTGAGGGCTGTGGGGTGGGGCTGGGAATGAGGGGTTCAGGGTATGGGAGGGGGCTCTGGCCTGGGGCAGGTAGTTGGGGTGCAGGAGGGCGTCTGGGCTGAGGATGCAGGCTCTGGGGTGGGGCTGGGGCTGAGGGGTTTGAGGTACAGGAGTGGGCTCTGGGTTTTGGGGGGCTCGGCTGGGGCAGGGGTTGGTGTATGGACTTACCTCCGGCAGTTCCCGGTCAGCGGTGCAGTAGGGCTGCTAAGGCAGGCTTCCTGCCTGTCCTGGCGCCGCGGACCCCACTGTGCCCCAGAAGTGGCCAGCAGCAGGTCTGGCTCCTGGGCAGAGGTGCACAAGTAGCTTTGTGTGGCTCTTGCCCATAGGCACTGTCCTCCCCCAGCTCCCATTGGCCGGTATCCAGCCAATGGGAGTGCAGAGCGAGTGTTTGGGGCAGGAGCAGCGTATGGAGCCCCGTGGCCCCCCTGTCTAGGAGCTAGACCTGCTGCTGGCCACTTCCAAGGCGCAGCACGGTGTCTGAACAGGTAGGGACTAGCGTGCCTTAGCCAGGCAGCACTGCCAATGGAACTTTTAATGGCCCAGTCGGCGGTGCTGACCAGAGTCGCCACGACCCAGTGCCTGACATTCCACGACCCAATAGTGGGTCGCAACCCGCAGTTTCAATACCACTGCCCTAGAGTATTCACTGGGCTCCTGCCTCCTCTGTGTGTAAAATTTCAACCTTAAAGCTGCATTAATTTTTAATAGCTTATTGCAGGTGAGGGTTTTGCTAAAATAAAACACCAATTCATACTTTTAACATGCTTTACTGTAATTTGTGATTATAAATCTGCTGTTTCCAATAAAACATGATTTAAATAAGCAAAAAATAAGTTAATTCACAATACACTTAGAGAGTATTTCACATGGCTTGAATGACTAGCAGGTTACAATAAGAGTTCATTTAAGACTTTAAAATAATATGCATAAAATATATTCACCACCTATTTATCAAATATAGCAAGATTCAAAATGCCCAACAACCTACACAAATGCATTTTTGGTTACAGTCCCCTTGTACACAAGACCAGTGGAATGCTAGGGCAATTATATATTTTACAAGAGCACTAAGCAAGCCAGACATACAATACGTGCCCGAAGCTGCCTTGGAAGTATGAGCTTTTAGTGTAAGAATTGATACATCAGACTACACATGAAAAGCGACAGCATGCTTGCTAAAGTACACGTGTAGTACATTTAGTAGGACCAAGCCGCCACGTCACTGAGCCTTCCTTCAGTTTCAAACAACAAACATGTTTTCAACTAAATATAGTGCAAATCAAATATGCAGGAGCAAAAAGACAGACTCTGCCATTATACACACACACTTTTATGGTCTATTGTAATTCTTCCCCCACCAACCAGCGCACACGACTGGGCAGCTGCACTTAGGTTTTGATACTGAAAGGCGCACGACGCAGCGAGTGTAGCGCCACCAGGCAGCAGCCACGAAGTAATGCGCCGATGTTATAGATCGGATCTGTTCCGCCTCGCTGAGTGCTGAACGCCCACATTACTGTTGGTACAATGGGGGCTGCTACAGCCAAAAGATCGACAAGGAAACTGCTGCTCCAGTACCTTTTCATGATGCCTGCCTGGGAGACAGTAATGACATTTCTGAATGTTTCATCACAAGAGGCTGTAAAGTCAAGTTCCTTCATAACATGGTTTTCACTAACGCTCCAATCCCCCTTGCTGCCTGGAGACTCCATGGGAGACAAAAGGATGGCAGAGTTTGGATCACTTGGATTTAAGTCCAGTAGCAAAGCAGATTCACTGAAGCATCCAGCAGGAAATCCATCCAATCCCTTTAAGGCAGCAAATGGGCTCATGGGACTGATATGTTGTGATCTGAATATGTTCTGAATGAGCCGCTCCACATCCGGGCTGTATGGCACCACATCAGTCTGAATGGCCTGTTCCGTCATCATGCTATTGTCGCTCTCCTCCTCTGCCTGTGAGGATGTTAGTTTTTCAGCACAGACCCTTTCAAGTGCATTTTGGTTTAGGGCAGCAGGCCCAGCACTGGAAGTGAAGAGGGCTGGATCACCAGATTCAGGTGTAGAGGCCAGAATAATTTCTTCAAAAAAGTCAGTCCCACTAGCCATATCATCATTGAGCAGCAGCCTGCTGTCCTCCATGGCTTGGTCCTCCATAACTAGGCTGCCCACCATTTTGGAATATATTGTACTTGGACCTAAAGACTTACCAGGTGACTCACATGTATACTCTATACACTGCTCATCCCTCAGAGAGCCGCTCTGAGCCATCTCCATGCTCTGAAGCAAGGACTCCAGTTTCTTGTTTTGGATATTAATGTCTATGAAATACTTCTGAATCCCTTTGTCTTTCTCAGCCAAGCTGTTTTTCATGGTTTCAATAACCTGCTTAAGTTGTTTGATCTCCTTTCTTGCTTCTTTCAAGGCCAACTGTGCTTCCACTCGATGACACTCCTCTTCAATCCAGTCTTCCCTCATGCGAGTCAGCTGCGACTTAAGCTCTTCTATTTCTGTTTCCCTGTAGCAAAAACAAAATCACTGTAAAACTTCTGTTCTTTGGTCAATTAAAGCATTCAGAGAAGTCCCATTACATAGGGATGGTGAGGATGTAAAGATGCTGCAAAAAGTTGGACCAACATTCCTATGTACGTAGCACAGTTTCACAGTGGACTGGCAGATGTATAACATGAGGACAATGGATGGCAAGGTAAGTTGGTCCACTGCTAAGTGGATTCACTGACCTAACCACACGTATCAGGGCTACACAGTAAGTTCCAGAGGCAGCAGGAGAGAGGTGATCTATGCCACGCCTTTGGGGGGGGGAGGGATGTATGTAAAACTCCACCTCCTGCACAGTCCCTCTGTGCAAAGGTACCATGATTTAGACCCAAACCATAAACCTCTCAATTAAAGAAATCTCTTGTTGTATAATATAAGCTGTTGCTCTTCTGCAAAACATCACTACATAGTACTATTGTGAGTAAAACAAACTAAAACACAACCAGGCAGGATCTCCTGTCAACAGGGGCGGCTCCAGGCACCAGCACGCCAAGCACGTGCCTGGGGCGGCAAGCCACTGGGGGTGCTCTGCCGGTCGCCGCGAGGACGGCAGGCAGGTTGCCTTCGGTGGCATGCCTGCAGAGGGTCCGCTGGTCCCGCGGCTTTGGCGGACCTCCCGCAGGCGTGCCGCCGAATCTGCGGAACCGGGGACCTCCCGCAGGCAAGCCACCGAAGGCAGCCTACCTGCCGTGCTTGGGGCAGCAAAATACCTAGAGCCGCCCCTGCATGTCAAAGAGTTTTGCTGTCAAGAGGGTGGGAGGGAGATACTTTTTTTGTTACAAAGAGGTTTAGAACAAGACAAGATATTGTGCAGTAACTTCTCACATTTACAGAAATACACCCTTTGGGCATGACTTAAGTTGACAACTGATTGAGCCACTTGCAAAGCTAGTCCCTGAAAACACAGTTACAAGTCTGAAGGGATCAACAGTTGCATGTGTAAAAGTTATTGGTGCAATATCAGACTGACTGAAAAAATATCCCTTCAAAATATTTATAAAGCAGTCCAGGCTCAAAGGAGAGCACTGGTTCCTTTCCAAAAGTTAACTATACTGTATGCATTCATGGAATGGGTTATGAAACCTGCAAAGTCTGTAAACAATTTAATTTAATCAGATACAGACAAATTCTAAGCTCCTTAGTCAAAACTCACTGCATTCAAGAAGGGAGTAGGAACTTTAGGATTTTTTCCCTAGTGGAAACCGCTGAATAAATCTCATCTCTCCCCAAATTATTTTTCTGGGAGAAAATGTACCTTTCTTGAAGTCTGCTCTCAGATTCCTTCAGTTTTGTTTTTAGATGTCTCACTGTAACTTCTTTCTGCTGCAGTGGGGTCAAATACTGCTCTGGATGTGGTGCTTTAATGCCATGATTCTCCCCACAAGAATTATATCTCACCGACCGTCTGAAACAAAAATACCCAGTGTTATTCCTGCAACTCTACCTTCCTAAGAGAGGATGGATTCCACACCAGTCCTGACTGGCACAAAGTTGAGTTTACAGTGGACTCAATTTGGGTCTCTCACAGTAAACATTAGTGACTTAGTCTGGTAAATCATAGTGCGTGAGGCATTTGCCAGTGACTTCACTAAGAATTTTGCTATTTACTTTACTTGGATTCAGTGTGATTAAAATAAAAGTAATAGAGTAAAGCTTTCTACAACTGTACAGTAAGGTCACTGGCAGAGATGTCTGATACT
This sequence comes from Mauremys mutica, assembly GCF_020497125.1. Lineage (NCBI taxonomy): Eukaryota > Metazoa > Chordata > Testudines > Geoemydidae > Mauremys > Mauremys mutica. The sequence goes on along the minus strand of NC_059073.1, from coordinate 34,223,339 downwards.
AATATAGACAAGGCAGTGTACTGTGATGATGATAGGAATTCAGCAGGAAGCAGACTGTTAATTGAGTAGATTGGATTAGTTGAAAGGATATTACAATAGCTACGGCTTATGGATGAGTTACTAGGAGGAAGCCAGTTCAGACTGTGTGTGTGGCTATGTGCACTTGTGCACCTTGAAGGCTACGTCACAAAACGGACTTAGAGTTGTACTGCCTAATGTTTATATGCCCTGCCAGCTTGTGGCATCCACAGCCCCAAGTTAGGCTCCCTATACCATGCATGGGGAGAGTTTGATGCCTAACATCCACAAAGGCCAGCAGGCTGAGCTAGGAGCCACTTCAGTTAGACAATAGACTCACAGAATATCAGAATTGGAAGGGACCTCAGGAGGTCATCTAGTCCAACTCCCTGCTCAAAGCAGGACCAATCCCCAGATGGATTTTTGCCCCAGATCCTTAAATGGCCCCCTCAAGGATTGAACTCACAACCCTGAGTTTAGCAGGCCAAAGCTCAAACCACTGAGCTATCTGCACTAGCTGCAGCGGGAGAGGGATGGGGCCTAAAAGGGAGTTAGCTGACTAGGTCTGGGCCAAAGAGAGGCACTGGCCTTTGCTTTACAGCTGCGAACCCTCTCCTTGACTTAGGTGACTAAACCCTTTCTTGTAAAAAAACAATGGTGGTGTCTTCATGACCTTTAGCCCTGTGGTAAGAGCACTCAACCAGAATGAGAGACCCCCAGATTCAAATCCCTCCCTCTGCCTCAGGAGGCTTGAACTTGGGTCTCCCACCTTTCAGGGGCATGCCCTAATCACTGGGTTATGGAGTCACTCTCTGGCCCAATGGATTCATTTAAATAACAAGACAGACTGAGAAACCCACCCCAGAATATCCCATAACACATTAGGCATTGCGTCTCCAAGTTTATTTTGTGATCTAGCCTTCAGTGTGCACATGTACACATAGTCACACACACAGTCTGAACTGGCTTCCTCCTAAAGTAACTCATCCACTAGGATATTGTAATATCCTTTCAACTAATGTCATCTATGAGATTGGGCTCTGCAGGAGAGAGAGGTAGGGGAACACTAAGCTTGAGGGTCCTGCTGGGGCTTAGGGTGATCTAGGTGCCCAGGCAGCAGGACTTAGATGGTCGTGCACCTGCCCAGTGGGAGAAATAAAGGCTCCTAGGGGACTTTAATGAGCAGAAATGTAAGTGCTGGGGGAATGCAAGTGTCTACAGGCAGCAGCCAAACAGGCATGTTTCAAGATCTAATTTTGAATTTAGCCACTGAAAGTGTCAGTTAGGTACCTAAATCCCTTTGTGTATCTAGCCTTGAGTGGACATTAACTTCTGCATCCACTCCACACTCAACTTCCTCTTTAGTCAATGGGAGTTGTGTGTGTGAAGCAAGAGCCAAGAGGACTAAACCACGTACTACTACATGAAAGCATCAGACCTGGATGTGAAATCTGGCTGACACAGCCCTTAGGCTAGTGGAGACCATGTATCTTGTGACACTGAGGTGATCAAGTGTCCATGGTGGCAGGAAAGTAGGATGGAGTGCGTTCCTCACTAACCCTTTACCAATACCACGGTCCCTGCCCGTAAATCTACACAGTGGCACTGAGGTACAAGATGTTTTATTCTCCAGGCCAGAGGATTGATCCCACAGTACAGAATGGTGAGGATAAGATAACAGAATTCAAACTGGGAGAAAGGAACAAGCACTTGCCTCATAACTGGGCTGCTATCACTTCCCTTGTATGAACCTGAGTTACTGCTACTGGCTGAAGAAGCCCCATAATTCTGATTGAAGTTAACAGGACTCAACTGATTTCTGCACAGTACTGACAACAGGTCCTTCTCACGAGAAGTAGGCGGACTGGCTCCAGACTTGTATGATGAAGATCCATTATTCCGTCCATGAGGGCCACGACTGAAGGCAAACCAAAATGTGTAAGGTTTGTTGGGTTATACTGCACCATGCAACTCACAGCATGTCCTGCTATAAGGTCACCCCATGATGCTCTATAAAATAAATCAGAGCAGCTGGGGAGCAGGAAAGTCTTAGGGAAGCTCTACTCTGGAGCTGGAAAGGTAAATTCCAGCTCAAAGAGACATGCCCTCACTAGCTTTGATCAAGTTAGCACACTAAAAATAGCGTAGCCATGGGGATGGTTGGTGGTGGGTCGGACTAGCCTCCTGGATACGTACCTAGGATCTCAGGTAAGATTGTACCTGGAGCAACTTTAGCACAGGTACATGTACCTGAGCTGAAAATTACACCTCCAGTTGCAGTTTAGACATGCCCTTAGCATCTCCAGGAACCATGTATATTTCACTGACCATGAAGCAGTTAGTCAGAATCAGATGGTTTAGAGAAAATTACAAGATCTATCTTTCTATACTTAGGTTTCTGTTTCCACTGACTCCACCCTACTCTCCTCATTCCCACTACACCCATCTAAGTTAGCAAGCTGCACATTTACGTTTTCTGGTCTACACTCAAGTAATTAGAAGACTGCAGTCTACTTTGGTATTTACCAAGAGACTTCCTCACTCAGGCATGTAGCAGGACCCCTGTCCTTGGGGGCCAATTAAGGCTTGTAGCAAGACTTCTTGATCCTTAGCAGGTGGCCTGAGAGGTCACAGTGGCCAGTAAAAAGAAGTTTTGCTTGAAGCTCTCTTCCTTTGCCCTTTCGGCATAGTGTACTTCAAACTGTCACTGCCAACTATTGATGTACTTAGATAATGGTCTGAACCTGACTGAGGGAATGCTGAAATAGCCCCAAAGGCTCAGTACCTGGAGAGCTTCAAGACAACACAGCTGCATCCTCCAAATCACTCTCATACCTGTCCCTCCCCAGTCTCAATAAAACATTCTGAACTATTCACTATTTGCGCTTGAAAGCAACTCCAATCAATGCTGGCCAATACCCAGGCATCTGGCAAGGACCTGTGACATTCTGGAAACTATTTATAAAGTTACATTTTAGTCTGTAAACACTTATAGCTACTTTCATGAAATGTCACTATCACTCTCCCACATGGAAGCTGTTCCTCTAAATTGTAACAAAAAGTGAAAACATATTTCCAAAGAAATGGAAAAAAAGAAATCCAGCCAGAAAATGAGAGGGATACTACACATCATTGAAAATATTACAGAACTCATGAAGCAAAAATCCTTTCCTCTTAAAACTGTCTGGCCTGGTTTCCCCTCTCTTCTGAAAATGAACACTTTATATGGAACAGATGGTTGCGTGGTGGTGCTGCAAGCCAGCATGGCAGTGCTGTGGTTTGGGTGACTTCAGAAGTAGCTTACAATAAAATGCAGGAGTGTCGTTATGACATCACTGAAATGCTACAGAATCAAATGTGACACAATTAAGTCCAACTGCTGCTTTTTTTTTTTTTTAATTCTTAAACAGAGTAAAGGCAAACATTTGAAAACAAAAGTGAAAGGAAAGGACTATTTAGAAATAGTCCTGAGCAAAGAAAATTTAATGTGGTGGTGGTTGTTTTTTGCAAGCCAGAATCTGCACAGTCCCTGACTATCCCAAGAGCTGCATTTGAAGGAATGTTATCATGACTTCAGGCAGTGGTGAGCTGGAGCCGGTTCCCACCGGTTCATGGGAACCGGTTGTTAAATTTAGAAACCCTTTAGAACCGGTTGTAAAGGGCTTTTAAATTTAAAAGCTCCAGCAGCTCCCTGCCCTGCCCCCGGCCCCAGCTCACCTGGCTCCAGCTCTGCCTCTGCCTCCTCCTCTGAAGGCTCCCCCTCTGGGCTTCCCGCCAATCAGCTGTTAGTACGGGAAGCCTGGGAGGGCTCAGAAGGAAGCAGCAGCTTCCTGCAGGTGAGCTGAGGCGGGGGGCATGAGGAGGGCTCTAGGCGCCGCCCGGTTCCGACCCCGACTCCGGCCAGGCGGCGCAGCTCCGGGCTGGCCCCCGGCTCCAACCCCGACCCTGACTCCGGCCGGGCGGCGCGGCTCCGAGCCGGCCCCGACTCCGGCCGGGCGGCACGGCTCCGGGCCGGCCCCTGGCTCCACCCTGACCCCAACTCCAGCCCCTGCACCCACGGCTCCCAGCCCCGACTCTGGGTGGCGCGGCCCCCATCTCTAGGCAGCGCGGTAAGGGGGGCAGGGAGGGGGTGTTGGATAGAGGGCGGGGGGTGGATTAGGGTCAGGACTTGGGGCGGTCAGAGGGCAGGGAACAGGGGAATTGAATGGGGGCAAGGGTCCTGGGGGGGCAGTCAGGAAGGAGCAGGGGTTGGATGGGGCGGTGGGAGGCAGTCAGGGGCAGGGGTTCCAGAGGCAGTCGGGACAGAGAGAAGGGGTGGTTGGATGGGACAGGGGTCCCGGGGGGCCATCAGGAATAAGAGGAGGGGTTGGATGGGGCGGCAGGGGGCAGTTAGGGGACAGGGAAGGGGGGTGGATGGGGCAGGGGTCCTGGGGGTGGGGTGTCAAGGAACATGGGAGGTTGGATGGGGCAGGAGTCCCGGGGGGCGAGGCAGGAGTCCCGGGGGGCGGAGGAGGACGACCCCCTCGTGGGGTGAGGAGGAGGGAACCGGTTGTTAATATTTTGGCAGCTCATCACTGACTTCAGGGCAAATTAAGACTGATATCTTGCGTGGAATATTTAAAGCTACAACAAGAGGTCATGCTGCTAGTAAGAAATAAAGTAGGTTTAGGATTTAATCATTTAATTATTACACTTGAGTTAAACACAAAACCCCACTGTTGCAGCAGCTACCTAGTCTCCTTAAATACAGCATGAACAGAGCTAAACTGCTGTTTATTTGCATACCGATACCAAGACACAGATCAGATTCTCTTTCAGTTAGGCATTATGCTACCAATCCCTGCATATTGGGTATGTTATGATCATGGATGAGCTCAGGTGACTTGAAAATATGGGAATCATGCTGTCCCTCCACTCTCCCTGCCAGCTTCAGTCTTATGATTCCACAAGAGCAGGGATCTTGTCTCATCAATTTCAACCCTCCCTGACAGCTCAAAAAGACTGTAAGCAGCAGGGATTGTGTAGGCACAGCACAATGTGCATATGTCTAGAGCCCTGCAAATCTGCAGATAACCATAGACCATGTTTGCAGACTGTGGATTAGATGTGGATACAAATTTTGTCTAGGTTTGTATCTGACATGTGACGTGGAGGCAACTTACAGAAATATTTCATCAAAGGCATTTTTAATACATACCTTTCAAGACCAGGTATTTTATACCTATTAATACAAAGGAGTGGAACTTGATATGTAGCAACAGGAATTAAAGACACAAGCATCAACCCTGCAAGGCATGTGGTGAGCTGACAATTTATCAAAGCAGGAAAACAAAGTGATGTGACCAGAAGGTTAAGGTCAATTGGTTGGAATGGTTGCTCTTAACTAAGCACACACCCAGCTGTTTCCCCTTCTTTCTATGTTAAACATTTTTTTTAATGTAGCTGACAGGATCTCAAAGGTATGTCATGAATGAACAGAACTGTTGTTGGTCACATGATCCTACTGTATCACAGTTTATATTCTCCAAATACATCACATTTGTTCTCTCCTAGATCACAGATTCTAATCACCATCAGTACTATCAGAGAACACAGTGCAGTCCAAATTATCTTAAAAGGTATAACACTGGTGGATAAGCCTGGCGTTCCACTAAGCAACACTCATAGTATAAGATAAATTGCTTTGCTTACTTGCGAGAAAAAGAGGCTCTTTTGCTCCCAGCAGCAGACATATGGACTTCAGGAGCTGAAATGCTGCCTGTGCTGCTTGAAGAGCTAAAATCAGCTTCACTTCCTGGAAAGGAAAAGGGAAGAGTAAAAACATGATGGAAATTCTAACTCAAAGGCTGATATACTGTTTTTAAAAGTGACGATGAATCATAACCATCCTTCCCCTGCCCGTCCCATGTGAACTTTAAAAGTCAGCCTGTGTTTTCAAACACACCCTCTAGGAGAAATTGTGGATATATTCCAGACTTTCAACAGCTCCCTCAAAACAGACACTTCAACAACAATAGAACACAACGGACATTACAACTTCTATTCTGCGTAAGTCACTTTAGAAGCAAGCTATAAACATTTGTATGGAAACACGGCTACCTGAGTGGGGCTGTTGACCATTCTTTCAAGTGCATAGTCATACTAAGCAAACAACTGCTGTTGGATTCTCCACACTTTAAACAGGAAAATATTATTTATCTCGAGGGCAGGGGATCCACTTATCAGCTCATCTGTTTCTGATATCCACATACAGGCTTTAATCTGACACAGAGAAATAGTAAGGCACCTCTAAACAATTTTACAGTAATCCAATAACAATGCCTGGCTCTAGGCTGCTTCTTTGGTATTAAGCCATACTATCTGATTACTAACTTTCTACGATTTACAGCTTTCATTTTCCAGACTCTGCTATTTAAGGGAACATGGCACCCATTTTGCTGAGCCCAGAAGTATGACAGTTCACTGGGTAAGAAGCTCTTATCGCCTGTAAAATACTTGGCGATTTTTTCAGGTTTGTCATATCCAAACCCAGTGCTGCAAACAGCCATGAAAAAAAGATGCCAATGTGCGAACTCCATGGGAGAGAATGGAAATAAGCTTCCAACTTACTTTAATAATAGCTTATCAGCCAGAAGAAAAATTACTATGTACATAATGTCTTTCATCCCTGGATCCCAAAGCACTTTGCAACCATTAATTAATCCCTGCAAAACCTCATCAACTATATACAAGTTACACATGGGTAAATGGCAGCAGGAAGAGGTGAGTCATCCAAGGTCATGTAGCAAGTCAGTGGAGGAACGGGAAGTGTGCATGTTGAACCTTCCCGGCCAGCTTGGCAGCTACACCGAGGAGGGGAATTCAGCTCTTAAGGGGAGGAGAAAGGATAAAGTAGTTGTGCATTGCCCTCCTCTACAGGAGTTGCTCTATGGGGGGATAGCTCGGTGGTTTGAGCATTGGCCTGCTAAACCCAGGGTTGTGAGTTCAATCCTTGAGGGGGCCACTTAGGGATCTGGGGCAAAATCAGTACTTGGTCCTGCTAGTGAAGGAAGGGGGCCAGGGTCCCTTCCAGCTCTATGAGATAGGTGTATCTCCATATATTATATTAAAACAGCTTTAAATTGTGGCTTAGGCTCAAAGGAAACCAGAGGCTTCTCTAGGGGATATGCTGAATCAATTATCCCCTCTCCAGTCAGCACCATCCACTTCTCTAGCTGTGGTGGCTGCTTGAAAACCTCCCAGCAAGTGAGAGCTGGGGGCACAGTGTGGCTAGGCCACTTCCACTTCCAGAACCCAGCACTGTGGGTAATGCTAGTGTTTCCTGAGCCTGAACCCTGCCCTTTACTTTTGAATCTTGGAGTTCTCAGGCTCATTAAGTCTTTCATAAAGCAAGTGGGCAGCTCAGAACATCTTCCAATGCTCCTAAGTGCTCTACACTGGAAAATTACATTGTGTCAGCACACATGTTTGCTGACATGATATTAAGCATGCTGCTGCACTTGACATGGACAGGTCTGTTTAACTTCGTGTCAGCTGCTTGGGGCTGTAGCAGACTTAGGTCATGCACAGTCTAACACGATGTAATTTTCTAGTTTACACAAGCTGCTAGTATCACAAGTGACGTCACTCCAGCGCTGTACATTCAGATTTAAATGCCAATGGCAAATAAGAATACAGTCCAGGCTCAGTAAGGTAAGCACTTCCTACCCCATGACATTTAACCCTGCTGGATTCTGCGCATCCCAGCAGCCGCATTTTTTTTATATAGCTGCAGATCCACAGGATATAGACTGACTAGTTTGTTAGCCCATTACAAACAGAAAAGCAATTGAGATACCACAGAAGCAAAACATTTAAAAACAAAACCAAACTCAAGCCATTTTCATGATTAAATATGCTCTCTTGTGAGGATGACAGTTCACAAGGGAACCTGTTTTAGGGGAATTTGGGGAGGGATTTTTGGGGGGGTTTCACATTTTGAGACCCTTGACTATGCTTTTCCATCAGCTCTTTGCTAACCGGCAAAGAGCTGTAATCTAGAAAAACATGGGTGTTCTTATAATTACCATGTTGTTTTTTCAGTTATCTAGAGCAGTGGTTTTCAAACTAGGGCCGCCGCTTGTTCAGGGAAAGCCCCTGGTGGGCCGGGCCGGTTTGTTTACCTGCCCCATCCGCAGGTCTGGCTGATCGCAGCTCCCAATGGCAGCGTTTCGCCGTTCCAGGCCAATGGGGGTGGCTGGAAGCGGCGGCCAGGACGTCCCTCGGCCCGCACTGCTTCCTGCAGCTCCCATTGGCCTGGGACGGCGAACCGCGGCCACTGGGAGCTGCGACTGGCCAAACCCGCAGATGCGGCAGGTAAACAAACTTGCCCGGCCCGCCCGGGGCTTTCCCTGCACAAGCAGTGGCCCTAGTTTGAGAACCACTGATGTAGAGGACATGGTGGGCCACAGCAGGGACATAGCTGCAGCAGGCAGCAATGTAGCAATAAGGCAGCCTAGGGAGACAGCTGTTGCTTGGACTCAGACAAGCCCACTGAGTGCCTCTCTAGCCTCTGGAGCAGCCCAGGAAGGGAAGGCGCAACAATGGCTTAAAGGTACCCTCACACTCCTGGGCTGTGAGTTCTGGGCTCTGCCTCGAATATGCACAGCACAGCCCCTCACACCTCTGTCTGATAAGTCTATGAACTCATTTTGTTGACCTCAAAATACAAATTTACAGCCCAATTCTTAAAAAGTGATTCTAGAAAAATGGCATCATGAGGCTCCAGTTCTATTGCTGCTAACTGGTTCCATATCAAATACACTCAGTTTCCATGTAAAAGATGTTTTTTTTCTAACTGCCATCTCTGCAAACACAACCAGTAATACAGATTCCACAAGCCAAATTAGAGCCTCAACAACTTGCTCAGCTTAACCACACAGAAAGAAAATGGAAAGGTGGGGGATTGTGGAGAGGGAAAACAATACTGCTTTCTTGTACTGAAGTGTTTACAGACTGTATCCACCTACATATGCCACTGAGTCCATCCTTGGGGATGCAAAGTAACTGAAAACGGGATATAATGCCTTAAGCAACAATAGAGTTTTTCCTATAAACAAAACATTCCTATATTCCATTCCTATATAATATAATCATTTTGTTTTAAATATTCATGAGATAACATCTATGTATATAAATTACAAATATAAGTTTACAAACAAGACTAGGGCAGGTAAACACATTATGAATATTCCATACCTATACTACGCTCCGGCCCCAAACAGGAAGTCAGTGGCTTTTCTCAAGCGAAGTAAAGTATTGGCTTTTTATGCAGACAGGGACAGCCTTAGATGAGGGAAGTCAATGATTAAGTAGACCACATCATAATCGGATCTTGTTATTGAGAGTATTCCAAGGAAGCAAAGCTTAATAATACCCTCCTTCTGAACCGATTCACTTGGAGTAAGGTACGGTGAAGGGCTGCCAAGCAAAGCATTGTAGATAAGGCTAAGCAGATACTGAAACTGTAACCAGCTCCAATTCTGGGATCTCTAAAAGAGAATTGTACTAAACTTGGGGCTGTTTCCACTGATCAAGAATTCTATGGCCTCAATTCTGCAGACACTTATGTTCATGCTTAACTTTGAGCATGTGTATTTACAGGATCTTTTACAGCTTCTTTTATATTAAAGGTATCAAACTTGCTGGTGTTTCTAAGCATGACAGACTCAACATTCAGGCTAGAACTCTGTGTAACCCAAGCTCACTCATACCATTGAGACTTTAAAAAAAATATTTTCTCCACTTGCCATGCATCTTTGCCTAAAGCAGTAAGACCACTATGTGTTCAAGCACAGCCATTAATATGCACTTACCCCGGTGACCTAGGTAGGTAAGTATTCCAGCTGATAAGACGTGATAACAGAACAAAAGGTGAAGTAACTTGCCAAAGGCCCAAAGCAACTCAATGGTAGAGCTAGGATTAGTACTCAGGCTCTCCTAATTCCCAAGCCTGTGCCCATTTGCCAGGCTACACTGCGTTGGGAGTGTTTATAAGAGTCCATGATACACTTTTGTTGTTGCAACAATTTTTGGGTCCTATGGCTCACAGATCTAAACCATAAAATGGCCTCAAAAGCCACACTAAATGTGGAAGCAGTTTAAATCTCTCAAGTATTATATGTTCTTCTGTCCTCATAGCATCAGACTTATCCTGAGGTTTCTTTATTTTAGATGACAGTCACCTCCTTTTTACTGTAAAACAAGTCAAATGCTGCATACATCATGCCTCACACATTTCTCATTTGAAATTCATTCAAAAACATATTTTTTCCCATGCCCAAGCCACTGGTGAATCTGATCACCTGCTTACATACTGGCTGCCAATGGACAGCACAGCATGCTCTTATACAACACTTGTGCCACATATACCCCACAGGATGCTGGAAAGTCCATTGCTATGGTTTCCAACTGTCTAGCAAAGGGCTCCCAAGTAGCAGCATGTGGAGCAGTGCACAGGGAATCACAGTGCTTTACAACAGACTGTGGTCTGCAATAGTATGGTATAATTATGGCCAACAAATTACTAAGAAGTTTTCCAAAATTTGTTTTTAATACACCAAACAGTGATAGTTTTATGTCTTGACTGACTCTATAAGAAGTAATGTCTAGAGGGCTGGAAGTCAAATTTGTGTTCTAATCTGGGCTCTACCACTGACTGGCTAGGTGGCTTTGGACAAGTTACTTAGGCCTGATTTTCCAAAATGTTGCATCACAATTACAGCACAAATTGTGTCACCAGTTGTACCTTCTGGTCAGTATTGCCTCTAACTGGCAATTGTATGCATTTATCCAACCTGTGCATTCAGCTATGGTAATTACACATGCAGTTTTGTGCACAGGCAGTTTAGAAAAGTCACACCTTTAACTTTTCTGCATCTCAGTTTCCCAAGATGTAAAACTAAGATAATGCCACCAACCTAAGACAGTGCTTTGAACATATAATGCATATAGCACTTACTGTTCATAATACCTATATTAGGTTCTCCTATAGTGTCTACCATCATACTATCTAAGCACTGGAATATATAAAACACAGAACAGTGTATGTAATATGAATAAAGGCACATTATGTATCGGTAGAAGTAATTTACATATAACATATATACAGAAATTATACATGTGGCATACAGAGTAGAGCAGGGTTTCTCAAACAGGGGTCACCGCTTGTGAAGGGAAAGCCCCTGGCGGGCCGGGCCGGTGTGTTTACCTGCCCCGTCCGCAGGTCTGGCCGATCGCGGCTCCCACTGGCTGCAGATCGCTGCTCCCGGGCCAATGGGAGCTGCTGGAAGCGGCAGCCAGTAAGTCCCTCGGCCCACGCGACCCCTGTTTGAGAAACCCTGCTATATACTGTCTGTACTCCTGATCTTAGGTACATTAATGGTCTTAAAGATGTAGCTGGAGCTTGAACTTTTAATCTCTTTGGTTTTGTAAATTCAGATTGATGCTTGATGCTTCCTGTTTGTTGTTTTATGGTTCATTTTCCTGTTTAAATGATTAATATTAAATGCAGAAGGAATAGTTCAAACAAGATTTGCAGCAGGAACTGTGACACCTGATCTATGGGATCGGATTCTTCAAGGCCAGTATCGCAAGTGTGGACCTATTACAATTTAACTACCTTTCATATGTTATTCTTATCACTCCTTCAAGATGAGATGTAGCTGGGAATATGTATAATCCACAGAACTCATTCATGTTGTGGCTCTGTAATAATGAATGCATCACAAAGATCAACCTTGATGCTGGGTTTTTCTTACAATCATAAAATATAACAGTGCAGTAGATAAAACAAAACTGACAAAAAAGGCAGGTTGACTTTAAGATACAAAGCCCTTAATTCTTTGATCTTACCTGCCTTAATAAAGCATCAATGAAAGGGCCCCAAAACTAAATGCAGTAAATAATTAATTCAATGAAACAGTCTCTGCAGATAGCTTTATTTAAAGTTCCCAAGGGAGGAGATAGGGCCTGATTGTATAAAAAGGTCCAGTGAAACCATTAGAAGCAGCTAAAGTAGGGAAGAGAGTGTAATTACAGTGGATGCTGCTGGAAGGATTTGGATGTAAAGTTTCAGTAGAATGTATCTTGAAACCTTTTATCTCATAGCTAAATCTGTAATTCTGAGAGCTAACAAAGAGTATGTTACTGGTAAATACAAACACTGCACCTTTTCTACCTAATCTAGCACTGGGCTGCTCCAAGTGTCTCTGCAAGCACGGGGCTGTACAAAAATCCATTCACTCAATCCAGAAAGGAACACTGTGTCATTAAGATGTAGGGGTGATGGAACATGGGCTAGGGAGAGGTGAGGCCTCTCTCCAAAGCCTAAGGTTTCTTTTAGGTAACCCCCTGAAAAATTATTGGTGTCTAGGCCAGGCAATGAGAGAATGTACTTTCTTGCCAGTGTATATAGTTATCACTAATCTGGACAATTAACTACTCTGTTTGCATATCTCAGATTGAATACAGAGCACTACCTGTGTATGCCGTAAAACTACGATGTGCTATTAATCAATCATATTCCTTCCTGCAACCAGTAGTCACTAGAAACCTAATTACTGGTATCTTCTGAGTGTGTGAAGTATACTGTACGATCAGAACTAGGATTTGAGCTTCCGTTTTTCTTAACTGTTGTTTTAATTCATGGATTTGTAAAGCGTCCACAAACAGATGTTAAACCAGGCAAACATTATTTCAAATGGATCATTTTTAATTCTATGTAGTATATACTGAAAGGGTCCCTCACCTGGAATTCTACATGCCCTAAATATTTTTTCCACTGCTATATACAGTTTGAACTGTGCTGACAATAGTTCAGCAAAAGGCCCCATGAAATTTCCCTCCTTAGCCTCAGATAAAATATTTTTCCCAAGGGAACATTTGCTCCCCAGGCAGAAATAATTTCGGGAATCTTCTTGTTTAAACAAACAAAAATATTCTCATAGGCACAGAGAACGAGGGATGCAGCCTCAGTTGGCCAACAAACATTTTAAGTGCCTTACACAAGTAATGTTCAGACTCGGCATCTGAAAAAATATGCTGAGTATATTGCTAATAATACAGCATGGGGCTCAACTTGTACTTGGATATTTTGGAAGATACCTTACACTTAGTGCAATTCGCTCTGGCAGGGATGATTTCACAGCACACAGAAAGGGAGCTCCATCTGAGACTGGGAAGTCATCGCAACCCTCCATTCAGTTTGGTCACAGAATTTTAACAAGGGGCTTCTGGAGGCCCCTCCTACACATCTTTGACCCTGGCTCTGATAACTAAAGGGAAGACAAGCTGATGTTGGGTTAATGTCATTTAGGTGTACAGGAGCAAATGTACAGTACACACACAATACCTACAAACACATGCAAACCTTTTTATGTTGAAAGCTTTTAAACAAATCACCTCTAATATGAATCAGATGTTTTTAATTACAAATATACATAAAAATTAACTCAGTTTGACGTGTTTTCCTCTAGCAAACAGAAAAACATTGGAATGAGAAATCTATATGGGGAGCAACTAAACTAAATAAATCTACAGTTCCAAGGACAAAGAGCAGGATGTTTTTCATAACCTCATCTAATATTTACTGACTATGAACACACATACTGAAAGCATTAAAAAAAGCCAATTTTGTTATTAGTTCAAATGTCACCTATTGAAACAACAATAACAACAAAGCTGTCAATAAGTTGACAATCTTCTTTTCAGTCTAATGAAGTCAAGGCAGTTTCTAGATAAAAAGCAATGCATCATGGATTACTACTGCTGTCACATCTTAATTTTTTCTCAATAGAGTATCATTAACAAATAATAATTACTATGACACCAAGACTGTGCATTTCAGGATATTAATACTTGAGGGTTTACAGTCAGGACCTTTTTTTTTTTTGGTCAGTTCCACTAAGCACTGTCAGGAAGCTCAATTCCTAGATTTAGAGAGTTAATATCTTATTGACTGAATTCTAAAACTGAGGAAGATAAGAACTAAATTGAACTGTCCCACGCCTATAAACAAACAGTCTTAGAGCTTCATAACAAGTGAAACAAATACTTCAAGGTTTGGGTTGGTTTTTTTTAAATAAAATCTAATCAAAATTCTTACAAAACTACAAGTACAGTAAGATGCACTAAAAAAATGCCTAAATGTAGCCTTAACTATTTTGTTATGCTATATCCTAGGAGACATAGGTTACAAAACACCTGTGAAAAGTAAGACGTGAGACATGATGGACTCTGTTCTCCTGTATCTGTGTTTACAAGATTTACAGTAGCATTAAAACAATTTTCCTTATAATTTTTGCATATATTACTTATTTGCTTGATAAAAATACAAATGTTTTCCAATCTCTCTTTTTTTTTATGCTGATTACGTAAAAATGAAAAGTAAATGGTGTGGAGTCTTAATTTAGTAATTTCCACTCTCTTTTTAATCTTTTCTCAATAGGCTGAAAGTATGGCTCTCTCCTAAAGTTTTTCCAATTTTAACTTCTGAACAGGGGCAGTGATATTAAGGACATTTCTTAATAACTTTTATTTGAATATCTCAAAGTGCTTTAAAACCCTTCACTAATTCACATAACAACACTGTGAGGTGGATATTCTACTCATTTCGCAGATGGTAAACTGAGCAAGAGAGTAAGGCTTCACAAAGGTACTTAGGTGCCTAAGTCCCAGTTTTAGGTTCTACTGCAATCTACAAAACTCCCACTTAGCTGCCACCTAACCCAATAGATACCTAAACTCACTCAGTGCCTACGTGTCTGCAGTAGAAGTTCCCTAGGCACCTCAGTTTCTGCCTCTAGGCATGTGCACTGCTGGCCCACTCAAGATGCTTGGACATCCATCTCCCACCTAAGCCCCAAAGCAATCCATGAACAGGGGGCATTTGTCCACATAACTCGTGAGGGAGGCCCAATCTGGTAAGTGTGCTCAGAGGCCACCTACTGGATCGAGTCTCAGTTCAAAACCTGGCCAGAATGGAAGGAAGAGGTGGTGGTGCCAGTGCCACCCACTTTATAACTTTTAGCCTAGTGGTTAGAGAACTCACCTGGCATGTGGAAACCCAGGTTCAATTCCTCCTTCTGCCTGAGGAGGAGCATGGATTTAAACAGGGGTCTCCCACCTCTCAAGTGAGTGCTTGAACCACTGAGCTATGCAATATTCTGATGTGGGGCTCCCTCAGTCTTCCCTGTTGAACCTGTTCTATTGTATATAAATACTTAAAGAGGAACTGGGACAGAGATAGAGTGAGCATGACTCACTAGACTGGTGATCAGGGCACCTCCATGGGAGGTGAGATACCCAGGATCAGGTCTCCATGTTCCAATGACTGGTTCTCCACTTGCGAGGTAACTCCCTTCTCTTTATGCGTCATTATATAATGCCTGCATCAGTAATTTTCACTCCATGCATCTGAAGAAGTGAGGTTTTTTACCCACAAAAGCTTATGCCCAAATAAATCTGTTACTCTTTAAAGTGCCACCAGACTCCTTGTTGTTTTTATAAACAGAGGGTATTTAATTATTAACAGTGCAACATTAAACCAGGGTTAGGTATTTAGAGAGAAACCATGAAGGATCTGTACTGGGCCAACACTGTCTAGTCATTCCAATAAATTATTAATAAACAGATTATTAATAAACAAATAATTAATAAACAGAAACTGTAACGATGAAGTTTGCAGATGCAACCAAATTTGGGGGCAGTTTGTCAACACAACTGGGACCAAAGAAATCACAGCTGAAAGAACAAAGCTGGACAACACTGACTGGAAAGTAACATGGAGCGGGATTTGGGATGGGAGCAGGGAATACAGAAGAAACACATTAATCAACTAATGGTGTAATGCTTGTTCCAAGGGTTTTCACAGAATCAGAATATTAGAATTGGAAGGGACCTCAGGAGGTCATCCAAGTCCAACCCCCTGCTCAAAGCAGGACCAATCCCCAACTAAATCATCCCAGCCAGGGCTTTGTCAAGCCTGACCTTAAAAACCTCTAAGGAAGGAAATTCCACCACCTCCCTAGGTAACCCATTCCAGTGCTTCCCCCCTCCTAGTGAAAAAGTTTTTCCTAATATCCAACCTAAACCTCCCCCACTGCAACTTGAGACCATTACTCCTTGTTCTGTCATCAGGTACCACTGAGAACAGTCTAGATCCATCCTCTTTGGAACCCCTATTCAGGTAGTTGAAGATTGCTATCAAATCCCCTCTCATTCTTCTCTTCTGCAGACTAAATAATCCCAGTTCCCTCAGACTCTCCTCATAAATCATGTGCTCCAGCCCCCTAATCATTTTCGTTGCCCTCCGCTGGACTCTTCCAATTTTTCCACATCCTTCTTGTAGTGTGGGGCCCAAAACTGGACACAGTACTCCAGATGAGCCTCACCAATGTTGAATAGAGGGGAATGATCACGTCCCTTGATCTGCTGGCAATGCTCCTACTTATACAGCCCAAAATGCCGCTAGCCTTCTTGGCAACAAGGGCACACTGCTGACTCATATCCAGCTTCTCGTCCACTGTAACCCCTAGGTCCTTTTCTGCAGAACTGCTGCCTAGTCACTCAGTCCCTAGTCTGTAGCAATGCATGGGATTCTTCTGTCCTAAATGTAGGACTATGCATTTGTCCTTGTTGAACCTCATCAGATTTCTTTTGGCCCAATCCTCTAATTTGTCTAGGTCCCTAGGTCCCTCTGTATCCTATCCCTACCCCCCAGCATATCTACCACTCCTCCCAGTTTAGTGTCATCTGCAAACTTGCTGAGGGTGCAATCCACGCCATCCTCGAGATCTTTAATGAAGATATTGAACAAAACCAGCCCCAGGACCGACCCTTGTGGCACTCTGCTTGATACCGGCTGCCAACTAGACATGGAGCCATTGATCACTACCCGTTGAGCCCGATGATCTAGCCAGCTTTCTATCCACCTTTTGATGGCATGAGTTAGGAAAATCAGTGTTCTAATCCTGACCCTGACAACAATTTAACCTTTTTACCTCAAGTTTCCCCAAATACATATACTCAAAAAGGTACTCTGAGAATTAGTGTTCGAAATGTTACATATATAGGACCTACTGCATGTAAGAAAAATAAGGAAGTCATTAATCAATTCTTGATTAAGCATCACTCGGAATACAATACAAACTCAGCATCCTTGTTGAAAAGGCATCAATAAACTGGAAGAAAACCAAAAGACAACAATAATAACAAGATTAGACAGCATGGTTTATGAAGAGAGATTAAAGGAATTTAATTTGTACATTCTAAGCTAAAAAGAAAACGGCAACAGAGGACATGATAGCAGAAAAGTAACAACAAATTAATGAAAAATTCAGATTGTTATGGGTGGTATTGCATGAGCAATAACTTAAAATGAAAGCTGAGTTGAGTGGGACTAAAGTGGGAAAATCTTGCTGGACCAGTCCCAGAATTCTTTTAATGGAATTAGGGATTCAGCAAGCTATTGCAAACATTTGCTGAACAGACAGAGACTAGTTTAAAAGCACAGCACAATTATGAAAATAAATTCTCCTGAAGGAGGATTCATTATGACCTCTTTCATATGCACAGTATTTCTCTTATGAAGGCAAAACAGACTGAAGACAGCAGAAAACAGCCAGGAAAAGTAGTGGCAAAAGCGTCAATTAAGTAAATATACAATCTGCAAAGCACATTCTCGGTCGACCTTTAACATATTTTAAAATAAATGCACGCTGTGTGCAGTGCGTATGGCACCAGTTTCATTTTTTTTGGCTCAGATGTCATATTGGATTGGTGTAGAAAAAAGAGCCCTTGCTGTCCATTAAAGTAGTATTTTTGCCCAAGAAAATACAGCTTTTCCCATCCTCCGCCTGCCCCAATTTTTTTCCAAAACTTGAATCACACAATGATTATCTTAAAAATACCATATTGTGTGCAAGGCATTGTATCTACCGTATATTGAAACACAGCTGAAATCTTTTTTTGGAAGTGGAGGGAGCCTAAAAACTATGATTTGGCCATCACTGTCTCAATGGCAGCTTAATAACATTAACAGTTCCATTCTGATCCAGGACAGTTTTATTCTTCTTGTTTAATGCTATTGTGTAACATAGTATTCACTGGTTGGTTGGAACTAGTGAAAACCTTTTATGCAGAATTAAACTTTTACTTATCCGGGCCATATCTAGTAAAATAGACTCTGCAGACTTTTATGCAGAAATACAAAACGTTTTAAGCTTGTTATTTCATATTGCATGTTTGAAAAAAATATTTCTTGAACAAAGATGAAGCTAGCTATCCTATAATTGCTGTTGCAAGCTGCCTAGTGTTGATGTAGAAAATGTGATCAAAGTTTAAGTATCTAAAACCAGAAGTAAAAGAATACTTTAATCTTTGACTTCCAATAGGACTTAGTTGCTTAGGTGCTTTGGACATTTTTACCCAAAGTGTTTTCAAAAGTAGCATTTATTTAGTAAAGCAAAAAAATAGCAGTGACCTCTAGTTTTGCAAAGAAAACAGTTTTGGGTAAAATTCTGCTGCTGGATGCACAAGGTGGTTCTTAACTCTTATATACTGAAAACCATTCAATATTGCTTTAAACAGTCAACTGTGGAGAAAAAGTGTCAGTCTGGTGGTTAATATTGTGTACATGAATAGTTAAAGTATTTTGTAATCTTTCTTTTTGGTAAATAAACGTTTACAGTAAGAGACTACAATATAAAAATGGCCATGTCAGAAGGAAAGTGTCTAAGTGACATACAAGCCTAAATGCCATTGACTTTCAATGGGACATAGGCTCCTAAATCACTTAGGCACTTTTGAATATTTTACCTTAAGTTCCCACAGCCCAGATTTTCCAAGGTATTTAGGTGTTACTCCACGCAGCTTTGCAAGGCTTAACTGACTTATGTGCCAAGTCATTTGGTACTTAGCTGCCTAAAAAGTCACTTCAGCCCAGATCCTTTAAGGTACTTATGCATATGCATAAGGTACTCAGCATCACAATGCCTGACCCCTAGGAGGCCTGCTGCCCAGTGAAATTTTCAGCTCTGAGCTAGGCATCAGGGCTCCCCATATAATTAACAGGGAGACTTAGGCACCTAAGTATGGAATTTTAAGTAGTCAGCCAGCTGAACAGGAAACCATCTAAGCTAGCGAGGAGTGAAATGCCAAGGAGAGGGCTGAGAAGCAAGGGATTTAGGTAGCAAAATGGCTGCCCTGGTGCACTGGCTGATGGGCCAGAGATATAGGAGCCTCCTTCTGCTCAGGACCCTAACCGGTGAACCCTCTTCCTGGAATTAAGCACCTAACAGCTAGCGGTTTAAGAAACCATGCCCTAGCAGACAAATTTGTCTTTCTGTCACCTGCTCACACTCACCTTACATTTCCCTATGGCCCTGGCTGTGTTTTATGCAGGCATTCTGCTGCTCTCCTGATACAGGGGCTAATAGGCAGCAGGTGTTAGGTGTACTCAGGGCCGGCTCCAGGCACCAGCATTCCAAGCAGGTGCTTGGGATGGCAATCTGCAAGGGGCGGCAGTCCATGTGTTTTTGCCCCCAAGCAGCGCACCAAATTGCCGCCGTGGATGGCAGGGGCAGTCCGTGTGCCGTTAGGGCGGCACACACGTTTCCGCGGCGGCGGCAATTCGGCGGCAGCTTCTATGTTCAGCTGTCCGCAGCAGCGCAGCTTCTGTCTTCCAGCTGAAGACCGAAGCTGCCACCGAATTGCCACTGCTGCAGAAACGCATGTCAGCGGCGGCAATTCGGCGCGCTGCTTGGGTGGGCAAAAACAGTAGAGCCAGCCCCGCATGTACTCTGAGCATGCCTACAGGACTGGGCCTTTCTGGCAAGACAGGCATTCCTCCACCTAGTTTAACATCTCGCTTTGGAGTCCCTGGGACTTCAGTTTGAGGCAGGACTTCAAGCTACTCGTGAGCTCTGGGATGGCATTGGTGCTTACACAGCTTTACAAATCCCAGTGGGGTCTTAGGCACCTAAGCGACTTGGGCACCTACAGGGTTTGGTGGCAGCAATGAAAATGTCAGTGGCACTTAAATGGTGGACTTGGGTGCTGTTACGATAATTGGACCAACAAATTTATCCTAATTGTAAGCTCAGTTATAAAAGAATATAAAGTTTATATGAAAATACATTAACCTATAACAACATATATTGATGGCAAAAGGTACGGAAAGGGGACAAAAAACTGTTAGTCTAAACAAAAGGGCCTACTGACATGGTTCAAGGCCTATGTGAAAATCATGTTTGGTATAAAAACAGAAGATATGGAACTGGAAATTAATGAACCAAGATTGGTGTGTCAGATATTAGGCCTAATTGGTGGACTAAATAATGAGGGTCTGGGCTATTCCTCCTATCATTCACTTTGTGGGACCTTACAGAAAGACTTGGGGGGGGGACACTAGGCAAGAACAGATGGAGGCGACTGCTGTGAGCTTCACCATCATGGCTGCCAGCCCCACTGTTTCTTGGGACCCTGGGCATTCATTATCCCGATCCTGAGAGATGTCTTAACCGGACCAGGCCAGAGAGAGGGATCCAGATAACACTGCTACCCTTACCAGCTATAGCTGAATCCCAAACACACGTAAGATTGAAAAAGTTTGGTCTTTAACAGCAGCAGCAGCAAAAAAAAGCTCCCACCCATCTCAACTAACTTCTCTTTTATCCAGTTATCAGTTATTATCATCTTTAACACCATGTGACCTTTTCCTTCTAAAACTCTCCCCAGCTAAAGGTAAAGGAACAAGGAATGCTGTTACATTGAAAGCCTTATTTAACACTTTACATTGCAAATGCTTGAACTGTTTTTCCTTCTTTCCTTTTTTTTTAATATCAGGTTAAAAGGATTTTAAATGGTGTGTTTGCCATGGCATTAAGCAGGCAGTGGCCTCTGTATACAAAACACTAGACATTGTTTAACATTGTTTAATGTTGAACAGTGACTGGGTTCTGTTAACAGCCTTGGCCCATATATTCCATCTAACTTAATACAATAGTGCCTAAAAAGGCAGATAGACACCTAAGTAACTTTAAGGATCTGGGCCATAGACCTTGTAATGCTAAGTGGAGCAGAGCAATGCCAAAATACCTTTACTAATCTGAGCCTAAGTGACTAAATTTTTTACTCTACATGCTTCATTCAAATTAGGGCTAATTGGAGCTGTATGCATATGTCATCCACACAACAGGAGAGAAATCTATTTTCTTTTTTAACACTACCATAAAATACAATTAGCAGAAGCACTGAACACCTTCCAGCCTCAAATAATCAGTTCTGTGTTATCTTCAGTTATTAATAATCTGATAGTACCTAGACTAAGGAAAAAATATTGAGGGCCTAATTTGGAGAAGTGCTGAGCACCCACAATTTCAACTGAGGTGAACAACAGCAGGTACTCAGCACCTCTGAAAACCAGGCCCTTTTTAGCAGCGTAATTATTACTGACAGGAAGTAAAAAAACAAAAATAGGTTTAAATTTCAGTTTTATCTTGATACAATTGGATTTATGGCTGAGTTGGCAGCCATGAACATAAAAGTGAAACTCGATGTGAACTAACTATGGACGTGAATAGCAACTCAACTACTCTGGAAAAACTAATTTTTAAATGTACAGATTTTTCTGTCAGAGGATTTAAAAGGACTATTCACTCATAGTTTGAAATATGGCAACAGTTGTGGGATTAGTTTGATTTGTGTACTTACACTGGGGAGATAATCTGCTAAATTACTTAGCAATCAAATGGAGAAGACCCCTTAATAGTCATTGTTAGCTCTGTTACAGTCCTCTCTGCTTGTGTTTCATATTAGCCAAAAATCTCTTTGAATGGTCAGGTCTGAAAACTGAGCAGTGCTAATGCTTTATTGGACTAGCAGGCTGGGAATTAAAACGTTACTGCATCTTGTAACTGGTACTGCATCTTGTAACTGTCTGATGGCTGTTCCAGGCGGTGGATGCACCACAGTTGTGCTGACGAGGTTAAATAAAGTGGAATGTCCTGAAGACCACACTGGAAGACCACCTAGTCTCTTTGTTAAAAAAGCAAACATTCTCGCAAACCTAATGCCTTAATGGCTGGCACAGTGTCACTGTCACGTGTAGCCAGCCAGGAAAAGTCATTTCTTTGCCTATGTGAGAAATACATCTGAGATTATTAAAAGGGGAAAACGCTTGTGGTGATTTGAAGGCCCGGCCCAAAGTCAGGGCATGGTAGAGTGGCACTGCTCTAGGAGGAGCACTGGAGAAAGCCTGCCTCAAAGAGGCACACTCTGTCATGGTGCCACTCTTTACACATGGTGGAGAGTGCAGTCTGCTCCATTCATTGTGTTGGAGCAGATTGCTGCCTCCACTGTGTCAGCTCTATTCTGCCAGTCAGTGTGAAGGGGGCAAGGTCTTGACCACATATCCCCCTGCTGCCTTCTCAGCATCCTGGGCCTGCAGAAGCTGCTGTTAGCACCAGAGCAGCAGCAGCACAAGTGAGATGGAGAGGGTAAAGTTCTTCACCGCTCAGCAGCCACTTGAGCCAGTCACAATCTGGGCTTTAAGTCCAATGACTTCCTGCTGTCTGTGCTTCTCTCAGTGTGTGAACAGTTATGATTTAGTTCGGTTGGTCCGGCTTTGAGCAGGAGGTTGGACTAGATGACCTCCTGAGATCCCTTCCAACCCTGATAGTCTATGATTCTATGATACAGCACCAACTCCTTGCACATAAAGAGGTACACATAGAATTGATTTAGTTGGTGTTGGTCCTGCTTTGAGCAGGGGATTGGACTAGATGACCTCCTGAGGTCTCTTCCAACCCTAATATTCTATGATTCAATTATTCTAATCCTTTACTGTGATGTTATCTATCCTCATATTTACAAGCTTGGGGAACAGTCAAGAGTACAGCCTTATACCAAAGCACTGCATCTTTTACTTTTGAAGAGAGATGTGTATCTTAATTTCTCTGTTGAATATAGTTTCATACTGGTGTATCCATGGAGACGGAGCCTTTAATAACTCATTGCATTAGCAGGTCAAGTAAGCAAATCTACACAGCTCCATAGCAACAGACGTGAAAGTAAAATCGAGCCTATCAGTAAAATGTGTAGCAGGGCTCTTTGCATGCAGCATTAACTGAAAGCACCAAGCTGGCTTTATGAATGGACATCGTCCATTTTGAGAAGGGCCAAAATGAGAGGAAAGGAAACAAGCAAAAAAGAGCAATGTCACAAAATATTTGTTTTACAATGTATTTGTTAGCTAGACAATGTGGTAGACAGGACCTGACAAACTTTATCATTCTGCATCTGGTTTTGAAGCCCGTGCTACAGCTAGGCAAACGTTTTTGGCTAAAATATTTTTTCACCAAAGAATGCAGTTTGGAGTCAACCGAAACATTTAGTGAATTGGTAAAATAGTGCCACCTAGACGCAATAGTCCAGTGGTTAGGGCACTCACCTGAGATATAGGAGATCCAGGTTTGAATCTCCACTGTGGATCAGGCCTTAAACTTAAATCTCCTTCCCGTCAGCAGAATGTTCTAACTACTAGGAAATTGGCTATTCTGGGGTGGGTCTGCCCCAATCTCTCTCTTAAAGCTGTTCCAGTTTTGTGTAAACAATTGAATAATCAGTTATTTGCACAGCTCTATGTCCACACACAAATTGGAGAGAACAACAAGAGAAAATTCTAGGGGGAACAAACTTTGGATGACATTATGTTTCTACTTAGGACTATTTCCGATGTCTCTGTTATGTCCACAATTGGGGGGAACACACTTTAAACAAGCAAAGCACATAATCATTTTAAGACACATGGCATATGTTGGAGCTCTCTCTCTTTTTACTGCAAAGCAGACATTCTAAAAAGCAGGTAGGAAGCCCCCCAAAATCATGATCAGTTGACCAGTATACATATTGTTCTCTTCTAAACACTGAGTACAGTAAGAAATCTGGTGCTCAAGATAAACATAACACAGCTGGCTTTGACTCAGTGAACCTGGAATTCACTCACCTCTATTACTCTCAGACTCCCCTAATCATTACACCACCACTTGTGAATACAAACAACCACATCAGCAAAACACTTGTACACCCATCTGCCAGGTGGAGTCAGCAGCAACAAGACCTGGGTTCAGTATCTAAGGGTTCCTCTCAGCGATATAAAACAGAACCAGCTCGAGTCCCCACCCAGTAATCTGGGAAAACTAAACGCCATTATGGGTGCCTCCTAGAGGCAATACTTCCCAACTTGCAAGCACTGAGTCTGTGTATACCAGGAGAAAACTTGTATGGAAAGGGAACAATTCATTAATCTGGGAAAATACCACAACCACAATTTGAAAGCATGCAACCATAAGAAACACACAATACATGGCAATGACATTTGTCTCAGTCTGTCACTTTGCGATGTCAAAGTCCAACAAATTAATGGCCCTTTAACATGCCACTTCCCTTTTCCCTCCGCTGCACCTCACTCATGGTTGGGTCTCCTTGGTCAGCAAGGACCCAGAGTTCAAAGGTGCATTCTTGTAGGTTCACCTTCCACATGTGAAAGGGGAGGGGACAGTGCGTCAAGCAATGTCTCTGCTACTGCTGCAACCTCTGCAGCTGGCTCATGTTCTGTTGCTGATGTTCTCTCTGCTGCCCCCAGCCTCTGTACTCTGCCACTGCTGTTATTTCTGCCACCTTTACCACTGCTGCTTGCCACTCACTGCCACATTTTGAGGGTCCACTACTTAGCCCAACTCTTAGTGATTTCAGCTCTTAAGGATTTCACTGGGTAGTGGGGAACCTCTGAGGTGCTGCCTCTTTGTTCTCTTTCACCACAACATTGTCCCCACACCAAATCAAGGTTTAGCCTCTAGATCAGGGGTCGGCAACCTTTCAGAAATGGTGTGGCGAATCTTCATTCATTCACTCTGACTTAAGGTTTTGCGTGCCAGTGATATATTTTAATGTTCTTAGAGGGTCTCTTTCTACCATCCAATATTTAACTTTCTTGACTGCTCCCAGGAATTAGGCACTGATCCTCCAAACTTTTGTACATAAGTAAAGTTAAGCTTATGCACAAGTGTTTGCAGGATAGGAGCCACAGTGCATACCCAAACCAAAGCCCAGATTTATGACCAAATACCATTGTTCACAATTATACCTCCTTCAGATGACAGTGCTCTTGAAATGCAGAAACATTAAAAGAGGTTACTAAGTACTGTAAAATAAATGACAACAGAAAGGGATGTATTTTATAATCAGTCTCCCTGCCCCTTCACACCCCAGCCCCTATGAATCTGCAAATAAAATCAAGCACAACAATTTATTTTATGGATCAAATTGGGGGGGAAACAGCAAGGCTACACCCCAAGTACAGCTTTTTAGATATGTTAATTTCACAATAAAACAGAATGACCCTGCTTTTAGAATATAGTTATACATTTCCTAATGAGCACTGGCAGGATTTTAAAATGCATTTCAACATGATAGTGAAAGCACAACTTGCTATTAGTAAAGAACAATGGAAGCATTCCCATTACAAAGCATCTATTCAAACTAGGACATTCTGTGTCTTTGAGTCTGAAAAGCAGACACAGTTCTATTATTTTTTCCATTGTTTGCAGAAATGTGCAACAAACTGAGAACAAACAAAAGCAACCTAAATGCAAGATACAAATGTTGTCAGATAAAGCCATTAATAAAACAGCTTCTTTTCCCGCCCCACTCGGAAAACAAACCTACAGCTTTATGACCATGAGAAATGTAAGGTTCTTCATGGCAATCTATGTATCACAACAGTTCCTAATATAATCCTCTCCTAGGATTTACAGACAATCTGGATACATACAAACTATTCTGTTTTTGGAGTGGGGCACCTACGTTCTGGAGTCAGATGTTACTACTTCTGTCTTATCATGTTAAGCAAAGGAAGCTGACAAAGGATTATCGCAATTATCCAGCCAGGTCTCCACAATATAAACTAAATTAGGGACCTTTTCGATGATTCACTCTTGGATAGTGATGAACTTATTAGCCACTACCCTTGCTTTGAACTGCCTGGACCAAACAGTAGAGTCCAGGCATCCATTGTCCTGTGTTCCCAATGATGAGGCACCAGATGGAATCAGCAAGACTGTTAAATGTTAATAACCCAGTCTCCTGTCTACCCTCTTCATGACTGTTATAACAAGGACTGGAGAAACCAACACTTTAGGGAAACTGTCCCTTCCTCGTCCTCCAGCTCATGGAAATGTTGTTCTGCCCTTTCCGTAATGTTACAGAGCTAGTTGATGGGGCACAGCCTCTGAGCATCCACAGTCAATACAGAGGTGACTTGACTCTAGACTGGTATTCACTCATGTGGAGGTAAAACACAATCCTAAACCCCCGTAGATAAATCCCCATCAAAATAGGAAACACTTTCCCCCATACAGTTCACAAATCAACCACCATGAACTTTACCAGTTACACTTTGGATAGTTTATTACCACCTCATTAAAATCACTTGTTACTTGACAACACCCGTAAAAGTAGAACAGATCATAACAACACTGCACAGTAAGTGTAACATTTACTCAGTGTAATGGCAAGTTGAATGACATTTTAAAATAGCTAAGGCTCATTAAGCCTTTCACTCATTCATATGACCTGCATAGGATTGAACTAGCAGCACATAGGTATCAGAGACAGAGCAGGACTAGGGCAAGCGCACACTGCCATTACAGATTAATTGATTCTGGTGTGATGCAGTCCACACCTATTTAAAGAAAAAAAAGTTGATGAATGACAAGGCTCAATTCTAAATGATTGTTATTGGACCATTGGTCACTACAATGTCCAAAATGTCCTTAACATCATCATGATCTATTGACACAACTATAGTTACAATCTTTCCACCCAATGAAGGGAAGAAATTTCCTTCCCTAGCTGAAGAAATAACTACCGAGGAAGCACAGCTGACCTTTGGGGACAGAAGCGGGCACCTGTGCTTCATATTGTTCAACAAAGATTATTTTAGCTATTTCCGGTACTAAGTGTTTAGCTCCAAAAGGAATCTCCCTCCTACGCTGGACTGAAGATGTCCATGACACTTTGAAAGCAAGACCGTGGGTCTTGATTTTCTGAGCGGAAATGAAGAGCACTCCCACTAGACCTATGTGCCAGTCTACAATTATCAATATTTAGACACTTAAAATTGAAGGTAGCTTTGTGCAACTTTAACAGGCAAATACTGTATGTTGCTTAAAAGGCATTTTTAATTCAGCTATATTTTTATTCAGCTATATTTAATTCAGTAAATCCCTGATTCCTCTTTTTTTATCACGTCTCTATAAATTTATCATGAGTTCCAAACTTAGGGCCTGACTGCAAATGCCTTATTTACACTAGTAAACAATTTTTCATAGGAATGTTCCCATTAAAATTGGACAAGTGAGAGGACACAGAACTCAGAAGAACAAAAAACCTGCCAATGTTCTTAATAAGATTTCATGTGACTTGCAGGATTTAGAGATAGGACTTATCAGATGTCTTGTAGAACATTCTCCAGTCAGAACTGTTCTCTGCAACACATTTCCTACTGTTTTTTATTACTGAGAAAATCAAAATAAGATTCATGAATCCTGAGATGAAAAGTGTCGTGACGCTTTGCCAGGAAGGCCAATGTAGATTAATGCCATAGTACTTATTGCCAGTTTCTCCTCATCCTTCTTGAGAGACTCAGTGCAAATTTTAAATGCTAACACACGCATTCATCTGTGTGTTGTCCAATGTCTTTTGAATGAGGAGTATTGGTTTCCTTTTTCAAACTGGTTTAGAAATTCTTCTATAATAACACTTGTTTGAATCAGACATAGTGCACAATCAATATATTATAAACTGATATGAATAAGTAACATTTCTAAATATACAAAACTTTCAGTCACAGGTTTATCACAATGCAGCAACAATGCACTGGAGGATTAAGAGTGGTTCACTAGGCAGACAATATAAATTATGCATGCATCCGACGAAGTGGGTATTCACCCACGAAAGCTCATGCTCTAATACGTCTGTTAGTCTATAATGTGCCACAGGACTCTTTGCTGCTTTTACAGATCCAGACTAACACGGCTACTCCTCTGATACGGAATATAAATTATGAATGGATTCTTAAAACTTACATTTTTATTAGACAAGAGCCACAAATGGTTTACTACAATATGCTAGTGTCTTATGCTCCAGAAACTGATCCCATGTTGCATTTGACTTTTTCAAATGTAGGAAGTAGAGAGAAACTGATAATGTCAGAGCAACAAAAAAATTGTTGGACAACAGCCTGGGAACAGGCTAGGGAAGTCCCAAGAGCACAATCTAACGACTATCCCACACTGAGATTTCTGGAATTATCTAAATATTTGCATGAGTGTTACTGCTGGAATAATGGATTCCCTGGGCATATAATGAAAAAAACACAACGGACAAACGCCCAATCAAGTGGCAGTATGATACATATATATAATTACATAAGATTAGCTCAGCACAGCATATCTGTAAATTAAGATGGTGTTACGGGTGGATTATTTGTTGCTCCCCATAAGCAACCACTGTTCTGCTACTCTTCTGTGTAAATCCCATACAGATATTATCTTCATAAAACCAGTGTGAATTGTTGGGAGAGAGGAATAATGTTATTTATATATTTAATTAAAAATATCCTTTCAAATGGCTGGGAACCATCAAGTTGTACATATAAGTAGATTATGTATGTAATCACATGGATTTATTCTGGTTACTCTCATACTTCCTCCCACTTCCCTCTTATTGTTTCTTCATTACCCTCTGTATATTGTGTTCAATTAGATTATAAATTTCTTGGGATGGGGCCATATCTCCCTGTGCGAGAGAATCACCAGAAACTCTTGCACAGACAGGGTGTATGAAGTGGACCTACCTCACACCGAGAGAGAGACAGGGAAAGCAGAGCTAAACAAGCATTGCCTCAATCCCCACAGCCAGAGGGAAGGGAATAGAGCTCAGCTATCTCTCTCCATTTCAAGAATATTTTCTCCTGCCAGTTAGGAAGAGATTTCAATCTCATTTCATCAAGAAAGGTGTGGTGTAGTTGGTGAAAGGAGCTTGAAAGTACTTTCTATGGCACAGGAAACCAAGAACCAAGTACCACCTCAGCTACTGCCTCTCACACAGTGGAGATCTGGCACGTCACAAGAGCTGATGTACTTGATTTCTCAGGACAAGGGTTACAACCTTACTAGAGGAACATGGTATTGTGGACTCAGCTATGTACTGGCCCTGACAGCCACAAAATAGGCAATCTGCCTGCATGAAGAAGGCAATTGTAATGAGGACAAAATAATGTTTCTCCAGAATGAATGGGTGGGGATCTCAAAGATATAAATATGGAGAAAACATGTGTTCTTGTTGCTCAAAGGACTATCACAATTAAAAAAAGTAGTTTATTTAAATATCCAAAGTAAGTCAGTCTGCAGAGACTTATCTCAAATGGAGTCTGCTTCCAGTTGTTAGCAAGAGACTATTAACTTCATGTCATACTGTAATGCACATGTAATAATTTGAAACAACAAAATTAGTTAATGTGTCAAGTAACTTAATAACCTTACATGTACAGGGGCCTTTATCCAAAAAGATTTCCAAAGTGCTCTACAAATATTACTTTTGGCTATGGCCTGGTCTACACTAGGACTTTAAATCGAATTTAGCAGCGTTAATTCGAACTAACCGCTCAACCGTCCACACCAGGAAGCCATTTAATTCGAACTAGAGGGCTCTTTAGTTTGAATTTGGTACTCCACCCCGACAGGTGGAGTAACGCTAAATTCGACATGGCTAGCTCGAATTAGGCTAGGTGTGGATGCAAATCGAACTTAGTAGCTCCGGGAGCTATCCCACAGTGCACCACTCTGTTGATGCTCTGGACAGCAGTCCGAGCTTCGATGCTCTGAGCAGCCACACAGGAAACGACCCGGGAAAATTTGAATTCCTTTTCCTTTCTGGACAGTTAGAATCTCATTTCGTGGTTGGACATCGGGGCGAGCTCAGCAGCACCGGCAGCAATGCAGAGCTCTCCAGCAGAGGAGTTCATGTAATCTCTGAATAGAAAGAGGGACCCGGCATAGACTGACCGGGAACTCTTGGATCTGATCGGTGTGTGGGGCGAGGAGTCTGTGCTTTCGGAGCTGCGCTCCAACAAACGGAATGCAAAGACCTACGAGAAGGTCTCCAAAGCCATGATCCAGACAGAGGATACAGCCGTCATGCAACGCATCGCCGTGTGAAAACCAAGGACCCCAAACAAGGCTACCAAAAAATCAAAGCGGCAAACGGACGCTACGGAGCCTGCCACCACTGCCCCACCAGTGACCATGGACTCTGATGATGGGACAGTGTCGACGGACAGTTCCTCGACGATGTTCACGGACGGGGAAGATGAGGAAGTGTTTGTGGAGGACGAGGCAGGCGAGAGCGCTTACAACGCTGGTTTCCCCGACAGCCAGGATCTATTCATCACCGTCACGGAGATCCCCTACCAACCCTCCCCGGCCATGAACCCGGATCCTGAATCAGGGGAAGGAGCAGTCGGTAAGTGCTTTAACCATGTTAACTTTTATTCTTAATATAACAGGAATCTGAAGTGTGTGAGAAGGAGGTCTCTCTATATATGGTGATAGAACAGAAATCCTCCTGGGAGATCTCCACGAAGCTCTCCTTCCGTTAATCGATAAGCATCAGCAGGAGGTTCCTGGGAGAGCTGCCTTATTGGGTGCTCCGTGATAGCACCCTTTTCCGTGCGAGGCTTTCATGCGGTATTCAGGGAGCATTGCCTCCCGAGCACGGCTGCATCGGTCCGTGGTTCGTGATAGATTTCACGCAGCACGCGCTCTCTATCTCCTTCAGTGCCCGTCCTCACGGTGATCTCGCTAGGAGACTCATGCATCTAAGTAGTGGAATTACTGTTATGGTGCGCCTGGTCCAAAGTATTTTTAATAAATCCACGGACAGACGGCATAGCACAGACTCAGCACGCAGCTGCGTGACGAGCGTAACGGAAAGCCAAAGAATATAATGGACGCTCATGGAGGGAGGGCGGAATGAGGACGCAAGGTATCCCACAGTTCCTGCTGTCTCCGAAAAGTATTTGCATTCTTGGATGAGCTCCAAATGCTTCTAGGGTCAAACTCAGTGTCTGCGGTGGGTCAGGGCATAGTTCGGCAATTTGCGCACACACCCCACCCACCACCAGAAGTGAAAACAATCCTCTCTTGACTCTTTTACATGTCACCCTATCTTTACTGAATGCTGCAGATAGACGTGATGGTGCAGCACTCAACACCAACATCCTTGCTCCCCCCACGCTATGGATGGCTGATGGTGCAATATGGCTGGTATCCGTCCTCATCATCAGCCTATTGGCACATGGGGCAGTGCAAAAGGACTGGTAATCATGCGTACTAGCATCTGTGAGATCGATCAAGGGCGCCTGGCCCTAATTTTTCATGGTAGATGGTGCAGTATGGCTGGTAACCGTCCTCATCATTGCAACAGGGGGCTGAGCTCCATCAGCCCCCACCCTTCCTGTGTAAAGAAAAGATTGAATTGCCCCTGGACTAGCAGAGGGATGATGGGCTCCTTCATCCACAGTAATTACTGTCCTGCCTGGACTATCATTGCAGCTGGAGGCTTCCTTCCACTCATTTCTCACAAACAAGTCACTGTGTCTTATTCCTGCATTCTTTATTACTTCATCACACTAGTGGTGGGACAATGGTATGGTAGCCCAGGAAGGCTGTGGGAAGGCCGGAATGAACAGGTGGTGTTGTTGCAGGAGCACCCCCTGTGAATAGCATACAGCTCCAAATTTATGCAGGATCGGACACAGAGCAGCTGTGCTATCTGGTTCTATGATACAGTGATTCTCTAGTACACTTGCCCATAATCTAGGCAGGACTGATTCTATTTTTAGATACCAAAAAGGAGGGATTGACTCAGGGAGTCATTCCCAATTTTTGCTTTTGCGCCCCTGGCTGCTCGGCCAGGGGCACTTATGACAGCACCAAATGGTGCAGTGCAAAAGGACAGGTAACCATGCCCATCTTATTACCATCTTATTACCAATTTATGGTATGGTAGATGGTACAATATGGCTGGTAACCATCTCTGCTGTCATGCAAAAGCAAAAGCATGCTGCTGTGTAGCGCTGCTGGCCCGCCTCTGTCAGCGGCATCTAGTACACATACGGTGACATACACAAAAGGCAAAATAGTGTCCATGGTTGCCACGCTATGGCGTATGCCAGGGCAATTCTGGGAAAACGGGCTTGAAATGATTGTCTGCCGTTGCTTTCCCGGAGGAAGGAATGACTGGCGACATTTACCCAGAATCCACCGCGAAAATTATTTGTGCCCCAGCAGGCACAGGGGTCTCAATCCAGAATTCACAGAGACAGCCTAGACTCAGTTAATTGTTCGCAAAAATGTATCTTTGCAAGGAATTCACTCCCTGTTTCCCATCTCACAGCTTCCACTGTCTCCAGACCTGCCACAGCATCCCCCTCGCAGAGGCTGGCAAAGATTAGGCGGAGAAAGAAAAAGACAAGGGACAAGATGTTCGATGAACGTATGGGCTGCTACCTAGCCGAGGCGGACCAGCAGAGCCAGTGGAGGGAGACCGTCTCTCTGTACCAGCGCTCACACAGCGAACAGGAGGAGAGGTGGCGTGAGGAAGACAAGCAGGCGACTCAAACAATGTTTGGACTAGTGAGGGAGCAAACGGACACGCTCAGGCGCCTTGCGGATGTTCTGCAGGACCGCAGGAGGACAGAGCCCCCCTGCAGTGTATCTGCAACCGCCCTCCCCCGCCACAAAGTCCCATACCCCCCTCACCCAAAATAACCAGAAGGAGGGGCGCCAGAGGCCGTGTAAACTGTCACTGCACCCCAGCAGAGTGCTCAAGTACCCAAAAGCTCTCATACCCTACATTTGCAGAAGTCGTTCCCTTCCGGACTCACACAAGTCCCAATCCCAGTTCCATCCCCTAAGTGTCTACTTAAGTAATAAAAATACTTTGCTGTTAATTACTGTTTCCATCATGTTTTTTCAAAGAAGACTGTGTTTGAATGGGGGGCGTGGGGAAGGGGGTTGTTAATTGCATAGGACAGTCACCTTTCCCAGGGTACAGACACGGGGGCAGGATCAGCAGCGGGTCACACACACAGTGCAGTCAGTAGGCACCATGGTCGGTATGGGAGGTGGTTTCCAGGTTCTGTGTGGGCGGGGGGGATGTGACTTTGTAGCGGGGGAGGGCGGTTACAGATCTTATACAGCGGTCCTTGTCCTGGACCGCTGAGTCACGCAGCAGAGGAATCTGTATCCGTACTCCTCCGCCACAAGGTCACATATCCCCCCGCACACAGAATTCGAAAAAGAGGGATGGCAGGCTCCGTTGAAAGAAGCATTCCGGCACTGCGGACCGCTCTAGGAGCAGGAGCCTGTCATTCGTTGAGTTTAGAGGCGGTCTTTACATCACCGCACACCCTACCCAGCACAGTCTGCCTCCCAGTTTCAACCCTTTAACGCAAAGTCATGAATAAAGAAACCTTTCTTCAGTAACAATGGGACATGTATTTTATTTTTACACGTGTGTTGGAAGTGGGGGAAATGGGGTGAACGGGGTATGTAACCGAAGAGGAGAGTCAACAGTCAGTGGGTAAAGAAACAGGGGCAGGTTCAGCTTCTCTGTAAAGAAACTGAACAGTCACAGGTCACGCTGCTCGCTGGTATTTGAAGAGTTCCTTGTCGCTGTCCCAGGCGCCTGTATAGGGCTTCATGAGCAAGTGCATTAGCGGGCAGGCTAGGTCCCCGAGGATGACTTTAGGAATCTGCTCATCCACAACAGTTATTTCGTGGTCCGGGAAGAAACTACCTTCCTGCAGGCGTCTGAGCAGCCCACAGTTCCTGAAAACACACGCATCATGAACCTTGCCCGGCCACCCGACGTTGATGTTTGCAAAACGTCCCCTATGGTCCCCCACTGCTTGCAGCACCATTGAAAAGTAGCCCAATTTCTCATCAGCTGACTGTGGAAGAGGTGGACAATAAAGTGCGAGGAGGAGAAAACGGCGATGATCGCAGCGGGCTCCATGCTTGCAGTGCTGTGGCGTCCGCGCTGTCACTGACCAGAAAAGTGCACAAACAGATTGCCCGCAGGCGCTTTCAAGGAGGGAGGGAGGGAGGTTGTGATTGACGGTTCAATGACGACACTTACCCAAAACCACCCTCGACACATTTCTCCCCCCAGCAGGCATTGGGGGCTCTACCCAGCATTCCAGTGGGCAGCGGGGACTGCGGGAACTGTGGGATAGCTTCCCACAGTGCACCGCTTCCAAAGTCGATGCTGGCCCCGTGAATGTGGACTCAGAAATTCGAATTAGTGTATTTAGTATGGATACACAAATTCGACTTCATAAGGTCGAATCCACAAATTCGAACTAAGTTGATTCGAAATAGTCTTGTAGTGTAGACAAGGCCTATATCCATATCCATATAACTTTCATTCAACAGACTGTATTTATCTTGCAGCTTTGACCAATTCATGTGCTCTACTCACTCCACCTCAAACAACCCTCCACACTAGGGCACTTGATTTAAACAAAACAAAAAACAACACACAAACATGTGCCATAGAAATGTTTCTTTCTCTCCCCCACAAACAAATATTACACACGTTCGTGACACCATGGTTCTGATTATATTTACTCCTGGCCGAGCGTAAGGCTAAAGGTCCAATATCTCATGAGCCACCTGGGTTAGATATAAAAACCTCACAATGTTAGAAAGACAGGAATTTCCTTTTCCAATCGTAACAGTCATTTTGTCTTCAGCTCTGGTAGACTTCAAGATACTAGACTGTAAAATCATGACATTACGATGTGATAGTAGGGCTGTTCTAGAGATCTCTAAAATCAGTTATAATTTTGCTTTTCTTATGAGGCCGGTAAAGTTTAATTCAAGGCACGAAGGCCTCTTGCTAGGGTTTTTTTTCTTTAAACTCATTAAAACAATTTTTAAAATTGTTTTAATGAGTTTAAAGAAAAACACATTAAAAGTGTGGTTTAATAAGAGTGTAATGACATGACATAAGCTTTGAATGACTTGCCCAATTCACTTATGGCACAAAATGATTCTATTATACGTAATCGCTTTGTTCTCAAAAAGAACTGCAGCTGCCTTCAGGGTATAACATTGTATTTGCTTAACAGCACCTCAATCCAACAGTCTAAGACAGAAAGAAAGTTTGAATTACCATATCTAATTGGAACTGTAGGTGGAATTTAAAATAGAAGATACCTTCCCAAACTGGAATCTGGGAGTGCACCTGAGCTAGTCCACCCCGCAGTAAGTACCTATGGCTTGATTTTAAGTCCACCGTAGTAAATGGGAAAGCTCCCATTGATTTTAGTGGTGCAGGGTCAGTTGGGTCCTTAGAAATCTTTAATGAACGTAAGTGATCAGAGACTTAATTTTATCCCTCAATTGAGAGCTATCACCTTGGTTACAGAGTGCCCTCTAAAACCATGTTAGGTCATTGATTCAGAGCTCAGAAGGAACAGACCTGGTCTACTGAATCATCAACTCCACTTATTAGAGTATAATACTACTGCTAAAACATTTCACCATTTGGTAAAAAACTCATACTAACAATTACGTTTAACTCTCAACTCCACAATGGAAAAAATGAAGAAAACAAGCCCTTTGAAAAGGCAAACACACAAAAGCCATTTAAAAAGGAGGTAAACAGTAGTGTTGCATAACATTCCCCATACCCCAATTTCTCTTACTTGGGATCTCACATAATCCTCACACCAAGGACCATATGGTCCAATGATGTTCACATTTATTAAATCTATTATTTCACATTTTATTAAGTTAAGTTAGTGTCTGAAAACAGTAGTAGCCAAATTACCCTCTTGGATGCACACAAAGAGCTCTCATTAAAATCACACCAACCCACATTTGAGGGTGCACTTATGAGCAAAGGGAGAGATATTTAAAGGTATTTAGGCACCTAAACATACAGATAGGTGCCTAGCTGAATTTTTGAAAACAATGGGAGTTAGGCACCTAGGCACTTTTGAAAAACCTCTAGGTTTCTATCTGCATCTTTAGATGCCTCAATGCCTTTAAAAATCTGGCTTAAAGAGGCTTGATATGGAAAAAAACATGTGTTTAAAGAAGTTAATCAAAGCTCCTTCCATCACAGTCCCAGAATGATTTATAGGGATGTGTCACATAGGAAGACAAACAAAAATATGTTCAACTTCTACACAGAAAAATGTGCATTTCAGCACATTTCACATCACATCCGATCTTAAACAAATTATAGCAGGGTCTCAAATTATTATGTTGTCACTAAAAAGATCCACTCCTTACTGCTGTTCAAATCTTGCAATTAATCATATATAAAGGGCCCAGCACCAGCTACATAAATAAAATCCTCTGTGCTGCCTGATGAGAACTTTGTAAATATATTGTACACATTGAAGAGAAATTAATAAAATGAAACGATCTAAAATGCACTTACCGGGTTTTACAGAGTTTGTCTTTGTTTCCTTCTTGTATCGCGCAGACTGTGGGTTTCCTTCCCCCACCGTTCCAGCATTACATTTCTTTTTGGTATAGTCTCCATCACTGCCAGTACAAAAACTAATTGGACTGTTTCCAGCATCAGAAGGAGTCTTAACGGGAGATACTGATTGGCTACTAGGGCAGCCAGTGTCATCTGAAAAGACAAAAAATGAACACAAGATTTGTTAACTAATAAGTAAAATGAAGAAGGCAGAAAACTTTTGGACTATACTACACACAAATCAGAAACAGAGTTCTCTAAAACACACAACCTGTGCACAAAGATAAGACTCATTTTGTTCCCACGTTCCTGCACCCAACAACTGAACACACCATTTTGTGGGTGCAATATGGTTCTTGGATACGTAACTGTTATAAAATGCCACTGTAAATATTTGTTTCCATAATTCTGTGAAGGTACAAAATCAGAGGCAACTTCTGAAAACCCGGAGCCAAGATTAACTTCCTCTTACTCAGTATGGTAATCGAATATTATAACATGAAATATACAAATTAAAAAATGTGTTAAAATAAGAATTGCTTTGTGTGCTTGTGTGCATGTGACATATATATCCAATTTCTGACTGTGCACCTCCCATATGTATGTATGTAACTATGGGCCAAGAGTGAGAATGGGGCAGCTTTTTCCCCACAGATCCTTCATACCAGAACTATGGAAGGGCCTTCAAGTCGAAAGGCATAAGCTGTATGGTTACAGCTGATCAATTTGAGAGTGCACTATCAACACATACCTGTTTTGGTGACAGTATGTCCTACTGACTATACAATATATATTGTCAGTGCTTTTTTAGACTAAGGCCTTAACTTCTGTGCTAGAACACAATTCAATGCACATACCAAATATTTTGGACGACTCATATATTTGGGTCTTTGACGTACACTTGTCTATAGCAAAACATCACTGCAGATAATATAATGTATATTGTTAATTTTAATTATTTACTATATTGTACAAAGCATCTAGCGTTGCTTAAGGATTTTGGTTGGGCATTTTTGTCTCTGTGATGGATTACAACTGAAATATTTGTTTTGCTTTGGTATTTTTCTGGGTTTTTTACTGAGCAACTTTAGTATTTTATTATCCTATAAATATCTACAATATGAAAAGCAAACTGATCCAGAATATTCATTCATTAGATTGTTGCAATCAATGTACACTCTATATGCATGAAATTCAGAAATGTAATTATCATTTTACTGAAAACAATAAACATGCCTCAACATGAATTATTTTTCATTTATATCAACTTTTTTTATTATATGGAGATATATCTATTTCATAGAACTGGAAGGGTCATTGAGTCCAGTCCCCTGCTTTCATAACAGGACCAATCCATCCCTGACAGATTTATTTCCCAGATCCCTAAATGGCCCCCTCAAGGATTGAGCTCACAATCCTGGCTTTAGCAGGCTAATGCTCAAACCACTGAGCTATCCCTCCCGCTCCTTCTTCATGTCTAGAAAGTGGCTGTATGATACCTGGCACTAAAACTGCTGCACAATATGAACAATACTTCTGTGTAAATCAGCATTAGTGTGCATAAGCATTAGCTTTCATCTCTTGGAGACACAGAAATGGTGGTTTATTCAAAGATGTACAAACACAATAAAACTACTAGCACTCAAATACAAGTCATCGTAAAAAGGTATCCAGTCCAGAAAGTCAACATATTTAAGAAAAAAATCCTTCCTACTGTTATTTGAATGCCTCCTAAATACTCACCTCTTTTGTGATACCCACAATAAGTGACTTATTTGTTTAAATTATAATATATATTATATTTAAAAAAAACTGAACCATGATGTCACTTTAAGGTCAGAAATATCCCATGTCCCAGAGAACTGAGTCACTTATTTTTTCTTTCCAAGGGTAAAATAAAGCCAGTATCTTTCACTATTCATTTGCACTGTGCATTCATCTTGTATTGTCTTCATGAATAAAACTCCCCTCCACAAGCTATAATGTCACACCCCCAGATGTACCTATACCTTAACTAAGCACACAATCATATTTCTGTAACCACTGTTACACTGCAGTTTGCTCATTGTCATGTCTATAATTCAGGTCTGCTTCTGCAATAAGCTCTGCCTGGGGACCAGGCTGAAAACCATGTCTACCCATAGAAGAGGGGTAGAAAGAAAGGGCTAGAATGTGTAATGTTACAGTCTGACTGAGAGTAAGGGGCAGCACAGAACTAACCTAGGATCAGACCAGAGAATGGTTATTAATCATAATTCCTCTCTTGCTCCCACTTTGTTTTGGGAGGGGAGTAAAGTTATTACATCTTTTTTGTGAAGCATCTTATTCCCCTTATGTGCCTGGTCAGTTACCCTGGCCGATGAGTGCACTCTTTAACCCTTTCCACCCATTTGCTTGCAAGAATGAGTCTCAGACAAGCTGTCTTTGCTCTTCTCAGTGTGGCTGGAACAACCAGCCCTTTACACTGCCAAACAGGGAAGTAAGAAAGGGCCTACTTCACCATACTCCCTGTGCAGCTGAGTAAGAAATATAACAATCTAGCCCAAAAGTAGCAGTGGCCAGTCCGAGTTAGTTCTGGGGGGCTTTGCCTGCTTCTAGCAATGTTGCTGAGTCAGGACAACCATATCCACTTTGTGAATTACCTGCAACGCCCACAGGTGAACAGTGTTTGCTAATAGTCTATTCCAAGTTAACTAAGAGACTGAGCAGGTTCCTATCTGACCATATTGCAAACTTTGTTAGCTAATACTTTTGATTGCTGCAGATAAATTAAGTTCCATACTGAATTTGTTCTCTTCTTTTGGCAATTTTACGGGTACCTTTTTCCTACCCCCCAATTAGTCTCAGTTCCTCATAAGATAATAAGATAGTTAAAAGATCTATTAAACCTTTCAGTCCAATGCCCTGCTAACACAAGGTTCTTCCTTACATTATATTATCTTGTTCTTTATTTTACTAATTCATACAAATCTCATGATCAAATTCAATATGTAGAGGAAAATAGAAGGCAATTTCCTCAAGATCAATACTAATTTTCTTCTGTGAATTAGTCAGCAGGCCTCACCAATTTTTACCACATAAACATGGAAAGAGTATGCACAATTTATCTACAGGACATGGATTGGTTCTGCTGAGTGAACTCTTGAATTCTGTTTAAGCAACAAATTTCACTATTTCTAGAAACACCGTCTCTTTCAAAGCATACCAACATTTACAAAACATTAACATTATATTTAGAATATAGTTTAGGCACAAAGTATTTTAAACAACAGGGAGAAACTCTACTTCAAAGTATCTCAGGAGCTAATGAAATCCTGTGAAGGTGTTTTATTTTAAAACAAACAAAAGACTCCTACCCACAACTCTGAATTAAAGCATTAAGAAAAAGCAAAAAATGTGCAAAACCAACAACAAATTAGGAGATAAGCAGATTAGCAAAAGAAAATACATAGAAAATGCATGTTTTGATCAGCAGACAGTTAATATGGCCACTGATAATGTACTGCTTTCACGTCCTATTATAATTAATTTGATTAAGCTCCACAGCTTGCATTGTGATATGACACTTATCAAGGGAACAAAGTGAACTTGGCACTTATAACAATAAGTCTTCTCTAGTCATATCATTTCTGACCTTTAGACACTTCAACAACCGATTCAGAGTTTTAACTTCAGCTGCAGAAAATGAATGGTTTTATTGTACTCCTCTTTCCTGTTACTGTTTGTTATTTTTAACAAGCTATACACCTAAGGCTTCTGTGTGAACTTGTAATTTAATCGTTAGTATGGAAAAAGTGAACCTGTAAACATTTTCTGGATCTAGTTCATGCTGCCAAAGAGACATTTTTTCCTTAGCTGTATCAGATGTACCTTTCAATGCAGTGTCTTCTACAGGATCAAAATGTTCAGTATCGCCAAAAGTAGCAGCTGCACATGCAACAGTACTGTCTATCACAAGGGGCAAGATAACCTCAGCTGTGAGTTGAGAATGTACCTCTGCTAATCAGTTTGCAGCTGACCATCCCACTAAAAAAAATGGAAGGGGAAGGAAAAACACTGGAAGGGCTGCATATTTGCACATTCTAAACAAATCACCCATCACTGTTCTTCATCCCTCTCTCATGACTGCTACGGAAATCTAAAAAAATTAGTTTTAAAAACAGTATTTCAGCTACATTTCCTACAAAGCAGAGCACTGAAAAATCTCAATAGCATGTTTACTCCACTAGAAAGAGTGAAGCTTGGCAGCATGTCACACTAGTATAGCCAACTTTCATCCCACACATATACTCAGGTTTATAAAAGGATAAGTCCTTAAAAGCATTTACTGCCAATACAGAGTTTCTTTCAAAACAATCTTTAACAATGTCATGTAGACCATTTAAGGTGTTTTTTTATACACAGGTTCCTTTAAATTCTGCTGTCCATTTTGGGGAAGAGAGAGGTTGTGAAATATCTGAACTACCTAGAAACAGGTCAGGAAGGCAAGAAGCCCATTCCTGAAGCTGTTAATCAAATAACTGAAGCATATAAATCCAAAATGGAATTTACCATTAACAACTGCGAGAAAGTATTAATGTAGTTTGCATTATGGTCAGCTAAGGACTCAGTTTCGTAATTCAATGGGAATTTTGCCTGAGTAAGAAAACTCAGGCCCAGGCAGAACACTTCATATGGTAGTTCTGCTGAAGACATATGAGTTTTAGGAAGCTATCATAGAGAGAGGGCTTGAAGAACCCTCTTTAGATGGTACCACTGTTGACCTTCTGCTTAAGAATTGTTTACTTTTATTTTATAAATACAGAAAATATCAAATACACACCAGAGCACATATGTTGAAATATATTGCATAGCTTTCATTGTTTTCTTCACTGTATCTATATTCTATTCTTTTGAAAGCACCCTTGTAAGACCATCTTGTAAATTAATCTTCACCTTGAATGTCAACTGGATTTTATTGTTGCAAACTGCCTTTAATCACTACTCCTAAGATCTGATGATGCACCTGCCAACTTTCAAACGTCACTACCGGAGTAGTGTCACAGAAAACCTACAGACAAATAGGATCAGCAAGAAAACTACTCAGAGTGTTGTGACATTTGCATGCACTGGCTAAAATTCAAATATCAAAAAAAGTGTAAGCATAAAGTACAACCTGAGTTGTAGTATTACTATGACTACTGATAATATTAGAAGGTCTTCTATCTTACCTATATATGGTTAATCAGACTTTAAAGCTTCAGGGTATACACTGATCACTGAAAATCGGGAAGGAATACTCTCTCACATATATGCACATCCTATGTACAGCCATGCTCAACTGGCTATATGGTACAATTTTGTATGGAGGAGGAGAGAGGAATTGCCTTCCCCTAAAGCAGCGTTTTTCAAAGTTCAGGTCACGACCCAGTATTGGATCGCGGCATGTCAGGCACTGGGTCGCTCTGGTCAGCACCGCCAACCGGAACGTTAAAAGTCCCATCAGCAGTGCTGCCTACTTGCTGCAGCAGTGCTTGCCTACTTGCTCCGACACCACGCTGGGCCCAGAAACGGCCAGCAGAAGGTCTGACTTCTAGGCAGGGGGACCACAGGGCTCCGCACACGGCCCCCACCCCGAGCACTGGCTCCGCACTTCTGTTGGCCGGGAACCGGCCAATGGGAACTGGGAGGGACGACACCTGCAGGTGAGAGCTGCGCAGAGCTGCTTGTGCACCTCTGCCAAGGAGCTGGACCTGCTGCTGTCCGCTTAAGGCGCAGTACGGTCCTCGGTGCCAGGACAGGAGGGAAGCCTGCCTTAGCACCCCCACTGCGCCACCGCCGGAGGTAAATCCGTGCCCTAACCCCATGCCCCAATCCCCTGCCCCAGCCCTGAGCCCCTCCAAACATGGAACCCCTTCCTGCTCCTCAAACCCCTCATCCCCAGCCCCACCCCAGAACCTGTATCCCCAGCCTAGAGCCCTGACCCGCTTTTGTATTCATAGTTTACATACAGGCTTTAGAGTCACCCAAATCCCAGTTTGTGGCTATGAATCACTGCATACC
The DNA here is from genome assembly GCF_020497125.1 of Mauremys mutica. Classification (NCBI taxonomy): domain Eukaryota; kingdom Metazoa; phylum Chordata; order Testudines; family Geoemydidae; genus Mauremys; species Mauremys mutica. The sequence continues at coordinate 34,180,616 of NC_059073.1, read as the reverse complement.
GCTACCCAATGTTTTGGGGGGGGGAGAGTTGTGGTGGTGGAGGATGAAGGCAATGTTATGGTCCTAGATTTGCATGACATCTCTCAATCCTAATATTCTGCAGTCTCTCTATATATGGAACTCCTATTGATGTCAGTGGGAGAGTAATTTATCAGGATCAAGATATGACATACAGATTTTGTTATTAAAATACCACAGAATCTCCTACGGTGGAACATGTTCTCTTTATTCAGCAGTATTTTGGGCTTCTGATTACGGACAAGGTTCTCTTATTCTGTTTAAACCTTGCAATGCTTGTTGATACACATGACACCATTAACGCAGTACAAATTTGCATTAAAACCATTTAAAAACAAAATATCTTGTATTAAGTATTTTTAATGAAAGATACAAACACAGAAAGCTTCTTAACACTGAATTACCGGTAAGTCATATACAGAGGGGACAAACCTGGACTCCAGAAGGGGGAAGATGCTAGGTGCTCGTTTCTTAGGGCGTAATCCAAAATGCACTGAAGTTAATAGGAACCTTTCCACTGACTTCAGTAGGCTCTAGCTCAGGCTTTTAGAGCTCACGGTGCTGACTGATATGTAGAGCAGGTGACAGGGATATTCAGAAGGTCAAATGTCTTGGCTTCCCAAGCAGTTGTACAGTGCAGTGGTACAAGGGCAGTCATTTTGTATGAGGCAACAGTGGAGAGAGAGAGAGAGAAGTAGACAGGAGTCTGCACTTCCGTACATATAAACTTTTTTAACCTCCACATTTAAAACCTCTCTCCATAAAAATATAAACACTAACCAGTAAGCTAACTAAATTCCCTAATCATTCCTATGCCCTAGCAGGAGACCCTCCAAGTAAAGAGCACTGAAAAATGGACACAAAGGACCAAATGCTGCCCTTGAATAAGAGCCACAAGTGTGTATATAAAAGCAGAATTTGGCTCTATGTCTTTAGAAAATGAAGATCAAGGTGCCCACACAGCTATGCCAGGTAGAGCATCTACAGCAATGGGTCTCACAAACAAACTCGCACAGCTTGAGAAGGACTCTATTTGAGATGATATAGTTCAAGCAAATGGAATAAAGAAGGACTGTGAAAATGCTTTCGATATCAAATGTGGGGGCAATTTAAAACACATTTATCTGATGCAATAAATGTCAATAAAAGAAAACATAAAACTAGGAGTCAGGGGAATATGCTAACAAAACATTCCTTCTGATGAAAACAGATATAAAGATAGGGAGATTGTAACATATAAGGAAGCTAATTATAATAACCTTACATTTGGTCTCTGCATTGTTGACCCATTAAAATGATCCAATTTTCTCTTTTTTTCTCCTCAAAAATATACAGTTAAGCGTGTAGTTTAACAATGCTCTTCTCTGGGTAGCTTTCCTAATACCCAAGCTACCTCACTGTCCTAGTGAGAAATTATTTCAGCCATGACTGAAGGTAAAGCATGTTAACTGCATACTGTGAATGAAGATGTCTCTTCTATAAACCTGTACAGATCCTCAGACTCAGTTATTTGCAGCTAGTAATAAACATAGCTTATTCAAACTGATTTAAATAAGTATATGTGCATGGCTAAATCCTGTTTGCTTTACTCACACAAGCACTATTCCTGAACTCACTTCAAGTATCAACCAATAACTGGACCAATCGGCAAAATAGTCTAAAAATGGACCATGCATGTGAGTAATGTGAACAGGATATGATAATAGAGAACTTTCTGCTGCAGGCACAGTGAATTTACAGTGTAAACACAGTGAACATAGAGGCCAAGATTTTCAAAAACAAAGGCCTAAACTTAGGCTCTGAACTCTGTTTTTGAAAATCTTAGCCAGAATTTTCTAAATGCGTAACAAAGGTGCACCTGTTGTAACCACTGGTTGTCATCTAACTCCTAGATGACTAGTAGTACTATGTATATTCATTAACAAGGAGATATTGCAGGTGAGAATAAAAGCCCAGAAGAGTACTTTGCATTTGAAATAAAACCGCTCCTCTAGCTCAAACAGCCCTTTACTACAACTGATTATTAAAACACATGTTCTAAAGCATCTCAGCTAACCAACTATTTCTGCATTGTTTCCTGTAAGTCAATAGGTTAAGAGTCTTAAACAAAGATGAATACAAAGACTGAGAAGAAAAAACATCAGCATTAAAATGCTGATTAAAAAGATGAGCTATTCAGAAAATGAAAAATGAAAAAGTATGACCCCCTCTCCCCCCCCAAACTGACTAGCTATTAAAAACTGTTTGCAGTGTAGTTGTAGCCCTGTTGATCCCAGGATATTGGCAAGCCATGGTGGATGAGGTAATATCTTTTATTAGACCAACTTCTATTGGTGAGAGAGAGAAGGAAAATGAGGCTTGCCTTCTTTGGGAGTTCCAGCAAGTGACTCTGCCTTCTACTTTGTAAGACACTGAGGGTGGAGTTAAAGCTTGTCTCTTTCACCAACACAGGTTGGTCCAATAAAAGGTATTACCTCACCCACCCTGTCTCACTATTAAAAAGGCAGACTAAACAGACTATGGAATTTAGTTACTCTAGGCCAAACGTTGCCTTCAATCCATAAGTAACTCCCCTTGTTTGCAACGTCTTGAAACAAATTTTGAAAGAGAAAGTAGTTAAGGACATAGAGGTAAGCAGTAATTGGGATAAATCACAACATGGTTTTACAAAAGGTAGCTCGTGCCAGACCAACTCGCTCTCTTTCTTTGAGAAGATAACTAGCTTTTTAGACAAAGGAAACGCTACAAATCTAATCTACCTGGATTTCAGTAAAGTATTTGATACAGTTCCACATGGGAAATGATTGGAGAAGATGGGGATTAATATAAGAATATAAGGTGGATATGGAACTGGTTAAAGGGGAGATTACAATGGGTCATGCTGAAAGATGAATGGTCAGGCTGGAGGAAAGTTACTAGCAGAGTTCCTCAAGGATCAGTCTTGGGACCAGTCTTATTTAACATTTTTATTAACGACCTTGGTACAAAAAATGGGACTGTGCTAATAAAATCTGTGGATGACACAAAGTTGTGAGGTATTGCAAATATGGAGGAGAACTGGAATATCATACAAGAAGAGCTGGATGATCTTAAAAACTGGAGTAATAGAAATGTGATGACATTTAATAGTGCAAAGTGCCAGGACATGCACTTAAGGACTAACATCAAAATTTTTTGCTATAACCTGGGGAAGTATCAGTTGGAAGAGACAGAGGAGAAGAAAACAGTGGACGTGATATATCTTGACTTTAAGCAAAGCTTTTGATACGGTCTCCCACAGTATTCTTGCCAGCAAGTTAAAAAAGTATGGATTGGATGAATGGACTATAAGGTGAATAGAAAGCTGGCTAGAATGTCAGACTAAATGGGTAGTGACCAACTGCTCGATATCTAGCTGGCAGCAGGTATCAAGCAGAGTGCCCCAGGGGTCGGTCCTGGGGCCGGTTTTATTCCACATCTTTATTAATGATCTGGATGATGGGATAGATTGAACCCTCAGCAAGTTCACAGATGACACTAAGCTGGGAGGAGAGATAAATATGCTGGAGGGTAGGGATAGGGTCCAGAGCGACCTAGACAAATTGGAGGATTGGGCCAAAAGAAATTTGATGAGGTTCAACAAGGACAAGTGCAGAATCCTGCATTTAGGATGGAAGAATCCCATGCACTGCTACAGGCTGGGGACCGACTGGCTAAACAACAATTTTGCAGAAAAGGACCTGGGGATTACAGTGGATGAGAAGCTGGATATAAGTCAGCAGTGTGCCCTTGTTCCCAGGAAGGCTAACAACATATTGGGCTGCATTAGTAGGAGCATTGCCAGCAGATCAAGTGAAGTGATTATTCCCCTCTATTCAGCACTGGTGCGGCCACATCTGTAGTGTTGTGTCCAGTTTTGGGGCCCCCACTACAGAAAGGATGTGGACAAATTGGAGAGAATCCAGCAGAGGGCAACGAAAATGATCAGGATGGTGGGGCACATGACTTATGAGGAGAGGCTGAGGGAACTGGGATTGTTTAGTCTCCAGAAGAGAAGAATGAGGGGGGATTTGATAGCAGCCTTCAACTACTTGAAGGGAAGGTTCCAAAGAAGATGGAGCTCGGCTGTTCTCAGTGGTGGCAGATGACAGAACAAGGAGCAATGATCTCAAGTTGCAGTGGGGGAGGTCTAGGTTGGATATTAGGAAAAACTATTTTGCTGGGATGGTGGTGAAGCACTGGAATGGGTTACCTAGGGAGGTGGTGGAATCTCCATTCCTAAAGGGTTTAAAGGCCTGTCTTGACAAAGCCCTGGCTGGAATGATTTAATTGGTGTTAGTCCTGCTTTGAGCAGGGGGTTGGACTAGATTACCTCCTGAGGTCTCTTCCAACCCTAATCTTCTATGATTGTATGATTCTAAGACCTGGGTGTATCGGTTGATCACAGGATGACTATGAGTTGCCAATGTGATGTGGCTGTGAAAAAAACTAATGTGATCGTAAGATGCATCAGGCAAGGTATTTCCAGTAGAGATAGGGAAGTGTTATTACCGTTATACAAGACACTGGTGAGAACTCATCTGGAATACTGTGTTTAATTCTGGTCTCCCACATTTAAGAAAGATTAATTCAAACTGGAGCAGGTGCAGAGAAGGGCTACTAGAATGATCAGAGGAATGGAAACCCTACCCTATGAATGGAGACTCAAGGAGCTTGGCTTGTTTAGCCCAACCAAAAGAAGGCTGAGGGGAGACATGATTGCTCTCTATAAATACATCAGAGGGATAAATACCAGGGAGGGAGAGGAGTTATTTAAGTTTAAGCACTAATGTTTAAGTTTATTTAAGTTATTTACATTTATTAAACCCTAATGTTGACTCAAGAACAAATGGATATAAACTAGCCAACAAGTTTGGGCTTGAAATTAGACAAAAGTTTCCAACTGTCAGTGGAGTGAAGTTCTGGAACAGCCTTCCAAGAGGTGCTATAGGGGAAATAAAAAAACTAAAATGGCTTTGAGACTGCCCTTGATAAGTCTGTGATGGGGCTTGTATGATGAGATTGCCTACACTGGCATGTGGCCCACCTGTGACTGTTAGTAGCAAATATTCCCAATGGCTGGCAATAGGACACTAGATGGGAAGGGCTGAGTTACTACAGAGAATTCTTTCCCAAATGTCTGGCTGGTGGGTCTTGCCGACATGCTTAAGGTCCAACTGATTGGTCTCTGCCAATCTGTGGTCTCTGCCAGGTCAGATTGGCAGATAAATTGGCACGTAGATTCATTAGCTGGAATTCCCAAAGAAGTCTTTAGGAAACCATAATTTTCCTTTGGAGCAGCTGTAGAAAGGGGGCATAAACTGGATTATTTGTCTATGAGTTTAAAGTGTGCACCTTTCTCCTGCTTGACAAGGTTAGTCTGCTGTGTAGTTCAATGGCAAAAGTGTAATTTATGAGGAAAACATGCATAACATGGGGAAATACTCAATAGCAATATAACCAGCTTATGTTGCTAGTAGAATGTTTTTCACAGCTTGACATTTGAATCCTATGGCTGACATCCAAATCAAAGGGGGTGGGGGGGGGAAGAGAAGTACTTCGCTGTCAGCTGACAAGCAGCACCTATTGAAGCCATGCAAACTTGTTTAACAAAGATTATATACTATAAATACTGCTATACAAACGTAAGTTGCCTGACCTGTTTTCAGAAAGAATATCTAAAATACATTGGACAGAAGCAGTCTATGCTTCAAAATCTGTTTTTATCAAGAATTTAATAGATAGGCATGTTAATACCCATACACCATATCTTTGTGTGAATTTGGAAAGGGCTCCTACCACAAATTGAATGAATACATTATACTAATACTGCTAAATATGCAATAAGTTGCATAAACATATATTAAGTTCCCTGATAAGGAGTCTTCTAGAAGTGAAAGGGGGAAATGATTCTTAAATCTGAGCTCAGCAAATATTAATACCCCTCCCCCAGTACAGAGTTTACGGAGCAAAATTAAGTGTCTTCTTTGCACTGTTGAGTGGTATTTCCTTCCCGGCTGCCTGCCTGCCTCCATGATTGCAGCACTATTAGTGTTCCCAGGGGTCCGACTCCTAAACCCTTTTATTTTCTGCCCACTGCCTGCCTGAAACAACATTAGCAGGCTCCAGAAGATTCTGCTCCTGTCAGTTACAGAGGGAGAAGAACCTGAAGCCTTCTGGTATGCATCAGGGCCAGTGCAGGCAGACAAGAAACTAACAGGCTCAGAAGCTCTGGGGATACAAGCAGCAGAGCCATATGCACAGTGCGCTAGGGAGGAGAGCTGATTCTATATTTTTTTAAAAGGGCTTTCCATACTAGAAGAGCGCAGTGTAAGTGATAAGGGAAGAAGGGACGGCGGGTAGAGACTTTTCAAGGGAAGGGGTGAAGGGAAAGGAATTATTCCAGGTGTTGATTCACTTGCAGTTGCTATTTACACAGTTAGGTAATTTTTTTTATTTTGGATTCTCATGTGTGTGATGGTGGTTATGGTAGGGGAGGGTTCTAGATCTTTCACTCTAATGCTCACAGGCTTTTTTCATCACCAGAATGTTGACCTCCTGATGACCTGTCAACCCTTCCCAAAGTTATTACTTGGTAAGCTTAACCACCATAGCTGCGTATATCACTTTTAAACCAAAAAGATGACAGGTCCCTGTTCTGAGGTCCTTACAGTCCAAACTGGACACAACATGGCAAGGGATGACCGTAAACAAAAGGAGGTACCAGAGGCTAAGGGAGACAGGAGTGACCAATCTCAAGGTGCATTTATTGTTATGTTATGCAGGCATTTTGTACGTTCCTCTTTTTAAAGACTCCATGCTTTAAAATTGGAGGACAGTTAGGCAAGGCCAGGCTGGTGGTCAGTGACAAGTTTTTAACTGAAAGCAGCAAGTATTGAAGAGGCCTCTGACAAGTCAAAGTGTAGTGTAGTGCACAATGTTGGAGAGGATGTTCCAGGCAAACCAAAGGGGCGGCAAGAAAAAAGGCATACAGCTACTAGTAGGAAAAAACAACGAGCATCAAGATGAACTAGCATAGGGCAAGTGGAGTGAATAAGGGATGATTAGAGACAGGATGCAGACATTAAAAACTGTGCAGGGCCTTGACGCGAAAGAGCTTGAATATTGTACTTCTGAATATTATTGTAATTGGTGCTTTAGAAATGTCAAAACAGTGGATTATATATATATATATATATACACACACATATATATATATACATATACACATATACATACACACATATATATATACACATACACACACATATATATATATATATACACATACACACACACACACACATATATATACACATATACACACACACACACACACACACACACATATATACACACACCGAAGGAGGTAGGAAGTTATTATGGGCATTCAAAGAGAGGATTTATATGGTTGGAACAGCAGCAAATAATTTTGGTCTTAGTACGTTGGATAGACTTCAAAAATCAGAGATGAAAATAAGAGAGACCAGAAAAGAGGAAGTTGCAATAGTCACAGTGAGAGAGTGTTGGGACACGAGCAAAGGTTCTGGCACTAGTGAAGAAGGGACAAATTTTGGATATACACCGCTACCTTGATATAAAGCCTCCCAATATAACACGAATTTGGATATAACGCGGTAAAGCAGTGCTCCGGGGGGGGGGGGCAGGGCTGCGCACTCCGGTGGATCAAAGCAAGTTCAATATAACACGGTTTCACCTATAACGTGGTAAGCAGATTTTTTTGGCTCCCAAGGACAGCGTTATATCAAGGTAGAGGTGTATTTAAAAAATGTAATTCTAAAAGGCACCATTTTAAAAATAATTTCAGTGGAAGATTCCTTTAGGCAACTCCTATATCCCGTGTACACTAATATGTTAGGAAATATATAAACTCACAAATTAAAAAAGCATAAGATGGAACTGTTCAAAAGTCATGGACGGATAAGGAGGAAGCCTTTTTTCCACCCTCACTGCTTTTTAAATAATGCCCTTTATTCATTAAATGATAATCTAACAGATCATTGCACTAAGCTCTGAAATATATCAGAGATAAGGATGCAATACTATAACCATGGGTGGATATTGAAAATATTATTCATTATCTAAGAAAGTTAGCTATTTTTGCATGTATTTTAACTATTTTACTACTGTTTAGGGAAAACAATACAAAATAATGTGGATCCAATTTTGGAGGGAAAAATCAGAAAGCCCATTAGAAATTATTCTATTCTAGCGTCACTTGGAAAAAATAATTGCATCTTGTGGTTTGGCAATTTTGTGAATGGACAAAAAAAGGAAATTCAGGAACTTACTCTGACAATTTAAGAATAACAAAATACCTGTAATAACTAAGATATTGTGATTAGCTAAAAATATTAAGGACAAATTCTATATGAAAGATTAAGCACTAAAATTAACTCACCCCCTCCCCCGAAAAAAAGTCTTCAAAATGAGCACCTGAGTAGTATGTACCAAGGAATTAAAAGAAATAGTCCCTGATTCTGCAAAAATATTTGCTCATACATTACTTTACACACTGAGTACTCCCACAGAATCAATAGGACTATTCACAATGCATAAAATTAAGTATGTATATAAGTTTTGCAGGATAGGATCTGAAAGTATGCTAGATTCTATAGAAGCAATTACGTAATATTAAATATATGGTTTAAAATGTTCTTTGTCATAAAGGATAATTAGTTATGTATTTTAAAAAGTCTCACAAAAGTCAGTCTTAGCAAAAGACCTCCCATGTACTGTAGTTCAAGAATTATAGTTTTTCTGCCATCTGATACATCACTGAGCCATTGCACTTTCCACAGGACCTGTGTCCTGTATGATGCATGTGTAACTAAATATTTTCCAGTAGTCAATGCAGCATCTTTACATTTCTTTGGAAGAAGGTTGAACTTTCAAACAATGTTAATTTCATTTTAACACTAAAGATTGCAGCCACCATTTTTCTGACTGGCCACATTGGTTTATATTCTGCTACTGATCAACACATAGAACACTACATGAAATCAGTGTGGAGTTCTATGTAAAAAAAATCAACCACAGTACATGACCCAGGTCTGCAATCTCCTATGGCAACTAGCTCTCCTATTTTACACATCTAGCTCCTTTGGCCTCAGGTTTGTCCACATTCTCTACACAATCACCATAGTTTTTAAGACTCTTTCTTCATCGAAATGTATCCCTAATAAACAGTTCTGTTGCAATAAAGATGCCAACTTTTTAGCAATGGATAGGAAAGAAAAGCCTTTAGAATTTGAAATGGAAACATCTGGTGTCACTTGCAGACATATATGAAAAAACAGATACTGGATTTCAATGGAAATCAATTTTTACTTTTTTCTGCAAAGCACTATACATGCCTAAGGCACCATATGAATAAATAATAATAATAAACAAATAGGGCATTAAATGTACTCACTATCCCCATCAGTGACTATACTAAGCATATAAAGAAAAACAATTGCATGCCAACGTATTATTACTCTCCAAACACGTTACACACACAGGATCTGATTCTCCAATCATTACCACAAACTTCACATATGTCAATGGAGTTATTTTTAATTTATTCTGGGGTTAAATGAGAGGAAAATCAGGCCAGACATCTCTGTTTCTACACAACCACTGTGTGTCTGGTGCTGGTACCTGAACAGAAGCTGTTGCTGCTGATGGTCCTTGCTGAGCCTCCAGAAGAGCTGCGGGGGTTGAACTCTCTACTCTCCTCCTCCGAGAAGGGTGACTCGGAGGCTGGGGACACTTTCTGCTGTTGCTGTTGCTGCTGGGATACATAAGGCCGAAGGAGCAGGCGGGGAATGCGGCTGCGGGAGATCTCCTTCTCCTGCTGCAGTTTCTGCTCCTACTCAAAAACAAACAAGATGGACATAACAAGATACGATCTACATAAGTACCATTCCTTGCTGTGTAACTCCCAATCATCAACATCCTCCCAAACCCAGGAGTAAACTCTCACCCACAACCTCCCCCCCAAATGCCCCAGGACTAACCTCTTCCACACAACTCCCCCACAAATGCCCCAGTGTAACCTCTTCCACATAAGCACCCATCATCCCAAGTACCCCAGGAATAACCCATCCCAACTCACATTTGAGCTCCCTTCCTTACACATATATTGATGGAGATTCCTTTATGGGGAAGGCTCAGGGGGAGATGACAAATGCATGTGTCTCTTCAGAGACAACAGAGGGGGGACACAATAACAATTTTCAAATGCATAAAAGGTTGTTACAAAGAGGACGGTGAAAAATTGTTCTTAACCTCTGTGGATAGGAGAAGAAGCAACAGGCTTAAATTGCAGCAAAGGAGCTTTAGGTTGGACATTAGGAAAAACTGCCTAACTATCAGGGTAGTAATCACTTGAATAAATTGCTTAGGGAGGTTGTGGAATCTCCGACACTGGAAGTTTTAAAGAACAGGTTAGACCAGGGGTCGGCAACCTTTCAGAAGTGGTGTGCCGAGTCTTAATTTATTCGCTCTAACTTAAGGTTTCACGTGCCGGTAATACATTTTAACATTTTAGAAGATCTCTTTGTAAAGTCTATAATATATAACTAAACTATTGTTGTATGTAAAGTAAATAAGATTTTTAAAATGTTTAAGAAGCTTCATTTATAATTAAATTAAAATGCAGAGCCCCCCGGACCGGTGGCCAGGACCCAGGGGCGGCTCCAGACCCCAGCACGCCAAGCGCGTGCTTGGGGCGGCATGCCGCGGGGGGCGCTCTGCCGGTTGCCGGGAGGGCGGCAGGCGGCTCCGGTGGACCTCCCGCAGGCATGCCTGCGGAGGGTTCACTGGTCCCGCGCGGCTTCGGTGGAGTCGCGGGGGACCAGCGGACCCTCCGCAGGCACGCCTGCGGGAGGTCCCCCGGAGCCGCGGGACCGGCGACCGGCAGAGCGCCTCCCGCGGCATGCCGCCCTGCTTGGGGCGGCGAAATGTCTAGAGCCACCCCTGCCTGGACCTGGGCAGTGCGAGTGCCACTGAAAATCGGCTTGCATGCCGCCTTTTGCACCCGGGCCATAGGTTGCCTACCCCTGGGTTAGACAAACATCTGTCAGGAACAATCCACTTATTTCTTAGTCCTCCCTTGAATGCAGAGGACTGGCCTAGATGACCTACTGAAGTCCCTTCCAGTGCTACACTTCTGCGATTCTATGACTCAGCCCCTTTCACCCAGGGATGGTAGCAGTCATTTCTCCTCCTCTCTGCACGGCAGGGGTGGTGGAAGGTGCCCGCAAATGAATACCGCCTGTCCGGCCTTTGCTGATGGAATCAAGGGCCTGGATACCATCTCTCCAGCGCTACTCCCGACTCAGGGCCCCCTAGCCGTCCCCTGCCAGCCCCGATCCCCCCTCCTCAGAGCCCCTGCCAGGGCCAACACCCCTGCCAGCACTGAATCCCCCCTCCTCAGAGCTCCTGCCAGCCCCGATGCTCCCATCGGCCCCAAGCCCCGCTCCTCAGAGCCCCCTGCTAGCCCTGACCCCTCGCCAGCCTCGACCCCCCTCCTCAGAGCCCTCTGCTAGCCCTGACCACCCAGCCTCAGAGCCCCCCCGCCAGCCCCGGTCCCCCTCCTCAGAGCCCCCTGCTAACCCTGACCACCCAGCCTCAGAGCCCCCTGCTAGCCCTGACCACCCAGCGTCAGAGCCCCCTGCTAGCCCTGACCACCCAGCCTCAGAGCCCCCCCCCCCCGCCGACCCTGTCAGCCCCGATCTCCCCTCCTCGCGAGTCGCATCCTCCTGCCAGCCCCGATTCCCTCTCCTCTGACCCCCGATCTCTCCCTCCTCTGACCGCCCCCTATCCAATCCCCTTCCCGCCAGCCCGTTCCCGCCGCCCGCGCGTCTCCCCCCGCACCTGTCCGCCTGTCACCCGCGGTCCGTCTCCCGGGACTCGCCACCTGCGGCCAAAGGGCTCCGGGGCCGCCTCGCCGGCCCTGCTCACCTTGCTGCCCTCGCGGAGCGGTCCCATCCCGCCTCAGTCGGGCGCGGCCCGGGGGCACCTGGCTGGGGGAGAGCGGACAGGAGAGGCGCTGAGCAGGGGCTGCCGCAGGGACGCGCCGCTCCGCCAGGAGTGCAGAGCCGAGCCCAGCCCAGCCCGCTGCTCCCCCGCCCCGACACGTGGTGCCGCCGCCGCCGCAGCAGCCAGGCTCTGCAGCCGCCTGGCGGGCTGGCCCGCTCCCTGCTGCCCGGGGCGCTCCCGTGCAGCCCGTGCGCTGGGCTCGAGTCCTGCCCCGGCGGCTCCGCCTGTCAGCGAGCCCAGGGAGCGACACCCCGGGCTCTGCCATTGCCGGCCAGGTGCAGCCCTGCCCCCCGCCGCCCCTGCGGAGCCAGGCCAGCGCGGCCTCTGGGCTGGGAGAGGTCAGCGCCGACACCGGCAGCCTCCGGTGGGTGGTTGGCAGCAGGCGCTTCTCCCGGCAGTAGCTGCAGGAAAGGAAGGCGGGAGTGAGTAACCATTTCCCGGGGCCCCCGTTTGCCGCTAGGAAGGCAGCCAAGGGGCAGGAGGGGGGAGTTGCCACTTCATCTTTAAGCAACACATTGAAAGGTACCTAAAATTGTTGTATTCTGCCTCTCCTCCATGCTTCATGTCAAGTGCCCCAGGCCCCAGCTTTATTCAGCCGAGTAGGACTGTCTACACTACGGGATTATTCCGGTTTTACAGAAACCATTTTTTAAAAACAGATTGTGTAAAGTCGAGTGCACGCGTCCAAACTAAGCACATTAATTCGGCGGTGTGCGTCCCTGTACCGAGGCTAGTGTCGATTTCCGGAGCGTTGCACTGTGGGGAGCTATCCCATAGTTCCTGTAGTCTCCCCCGCCCATTGGAATTCTGGGTTGAGATCCCAGTGCCTGATGGGGCAAAAAACATTGTCGTGGGTGGTTCTGGGTACAGCCTCACCCCTCCCTCCATGCAAGTAGCAGACAACTGTTTAGCGCCTTTTTTTCTGGGTGAACTGTGCAGACGCCATAACACGGCAAGCATGGACCCTGCTCAGCTCAATACTGCAGTCATGGACGTTGTAAACACCTCGCGCATTCTCGTGCAGTCTGTGCTGAACCAGGACCTGCAAAACCAGGTGAGGAGGAGGTGGCTACTGCAGCGCGGTGACAAGAGTGATGAGGACATGAATATAGAATTCTCTCAAACCAATGGCCCCTGCGCTTTGGAGATCATGCTGGTAATGGGGCAGGTTCTAGCCATGGAACGCCGATTTTGGGCCCGGGAAACAAGCACAGACTGGTGGGACCGCATAGTGTTGCAGGTGTGGGACGATTCCCAGTGGCTGCGAAACTTTCGCATGCGTAAGGGCACTTTCACGGAACTTTGAAACTTGCTTTCCCCTGCCCTGAAGCGCCAGAATACCAAGATGAGAGCAGCCCTCACAGTTGAGAAGCGAGTGGCGATAGCCCTCTGGAAGCTTGCAATGCCAGACAGCTACCGGTCAGTCAGGAATCAATTTGGAGTGGGCAAATCTACTGTGGGGGCTGCTGTAATGTAAGTAGCCAAAGCAATCATTAAGCTGCTGCTACAAAAGGTAGTGACTCTGGGAAATGTGCAGGTCATAGTGGATGGCTTTGCTGCAATGGGATTCCCTAACTGTGGTGGGGCGATAGATGGAACCCATATCCCTGTCTTGGCACCGGAGCACCAGAGCACCCAGTACATAAACCGAAAGGGGTACTTTTCCGTGGTGCTGCAAGCACTGGTGGATCACAAGGGACATTTCACCAACATCCACGTGGGATGGCCAGGATGGGTTCATGACGCTCACGTCTTCAGGAACACTATTCTGTTTAAACGGCTGCAGCAAGGGAATTACTTCCCAGATCAGAAATTAACAGTTGGGGATGTTGAAATGCCTGTCGTTATCCTGGGGGACCCAGCCTACCCCTTGATGCCATGGCTCATGAAGCCATACACAGGCAGCCTGGACAGTAGCTCAGGCTGAGCAAGTGCAGAATGGTGGTAGAATGTGCATTTGGCCATTTAAAGGCGCGTTGGTGCACATTACTGACTCGCTCAGACCTCAGCCAAATCAATGTCCCCTTTGTTATTGCTGCTTGCTTTGTGCTCCACAATCTCTGTGAGAGTAAGGGGGAGACCTTTATGGCGGGGTGGGAGGCTGAGGCAAATCACTTGGCTGCTGATTACACACAGCCAGACACCAGGGCGATTAGAAGAGCACACCAGGAAGCGGTGCGCATCAGAGAGGCTTTGAAAACCAGTTTCATCACGGGCCAGGGTACGGTCTGACTGTTTTGTTTGTTTCTCCTTGATGAACCCCCCCCCGCCACGATTGACTCATTCCCTGTAAGCCACCCACCCTCCCCCTTCGATTACCGCTTGCTTCCTAAGGAAATAAAGTCACTCTCATTTAAAAATCATGTATTCTTTATTAATTAATTATAAAAAGAGGGAGAGAACTGACAAGGTAGCCCGGGTAGGGTTTGGGAGGAGGATAGGAGGGAAGGAAAAGGCCACTAAAAAAAATTCAAAATAATGACAGCCTTTTGGTTGGGCTGTCCACTGGGGTGGAATGGCTGGGTGCACAGAGCCTCCCACCACGCGTTCTTAGTCATCTGGTGGGTGAGGAGGCTAAGGAACATGGGGAGGGGGGAGGATGATTATACAGGGGCTGCAGCGGCACTCTGTGATCCTGCTGCCGTTCCTGAAGCTCCACCAGACGCCGGAGCATATCCGTTGGATCACGCAGCAGCCCCAGAGTTGCATCCTGACACCTCAGATCTTCCTCCCGCCACCTCTCATCTCGAGAATCTCTCCTCTTCTCTTGTTCGTTCCTCCTGTCCTCACGTTGGTCCCTCCTGTCCTCACGGTCACTGGCATCTTTCCTGTACTTTGATACCACGTCCTTCCACTCATTCAGATGAGCTCTTTCATTGCGGGTCACTTCCATGATTTCTGAGACCATTTCGTCTCGCGTCTTTTTTTTCCGCAGCCTTATCTGAGATAGCCTTCGGGACGGAGGAGGGAGACTTGAAAAATTTGCAGCTGCAGGAGGGAGGGAAAAAAGGGAGAGAAGTATTTAAAAAGATACATTTTACAGAACAATGGTTATACTCTTTCATGGTGAACAACACTATTCACCTTACATAGCACATGTGATCTCACTACAAGGTCGCATTTTGCATCTTAATATTGAGTGCCTGCGGCTTTGGTGTTAGAGATCACAGATGCAGGTCCGGGCATCAGAATTCGGCTTGCATGCAGCCATGATAAGCTATTGTCTTTCGGCTTCTGCAGCCTTCATATATCCAGCACCCTCCTTTCCCAAATAGCAAGCAAAGCCCGTTGAGTGCTGCTTCTTTCCTGTTAACATGCAGCACCAGAACCATCCCCATCCAATTCTCTGGGATGATCGCTTTACCCCTCCCCCCACTGCGTGGCTGGTATCATGGAAGATCGCTGCTAGCCACCCTCCCCCACACCGTGTGGCTGGTAGCAGGGAAGATCCCAGCTAGCCAAACGCAAAAAAGCTCAGCGCCAATCACCCCCCCCCCGCTTGGCTAAATGCAGGGAAGGATTTCTTTTAAGCCATAGGCAAACAGCCCAACCATCTCTGTCCCCTTAATTAAATTCCTGTATTTCAACCACGTTACCATGAACGATATCACTCTCCTGAGGATAACACAGCGAGATAAAGAACGGATGTTGCTTGAATGACAGCAAACATTGGGACCATACGCAGCTAAGCTTTGTCATGCAATGATACCAGATTACTTGCTACATGCATGGCGTGGTCAAGTGTCCTACCATGGAGGATGGAATAAGGCTGCCCTGCCCAGAAACCTTCTGCAAAGGCTTTTGGAGTACCTCCAGGAGAGCTTCATGGAGATGTCCCTGGAGGATTTCCGCTCCATCCCCAGACATGTTAACAGACTTTTCCAGTAACTGTACTGGCTGCGAATGCATCCCAAGTCCTCAGGGCAAATTAATCATTGAAAAACGCTTGCTTTTAAACCATGTTTTATATTTGCAAAGGTACACTCACCAGAGGTCCCTTCCATGGCTTCATTGTCTGAGATAGTGGCTTGGGAAGGCTGGGAGGGTACTTCTGTCAGGCTGAGAAAAAGCTCCTGGCTGTTGGGGAGAACAGAGTGCTGTGTGGTCTCTGCAAGCTCGTCCTCCTCTTCCTCCTCCTGATCTTCCCCGTCCGCAGAATCCTCAGGCAAGGCTAAGATTACCCCCACCTCGGAATCCTCGGACAGGGTGGGGTAGTGGTGGCGGACACCCCTAGAATTGCATGAAGCTCAGCGTGGATGCGGCCTGTTTGCGGCCCTGCCCCGGACCTTCCGTTTGCTTCATTGGTTTTCTGGTAGGCTTGTCTGAGCTCCTTAACTTTCACACGGAACTGTACTGAGTCCCTGGTGTGGCCTCTCTCCATCATGGCCTTGGAAATTTTTTAAAATGTTTTTTCATTTCGTCTTTTGGAACGTAGTTCTGTTAGCACGGAATCCTCTCCCCATATAGCGATCAGATCCAGTACCTCCCGTGCGGTCCATGCTGGAGCTCTTTTTTGATTCTCAGACTGAATAGTTACCTGTGCTGATGAGCTCTGCTTGGTCACCTGTGCTGATCAGCTCTCCACGCTGGGCAAACAGGAAATGAAATTCAAAAGTTCGCAGGGCTTTTCCTGTCTACCTGGCCAGTGCATCCGACTCCAGATTGCTGTCCAGAGCGGTCACAATGGTGCACTGTGGGATAGCTCCCGGAGGCCAATACCGTCGAATTGCAGCCACACTAACCCTATTCCGAAATGGCAATACCGATTTGAGCGCTACTCCCCTTGTCGGGGAGGAGTACAGATATCGATATTAAGAGCCCTTTATATCGATATAAAGGGCTTCGTTGTGTGGACGGGTGCAGGGTTAATTCGGTTTAACGCTGCTAAATTCGGTATAAACCCGTAGTGTAGACCAGGCCTGAGTAACACTTTTTCTAGGATCGGAGTTTCACCCTTATGATCTACACGGAGCCTCTGCCTAGGGAGCTGTCTTTTGGGGCTGGTCTGCTTACAGGATCAGTGCTCCTTACATTGTAAAATTCTTAGGGGAGGATTTTGTTTTCATAGACTGTGCCCAATACAATGGGAGACCAATTCTGATTGGGATTTCTGGGTGTTGCTGTAATATAAATATTAAATAACAGTGACTGTTTAAAAATAGCTGTTCAGAAATCAGTCCTTTTGTGGAGCTCTGGGAACCATATAGGCATCAGAGTAAAAGGTGATGTGCATCCCAAAACCTGCAGAAGCAAACGTACCTTCTACTTTGCACCAATAGAAGTTGTCCGGCTAGTTGTTAAATACAGAAACAATTAGATTACTAATTTATTAACCTAATAGTGGGATTAGATCCACATCCTCTCCATTGCTCCAAACTGTGCTCTGCCAGTTAAAATCAAGCCAGCCCGTTCCTGACATTGCCAATATTCTCTTTCAGCTCAGCCCTGTAAATCACAGATGTGAGGGCGTCATTGTATTTATAAAGTACTTTGAAATCCTTGGATGAAAGGTGCTGTATACTTGGAAAATATTGCACAAGTGTATTTATTGAAATATACATTCATAGGCAGCCAGGCAGAAACACATCAGGAAAGGTCCCAGACATCCACCTCTTGCAGTGACACCAGAGTCCCCATTGAAAATGCAAGACTGCAACCTTACACCTAAACCACAGAAATAGAAATTCAGTCCTCCATCCCACTAGCAAATGTGTTCCTCTTGTGTGTTTTTCTAGTGAGCTGTACATGGCATGTGTGCATAGATAACCCATATGCGCCAGCAAAGCTGTTGCAGCAATAGAAACAGCAGATTAAGCTGTGCAGCATTGCCATCACCATAGCAACTCAGCTAAGGAAAAGATGATTTAATATTCAGTCACAGCCCTCTCCATAGCTTTCCATTTGGAGCTTGAATCAGTTGCCTGCCTGATGTTCTAAGGAACAAATTATATACAAAATGAAGTCTTCATGCTGCCTTAAGATTCCTAAGTATATATCCCCTTTTATCTCTTTGGGATATTTTTGCATAAAAATTTCCAGGGTAACATTAAAGTGATGAAACAGTCATTAATGTTCTACCAAACATTTTATTCCCAACAGTCCATATATATGGGAAAAATGCCAAGGATTTAAAGTGATATCTTTGTTCAAATAATATTCACTGTCCATTAGATCATCATCATCATGAAGACAGGAGAGATTCCAGAGGACTGGAAAAGGGCAAATATTGTGCCAATCTATAAAAAAGGGAAATAAGGACAATTTGGGGGAATTCCAGACCAGTCAGTTTAACTTCAGTACCCAGAAAATATAATGGAGCAAATAATTAAGCAATCAGTTTGCAAACACTTAGAACAGACCTGCACAACATATGGCCTGTGGGGCGGGGGGCGGGGGGTGAGTAGGCAAGCGGCAGGTGAGGGAGGGAGCTGAGGAGGCGAGCGGACGGGCAGTGGCGGGGGCGGCAGATGCGCCGGCAGCAGGGGAGGGGGCCTGAGGAAGCGAGCGGACGGGCAGTGGCGGGGAGTCAGGTGAGCCACTCCGCCCCCCTGAATGCCCCGCCCCACTTCTCCCCCTCCCCCCACTTCCCGCGAATCAGCGGTTTACGCGGGAAGCCTGGGAGGGCAGAGAAACAGTGCGGCGGCTTCGCCGTCAGGCCCAGCGAGGTGAAGACAGAGCCGAGGTGAGCTGGGGCTGGGGGGGGGCCGCCCGCGCTGCAGCAGGTAGCCGGGGGGGGGTGGTGCAGGGAACCGCTCCCCGCCCCAGCTCACCTCTGCTCCGTGTCTGCCTCCCTGGGCCTGAGCGCAAAGCCGCCACTTGCTTCTCAGCTCTCCTAGGCTTCCCGCGCGAACAGCTGATTCCTGGAAAGGAGGGGAGCTGCGAGCTCAGCCTGACCCAGTGCTCCAGGCACTGTGCGGTGGCAGCGTGGCCCAGCTCCAGCCGAGAGGTGCGGCTGTAGCACCGCCAGCCACCTCCAGGCAGTGCAGTAATGGGGCAGGGAATGGGGGGGGTTGGATAGAAGGCAGGGAGTGGGGGTGTTGGATAGGGGGCAGGGGAGTTCGGGAGGGTGGTCGGGGTATGGGGGTGGATAGGGGTCAGGGCAGTCAGAGAGCGGGGAACGGGTTGAATGGGGACAAGGATCCCGGGGGGGCCATCAGGAAAGAGGGGGAGGGTGGACGGGGTGGCGGGGGGCAATCAGGGGCAGGGGTTCCAGGGGCGGTCAGGGGACAGGGAGAAGGGGTGGTTGGATGGGGCAGGAGTCCCAGGGGGGCCAACAGGAATGAGAGGAGGGGTTGGATGGGGTGGCGGGGGGCAGTCAGGGGATAGGGAAGGGGGGTGGATGAGGCAGAGGTCCCCGGGGGGGGCATCAAGGAACGTGGGGGGTTGGATGGGGCAGGAGTCCTGGGGGGCGAGCCATGACCCCCTTGTGGGGTGAGGAGGGAACCGGTTGTTAAGATTTTGGCAGCTCATCACTGGCCAGGGTGGTGGGAGGCTGAGAAGGCGAGCGGGCGGGCGGGCAGTGGCCAGGGGTGAGTATGTGAGCCGGGGGTGGGGGGTCACGCTGAGAAGGCAAGCGGGAGGGGCAGGTGAGCCGGGGGAGTAGGGGTCTGAGGAGGCAAGTGGGCCGGCACTGGCGGGGGGGAAGGTGAGCTGGCGGCGGGGGAGGAGGGCTGAGGAGGCGGGCAGTGGCGGGCAGGCGGGTGAGCCAGCAGCAGGGGAGGAGGGCTGAGGAGGCGGGCGGGCGGTGGCGGGAGGGCAGGTGAGCTGCGGGGGGTAGGGGGCTGAGGAGGCAAGCGGGCAGGCAGTGGTGGGGGGGCGGGTGAGCCGGCGGTGGGGGGGGGCTAAGGAGGCGAGCGGGGGGTTGGAGGGCTGAGGAGACAAGCTACCAGTCAGTGGCTGACCTGTTCTACTGATCTGGTCTGGCTCCCATCCCCTCTCCAAGGGTGACAGCTGTCTGGAGGTGCTGCCTTCCACGCCTTCCTCAGTCACACCTCATTCATTCAACAGGGCAATTGATTACAAAGTGGGGGGAAGATCTTATTCTACTTCTAGCAAAAAGACATTTTTCTTTTATCTTAATTATACTACCTTAGGGGCTTGCTATAACATATTACCAAGGTTCAATACCGCTGTTTCTCGGCGGGGTGGCACTGGGGAAGGAGGGTTTGTTTCCACAAGGCGGGCGGCGCTTGGGGGGGGTTCTTTCGGGGGGGCTGGGCAGCGCTGGGGGGGGTGTTTTCATAGGGCGGGCGGTGCTTGGGGGGGTGTTTTGGTGGTGCTGGGGGTGGGTTCTGCGGGGCCGGGGTGGGGGGTTGGCCCTCAGCTGTTTTCTTTGGAGTAATATGGCCTTCGCCACTTTACGAGTTGTGCAGGCCTGACTTAGAAGATAATAAGGTAATAAGTAACAGTCAGCATGGATTTGTCAAGAACAAATCATATCAAACCAACCTAATCGCTTTCTTTGACAGGGTAACAAGTCTTGTGAATAGGGGAGAAGTGGTTGATTGGTATATCTTGACTTTAGTAAGACTTGATACTGTCTCACATGGCCTTCTCATAAAGAAATTAGCAAATACAACCTAGATGGAGCTGCTGTAAGGAGGGTGCATAACTGGTTGAAAAACCGTTCCCAGAAAGTAGTCAAGCTGGAAGGGCATATCAAGTGTCCTGCAGGGATCAGTTCTGGATCATGTTCTGTTCAATATCTTCATCAATGATTTGGATGATGGCGTAGAACAGTGGTTCCCAACCTTTCCAGACTACTGTACCCCTTTCAGGAGTCTGATTTGTCTTGTACCCCAAGTTTCACCTCACTTGAAAACTACTTGCTTACAAAATCAGACATAAAAATACAAAAGTGTCACAGTACACTAGTACTGAAAAATTGCTTCATTTGTCTAACTTACATTTTAGTTTGTATTGACTTCACTAGTGCTTTTTAGGTAACCTGTTGTAAAACTAGGCAAATATCTAGATAAGTTGATGTACCCCCGAAGACTTCTGCGTACCCCCTGCAGTACGCGTTCCCCTGGTTGAGAACCACTGGCATAGAGGGTACACTTATAAAGTTTGCAGACAATACCAAACTGGGAAGGGTTGCAAGTGCTTTGGAGGATAGGATTAAAATTCAAAATGATCTGGACAAACTGGAAAAATGGTCTGAAGTAAATAGGATGAAATTCAATAAGGACAAATGCAAAGTACTCCACTTAGGAAGGAACAATCAGTTGCACACATACAAAATGGAAAATGACTGCCTAAGAAGGAGTACTGCAGAAAGGGATCTGGGGGTCATAGTAGATCACAAGCTAAATATGAATCAACAGTGTAACACTGTTGTAAAAAAAACAAACATCATTCTGGGATGTATTAGCAGGAGTGTTGTAAGCAAGACACAAGAAGTAATTCTTCTGTTCTCCTCTGCACTGATTAGGCCTCAACTGGAGTATTGTGTCCAGTTCTGCGTGCCACATTTCCGGAAGGATGTGGACTAATTGGAGAAAGTCCAGAGAAGAGCAACAAAAATGATTAAAGGTCTAGAAAACATGACCTATGAGGGAATATTGAAAAAAATGTGTGTGATTAGTCTGGAAAAGAGAAGACTGAGAGGGGACATGATAACAGTTTTCAAGTACATAAAAGGTTGTTATAAGGAGGAGGGAAAAAATTGTGCTCTTTAACCTCAGAGGATAGGACAAGAAGCAATAGGTTTAAATTGCAGCAAGGGCGGTTTAGGTTGGACATTAGAAAAAACTTCCTAACTGTCAGGCTAGTTAAGCACTGGAATAAATTGCCTAGGGAAGTTGTGGAGATTTTTAAGAGCAGGGATGGTCTCTAGATAATACTTAGTCCTGCTATGAGTGCAGGGGACAGACTAGATAATCTCTTGAGAAGTTCCAGTCCTACGATTCTATGATTATTTCCAGATCCTCTGTTGAATTATTTTGCTTTTTCTCCCTCATTTGATAATTTTAACAAATTTAGTTTGTTTTCCTGACCAAAGAAACATTTTAAAACAAATCACTTTAAAAATATTGACATACTATTGCTACAAATACCACTTTTGATAACTGTAACTAAGATGAGACAAAAAAATATTTTTTCTGCTTCTTTGCTTTGTGCACTTGAATACACTTTGTGTAATAGGCCCCATACAGCAACAGGGAGAAATCTCTGCAGGTTCATGGTCAGTTTCACTATTTCCTCTGTAGTACAGTAGAACCTCAGAGTTATTAATATCTCAGTAATGGAGGTTGTTCATATGAACTATTCAGAAAATCCTCAGCCATATTATGGAAACCTTCATGGTGCTTCCCGTGAAGTTCATTTTAATAGCCCCTCTCTTCATCCATTTGCACATTGGTCCTGCAGATGCTTTTTTCCAAGTATTCCAACTTACTGATCCAGAATGTAATTAATTTGCCCTACAACTCTGTGAACTGCAACTGGGTGCTTAGCACTAGTCAGCAAAATGCAAAAACTCTTTTATGCTGCTTATGAGTCAAATTTGCTCTTGGATGAGCATCTCCCACAGGAGTTGTATAGCATAAGCAGGATTTGGTCCTGTCATTGTGACAATGAATTACGAAGCCGCTTTCTTTTGCCAGCTTCAGCCCTATGACACTTAAAATTTCTTTTTCCACAAATATGACAGATCATAACATGAAAAAGAACTACTCAAATGGTGCTGAAATTCATTTTTCAAAACTAGGGAAGGGATGGAAATGAGAAGGATTATGAAAGCACAAAATACCAGTGATCTTAAAACCAGGAAAAAACATTTTAGATTATTTATGAATACTAAGAATAAGTTTGTGATTGTATGTGTTTACTTGAAAGTTTGGAGGTCAGTGTGTAGGTAATAAGCTACAGTGCAAATCATGCAAGAAATGTAAAATAAAAGGTTATTCATTAACTATTCTAATAACATTATGGGACAGGATGATTTTAAAATAATCAACAAGATCAAACCTTGGAGAAAGAGAAGGCTATAAGAACATAAGAATGGCCGTACCGGGCCACATCAAAGGTCCATCTAGCCCAGTATCCTGTCTACCGACAGTGGCCAACGTCAGGTGCCCCAGAGGGAGTGGACCTAACAGGCAATGATCAAGTGATCTCTCTCCTGCCATCCATCTCCATCCTCTGACAAACAGAGGCTAAGGACACCATTCCTTACCCATCTTGGCTAATAGCCATTAATGGACTTAACCACCATGAATTTATCCAGTTCTCTTTTAAACGCTGTTATAGTCCTAGCCTTTGCAATCTCCTCAGGTAAGGAGTTCCACAAGTTGACTGTGCACTGCATGAAGAACGTCCTTGTATTTGTTTTAAACCTGCTGCCTATTAATTTCATTTGGTGACCCCTAGTTCTTGTATAATGGGAATAAGTAAATAACTTTTCCTTATCCACTTTCTCCACATCACTCATGATTTTATATACCTCTATCATATCCCCCCTTAGTCTCCTCTTTTCCAAGCTGAAAAGTCCTAGCCTCTTTAATCTCTCCTCATATGGGACCCTCTCCAAACCCCTAATCTTTTTAGTTGCCCTTTTCTGAACCTTTTCTAGTGCCAGTATATCTTTTTTGAGATGAGGAGACCACATCTGTACGCAGTATTCGAGATGTGGGCTTACCATCGATTTATATAAGGGCAATAATATATTCTCAGTCTTATTCTCTATCCCCTTTTTAATGATTCCTAACATCCTGTTTGCTTTTTTGACCACCTCTGCACACTGCGTGGACATCTTCAGAGAACTATCCACGATGACGCCAAGATCTTTTTCCTGACTTGTTGTAGCTAAATTAGCCCCCATCATATTGTATGTATAGTTGGGGTTATTTTTTCCAATGTGCATTACTTTACACTTATCCACATTAAATTTCATTTGCCATTTTGTTGCCCAATCACATAGTTTTGTGAGATCTTTTTGAAGTTCGTCACAGTCTGCTTTGGTCTTAACTATCTTGAGCAGTTTAGTATCATCTGCAAACTTTGCCACCTCCCTTTTTCCAGATCATTTATGAATAAATTGAATAAGATTGGTCCGAGGACTGACCCTTGGGGAACACCACTAGTTACCCCTCTCCAGTCTGAGAATTTACCATTAATTCCTACCCTTTGTTCCCTGTCTTTTAACCAGTTCTCAATCCATGAAAGGACCTTCCCTTTTATCCCATGACAGCTTAATTTACGTAAGCAATATTAAAAATATTGGAAAGAAAATATTTTTAATTAAGGTTATAGATGGGAAATCAATACAAAATGCAATTGGTTAACTTATCAGTAGAGGGCAACAGAAGATTCTGTGCACATACACAAAAATGTATGAATGATCTTCTGTGGTTCCTAATTTTGATAGATGGAGATCAGGCACTTTTCCTAACCTGCTCTATAAATATGATCCAGGCTATGTATAACCCAGTTGCTTTTCTATTTAACTTTATTAAAGAAAGCAGCAATAAGATGGTAAAGATCAACTCAAACCTTCTCCCTAGGCTTGGCTACTGCTAGAAATTGTCCCTCAAGACTGCACAGCCCACAACCTTGATCCAGTCTTCCCAAAGAGCCACTCCCTGCACCTCTCTATATCCAGGTTGGATAACTAAGCAGAACCCACGGAACCATTTCCCAGCAGACTCAACATTTGCTAAAAGGGTGAGTTGTTTCAGGCAAACACTGACAGTCTGTTACAACATGTCTGTGTTCTTTTCTTTCAGATAACTACGATTATAGAGGCACTAAACCTAATAGGGATTCATAAGCATTTTAATATGCATGATATGCTGTCAGGATGAAGTGTTCATTTGGATATGGTAATTATTGAAAATGTAATTCACAAGGAGTCAGGATAGAGGCGACATATGGGAGACCGCTGAGATGACTCAGGGGCGGAGATGGCACTCTCTCCTTGATCCTCACTGCGTGGCATTGGTCCAACCAAACCCTGCTGCCCAGCTGTGCGGAGCTGGCCAGACTGAGCTCCGCTGGCCCGCTGCATGGCGTCGCCACTTGCCCCCTCCGAACGTTCCTCTCCCCCTTTAGTGGTGTGCACCCCACAGTTTGAAAACCTCTGTTACATGGTCACGTGCCTCCCAGAACTTTAAAATTGTGCCCCTCCCCATTATCAAGAGTTACGTGTCACCTCTGAGTCAGGATCACCACTTTTTATTTTTATCCTTCATCATTCATTTCATTTCTGGATATTAAGGAAAAGGGAAATGAAAGACAATGGGCCAGATCTTGTAAGTAGAACTATGAGTCTGATTGAATTCAGTGGAAGTTTCGCATGTAAAGAATAACCCTCAGACACGCATGTAAGTAGCTTTAACCATATGACTAGTCCTTAATGAGTCTCACATGCCTAAGTCTTAACATTATCAGCCCCAGATTATTAATAATCAAACCTCAAACTTATTTAGAGGAGCCTGGAACAATAATTTGTATTGTCATTATTTAGGAGGACACAATTTTAATAAAAGGACACAGGATTTATCTTCCACCATAATGGCCTGAATCTATGTACAAGGGGGTGGGAATGGCTCCAAGTACTCTATTATCTGTGAAAAACTAATCAAATAAAACAGTAAAAATTTTCCTTCTTTAAAAAAGATTTAAAAATGCCAATGGGCAAACTAAGTACTGTATTATGTAACTACACTAAGTATCATTAATTACACCAGAGTTGCAGAAAAGCAGATGGACACTGCAAGGGCTGGGCCCACTCCTCTCTTTGGTGGGCTCGGGGGACAAGATCACCTACTGTGCAGATGTGCCCCAGCAGATCCTGCTGGCCAAAAGAATCCAATCTAAGACATATGGGATGCATGTGCAACAAGAGTACATCCATGTAGGCAATCACTCAAGAAAAACATCATATATTTTTGCAAAGTGATGTAATTTTTTGGAAGAAGAAAACAAAAAATAAAAATGTTAAAATTGGGACTTACTAATCTTGCAAGTGTCTTTTGATCATAAAAACATCAACAATAAAATAACAAAGCAAGAAAAATGTTAAAAAGTTACTTTCTTAAAAATATTTTTCAAATCTTGCAGATAGCTTTTTAGCTTAATTATAGTACTAAATTAAGACCATTGGGATTACTTATGATAGTAAAATTAACAACATGTGTACATGTTTGTAGGATTGGGATCTTAAATTAGACAAAGATAAATGGATAATATATCGGTTTTCATGTACAAATCAATGCATGTAAATATTTCAGTTGACATATCTGTGGCTTCAGAATTTTAAATCATTAGCACTAAACAAGAAAAAGAATCTTTCCAAACTCTTATCTTGTTTATTCCGTATATAGTGCAATGTTTATATTTTGGTCATAATTTTATGGGCCTGCTCTGGGGTTGCCAACATTCTAATTGCACAAAACCGAACACCCCTGCTCCGTCCCTTCCCTGAGGCCCCACCGCCCGCTCACTCCATCCCCCCTCCCTCCATCACTCGCTTTTCCCCACTCTCACTCACTTTGGCCGGGTTGGGGTGCAGGAGAGGGCTCCAGGCTGGGACGGGGAGTTGGAGTGCGGGGGTAGGGTATGGGCTCTGGGCTAGGAGTGTGGACCCTTGGTGGTGCCAGAAATGAGGGGTTCGGGAGAGGGCTCCGGGCAGAGGGTTAGAGTTCAGGGGGGTGAGGGCTCTGGCTGGGGATGCGGGCTCTGGGGTGGGGCCAGAGATGAGGGGTTTGGGGTGCAAGAGGGGGCTCAGAGCTGGGGCAGGGTTTGGGGTTTGAGGGGGGTTGTGGGGTACAGGCTCTGGGAGTTTGAGTGCAGGAGGGTGCTCCAGGCTGGAGCAGGGGGTTGGGGTGCAGGAGAAGGTGCAGGGTCCTGGCTGCACTTACCATGGCTCCCAGGAAGTGGCCGCCAGGTCCCTGTGACCCCTAGGTGGATGGGTGGCCAGGGAGGCTCTGCACGCTGCCCTTGCACCTGCAGGTGCTGCCCCCACAGCTCCCATTGGTTGCGGTTCCCGGCCAACAGGAGCTGCTTAGCTGGCACTCAGGGTGGGGGCAGTGCACGGAGCCTCCCTGGCCACCCATGTGCTTAGGGGCCGGCCGTTTCCGGGAACCCCATGGAACCAGGGCAGGCAGGGAGCTTGCCTTAGTCCCAGGCCTCCGCTGCACCACTGACTGGACTTTTAATGGCCCGGTCACTGGTGCTGACCGGAGCCACCAGGGTCCCTTTTTGACCGGGCGTTCCGGTCGAAAAATGGATGCCTGGCAACCTTAGCCTGCTCCTACTTCTATTGAGTTGTACAGAGGATCAGCCTATACAAGCACAGGATCTTATTACCTTTCACTTATGATCTTCCTGCCTTTCTTCCCTCCTATTCTGTGTTACAATCAATTATCTAGTTAGGCCTTGATCTACAATTGCTTCTACACAGGCAGACTCAGTGCAGGTTCAGAATTGGAGCCTTAGACTGTAAATTCTTTGGGTCAAGGCCATTTTATTGATTTGTATGATTCCTAGTACAACATGGCCCTGTTTGGGGCCTCGAGGGAATGCTACTGTAATAGAAATAATGAATAATAATATTAATAGAAGTAAATGACAAACTCCCAGTGACTTAAATAGGAACAGGATTGTTTGTTTCTGTCATTTTGGATGTAAATTTTCACAGTAATCAAATAGACTGCAAGAGTCCACAATAAGTCTTTGGGAGCTTTTAAATCATCACTTCTACTGAATAAAAGTAACATGAAAATGTGGCATTTAAGCAGTTTTATGAATATGTTTTGGTTTAGGACAGCTATATCAGCTGCTTAAGAACATTATTAATGTAAATGAGCTTGCTATGAAATGCATTGTTACTCTACCCAGTTTCTTTTCAACAAGATAATTACATGTTCTGTCTATCTTGGCCACTTACAAGGCACCTATCACTTAACTATTTAGGTGCTGAACATTCAAATGATCAGAATAACATGCTTTTTATACATTTCAGTAGTATTGCAGCAAAATTGCTTTGATACATAAGCTTTAATAGTTTAAGATTTTTTTTTAAAAAGGACAAATATTGCACCATTTCCAGTAGAAGATATATGTTTATAGGCTGATGTCCAAGAGTTTGAAAATAAGCACCATTGTTGTGCTACAGATTTTAATATGTTCAAGAATCCCTACAAGGAGAACATGAAATGATTAATCATTTTACACTTAATTTTATAAAATAAACATGAAAGGAAAGAATGAACTGTATTAAACAATTCCACTTTGTCTCAAAGTTGTTTATATTATTAGTCTGGGATTTTATTCATATCTATCCTACATGCTGTGTAAAACACAGACAAAACAAGTATCAACATGGAAATTTTAACATTTCCCACTAATCTTGGAAGGGCAAAGATGTTAAAATTATTGATTTATATTCTGGTTTATGTAGTTGAAAGAGACAGATCCAGGCTGAGATGACTTGTGTTGTACATACCAATGAAGAAATACATCAGCTTCACTTAAGTTACTGCTAATACATTTCAGTGAAGTTACATTACTGCCAGAACAAGGTATTGATCTGTAGGCATGTACTAAGGCAAAATGCCTACTGGCGCCATCTCAGATTCTGGCTCCAGCAGAGTCTGTGGCATATAGCCCACGGGAGTAGCAAAGCTTGTCTGTGGCATGTAGCCCACAGGAATTGCCTTGGCTCTATAGCTGCAGACCCAATCCCTTTGCTCAGTGCATACACATTATCAGACCAAATGCCTCCTAGCACTTGAGGATGGGGATTATGGAGGACACAGTCCCCTTGCAATTCTCACACGCCCTGTGTATTAAAAAAAAGTTATGGGGACCCAGTCCTGATTCTCCCTCTTGCTCCCCCACCCAAGGAATAGATACAGTGTTAGAGCTAGATAAAGCAGGGAAAGAAGGGTCCTGGAAATGTTTAGGGCTCCGCATTGGGGCAGCAAGAAAGCTCATTTAAACAAGTTCTGTGTTCCCTTCTTACCAGCAGTGCTGCATCCACATGGCCCTTGATCTTTTCTTTCCCTCTTGAGCATCACGTCTACTGGTGCAGCTAGCTTTAGGCAGCCATAAAGGACATGTGTATCTCTTACTGCAGCATAAAGTGGGTTCACTGACTTCATTGAGAGTTTTACTTGAGTAAGTATTACAGGATTAGACCCCCAATGTGTTAAGGGTTTATAATAGAACTTGGTCCTGCATTCCTTACTTATACATAACTCCCACAATAATCAATAGGCCAGATTCTGCTCTAAAGATATTCAATTCCCCGTTGAAGCCAAGGTAAATTTTGCTGTAGGTGAGGTCTGCAGAATCAATTATTAGGAAACTATTCGAGATTATGAAGTAGAATTATTGGCACACACTATACTGCAGTGGTGGGCAACCTGTGGCCTGCGGGCCGCACGCAGCCTGTCTGGGTAATCTGCTGGTGGGCCACGAGACAGTTTGTTTACATTGACCATCTGCAGGCATGGCCACCCGCAGCTCCCAGTGGCCGTGGTTCGCCATTCCCGGCCAATGGAAGCTGCGGGTGGCCAGGCCTGCAGATAGTCAATGTAAACAATCTGTCTTGCAGCCTGCCAGCAGATTACCCTGACAGGCCCCGTGCGGCCCATTGGCCGCAGGTTGGCCACCACTACTATACTGTGTCTGCACTGTATAGTAGTGGTAGTGAACCCCAACAATTTGAAAGCAATAAAAAACACCTCCGTTTCAGAACAAATGTTAGTAATCACAATTATTTTAAAAATCACTTTTATGTAGCATTTCTGATTTCCTTATGTTTTAGTATATCTGTTCAGAACTCAGTCCTAGCCTTGTGTAGCCAAAACTCTCATTGACAGCAGCTGGAGTTTCCGGTGGAGAGAGTATACAGATTTGGCTGCTTAATGTCATATACTAACTATTCTATTTTTCTGTTGTAAACTGTCTTCTTTGTTCCTTTTTATTGTTCCACTCTTCAGTTTAAATTTTAATTAGTTTTTTGGAAGTTTTTAAAACATGAATGTTTGCATCTAGCAAGTCAGTGCTGACTGTGGACCTGATCTTGCATTCATTGTAACCTAAAGCTCCACATGAACCCATTTGAAGCCAACAGAACTCGTGAGTATTCAGGGAATGCGGATCAGGCCATCAATAACATAAAGAGCCAAAATCTATGGGCCTGACTCAAGCGGAATTCCCATTGACTGCAACAGTAGTTTTGCCTGAGTCAGGACTGCATGATTAGGCCCAAACTCAGTATTAAAATTACAACTGGTATGTATTGCAGTACAAGAGGATATTTTTTATTTTTGAATATCTTGTGCAATAAAACATATACAAATATAAAACATTTTACTTTTATATGGTACCAATGGGGTTAAAATACGCATACGTGTAGCATAGACCCAAGAGAGAACTTGTGACAAAATGAATTACTAGCTTGCTGAAATCTAAAGTAAGCAAATACCATAAGTTGTTCCAGAGCAATTATATTAGTTTCACTGTAAATGTAACATTAAATAGTGCACAGAGTGTGTGTATATTTTCTTCACCAGTCCTTTTAAATGTTACATACATCAGGGATTCTCAAACTTTTTCTTTCTGAGTCCCCCCAACATGCTATACAAACTCCATGGTCCACCTGTGCCACAGCAACTGTTTTTCTGCATATAAAAACCTGGGCCGACATTAAGGAGTAGCAAGAAGGGCAATTGCCCAGGGCCCCAAGCTACAGTGGTCCCCGCGTGGCTAAGCTGCTCAGGCTTCAGCTTCAGGCCCGGGTGGTGGGGTTCGGGGAGGTGGAGCTTTGGCTTTCTGTCCTGGGCCCCACTAAGTCTAATGCTGGCCCTGCTTGGCAGACCCCCTGAACCCTGCTTGTGGCCCACCAGACGGCCTCGGACCCCTGGTTAAGAATTGCTGACATACATGAAGAAAGTTAATGGTCACCTAGTTAATAATCATTGGAATTTAATTTATTCAGGTGAATATTTTACACAAGTGCTATGCCTTGCAGTAAGAATTTTTAGGTGCTTGATTTTATCACACAGGAAAATTTTATCTGAAACGTGAGTTTTCTGCCACTTACTGTGAACACTTATCACCCATTTAGGTACTTTAAAATTTAACTTTCATTGTAGTATAAACATGAATTAACTCATTTCCATTGTACAGTTACAGGCACATACAATCTATGAGAATTATTTTCGAAATACTACGGCATGCATCATCTACTATATGCGATGTTACAATTTATAAAGAAGAAAAAATAAGTAAAAGATCAACTTTTATTTCATGCCCAGTACATTATAATTTTTATAACCATGTCAATGGACCTTTAAGGATGTCTCCAAAAGAATTTAGTTATAAGGTCAGGTGACTAAAAGTTTATAATTTTTTTTTTATCAGGAGAAATATATGTCTCTGCCTCAGAAACAAGGGCTTCTGCTGTTCTCTTGCTAAAAGATAGTATGCTTAGTCTGCTTGGCTGAGAAAAAGAGAGGTTGACCACAAATCTAGGATCATATATGTCTGGCTCAGGGGCCTCACTGCAAATTCGCATCAGATTCTGAAGCAGTTTTTCAAACATTCTGTTTCTGTAACATGATTTCGTCCTCTTGAGAAATAAGAACCCTTTCTTCAGAACAGCAATTGAAACCGGAAATGACTGGATAATATAAATCATATGATAAAGATTAGGCAATTTATCTTCGCAGTTTGACAGCACACATTAACAAAGATTTTGCCTTGAGAGCTGAGTTAGACTTTTCAGTCTAAAACTTCTGAATAAATCCCAAATGGCCAACTGGGAACCATCAACGTTATATAATTTTAACACTATTTCAAATATAGTTAAATAAATCTTTCAAGCTCTTTAACCCCATGTTCTTCTAGAGCTTGTTTCTTGGCTGGCCAAATGTTTATGTCCAGCAATTTCACACAGTGACATAAATCTTTATGTAAGTCTCCAAAGCTGTTTTTCACAGTTTGCTAAGTCATCAGTGTAAGTGAGACCTAAAATTCTTAAGCACATTACTATCATCATATAGTCTGATCCCATTGCAAGTTACTGACTTTGGGTTTTTTTCTGCGTCAGCTAACAAGTCATTCAGTACAACATACAAAGTTCCATTCTTTATCCTTTCTAGAGTATGGTAGAATTTCTCCAGCAGTGATGTGACAAAGAACCAATCAACACAATCTTTCTGAAGAGACAATGCCAGCTTTGAGAATGGATCAACTATTTCTATTTTTAGTAAATGATGCAATACAAACGTCAAGGTTGTCAGAGTTCTCAAATAGCCACAGGGTCTTGTTTTATCAACAAGAGTTGTTATCTTCTCACAGACCATGCTTTCAAGATGTGGCACTACCATAGGAAATTACTGAATAAAAGGTTTTACTTGCCCTATTTTTGTGCTGTACCCAGTGGGTTTCATTTGCTTTCTCGGACTGGGTTATAGTTTCCTCCATAATCTCTGTTAAGGGGTGTTTTGGTATAAGTTAAGCTTTTCAGTATCATCAAAACCAATGTTTTAAAAAGTATGTTTAGCTGCCAGCTCCATACGGTGCCTCAGGCAATGCAATGACATAAAAATGGTATATAGCCTGCTTGAGGAGGGCAATGACTTCTTTCTTGATTTCCAGGTTAAAAGTGCCATCTCCCATGAATCTAACATGTTTATTACTAATATCTATGCCAAGTGTTACGGAGACAGTCAGAAGAGTGTGCTTCAGGATGTCAGCATTATTATGCTTACCATGGTGTAGGCCCAATAACTTAACATTTGGCAATCCAATGTTATACACAGTACATATATCATTTCTAAGTCATTTGAGTCGGTAGAGCCATGGATGAATAATAAAAAATCGAGTCTGCTCCGTGGCAGTTATCATTTTATGTTTTACGACTTGTCCTATGATATCAGTGAACTCCTTACATCTCATTTCTGTTATGTATGCTTGTCCCAAATCTAT
The DNA here is from genome assembly GCF_020497125.1 of Mauremys mutica. Taxonomy (NCBI): domain Eukaryota; kingdom Metazoa; phylum Chordata; order Testudines; family Geoemydidae; genus Mauremys; species Mauremys mutica. The sequence goes on along the minus strand of NC_059073.1, from coordinate 34,147,586 downwards.
TCTGTGACAGCTATATGAAGAAAGTTAATACATGGAATTTCACCTTTTGCCATTGTGTATACAATATCAAACAATTTGGCAACAGGCTGCCTTTTGCTTGCTTCAGTGCTGCAAACCCTTTGTTCTGAGATACTAATATATAGTTATTTAAGATAGCAGCAGTAGGGAATTTTTTAAAACTGATCGCTCTTTGGTGCACTTCACTGCTGAAGTGTTTGTTTTCGTTATCCTTTTTTTCAGGGATGAGCCATTAATGCCATTGACAAAGGCAGCACTATAATTTCACATTGCTCTAATCTGAACCTCATGTTTTGCACACACAAAGCAATAGATTCTACCCACAACCACAGTATTCCCAGATACATAATGCAGCCAGACATAGGCATTATTCACCTTTGCTTTCCATTTTTAATCATTTCCACACAAAGATCCATGCTGTTGCTGTCCCCTGTAACCCTGTTCTCTGCTGAGTCAATTCTCTGCCTTCCCAAGATCCTTGTGAATAGCTTTGCTCCAGTCTACTGTCAGGACCAGAAAAATATGAAGAATATGAAGTCATATCTGCCAGCAGAAAGTCTTCCCAGTAATTTACCAAAATACTTTAGAATGAAAGATTCTAACCTCAGTTGGTATCCACCATTATGGAACTTCCATAGTGAAATCAAGGAAACCTGCACACATTTTGTTCTGTGGAACAATGAAACCAAAACACAGCTTCTTCTGTAGCACAATGAAAAAGTTCACATGGGACTCAGGCATGCAGAGCATCTTCTCTTAGAAAGCTCTCAGCTTTTCAAAGAACTGGGCTCATGGAGTGAATTATGACCACATATAAATTAAGTAATGTATTTTAAATGGTTCCAAGTTACAGATTGCATTTCTGAACCTATTGCTTGTACCAGCCATTTTGCTGAGACATAACATAGGTCCTGATTCTGCAAGTGACTGCACAGGCACATCCCATTAGGATTCTCTGCAGGAGTCTGCCTGAACAGGGTCACTTGTAGCACTGGGACCTTAATTTGTGTCACTGGTTACACCAGTCTCTATCCCGACCTTAATCTATATGTGTCGCAGTTTCTTCATCTGTCAGATGGGGATAATAATGTTTGCACATCTTTGTAAATCACTACAAATGAATAGTTTAATGCAAATGGTAACCACATTTATAATAGTAAATACTAAAAATAGTTCGCGTAGGGATATTAAACATCTTGCTTCAGGCTTTAAGCCAATCTCTAACTATTAGGATTGGTAGGATATTTCCCTGGTAGGCAGATTATCCCACGTCTTCCTACTATGGCATTTCTTGACCTTGGGATGCTCCAAATTGATAGGCCTTTCATAACTTAAAATTCCAAGGATACATTGTTGTATTTTTTTAAAGCAGCCTTTCCTATAATCCAAGCATGCAAGCTGCTGAGAGGCTGATCATTCTTCATTTTGAGAAATCAATGTGGGATGGAGGAGCCACAGAAAACCCTCAATACAGAGGAGTCGAAGAAGCTGAAAAATTTTGTGACAGAACTTTTTAGTTTGCTCATATAACTGGGAAACTGCTACTAGCTCTGCAGAGGGACTCAACTGCTGCATGCCACAGTTGCGGCTTGTTGCAGCTCAGTTTAACCCTGCAGGGTTGGCTGGAGAAGGGACAGGAGGAGTTTGGTTTTTTAAATTAGATATGCCATCACATTTCACACAGGTCCAGTGACCATAAACTCCTGAGTAGGGGCTGCAAAGGGGTTGTGATTGCTGTTCTGTCCCAGGCTTGACTAGCAAAAGATCTGATCAGGCTTTTCTAGGCCTGTCCATAGGCTGGATTGATTAATTCTACACTTTGCCCTCACATAAAATTTACTTCATTAACTTGGTATGGGCAAGGGGCTTAATTTCACCCCTGTAGAACTCTTTTGCATTTAAAAACTCAAACAAGTAAATATTATTTTTGAAAAATTGTAAATTAAATAAAATTGTTTCCACCTGTTAGTTTGTATAGTAACTTTCAGTGTGTAGTGCAAAAATCAATCCTGTGCCTAGCATGAATAATTTCTATGAAGTATGCACAAGAGCCCTTTTTATTTAGGTCAAAACTGACTTCATTTAAACATGTTCACTCTTAAATATTATAACTGTGTCAGCTCTTTAGTTTGCTTTATTTGGTGCATATGAATAGAGAAAATGTCATAATATAAAATGTTAAACTACTGAAATGAGGACATTTTTGTGAAAATGCTGACAGATCTTTTATTGTAATGACATGGGTAATGCCAAAATAAGGAGAGTGAGATAACTTTTATTACTTTAGTAAGTGGTACATAAGTATATTTTACCGTATATATAAATGTATGTGCCTAGGAATTATAAAGAATTTAAAAGATCAGTGAATAGAACCAACCTTGATACAATCAGTATTTAAATAATCGTTAGGCATGTCTAAACATTGTCAAACTGTAATAGCATTACAGATGAATTTTCAAACTCCTTGACAGTCCTTTTCTAAAGTTCTAATATAGAAAATGAGCTAAATGTAAGTCCATGTTTATTCATTTACAGGAGTTTTACTAGTTTTGCATAAAAACCATTTAATTCAATTACAATTCTAGTCTAAGCAGCAGAACATAGGGAAAAGGAAAACATTGTGCATACCAGAACAATGCTTCTGCAATTTGAATTGTTAACTGGATAAATCAATTAATTATATCAAGCTGTTTCCTGCTAAACTTTCATGTGTCCATATACTCAGGTATGAAAGCTCAATAAATAACTTTAGAAGAAACAACAAACGTTAAATAGCATCCTTTTCTTGATTCTGTATTGACAATGTACTATAAATAATAAATTAAATACTGTTTTATACATATCACAACATCACTTGAAGCTAATAATACTTTTTGTTTATGGGATCATTCTTTCAAAGATCTCAAAGCATATTGCTTGTATTAATTTAATCTAATTTAGCACTCCTAGGAAGTTGGTAAATATTATGATATTCATTTTAAAAATTGGGAACCTGAGGCACACAGACTGAAATCAAGTGATTTCCCCAAGGTCACGCTGTGAGTCAGTAGCACCTGGTATTTTGTTCTCCTGTGTTCTGTTTCCATTGCCCCACCAGCATAAAAGGGCCATAAAGCCAGGAAAATCAGTCACCAGGAAATTCACCTGGCATAAGGGAAATCCTTTGATGGTATAAAGCCAGTATTGGTTCTGACATGAACCTTCCTATCACCAAGGATTGAAAGTACTCCTAGTGAAGAAAATGGGGCATGTCTGAAGTGGCTATTCCTGGCTGCTGGAATGTGCCTGTGAAGTTGGATGCAATTTAGAGCAACCCTGAGCCTACTCTAACTTGTGGGTACTGTTGTTATAATTAGGCTGACAAATTTACCCTCATTTATAAACTCAACTATAAAAAGTATGTAGAAATTCATAAAATGTCACAATAACCTATAATCATAAATGTTAATAAAAAAGTACAAAAAAGACAGAAAAACTAAATTAGTTTAAACAAAGAGGCCTACTAATATAACTCAAAAATGTATTAAAACCCTAGTAAGAGATATACCTATCTCCTAGAACTAGAAGGGACCTTGGAAGGTCATCAAGTCCAGCCCCCTGCCTTTACTAGTAGGACCACGTACTGATTTTTGCCCCAGATCCCTAAGTGGCCCCTTCAAGGATTGAACTCACAACCCTGGGTTTAGCAGGCCAATGCTCAAACCACTGAACTATCCATCCCCTTGCTTATTAAACAAAAAAAAATGTAAATGTAGCAATTAATAAACCAAAATTAGTTTGTCAAATATTAAGCCTAATCAATGGACAAAATAATGAGGGAGTGTACTGTTCCACCCATCAGTCCCTTATTAAGTTCTTTAAGAAAGACACTTTGGGGAGAAAAGGTGGAAGAACAAATGGTAACTACTGGAGTTAGTTTCAGCATCATGGCTTCCAACCCCACTGTCTCTTGGGACCCTGGACCTTCTTCGTCCCAATCCTGAAAAAAATTCTGACCAAATCTGGCCAGCAAGAAGGACCCAGATAACATCATCTCCTCTACCAGCTCCAGCTGAATCCAAAACATCACCAGGGATAAAACTGGATGGGACTTTAACAACAGCTCCAGCCCATCTCAATTAACTATTCTCTTTTCCGCCAAAGGACTGTTATTACCACCTTTGATACCAGCTAAGAGACTGTCAAGCAAGGGTTTTGTTCCTTCTAAAAACTCTCTCCAGCTAAAGGGAACAATGGATGTGGTCAAAATGAAAGCCTTACTCAATACTTTACATTTCAAATGCTTTCAGTGTTTTTCCTTCTTTTCTTGATTATTAATAAAAGATTAAAATATTTAATGGTGTGTTTGCCATAGTACTAGGTAGGCTGAAGTCTCTATATATCAAACCCGAACCTTATTTAACTCTGTTTAATGTTAGACAGTATTTATGTCCCCAGCTTTACTTCCCCTCACTGTTCATGTACGGAGTGGAGCTCAGCCAGAATGCAGAATCAGGCCTCAAAAGTTCCAGTTCTCATTCCCCTGCTCTAATGTAAAATCAGTGGTGTTAAAATGTGCAGCTGTAGAAAGTATTAAAGCCAAATATTTAAGTTTCAAAATAGTTTTCTTTCTGATTTTAAAAATTCTTCCTCTAAGACATAACAAAATATTTTAAAATATGTTGATTTTACTAGCTTTCCATTGTTTGGAAACTGAATATTTATTTTGTTTACCCATGTTTGCACCCTAGCAATATTAATTGATGAAATCAGTGGATGCATTCTCAGTGTCAGGAATTCACCTGGCCATTACCATGCATGCTATGGCAGTCATGTTTTTGTTTAAAGTCAAAATGTTTTATTCAGCTTTAATAGATGTGCATAGCTGCAAATGATGTATAGTGCCTTTTCCAGGATGTACATTCCAGACCATTATGCCCCTATGTGCTTACAGCATCTGAGGAGAGAGCTGAAGCTTGTCCTTTATATAATGTCTCATCATACGCAGATACTTTAATTTGTTATTGTTTAGTTTTCAGTATACAGTAACAAAGATTTCACAAAGACTGAAAAACCTAAACAAACAATTTTCAAAACGATTCTCCATCAAATTCCACATTTTCCTAAAGAAGATTAAAAACTAAGGGTCAAATTTTCTGCTTGCATAGTTCATTGACTTTACTGCAGTTATGCCAGCAGAGAATTTGGCTCTAAGTATTAACCAGGGTTGATTAGCAATTATGATCTGCTCCTCTGATTTATATTGATTTTACACTGGTGTAACACTCAGTTTAGACTGGTTAAGTTAGAGGAAAATCAGGTCCTTATTTGCAAATTTCTGCATCCATAGTTGAACACTAGTGTCTTAATGTGTTTATTAATTACATATATGATTGAATATTTAGTGCTGGTATTTATAAACATGACTCCGAATTGCTATTAATTCCTGCACACTGACTATATCGTCAGGGTGAGAATCTATGAGAAGTAGATAGCTGTGGAGCAAAATAACCAAGTTCTTTATATATAATATCAATGCCTATTGTCACTAGTGGAGTTACCTGTCTCAACATTCCTGCTTCGAGATTATTATGTTCTGTGTTGCCAGTGCCCTTCCCAGACCGAACATTTAACAAGTTTAATTGGCATCAGTTTCATAGGTGAATTTACATTAACAAGTTCACCCTGCTAAAAGGAAGATTTCTCCTTTTTTACTTTATCTACTGTTAATGCATCAACTGATTTAATTTTTTTTAGAAGTTAGTCTCCAATAATGTCACTGAAAATACTGGCAGCTCATGACTTTTTTCAGCTGTTCTGTATCACCATTTGCTTGCATTAGATGTTACTCTTCTTTACTTATGGATTGATCCAAGACCTATTGAAGTCAATGGGAGATTTTCAGGCCCTTAATCCCAAACCCAGAGAACCTGGCCTCCAGGGAAACCACTGTGGTTCTGTTGTGCAAGGAGAGGGTGTGAACCCTCAGAATGCCACAGGGACTAGCTGAGCAAGAGCTTCCTAAGACTGGAGTAGAGGCTTCACAGACTGTTACTATTCTACCACTTGGCATTAAGGATTCATCTCCTTCCCCATCCTCTAGTCTAGGCTACTAGCACTGAGCCCAACTACTTGGGCTGAGCACTGGAAACAGGGTTAGCTGAGTTCTGTATGGTCCTAAACTGTTTGTGGTACTGGTGGCTATGTAAAGTGGCTGCTATGTTCTCTCCCCACAGGTGACAGAAAAAGTGATCCATATAGACTACAAATGTTGTTTAAAATGTGTCATGTAAAAGAAAGACATAGGTACCTTTTTGAAAATGTTTATCTTTTTTGTACAGAATAAGAATTTTGCTAGATTAGGCAGACTTAAAATTGACATTCTTTAATTATGAACAGGGATAGTAATTTATAAATTATACATAGTTAATACTATGCACAGAGTTTATAGTATTAACTATAGGCGCTGACTCCGTGGGTGCTCCGGGACTGGAGCACCCACAGAAAAAAAATAGTGGGTGCTCAGGACCCACCAGCAGCCACGCAGATCAGCACTTCCCCCACCAGCACCTCCTGCCTGCTGGCAGCCCAGCCAATCAGCTCCTCCTGCTCCCTCCCAGTGCCTCCTGCCCACCACAATCAGTTAGTTGTTCAGCAGCGTGCAGGAGGCACTGGGGAGGAGAGGGTGGAGTGGGGACAGGAAGAGGCAAAGCAGAGTGGGGGTGGGGACTTGGAGGAAGGAGTGGAATTAGGGGTGGGGCCTAGGGTTGAATGGGGGTTGAGCAGCCCCCGGGATCTGAGTAAGATGGCGCCTATGAACTATACACAGAGTTTACAGTATTAATACACATACACACACAGTTAAAACTAATACACATAGTTTCGGGTGCCCTCAAATCTAGAAAGATATTGATAGATTGCAGAGGGGGTTCAGAGAAGAGCCACAAGAATGATTAAAGGATTAGCACACATGCCTTATAGTGATTGACTCAAAAAGCTCAATCTATTTAGTTTATGTGATAAACTCAGGACAGACAGTTGCGGGGAGGGTAAGAGTCAGTCCCAGAGGGTTAAAAGGCCCTCCTCCTTATCAACTGGGAGGCAACTACAGGTCAATCAGGTTCAGCTGAGAAAGGGTTACCAAGGTAGCAAATTAGAATCAGCTGAGGGGGAGCTACCTGAGGGTAATTAGGATCAGCTGATTCCAACTTGGGGCTGCCTGAGACCTTTTTTAACCCCTCCCTGGGAGGAAGAAAGGAGGGAAGCAGAGAGAGAAGGAGCCTGGCTGCTAGGAGTGTTGGAGCAGCAAGGCAGTGAGCCTCCCCAGGAGGAGTGGCAGGACGCTCTCCCACAAGGCAGGATAAAGATACTTTAAACAAGACTGGTGGGAAGACAGGGAACAGACTTCCCCTGAGTCCTAAGGGGGACTGCATTACCCAAGCCTATCTCACCAGGGCTAAAAACAGCAGAGGCTGGGGAGACTGAGAAGGTACTTTGCCACACTTAACAAAGAGAAGGGTAAGGGGTGACTTGATTACAGTCTTTAAGTATCTATGTGGGAACAAATAGTTAATAGTCAGCTCTTCAGTATAGCAGACAAAGATACAACATGAGCCAAGGGCTGGAAGTTGAAGCTAGACAAATTCAGACTGAAAATAAGTCATAAATTTTTAACAGTGCGAGTAATTAATCACTGGAACAATCTATCAGGGGACATTGTGGATTCTCCATCACTGACAATTTTTAAATCAAGATTGGATGTTTTTCTAAAAGATCTGCTCTAGAAATTATTTTGGGGACGTTCTATGGCCTGTGTTATATGGGAAGTCAGACTAGATGATCACAATGGTCCTTTCTGGCCTTGGTATCTTTGAATATATGCTATTAACTTTAATAACTTGTATATTTCAATGATGAGAGGAAATTTTCTCTAGTGGCTAGAGCAGAAGAGTGCCAACAAGGACTCCCGCATTTTATTCCTGCCTCTACCATTTATTTGTCTTGTGACCTTTGAGGAAATAACCTAGTATCTCTGTGCCTTAGTTTACCTACCAGTAAAATGAAAATAATGTTTGCCTACTTCAGAAAGGTTATGCAGATTTTAATAAATTAAGATTAGTAATGTTTGAACTCCTCAAAATGCTATATACTCTTATGCACAAAATATTCTTTATTTTAAAAAGACATGAAAATTAAGTTAGTTTGTATGGATTATTATATCATTCTTCAGTGGTACCTAATAAATATCATGAGCTTGATTACACAAGGTTTGTGCTGACTTCCATCAAAGTAGACCCTAGCATAGGACCCTGGCACCAGAAAGTCCAGTCAGAATGTGGGTTGTGATAGCACAAGACATCTGAAACTTTTCTTTTGACAGGTGGCCTGCCATCTTAACCAATACAATCTCCAAAATGGACACCACCATCATGAAAGAGGTGCATCCAGGACAACAAGGGATGTGTTGACACAGTGCATCTCCTGAGCAGCCTCCACCCAGTGGAGCACCTAGAAAATCCCGAGAGAGAGTAAACATGTCCTTCCCAGGCAGAAACCCCCAGGAAAAGTATTTTTGGGCGTTATCACCATTCAGGTGAATCCACTAGTGTGCAGCACACTGGTTTGGTGCAGCAAAGTGCAGATTACACCAGTAAAAGTGAATCTGGCCAGATGTCTCATACATAGTTTTTTTAAGATAGGAAAACAATTTACCTGTGGAAAATTCAGTCCATTTAAACTCATTCCAAGGATTAATTAAATTCTTTAAATAACATCATAGAAACACAATACTGATAAAATGATCATTTATGAACACAGTGTACCCATTTAAAATTTCAATGAGGGTAACAGAATTCATAAAAAGCCTGATTTTGATATGTTGCACAGTCAGACTTTTCTAGTGCAATTTTGTCAGCACTGAATGCATCAAAATTGGATTTAATAAGGAATTAAAGTAATGCTGAGGATCTGAACAACTCACAAAAAGAAACTGACAGTTTATACTAAAATACATTAATTAACCCACTGCCAGAGGAATGACTCCATATAATATGCAGCCTTTCTTCTCATATGCATATACAATTCTTGTTTCTGTCAAATAAAATTGTACTCACCTATATGAATACAATTTTGGCCCTCGAGGCCAAATTCTACTCTGAATTACATTGATTTCAGTGGTGCTAGGTATGAAGTAAGCTAGGGTAGAATTTGAATTTAGCCCAATAAAACCCGTAGCTGAGGGCCTACCAGAGTTGGAGGAATTAGAAATGTAAAGGAGAATTTCAGCTTTCATTTTCCAAAAGTGTATATTTCTAGCCATTTTTCCTGTGAAGGCAGCATGGAAAATGTAAAGCATTTGCTAAAGGTTGAAAAGATAGCATACCATGACTATTAACATGATAAACCAGGACATCTATCCATGAAGATGTTGCCCACCCTTTATTCAATATCATTGTTTTTTTCCTCTACTTAAACCCACCGAGCTCCCTCTTTGCCTCACAGCATTGGTGGCATGAGGCCAAAGAAAAAAGCAAACATCAGTGAGCTTCTGAATATTCCCAAATCTGGTAATGTTAGAAAGAAATGTATATTGTACATGCCACCTCCTCACAACTGCAAGACTGTTTTCCAGGAAGGCCCCAAAAGCAAAAGATTTGCCATTGCTCTTGACTCCACATCTCCCACAAAAGAGTTCATTGCTCTGCCAATTACACCGTTAAGTGGGCACTTTTAGAAATTTACCAACTTGAATTACTCCATTTATCTTTATTTTGCATTTTTAAACAAAAGCTTAGATAGTCTCATTTTAAAAATGTGCAGTTTTGAATAGAAAATAATTTTAAAAAATATTAAACAAAAGAAATGAATGAACAAAACCAAAACAACAATAACAACAAAAACTATTTCCATTATCTAAACCTGACCAAATTCTTTCAACCAAAAAAAGGTTTTTTAAAAATTACACCTTTTATGCCAAACTATGTCCCGGTGCAAATATTTATAGCTAAATAAAAAGATCCAAAATGAAGATTTTTAAAGAAACTGCTGGCAGATTCATAATTATTGTTTGTCTAGTGAGCACTAGTAACAGTTAACTTGCACCATATAGCAGATTTATTTATTTATTTATCAATCACATCGTAAAGATATTTACACCTGGAATGAATAGTAACAAAGCAGTTTTTCTGAAATGATTTAAAAAAGACTATTGTGTAATGTAGGGATTATTGTCACATTAGGTGATTGCCATTTCTGTGTCATTGACTCAAATAAAACATGTTGATTTCTTGATAATTTAAATATTCTTCTGGAGCTATGAACGTGAAAGATGACCAAATAATTTTCCTCCCACAAATAACATTTTTCTTAATCTTTTTAATACCTATTCTTGGGACAAATTCTGCTGGCTTTATTCATGCAAGGCAAGCAGAATTTGATCCTACAATCTGAATAAAACAGAAAGAATAAACCTCTCTGAAAGTTGAAAGAAGAAAAGACTAACCTTTGGAAAAGAAGAGAAGAAATAACACAGTACTGTCTTTCCAGAGAACCCTGGCTGGGCAAATGGATAGCACAGGTAACCTCCTTCTTGGTCTGGGCTCAAAGGATGAAGCAATAGGAGGTTTAAATGAACCCGAGTGCACAATCGTCGTGACTATCCTCTAAAACAGAAATCAGCAAAACATGCAGTAAGTCCTGTGCTGCTGAACTGCCCCTTTGTTCTAAGCAAAATGCTAATGGTAAAAGTGTAGTTTGTATCTCTGCTTCTGCTATTTCATTGAACACTGATCTGATCTGACAAAGTGCTCCTAGCCAAATATCCTGATATAAAAATAATCCCCCTGTGCCTCACCCATTCAGATTAAGCATGAACAAAAACCAGCCAGAGGCATGAATAAATGAATCCGAAGGATTGGGAACTCCTGGTCATAGTCGTGCTTACTGCCCTTCCAAAGAATGCTCCAGCAAAACACATTCCAAATGCTATGAACATAAATGTCAATATTGAAATAATCCCACCCCTCTTCTTAGATGTATATGTCAATCAAAACGTTTGAAAGTCTTTGAAACGGAGAATCTGACTCAGCCAACGCAGAATTCTATTAGTATTGGAATACTATGCACCCTCTAAAAAAGGGAGAAAATGCTTAGAATGAAAAAGGGGTGTAAGTAGGAATAATGGGATGAAATTAAGTCAAGAAAAATGTAGTTTGAATATCAGTAAAATATTCTATATAGTGATATCAATGACAGTGGAATAGTCTTTGAAAGAAAGTGGTGAAAGCCACAAGGCTTGAGTAATTTAATACTAAATCAAGTAAAGCTCTGGGAAACATACTGTAACCAGTCCCACTGCAGGGTCTGTCTGTGGGTGCCATGAAAGAACAGTCCCTTTTACAGATTTGGTCACGTACGCTGATTTAGATTTGGTCACGTACGCTGTGTAAATACTGTTAGCTCTCTGGGCACTAGCCCCTATAGACTCTAACCCTTGCTTGGTTCCCAATAAATATTCACCAACTCCTAGTAAGAAAAAGGGGTCATCACTAGGGCTCACAGAAAGGAAAGTCACAGAATGGTACTGTTACAATAAAAGATATCTCCGCCCTGAGAGGCAGTGCAGCTGTGCTCTGTGGGGTTCTCAGACCTAGTACCTGGGTTGCTCTTCTAGTCTATCACTCTTTTGGAGGGAAATTAATTATTGACCTTTTGTAGAATTCTGTTGTTTTTGGACTCATTGGGTGCCCCTCTATATATACTTCCTGCCATCCAGTTGTGTGGCTGTCTCACACCTCCTGCTCCCCCTTCATTCTGCTGCTGCAGGCCATCTGCCAGCCACAGCCTGTTTCCCCACTTGGCTCTCAGCTTCTCACTCAGCCATATTGAACCCTCTCTCAGGATGCCAATTACATGACCTTCCCTCCACAGTGGTAATGGTTATCTTCACCAGTGTCTTATTGACTTGAATCTTCGGGTCTGGTGTTTCTCTTACTCTGACCCTTGAGCCCACTATATTTCATCCACTACCAAGATGGCATACCTCAGAGTCTGAGGTTTACTCTTCTAGAGCTGCACCTAGGACTCCCATTTTGTCACATGGGTCAAGAAATGACTGAGGGTATGTCTACACACCAAAAAGACCTGTGGTAAGCCACAGGCCTGGGTCAACTGTGGCTGTGTGGCTAAAAATAGCAGTGTAGACATTCAGGCATGCCCTGAAACCCAGGCTGAAATCCAGAGAGGGGGTGAGTCTCAGAGCCCAGGCTCCAGTCCCAGACCAAACAGCTATACTGTTATTTTAACCGATAGCACAAGGCCCATGAACCTGAGTCCATTGACTCTGAAACTAGCTGGTGCAGGGTTTTTTTGCTGTGTAGACAATCTCTTCAAATTAGCTCATCTTTTCTGCATATATCATTGCCTGGGCAGCTAGTTTATATATTTATTGCAATTTGGTGTACTATTCTGTAACAAAAGAGCCATATCCCATGCTCTGGGCAACCCTGACACACTATTAAAATAAACAGACTGTCAGTTACCCCTAGATAACAATAACTTGGCCATAACATAAATGTTACAATTTATTTTAACCCCCACAACAAAATCAGGAACTACCACAGTGCTTAACCAAAGTAGAGAACAGCCTCTCCTGCAGTTGAAGAAAATCGTTACATTTTGTCTTGTATATATCCAAATGGATGAATTTAGATAGGGAGAAGTACTGTTTTACTCCTTGGTATCTTGTAGAGTAATTAGCTGTAGGGGGCTCTTTCTGATCAATAGACGTGAAATTATCCTGGGATATTTCTGTACACTCAGCACACACAGACTGTTAACAGAAGTTGTAGCTTTTTGCCTTCCAAAAATATCTAGTTTTTTGTGTGGTTTTTTTTTTGGGCTTGTTGTATGGTGTTATGGTAACTGTTTGGAAACAGTGCTGTAGCACAACCAACCAGCACCAGCAGTTTTTAAAACAGGGAAAGAAAAGAGAAAAACCAATCTGGAAATGATGAAAGTCAAGGGTGCAATCACAGAGATTTAGAGACCAAATATTAATGAGCTTCTGTGAACTGCAATATAGTGGTTTCTTCTGATTTCTATTTAGCACATGATAAAATAAATAGAAGAAATAGATGAACTTACTAAGATCCAAGCAACAAGCTTTAATTAATTGACTCCTGACCACATAAAGTGTCCTGAAATAAGCTTCTAAATGCTGCATATCATAGGAATTCACCAGGACGAGAAGTCAATCCTGTTACTTGTGCACATACTAAACCATTATATCTGTTCATCCAGAAGAACTCACCATTTCACATTTCAGTACCAAGGACAGGGTAGACAAATCATTAAACAGCATAATTCACTGACTATGTCAATGTCACTTTCACGTTATGGATCATATTTTGTAGTGGCTGAAAGCATATCTCCTACTTTAGGCAACAACTTTATCAAAACAGTTTAGTAAGGAATTACAAAGTTAAGTCTGGCAACAAACATTATTATGAGGGGAAAATTTGCTAAATTGCCTGAGTTAAACCCATTCTCCCATTGAAGAGTATGAAATGAATGTATGTAACTAACACTAGTCTTAATGGATATAACCCAGAATTCAAGTCTTATACATTTGTTTCTGTGGAAGGTGCAAGACTGATGACAATGGCAAATGGAACTGCCTGTACACATGAATATAGCAGAGCTTAGCACCTCACAGGATGTAGAATAGCATAATATTGCACATCACTTGCTCATTTAACTTTATAGCAGGTAAACTCTTGTCACCATAATATCCTGAGTGCCAGCCTTAGTTAGCAGAGTTAAATGGCATGTTTTGATCACAGAGACTATGCTCAAAAATAAGGAGGTCCAATTTAAAAAATGAAACTGTATAGTCAGAGGGCTATTTATATGTAATATAGGCCCAAAGAACTGAACATGTAAACAGAATACAAAAATTGTAATGATAAATAATACACTCAAATCCAGCTAATAAGAAATTTTGTGGAAACACATGTTTTATAAATAAATATAATTAAGAGTAATGTAAGGGTTTGTAGTGCTGTTTTGACTCTCCTGGGCCAAAGCAGAGGACAGGGTGAAGCAATGTTTCTGCACTGGTGAAAGAACATTGGAACAGCCTGCTGGTGTAAGTTGCGCAGAAGTCTGTGGCAGGCAGGGCTGCTCTGTAGTGCCCCCTTCAGGGCCACACCTAGTACTGCAGCCACTCCCTGCCTTGGCCTATAGGGTTTGGCCTTGGGGCATGTTAGCCAGTGCCATAAGCTTGACATCAGTCTTTAAACAAGTAACAGAATTTGGGATTTGGCTATTTGCACCTTAAGAAAAAAAGGAGTGTGGTGGTGGTGGGGGTACCTTCACAATTGAAGCACATAGTTGCAGCACTTAGGGCAAGGCCCTGGCTTTGGCTTGGGCTTGGGCCTGGATGAGGGTTAGCCCTGAGTAGTTCTTCTTCAGTCCCAGTCTCACCCAGCTCTGCCCTGAGCAAAAGCAGGCAAGCCTTCTTAAATAGCCTGCTGGTTCTTGATTGGTCAGTATTTCCTCCTGGCCATTCTAGGCCTCTGGAGGACTGTACGTCTAGTGGAGGAATGGCACACTTAGGTATAGGGCCTGAGGAGCCCACACCCCTCAGCCCCACACTCCACATCCCTATAGTCCTCTCTTTCCAGTCCCTCCACCCCATAGCCCAGGCCTTCACCTCCAGACACTTCCTCATGGCCCACAGCCCCACCTCCCCTGCCATGAGGGGCTATGGGACCAAGAGGGGGGGTGACCCTTGGTTGGCTGACAGATGACCTGGTGATAGGAACACATATGTAACAAGTGTCTGTCTAGGAGCTGTGGGGTGGCGGCATTGTGGAGCCCTTTGCTGGGCGACTGAAATTTGAGAGTGTCTGTGGAGTTAGGTATTCATGTGAAGAGGGGTGAGTGCAGCAGTCCCAATTCCAGCCTTACTGATCATGAGAGCAGCTACTGTGTGCAGTACACAAGGGGATAGTGAAAAAGGCTCTTTTGTGGCAATGCCTTTCACAGGAGCAGATATGCCACTGACAGGGCCCATCGCTAAGGGAAACCAGTATAGGACAGTTTTCAGTGCTTTGGGTTTGCTCAAAATTTTGTTGGAGGAAAAAAACATTTAAAATGAAATGGCACGTTGCCATCTGCCTGCCTGCCTATTTTAGGCCTTGAGCCACCAAACGCTTGTGCAGGGGTGCTTAACTTGCCTATCCTGAGTAGGCCTATTAACTTCAACTCCTTGTTGTTTATTCCAGAAATGTGGACTTTTTGGTAAAATACAGTATGCTTATTCTTTTATAACAGTTTTCACATTTTAAGATTAAGTTGGACATTGTTTTATAAATAATTTCACAGAACTAGCTGGGTAAGGTTCTGTATACTTAGATGTCTTAAGGCAGCAATGGGAATACTCATGGTAGTAAAATCAAGTACATGTATTTGTAGGATCAGTACCTTAGTCACTTGCACTCCACCCATCACCAAAGTATCTAGGCACCAATATTCAAACCATTAAAAAATATACGGCAGTGACATGCCACTCCAACAAAGTTAGAGCATGGCATAAACAGTGGGGGGGGGGAAGGATTTTCTCTCTACTAGTCCGTGAAAGGCATGAGATATGTGGGTAGAAAACATCACACATGCCCTACCAAGGCTCTTGTTGCAGCACTGGAAATAACAGAACAAGCTGTGCAACAGCACTGCTATCACCATAGTAACAGAATGAAGAAAAAGATGATGATTTCCATTGCTGTGCACTTCAGGCTAGATCCACAAAGGGAATTAGGCATTGCAATGCTGAGCATCCCTGCGCCTAGCTTTTAGGTAGCCTGCTTCTCAATGGAATCCATGACCTGGTTTAGAGGGGATTTGAAGGCCCTATAAAATAATATATATATATGTATATATATATATCAAACAGATGGAAAAAAGGGGAAATTGATAGTAATGAATATAAATCAGAAGATAGGAATTGTAGAAAATTGATATGGAAAGCAAAGGGACACAAAAAGAAGTCTATGACCAGCAGACTTAGGGATAATAAAGAGTTTTTTTTGTATATTAGGAACAAAAAGAATCCTAACAATGCTATTGGACCATTATTAAATGGAAATGGTAGAATTATCAGTAATAATGAAGAGAAGGCAGATGTGTTCAATAAATATTTCTGTTCTCTATTTAGGAAAAAACAGATGATATAGAATGATAACATCCTTTCCATTCCACTATGATCTCAAAAGGATGTTAAACAGCAGTTACTGAAGTTAGCCATTTTAAAATCAGCAAGTCCAGATAACTTGCATCCAACAGTTTTGAAAGAGCTAGTCAAGAAGCTCACTGGATCATTAATGTTGATTTTCAATAAGTCTTGGAACAGCAGGGAAGTTCCAGAAGAAAGCTAATGTTCTGCCAATATTTAAAAAGGATAAACAGAATGACCACGGTCATTCTTACATCAATCCCAGGCAAGATAATGGACGACTGATACGAGACTCAGTCAATACGGAATTAAAGGAGAATAATATATGTGACACTGGCAGACCAGGTGCCAGCTCGTGCCAAGGCCCCAAGGCCTTAACTTGCTGCTGCCGGTGGAGAGAAGGCTGGGGGAAGTCCTCCTCTCTGGCCCCCAGCCCTTGGACAGCCTGCCTGCTGCACCCCAAACTCCTCATCCCTGACCCAACTGCATGCCCTGAACCTCCTCCCGCACCCCAACCCTCTGTCCCAGCCCAGATCCTGCACCCAGCACCCAAACCCCCTTCTGCACCCACCACCCCAAACCCCCTCCTGCACCCCCTTCTTCACCCCAACTCCCTGTCCCAGTCCAGAGCCTACACCCAGCATCCAAAACTCCCTCTCAGAGCCCGCACCCCTCCCACTCCCAAACTGTCCCAGAGCCCACACCCCACACCTCCTCCTGCACCCCAACCCTCTACCCAAGCCCAAAACCTGCACCCAGCACCCAAACTCTGTCCCAGAGCCCACATCCCTCTCACACCCAATCTTCCTCCCAGGCCTGGCACCCCAAACCCCCTCCCGCACCCAAAATTCCCTCCCAGAGCCTTAGGCAGGTGTTTGTATGTGGGGAAGGGTGGTGGGACTTGGATCTGTTCTGGGCACCACGAAAAATTATACAAACCTGACGCCCCTGGTGCTGCCCACCAGGAAGGTCCATTGAAACCAAATGAGCCATTGTGAAAGATCAAGGAAGAAAGGCTTTGTTAATTGCTCCCCACCACACCCATGAAGACGAGATGTGCATATGACTCATCCCATCACTTTGAACTCTGGGGAAGGGAATAAAAATCCACAAGAAGAAGAAACCGTATCTCTGTGCTGCTTAGACTTTGGGAGGACAAGATTTCTAAGCATCTGCAAGGGATTCCCCATGCTTGGCCTGCTTAGCCCTAGAGGGTATCTAGACCTTGTGTATTACAGCAGCTTCTATTACCTTTTGGAAACTAAGGCTGAAATTCACTTGTGCATGTATGTTTGCCTGCTTTAGTCTTGTAAGTAACTCTCATTTCTTTTTCTTAGTTAATACATCTTTAGATTGTTTAGTATAGGATTGGCTACAAGTGTTGTCTGTGGTGTGAGATCTAGGGTACAATTTACCTGGGGCAGTGACTGGCCCTTTGGGTAGAGGTGAAACTGGGCTGGTACGGTGTACCGGTAAGAAGTGGCTGCCGGTACAGGCTGGTACACACCCAACCATGGCAGCGCTTTAACATCACTGCCCCTTTTGCCCACCTCCATCGGCAGCCCTGCCGGTAGGGACCTTAAAGCGCTGCTGCAGCAACAGTGCCACAGCAGTGCTTTAATGTCGCTGCCCCTTTTGCCCCCACAGGGCTGAGGGGCCGTGGGGTGCAAAAGGGGCAGTTGCCTTGGGGCCCAGCAATTTAAAAGGCCGCGGGACTTTCGGACGCTGCCACCACTACCACGGCAGAGGCCAGAGCTCTGGGCCCTTTAAACCTCCATCGGAGTCCCGGGCAGTGTGGGCTGGGCAGGGCTCAAGGGCTGGCTGGGGGAGGCTGACCTCCAGCCCCGCCCTTCTGCCTGAGGTCCCGCCCCTTCTGCCTGAGGCCCCACCCCATCCACTGGCCCAGAGTCGGGCCGCCATACCAGTAAGACTTTTAAGTTACTTTCTCCCCTGCCTTTGGGACTGGGAATAACTTGAATATTGTTGTGATTTTTGGTATAAGGGACCATCTATCACAAAGGCAGACAAGGGAACTGTCTGTGACTGTCTGATAAGACTGTAATAGTGCTTTAGGAGTTCACACTTGATATTTGGTTGGTAAAATCTATGCATAGACCTCACAACCAATTTGGAGTATGTGTCCTGGTTCTTAAGAGTCTGCCCTGAGGTTGGTACTCACATCCTTGAGCATCTCCAAGCAGCTTGACAATATACTTAATGCAAATCCACATGGGTTTATGGAAAATAGATCCTGTCAAACTAACTTGATATCTTTTTTTGATGAGATTACAAGTTTGGTTGATAAAGGTAATAGTGTTGATCTAATATACTTTGACTTTTGAAAGGCATTTGACTTGGTACAGCATGACATTTTGATTAAAAAACTAGATAGATATGAATTAACATAACATTAAATGGATTAAAAGCTGGCTAACTGCTAAGTCTCAAAATTTAATTGTAAACGGAGAATCATAATTGAACAAGTGTGTTTCCAGTGGGGTCCCTCAGGGATCAGTTCCTGGCCCTATTAATGACCTGGAAGAAAACATAAAATCATCACTGGTGAAGTTTGCAGATGACCCAAAATTTTGGGGAATGGTAAATAATGAAGACAACACATCACTGACACAGAACAATCTGGATCACTTGTTAAACTGGGCACAAGTGAACAATATGCATTTTAATATGGCTAATGAAATGTATACATCTAGGAACAAAGAATGTAGGCCATAGTTGCAGGCTAGGGGGCTCTATCCTGGGAAGCAGTGACTCTGAAAATGATTTGGCGGCCATGATGGATAATCAGATGAACATGAGCTCCCAATGCAACATTGTGGCCAAAGGGGCTAATACTGTCCTTGGATACGTAAACAGGGGAATCGCAAGTAGGAGTTGAGAGATTATTTTACCTCTACGTTTGGCACTGGTTGAAGTGCTGCTGGAATACCGTGTCCAGTTCTGTGCCCACAGTTCAAGAAGGAAATTGATATATTGGAGAGGGTTCAGAGAAGAGCAATGAGAATGATTAAAGAATTAGAAAACACGCAAATAGTGACAGACTCAAGGAATTCAATCTATTTAGCTTAACAAAGAAAGGTTAAGGGATGGCTTGATTACAATCTATAAGTACCTACATGGGGGAAAATATTTAATAATGCATCCTTTAATCTAGCAGAGAAAGGTCTAACACAAGCCAGAGAAATTCAGCCTAGAAATAAAGTGTCATTTTTTTTAACAATGAGAGTATTTAACCATTGCAACAACTTTCCAAAGGTCATGTGGATTCTCCATCACTGACAATTTTTACATCAAGATAGGATGTTTTTCTAACAGATGTGCTCTAGGAATTATTTTGGGGAAGTTTTATGGCCTGTGTTACACAGGAGGTCAGACTAGATGATCACAACAATCCCTTTGAGCCTGGGAATCTGTGAATCATAGGGAAAGTCAGGCACCTGAGGATATGTCTACACTGCAAAAAATGACCCATGGCAGCAAGTCTTAGAGTCTGGGTCAACTCACTCCGGCTCACAGGGCTCGCGCTATGGGGCTAAAAATAGCAGTGTAGCTATTTGGGCTTGGGTTGAAGTCTGGGCTATGAAACCCAGTGAGGGGGGTGAGTCCCAGAGGCCAGGCTCTAGGCAGTGGTTGAATGCCTACGCTGCTATTTTTAGTTCCGTAGCACAAGCCTGAGTCCGTTGACCCAGGCTTTGAGACTTGCTGCTGCAGGTCTTTTTGCAGTGTAGACATACTCTAAGAATGGGATCCATAGAAGCCAGCATGCTGAGTGGGAAGTTGCATTAACTAGTCAGGAGGTGGGGATTAAGCACCACCCATTGTGGGAGGGAGGCACCTCCCTTCTCTCAGGATTATTCACAGCCATGAATCCTCTCCTGGAGGAGAAGGAGCAGTGATGCCTGTTATACCAAGTGGTCAGAGCATTCACTGGGGATGTGGGAGATCTGAGTTCAAGTCCCTATTCCAATCAGGCAGAGCAGGGATTCACACGTAGATCAGGCTCCCACATCCAAGATGAGTGCTCTAAACACTGGGCTATTGGGTATAATGGGCACCCTGTTCTCCTTGGGCTGGGTTAGGTGTGCTCTCAGACCACCACCAGATCAGGACCTGTGGGCAGGGGAACTCCTAGTTTGAGAATCCTGGGGCTTAGGCATGAAATATGCACCGAGCAACTCGGTGATATCAGGACTTGGGTGGCTTTGCACATATGTGCCAGGAGACATGTAGGTGCCTACGGACTTTAGGTGCCTACAGGGTTAGGCAGCAGCTGAACAGGGCTTTTGGTTACAGCTAAATGTTGGACCTAAGCACCTAAGGTGGCAGTTAGGCACCTAAGTTCCTTTGTGGATCTAGCCCTTGGAGCTCAAATCTGTTGCCTGATGTTTTTTAAAGCATGCACTATCCAGAATAAAATCTTCATGTTGACTTAAGCACTTGAGATTGCAATATTTAATCCCTCTAGTTCTGTGAAATTCTTTATAAAACAATGTGCAATTTAACATTAAGATGCTGAAATCCTCAGAAATGAATAAGTAATAATGTTTTACCAAAGATTTCACATTCACAATAAATGCCAAGGAGTCAAGTTACATTTCAATTCATTTAAAATTTCCACTGTGCATTAAAGTCTGACGTTGCTCCCACTAAAGTCTGATGCAAATCTCCAACTGAATTTAATGGAGGGAGGTGGATTGGGCCCTAAATTATCATTATTCACAAAATCCTTTGTGAATCATTTTCGCAACTCTATTGTGTATTCTTGATTAAAGAAGAAGGGGGAAATGAGTTGAATTATATTTACATGTAGATTTCAAAGTGGACCCTGGGGCGTCTGGGATCTGATTCCAGCCTACCTGCACACATTCCTTGATTTCCTAGTGTCTTATTAATAACAGAGAGATTAAAAAGACCGAGCCTCTTCAGTTTGGAAAAGAGATGACTAAGAGGGGATATGATAGAGGTATACAAAATTGTGAATGGTGTGGAGAAAATGAATAAAGTATTATTTATTGCTTCACATAACACAAAAACCAGCGGTCACCCAACGAAAAGAATAGGCAGCAGTTTTAAAACAAGCTAAAGGTTTTTCACACAACCCACAATGAATCCCTGCATCATATCCAATCTTCCTCTTTCCTGTGGCATGCTGCAGTTTGTTCTGACATGCACTGCATCATGGGCTGCCTACCCATCGCTCGCCCGTAAGAGCTGCCATTCGCCAATGATCTTCCTCCCAGTCTGGGTCTGACTGCCTCCCCCTCTGGAGTTCCCAGAGGCAGTCCGTCTCCCTGCCCTGTCCACCCCACCTGAGCCAGCCGGTTCCCTTTTAAGTCCCGCTCCCCAAGTGGATCATGCTTGGCACAGGCAGAGAGGTGGGACATCCTGAGCCCAGAGCTGCTTTTTAACCCTTTTCTGTCGCATCACAGGAATCTTCCCAGTCTCACTCAACATCCTACCATGTGAGCTAGGTGTGGACAGAATTTGGAAAGAACATTTATCATACCTATGAAGCACACATGTGACTGGAGCTGGCACGTCTCTGACCGCTTTGATTTTATTGGGATTTGCTTTCATTTCTCCTGCTGCAAGCAGATGTCTGATGTATGTCACCTCATTTTGTTTGAGTTGCATTTTTTCTGAGCTGAGTTTTATGTTCCTGTCCCTCCATTGCTGTAGAAAAGCTTGCAGCTTTCTGTCATGGTCTCATTCAGCTTCTGTGTCATTGCTCCCTTCACCTGCAATGAAGGTGTTACATCTGCAATTATTTTCCTCTCAGGCAGTCCTTCCAGTGCTTGCATGAGTCTTCTCTGGAACATCTCTAGTGCTGGGCTTATGCCCTTCAACATGCACAGCCATCTGTAGCGAACAAGTGGTGTTGCAAAGATTGTCAGCACACGGAATTATTTATCCAGACTTATGTGCCAAAACCTGTTCCTCACATCACACATTGGAAAGATTCTGGCTTTGGAAAGTTCTGGCAAGATGTCATCAATTGTGGGCAATGGATAGTGGCAACTTTTCAACTGCTCAGTTCAGTGTCTTTGGGATTATGCTGACGCATAATTTGCTTGATGGCTTCTTTACCACCACCATGCTGTATTGGCTTCTACATGTGCTATGATGGCTCTGCTTGGCAGACTTTTGAGCTCCTTGAATACTGGATTACATAGTGCCACTGGTATTTTCCTTTGTGGGAAGCACATAGGTTCCACAGTGGGGTCTACTTCCCGTCGCAACTTTCCTTGGAGGCACCTATCACATTTGAAAAGATCCACATATGCGTTTAAAATTGTCTCAGTTGTCCATGGGACTTTCCATTTTCTTCTAGCATTGCAGTCATATAATTCTGATACTGCAGCCTGATCAGACCAACGGCTTGTATGGCAGTATTCTCCAAGAAGGGTCTGTGATGCTTACCATACACCAACACAAACTTCAGTTGGTGCCATCTGTTATTTTTCAGGTTAGTTACTATGAGGTCATGTTTTCCACAGGCTGCATTATGATCTCATTGTTTGTTATTAGATTGTGCCTACTCTTTGTGACAGGTGTGTTTAAGTCCAATTCACTCTGAGGAATCACATTGCAGGAGGCCATACTATCTAGCTGAAATGGCACAGGGCATTTCCCTATTTACACTGTTGCATGCATAGAGGTCGATATTGTCTGTGATATGCTCTTGGACTCAAGGAAAGAGTCACGATGTTATCACCATTCCTGATGTGCCATCCTCCTCTTGTAGAAGTCTGTCTGAATCGCTCAGTTTCCTCTACTCTTGCACACAATGCTAAAATGGTTCAAATGGTCACAATCCTTGCTATGCTATCCTAGTGTGGGGGTACTTCTCCTTTACAGTGGGAAACAGCACGAGTGGGTAAAGTATCAGAGGGGTAGCCGTGTTAGTCTGGATCTGTAAAAGCAGCAAATAGTCTTGTGGCACCTTATAGACTAACAGACGTATTGGAGCATGAGCTTTCGTGGGTGAATACCCACTTGACATGCATCCGACGAAGTGGGTATTCACCCACAAAAGTTCATGCTCCAATACGTCTGTTAGTCTATAAGGTGCCACAGGACTCTTTGCTGCTTTTACACGAGTGGGTAAGTAAGTCATTATGCATATGGAAAGCTAGCACCTACTATTCTTTGCTGTTGTCTCATCACATGAACTTCTGGAGATGTTGTGCCTCTTAGGGCTTTCATCCTTTCTCTTGAGGCTTCCACTGCATGCACCATGTCTAATCACTTGTCTCATGTGAGATTGCCTTCCTAGACCAGCTATTCCCACAGGTGGTGATCCCAAGTGCTGCAGACTATCTTGTCCTGAATTAGGGAGAAAAGTCTCCAAAATTGCATGTAGCAGCCAGTGTTTGTAAGGCAATTACATAGGGGTCTATCCCTTCCCCTTTGGATTGGTCTCCAGTGATAATGCTGTGTCGCTCCACAGTTTTGTTCTGCTGTGGGGAGCAATAGGTCCCCAGGGCTCTTAGGACTGCTATGAGGATTGAAGTATGGTATGCTTCAGACTGGTGCAGATCTCTCTGTCTTGTTCGCCAATAAAGTAAAACAAGTTTTACTTTCCTGCTGTTGTCTTCCTCCTGCATGACCAAGTCTGTGTGCAGCTCCGATTTCTCCTTCCACCATATTCACAGCTGGATTAGGTCGGTGTTTGCAAAATCCAGGGCTCTTGGGGGCTTTAGACCAAGTTCCATGGCTCACTCTGCCAGCTGCTGCACCACAGAGAACTCACAGCCCAGACACTGCCACCATGTTACCTTTGGAAAGAGTGATGCTGAATGCAAGTTGAACAAGTGGAACTTTGTTAAACCCTCTGTACTGATCTGCCCATGTGGCTGAATTGCTTCCAGCCTAACTCCCCACATTCCCTGTTTTCCTGGTGTCCTGTCAATAACAGTCCTGCCAGGGAACATGGGACCCCTGACTCCTGTTCCACTAATCATGATACGGCAATGATGATGGAAGTAGTTTTTGTTTAATGATCCTATTTATATGTAATTTTGTAGCTTATGTTTTAGGTATCTCTAACCCTGCCTTCTTTTTAATTTTGAAATTCAAAATTTTGTTAATTTCAGTTATTCTGAATTCACAATACATTGGCTCTTGCATTTAAAAATAGACCAAAAAAACCCAAACCAAACCAAAACCCCAGACCAAAACCAACTTGATTTGGGTGGAGAGAGGAAAACACTCCCACAGCCTGTTGCTGTTCTGGGAGTTGTTACTCCTATCTGTGATCAGCAGTAGCAGTGAGAATCTCTATTCATTACCATGTATGTCTCCCTGATCCTTTTCCCTGATCTTCATTTGGGATAGAATTGGTGAGCAGATTCTTCAGTTTGATTGCATTTTTCCTGCCTGTCCAAGTTAATTTATGGGCTGGAGATCCTCTTAAAAATTCTTCCCTTATTAACAGCTGGTCAGCCAGCTAGATAAGACATCCTTGGTACCTCCACATGAAAGGCCTGATGTTCCTTGAGAGGTTATGAGCATCCATATCTCCTATAACAAGCCATGCAGCAGTCAGGCTGGATAGCGCCTCAGAATCCTCCCTTGTTTAACCCAGGTTTGCAGAGTATCTAAAGGCTAGCACCTTGTGGAGGCAAATATAAGCAGGATGGAGGCCAAAAGGTACCATATGTAATTTGTCAGATATAGTAATATAAATGAAATTCTGATTTCCATTTAGAATTAGTTGTGACTTTATTAACACAAAGCAGTGGGCTACAAATACTACAGTGACCAGGGGAGCGAAGTGGACAGGGGGCTGCAGACAGGGGAGTTTGAGAGGGAGTTTGACAGAGGGAGGCCTACGATGGTTAGGAAAACCTGCAACACCTCTGCCAGCACTGCTTCTGTCTGCACCTGTAGCCAGACAGAGTGCCTGAGCATGGATGCTTCTACCCAGATCCTGGTGTAGTTTTGCAAGGACTGTGACTTGCAATTCCTACTTACTGATATCCAGGCTGGTGGGACCATCCAATGTGAATGGTGCCTGCTGGTGGAATCTCTCAGGCAGCAGGTGGGAGAGCTACAGGAGGAGGTGGCTAGGTTGAGGAGCATCCGAATCCATGAGCAATTCCTGGACAGTGTCCATGTGGAGACAGCTGAGGTAGCTGTCCCAGTACACAGAACTGCTGACACACCACTGGTGGATGAGGAGATGGCTCAGGGTGGACACTGGCAGCTGGTTACTTTTGGCACCAGGCAGTGCTCCATCCCTGCTCCAAACCCTCCCGCCATGGTAATAGGAAATTGTTATGCTCTTCTTGATACAGGAGAGAAGGAATCACCCCCTACAGCAGAGGAGGAGAAGCCTCGTACCCCTAAGGCTGGGAGGTCTGCTGCCACCACTGTGAATAGGAAACATAGGTAGTGGTGATCGGAGACTCTCTTCTGAGGGGGACGGAGGCGCCCAATTGTCGCCCTGACTTTTCATCTCGGGAGGTATGCTGCCTGCCAGGGGCCTGTATCCGAGATGTTATGGAGGCATTGTCAAGGATTATCTGCCCTCTGACTACTACCCCATGCTACTCATCCATGTGGGCACAAATGATACTGCAAGGTGTGACACTGAGCAGATCAAGAGTGACTACAGGGCTCTGGGAGTACGGGTGAAGGAGCTTGGAACACAGGTGGTATTCTCTTCGATCCTTCCTGTCAAAGGTAGGGGCCCGGGCAGAGACAGGTGCATCGTGGAGGTGAATGCCTGGCTGCAAAGATGGTGTCGCCAGGAGGGCTTTGGCTTCCTCAACTACTGGATGCTATTCCAGGAAGGACTGCTAGGCAGAGATGGCATTCACTTTTCGAGGAGGGGAAAGACCCTATTTGGACAAAGACTGGCTAACCTAGCGTGGAGGGCTTTAAACTAGGTTTGACAGGGACAGGTGAGCAAAGCCCACAGGTAAGTGGAGAACATGGAGACCTGGGAGATGGGTCAGAAATAGGAGGGAATGTGGGCTATAATGGCAGAGAGAAAGGAGGGTCAGGGCAAAACTTGGAGTCAAGATCAAATCAGTATCTTAGATGCCTATATACAAATGCGAGAAGTATGGGTAATAAGCAGGAAGAACTGGAAGTGCTAATAAATAAATACAACTATGACATTGTTGGCATCACCGAAACTTGGTGGGATAATACACATGATTGGAATGTTGGTATGGATGGGTACAGCTTGCTCAGGAAGGATATACAGGGAAAAGGGAGGAGGTGTTGCCTTATATATTAAAAATGTACACACGTGGACTGAGGTGGAGATGGACATAGGAGATGGAAATGTTGACAGTCTCTGGGTTAGGCTAAAAGGGGTAAAAAACAAGG
Source organism: Mauremys mutica (assembly GCF_020497125.1). Taxonomy (NCBI): domain Eukaryota; kingdom Metazoa; phylum Chordata; order Testudines; family Geoemydidae; genus Mauremys; species Mauremys mutica. The sequence continues at coordinate 34,120,996 of NC_059073.1, read as the reverse complement.
GTGATGTCATGCTAGGAGTCTACTACAGGTCACCTAACCAGGTGGAAGAGGTGGATGAGGCTTTTTCTTAAACAACTAACAAAATCATCCAAAGCCCAAGATTTGGTGGTGATGGGGGACTTCAACTATCCAGATATATGTTGGGAAAATAACACCGTTGGGCATAGACTATCCAATAAGTTCTTGCACTGCATTGCAGACAACTTTTTATTTCAGAAGGTTGAAGAAGCTACTAGGGGGGAAGCTGTTCTAGATTTGATTTTAACAAATAGGGAGGAACTCGTTGAGAATTTGAAAGTAGAAGGCAACTTGGGTGAAAGTGATCATGAAATCATAGAGTTCACAATTCTAAGGACGGGTAGAAGGGAGTACAGCAAAATAGAGACAATGGATTTCAGGAAGGCAGATTTTGGTAAGCTCAGAGAGCTGATAGGTAAGGTCCCATGGGAATCAAGACTGAGGGGAAAAACAACTGAGGAGAGTTGGCAGTTTTTCAAAGGGACACTATTAAGGGCCCAAAAGCAAGCTAGTCCACTGGGTAAAAAGATAGAAAATGTGGCAAAAGACCACCTTGGCTTCACCACGAGATCTTGCATGATCTAAAAAATAAAAAGGAGTCATATAAAAAATGGAAACTAGGACAAATTACAAAGGATGAATATAGGCAAACAACACAGGAATGCAGGGGCAAGATTAGAAAGGCAAAGGCACAAAATGAGTTCAAACTAGCTACAGGAATAAAGGGAAACAAGAAGACTTTTTATCAATACATTAGAAGCAAGAGGAAGACCAAGGACAGGGTAGGCTCACTGCTCAGTGAGGAGGGACAAACAGTAACAGGTAACTTGGAAATGGCAGAGATGCTTAATGACTTCTTTGTTTCAGTCTTCACCGAGAAGTCTGAAGGAATGCCTAACATAGTGAATGCTAATGGGAAGGGGGTAGGTTTAGAAGATAAAATAATAAAACAACAAGTTAAAAATCACTTAGAAAAGTTAGATGCCTGCAAGTCACCAGGGCCTGATGAAATGCATCCTAGGGTATTCAAGGAGCTAATAGAGGAGGTATCTGAGTCTCTAGCTATTATCTTTGAAAAATCATGGGAGACAGGAGAGATTCCAGAAGACTGGAAAAGGGCAAATATAGTGCCCATCTATAAAAAGGGAAATAAAAACAACCCAGGAAACTACAGACCGGTTAGTTTAACTTCTGTGCCAGGGAAGATAATGGAGCAAGTAATTAAGGAAATCATCTGCAAACACTTGGAAGGAGGTAAGGTGATAGGGAATAGCCAGTGTGGATTTGTAAAGAACAAATCATGTCAAACCAATCTGATAGGTTTCTTTAATAGGATAACGAGTCTTGTGGATAAGGGAGAAGTGGTGGATGTGGTATACCTAGACTTTAGTAAACCATTTGATACGGTCTCACATGATATTTTTATCAATAAACTAGGCAAATACAACTTAGATGGGGCTACTATAAGGTGGGTGCATAACTGGCTGGATAACCATACTCAGAAAGTAGTTATTAATGTTTCCCAATCCTGCTGGAAAGATATAACAAGTGGGGTTCTGCAGGGGTCTGTTTTTGGACCGGCTCTGTTCAATATCTTCATCAGCGACTTAGATATTGAGGGTGCTTAGCAGGATGTAGAATAGCATAATATTAATAAGCACGATTATTAAGTTTGCAGATGATACCAAACTGGGAGGGATTGCAACTGCTTTGGAGGATCGGGTCATAATTCAAAAGGATCTGGACAAATTGGAGAAATGGTCTGAGGTAAACAAGATGAAGTTTAATAAAGACAAATGCAAAGTGCTTCACTTAGGAAGGAACAATCAGTTTCACACATACAGAATGGGAAGAGACGGTCTAGGAAGGAGTACAGCAGAAAGGGATCTAGGGGTTATAGTGGACCACAAGCTAAATATGAGTCAACAGTGTGATGCTGTAGCAAAAAAAGCAAACGTGATTCTGGGATGCATTAACAGGTGTGTTGTGAGCAAGACACAAGAAGTCATTCTTCCGCTCTACTCTGCGCTGAGGCCTCAACTCAATTGTGTCCAGTTCTGGGCATCGCATTTCAAGAAAGATGTGGAGAAATTGGAGAGGGTCCAGAGAAGAGCAACAAGAATGATTAAAGGTCTAGAGAACATGACCTATGAAGGAAGGCTGAAAGAATTGGTTTTGTTTAGTTTGGAAAAGAGAAGACTGAGAGGGGACATGATAGCAGTTTTCAGGTATCTAATAGCGTGTCAAGGAGGAGAGAGAAAACTTGTTCATCTTAGCCTCTAAGGATAGAACAAGAAGCAATGGGCTTAAACTGCAGCAAGGGAGGTTTAGGTTGGACATTAGGAAAAAGTTCCTAACTGTGAGGGTGATTAAACACTGGAATAAATTGCCTAGGGAGGTTGTGGAATCTCCATCTCTGGAGATATTTAAGAGTAGGTTAGATAAATGTCTATCAGGGATGGCCTAGACAGTAATTGGTCCTGCCATGAGGGCAGGAGACTGGACTTGATGACCTCTCAAGGTCCCTTCCAGTCCTAGAATCTATAAATCTATGACTCTATGAATAATGAATCCTAGCAACATGAATGTTAATGAATCATGCCTAACACAGGATGGAAATTTAGATTGCTTTAGCTCTTAGGGAAAATTATATTCTTTGCTCTTTTTCTTTACTCTTTAATGGTAGATGAAATTCTGTCTCTCCAATTATATTATTATTTCATTAATCTTCAACTCAGTGATATTACTTCTAAATGTTATGAAACAGAGCATATGAATACTTATTTTGATGTTTAAATATCTTTAATATAATACATAAAAACTATTTTTATGTACTATATTGCAATATTTTCTGAATTTTTTTGTGTTGTACAGTAGCACAGACATTAAGAATTTGCATCTTAATGTAATAAATATGCATAATTAGGGCCAGATTTTCAAAACTGCTCATCATACACAATTGGGAGCTATTTACAACAATGAGAGCTGCTGGGGGCTGAATACTTTTGAAAATTCAGCTATTTGCTTAGGTGCCTAAATGGGAGCCGTTAGGTATTCTGAGCACGCTTGAAAAAAAATTTGTCTTTATCTTTTAAATAACTAACATATAAAAATGTTGGACATAGTAAGAGTTCACACTACTATAGCACCCTTCAGGATGTCAAAGCATTTTACATATATTAGCAAATTCAGCCTTGTCACAATACTTCTTTGACATAAGGATCACTTTACTCACTGCTGAAATGCTGCCACTTCTGGGGTCTGATCCAGTAGTTGTGTGCAGTACACAGCAATGCTATACAACAGTTTAGGATAAGCTATTAAGAAGAATTAAAAGGAATACATATCAATTGTTCTGACACTCTCTCCTTTTGGAAAAAGGAGAGTCAGAGAACAGCAGAGAACAGTAAGGCCAAGATTTTAGAAAATCGTGTCTGAAGTTAAGCTCTTAAATACATATTTAAAATAAGTTGCATAATTTTCAAAAGTACCGAGCACCAAGCAGCTCCCACTGAAATTAGAGGGACATGTATTGAAGATACAGCCAGATAATATTATATAGCAGTTACAAGCAGGCATTTCTCTTTACCTTCATTCCTGACTTCCATAATCTTCTGTCTGATCTCCAACATAGAGTTCTCACTTACTGTAATGGAAAAGCTGACAGTACCAGTTAGTTATGCTGCTTTCCACCAACATGTGACATGCTGTATTGACTTTTGGACTTCAGTGTTATCATTTCCAGCTCATTTCTCCTGCTCTATCTACCTTCCTGACAGCAGACAGTAATTTGGCCATTAATACTAACTCTGAGACAGAACTAGACAAATGAGAGCTAATGGAAGGGAATCATTTCCCTTTCTTTTCTTCCAACTCTTATTTCATTATCTCTTTTCCTCCCTTCATTTTTAAAAAAAAGTATATTATGTTTAGAGCTGAGCTAATAATTCACAGTGAATAATTTCATAAATTTTCCACCTCTTTTTTCTTGTGGATAATCCATGGATAATGGTCCCTTCTGACCTTAAAGTCTATGAGTCTATGAATATCCATGAGCAGATGGTGATTTCTTTAGATTATTCATTTTTTCAGAATGGTTGGATTTTCTTTTTGGTGGTAGTGAATTTATTTCACAGTCAGGATTGATTGAAAACAGTTCTTTGCAAGTACTTGGTGTAATGGTGTGGCACCCACCTCTTGCAAGTGCCTTCTGGTCGAATGCATGTGCCTGCACTTTCTCAGTTTGTGGTGACCCCAGGCAGTGATTTCTTAGCCCTCCGGCCAAGTTACACATGCAGTTTGTATGGAAAACAAAACAGAACCCTTCTGGAGTATACAGTGCACCGGGGCCAGTACCACTCTGTTGGTATCTCTGTAGCCCTCCCAAGGCTCAATCTTTAAATAGCCCTAGCTCGGGCATGAGGCTGTGCCCCCAGGGCTTCCTACCTAGAAACACTGTCTTCCTGCAGCCCTCCCTAGTCTCATTTCTTACTCAGTCCCAGCAGCCAACCAGGAGCTCCTTTTTGCTTCCCCAGTCCCTGCCAGCAACTGAACTGTCCATGGTCCTGCTGCTCCTTCAGCCAGCCAGACAGGAACACAGTTCTTACTCCTCCAGCTCCAGGGAGCAACTGACTGACTCTGGCCCTGTGGTTCCTTTTATGTGAGTCTGCTGGGCCCTGATTGGCTGCTCCCTGCAGCCTCCCTCATTGGCTGCTCCCCTGAAGCCATCCTAGGCTGCTTGGCAGACTTCTTTTCTGCTCCTTTCTGGGACGGGGTATGGTAAGACCCTGAAGCCTTCAGCAGGGGGCCTCTGGGCCTAGTCCACCCCATCACACATCTCCCCGCCACCCAGACAGGATTGAGATGGTGGTTCTACCACACTCTTTTGCCCCCACTTTGGCAGGATCTTCTCCCTCCCAGACGTCATTTGGGAAAGTGTTTTTTTCAGTCCTTTTACTCCCCTTCAGTCAGAGTCTACTCTCTCTTACCTAGATATCATTTAAGAGTCCTTTTAGTTCACCTTTGCCTCCCGGATTTTGGGGTCTCTGTATGCCACAACTTGTCCATCCCTATATATTGAGCCTTTGCTTCCGTCTTGAAGTCATATACCAAGTGGAGCAGGTGGTTGCTGTGGCCAGCTGCTCTCTCCAGCACCTGAGAGCATCCACTTCACTCTCTGTTGACTCCAGCTACTCGGTTAGCTCATCAACATGTAGGAAGGAACTCAGAACTGGCCTGCTCTACCTTTTTCCCTTGGGGCGACCCTGTCTGAGCTCCTATGCTAGCCTGTTCACTGTGAGGTCAAGCCTAAAGTCCCTCTGTAAATTGCTGACCTTGAAAATCTGTCTGGGTCCCAACTGTATCCTGTTACTCCTTGGATTCTGTCTGGGTCCGTACACTATCCTTCTGTGCCTGGGGCTTTGTTGGCCCCCTTTTCTATCCTTCCTCTGGTTCCCAGCCCCGCTGGTTCCTTACCTAGTCATTCCTGGACCTTCTTGGTACTAGATTGCTGTCTTGGTCTTCCCTGAATGAGGGCCAAGAAACCCACCCAGTCTCTCTTTTGAATATCCCAGTCTTGCCTCAACCTGTATTATCTTTCTTTTCCCTTGTTGCCCCTCGCACTCTCTAACAATGTATGGCCCTTTCAGTTCCTTCTTCCCCCCACCCATATCTCTCCCTCTCTCTTTGTGCTTCACTACTACCCTAACTTTCTTCCCCACCTTCTCTCACTCCTCCATTATTCCTCTTTTTGGGCTGGGACAACTTCCAGTACAGATTCCTGAGGCAGATGCTCATCTGGTGTAAACTCTTATAGCTCCAATGACTTCAGTAGAGCTATGACAATTTATACCAGGTGACGATCTGCCCTAGGCTCTTCAGCTGCTGCTACCCAACTTTTCCCTCCTGTGCATAGGTCTGGGTGGGCTCATGGGCACAGACTATTCAGCTGGCAACTACTTCCTAACCCCCACTGTCTGCCACTGGGATGGTCTCTCCCTCTTCCTCCTGTAGTCTCTAGCAGAACTCCCTGCTAGGTGTGACCTATCCCTGGAGGTGGGTGGCCTCCCAGAAGCTGTAGACCAGCCCTTCAGATCAGTTATGTGGCAGTATTACAAGCCAGCTAAAGGTACCTGTGCATGGCTATTCAGTTTGAGCTCTGCCTATTGGGATACTTCCTTTTACTCCTGCTGTATTGCCATATTTATGTTGTGCCTCGATTAACTAGACAGCAAAGTAACTGTGACAGGCTTACCACCCTGAGCCTCTTTCTCCCCCTCTTCCTCAGCAGGCCCTTTGCATTTCCCTGGTCCAGCTCCACCTGGGCAGGCCACAAAAGTCTTTCAAAATAAAATGACCTCAAACATAAATAGCAAAAGTCCTTGCCCCCAGTGTCCTGTGGACTGTCTGTTGTGGTTTTTCCGTCCCTCTTCCACAGCCTAGGAAGAGGATTCTGAGTTGCCCTGCTGAATTGACTGTCCAAAGTGCCTATCTATTTCCCCCTTCACATTGAGACCGAGGGAGCTTTTTGTGCAATTTTCCCACCCAGCATTTTGGTGTTGGTTGGAGTGATTGATTGATTGGGAGAGAGGGGAACCTTGCCCCACCCGACACAACAAGGCTCCTGGCCCCTGGACTTGGTCTTCACCCAGGACCATTTCCTCTCTCTCTATGTTCACCTCTGTTGTCCGCAGGCTCTTTGTTCAGTTGAGAATGCTTAGAACGGGTAGCCTGGACATGGGGGCCTCTTTTCCTTAAGGAGCCAGCATATCCCATTAACTATCCCCATTTGTATTGATGTTTTGTATTTTACTGATCAGTTCAGCAGAGTGATGTATATTTTAATAAGTTCCCTTAATTTACATTATCTCCTTTTCCTTTAGCCTCCTAGCAAGATTCAAAAAAAGGATTTGACATTTATATGGCTAATGCAAACATGCACAGTTGCATTAGATAGGATAAAACAATATATAAACCTTCATGCTTCAGGCCATTAGCCAACCATTAGCGGATGAGGGTTTAGAAATTTTCCCTATGGGCAAGTTATGCCATCACCATCCATTATAGGGATTCTATCACTTTCCTTTGAAAAGTGCTGGCCATTGTCAAAGACAGGATACCGAGCTAGCTCGACTCCTAGCGGCAATTCCTGTCTTTCTTACAGAAAGCATGTAGTCTTTTGATTCAATGATTCTTTACATTAAAATTGCTGTGAAACAGATGTTTCCCAAGGCCCGTGGTAGAGGCTATCTTTTAATTAATGCTAGCTAGCATGTTGATCTTCTACAAATTATTCATCTGCCTAAAGATTAATTGTGAATGTCAGAATGATGTACAGAGAGATACTTCATTTTGAACCATCTGCTCAATAAAAATGTTCAGTGTATAGGATTAGAAAGTAGGATGCTTGCTCAGATCATTGTTGAGGGGGTAAACGAGCCAAAGAGACCTTCAGTTAGATAAATGAAGTGGAGTGGAAACACTTGCATAATTTCTCATACAAGATTAATTCAGTATGGAGATCAATGGGATCATGGAGGCAAGGAAGAAAAAGAGGAGGTTTGGGAGAAAGCATCGGGAGAAGAGGAGAAGCTAAATTTTAAAGCACTCGGGGACACTCACAGTCAAAGTATTTGACTGACTGAACAGATTTAACCCTGTAATTTTGCATGTAAGGTGGCATCACATTTTAAGTTGGCAGATAATAGCTTCCATAGGCCCTGTATCACAGGAGCAATGAAGATAGTAATTGCCATAATGGATCAGACTGTTGACTATCTAGTCTAGAATCTTGTTGCAAAGGCTAGTGCCAGATACTTCAGTAGAAGAAATCTACATAATGGACAATTATACAATAAAATCTCCATATAAGAACTTTTTTCCCTGAACCCAGGCAGTTAGAGCCGAACATGGGGATTTATATCTCTTGTCATTTTTTTCTAATTAGTATAACTTTGTGTATCCTCATTGTTCATATAAGTTCATATCCTTTTAAAAATTTTGCTTAGTTTATTCCCCAATAATATCTTGTGGGAAAGAGTTCCAGAGATTAATTATGTATTTATGTTAAAAAAGTATTACTTGTAATCAGTTTTAGATTATTGGACTTTTAATTGTGTTCAGCTCCTTGGTTTTGTATTATGTGAAAGCAGAAGAGTGATTTGTTGTCTTTCTCTGTATCACTCATTATTTTACATGTTTCTGTTATCACTCCTCTCGTTCATTACTCCTGAAAACTAAATAGTCCACTGCTAATCCCTTCACTCTCTCCTGGTATGGAAATATTTTCAGTGCGCCAGTATTTGTTGCCTCTTTCTGGCACTTTCTGCCATATCAATGTGTGGAATCTTGACATCGTCAAGGGGTGGAAGGATGGTCTTGTGTTAAGGCACTGGACTGCCCTATACCTGCTAGAGGATTTCCCTGTGACAGGTGAATTTTCAACTACAGCAGTGCAAAGAGAATTTACTAGGGGCCAAGGAACCTAAATACTCTGGTGATGAGCACAGCAGACATGCAGATATTATCAAAATGTACAGGAATTAGGGATGTGTCGATGTCACTTAAATTTTAAATTCTTAATCTTATTCTGGTTTTAAATGAAAGGTTTTTATTTTTTTTTAAATCTATGCATCATTCATTGCTGTAAGCAGCAAGTTGCGTGACATGAAGCTGTTCCCTAAGTTGGTGAACTGAATAAAGCAATGATCTTGAAACAGTGCTTTTGATATTAACATTTACTGACAAGTTTGTTACACTGCACTGCAGCACTGACCTTATTATGCCAGTCCCAGCAGCAGAGGGAGGGAAGAAGGCAGGCTATTTTTATAAAATAAAAAATATGCATTAAATCACCAGCTCCCATGCTCACTGAAGCAAACAAATCTTTGTCACGCTGATTTTCAAGCAACAGTAAAAAAAAAAGTCCAGACTTTTCTTTAGAATCTCTTGGAAACCATTACAATTTGAAGAACTGTGTTAGTGTCTAACTGTGCCAGACATGCTGATATCATGATTGAGAATGAGGGGAATGAAAGTTGTGAAGATAAATCTCTAAATGACATACTGGAAATGTAGAAGGCTAAGTATAATTTCAAGTTGAACAAACACAGGTAATGAAATATCTTTACATCCTTTTTGCAAAACTAGTTTTGTGAAGTTTAATAACAATAGCAGTGAGGTGTAAATAGATTACAGAGCTTTACACTTTTACTAGGTCACCAGTTCTAATTTAGACTAGCTAGTAGCAGCCAACAGTTGTCACTGTCTGATGGCCCTCTGGTGATCTGTTAGAAATGAACTGGTGGCCTCAGTCCAGGTCCCAGTGGGTTTTTTCAGTGGGCTTCTTCCCACTGAAGAAATCCACACTGGATACACTAGTTCTAGCCACCTATTGGTTTGCGTCAAATCTTCTGTCCCTGGGCAAGCTCCTAGAGAAGGTAGCCTAAGACCAACAGCAAGTTCATCTAATTGAAGCTAGTATCATAGATGTGGCACAGTCTGGATTCAGGTGAGGACCTGGAACTGAAACAACTTTAGTGGCACTGATTGGTAGTCTCCTGCTGTCAATGGATAGAGGCCAGACAGTACATTCTCATCCTCCTGGACCTCTCCGCAGCAATCGACGTTGTCAACCATAAGCTAGTGCTGTCTCACCTGAGAGGGATGACAGGGGTCTGGGGTAATGTGCTGGAATGGTTTGAGTCCCTCCAGGAGGGAAAAGCCTAACAAGTGGCAGGGCCACCCAGAGGATTCAGGGGGCCTGGGGCAAAGCAATTTTTGGGGCCCCTTCCATAAAAAAAAGTTGCAATACTGTAGAATACTATATTCTCGTGGGAGGCCCTGTGGGGCCCCGGGGCCTGGGGCAAATTGCCCACTTGCCCCCCCATCTGGGCAGCCCTGACAAGTGGTGATCAGAAACTGTGCCTCCATACTAGAGATGTCACTTGTGGAGTCTCACTAGGATCAATTCTCTCTCTAGTCCTATTCAGTATCTATATGCAGCCACTAGGAACTGGTGAACTGGTCAGATGACATGGACTCAAATGCCAGCAATATGCAAATGATGCACAGCTTTACCTGTCTGTCACCACATATGCCCATGCCAGTATCACCAAGATGGCCCAGTGCTTGGACAAGATCAGCTTTTGGTTGACGCTGAATCTGAGCAGAAGGTGAAGTTGGTGGGCAGTGGAAAGCATTTTGAAGAGTTTTCAGTCACAATACAGTCTTCTTTAGTTGAAGATACACATCTACAATTAGTCCATTCAATCCATAGTTTAAGAGCTCACTGATGCTAAATTTTCACTATCTCTGGTTGACTAGCAGATTTCATCCCATCCTGGCAATGATGACCTGGCCTCAGTTATTCTTGCTTCCTTCACCTCTCAACTGGACTACAGCAGTGTGATACGTCTGGTCTTAAAGCTTTCCGTGCTAAGGAAACTCCAACTAGTACAAAACACAACAGTGTGTCTCCTTAGCAACACAGACTACAGCAAGCACACACAACTTGTCCTCTACTTCCTACCCTGGCATGCCATAGCATATTGAACTGAGTTCAAGGTCTCAGTCCTTATCTTCAAGGTGCTCAAAGGTCTTGGCCCAGGATATAAAAAAGATCGCCAAAGCTCTGAGATGAAAATTGTGGTCAACAACTTTGCTCCTCTGGCACAATGAAATTTTGTACAATAAAGGTAAAGCTCCTCTGTGCAGGAGACAAAACTTTCTCATGGGCCAGCCCAAGATTGTGGAATGAACTCCCACAGGAACTAAAGAGTTCACAAACCTCTCCACCTTTCAATCTAAGTTCAAGTTGCATTTATTTGACCTTGCCATCTCTAACATAAACATATAGCTTAAATTCATAACTTTGCCAGCCAATAAAAATCATGCACTCAGTAGAGGCACTGATTATGTCTCATTACAATATTCTGTAACCCACTTAAACTTTCTTTGTCCTGTGACTGCAGAGATGTTAATTGCTCACTTCAGCTTGAATGGTCTCTTGCAACATATGTTAACTCCTTATGCCTTCAACAATCTGTTCCACCTTGTATTTAGCTATGACCTTCTGAGTACCTTTCCCAGGCCTGAAGATCTCTGTGTAGTTAGAAAGCTTGTCTCTTTCACCAACAGACATTAGTCCAATAAAAGATATTACCTCACCTACCTTGCCTTTCTGATATCCTGGGACTAACATGGCTACAACAACACTGCAATAATAAATATATAGCAACATTTGGTTAAAAAAAAGATACCAAAACATAAGACTCCACTGTATACACTTCTCTCTTGGGGAGAGAATGAGAGAATAAACACGTGACAGATGTTAGTCACATTGCTTAATGCACTAGTTGAAGATGTTCAGATACTCCGGAGATAGAATAGACAAGTGACCTCATCACAATTGTCACTCTTGCTGGTCCTCTCAGTAGAGATGCCAAAGATCAAATGGGCATGAACACTAAACCACCCTCTCCCCACGTTGGCAGGGCTGTGTGGGAAGCTTGCACTGACATTCCTTACATTGCACTTGGTGGTGGATAGAGGGTTTCAGTCTCCATCGCCATCAGTCTGGTGCCTATCATGATCACTATCTTCACTAAGCTTCATCTGCTGTCTGCTTGGTGGCGTTAGCCTCAAGGAGCACATTACTCCAATTCTTTGAAGACTGCACTGGCATCCTATTTGCTTCAGACTACAATTCAAGTTGCTGACATTGATCTATGTGCAGTGTAATGCCTTGAGGCTGAGCCCTGGCTCTTTAAATAAGACACCTTTCCCCCCATGTGTCATCACAGCAGTTGAGATTAGCTGGGGCACTTGAGCTACGAGTTCTTAGGTTTAAATAGATGAGGTTTGGTGGCAAGGTGTTTCCAGTTGAAGGTCTCTAGCTTTGGAATTCATTTCCGCTGCTTGTTCATGAGAGCAAAAGTTGTTGGTTTATTGTTTTGTTTTTTAATCCTAATTTCTTCAAAGACCCTTAGGCTTTTGCCTACAATGGGAGATGAGTCTTTTCTTTTGACTGTGGTGATTAAAAAGTGTTTGCAATGTTGTTCCAGCTGTGTTAGTCCCAGGATATTAGAGAGACAAGGTGGGTGAAGTAATATCTTTTATTGGACTAACTTCTGTTGGTGAAAAGGACACGCTTTTGAGCCTGAAGAAGAGCTCACTGTAGCTCAAAATCTTGTCTCTTTTACCAAAAGAAGTTGGTCCTGTAAAAGATATATACCTCACCTACCTTGACTTTGTGATTAAAAATTGTGTGTTATGAATTGTCGTACCTATGTCCCAATGCTTTTGTAACTGGACACAGTTTATAAATTACAAGATAAAATAAATGTTGCAAATGGCCATAGAAACTTGAACTATACAACCAACATGTGACAACAGAAGAATTTTTAACAAAGTAGATCATAAAGTAAAAATACATGAAGGAGAAAGCCAATCATTTTGATCATTAAGGGACAATATCACAGGACAAATACCTCTATTTGCAAGACAGTCTGGGTCAGCCTTATAGTTTCTCAGAGATGGAGATCAGTTTGTTTCTGAGGGAAATGGGGCACCTGTTTGTATCACTAATCTCTCAATCCCTGAACCAAATTATTTTGTGGGCTATATCTGTAAAACCCTATTTAAGGTTACTTCAGACTTCATGAGTTTAACCACAGACAGAATTTGGCACAGTGTCTTTAAATCTAAATTAGAAACGTGAAACAGAAAAAAATGTAACATTTTGCGAGCCTGCTGGATGAATTCCTCTCCCCTTGGGTTTTAGACTCTTTCACAGAGACAGTCACTCTCCTTCACGTGTAGCCTGTCAGGACTCCCAGACTGAACTTCGTAATAGAGAATTAGAGCATTCATATTTCTATGAGATAACTACCAATCACATGGGATGTTGTGAGGTATCTTGCACTGACCATTTTTAATCATGCATATCAGTGGGATTATATCATGATAATCACCCCCTTTAGGGGAAGTCCTATGTTATTTTAATAAGCCTAATATCCCCCTCTTTTGTGCAATTTTATTCTGGTCTTTTCTTGTGTATGGTTCTGTACCTGTGTGAGATGCACATGTATTGTGAGCTGGAAGTGAAGTCAACCTTTTGAATGCTAATTAGCACTAGGGTTGCCAACCCTCCAGGATTGTCCTGTAGTCTCCAGGAATTAAAGATTAATCTTTAATGAAACATTATGCTATGTGATGAAACCTCCAGGAATACATCCAACCACAACTGGCAACAATAATTAGCACTTTCAGTGGGCCCACATAGATATAGACTTTTGTCAACAAATCTGGAAGGGAGATGTAGAATTTTCTCCACATATCTATTAAGGTTCCTTCAAGATAGAACTCACATGATTAAGATTGTGTCAGTGTTTCCAATATAAATCCTTTATTTCAAATATTTTTTTATCTTAGATCAGGTTCATGCCTCACATTAGCTCATTTGCATTAGTGGAGCTACACCAAAGATTAATTTGGCCTGTTATAGAATCATAGAACTGGAAGGGACATCGAGAGGGCATCTAGTCCAGTCCCCTGCACTCAAGGCAGGACTAAGTATTATCTAAACCATCCTTGACAGCTGTTTGTCCAACCTGCTCTTAAAAATCCCTAATGATGGAGATTCCACCACCTCCCTAGGCAATTTATTCCAGTGCTTAGCAACCCTGACAGTTAGGAATTTTTTCCTAATATTCAACCTAAACCTCCCTTGCTGCAATATAAACCCATTGCTTCTTGTCCTATCCTCAGAGGTTAAGAAAAACAATTTTTCTTCCTTCTTCTTGTAACAACCTTTTACATACGTGAAAACTGTTATCATGTCCCCCCTCAGTCTTCTCTTCTCCAGACTAAACAAAACCAATTTTTTCAATCTTCTCTCATAGGTCATGTTTTCTAGACCTTTAATCATTTTTGTTGTTCTTCTCTGGACTTTCTCCAATTTGTCCACATCTTTCCTGAAATGTGGCACCCAGAAATGGACACAATATTCAGTTGAGGTCTACTCAGCGTGGAGTAGAGCGGAAGAATTACTTCTCGTGTCTTGCTTACAATACTCCTGCTAATACATCCCAGTGAAGTACTTTGCATTTGTCCTTATTGAATTTCATCCTATTTACTTCAGACAATTTCTCCAGTTTGTCCAAATCATTTTGAATTTTAATCCTATCCTCCAAAGCACTTGCAACCCCTTGATAACCAGCTTGATATCATCTGCAAACTTTATAAGTGTACTCTCTATAACAGGGGTCCCAAACCTTTTTGGGTCCAGGGACCGGTTTCGTTTGCCGGACCCTCCGCAGGCGTGCCTGCGGGAGGTCCAGCTGAGCCGCGGGACGAGCGGTCCCTCCGCAGTCGTGCCTGCGGGAGGTCCGCTGCTCCCGGGGCTCAGCTGGAGCTTCCGCAGGCACGCCTGCGGGAGGTCCACCGGCTCCAGTGGAGCTTCCGCAGGCGTGCCTGCGGAAGCTCCAGCTGAGCCCCGGCAGCAGCGGACCTCCCGCAGGCACGACTGCGGAGGGAGCGCTCGTCCCGCGGCTCAGCTGGACCTCCCGCAGGCATGCCTGCGGAAGCTCCACTGGGTCGGTTCGCGGCCCGGTTTCTAAGAGGCCGCGGACCGGTACCGGGCCGCGGACCGGGGGTTGGGGACCCCTGCTCTATAACATTATCTAAATCACTGATGAATATTGAACAGAACCAGACCCAGAACCAATCCCTGCGGGACCCCACTCATTATGCCCTTCCAGCATGACTGTGAGCCACTGATAACTACTCTCTGGGAACAATTTTCCAACCAGTTATGCACCCACCTTATAGTAGCTCCATCTAGGTTGTATTTCCCTAGTTTGTTTATGAGGTCATAGGAAACAGTATCAAAAGCCTTACTAAAGTCAAGATATACCACATCTACTGCTTCCCCCCCATCCACAAGGCTTGTTACCCTATCAAAGAAAGATATCAGGTTGGCTTGACACGATTTGTTCTTGACAAATCCATGCTGACTGTTATTTATCACCTTATTATCTTCTAGGTGTTTGCAAATTGATTGCTTAATTATTTGCTCCACTATCTTTCCGGGTACAGAAGTTAAGCTGACTGGTCTGTAATTCCCTGAGTTGTCCTTATTTCTCTTTTTATAGATGGGCACTATATTTGCCCTTTTCCAATCTTCTGGAATGTCTCCCGTCTTCCATGACTTTTCAAAGATAATTGCTAATGGCTCAGATATCTCCTCAGTCAGCTCCTTGATTATTCTAGGATGCATTTCATCAGGCCCTGGTGATTTGAAGAAATCTAACTTGTTTAAGTAACTTTTGACTTGTTCTTTCAGACTCTGATCCTGCCTCATTTTCACTGGCATTCACTATTTTAGATGTCCAATCATCACCAACCTTCTTGATGAAAACCAAAACCAAGAAGTCATTAAGCACCTCTGCCATTTTCACATTTTCTGTTATTGTTTTCCCCCCCTCATTGAGTAACGGGCCTATTCTGTCCTTGGTCTTCCTTGTGCTTCTAATGTATTTGTAGAATGTTTTCTTGTTTCCTTTTATGTTCCTAGCTAGTTTGATCTCATTTTGTGCCTTGGCTTTTCTAATTTTGTCCCTACATATGTGTGTTATTTATTTATATTCATCCTTTGTAATTTGACCGAGTTTCCACTTTTTGTAGGACTCTTTTTTGAGTTTTAGATCACTGAGGATCTCCTGGTTAAGCCAGGGTGGTCTCTTGCCATACTTCCCATCTTTCCTACGCAGTGGGATAGTTTGCTCTTGTACCCTTAATAATGTCTCTTTGAAAAACTGCCAACTGTCTTCAATTGTTTTTTCCCTTAGACTTGCTTCCCATGGGATTTTACCTAACAGCTCCCTGAGTTTGTTGAAGTCTCCCTTCTTGAAATCCATTGTCTTTATTGTGTTGTTCTTCCTCCTACTATTCCTTAGAGTCATGAACTCTATCATTTCATGATCACTTTCACCCGACCTGCCTTCCACTTTCAAATTCTCAATCAGTTCTTCTCTATTTGCCAAAATCATATCTAGAACAGGCTCCCCCAGTAGCTTTCTTCACCTTCTGAAATAAAAAAAAATTGTCTCCAATACATTTCAAGAACTTGTTGGATAATCTGTGCCCTGCGGTTTTTTTCCGAACAGATGTCTGGGTAGTTGAAGTCCCCCATCACCGCCAAGTCTTGTGCTTTGGATGATTTTGTTAGTTGTTTAAAAAAAGCCTCATCCAACTCTTCTTCCTGGTTTGGTGGTCTGTAGTAGACCCCTACCATGACATCACCCTTGTTTTGTACCCCTTTAATCCTTACCCAGAGACTTTCAACAAGTCTGTCACTTGTTTCTATCTCAACCTCCATCCAAGTGTATACATTTTTTAAATATAAGGCAACACCTCCTCCCTTTTTTCCCTTTTATCTATAAAAGTTTTCATAAACTGAAATTTTTACTTGATATGGAAGAGTCTCTGCATAAGAACTGAATTCTGTGTGTAAATGCAAAACATAATTAAATGTATTCAGCTTGCTAATTAGTTATAGGAGGGGGAGAAATTAAAAGTGAGTGTTTTTTTAGATTTTTCTTGCATTCCTGAAAGTCCTTCTTTTCATCTTTGTTATGTGCATTTTCCCTTTTTAATCTGACAGGCAGTATAGTCTAGCAGTCAAGAAAAGTACTGAGACTTGAGGCTCCTGGGTTTTATTCCTGGTTCTGCCACTCACCCTCTGTAACAGCTCCTTTAACTTCTCTGTGGGCCAGATGATGAAGCCCTGACCAATGTCCACTGGAGCTGGCTTTTCTTAGTCTCCATCCAGGAAAAGAGAGTACTGTACGTGACCCATACCATCCCCTTTATCAACTATCTGGTGTTGTTGCTCCAGCCATCCCTTTTTGGATCCATTGTGCAAAGCTTTTTATCTTCAACCCTATCTATGAGAGTTGCATATCAAGCACATACTATATCAACAATTCATACCCTGTGTTTCACTTCCACCTTTGCCATGTTAGCAAAACTTGGCTTACCTGATATATTGGACTTTGAGTAAGATCTATCTTGAAAGAAACCTTGGGGCATTTAATGCTTTAGGGCAACCTTCCAAGTAAAAGACTTTTAAAACTTGACTATTATGTATTCTTTTGGCCCCACACATTGAAATCAATAAGTAAGGTGAGCAGTTTTTGTCCCCCAGAATGACGCCTCTGGCTCAAACATTTTGAACTAGGGCCACAAGAAGTGATTGATAATGAAAAAAACCATCAAAAAGAACAAACCCACTAAACCATCCTGCCTCTGGATGTCTCAGTGTGTCCTGACTTCTTTGTGCCTGTCTTTCAGACTGTATTCTTCAAAGTGGGAACTGTCTCTATTTTTATGCATTGGACATGCACCAAGAACACTGTCACCACTGAGCAAATAATAATAGCAATTCATATTGATATGCTAATATTTCTTTTGGTTCTCAGCTGTGGTTGGGGAGAAAGGTAAACTCAGAAACAACAGTGGATAGTGGAACCACTTGAAGCCATATTCTGTCTTTGGATGGGTACATATCTCCTTTTGACTGGAGATTGATGGGTACAAGTCACATGTATGCAAAGATTTTCGGTTATTGGGTTAGTGTGTGTGTGCTGGGTGATGTTGGTGGCCTGTGATATACAGGAAGCCAGACGTAGATGACCTGGTGGTACTTAATGCCATTAAACTCAATACTTTATGACATATATAGTGGTAAGCAAGTGTGCGTGGAAAGGAAGAAATTAACCCAAAAGCCTTATGCCTTAACAGTGTGGCTGACTGAGCTTCAGGCCCCGCCCTAGACTGTGAGACTAGCTGGGATACAGTATGGGTAGAGGACACAAAGCAAAGATCTAGAATGTGTGGAAATTTTTTTTCCCCAGCCCTGGAGATCTCCAGGTAGTCACATGAGAGACCATTCCTCACCATTCTGCTCAGCTTTGTTCCCTGCACTGGAGTACCACCAGTATGGCTGTTTGGTAGTTTTGGTGCAGTGCATTGACCCCAGAGCCACTACCACACTCTGTGACCCCTATGCTGGTAGTCACAGAGCTCAGAATTAGTTAATGTTGCTCTGAGCAGCCTTATACATGGACATTAATGTTGTGTAAAATCAACTTCTTCCTGCTCTTTCTTCTGCTCATTGATTTTTCCTCCCTTTCTGTGTGGAACTTGTCCAGAAAGGATGGAGACAGCTATGCAGCAGGGGAGGACCATATGCCCTTGTAAATTACAATGGGGTTATTTACACTATTTTCACCACAAAGTGGAAGAGAACATGGGGGCTGTAGTAAATAGCTAGAAATCAAAATGAACTTAGTGACTGGTTGGAAAGGATACATGAACTGGGGCTAATGCAGTGTCACCCCATAGCCATTATGGTGCTTCAAATTACATTTAATTTGTGTTGGATTTCTTCTCTCCTGAGCTTCCAAATGGATTTTTTATAGAAGATCTGATTTTATTCCTGTTTATTGCCATTAGACAAACTCGTTAAATTTGACCTTCTGTTATCCAATAAATCCCATCTGGTTAGATGGTAAGTGTCGTTCTGTAGAGAACACAATGGAGCTCCCTAAATATCTTATTTTTGTAAGGCAAGTCCAGTGTTTTAGCCCAAGACCTAATGCAATGAATAAAAATAAAGGAGAGCTAGATGGAATGTGTAACATAAAACTGTACATCATACCTCAGAAAGCACAGAGTTCTAAGACATGATGTTTGTTAGAATGAATTTATTAGTATGTGACGGTATGAATATAAATTGGAAGTGGGGTGCAATGTTCTATTTTGCATGGATGAATTGTGGCATATTTCTATTTTCTCAAGACATGCTATATTAACCACCTAATTTCCTTACATTTGTGGTAAGTGGATTGTCTCTCTGCAGATTATTTTATGTAGTACGATAATAAGAATAGATATGGCCTGTTAATTCCACATGATTGTGGTTGTAACTATGTTTAAAATGTGCACTTCAGAGTAATCTGTGGCATTTGCATCTACCATTCTTTTTCAAATGCCAATAAAAAATAAATGGCTGTGACTCTAAAATTGAGCTATTAAAACAAAGGTGTTACAGCTTGAGTCCCATCTTTATCTGGATTTCCAGATGCCTTTACAATTCATGGTGTTCATATGTGTGCACTTGGCTTCATTTGTAACATACACAATCCATTAAGAATTACAGGGGCTTATCTTATTGGCAAAGTGCCACTAAAGAATCCCTTGAGTGTTGTGTCTTCACTATGATGAAGGATACTACAGGCTCATTAAAGTTAAAGATGTCAGCCATGAGATGCAAATCCAGATCTGGGTTTGGTTTGTGTTTAAATGCTCACCCCTCCATCCCCTGAGTAGGACAGGAGATAGGATCCAAGTTTTTTGATTCAGAACAATCTCTAGTTAAAAATAAACATGATCCTGAACAAAGGGAAGTCCAAAAAATAGTTGGATTTAAGTTATTAGCTTCTCTATGCAGGTGAGCACAATGTTAATATTTAATAAATAAACTATTATAATGCACTTTACATTGTGTCCTTCAGGGCAGCAGCTTCAGGATCACTTGGACTAAAGTGAGAAGCAAGACTTCTAGAATAGGGGGTTGCTAACGAAAATCCCTGCACTCTTCCCCCTGATATTAAAACCTAGAAGTGCTCCTGCAGGCAATCCATGTGACCTCAGCTACTATGATGGTGCATGGGGACAGCCACAGTATCTTAAATAGGACCCAATCCTGTATAATGCTGGATTCCCTCTACTCCTGTGGGTATTAATGGGGGTTGGACATACATAGCTTGATTGTTATTCCTGCATATGGGCTGGAGTCGACAGCAGCTAGGTTAGGGTCACTAGATCTGGACTACCTTTGGCCATCCTTCACCCCCAAACTCAATCCTCTATGCTGGGTTATTCAGGGCCAGTACTTTGACAGCATGTTGTGGGAGCAGAGATCCCAAATATGTGGCTTTTGTGCCTCTGGTCCCACCACTCTGCCATGCCATTGGCTGAAAAAGTGCAGAGAACTTCCCACTGGCTCTCTGCTCCCAGGTGAATTTCACCCTTGATATAAACAAGGCTAGAGTGGCTTTTTGCTTTTTGGCAGTTTTTACCCAGATGTTAATATGGTGGATATATGAGCCTTTTCTAATTCCTTTCAGTTCACCTGGGTTTGGAGCCCATGTTTTGCTTTGAATTCCAGGTTTGAACAAATCCTAAATCTCAAAGTGAAACTTATGTTGCAAAAATTGACCACACTTCTCTTGGCTTCCACTTAAAACCGTAAATTGTTCCAGGTTGCTTGAAAATGGGCTGAAGCCAGCCAAAAGGTTCACACAGGTTTATAGTGAGATCTGAGTCAAGTAAGTTTTCACCTGGTTTCAGGTTTTGTTACACCAGATTTATCAGTTATGAGGGTAATTTATGAGCACATGAATGACTGAAGGCCTTTGAAGGAGGCTTCTAAGGTTGAGTGTCACTGGAAGGACGCTAGGTAAATTAGAAAAACCAAGCAACTTACCTTAAAAAGCACACATTTCCACCCAACCACCTTCCCACATATATATTTGTGCAGTAACACTTTGAGATGTATCAGAATTTTATGAATGTGCACATTGAAAATTAAGCTTTTGAAGGTCTGGGTGCCACTGACAAGACTCAACACATTCCATTACATGCAGTAGGTCAGCTGCACAACAAGTATCAGCAGGAGCAACTCCATTCACTTCAGAGGAGTTGAGCCCACTCATGCCAGTAGTAAATTTGATCCAGTAACTGCCTTAAAGCATATTTTAACCACAGTAACACATTGTGATTCAAATTCAGAGCAAATGCTGACATCTAGAGGTAGACTAGTAAGATGTTTTATTTATACAGCATCTTTCATGCACATGTGAACACAAAAAGATTTAATGAATTCATTGTACAAGACAAAATAAGGGTGATGGATAACAAAGAATATGATTACCCTATGATACAACACGTAGCTCAGGTGCAGATTAGCAAAAACAAGTTAAGAGGCACAGGCTAGAAGTAAAGGAGAAGTTTTCCAAAGAGAAGTTAATACCACTGTATCCTCATATAGCACATATGCCTGGGAAAACAGGTGAAAGGAGATGGCAAGTGATAAAGTTGCTAGTATCTTCTTCCATGCATGGCATGGCCTCCGTGAACTGATCCCTAAAACCACTACCCTCACTTCCTTCAAATTCCTCCTCAAGACCCACTTCTGCTGTGATGCCAGTAAGAATATCAACCCTTAATGATAGCAAGGTTGAGGGACAGCTGGGGAGAGTTGACTCACACTTTATCTATTAATTACACAGAAAAAAGAACATGAAATGAACATTAGGGTTGCGAAGTCAAGCTCCCAGAATTAAGGTTGCTCTTAACTTGATACAGTTATGATACAGTCTTTAACTGCATCTTCACATACTGTTTTTTCCACTGGACCCCTGCCTCATCCAGTGCACAGGATGGACCATGCTCACCTAATGAGCAGCTATTAAATATTTTGTTTTATCTTCATTGTTCAGTGTGTGACCCTTGGCCTTATTTACTGCACACTATTCAAGCCCTGCTCTGAAAGCAGCATTATTAATCTTCTCATGGGCTTATCTATGGTGCACATCACTATAATATCACAAACATTAACTTTTCTTCTGTGAGGTAAGAGGTAGTTATTATCCCTATTTTATAGCTGGAGAACAGAGAGATTAAGATAAAAAGTTTCCACTAATTTTGGGTGCCCAATCTGAGATGCCTTGTTCCTGATTTTTAGCATTTTATATGTTCAAAGCACAACTCCCATTGACTTCAATTTCAGATTCACGTCTGCAAATCAGTTCCCAAGGCATCAAGTTGGGCAGCCAGAAAATGAGGGAAACACAATTAGTGACCAACTGTGAAAAGGCTGGTTTAAGTGATTTGCCAATCATCACACAGGAACTCTGTGGCAGAGGCAGGGTAGAATCTCCAGGTAGTTCTCCAGGGCAGCATTCAATTGCCTTAACCATGAAACTGTCCATTTTGTTCCTACAATCCCCTTTCTCATTCAGTACACCCTTTCCAACTGCTGCAACAAATGAGGCAAGGGTCCTACAACCTACTGCCTCCTTTTACCACACTATACTGATTTATCCCCAGAGCAGGTCCTGCCTATCCACTGAACGAGGCAGGGGTCTTGTGGAAAACATAGAATATGATCATTTAATTAAAGATGGTATCATAATGCATGCTTTCAAAGGGTCCAAACTAAGCTTGCTTAGACAACCTTAGTTTTGGCATTTCCTAACTTCCGAGTGCTTGATTTTGCAACCTTAATACCATTCTTTTACCATAGCTTTTTGTGTGAAATAGCCTAGGTTTATAAAAAAATGGAAAAAAAAATCCATCACAGTGGCATCATATTGATACCTACGTGGGTCATCATCAGGGTTGGAACCTTCAGATCCACTCTACAGACCTCTGCCACTTGAGCTAACTAAATAAAATATAGCAGTAGTAGGTTGTTCTCTATGTGGACCTGCACTAAACGAGGATGAGCTGTACACTTTGGCAGTGGATTTCACAGATATTTTTTGAGAACAGAGGACTGGTGAGACTCAGGAATCTGGGGTTCTATTCCAGGTTCTGGAAGGAAGTCGTATCTAGAAGGCACAGACTCTTCTGCCTGTTTTCCCCAAGCTTGTCCCCTTCTGCCTAGTTCCTTCCAACCTGTCCCACCCCTTGCTCCTCATCCCAGTCGAATTCTCCTTTTGTACCCAGTCCCAGTATGTGCTTTTCAGGTTTCTCATGCCTGTCCTCATCGTCTTGCCTAGCCAGTCCCAGTTCCCCCTCCTAGTTCCTTGTCAGATCTGTCTCTTTCTGCCTCGCACAGGTTCCCAGTTCTAGTCTTCTTCCCTGAGCCCCTCAGCCAATCTCAGTGCCCTCTACTACCTCTCTGGCTCCTTGTCCTATTTTTTTTTCCTAACCATTCCCAGTTCTCCCCCCACATCCAGCTCTTTGTTAGTTCTGTCCCCCGCCCTCACTGCTCCCTCACCACATGTTCCTTGTCTCAGTCTCCTTGTTCAGCTAGTTCCAGTCTGCCCCCCACAAGCTCCTAGTCCTATCTTGGTGAACCCCACCCAGCCAACTGACTCTCGGTTCCCACTGTTTCCCTCACCAGCTCCTAGCCCCACTCTCCCTCCACTCTGGCTCCCAGTCCCAGCCACCTTACCCAACCACCAGTTCCTGCCTTCCTTCTTCCCTCCACCGCCAGCTCTTAGTCCCAGACTGTTGCCCAGCAAGTTCTGGTTTCTTTCCCCCTCCAGACCCAGTCTCACCAGATTCTCTGTACCAAGCTACTCCTCATCCTACATCCTCCCCTCTGTCCAGTTTTGTCCCCTCTTGCATTTAAGTCAGGTGACTTCCTCCTGCACACTTCCGTGTGAGCAGGTGGGTCATAGAGAGGAGAGGCAGGCTTCTATTTGCAGTTCCAGTACCCAGCCCCAGCCCGGCTTGGAGCAGCTGAGAGCAGCTATTGCAGGGAAAGCCCTTGAGCTGACGCATTTCAGTCTCAGTGTCTTGTGGGGATGGTGCATGCACAGTCTGGTCACCACATGGGAACTATGAGGGGAAGGGGCATGCTCAGTGAGAATAGAGATTTTAGTTGCTAAAATCAAAGAAGTCTTCAGTGAGGATAGTTTTCCAAAGCTTTATAAATTGGCCAAATTTCAGCAGATTTTCCGAGAGATGGCCAAAGACACACCTCTGACCTAACGGTCTCCCTCTGCCAAATTTCAAGACCCTGCTTCAGAGCATGGGAGTACTAGAGCTATTCAAAGAAAAAGTTACCAGAGTTTTTAATATTGGCAAAATAACGTTTTCCCTAGTCTTGTTCTTGGAAGTGATTGAACTGTTTTGGATGAAACAAACAAAAAATAAAACAAAACAACAACAAATTCAGCCTGCAACATACAGATGGCATATAAAATTTCAGCCCAAATAGTTAAAGTTTGGCAAAGTTATAAGCTAGTGAAAATATGGTCTTAGAATTGGAAGTGTTGGGCAACCTTAATAATAGGTAGTGCTGCTACCAGCCTATAATAACAAAAATTGCAAATGCCTGAATATATTAAATTGCAAATGCCTGAATATATTAAATTGTATTCCTCTTCTCCCACTCTTCATAAATTGCTTGGCTCTTAGATTGTACATATTGAGGGCAGACCCCCCACGGTATTTGCCCACCTGTAGATAGGAGCATTTTGTTCTAGGTAGCTTTACATGTTCCACCAGGTCCGAAAAGAAGTGGTGGAGGTTCCAGCATTTTGGTCATTTTGAACTGGACAGTACAGTGCTGGAGAATACAGCGAGGGAACAATCCCACATCTATGATTACTGCTCTAGAGAGAGCAGCATGAACTCTATGTGGCCACAAGATGGCACATGAGAACACGATCAAGAAGACACAGCACTGAGGCAGTCTAACCTAACAGAATGGTGGCATTTTCTAGCCTGCCAGCCACATAAGGAATGATTGATCTGTGTTGTTTATTAGTCTTGCAGAGCCCAATACAGCCCTCATCAAAGTCAACAGAAGCTTGTCCATTGACTTTGATGGGAGTCTAATCAGCCCTTATAGAGGACTAATCTTGAAAGCGTAGCACAACAACAATTAGGTGGATTACATCACATTTCAAAGTAATAATTGAGCTTTTTACAATGATTTTTGAAAGCATAGCAGGATAGTCCAATGACCGGATGGCCTAGTGGTGAGGCCATGCTTCTACAGTTTCCAGCAGCTTAGTTGTCCCAGAGAGGCCCCAGCTGTGGCCTCATTTACTCCTGTCTGCTCTAACTGCTTCCCCAGAGGATCTGTCCCTATCAAAAAGCAGGCAGGGAGAGACAAGGTAGGGGGACCAAGGCTCACCCACT
This sequence comes from Mauremys mutica, assembly GCF_020497125.1. Classification (NCBI taxonomy): domain Eukaryota; kingdom Metazoa; phylum Chordata; order Testudines; family Geoemydidae; genus Mauremys; species Mauremys mutica. The sequence continues at coordinate 34,096,030 of NC_059073.1, read as the reverse complement.
GCACCAGGTCCCAGCCGTGGGCCCCAGGGGGGTATCATAGCCCAGTTACTGAGCTACCCCAAATTAGGCTTTCATCTGATGTCTCCTCCCATCAGTCTATAGCTCTTCAGTTTGGGTTATGATCACTGGCTTAGAAGTTTTTCCTCCATCTCTTAATGACCTGTTCAAGCAATCTCCTTTAGGGCATTCAGATCCCAAAAAGGGGGGGATCCAAATCCCTTCTGCTAAAGTAGACTTCACAAAGCTGTAACCTCTCCTAACACAGTTGTCAACACCAGCCTTACTTGTTAGTTCAGCATACAGCTCCTTCCCTGCTGTCCCTGAGCTACCAGTGTCCTCTCAAACCTGCATCTGCTGAGGGCAGGGGTCCCCTGGCCCAGCACTGCTCTGCTCCCAGCCCTGGTTCAGTGTGTGGCCTGCAGGCTTCATCTCAGAAAGCAATATCTAGTCACTGTGAAGTTTATTACCCATTCCCAATATGGTCACAAATAAGGTAAATGATTCAGGGTGGGGTGGGGTGGAGGGTGTCTGTATTTTCCTTGTGTTACTCACTATCCCATTCCCGACCAGTACCTCTGTTAAAATGCTGTCCTCACCTAGAAGCAATATGTGAGGGATTTGTTATTATTTTCCCTCCTAGTCTCATATTTTTATGGGTCATTTTGTTTCCCTATTTATATCTCAGTGTCCACCCCTCATTTTTAGATTCACCAGAATTTTTCTACTGCCTCAAGACATTGCACCTGATCTAGGACTAGTTCATTTCCACAATGCTTATATATATCCCACCTAACTAGGGAACAAGAGTCCTAGCAATGATTTTTACTATGTGTATAGTGCTGCAGAAGTTCTGAGTCCTCTGAAAATCAGTTCTCCTACACAGTAGCATCTGTGATCCCCATTAGCTGGGTCACTGGCTGGCCTCTCTGGGAACTGTGAGGTGAACAGGCTAATGCGATGCTGAGAGGCACAGGCATGACGAGAAATCTTAGTGCTAATTTGTAAGTCAATTTCCAACCAATCAGTGTCTGGTGCGTGACTTATAAATGTTTCCCTTAATTGTTTATTTGATGTGGTAGCTGCATGTTTATTAAGCATGGTGGTAGCTGCATGTAGATTTAGTTTCACTATGAAATGTAAGATGTGTACAAATAAGTAATATACACTGTTCAAAAACAGGACAAGAGACTAGTTGCTCTCCAGGCACCGTCACCTACAGATCCACTGCATTTTCAGGGGAGACTCTAATTGGCAGTTAGAGTAGTGTTTAATCCATTGGGCATCACCCAACACTGGGTTGCTGGAGATGCCACTGAGTCACACCACACTAGGAAGTAGCACTGATGCTGTTCAGCTCCCCACCTTGCTGCAGCATCTCTCCCTTTTACTCACTCAAACCTGCCTGATGCTCTGCCCCTTAAATCCATTAGAAAACTGAAGCTGTTGCAAAACATGACAGTCCATTTGTTAAGCTTTTTGTTCTAGTGATTTGTTATCTTCATTGGCTGCCTATTGGCATCCCGGTGGAGTTTAAGGCATTGGTTTTCATTTATGAAACCCAACATAGCCTGGGGCCTGCTAGTTTGTGAGGCTACTACATTTGTTATCAGCAAAGGTGTTTTAGCTAGAGTTTATGAGGAAGAAGGTGCTGGCAAGGTGTTTTCTCCTCGGGGCTCTCAGCCATGGCACTCACTCCCATCTTTGATTTGAAATAGCTGGAATTTGTTGATACTCTGAGTATGCTGCACTGTCCTGATTTGGAGGTGTGTGTGTGTGCGGGGAAGTAAGAACAATGAGAGTTGATATGGGGACAGTGCTGATTTTTTCAGCTAATTCATATTTTTTTGTGGAGAGTCCGACACTAAGCACCCCTGTATTTCCACCCTACACACTATTGTAATAATCCTTGTACAAAATATGAGGGATCATTTGAAAATGAATAACTCCTAGATTATCAATATTCTTGCGTGATGTGTGTACACAATGTGGATTAAGAGTTATGCATATATACTGGAGATATGACTGAAGTGTGTGTAAACCAGGCATGTCCGGGGAGTTGTTAAACAGGTCTCTTCTATACAAAGGAACATGTGTTTACTTCAATTTATATGCAAACAGTGAACAGGACCATCATGATAGCTGCGGGAGGAGATAGCAGGAAACAGAACAATTTGTATTTGAGACAACAAGTGGGAAAAGACCGAGCATGGAGCTTCCTTCACTCCCAGACTCCATGTCGCCTTCCTCAAGCTTGCATACACTTCGCTTTGAGTGGTAACCTTCAGAAGAATCCATTGCAAAGGTTCACTGGTCTATAAAAACAGGACAGTTGAACCTCAAATGATAAGGAAATGAATTATAAAATTGTATACAGTGAGGTCTTTTCTGAAGGTTAATGGCACTTGTAATTCATATCATTGTGAAATGTCTGTATTAACATTATCTGAGGGAACATGGATACTTGATGATGTTATGTTTTAAAATCTGTGGCCAAACAGGGAGAAACAAGTTCCCCCCCCCAGACAGGAGACAGGGCAGTTATTTATCTGTCTCCTATGTAAATTAAGAATGGTGGAATGAAAACAATGGAAGCCCCATTTACAAACAGGGGATGGGAAGCCCACAGGACAGGAAGAAAAGCAGGAGGTCATCCTGCCTCTTGAAACAAATTAATTGAACTTTGGAGAACACAAGCAAAGACAGACACCATCTTTGGCATCCATCATTAGACAGACACAAGGGAGCAGAGCCCTGGCAAGCTGAGAAAGATGGATCCTTCAACCAAATGGGAGTTGAAGTTTCTCATAATTGAATATAGGTGAGGAACCATCTTGAACAAAGCCTGTATCTAGACTTTTAGATGAGTGTTTTCACTTTTCTTTGCTTGTAACCCTTTCTACCTTAATTAATACCTTTTACTTAGCATCACTGACCTATGTTCTATTGTTAATAAATTTGTTTTATTTTTACTATAAATCACTGTTTCAATTAAAGTGAATGTTAACACCAATTATTGTGTCAAGCTGGTGGATTTGGTGTCTTTAGAGGAACAAACTAACCTTATTATTTCTCTGAACTGTCCAGGGGAGAGCTGGGCGTTGCAGAGCACACAGTTTTGGGAAAATTCAGGACTGAGGGTGTGTTGGGGTCACCCTGAAAGTAGTAACCCAGCTGGTAGAAACCAGAGTGGGGATGTGGGGCTGTAGACAGACTGCTGGGGTCAGAGCTGCTGAACCAGGGCTGTCTAGCACATAGATACTCAAGAAGTGACCTGCCTGCTGATAGGCTGTTGAGCATGTCAGGTTGGAGATACAGCAGCAAAGCATTGTGAGGAACCGAGAATTGCAGGACAAGTGGTAACACAGCCCCTTACGGGTGTGGATTGCACCCTGAATGGGGCCAGCATGCTGGATTTGCTATTTTGTGATATGAATGTGCATGTATAAAATTGTTAGTGATACCTGGATCAGGCACAATTCCTATAGGAGCTTTGCTGCCAGGATATGAGGAGGCACCAGGGAGTCAAAAGGAGAGTAGCTTGCCAGCTGGAACGGTCCTTGCCTCTGCAGCTGTGTGTGGGAAGTCTTCTTCCCTGCAACACTCTGTCACCCTCTCTTGCTGCAGGACAATTCACTGGAAATTCTGCAATGTGAAACTTATTGAGTTTTCTGTCTTGGCCACTTCCTGTAAGGCCGCTCTAGAGAGGATAGCATCTCTGTTTAAAACAAGAATCCCTCCACTTGCCTCCATACAACTAAAGGCTACTGTGTCACAGTGGAGGCAGCGGCAAGACTCAAATATTTATGTCTTTTGCAAGCTGACTTCAGAGACGAGGTCAACTAGCCCAGGAGAGTACACTGCCGTGGAGAGAGGTCCAGGCGAGTGACTCAGCAAGTTGAGTGGCACCTCCCAATAATGGTGTTATAAAAACGTGCATGGTTTAGAGCAGGGGTCGGCAACCTTTCAGAAGTGGTGTGCTGAGTCTTCATTTATTCACTCTAATTTAAAGTTTCGCGTGCCAGTAATACATTTTAACATTTTTAGAAGGGATCTTTCTATAAATCTATAATATATAACTAAACTATTGTGGTATGTAAAGTAAATAAGGTTTTTAAAATGTTTAAGAAGCTTCATTTAAAATTAAATTAAAATGCAGAGCCCTCTGGCCTGGTGGCCAGGACCCAGGCAGTGTGAGTGCCACTGAAAATCAGCTCCCGTGCCGCCTTCGGCACCCGGGCCATAGGTTGCCTACCCCTGTTTTAGAGAGAGAGATTAGTCAGTAAAGCTTTGCACAAAAGGATTTCCTTGAAATATACTCACTGCCAGTGTACATTGTCCACCTCCTTCTGATCAGGCAGTACCTATAAGACCAGTGTGCATAAGCAGCATACAATAGTGCAGGGTTTCTCAAACAGGGGTCGCCACTTCTGTAGGGAAAGCCCCTGGCGGGCTAGGCCGGACCGGTGTGTTTACCTGCCCCGTCCGCAAGTCTGGCCAATTGCGGCTCCCACTGGCCGTGAATCGCTGCTCCGGGCCAATGGGAGCTGCTGGAAGCGGCGGCCAGTAAGTCCCTCAGCCCGCACCACTTCCAGCAACTCCCATTGGCCCGGAGCAGCGATCCGCGACCAGTGGGAGCTGCGATCAGCTGGACCTGCAGACGGGGCAGGTAAACACATTGGCCCACCAGGGGCTTTCCCTACAGAAATGGCGACCCCTGTTTGAGAAACCCTGCAATAGTGAATGTGATACTGAGCTGGGACTCAGGCTATCTGTGTTCTAGTCCCAGCACTACCACTGACCTGTTGGGTGACTTTGACTGTAATTCCCTGCCACTTTGTCTTCTCTATTTACATTGTAAGCCATTCAGGATAGGGATGGTCTCTAAATATGAGCGTACCTAGCACCTAGCACAATGCAACCCTAATCTTGGTTAGAGCCTGTTGGCACTACTGTAATGCAAATAAGGGTAAAGGATTCGCTATGCCACACACTTATATCAGGATACTGTACTGTTAAATATCTAACAATTAATTATAAAATACTAGCAATTACATTTCTTATAAGATGTCAAGGTATCCTTGGGGAGTACCAAAGGCTGTTGCTCAAAATGTCTTTTGTCTGTAAAAAAGTGAGTACTTTAAAATCAGTGCTGTACATTCAAGTGTAGGCAGCCAGACCTGATGGGGGTCACTGAGGTGTTTTGGCACAACATACTTTCTCAGGTAATCATAACCACAGCAGTGCTTCAAGGCAAGTGCTGACAGAACTTCAGTCACTAGACCTTTGGATTCCAGTACCTTATGCCATAGGCACAATGGCATAAACAGTTACAGCTATATAGGTAGACTACTTATATGGTCCCCATTACTATAGAATTTGAGTGCCCTGCAATCTTTTTCTGTTCACTAGGCATCATGGGACTCTTTACTGGCTCAGTACTGAATTAGATCCATGTCCCGCCCAGAATGAGCTCTGTCACTACCAGATTTCCCCTCCAGGTCATTCTGGCAGCAAGGGTACCCACTAATGAGCCAGCAGGTTCATTACATAGGGTTGAACTTGGAGATGGCCAAAGTATAGCTCATGAGCTAAATACAGCCCACAGAGTCATATAATGTAGTCTGTGGTCACCTGGAGCAATGCACTGCATAATGGGACTTGTGGTGGCACCTCTGTAGTAATGTCAATAGTGGTTATAATCTATTGAACTTTAAATAGATTTGTGCCACAAGGGGGCCTGGAAGGTTCCATAGAGAAAAGTCTGTGCATCCTGCTTTACCATAAAACAGTCAAGGCCCAGCAATGCTAAGATACTGTCATGTCTGCATACCAGAATAGTACCTACAATCAGGGGCGGCTCTAGGGATTTTGCTGCCCCAAGCACGGGGCCTGGGGCCTGGAGCTGCCCCTGCCTACAATGAACTCACAAGAGATCTGAATGAGAATCAAGTTTGTCACTTCAGCAGCAGTTAATTTCAGCAGCCCAGAATTGGTTACCAGAAAAGCAGATTCAAGATATTGCTCTTGGATTCCCAGAGAGCAGCAGTGGCTCATACTGCTTTTATCATTTGTGGTTAGCTAAGCAATTACATTCATCCCCTGGTGATGCAGACCTCACTAGTCATTTGTGCCTTTCACCTTTAACTGACTTACTACAATGTGTTCTATTTAGCTTTAGCCTTAAAGATCATTCAGAAGCTTCAGTTAGTGTAGAATGAAGCAGCCTCACAATCTAGTCAAGTTAGTCATTGCAAACACATAATATTTACGCTCTGTGAACTGCACTGGCTTCCCATTGTCCTCCAGATTCCATTTCAGCTATTGACACGCATCTCTAAAGCCATAAAGTGGAAGTGGTTACTATAAAATGCACTTCTCTCCTGATAGTCCTTCATAACAGCTAACATAATCCGAGGCACTTTCATTGACAGTCCCTACTCACCCAGACTTGGGTATTTGAGCTAAATCATTTGAGCTAAATCATGTAAGGATCCTTAGGCTGGTTTCTCACACAGTCTGCCAGAGGTAGATTTTATTAAGCTATAAAGGCCAGAGCAAGGTACAATCTGCTTAACCATGAACCATCAGTGGGTTATGGCTGGTTGGGGTAAACCAGGGCATGAGGAGGTTTATGTTGTTGTAGGCAATTCAGCGTTGTATAGTCCTATGCCATACACTCAAATGCTATGCAGATGGGCTCATATTAATCAATTAGTCAGATGTGTCATTTTCCTCTGCTAACAGTTGAAACAGTAGCTTTCAAAAGGAAAAGCATTTCCTTGTAAATATGCAACTATACTAATCCTTACTCCGAAATTTACTGTTGTAAATTACTACTAGTTCATAGTAATAGATTTAGTGAAAAGAAAGGGATACTTTTTGAATTCATGGTTTTCCCCCCAAAATTTCAATTTTATTTTAAATATTTGAAATTTTGTGACTTATTCTATAGGTGGTTTAAAAAAGTCTTTCAAATTTTAAATTTAAAAAAAAACCATTCAAATATTTTTATCCCAAAGAATTTTGAGCTTAGTGAAAAGGCTTTTGCAACACATTTTACTTTCATAGACATGGAGAAGAAAAGCCTGCACAGTGCTTTATATGTTTGTGCAAAACTTATCAGGGTCACTTCACAGGAGGTCATGGGCAAAAGAAGTCTTAACAAACCTTTTCACATGCCCGGTCTGTCATGAAGCCTTAAATCTGTTGAGCTTTCCAGGTTTTCTGAGGCCTGGTCTACACTAGGACTTTAATTCGAATTTAGCAGCGGTAATTCGAACTAACCGCTCAACCGTCCACACCAGGAAGCCATTTAATTCGAACTAGAGGGCTCTTTAGTTCGAATTCGGTACTCCACCCCGACAGGTGGAGTAACGCTAAATTCGACATGGCTAGCTCGAATTAGGCTAGGTGTGGATGCAAATCGAACTTAGTAGCTCTGGGAGCTATCCCACAGTGCACCACTCTGTTGACGCTCTGGGCAGCAGTCGGAGCTTGGATTCTCTGACCAGCCACACAGGAAATGACCCGGGAAAATTTGAATTCATTTTCCTGTCTGGGCACTTTGAATCTGACGTCCTGGCTGGACATCGGGGCGAGCTCCGCAGCACCTGCAACGATGCAGAGCTCTCCAGCAGAGGAGTTCATGTTATCTGTGAATAGAAAGAGGGACCCAGCATAGACTGACTGGGAACTCTTCGATCTGATCGGTGTGTGGGGCGAGGAGTCTGTGCTTTCGGAGCTGCGCTCCAAAACAGGGAATGCGAAGACCTACGAGAAGGTCTCCAAAGCCATGAGAGACAGAGGATACAGGCGGGATGCAACGCAGCGCCGCGTGAAAATCAAGGACCCCAGACAAGGCTACCAAAAAATCAAAGCGGCAAACGGACGCTACGGAGCCTGCCACCACTGCCCCACCAGTGACTGCCCGTGGACTCTGACGATGGGACAGTGTCGACGGCCAGTTCCTCGGTGATGTTCGCGGACGGGGAAGATGAGGAAGGGTTTGTGGAGGACGAGGCAGGCGAGAGCGCTTACAACGCTGGTTTCCCCGACAGCCAGGATCTATTCATCACCGTCACGGAGATCCCCCAACAACCCTCCCCGGCCATTAACCCGGACCCTGAATCAGGGGAAGGAGCAGTCGGTAAGTGCTTTAACCATGTTAACTTTTATTCTTAATATAACAGGAATCTTAACTGTGTGAAAAGGAGGTCTGTCTAGATATGGGGATAGAACAGAAATCATCCTTGGAGATCTCCACGAAGCTCTCCTTGCGTTAATCGAAAAGCATCAGCAGGAGGTTCCTGGGGAGAGCTGCCTTATTGGGTGCTCCGTGGTAGCACAGTTTTCCGCGCAAGGCTTTCATGAGGTACTCAGGGAGCACTGCCTCCCCGAGCACAGCTGCATCGGGCCCTGGTTCGTGCTAGCTTTCACGCAGCATGCGCTCTCTATCTCCTTCAGTGACCCTCCTCAGGGTGATCTCGCTCGGAGACTCCTGCATCTAATTAGGGTAATTACTGTAATTTTACGCCTGATCCAAAGTATTTTTAAAAAATCTACGGACAGACGGCATAGCACAGACTCAGCACGCAGCTGCGTGACGAGCGTAACGGAAAGCCAAAGAATATAATGGACGCTCATGGAGGGAGGGGGGAATGAGGACGCAAGGTATCCCACAGTTCCTGCTGTCTCCGAAAAGTATTTGCATTCTTGGATGAGCTCCAAATGCTTCTAGGGCCAAACACAGTGTCTGCGGTGGGTCAGGGCATAGTTCGGCAATTTGCGCACACACCCCACCCACCACCAGAAGTGAAAACAATCCTCTGTTGACTCTTTTACATGTCACCCTATCTTTACTGAATGCTGCAGATAGACGCGATGGTGCAGCACTCAACACCAACATCCTTGCTCCCCCCACGCTATGGATGGCTGATGGTACAAATAAGATGGAAATCCATCCTCATCATCAGCCTATTGGCACATGGGGCTGTGCAAAAGGGCTGGTAACCATGCCGACTAGTATCAGTAAGGTCAATCAAGGGCGCCTGTCCCTAATTTTTGATGGCTGATGGTACAATATGGCTGGTAACCGTCCTCATCATTGCAACAGGGGGCTGAGCTCCATCAGCCCCCACCCTTCATTGTAAATAAAAGATTCAATTGCCCCTGGACTAGCAGAGGGATGATGGGCTCCTTCATCCGCACTCCTTAATGTCCTGCCTGGACTATCATTGCAGCTGGAGGCTTCCTTCCACTCATTTCTCACAAACAAGTCACTGTGTCTTATTCCTGCATTCTTTATTACTTCATCACACAAGTGGTGGGACAATGGTATGGTAGCCCAGGAAGGCTGTGGGAAGGCCGGAATGAACAGGTAGTGTTGTTGCAGGAGCACCCCCTTGTGAATAGCATACAGCTCCAAATTTATGCAGGATCGGACACAGAGCAGCTGTGCTCTCTGGTTCTATGATACAGTGGTTCTCTAGTACACTTGCCCGTAATCTAGGCAGGACTGATTCTATTTTTAGATACCAAAAAGGAGGGATAGACTCAGGGAGTCATTCCCAATTTTTGCTTTTGCGCCCCTGGCTGCTCGGCCAGGGGCACTTATGACAGCACCAAATGGTGCAGTGCAAAAGGACAGGTAACCATGCCCATCTTATTACCATCTTATTACCAATTTATGGTATGGTAGATGGTACAATATGGCTGGTAACCATCTCAGCTGTCATGCAAAAGCAAAAGCATGCTGCTGTGTAGCGCTGCTGGCCCGCCTCTGTCAGCGGCATCTAGTACACATACGGTGACATACACAAAAGGCAAAACAGTGTCCATGGTTGCCACGCTATGGCGTATGCCAGGGCAATTCTGGGAAAACGGGCTTGAAATGATTGTCTGCCGTTGCTTTCCTGGAGGAAGTAATGACTGGCGACATTTACCCAGAATCCACCGCGAAAATGATTTCTGCCCCAGCAGGCACAGGGGTCTCAACCCAGAATTCACAGACACAGGCTAGACTCAGTTAATTGTTCGCAAAAATGTATCTTTGCAAGGAATTCACTCCCTGTTTCCCATCTCACAGCTTCCACTGTCTCCAGACCTGACACAGCATCCCCCTCGCAGAGGCAAAGATTAGGCAAAGATTAGGCGGCGAAAGAAAAAGACAAGGGACAAGATGTTCGAGGAACGTATGGGCTGCTACCTAGCAGAGGCGGACCAGCAGAGCCAGTGGAGGGAGACCGTCTCTCTGTGGCAGCGCTCACACAGCGAACGGGAGGAGAGGTGGCGTGAGGAAGAGAAGCAGGCGACTGAAACGCTGCTTGGACTAGTAAGGGAGCAAACGGACACGCTCAGGCGCCTTGTGGATGTTCTGCAGGACCGCAGGAGGACAGAGACACCCTGCAGTGTATCTGCAACCGCACTCCCCCGCCACAAAGTCCCATACCCCCCTCCCCGAAAATAATCAGGAGGAGGGGCGGCCGGGGACGTGAATACTGTCACTGCACCACAGCACAGTGCTCAAGTACCCAAAAGCTCTCATACCGTACATTTGCCGAAGTCCTTCACTTCCAGACTCACAGTAGTCCCAATCCCAGTCCCATCCCCTAACTGTCTACTTAATTAATAAAAATGCTTTGCTGTTAATTACTGTTTCCGTTATGTTTTTTCAAAGAAGACTGTGTTTGAATGGGGGGCGTGGGGAAGGGGGTGGTTAATTGCATAGGACAGTCACCTTTCCCAGGGTACAGACACGGGGGCAGGATCAGCAGTGGGTCACACACACGGTGCAGTCAGTAGGCACCCTGGTCGGTATGGGAGGTGTTTTCCAGGATCTGTGTGGGCGGGGGAGATGTGACTTTGCAGCGGGGGAGGGCGGTTACAGATCTTATACAGCGGTCCTTGTCCTGGACCGCTGAGTCACGCAGCTGAGGAATCTGTATCCGTCCTCCTCCACCACAAGGTCACATATCTGCCCGCACACAGAATTCCATAAAGAGGGATGGCAGGCTCCGTTGAAAGAAGCATTCCGGCACTGCGGACCGCTCTAGGAGCAGGAGCCTGTCATTCCTTGAGTTTAGAGGCGGTCTTTACATCACCGCACACCCTACCCAGCACAGTCTGCGTCCCAGTTTCAACCCTTTCACGAAAAGTCATGAATAAAGAAACCTTTGTTAAGTAATAATGGGACATGTATTTTATTTTTACACGTGTGCTGGAAGTGGGGTAACGGGGTGAACGGGGTATGTAACCGAAGAGGAGAGTCAACAGTCAGTGGGTAAAGAAACAGGGGCAGGTTCAGCTTCTCTGTAAAGAAACTGAACAGTCACAGGTCACGCTGCTCGCTGCTCGCTGGTATTTGAAGAGTTCCTTGTCGCTGTCCCAGGCGCCTGTATAGGGCTTCATGAGCAAGTGCATTAGCGGGCAGGCTGGGTCCCCGAGGATGACTATAGGCATCTGCACATCCACAACAGTTATTTCGTGGTCCGGGAAGAAACTACCTTCCTGCAGGCATCTGAGCAGCCCACAGTTCCTGAAAACACACGCATCATGAACCTTGCCCGGCCACCCGACGTTGATGTTTGTAAAACGTCCCCTATGGTCCCCCACTGCTTGCAGCACCATTGAAAAGTAGCCCAATTTCTCATCAGCTGACTGTGGAAGAGGTGGACGATAAAGTGCGAGGAGGAGAAAACGGCGATGATCGCAGCGGGCTCCGTGCTTGCAGTGCTGTGGCGTCCGCGCTGTCACTGACCAGAAAAGTGCACGAACAGATTGCCCGCAGGCGCTTTCAAGGAGGGAGGGAGGGAGGTTGTGATTGACGGTTCAATGACGACACTTACCCAAAACCACCCTCGACACATTTCTCCCCCCAGCAGGCATTGGGGGCTCTACCCAGCATTCCAATGGGCAGCGGGGACTGCGGGAACTGTGGGATAGCTTCCCACAGTGCACCGCTTCCAAAGTCGACGCTGGCCCCGTGAATGTGGACTCAGAAATTCGAATTAGTGTATTTAGTATGGATACACAAATTCGACTTCATAAGGTCGAATCCACAAATTCGAACTAAGTTGATTCGAAATAGTCTTGTAGTGTAGACAAGGCCTGACTGTGTTATGAAAGGTTTGCACAGCTCTAGGGCAGTCATGAAACTCTGGTACGATTTCAGCCATGAAAGGCCATAAGGACCACAGAATGCATTGCCTCTCTAGGCTTTCAATGCTTTTCTTTTCCCCAAGTGCCTTCTTTAGAAACTTTAGCAAACACATATCAGGCCATATATAATATGGCCACCATTTCTAAAGCATTTGAATATATCTTAATAGTCTTGTGGATACCTCCTCTCCCATTGGCCAGGAGGGTCCTGTCCTCCATGTGAGCTGGAATTGCCTGGGTCAGACAGAGTGAGGCCGAGCTAAGGAGAGAGCAGGGGCCCAAGCTAAGCTGCTCGAGCAGAGCTGCAGCTCCAAAGCCAGAACACAGCCCAGAGAGAGCAAACCTGCCCTGGGAGCAGAGCTGCAGCAACCAGAGCCAGAGGGGCCAGACAAGCAGCCCAGGAAGCAGATGAGAGCTCAGAGCAGAGTCACAGAAGCAGCCTGCAGAGCAGCCCTGCCTTGGGAGCAGAGTGGTAGCAACTGGAGCCAGAGGGGCCAGAGCAGCATCCCAGGGAGCTGTAGGCAGAGCAGCAGTAGCAGCTGCCGTGCTGAGGCAGAGTGGAGCAGTCTGGAGCCAGGTATGGTGAGCAACTGGGAAGAGCAAGGGGGACCCTGGGCAGTGAGCCCAGCACAGGGAGATGCCTCAGTCAAGAGCCTCTGCAGGCAAGACTTGGAGGGGGATTGTAACCCTGACAGGGCGGGGGTGACACTGGGGAGGAGGGTCCTGTCACCTAGAGCCTGAAAGCATGTGGCCACCACCAGAGCAAGTGTCCAACCTGCAGCATCCCTGCAGCACAGCCAGAGCCTGAGAAGGAGGCCTGGGACCTACAAGAAACGGACTGAACTACCCTGACATTCCAGAGACACTGTTTGTGATGTTCCCTGCCACAAAGTGGGGTAATGTGTTTCCTTTAACCTTTCCCAATTTTCCTTATTCCTTTTTAAACTAATTGTTAATTAAATAAACTGTATTGCTTTAAATCATATGATCAGTGGGTCAGGAAAGCATCCAGTGCAGACAGAGTACCCCAGAGTGGGGACAGCCCCTAGCCCCTGACCTAGGGGCCACAGCAGGGTTGGGGGTCGAGCCCCCCAGGAATCCTGGGCCCAGCCTTGTTGGGGTTACGAGGACTCTGCCAGACAGGAGAGTGGAAGGGGAGTCCTCGAGGGCAGGGAGGCCTCTGGGTAAAGAAGATGGGAGCGAGGACTCAGATCCTTCCTCTAGCCCATTTCAGGGTAGTGCAGAAGCCAGGAAAGTTCCCCACAATAGCGGGACCATTCCCCCACATACACCAGGAACAGAAGCAGCCTGATTCCTGGATGAAGAGGACGCCTGCCAACTGTGATGATCAGCCCTGTTGCAGTGGCTGAGGAGTCCATATTCAGCTACCCTTGAGGATCATTTACAACGCTGAGTGCGCTTTTAACCTCAAAATCCAGGATCCAAATGAATCCAGGCATGCCCATCAAAACCTGCCTGGACATTGGCATTACAAGAAGTAACCGGGTCGACAGGGACACTACAATTAAAACCACTAGGATTAATATTTAGCACTTACTTAACCCTTTCATCACCAGAGTTGGCCCCCATTCCATTGGTTTGCTTTCTGACATTAACTAAAGAATCCACAGCACTCTTATGAGGTAGATAAGCAAGCATTATTATTGCTATCTTACAAATGGGGAAACTGAGGTTGACTGACTTGCCAACTTCTACGGAGGGCCTCACCTCCAGAGCCTTTAAACAATGTATAAAAATACATTTTTGGAATATTCTGCTCAGTTGAAAAGCAAAAGACTAAGGATTTGTAGGTGAAATGAAAATTTGGGTTCTGTGCCATCTGGGCCAATTGTCAAGGCTGGTCATGAGAGAGTAAGTAGCTAAGAGTTTTTGAGAGATTGATGGCCAGATTCCATTGGTTTGCTCTGCTCAGGGTGTGCAAAGCAGCTAGAAGACAACCCTAAAGGAGCAGTGAGGGATTCTTCTGTTGCTGGGGAAAGCCCAGGTAGTATAAAGCAGCAAAGAATCCTGTGGCACCTTATAGACTAACAGACGTTTTGCAGCATGAGCTTTCGTGGGTGAATACCCACTTCTTCGGATGCAAGAAGAAGTGGGTATTCACCCACGAAAGCTCATGCTGCAAAACGTCTGTTAGTCTATAAGGTGCCACAGGATTCTTTGCTGCTTCTACAGAACCAGACTAACACGGCTACCCCTCTGATACTTGACAGGTAGTATAAAGGCACTGTAGCGCTCTAACTGCACTCATAACCTTCACCTGATACATGAAGCATGTCGGGGCAGGGCTGGAGCATGGTGCTCTTTGGTGATCCTTGCTGGTATAATGACCATTAGGGGCCCAGTTAGTGCAGCTTAAAGGCAGTTCTGACTTGTACCAGGGCCAGTTCAGTCTCTAGAATCACAGAAGATGGAAAGATGGCTGACAGCCACCTTTGCCTCCCTCTGTTTTAAGCTAAGTTGAGCTGTGTGCTGGCACAACCAAAGATGTAATTTTTAATCTTTCTGTGTTAAAAACAAATTTGTCTTTCGCTTCTTGATAGAGCTCTTGCAAAGAGTTAGCCTCCTTTGGACATCTTTGGCGTTTGTAGCAAACGGGTCAGCATAACAAATGGTTAGTTAGCATAAAAACATTGCAGTGATATATGGATGTTCCGTGACACTTTTAAAAGACACCACAATTTTTATGAATAGGCACAATGTATGTTAAACAAACTTGTGAAGTTCCTGATGATGTGATTCAGACCAGCACTTTAATTTCAACCAAAGTGATTTAAACAGAAAAAAACCTCCAGAATAGATTGGCCAGCGGAGCTGGTACACTTCCAATGGAGCGGGTCCTTTATTCTCAAAATAGTCTAAGGTTGCTTTGTATAAAATTACACTAATTTAACTAGGAAACGGGCTGTTTGAATGTGTAGAATTGCTGTGTAATTAAAATAATTCATAAAAGTATAGCAAGTAATACTTGCACCTCAAACAACTGTCAGCTTTGCCAAGATTGCTTTTGTAAATTCAAAAATAGTTTCTTACAGATGCACTGAAGAAAAAAATTGGGAAAATGGATGTCTAGACCCATGGTCGGCAACCTATGGCACGTGTGCCAAAGCCGGCACGCGAGCTGATTTTCAGTGGCACTCACACTGCCCGGGTCCTGGCCACCGGTCCGGGGGGCTCTGCATTTTAATTTAATTTTAAATGAAGCTTCATAAACATTTAAAAAACCTTATTTACTTTACATACAACAAGAGTTGAGTTATATGTTATAGACTTATAGAAAGAGACCTTCTAAAAACGTTAACATGTATGACTGGCGCCCGAAACCTTAAATCAGAGTGACTAACTGAAGACTCGGCACAGCACTTCTGAAAGGTTGCCGACTCCTGGTCTAGACATAGGGCCCCAAATCCATATTTATGCTGCACACTTAAATAACTGACTTTATTTTTAGCAACGAGGAGCACACATAAATTTCATTGATTTTCAGGGAGCTGCAGGTGCTCAGCACCTTTGAAAATGAGCCCATGTAGGCCCTGATCTTGTGAACAGGCATAACTAACTCTAGGGATGTGAGCAGTGCCATTGACTTTAGTTTAGCCCACTTCTGCGTTAAACATATGAAAATGTTTGCAGGACTAGGGCCTAATTTTGGTGTTAAATATAGATTTAGATACCAAACTTGAGAGGAAGGTTGGTCTTGTGGTTAAGAAATCGGCCTAGAACTCAGGAGATCTGGGTTTGGTTTCACCACAAACTTCCTGTGTAACCTTGGGCAGATCACTTAATATCTCTTTGCCTCAGTTCCCATCTGTAAAACTGGGATAATACTGCTGTTATGCTGGGAAGTGTTAATGGTTGATATCAAGTAGTCTTTGATCTATAGACAATTACTGACCTGGATAAATCTGATGAGTGTGCTAAATATACTTCTTTCAGGCTAAATAGAAGTAGCAATTAAGCCCCCTTATGTAGTGAGATAGCTGGAAACAATAGAAGCCACTGCCCAAGGTAATGGGCCACATGGCAAGGCCTGATTAGAAACTAAACCATGCGGGTTGAGGGTTTCCCTGATTGCAGACACAGGGGCTGGAAGATTGTCTGGCAAGCAGACAGCAAGATGAGTCATGAGTGTAGTCCTGAGAGGAAGCAGAGAGGCAGAACTCCTTGGGGCACAGACCAGAGGGGAAGGTCAGACTTGGAAATTGCCAGCAAGGAAGTTGCCTGCTGTTACGTGTAGCTACTGTGTTCAGGGAAACAGGACTTTGTGTATACTCTTTGTAAATAGAGAGAATTGTGCCAAAGAATAAACTTATCATCCATTTTTCCTTCTAACGGAAACCATCCAGAAAGACTTGGCTAACTGTTCAGGTCAGAGAGAGGCAACAATACTACTTGTGTCTGTCTTGGCTATTCAGACCAAGTTCTGTGGTATGTATTTGTATAGTGCCTAGCCCAATGGAAGCCCCAATCTCAGTTGAATCCTTTATGTACTAGAGTAGAACAAGTGAACTAATAACTACGTTAGGCACTGATGTTTGCATATTTTGACCTGAGTGTATTAGAGGAAGAATTCAGTTAATATATCAAGAATCCTTTTTGCCAGTGTTCAGATGAAGAACTCAAGATAAGTTTAATTGAGATCTATAAAAAGCTCAATATGACCATTTGGCCAATCAAAAGTGTTTGTTGAAGTTATGAGGCAGTAAAAACAGAGGGATCCGAAGGAGAAAAATTCTAATATGAGAAGGCAGTTTGAAAGGATTGCTTAATTAAATTGTTAATTTAAGGAATTTGGAAAGCATAGTGACAAAACGTTTTCTCTGCTGCTCTCACAGATGTGCATCTGCATACAATAAGGACATTTTAACAGGTAACATACAAATAGATGGCTATATGGTGTCTGGAGAATTGTTTTAATTGGGCAACATAAAGAGAATATCTCGGAGTATTCAAGGAGTGCTATAAGGTCAAGTTCTGGTTTCCAAAAATGGAATATCTTTCATCGATGACATAGTTTTTCAAGGAGAAAGAGACTGGGAGAATAAAACTCAAAATACTGGTGCCATCTCACTACATATTTCAGTTTAACCTATGCAAGACTCACTAAATAAGAAATGCTGTACTTTTTTTTTAGTAACTAGTTTTCAGGGAATTCAAAGATGGAGTTCATCTATATAATTATTTAACACTATACAGTTCAATAAGCTATCTATGATTACCATCATCAAAACTTAGGATTCTTCATTTCTTTCATGGGCAGTTGCATGCAAACATTATCTCAGGGAACAACAAAATTGGAAGCTTAACTGTGGAGAGTTTCTTTTACAAGTATAGGATTCAAGGAACTGCCAATTTTTGATCAGAAATGTCCTTTCCTTTAAACTATATTAAAAAGAATCTTGGTGAGATTTATGCTTAATGCTGGTGCACTTAGTTGAAAACACTTCTTACAATCCAGGGGAATGTATACCCATTTGATCAACTTTCTGTGATTAGCAGAGAGACCAGATAAACTGGCCTTTCCTGTGTCCTATATTTCCATAGAGAAGGTTGCAGGCATTTATCGGGACCTTTTATTTAAGACTCCTTAATTTGTGATCAGTACGTTAGGCTTATTAATGCTAAAAGTCCAGCTCCAATTGCTTAGGTTACTCAAGTCTGTCTGGATATTTTTTGGAGGCTTCCTGTACAACTGGTAGGAAAGTCTGCTGGTTCTTAGCTGCATATATTTCTCTTGAGTACTATGGCCTGTGATCTTCAGGTTTAAGACAGCTTTTCATGTGCACAGTATATAGTTGTCACTTGATTACTATTACAATAGCTCAATGATTGTTGTAGTATCAAGGCAAAGACAAAACTGTCCTAACACTGTAAGTTGTCTCCACCTCCAAAGTGCTCCCCAAATGGCAAATGGAGGCCACCATATCACTTACACCCATTTCTGACTGAAGAATCTCATAATGATTTTAATTGGATCAGAATAACACAGTAATCAAATTATCACATTGCAAGCATACTTGTTATGAAGAACAATGAGCCCACCCAATTCTTATGTTCAGTCCCTAAACGTATTTGACTATAGCTGACTGGCCACTGACAAGTATTTTGAACTCTACCACACAGAATTTTCCAGACTTCAAAGATACAGTAACCATCCAGTCCCTGCTATTCTTAAAGCTCCATATATCACAGTCTGCCACACTACTATTTTTTGGCAAATAATTATACTTGTTTTTTCCCTTCTATGTAAAAGTGTGAAGTATACTATTTTACTGAAAGCTGCTAAATAGTTTGTAACTGAAGTGACTGTATTGCTATTCTATTTGCCATCAAGGATATTATCAGCCAATTAAAACAGGAAATACTGAAAAGGTCAAAGTGGAACATGCAGCATATTGCTACAATTCTGAAATTTTTATTTGGCACTAAAATCCTGACATTCACTTCCCAAGAGCGAAGGGGGATAAAAGGTGGGGTAGGGGAATGCAATCAAGAGAAATGCACACACATGAATCTATTCCTCTGACAGGTTATAATAGCAAAAGTGTTATAACTGCACATGTCCTAACTGTTTGATGCCTCATCTGAGGGTTTTCTTGTCAAAAGCTCTAGGGATGGATTGCTTCTCTTAAACTCTTCTTTGATGGTTGCCAGTTCTGAGGAATATTATTCACATCTGTGAGTTTTGCCTCTGCTACATCTAGGTATTTGAGATATTTCTTTTTGATTAAAACAAATGGTGCCTAATTGGACCATTTAACTGAAAGCTGAAATCAGCCTCCTTACTTCAGTGTTTTGAATTGCTGAAACTGTTAGAGGGATGAAATGCCCTGCCCCCCACAACACCCACACTGTGGATGACGTTAGAAACTGGAACTGTAAAAGCTGAACATAGCCTTTTACAAAAGGACAATCTGTCGTTACTGCCACCCCAACAGAAATTATTGTGAAATTTTTAATTCCTGTCCCCCACAACTTCTTGTTCACATCTAATCCTCAGTGTCATGGAACAACAGACTACAGCCTTCTTTATCCAGAGTGGATACTAATGCGGATTCTGTGACTGCCTGGAACTTCCTGGTCATCAGCTGTTCTACCAACCATGGCAACATGCACCTCATAATTATAAGCAGAACTTTCTGCTCCCAAAGCCTCTACCACTTGAGCTAAAAGAACCTCTTTTAGCTGCAGCATTTATATTTAGCTTTATTTATAAAACAATTATACATGCTGTATAAAGTAACATTGTAAAATGCTTGATTTTTACCCAGACTAAATTAATCCATTAAAATAGAAACCATACTCTATATAAATTGATGCTTTTCTGCCTGTGAGTCACTTATTTGTTAAAAATATTAAATGGAACATACTTAAATTCATAGGTAATATTGTTATGAAGAGTTGTTCCAAAACAACCACATACCAATAAGTCACCAGTGGGGTATGCTGTTAATTAGCATTGTGTTTATTTTGCATTAAAAATTATATATATCTGCTGTGACCACTCTCACTGGGATCTTGACATCATTTTGCTTCCTTCCAGCAGTGGTCCTATGCATGCCTGTGTTTTTAGACAGTTTATAAATCTCATTTTGTAAATGAGATATGAAAACAGGAAGGATGATCCCCTGTGCATCTGAGTTGTCTTGGCATCTCTTATTAGGAAGCTGAAACATAGGATGCTTTTTAATAGGGCCCAGTGAAGGCTTCTCTCACTTTAGAGGAGGGTTTGATTAGGGTGCTTCCCATAGATTTTAAGGCCAGAAGGGGCTATTACATAAAGGACACAACATTCTTGCCAAACACAAATGATGAAAAACAGTTTTGGCAACCACTGCTACTGGACACGCAGAAACGAAGATGAAGGAGGACTGGAAGGATCTGAGAGATAAGGGATAATGTTTTCAAAGAGGCCTAAGTGATTTAGGAGCTTACGTCCCATTGACTTTTACTGACAGGCTCTTAAATGCCTAAGCCACATTTGAAAATTGGCCTTAGGAGCCTGTTACTTAAACACTTAGAAAATTTTACCCTAGATGCTAAATTACAAAGAAAAGTAATCCCATTAGGAGGAAAAACTGTGACCAATATAAAGAGACTAAAGTTGCGGAGAGGAGAAGGACTGGAGAATAAGCATTCATATAAAGCTAGCATAGCCACAGTTTTAAAGCAGAGATATATCAGAAGCAGAGCATATGATTGTGGCTAAGGGTTATAGAAGAAAATAAGCAAAAAAAGGTAGTAAATAAGTTTCTTTAGTATTATCTTTTATAGAGTGCTGTAAGTTAAGACATTCCTTTAGAAAACACATGAATCAAGATCTGTGTGGCAAAGTCTTCAGCTTAAATCCGAAAAGCACAATACGCGGGACAGTGCTTCATATAAAATCATGATAAGGAAGTGGAAGGAAATAAAAAATTCTGATAACTATTTCCAGGCGAAATGGGGAAAAAATGCAAGTCTTTTGAACAGCAAAAAAATGACTTTAGCTGCTGCTCAGAAATTAATAGGATGTCTGGTTAATTAGGCAAAGTGGTTGCCTAATTCAAGACACAAACAGGGAAATGAAGAACTACAATTAAGTAAAGACATCATAAATGATTATTTAAGTACAGGCACAGTTTAAGGCCTGATTCAGCAAAGCACTTAAGCACATACTTAACTTATTAAGCACGCGCTTAAGTGCTTGGCTGAAAGAGGGCTAAATTTGCAAGACTAGCCAGAATGCAACATAGTTTTTCGGAAAGCTGACAGCTTTGTTGCAGCTATGTTGTTTTTATTAATGTGCCAAGAAGAGGCACGGAGAGACATACAAACAAGCCGTGGATTTAGGCTTCTCAAGGCAAAAAGTCTGTCAGCATTGAACAGTATACAGAACGGCAGACTGAATAAATAATGATACATATCATACAAAGCCATGAATAGTTCTTTCCTCCCTGTATTATGATGAAAGACCAATCTTTAACCCATCATATGCAACAGTTATGTAAAGTGTCCTGCAAAAGATAAGGACACTGGCATTACATCAAGGATGAATTTGGCCCACAGTGTAGATTGTCACTTGTTTTAAAAAAAATCCCCAAACTAAACAAAACAAGAACTTTGTTTAATAGAGAATTCTCCTCAGACTATTCATGCTAGTGATACAAAAATATGAAAATAGCACATTCCTCTTAAAAATGCCACATGAGAAAAGGTTGCAAGGATGTAATGTCAGATGAGTGTGACTTGTCCATGCAGATGCTGGAAGAAATAATAAGTAATTGGAGATGGTAAGATCAAGAATTAGCTTAATTAACCTGAATGTAGAGCAAAGAGTAGGGACAGGAATTATTGTGGATTAAAACACAACACTGCTGACAATACTGAGCTGCAGCCTATAGATATTTTGAGTGAAGATAAAGTGATTTCTTTGTTATGGTAGCTAATGGCTTTTACCGTTTTTTGGCTAAACTTCTTTTGTTAGCTTGATGATTAATGCTTTGCATAACGATGTTCATATTGTTTAGTGTGTCTCAGTGCCCTGATATCTAATTTCTGTATAGACATTCAATAGGCAAAGCTAACAAAGGCTCTATTATTTGATAAGAAAGACAATAGCAAAATAGAAAAAGCAATGGGAATTAACTAACAGACTTAGCAGCCACCTGACAATCAGTTTAGAAAAGGACTTCGGGGAGCGCGGGAATCAGAACAGTGAACAAAAGCAAATGTGGTACCAGCCTTCAAAATGGAACTAGGAATGATGCTGACAATTACTGTCCAGAAAAATCTAACTTCTATCTAATTCAAACAATGGAAAAAACACTTGAGGGAAACAAACAAACACATACAAAATAACCAACCAACAACCAAAAAAAGTGTAAGTGAGCACATTGGCTAGACCATGGGTTGGCACAGGGATGGGCAAACTATGGCCCGTGGGCCGGATCCAGCCCTTCAGGGCTTTGGATCCGGCCCGCGGGATTACCCCTGGTGGTGCTGCGGGCCCGGCGCTGCTCTCAGAAGCAGCCCCCGGGCCGGGAGGCAAAGGGCTCCATGTGCGCACGCAGAGCCCTCTGCCCCCCCCACCCAGGGGCCGCAGCACTTCCTGGAGTGGCGTGGGGACAGGGCAGGCATGCAGGGAGCCTGCCCTGGCCCTGGTGTGCGCCACTGCCACCCCGGAGCCACTTTAGGTAAGCAGCACCAGGCTGGAGCTCAAACCTCTCCTGTCCCCCACCCCCCAACTTCCTGCCCTAAGCCCTCTGCCTGTACCTCGCACCCCTCCTGCACCCAGCTCCCTGCCCTGAGCCCCTTTCTGCACTCCTGTGCATTCCAACCACCTGCCCTGAGCTCCCTGCTGCACCCTGCACCCCGTGCACCCCAACTCCCTGCCCTGAGCCCCATCCTGCACTCCGCACCCCTCCTGTACCCCAACCCCCTTCCCTGAGCCCCCTCTTACACTCTGCACCCCTTCTCTGCCCCAATCCCTTGTCCTGAGCCCCTTCCTCCACATCCCGCACTCCACCCGCCCTGCCCCGGCCCTGCATACAATTTCCTCACCCAGATGTGGCCCTCGCCCCAAAAAGTTTGCCCACCCCTGTTGGCAACTTCTGGCACATGGCTCGCCAGGGAAAGTCCTGCCACGTTCATACGTTCGGCCGATCGCGGGTCCCACTGGCTGCGGTTCGCCGCTCCAGGCCAGTGGGGGCTGCAGGAAGCGGCGGGGCCGAGGGATGTGCTGGCCGCGGCCAGTGGGAGTCGCGACCGCCAGTACCTGCGGACGCGGCAGGTAAACAAACTGACCTGGCCCGCCAGGGTGCTTACCCTGGCAAGCTGCGTGCCAGAGGTTGCCAACCCCTGGGCTATACTATTGTCTCCTTTCATTTACCTTATATCTCCCCCTAATATTATGCAGTTTGTGAAACCAAGTTTCCCAGGACTGAGTGATATTGGCTGTCAGTCAAAGAGGACCATGATCCATCTAAACAGGGGAAGAGTGTTTGCTCTTAAGTGACCTGACAGTGTATCAAAATTTGCGCTGAGGTAAGCACACGATGTTTTTGCCCATGCTCTTTGCACTTTTACAAAGATACTTAGTTTTATAAAAGTGATGTTATAACAATACAATACAGTACAAAACCACAGCAGTATATTTTAAAGCAATAGTTTCAGATATTGCCCTCTCCTTTTTTTGCTTTCAATACACCAACCCTTAGCCCTAGTTACAATCCATATTAACAGAAATAGTTGAGATTAGTTCAGACATCTCCAGTTGCTCTTGCTAAGCTGATTGCTGCTGTTCCTTTCTGATGCTTTTCAGCTGCTTGCTTCCAAATAGGTCCCAGGAGACCTGAGCACTCAGTGAAATGATGATTTCAGCAGGTTCTTTTGCAATCAGCTGATACAGAGGGGGTCTGATCCTGGCCGGAAGCAGCAACAAGGCAAACCAGATCATCAGAGACTAATGGAAAACTAAGCTTGTATTTATCATGTAAGCCTTCATGGTCTTGTTTGCCTAAACTTGAAACTCTGGTGAACAGCTTAAATCATATCGAAACAGGGGATTTACCACACTAATCCACCCATCACATCTAGATGCAGCTTCCAGAAGTGGCCAATATCAGATGCTTCTGAAGGTTAAACAAAATCATATGCTCTTATTTAGATGTGCTATGTTGAACACAGGAGAAAAACAATAATTTCTTCATTACACAACTTTGATACTGGTCTTGTTCCTAGTGGATGAAAAATATCCACCCAATTTAACACTGATCCACTAGGGTAACACAACACTATGATAACATAGGTGATGCAAGTTAATACAACAGTCACAATGAGAATTTCTGGCCCTCTTGCCCCATCCCTCAGAAGTCATGCTTCAGACTAACGTGCATTGGCAGAGCACTGTGGAGGATCGTTAGCATAGCACCTATCTGCATTGTACCTTCTTGTAGCTCTTCACAATACATTTGGTTTTCTCTTTCATAAGCACATAATAGTTGCCTTACAAAAATAAAAAAAATCAAATGTTCTTTCATACAAAGGATTAGCTCCAGGAGACAGTATTATTAGATAATTAAAACATTATCAAGAGAGAACATTATTCATGTTTGAGCTCTATGAATAAAAGCACTATACAAGGGATAAGAATTATTATTGTTGTTATGGCTTATGCATCCTGAGTCTACACCACATTTGCAAGAACTAGATGAGTAATGTTTCCAACCTAGTTAGCCAAGGAAGAGTTTTTTCCTCACACCATCAGATTTCCATGAGAGAAGAAAGACTACCATTTTCAGTCTCTTATGCACCGCACCTCTGTGTGTTTTTGGAGGGTAAGTAGTCTAGTTCACTAACAATTTCACTCTATCATTTCTGAGGCTTGGAGACTGGGTATGTAGTTTGGCAGCAAACCTGAGCCACCATGGACATACTGCTATTTTTAGTGCACTAATTCCAGCAGAGCTAGCACATGTCTGTCTGCCCAAGCTGGGGAGTACCCTACCAGCTGCAGTGTAGACAGACTTGAGACTGTAGTTTTTCTTTTGCAACATTCATGTCTAGCAGTTTCTGTAGCAGGACCAGGGGCAGAATGATAATAGAGAAAGTTCAGCCTAGGGTCAGGTTTGGACACAAATCATCCTCTCCAGGTAGAGTTTTATTGCAGATGTTCTAGTTAGACACCAGTTTAGGAAAAGTTCCTAACAGAATTCACTTCAAGATATTTTACAAACAGCAAACTCAAAAATACAAACGATAAACCACACACACTAGCTCTTATGTTTTCCCTAGATCGCTGTGCCATGGTTCTGTTCAGCACAACCACTTTGTATGTCTCTCTCCTACACAATAGCACACCCTTCTCATAAAATGTTGAGCCTAAATAGGCTCAGCTGCACCTAGTTAACTGCAAAACTGGGATTGCCTCCTTGAGAAGCCTCTAATCCTGGTTAGGTATTAGCTCCCAAATCCCCAGGTAATTGTCTGGCTGGCTGGTTCCTCCTCCTGAAGACATCACTGGGGCAGGATGTGCTAGAACTTCAGGATCACTTCTTAGGGGTGCCAAAAGACCTTTATAATCTCTCACAGTTATCATAGAACTTGTGTTGCAGTTACTGCATCTACTGTGTCTATTTATAATGGGATGGCTCAGTAATTCTGAAATTTATACATTTATTTAATTAATTTAGGGCCTAGTTTAGCACAAAAAAAGTAACAAAGAGTCCCGTGGCACCTTATAGACTAACAGATGCCACAGGACTCTTTGTCGCTTTTTATAGATCCAGACTAACACGGCTACCCCTCTGATATTTGACAAAAAAAGTAGTTTCTGCATTGCAGATGCAAAGCATGGAAGCCGGAAAACAGGACTTCCAAGGTAGTTTAAGACATTGGAGTATAAGTCTTTATTTTTTTGTTGAACTGAGCCTTGACATTCCCAGTTTAGATGACAATGGTGTCTAGTCAGGGTAATACTCTCCATGCCCTGTCTCCAGCTGGAATGATTCATTGAGAAGATAAACATAAAAGAATTATATGAAAAACAATGACAGCAGATGATATATTGTGATGGATCTGCTAAGCAGGGAATACGACTTCCATCAGCCTGCTCCCACTGCACATCTCCTTCCTCTGGCGAGGCAATGGGAGAGGTCCTGACCCAGAAGTGGCCAGTTTCTGTTAGGAAGCAGCAGCAGCACGGCAAGCCAGATACACAGAGGAATCCCCAGGAACTGTATTCAGAGCCATGTGTAGGATAGGCTGGGACTGCTGGATGTCACAGCTGGGTGCATGGCTGTGTGGGATTTATGCAGGATCAGCAGCAGCTCGGCAGGGAGACAAGTGAAGAGAGGCCCCAGTGAGAGACACTTCTCAAGGTCCATTGCATCAGTGATCTGCAAAACAAGGTTCCAGTCCTTCAAAGACTTATGCACATGCTTAGCTTTACATCTTGTGAGTGATCTCAGTTAAATCAATGGGATGACCCAGTGCATAAAGTGAAGCTCGTCTTTTCAAGAAAGGACCTAAAAGAGAGGTTATTATAATCTCTATTACTGTGGCATTTCCTTTCTGTGTATGTCAGAGGTATTACTTTTGTCTTTGGCGTATTGAAAAAAGCCCATAGGTTAAAAAAATGACATGACACTCATTTTAATTAATGTTAAGACACATAGACAAAAAGCAAGGAAATAAAAATAAAATCAAGACTCAAATCCCATCCCACTGAAATCAGTGGGAGTTCATGATACACAGTGAATGTCCAGTGGGTACTCAGCAGTCCTCAGTGGCTTGTTCACAGGAGCTGACTGATAGGATCTGAATGATTCACTGTATCTCTGCTCAGGGTCTGGTCAGGAATGAGTAAATTAGTCAGAGAAGAAATCATTGCTCCAGCCACTGGGGCAGGGCTCAACCATGCTATCTGAACCATGGTGGCTAGTATACTCTGGTCCTGTCCACCTTGCAGTTCAAATGTCTGGTTCAGCTGCACCCGTAGTTGATCTCTATTATCAATAACTTCCCAGTGTAGGCAAGACAAGAAGCCCTTTAAGGATTTTTCTTATAACCTTTAAATCATAGCTGAATGCGATCAAGCCATATGGCTTTGTTTGAACATTTCTAAAAGGAAATCAGGAAAATTATAGGAACATGCAACAGTCACAAGAAAGGTAAGAGAAGAAAAGGATCTGAATAATCACACACACAAGTGTAAAGATTAATGACTGACTGAAAAGGATCAAACCAAGTAATATATTTACTTATTCCCATAATACAAGAACTAGGGGTCACCAAATGAAATTAATAGGCAGCAGGTTTAAAACAAATAAAAGGAAGTTCTTCTTCACGCAGCGCACAGTCAACTTGTGGAACTCCTTACCTGAGGAGGTTGTGAAGGCTAGGACTATAACAATGTTTAAAAGGGGACTGGATAAATTCATGGTGGCTAAGTCCATAAATGGTTATTAGCCAGGATGGGTAAGAATGGTGTCCCTAGCCTCTGTTCGTCAGAGGATGGAGATGGATGGCAGGAGAGAGATCACTTGATCGTTGCCTTTTAGGTTCACTCCCTCAGGGGCACCTGGCATTGGCCACTGTCGGTAGACAGATACTGGGCTAGATGGACCTTTGGTCTGACCCGGTACGGCCTTTCTTATGTTCTTATGTTCTTATGTTCTTATAGCTGTTTACAAAAACACGGGAGGGCTTGATCTTGCACCACTGCATTGAAGGGAGGATCAGGCTCCTAATTGTTTTCAATTGTAAGAGCACTCTTTGTCTCTTTACTTTGTCAATTGTAATCCACACACTGTCTGGGTGTGGTGCTCAGTTGGCTTTTAGCTCATGCAGTAGAGGCTCATGCACTAAGCTCCAGAAGTCCGAGGTTTGATGCTGATGACCGGGGTCTGTCGGTGTTACACTATATCAGGGACAATAAAAGGAAATTAGCAAGAAAAGAACACAAGAAAAATCAAACTTTAAAATACAACCCAAACAAACATGTCAAACCATTCCATCAGGGAAGTTCCAGAATGACATGTTGGAACTTGAAAAACAAAGCAGGGATTTTAACTGTCTGTCATGACCCACCCTTCATTGCTTTCCTGGATCTTTCCAACAGTAGAGGCACCATATCTGAAATGAGATCAGGTCGCTCAGTGGGCACCATTTAAAACTTTCATCATCGCCATCACCAAAGAGTTCATCTCTCTTCACTGTAATAATGAAACATGACAAGCTGGTAAAAGCACAGGGATGAGACAATAAAAACTTAAAACAGCCTCCATTGACTTTTGGCTTAAGGAAATATTATCCATTTACACAAGTGGCTTTCCCAGCAGAAAAGGTTGCTCCTCGTGGGAGCACTCTGACTTGAGAACAATGGAAATGCAGGTTCCATTCTCAGATGTGCAATAGCTTCTGATTATTTAGGGCTGCCCTAGATTAATGGTGTCTGGGGTCATTGGACTTTCTCCTTTAGGGTAAGGATTCAAGTGAAAAAAGCATACCTTAAACTTGGTTCCAGTGCTCCTTTTCTGTGCCTTCCACGCCACTCCTCCCCTCCCAACACTCTGCTCTACCTGTCAGCTAGGCTTGCCCACATCTTCCTTCTTCTATCTCTTTCGCACCATCTCCACAAGTACTGTAGCTGCCTTCCTAGGCCAGTTACTAAAGATTGGAGGCAACGTAAAGCTTTTATTTTTTCATTTGGCATGAAGGACTAAACATGTACTTTATGTCTCACAAAGCGTACTCATGATGTATATTTTATGAGAGTTGAGAGTCCCCATCTCCTCCAGAAACATAAGAAGGTTTCTGATCAAGCACTTATATCAACAAATGTTCTCTTTGATGGAGAACCTTTTATGTTCTGAAAAATGAAAGTGGAGAAAACCCTTCAAGGTCTTTGGGTTTGAGTTTTTAGAGAAAAAATAGTTTTAAATAACAGCAATGGATGACACACCTGAGTTTGTTGGAGTCTAAGTGAATGGCAACTTCACTGTAGATACTCTTTTCTTGACACTTCCAATTTTTAAACAGCATTTTAAACTTTCATTTTATTGGCCAGTTCAAAAGCTACTTCTGTCAATGTTGGCTAGCACATCTGAGTTTGATTTCTGACCCTCTACTCCATCAGTCCTTTCAGACATTTTTTTCATTTACATGGGGAGAAACCAAACCCTCCAAGCCCAATTAGCTGCCCAAACATAACACAAAACCTGCCAAACAAGCAACAAAATATCCCCCTATACAACACAGCTTAAGTGACTTTAGATTCTTGGATAAAATCCTTACTCATGCAAATCATGTCATTGAGCTCCAGAGAACTACTCACAGGAGTAAGGCAAGCAAGGTTCAGTATCTAGTGTCTTTCAAGTTGTAAAGAAATAAAAGGTGAGCTTGAATTATTTATAATTACTTTTAGCATTGGTAATTGTTTTTATAGCCCCATACATTAAAATGGCATTTTACAATCTTAGAGCAAGGTGTGCATTCTTTTGGACAGAATTTATAGGCTAAGCAGGATCAGACAAAGACATAGCTCTATAGTTCAGCTAAGGGATGGTGTGGGGAGAGATTAGTGATAAAGAACAAAAGGTAGGAAGAATTCTTAGAGGAAGTGGGTTTTTAGGAGCTATTTGGAGAAGGTGCTTTGCAAACAGGACATGGGAGACTATTTCAAACAAATGGAGTAACTTGATTGAAGCACAAGACCAAAGTAGGGGTGAAAGAAGACCAAATACATTTTCACCAAAGTCAACAAGGGTCACATCAGTGGGAGTTGTTGGGCCTGGGGAGAGAAATAAGGGAAAGGACTGGGATGGAAGTAGAGAGAGGCAGAGGGAGGAGGGGAAACTGAGACCATGTAGAAAGGTGGGGATGCTGCTATAATGAACTTTATAAGTGAAGATGAAGGAAACCAGTTAAAGGATTCAAGGGTAAGGATGAATTTAAAACACCAGGGAGGAAGATGACCTGCAATTAGACAGTTGATATATTTGGGGTTGAAAGCATTCCTTAGATCACATGCTAAGAAAGAAGTGCTCAGAATCAGAATATTGTTCCATCATTCAGCATTAATGTTCTCTCTCCAGCCAGGCAGATGGAATGAACTGCCTCAGCAAGGCTGCAATTAATACCTTATCACCTCTGTCAGGAGATGCAGCTGTCCAGTCATTCCCATCACCATGGCTACAGAGTGGACCCCTGCAGTGTACTTAGTCATCCACCTAGTATCCACTACCCCATGGAATGGGGATGTCTTGTCTAGCAGTGAAATGTGCTAAAATTCCCAAGGAGACATCTTCTTACATTCTTAGCAGAAAAAGACTTCTTAATCATAGAGAAAAGTTGTTATAGGGATCTCGTTCTGTAAGATACATCAATGAGCAAATTGCATTACAACTAGAATAGCCGCAGAGTATGCATTAGAAGTACTGCCACATTTGCAACTCCACCAGAATGTTGTGTATTATTTTAGAGTTGTGTATTATTTTCTTTGGATGTAGGTAATACAGCAAAAGTAGAACAAAGTCTAAAAAGATGTACTTTGAATAACTGGAATAGATGACAATACCAGTTTAGTACTAAAATTGCCTGTAGTAGTCACTGGTAAAGTTCTAGATGACTGAAAGCTATGCCAAGAATAATATCTAGCTAGGCAAGTGTAGCTCAGCTCTTCTGGTTTAGCCCATAGGGAGAGTCAATTGTGACTTATCTAGAAGAGTTGCTGTCAGACTGTAGTGAAGTTCCCCACATAGATCATGATAGTCCCAGGTCAAGGCTCAGCAATGGTAACATACATGAGACATCAACAGCAGGCCCGATCATTGAATAGAGGACTCCAGTAATTTGTTAAGTCTGCTGTAGAGTATGCCCACCTGTATAGATTATTTTATAGTCTACTAGTCTATTAGTAGATTATTTTATAGTCTACTACACTATAACAAGCTTCAGAGTAATACAATACCTATGCATTGTACAATTTCCCAATTCACTACCTTATTCCTCTCTGAAGAGCAGTATCACCAACTTTTGTGATTTTATCACAAATCTCATTATATTCGGTGTTTTTCTTTAAAGCGCCTGGTCCAGGAGTCAGGTGAATATCTGAGAATCTCTTTTAATTAAAACAAAAAAGTAAAAAGTACTTTCTAGTCCTTCTGATTGCAGAGAAAACACTAAAAATATGGACTGGGATTGTTTAGTCTGCAGAAGAGAGGAATGTAGGGGGATTTGATAGCTGCTTCCAACTACCTGAAAGGGGGTTCCAAAGAAGATGGATCTAGACTGTTCTCAGTGGTACCAGATGACAGAACAAGGAGGAATGGTCTCAAGTTGCAGTGTGGGAGATTTAGACTGGATATTAGGAAAAACTTTGTCACTAGGAGGGTGGTGAAACACTGGAATGGGTTACTTCCTTCCTTAGAGGTTTTTAAGGTCAAGCTTGACAAAGACCTGGCTGGGATGATTTAGTTGGGGATTGGTCCTGCTTTGAGCAGGGGGTTGGAGTAGATGACCTCCTGAGGTCCCTTCCAACCCTGATATTCTATGATTCTATGACTGAGTGAATCCTAAGGGCTCAGAAACAGGAAACCAAATAAAAAGACCCCCCAGATTTATATTTTTAAAAATCTCACAGGTTTTTTTGGTCTGATTCATGATTTTTGAATGCTTGATGTTGGCAATGCTGCTGGAGAGTGATGTGTATGGGTGAAAACCTCTGAACAAGAAGTGGGTGATTTCCAATGGTCATTTATGGCAGAGACATTTATAGTTTTTGTGGAACTAAAAGTTCTGACATTTTTTTATTTAGAAATGTTAAAATGTTTAATTTTGGCATTTTTAGTTGACCTGAAATATTTTGATTTTCCCTGGCAGAAACTTCTGTCAAAATTATGTTTTCCTGCAGAAAATTTCAGTTTTGACCTCATTTTTCAATGAGAAAGTGTTTTATTCCACAATTTTTGACCAAAACTGCTTTTCATGTATTCCTGCTGGTTCTGGCTGGGACCAGAAGTGGAAGTGCTGACATACTGCTTGAAAGGCTGATCTCTTATCAGATGCCTTATGGGAAAACCATCTTGTGATTTTTTTCAAAGCAGCCATTTTCCAGATCCAATTGGCCTAGACAGTTTCTACAAGATCTGAACTTTTAAGTCCCTTATGTCAAGTGAATGTCTGAATTTCTTGTGTTTTTCCAAACACTAGTTACACTCCCACTCACTGCAAGATAAAATAATTATCTTGCTTAAGCATTTGCATTTATCAATTGCTAAGATTTATGCTCTGCAGCTCAGCCAAATCAGAGTGTACTGTAAGAACGACATATGCAGAAACTCTGCCAGTCATTAAATTAATTCAAATGGCTTCCGCCATCTGTGATACAAGACATATGTCTAGAAAGAGAACTAAGGTAACTCTGTTGGGAAGAGATTTCTTTCAATAACAAAACAACATAGGAAGAACTAGGTAAAGAGAGCTGTTGGAGGTATGGAAAATATGAAGACCAGTAAAAAGAAGTGGGGGAGAATGGAAGATTGAAAACTAGAAATGAGAAAAAGGCAATAGAAACCAGAAAGGGAAGTGATGGTACAGCAAGAAAGACATAGGCTGCTGCCAAGGACATCCTTTATTTGACTCCCACATGCAAATCTGCTATGCTCTGCTGCTCAAAACAATTTTCTTATGCTGTCCTGAGTAACTTTAATAGCACCTTCACAACCATAATAGTTGGCTAAATCGGATGCATTTCAAAAAGCACCCTGAATATCAGTATTCTACACCATTTCAATAATTTATATCCTCATGTATTATTAAGGACTGCATGAGTTTCTGTTTTCTGTTATAAATCTACAATTATCTGACAAATTCCATTCTGATTCTATGAGTGATTTTTTAAAAAAATGTTCTAAATATAGTTAACCAAAATAAAAGCTATTTCCACTCATAATACTGGAACTGTAACTGGCACTATCCTGATTTTCCATGCTAAATTATTGCACTTAACTTTTACAGCCATTAGGAAAACATTTTTAATTTAATCTTCTGGATACTTGCCAATCCTGAACACCAGATGGAGTGGCTGTCACTTTCATTGAGTGGGGTACTGGGTCAAGATTCCTAGGTAGAATTAGCCTGATGTCTTCCATTTCCTCCCAATCTGCTTGGAAGCTTTGTTCTTCCACCCTCTGATGCTGGCTCTTGCCCTTCCCTCACAAAGGGAAGCAATGAAGGTTAAATGGAGCGGGCATGAGGGGTAGCTGGGCAGCAGTAGCCACTGGAGCCAAGGGCTTTCTGGCATGATGCCCATAAGATGCTTCATGCCAATGAGGTCAGCAGGTGTGCGTAGGGAAATAGGAAGCAGCCTGACCACCTTGGAGGAGACCTCTTTCTGAATGAAGGCAAGCAAGGACAAAAGATCTGAGCCAAAGCTCCCTGAAGTCAGCATCAAATCAGGTAGTGGGAGGGGAGGAAGAGGAGGGACTATGCGGGGCGGGAAAGGAGAAAAGCAAATGCTCCTCACTTTAGAATAAATTCAAAGAGTTAGTGTATTGTGCCTGAAGGCTGCCAAGGTGGATTCATGGCCACTTTCAAAAAGGAAATTATATGTATTGTGTAGCACCAAAGACCCAACTCTGCAATCTTTACTTGGCAAAATACCTTGCAAGTCAGAGGGAATTTTGCTTTACTATGGACTGCAGACTCAGTCTCCAAGGCCTCAATCCTGCAAACATGTACACTGGTGCTTAATTTTACATGCATGGGCAGTCCCACTGTAGTCACTGGGACTGCTGACACACAGAAAGCTTAGCAGGTGTGAAAGTGTTTCCAGGATCAGTGTCTACATTTGTAAAGAAGTGTACTGGGGAGAGGAAATTAAAGGCTAGGCAGACATTAGTCTGCATTAGTGATTAGTGAATCCTTGATTTTTTGGTTCAGGCACCTGTCACAGTCTGGGGTTCAATCCAGGTCAGTCAGAGGTTGTATCACCACTTGCCCTGTAACCTTGGTTGCCTCACAATGCTTTGCTGCTGTAGCTCCCAGTCTGGGCTACTCACAACCAGCCTATCAGTCACACCTTGAGTGTTTGTGTGCTAGACATCCCTGGTTCAGCTGCTCTGACCCCAGCAGCCTATCTACAGCCCCAGAGAAGCTTCCACCAGCCTTGGGGGTTACTACTTGCAGGGTGACCCCAACATGCTCCCAGTCCAGAGTTTTCCAAACAGCATGTCCTCTGTAATGTCCAGCCCTTTCCTGGATGGTTCAGATAAATAATATGGTTGATTTGTTCCTTTCAAGCCACAAAAACACATCACAGCTTATTAACTTAAATGGGGGTAAATACACCCTTCCCTTTAAAGACCACACAGAGTTAGTTTGTAATAAAACAAAACATATGTATTAATAGGACATAAGTGAAGTGATGTTAAGTAAAATTAATTGTTAGGATGGGTTACAAGCAAATAAAAGCGAAAACATGCATCTAAAAGTCTAAAACTTAATCTAGCAAGTTTTGATTCCAGGCTTTGTTCAAGATGAGCCTTTCTCATTTACAGTTTCCCAGCAAGATAGTGACGGACCCTCTCCTCAGTCAGGATTTCCTCCCAAAGCTCAAAGGGGCCGGAGTCTTTGTCTTCTTAGGTGAAAGAGATAAAAGTAGAAAACCTCAAGTTCCTTTATAGTCCAGTGAACTTTTGCAATGGACACTTCTGAAGATTAGCCCCCCAAAGTAAAGTTTTATTCAACCAGTGAGGAAGGCAATGTGGAGTTTGCTGAAGGAGTCTCTTTTCCGCCCCCATTTGTGTTCGCTGAGAAAATGCAAATTGTTCTGGTTCCTGCCATCTCCTCCCCTTACTGTCTTGATGACCCTTTTTACTGCATATACATAAACTGAAGTAAATACACACTCCTTTGTTTGGGATAGACATGTTTAACAACTCCCTGGACATGCCTGGTTTACACATACTTAGTTATAATTCCAGCATATATTCATAACGCCTAATACCCACTGCATAAATACATCATGTGAGAATATTAATGATGTGGGAGTTATTCGTTTTCAAATGATGCCTCACAAGGCATATTCTGTGCAAAGATAGTTACAGTAGTGTGTAGGGTGTGAAGTGGTGTTTTTCCCAGGAACTGAAATGGAGGGGGGGGGTGAGGACTGATGAGGGGTGAGACCGTTAAGGTGAGGGTGGGCTGTATGGCACCATAATAAAAACTGAAAAATGTGTCGTGACCATTTTATTAGATTTAACTCATGTTTTTAAATCGTCACACAAATTAAAGCTGGCTACTCAAGCCTACTATGAAGCACTACATCTACAGTCTTCTTGGTTTCTTGTTGTAATTTTGCACAACTCTGTTAATGAACTTCTCAAATGCAGTGCATTCATTTTTAGTGGTTTCTCATGTGTCTGGTACATCCAGTCCTTCATGATATGCTCATGATCATGCAGAAGGTGATTTCTTTCAGAACACAAAATTCTATTTAATGAGGAAAAAGAACACTCAACTGTAGCTATTGTGACTGGGACTAAAAAGAGATGAATTCCTACTTCTTTCATCCCAGGAAACATAGCACAAAAATTGAGTCGAACCACTAGTGATGATAAAGAAGAAGTTGAAGTTAAATCTTCATTTGTTCATCATATGATATTCCACTATATGTTCAAATTCTCTGTTCTGTCTTGGTCACATGGCAGCCCCATTGCAGGTAGTGCCTAACTTCATTCAACTGTTGGGGTTCTATAAGACAGGCATCTGTAACAGCTATGTAGAGGTTGATAGAATCCAGAAGTTGATGTTGTAGAGATGTCAGAATCAAGTATGTGTACTTTACTTTTTCAGCTGGCTTAACAAACACTTTTTGTCCTCTTCATTTCATATAAGTGCCCTAATTAGTCAACTTCAGAACTGAAGTCTTTGCTTCTTCTAGTATGTTTTAAATGGATATCTCTCTAATTGATCCAAGCATAGCTTCCATTGCTGGACAGAAATCTACTTCTGTTGTAGCAGATACCTAGATGGCATTGTTTAATGACCCAAGTGGTTTCAAAACAGTAGATTTACAAGAGACAATTGTGATTGTCTTCTCGGAACTTAGTAGCAAAAGTAGCCCACCAGCCTCACTACTTAGATACGTCTCATCTCGTTAGATACTTTCTAAAGCCGATAATAATGGTTGCAGTAATTTTAAGACAATAGTCAAGGATTGCTCATGAGAAAGCCAGCAGGTTTTCCCAGGTTGGACTAATTTGAACTTCTGTCCCAATGTATCTTCTATATTTTCTAAAGCGTTCAGTCCTTTTGGATTCTTGCTGAAAAAAAGGATTATAATGAAGACATTAAATTTATAGCTTTTAAAATTCCTTTGAAGATTCTGCAGCTTGTACGAGTGCTAGTTGGAGTAGATGGCATCTGCAGTGTGTATAGGAGAGCTCAGAGTTACACTTTTCTCTGAGCAAAGTTTGTACTTCACTATGTCTTCCAGAGAAGTTTGCAGCTTCATCAAATGTATAAGCAGCCATCTCTTTGGGGTTCAATTTATAAGCATTTAGCTCTTCTAAGATGTGGGTTGTCAGAGATGCAGCTGATGTGTCTTCTATAACCTGAACATCTAGAAATTCATGTATTGGCATATCATTGACATCAAGATAACATATGCACTGACTTAATACTTGACATCAATTTACATCAGTTCATTCGTCAGCCATATATGCACATTTTCTGAATGTGGTAAGAGAGTTCTTTACTTTTTCAACTGCTGAGTCTTTCACTGTTGCACTGCATGCTTCTAACCAGTCAGCTGAGTTTCTTGCAGAAAGATAGTGAACATTTCCCGGTCTTGGTCGGAACCAGTGTCCCACTTCAGGATTAACAAATGACAATGCACTTAACATTGGTCTTACGTTTCTAGTGTGTGGTATCTCTTGCTTAAAGAGAAAGTATGATGTGGCAGCCATGTTTGTTTGAACAAACTGTGTCTCCAGCATTTTTACAGCCTCATTAAATACTTCTAAAATTGGTTTTGACAATGACTGGCTTATAAGGCTTTCTGCATGTCGATGCAGTTCAGATGATTGGTGTTTTGCAGCTTTTTCACATAGTTTGTCAGCATTGGCTTTGCTGATCGGTCTGGCAAACCAAGCTCCTCCACTTTAATTATATAAATCCATGCTATACTCACATCTTGAATACCGCGTACAGTTCTGGTCACCCCATCTCAAAAAATATATATTGGAATTGGAAAAGGTACAGAGAAGGGCAACTAAAATGATTAGGGGTATGGAAAGCTTCCATATGAGGAGAGATTAAAAAGACTGGGACGCTTCAGCTTTGAAAAGAGAGGACTATGAGAGGATATAACGTGACTGGTGTGGAGAAAGTGAATAAGCTCCTTCACATAACACAAGAACTAGGGGTCACCCAATGAAATTAATAGGCAGCAGGTTTAAAACAAACAGAAGGAAGTACTTCTTCACACAACACACAGTCAACCTGTGGAACTTTTTGCCAGGGGATGTTGTGAAGGCCAAAACTATAACAGGGTTCAAAAAAGAACTAGATAAGTTCATGGAGGATAGGTCCATTAATGGCTGTTAGCCAGGATGGGCAGGGATGCAACACCATGTGCTGAGAGTCTCTGCTTGCTGGGAGTGGATGACAGAGGATGGATCACTCGATAATTGCCCTGTTCTGTTAATTCCCTTTGAAGCACCTGGCATTGATCACTGTCGGAAGACAGGGTACTGAGCTAGATGGCCCATTGGTCAGACCCAATATGGCCATTCTTATGTAAAAATTAATTATAATATATTAAAAATGTTTAGTACAGAAACTCCCCAAGATAATGACCTCTTGAGATAGCAAGAATGTGAGATAATGATCTTGGCAAATAATGCGTTTTTTAAAAATCTTGGCCTACTAGGAAATGTATATTTATGTAAGTTTCTTAGTTACAAATCTAGCATTCTGGAGCAAAGTTAGTGTAACGTAGTCCAACAAACAAATATTCCTTTAACATGTCCCTATCTTCTCCCTCTACCGCACCCCACTCATCGTTGTTGTCCTTGATCAGTGAAGACCCAGAGTTCAGAGATTCTTTCACATGAGCTCACCTCCCACCCTGGGGGGATGCAGGGAAGAAGGCACCTTGCTTGTTCCTCCAGCTGCTTGCCATTCGCTCTGGCTGCTCACTCTGGCCACTTTTTGTTGTGCCACCATTCACTCCACCACTCCATTGCCGATGGCCCTTATCCATCATCTTCTGCTGCCACCTGCTGCTGTGACCTCTGTGAATCGGTCTCTTGAGGTTCCACAGCTCTCAGTGGTTTCAGCTCTCAGTGGGGGTTTTCAGCTAACAGCGACTGCTGGGCTGTCTTTTCCACAGAAATGCTGTCATGCAGCAAGTCTAAGCACTTAGACCTGATTATTAATTATTTCAGCTCTAGTGACCACTTAACAAAAAAAAAAAAAGAAAAAAGACTCTGTATGGAGCCTAATAAGCTCTATCTTTAAATAGAGGAGAGGGGCAAGTCAAATAATGCCTGTGACTTTGCACAGCCCACATCACCAAGCAAAACTTCTGTCCTGTCTCCCACCCCCTCTCTTCACTGGGATCTGCCATCCAAACCCCTTGCTTAGCAAGTGCAGTTCAGTTGAGGGTGACCAGTGCTTAATTTGTAATGAAAGAGGTGCCAGGGCTCAAGCAAGTCTTTTACTTTCATAACTGATGTGACAAGCCTGGGGCTATGAACTGGCAAGCCTAGAGGTGCCAGGGCTCAGCCCTGGCAAAAATTATGCATTGAGGGTGACCCCCTCAATCAGGATAGGATAAGTACTGTTCTGCTGCCCTTTACTCATACAGTAAGGATAACAACATTTCATGACCCCCACATTCAATACTAAAATGATTTGTAACCCAACACCAGCCAAAACTGATCACTTGGGCAACACAGTTCTGTCTCCTGGATACCTAGGCAGGGTAGGTGAGTTCATGTAAATACCGTCTGGTCCTGAAGCCTTCCCCCATCCCCTGGCTCATCACTAGCTATCAGGGAGAGCTCATTCAGATCTTGCTTAGAAATCATAATCTGAAATTATACGGTTGGCCAACATTGCTGAAACGAATGTGCCAACACTGTCAGAAAAAACAACAGCTGTGTGAAAAAGCTAGTCTTTGTTCATACTTTTCAAACCTATTATACTTTTTCAGGTACTAGTATTTTATCATACATTGCATATGCTTTTAAAGTGTGTATTAATATTTCAATTTTAATTCAAATTTCCAACTAATGATTAAATTGGCAACACTGTATGTAACTAGTTGACCACTGGGATGGTGTTGGCGAAATTTGGGGGGGAGGGTGTTACACCCTCACTGGGGGCACACAGTTGCCAACTTTCACATGGTAAACAAGCACCCCGACTTTCACAATAAGCCAAAAATCAAGCTAATCCCATTTCAAAACAAGGCCAAAACAAGCCAATCCCTAAGAACCCCAACACTCTATGTGACTAGATCCCCCCGGCGTGCAGTCTGGGACTGTGGTGGGCCTGCTGTGCACCCCAACTCTCTCCCCCTCTTGCCCCTGCTTGCTGGGAGCTGATAAAAAAAATGCAACAAGCTACAAGCCAAAAACTAGCCAACAAGCAATTTACAAGCCAATTAAGCCAAAAACAAGCTCAATTTCAGCATTTTGTTCGTGGGTTTGGCATGTCTGCTGGGGTGGGGGGTAGGGAAATCTCTGGTGTGCAAATAGGGGTGCTTAGTGTCACAGGGCCAAACAGAAAAATAAAATAAAAAAAATATTTGCTTAGGTTCAAACTGAAACTGAATTTTTTTCAGTTTTTCCTCAATGAAATGACAAAATAATTGTTTTCTGTGGAACAAACACTTTGTTTGCTGTGAAACAATTTTTGCTGTTGCTTTTGCTTTTGTTTTGTGTGTTTTTCCAACTTCATCTTAAATGAGCTGAATTTCAAAATTAAATGTAAGGTTGAAATGAAACATTTTGATACAAAAGGTTTAAATGTTCCAAAGTGAAATGGCCAAAACCAAACCGTTTTGACTTCTTTGAATTTCTTTGTCATTTTTTTCTTCCAAAACTATTTGCCAAATTCAACCTGAGTTTGTGAATACTTTCAATGCCCTGAAAAAATGCACTTTCTGGGGAATTTACCCTTTACTGAAAAAAAATCAGCCAGCAGTAGGCTCCATCCTTGACTCGTCCTATTGCCCGTCAT
The DNA here is from genome assembly GCF_020497125.1 of Mauremys mutica. Taxonomy (NCBI): domain Eukaryota; kingdom Metazoa; phylum Chordata; order Testudines; family Geoemydidae; genus Mauremys; species Mauremys mutica. The sequence goes on along the minus strand of NC_059073.1, from coordinate 34,056,121 downwards.
TTAAGTCTTGTTAGGCTGGACAGGACAAAGCCCTGGAGAAGGACATACTGCTGGGAAAAACCCTTTGTTTTCATGGGATTAGTTAGATGACCTAGTCGTTCTCCTGTCTCCCTAATTTCTATGCCTTTGTGACTGGCTTATTCTGTCTCACCTAGTGTCTCTTGTCTTCAGTCAATATGTGTTGCAACATTTATGTCCTTTAAATCATTACAAAAATCCCACTTATTTGCCTGGTTATAAATTCCTATGAACAATAATAGCTGCTAGTGATATCTTTAAAGGTGACTGTTCATGGGGCGACCAGGGGATTTGCCACAGCAAGACAGCAGGTGAACTAATTTATATCTGAAGGATAATTCATCATGGATAAGTCATTAAGAGACAAGTCAGTATGGTTTCTCCTCTACAACAATGCCATATTTTAAAGTCACAAGACGTCATTGGAATACACGTAAAAACTTAGAGTAGATGTCTCCATAATTAAATGAAAGCATGTAATATTTTTTTCTAGAAAAAAAAAGAAGAATATCTGAAAATGTGGTGGCTTTGAATTTTAAAAAATAATCCGGACCTGTTTGGACTTGGAACACAAAAACCAAAATTAATTTTCCTCAACTTTATAAAAGGCACGTGAGAGTGGTTTTGATAATGAGAGCTATGTACATATTAATGTGGTACATAGGAACTAACTGCTCATTTTTCTGGTAATACTGTTTAATATTTGAATTAAAAATAGGGCCAGATGCACCTAATGTCTATTAGCACAGCCAGCTCAACAGAGCTACACCAGTTTACACCAAGTGAGGATCTGGCCTACCAGGTTTTCCTAGTAGAGGAAGAATAGTACATGGTTTAGAGCCCTAGTCTAGGATTTGGGAGACTAGGATTCAATTCCCTGCTCCACCACAGATTTTCTATTTGACTTTGGGCAAGTCAGTTAGGGCTCAATCCACAAAAGGACTTATATGTATAAGTCCCACATTTAGGCACCACAAGATCTTCAAAACCCTGCTCAGCTGGTGGCTAAAGTCGCTATGTGCCAGAACTTCCACCAGTAAAATCCCCATGTCACCTAAAAATCTGCCATTCAGTATGCTCACAGCCACCTCAGTCAATGTGCCCGGGTGCTTATGCTGCAGAGAGATCCTCAGACTAGGTGTTCCCCCACATACCCCTACCTGTGGGGCCTCATCTGGTGGGCATCTTCAGAGCATGCTGGAAAACACACAAAACAGCCAGAGGAGATGGTGCCACTCCCCGTCCCTTATAGCCTTTATCTTGGTTGTTGGAGCACTTACACAGGATGCAGAAGACTCAGATTTAATTCCACCCTCTGCTTGAATTTAGGTCCCCTACCACTCAGAACCACTAGACTATGGGCTATTATGGGGCAGATCACTCTCAGTTTCACCTATTTAAGCTGTTCCATTGAAAGACAGTGAGGTGCTCAGATACTACAGTGATGGGAGACATGCAAGAACCTATGACAGGTAAGGACGTATTAAGGACAATTTTGGTTTATCTATGATAGAAAGTGAGTGGTCCAGCAACATTTTTATTTTTATTTCTCTGAAGGAAAGATTATTGGCAGAACAGAAGATCTAGGGTCCAAACTTAATAACTCAGTATAACCTAGCCAAATATTTGAACTTTAAACATTCCACTTTAGGTTTTGGACAGAGCTATGGTAGCAGGAAGGACACGTTTTATTGAAAAAAAAACAAACTATTTTTTAGTAGATCCTGCTGTCCTTGCCAGATGGCAACAAAATAACAAGCAACATTACTGATGGAAGGAATAAAATAGGGACATATGCACCTGCTCTTCCTACTGCTGCAGTGATTTACGAAAATTACTCATTTTACTGTCCGATGACTATGTTAAGTGACAGTTGTGTCACGAAAAATTGGTACTTGCTTTATATTATTTAAATAAAAAATGTAATGATGGTGAAAGTGCTGGAGTGACACCATTAGGCACTGAACAGTTCCAGAACAGGTGCACTGAAAGCTTCCCAAAGCTGCTCTAGCAGGGTATCCCCACCCTATTTTAGGGGAACAGCTGTTAGAGACAAGAACATAGTTCATTCCTTAGACCCATTCAGTCCTTGTCTTCACTACTAGAAACCATGGCATGGGGTTTCTTATCATTTGGATATTTTCCTATTGGAAATCAGACTGGGAGCAACTTATTTCACATAAGCCATCAGATGGAAACTACTACTTTTGGTTATTATATAACAGGGCCAGATTCAAACCTGTTCCAAAAGGGCGTATTCCAGCTTTTGGTGTCTTGTATCCTATCACTAATCTCCTAAACCAGTGGTTCCCAAACTGGGGTTCGTGAATCCCTGAGGGTTCACAAAATGTTAGAGGGGGTTCACAGGAAAAAATTCCCTAATGGCAGACAGAGCTGTCCCTAGGGACCCTGGGCAGCCTGGGACCAGCAGCCTGGAGCTCCTGGACTCCCAAGAGCTAAGCAGATCAAAGCAAGCATATCTATCACGCTGAGAAGGTTTAAACTTCAAGACTCCTTATAAGAAATGGAAAGGGAGGTGGATATTTTTGCTGTTTTTTAAATTAAATAGGCAGGTAGTATTGTTTTTAAAATTATTTTGAAGAACAAGTTTAAGCTTTGTTGTAACATGTGTTGTTTGCCTGGACTGCTCAAGACCTGAATGCTTGTGTAGGAAAAACTCTTTGAGTTGGCTTCATAAATACCTTCAAGCTGTTTCACATCTGACACTTCTTGATGAAACAGAGGCGCCTTGTCTTATAACTGGCTTATTCAAAGTGATACAAGCTATGAAAGTGAGATCTTGGAAAAGTGTTGCCGCTTTCATAATGTAATAAAAATACTGTAATGATAAATAATAATTAATAATAAATAGTGTGTAATAAGCATGTCATAAAAACAAATTGTATATTTCCAAGATCACTGATTTTATAATTTATACTCAGGAAAAGAAGAAAATCTCTGGAAATATTCATTTTTAGGAGGGGATTCATGAGACTTGACATTTTAGTGAAAGGGGTTCACAGGTTGTTAAAGTTTGGGAACCACTGTCCTAAACCATCTGAGCTAAACGAAGTGCTGGGGCTGGTAAGGATTCCCATTCTAGTGTATGGCTGGGGCCAGTAGGGCTCACCTGGCTAGGGTTAGTGTTGAGGTCAGCAGGGGTCCCCTACAGAAAGTTAGGGCTACAGAGTGTGGGCCACCCCCTAGTCAGGCTCACTGTTGGGTCCAGAAGGATACATTGGCCTAGGGTTAGGATTACCAAGGCTAAGACTCCCCTGTCTAGAGTTAAGGTTGGGGCTGGCAGGGTGGCCTGGGTTATGGTTACAAACCGTACGCCTCCCCAGACCAGGGTTAGGACTGGATCCAGTTACACACTCCAAGATAGGGTTACTTTGGGTCGGGTTCCCTGGGCTAGGGTTTGGGTAAGGGCCAGTAGGGCAACATGGGCCAGGTTTACAGTGTGGGGATCCTGGGCCAGGATTAGGGTTGGAGCTGGTAGGGCTGCCTGGGCTAGGGTTACAAAGGGAAGGGCTCCCTGAGGCAGGATTGGGGTTACAGAGGGTAAAGCTCCATGGGCCACGCTTATGGTTGGATTGGTTAGGGTACCCCGGTCTAGGATTAGGGTGACAGCGGGTAGGGTATGCCAGGTTAACATTTGGAGTATAGAGACTATGGCTCCTTGGACCAGGGTTAGACTTACAAATGATAGGGCTCTCCTGGCTAGAGGTAGGTTTGGGGCTGGTAGAGCTCTCTGGGATAGGGTTATAGAGGACAGGACACATAGGCTAGGGTTAGGGTCACAAAGAGTGTTGTTCAGTGGGCTAGTGTTATGGTTATAGAGGATAAGGATTTTAGGATTTGGGCTAGAATAGCTTCCCAGGCTAGGGTTATGATTACAAAGGGTCTCCCAGGTCTAGGGTTATAGATGGTAAGACTCTCTTGGCTAGGGTTAGGTAAGCCTTTCTGGGTTCAGTTAGGATTTCAAATGGTAGTGCTCTTAAAGATGGTGCCCCTCCATGATGGTGTAGCTCTTACAGATGGTGCCCCTCCATGCACCATATGCATGCAAGGTAACACCAGTGGGGGCAGGCTCACGCCATTCCTGGAAGTGCCATATGTCCAGTGTCCTAGGAATGTGTGAATGGCCACCTTAACTCGGCCTGCAGTATCTGTCTTAATGCTCATGGTGCATAACCAGGCAAGAACCCAACTTGACGAGGGCTCTCTGGGCCATGGTTACAGAGGGTAGGGCTCCCTGTCTGGGTGGGGTAAGCCTTGCTGGGAGCAGGTAAGGATTACAGAGAGTAGAGCTTCTCTGGCCATGGTTAAGGTTACACAAAGTAGGGCTTTTGGGGTCAGGTTTAGCATTAGGTCCAGACTTACGGTGTGGGTCAGGTGGGCTCCCCCGGATGGGGCAGAGTGTTTGGAGGAATATGCAAAACACCTGCCAAGTGCATTTGATCATGTATCCCTGTATCAAAGCTAGTAAGGAGTCCGGTGGCACCTTAAAGACTAACAGATTTATTTGGACATAAGCTTTCTTGGGTAAAAAAACCACTTCTTCAGATGCATGGAGTGAAAATTACAGATGCAGGCAGGCATTATATACTGACACATGAAGAGAAGGGAGTTACTTCACAAGTGGAGAACCAGTGTTGACAGGGCCAATTCGATCAGGGTGGATGTAGTCCACTCCCAGTAATTTATGAGGAGGTGTCAATTTCAGGTGAGGCAAAGCTGCTTTTATAATGAGCCAGCTACTCCCAGTCCCTATTCAAGCCCAAATTAATGGTACATTTGCAAATGAATTTTAGTTCTGCAGTTTCTCTTTGAAGTCTGTTTCTGAAGTTTTTTTGTTCAAGTATGGCTACTTTTAAATCTGTTATAGAATGTCCAGGAAGATTGAAGTGTTCTACTGGCTTTTGTATGTTACCATTCTTGGTGTCTGATTTGTGTCTATTTATTCTTTTACCCCCTGATATTTGTATCAAAGCTATTAGTCTGCTGCTGGCTCACAGCACAGGGATTAACCCTTTTATCAAGTAGTACAGTCTTGTGCTTTTGGCTTTGAAGCTCCCTCAATTCATACAAATAATCATTGGTTTGTGCGCATGTGTGTATATACACACACGGCCATGGTTCATTACAGTTTCCAAGTTAGAGATGGGCTTGAAGACTGGATCTGAACTTTCTAAAAGTTCATAACTTGGCCCCAGTTTCAGAGAGTGCACATATTCCACGGTTTGCTAGCACCCACGCTGTCCAATGATCTGCAGAGGAATGGCTTTTGTTAGTTTTTGTTATACGACATATTTCCCCTAGACTTATTTATTTGCATATAGTTGAAAAGTTAGTAGTCAAGCAGATTTGTGGTTTTATTATGGATCTAATGTTTCCCTGTCTGATCCTACTGAAGAAAAGTGATTTGTTCTGATATCTTGCCTTTTCTGCAGATGCAGCAGGCAGTCTCCTATCACAGCTGTTTAGGATAGTAAAGAACCAATTTAGCCAGTTTCTTGAAATAGGATCATATGAGTTCCTGAGAACAATTTCCCATTTTCTTTGGTGACAGTCAGATGCCTTCGAGCAACGTTTCTTAAACGTGGCCACCATGGCTGCATGCGGTCACCAGGGGCTTTTCATGTGGCCACGACAGCCTCCTGGGTGGTGATGGGGGGAGGCTCCAGCCACACAGTGGTAGGCGCTAGCCACAGGTGCTGACCCCCAGCCGCACGGCAGTGGGCTCCGAGCATGGGGCTTTGGGTGCCAAACCCTTGGTCTGGCCTCAGGAAAGCAAGTGCTGACCCCTGGCTCTGGCCATGGAGCTTCAGTCAGCTTCTGGCTCCCCATTCCGGCCGTGCAGTGGCGGGCGCTGGCCCTGAGCCTCAGCCAAGTGGCCCCCGGCCCTGGTGCTGATCCCTGGCTCCAGCTGCATGGCAGCAGGGGCCGGCCCACAGTTCTGGCAGTGTGGCCCCTGCCCCTGGTGCTGATCCCTGGCTCCAGCTGCATGGCAGCAGGGGTCGACCCACATCTCTGTTCCCGTGCTCCAGCCATGCAGCGGTGGGCGCTGACTCCTGGCTCCAGCCACCCCCCCCCCAGGCTTCGGCACCCAGCTCCGGGCTCTGGCCGTGTGATGGCAGGCACTGGCCCTGGGTGCTGACCCACAGCTCTGGCTGTGGGGCAGCAGGTTCTGATCCCTGGCTCCAGTCACGCAGTTCCGGTCTCCAGCTCCAGGTTCTGGCTGCGGGCACTGAGCCCTGGTCCTGGTCGCGTGGCAGCAGACACTAGGCCCTGGCTCTGGTCACGTGACAGTGGGGCTTATCACCCACCCCCAACTCCCCTGGACCCCATCCCACCATCGCCTCTGGCCCCTGCTGCCTCCCATTGTCCTGTATTCATTACTCCCCCCCTGCATCTCCTCTGGACCCTGCTGCCTTCCTGGCCTTGCATCCATCCTACCATTGCCTTTGGCCCCTGCTGCCTCCCCTTTGCCCAGCCCATCCAAGTCTTAATGGGTCCTGGGGCTTGCTGAGAAAAGTGATATTAACAAATATGCAAGTATCACATTTCACAGCAGACTTACTACCTATCTGTGAAAAGTGATACTTGTATCTTTGTTAATATCACTTACCACTTTTCATAGCCTCCCAGGTAGCTACTCAGTGTGCTGTGATTTACAAATATCACTTTTCACAGCAAGCCCCAGGACCCATTAAGCCCTGGATGGGAGCGCTGAAGGGGGAGACAGAATTATTTTTATTACTGAGTCTGCCAAAAACCCCTACAAATATAAATTACAATGACTTGGATGTGAATCTGTGCATTTTTAATTGTTTTTCCTAAAGTTAATTAAGTATTCTAGGAAAAAAGTGTCAGTGTGGCCACCAGTGAGAGTTGGCGGTCCCACTCTGAGGCCACCAAAAAAAATTGTTGTGAGAACCCTGCTTTCAAGCCAGTCCTTCCAAAAGGCAGACTGCATCAGGTTAAAGATTCACTAAAACAAGGTATTGATCCATCTCTGTGGAGCATCTGGGGCAGACAGTATTGCGATAGATGGATTCTGTTCATGCCAAGTTGTGGATTGGATCCTTTTGGATAGTGATGATGGGAATTGCTACTCATCGGGCTCAAGAGATGTCCCAGATGGAATCCTGCAGGGATCATTTTTATCACCTCATTTCTGATAGCATCAGCGTACCCAATCTGAGTTTAATAGTGCTAGAATACTAGATCATGTGGTATTCTAGCCCCCGAATTGGCTTCCTAAGCCCATGAAAAATAGAAAGATACTAATACTGATGTTTGGCCTTGATTCCCCTTGAAAAATGTTGATATAAAAAAAAAAGTTTGTCAACTTCATACTGAAATTTGACACAGCACTGAACAAGACCCCAATTATTCTGAAATCTTCTTTTGTAAAAAAACTTTCCATTTTTTCAGAGTCATTTTCTACCCTCTCATCCCTCCTGCCCCAACCCAAACCAAAAAACCCCAACTCACCCCCTTTTCATGGAAGGTTTTTGACCAGCTCCAATCAGAAATCTATAATAGAACTGAAAATGAAAAAAGAAAAAGTCAGGTGACAGTCATATCATGAGATCCACTGTTCCGAGTCTTGCCAGAGTAGAGAAGCACTTTAACTGGCTCAGTATGAGAGATCATCAATCAGTAAATCTTTCTAAGTCCTGGTCCAGGATCAGGGATTAGATGGAAAATTTGGTTCCCTCCCAGTTCCAGCCCTACCATCCACTATGCTAAGCATTTCCCAGGACAAGTACATCAGGTGGCTCCCTACCTGCATTACTGGGAATTAGGGGAGGAACAGAGAGGGTACTTGCCTGCAGAAAGGTGGCGAAGGCATAACTGGCTGCTGCTGTCCTAGAGGCTCCTGGCCTTGGAAATAGCCATTCTACCACCTTTTTCTCTTCCCTTAGAAGCCTCATGAAGAGTACAAAAGCTGATCTTTTATTTCTGCACTTCAGATACTAACCAGTATTGTGCATTGTTCAGTGTGGGCCACAAGGAATGAGCATAAGCGGTTAACAACTTGCAGGCTGTTATTTCAGAGACTGGAGCTCTATATTTTTTAACCCCTCTAAACTTTGGGTTTTCCTGATTTCCAGTCAGTCATATCTTTGAAGGATACTTGGTGATGCCCAAGAGTGCTAGCTCTTTCTACCCCTTCCTACATAGTAGGAATGTATGTTTTATTGATTCAGCTAGAATATAGAATCATAATAAGAATCTCATTCTTCAGTGTGTAGTGAAACAGTACTCCAAGTACCTGTTTTTACAAGACATTGGAGACTCATGAAAATTTAAAAGTACACCAATGAAATGCAAACTGCTTTTATTTACAGGTTATCTTCAGGGAGATGGCACAAACTGTGATTCTGAGGTGGTCCAGGTACCATTAGCTTTATTTCTCTACTATGGGTATGTCAACATTGCAGCGTAAGCCCAGGGTTCAAACTCAGACTGAAGCCTAACTCCCCATCTGTCTACACATAAATCTTTCTAACCCAGGATTCTGACCCATGGACCCAGGGCCCCATGGAGATGGAGGGTCCAAGCCTTGAGACAAGCCAGAAACCAGGGTCCAAGTCTTATTGCTTTGCAGTGTAGCTACAGCCCTTACTGGACCGGTGCTTTGTGAGTCCACCAAAGCTATCCCACAATTCCATGGTATAACTTTCTTCATCCACCGTTAAGTTTTCTCACACTGTACCACAAACAAATGGCTAGAGCACCCACCTTCTGCGAGGATGCTAGAACGTCTGGGACATGGCTGGCTGGACTCAGGCCTGCGTAATGTAGTATGGAGGCTGGGACCCAGGGTTCAACCATTCCTAACCTGTTACAAATGAGTGTAGATACTCAAGCCCTAGGTTAGCTAACCCAGGGTCTGCCAACTTGAGTTCTGCTAACCCTGGGCTTACATTGCAGTGTAGACATATCCTGAGTCCTTTAGCTGAGCATAACACAATTTGATTGGATAAATGTTGTCTGGGAAATTAGGTCAGAATCAAGGGATTGCATTTTAACTTTTTGCAACATCAACTGCCACAGCATTTATCTTCTTAGATAAACATCATAGCATTTAGAACCAAAGCAAGTAAATGGGTTTGAAGGTCCCAAACTGAATTTTTGATAACCACTTTTGATCAAAACCAGAAATTTTAATTCAGACAAAACATCTAGCACCATCACTTCAAATAAAATGCAACACATCTCATCTTTAAAGAGAATTATGTTTTACATTCATGTTCAAAAGGCTTATACATTTCAAGATACCAACAGCATATTAAGACTGCCTAAAGAATAGACCAAATTTCCCCTAAGAACACTGTATTAAAAGCTGGAAAAACATCTCTCTAGCCACTAGAAGCATAATTCAATAGAAACAGGAGTGCTGAGCACCTCCAGAATATCAATCCACTTCCATTTGGGTACATGCCTATTAATGTTGGTTCTGAAAATGGCATATTTAAATTTCAAAGTTGACACTCTATCCAAGAGGTGACCACAAAAAAATTGCATAATACATGGGGCCCTCTCTTTGGGAACTCACAGAAGGAATAAAGAACAGAGGAGGAATGAGTATCTGTTGCAGGCCAGTATGAATGGAGGAAAGATTTCCAGACCAACTCTGTATGCAAGATGGATTCAAGGTGCTAAGGCTTGTGGGGTAATAAATACAAACAAACACAAATATTACTTCATCAAATTGGTTCCTAGATTACACCATTGATAACTGCAGAAGTAGACACAACACAGGCACCGTGATTATGTTAATGGATGGTAAAAGTGAAGAGACCAAGGTTTGAAAAACTGCTTTCTTCAGCTACTAATTGATTTTGTTTTACAGTTACCTGCAGTGGCTTGTTAAGAACAGAAGCTATTATGATAATGAAGCCACTAAAAATTGATGCACTGGGCTAACACTGTTATAACAGGTCGATACATTTTGTAGTCTCTCATCATGTCTTATGCTACAATAATTGCATTTTCTCGTAATTTATTTTACTAAGCAATAGGAGCCAATAGTAGAAAAATATTTCTCTTGAAAGATTTTACTGAGTACAAATTGATTTAATATTTTTAAACACAAAGTCTGTTTATTAGAAGATATTTCAAATATGTTTCATTCAGTCCTGTGAATATTTTCTCAAAGTCAACAAACCGAGCAGTCAATGCACTGAACCCATTGACCACGAATGTCAAAATCAGGAAGCCTTGATGGAGTCATTAAACTAACTTTAAACAAATGGACACAATTATATTTACCATCTCTCATCTCAATGTATGTTAGCAAACATCATCCTAGCAGGAGAATTATGGCATAAAATAGCTAATTTAAAATAATGTGTTACTTTGTGTTCTCCTTCCACCTCCCCACCAAAAAAACAGAAATTGTTAAATAAATCAGAGAGAGAAAGAAATAGGTGTGGGTCTCTGCTCTTACACTTGTGAAACGCCACTGAAGTCAGTGGCAGATATGTCTGCTCTGTAGCTGACTGTGTGATTTGCAGGCTGTATAGACGTACCTGCTCTAGCTTTAATCTAGCTAGCCTAACAAAAATAGCAGGGAGGATGCAGGCGTGCAGGCATCAGCAAGAGCTGTACAAGCCCACTACCCCCCTGGATACACTTATGTGGCCTGCACTGCCATGTCCTCACTTCTAGTTTTAGTGAGCTAGCTAGATTAAAGCTAGCACAGGTACACCCACACAGGCTGCAAATCCCCTGGTGATAGAGTAGATGTAGCAGGAGTTAAGTTGTGCAAGGAAAGAATCAGGCCTATTAGTCTCTGATCCTGAGAGGACTTGCACAGGTCCTTAACTTTACACCCTGAACAGTGACATTTTATTTTTCCCAAACACAATAGAAAGTGCTTATCAATTTTTCTTGTGGACGATACTTTGCTTTCTCATTATTTCCCTATAACTCTGATTTGCTATTTCATAGCTTTCCAGTTAATAACTGGTATGTAATAAAGTGAGAGAAAGAAAAAACAACAGTGGAAAGTACATATTGACTTGGTCTGCTGTTGTAAGGTAGAAGTGTGACAAGCTGACAGTATCCTGTAATGTCCTGGGCAAACCTTATGGAATTAAGATGAACTTGATTGAATTAAGTTAAACGTTGAATTAAGTTGAATATCTTTGGGGGTCCATTGCATTAAAAATGCAATTGTGTATGTGTTGTTGTGGAATTATATGTAACTTCTCTAGTAGGAGGGAGGTGCTAATGTGCTTCCTCTTATCAGCCTTTTGAAGCCATCCTCTGAAGAGGGGTGCATATACCAGTTCAAAGTGGATTCTCCAGGGATCAACAGAAAAAAGAAAGGGGTTGTGGATAAATAGGCTGGTCATAAACTGACTCAGGACCTTCTACCTGATCCAGAAAATGGACAGGACCCCTGGCCCATGAAGAGCCCCAAACCTTAGGGTAGGCTTGGAAGGACTTGGCCTATTGAGTCCCCATCAGACTGGGTGCTCGTTCTGAGCTGAAGTTGTGATGAACTTGTGACCACAAAGGAAACCCCTATGGTGGGGTATTGAAGGACTGTTCCTGTCATAGCCCATGTAAGAGTAAGGATGAACTTTGGTAAGCTTATTAGTACCTGTGCAGGTTCTTTTATTGTCTTCAATGTGCTTTCCTTGTAATACTTGTACCTTAATAGAACAGGCTTGCATAGGAAATTCTGTGTGGATAATTTGTAACTGTAGCAATTACACCCATTAACTGTCTCTACAGAAAAGGCAATTAGGTGTGTTTGGGTAGCTTGTCTCTGCTGGGAATAACACAGTGAAGGCAGGGAACTGTGCAGTCTGCAAATACCTGAGTCAGAAGGCACTTGCCACAGTTCAGGACAAGAAGTTTTAAGCCTGAAATTGCCAACAAGTTTAAAATTTTAGATATTAAACACTCTGTAAGTCCAAGTCTTTCCCCTCCCTAAAAAGGCCATTTTGAAGTGAGATATTACAGAAGGATGAAATACAAATATCAAGAACTTGAAGGGCACTATGGGTAGGGGCATTTCCAGCGGATCGAGGGACGTGATCATTCCCCTCTACTCAGCACTGGTGAGGCCTCATTTGGAGTACTGTGTCCAGTTTTGGGCTCCACACTACAAGAAGGATGTGGATAAATTGGAGAGAGTCCAGCGGAGGGCAACAAAAATGATTAGGGGGCTGGAGCACATGACTTATGAGGAGAGGCTAAGGGATTGTTTAGTCTGCAGAAGAGAAGAATGAGGGGGGATTTGATAGCTGCTTTCAACTACCTGAAAGGGGGTTCCAAAGAGGATGGATCTAGACTGTTCTCAGTGGTAGAAGATGACAGAACAAGGAGTAATGGTCTCAAGTTGCAGAGGGGGAGGTTTAGGTTGGACATTAGGAAAAACTTTTTCACTAGTAGTGTGGTGAAGAACTGGAATGGGTTACCTAGGTAGGTGGTGGAATCTCCTTCCTTAGAGGTTTTTAAGGTCAGGCTTGACAAAGCCCTGGCTGGGATGATTTAGTTGGGTTTGGTCCTGCTTTGAGCAGGGGGTTGGACTAGATGACCTCCTGAGGTCCCTTCCAACCCTGAGATTCTATGATTCTATGATACTCAGCAGTGGCTCCAGGCACCAGCGCTCCAAGCGCGTGCCTGGGTGGCAAGCTACAAGGGGCAGCCTGCCGGTCTCTGTGAGGGCGGCAGTCAGGCTGCCTTCGGCAGCTTGCCTGCGGGAGGTCCGCTGGTCCCATGGATTTGGCGACAATTTGGTGGCAGGTACGCCGAAGCCGCAGGACTGGCGGACCTCCCGCAGGCATGCCGCAGAATCCATGGGACTGGGGACCTCCTGCAGGTGCGCCGCTGAAGGCAAAAGAGCTAGAGCCACCCCTGGCCCTACTCATTAACTTCAGTGGAAGAAGTATTTGGTCCAAAGTGAGGTCAGGACAAATTGGCAAAACACCTTATAGAGAAGGGATAGATAGGTTAAAAATGAAAGTTCAGAAGAAAGGAGAGGTCAAGAAGAGGATAGGAATGAGAAAGGAAGTTTCAAGGACAGCCTTAATTTCCAAGAACATTTCCAGAACTCTGCAGTATTTGATGTAGGTGTGCTGTCAACTTTTGATTCTGACTGACACCAACTCAAAATGGCTTCTGTCACGGTGCCTGGAATGGGTCACAGCTGATTGTCTGACCTGAGATTGGCATTGTCAGAAAACAGGGCAGACACACCCAGACTGCTGGTATACTCTATAATTAGGTTTAACCAAATCAGCAACAAATGTGTGCTCCTGGATCACTGTACTAGCTTACCAAGGAGGCACAGCCAGTTCCCTTAGACACTCCAGCCTGTATTAACAAACTGGACTTAATCACACATTCGATCACTCCCAGCCCCAAAGGGCCAGTCATTTACACCAGGTCAAGGTATACTTCAGATCCCACCAGAGACAATGCTGAAACTTATTTCTTTAGTAAACTAAACTAAAGATTTATTAGCTAAGAAAAAAGAAATGAGAGTTATTGAGAGGTTAAAGCAGGTAAAATACATTACAGGTGAATCAAAGTTTGTAAGTCTAATATGATAGCAGAGTTGTAGTAATTTGCTTGTTTCCAATAATCTGTCAGGGTTTCCTAGAAAGGGTCTAGGGATCTCGGTCCAATTGCTCAGAATTCCATCATGTCAGAATTCATCAGTCCAGAGATGAAGGATAATTCCCAGGGGCATACTTTTATACCTGTCTCCCCTGAAAAGCAGCCAGGCAATGCTTGCACTCACAGCCTGGGCTTTTCTTTTGATGAAGAATGTGTTTTGAGTCTTTTACCTAAGGTCACCACATCAAGGACTACTTGCTTTGAAATTAACATTCTACTTCCTATGCATACACAAGTAATTCAGTTACAGTGATATACATAATGCAGTTGCTGGCTATTCATTATTGTAAGTATGGATAAGTTAAAACAATACAGGTAACATCCATTGGTTTTCAGGAAGTTTGCACATCAAGTAAATTCTTATCCTAATACATCTTTGATCTAATTAAGTACAAAGATAGCGATCACAGGAAACAGGGGAAGACAATATCATCATTTCACTAGCTTCCATGCATCTAAAGCAAGTGTGATTATCAGGCACATGCCATGTGCATGTAATATGATAACATCCCCTTTTATTCTGTTCTAACAAGTGAATTGGTACACTTAACACCTCCTTTAGGTTGTGACCTGAGCTAGCTAGCTGTCAGCGCCGGCTGTGTGCAGGCTAGCGAACTGACATACATGAAGTACCAGGCATTAGACTTCTGCATCTTGAAATGCTCACCATATGTACAAATATGAATAAAGGGCATAAATTACACCTCAGAGAAAGGATTATTATGTCGTCACAGTCTGTATACTCATATCCCAAAGTTATTTAAGGCAGCTGTCAGCTTACATTTTACAGAAATATGAGCAAATTCTTGAATATAGTTGTGAAAATATAACAGTTCCAGATAAATCTGTTAAAAAATCATTATGATGGAGGGGTGCAGCAACTTACAAAAAAGTACAGCTGAACAAAGTTATTATAAGACAATAAAAATGACCCAATATTACCATAAGAATGGACTAATTTTTAATGGCCATTTCTTTTTAGCAGCAAGACAAAGGATCCGTATTTGTATGCAACACATACAAGCATCCTACAGCTATCAGTTCAGTAATGAATAGGATGGCAATTCAATTTCTGGAACACTAGTGCAAGTGCTTTATCAAAATCACCATATCAACAGAATTTAGGGTGTGCTAAAAGGTAGTGTTTTTTGGTTCTTTAAAAGCTATTTCAGGAGATTTTTCAAGTTGACCATAGCTTGATTTCATTGTATAGCACCTTAGCATCTAAATCTAAAATAAAGAAAAGGTTACCGCACTATCATTTAAGGCCTAGTTCTGTAATCCTTATACATGCTGATTAGTGTTCTGGGACACCAAGGGTGGGAAAATCAGACCCTTAAAGTGTTTATCTTTAACAAAACGTTAAGAGTTTAAACAAAAGATTATCTCTTCTCTGGTGATGGCGGGGGGTGGGGGGGAATCACCTGTCAAATTCAATTTTTAATCAGGTGTCCTGATTTTGAAAGTTAGCATGGGATTCTCCCCTCATCTTCTCCAAACTTTTGCCCAGTTCCGCAATTCCAATTCTTGCCAAATAGCATGCATGCTAGTAGTCTCATTGTCTTCACTTATATTGATGGAACAAGCACAAATAGTATTGGCACTCCAAGGATGGAATTACAGGTCTTTCTTTCTTTCTTTTGCTATAAAAACTATCAGAGAAATCTGCTAAATAACTAGAATACAGTATGTTAGAAATTCAGCAGAGGAGCTTAACTAAATTTTGGTGAAGAAAATTTCCAGGCAAATGCAAAGGCATTTGGGGTCAAATGTCAAGTTCTTTATCAATTTGCTTGCAAATTTTGTAGACGCAGCCATTTAGCGGTGCAAACCCCCAAGCTTGGGCACAGATTGGATAAACACATAAATAATTTGTACGTGTAAACATTGGTTTTAAAATTAAGTTAAAAGGCATCTTGCCATAGCTGCAGCTGCTGCTAAACCTGCAAAGCTCTAAAAACTGGTAAACAGCTTACTCTGGGGTTGGATGGAAAATTAAGATATTGTCACTCTCAGTTTAACTGTCTCTCTTCCCTCCCTATTCAATAAGTGCTCTGCTCAGAGTTACAAGCACACATCACATTCAAACAGATGCTCTGCAACACACTTTTCTCTGGTCCCACCCGCATCTCTCAAGGTATTACCTAAACAGTGACATCAAGACCTGCCCCTGCCCCAACAGGCAGCTCATCTCTGTTGCTTCTTCCCCTCTCCTTTCTGACTGATAGGTCAGTTCTGTAACTCCTCAACTCCTCCTCTTCTCGGCACTCCTCTCAGGCCCTCTAGCTACCCTTTCCTCTGACTGGCAGTTCACTGCTGTGCCTGATGTCACTCAGCCTGCTCACTACCTCACCTGTAGTCCTTGTCCAGTGGACAGCAAACCTGACTCTTACTTTACCAGTTAGCATTTCTGCTTCTGCCAGGCTTCAGAGTCATAGAATTTTCCCCATACTACAGCCAAACACAGCTTGGACAGACTCCAGAGGGAGCTGTATTCAGCCTTCCTTGGTCATCTCAGTAATAGACTGACATCACATAGGGCCTTTGAGAAAAACAAAGGGAAAAATGGGACATCCTGTAGGAACTCCCCATAAAAAGAATGTGGGCTGATGGTACATCTAACACTATTTTGTGAGTTAGGATGAATATTCTTCTGCATTTCACAGTGTATGCTCTAGATGGATGCACATTTGTTGGCCAGCAAACCTTAGACAGCAGTACATTAAGCCTGGTTCCCCCCGCCCCACCAAGATCCTCAACCTAATGGCTAATTTTGAGATCAAATTTAATGTTCCATCTGCACTGCTTAAATCCTTTTATTAAACCACATTTCTGTGAGAAATCGGAAGAAAGAGTAACCTCAACCCAGAACAAGTGACTGGAAATAGGAAATAAAGTTCACTCTCACCTTTATATTGACAGCTTTGATTTGTCTATAGCAGTGGTTCCCAAACTTGTTCCACCTTGTGCAGGGAAAGCCCCTGGTGGTCCAGGCTGGTTTGTTTACCTGCCGCGTCCGCAGGTTTGGCCGATCGCGTCTCCCAGTGGCCGTGGTTTGCTGCTCCAGGCCAATGGGAGCTGCTGGAAGCAGTGCAGGCTGAGGGACATACTGGCTGCCGGTTCCAGCAGCTCCCATTGGCCTGGAGCAGTGAACCGCGGCCACTGGGAGCCACGATCAGCTGAACCTGCGGACACGGCAGGTAAACAAACCGGCCCGGCCCGCCAGGGGCTTTCCCTGCACAAGCGGCGGAACAAGTTTGGGAACCACTGGTCTATAGCATAATCTTTCTATATCTGAAGAGCATAGTATGCAGGCAGGATTTTAAAGTAGCAGGAAGGATGTCATAATTAGCCTACTTTAAAGACTGCTGCAGCTGTTTGACTTTAAAAGTCAGTGAGATTAGTTGAACAGCTGGTGCCCAGTCGTTAGAAAATTTCAAACATGAGAAAAGCCAGCTGCAATATTAAAATCTACATGCAATATTCACAAAGGGTCAAATTTAGTCTTTGGATGCAGCTAGAAGAAAACAGACTAGATATACTGTTGTATGTGTAGGGTTTCTAAAATAAATAGCAGCAGTGATACTGTATTTCCCTCAAGTAGAGGCCTGCCATGTGCAGGTGTGAAGAACTATTTCATTATAGATCATTAGTGCCTCAGCATGATGCTTCTTCCTCCCCACCCCAAATGCAGTCACAGATTGCACAGTTCATCCCTTCAGGCTAAGTGGCAGATTGGTTTATTTCTTCTATTTGATTCCTTTTTTTTGTTAATGAATCTGTGGCCTGCTCAGCCTGTGATCACTGCCCTGAGAATGGGCTCTCAGAATCCATCCATGTACCAGAGGAGATCCGAAGAAACAATAAGAAGTTTGATATGTTTAAGGATATAGTTATTTCATACCTTAATACTGAATGGGACATTCTCCTCAGAGCACAGGGCCAGCACTTGGTAAGTCCCACTTAAGCTCTCAAACTAAGGCTAGAGTGGCATATAGGCATGCTGCTGGGCCTCTGTACAGGAGTGAATTTCTGTTTTATGTTCTAATAGGAATCTTACCCAAAACAAGCAGAATTTCTCCCAGTGCCCATCTATTAAGGGCCTGTCTAAATGGAGAAGTTAGCAGGCAGCAAGCTAGGGTGTGAATTTACAGTATAGTAACTACTCCACACTGACTCCCGATGCAGACTCGCTTACCATGCACTAAAAGTGCCTTTGGACTCTGGTGTAATCTTCTCTTGATGCTGATCATCTATGGTGGTTTCTAACCTTAGTCTCATCTCAAGCTCTTTCCACCTATGGAATGCTCTCTGGTGATTTGTTGCCTTCACATATCATGCCAGATTTCTAGACCGATTTTTCCAGTCCTTTGTTCCTGTAGGACCCAATGTAGCTGGAACATTAGACTGGAAGAGTTTGCAACAAAAACAGTATGCAGCATTCTGGGTTTTTGAGTACATAAGCAATGGCCTCTCCACTTTGTCACCATTGGGGATTTCACGCCAGTAATGCCTTGGATGGAAACGTCTATTTTCATTGTCTTTGGGGAACATGAAGTTTTTCACTTGCTGTGGCCCATGCAGTACAAGAAAGTCCCTCAGGCTACTGCTCAAGTGGGTTCACAGTGCTGGATCATCTAGACTTAAGGAACTAAACTCAGCAGCAGCTGTTTCTTGTGCCTCTACCACACTCTTTTCTGATCTATACTTTTCAGGAATGTGCATTGTTACATCTATTTGAGATTGAGATATGGAAGCTACAGTAGCTGCCAGGTCACCTGCACTCTGACTAACTGGAAGATCAGGCATCTCCTCACCACTCACATCCTCACTGGGGCTGGAAGTATCACCGTGAACATTTGTGCCTATGTATCCTTCCTGCTTAGATAGAAAAGCTTCCTTTGCTTGCTTGCTTTTTCTGAATGCTGCCCCAGAGGGGCATTTTCTTCTTTCACTCATGACTGCTGTTCTATGCCAGCTATAGTGGCTCTCACTCAGTTGAAGGGGACAAGAAGCAGGCTGGTAGTAGGGCCTGAGTGAGGGAAGATATCAGTGTCTTAAGGGCCTAACTGGCTCCTACTACTTCAGTTGACTGCCTGTTCTCCTCAAGTGGGTTCAGGGAAGCAGCAGGAAACAGGAAGCTCCCTGAGAAGCTGGTGTTAATTAGTCCAGGCTCCTGGGGGTGCTAGAGAGGTACATAAGAGGCTCTTCTCCTCTCTCTCCCTGCAGCTCCTGCTGCTTTCTGTTATTCTCTCATCTTTTCTCCTGTCTGCCTGTTATGTCTCTTGTGCCCTCCTTCCTCCAGCACAGCACTCCACCATCTCTGTGCATCTAGAGCAGAGAGAATACATATGCACCAGCAGCAGACATAATTTTCTACACTCTGGGTCCTAGTGGCACCCCCCACAATCTGGCACCTGAGGTGGCCACCTCAGTTCACCTCATGTGAAGGCCAGCCCTGCCTCCCAAAGAAGGAAGTTATGAAGCATGTCAAGATCTCAGATGGAAGCTGTTGTACAAGTGCAATTTTAAAAGCTACCCTTTCAAAGGTGGGCTTTGAAAGGCACCCTTTTAAGAGCTCCCTCTGTGCTGTGACCCTGCCTAAAACCAGACAGACGTGTACCCTATAGTGATGTGATTGATAGAGATGTGGCTGATGCTGCAGTGTAACAATCTTTCAGAAGTAAATGAACAAGAAAGAACAAAAGAAACTTTAAGCTGCACAATCATGGCTGCTAATTGGAATGAAAGGGGACTTTCTGTAGGTGGTATGATGGTTTATGATGGCTGGGTAAATGGGTTTGAAAGTAGAGTTATTTTTCCCTCACATGTTGGAAAGAAGCTGTGCTCAACAGATTCTAAAGAAAAGTCAATATATTGGAATTAAGTTGCAGCAAGAGAATGACAGGAGCCTCTGAGATTTCCATGCTGCATGCCATTAGTGTGTTAGCAGGAGGCATAGTCTAGTGGTCTAAGAACAGAGCACTAGGCCAGGATTTTCTAGGCACTAATCCTGAGGTGTAGGCACTGATAGCTAGAGGCAGACAGAATGCCTCTGGTGCTCAGGGAGAGCATGCTCTGAATCTGCTGTTACTAGATGTGTACAGGGTGGATTTTTGTTTCCCTAGTGTCCTGGCCATTCCTTAATCCATCCACTCATGGACCCACTTGTCGTTTTCTGTTATACACAACTACCTGCTTTATTAGGGGTATGTCTACACTACCCGCTGGATTGGCAGGTAGTGATCAATTTATCGGGGATCAATATATCGAGTCTCGTCTAGACGTGATACACTGATCCCCGAACACGCTTCCCATCGACTCCAGAACTCCACCAGGGCGAGAGGTGGAAGCAGAGTCGACGGGAGAGCATTGGCTGTCAATCCTGCACTGCGAGGATGCGAAGTAAGTCAATCTAAGTCGATCTAAGATATGTTGACTTCAGCTACGCAATTCTCGTAGCTGAAGTTGCGTATCTTAAATCGATCCCCCCCCAGTGTAGACCAGAGCTTACTGTCAGGGACTGCTAACTGCGGCATTAAGTCTGCTTCCTGCACAGTGACTAGAGGAAGAAGGACCTCTGACCTTCTTAGCGTATTGTGCCTGGTCATCAGGGGCTTCAGAGAATTGCTTAAAAACAAAAAGCTGAGTCATGTAACGCTGTTTGTCCTGCATGTAAAATGCTGTCAGGAGTGTAAAGCAGATTTACTGGCCTATTTATTAGGAAAAAAATAGATGACTATGAAGTTTGGCAGCCATTACATTCTTCGGATATTATGATATCTCTAAATGAATCAAAGTAGCCATTGTGTCTGTTTAATATGCCATACACCATATAATCCAGGTTTCAGTTTTAAAGATTGTTTCAAAGACACTATTTCTATAGAGACTTAACTCAAAATCGTTCAGGGATTTGTTCCAAAAAAATAATAAAGTCTCAAAACTATTTTGGTGAGTACCCAATACATGATTAATAGATTCCTGCCAGTAGCAGGACACATGCATTTATAAAATGCTGAGCTTCTGAAGGAAGGCCACATGAGATAGAGTCTATAAAAGTATATTTTGTTGGTGGTAGCTGATATTCTGCATCACAGCATGTTTAAGTGTAATCCCCTACTTTGCATTTTGGAAGCAGAGGGATTTCTACACCCCTCCCACCTCCCAGCGAATAATGTTTGTAAGATATGCTTTTTAAAATACGTTTATATAAAGCAATCAAGTGAATATTCAAAGGAATGCAAACTAACTCTAAAATATGAATGAAATATTATAATTAGGGTGACCAGATAGCAAGTGTGAAAAATTGAGACTTTTTTTCAGGGAGGGGAAGTGTATAGTTGCCTATATAAGACAAAGCCCCTGCTATCAGGCTGTCTAGGAACCCTAATTGTAACTCAGGGATCGGCAGCCTTTGGCATGCAGCCCATCAGGGAAATCGGGACAGGACGGTTTGTTTACCTGCAGCATCCACAGGTTTGGCCCATCGCAGCTCCCACTGGCCACGGTTCGCTGTTCCAAGCCAATGGGGGCTGCGGGAAGCAGCGTGGGCCAAGGAATGTGCTTCTTGCAGCCACAATTGGCTGGGAACAGCAAACCACAGCCAGTGGGAGCTGCGATTACAACTCTGATTAGAGAGAGACACTAGTCTCCTCTATATTCATGATTGAAATTGACTTTCCATTTTAAGCTTATCTTAATCCCTGTTACTAAACTCTAGCTATCCCAGAACTAAATCACCTGCATTTTCACATAAATTAAAGCCTATGCTAGGGTTAAAAAATAATCTGAAGTGTGAGGCAGATTGTAAGAGACATTTGAGAGAGAGGAGACTTACAGATGAGATGATTTTGTATCTTTGGTTTCTCATAACTCCAAAAGGGTTTGCCCTAGAAAAGCCAAGTTTGTTTTCCTCTCTTTTGGCAAGAGCTGGTGCCTCAGGAAATTCCTTATAAAGAGGTCAGGATGCTGCCCAAAGAGATCTGCTGGGAATTCTCCTGCAGAGGGGAATCCCCAGCTGGCTTTGCATGCTGTACACCACCCACTCCTAGTTCCCTCCAGGGCATGCCAGGTGGTAATGGGGCACACTCAGATTTCTTTAAGGCCAGAATGAACCATTAGACCATCTGTAGAACCACGGATGGCTAGTAAAAGTATTCTTGGGGAATAAAAATATCAGGGCCCACTCTTGGGCATGTCTGGGGGTCATTGTCTCTATGCTGGTATGGTGTGGAGGGGAGGCCCTGAGGAAAGGGGGGATTGGAGAGCGAGCCCACCCCACCCTTACCTCACTCCTGTCCTGTGGGGCTGTACCTGACTCCCTGCTACAGCCTGTTGGCTCTTGCTGCTCGCAGATGTGCTGTGATGGGCTCTTCCGAATAATGGGGGGAGCTAGCCACCTGGCCACCCAAAGAAGACAAGAAGGGGAAAAAGGGTCACCAGCCGTGTATAATGCTCCAAAAGGAAGCTGGGCTGCTGCTGTCAGGGCTAAAGGGGTGAGGGCAGGGCCTTGTGGGGGGACTGGAGCAGTTGAAGAAGGTAGGGGGGGGTTGGTGCATCCAGGAGTTGGGGAAATTTGGGGTGATCTGCAGGGTAGATGGACTTGGGTGTTGGGGGCAGTAGAAGGGCCATGGGGAGAGTAAGTGGCAGTGGAGCCATGGGGGGATGGGAGGGGAGGGAAGAGAAGAGGTGAAGAGGGAGGTTGGGAAGAGGGAAGTGGTTTGGGAATGGGGGGGGCAAGAGGGGAGGTTTTAAGAGGTGGATTTATTGAGGAATGGAGTTTGGAGGATAGTGCACAGTGGTGGGGAAAGGTTTTGGGGTGGGGATGTGGGGTTTTGGGGACAGGAAGGAGGGTTTTGGCAGCGTGATGTTTTATGGGGTCATTTCTTTAGGGGTTGTGAGTCCGGTGGGTTTATTTGGGGAGATGGGGTGTCTTAGAGGTAGTATGAATGGAGGCTGTGGCAGAAGGAAGTTTTGTGGGGTTTGGGTTTATTTGCGGGGTGGGAGAGCGTTGGGCTGTATTTATTTGGGGATGGGCTAGCAAGGATTTGGATAGGCTTAAGAGGGGGCTGGGTGGGTTATTTGGGGTTAAGTGGGCTCTGTGGGAGGGACAGATTGAGGGGCTGTGGGAGGAGGTTATTGGGGGTTCTATGGCAGTGGGACTGGGAGTGCAGGAAGCTGTGTGGTGGTGTCAGTATCTGGCTTCCTCTTTTGCAGCCCCTTCCCTCTCTCCCTCACTCGCTCCCTGCCTTCCTCGCTGGCACCAACCCCTGTTCTGCTCATGGGCACTGGCGAGGGACAGACTCACCACCATTTCACCAGGGATGGGGCTCAAGGGGTTCTGGCTGCACTCAGGACAGACTCTGTCCACACACCATGCAGGGCCTCTGCAGACCTGCCCTGCTGCTGGCTCCTGAGATTCTCCTTACTCATCCTGGTTGCTGCTGGGCAGCGAGGTGGCTCAGCACCAAGCTGGCCCTTGCTCCACCAGGCTTCATCTGCTAGCAGGGACCAGGCCCATCCAGTCCAGGTTCCAGGCCAGGGATGCTCCAGTAAACAGCTGGGACCAGAGGTCTTGGGTGTTTTTCACTCTCCTCTGCAGCGTGGGGCACGGGTCACTTGCTGGAGGATTCTCTGCACCTTGAAGTCTTTAAACCATGATTTGAGGACTTCAATAGCTCAGACATAGGTTAGGGGTTTGATACAGGAGTGGGTGGGTGAGATTTTGTGGCCTGCGTTGTGCAAGGAGGTCAGACTAGATGATCATAATGGTCCCTTCTGACCTTAAAGTCTATGATTCTATGATTCTATCTCTTGCTGCTTCCCCAGGCTGCTTGCTACCTCACCTCTCTTAGGTTATATCTACACTGCAAGGGTAGCTGGCATCCAGTCTTGACTTGAAGACCTCAAGAGATGGAGGATACACCATTTCCCTTGGCAGTATGTTCCAATGGTGAATCACCCATCCTGTTATAAGAGTGTGCCTTATAAAATCTGAATTGTCTGTCTTAAACTCCCAGCCTTTGGTGCTTGTTACGCCTCTCTGCTAGATTAAAGAGCCCTCTAGTACCCATATTTTTTCCTGGTGAAGGTACTTCTGCACCATAACCAGATCACCTCTCAGTCATGTTTTTCATAAACTAAACAGATTGAGCTCCTTAGTCTCTTACTGTAAGATATGTTTACTATTCTGGGAGTGCAAGGGGACTTACTACCAGCCAGTGGATGTTAGAGTAGCCCTAAGGATGAATAGCTTTTGTATAGCTCTAGCTATCTAATTTTTCATCAGCAACACATATTAAATCTATTAAAACTAAGTATTTCAAAAGGTATGTCTTTCCTTGCTGCTAGACAGTTAAATGGATAGGGACTATGATATAGGACTGTGTGTCACTATATGACAAACTTTCCTTTCCATCTCTGAAGGAAATAGGGAACAGAAGAGATCCATACTGTCTAGTCAAATGTAATTATGCTCAAGTACTCTGATATTTTTTGTCATTCAAATCTAATTTGGGAATGTCCCCTGTATTCTTACAATAGCCAGTACGGCACTTCAGAAAAAAAACAACAACCACATGTGACATCAGCTAAAATATTCTTTAACCGCCAGAAACAGAATTTTAAAACCTCATTCAATATAAAGCCAGCCATTTTTCAGAAAATAGCATCTGTTGAGAACGTTATAATCAAAACACCAAAGATAAAAAAGCTGCATAAAATACTCAGCATTAAAACAAACAAGTTATTTTATTACTGGGTTTTTTGTTTTTATCTGAATTTACCCAAAGTCACTGAAAGGCCATTTCTGAAAGAAACACCTCCACAAGGCAGTTCTCCTTAAATAAAAGTTTAAATATTGGGAATTGGCATTTCTCAGACCTGAATTACCATTTTGAGAAATACCCAAGTAGGAGGTTTGCAGAACAGAGCCATGTGAGAGAGCATCCCTACTACATTCTGAAACGAATCAAACTAGATTCCTTTTCAATTATAAAATACGACATATGGTGCACTATATTTTTGAACACAAGAGGGATGAAATATGGGATTTTTTGTTCTTCAGGAGACATCAAACATTGATTTTAAGCTTCAGTAGAGTAATCTAATTGGAAAGAACAGCTGTTTTTCCTTAAGGCAACTACATAAAGCAAGAGATATTACCAAGCATATACAGAAATAAAGTACATTGGCCATTTCTTTAAGGAGATTACAGTACCAATAAAAAAAGTTCTATGGAAAAATGTTTTTGAATAGAAGAGCACCTCTGCGTGTGCCTTTGCCAGCCATGGCTGTGTGGTGTCGTGGTAACCCTGCCTCAATTTCCGCCACTCCAGCCATGTGTAGGTGGCTTCCTCCTATGACTCCAGCAAGATCATTTATAGTCTCTCCTCTTCTGGGGCAATAACAAATCTGATAGACCAGGAGTTCAATGATCCTACTGAAGGGCTGATAATTCCAGGCACCTGCAGAGTCCTGACCCTTTTGCTCCAAGGGGTTTCACTAGCTGTTGTGGTGGGGATGATAGGGGAACCCAGACCCAGCCACTCTAGGTGCCAGGGGCTCTGCAGTAAGCAGCTGGGACCAGTTCCTCACAATCCCTTGTGCTTCTCTGGTTTGCTTGCTACCTCACCTCTCTTAGGGTATGTCTACACTGCAAAAAAACAAAAACAAAAACTCACCCCCCAACCCCCTCCACTGCCGCAGGGATTTTTTGCAGTGTAGCCATATAGTTGTAAACCTTTTCCAGAATCACATTCTCTAATGGACTCTCTCTGGAAATCTATCTTCCTAGGCAGCTTCCTGCCAGTCTGTTGCTGAAGGCATCTCCATTCAGTCCCTCAGTCTCTCTAGCAGCCATCCCTCTCCTCTGATCTGCAGCCTTCTCTCCCAGCTGTTGCTGGGTCAGCACTTAGCCACAGCTGAGATAGCTAGCCTACCCGTTAACCCCTTATTAGCTGTGGTAGGATGGGGTCTATGCACCCTCATGACAGCTCTTTAAGGAAATCTCAAGATAAACCTTAGCATTTAATGCTTTAAGGGAGAAGCCAGGGCTAAAAGATTCACAAGTGACAACTAAGTTTGGGTGCCTCCGTTTATTTTAAAAGCCCATCTGGAGACGTCTTGGAGTTAAATGCCTAACTTTAGGCATTTAAGTTTGAAAACTTTGGTCTAGGGGAATATAGCAGGGCTTACCTCCCTGGCATCAGGTGAGGCCATTGCTTCAACTTTCCTCTTCTTGGTAGCATGATTTAGCCCTCATGCCACAACCAAGAAACTCTTCCTCTTCCAGGAACAACAAATATACAACATAAAGAATCAACAATACACAAGACTGGACTGGTGTGCTCAATTCCTCCTCTGTCCTACCCAGGGTTACCTGGGCAGCTACGTCTGTTCAATCCCTGCACTTTTTGCCTCTAAAAAGTTAAGAGAAACCAAACAGAATCCAGAGTAAAGACAACTTCCTTCCCAGACTACACTGTTCTCAGCTCCATACTTCAGGCTGGGATCAAGGTCCACAAATCCCCCCTTTCCCTGGGGTTCCTGAAGCAGGCAAGGATGGTTTCCAGGAAACAGTAACTTCTCTGGGTAGTTCCTTTTGCAGAAAGGCCTACAAAGTGTTCCTGCTCCTGCATAGAAGAGAGTCATAATGCACTACACCTCTTCAGTGGCTAATGTCTCTTCAGAGAAAGAGGTAGGTTTTTTAAAAACTATTTTTACTCCCTTTCCCAGCATTCCTTACTATTTCAGCCTCCATTCTGGGCTGAAATCAATAACAGGCTGATGGACCTTGTGTTGTCCATAAAGGGTCATATCCTCAGCTAGCGTAAACTGGCATCACTGCACTGCAGTCAAAGGAAATATTCTGGTTTACATCTGCTGAGGATTTGGTTGGTACTGGGGACAAAGGCATCCAGCTACTAATCCTATGGATGCATTAGAGACATAGTAATATGAAATAAAGTCAGTAAGAGGTTTGTCTACAGGAGGTAGGTTGACCAGACAGCAAGTGTGAAAAATTGGGACGGGGGTGAGGGGTAATAGGAGCCTATATAAGAAAAAGACCCAAAAATCAGGACTGTTCCTATAAAATCAGGACATCTGGTCACCCTAACAAGAGGACTGCAGGATCTCCCCCCAAACAATATAAAACTTTTCTAGAAGCAGGGAAACTTGAGATCACTCATTCTATCTCCAACGCAATGCAGAATTTTACCCAGTATAATTGTGGATGGCACAAGCAGTCAGGTTTCCACCACTTTCCTTAAGAGATTATTTTACAGTCTAATAGACCTCAGTGATATTCTTTCCTTTGCCCAGTTTCATCCCATTTCTCTTATCACTTCATGTAAGGCCACAGTAAACAATTCTTGATTTTACAATCTTAAAATACTTGCAGTTGCATTAGTCATTATTTGGTCAATCTCTTTGGCCACTTTATTCTTGTTAAACTTGTTTGAATTCTACACAACTTGTTGTCACCTTCCGGGGTGCAATCCAGATCAGTGAGGGATTGTGTCACTACCTGCCCTGTAACCCCAAGTGCCTCAAAATGTTATGCTGCATTAGTTCTCTTGTCTGGATGCTTCCAGCCAGCATACAAGAAGGCACTGAGTGTCTTTAAGCAGCTCTGACTTGGCAGTTCTGATTCCAGAAACTTCTCATTACACCTCTGCCACACCCTGGCCTCCACCAGCCTTGGTTACACCAGGAAAGATGACTCCACCACCCCCAAGTCCCACATTTTCCCACAACCAGATGCTCTGCATTATCCATCTCTCTCCTGGACCAACCAGAGAGATATAAAAGTTAATTTGTTCCTTTAAAGATACAATATCTAGTAGCTTGCAACATTAACTGGAACTAACATTCACTTTAAAGCAAACAAACAACACTGGGTTGGTTTAGATTAAAAAGTAAAACAAGTTTATTTACAAAATGAGATAGGATTTTAAGTATAAAGGATAGAATTAGAAACGGTTACCAGCAAATAAAAGTGAAAAATGCTTTCTGGAGGCTAAGACAACAAAAAATGCTACGGCCTTTGTTCAAGGTAGTTTCCTTACCAAACTATCTTCTATCAAGATGGCTGACCTACTCCTCTTGCCAGGATCTCCCACAAAGTGTCCTGTTCCTTTGTCTTAAGAGAAAGAAACTTGGGGTTTTCTCCCCTCTCTTTATAGCCCAAATGAACCTTTGAAATAGATTATTCTGTAGATTATCACCCAAAGTAAAATTGATCCGAGATGTGAGGAAGGTAACATGGAGTCTCCTGCTCAAGGAAGTTTCATGCTGGTTTCTTCTCCGCACTGGTGTTTGCTAAAATGCATATTGATCTGTTCCCTGCAATCTCCTCCTCCTGCCATCTCAATAGTCCTGTTTCCCTTCTATATAATTTACATCCCCATTGCCTCTTAATGTACCTTGGAAATACCTTCCAGGTGGCCAAACCACATTCCTTTGTCTAAGATGCTAGGATAGTGTAACTTTAGCCCTGCCTGGCAGGCACACTTTGACAATATAATTTCCAATATGTTTGAAATTTAGAATTTGTCTTCTGCACATGCACCACACAATAATATTAATGATCAGTATGTTATTAACTTTCTATTGATATCTTACATGACACCTTTTAGATACAGGTTATGACAGTAGTGAGTTGGGGTACACTGAACTGGTCAGGTCGGCTGAAATTTACTATCAGATATCAGCGAACCCCTTGCCCTCTTGCATTGGGATGGTGTTAGGGTCACACTTGTCTAGCTATTTCTGGTGTTAAAGTGTCATATATAGACAGACTATCTTGGTTCATAGCATACAGGCTATGTGCACACTTGGAACTGAGGCTGTTCACACAGGGGTCTCTGTGGGTTAGTACTTGGGGCAACTAACCTGTACTACCACTTGTTGCTGCCCATGCTATGGTAGCTACATTACTATTTTTAGCACACTAGCTCAATGACAGCTAGCAATTATATGTCTATTCAAGCTAGGAATAACCCTCTCAGCTCCAAGTGTATTTGTAGCTGATGCTTCTGTATCAGTAAAATTGCCACCATGTTTTATTTCAAGTTCAAGTGCTAATGGCTTTCTCCCCTACAGCCTTTTTGTGAATCACTGATTATTCCCTCCCAAATTCTAATTCCCCATGGATGAGATCCTCCCAGTGCTGAGGTCTTGTACTTTACTTAACCCTGCCATTAAGAGTTTAAGTGGGGTCTGAGTGACGAATAGAGACTTGTGTAGAGCCTCTTCACTGTATTATCCAACACTATTCTAGGTTAAATCTCATTTTGATATTTCCTGTGCCAATGTCTTACCTTTCTATGTGTATTTGGATTTTTCCTTTGTTCTCACTGACTTCTGCAACACCTTCTTAACTGGTGTTGGATGCAAATTTAATCAATTTGCAGTTTACCTGTAACACATATGTGATGTTGCACCCATAAGGCTTTATGGAAATATGCTTATGAACGTGTATATGACATAACTGGAAAATGTTTTATGCTACATATGCCATGTACCATATCTATGTAAAGGTTATGATCTATTGAATCTATTCATCCTATTTGTATGCATGTGTCATTTTTGTGTTCGAAGTTATGAATATTGGCTGTGTGCTTGCTTGATTTCTAAGTAGCCTTAGTAAAGCATTTGGTCAGCTTTTTGAGAAAGGAATGTGCAAGTTAAGTGCCCAGTCAAGAAGCACTTAATGGACAATGGATCTTGGAAGGCTCCAATCCACATAAGATGTCTACTTGAGGACATTCAAGGCAGCAGGTGAACCATGGTTGCTACCTGTAAGTTCTGAGTCATACATGGACATGTGACTTGCCCATGTGACTCCAAAACTCCATCTTGGAGCTGGACTTTGCATAGGAGAGAGGAGGGGGTCTCCACCCACAAGAGAAAGTCTATTTAAACCCCTGGGATACCCCGCCATTTTGTCTTCAGCTGGCTCAAGAGATAGCTTCTCCACCCCCAATGATACCTGAGAGAAACTGGAACAAAGGACAGTAACTACAGGGGGTGTGAGTGATTGCTGGACCTAGACTAGAAGGAGACTAGTCTGTAAAAGGAAGCTTACTGAAACACTTCTGAGGGTGAGGTTTTATCTGCATTCAGTTTTATTACTGTATTAGGCTTAGACTTGCGTGTTTTGTTTTATTTTACTTGGTAATTCACTTGGTTCTGTCTGTTACTACTTGGAACCACTTAAATCCTACTTTCTGTATTTAATAAAACCACTTTTTACTTATTAATTAACCCAGAGTATGTATTAATACCTGAGGGGGAGGGCAAACAGCTGTGCATATCTCTCTATCAGTGTTATAGAGGGCGAACAATGTATGAGTTTCCCTTTTATGAGCTTTATACAAGGTAAAACAGATTTATTTAGGGTTTGGACCCCATTGGGAGTTGGGCATCTGAGTGTTAAAGACAGGAACACTTCTGTGAGCTGCTTTCAGTCAAGCCTACAGCTGTTAGGGGACGTGGTTCAGACCTGGGTCTGGGTTTGCAGCAGGCTAGCGGGTCTGGCTCAAACCAGGCAGGGCACTGACGTCCCAAGCTGCCAGGGCAGGAAAGCAGGGGCAGAAGTAGTCTTGGCACATCAGTTGGCAGCCCCAGGGGGGTTTCTGTGATCCAACCCATCACAACATACACACATTGAACTGAACGGGACTACTTGTGATAGTAAAGTTAAGCATATGAATAAATGTTTGCTGGATCGGGGCGATAGACATTAAACAAAAGAAGTCATGCAGGTGCTCTATCTTTCTTTTCAGACTTAGCTATAAACACTTGGCAACACAATCTGACAAGGTTTGTAATATGTATAAATACTCAGACGATGAGCCTGCATGATATCATTGAACACTAGTTCCTGTTTTCTTTGTGGAAATGAATAGTATAATCTCATTAGCAGCCCTGGTGATAAAAGTACCTTATTCGTGTTTTTCTCTGTGTCAAAGACCAGACTATTTTTAGTAACAGTTTATCTGAAAGTCTCTTTATAGCATAAATATTATAAATTAATTAGCTTTCCATAATATTCTGTGCAAGTTTTTTCTTGCTTAAGGATTGTAGAATTAGGCTCAGGATATTTACATTGGCTTCCATGCTTTCCTCATTTTTTCTCCAGCTGAAGTTTGTCTTGTATTTCAAGTGGATTTGTTGTGATTTTCTTTGATTAATTGAGTAATGCACACCTAAGGCACACACATAACTGTAACGCTGCCCTGTAGTGATGTCATGCAATAACTACATTGTTACAATTAAGGCATTTTGCGGTTCCAGAGTAGGTAAAAGAGGATGAGCAGCCAGAAGCAGCTGGCTCATTCAGACACCTGCCACTGTCTCCTTGGACTTCTTCCTAACATTAGCCTTCCTTCAGGCCTTTTCCCCAGCCTCTGCCTGGGCTCTTGTAACAATCAGTGCCTCCCAGAGCTTCTCCCTGAGATTCAGTTCCTACTCCTGTCAGGATCAGCCACAGGGGCTTGCTCCAGTCCTGTGTCTCTTTCCCCTTCCTCCTCCTTGCCCTGCAGGAATCATAGGAGATTAGGGTTGGAAGAGAACTCAGGAGGTCATCTAGTCCAACTCCCTGCTCAAAGCAGAAC
The DNA here is from genome assembly GCF_020497125.1 of Mauremys mutica. Taxonomy (NCBI): domain Eukaryota; kingdom Metazoa; phylum Chordata; order Testudines; family Geoemydidae; genus Mauremys; species Mauremys mutica. The sequence goes on along the minus strand of NC_059073.1, from coordinate 34,024,829 downwards.
CAGCCCCAACTAAATCATCGCAGCCAGGGTTTTGTCAAGCCAGGCCTTAAAAACCTCTAAGAATGGAGATTCCACCACCTCCCTAGGTAACCCATTCCAGTGCTTCACCACCCTACTAGTGAAATAGTGTTTCCTAATATCCAACCTAGACCCCCCCACACACACACTTCAACTTCAGACCGTTGCTCTTTGTTCTGTCATTTGCTGCTACTGAGAACAGCCAAGCTCCATCCTCTTTGGAACCCCCTTCAGGTAGTTGCAGGGCTGCCTGGGAGGGAGAGGGGGGCAAGTGGGGCAATTTGCCCCAGGCCCTCATGAGAGTTTTTCGGGGCCCCTGGAGTGGGTCCTTCACTCGCTCCAGGGGCCCCAGAAAACTCTCACGGGGCCTGGGCCTCCGGAGCTTCTTCCACTCCGGGTCTTTGGCAGCAATTCGGTGGCAGGGAATCCTTCGCTGGGTGCTGGGTCTTTGGTGGCAATTTGGCGGCGGGGGCCCCCGCCACCGAAGACCCCAGGCCCCCTGAATCCTCTGGGCGGCCCTGGGTAGTTGAAGGCTGCTATCAAATCCCCCCCCCCACTCTTCTCTTCTGCAGACTAAATAAGCCCACTTCCCTCAGCCTCTCCTCATAAGTCATGTGCTCCAGCCCCCTAATCATTTTTGTTGCCCTCCGCTGGACTCTTTCCAATTTGTCCACATCCTTTCTGTATTGGAGGACCCAAAACTGGAATCAGTACTCCAGATGTGGCCTCACCAGTGCTGAATAGAGAGGCATGATCACTTCCCTTGATCTGCTGACAATGCTCCTACTAATGCAGCCCAATATGCCATTGATTCATATCCAGCTTCTCATCCATTGTAATCCCCAGGTCCTTTTCTACAGAACTACTGCTTAGCCAGTTGGTCCCCAGTCTGTAGCGGTGCATGGAATTCTTCCATCTTAAGTGCAGGACTCTGCACTTGTCCTTGTTGAACCTCATCAGATTTCTTTTGGCCCAGTCCTCCAATTTGTCTAGGTCACTCTGGACCCTATCCTTACTCTCCACCATATCTACCTCTCCCCCAGCTTAGTGTCATCTGCAAACTTGCTGAGGGTGTAATCCATCCCATCATCCAGATCATTAATAAAGATGTTAAACAGTACCGGCCCCAGGGCCGACCCCTGGGGCACTCTGCATGATAACAGCTGCCAATTAGACATTGAGCCGTTGATCGCTACCCATTGAGCGCAATGATCTAGCCAGATTTCTATCCACCTTATAGTCCATTCATCCGTTCCATATTTCTTTAACTTGCTGGCAAGAATACTGTGGGAGACTGTACTAAGAGCTTTGATAAAGTCAAGGTATATCACGTCCACTGGTTTCCCCATATACACAGAGCTAGTTATCTCATCATAGAAGGAAATCAGCTTGGTCAGACATGACTTGCCCTTGATGAATCCATGTTGACTGTTTCTGATCACCTTCCTCTCTTCCAAGTGCTTCAAAATGGATTCCTTGAGGACCTGCTGCATGATTTTTCCGGGGACAGAGGTGAAGTTGATCGGTCTGTAATTCCCCGGATTCTCCTTCTTCCCTTTTTCAGAGATGGGCACTATATTTGCCTTTTTCCAATCACCCGGGATGTCCCTGATTGCTTTGAGTTTTCAAAGATAATGGCCAATAGCTCTGCTATCACATCAGCCAATTCCCTCAGCACCCTCAGATGCATTAGATCTAGACCCATGGACTTGTGCATGTCCAGCTTTTCTAAATAGTCCTTAACCTGTTCATTCACCACTAAGGGCTGCTCACCTCCTCCCCATACTGTGCTACCCAGTGCAGCAGTCTGGGAGCTGACCTTGTCTATGAAGACAGATGCAAAAAAAGCATTGTGTACTTCAGCTTTTTCCACATCATCTATCACTATGTTGCTTCCCCCATTCAGTAAGGGTCCCACACTTTTCCTGAACTTCTTCTTGTTGCTAACATACCTGTAGAAACCCTTCTTGTTACCCTTCCCATCCCTTGTAACTACAACTCCAATTGTGCTTTGGCCTTCCTGATTACACCCATGCATGCTCGAGCAATATTTTTATACTTCTCCCTAGTCATCTGTCCATGTTTCCACTTCTTGTAAGCTTCCTTTTTGTGTTTAAGCTCACTGAAGATTTCACTGTTAAGCCAAGCTAGTTGCCTGCCATATTTATTATTCTTTCTGTTCATCAGGATGGTTTGTTCCTGTGCCTGCAATAAGGCTTTTTTAAAATACAGCCAGCTCTCCTGGATTCCTTTCTCCCTCATATTAGCCTCCCAGAGGCTCCTGCCCATTAGTTCCCTGAGGGAGTTAAAGTCTGCTTTTCTGAAGTCCAGGGTCCGCATTTTGCTGCTCTCTTTTCTTCCTTTTGTCAGGATCATGAACTCGACCATCTCATGATCACTGCTGCCCAGGTTGCCACCCACTTCTACTTCCCCTACCAAATCTTCCCTTTTGTGAGCAGCAGGTCAAGAAGAGCATGGCCCCTAGTTGGTTCCTCCAGCACTTGCACCAGGAAGTTGTCTGCAACACTCTCCAAAAACTTCCTGGATTGTCTGTGCACTGCTGTATTGCTCTCCCAGAAGATGTCAGGGTGATTGAAGTCCCCCATGAGAACCAGGGCCTGTGATCTGAAAACTTCTGTTAGTTGTCCGAAGAAAGCCTCATCTATCTCATCCTCCTGGTCTGGTGGCCTTAGCAGACGCCCACCACGACACCACCCTTGTTGCTCTCACCTCTAAACTTAACCCAAAGACTCTCAACAGGAGCCATCCTGTTCCTATAAGTCTCTCTCCGACTGAAAGACTGACTGCAGATTTCTTCCCTATCTCCCTGCAGCAACCTTCTATTTTTTAAACGATGAAGCAGACTTAACTGAATGGTCTGTAGCTGCCATCAGCTATAATTCCTAAATACTTAGTTTTTATATTCTCTCACCCTGTCCTGTGTCCTTTAGGTAATGTAACAACACCCTTTTTAATACCATTTCTCTGATTTTTTTTACTAAATAATATAATGTATCTTTTGTTTCCTTAAGATGTTTATATTCCTCAGAAAGCTTTTCCCTTTCTTTATCAAGGCCCTTACACACTCATAAAAGATGATCAGCTGTTTTCTTCCCACTTACAGGCTAACATAGTCCATCTTTGTGTCTATTCAAAAAAGATTTTTGTTTAAGCCACCATCACCAGTCACTCTAAACAAAATCACTTTATTTTTCCTATCCAGGCCCTGAAGTATGTTGTTCACCTCAACTCTAGAGCATAATTCAAAACATTTTCTTCTTTTTTTGTTCTTACAATTCCTGTTTACTCAAGGGTATTCCTATGTCAATCTTTCCTTTTCTTACAGCATTTTTAGCTGCTTTACTTGCCATTTCATTCCCTGTTATCCTGATATACACTGGGATCCCAGCTAATGCTACACGTATCTGCCTCTGTATGAACGCTGTTATTACAAATATAATTTCATGGATTAAATCACTTCAACATAGTGAGAGACCTTTCTTATCACCCTAAAGCCTGAGACTGAATCTGAAAAAATGACTGTTGCTTTTACAGCAGACTCAGGGGTGACTCCAGGCCCCAGCACGCCAAAAGTGTGCTTGGGGCGGCAAGCCGCCGTGGGCACTCTGCCGGCGCCGCGGGGGCGGCAGGCAGGGTGCCTGCGGCAGCTTGCCTGCGGGAGGTCTGCTGGTCCCGCGGCTTCGGTGGACCTCCCGCAGGCGTGCCTGCAGAGGGTCCGCTGGTCCCGCGGCTTCTGGACCTCCCACAGGCAAGCCGCCGAACGCAGCCTGCCTGCCGTGCTTGGGGCGGCGAAATGCCTAGAGCCGCCCCTGAGCAGACTTCCTCTCTTTATAGTACCACCCAGCCCCTCCCCAGCTGGGCTTCATCTTTAATTAGGCCAGGCCCACACTTCAGGTGCAACTAGGTGTATTAATGAGCCTCTCAAGCCCACATTAGCCCAACATCAGTTATGAGACTTAAAACTCTTCTTGACTGATACTGATACTTGACTTGATACGTGATAGCAACACGTACCAAGCCACAGTATGAAGATCTGTGCTCCTTACTACCTGGGGCAGCAGGAGTTACTGGGTGATACAAAGAAGATTGAGGAGAAGGGTCAGCCTTTTTCTGAGAGGCATGAGGTCGCTTGGTGCCAGAAATCCTGCTAGCACTTGGAGTATTATTTCTGGTAGCTGAAGCACTAAGAGAAGTTAGTTTTAAAATGGCCGATGCAGCTGTGCTGCTGTAGTGCTTCTGGTGAAGATGCTGTAAGCTGACAGGAAAGAGCTCTCCCATTGGCGTAATATCTTCCGCCGACATAACACCATCCACACTGGCGCTTATGTCAATATTATTCACACCCCTGAGTGACAATTATACCCAAGTAATTTGTAGTGTAGACATAAGCTTAGTTCCTAATTAAGACCAATCATGTGGGTTAAAGATGTTAAGAAGGTGTGAACATGCTTCTGTACAATAATTTGAGAATGCTCAAATTACTCTAAAACCCACTGGTTTGAGTGAGTGTGTATGTGTGCGTCTGTGACTAATGGTTCCCCAAAGTAGACACTAAACTCTGAACTCTGTTACCTAAATAGCAAGAGATCTCTGAGTAAAACCAATGTCATTCTAGAAGCTGCTATAAGTTTAGGACACTAGAAATGGTTCTGTATCTATACAAGACTGGCAGAAAGATGCAGGCATTGTGTTAAGTGGACTGAGGATGTAAATTAAATACGCAAAACTTTGATGTGATTTGTGTGAACAGAAAGGCTTAACAGGAGGAAGTAGGAAGTTACTAGAAAATATTCTAAGGGTGGTACTTCCTAAAACCAAGACAAAGATTAGCCTTTGCTTTTAGCAGACTCTTAGGTAAATTGCTTAGATAAAAGGGAACAACTTCTCCTTTTATCTTTCCTGTAACATATTAAAGTTACTGTCTTTCTTAACTTGTTTATTATAATGGCTTTAATTACTTATTATAGTAATTGGCAAACCAGATAAATTGAAAACATTGATTTATTGATAATTCTTCAATTATAATTCTAATTTGGTTATTTTATTGTCTTATTTAAATTGTGTTAGGAAAATAATAAATTAAGTTAGTTAGTGATATATTTTGCCTAAGGTCACATTTGTTACTATAACTACTTGCTTACTCTTTTAATAAAATCCATAACAGATACATTGGATTGGGTCATCTCGCAGAACTTCAACGCAAAGTAGCCAATGTAGAGGTAAAATTGAAGTCATTACAATTAATCCTGAGCCTATCCTATATTTTAAATACTTAAAATAATACCTGATTTTCCCTACAGTATGGAAATGTACAGTTAAGATACCCAAACAACTTTAACTAAACCCATTAGTAGCACCACACAATATTTATACAATGACCATTAATGCATATTAGTGTTCCTGGTCCCAGATTAAAAACTGACTGATTTTTTTTTGTTATATTCTACAAGGGAAATTCTAAATTTAATATGTAAAACAAATCAATGACTATATAGGTAGACAATATATGTAGTACTATTACTTTTAATATGTTTTGCTGTTTGGAGATTTATTAAATATAGCACAGTTAATAAAATGGAAGTGGCATTGATATTGCATTGAGCTGGCAGTAATTATATGTCAACTAATCCATCTCTACAACCACATTATAAAATAGGTCCACCAGAGGTCCATAATTAAATTAAAATGAGGAATAAAGAGTAGTCTTCTGAAAAATTAATATATCTTGGGGCTAAGCTTTATTGCTTTAAACCTACAATTCTTCTGCAATTCACACCACAAGCACAGTCTTGCTCTGAAAGGCTCCAATGACCCAGATTCTTTTAATATTTCATACAGATTTTATGGGCCCAAATCAATTGCTGCGTTGACAGGGGTTTGTGTGGACATTTTCTTCAGTTTATTCTGCCCAGATTCGGATGTGCTGAGAGTTGTTCTTGATTCTGACTGTTCCAACAAACTCAGTGAAGTTAGATTAAAACAACTGAATTTATCCTGTTTGCATGTCAAAGCTACTTAGAACTACAAATTTTGCACACATTGTATTTAAAAAAACCTACTAATTAAAAAAGAATCCCCCCACCCCTTGACCCCAGGCTTGCTCCAAAGATTGCAGACATCGCCAAACTCTTCACTGAACCTGAAACTTCAGGGCTGCTCAAATATAGGCTTTAGCTCCTGTGGAGAAGGAACTGTGCTGATTTGAAAATTATTTGATATGAGATGCTATCATAGGACAAATGTTAAGTGAAACTGACATCTCCCCTGACCCCTGACCAAGAATAGCCAGAGCAGAGTCTGCTCTGGCCAACCCCCTCCCTCTGTTGACACACTCCTTATTGTGGCGGCTGGGAGAGGGTGTGGTGTAAAGCTGTTCCACTTAAAGAATCCCCTTCATAAACTCTGTTTTTAACTGGATTACTGTCAGAGTGGCATAAAGCAGTGGTTCTCAACCAGTGGTCTGTGTACCCCTGAGGAGTACACAGAGGTCTTCTAGGGGGTACATTAACTCATCTAGATAGTTGCCTAGTTTTTATAACAGGCTACATAAAAAGCACCAGCGAAGTCCGTACCAACTAAAATTTCATAGGCAATGATTTGTTTATACTGCTCTGTATACTAGACACGGAAATGTAAGTACAATATTTATATTCCAATTGATTTATTTTATAATTATATGGTATAAGCAATTTTTCAGTAATAGTGTGCTGGGACACTTCTGTATTTTGATGTCTGATTTTGTAAATTTTTAAGTAAGGTGAAACTTGGGGGTTTCACAAGACAAATCAGACTCTTGAAAGGGGTACAGTAGTCTGGACAGGTTGAGAGCCACTGGCATAAAGACTCTGTTGTGCAATTAGGAATCAGGGCCTTGAGCCCTTAGAGCAGTGGTAGGTAACCTGCTGCCTGCAGGCTGCATATGGCCCATCAGGGTAATCTGATTGCAGGCTGCAAGACATTTTGCTGACGTTGACCGTCTGCAGGCATGGCCCCCTGCAGCTCCCAGTGACCACGGTTTGCCATTCTAGGCCAAAGGGAACTGTGGGGGGCCATGCCTGTGGATGGTCAACATCAGCAAAATGTCTCGTGGCCCGCAATCAGATTACCCTGATAGGTCACAGGTTGCCCATCACTGCCTTAGAGCACTGAGGCAAGACCAGACCTGATAATCACTCACTGATAATCACACACACGCCTCCCAAAAGTCTACCTGCCCGAGTAATTTTCAAAACTGAAAAAAACCAAAAACTTAATGTATGGTGGATGTCCTTAAATATTTGTAACTCTTTGAAAGGTTCATGTTGCTAGAAGAGTTTTTCATTGTATACCGTTATCACTGAAAACTGGGATCTTTCAGGACAGTTGTTGGTGATCCCTTGAGTTGAGGATGATCTCTTTCACAGGTTTTATTTTCCATGGGTCCTTTGGTGACTGAGGAGTCCAATCCGTGAGCCACAGGCTCGTTGGCAGACATTGCAGGCAGTGTTGGAAGACAGGGTTGGGCTGTGATTGCTGTGTAACAGTTGTCTTTCCTTTCTTTTCTGGCATTTTTCTGCAGCCAGGACAAAGCAATTTTCCTCAGAAGTGGACATTCCTTCTCTGACAAGTCTTCACCAGTTATCCCTATCCTGGGCTGCAGTCGCCCAGTGTGTAGTGTTGATGCCACATCTCTTGATGTTTATCTTTAGAGTATCTTTAAAGTGTTTCTTTTGGCCTCCCTGTTTCCTTTCTCCTTTGGTGAGTTGGGCATACAGCAGTTGTTCTGGTAAGTGTACATCAGGCATGCGCACATAGTCCCCACTCCACCTCAGCTGATGCGATAATTAGGGCCTCAACACTGAAGATGTTGGCCTTTGCGAGGACACTGACATTAGTGCGACTATCCTCCTGCTTTATGTTGAGGATCTTCCAAAGAAAGTCCTGGGGTTGGCATTCCAGGTTTTTCAGGTGTTTTCTATAGGTCACCCAAAGTCTCACAGCCATAGAGGAGAGTTGAGATTACCACCACTTTATGAATCTAGTATGTGTTCTGATGTTGTGATTGTTGAACACCCAGCAAGAAAGCCTGCCCAATGGCAAGGCTAGCACAGTGAATTATGTGCTGAATCTCGATGTCTATGTCTGCCCTCTGTCAGAGATGGCTGCCAAGACAGGCAAAGTATTCAACATTTTCCTGTTCTTCTTTGTCAGTGTAGATCTTCCTTGCTGGGTCTGATGATTGACTGGGGACTGACTGGTGGAGAACTTTTGTTTTGATGATGTTCAGAGTTAGCCATAGGCTTTTGTAAGTTTCAGAGAAACAATTAAGGGCTATTTACAGATCTTCCTTTGAGTGTGCAACTGCAGCACAGTCATCTGCGTACTGGAGTTCAGTTATTGTTGCCAATATTACTTTAGTTCTGGCATGGAGATGAGAAAGGTTGAAGAGGTGGCCTTCAATCCGACTTTGGATGTCAGTGCCCTGTGGTAGATGGTCTTGAGTCAATGTTTTCATAGCTGCTAAGAAAATGGAGAAAAGGGTGGGTACCAGTACACAGTCTTGTTTTACACCAGTTCAGATGACAAAGGGCTCAGAGGTAGAGCCACTGCACAGGATGGAGGCAGTCATCTGGTCATGGAGGAATCTTACAATGATGATAAATTTGCTTGGGCAGCCAAACTTTGACATGATTTTCCACTGAGCCCCATGATTGACAGAGTGGAGCCTTTAGAATTCACCCGCTGAAATCCTGAACTTGTTTAAAAATTAATTATAATGGTCTATAATGGAAGGTCTGGTTAATCCTCACCCTTCGTGTGCATGTGCACATGCAGCATTGATCTGAAATGTCCCAGAGATTGGACATAGAAACAGGAAGGGGCAGATTCAAGGACAGATAAGCATCAGATTTAATTGCAAAAGTCATAACTCAACACTACTTCATGTTATTATTTATTATTTGTATTGTCATAGCACCTAGCAGCCTCAATCATGGACCATGACCAATTGTGCTAGGCACTGTACAAACATAGAACAAAAGAACAGCGCCTGCTCTGAAGAGCTTATTAAATAGTGATAGAGTACTTTCAAGCAAGACTATAAGATTAGCTGCACAAAACCCCCAAATGACTAGAAAAACTGTTAAAAAATGACCAGCTGATTTAAGTATCAAAGTAATTTCCATTAAGAATGGAAAAAACTGAAAATTTTCATGGAAATGTCTCACTTTTTTGGATATGAAGTAGAAACAAATGTTGGAAGGAATATTGATTTTTGCTGTGTTTTGTACCATCAGAAAACATTTCTCTGTATGCAGTAACAATAAATCATGTGTCTGGTGGAAAATGAGAGATAATATTAGCAGAGGAAGGGCTAAGTTGATGGTAAAAGTAGAAAAGATTTTTCTTTCCTGGTTTTCTTTCCTGGTTTTCTCCTAAAGGCTAAACTATTCTATTATGTAGAGGTTCTCATACTGTGCTCATCAGCATAGCATCTGAGCACCTTCCAACAGTGCATTAAGCAATGTGACGAACATCTCTGCAGAGATCCTGACACAAATCCCACATGACAACCACACCTATCAATGTTTAATTGGAATTAAAACTTAAAAAGGGACAATTCCTTAAAGATACTCAGAGGAATGTCCCAAAGACTTTTTATATGTGTACACTATGTTATAGTAGATTAAATAATAGTAAAATAGTAAAAGATTGGCTTAAGCACATACGAAATATTCAAACTTTTTGAAGATAATATGCCAGTTACCAGGTAGGTTTTTGCAGATTTCCCAAATGAATTAAATAAAATATAACCAATAGCTTTTTATTTAACTTTAAAAGCAAAAGATTACTATAATTTATCCTTTTCATAATACTGTAGTCTCTTTCAATGTTGATTATAAAACATAAAACATTCAAACAATAGATTCTAGAGGATTTACAGATGGGACTAGAAAATGTCATTTTTCAAATTCTGAATTTTTTGAATTTTGAATTTTAACATATTAAAAAAATTCCTATTGTTAGGTATCAACTTTAAATATGTATTAGACTTTTTCAGTTGTAATTATCAAATTTCAGTATTAATAGCAAATTGTTACATACTGTACTGAGAGGAAAACAAAATGATTATTATTAGATAGTCCTATTAATGATAATCTACTATCTTTAGAGTATATGAAAGTGAGTAACAAGTAGTAAGGAATTTTTAAGATTAGAGTACCAAAGCTGTTGAATTAATTTCCATAAAGCTATTGCTCTCAGAAGCAGTTAGGATCAGTGTCATGCCTTCAGAGTATGATTTCAAACCCAATGAGAACATGTCCTAATAATTTTGGGTTAGATCATTCCATTCTAAACATACACTCATGGGATATGGAACAAGAATTAGGAAAAGGATTTGACTAGAAAATAGCATACTTCATGTGCTATGGTAATCTGCATTACAAACAAGGGTGAAACTTATTAAATCAGGAGTTCTCAATCTATTTCCCAGTGTGACCCACATCTTAAAGAGTGTCTCATGCACACCTCTGCTCTCATTCACAGTTCCACAGACCACCTTGCTACCCATTTGTAATCATGTGACATCCCTGTGGCAACTGCACACATTGCTTATATGGAAAAATAATATTGTGAAAGTAAGTATTGAATGTATTTTTAGTAGGGTTTTTTTTATGCTACTTAGCATCTGGAAGTAAAAAGGAAGCAGAAATGCCATATGTCTAGCCAGCTCTCCAGGGACAACCAACGAGTGAACCTCTGTAATAAACAATATGTAATTAATACATTGATTTACCTATATATAAATAATAATTAATATAACTATGAATAAAATTTAAAAAAAACGAAGTACAAATATAAATGCAAAGGTATAAATAAATAAATAGAAATAATTAATTTGTATAATAAAATATATAATAAAATTGCATGTTATTTTATAAGAAATTATACTTAATACATTTAAAAGAATAAAAAATCTCTACAAAGACCCCTGGATGTCTTCTACATGGTTATTTTCTCTGAAATAGTATATTGAAAATTGTGACTATTAAGGCCTGTAGTTATCAACATGAGAATCTGCAAAGTTCTTTCTGTTCATTACAGGCCTGCTCTGAAGTCCATAAAAGTTGATGGCAGTTTTTGCATTAACTTCAATGATCTTTTGATTAGTATTTTAGGGTCTGATTCAAAATCCATTGAAGGTAATAAGAATCCATAGACTTCCGTGGGTTTTGGATCTGGTCTAAAAATAGCTTTTTCTATTAGTAATAATTGAAATATTTTAATTGAATTGTCATGACTATATTTTAAAGTAGCTTTCAGAATACAGATACATTTGTGAGATATAGACAAATTCTCTCAGATATAATTCCAGATATTGGCCAATTTAAAAGATCATACTCTGCCTTATTTCTTGCATTACTGGCCAGACAAAACTATTGATATCCAGACATATTCTAAAGTTCAAGACAAAAGAAATGTCCATAACTGTTTGGTGTCCCAGTCAATATCAGGTGGAAGAATATGTAATTACAACACAGTCAAAGACAACCATGTGACAGAAGGGATAAATTAGCAATAGAATTAGGCCCCAACCCTGCAATTTGTTGCATACTGGGCAACTGTTGCACCTCAGAGCCCTATTAAAAACAGTGGTGCTCTCGCAGGTTTGAATATTTCCTATATGCTTAATCCAATCTTTTACATTATTTAATCTACTATAACGTAGTGTACACACATAAAAAGTTGTTGGGGACATTCCTCTGGGTATCTTTAAGGAATTGTCCTTTTTAAAATTTGAATTCTGATTAAATGTTTATAGGTGTGGTTGTCATATGGGATTTGTGTCAGGATCTCTGAAGAGACATTTGTCACATTGCTTAATGCACTGCTGGAGGTGTTTGGATGCTATGCTGATGAGCACAGTAGGAGAACCTCTGCTACATGCACAGGGGTGCTGGGACAATATTTATACTGAGGGTGCTGAGACCCATTGAACCAAACTGTAAAGCATGTATACTTCAAGCCAGGGGATATAGCAGCACCCCCAGTTCCAGCACCTATGCACATGTAACAAGTTGCAGGATCAGTCTTCTAAACTCCCTTAGAAAATTTCTGATTTTCAACTACTGTAGGACTCCCTCAGTGATTTAGCACTGTTGGCTGTTTTGCTACCAATCCTGAGAACTTCAACAAGTGTGAATATTTTACAGGATTAGCTGCCTCATTGTGGAATCTGTCCCCTAAGGTTGTACAAGAACACCATTAAAGAAACATGAATAGGTGAATTAACACACAGTTACAGTTTCTTAGGCCATGATCCCGCAATCACATATATACACACTTGCCTCTTTGACCACGTGCCAAGGAGAAACTATTGTTGGCCAGATCCTTAGCTGATGTAAATTGGAATTGCTCTATTATAGTCAGAGGAGCTACAGTGCATTTACACCAACTGAGGATTACATTTACGGGCCCTGTATCCGTTGCATACTGTCAAGCCTTGAGAACCACAACAATTACTGTAAGTGCAGATTTGAAAAGGCCGTGAAAATATTATGAGTTAATGCATATCCTGAGCTGACAAAAATCTCTGTATTTAAATACTCCAAGGTATTAAGGTAGTTTTTTTTTCAAACCTAAATACTCATGAGACTATAGAACAGCTGCTACTTCTACCTAATAATAGAGCAGTATTAAAATGTTTGTCACAGTAGATGCTACATTATATATTATTACATGATTTTAGTTACACTATTTAATATTTAAAATTCAGATAATTTAGGTTTGCACAAAAATAGTGTTATTTTTCATATAATCTTCCCTTTAAAATGATTAATTTTATAAATATACATGGCTGAGATTGAGGAACAAACAAATTACATGAATAGAGTACTGATATTCCAGTTCTTTCCCCTCCCCCACCACTGCAACAAGGACATTGACAGTAGGCAGATAAGGGAAAACTGAGCCAGTGATTTTTAACAACCTGGACAAATAAGTGCGAATTATAAATGTGAGCCGACTCTGATATAAACACAGTATTTCCCAGAGGGTGGGCCTCCTCCTGATATCCCCTGGGCCTGGATCTCTCATGTTTTTCCTTTAGAATAGGTAGATTGTTCCATGTGACTGCAAGTTATGTAGAAGGTCAGAAATGGAGAAGAAATCTCTGTGGTAGCTGGCTCCTGTGATGCTGTAGAGGTTCTCCAGAACTTTGAATTTCACCTATGCTTACTTGCAGCCAGATCAGAGGGGAGGGCACAGATTTAATATTCTCATCAGAGGCTTGCCTACTGCACTCAAAAGGTGAGGAGCCTCATTATGCAGCTATTGAAGTATTTGGGTGACTACTGTAGTTAGTCCAACAGGAATGGGTGGAACCATTGTAAGGTGATTCCATCCATCCCTGCTACACAAACAGCAACTTATGTACAACTGTATCAAAAGCTGCTGAAAGGTTTGGTAACTTTAGCAAGCATCTCTGACCCCCATCCATTAGCATGAAGTCATCAACCAATGAGATATATTCTATTTCCACAAAGTCTGAAATCTACCAGGTGGTAGCCAAAGAACATCAGACTCTAGCTGTACTAGTATCTGGTCATCTTAGTGTCAGATGTTGCTGAAGCTGTCTGTCCAGTTCCTTCTCTTTATGGATCAGCAATCTTTCCCAGAAAAGAGAGTTTAGAAAATCTGTGATTAAAAAAGAAAACCCAAGAGACAGTAAACAAATGCTAACTCTTCTAATGTGAGCCACTCCCCCAAGGCCCAGTTCAAGCCTCCTCCCTGGTGCTCGCTAATTGGAGTAGCTTCTCCCTCTCTTTGCATGGGTTGGGTCCTGGGTTCTTGATTTTGATGCCTGGTGACTTCACCCAAAGTGATTCCTCTCTGTGTCTGGGACACAAGGGGTGCTGTCCCTTGGGAAAATAACTAATACTGCTACTCTGTTCACAGGGAATATAACCCAGTACATGAACAACTCAGTATATTCATACAAACCCCATCTAATGAAATGCCACTCTCAGAAAGAACAGTATAATGCAGGGGACTTTATTGGGGACAGGAAACAAAGGCTCTAAGGGAAGAAAGGTTTAAGATTTACTAAAATACTAAAACATCAAGAATATAACAAATTCCATACCTCCCTGCACTGAGCACTATACATGAACCCCCAGCTTGGTCCCTGGCACCTTCCCAGGCAGATGGGACACCAAGGATGAGTCCAGATATGAATGTTGCAGCACTGTGAATATTGGCTGACTTAAACAAAAAAGAAAGGGATTCCCTTACTGAGTTTTCAGCCCTGGGTGGAGCAGGGCCCTCTCCTTGCCTGGAGTTCTGGGGAGGATTTGACTGGCTCTAGGCAGCTGGGCTGGTTCTCTGCCTCCCTGATCGCTGGTCTATACAGGGCTGGCACGCCCTGATCATATACTAATGCCCCCAGAAGATTGAAGTTCTCCTTTGTGTGGGGAGTGGGTGTTGAGTAGAGACTCCGCAGGCTGTGCTGCCCCCCTCCCAGCTCCAAACTCAAACAGTCCTTTTGTCTCTGAGGCAATCTGTCCCCTCCCATTGAGCAACTGGGTACTCCTGGCTCCTCACTGGCCCACAAAATGGCTATATAAATTACTCCACCTGAATGTCAGGATTGGAAGGGACCTCAGGACGTCATCTAGTCCAACCCCCTGCTCAAAGCAGGACTAATCCCCAGACAGATTTTTGTCCCAGATCCCTAAATGGCTCCCTCAAGGATTGAACTCACAACTCTGGGTTTAGCAGACTAATGCTCAAACCACTAAGCTATCCCTCCACCCTTAAGCCCCTCACTGGCTTTTGTAGGAGTTTCCAGTCCATTCTCCCTGCCCCAGACCCTAAGCAGGCTGGGAAATGTACCTAGAGGCTCTGGAACTGTTGTTACTGTAGTCCAGAGGGTAGGACCCCCAAGAGGCTTACTTCAATGTTCCAGGAGCTAGCAAACTCCAAAGGGAGCTACATAACTGTCAGTGCTAATACTAGAGATAGCTGTCAAATGTAGCTGAGATCTTTATGGTGGCACACACTCACCTGGAAAAATTAGAGACTTTGTTAGGTTCACCAGCCAGATGTACAAATGCCATTAATAATCAAAAAGCATTTGCATCATAATACCCAGAAGCAAAACTGGAATATAAATAATATGAATTGCTAACATATAAATGATATAATAGAAAATGGTTAATATTTAGTGATATAGTTGCAATTTAACTAGTTAAAAGCTGGGGATAATTTTCAGCTGGTGTAAATTGATCTATTGAAATACCAGCTGGGGATCTAGTCCCTGAACTTTCTGCTCCTAACAACACTGGTATACACCCAGCTTAATGCAATCCGACGAAGTGGGTATTCACCCATGAAAGCTCATGCTCCAAAACGTCTGTTAGTCTATAAGGTGCCACAAGACTCTTTGCTGCAATTTATTTTGAAGCACCCAAACACAGGTGAGGAACATAGTATAAAAAAAGTAGATAGATTTACCCCATTTACTTAGGCATAAAAGCCCTAGTAACCATTTGTATTATTGGTACCTTCATATGACAAAGTGTATCTCCATATTTGCGTGAAGAATGGCAGAATGATTTTCCCAGAAAACATTAAGCAGACAGAACAAAACTGAAAACCAGCATTTCTTCCTCTCAGATCCCTCGGCATCACTGCCCATGAAACAGGAGCCAACCAGTTAGAAAAATGGAGATACCAGCATTTATTTTATCTGAACTGATTTATCCCACCACCTAAAACACTAGGACAAGAGACAGCTGCTTCTTTCTGTATCAAAAAAAGTATTGGTACAGGGAAAAGCTTTCCAGGCATTCTAACATCACACTTCTGGCCCAAAACAATTTTCTTGATGCCAATCTTTTCATTTTCAAAGCAGATGCTATGCTTTCAATTTACTTTCTTTCAACAAAATGTGAGAAACACTTTATGGGTCTGTGACAATACAGGACCATGAGTACCTGTGTATGAAATGCATAGTTTGAGCTTTCAGAGTAGCAGCCGTGTTAGTCTGTATCCGCAAAAAGAACAGGAGTACTTGTGGCACCTTAAAGACTAACAAATTTATTTTAGCATGAGCTTTCGTGAGCTACAGCTCACTTCTTCAGATGCATAGAATGGAACACACAGACAGGAGATATTTATACATACAGAGAACATGGAAAGGTGGAAGTATGCATAACAACAGGAAAAGTCTAATCAATTGAGATGAGCTATCATCAGCAGGAGGAAAAAAAACTTTTTGAAGTGATAATTAAGATGGCCCATAGAAGGTGTGAGGAGAACTTAACATAGGGAAATAGATTCAATTAGTGTAATGACCCAACCATTCCCAGTCTCTGTTTAGGCCAGTGTTAATTGTATCTAATTTGCATATTAATTCGAGTTCAGCAGTTTCTCTTTGGAGTCTGTTTTTGAAGTTTTTTTGTTGCAAAATTGCCACCTTCAAGTCTGTCACTGAGTGGTTAGAGAGGTTGAAGTGTTCTCCCACTGGTTTTTGAATGTTATGATTCCTGATGTCAGATTTGTGTCCATTTATTCTTTTGCTTAGAGACTGTCCGGTTTGGCCAATGTACATGGCAGAGGGGCATTGCTGGCACATGATGGCATATATCACATTGGTAGATGTGCAGGTGTACGAGCCCCTAATGGCATGTCTGATGTGATTAGGTCCTATGATGGTGTCACTTGAATGGATATGTGGACAGAGCTGGCATCGGGCTTTGTTGCAAGGATAGGTTCCGGGTTAGTGTTTATGTTGTATGGTGTGCGGTTGCAGGTGAGTATTTGCTTTAGTTTGAGCTGTATCCAAAATGTGATTTGGGTGCTTGATTTCTAGCAAAGGGCATTGAGGGACACCCCTCCCCACTGTTCGGACCATTTCAACACCCTCACTCATCCATGAAGGGGAGACAGCCATCAGGCCAGTGGTTACATTCCATTAAGGCGGAAAGGGTCCAAACATCCAAACAATGGGGCAGCCAGCACCAGGGCATCCTTCTGGAGATGCACTTTTGGGAAGCTCTGGCTGAGGCATCAGGCAGGTTCACACCTGGTCCCTGAAACTAAGAAAAATATTGAGCAATATGTTAACAGATCCTCACTGGAATAGCAGGACATGCCTGCTACTTAAGGAAGACACAGACTCTCGCTTGGAGAAAAGCAGAACAGTAGGACAGTACAACAGTTATGACCAGCATGGGTCAGAGGAAGATATTCCCAAGAGAATATAAATTGGTTCTGTTCTGTTGTGGTAGCTTCAGGGGAAAGCCTACTTAACTTAGCTTGTAACGAAATGTAAGTTTAGATGAGACTAAGTCGGGGTATTGGTTTAAAATACTTTTTCTAATGCCTTGTTCCAAATGCTAAATGAAATACTTTACTTTTAAGAAAAGGGCTGAGTGTCTGTAAATCCACACTGGTCCGCTTCTGGAGAGGATCATATAGGCAACCCTAGTCAGCGTGACCTACAAGGTAATTTAACCATGGGCACCAGGGAATTCACCCTCGGTTCAGTGCGGAGGAGCCTGGATTGCTGAATCCATCCCAGGAAGTAGCTGAGAGACCCAGAGGAAACAGGTGGTGCCGCTTGCTTATTCTGGTGATTCGTTACCTTGTCTAATCCTGCCCTCATTGAAATCAATGGCAAGAGCTCCCATTACTTCCAATGGACTCATGATCAGCCCCTAAATTAAGATTCTCTGTGAACTGAATTCTTATCTGAGCATATTCATTTGAAGCTTCAAATGACAGTGCACTCTCTGCACAGTATTGTTTCCATTTTCCCAAGAGGAAATCTTAAAGCAATCTGATCTCATCTGCAATTCTCAAAGCACGTGACCTATATAATTATTTAGACAAGCAAGCATTACAAGAGAAGTAAAATAAGGACAGAAATACCTGGAGAGGCCTTGTTTCATTGGAACGTTTTTTAAATTCGTTTGACATCTTGCAAATGTCTACATTCTTTTCTAATAGAGCTTTACTGTGAATAGTCCTCTTTATTGAAGAACATTCACTCTGACGGACAGCCATATCAATGACATTACAAACAGATGTCATCATAATTTTAGGCCATAAATATAAGATCAGGTCATAAAAATAAGATAAGATTCTTCTTGAAAATTCCCAATAGACATCAGACTAACATATATCTACTTGGTAGTTCTCTTTTTGTGCAGTGAAATGGGAAATCTGTGTTGCCAATTAGTCAGTTTAATAATGTTTGACAAGATCTACTTAAGTGCTACCACAGCAATAAAATGAATGTTAATTACATTTCAAAAAAATCCAATGTGAAAAGTCACTTCTTTGAATCTGAGCTTGTCCAGACGGAGACTAGGTTAAAGGTCTATCAGTGTGCACTAGAGCTCTTCTATACATGTTGTGTAAGTACCAGGGATTATTTGTATGACTTGTGTACCTTTTAAAAAATAATTCCTTGTTTTTTTAAAAGCTATGTCAAGGTTGAGATATTCACTCACAAATGTATCAGAGCTCTCAGTTCAGGCTGCTGCATCAGAGAGGACAGCCCTGCTTTGCTGAAGTATTGCAGTACCAGTTTTGTCTTATTTCACAGGGTTCAAAAACAAAATAAGATCCTTTCAGTCTGATCATTGTCAGTTCAATGGCAAAGCTCCCATAGACTTCACCATCAGAGCAGGACTAGGCCCCAAAAGAACTTAATGGTCAGTCCCATCAAGAATCGAGTGCCCTCAACCCTTATTGAAATCAGTGAGAACAGAGAATCTTACAAAAAATCTGCAACATTAAGGTCAGTTTTAGTAGAGTATTTAACTAGAGTGAGTGAATTATTTTGATGGGCATGTAAAATATTATTTCAAATGTCATTAGTTGTTTTATGTAAATGTCAGTCAACATGCAGAAGAGTGGATGAATAGCAGAAGGGCCTGAAGCTCCAGAGGGTAAATAGTTTTCTGCTTCCATCTATTGGTGACCAGGAAGAAAAATGACCACCGAAAGAGCTTCATTTGCATACACTTTCTACCCAGAATTCCTCCAGTGACACTTTGGAAGTCACCATAACTATAAACTCAGAATTAGTTGAGTAGTAAATTGAACTGAGAAAGCAATGAGGGGGGAAAGGATTTCTACTTTTTGCAAGGAGTTGGTTCTGTATGCTGCTGTTTTCCCTTTACTGAGGTGGCTCTTTACTGAGACTGCAGAGGCCAGCAGTGGAGCTGAGTGAAATCAGGTGAAGCCCTCCTATGCAATCACTAAATAAAATTGAAGTCATGCTAGCTGGGTTAGGTGATAGGTCCTCAAGAAAGGATCAGGCATTGCTTGCCAAGGGACTAGAGACAGCCTACCTGAGTGTACCTCAGGACTCTGGATGATTATGCTATCTATTGACACCAACCTATGAGTTGAGTTTAGTGGATTGCAAAAGGGGAAATAATATGTTCCTATGGATGTTCACAGTGGTGGGTGGGGAACAGAGTTACTGACAATTGCCACAAGTAGTGTGGGGGAGTTTTTTATTTATCATTCTTATAGATATATTGTTGCTCTGTTTTCCCAAGTTGATGGTGTGTTCCCTTTCCCTCTAATAACATTTTCCTTGCTTCATACATAGACAGTGCTTTTGTGTGGGCAAGTATTGACTGTTACCAGTGCACAGGGAAGGTATTTTAAAACTCTCGGTGGGGGCTTGAGCTGGTGATGTGTGTTAGTTTTAAGATGAACCTCTCAGTGTTTTGAGTCCTTGTTACTGCTGACAATGTCTGGCAGAAGGGTTACAGTTCTGCATTCTACAGTAGTGCCTAGAGACGCAAAGCAGGAGGCGAGCCCCACTGTGTTAAGTGATGTGCAAATACAGAGTTGAGACGTTTCTGTTCTACAGACCTTACAGTCTAAATAAAGACAGACAGAGGGCAGAAGGGAAACAGAAGCAAAGTGACTTTCCTAAGGTCACATAGCAGGTCCGTGTCTGCGCTAGGACTAGAGCACAGGCCTACTGACAGCCATTCCAGTGCCCTAACCACTAAACTGTGCTTCTCTTCTGAGAGAGTTTTGTTTGTTTTGCACGGATTAGTTAATTTTCATGAGTGTTTTGCAAGGCCGACAAAGAGCTACTTCTTAATAGTTTTTGTTCACCGATAATGCCATTCATCTTGCAAGTTCAGTACAACATGATAAAAGCTTTTTTGTGTGTGAATAATTTACAGGCAGCTGAGGAAGCAAGCCTGAATGTTTTCTTGTAGCTACCACTTTCTATTTAATATCTTGGTTCTTATTAAAATAAGTTTCTTAATGGAAGTTGGAATGCACAGCCAATTTTATTCTTACTGCCTCTGCATTCCAAGTTCCATGAGGATTTTCCATTTTAAATGTGAGATGCAAAGCTAACATTAAAACTGAGTTAATCTCAGGTTTATGCTTAACAAAAGAATGGGGAGAAACATTCAACACATAAATGTTAATGTGCCTATTTACAAAAGTTCTCTCCCTCCCCAACCCCCCATGAAATCCTCTGGCATTTCTTGATTTTCCAGAGATATCACAGCTGAACTTGATGGTTGCTTCTATTCTGTGGGACTGGAGCATCCCAGCTGCACTCCAAGGCCCTATTATGGGTTGTTCTATTTACCTCTGGAGAGCTCCACCTCCTGGCAGTTCTGTGTATTAGCTTGGTCAGGCTGACACCCCTTTCAGTGGTTACTCCCCATCAACTTCTCCTCTGCAGCCCCTCTCATGCTCTCAGGAGTCACAGCTGTCCTCTTTGTGACTCAGCCCTCTGGCCAGGTCACTATTGTGATTTCCACTTCCTGGGGTAGGTATCAAGGTTCCTGATTTCCAGCAATCTCAGGCAGTCTTCTGCTTCACTGCCTCCTAGTGCCACTCTCACAGTGGCTGGCAGGGGAACTCAGGCCCACCCTCTACTCCCCTTTCTGGCTCAGGGACCCCCTACACAGCAGGCAATGTTCCCTGCACCTTGTTGCTTTTCCCTGGGTTACATCCATACCTCTGGATTTGCCAGTCTCTTCATTCCCTCCTCCTAGAGAGTAAACTTTAGGCACCTCATCTCTGCAATCCCCAAACACATCTCTCTTTTCCTAATGAGTGACTGCAGACTCCTTCCTTCTAGCTTCCCTCCACTTCCAATTTTCTGTCTTTTGTAGAAGCCCTGCCTTTCCCTCACAGGTGAAATTCTCTCTAAACAGCTACCTCTATCCTCAGACTCCCACATTTACAGCCTAATTAGCTGAGTGGACCACCTGGCCCAATTCAGGTGTTGCAGGGCCAGTGTGAGGAGCACACCACATCACACACCCTCCTTGCAAACATGTGAATAGTTCCACTGCAAGCAAGTATTATTACTTATGTACATCAATGTTTGCAGGCTTAGGGGGAAACTCAGTATAAGTATTTGAATAAGAAAGAACAAAGGGCTAAGTGAAATTATTCTACATAGACTTTAAAGTAGTTTTTCTAGTATCTATTTTACAAATTCTACAATGTATCAGTCATCCCTTAATATCTTGTATACTGAATATATATGGTTGCCTAACTATGAAATAGATCCAAACCACAAAACAGATCATTTACTCTCTTGTATTATCAGACTCATACAGGCCTAATTTTTAAAGATACTGTGCACGTGCACTTCCCACCGAAGTTAATGGTCACTTTGCAAGGTTTGAGCCTAAACCACCCATTTCTATTTCTTTCTTAAACCAATACAAATGTTAAAAGAATCTCATATGGATAAGAAATAAAAGTAGGAGACTAAGATTAGGCCTACTTTTGAGTCTTCCCCGCTCCCCCTACTAAAATTGGTTAATCTAGCTTTCTAATAACTAAAATAAGATAATTTAAGCTCTAAGAGGGGACCAAAAATGTCAGTCAGAGCTCTAAAGGAAACTGCACAAGACCTTTGTTGGATAAAGAAAGATCCCAGGTTGCCACATGCAGCATTATAAAATCTAGATAGAATAACTATCCTATGAGGACAACATTTAATTGAATGCCTGGAGCCAATTTGAACTAGGAGAGCTAAATGTGAAATTAAAATAAATTATGAAATGATTGGATACAGCTCTAGATAAATTGAAAAGAGAGAGCCCAACTAATAAAACTAAATCAAGACTATATCTAGGGGTGTGTTTTCTCTAAACCCCCCCTCCCCCCAAAATCCACTAACCAAAAGACGAATCAAAGCTTCCATAGAGAGTGAGAATCTGAACAAGCAAAGAAGCCAAACTCACAGAATTAATCTAAAATGGAAGATTCTTTGGAGATATGCAAAGGTATTAAAGAGGCTGAAATTTAAATTTCATTTATTCTACATAAGAGAGGATATGTTCATACAATCTTTGGATCAAGGATTTTAATTTTGGCCTAAGTTTCAAAAGTGACTAATGATTTGGGTGCCTTCATTTTTGGGGTCCCAATTTGGCACACCTTACAGGGGTCTGATAATCAAAGGGCGGGTGGTCAGCATGTTCTGAAAATCATGCCCCTTCAGGAAGTCTCAAGGTGGGCATCCAAAAATCAAGGTGCACAAAATCACTAGTCACTTGAGAGCAGTGGTTCTCAAAGCCAGTCCGCTGCTTATTCAGGAAAAGCCCGTGGTGGGCTGGGCCGGTTTGTTCACCTGTAGCGTCCTCAGATTCAGCCGATCGCGGCTCCCACTGGGGGCTGCGGGAAGCGTTGTGGGCCAAGGGATGTGCTGGCCACCCTTCCCGCAGCCCCCATTGGCCTGGAGCGGCGAACCATGGCCAGTGGGAGCCGCGATTGGCCAAACCTGCAGATGCGGCAGGTAAACAAACCTGCCCGGCCCGCCAGGGGCGTTCCCTGAACAAGCAGTGGACCAGCTTTGAGAACCACTGTTCTAGAGGGGAGCTTTGTGCTCATTTCTTTCATGAGAACACAATGCATGCATGAATAAAAATTTAGATGAGCTCTGGATTGCTCTAAAAGGCTTATCCCTACTGATTGATATTTGAGATTTTGATTATAAGTGATAGTTAAAGATGAAAATCACCCTCATGCAGAGGACCAACAGAAAGTCCTACATACTTCTTAAGCCCCAATGAAGCCATGGGTTTAGTTGTCTTGATTGGGCTCTCCACACTGGGGTGAATTTCACCCTAAAAGCACGATTAGAAAAAGGGAATGCAATAAATAAAGGATAATGTAGCTATTTCAGGATTGACTGAACAGTGCATAAATAGATTGAGAGAAAACTGAAACTTGAATGAAGGCAGATCTTAACAGCACTTTTAGTAATTATAGGAGAGGCTGTCCCATTCCCACTGACTACTGATTCTGTTTGGGAAGAAAATGTTACACTTTCGTGAATCTCTATTTGTCACATAGCAAACATCTAACCTCTATATCCAGTTAACTTAGGGGAAGAACAGGAGCAATTACAATCTGTCAAAAAATAGGGAGAATCCTTCAGTTTGTCCATAGTTTTCTGCAGAAAAAGAATAAATTCTATCACTTCTAAACTTTCTTAATCTTATGCAAACCAGTTAAGATACACATCAGGCTAATTGTTATACTCACTAAAGTTCACTGAGAAAAAGGAGTCAAAAGAGAGGTTAAACTTACTTCAGACATGAGACCTCTGGAAACCAAAAAGGAATCTGAGAATTTGGAAAAATGACATCAGTTTTCAGAGAAGAACTGTACAATTTCTACAGGGTTTGGGTGCATGAAGGGGATCACAGAGTCAACCCTAGGGCTCAGTTGCATGGACTGGATGTAAACCAGTTTATTTGCAGGTAGGACCTCAAAAACTCAAACCTTTAAAGGGTATTCCGGCACTTCACACAGAGATAGTCCCCTCCACCATAGAAGTCTCTCTCCATCATTCCAGTTGATTCTATTTCCCAACTAGTCCTGTGATATCTTTGGAGTGGGAGAGGGCAATTGCCTGTGCCCCTTTCTGTAGACTGACACTTCCTTCATTGCCACCCAGAGACTTTTGGGTAGTAAAAGGTGACCACTCCCCCAGCAGGGTCTTCTGGAAGATGGCAAGTCCAAAAGATAGACTCCCTTATCCTAAAGGGTCTTTTTCAGTGGGGAGAAGAAGGGTGCATTCAATCCCCAACAATACAGTAGGAACAGAGAAAACAATGTTATTCTGACGGTCAACTGACTCTATTGAGCTATGGCAGAAAGAAGGTCCGTAATCCATAGCTCCTGGTCTTCAGTAAACCTCCGATGTTGTGTGAAGGGAATGGAATTCCCAGGTTACCCAGCCTGTGTAAGAAATTTCAGTGCATGTTAGTGAACTTTGATGCATCAAGTTATTCCCAGTGTATATCTGACTTGCTCTAGATTTCTCCAACAGTGTTCAGCTGCAAACTTATTGAAGCTCTAATCTCTGTATGCATTTTGCACATGGAACTTCAGAGAACTATTCTGAAAGGCTAATTCAAAAGTTTTGGACAAACACATTTTATCATTCATGACTCTCCACTAATCAGCTGTGCACAGCCTGTGCTAGAACCCAAAAGCAAACATTAGCTATTTTACTGATTGGTTTTTACCTAGTGTGAAATGCTTGCAGGGGAAATGGGTGATACAAGGATGGACTTCACAATACTAAATAATATAAAGTAATATATATAGTATAAAATAATGGAAATAGATGAATAGATTGGATCTGAGTTAATATGAGAGTTAGCTCCTATTGTAAGGCTTCTTCCTTTTAAATGACCGTGGTGTTTCTTTGTCTTATTAGAATGTAAAAATGTTCCTCTACTAAGGTTTGGTCTGAAGACTTGCAGCGTGTAATTGTTACAGCCAAAATGATCTCGTGAATGTCTTGCCTCTCCTGTTAAATGGAGCATTTTCTTCAAAAAATTGCTTGAGCGGAACCCATATGATGTTGAAACTTCTGCCATGTCAGCAAGACCTGCTGAAGACATGGAGCATGTTTATAGTCATGTTTTGACAGAGAGTCATTACATGTTCTTATTTACATGCCCACTCAAATACACAACCAACATTAAAGGGGGCAATGAACCAAACTTCATTATCTCCAGTGTTTGTCAGTTCACCAGTATCAGAAATAAATCTGCTCTTATGGTATGATCGAATTTAAAAATGGAAAATGCTCTACCTTTTGGATCCTAACTAGCTCGAACCCTGTCAGAGGAGGGTTGTTCTGTTCAATACATTTTCTAGCATTTATTTTTGTAAAAGTTCCAAGTTTTGGGGCTTCCACCCCTTCCTATGACAGATTATTCCATCATCTAAAAGATTTCTGGTGTAAGGAAGTTCAGTCTAAATTTTCCCTTACTTTCATCCCTTGCCCCTTAGGCAAACCCTCATTTACCACTGCAAGCCATTCCTTTCCCTCCTTGGGGTTTACACCATTCAGACATTCGTACTATTTTGCTATGGCACACTGTTGAATAGGTGGATAAATCAGCTTTCATAGTAATGATGCAAATTCAATTAAAAAGAATAGCCTGTCTCTTCCATTTCAGAGGTCATGTGTTATTGTATTGCATACATTGTGCTGTATTTGATCATGTCTGCAGATAATAGGACAAGAGCAGCACAATGTCAAGAGGTGGTAAGATGTTATCTGACTGCTTTCAGCAGCCCAAGCAGAGATTTTGCAGCACTTGCAGCTAAAACATCAGAATTGGGGTCCACAACATATACGCACCTATATTTTGTGTTCTCTTTTGGCTTCTCTGCATGTACATTGCTGGCCTATAGTATGTGTGTTGTTCTTCACAACTGAAGATCCTCCTGCGTTTGAATTCTATGTTTCCTCTTTCAGGCTGTTTACGGTAGGTCATTACAAACTGACACCGGAATGTTGTCTTGCACACCTCCACAATGAATAATTATTGATATTTGTTTGACCATGGCAGGTGTAATCCCTTGATCAACCCTTACCAGTCTCTCTGCGTATGTGACTCAGCACAGTTATATCCAAATTGAGCTTCAGCCAGGTCACCCCCAATGAAGCCCAAGCCTTTGGCCAGACACTTGGAAAGCTTTGTTACCACATTGTCCAACTCTGATGAAACAAGGACACAGAACATGCAGATGGCATTGCAAGCCAAACTACTTATCTTTCCTACTGGGCTTATTGAAAATGGGGGGTGACAGAACAGAAGCCTAAACAACGAGGAGTACTTGTGGCACCCTAGAGACTAACAAATTTATTTGGGCACAAGCTTTCATGGGCTAAAACCCACTTCATCAGATGCATGGAGTAGAAAATACAGTAGCAGGTATGTATACACAGTACATGAAAAGATGGGAGTTGCCTTGCTAAGTGGGGGGGGGGAGCAGTGCTAACGAGACAATTCAATTAAAGTGGAAGTGGGCTGTTCTCAACAGTAGAATACCAAGGGAGGAAAAATCACTTCTGTAGTGGTAATGAGGCCAATGTAATCAGGGTGGCCCATTTCAAACTGTTGACAAGGTGTGAGTATCAGTAGGGGGAAATTAGTATGGGGAAAAAGCCTGAATCACCTTAGTCAGAATAGCCCTTAGGGCAGATGAACAACTATCCAGTATTGTCCTTTCAATGAGAAATTAATAGAGCCACTGAGGTGTGACTCTGTCCCTATCTGGGGCCACAGGAATACTAACACTACATTTTTCTGTTCCATGGCATCGTACAGAGCTTGGCAGAGTTAAAAGAATAAACAGGTTTTTGTCCACTGCCAAGAGAAGATCAGACAGGATTGCAGCATGTTCTTTATAACATACCATGCCTAAAGCCAGACAGAGTTTGAGGAACTCTCTCTCCCTGTCCTAATAATCCTGTGTAAAATGAAGGTTTGCAACAGAGCAATATTGGTGTGGGTAAAAAAGAACAGGAGTGTTTGCATCAACCAAAAGCCTCTTGAGCAAGAGTTTAACAGATGCTTGTTGGAGAGATGCTGGAAGCTTGGACTCTGAAGGGAGGCACTGACATTCTTCATCACTGCAATAGCTCTGGCTCCTGTGGTTCTAGCCCCAAATCAGGAGGGATTCTCCATTTGGGATGCATATTGAAGAAGCCTGAGGGGCTGGATGAAGGTCAGAGAAATATGAGACAGCCTCTGGCTGTATGTTTATCTCTCATCCCGGTGTGGCTCTCTGGACCAGGAGAGAGCTTCCTGCATTGAAGGGCTCATTTATATTTTGCGGCATATAAAGCTCCAATTTAAACACTTATTTTCATTTGAAACTGCAATGGCTTAAAAATTGGTTCAACTGCTTCCTTCCCAGAGCTCGGCAGTCCAGCAGCCATCCCCATCAGCATAACCTGGAACCTTCCAGACTCCATCCAAAATAATTACAAGCAAAAATAAATGAACTCGGGGTCCATGTAGTGTATGGAGCTTTAAGAAGTGTGGTGATTGTGTCGGGTTACCATACCTTAAAGCTTTGGAACATTCTGTATGGCAGAGTTCCAAAGATGTGTCAGTCTGGAAGCAGCTGCAGATGGTTTGTGAGTGGATCTAAGAATGGAGTGCAGCTGTATATAGCTTGTAAACAAGGCATCCCTTCTGCGCTCACTTGATTAAGTTCTTGTTATTGTGATCCAGTGAAAGTCACTGGAGCTAAATAAAAAGTCATTATTGGATTCTGGGAGACCTAACAGGCTATACTCGCTGGTGCAGGGTCACTCACTTTGGGGTAAAGGTGACATTTGCCTCAGGGATCTCCTGGGGATTCTGCCCGGAAGGACAGGTTTAAGATGGTGTTAATGTCTCCTACTGATGGCGGCAGTCTGTGGGATGCATTGAATCAGTGTAGCCTCTAGATGTCTTAGCAACATCGTCTCTGTTTTGGAACCATGCTGGGTGGCTGTGGGTCACCTGGGGGAGTGGGTGTTTTGGTGCCTTGCATTGGCAACCCCTTTCTGAGCAGACTTTCCTCTTCCTGGGACTTGAGCTGGTTCCTAGATGGAGCAGGTATGACCTGTGATTGACTTATTCCAATGTGCTTTTCCTTTTGTCCATTTGTGCTTATTTTCCATTCACTGCCTAAAGCCTAACTAATGATTTTAGAGCTCCAGAGTCAGTTCATATTTTATTTGCTGTCTGCTGTTTTATAGCATGGTTGACGTCTTCAAGGTCCCTGGGCTTCTTTATATTCTATATGCTGCCTTCTGGCTGGCCTTCACTAACACTAATGAATGTTAGAAGGCTTTATTTCTGTCAATCACTGTGGAAACAATGCTCCTACCCTCCTGAGGGGTGTTAGCATAATTGCAAATAGGCAGGCATCTGAAAACCACTAGGCCAGAAACCCTGTGAATAAAGGTGCTGTAGCTGATTCTCCACTGCCTTGCACTTGGTGTCGTTATTTATGACTTGATAATGTGAGCGCCAAGTGGGTATAAAATACTGCTATGACAATATGGCAAAAGATGGGCCCTTGTGAGCCACCTGGAAAAGGAGACTCAAAACAGTCATAGATTAAATTTGGATTCTTATAGGTCACAAGCTAAAGCCCTGATCTTGTAAACATTTACACATGTGAGAAGCACCACTAAAGTCAATAGAACTACTTACTTTAAAGCATGGTTCAAAAGACATTTGTAACGGTTCTCTGTCTCTGACTTTAATGCTAATGTAAACATTATAAAGGTGCAAACAAGTCATAATAAAAATTGGTATATGTTGCCTCTTTCTATATCAGTTGTTCACAAGAAAATCATGATTTTCTTAAATGTCATGGTATTTACAGAATAATTTCTGTGAATAATGCTTGGTCTCAGGTTTATTCGTAACCAGATCATTTGAGTATTCGATATTTGAAATTTGAGCTGTTTTGACTGGACATATAGGTCACATGGTAAATTTGTTTCTCTATTTGGTTAAACACAATTCCTAAAATCAGGATTCAGATGCAAGTATTTGTGTATGAATTCAAAATTTCCTTCCTAAAATTATTCTCCAGTGTTTGCTTAAAATTCACTTATCTAGTATGTCCCTAACTCTACTTCTAGTTGAGTTCTAGTTCTAATATTTTCTAGTATGGTAATAGTCCAAGTATACATTGCTCTGTCATAAGAGATGTAGTCCCTCCCCCCACCCCGCCCCGGTGCACACAAGTAATGATTTCTATGCATTCACCTTTGGGATTATTGTTTTCTCCCTTAAATGATTTCATTTGCAAATTTCATTATGGCATGATATGGGTCCCATCTGGCATTTCTTATGTAATGATATGCTTTTGCTTTGGAGCATTCATTAAGGTAATTATATTCCAAAGCAACTGGAAATCACTTCTGAAAATAAGTTTGCATGTAACTACTGTACTTAGAAAACTTTACTTAATTGTAATTTATATACATTGCATTAAAGCTGACAGGGATAATGGCTCTGTACTGATTTTTCTTGTTATTATGGACTAAAATGCTCTGGATGCTAATTATTATTTTAACTGCCTAGAAATAAGAAAATTTTGCTCAATGGATTAAAAAGTGTTAAGTCAGCAAAAGTGTTAAAATCAGCTTAGAAGAAGTTTTGCTTTTATTTCATTTGACCAAATCTGACTTGTTGTGTTTTGACTCATAATCACTTAAAATCTATCTTTATAGTTAATAAATGCCCTTAGTTAATAAATCTGTTTGTTTATTCTACCTGAAGCAGTGTTTTTGGTTTGAAGTGTGTCAGAGACTCCTCTTGGGATAACAAGCCTGGTGCATATCTATTTCTTTGTTAAATTGACAAACTCATATAAGCTTGCATCATCCAGAGCGCATAACTGGATACTGCAAGATGGAGGTTCCTAGGGTTGTGTCTGGGACCGGAGATATTGGCTAGTGTCATTTGGTTGCACAATCCAAGCAGTTTACATGCCAGAGGCTGTGCGTGAACAGCCCAGGAGTGGGGGTTCTCACAGCAGAGCAGGGTAAGGCTGGCTCCCAGAGTCAAGGACTGGCGTGACCTAGCAGATCACCTGTCCAGATAACACCAAGGGAACGTCACAGAGGCGCAGCAAGCAGGGTGTGTGCGCAGCTTGTTACTCCAAGTGAAGTTCACGCGTTAAGCACTGATATTAGTGATTTGAAGTGAGTCTTAAGTGCAGTTGCTAAGAACAGACAGGAGGAGGTCACAGTTTTGTTATTTTCTGTTTGCTTATGTTGGGAAAGGGAAGTAAGAACGGGAAAGCAAGAAAATGAGTGAAAGCAGTGACGTGATTGTGAAGTTGGAGCTTTTTAGGCTGCAGGTTGCAGAAAAGGAGAGAGAGCACCAGAGATTATTGCAACTGAAAGAACTGGAGATAAAAGAAAAAGAGAGAGAGAGAGAAGAAAGAGAAAACACCAGCTGGACCTGGTAGAGAAGCAGAACCAGAGGCCCCCGATCCCAACGACTCCCATCACTCCCCATATCCACAGATGGGAACACTTATGTCCTGCATACAGTGAGGAGGATGATATTGCTGAATATTTGACTGCCTTTGAAAGGCTGTGTGTAATACATGAAATCCCTGATAATAAGATAATTCCTACCCTGATTATGAAATTAACCGGTAAAGCTCGAAATGTATTCAAATTGAATGTCTATTGAAGATGCTTTAGACTATTGTAAATTTAAAGATACTGTTTTGTGAAGTTTTCAGATTACCCCTGAAACATATAGAGTTAAATTTAGGAATCTTAAGAGTGATATTGGTATGAGTAATGGGGAATATGTAAACAAAATGAAAGATTTATTGGGAAAATGGGTGAGGGGTAAAGAGGTGGCAAGTTTTGAAGGAATGCTTGATCTTGTTGCTCAAGAGCATTTCCTAAGCATATGTAAGGCTGATGTAAAGCAGTGTCTATGGGACAAAGATGTAAAGACTGTGGATGAGGTGGCTTTTTAGCTGATGCCGTTGAACATCTATTGAGGGCAGTCCACAGAAAGAGGGGTTTAAAATTGGTGGGAAGGGAGGATCCCATTTTGCCCCTGGGAAGAGAGAAGGGGGTTGGGAGCCTAAACATTCTCCTACCCAAAACCATCCCTTTACTAGTAACTCCTATCCCAAATCTCCTTTAAAAGCAGATGAGCCCAAAAGATGCTATCAGTGTAATTCCACTGATCATCTGAGGAATAAATGCCCTGTGCTAGGAAGAAGCAGTCAACAAATAGCTCATATTAGTTCTGCTGTCCTCAACACAGAAACTCCCCAGGCAATCAAAACCCATCATATTGGTTTTGTGAGATTAGCCTCTGCAGAACCAGACATGGAGCATGTTAAGGTTGTTGAAATTAATGGCAGGAGTGCTTGGGGCAGAGGGATACAGGGGCTTGTAGTGTATATACCTCCACTGATTTATCAGTGAAAGCTGACTTTTGTCAATGAAACTGTGTAGTGTACATAAGGCCTAAGCTTGCATAGGTAATCATAAGTCTGGCATTTTAAAAGTTTTGTAATGCTTTACTTTGCAACCTAAACTTTCTTTTAGTGCCACTGAGCATTTAACAAACTATATTAAAAGAGAGTCCCCTGGATTCTAATGTAAATGGATCTTGCTACAATTATCTGACTGATTCATTAACTCACACTAATAAGTGAAAATTTCAGTGCAGGAGGGGAACCATATGCTGGGACTACTTTAGTTATCTTTATTCTGTAGCTTTCAGCTTTTCTAATTAATGAAGATGGTTCCTCACTGTGTGTTTAAGGACGGCTAGTCAGTCAGTGCTATTTTCTGCTGTTTTCCCTCTTCTCACTATTCAGCTGCAAAGAATAAAATAGCAAGATTTTTTTCACAACCACTGAGGATACGTGTGCCCCAGTCTTCATTATTTGTCACTTATTGCACTTGCCAGCCTGTGGTGCGAGATGAGAATAAGTGACGCATCATTGGGTAAGGGAAAAAGGGTAGGCACTCAGCAGAGGTAGAAAAGGACCATGTGAATTTCTGCTTATGTACTAACACTCGTATGGACATTTTCCAGGAAATGTAGTTCAAAAACATAATCAATAGAGCAGTTAAATATACCACTTCCTCCCCCGGGAACAACTTTCAGAGTTAGAAGAGAAAATATTAGGTAATTGTCAACAGGATCCCTCTAAAATAGTCCAAAATCTTGATTTTTTTGTTAAAATGAAATCCTTCCTATTGAAAAAATTGAACATTGATACCCACGTTGCCTGTGATATGGGGATTTAGTGCCATCTGCAACAGGTGGTACTGAAGGAATAATAATGCAGCTTTTTGGAATATTATTCCCTAAAGTACCACGGACAGTACTGCTGAGAATGACACAGAGAAATAATAGTTCCATGGGTAAACAGAGGTGCAGGAACCAAAATATCAATTATCCTATCTATAGAGCAGCAGGCATACTTATGTTTGGAAAAAGTCTAAATCATTATGGAGGGCTATGCATAACATCTCTACTTCCTTTTCCACATGAGATCTGATAGCCAGCTTTAGGCAGTTTTTCTCTGAAAGCACTATTTTTTTTGTCCCATTTGACTCAGGTCTGATCATACCATGACTGCACCATCGATTAGTGCTGAAATGAGTTTCCTTTAAAATAGATCAGCAGGTGTCAGGGCTGGACAAGACCGTCACCTTCCCTCCAGCTTTACAGTGGTCCCAGACCCTTCCTGTGGACTCGGAGAGCCATACATGGTGCATGCCTTTGTATTTGGATTGATGAACCTATTTACATTTGAAGAATGGTGGAGAATCATATCCAGTATCTTCAAGAAGCCTCACATACAATGTTGGAGGTGTATATGATAGGTACTTCATACTCGATTCTCCCCGATTAAGACCTGGTACAACCACATTCATCTTAATCTTGGTGGGTATAAGTCAGAATTTGAACTTTTGAATATATTGTTAGGGAACACTATGATTTCAGAAAAATCTTGTCGTGGAAGTTTTGTGCTTTAAGGCAAATAGGTAAATTGGCTACATTAATTGTGTGTAATTATAATGTTTCAATGATAATACAGTGGAACAAATGATTAATAGCCCCTCTAGCTGGAGGCCCCTCCCAATTTGTTTCTGTTACAAATGACAAGTCATTAACTCTCAGGAAAGTGACAATGGCCCAGCTGCTCAAAGGTACTGAGGCCTCCAAAAACCTTTGAAGATCTGGGCCCATGTGTATACAAGATAATGAATATAGTCTGATCTTGCTTTCACCTTCTAATGATGCAAAGCATCCCCAGCAATCATGTATTCATCCTTCAATTACCTCCATGCAGGCTTAATGAATTCTGTGAGGAAGGACAAATAAAATTATACACTTGAAGCTAGACAAAGAAAGTTTTTCCTTACGATGGGAACGCATTAATCTTTAAAGTAGTGCTTAAAGATAAGTTTCTACTTTAAAAAAATCATAAAAAATCCAGGGGAGCTGAGTGATTAATGTAGACAATTGGCAGCCATCTGAAACCATCATTTTTTTTAAACAGTGTTTGGTATCTTTAAAGCCACCTGAGCTTCATATATTGTGGCAGCTGTACAGATACCGAAGAGTAAATATGCTTTCTTACGTGTAACAAAATAACAAGGTGCACAAAAGCAGAATAATTCGTTAGTTAGTTACAGTATGTTGCCCTGGAGTTCTAGTGACATATGCACCTTTTTGACGAAACGTCTATTTTTTAAAAGTCAAAAAAAATTGTGTCCATTCCCCACCTATGGAACATGCCCTATTTTCAAACTCTTGCCCACATCCTAGGTACCAGCTTATTTTCCTTTTGTGATTCAAAGGAAGCTTTAGTATATGATCATATTCAAAGAGGTGCTTGCACCCTAACATCCGTGTTTTGTAGTAGTCATTTGACTGGAATGGAAAGTTCAACCAACAGTTGAAAAAAATGGGTCCTCTTCCCTTTTCCATTTTTCTTGATATAAGAAATCAGTTTCTTTATTAAGAAATCAGTGCCAATTGTGCAATATATTGTAATCTCACCAGAGGATTAACCACAGAGCCTGATTCACGACTGCATTACTCCAGCTTTATACTGGTTTAACTCTATTGAAATTAATGAGTGAATCAGGATCACAGTCTCAGACACTAGCCAAGCATCAACTGGCCTCAATACTCCAGTTTCATCCAGTCCAGCAGCACTTCAGTTTCTATTGTAAGAACAGAAGCCTAGAGAGTCTTAAAGATTAGATAATGTTGTGCATCTGTCAAGTGAAAGAGAGCCCCTGATAAAGGAAATAGAAAAACAGCAACATAACCATACTTATGGGAAGGCAGTTTTTACTAGTGGTTAGAGCATTTGATGTGACTCAGTTTCTTTTCACAACTCTGCTTCTAACTTGCTGGGTAACCATGGGCAAGTCACTTCACCTTCACATGCCTCATTTTCCCTAGATGTAAAATGAGAATAAGGAGACTGACTTCCTTTGTAAAGTGCTTTGAGAGCTACTGACAAAAAGTGCTGTATAAGAGCTAGGTATTATTACTATTACACTTCATCTTGTATCAGTGAACAATTGATTGAAATATTTAAGTTTTGTTAAACCAAACAAGGTTGTTTGTTTTTGCTGTTCAGGTGATATAGATATGCAATCACTATAATGTATAATGAAACTTTTAGCCAATATCAGCCACCAGTAGGTTGAAGAAAAATTGCCACTTTGCAGAGTAGGACTTCTGATGAAGGCACTGAATGTTATCATACAGCAGAACGGACTTCTGATAACAGACTGTGCCTTCTAAGGTACTGCTCAAAAGCAGAAGAACAGATTGTGATGGGAACTGTGGAAAGGTAAGCACTGACCACAGCCTTTCTTCTCCAACTCAGAAAGGGCCATTTTGAGAGTTACTGTCAAGGTTTAACGGTGGCCAACCGATTTATACCAGGGAGATTGATAAAAAGAAATTCTGAGTAAAACACAGATGGTATCCCAGTATTCATTGCTGAGCCCTTGTTAAACCCAGTAAGCAGAGTGTTGAACTTTTGATAACTGAAGGACAGGTGACAGTTCCATTTCTTCTTTATCCCCTTTTAAATCTGTATGAGGTATTTCAGAATATTTGTCGCACTTATTGTTCAAACAGAGCCAGAGGAGAAAGTGGCAGTAGCATAAGCATATTGGGGTGTGCTAGCCCAGGGTCAGCACTGTTCTAGGGTCTTCTGGAAAGGATTTTGTTGTGTGAAAGAGAACACCAATGTTGAGGCACAGAGAGGCATTTAGGAGTTTGTGACAAAACCCCAGACTGCTACGGCTTGAAACCAGAGAGGTCTGGAACTCCTCTCTCTCCTCAGTACTGAGGGATCAAGCTGGAGCTGTGTGCATCCAGCCAGCCTATCTTTCACCAAACCAACTGAGCAGAGCAGGATGGGAGTTGTGGGTGTCAAGACAGAATCATAGAGTATTAGGGTTGAAAGAGACCTCAGGAGGTCATCTAGTCCAATCTCCTGCTCAAAGCAGGACCAATCCCCAACTAAATCATCCCAGCCAGGGCTTTGTCAAGCCGGGCCTTAAAAACCTCTAAGGATGGAGAATCCACCACCTCCCTAGGTAACCCATTCCAGTGCTTCACCACACTCCTAGTGAAATACCTTTTCCTAATATCCAACCTAGACCTCCCCCACTGCAACTTGAGACCATTGCTCCTTTTTCTGTCATCTGCCACCACTGAGAACGAGCTCCATCCTCTTTGGAACCCCCCTTCAGGTAGTTGAGGGCTGCTATCAAATCCCCCCTCACTTTTCTCTTCTGCAGACTAAATAACCCCAGTTCCCTCAGCCTCCACTTGTACGTCATGTACCCCAGCCCCCTAATCATTTTCATTGCCCTTTTCTGGACTCTCTCCAATTTGTCCACATCCTTTCTGTAGTGGGGGGACCAAAACTGGAAACAATACTCCAGGTGTGGCCTCACCAGTGACGAATAGGGGGGAATAATCACTTCCCTTGATCTGCTGGCAATGCTCCTACTAATACAGCCTAATATGCCGTTAACCTTCTTGGCAATAAGGGCACATTGCTAACTCATATCCAGCTTCTCATCCACTGTAATCCCCAGGTCCTTTTCTGCAGAACTGCTGCCCAGCCATTCGTTCCCTAGTCTGTAACAGTGCATGAGATTCTTCCTTCCTAAGTGCAGGACTCTGTACTTGTCCTTGTTGAACCTCATCAGATTTCTTTTGGCCCAATCCTCAAATTTCTCTAGGTCACTCTGGACCCTATCCCTACCCTCCATCGTATCTACCTCTCCCCTCAGCATACTGTCATCTGCGAACTTGCTGAGGGTGCAATTAATCCCCTCATCCAGATTATTGATAAAGATGTTGAACAAAACCAGCCCCAGGACCGACCCCTGGGGCACACCACTTGATACCGGCTGCCAACTAGTCATCGAGCCGTTGATCACTATCTGTTGAGCTCGACAATCTAGCCAGCTTTCTAACCACCTTATAGTCCATTCATCCAATCCATACTTCTTTAACTTGTTGTCAGGTTGGATTGTAGATCAGGGTTCCAGCCAGGCCTACTGGGATGGAGAGTAGGTATGTAAAGGGGCTTCTTAAAACAGAGAGAGACTCAGAGGTAGCCAGAAGAGATGAGAAGTGTCTCAAAGAATAAGGGGCAAGTAATCCATCAGTTTGCTTCTTTTACTAATTTAACAGGCAATGACATTTTGATTTGGAGGAGGCCTTTGGGATCTGTAAGAACTGGGGACGGGCTATGCTAACTCCAGAAGCCTGGGGAAGTGACACTGCCTGGGTTGGGGAAAAGGGTGGAGGGGCCTGGACAATTTAAGAAAATACAGATGGATACACTGCTGTCAGGGAATTGTTTGTTTAGAAAAAGGTCTAAGGTTTGGCCTTTGTTTGTGTCCCCCTGCAGCAATGAGTAATACTTGACATGTAAAAATGAGACACTAGTAAACTGAAAATGATTAAACAGTATGCTGAAAAAATTAGTTCTGATCCATTGGAGCCTATTGTGCCATAACGTGACATTATATCATCACAGAACAGATCAGATTGGCATTCTCACAGCCATCTGGGTTGGAAGTCAGTCAAGCGTCTCCAGAGAGATAGAAATTAACAACACCTTCCATCTATGCAGTTATGTGTTCCTTTCCTTCTCCCCTCTCCCCACTGATACGCCCTCATCTAGTTGAGAACCAGCACTTTAAAGCTGCTGCATGTGTATTTTAGCTACTTACTATTCAGGATCAGAAAAAGAGTAATGTCTGGGGAGGCAAATATGAAATATAATTTAAAAGGAAGTTCTATCAGTCATTCAGTTTGTGGCCTTTGCTGAGTTGCAGCTATAATAGATTTTGCTTAAACTTGCTGGATCATACATCTTCAGAAATAGTCCAGTAGCCACCCTAGTCAACCTTGCTTTAGGATGCATACAAAGGTGGCTTTTTTTGGTTGATTCTGTATCTCATATTTGAAGTATAGGGGTACATGAGGAGGAAGGTTGGGGGTATAGCATGGACCTGGATTGTTATTTGATATAGTAACCACTCTTTAATGTGAGAAATATTAATTATCTAATAATTAAATAATATTAAATTAAAATTAAATAATTAAATAATAATTTAAAGCAAATACTTCAATTTGGAATAATTATAAATGATTATTAGTGTTCTCTCTCATTCAAACTACAGTTGAGTAGCCTGATATGAGTAATACAGGTCACCAGTCATCATCGCTGTTTTCATCTGCAAATGCTAAAGCTGACTTTATCAGGTCATTTCAACACACCTCCCTGGAATGCACAAAATAATGGTACATCCACATCTCATAAGGTACACTGATCTCACAAGAGCACTAGATAAACTTCAAAATATGTGGAGGAGCAAGCACAACATAGTCTAGTGCAGTTTTTGGAAACAGAGGCTTGGAACTGTTTGCTCATCTTATATTTTCAATAAATGCTTCAGTTGTTGGTTGTAAGGAGCTGAGCTTCAGTGTTGATGTGGTACCTTTGCCAATATTCATTGTCCAGGATTTCTGTCACGGCGGCACAATTTGATTGTCACATGCTGCCATGAATGTGGTTGCCTGCTCAATGACATCAGCATGGCTGGATTAATGTAACCCAGCAGAGAGAGGGAGTATCCTGCTCACAGAATCTTCAACACAGTGCCTTTGCTGAGGCCAAACTAGGAAGTTACTGTATCACACAGACTGAGAGTGCAGAAGTTGGTCCAATAATAATAGGAGATATACCAATCTCCTAGAACTGGAAGGGACCTTGAAAGGTCATTGAGTCCAGTCCCCTGCCTTCACTAGCAGGACCAATTTTTGCCCCAGATCCCTAAGTGGCCCCCTCAAGGATTGAGCTCACAATTTTGGGTTTAGCAGGCTAATGCTCAAACCACTGAGCTATCCTTCCCCCCAAGATATTACCTTACCCACCTTGTCTCTCTAATATCCTGGCATCAACACAGCTACAACAACACTGCAAACGATTCTACTATTGACAATTCTGGGTGCTTAGTGGGCTGTATAGGGTCTAGGTTTTTAGTAATGACTTCTCAGTCCTTTGCATCTACAGCATTTCTTGACTTCATTTCTTCTTTGTGGATGTCTTTTATTGGGTTTGGTGTGTGGTGTGTCTTTGGTTTATAATCTGTTAATTTTTACAATTGTGTAATATATGAAAATTCTGATGAATGACTATGTAAGAATTTGTTAAGTGAGCATGCTCTGAGTAGGGTGACCAGATGTCCTGATTTTATATGGGGCTTTTTCTTATATAGGCTCCTATTACCCCCCACTCCCTGTCCTGATTTTTCACACTTGCTGTCTGGTCAGCCTAGCTCTGAGAATACATGAAGTATATGCCTTGTATCTTGGTTTGCAGAGAGGAGGCTGAGTGCTAGCCAGGTAGGTAGGTCTGCTAATACAGACATCACATATATACATCCTAGCTAATTATGTTCCATAACAAAATATTGATGTGAAGTTTTCATTAAAATAATTAAAATTCAGTGAAAGTGGTATCACTGTCACCTGACTCGTGAATCAAGAGGGAAATGGTAATAAGTTCTCATATTTCAAAATGCTCGGCAGTGATAAGGTTTCATCAGGCAGTTTCTTCAAATGTAGGGTCTCAACATTCAGAATCCACAAAAACAAACAAAGCCTCTAAAACCATATTGTATGGACAGTAAAACAAGTTACTGTCAAAAACTGGCATTTGGCAACTGGACTAAAAAGGGACGAGGAACATAAAATTGATTTTAACCATATTTTAAATAACATCAATAAACATATAGATTATGAAAATATCATTTAAAATATCAGAACATCATTTTCCACTATTGGAGAGGAGACCACAACTTACTCATGCAGCTGATCAAGCTGTTTATTACAATTAACATTCACATTTAATGTAGCTTCTTTTTGCTTAGTGAATCATTTGCTCACTGAGCCTGATTTTCTTTGAATATGTTTGTTACTCAGAAGAAGTCACTGAATAATTTGGATGAATAATTTTCAGATTCTGGCTTGTTTGTGAAATGTTCTTTTCAATGATTCAATATTTATTATTCATATTTCATGATTGATTTTTGCTCCCTGATTGGATGACTGGAACTTTTTAATCAGAGAACAACAAATAACTCATGTCTGGAATTAATTTTTGGATTAACTGGTGCTAAAATTCAGATTTCACAAACACTTTCTTGAATATATGCTGGCTGTCTAAATACTCAAAAAGCAAATGATTTAAAAAATAATAAAGAACACCATAAAGATTAATACCCCACAACATTTTTCACCATTCAATCATATCCATCCTTCGTAGCCTTTTCAGATTTTCAGATTCTTCTGGTTTTTCTGAAGAATTGTTCTATATAAAAGATATTAGCAATGGGAGGGCAAAAGGGAGGGAAATCAAAGCCTGCTAAAATATAGAAACAATTAGACTTTCCACTTTAATTTTTAGCACTGATACAACTTGCAAGTTAAAAGGCTGTATGATGAACTGCCCAACCAAATAATACCTCTAAACCTTTTCAGTCTCAGAGCTTGTCTACACTACAAAATTAAGTCGACTTTAATTCGACCTCGAGCCTCTGAATTAATTAAATCAATTGTGCGTGGCCACACCATGCTCATTGTCTCGATGGAGTGCATCCTCACTAGCAGTGCCTGCATTGATGCACAAAGCAGTGCATCGTGGGTTGCTATCCCAAAGTGCAAGGTGACAGTGTGTTTTGAAAAGTTTGTGCAATGCCTCTTGGGACCAAAACATTGTCTCAGGAGAGAACGGGAACATTGCATTGACATCTCATGATGCACTGTGCTCAATGGCAAACAACTCAGTGTTTTTTGCGCCTTAAAACCGCCACACATAGACCATAACCCAGAAGCATGGAGTCTGCTCAGTTGTGCACTCTTGCTGTGAGCATTGCGTCTTCTTCTGCAGTATTTCCAGAGCTGAAGTAGGGTCTGCCGCGTGGAACATAGTGATGTCCTGCAAGCAGCCCTGCTGCAAGCCATTGAAAAAAACAATTCACAGTTGCTGCTGGCAGTCACAGAGCAGCTGTACTCTGTTGAGCACCCATGTCTCAGGCCCATAAGGCTACCTCTGAAGATGTCACCTGGGGGGGGGATACTGTACCTGGCATCATAACAAAGGTAAGGTGGAGGGTAGGGTAGGAGAATGTAAGGAAAAGTTGACCAATAAAGGTCTGGCCTTCCCCCACTGAAGTCAATGGGAGTTTTCTATTAACTTCAAAGGCAGCAGGATCGAGCCATGAACTCCATATAATCTTTTAAAGCTTGCTCAACAGTACAATGTACCTGGCTCAGTAACCCCAATATGCCCCCACACTAGGTATCACAGTAACTCCTTGCACAGAGCAGTAATGCATAAATCTGGCATATTTTATTGGGTTTAGCAATCCTGTATTACAAGAACCACTCCTTTTGATTTCTCTAGTTTTAAGAGCCACTGAAAATTAAAAAACAGAACCATCCTGAATTTCATCGAATCGGTTCTGCAGAAACTCCTGAGCTTCAATCCAGCACTACTGAAATTAATGGTAGTTTTGCCTTTGACTTTGACAGGAGCAGAATCAAACCTGCACAAATAATGTGTTGTCAGCAGGTACCATACCAGAAGGTGCAGTTCAGGTCACAGTACTGAAATGTGTATGACAAACATCATAGATCTCCAGGTAGGTCCTTGTGGCATCACCTTATGCATTAATTTAAAATCATACCAGGCTGGTGTACTTATCCTTTCAGACAGAGTAAGGCCCCTGAAACAACACTGGTGTTATAGAGTCTAAATTAATTGAAAGCAAGTAAATATATTCTGACAAGGATTTCATTTCAATCTTTAATCAAAGTGGTACGCACAGTCCTCATGTGTTGTCCATGACTAATAATATTGTTTACAGGTTTGGCTGCTGTAGCAGCAGTATCAGATGCAGATTGAAATCCAGACTTAACCTTTCAGGAAACATAATTAGAATCCAAGTTGTTTTTAATTGTTTGTTTACAAGACCCTCCAGAACTCTCTATGCTCACCCTGACAAATTAAAAAGGGGTGCATAGGAAATTGGCAGCATCAGCTGCCTGTGTAAAGAAGAGAAACTGATTCCAACCTTGGGAATGGAAAGATTAAAAGCCTGGTCAATGGCTTAGAAATGATATGGCAATTCCTGTCTCTCCATACACAAAAAACAATGGAATGGCTGCTTGGAACCAGAGGCAGCCATGGGAGCCTATGCAAGAGACAACCCCCAGTTTATGGAGGCTCTCTCTGCAGCAACCCACAGGAAGTATTTGGGGCTGAGCTGGGAGTGGGTCAGGGCATATGCAGTGGGTCAGAAAACTTGTGCATCCAAGTACCCAATACACTGAACCACAAGAGATGCACAGAGATCAGCGCATTTACAGCAGGTGACAAGTGGCTGCAGTGTGGTAGAGTTTCTGTCCTAAAACCTCACTCTAGGCTGGGGTGGAGGATTCCATCTCTCTGACCTTTCTGTACATCCTCCATGCCAAGAACATTTACATGGGCCTTGTGTGGTCTGTCCACTTCTGGTTGAATTTCACCCTGTATGATTTAACACCAACATTTAATGGCAGAAAGTAGCATTAAAATGCTTGCTACACACCCTCACCTCAGGAGCTGGGCCCAGCTCTCATAGGGCTGGGAGCAGTGGAAGCTCCCTCTTGGATCAGGGTGGGGGAACAGCTCTTAACCAGGAGTCACTGAGGCTGTGGTATTTGTGCTTCCTTTGCTTTCCCAATACCTTCAGAGAGAGAGAGAGAGAGTGTACTTCTTTTTCTTCCTCCTTCCCTAGCCATTCCTCACACTGCAAAGTATCCTGTGCGTGTGTGGCATCACAGGCTTCATCTGAACACAGGCTTTAAGAATGGAACATAAGAACGGCCATACTGGGTCAGACCAAAGGTCCATCCAGCCCAGTATCCTGTCTTGCAACAGTGACCAATGCAAGGTGCCCCAGAGGGAGTGAACCTAACAGGCAATGATCAAGTGATCTCTCTCCTGCCATCCATCTCCACCCTCTGACGAACAGAGGTTAGGGACACCATTCCTTACCCATCCTGGCTAAGAGCCATTAATGGACTTAATCTCCATGAATTTATCCAGTTCTCTTTTAAACTCTGTTATAGTCCTAGCCTTCACAACCTCCTTGGGCAAGGAGTTCCACAGGTTGACTGTGCGCTGCGTGAAGAAGAACTTCCTTTTATTTGTTTTAAACCTGCTGCCCATTAATTTCATTTGGTGGCCCCTAGTTCTTATATTATGGGAACAAGTAAATAACTTTTCCTTATTCACTTTCTCCACACCACTCATGATTTTATATACCTCTATCATATCCCCCCTTAGTCTCCTCTTTTCCAAGCTGAAAGTCCTAGCCTCTTTAATCTTTCCTCGTATGGGACCCTCTCCAAACCCCTAATCATTTTAGTTGCCCTTTTCTGAACCTTTTCTAGTGCTAGAATATCTTTTTTGAGGTGAGGAGACCACATCTGTACACAGTATTCGAGGTGTGGGCATACCATGGATTTATATAAGGGCAATGAGATATCCTCCATCTTATTCTCTATCCCTTTTTTAATGATTCCTAACATCCTGTTTGCTTTTTTGACTGCTGCTGCACACTGCATGGATGTCTTCAGAGAACTATCCATGATGACTCCAAGATCTCTTTCCTGATTAGTTGTAGCTAAATTAGCCCCCATCATATTGCATGGGTAGTTGGGGTTATTTTTTCCAATGTGCATTACTTTACATTTATCCACATTAAATTTCATTTGCCATTTTGTTGCCCAATCACTTAGTTTTGTGAGATCTTTTTGAAGTTCTTCACAATCTGCTTTGGTCTTAACTAACTTGAGCAGTTTCGTATCATCTGCAAACTTTGCCACCTCACTGTTTACCCCTTTCTCCAGATCATTTATTAATAAGTTGAATATGATTGGTCCTAGCAGGGCCGGCTTTAGGAACTGCAGGGCCCGATTTGAATACCCAGCGGCGGTCCGTGTCTTCGGTGGCACTTCAGCGGTGAGGGGTCCTTCACTCACTCTGGACCCCCCACCACCGAAATGCTGCCGAAGACCTGGACCGCTGCCAGGTATGTAAAAAAACCTAAAAAATTAAAAAGGCACCTAAGGTGCAGTGCCCTCTTAGGTGCGGGCATTGGGCCCTCTTCGGTCTAAACCCGGCCCTGGATCCTAGGACTGACCCTTGGGGAACACCATAGTTACCCCTCTCCATTCTGAAAATTTAGCATTTATTCCTACCCTTTGTTCCCTGTCTTTTAACCAGTTCTCAATCCATGAAAGGATCTTCCCTCTTATCCCATGACAACTTAATTTACGTAAGAGCCTTGGGTGAGGGACCTTGTCAAAGGCTTTCTGGAAATATAAGTACATTATGTCCACTGGATCCCCCTTGTCCACATGTTTGTTGACCCCTTCAAACAACTCTAATTGATTA
The DNA here is from genome assembly GCF_020497125.1 of Mauremys mutica. NCBI lineage: Eukaryota > Metazoa > Chordata > Testudines > Geoemydidae > Mauremys > Mauremys mutica. The sequence goes on along the minus strand of NC_059073.1, from coordinate 33,980,903 downwards.
GTAAGACATGATTTCCCTTTACAGAAACCATGTTGACTTTTGCCCAACAAGTTATGTTCTTATATATGTCTGACAATTTTATTCTTTACTATTGTTTCAACTAATTTGCCCGGTACTTTAAAGCTTGTCCCAGCCACCAATGGTGCTGGTTGATTGACTCCTATCTGGAGTGGGAAGGGTGTGGGTACAAATGGCTGCTTACCCCATGTAGCCATTTTCAGAGACCCTTCTCCCCCCAGTAGGCTAGATCTCTCGGGATGCCAGGGGATAGGCTGGTCACCAGTTCTGGGGCCTGGAAGGAATCTTTCCCACCTTGCAAAATTGGCAAACTGCCATGTGGTTTTTTTTCACCTTCCACCTGAGGTCTGGTTTGCGGGATTTAAATGATAATTGTCACAACTTTGGCAGTTTTCGAGTGCAGTTGGTAGGTTAGAAAGTGTTTGATCTGAGGTCCCTGGAACCCAGTGGGCTGCCCATGTACCATCAAATACACTGGTATGATTGGCTTCTTATTTTTGTCGTTTCCTTGTCATACCAGTAAGGTAAGAGTACATTACAATATCATACAGATATTACAATTCTCAGTAGGATGAAGCAAAAGCACCACTCAGCCTTTGAACCTTGGATCAAAGTGTGCAATCAAAATCCCCAAATATTCTGCCTACAATGGTCATTCACTTGAAAAGAGCCCACTCCGTGTATGTCAGAGTGGGTCTGGATGGGGTGAATTTAGCAAAGTATCATCCTGTTTCCAATAATTGTTTGAATGTTCAGTTGTTTTTTTCTTAAAAAAAAACCCCAAACACAATGCTTGAGAACTCCTTTTCCTTAAAAGAAAAAGAATAAACATTTTAAATTATCCGTATGCATTATTTTTACACCCAGCTGCCATGTTTTTCCCCTTATGGATTGGCACTTTGTCCCCTGGGACAGATATCCTAGTCACCTGACTCCCTTCCCATAATGTGTCCCATGAGCCAGGCACACAGTTTCCATGGTTTCCTACCCATAAGAATCTAAGGGGAAATAGCAAATAACGATCTAGTTATAAATTATGGGCCAGATTCTCATTTGGGGTAAATTAGCATAATTCCATTAACTTCAGTGGAGCTATGCCAATTTACAGCAGCTGAGGATCTGGCCCCATATCTTTACGTGATCAAAAGAAACATTCAGGCAGGTTGGATACAATACAGGTTCCTGTGAACAAGATCCCTTCTTGGAAGTCCTGTAATCTAAAACTATTCATATGCCGTGTGGTAACTAAGTCTAACCTTTCTTTAGAGGAAAATACGCCATTCTGTTTACGTGGACTAGAATTACAGCTGTGTGCTATGGATAAATTCATGGGAAACCTTCCCAGTTATGAAATATAGTAAATCTTCAGTAAATTATTATTTTTCCTATGTATAAATAAAGGGGCCAATTCAACAGTACGTGTAAAATACAGGTCCTAAAGCTAGATCCACAAAGGGATTTAGGTGCTTAACTGCCGCTTTAAGCACCTAAGTCCAAAATTTAGATCCTTAGACCCCCTGCTCGACTGCTACCTAACCCTGTAGGTGCTTAAATTCCCTTGGCACCTATATTTCTGCCCCATAAAATCACCATGGCACCTAAATTTCTGCTGCTGGGCAAGCATGCAGCTACCTAAGTACTGATGCTTGGCACTGAGCTCAAGCCTAAGACCCAGCAGGAACCTCACACTAGCTGTTCCCCACTTATCTTGCCTGTGGGGCCCAATTTGCTAGGCATGCTCAGAGATTACCTTAGAGCATGCCTAAAAATTGGGCCCCCTAAAAAACAGAGTTGGAGGTTGAGGTTTTGGTGGTGTCCCCTTATACCCTCCTTTCAATCTCTTCTGTAGATGCTGTTCCACTTTGTATAAATGATGACATAGCTCTTGGAACAGGGACTTGAAGGCAGGTCTTCTATAGCCCAGGTGAGTGCACTAACCACTCTGTTCTACAGAGTCACTTGTGTTCACTATCCCAAGCTCATCGGCTACAACCTAAGCCTAACTCTGGACTACCAACCCTTGGTGGCGCCAATGGTTTTTTGGGTGGGTGCAGAAGTTGCAACCCACAGCTTACTTCTGGTGCTGCTTTTCAGGCATGTGGCTTAAGTGTTGCTCAAGACCTAAATTTAGCCCTGTTACCAAAGAAATGACCATTTAGACATAACAGTGATAGCAAACTTGCTAGAAGAGCTTTTCTGCTTGGAGCCTCTAAGACAGGACATTGTGCTTCAGTGTGAGAATCCTGGTAATGTCATGTAATAAGAAACTGACTCAGAGTTAAAAAGCGCTGTTGGATCACCAATATTATGAATAAGTTCCCCTGAAGTGAGGACTTCAGATACAGCAGCAGTACTTAAAATAGGTCTTATCCAGTATATGACTAGTAATTTCATCTCATTTAAGATCCTTTAATATATGAAAGTTGGATCTTGCATGTTAAACTTGGTTTCATTTTAAGATGAATTGTTATTAGTATGCCTCTGCCTTTCTGATTTTAGAAGTAAATACTTTCTACCTTTTACCTTTTTTCATTTTTACAGTTTAGTTGACTCTCAAGAGCTTCTTTTAAGTCTTGTTATAATTGGCAAACTATTGTATATTTGCAGGTTATACCCCATATTTAGACTTCTTACCTAATAAATGTTGCTAAAATCTTCCCTTTACTTAGTAGATTAGTTTTTATTCTTCTAGTTGAAAATCTGTATGCACTGAAAAGTAGGTGATGAAATAAAATAGTCTGGATGAAAGTCTCTGTCTGGAATGTGATATATTAAGTACTTTCAGCTTTTAAAAATGTTTAAAAGGTCCTGTACTATTTCTAGAGCATATCTGGGCTTTTAGCTATACATGTACAAAGTCAAGGGGTTGCACACGTGTAATTTAGAGCTGAATTTGGCTTACAACGTACAGTATAGCATACTGTAACTGATACGTGTGCAGCTGTATCTGAGACTATTGTAACAGCTACATGTGCATCTTACTATTAGCATTTGCGTTATGGTCGTGCTTAGAGGCACCAGCTGAGATTAGGGCCCAATTCTGCCCCTCTAGGGGCCAAGTGGCTTTATAATACATCTTGCACAGTTCTGTGCCTATCTGGCACAATCTGCCCTAGATATGAGATATACAAAGAAGCAGAGGAGAGAATCACATTCTGCCCTAAGAAGATATTGGTGGAAACATAAGAAAACCTTCCTGACGCGCCTGCCAGAAGATATATTCAGTACTCGTGGTGGTACGTGCGACAGGGATCTTTAGACGTGATTGGTCCAAGGCACAGTTTTCTGTATGGGGGAGTAACATGCCTGGTGCAGAAGGATCTTGAATAACTGAGTCCCATTATACATATCATTTCTGTAATGGATGCATTGCCTATGCTAGCTGCACTTGTGTTGAACTCTAAAAACATTAAATAATTGATATGGGAAGCATGCTAACTCTGAGCCACACTGAAAGCCTGGTGATGGTTGACGACTAGAAGAGCCTTTCCTTTTTTGTTTGTGTCTCATGTGTCATCACATCTGTTCTTATCAAGTCTCTTGCTGGACAGCTAATGTGTTTGCAGCACAATGCAACTCACAGTAATGCCCACTGGCACGGCATAACGGAGTCTGCCAACATTTCCATTACAAAGCCCTTAGTGCAGGTGGGCTGGCTTCATCTCCATGCAGAAGGAATCAGTCCGCATAGTAAAGTCCATAATTTTACATATCAGTTTTGGATCTCTTTGCTGCCATATCACAGGCAAAACATTCACCTCAACCCCCCTTCCACCCCCACACAGCACTGAAAGAGTCCCTTTTCCTGTCAGCCCACAGAACTGTGAGCTCCCTCCTGGAGCTCCATTAAATCAATGGAGTTCTACCAGTGATGAACAAATACAAACAAAAGTTACTGGATGAAATGTCCCCCTTTTACACAGTGAATCTGATCGTAGGGCTTGTTCTGTTTATTGAGACTGTAAACTCTGTGGACAAGGATTGTCTTTTTGTTCTGTGTTTGTACAGTGGCCAGCACAATGGGGTCCTTCTCCATGACAGGGATTTGTATGTGCTCACGAGAATACAAATAATAATAATGATAATTATCCAAGCTCAGGAAGACAGTGAGTCCCCCAGACCTCTTACTTCTTCTACGCCCTCTTTAGTTACTACAATGTGTCAACTTCTGCAGTGATGTAAATGGTGGTTTTACCTGTAGTGCGTCGTGTGGTCAGAAATCAGGAGAGCAACTTCTATTGATTTGGCAGACATTGGATGCAGTGCTCATATTCCATGCCATGCAGCTACAGTCTTTGTACTGCTGGGAAAAACATTCCATTCTGCCCTCTTGACAACAATTTTATTTTTAATATCATAAAGAAATAAAATGGAAAGCAGGAATATAGATTAGGCTTGTCTACATTTCGAACCTGAAAGGGCCATGCATGGGAACTCTTCCAATTTTAATAATGTAACTCCTGCAGCAGGGAGGGGATGATGGGACTGAGAGTAGTAACATGTGGGAGAATTGGGAACTCAGTACATCTGCTCTTCTCCCTAGAGTTGTTCCTCATCTTCTCTCTCTCTCTCTCTCTCTCTCTCTATTTGGTGCTGGTCTTTGGCTGTAGGGGGCAGCGGTGAAGCTGTTTCTATGTGTGTGGTTCGGAAGCTCTCGTCGTACTGCATGAGGCTAGGTATGAAATTTTTATCACTGAATACTTTGTATAGTACATTCTTTTCCCCCAAGTACTAAACATTGATAATGATTCTACCTAATCTATCTATCTCAGGGCTTTATATGGCTGCTCATCACCAGAGTATTTGAGTGCCTTCCACATGTAATCAATAGCAATATTGAAATCCCTAGTAGACTTCCTGGAGTCCCTGGCACTTCTCTGTTCCTGGGGGTCTTACTAGGCTACGATTTTGTCATAGGAGTCATGGAATCCGTGACTTCCACAGACTGCCGTGACTTGAGCCCACAGTGCCTGGGAGCTGCAGGGTCCCCCCATCGCCTGTAGTGGCTGGGAACTGGGGGTCCTGAGCTCCCAGCTGCCGCAGGCAGCGGAGGGGATGCCCCACAGCTCCTGGACATTGCTGGCAGTGGGGGAGCCCTGCCACTCTTGGCTACTACGTGTGGCAGGCCCCCAGGAGCTCAGAGTTGCTGCAGGCAGTGAGGGTGCCTTGGGAGCTCGGAGCTGCCGTAGGCAGCCAGGGTGCACCGGGAGATTGGAGCCGCCATGGGTGGCTGGGGAGCCCTGCAGCTCTCGGCTGCCGTGGGTGATGGGGCCCCCAGGAGCTCAGAGCTGCAGCAGGCAGTCAGGGTGCCCTGGGGTTCTTAGCCTTAGTCATAACTCTGTTTGGAGTAGGGTTTTTGTTTTTGGTTGGGTAGACTGACAATAGGAGTGAAGGTAATATCAGTATTGTGAGTGTCATTCTGTTGCGCAATAATTCTTGAGCATGGATGTATTAATACTTTGACTTTTATGGGCTCTCTGAAAACTAATCAAGGAAGTAAATCAGGGAGGTCTTGTAGCCTGTGTAATACCAGATATCAGACTGAGTCACAATGGTCCCTTTTGGCTTTATAGTCTATGAACATTCTTAATTCTTTAATATGTTTTGAATGCATAATGCTACCATATATTTCATTCATCAGGCTGAGAACTACGGTTTAGAAATCTGGTCAGTTAGAGAATGATACAGTCCTGTACAACAGCCGTTCTCAAACTGTGGGTTGGGACCCCAAAGGGGTCATGACCCCATTTTAATGAGGTCACCAGGGCTGGCATTATACTTGCTGGGGTCCGGGGCTAAAGCCTGAGCTCCACCTGAGGGCTTCAGTCCAGGGTGGCAGGGTTCAGTTTATAGGCACCCCTGCCTGGGGCTGATGGGGGTCATGTAGTAATTTTTGTTGTTAGAAGGAGGTCACAGTGCAATGAAGTTTGAGATCCCATGCTCTACAATACTTAACTGTTCACTTTTTAAGTCAAGGGGCTGTTGAGCATCATTTAAAGTGTGTGTGTATGGCAGGGGGCATAGATTCCCCTCCCTCCGCCTGACCCTCCTTTTCCCCTTTAAGGCACCTTCTCCCCCACCAAGAGCCTGACTATCCTAGCCCATGAGGCCCTATACCCAGCCCCTCCAAATGTGAGTGAATGGCATCACAACCTGGTGTGTGGTATCACAGCGGCATTCAGGTTTGGTCCAGCCAAAAAATGAATGGGCCATGGCCAAGGTGATCAGTGTTTCAGGCAATTGCTTGCTAAAATCTTCTCTTTCTTATTCATGTTTGAAAACACAAAAACTGGGCTCATTCAGGTCTTTATTTTTGTTTCCAGTAACAATTTCAATAACCTGTTATAAATTCTCTTACAAGCTTACCATAGAAATGTGTTCATTTTACATTATGAAACAGGAAAGAGGTTAAACCATGGTCAAAAATCCATTTCCGAAGGTTCACCTCTGCTGCACAAAGTTTGGAAATAAAATGTCTTTCCAAAGCAATTAATCAGAGGTAGAAAGAATACATTAAACTAATAGACCAAATTATAATATTTGATGTATTATTCAAAAGTATACATATTCAATATTAAAAATGCCACAAAGTTATAAAAGGGTGAACAATTATGCTTTCCTGCCTTACTGAAGAAATTGATCTCATGTTGAAATAAAATTCATTGCTTTCAATTCTGTCATGTGCACATGGACTTCACTCAGTCCAATAAACATGTTTACTCGAATATATGATTGTTTAAGTAAACGTAGGGGGCTTCTTTTAAGAAGAACAAAAATAACCTCTGGCCTACTTTGGAATCTGAACCCCTAGGATGTCAGAGATCAGACATGTCTTGGAGGCAAATTGTTAGGGCTCTGAGGGAGGGGGGAAGCAATAGGTGTTCAACTTCTCACTCACCTCCTGCCTCTATGACATTAGAGAGATTGTTTTCTTCCCTTCACAACTGGAATTACTGACAATGTCTGCTGCAGAGGACTAGAATCTTAATATTGTAAAATAGCAAATAGCCTCTCAAAAAACCCTAGAATGATAGAAAATTAATATGAAACACATTGAACGGATTGAAAACTTGCTAACTGATAGACCTCAAAATGTAATCATAAACAGGGAATCATCACAGAGGGGGTGCTTTTCTAGTGGGGTCTCGCAGGGTTCAATTCTTGCCCCTCTGCTATTTAACATTTTTATCAATGGCCTGCAACATAGAATCCTCACTGATAAAGTTTGCAGATGACACAAAGATTGAGGAGGTGGAAAATAATGAAGAGGTCAGGCCACTGATACAGAATGATCTGGATCAGTCAGTAAGCTAGACACAAGCAAAGGTGGGAGGGATAGCTCAGTGGTTTGAGCAGTGGCTAGCTAAACTGTGAGTTCAATCCTTGAGGGGGCCATTTAGAGATCTGGGGCAAAATCAGTACTTGGTTGTGCTAGTGAAGTCAGGGAATTGGACTCAATGACCTTTCAAGGTCCCTTCCACTTCTATGAGATAGGTATATCTCCATATATTAATATGCATTTTAATACAGCCAAAGGTAAATGTATACATTTAGAAAACAAGAATGTAGGCCATTCTTACAGGATGGGGATGCTATTTTGGGAAACAGTGATTCTGAAAAACATTTTGTGGTTGTAGTGGATAATCAGTTGAACATGAGCTCCCTGTGCGACACTGACCAAAAGGGCTAAAGTCATTCTTGGCTGCATAAACGGAATCTCACATAGGAGTAGAAAGGTTATTTTACCTCTATATTTGGCACTAGTGTGACTGCTACTGAAATACAGTGTCCAGTTCTGGTCTATTTATCAATATCCTTCTGGAATTGTGCAGGAGAGGCTCCAGAGAAGAGACATGAAAATTATTAAAGGATTGGAAAACATGCCATATAGCGACTCAAGGAACTCAATCTATTAAGCTCAACAAAGAGATGGTTAAAGAGTGATTTGATCATGACTAAGTTAGTTCTACATGACTAGGTTAGCTCTCATGCTGTTGCTTGGACAGCATAAAGTGCCATTGAATGCGTTATGTGCCTTCATGATGGCATGTCTGGTGGGTTACAGGGTAGGATGCCTGTGAGGAACCGGTGTCTGATGCCATCCAGCCATCATGTTTTAGGTGTTCCAGGGGTTCTTTTCCATCCTGCTTTTGTTGTGTCAAAGTTGAAGATTATTCTTGCAAGGAAATTGGTAGGCATTCAGAGCAGATGTCCATACCACTTTAAAGAGCATTGGGCAACCATTTGAGAGAGTGGGACATGTTTATAAGGAAGAAGATCTCTTAATTTGACTTGAATTTGTGCCATTTGATGTTTTTGATCATGCTTCATCTGAATGGTGTCTAACTTCTTTTCAATCTTGGCAGTGGGGGGCTGTGTTTCAGTCTCAGATCAGAATAGGGACCAACAAAACAATATACATCCTGAGCTTTGTCTCTCTACTTTGTCTCTCTATTTGGTTTGCAAAAGATATTTTAGATAAAGCACCCCATTACTGATAATGCTTTTACAATGTGAGCTTCAAGTTCTTTCTTGATGCCATCCATGTTATCGACTACCCGGGCTGAGATAGGTGGTCACCCACTAAGATACTAGAATCTGCAGAGTGTTTGAAATCACTGACCAGAAGAGTTTTGGTTTTACTCAATTAATTTTTAGGCCAACTTTTGCCACTGAGCTTTCCATGGTTTTAAGTGCCACAACCAGTTTGCCCATTCATGATACAGTATGACTAGAGTTATATCACCAGCAAAATCAGTGCCGGCGAGGTTCATATCACGGTGTATGCCTAAAATGTGTTTAATTAGTGTCTGGTTAAGCATGCAGTTTATGGTGGCATTGAAGTGTTCTAGGGTGACAATGTATCCTGGTTGAACACCTTACCTAATTTGGAAGAATATGCCTCTTTTCCCATTTATAGAAATGAGGAGTCATCATATAAGGTTTGGGACATTCTAGGAGGCCTGTGAGTTTCAAAGTAATTCCCTTTCAGAGTCAGACACCACCTTGATCTCCACAATGCAATGTGAATGGGGTGCTTGAACTTACATAGAGGACCAAAAATTTGATAATGAGCTCTTCAGCCTACCAGAGAAAGGCATAACATGCTCCAATGGCTGGAAGTTGAAGTGGGACAAATTCAGACTGGAAATAACGTGCAAATTTTGAACACTGAAGGTAGTTAATCATTGGAACATTCTACCAAGGGTCATGATGGATTCTCCAACATGGGCAATTTTAAAATCAAGGTAAGATTTTTTTTTTAAAGATATGCTCTAATTCAAATAGCAATTATTTTGGGGGCAGCTCTAAGGCCTGTGTTATACAGAAGGGCACAGCAGATGATCACAGGGTCGCTTCTGGCTTGGAATCTATGAAATACACATAGACAAAGGACTCTCTGTAATTCCAGAGCTCACTATCTCTACTATGAAAATGATCTAAGGACTCTATTAATATCAGTATGTATAAAAACCTTGTAACCAACTCTTTCTTTTCAAATAAATTTTAGTTTATTTAATAAGAATTGATTGTAAATGTGCATGTCTGAAATATTCATTGACTTGGTGGGTAATATGTCCGATCCTTTGGGATTGATAGAACTTTTTATATGATGAACAAGATTTTTAGTAATCCTCATCAAATTTGACTTGACTGTCTGGGAGAAAACCCAAGACTGGATTGCTTTAAGGGAACAGTATTTTTGGCTTCTGAGTAGCTAGTAAAGTATTGTAGAAGCTGTTTTGTTGTTAGCTTGGTGGCTAGCTATGCATTGGAATAGCCACCAGTTTTGGGCATTGTCTGCCCCATTCTTTGCAGGTTGCCCCAGTGGAGCAATCTCAGTGGGCTCCCCGGCACCCTGGTCAGAAAGCCTTTGACAAGGTCCCTCACCAAAGGCTCTTACGTAAATTAAGCAGTCATGGGATAAAAGGGAAGGTCCTTTCATGGATTGAGAACTGGTTAGAAGACAGGGAACAAAGGGTAGGAATTAATGGTAAATTCTCAGAATGGAGAGGGGTAACTAGTGGTGTTCCCCAAGGGTCAGTCCTGGGACCGATCCTATTCAATTTATTCATAAATGATCTGGAGAAAGGGGTAAACAGCAAGGTGGCAAAGTTTGCAGATGATACTAAACTACTCAAGATAGTTAAGACCAAAGCAGATTGTGAAGAACTTCAAAAAGATCTCACAAAACTAAGTGATTGGGCAACAAAATGGCAAATGAAATTTAATGTGGATAAATGTAAAGTAATGCACATTGGAAAAAAATACATACAATATGATGGGGGCTAATTTAGCTGCAACGAGTCAGGAAAAAGATCTTGGAGTCATCGTGGATAATTCTCTGAAAATGTCCACGCAGTGTGGAGAGGCGGTCAAAAAAGCAAACAGGATGTTAGGAATCATTAAAAAGGGGATAGAGAATAAGACTGAGAATATATTATTGCCCTTATATAAATCCATGGTACGCCCACACCTCGAATACTGTGTACAGATGTGGTCTCCTCACCTCAAAGATATTCTAGCTCTAGAAAAGGTTCAGAAAAGGGCAACTAAAATGATTAGGGGTTTGGAGAGGAAAGATTAAAGAGGCTAGGACTCTTCAGCTTGGAAAAGAGGAGACTAAGAGGGGATATGATAGCGGTATATAAAATTATGAGTGATGTTGAGAAAGTGGATAAGGAAAAGTTATTTACTTATTCCCATAATACAAGAACTAGGGGTCACCAAATGAAATTAATAGGCAGCAGGTTTAAAACAAATAAAAGGAAGTTCTTCTTCACGCAGCGCAGTCAACTTGTGGAACTCCTTACCTGAGGCAGTTGTGAAGGCTAGGACTATAACAATGTTTAAAAGGGAACTGGATAAATTCATGGTGGCTAAGTCCATAAATGGCTATTAGCCAGGATGGGTAAGAATGGTGTCCCTAGCCTCTGTTCGTCAGAGAATGGAGATGGATGGCAGGAGAGAGATCACTTGATCATTGCCTGTTAGGTTCACTCTCTCTGGGGCACCTGGCATTGGCCACTGTTGGTAGACAGATACTGGGCTAGATGGACCTTTGGTCTGACCCGGTACGGCCTTTCTTATGTTCTTATGTTCTTATCTAGTATTGGCTAAATCAAGACCGAAAATGAAAAGCATTTTACAGTGGTTGCACTTATAAAGGTGATTGCAATTTTAGAGATCTTACTGGCTCCAGAAGCATTCTCCATTGTGGGCCAGATTCTTTACTGTCCTCAGAAACCTAGTAGCTCCCATCGTGACATTTATGGCCAGATTTTTAAAAAAGCTTAGCTCCCAACATGCTGAGCTTCTTTGCAAATCTTGCCACTGATTATGGTGCCTAAATGGGGATTGAGCTATTTTCAGTATCTGTTTTTTTAAGAACAGGGAATATTTTTACATTTTACAGTTGCATTATCTTGTAGTGCTCACTGACAGAGAGGGCTAGTGCTCTAGTCTTTTTGTCTTGAAGATCTGTCTTGAAGATCAATTCAGAATTGACTTTTGATAGCCTCCACCCATACTCTTATTGACATCTGCCTTGATAACAAGACACTGTGCAATTGACATGACTGGGGAACTCCAGAATGTCAAAGTAGGCGTGGTTACCTACTGAAAATGACGGCATGGTTACCTGGGAAGAGCTATTTGGTAAGTTTTTATGTCTGACTTCACCAGGGCATTTAAAGGAACCTTTATCACTAGATTAGGGGGAAGACGTCAGCAACAGATATTCTGAGAGAGAAATTAAAACTCTGCCTGGAGAAGGGGCCCAGTCATGATGCCCAGCACACCTCTCCAGTAAGCCTTTTTTGAGAGAATTCAGTATAGGTTGCAGATAAAAACTCCCCTCCCCCAACAAGAATTCAGAGGAAGGTCAACTGTGCAAACATCGTCCGTTTTTCCCTGCACATGAAAAGCCCCTGCTGGCAAAGGGAGAGCAAATCTCGCTTCCCCCTTGTATGTAATTACTGCTGCCCTATCTTTTCTCCCCAATCTCCTACCTCATTCAGCGGGCCCCTGTACAGTGTGCAAGCTTACATGGAATGGATTCCCTCCCTACACACGTCTATTCTAAGTATGGCAAGCAGCAAGATCCAATAGTTTTTTAGGCCAGATGGGACCTTTATCATCATCTCGTCTGTCACTTCACATAATGGGCCATAGACCCTCACCCAGTACTTTCTGCATCTAGTCCATTTCAGTTGAAGCAGGATCAGACGCAATCTTGCCAGCTGGTTCCTGTTGGAACCAGTAGCCCAACAGACTTGTTAGATTGTTCCAAAGCCAAATTGCTGGGCAGAACTAATAGGAAATGGTTAAGTTTTGTGTTGAATTTTTATCAGAGTTGCATGCATGATGGAGCTCTGTAATTGTTTTCTGACACAGCTGTACAATCTTGGAATGTAGTTTTTGTTCAATGGCAAGATAATCATATTAATAATTAAAAATAGGAGTTATTTAATGTTTCTTAAAAGCAACTTTGTTCATCCATTTATATGTCCTAAAAGCAAATTTTGTTTAGGTGTCCTGAATAATGCAGCAAGTCAGATTAGCTGCAGTTACTATATGGTTGTTTTTATGTCTTTGATTTTATTTCAAACACACGTAATAAACTGGTGCATACACATGTGCTTGTATTATCCATAAGAAATCAGGGGGGTTGAAGCTTTTGATTTAGTTTATCATATCGGTAAGTTATTTCTACAGGTACATTGTCCCTTAGGCAATGCAAATTAGATTTAAGCAACACTCCATTTTGCTAAAAAGCATATTGGGGGGAAACTAAGGAAAGTTTTGATTTTTTGTTGTTGTCTAACTAGACCTATAACCCACCCTCCCACACCCAAAAAGATCTGTATACAACATCTCATGAGCATTCCATAATGTTTGGGTTTTTTTGGGAGGAGGGGATATGCATGTATTTCATTTAGGATTTCTCTAATGCCCCAGTGAGAACTATTAACTTATTTAGCCACCCAAAACTCCTACTGATTTCAATGGGCTAAGCTGAAACAAGTGTCTTATTTCCTCTGTGATTAAAAAGAGAACTTCTGCATTTTCTGATGTCAACCTGAAGCTTTTAGCAAAGACTCAGTTAATTAAAATAAACTAAATTCTTCCCCTGGAATTTTTGATGCCTCAGTTTCTAAATACAGGATTTTTTTAATCCAGTGTCCCCTCAAAACTGAGAAAAGTGCTTATATAGACAAATAGAGGCAACATTTGTCTCAAACTCCATGATGGTAGCTTCCAGGCAGTGTCTCTTGATAGCACAATACACAAGGAACAGCCCTGGGGGGAGTGAAACAAAAGCCACTTTTGTGCTGCAGATACTGATACAGACCCTGATGTAAGTTACAGTATCCCGAGAGGCTGCTCTAACTTATGGCTGATTTTCCATGGCTGCCTATGGACTGTACAGCAACCCAGAATCTGTATAATATAGAACACCACGCATAAGCATGTGCCCTACACTGGGGCATGTGAGGGTGCTTGCTTATGCTAGCTCTGTGCTGCTCCTGAACTGGGGAAAATTCTCCCGCAGCCTATTGTGGCCCCTCCATGAAACTGATATTGTAGTAGATGGAGGCCAGAATGGGGACAAGGATCAGCCCGTTGACTCTTGTTTACGTCTACAAACAATAATACATAATGTAAAAGCCATCAGAAATGTCACCAGTGCTTTACTCCTTAAGCTTCTTTCTTTTCAAGTATTTTTAATTTCCTCATCCTTTCCACCAAAAGCCTCCTCCCTCTGTTTTTCTTTTGAGCGGGGGCGGGAAGGGTGTAAAACTTTATTACTGTATGTTAGCAAGGACATAAGATTCATAGACAAAGATTTGGCTCATTATTTACTTTCATGGGTCCCCTATATTTTTCCAGTTCAAGAACTAATTTTGAAAATTAGTTTCAAAGCCCCTTGAGAGTTCCCAGCTTTTGAGTTATGCCTTTGGCCTACACTAGTTATCTTAAACACACCAAGAAAATAAAATTGCAAGCGCGAATAATGTAAAATGACAGCTGTCCTACCGTTCACTACTACACCTTGAAGTATTCTGTATGTTATACAAGATTTTATAAAGTCAAAACCAAAAATCATCTCCACCACTGCTCCTGGTGCTTACTCTCTCTCTGCTTCTTAACCGTAACATATCCATGATACTGCGAGCATATATGTCTCGCAAATTAACATTGATATTTGAGTCAGTGGATGTGTTCTTTGTGAGCTTCTTTAAAGCTTCACGCTGTCGAAGAGCAGCCTCCTTTATCTTCAGTGTAAAATAACAAGCAGAAAAACGGTCATTTATTATAGCTATAGGCAAAGCCAAGACCAATATTCCCGATAATATACACATAAAGGCCACTACCTTGCCAGTGGTAGTGTCTGGTCTAATGTCGCCGTAACCAACGGTTGTCATGGAAGTTGTTGCCCACCACCATGCACAGGGCACACTTGTGAAAGTTGTGCCAGGGACACCTTGTTCAACAAAATACTCCACCGTGGAAAATATAGATATTCCCACAGAAAGAAAAAGCAGCAGCAGGCCAACCTCTTCGTAGCACTGTGCAATAGTCATCCCAAGAGATCGCAAGCCTGGAACACAAAAAATCTTGTCAGTAGGTTGATCCATGTAACTGTCTTCATACCTCTGTTAAGAAGCACTTGTTTGGAAAGCTAGACACTTTGCGTTTTATGTTTCTACCTCAGGAATGCTTTTATGATGAGGCAATGCTGTTTGGAGAACCACTGGAAAAACATGATTATTCAAGAAATAAAACACAGAGGTCTCTGATTTATGGTCCCTATTTTGAAATGGAAAAGAATAGATATTGATGTCCAGTATACAAATTAATAAGGGGCTGATCATGAATCATATTAAAGTGAGGGGGAAGATGCGAAGATAGGAGTGGGAGATACACAGCTCATGCCTTCCTCTCTTATGCTGGTTACTGCCAGCTCTGCCAGGTACATCCCTTCAATTACAATGTAGTTGGAGTAACTTGTTATGAGGGAAATGATCCATTCAATTTGGGGGATGGGATCAGGCATAAGGAGATCACCTTTGTCCAACTTCACCTTTGCCTCACTTGCACCCTTATGCAAAAGCTGAGTGGGTAGGGAGAGGGAGCATGAGTGTGCAGAGACTTGCACAGGACAAAGATAAGTGTGCACATATGGTAGATCTTTGCCTCTCCCCCTCTAGGGTATGCAGTGCCCCTAGGCTGGCCAGTGCAGGGGTGAAAAAGCAAATACAATAACAGTGCAAAGGAAGAAAAGCCACACGCACAAAAATGAAAAACAAAATATATCCACAAAACAGGGCATCCTCTAAAGCCAGTTATGATAACTTGGGTCTCTGTATTATATCTTCTTGATCACTGAGGACTTTATGATTTCTGAGAAAGTGTTTCTCTTACTGTTTTTTTAAATAATTAATATTGTTTTTCTTACTGAGGGGGAGAAATGCAATGCTTACAAATTACTCCCACTGAGCTCTGACTAAACCAAATAATGTTGGAAACTAAGGTTGAACTCATACGTTTTTGCAGGTCTCAGACAGCCATTGGAGTCTCTGGGAGTTTGAGACATAAAACAGAGGGGTAGCTGTGTTAGTCTGGTTCTGTAGAAGCTGCAAAGAATCCTGTGGCACCTTATAGACTAACAGACGTTTTGCAGCATGAGCTTTCGTGGGTGAATACCCACTTTTTCGGATGCAAGTGGTGGAAATTTCCAGGGGCAGGTATATATAAGCAAGCAAGAAGCAAGCTAGAGGTAACGAGGTTAGATCAATCAGGGAGGATGAGGCCCTGTTCTAGCAGTTGAGGTGTGAAAACCAAGGGAGGAGAAACTGGTTCTGTTTGGACTCCTCCTGAGGGTTGAAATGACAGTCTGGACCTATACATTGAATGCTTCCGCCGACGTGCACAGACAGAAATTGTGGAAAAACAACATTGCTTGCCTCACAACCTAAGTCGTGCAGAACGCAATGCCATCCACAGCCTCAGAAACCATCCTGACATTATAATCAAAGAGGCTGATAAAGGAGGTGCTGTTGTCATCATGAACAGGTCTGACTACCAAAAGGAGGCCACCAGACAACTCTCCAATACCAAATTTTACAGGCTACTTCCCTCAGATCCCACTGAGGAATACATTAAGAAACTGCACCATCTACTCAGGACACTCCCTACACTAACACCAGAACAAATCAACATAAGAACATAAGAAAGGCCGTACCGGGTCAGACCAAAGGTCCATCTAGCCCAGTATCTGTCTACCGACAGTGGCCAATGCCAGGTGCCCCTGAGGAAGTGAACCTAACAGGCAATGATCAAGTGATTTCTCTCCTGCCATCCATCTCCATCCTCTGACGAACAGAGGCTAGGGACACCATTCTTACCCATCCTGGCTAATAGCCATTTATGGACTTAGCCACCATGAATTTATCCAGTCCCCTTTTAAACATTGTTATAGTCCTAGCCTTCACAACCTCCTCAGGTAAGGAGTTCCACAAGTTGACTGTGGGCTGCGTGAAGAAGAACTTCCTTTTATTTGTTTTAAACCTGCTGCCTATTAATTTCATTTGGTGACCCCTAGTTCTTGTATTATGGGAATAAGTAAATAACTTTTCCTTATCCACTTTCTCAACATCACTCATGATTTTATATACCTCTATCATGTCCCCCCTTAGTCTTCTCTTTTCCAAACTGAAGAGTCCTAGCCTCTTTAATCTTTCCTCATATGGGACCCTCTCTAAACCCCTAATCATTTTAGTTGCTCTTTTCTGAACCTTTTCTAGTGCTAGAATATCTTTTTTGAGGTGAGGAGACCACATCTGTACACAGTATTCGAGATGTGGGCGTACCCTAACATACCCTTAGAGCCCTGACCAGGGTTATTCTATCTACTACCCAAGATCCACAAACCCGGAAATCCTGGACGCCCCATCATCTCGGGCATTGGAACTCTCACTGAAGGACTGTCTGGATATGTAGACTCTCTACTCAGACCCTATGTTACCAGCACTCCCAGCTATCTCCGTGACACCACTGATTTCCTGAGGAAACTACAATGCATTGGTGACCTTCCAGAAAACACCATCCTAGCCACCATGGATGTAGAGGGTCTCTACACAAACATCCCACACACAGATGGAATACAAGCTGTCAGGAACAGTATCCCTGATGATGCCACAGCACAACTGGTTACTGAGCTCTGTGCCTTTATCCTCACACACAACTATTTCAAATTTAATGACAATATATATCTCCAGATCAGTGGCACCGCTATGGGCACCTGCATGGCCCCACAATATGCCAATATTTTTATGGCCGACCTGGAACAACGCTTCCTCAGCTCCCGTCCACTCAGGCCCCTTCTCTACCTACGCTACATTGATGACATCTTCATCATCTGGACCCATGGGAAGGAGACTCTGGAAAAATTCCACCACGATTTCAACAGCTTCCACCCCTCCATCAACCTCAGCCTGGACCAATCTACACGGGAGGTCCACTTCCTAGACACCACGGTGCAAATAAGTGATGGTCACATTAACACCACCCTATACCGAAAACCTACCGACCGCTATGCCTACCTTCATGCCTCCAGCTTCCATCCCGGACACACCACAAGATCTATTGTCTACAGCCAAGCACTGAGGTACAACCGTATCTGCTCTAACTCCGCAGACAGAGACCAGCACCTAGAAAATCTCCACCAAGCATTCTCAAGACTACAGTACCCACACGAGGAAATAAGGAAACAGATCAGCAGAGCCAGACGTGTACCCAGAAGCCTCCTACTGCAAGACAAACCCAAGAAAGAAACCAACAGGACTCCACTGGCCATCACATACAGTCCCCAGCTAAAACCCCTCCAACGCATCATCAGGGATCTACAACCCATCCTGGACAACGATCCCACACTTTCACAGGCCTTGGGTGGCAGGCCAGTCCTCGCCCACAGACAACCTGCCAACCTGAAGCATATTCTCACCAGCAACTGCACACCGCACCATAGTAACTCTAGCTCAGGAACCAATCCATGCAACAAACCTCGATGCCAACTCTGCCCACATATCTACACCAGCAACACCATCACAGGACCTAACCAGATCAGCCACACCATCACCGGTTCATTCACCTGCACGTCCACCAATGTAATATATGCCATCATATGCCAGCAATGCCCCTCTGCTATGTACATCGGCCAAATTGGACAGTCTCTAAGGAAAAGGATAAATGGACACAAATCAGACATTAGGAATGGCAATATACAAAAACCTGTAGGAGAACACTTCAACCTCCCTGGCCACACAGTAGCAGATCTTAAGGTGGCCATCCTGCAGCAAAAAAACTTTAGGACCAGACTTCAAAGAGAAACTGCTGAGCTCCAGTTCATCTGCAAATTTGACACCATCAGCTCAGGATTAAACAAAGACTGTGAATGGCTTGCCAATTACAGAACCAGTTTCTCCTCCCTTGGTTTTCACACCTCAACTGCTAGAACAGGGCCTCATCCTCCCTGATTGATCTAACCTCTTTACCTCTAGCTTGCTTCTTGCTTGCTTATATATACCTGCCCCTGGAAATTTCCACCACTTGCATCCGAAGAAGTGGGTATTCACCCACGAAAGCTCATGCTGCAAAACGTCTGTTAGTCTATAAGGTGCCACAGGATTCTTTGAGACATAAATGTGTTTAAGATTTCTTGTTGCTTTTGGGCCAGTCTCTATTTTCCAGTGCACACACAAAGCCCCTGGTTTAATGCCTGCACTTCAGAGAGTGCAAATGGACTCCTTGGTTTTTAGAGATTTTTTTCTTTTCCTCCACCCTACCTAACTAAAGGGCTTGTCTACACACAGTTTTTGTAGCACTATAACTATATTGGTTTAGATGTTCATATTGGTATAGCATACTCCTGTAAATTTAGGGGAATAAGCAATACCATATAAGCACCTTTATACTGGTATAAATTTATCCACACGAGGGGATGTATTACTTTTAACTATATCGCTCAATATAGTTATAATGGTACAAAAGCTGCATATAGACCAGCCCTAAGGACCAGACCTGATGACCCTCAATTTGCAAGGAAGTTAGTGGCATTCAACACCTTGCAAAACTAATAACTAGAAGGGATGATTGAGTAATTAGTTTCTCAGTGACCCAGAGAGGAAGTGTTACAAGTCAAATACTGTCATCATTGCTCTTTTTGTAAGCATTAGTGAATTTCAGGGCTCTCTTCCCATGTTTTTGTTTGCTGGATTTATAAATCGGGCTGTAGTGAGTAGGTGCAGAGAGGTGGTTTTACCTCTGTATATGGCATTGGTGAGACTGATACTGGAATATCATAGTTCTGGTGTCCATATTTAAAAAAAAATGTTGAAAAATTGGAGAGGATGCAGAAATAAGCCACTAAAATGATCTGAGGGCTGGAAAAAATGCCTTGCAGACTTAAAGAGCTCAACCTGTTTCGTTTAGCAAATAGAAGATCAAGTGGTGACTTGATTGCAATGTATAAGTATCTTCGTAGGGAGCAAACACCAGGTACTAAATGGCTTTTTAATCTGGCAGAGAAAGGCATAAGAAGAACCAGTGGCTGCAGGTCAAAACCAGACAACTTTAGCCAAACACAAGTTAAAGGGCACACAATAAGCATGTTCTCAGTGATCAGTAGGTGTCAGGGGCTGCGCAGGTTTTGTAATTTCTTACCATATGAAAGCAATTCTTTTCAAATTATTTATCTGGCCAAGCCAAACCATTGTTGCTCCAGCACAAGCACATTGAAGTTGAGCAGAAAGGCCTTAGGGAGTCCTGCCTTCCTTCTGTGCGGAGGGCTGCAATAACTTCGCTGTAGGTGCTGGGGAGTGCAAGGAGTGAGTCTTGGTAGCACTGCCAGTAGCACGAGGGGTGCCAGTAACGGTGAGTCTAGGTGAGGCAGAGCAGTGGCCCTGGCCCTGTGTGCCACTAGGCCTGTGCTGGGGAAGTGCTAGGTTGAATAGGTGTATCAAATCCCACTGCTCAGCCTTCACAGCCTGCTTTATGTCCCCTTTATGACCACATCCCTTCCCCAAACATAGCTCAGCTTTTGCAGAGGCATTGTTGTGTCCTATCTGTCTTTATTACCCCCACCCACAGGAATAGTTTGGATCTCTCATTTCTTCACAAAATGTGCAGGGCATGGTGAGCATTCCTCAGCCACACCCTGCTACGCACAGCAGGGCTAACCCGTCCCTTCCCCCAGCCTGCCCCGTCCCCATCCACTCCCCTGGAGTGGATCCCAACTTTGCAAAGGGGTCTCCACAATATCCCAGGGATGATGTCATACAGGTAGGTGACTTTGCTTCTAGGTGGGAGGGGGAGATGTGATTACGGATGATCCCCTCTGTGTGCAGAACTTTCCATATTAATGACTATGTTTATGTATGCGTTAGAATCAAAATGAAAAACCCTCACCATTTTGTCATCTTTAACTATCAGGAAAAAGGCTCCAGATCTGTACAGTGTATATTTCCATTCTGATTTACTAGGTTTATGTTAACAGCAGCGCCTGCTCTGCCAGAAGATGAGAACTGTTTCTGACAATATTCAAATTATAGCGAGCTGCAGTTTTTGATTTACTGCTCTGAGTCTGGGCGACTGGTAAAACTTAAATAGCAAAAAGTATGCAATTATCACCACTGGCATTTAAGCTCTTTGGAGCTGCTTTCATGTGTAGTTAAGTGGCATCTAATTCTGTATGCTAAAGAAATGGACTACTATTTTCAGTTTTAATGGTGAAGTGATACTTCACTCTCAGACTAGGAGAGTTATCAAGTTTTGATAAGATTAATTCAATTTTTCCCTTTCTATGACAAGAAATCACTAAACTCTATATGGGAGAGAGACAGGTGATGTTAAACCAATAGGATAATACTTTCCTGAATGGTTTTTAAATAAACATATGAAAGATAGAAAGGTGTGACCCCAAATTTCAAAGTGAAGTTATCTGATGTCAACAATCATCATTACAAACCTGGGGAACTGCCACTAGGAGCCGTCATAGGCTCCTACACTTCGAGCTGCAGGTGTCAATTCCATTCCCATGCTAGCTCTGCTAGCTAGTGCACTAAAATTGAAGTGTAGGCAGTGGCAGGAGCAGCGGGAGACTAGCCACCCTGAGTAGGTACCTAGTGTATTTGACCAATAGGTAATTTCCTTCCATCCCTTCTATGCAGATTCAGTTTTATTACTGAGGCACCAGCACCTTGGATAATCTGTAAGCATTACTATGTGTCTGTACGTTTAACTTGCTTGGTTAAGTTCTTTTGACCTCTTCTGGCTTATGAAACCCCAAAACCAATATTGTGTTAAATCCATGAGCTAAAGGTACCTGTGGAATGTCTGCCCAGCTTCAACATACGCAGAGCTCTGAGCAGCCTCAGCACCTGGACGATACGCCCCACATTCTCCAGCTCTTGAGAGCTCTCCCCACCGCACATGCTCTCCACCAGCAGGGTGATGTAGAAGGGTAAAATGGCCAGCAGGTCTATGATGTTTGCCACGCTCCTCAGGAAGCGGCACCGATCCCGTGTGCACAGGAGCCGCAGGGCAAACTCTGCTGTGAACCAGACAATGCACACGTACTCCAGGGCGTCCAGTAGTGGGGGCGCCAACCAGCTCAGCTCCACAGAAATCAAGGCCATATTGGCAATGGACACGACAACAAAGGCCATAGAGAGGGTGCCAAAAGTCCTGGCAGCTACAGAAGAGCGAGGCTTCTCCAGCATCTCCCAGAGCCTCTGCCTGACACTGGGACAGAGACTCCCGGAGAAATCCTCTTCCTCATCCTGGGCATCCAGCTCTTCTGCATCTTTCTTGATATCCAAGGCTTCACTCAGTTCCTTCCTCCTGAAGTACCTGCCCAGGAAATCCAACCCAGAATATAAACCTTGAATGACAATTTTTGCACTGTTATGGAAACTGCCTTTCACATGAAAACCCCCCTACAACCAGAGTAAATCTTCCTAAAGGGAATTTGATATGTCCTGATACAGGAAAGGACATAAGCTCATCCTTAACTTCAAAAATGTGATAAAGTGCTTTGCTGAGTTAAGGCCACAGAGCACATCTACACAGCCATTATGTTCCTATGGTGCTCATTCATATCAGTGAGAGTTTTGAATGCGCCAAGAGCAGGCCTACAGTTTGGGAAATTATGCCAGAACAAAGATATAAATATGTGCTTGATACCACAAAGCTTTAGATACAGGAACTCCTCACTTAAAGTCGTCCCAGTTAATGTTGTTTCGATGTTAAATTACTGATCAATTAGGGAACATGCTCGTTTAAAGTTGTGAAATGCTCCCTTCTAAAGTTGTTTGGCAGCTGCCTGTTTTGCAGGAAGAGCAGCTTGCCGGAAGAGAAGCCCATTGTAGCTAGCTGGTGGGTGGTTGGAACCAGGGTGGACCAACAGCCCCCCCATCAGCTCCCCACTCCCCTAAGTTCCCTGTGCAGCAGCTGTCCCTCCCCACACTGCCATGGGCTGCTCCTGCCCTCTGCTGTGGAGCTGCTCCCAGACGGGGCTGCCCAGAGGATTCAGGGGGCCTGTGGCAAAGCGGGGGAGCTGCGGCGCTTGTACTCACCCGGCGGCGGTCTGGGTCTTTGGTGGCATTTCGGCAGCGGGGGGCCCTTCAATCGCTCTGCGTCTTTGACACCACTAAAGGGCCCCCCCACCGCAGAAATGCCACCAAAGACTTGGAGCGCCGCCGGGCGAGGGCTCGTGGGGCCCCTGCGGGGTCTGGGGCCTAGGGCAAATTGCTTCACTTGTGCCCCCGCCCCCTTGGTGGCTCTGCTCCCAGAGACTCCTGCTTGCTGTACAGGGGGAGGGGGGGGAAATGGGAGCTAATGTCAGGGTGTCTCAGGGGTGAAAGTAACTTACAGGACTTACTGGTGCTGCCGGAGTCCCGCGGGGGGCGTGGCCTCATCCAGAAGAGGCGTGGCCTCTCAAGATTTAAAGGCCCTGGGGAACCAGCTGTGGCTGGGAGACCCAGAGCCTTTAAATCAACCAGGGACTCCCAGCTGCAGAGGTGGCTGGGAGCCCCCTGGGGCTCAGGGGCAAATTAAAGGGCCCGGGGTTCTGGCCACCAGGGGGAACCCCGAGCTTTGCGGGGCTGGGGCAGGGATTTAAAGGTCCCAGAGCTCCCCGCCGCTACGGGAAGCCCAGAGCCCTTTAAATCCTGGCCCCAGCCCGGCCGCCAGAGCTGTGACCAGGATTCAAAGAGCTCTGGGCTGCCCACAGCCACAGGGAGCTCTGAGCCCTTTAAATCCCGGCCCCAGCCCTGCCGCCGGAGCCGCAGCCGGGATTTAAAGGGCTCTGGGCTGCCCACAGTGGCGGGGAGCTCTAAGCCCTTTCAATCCCTGCCGTGGAAGTCGATGCAGTCCGGCACAGCGTACTGGCTCTTGGCGGTACGCCCTACCAGACCGGATTGGCTTACTTTCACCTCTGGGGTGTCTCCTCCTCCCCCCTGCTCCTGCACCCCGCTTACCCCATCTTCCATAGAGCAGGGGAGACACACTATGGAGGGAGGGAGCTTCTTGGCAGTAGCTGCGGTCTCAGGTCTCAGTGAGCTGATTTAATTAACAAGGCAGTGTAAGCCTGGGGTCAGCTACTTAAAGGGGAAATGCACATTTTTTTCTCTCACACACAGGGTGTGTGTCTCTGTCTGCCCTCCCTCCTTTCCTGCTGCCTTGTAGAGTGTTGTGAGAATTAACCCTTGAGGGCTCAGTCAATTGCTAGTTCATTTAGCAGTAAGGCATTCCCTGGGAAATATCCCACCCTCTGACTCCTCCACCTCAACCAAGCTTCACAATCATCATCACTGTGTACCAGTATTAAATTGTTTGTTTAAAACGTTGTGTGTGTGTGTGTGTGTGTGTGTGTGTGTGTGTGTGTGTGTGTGTGTATAAAAGACCATATATATAGTCTTTTGTCTGGTGAAAAAAATTTCCCTGGAACCTAACCTCTTCATTTACATTAATTCTTATGGGAAATTAGATTTGCTTTACATCGTTTCGCTTAAAGTTGCATTTTTCAGGAACATTATTACAACGTTAAGTGAGGAGTTCCTGTATGTGAGTGTTCTCTCCCCCTCCCTTCCTACCTCCCTTCTCTTCTCTCTCCTCCTCCCCCCCATATATATATATATATATAGAGAGAGAGAGAGGACATGGTAACAGTTTTCAAGTACATAAAAGGTTGTTACAAGGAGGAAGGAGAAAAATTGTTCTTCTTAACCTCTGAGAAAAGGCAAGAAACAATGGCCTTAAATTGCAGCAAGGGTGATTTAGGTTGCCCATTAGGAAAAAAACTTCCTAATTGTCAGAGTGGTTAGGCATTGGAATAAGTTGCCTAGGGAGGTGTGGAATCTTCATCAATGGAGGTTTTTAAGAGCAGGTTAGACAAACATCTGTCAGGGATGGTCTAGAATGATAATACTTAGTCCTGCCTTGAGTGCAGGGGACTGGACTAGATCACCTTTCGAGGTCCCCTCCAGTCCTACAATTCTATGATTCTACTCTTAACGTCAGTGGGACTAACTGTGAGAGTAGGGGATGCTCATGTAAGACTGGCAGAATCAGGCCCTATGTTTCTAAACCATCTTGTCATTTTTACTAATAATATTTTACTTAATTTTATTACATTGCTTTATAGTTGCAATGCTTAGAAGGGAGGTATATGATCCTTTATACCTTTATAATCCTTTGTCCAAGGCATACCAATAGCTCAAGAACCTATTTTATTATATCTGCTATTTGCACCTTATTTAAACATTTAGGTCCTGATTCAGCAAAGCAATTATCCACCTTTGTGGAGTTAGTTATTATGGATTTTAAGCATGTGCTAAATGCTTTGCTGAATCAGGGCCATATTTATGGAACATTTTCTTTAAACAAGGAGATTACCAAGAAACATGAAAGAATCCTTTTTTCCATATATACATGCTGGTAGTCAGTACATTTATTGATTTCTGTTGATAGTCAAGCCTCATACCAAGGGATGTGGTGGATTTTCATCAGCCTTTAAATCAAGGTTAGAAGGCTTTCTAAAAATACGTTCTAGCTCAGCCACAGGATAAGGGCATGATACAGGAATTACTAGATGTGATTCTATGGTCTGTGTTATGCAGGTCAGACTAGATGGTCATAATGATCCTTTCTGGCCTGAAAATCGATTAAGAAATCAGTGAAATTGAGTAGCACCTTGAAACCATTCTGGAATAGATACTATTGGATTGTCAGGCAGTGCAGGTGTGCACTGGTTTTTGTATCACATTCATCTGATTATAATGATTTTAATGTAAGTATTTTGGATTTTTTATTTATCATTTTTAGAACACTCCACACTTCAATATTAACAAACAAACCAGCAACCAAAATTAACCACAACCAATAGAATTAAAAGAATAAAAATATCCTAGCACAAATGTCACAGATGTCCACCTTCTCTGCCTTCTCCTCGTCCCTATTTAACATTTTCATCTGCTGTCACTTCTGCCTCA
Organism: Mauremys mutica; assembly: GCF_020497125.1. NCBI lineage: Eukaryota > Metazoa > Chordata > Testudines > Geoemydidae > Mauremys > Mauremys mutica. Next base: position 33,955,329 of record NC_059073.1, on the reverse strand, counting down.
GCCTGTCCCCCCAGTCATTTCCTTCTGCCTCCTCCGCCTCCCATCCAGAACTCCCAGTGCCACCCGTCCCTTTAGCAGAAGTCGATGCAGCGTTTGCCCAGCCGCTGCTCCCATACTGAATCTCATTATCCTGCCTCCAGTGCCAACCTCCCCTCTAGTAACAATCACCACTGACCTCTTCCAACCTTTTCCCTCCCCCGTCCAATATCCACTTGTCCATGTAGTGGGAGTTGGTGCTGAGTTTGTGCAGCTCAGCTCCTTCCCCAGCACCCATTTACCCCTGTAAAAGCAGTTGATGCTGAATTCCTCCAACCCACACTGCTGGTTCTCTTCCCTTCACAACCCAGGGCCTGACTTTCCCTGCAGCAGGAGTTGATACTGAGAGCATCCAGCCCACATTATTATTTTCCTCCTTTTCCCAGTGCTCACCTGTCTCTGCAGCAGGAGTCAATGCTGAGCTCGTCCAGACCCCAGTACTGGATCTCCTGCAGGAAGGAGAGGGCACACAGCTGCTCCATCACATGTAACCTCCCTGTCTGGTAATAATTCAGGATGTAGCGAAATGCCTGCGAGCTCCGGTCGAAGAAATACTCGTTCTCCACCAGGTTGGCATCGTCGCAGAGCTCCAGGAGGCTAGAGGCTACATCCCGGGCAGCGGACACCACCACGGCCAGCTTCCCAAGCCGGGTGTCTGGGTAGCAAGACAGAGTTTGCTGGGACAGTACGAAGCGGCTGCCTCCCACATTGATGATGAAACAGTCCAAGGAGGGGTCAACTTTCTGCAGCAAGGGCCCCTGCTCCTCTTCACTGCAGAAGACGCTGGACTCCAAGGAACCCAGCGATGTGCTGTCCCCTGGCTCCTGTCCGGTTGTCTGGGAAGAAAGGGACATGCAGCAGGGAGGCGACTTCATCCTGCAGCTGCCAGCAGCAGCCCACTGTCTCCTATGTTAAAAGACACAGCAAAAGTGAAGAGAAGACAGCCCAGTTGAGGGAAATGGACCAACCCAGTTTTAAGTGTATTTCTTTCATACAATTTCCTTACAGATTCAAGGGGACATTCCTGACCCCACTTGCTCAGAGCAAAGCATCCATCTCAGATAGAGCTTAACAAAGAGACAGAAGTAGCCCAGCAGGATATACATCTGGTTAACAATAAATAATAATGATCCCTGAAATATGTTTACCTTGCATTGGTTTTACACCAATTGAAATTTGATTGATCATTAAAGGCTTGATCCAAATCCCATTAAAGTCAATGGAAAAACTCCCAATGACTTGAAAGGGCTGTAGATATGCCCTTAAATTACAGTGCCTAAAGGATCATGTTTCATGCTAAGATTGATTTATTACCATAATGAGACATTAATATAAGATGCAGTTGCTTTGAAATTTGGGATTGTGACTATATGTGTCTTCTTTTCAACTATCCAGGGGAGTATTGTCGTTAGCATTTTAGCACCATCATCACCTGTCTCTCAGACAACATTTGATGAATCATAAAAGAAGGAGGGGGGGAGGAAAGGCAAATTAAGCATCCCAGTAACTCATACACTTTATCCAGAACCATAGCACCTCTCCCATACAGAATTGGAGATGTTAGTCGTCTGCTTTTCTGACATAAAGAACTCTATGCCAACTATATGGAAACAAATCCACAGAGATTTTAGAGAGGAGGAGAAAGTTGTACATGTTTTGTACTTAAGAATGACCATTAACCAAGGCTACATAGGAAATAACTACTCTCTAAAATATCTGCATGAACCAGCTGGTCATCAAAGCTGTCACTCTGTTTGTACCTGGTAGCAATAACAGAGCTACTTAAAAAGTTAAGTAGCTGGAATGGCTAAAAGTCTACCGGAGTGAGTTAAAATTCCCCCGAAGTATCACAATTTCATCCTTATCATAATTTGCGATACGGGTATGTTTCAAAGCCCAATACCGCGCATTAACGCCTGCTGGAACACAAGCCCGCTGCAAAGTTTTAAAGGCGGAATTACATCGTATTGAGGCATTTTAAAATATATAGAAATGCACGAAGGGATTCGGTGATGTGCCGCTGTCCTGGCGCTGGCTGGCAAGAGCCGGAGGGTTGTTTAAGGGAGACAGAAGAAACTATTCTGCTAAACGGATCTCCCGCGAGCGCCCGGCGAGCTCGGCTGCGCGACGCTGGGCATAGAGCGGCACCAGTGCCAAGGAGAGCCAGAGCCAGCTGTGCCTTACCTGCCCGGCCGCCTCGCTGCACATCTGGGCTGCCGCTGCCGAGTGGCTCCCCCGGCCGGGAGCTGGGCGCGGCGGCTCCGACAAGGCTCCGCGCTGCCCGCCCGCACCTCGCCACAGCTCCGCGCGCTCAGCTCCCGGGAGCGCCAGACCCGCGTTCCGGGTCATGTGCTGCGGGGGGAGGTGATTCCACCGCAGCCGCCGGCCCCGCGGGCTGGGGACCCGCGTGCTCCGTGTGAACGGGCCGGGCGCCGCCTGCAGGGGCAGAGTGGGGGAGCTGCGTGTCACCTGCCCGCTAACTCCCTGGCGCTGCCCTAGAGCCTCCACCCGGCTAAACTCCCACCCGGGCACTGCCCTATAGCCCCCCCCCGCTAAACCCCCCACTGGCACTGCCCTATGGCCCCTCCCTGCTAACCCCCCACTGGCACTGCCCTATGGCCCCTCCCCGCTAACCCCCCACTGGCACTGCCCTATAGCCCCTGCCTGCTAACCCCCCACTGGCACCGCCCTATAGCCCCCACCCCGCAAACCCCCCACTGGCACTGCCCTATAGCCTCCATCCCGCTAACCCCCCACTGGCACTGGCCTATAGCCCCCCCCGCTAACCCCCCACTGGCACTGCCCTATAGCCCCTCCCCGCTAACCCCCCACTGGCATTGCCCTATAGCCCCTCCCCGATAACCCCCCACTGGCACTGCCCTATAGCCCCCTCCCTGCTAACCCCCCACTGGCACTGCCCTATAGCCCCCCCGCTAACCCCCCACTGGCACTGCCCTATGGCCCCTGCCCGCTAACCCCCACTGGCACTGCCCTATAGCCCCCCGCTAATCCCCCATTGGCACTGCCCTATAGCCCCCCCGCTAACCACCACCTGGCACTGCCCCATAGCCTCCATCCCGCTAACCCCCCACTGGCACTGCCCTATAGCCTCCATCCCGCTAACCCCCCACTGGCACTGTCCTATAGCCTCCATCCCGCTAACCCCCCACTGGCACCGCCCTATGGCCCCTCCCTGCTAACTCCCCACTGGCACTGCCCTATAGCCCCTCCCCGATAACCCCCCACTGGCACTGCCCTATAGCCCCTCCCCCCTAACCCCCCACTGGCACTGCCCTATGGCCCCTCCCCGCTAACCCCCCACTGGCACTGCCCTATGGCCCCTGCCTGTTAACTCCACCGGCACTGCCCTATAGCCCCTGCGCGCTAACCCCCCACTGGCACTGCCCTATAGCCTCCATCCCGCTAACCCCCCACTGGCACTGCCCTATGGCCCCTCCCTGCTAACTCCACCGGCACTGCCCTATAGCCCCCCCCGCTAACACCCCACTGGCACTGCCCTATAGCCCCCTCCCTGCTAACCCCCCACTGGCACTGCCCTATAGCCCCCCCCGCTAACCCCCCACTGGCACTGCCCTATGGCCCCGACCCCGCTAACCCCCCACTGGCACTGCCCTATGGCCCCTGCCCGCTAACCCCCACTGGCACTGCCCTATAGCCCCCCCGCTAATCCCCCACTGGCACTGCCCTATAGCCCCCCCGCTAACCACCACCTGGCACTGCCCCATAGCCTCCATCCCGCTAACCCCCCACTGGCACTGCCCTATAGCCCCTGCCCGCTAACCCCCCACTGGCACTGCCCTATAGCCCCCCCCCCGCTAACCCCCCACTGGCATTGCCCTATAGCCTCCATCCCGCTAACCCCCCACTGGCACTGCCCTATAGCCCCCCCGATAACCCCCCACTGGCACTGCCCTATAGCCCCCCCCACTAACCACCAACTGGCACTGCCCTATAGCCCCTGCCCGCTAACCCCCCACTGGCACTGCCCTATGGCCCCGACCCCGCTAACCCCCCACTGGCACTGCCCTATAGCCCCCCCGCTAACCCCCCACTGGCACTGCCCTATAGCCTCCATCCCGCTAACCCCCCACTGGCACTGCCCCATAGCCCCCTCCCTGCTAACCCCCCACTGGCACTGCCCTATGGCCCCGACCCTGCTAACCCCCCACTGGCACTGCCCTATGGCCCCGACCCCTCTAACCCCCCACTGGCACTGCCCTATGGCCCCGACCCTGCTAACCCCCCACTGGCACTGCCCTATGGCCCCGACCCCTCTAACCCCCCACTGGCACTGCCCTATAGCCCCTGCCTGTTATCTCCACTGGCAATGCCCTATAGCCCCCGCCCCACTAACCCCCCACTGGCACTGCCCTATGGCCCCTGCCCCGCTAACCCCACTGGCACTGCCCTATGGCCCCCGCCCTGCCAACCTCACCGGCAATGCCCTATAGCCCCCTCCCCGCTAACTCCCCACTGGCCCTGCCCTATGGCCTGACCCCACTAAACCCCCCTTGCACTGCCCTATAGCCCCTTCCTACTTCCCCACTGGCACTGCCCTACAGCCCCCTGCTACTTGTCCCCTCCCCACCCCCACCCCCACTGGCATTGCCCTACAGCCCCCTTCTGCCCCCCATTGACATACCCACTGGCACTGCCCTATAGCCACCTCGCCACCTCCACTGGCATTGCACTGTCACTCCCTCCACACCCCAGACTGACATATCCTCTGGCACTGCCCTATAGCCCCTGCCCTGCCCACCACTGACATACTCCCTGGTACTGCCCTATAGCTCCCTCCTACTCCATGCTCACTGTCACTGCTCTATAGCCCACTCCCCACCCCTACTGACACTGCCCTATAGCCTCCGCTGACATACCCACTGACACTGCCCTTTTGCCCCCTCTGACATACCCACTGACATACCCACCGGCAATGCCCTATAGCCTCCACTGACACACCCACTGATACTGCCCTATAGCCCCCTCCTACCTCCACTGACACAGCTACTGTCACTGCCTTATAGCCCCCTTCCCCGTACCCCACTGATTTATCCACTGGCACTGCTGTATATCCCCTACCCTCCACTGACATACCCCTGTCACTGCTATATACGCCCTTACAGTCCACTGACATAGCCACTGTCTTTGCCCTATAGCCCCTGCCCTGTCCCTTCACTGATTTACCCCTTGTCACCACTGTATAGACCGCCTCCTCATATCCATATTAACATACCCACTGTCACTGCTTTCACATATGTTCCCTAACTGTCCCTGCTGTGTATCCTCCCCATCAATCCCCAAATTGCAGCATGAAAATAAATCTAGCTGCTTCCTCCGCACCAAATACATATGGATCATGTTGCCATCCAGACACGTGAGTGCCACAGAAATGTGAATCTGTGTATTATATGCTCCTTTATGTATTCATAGTCACTGCTACATATGCCTCCATTTTATACTCACACATGTATGCACTGCCTCTAGCTATTCACAATCAATACACTATAGTTACACAGTGAAAGCCTTTTGAAAATTAAAGTGCACTTTGAAACAAAAAGTCCAACCTTTTTATAATGAATTAGAGGAACAGTTTCAAAATACATGCCTTTTATTATGTATTATTTCAAATATGGAGTCTGCATCCTTTGCCATGTTACTAGAGGTGTCACTACATAATTAACAGCTATGATGGGTTCCTAAATACATAATACATTACTGCCTTAAGCCACTCCCACCACCCACAGACAAAACCCAGTAAAGTAAAGGAGTCCTCGCCAAGGGAAAGCTAGACATACTGAAGTTCGTATTTCAGTGAAACCTGCCAAGAGTAGAGTTATTGCAAATAATCATGCATAATTTTAAACAGGTAAGTCTTTGCAGGATCAGGGTCAAGTTTTGTGTTTACCTCTATCTTTTAAGAAAAATATACTTCTGTGAAGCTGGAAACCTTTTTTTTAAACTTGAGAATCCTGTATCTCTCCCCAGTATTAATGCTTTGTATTAACTAGTCTTTATAAAAGAGAACTGTGATCTTCCCTAGTGCCAGTGGGCCTTTCTTATAAAGTTACTTGTTAAGATAATTCTCCAGGTTAACTTTGTGTAACTGCTATATATTCCAAGCAATGTCAATTCTTAGTTGTTGTCAAGCAGCACAGTTCGCCAACATCAACAGAGTTATACCACTTTATACTAGCTAAGGTTCTGGCTCAATGTCTGGGATTTGTGTGTTGAAGGAAGTGAATACTGGATGTACAACAGACATTACTCTCCTCGAAACTCCCCTCTGCATCCCAATTGAGAAAGGTGTAAAGTAAGGAGATACAATTTCACTGAAACTATTTACCGCCTGCCTTGAAAAGGTTATGAACAAGATCAATTGGAGGAGTGGTGTTAATACAAATGGAGAACAATTATCACATCTCAGATTCACGGATGACATGGTAACTGCAGAGCATGCTACGAAGACTCAACAAGAAAAGCAGTCAGGTCGGTCTGAAAATGAACTGTTGCAAAACGAAATACATGTGATCAGACGTCTAATGAAAAGCCCGAATAACGGTAACAGGAGAAGAAATTGAAGAAGTGGAACTGTACATATATTCGGGCCAAGAAGTTAATATGCACCAAGACATGAACTGAGAACTCTCACAAAGGATTTGGGTAGGATGGTGTGCATTTAATTCCATCAAGGACATCCTCAAAGGAAAAATCGACAAGACCACACGTACAAATATCTTCAATTCAACAGTGCTGCCAGCCATGCTGTATGGCAGTGAAACATGGGCACTGACGAAGAGAGAAGAACAGCGGCTGTCAGTAGCTGAAAGGGCAAAGGAATGAGCTATGTTGGGAATTTCCCTTCGGGATCGTATCCCAAATGAAATGATTAGAGAACGCAGCGGTGTGAAAGATATCATTGTGGAAAGCAGATATAAGAAGATATGATGGGCGGGCCACATAGCATGGTTCACGAACAATAGGTGGACACAATCATTACTGAGTGGTACCCATGAGAACAGAAAAGACCATCTGGTCGGCCTCCAAGAAGATGGGAAGATGACATTGTAAAATGTTTCAGACGAACGTGGAGAAGAAAGGCAAGAATGCGAGAAGAATGGCGGATGTGTTGTGATCGGCGCAGTCTTAATGACAGCTGAAGACTGATCGATCCAGGTGATCCAGGTGAGTTAAAAACAAAGCGAACCGATGTATTTAAAGTCTGAATTCTACTTTTTCTTATTTGTAAGTTTTTACTTTATTAAAAAGGATTTTTTTTAGAAAGAATGCAGAAAACTCATCAGTTTTCAAACATATACCAATAAATAAAGCAGAAGTGTTTCAATGAAATGAGAGAAACAAGGTTGCATTTCATGCCAGAGATCAAGCACGGCAGGGCTTTTCTTCACCGCAAGAGACTCGGGGAGCAGGACTGCTGGGCTTTTTTTCATTCCCTGGGAGACTCAGAACATCAGCTGGTCCTTCTCACTTGCACATGGGGAGCCAGAACAACAGGCTTAGTAGTTTAATCATTTCCCTGGTAATCCTTTCATGAGGCAAAAGTGAAGTCAATGACAAAATCTCCAACTGACATTAATGGACAAAGAACTACCCATTAGAATTTAAAAACTCTTCATCAGTGGACTTGGTAAATGTCCTGAGCTATTCGTCTCATAGAATTTTTAGGTCAGCTGTATGTATTTGCCAAGCTTCTACCTTGAAACAAGTCTATTTGGTTTAAAGATCTTAGCTCTGGTTCAAGCTAGGGAGACTACATAATACTATACTGTTATGCAATAAATGTTCATAACAATTCAGTGACACAGACCAATGTTTGGATTGCCATCCTGCACAAGGCCCCACGTTGGATCTCACTAATGTGTTGCCCTGACTGAATAAATAAATTTCATTTTTCTGGGAGTCAGAAAAGAAACATTTTGCCACTGTTAAAATATCAGAGTTGCTGCCCAACATGTCTGTTATGAGAATTAAAAATTTGCTGCAGTATAAAAGGAGATGTTATAAAAACCTCATTAATTTGATATTGTATTGAATTCCTTTTAGTTTATAGTTCTCATATTAGGGCTGCGTTTCTATCATGGCCACTTTGGGGGGCTGTTTTTTAGAGATGGGTGATCACCACACTGGAAATTGCTTGGATTTACACCACGGTTTACGAAAGCAGAATTTGGCCCTGTTCTCTGGAGTTCTCTTCTCACTTACACTTGTGTAAATCAGGAGTAACTCTATTCAGGGGCGGCTCTAGGAATTGCGCCGCCCCCAAGCAGGGCGGCACGCCGCAGTGGGGCGCTCTGGCGGTCGCCGGTCCCGCGGCTCCGGTGGACCTCCTGCAGACGTGCCTGCGGAGGGTCCGCTGGTCCCGCGCTGGGGTCTGGAGCCAGCCCTGACTCTATTGTAAGTGACCAGAGAATCTGGTCCAATGCGTTTCCAAGTATTTAAGATATTTTTGACCCCATATGTTAGTCTGGAATTGAGTTTTGACATTTGTAGTTCCTATAAAAAGCATTGGTTTCAATGATGTGAGTTCTGATTTTTCTACATGTATCCAAGCTATGTGATTGATATAAATGATATCTAGGTAAAACTCCCATTGACTTCAATAGGGGCCAGGATTTCACCCCAATCTATTAGATATTTTTGTTCTGATTCATCACCGCCTTGCAATTTGTGCAGTCAGTTATGATGTGGGTATAAAGTAGCACCAAATCAAAATGGCAGCATTTTAAACCCTCTTTGAATTCACTTAGCACAGATATAAATGGGCTTCAAAAGGTGCAAAGCAGTGGAGAATCAGAGCTTATAGATGGGCAACCTGATAATAGAATTATTCCAGTTCCCACTACACTGGAGTTTTATCTCCAGTGTCAATGGGAGTAGGTTCCATATTTGAGAAAGTCTAGGAAAACTAATCCTCCTGAAGAACCTGGTGTTTGATACTATCATCAATGATGCAAATAACAAGAAGAGTTGATGTGCTGTAATAATGATGACGAGTTTGGAAATTAGGAGTAGCCCCTATTGAACTCACTATTTGGAAGCCAACCTAGCTTTCCAAGTTAAAGCAAAATGATTTTAAAAATAGCGTGGAAGGTGTTCTCATAACTCAGTTCCTCAAGGTCTCAGGCATGTACTTAAGAGCTGTCCTGAGTATCGCTGCTTCCAAGAATCAGGGCAAAAAGTCGAAACATATGGATATTTAAAAACAAAACAAAAAAATGCAGAAATCACAATATTCTTGACTCCAATTACATGCATGACAATATCCAAGCCTAATCATGTCAGAAACCCGGAGGGGCCTGATTCTTCTCTCAGTTATGCTGGTGTAAATCAGGAGTAGCTTAATTAAATGAAAGAAGTTACTGGTCAGATTCTCTGCTGAAGCTGAGATCCATTCAGTGTAGCAGAGAGACGATGCAGTTATGGAGGCTGTTCTGGTACCCCGTTCTCTCAGTGCCAGCATTCCTTGGCATAACCTTTGGGCTACGCGAACCTATACCATCCGACAACAGTCCCCTAGAGACTATTTGCCAGCTGATGATAGCTGGAACAAAGGCATGATCCAGACATGTTCCTCCTGCTCCCTGTGCTAAGACCAGGATGGGGAGTGGCATGGGACTTAGTTACAGCAACAGTTTTATCCTAGAAAAGTAAGTCCCTGTGTTGGGGGAATACCCCGGTTGGCCAAAACCAGCCAGATTTCAGTCCTCTAGGGCTGCCAGAGTGGCACAAATTAGTCAGAAGAGAAGAGATGATCTGGCCCACACTGTGTAAGGGTACGTCTTCACTACCGGCCGGATCGGCGGGTAGCAATCGATTTCTCGGGGATTGATATATCGTGTCTCATCTAGATGCGATATATCGATCCCCGAACGCGCTCCTGTCGACTCCGGAACTCCACCAACGCGAACGGCGGTAGTGGAGTCGACCTGGGGAGCTGCGGACGTCGATCCCGCGCCGTGAGGACGGTAAGTAATTCGATCTAAGGTACTTCGACTTCAGCTACGCTATTCACGTAGCTGAAGTTGCGTATCTTAGATTGATTTCCCCCCCCCAGTGTAGACCTGCCCTAAAAGTGGTATAAAGAAGAAGGGAATCAGGCTGAAGGCAGGAAACCTGCTTTCTGTATCTTTGAACTCTACATGCGATCAGGACCTGTTTACTTTGCTGCCTGAAACAGTAGCTGGGAAAGTGGCTTTGCACAGCAGCCCACACACATGAGCTGTTTTGTTTTGAAAGGGAGGGCTGACTGTGCACACCAACCACTGCTACACTCATACGACCGGCTATTGCAGTGTAATTGTAAGGAGAATCTTAAGAGCGGTGCAATCTAGTACTCTGCTGAATATTTTGGATCCAGTCTTCCTTCCTTTTTAGTATACTCTTAAAAGGGCTTTGTTTGAATTTGCAAACTCTAGTTACAGCTTCAACACTTTGAAGGTCTCAAAGTCCCAAAAGAAGGCAGCACATAGAGTACACAAAGAAGGTAGTAAAACATGACCTTTGATAAAGCCAGAGCCGGTGGTAGGCATAAGCAGACAAAGCAATTGCTTAGGGCCCTCAGCAGTTCACGGACCCCTGCTATTAATTATTAGTACGTGTGTGTGTGTGTGTGTGTTTGAAAATATTCCTGCTTAGGGCCCCCCAATGGGTTAGCACTGCCTCTGGATAAAGCATCACTTCATGCACTCTGCAAGCTGGGGGTGAGGGGTTGTCCTTTCTCCTTTCATTGAGCATGTATAACTCGTCAGTGTCAATGAAGGTGATGCATAAATATCAAGGAGAGTATTAATCTAATTGAAGTAAGGACACAGTCTGTCACTCTAGAGGGAAGGCTGCTGAGAAACCAGTCAGAAACTGGAGCGTTACCTTTTTTATGCAAAGAGAAACGAGCAATAAAACAAACAGGGTGCAAACAGGCCAATAGTAATCACAACAATTCGAAACAGAAACCACATTCTGAAATGTAAAGCCAGCTAATCAGGGAACAAAAGCAAATCATATGCCTTTTTGTCCTGTCAAAATGGAACACATTTTAAATATTGAATACATGCAACTATCTGCTGACTGATTGTGCCTAGGACTACTTGATTCCCCAGCAGTTGAGACAATCACTCCCTTGAACTGACTGGTGAGTATTAAAGTTAGGTACTAAACTCTTCAGTTACCAGATGAGTTTGTGACTTTACTTCCACTCCAAACTAAAACTCTCCAACCCTCTATCTCCTAATATGACTGCTGGCAACTCCTATTTTCTGGCATCTGACAGAAATATTACAACCCTCCAATCCATGTGAAATTTTGCTGCAAAAAATATCTTCCTTGCCCAGGTGACTTTCTCCCACTCTTTGATTTTCTCCACAAGTTTCTCCTACTCCAACACATCAGATTCAAACTTCTCATTCTTGCCTGCAAGGCTGTATATAACTCTGTCCTGAACCTAGTCTTTTAGGGGATCGTTCCCCACCCATCTCTGTGAATGATGTCAGCCTCAATTCCCTGATTTGCCCACTTCTGCAACTGCTTCAGCAGCTCTCTCCATTCTGTCCCTGAGGTCTTGAATGTCTTCCTGAACCATCTCAGTAGCCCACTTCACACTCTTTATTCAAATCCTCTTCTAACTTGATGTCCACAAGGGGTAAGCCAAAGAAAGATGTTATTTTATATTGTTGCTCTTTCTTCCAACACCAGTATCCCATTGCTGACGCTAACATCTCCTTTCAGCTGAGCAGTAGCAGATGTCCAGTCCAGTTTCCCAACAAAGGAGAAATCAGTCATGAGGAGTCTGAGCACATTCTAAATGTAACTTTTTGTATTTACACATATGCACCAGTCCTGGGACAGAGGTGGTCAAACAATATGCAGGGCAATCCCTTCTTTCAGGGTCTCAACCCAACATCAGCCCAGCTCTCAGTGAACAACTCTGCCTCAGGAATTGACTCCAGTCAAAGCTCCCTTTCCAAGGACAATGGTCTCTGCACAGAACTGTGCAAATCTACAAATAATTGGAACACAACGTGTCTTCCCAAGATTAAACATTTGCTCACACATGAAGAAAAGGAACTTGGAAAACTGTGTATTATCGTGCTATCTGGTGACACTTGCTGAAACAGTATTCATATTTATTAAAAACTATTCATTAAATAATACCCCTTCTTCCCACAAAAAAGCTACAACAGTTTGTCTGACTGTAACCATTGTCTTTCTTACCCACCTCACTGTTTTGTTAACTCATTGTGTCATGTGAAATTATGCCTTGAACCTGCAAGCTGCTCTGCCTGAAGAAACCCCCTGCACAGAGACCCAATTAAGTCAACAAAGCTCCATGTGGGCAGACCCTGACCTTGCAAAGACTTATGCCTATGCTTAACTTTACTCACTGTGAATTGCCCTGTTGACTTCAAGTTAAATGTGTGTGCAAATCTTCACAGACCTGGGGCCCCAGGTAGTGAGCTCTGCTGGGTGAGGACCTTGTGTTTCGGTGAGACTCCCTGCATAATTTTGGGTCCTCTAAAGTGATAAATAAATATAATAATAATAGTACTAGTCAACTCTTTATTGTGATCTACTTTTGACATGAGAAGACATGGTTGATTCTTTAGTTGGATACTGTGTGCAGTTGCGTGATGTGTGTAATGATTAGAGCAAGCCCTCTGTGGAGATTCTAGTTATCTTTTTAATATCACACATTGTCAGAGATGGATGATAATGTTCTATTAAGTCATGAGCAGGTTTTTAGGCAGTAAAAAGCTTCAGCCTTTGAATAAGTTGGCTCCTGAATCTGAAGAATGATTTGTAGAAAGCCATCTTGTGCTGACATAATCACTTTTTTTGTTTTGTTTTAATTTTATGACATCTAATTGTCACAGCTATAAAAGGATAAAATGTGTAATAACCAGAGGCAGATATGTCTTCTTTGAAAAGAATGATTTAGCCAGTTATGGCTTATAAAAAATGTTAGCTTCTCTTTTTAATTCAGGAGCAGTCTTTCATCCTCAGTTAATATGACAAATAGTGAGTTTAGGCACTGCTGGTTGTATGACTATTATTTGTTAATTTGCATAACTAACTAAGAAGCACTGGGAGATTTAAAATAAACATTCATAGAATCATCCATAAAATATATTCTTTTTATATATATAATTTTACTTCCAATGCTTGCTTGTACCACAGCATAGCATTGTGCAGGTGCACATGGTGCCTAAATAAAGAATCAACTGTATCTGTTCATATAAAAATTAGATCATAATTGAGTTGCTTGAATATATGTATATAGGAACAAAAAGTCTGATTCAATCCCTCTAGCTAGGTAATTATGAATTCAGTATACAGCCTTCATCAGCATAATATCTGATCATCCTATATAATAAACAAGGAGAACTGGAAATAGTCATTGTACATTTTGTGTGTATTGAAAAGTGTCACGGGAAATAACAGAGGGGTAGCCATGTTAGTCTGGATCTGTAAAAAGCGACAAGAGTCCTGTGGCACCTTTTAGACTAACAGATGTATTGGAGCATGAGCTTTCGTGGGCGAATACCCACTTCATCAGATAAATGTAGTGGAAATTTCCAGAGGCAGATATAAATATTCAGGCAAGAACCAGTCTAGAGATAACGAGGTTAGTTCAATCAGGGAGGATGAGGCCCTCTTCTAGCAGTTGAGGTGTGAAAACCAAGGGAGGAGAAACTGCTTTTGAAGTTGGCAAGCCATTCACAGTCTTTGTTTAATCCTAAACTGATGGTGTCAAATTTGCAAATGAACTGAAGCTCAGCAGTTTCTCTTTGAAGTCTGGTCATGAAGTTTTTTCGCTGCAGGATGGCTACCTTTAAATCTGCTATTGTGTGTCCAGGGCGGTTGAAGTGTTCTCTTACAGGTTTTTGTATATTGCCATTCCGAATATCTGACTTGTGTCCATTTATCCTTTTACGTAGGGACTGTCAAGTTTGGCTGATGTATATAGCAGAGGGGCATTGCTGGCACATGATGTCGTATATTACATTGGTGGATGTGCAGATGAATGAACCGGTGATGTTGTAGCTGATCTGGTTAGGTACTGTGATAGTGTCGCTGGTGTAGATATGTGGGCAGAGTTGGCATCGAGGTTTGTTGCATGGATTGGTTCCTGAGTTAGAGTTAATATAGTGCGGTGTGTGGTTACTGGTGAGAATATGCTTAAGGTTGGTGGGTTGTCTGTGGGCGAGTACTGGCCTGCCTCCCAAGGCTTGTGAAAGTGAGGGATCATTGTCCAGGATGAGTGTAGATCACTGATGAGGCATTGGAGGGGTTTTAGCTGAGGACTGTAGGTGATGGCCAGTGGAGTTCTGTTGGTTTCTTTCTTGGGCTTGTCTTGCAGCAGGAGGCTTCTGGGTACACTTCTGGCTCTGTTGATTTGTTTCCTTATTTCCTCATGCGGGTATCATAGTTCTGAGAATGCTTGGTGAAGATCTTGTAGGTGTTGGTCTCTGTCTGAGGGGTTGGAGCAAATGCGGTTGTACCTCAGCGCTTGTCATTCATCTTTAATGTAACTATGTTTACTGTAATGTGTCATCAAGGTTAACGATTTTGGTTCATTTTACCCACATTATTGCAGCAGCAATTTTACCTATTCATCTTCAATTAGAAGTGCTGGGGAAACCTATTTAATCATCTGATACAACACACAGTGTTACTTGTTTACTGGCTGTTTCTTCATTTGAAGTGGTTTCCTTTTACTTGGATAATTTGAACACATTGGTGAGCCTCACATTTATCCTTTCAACAGGTTACATTTTCATGACGAACTGTAGCTTTTAAGTGGCTATAATAAATATGATAATACATTTATATAGCATCCTTCATCTGGACATGCCAAAGCACTTTAGAAGCGCACTAGTTAATCGGTCCTCACAACATACTTATGAGGTAGGAGGCATTATTATTAAATAATGATGAACAAAGAAGTTGAAGGACAGATTGTGATAATTAATTGCTGCTCTATGTTGGGGTCTGTTCAGAGTTATATTACACCAGTGGGAGCATCAGGAAACATCATGATTCAAGGATTCAGAATGTCTATCAGACCTCCCTAGCATAGGCAGGGACCGTGTCCACCGAATCACGTACATAACATGCACTCCTCTGGATGGGCACTCAGATCTGCTGGCTGGTGCAGCATGGGGGCAGAGCCTTGTTCTCATCTCCTCAGCTTCTCCTCCTGGATTGAGGATGTAAGTGTGAGTAGTCCTTGTGCTTAGGAGAGCACTGTGAATGCAGCTGCAATTGGTACCTGTTTAGGACAGGAGGCACATGGAAGAATGGTTCACGTTCCCTTTCGCATACTTGCATAAACTGGCCCTGACAGATTTCCCAAGGTTTCTCAGTAGACTTGTGACAGGGTAAGGACAGAACCCATTATATCTCAGTCCTTTGGGCTCTGACATGTACAAGTCATCATGTTCTAGAAATGACTGGGAAAAATAAGGCTTCGGGAAATAGAGGTTAAATAACACTTAAAAATGAATTAGATAAAAATCTTAAAGGTATTTTTCAGTAAATGCCTCATGACATTTACTCATGCTCTTATGAGAGAAAGGACTTGACTCTGTAACTAAGTGAACCAAGTTATATTTTGTTACAACCGTACAAGAGACAACACAGACCATCATTAACGTTCAGCAGTTAAACACCAGCTCAGTAAAGTGATTGCCAAGATAACCAACCATATCACCCACTATAGATTTAATCAAAAGAAATAAGACACCTTGCCAATTATTCCAGCACAACATAAATAATCTGAGCAAATACTGTTGAATACAATTACCAAGGGGAAACAATTGTACATCAGAAATATATTAACATCAAATTACGTTATATTATTATATGTTTCTCTCACATCTAGGATTCAAATTACAGCTGCTTCAGTGTCAGTATCTCAGGTCTCAGGGCTTAGCTGAATAAAACTTCACCAAGAAATATTTTTATAGCTGTTTACAGCTGTATGTTTATATGTGAGTGTGTCAGAGAAAATGAGTTTTAGGTCTTGGATTGTATAAATCCTTTATTATTAAGCAGGATTCCATGGGAGATGGTGATGGGTAAGCTAGACTGATAGCTAGGCTCCTCTTCTGTTCTTGCTGGAGTGATGGTAGTCAGCTTTGCTTCAGGGTTAATCAGACATGTCATCTCAGCAAGCAAGAAACACTTCCTGTCAACTTTCCTCCTTTGTAGGCATCCTTCAGAATCCATCAGAGTCAGGGATGTCTCTCTTGATACTATTTATAATATATGCACAAGCTCTACCCTTAAATTATTCAGCTCTCAGTTTTAAGATCCCACTGCCTGAGTTCTCCAAGAGACGTCTGCAGTTTCTCATTTCATTAGGTGCATGGGCAGCACATATCATAGGCTGGGGGAGGCTGTGCGCTGCCCTCCAGCAATCAGAGGCTGGGTGGGAGGGTCTGGTCTCTGGTGGGGAAAAGGGGGCTGGGAGAGGTGGGCCAGTCGAGGGCTACCCTCCCCAAGTTGGCGGGTCACCTGCCGCCCATCACTAGTTGTATCTGCCTTTATTTTCTCTGGTGCTGTTTGTTTTACATCATTAAAGTTGCAGTGACTAAGGCTGTGTCTACACTACAAACTTCAGTTAATGCAAGTTACATCAGTATACAGCTGCCAAAATTAGTATATTGCTTGTGTACACTTGACTTCTTGCACTTACAATGCGTGCACTCATCAGGAGTGCTTGTATTGATGTACAGTGTTGTGCAACACAGGTAGGTATCCTAGTGTGCCACCTCTGTGAAACGTTTGTGGTGTGTTGTGGGATAGAAATGCCTAATTCCGGGATATCTAGAAGCTAGGGGATCAAATTCCCAGCATGCAACTTTCACCATCCCACAATGCTATCCATATTCCATAGTTTTCACATCTTAAAACTTGTGGAGTGCTTTTCACTGTGTGCCATCTCTTACAGAAACATGGAACCAAAAGATCTCTGCACAATTCTCATGAACATTGCAAACACACAATGTATGTAAATATGACTGAGTGTTTTCATGCATCATGTGGTGCTTGTTTGCATTTACAAATACTGTTTGTTTTGATTATCACTATGCATTTTACAATATTTGTTGTGAACAAAATGAAGATAATTTGATTCTCCAGAAATAGAACTTGACTGAACGTAAAAATATAGTACAGAAAATCGATGTTCAAAAGAACCCAAACAATCAAAATAAGAGTTCTGCCCCCTTCCAAAAAACCAGGCAGTTATATACACTTTTAATGGGATTTAACTTTAAATGGTAGTAAACATGTCTGTCCATTTAATTGCACAAATGTACTCTGTTGTTCTCACAGGTCAGTGTTTGTGAATTTGTGGGTTTCTTTGCTGTGCCCTGATGTGGAGTGATAGAGGTAAAGATACGGTCCACAATGCAATGAGGTATGTTGTGGGATGTAGAGAACAGTGGAGTTCTCCAAGAACTGCAAAGGGGGAAGAGTCCAGGATTTTTGGACCTGTAGGTCAACCAGCATCTGGATTTGTGGCCTGAGAAGGCCCACTATGTCCTGATGCATTTCCTTCCACTTATCCTGCTGGGACCCCTGGGCCTCGCTCCTCTCTCTTTTTCACCATACTGTCAGTCATATTGGCCCTCCAAACCCTTTGCTTACAGTCCAGTACAGCATTGGCTTTTGGGATCTCTCAGCAAATGTCTTCCCTAGTCCTTTTGATCAGGGTTGGGCATTCTGCGCGTGTAGAAGGGGCACCCTGCAAGGCCTTCATGCCAGAAGCTGCTGATAAAAACAGATGTACCATTGGATTTACAGTCACAACAGAAAGGGAAAGAAAAGTTTAAAAACTCCCTTCCTTTATTTCCATAAACACGTTTAATAAAACACGCGTATTGACACTTCAGCTTTGGAGTGCCTTGGCCCAGCACTGCTCTCCTGCCCCAGTCATCGTGAGCATGGCCTGCCAGGTGTGAATGGGTGGGGGGGAGATTTTCTGGTACACGATGCAATACAATTTCAGTCCCTGTTCCATGGGTATAGGGGAATGGCACTGAATATTGGCACTATTTTCCACAGCTGGTGTAATTTTAGCTGATCTCTCACTCCTGAAGGTCACAAATGTGCAGAGAATACAGCTGCTATTGGCTTTCTGGAAATGCCCAGGCCCATATGCTACTAGCTTGTTTACTGCAAAGGTGCCAGACAAACTCACTGC
Organism: Mauremys mutica; assembly: GCF_020497125.1. Lineage (NCBI taxonomy): Eukaryota > Metazoa > Chordata > Testudines > Geoemydidae > Mauremys > Mauremys mutica. The sequence continues at coordinate 33,937,049 of NC_059073.1, read as the reverse complement.
AGGGTGATGTGGTAAGTGTCCTGCCATAGATGAAGAAATAAGGCAGCCATGCCTAGAAACCTTCGAGAGATTATTGCAGAGTATCTCCATGAGAGTTTCATTTGAGATCTCTCAGAAGGATACAAGGGACGTACCTGTACACATAAACAAAGTGTTCGCATGTGCCTTCACTCCCCACACCTAACCCAAAAGGGGAATGAAAAGCAGGTGCTGTCATAAACAGATAGTTAAGGGTTAAGGTCTCTTTTACCTGTAAAGGGTTAACATGCAGTACCTGATGACCACCTGACCAGAGGACCAATCAGAAACAAGATAATTTCAAATCTCTCTGGGGGGATGTGTTCTTTGTGTAAGAGTTCTCTTTTTGGATCTAAGAGAGGCCAGTCATGTCTCCAAGTTCTCCTGGAGTAGTTTCTACTATTCAATAGTGAGTATTAATTAGAAAGGCAGATTAGTCTTATAATTTGATTTCTACATTTGCAATTGTGTGTTGGCTGAAGGAAATTCTTTATTCCTGTTTGCTGTTACTTTGCTTTTACTGAGAAAGAAAGGAGGGGGGATTCTCTCCAGAGATTTGAAATTATCTTGTCTCTGATTGGTCCTCTGGTCAGGTGGTCATCAGGTACTGCATGTTAACCCTTTACAGGTAAAAGAGACCTTAACCCTTAACTATCTGTTTATGACAGGTGCCATCTCTGTCTGTTTGTTGTACCTCTACTTCTTTTTGTACAAGTAAAACAATGAAATTTCAATACCTCAAGATAACAAGACAAAGGATGAGTCGAGTGCTACTTTTAAATTGTAAAGAACACACACTTACCCAGTTCCCTTCCCCTTATCAGGCTAATCAATGCTTGCCTGGCTAGACTGTGGTGGAATCTTGAACAAGTCCTGGCTTGTGACATGATTGGAGTCCTCTGCTGCATCTCTCTCCACATCCTTCTCATCCTCCTCCTTGCTGTTCACAGCAGGGGTCTCTGTCATGAGTTCCTCCAAGGTGTCCACAGTAATCTCTGGGGTGCTGATGGGGTCTCCAGCTAGTATGGCATACAGATTTTTGTGAAAATGGGGGGTCTCTGGAGTTGTTCCAGTAGCTGGAAGATAAGAGATAACACAGACCATGTAGCATCTACACTTGCATTGTGTTGACCTTGTTAGGTCAACCATGGTTCTATGCTGTTTAGGGGGGTGGTTTTACTGCATCACTGTGATGGAGCGCATACATCAGCTGGAAACAAATTTGAATGTACATATAAGGCAATGTATATTGCCTTGCGACAACCTAACTTGGTACTGTAGACCAGGCCTAACTTCTTGTTAGTTCACTCTTTGCCAATTGACTTTCATGCTCTTAAAAGCCCCAATAGACACATTACTTATAATGCTGCTGCCATTACATGCATATTTTTTACTCTTCAGCTAGGTTTGTAAAGTCTGCTGAGTTTTAGCAAGTCTTTAAAAAGTCAATAATACATTAATATTAAGGAAGATTTCTTCTGTTCTTCTTTTCCAGCATTCCTAGGGGTGAGTAATTACTTCTGTAATTTATATAAAACAAGGAATAATATAAAATTATATAAACATGGATCTACTGACATGTTATGCATGCTCTCAGATACGATTGATACAATTTCTTTTATGTTTTAGAAGGATACTTTCATATTTTATCCTTAAGATTTTAAATGTAACCTTTCAGTTGTTCCTATATGGAAATATCTGGGTGAATTTCCAAACCTTCCTGAAAGGTGATATTGGATTATTCCTAGGGAGGGAGTGAAATTTAAACATTGATTAGTTCAGATAACTATTCAGTGTTTATCCAAACTATCCAGAATGCTGAGTGGGAACCTGGGCTAGAAATACAAGCTCAAATTTTCTCATAAGAATTGTGTCAATTCTGTTTTCAGTTCCTGATAAAAACCTGAACTGCACCAACGTATTTTCAGACATTTCAGAATCTTTACCTACTAACTGGGCACATAGGGCCTGATCCAAAGCCCATTGAAGTCAGGCAGTGGAAAACCTTCTATTTCTTATGACCCTTGTCCTGTCTCCTTTAGTCCTTCCCTTTATTACACTTGCTTGTATCTTGACTTGAATTACATTATAAGCATACCGAGGTTAAGCTTAAACTTAAGCTCATGTGCATTTGCCGTATCAGGTGTGCCTACCCTTGATTAATGATTCAGTATCATATTATGTGTTATAGGTGTGTTCTAAGCAAAGTATTTTGACTCTCTTCAGTGGCATCAGTGATGCTACTCACTTTCTAAGTACTTCCCGGGATTGGGGCGTAAGCATACTTTTTTTACTTCTGCAATATTTCTATTATTTCAATAGAAAAAAATATTTTAAAAAGTGGTGGAAGAACTGAGTGCTAGGATATTGGAGAGCTGTATTTTATTCATTATATGTAATGGAATGAGGTTTAAGCCCCAACTGGTTTGGATAATTCTGGCATGGGTTTTAACGGTGGTTAAGGCATTTTTCAGCTGGCAAGCTGAGAATTATGGGCTGCTGTGTGCTAGTTCTTCCTTTTACAGTAGTGGTGGCTGCTGAGAACGTTCAACATCAGTGCTTAATATAGCACGCACCACCTCAATTTCATTTTTAATAGCTTGGACTCTTAAGGATCACAAACTGCTTCTGATTTACTTCACCCACTTGCCTTGTGTTCTATGGATACCGAGACAAAACATTGTCCTAAGTAATTATGTGCGGTTTAGTTTTATTTTTCCCTTCACTTTATTTCACTTCTGCATGTGAAGGCTAAATATAAACCTAGGCTCCGTCTATTTTTTTTTTTTAAAGAACAGAATTCCTGTACTGAGATCAGGTTTAACTAATACTAGTGAATTACATGAATGAATTCATTCCAGCCCTTTCACAGTTGCATTATTAGCAACTTTTCACAACTTTAGTATTATGGGCTCAAAGCCCTGGTCCAATTTAGTTACTTTGTGCCACTCTGCTGGTGCAAAGCAGCCATAAATCCACTGAGTCTGAGGTGTCTCTTTGCGTGGGGGAATCTTTTACTGTTGGAGACACTGTAGCTGATTCTTGGCCATTCTTCTTTTGGGCACCAGCTGGGGAAAAGGACCAAACCCTGGCTGCCAGGACTTAAGCTGCTCTATTTTATCCCAAGGCTGGGAATCGCTGATGGACCCACTATACAGGCACTGGCAAAGTGATTTGAACCTACGTTTGTCTCAGACTTGTGCCAAGCACTGTTCAGCTGGACTGGAAAATTTGGGCCTATGGATTTTGTTAAACACCTTAAACAAATCAGCTGTTAAATCAGCCAAGTTAGATTTTGGTTTCCAGACTTCCAAGAACACTACTGTATTCCCTAAATGCATTTCTTCCTGTTTTCCAATGAAATAAAAATTGTACCTTTAGCGCCTTTGTGGCCAAGATGGTGTCTGCTCTGCAGGCAGCTCTGGCCAAGAAAATGTGCATGCATGAAAACTCCCTTTCACCCCAGGGGCAACTGTTCCAAGCCCCCCCTCCCCTTGTGAACACACACACAAATAGTACAATGAATATAGGAAAGGAAATATTTTTCACCGAGGGATGAATAGAGACAACACAGAGAGAAGATAGGGGGAGCAATAAAACAGGGTTACATTCAACATGAGGCTCCACAGGCCCAGTGGTACCACAATACATAAGGGCAGACACTGAGCAATGCATCTACATTCAGAGTTCAGGACTCCTGGGCAGAGTTCCAGTCCACCAGTGAGTCTTGCATGCTCCTGGTTGTCTTCAGCACCAGAAAACTTTCCCAACAAACCCCTCCCGTGCCCTCTTTGGCTACTCTCTGCAAACCCACACAGAGCAACACCTAACTAGCTATAGCATCCCTCCTTATTCCCAATGCTTGATCACAAGCTCCAGTTACTCACAATCCCGTACAGCTTGGGCAACAGTGATACTGGGTCCACCTCTGATTTGTCCTTGGGTGATTCTTCCCTGGCACAGTGCTCCTCCTGCCCCTTGTCCTGGGGTGTCCCCGGTTGGCCGCTCTGTCCCTCCCAGGCTTCAGGGAGGTTCTCAGCTGCTTCACTACATGAGGGCCTGCTCACTGTAGCCCTCTTGTCTGGACACACACCTGTCACTCTCCCTCTCTTCGCCCCTGGAACAACCAGCAATTCCTGTGCCTTAGGACAAGGTTTTAAAGGAGCTATGCTCTCTAAACCCCAATGGGGTTACCAAATAATTAGGTCTAGTTTCAGTTAAGACTGTTTTTGCCATAATGGTACTTGCCAGTCTATGTCACACAGTCACCCTGGCAAGATGGCTGAGGTAATCTCTTTTATTGGACCAACTTCAGTTGATGAAAGAGGCAGGCTTTTGAGCTACACAGAGCTCTTCTTCAGGTCTGAGAAAGGTCCTCAGAAACTGATACCTATGTGAAAGGGAAACAAACGGTCACATATGGACTAATGGGTCGAGCTGGTTGGGAATTTGACATAAAAATGCCAATTTGTCAAAACGTTATATTCCCATGAAAAGGTTTGGTTTTGACAAAACTTTAGTCAGAAAAGGTTTCCCTGGTCTAGGATGAAATTTCTGATCAAACACACACAAAGGAACTCCAGTCCAGAATAGCCAATAGCCCAGTGGTCCGGCACTCATCAGGGAAGTCGGAGACACCTGGTGAATGTTTGTAATCATTATGTGATTATATTTTTATATAATATAAAGTTAAATGGAAAAGGAAAAGAAAAGGAGACATACATATGAATTCCTTCCTGGGAGGAAATTTTTTCTCACAGCCTGTTCACCTAGCACAGAAGGTTTGCTTTGGAAATATGCATTTAAACTAGCTATATTTATTGTGTGCTTCTACAAGTTACAAAACTTTCTGTATGATACTAAAATCCAACCCACCAGGGAGACAAGTTTTTGAGCTTACACAGAGCTCTTCTTCAGGTCTGGGAAATGTACTGTGTGTCACAGCTAAATACAAGGTGGAACAGATTGTGTATCATAATTATTTAACACATATTTCAAGGGACCATTCAAGAAAAACTAACTAGGAGTTTATACTGCAAACAACACTGTGGTATGTGTGTCAGACAAAAATCAATCATGAGCGGGACCAGCCAAATTAAAAGATACAGATAGGCCAGGTCTTCAGCTGGTGTAAACTGGTGTAAGCTTCACTGACTTGCACCAGAGAAATGCTGTATCTGGGAACCTGGCCATTTACCTGTGAGGGAAAGGCTTTGATGACTTTACTTGTTTGTTGTATCAGCTGTGTCATCCCACCAGTTTACACGAACTTTGAAGTTCAAAAGCATTATGGCCCTGATCTGGATTTCCCTTACACTTATTTAAATCCACTGAGTTCAATGGACTTCTATTTATATCAGTGCAACAGAGGAACCAGATTGCATGTGTCTTAAATATTAATGATCTGAAAGTGTGTAATATATTCCAGGAGTGCCAGAGACTCGATTAGCCAAACCTCAGTTACAAAAACTCCTTATGGACACTGTCCAGTTGTGACTATCAATGTCTGCTAATTACATTAAAAAGTCTCTTGATTGTCCAAAGGCTCAGTTATCTGAATCCATTCAGTGTCCCCCATACAGACTGGTACAGAACGTGAAATGGGTACTGTGTAAAGATGGACCTACTTTGGAAAGCCACCACGGAACAAGCTAGCTTCTTGATATAGGTGATAACTGCCCCATTCATTTCAATGAATGCTAATTGTGAATCTCAGTTAGCAGTTCATACGTCAGTATTTGTTCACTATTTCACAGGAACAGCCAGTTGGTGTGCTTATTCAAAACTTCCTCCCGTGCTTTCCAAGGCACCAAAAGCACTAACTGCCCCCTAACCAGCTGCCAACCAGACCTTCTAGCTTCCCCCTCAACATTTTGTATGTTGCCAAATTCAGCAGCACATTAAAAATTGAAAGACAAGTTAAGATAAACTTAGATAGCCAATTAAATGTCACCAGGACTATGCTCCTGGTTGCACTATTCATTTTCACAGTTAGTTCAGTATTTTAATGTGAAGCTGCCACAACGTGAGTACAATCTGGCTGCACAGAAATAAAATGAGAGACTCCCACAACCATGCTCCATAATCTAAACCTTTGCCTCAAATTTAACTTGAAACTTGTTTTGTTTTATTACTGTATTGAACCAAACAACCTCCTCTCTGCCTGTGACTCTTCCCTTTTCCTATCACAGTAGATGGTTCAAGCTATGATAAGCACCTGTGGCTTTCTGCTCAAATCTGGGACCCAGAGGGGCATGTGAAGGTTGTTCCCTTGTTACAGATAGACAGTTACCCCCCTCTGTTTTAAGTTCAGGATGCACTATTCCTACAGGGCAGACATCCTATCTTATAAGTCTATCCTGTGATTAATGGAAATAGCCAGGGTTCAGAGCGTTTTCAGAAAGATGCAGTTCAGAAGGCAGATTATCACGGATAGCTATAAAGTCCAAACAAATTGTTTTATTCTCAAGTAGTGACCCGATGACCCTTACAGAATTGTACTGGGGAAATTTGGCAACAATCTGGGAGTCAGAAACCCGGGAACGACAAATATCTTTAGTTTTTCAAGTTTCAGAGTAGCAGCCATGTTAGTCTGTATCCACAAAAAGAACAGGCGTACTTGTGGCACCTTAGAGACTAACAAATTTATTTGAGCATAAGCTTTCGTGGGCTACAGCATCCGAAGACGTGGGCTTATGAAAGCTTATGCTCAAATAAATTTGTTAGTCTCTAAGGTGCCATTAGGACTCCTGTTCTTTTTTTAGTTTTTCAGTACCAGGGACAGCAGCTGTCACATGCCTCTCACACTTATCAAATAAGGGGCATGAGTTTGAAGCCCTTCTCTGGTGGTGTGGTTACTCTGTGATACCCTTTTGCAGGTGAGCCCATTTGGTACAACTACAGATTTTGCATACTGGCCAGACTGCTCCTCCCCCCCTTCCATTCAATGATGATTTCTGAATTACAGGCAGCTGTGAGATAAGACATTAATTGCAGTACCAGGGCTCAGGGAAAATAAACTTTTATCACTCCTTATCTTTTTCATAGCACCTTTCAGACTGTAATATGCAGGTGGAAGCAAAGGAAATCTATTTTGATTTTTCTAAAAACAACAGAATGGTAAATTTTAGAAGAGTGATTTTAGAAGAAATCACAAAGTTTATTTCATCTCAGTTTTATGAGATACTACCTCAATCTGCCTAATTTATCAGAACTAGCTTTTCTTATAAACAAAAATGCCCTCAAACTTCTTTCTAATTTCCCAGGCCATATCCTTTACAGTACACATGAAGGGTTGTCTTGTACTGGTGATGTAAAATAGCCAGTATGGCTGACACTAGTCAATCTGACCCTACAGATGCATGAATAAAACATTGCAAGAAGTCAACTTGTTAAACGAGGAATGAATAGAATATTTAGCAGAACATAACTATGTGCAAATTTACAAACCACTCATTTGTTTCACTAACCAGTTTTAGTCATAAATATGAACATGAAATGAGTGCATCAGCCATAAGGTAACATTGCCATCTTCTGTTATCTTTGTGTAATGCTTTCTACATTTGTGTCATAGCCCAAAGCTCAGGGTGTGTTAATATTAAAATTGAAACACTTAATAACCACATAAGTACAATTAAAGAACTCAAGATAATATACAGGCAAAACAAAGAGCATCTTGTAATTATATTGTTAATAGCATACGACTAAGTGAGTAATTGATTATTTAATTTATTTAGATTTCTTCAGGGTTCACTTGGCACTTTGGATGATTTCCACTACTAAAAACCAGCCATATGCCCATAATATTTTCAAACAAGCAATTAGAAATAACTATAGGTCTGCCTGTTCAAAAACAAAGAAATCAAACTGAAAACAACTCAAAATTCCACTATGCACATTGAGTAAGATTTTGAAAAGCATCTGAATATCTTTGGATCTTAGGGCTCATTTTCAAAAGTGACATGCTCTAAGGGCTGGATTTTTAAAGGTATTTAGACACCTCAAGATGCAGATAGATGCCTAGTGAGGTTTTTATAAGACAAAAAACAAAACAAAAAAACCCCACACACAACAATGGGAATCAGGTGCCTTGTAACTTTTGAAAATACTTCTAGGTACCTATCTGCATCTTAGGCACCAAGATACCATTGATTAAAAAAATCTGTGCCTAAGTGCCTAAGACATTTTTGAAAATGGGACTTAGAAGCCTAAATCATTCATACATTGTGAAAATGTTGCCTTTTATATCTGCTAGCTCCAAGTTTCCCATTTTGAAGTCTAACCCAGTTACTTGGCAGATGATGCTAGCATGAGAGAGACAGCATAGAGCAAAGAGAAATTTTGCAGAACAGTGGATGGCACTGTACACATGTGCTAAAAAATCCCTGCCATCTGCACAAACAGTAACATGTGCCTTAAAGAAGCAGAGGGAAATTAAAAATTATGCAGTGTATAGTATCATTTCTCTGTCTACCCAAGGATAGACAAAGTCACAAGGTACAGAAAAATGCTTGTATGTGGAATGTGCACATTTTATTTTGGGCCTTTGTTACAACAACTAGTTATTGCTCATCCATACACTCCAATAAAGGCAGAGGGTAATGGAAAAATGCTCTATTCTTCTTGTAGTACTGGCTTTTAGGTATTAGCTTCTGCCTTTCTTCTGTAATTTAACTGAAAAATTATCATTCTGGCCCCAACTTTCTGAGACTAGACCTAGGATCCATGTCGTTACTCTCCTGTGGCCTGAGTGAAAAGGCTTTGCTTGTGGGAATCCTCCTCCCATGGCTACAAATGGGAACTGGGCAATCTGCAGAGATGGTCCATGGCCAGTTAAACAGGGTGATCATATTTCCCAAAAGAATGGGAAAATGCATAGGGCTAGCCTGAGCCTCCCCACCCCTCCCACAGGGCTTGCCTGAGGGTGCCCCCCCCACGCAGGGCTGGCCCCACCACTCGGCCGGGCCCCAGCCTCTGCACAGAGCTCGTGTCACTGCTCACCCAAGCCTTACCTGCCCTCTGCCCAAGCCCTGCATCCCCCCTGCCAGCACAGGGCTGGCATCACTCCCTCTTCATGTTCCTCCATATTCCACTTCAAGCTGGCAAGAACAAATGGGACAAATGCCCACTTTTGCCAAAAAAGTCAGGATGGCCAGGAGAGGGCTTAAAAAAGGGACTGTCCTGGCTAACACAGGACATATAGTCACCCTACCGTTATGGGGAGGGGGAACCCACATGACTAGCTGCCACCTCCTTTCTCCTTCTGGGCTGGTGGCCTACTGGATCTGTCCCATGCCCAGGAACTAGTGGGTCACACTTCTAACATGCTGACTGCTGCCATCTACATTCTGGCACAGAGAGACTACTCCAGAAAGAGCTTGGTACCATCTGTCTATCACTCATTCACCATCTCTGGGGATTCCTGTTAAGGTCCCCTCCCACCCAGGCAGTCCCTGTTATGAGGTTAGCATACTGTTTTAACAAGTATGGAAGCTATATTAATATAGTTATGGTTATTAAGTTTGCTTTCAATTTCTCTCCTTCCCTCCCAATTGTAAATAAACAAAGAGGACTTCAATCTGTTCCTTCCCCAGAAGAAGCTGATCTGCTACTTCTGAAGGCCCCTACCTCTGTCTAGTAACTTGAAGTAAATAGGGTACAACTCCATACACTCTGCAGAGAAGTCAATTGTCATCACAAACAATTCAGTTTTTAATTTGAATGTCTTGATCTTACCCTTTGCTATGTTTCTGTCTCACTGGACTTCCTAAAACTCTGTGCTTTGTCCTGCTGGTGAGGTCAGGCAACATTATGTGCTCTGTAAATCTTTTCTGTTGAATTGCTGATGTACACTCTTAGCTAATATCCCTTCTCATCCATGTCTACTTACCTAGATTCCTTCTGAAAAATAATGAAATTAAAGGAACTTGTCATGTGAGAAAGAAAGCAAGTGGAAGAACTGTCTTAATTTACATTAACTGTCACTGAAATTATTTTTTCCCTCCTTGTCAATATAAAACATTGTTCTAGCATAATATATGGCTTAATGGGACCAATTCTACACTCAGGTACATTGGTTTATCCGGGGATAGCAGAATTTGCTTCATCACTTCCACATTGTTATGAAAATTTTGATTGTCCTCTAGCTCACCATGTTTAAATCAGGAGTAACAACTGAAGTCAGTGGAGTTCTGCTTGTTTAAAATTGATGTGAAAGGAGAAGTGGGGCACAAGCCTTCATTGTTCTAGTTTATAATGATTTCTTTGGTTAATTTTCTTTTATCCTGCAGCTTATTTACATGGCATGGCAAAGCATGCCAGGGATGTGATTTGTAAAGCCCTATAACGTGTTGTGCTCTAACCACCCTGTGAAGATCTGGCTGGCGCACTAAAAAGTATCTTAATATTAACCTCTCTGGTGTGCTTTGCTGCTCTTTACAGACAAGCCCAAAGAACAGCAGCTCATCTTCCTTGCTTTCCCCACCGTCATCATCAGACAATATCTAGCAACGTTTCTGACATCATGAATAAGTCACTAGTGGCCAAATTTATCCCTAGCGTAAGTCCATTAGAACCAATGGAAATATAGCAAGGATGAACCTAGTTCCAGTTATCAAAAATAAGGAGATGGTCATCAAGTTTGCTTTTCAGAGCTAATGACACAGAATTTTAGAACAAAGTAAAATAGTTATACATAGAGTTGGGTGATTTTTTTCTGAGACAGAATTTATCAAATGAATGTGGATCTTTTTGCTGTTCAGATTATCCTCTAGCACAGGGGTTCTTAACCTTTTTCTTTCTGAGGCCCCACCAACATGCTATAAAAACTCCATGGCCCACCTGTGTCACAGCTGATTTTCTGCATATAAAAGCCAGGGCTGGCAGTAGGGGGTAGCAAGCAGGGCAATTGCCTGGGGCCCCATGCCACAGCGGCCGCCACAAAGCTATATTGGTCAGGCTTCAGCCTGGAGTGGCAGGGCTCAGGGACCTGGACTTCAGCCCCATGTGGTGGGGCTTCAGCTTTCTGCCCTGAGCCATAGCGAGTCTAATGCTGGCCCTGCTTGGAGGCCCCCTAGGGGCCCCCAGACCCCGAGTTGAGAACCACTGCACTAGCAGACTAGGTGGTTACATTTTGAAGACAGACTTTTCATTTTGTGCACCCAGATTTAGACATCTAGGCCCAGATCCACAAAGGTATTTAGGCACCTCGCTTCCACAGAAATCAATGCTAGGAGACTAAATATGTTTGTGTTCCTAGAGCCTAGGGCCTGTTTTTTAAGATTTGTTAAACATTAGGAATTCCCACTGACATGTTGGAGTTGTGGGTGCTATTGTAATAATTAGACCTATAAATTTATTCTAACTGTGAGCTTAACTGGAAAGTATGCAAAAGTTCATAAAATGTCATCATAACCTATAAGAAATGTTGATGGAAAAAAGGTAAGAAAAGGAGACAGAAAAACTGAATTAGTCTAAACAAAAAAGCTTATTGATATAACTCAAGGACTGTGTTAAGATCATGCCTGGTATACAAGAAAATGTGGTTCTAGAAATTAATGAGCCAAATTGGTATGTTGGACATTAGGACTAATTAGTGAACAAAATATTCAACCGATCACTGTCTTTTTGGGTCCTTAAAGAAAGATGCTTTGAGGGAGAAAAGACAGAAGAACAGACAAAGGCTAATGGGGCAAACTTCACCATCATGGCTGTCTGGACCTTCTTGGTCATAACCCCAGGGGATGTCTTGACCAGACCAGGCCAGAGAGAGGGATTCAGATGACACCACCACCTTACCAGCTCCAGCTGAATCCCAACCACCACCTGATATGAAACAGGATTGGACTTTAACAGTAACAACTTCTTTCCCCCAAAAGGACAGTCATTACTCTATTTTATAACACCTAAAAGAGTGTCAAAAAAGGGGGGTTTTCCTTCTAAAACTCTCTCTTTAGCTAAAGGGAAAGGGAACCAGGGATAGTGTTAAAATGACAGTCTTACTTAATACTTTACACTTCCAATGCTTTAACTGTTTTTCCTTCTCCTCTCTATCTTTAGATAAAGTTAAAAGGATTTTTAGTAGTGTTTTGCCACAGTACTAAGCAGGCTGAGCTCTCCGTATACCAAACCTGTCACGGATTCACTCACTGCTAGCAGTGCCTTATGCTGGCCTTCCTGGAATTAGCTCTGCCAGGCTTTGCGCTCTCCCTCCGGCAGGGTCTTCCCCCCGAGCTGTCTCACCCTGTGGCCCCTCTCACTCCAGGGACTGCAGTCTGCTCTTTGTACCTTGGCCCTCCAGCCAGGTCACTAAGGTTCTCCCATTTCAGGGAATTCAAAGTCCTTCCAGACCCGCTGCCTGGCTGGTGGCTCCAATGTCCTTGCCACTTCTGAGTGGCTGGCAGGGGAACCCAGGTCTACCCTCTACCCTGGGATCTAGCCCAGGGACCCAAGAACAAGCAGCCAAGGTCTCTGCATGATCTGACCCCTTGCTGCTGTTTCCCTGAGCATCTTCCTACTCATCTGGCTTCCTCCCTCTCTGGGCTTGCCAGCCTCCCAACTCCCTCCATTCAAGGAGTAAATGCAGCCTACTTCCCTGTCTTCCTGCAGCCTTCTTACTGCTCCTGGTCTTCATACTGGCCCCGCCTGTTCCTGCCCAGCTGAGCCTACTTCTAATTAGTGACTGCTCCCTGGCTCCTCCTCCAGGTGCACCTGGTGGAGTTCATTGGCCTTCCTGGCCACCTTAACACCTTTCAACCATGTGGGGGGTGGACGCCCCGTCACAAAACCCCAGACCGTGTTTAACACTGTTTAATGTTGGATAGTGACTGGGTTATTTTAACACCATTGGCCCATATATTCCATCTAAATTAATACCACAATGCTTAGCATGTCTCAAAATCCTGAAGTTAGGCACTAAGAATTGAAGAACACATTTGGAAATTTGGGCCTTTGATTCTTAATAACTTATTTGTACAAGAAGCAATTGAATAATTATGATTAACAAACATATTACATCCTATAGGCTTTCACGGCTATTGACAATCACTATGCCTAATGACAGTATTAGTTCTGCTCTCTGGATGAATGAATAAAACGTTATAGATGAGTTTCATTTTGTAAACTATAAACAAACTCTTGGTATGAAACCAAATATCAGATATTACCTTTGTGTGCATATGAATATGGGTATTCACATAGACAAACATTCTGTAGCCATTTAGATTTAAGAAACTATAAACATCAGACTATTTGAGCACATTTCTGTCACTAAGTTATGTCATATCTATTAAATTAGACTACAGTTTACAACAATTATTTTCTCACATTCAGTTCCATTAATTCCTTACAATTGTTCCCAATAGTGCTTTCCTTCAGTCTTAGGAGCTTGAATAAAAGTAAGACCGATGGGTGAAGAATATTCAGTTATAAAAGAGATTTTTATTCTCTGTGTGATGGGTGGGATCACAGAAAACCCCTGATGTGCTTAGACTATCTCTGAGCCTGTTTCCCCTGCCAGCTTGGGACTTCAGAACCCTGCCTGGTTTGTGCCAGACATGCTTGCTTGCTACAAACACAGACCCAGGTCTGAACAACGTCCCACAAAAGCTGCAGGTTAAACTGAAAACAGCTTAAGAAGTGTTCTTGTCTCCAACACTCAGATGCCCAGCTCCCAATGGGATCCAAACCCCAAATAAATCCGTTTTACCCTGTATAAACCTTATACAGGGTAAACTCATAAATTGTTCACCTCCTATAACACTGACAGAGAGAGATGCACAGATGTTTGTCCCACCAGGTATTAATACATACTCTGTGTTAATTAGTAAGTAAAAAGTGATTTTATTAAATACAAAAAGTAGGATTTAAGTGGTTCCAAGTAATAACAGATAGAACAAAGTGAATTACCAAGCAAAATAAAATAAAATACTCAAGTCTAAACCTAATACATAATCATTCCATCACAACAATCCTGGCCATCCACATATAAATCCCTTAAGCATGTGTTTGTTTGTGTTTTGAACTCTCAGGTGTTGCAGTGTGGTGTTGCAGGGGTTTTAGCCTCTAGCATGCACTGCTGAGCACTTAGGCCCTACAAAGGCTTGTCTCTGCATACATTGTCTAGGGCTCAGCCTTTTGGCCAGGCCACCTGTTTCCAGCTTTGTCTCCTTCTGGGGTAAGGAAAGTCCAACTACAGAAGATCATTCTGCAGCTCTTTGGCTACTTTGAAGTTTCCTGCTCTTCACTGTACTCCTCGGGGCTGCAGAGTTCCATCTTCCCTCCTTTGGCTGAGCACTGAGCCCCCAGGGCTTTTTTCCCTAGAGGCCCTTCTTCCTAGCAGGTTTCCCCACTGACTCCTTCCCAGGGACTCCAGCTGCTTCTCCCAGAAACCTCTGTGCTTCTTACAGACCCTATCTCGAGGCCTCCCATAGGACTTAATCTGCTCTCTCTGGTTATCTCCAGCCTGCCTTTACCAGTACCGTACCTTCATAGAGAGCAGGAACTGCCCTTGCTGCACACTTGTAGGTCTCCCCCGCACTGAGACGTTCTCTTCCTTTTCTGTTTGGTTCTCCCTGGCCCTTTCATTGCTGGTTTCATTAACTGTAATTGAGACAACCACTCAGGATGAACGGGGGTTAACAGCTACCTCACAGGCAAGTTTGAGCCCAACTCCCCTTAAAAGGCCAGCCTGCCAATCTGGGATACACAAATCCAAAGTTCATACAAAAATCTGCACACGTTTGTGTGAGTGTGCATGTGTAATTGATGTGTGTGCGCAGTAGTCATTTGAATGAATAATTATTGGCACTGGGTGTATTACAATAATTGTACACAAAATAATGATTGCCTAGATTAATATATGTTGGCATAAAAATATGGTCCGATGTGACAAAAGAAGGACTGATTTCCAATGTATCACAGATTTCCAAAAAAGTTACTCTTCTCTGATGCATTATTTCCAACCTCAGTAAGAGCTTAACTCCAGTTTTACCCAGTTATTCATTTCAGCTATTTCCCTGATGTACTTGTGCTAGAAAACAACAGGCAGCAGATGTCTAGGAAACCCTTAGTAAGGGACAAAACAACAACAGCAAAAAAATCACCATTGCTTTCTTTGAATTGTTTGTATTGTTACTTATGTACTGTATTACTGTGTACTGGAAGCTCCATTAATTACTGTTCATGACATGCCTGAGATCCCTGGCTGAAAGGCACAACAGAAATGCAAAGTATATTTTGGCTGGTTATATAATCCAGTAACTATTTCTATTGCTTTATACTATATTCACAATAAATTACTTTCATAACTGATTGAATGCCTCAGTTTTGAGTTGGCATTTATTCAGTCACAGTCTGTGACTAAGTGTACTTGGAAGAATACTACTACTTTGTTTAACTGGTTTCATTGTAATATCAAAGATCAATCAAAAAAATGTGTCAGCTTGTTGTGTTATTGGCATGAAGGTGAGGGTATGGAAGAGTGTGGGGCATCATGCCCATGTTGACCTTCATGGGACACGATGAACAGTGCCAAATGAACACAGTAAACCTTCCCTCAGTACCTATGTTTCTGCCTCTGAACATGCATAGTGCTGCCTCACTCTAGGTATCAAGATGTCTGCCCTTCTGCCTAAGCCCCAGAGTGATCTATGAATGATGGGAAGCTTGTTCCTCTGCCTACTCACGTGCAGGCCCTGATCTGGTAGTTCAGCTAAGAGGCTTCGTAACTCCACACAAAATAGGTGGCAGCATCCCGCCTGCAACCTTTAGTCCAGTGCTTAGGGTACCCTGCTAGGATGTGAGAGACCTTTGGGGTGGGGTGGGGTGGAGAGGAACTTTTTGACTGATGAGAAGGAGAAGGGTTTTGAACAGTGATCTGTAATATCTTAGGTAAGGGCCCAAGCTGCTAGGCTAGAGAGTGATTTTCACTCTCTGGCCCAAATTAATATTTAATTATTTAATTAAAGTGAAAAAGCTTCAACAGAAGAGGTTAAGGAAGAGCCAAATCAGAATATTCCATAGCCCAGGAATTAGGCCAATCACCTGAGGGGTAGTCAATGCCTCTTCAAATCACTTCTCATCAGGGGGAGGGGGACATGAACTGCGGGTCTCTCACATCCCAAGTGAGTACTCTGACATCTGGGCTAAAAGTTATGAGGGAGGTCCTTCTCCATCTCCTCCTCCTTTCCCAACCTGGGCTGTTTTGTCTGTAGCGGTAGGCAGCCTCTGAGCTTGCCTAACAGATCTGGCCCCACATGAGTTAGTCAGAGGAGAACCTTTCTTCCCTAAGGTCATAGATCATTGGCACTTCTCTATAGCCTGGCACTTCTCTATAGACAGTCACTTCTCTATAGCCTGGACTTGGATGCTGAACTCTGCAAATTAGCACACACACTTCTCCTTGGTGTCTCCCATTGGTTAGCTCAGGCGGGGAGCCGACTAGCATGCTGGCTTTGCAGGTTGCAATCTAAGGAGCCTATCTCTCCCCATTCATTGTAGAGGGAGCCTAGGTACCTAACCCAGGATTTGTGGATTGTTGTTCCTGTGATTTTCCAGGCACCTAAAAGTTAGGAATTGCAATGCTGAGCACTGCAGTGCTTAAGTCCATTTGTGGATCCAGGCCTGGCTGTCTGGAGTTTCTCAAGAGACTCATTTTACCATCTGTCAGCTTTTATTTTTGGTCACACTTTATATTAAGAATCCATTTATTAATGATTTATAAAGAGTTAATAAACAAATAGGTTCATGTTACATACATGAGTAGTAGACGATACTTAGAATCATAAGTACATCTGTGGAAGTTGTAAGCAACTTGTTGACCTGCTCTATAACAATCAACCATTTCTCAAAACATCTGCTAATCATTTATCAAACCTTTATAAATAGAACGTTAATATAAACGGTGTCCAAATTACCCTTATTTCTCAGTGCTAATGGAACTTTACTTGAGGCATATATAGTTGCGTGACACTCTGAGATATATCACGTTATTATAGCCTGAACCCATCTAAATCCATTAAACACCTGATCAAATTATATAGGAATTCCACAGACAAAACATTATGAAGTTTGCAAATTCAAGGACTCAGATGTCTGATCTCAGCGTTCCCCTCTTATTGCCAGCTGGCTCCGAGTCTTGCCTCCCTCAGCTATCAGTCCCAGTTTCGTTGTCCAACCAGCCCCAGTCCCCCCTTCACCCTACCACTCATTCCCAGACTTACCACCCAAGCCTCAGGATCCCCTGTCCTCTCTCCCTCAGCTCCGAGTCCTAGTCTCCCCTCCCGCCCTACCTGGCTCCCAGTGTCAATCTGCTTACCTAGCCAGTACCAGTCTCACCAATCTACTATTTTCCCTCCATCTGATCTATTCCCTCCCTCCCCCCCGAATTCAAATCAGACAGCTTCGTCCTTCCTGATCCCTTGGTGCCAGCAGGGGATCACGGACAGCACAAGAGAGACGGGTTTCCTACTCTTAGTTTCAGTGTTCGGCCTCACCCTGCCTGCAGAAGCTCAACCATCTATTACAGGGAAAGTCTGGTGTGATAGAGCACAGAAACCCCACACCAGCAGAGAAGGGGTTAAAGAGAGTCTATGGGCCCAGTGAAGGCCTGCTGTACCTGCTTTCAATGCCAGGCCTGATGGGGAAGAAAAAGGGAGAACTGGGCTCATTTCAGGGCCAGCTGGCTGCTGTGATAGGGGCTGTGATAGGGTTGGAGCTGTTGAACAAGGGCTCCCTAGGCTGCTGGATGGCTGAGGCTTTGGCTGACAGGCTAGGCAGGCTGGCAGAGTGAGATGGACGAGAAAACAGATGAAACTGAGCCCAGATTAGACAGTGAGGATAGGGAAAGCATTGAAGAAGACTGAATGCAAACAAGGAAAAAGAAAAGGGTAGATTCTCTGAAACCAGAGGGACCAGCAAACAGGACAGTAAGAAAAGGAAATTGGTAAAAATTACTTAGTAGTAAAATCCTTAGGTAAGGACATAAAGATAGAGGAAATCAACCCCTGGAGATTGTGGAGTGAATCAGAAAAAGTGCTGAATATATATTAAGAGCTAGACGCTACAGGGCAGAGAAACACGAAGAACAAGTATGGAACAAGTATGGAAGCTCCTTAAGAGAAAGGTGCTATGTAAAATAAAAATAAGCTCTCAGCTACCCAAATTCCTCGCAGAAACAAGAGGGGTAGCAGATTATGTGCCTAGACCTGGGAATAACTTCTAGCACTGTAGTAAGTGAATGCAGCTGAGAAATTTACAGAGAGAACAGAATGGGTAGTGACCATCTCCCAATATTAATCACATATCCAGGAAAGGGAAATACTGAAGACAAGGATAATGTCTGCATTTGGAATCTAAAAAAAAAGGCAAATAGGAAATTCTTTAAAAACAAAAGTGAGGAATAAGTGAATAAGCAGTGTAGAAATGAAGATATTGGGAAATTCTGTAGTAATGTTACTAAAGGAATCAAAGCCAGCCAGCCTAGCTATTCCTAGGATACAAATGCTACTTAAAGATAGGAAAAATGTACCATGGCGGAACAAGGAATGTGAAATGGTATTAGGGAAAGAAATAAAGAAGAAGAAAAAAAACCTTAAATAGTGAAGACTCAATGAAATATAAAAAGAGTAAGGCAGTTGCACAAAGGGCTATAAAAAGGGCAAAAAGAGAAAGCCGGAGAACATACTGCAGGAAAGTAAATGATACCAATATTAGTAGAGACATAGAAGCAAATTAGGAAAATGAATGGAATAAAGAGTAAAAGCCACTTACTACCGAGTCTTGCAATTGCAGGGCATGGAATAATAAGCCCCAACCCAGAAAAAGTGGCAATTCTGGCCACCATGTTTCAAAAAGTCAGTAATGACAAGGCTCAGAGAATAGAAATTAGGGAGAGTAAAAGAACATTCATTAAGAATAATTATGAAGTGATGAAGAAGTGGGAGGAGGATGTGGATGTTATTTTAAATGAACCCTTTCGTAGAAGAAAACTCAAAAAAAAAAAAAAGCAAAATCACTACACTAGGCAAGGCTAAAATAAGCTTTGATATTCTCAGACATCTAAGTGAAGGAAGCTTGAGGGTAATACTAAAATTATATAACAACATATGGCAAAGAGGTAAAATAGCAAAGGACTTCAAATATTATTATTGTCCTAGTGAGAAAGCCAGGCAAGTCATGCTCAAGACCTGAGGCATACAGACTAATTCCCATCACAGCAGGTTTAGGTACAGCCATGGAAAGAAAGGTAACAGAGAGTTGTAGAAAGAAATAGGTTCATAGAGGGAGTGCAAAGTGGGTTCAGAAGAGGTAGGAGCATGCTTAATCACTTTGTAAGGATAAAGACAGAAGCACAAAAAAGCGTGAGAACCAAAATATTCATGACAGTAACATTCCTGGATATAGAAAAAGCTACAATGTGTTATGGAAAGAGGGACTACTTCATAGAGTGTGTTGCATGAGTATTATAGTAACAGTGTACAGATGGGTAGGGGACTTAAGAAAAAAATTATACAAGTCTGAATAGGGAAAGTTTTTTCCAACATACATTCAATTGCAAATGGAACTCCACAGGGGAGTGTAGTTAGCTCAATCTTCATCATGATAAATGACCTCCCTAAGGAGATGAGTACAGCAATCGGGATCACATTATTTGCTGATGACCCTGCCATAAGGATCAAAAACAGAAACCTTTAAAGTGCTGCCAAAATAATCAATGATGCAATTCAGAGAAGTGCAGAATGGGGAAACAGGTAGGGCTTCAAATTCTCCATAAACAAAACTAAGAGAATGATCCCTTCACAACAAGGAAAAAAATAGCTGTATGACCAACAGATAAATATAGTGAAAAATTACAAATTCCCAGGCATGGTATTTGATAACAAGCTCGCTTGGAGGGACCACACTGAAAATGTTATAAATAAATGCAAAGGTAGAAGGCCTTACAGTGATAAGTCTGACAGAAAAAATGAAATTAAATATTACTTTTAACAACCAGACTGGTACAACTGGATATAACCATAGAAATAGCCAGGCTCCTGGCACATGTTGGGATCGCAGGCAATGAATTGGTGGACAAATAGGCAAAAAGTGCTATTAATCATGAACAAATCAACCAAGGAATCCCCTTAAACAAACTGGAATTTAAACACCTAATCAAAAATGAGCTAAGGAGGGAATGGCAAGAACTGTGGGCAAACAAAATAAAGGGGGGAAAATTCCGAGAGGTATGCCCAACAGGGTACTGTGGATTAAATAGTAATTTATTTCTAATTAGCAAGCAAAAAGATGGGTTATGTGTAAGGTCCAAAAAGTGACAGATCATATTCTTGGGGATTGTAAAGACTGTACCAGTGAGAGGAGGTTTTTATATAGAAAACTCACAGTCCAGGTACACATGGGAGCTGTGGCGGGATAGAGCATGCTCAGCTGGTTTGCACAGATGGTGCCTGCACACTGTGGTCAGCATTAGGAGCTGTGAGGGGATGCAGCATAGTCAGTGAGGATAGAATCTTCAGAGATTTTACTGATAAAATCATAGAAAGCTCTACTGAGCCTGGGCAAATTGTGATTTTCAAAGGCTTTTAACCTGGCCAATTTGAAGTCCCTTCTCCAAAACACGTGGACACTAGAGCATTTCAAATAAAAAGTCTCAAATTTTTCAATATGATCAAAACAATGTATTTTCCCCTCATCTTATTCTTGGATGCAGCTGAACAATTTTGGCTGAATTTTTCCAAATAAATTCAGCCTGAGACAGACATCCAGTTTGGAAAATTGCAGTCTAGTGGTTAAAGTTTGGCAAAGTTATAAACAACTAAAAACAGGGTCTTATAATTGGAAATATTAGGTGTAATATTAATAGGTTATGCTACCAGCCCCCTCCTGTATTGTACTGCTTATTCTGCAGTCAAGTTACTTGCCTGTTTGATCATCTGCATTTGCAAACATCTTTTCAACCCAAGCACACATGGGACCTCCTGTTGCACTATTTCGCTAAACTCTGCTGACTGGTATCTGTCCCTACAGGGGCATACCCATATGACTTTGTCACATGGACTCATTTTGGTCCTTACTATATGAACACAGCTTAGTTTTCAGTGTTAGCGTTGGGTGGTCACAACCTTTTTGTATAAGCTGCGTCAAGCCATCTGAAGACTCAGGAAGATGCTGCTGCATTTTTTTAAAAACACTTGCTCCACATTGGGAAAGTTCATTTTGCAACCTCGATGGTTAAAATGAAACTTTTTTAAAATAACAGCTTAAATTCTTGAGAGCCAACTTGAGGTTGGACATGGTTTCTGTGATGAATGCTGCATCGACTGAATTGTAAAGTATACTGGACTTTGACTACACTTTCTTGTTAAATCATTTACTTTTACTTATAAACAGCTTATATATACAGGAACTCCTCACTTAAAATTGTCCCAGTTAAGGTTGTTTTGATGTTAAGTTGCTGATCAATTAGGGAACATGCTCATTTAAAGTTGTGAAATGCTCCCTTCTAAAGTCGTTTGGCAGCCACCTGTTTTGTCCACAGTTTGCAGGAAGAGCAGCCCGTTGCAGCTAGCTGGTGGGGGCTTGGAACCAGGGTGGACCGGCAGCCCCCCCCATGAGCTTCCCGCTCCCTATGAGCTTCCATCCCTCCCTGCTCCTGCACCCTGCTTACCCCATCTTCCATAGAGCGGGGGAGACACACTATGGAGGGAGGGAGCTTCTAGGCAGTAGCTGCTCTCTCAGGCAGTGTACTTCAGCCTGGGGTCAGCTACTTAAAGAGGCAATGCACATTTTTTCTCTCACACTGAGGGTGTGTGTCTCTGTCTGCCCTCCCTCCTTTCCTGCTGCCTTGCAGAGTGTTGTGAGAGTTAACCCTTGAGGGCTTAGTCAATTGCTAGTTCATTTAGCAGTTAAGGCATTCCCTGGGAAATATCCCACCCTCTGACTCCTCCACCTCAACCAAGCTTCACAATCATCATCACTGTGTACCAGTATTAAACTGTTTGTTTAAAACTTATACTGTGTGTGTGTGTACATATATATATAGTCTTTTGTCCAGTGAAAAAATTTTCCCTGGAACCTAACCGCCTCATTTACATTAATTTTTATGGGGAAATTGGATTTGCTAAACATCATTTCGCTTGAAGTCGCATTTTTCAGGAACATAACTACAACGTTAAGTGAGGAGTTCCTGTAGTTTACAGATGTAATTTAGGAAGTGAAAACTAAAATTATAGAGGATCTGGCTATCTTCACCACTGAATTGCTCTCAGAGGGGTTATGAAATGAGAGGGCGTTACCTAACAAAACATATTCTTTTACCCAGCATGTGCACCCTTTGCCAAACAGCCATTTAGTTCTTTCACTGTTAGTTTCAAGTCTATACAATGGGTATTACTGATGGTGACAAGACTTAATCAACCGAAGCACTTTTATTGCCTGTAGGGAAAACAATTGTATTGTTTTCCACATGGCTCTACATGAAATGTCAATCAGTCAAACACTGTATCATTAAGTTACTTTAATCATAATTGTTACCTCACATTAAATGCTTTCAGGATATTTCAGTGGCTACCTTCCTTAATTCTGGATTCTAGCAGGTGTCTAAATGAAAACAAGTATCTACATTTTCCCACAGCAAATTAACATCAGGCTTCAAAAAACATATTTAAAAATGATGATTTCATACAATGCGCTACTTATTCAAGAGGATGTGTTTGAGTTAAAGCTTCTCTCATCTGCAGTTTCCTAAATTAACAGCTTCCGTTTTAAACATTGCCAAGGACGCTTAAGGTTAATGTATATTTATCAGTTTTCTCTGTTTTCTTTGCACATGTGTGTTGTCAGTGGAGTGGAATGCCAAAAATAAAATTTTTCAATTTTTTTTGACAAATCAAAAAGTCAAAAATAATTTGATGGAATGAAACATTTTATTCAGCCTGAAACAAAACATTTAATTTAGATTGAGCATTTTTTAATGTTTACATTTTTTGAAAAATTTCAAAACAAGAATTTCAAGTAAATAATATTTCAAAAACACTGAAACAGAACTTTTCAATTTGTTTCCAGATTTTTTTGACCTAAACAATTCGACAACCTTGATGCGAATTCACAAAATGTTTTGGTGTCACCAAATCTGCATTTTTGTCAGTGAAAAAGTCATGGTTAAAAAACTGGCCAGATCTAATTGCACAGTCTTGTCCTACCACTTCCAGTCAGATCAGATAGAACAGTTTGCAATTGTTACACACTTAATCCCAAGATTCAGCTTTTCAAGGACAACATTGTGTATTCTGGGATTCAGCCATTTTGCTTTAGGAGCTTCTTGCAGAAGGAAACTGCCCCAGATTGCAGCACATTCTTAGTCTCTGAACACTCTAGCCTCACCAGTGGCTCACTCTCTGTTCCCTGGCCCTATTGTTAAAGGGGCAGCTCCCATTTCTCTTAAATGACTGATATCACTATTAACAAAAATATATACAATAATAAACAAATATTCCAACTAACTAAACACAAACAATATAAATCTATTTCTAAAGCATCTATTCCAGGGATCTCACACAAAGAGGATCTCCTCCTCCTTTCTCTTCTAGCTGCTTCTATAAACCCTAAGTGAAATGCTGCAACCTGGTTCACCTCCAGTAAACAGGAGCATGAAAGGTTCTCTCCCAGCTTTGGAGGCTTATGTTACCTTCTCTCTACCAAGCACATCTCCAAAATGTTCATCCCAGTAAGTCCTGCCTCTCCCCTCCCCCAACACCTTTACATTATGACAATGAGAATTGTGGAAATGTGAGTTTCAGAATCTAATGATACTTGAGGGCAGAATTTAGCCCCAGTTCTGCAAGGTGCTTAAGCACATGTCTAACTTTAAGAATGTGAGCAATGCACTTGATGAATCAGGGCCTTAGTGGTTGGTATGCAGAAGAGCTATTAGACTTACATTCTGCAAAGCTATTATTCTGTCACTTTGAGTTCTTAAGGGCTTATAGAACAAAGGAAGTAAATTAGTGTGTGTTTGTACAGATCAGAGCGATCAAGAGAGCATTAACTGGCTAGGATATGGAAAATATTGAATACGCAACTTTACAAACTAATAAAGATCAGCAATAGAGGAAAAGTGTTTTTATCAGTCTCCCCATCGTGTTAGTTCATACACCCAAGAGAAAGATTCTTTTAATTAGTGACACTGAACCTTAACATTATTTAGGAAGTTGTCATTGTTAGATTCTAAAGAATTATTTAGAGTACTTGGGCTGGATTCACCAGCATACGCAGGCTGTTTTGTACCGGTCCAGTGATGCAAAGCAACTGTAAAGCTGGGTTTACAGCTGTTTGGCATCACCACAGCAGTAAAAAACAGATGGCATCAGCAGTATATCCGTGATTCTGGTCCTTTATCTTTTTTGTAGGCCAAGGCTATTTTGCAGCAATACTATCTTGTAGGGATGCAATAGTGTCACAGTTATTTCCTGCAGTTTATAATGTATATTGTCCAAATATCTTTTAACAGTTTGTTACAAAATGTTGAGGGAAAGATCCTGCCAGAACTTATTAAAATTCACATGATGAGTGTGTGAAACTTCTATATATGTTGGATTATAGTCTGTGCCATTATCCAGAGTTTGCAATGACCTCCTTTAATTCCAACTATTTTTGTCTTTCAGCATTCTGAAGAAAAAACAGCTGCAAATGTAACAAAAGGGAAAGTTTTTAGTAACAATTGCGGCAGCTATCAGTAAGCACCAGTGGAGTGTAATTACAGTAATCAAGTGAAAGAAAGCCATTCATGCCGTTAGTAAAATAATACACAGTCTGTTACTTGAATAACCGAGGGAAAGAAATGTAATTGTTTCAACACTCCTAAGCACAGAAAATAGTATCTTGAAAGAACATGCTAACTATGTCATTACATGCCTGTAGTAGGTGGCAATATGCCATAATAAAACATTTAATATACAACTGTATGAGTTCTACAAGCAGTTGGGAGACCATCAACCAGAAATATACAGCTGCACACAAAGCCAATAAAAGTTACATTAACAGAATCAAGATCCTGTGCCTGAGAAAGAATGATGAAGAGTACTCGAACGTGTTGCCATTAACAAGCAGCCTCTGATAATTTGTTTCATCATTGCATTCAGGTATTCTAGTAAAGGCTCATGGCATGTGTTTTCTTGGGATGCTATTTCCCAGAGATAACATGATGGATTTTTCTATCTGGTCTGCGTGTTTTTTTCTCTATCTTCTTGGTAGTCCATCGATCCGATGATGACAAATCTGTGCAGATCATCTATTGTTGGTCTCATGGTGTGCCCTCTGATGACTGTACAAGCCAATTCTAGAGGTGCACATTTTGCTGCAGATGGTGCATGGGAAGTTCGCGGTCAGTGGATTGTGCGCTGCTGATGCTCTGTGACGTCGTTTGCGTGCCTCTTGTAGACGCCGGCAGCGGTCTTCCTTGAAGGCGATGCAGGTATTTCTAACTGTTGCACGCCACTGTGTTGTGTCGCTGGCGGCGTCCTCAAGGTCCCTGGGTTTGATACTGCTGTACAGCAGATTGGCTTTGATGGTGTCCTTGTAACATTTCCATGGACGACCTATATGCCAGATGCCCTGGGAAAGCTCACCATACAGAAGCTGGCGGGGGATTCTGTTGGCATCCATGCGGCTGACATGACCGGTCCAACGTAGCTGTGACTTCATGATCATCATTTCGATGCTTGTCATCTGGGCTCTCTTGAGGACCTCAAGATTGGGCACTTTGTCTTGCCAGCGGATCTTCATGATGTTGCGGAGGCAGTGCATGTGGAATGCTTCGAGCTGCTTGATGTGACGCCTATATAGTGTCCATGTTTCACACCCGTACAAAAGAGATGAGAGAACAACAGCTCTGTACACAAGCAGTTTTGTTGACATCCGGATGTTGTGGTGGTTTAAAACTTTGACACGCAGACAGCCAAGTGCCTGGCTTGCTTTGGATATTCATGCGTTGATCTCATTATCCAGTGATCCATCACTAGATATGACACTACCCAGGTATTTAAAGTTCTCCACTACTTTAAGCTGAGTGCCATCAATGGAGATACTCGGGACAGAAGCATTTGATCCAGGTGCAGGTTGATGAAGAACTTCTGTCTTTCTGAGGCTGATAGTTAGTCCGAAGAGTTTTCTCTATAATAGCTTATTATATGCTGCACTGATGGTGGTTGATATATGGTCATGGCTTGGCCCAAAAGCTGTCCTGTGAACACGTTCAGGATGCTTTACACAGTAAAGCTCAGTAGTTAAGCTAGTGCTCTAGCACACAGAAAACTTAGGGTATGTCTACACAGCAACCAGACACCAGCTGACTTGGGCTTGCAGGGCTCGGGCTAAGGGGCTGTTTAATTGGGGTGTAGATGTTTGGGCTCTGGCTGGAGCCAGAGCTGTGGGACACTCCCATTTCACAGAGTCCTAGAGCCTGGCCTCCAGCCCAAGCCCGAACATTTACATTGCAATTAAACAGCCCCTTAGCCTGTGGCCTGTGAGCCCAAGTAGCTGGCAAGGGCCAGCCATGGGTTTTTTGAAGTGTAGACATACCCCTTTTCAAATGAAACCACCGGACCTTGAACCAGAGGCAAAAGCTTTTCCATTACACCTATTTGTAGCTAATTGTGAAATGCTATTGAAGTTTCAAATGAACTGCAGTGTGTAAAAGGATATTATTTGTTATCAGTGTTTATCTGGTGCCAAAAATGTGTTAAGGACTTTACAGAAAAAGAAGATAACAAGGTCTGTTCTGCCAGGGGTTTATAATCTAAACGCAAGAGTTTATATGGATTACAGACTAAATAAAAGGGATGCACAGAGTCATGGGGCAGTATCCTAAAATTAAGGTTCCATTTTGGTCTTTGAAACTACGCCAATTTACACACGTTAAGGATCTGCCTATCACCAGAGATGCCTCTGCACCCCTACTCCAAGCATGCACTGCCACACCCAGTCTCAGATAATTGTCAGATAATTTTGTTCTTTCCTATACTTTCTACAGTTTGCCTGGTACTGAAGTTAGGTTCACTGGCCTGTAATAGTCAGGTTTGCCTCTGGAGCTCTTTTTAAAAATCAATGTTACATTAGCTACTGTCCAGTCATCTAGTACAGAGGCTGATTTCAGTCATAGGTTACTTACTACACTTAGTAATTTTGCAATTCCATTCAGACATCTATTAATAAACTATTTAAAAATGCAATATTAATATTAGATGTGACCAACATCACATCTAGAGTCTGTGTAAAGAAGAGAAGGGAAGAGAGTCTTTCACATTGTTCCAATTGTTCACAAAATAGTCTCAATTTCCAGGCATCCACAAATTGGAGGGAGTAGGAATAGTGGCCAACATCTCAAATGATATAGATCTCTGTGCAGGCACCTTAAGAAGATTGGTTCAATGTTCATATAAGCAATCTTCAATTCTGTCAGTTCCCGGAGATACTGAGCACCCACAGCACCACTGAATATTTTTCTTATTCAGAGGCTGAAGTCAGTGGGAGCTGCAGATGATCAGTATGACTGAAAGTCAGACCACTTACTTAGGTGCCTAAATATGAATCTTTCATCTATAATTCTAGACATCCAAGTATGAACATTTTGTCTTAGATTTCTAGAAGGGGGGTGCTTAGAATCATAGGACTGGAAGGGACCTTGAGATGTTATCTAGTCCAGTCCCCTGCACTCAAGGCAGGACTAAGTATTATTTAGACCATCCCGACAGGTGTTTGTCTAACCTGCTCATAAAAATCTCTAATGATGGAGATTCCACAAACTCCTAGGCAATGTATTCCAGTGCTTAACTACTGACAGTTGGGAAGCTTTTCCTAATGTCCAACCTAAACTGCCTTTGCTGCAATTTAAGCCCATTGCTTCTTGTTCTGTCCTCTAAGGTTAATGACAACGATTTTTCTCCCTCCTCCTTGTAACAACCTTTTATGTACTTGAAAACTGTTATCACATCACCCCTCAGTCTTCTCTTCTCCAGACTAAACAAACCTTTAATCATTTTTGTTGCTCTTCTCTGGACTTTTTCCAATTTGTCCACATTTTTCCTAAAATGTGGCACCCAGAACTGGACACAATACTCCAGTTGAGGCCTAATCAGTGCAGAATAGAGCAGAAGAATTACTTCTTGTGTCTTGCTTACAATACTCCTGCTAATACATCCCAGAATATGTTTACTTTTTTGGAACAGTGTTACACTGTTCTCTCATATTTTGCTTGTAATCTACTATGATACCAGATCTCTTTCTGCAGTACTCCTTCCTAGACAGTGTAGCAGGGTGGACCCTGCTCCTGCCCTGAGGGGTTTAAAAAGTGGCCTGTCAGGGCTTGAGAAGACAGCCTTTAACCTGGGCTGATTGGGGAAGTGGCTGCAGCTGGGGCCACACCCCAAACTGAACCACAGCTGGCCCCTATAAAAGGCCAGGGAAGCCAGAAGTGCAGACAGTCTCTCTCTGCCTTCAGAGAGAGATGGGCCTGGCTGCAGGGAGCTAGAGACTGGGTACCTAGGGTGAAGCAGGGCTGGGGAAAGGTTGAGGAGCTGGGGAGCTCCAGCCTGGAAAGCCCCAGGCTGCGGCCTATCAGTGGGCCAACTGGTACTGGGGGTTGCAGAGGGCAGCCCAGGGGTAGGCCAAGGCAGCAGGTCCAAACCCTCCTTCCCAGTGATGAGTGGCTGATACTGCAGTCTGCCCCAGGGTGTGGGGCTAGACAATGACTGGCAGTAGCCAATAATGAGGCAAGGTGGGGATAGAGGGTGGGGGTTCCCCAAGGAGGGGAGACCCAGAAAGAAAGGGGTTACTGCCAGGGGCAGCACCCCATGTAAAAGGGCACTGGGTACCAGGGAGGGACACGGGGGCCAGAGGACAGGTGGATCACTCACCTGCAGAGGGTGCTCCGGTGCTGAACAGAGCTAATTCCCAGAGTAACCAGCAGGAGGCGCCGCAGGGGTGAGTCCGACCCGTTACACGTGGTGGAGAATGCAGGCATAGCGGTCCGCCCCTGATACAAGGGGCCAGGGCAAGGACTATGGGACTATTGCCTGGACTTTGAGACTTGAGAGACTGAAGAAGATGGACTACTACTGGAGAGCCTGTGTGGCCCGGCTCGCCGAGCAGCAAGCACGGCTGCTTCAGCTGCTGCGGGGGCGGGCACATGGACCTCAGCAGGGGCCAGGCACCTTGGGCTGGAGGCCAGTGCCAGGGCCTAAAGACTGTTTCGCCTGCGGGCGACGGGGACACTGGAGAAGAGTGTGCCCCTACTGGGTTGGGGCAGAGAAGCCTCACCCAGACAAGACTCGAGTGCCCCCTGTGAAGTTAACAGGGGGGCTCCAAGCTTGTTGGGTCTGTGGGGAGTTGGGACACCTGAAAAGGGAGTGCCCCTGCAGGACTCCCAAGGCCCAGGGCAGCCCAGAAGAAAGGGCTAGGGCCAACACAAGCAAAACTAGGGCCGTGGCAGGGGGAAGGCTCCAGGGGTGTTTCCACTGCCACACCAAGGGCCACCTAAAGAGACATTGCCCCCTGAGGCAGAGAGGGGGAGTGTCAGAAGCTAAGGCTCAGTCTAGGACTAGCCACCAGGAAGGGGTAGTACAGACTGAGGCCCCTAGAGAGAAAGGGGCTGGGGCAGAGAGGCCCCACCTTAATCAGGGAACTCACACAAGGGCCAGGAGGGCCGATGTGGGAACCCAAACAGAAGGGGGGACCCATGTAGGACCAGAGAGGTCTATGATGGGGACCCAGACAATAGAGGAGGAAACAAGCAGGCTGCTCCAAGTGCTGGAGAGCCTGCGAGCGGAAAGAGATTCTCTGCAGGCCCAGCTGAGGAGAAAGCTGGGCTGGTAGAGCACCCCACCTGCCCCCCGGTGGAGGGGTTCTTGAGGTGGGGGGTGTGTAGCAGGGTGGACCCTGCTCCTGCCCTGAGGGGTTTAAAAAGTGGCCTGTCAGGGCTTGAGAAGACAGCCTTTAACCTGGGCTGATTGGGGAAGTGGCTGCAGCTGGGGCCACATCCCAAACTGAACCACAGCTGGCCCCTATAAAAGGCCAGGGAAGCCAGAAGTACAGACAGTCTCTCTCTGCCTTCAGAGAGAGACGGGCCTGGCTGCAGGGAGCTAGAGACTGGGTACCTAGGGTGAAGCAGGGCTGGGGAAAGGTTGAGGAGCTGGGGAGCTCCAGCCTGGAAAGCCCCAATGACTGGCAGTAGCCAATACTGAGGCAAGGTGGGGATAGAGAGTGGGGGTTCCCCAAGGAGGGGAGACCCAGAAAGAAAGGGGTTACTGCCAGGGGCAGCACCCCATGTAAAAGGGCACCAGGTACCAGGAAGGGACATGGGGGCCAGAGGACAGGTGGATCACCGACCTGCAGAGGGCGCTCCGGTGCTGAACAGAGCTAATTCCCAGAGTAACCAGCAGGAGGCGCCGCAGGGGTGAGTCTGACCGGTTACAGACAGTAATTTCCCATTTTGTATGTGTAACTGATTGTATGTGATTTTGTATGTGTAACTTCCTAAGTGGAGCACTTTGCACTTGTCCTTATTGAATTTCATCCTTTTTACTTAGACCATTTCTCCAGTTTGTCCAGATCATTTTGAATTTTAATCCTATCCGTCAAAGCACTTGCAACCCCTCCTAGCTTAGTATGGTCTGTAAATTTTATGTGTACCCTCTATGCCATTGTCTAAATAATTGATGAAGATATTGAATAGGACAGGACCCAGAACTGATCCCTAAGGCCTTGTCTACACTACAAGACTATTTCGAATCTACTTAAGTCGAATTTGTGGATTCGACCTTATGAAGTCGAATTTGTGTATCCACAGTAAATACACTAATTCGAATTTCTGAGTCCACAGTAACGGGGCTGGCGTCGACTTTGGAAGCAGTGCACTGTGGGAAGCTATCCCACAGTTCCCGCAGTCCCCGCTGCCCATTGGAATGCTGGGTAGAGCTCCCAATGCCTCCTAGGGGAAAAATGTGTCGAGGGTGCTTTTGGGTAACTGTTGTCATTGAACCGTCAATCACGCCCTCCCTCCCTGAAAGCTCTGGCAGGAAATCTGTTCGCGCCCTTCTCTTGTCGGTTACAGCGCGTACGCCACAGCACTGCGAGTATGGAGCCCGCTGCGATCATCGCTGCACTTATGGCCGTTGTCAACTCCTCGCACCTTATCGTCCACCTCTTCCACAGTCAGCTGCTGAGAAATCGTGCAAGGAGGCTCCGGCAGCGCGGTGAGGACAGGAATTCACAGAGTGGCGCAGACCTCTCACAAAGCAGGGTACGCCGCGCAGTGGAGATCATGGTGGCAATGGGTCAAGTTCATGGTGTGGAACGGCGATTCTGGGCCCGGGAAACAAGCACGGACTGGTGGGACCGCATAGTGCTGCAGATCTGGGATGAATCACAGTGGCTGTGAAACTTCAGGATGCGTAAGGGCACTTTCCTTGAACTCTGTGACTTGCTGTCCCCTGCCCTGAAGCGCCAGGACACCCTGATGCGAGCAGCCCTGAGTGTGCAGAAGCGAGTGGCCATAGCCCTCTGGAAACTTGCAACGCCAGACAGCTACCGGTCAGTAGCGAACCACTTTGGCGTGGGAAAATCTACCGTGGGGGTTGCTGTGATTGAAGTAGCCCACGCAATCGTTGAGCAACTTCTCTCAAAGGTAGTGACTCTCGGAAACGTCCAGGACATCATAGATGGCTTCGCCGCGATGGGATTCCCAAACTGCGGTGGGGCTATAGATGGGACTCACATCCCTATCCTGGCACCAGCCCACCAGGCCAGCGAGTACATTAACCGAAAGGGCTACTTTTCAATGGTGCTGCAAGCACTGGTAGACCATAGGGGACGTTTTACCAACATCTTCGTTGGGTGGGCGGGCAAGGTTCATGACGCGCGTGTGTTCAGGAACTCTGGTCTGTTTAAACGCCTCCAGGCAGGTACTTTCTTCCCGGACCACAAAATAACGGTTGGGGATGTGCAGATGCCTACAGTGATCCTCGGGGACCCAGCCTACCCACTAATGCCCTGGCTCATGAAGCCCTATACAGGCGCCTTGGACAGAGAGAAGGAACTCTTCAACTACCGGCTGAGCAAGTGCAGAATGGTGGTGGAGTGTGCTTTCGGACGTCTCAAGGGGAGATGGCGGAGCTTACTGACTCACTCGGACATCAGCGAAAAGAATATCCCCGTAGTTATTGCTGCTTGCTGTGTGCTACACAATCTCTGTGAGAGCAAGGGCGAGACCTTTTTGTCCAGATGGGAGGTTGAGGCAAATCGCCTGGCTGCAGTTTACGCTCAGCCAGACACCCGTGCCGAGAGAATATCCCAGCGGGAAGCGCTGCGTATCCGGGAGGCTTTGAAAGCAAGTTTCCTCGGAGAGCAGGGTAACCTATGACTCTCCACTTGCTTTCAAGAGAAACTGACCCTGGGCCTGTGTCTGTATGTGTCGAT
The DNA here is from genome assembly GCF_020497125.1 of Mauremys mutica. Classification (NCBI taxonomy): domain Eukaryota; kingdom Metazoa; phylum Chordata; order Testudines; family Geoemydidae; genus Mauremys; species Mauremys mutica. The sequence goes on along the minus strand of NC_059073.1, from coordinate 33,904,565 downwards.
TTCGATCTGCGGTTACATACCCCGTTCTCCAAGTTTCCCCCACTTCCAAAGCACGTTTTAAAGCAAATTAATTGTTACGCTCATTATTAATAAATCTTTGTTTTACTTTGCATTTCTGTTCAGGTGTTGAAACATGGACGCATACTGTGCTGGGCACGGTGTGCCCTGATGTACAGACCGCTTGTTCCATAGAGGAATGACATCCTCCTGCTCCTACATAGGTCTCTGGGGTGGGGGACGGTTGCAAGTGGTTGTGCATGAAGGGGAGGGTTTGCAGGAAGGGGTGGGTTTGCAGGAAGGGGCGAGTGGTGCCTTCTTTGGATAGGGGTTTGGATGACGGCAGTGGGCTGCGGGTTTGGGCGTAGGAAGGGGTGAGGGGTGTGGGGGAAGGGTGAGTATCTGTCCGTGGATGAGGGCTCTTGTTGGGGCTTAGGGCAGCGGAGAGGCTCGTTGCTACGGTGGAAGTGCATGGTAAGGGCAGCGTGCCTTAACATTAAGGGGGTGGCAGGCGCTAGGACCCTGGACAAGCATACACATCACAGAATGACCCAGGGCAGCATACACCACACAGAGTGACCCTGGTGCCTACTGACTGCAGTGTGTGTGTGCCCTGCAGTTGATCATGGCCCCAAGTCTGTACCCTGGTAATGTAGAAGCAGCAAAGAATCCTGTGGCACCTTATAGACTAACAGACGTTTTGCAGCATGAGCTTTCGTGGGTGAATACCCACTTCTTCGGATGCAAGTCTTGCATCCGAAGAAGTGGGTATTCACCCACGAAAGCTCATGCTGCAAAACGTCTGTTAGTCTATAAGGTGCCACAGGATTCTTTGCTGCTTCTACAGAACCAGACTAACACGGCTACCCCTCTGATACCTGGTAATGTAGGCTATACCGTGCAATTATAAATCCCCTCCCCCCCCCATACACAAAAAAATCCTCTGACACGAAAGACGTGACCGAAACAGTGAATAACAGCAAACAGCTTTTAATAATCTAATACACACTGGGGGGATGAAACTTGGATTTGGGACTGGGTGAGCCTGTAAGGGAAGCACTTCTACAAATTTATAGCGTGAGAGGTGTGTGGTACATTAGCGCTATGCAGTGGTGCAGTGACAGTTCTCACGGCCCCTACTGCCCCGCCGTCTTGTACTTTTGGGTGGGGGGGGCAGGACTTCTTGGCGGGGGAGGGCGGTTGCAGATACACTGCAGGGGGGCTCTGTCCTCCTGCCTGCGGTCCTGCATAACATCAACAAGGTGCCGGAGCGTGTCCGTTTGCTCCCTCATTAGCCCAAGCAGCATTTGAGTCGCCTGCTGGTCTTCCTGCCGCCACCTGTCCTCCCGTTCGATGTGTGTGCGATGCTGTTGACATAGGGTCTCCCTCCACTGTCTCTGCTCTGCCGCCTCGGCTCTGGAGCAAGCCATCAGTTCCGCGAACATCTCGTCCCTAGTCTTTTTCTTTCGCCGCCTAATCTGCGCCAGCCTCTGCGAGGGGGATGCCGGGGCAGTCCGGGAAAGAGCCGAAGCTGTGTGATGGGAAAAGTAACTGATTTCCTTGAACAGATACATGTTTGCGAACAGTGAACACAGTCTAGTCAGTTTCTCTGAACAAGACCATACAGGGCAACAAGTCTCATGAGATCTCAGGACAAGTTCGAGATTTCGGAATACGCTCTCATTGGCTGCGGCATTGCACAGGAGAGCGGACAAGTGGGGAGAGACAGCTGAATCCGTCTAGCAGACAGTCCTGGTAAGCCTTACAGTACATTCTGCTTATCAGTTAATGGATAGCTGTGCCCTCCCGCTAAAGGCAATCTGGAAATCATATACTCTGACCCTTTTCCAGCCACTCCCGCCAGTGCACGGGAAAGATCAATGTATGCTTTTCCTATGTGGCCTACAACACGTGGCTGTTAAGCGAGGGTCATTGTTATGCAAAGTAAAAGTCAACCATTAACAACAGTAACAATACACTAATTGCCCTAATTAGATGCAGCATTTCATGAACGAGATCACCCTGATGCGGGTCCCTCGGAGTCACAAAGAGCGGATGCTAAGGGAAGCCCTGCAGAGATCAGGACCATATGCGGCCATGCTTGTGGAGGCGATGATTCCCATCTACATAAGGATGTCCTGGCGCGGAAGAGTGTGCTTCCACGGAGCACCCAACAAGGCACCTCTCCCCAGGAACCTCCTGCGGAGGCTTTTCGAGGACCTAAATGAGACCTTTCTTGAATTGTCCCTGGAGGATTATTGTTCAATCCCTATATGTGTGGACCTACTTTTCATATAGTTTTTCATTGAAAATTTTATATATAGTATTTCTATTTTTTATACCTGTTTTATAAAAAATAAATGTTTACATGTTTATAGCACTTACCGCCTGATCCTTCCCCTGATTCAGAGTCCGGGTTAACGGCCGGGGAGGGTTGGTAGGGGATCTCTGTGAGGGTGATGAAGAGATCCTGGCTGTCAGGAAAAGCGGTATTGTGTTGGCTGTCGCCTGCGCCGTCTTCCACAGACCTTTCCTCATCTTCCACATCGGCGAACATCGAGGAGGAACTGTCCAGGTTCACTATGCCATCCACTGAGTCCACGGTCACTGGTGGGGCAGTGGTGGCAGACCCACCTAGAATGGCATGCAGTGCCTCATAGAAGCGGCATGTCTGGGGCAGGGCTCCGGAGCGTCCGTTTGCCGCTCTGACTTTTTGGTAGCCTTGTCTCAGGTCCTTGATTTTCATGTGGCACTGCATTGCATCCCGGCTGTATCCTTTCTCTATCATTGCTTTGGAGACCTTCTCGAAGGTCTTTGCATTCCGCTTGCTGGAGCGCAGCTCCGACAGCACAGACTCCTCGCCCCACACACCGATCAGATCCATGACTTCCCGGTCAGTCCATGCTGGGGACCTCTTTCTATTCTTGGATTGGCCGGACTCCTCTGCTGGAGAGCTCTGCATCGTTGCAGGTGCTGCGGAGCTCGCCCCGATGTCCAGCCAGGACGTCAGATTCAAAGTGCCCAGACAGGAAAATGAATTCAAATTTTCCCGGGTCATTTCCTGTGTGGCTGGTCAGAGAATCCAAGCTCCGACTGCTGTCCAGAGCGTCAACAGAGTGGTGCACTGTGGGATAGCTCCCGGAGCTACTAAGTTCGATTTGCATCCACACCTAGCCTAATTCGAGCTAGCCATGTCGAATTTAGCGTTACTCCACCTGTCGGGGTGGAGTACCAAATTCGAACTAAAGAGCCCTCTAGTTCGAATTAAATGGCTTCCTGGTGTGGACAGTTGAGCGGTTAGTTCGAATTAACGCTGCTAAATTCGAATTAAAGTCCTAGTGTAGACCAGGCCTTAGATACCCCACTCGATATGCCCTTCCAGCTTGACTGTGAACCACAGATAACTACTCTCTGGGAATGGTTTTCCAACCAGTTATGCACCCACTGTACAGTAGTTCCATCTAGGCTTGAAAGGCCAGGATCCATCTGGCCTTAAAAGTGAGTCTAGAAGTAGATTTTTCTGAGAATCAGAGTGAGACTCTCACGCCTGCTGTGGTCCCTGGTGGCTGGAACTGTGTAAAGGGACTCTGAGGACTACATGGGGATAAAAACTTTGTGGCATAGCTGTTGCTGGATGAGGTCAGCTTACTCGGGCTCATGGGGATTCAGGTTGCAGGGCTAAAAATTGCTGTGTAGATATCTGGGCTCAGGCTGGAGCCTGAGCTCAGGGATCCTTCACCCTCGCAGTGTTCCAGAGCTCAGGCTGGAACCCAAGCCCAGATGGGCACACAGCAATTTTTCAGCCTGGGAACCTGAGCCCCATGAACCTGAGTCAACTCACATGAGCCAGCCACAGGTTTTTTTATCCCCATGTAGACATACTCTAAGAGCTCTGCTTTCAGCATCGTAAGATTCCCGCAGTGCAGAAACTGATGTAGACAGCGTCAGTCTGTCCTTCAAGGGCCTCTCTGTGCAAGACCTGTCATAAAAGGTGTGCTGGGGTCGTGGCTATGGCTGGGAACGGTGGGAGCAGGGGGGGGGGAAGATTGCAGCATGCAGTGCTGTGGAGATTCTGGTCAGTGATGCAGTCCATAGTGCAGCTCAGGAAAGCAGTTTATGTCAGTGGCCAGTCCAGCAATCAGAGCAGTCTAAGATCAGGAAGGAGCAAGGATGTCTGAAGGCCACCTTAGCTTCACCCCAGACAGTGAGATCTGTGCTAAGCCTCTATGATGCACAGCACAACATCTCCCCTTAGGGGTCTGAGAATATCAGAAATCAATATGGCAAAGATTTGGTAATGGGCATGGATCCTCTTACTTGCCAGTGACCATTTCAGATCCCACATAGACCTGGAGAGTGAAGGTCATTTGAAATCTGGGTCAGTGAAAGGATGCTATATAACACTGACCTGACTGAGGTTTGTTACTTTAGGTTATGCTGATGTAACACTCAATAAATTGGCTTGGGGAAAGTTTCCTTGCTAATTAACCTGGCTTCTAATTTTGCATTTTCAGTCAATTGCAGGAATCTGTTGCAGCCAAGAATGATAGAAATTCCATACCTAATCTGTGGGCACAGTCTGATTCCTTGCTATATCCTAATTCCAAAGAGCAACTACGAGAGTAAAGCTTTAGAGACAATGAGCTCTCCTTATCCCCAGAATAACATTCCCATATTTTTTCTTGCATTCCTTTATGTTGTTATATGAAAAATTCACAGTATTGTCAGTATAGCAGATTGCCAACACCAAGTGCTCAAAAATCATGAGTCACTCCAAAAAATCATGACTGCCTAAAGAGGATTTTACATTTTTGGGGGGTTCTTTTAATTGCTTTGGTTTATGAGCCTTTTCAAGTCACATTTTTTTTTGTTTTTTCTTTGCTAGAAACGTACTTTGTCTTAAGACAAAAGATGTTTTTTTCACAATCACATGATTCCAGAAGCTGGAGTTTTAATGAAATACAACAAATATCATGCCTCTCTCAAAAAATTTATTTTTTGAAAATACTCTGATACAAAGTAGGAGTCTGCTAATGAAATTTGCTGATAATAAAAAAGTTGAGGGGCATTGTTAATACAAAAGAGGGTCAGAATGATATGCAGGAAGATGAGATTAAAGACTCATGGGATTAAATTCAATACTACAAAGTGCAAGGTCATATACTTAGGGTCTAATAATCAGAATTTCTTCTGCAAGTTCAGTGCTCAGAAGTTGGAAGTGACAGAGGAGGAGAGAGACCTGGGTATGAGAGTCAACATGCCATGTTGGTAGGAGAGCTACTGTCTCTCGTGGAGGGGGAGTAATTAACCTGATGGGAGAGCTCTCTTCATCAAGCGCTCAAGCTGCACTGACGCAGTGTTTGTAGTGTAGACCTAGCCTAAGGCTGCAGTCCCTTGTGTGGCAGGATTCTTGGAGCATCTGCCAGCTTCCCTGTTTCTCCTGCGGCAGGCAGGATTTGGCCCTCAGAGTGAAACTGTTCATACTGGTTTGCTACATACACATATAAACAAAGAATGACCAATGTCATTCAAAACAACCACAGCTAATAAGTATTGATTACAAAATAATTTATAAATATGTCTCGATTCATTTCTGCACTAAACAAAAAGGTGAATCTGAGCAGTGCAGGGTTCCAGGATAATTATTTTGCTAGCAGTGAATGTTGACAATTTTTTCCTGTGCAGCTATAAAAAATCCCCATGGGATACACCAGGTTTCATATATTTATGTATAATGTACTTAGCTAAAGATTGTACTGATCATTGCAAAACTAGAAGTTGTTTCTAGAGATACAAAACCACTCCTATGAAGCCTGAGGGCGTGGCAACTGTTTGTACCCTAGATCTGATTCACTACCATCATCCTCCCATCCATTTTAATTTTCAAATGGCTCCAAGTGGTTGAGAGAGCTGGAAAAAGACAAATGGGGAGACAGTTATGTTCACCATGCATTGTAAAGCACTTGATGAGGTGTTAAAGATGTGATTATGCTTACAGAGAGCATAAAAGGCAAGGTGTACAAGGGGATAGTTTCTAATATGCAGAATGAAGTGAGAATATTCCCTGCCATTAGCCTCTGAGAACAGTAATTATTCAGTGGAACCCTGGGAAATATAGTTGCTGTTAAAAACAGATTTAGGTTAAGGGCTAGACTGTGCTTTCAGCATGCAGAGGATTGTAAGGAGTGGGGTATATGTGCAGCACCCCTGTGCCTGGCCCTTCCACAGCCACACAAGATCGGGAGAGAGACTTACTCCCTCCTATTCCCATCTGCAGCTGCATAATGGCTAGGCACAGCCTAACCCTCTGTAAATACCTGCCAGATAATGCAGATCTTTTCCTGAGCATCTCTCTCCTTTTGACAACAAACCATGGGGCTTCATTTCATGAAGGATGCTTTGTGATATAGGCTATTTGTATGAGCGGCATGGCATTAGAAATCTAAATTCCAAATCATGGCCTGCACCCTGTGGGGACTTAAGCACATGCTTAATTTTCAGAATGTGAATAGGCCCATTGACTTCAAAATGTTGGGCCATAATGATATATGCTAGATAAATATGACTGCTGAGATGTCAGAAAATTACCTGTGAACAGTGAAATTATCTGACCCCCTTTCTATGCAGTACACTGTAAAGACACATCAACCAAGTCTCCTATTTTCCATTTAAAAGTATAGACTAATTTATTATATGTAGATTTTGTGGAAAGCAGTAACATGGCATGTTCAAAAGATAGAACAGGCTGAAGAGAGAAAATTTCTAGACACAATTATTGACTGCTTCTTGGAGGAGCTAGCCCTGGAACTCACCATGGGAGAGGCAATTGTTGATTTAGTCCTAAGCGGCACGCAGGATCTGGTTCAAGAGGTGAATATAGCTGAGCCGCTCGGTAATAGCGACCATAATGTAATTAAATTTAACATCCTTATAGAAGGGAAAATCCCAAAGAAACCCACCACAGTAACATTTGACTTCCAAATGGGGAACTACAGAAAAATGAGGAAACTTGTTAAGTGGAAATTAAAAGGTACAGCACCAAAAGTGAAATCCAAGCTGCATGGAAACTTTTAAAAAATACCATAACAGTGGCTCAAACTAAATGTATACCTCCCGCCCCCCCCAAAAAAACAACAACAAAAAACCCAGCAACAAACAAACAAACTAAAAATCAAAACAGTAAGAGGACCAAAAATACGCCACTCTGGCTAAACAACAGAATAAACAGTTGGTAGAGACAAAAAGACATCCTTTAAAAATTGGAAGTCAAATCCCACTGAGGAAAATAGAAAAGAACATAAACTCAGGCAGGTCAAGTGTAAAAGTACAATTAGGCAGGACAAAAAAGAATTTGAAGAGCAACTTTCAAAAGACTTAAACACTTAAAAAAGCCCAACAAAACACCCCCCCAAGCCTCAAAAACCTAAAAAAAAGATGAAATAAACCCCCAAACAAACCCAACAGTAATTTTTTTGTAAGTTCATCAGAAGAAGGAAGTCTGCCAAACAATCTCTGAGGCCACTGAACAATAGAGGAGCACTCAAGGAAAATAAGCCCATTTGAAGAGAAGCTAAGTGAAGGCTTTGCTTTGGTCTTCACTGCAGTGGATGTGAGGGAGAGTCGACACTTGAGTAATTTTTTTAGTTGACAAACCTGAGGAACTATTGAGGTGTTGATAGAGGCGGTTTTGGAACAAATCAATAAATTAAACAGTAATAGGTTACCAGGACCAGATGGTATTCACTCAAGAGTTCTGAAGGAATTCAAATATGAAATTACAGCGCTACTAACTGTGGTATTTGATCTATCACTTAAATCAGCCTCTGTACCAGATGACTGGAGGGTGGCTAATATAACACTGATTTTAAAAAAAGGCTCCAGAACTGATCCTGGCAATTACAGGCCAGTAAAACTAACTTCAGTATCAGGCAAAGTGGATGAAACTATAGTAAAGGACAGAATTAGATAGATGAACATGATATTTTGGGGAAGAGTCAACACGGCTTTTGTAAAGGGAAATCATGCCTTACCAATCAATTAGAATTCCTTTAGGGTGTCAAGAAACGTGTGGACGGTTCCTATAGTGTACTTGAACTTTCAGAAAGCCTTTGACAAGGTCCCTCACCAAAGGCTCTTAAGCAGAGTAAACAGTCATGGGTGGGATAAGAGGGAAGGTTCTCTCAGGCCTTGGCTACACTGACGCTTTACAGCGCTGCAAGTTTCTCGCTCAGGGGTGTGAAAAAAACACCCCCTGAGCGCTGCAAGATACAGCGCTGTAAAGCGCCAGTGTAAACAGTGCCGCAGCGCAGCTCCCAGCGCTGCAAGCTAATCCCCACGGGGAGGTGGAGTATGTGCAGTGCTGGGAGAGCTCTCTCCCAGCACTGGCGCTGCGGCGGCAGCGCTCCCGTGGCAGCGCTTTGAAGTTTCGAGTGTAGCCAAGCCCTCAGAGATCAGTAACTGGTTAAAAGCTAGGAAACAAAGGGTAGGAATAAATGGTCAATTTTCACAATTGATGGAAACAAATAGTGGGGTCCCTCAAGGATCTTACTGGATCCTGTGATGTTCAACATATTTATAAATGATCTGGAAAGTGAGGTGAACAGTGAGATGGCAAAATTTGCAGATATTTCAAAATTACTCAAAATAGTTAAGTCCCAAGCTGGCGTACAAAGAGACCTCACAAAACTGGGTGAATAGGCAACAAAATGGCAGATGAAATGCAAAATTGATAAATTCAGAGTAATTGCACATTGGAAAACATAATCCCAGCTATACATATAAAGTGATGGGGTCTAAATTAGCTGTTACCACTAAAGAAAGAGAACTTGGAGTTACTGTGGATAATTCTCTGAAAATATCTGCTTAATGTACAGACACAGTAAAAAATGCTAACATAATTTTAGGTACCATTAGGAAAGGGATAGATAATAAGACAGAAAATATCATAATGCTGTTATCTAAATCCATGGTCCACCCATACCTTGAACACTGCATGCAGTTCTGGTTGTACTCCATCTCAAAAAAGATATTAGAATTGGAAAAAATACAGAGAAAGGCAACAAAAATGAGCGATTAAAAAGACTGGGACTGTTAATCTAAGAAAGAGATGACTAATGGGGGGGGATATAATAGAGGTCTACAAAGTTATGAATGATGTGGAGAAAGTGAATAGGGAAGTGTTATTTACCCCTTCACATAACACAAGAACCAGGGGTCACCCAAAGGCATTAATAGACAGCTGGTGTACAACCAACAAAAGGAAGTGCTTCTTCACACAATGCCGGGTCAACCTATGGACTTTGTTCCCAGGAGATGTTGTGAAGGCCAAAGGTATAACTGAGTTCTAAAAAGAATTAGATAAGTTCATGGAGGATAGGTTCACCAATGGCCAAGATAATCAGGGACACAACCCCATGCTCTGGGTGTCCCTAAACCCCTGACTGCCAGCAGCTGGGACTGGATGACAGGGACTGATCACTTGATAATTTCCTTGTTCTGTTCATGTCCTCTGAAGCATTTGGCACTGGCCACTGTCAGAAGACAGGATACTGGGCCAGATGAACCATTGGTCTCACCCCGTATGGCAATTCTTATTTTCCTTTAGTAGATCCATGTACTATTTTAATGGGTTTATAATGCCATACTTGGATTAATCCATTTCTAATTCAAAGAATTCCACTCATTTAGATTCTGTATTAGATTTAAAATAAAAACAGTCACTATTGCCCTAGTAGCAGCCTGCCACATCTAAGAAACCATATTTCTGTACAAGTAATTGCAGTATAGAAATGAAAGATAAAATAAACAAAAATGGATTTGCTTTTTATTTTAAATTGATTGTGACAGATAGTATATGTCACCGTGCCTCAGTGGGCCACAGCTGAGAATACCAGATTCATGATAAACTGCTGAGAAATAAGGCAGACTCACCCCAGACTGGTGGTTATTCTATCATTAGATATACCAAGCCAGAAACAAAAGTAAACTTCTGTCTCACCACATGGGTTAACAAGAAATCAGAAATGCAATCTTCCTTAGGCATTCCAGCCCTTATCTCACCACCCAGACACTAGACTTTATGGTGAGTGCTTACTGAAAACCAGTTTCATTAAACAAAGAATTGTTCTGATCTCAAGAGATCAGCCTCATAGCGTGGTCAATATATAACTCAGATTTTATCCAATAATCATGCTGCTGCCAATCATTTAGTAACTAAAATCTAAAGGTATATTTATAAAGAAAAGAGGAGAGTTAAAATGGTTAATAGATCATATACATATAATCATTGCAAAGTTCTTATATCAGGTTTGTAGTAGTGATGGTGTAGGCTGCTGGCTTGTAAAGTCTCTGGTAACTTCCAAAAGATTGGAAGATCCTTAGTCCATAGTCAATATGCTCCTTTTAGCTGTAAATCCAGGGTTCAGAGAGTCAGAGCAGGAAAGAGGCAACATGGAGATGATCCAAGGTTCTTTTATACTCTCTGTCATGTGCTTTGAATTTTACTGTCCCAAAACAAAGCTCACAGCACAGTTTGTGGAAAATTATTGGCACAAGACAGAGTCCAGGGTCACATGTGCAAGTCACATGCCCTTACATGGTTTGCTGACTCTCAGGGGCAGCCATTGCCCATATGGTATCCACAGGAAGACTCACTGGGCAGTACTGTGTTTCTTCTATGACCCATTGTGAGAGTTAAGTTCTTCAGTGGGCCATCAAGCTTGAATAGTCGATTCACAATGGCTGGCTAGAGTGCATGTAAACTACCTTGTGGGTGTTAGTCCAGAAGCAAACACATCTGAAATACAGGTATGTAGTCAATATTCATAACTTCAGATACAATGATGATACATGGTTTTAAACAGGATAATCGTATTTAGCAAATAATAACTTTTTCTACTGACACCTTACATGACATACTTTGTATAAGATGTGTTGCTATTGTCTAACAGTGGCAATATTAATGATATATATGGTCATATTTCAGTCATACAGCATCACAGTATAACAGATTTCTTTAAATTAATCTGTATCAAGAGGTGGAAAAAAGCTATTATTGGTATCCAATAATTGTTGCAATAGGTATCTGAGTTCTTGAAGTTCCATAAAAACGTTGTTTACATAAATATTCAGTGTTTATGCATATGGCATTATTCATCTTTGAGAGGTGGATGTGCTCTGATCAGCAGATGATTCATAACAACTCAAGAGGATTCTTACAAGTTGAGACTAATTTTGTTAGATGATCAGATGGTTAAATGATTGTTAGTGCTTTCTAGTTGTCTATTGGATGCTGATATTAAAAATCAATTTCTTTGCATAAATTTTCATTTTTGGGTCATGCACATAAGTGTAAATAAAACATGCATCTATAGTAACTACACTGTGTGTTTGCATATAACATATTGTCTGAGATTTTACTCTCTCTCCCACTATGTTTTTCTCAGCATGAGCTCTACAAGTAATAAACAGTTTCTAATTACATTTGGGTAGCTTTATGTATATAATTAAATAACCAGCATTTCATATTACTGAGGCTGCTTCTATTTACATCTCATTAACATGACTCAAGTTATTTTAATTCCAAGCCAATACTTTGCTACAGACTTGAATTATGGTGGTTATTGGTTAACATAATCTATTGAATAAACTAATGGAAATCTTATATATTTATAATGTGAGGAAAGGCATATCTAAGGTCTTGTCTACACTACACAGTTGCCTTACATTGACCATGTCAGTGTCTACACTACAGCCTTGCTCCCAGTGATGTAAGTGCCCTATTACATCGACATAATAACTCCACCTCCACGAGAGGTGTAGGGCTTATGTCTGTGTAGCTAGGACATCAGTGTCTGTGCAGACACTGCATTATTTACATGGACTGTTGGCTGTCTTATTAATTTCAGGGCAGGAGCCATGAAATTGACAAGAAATCTGGGGAGCTAGAGCCCAGCTGTCCCATGCTCCCCTGGAGAGCTGGGACAGCTGGATCCTGCTCCTGGCTGGCTGGGAGCGGAGGCAAGAATGGACCTTGCTCACAGCTAGGAGCTGGGGTGAGAAGCCCAAGTGGCTTCCCTACCTCTCCTGGCTAGGAACATTGACTGTCTTGTCAATTTCATGGATCCATGCTGGAGTCTTGAAATTTACAAGGCTACCTGGCTGGGAGGGAGAAGTTGGGGCAGCTCAACCCTGCTCCCTGGGGGCACCAAGCACTAGGTGGCTTCCTCCTGCTTCTGGCAGGGAATGGGGAGGCCAGAAGCCCCAGGTGGCTATGCCTCCACACCCAAATTTCTGGTGGGAAAAATGCAGCTAGTGGGGGTTGGGTGGCGGGAGCCTGACAAGAGCCCAGAAGCCAGTCGGGCAGCTGAGCTCCTGGCAGGGAGCTGTTAGTGGAGCTGAGAGACTGGGCTCTCGGCTCCCCTCACTATCCCTTTTAGGTTGGTGGAAGTGCTCCTGGTGAGGACGCGCACCACCGACCCAAGGAGATCTGCAGTAATTACTGTGGTGGCTGTAAGTTGACCTAATATAGGTTGACTTACCTTTATAATGTAGACATACCCTAAAACATCTTTGAGGGGACAGACACATTATTTTGTTGTCCATGGCATGTATTGGGAGATTATGAATTCTCAACCTACCAATGTTCTGACCAAACATAGGGGCCCTTTCCTGCTGTCCCTTCAATGATAACTGCATCTCCTAAATCAACTTCTAAGGAAAAATTTCCTAAGCTTTTCAAGCTGTTCTGTCTCTCAGTCTTTCAAGAAAATGAAACTAGTCATACTCCTCTTTATCTCTGTCATGTGTTCTCAAAGCTCTCTGTATCTTAATGGAAATGTCTTCCAGGCACCCTGGTTAGACCTTCAGGCCCAGCAGCTGGGGAGTGATCCACACTCTGGGAAACAACGGTCTAAAGAGCTAGTGATAGGCTTGATGCTGAAATTACTGGGGAAAGTTCTTTGGCCTGCATTATGCAGGAGGTGAGACTAGATGACCATAGTGGTCCCTTCTGGCTTTAATCTATGAAATTAGAAATAAGTAAATAGAAAGTGCATAATACATGTCATACAAAACAAGCAACCATGTAGCCTTACTCCATATATTCCTTTTTCCCTTTGTCATTATGCCTGGCATCAGGTCATGTCATATCTAAGCTCTTTACATCAGGGGACCAGGAATTCATTCACCACGCAAAGTGCTACACACCCCTCTGATGTTTTATAGCAAAATTAAAACAACAACAATAATCTTGAGAATGAAATATGCGTCTCTTTTTTTTTTTGGAGGGATGCCAAATCATTGCAAGCCTGAAGAATTTGTGAAGGCAAGGGATGACATTGGGTGCATGGAGTGAAAAGGCGGAAGCAGCTTTTCAATGCTGAATCATCTCCCTTTTCTGCTACAGTGGAATTCAGTTCCATGCAGCGGAGGGAGACATGGTCATTCCAACGGGAGGAAAAAGTCAATGCCATCTATGGAATTTATGGAAAACTGGTGAAAAATGTATTGTAAAATGATGCACAAAATCTTTTGCCATTTTCTATTGGGTTATTTCACGTCCTTTAAATGTTGCTTTTCCATTAAGTTTAAAGGCAATTGATATTTTCCACTTTAAAAAACATTACTGGATCTCTTCTCCCTGTTTTATCATGGTACTTATTGTTGGGATTCCCTCCAAGACCTTTTTCACTCAGATTATCAAGAACACCTTGTCCAGTTCTGGGAGAACATCCAGTTCTCTGGGATCCAAAAACTCAGTTTGACTCCAGCTCATCACTCAGATTAAATTAACAGGCCCAGAAGCAGGGGATGTAGGTACAGGGGTGACACCACAATTCCAAATCATGTCAGACACTACACAGTTGATATATATTTTTCCAAGCTACTAACATTTATACTACTTGAATTTATGGTTTGGACAACACATGGATCATGTAAGGACCAATCATTTTGCAAATTGTATAAGGACCAATACTTTATGTACTTACCTTATCTACATTTCAAGCTTATCTATTCAGGGTGTTCCCAGTCATCTCAAATAGCCTGAAAACACGTTTCCAGCACACAGCCTATCCAGGGCCGCCCAGAGGATTCCGGGGGCCCGGGGTCTTCGGCGGCGGGGGGCCCTTCCGTTCCTGGACCCGCTGCCGAAGTACCCCGAAGACCCGCGGCGGGGGCCCCCCCGCCGCCGAATTACCGCTGAAGCGGGACCCGTCGCTGAAGCGCAGCGCGGTCTTCGGCGGTAATTCGGTGGAGGGGGGCCCCTGCCGTGGGTCTTCGGGGCACTTCGGCGGCGGGTCCCAGAACGGAAGGGCCTCCCGCCGCCGAATTACCGCCGAAGACCGAGCTAAACTTTGGCGGCGGGTCCCTCTCTGTCTTCGGCGGTAATTCGCCAGCAGGGGGTCCTTCTGCCCCGGAGCGGAAGGACCCCCCGCCGGCGAAGACCGGGAGCGGCAGAAGCTCCTGCGCCCGGCCGCACAAGAGTTTGCCGGGCACCCCGGAGTGAGTGAGGGACCCCGCTCCAGGGGCCCCGAAAAACTCTGGTGGGGGCCCCCGTGGGGCTCGGGGCCTGGGGCAAATTGCCCCTCTTGCCCCCCCCCCCTCTGGGCGGCCCTGAGCCTATCACAGATTAACCTTGTTTACAGATTAACCTTGCATTCAAATCAAGCCATATGCAAGTTTACTCATGGCCAGCAAAATAAGTGCCTACACTTATATGGCCCTCACTGCCACAGTATGAGAATGCCTCATGATCACTAATTAGACTCACAATACCAGTGTGAAGTAGAGAAGTACTATTCCCATTATACTGATGGGGAAGTGAAGCACAGGGCAGACATTAATAGACTTGTTCAAGGTCACACAGGAAGTTTGTGGCTGAGATGGGAAGTGAACTCAGGTATCCCAAATCCCAGTCATGTGATCTATTCACTAGACCATCAGTGCTACTCAGTGATGTTTCTTTAATTAAAGCTACACCAAGGGGGGCCTCACACACATGCAGTCACGTGTCTGACCAGCAGGGCCGGCTCTAGGGATTTTGCCGCCCCAAGCAAACTGGCGTGCTGGGGCCTGGAGCCGCCCCTGCTGACCAGTGGTCTGTTTGTTGACCCAGTCAGCAAGTGGGAATCAAGTGTTTCTACCAACTTAGAATAATAGCTGCAATTAGAGATGCCACCATTACGACCCACCAAAGCCTTGTGTCTCCTGTGAATTGCCCTTCTCACAACCTCCCATCAACCCTACAGTGTTTGTCTATGCAGTATTTTTACATTACAAGTTTTATTTTTAAGCTTTGTATTTTAACTTTTCTTTGACAGTAATAAGAGTTTGCTGTACTTCCTGACTTGCTAGAGCTGAGCCACCTTTGCCCCAAACTTCAGAGCTGCTCTGACTTATTCAGATGTACAGAAGCTCCCAAGTGGCTGTTCTGCTGGCCAGGATTGCCCCTGCTGTCTCAGACATGCACCTCCCTGCTACCAACCTGGCCTGGAACTCTCCCTAAATCTGCACCAGGGGAACCCTCAGCTGTTGCCTAGCTTCAAGCCTCCATTGTGCAGCTGCACCATCATCTTCTGGTAACACAGGGAATATTTACAGCAAGTGCTTATGTATTAAATGAAGTCAGACACATCTTTGATACAATAACAAATACCAAGCTTCCTACACACAATGAAAGAGAGAGTCAGCATTTCAATGATGGGAATGCTGGGGTTAAATTAACACTCACCGGCACAGGGATAATTAACCTCCTTATACCTTTTTGGGTCCTTGCATTCCAAGTGGGATACTTAAAACATGTTCCTTTAAAGGAAAAAACCCTCAAGTGGTTTTCAGTTTAACAGGCACAAATATGTTATTTTATGTTCCTGGGGTAATTTAGCAGTCATTTTGCTCTTGAACTTTTTGACAGAAGAAGCTGTATAACTGTAATGCGATTTTAATGGAGGCAGGGAGAGGAAAAGGAGTAACTTTTAAGAAAGTTATTCTTTTTGTAATCTTATTTATATGAATACTTGTTAAATCATATGAATGAGTGTAAAATCATATAGTTTAAATGTCTATTTTATGTAAGCATAATGAAGTAATAATTCTACAAGAAGAGAATTGCACCTTTTAACTGAGCCCTTGGTAACAATTCCCCTGAACAAATATTACCAAACATTTTTGGAATGGATCAAATAATTATTATATATTGCAGAATAACCTTCTTCCATTTTTTATTTTCCCTTTTTGTTGTTGTTGTTGTTAATGAAGGTACTCCAAGCAGTGGGGGAAAAAGACACACATTTTCACAGAGAATAAAAGCGAGAAAACAAGGACAGGGGTTCTCATTTTTCAGTTACACTACGAGTGCTTTACACTTCCAGAACTTTGTAAAGGGAGGCAACTGAGTATCAGGCCCACTGGTGAAACTGATCCCCTATGCAAAAGGGCTACATACAAGGCTATGCATCATTTAAGTCCCAATTAAGGTCTTAAAATAAGGCCATGTGGTGGTCTTTTGAATTTCACCCATTATGAACATTTTTGAATTAATAAGCATTTAGGAAAGAAATTTTAGACATATGCTTGCATAGTATTATTATAATGAATATTAGGATAAGAAATTACTCTTTAGACTCAGAATGTCAACATACAGTAAAATACACTTCCCGGTGGAAATGTCTTTATAGTTTTATATTTTCTCATATGTTCCCATTTGCCTAGTTTTGTCTCACATACCATCCATGGTCACAGCTTAGTCCACTACACAGAGGTCTCGTATATGTATTTTGGGGCCAATTCAGCCCAGTTTGTACATAGCATTGAACATTTTGGAAGGTCTTAAATAGCCTGCTTTTGGGCAAGTGACTCATCTGCAAGCTACAACATCCAAAAAAGAAACGCCAGAGGGCAGGTACTTTGGTAGCTGCCTCATGTAAAGAAAGCTCTTCCCCTCTCTATTGATACTCCACAAACTCCTAATTCCATTTGATCCTTCCAAGCTCTACTGCAGATAGGTGCTAAGTGGAATTTTTAAATGTAGCTAGGCAGGTTAGGTACCTAAATCCCATTGGCTCCAATGGAGTGACACACCAAACTCACTTAGGTACTTTTGAAAATTCTACTAGGTGCCTATATGCATCTTTAGGCATCTAAGTACCTTTTGAAATGTGGCTCCTCGTGTCCAATCTAGCACATAGACTGGTGCCTAGATTGGCTGTAGTAGATTGGCCACACTGGTGATGTGGTGACTGGAATTCTGTCAGATGTAACATAAAACAGAACATATAGGCTAGATAATAAAGATATGCAAAAAGCGTGAGCTTACTTGGGAGCAAGGGAGAGGGAAGGTACCCACTCACTCTTATTTGCTGGAGTGCTGTGGAGGAGAATCTTCATGTCTGTCTATCTATCTATCTATAAAGTTGTTACATCTTCATGGTATCTGAGTATGGGCGGCATGGTCCAGAGCCCAATGTAGTTAATGGAAGTCTTTCTATTGACTTCAGTGGGGACTGATTGAGGCCTCTGATCCATTTTTTGTTGCTGAGCCAGAGAAAGCTCTCTTCCTAAGCCCAGGGCAGTCACCGGAGGCCACCTTTCATTCCCCTTCTTCAGGGCATTCCTGCAGTGTATTTTTGGCACAGAATGGCCCCTTTCTTCTCCTTAGCTAAACTCCAGAACTGGTCTGTCAGGAGAACCCAGCACTTTGGCTTTTTAAAGTTCTCCCCTGGCTGACTAACATTCAATCTGCCAATGGAGATCGGCCCTGCCCCCAGGCCAGAATATCATTGATTAGCTCCCCGTCCCTTTTTCATTCCCATTAGCCCAATTGCTGTAAACAGTAATTGGATTGGGCTGCCTCAGACTCCAGCCTTTGAAAAACAGCCACCAGAAAGGACCACATCACGCCGAACTTGCCATTGCACAGCTACTAGCCCATGGGCGGTTACCCCATGGGACTGGAAACATCTTCTGTCTGCATAAGCTAGGATGGCTCGTGGAGTTCTCATAGGCCAGTGGTCTTAGAGGCTCCTTTTCTATTGGGTTATGCTCTTTGATAACATACAATTGAGGTTTAAGTGCTCTCTAGTTGTTTCAAAGGGCAAGGTCAATTGCCTTAGATTTATTTTAAATCTACCTTCCTCATCTGGCCAGGAAAGCGGGACATTCCTACATTTAGAAATGAAAAGAGAAGAAATATTTTTCCTTGAGGGTTTCTGCCTCTTCCTTTACTTAATGTGCCTCTCGAAGTAAAGTAAAGTGATTTTATAGGCTCATTTATTCCTTTAATGTGCCACAAAACTTTTACCTGTCTGCAATTTTATATGAATACTATTTTTAATAATTACATAACAAATGGGTGACATTAGAACTAAAATAATGGATTTGTTCTTCTGTGTGTACCACTATGTGATGATATGCACTGGGATGAAAGGTAAAAATCTACATTAAAGTAACATTAAGTATTTAACAGACTGACAAAAGCAATGGACACTCTGTTCAGGCTGTCACAAGGCTCCATCCTTATCACAACCCCCCCTATGTTTAGCCTATTACACAGAGAGAAAGAAATCAGAACATTAATTTTCTGTTGCAGTACTTTAAACTAAATGGACAAATGCAGAGAAACTTTCTGGCACCCACCTTAAATCATTATATAGATTTTTTTGACCAAATTCTTTTCTCATTTACAGCAGTGTAAATCCAGAGTTACTCCAGTATTATACCAGAGTAACACAGAACAGAATCTGGCCCTTAGACAGATGAATTAGTGATAGATGAATCTCTAAATATTTACAGCTTCCATTCAGAAAGTTTCACAAAATTAAAACGTACTTTGGCAAAGTGAAATGAAGAGACAGTGATGTATAAAACATCAAAGCAAGGTCAGAGATATACACGTTCAGAGGCACACTCACACCATTCTGCATCAGTAGTGAATGTGCATGTTGGTATCTGTGTGAATAAATTAGAAGGGTACAAGTGTATGCATAGGGTGACCAGACGGTCCCTATAAAAGACATTGCTAGGAGCCACAGGGTGTAGGTGCTGGGCAGAAGTCTTTAGCCTTACTGCATGAAACCATGAACACTGTACTCCTCTTTCCACCAAAGCTACCATTAACCACAAAGAAAAAGCATACAGTATATACCATGAGAGTCTAAATTGACTGGAAGATTAGTCAGAGCTATTGAGTGAGCTCATTACTGAGGCTTTGTCTTAGAAACTGAACAGCTCTAAGTAATTTTTTCCCATTCAGTTTACCCTCAGGACTGTTACTATGATTTTGGCAGTCTTGCTGCAGGCGTGTTGGTTCCAGGATACGAGAGACACCAGGTGGGTAAAGTAATACCTTTTATTGGACCAGCTTCTGTCAATGGAAGTGTCATAGGTTTGTTCCCCACTCTGAACTTTAGCGTCCAAAAGGTGGGGATCTGCATGTACCCTTCTAAGCTTAATTCCTAGCTTAGATTTGATAGTGCTGCCACCAACCAAAAATATAGTGTTTTGGTACACTTTCCATTCCCCCCAAACCTTCCCTGGGGAACCCAAGACCCAAACCCCTTGGGTCTTAACACAAGGGGAAATAAACCATTCCCCCACTTTCCCCTCCCAGACTTTCTCTCCCTTGATTACCCTGAGAGGCTACACTGATCCCAACTCCTTGGATCTTAAAAAAAAACAAAGAGGAATTCACTATCCCCCTTCCTTTCCCCCCCCCACCAATTCCTGGTGAGTCCAGACCCAATTTCCTGGATCTTAAAACAAAGAAAAATCAATCAGGTTCTTAAAAAGAAAGCTTATAATTAAAGAAAAAGAAAAAAGTAAAATTTATCTCTGTAAAATCAGGATGGAAAAATGTTTACAGGGTATTCAGTTCATATAACCTAGAGGGACTCCCTCCCCCCTTCTAACTTTCAAAGTTACAGCAAACAGAGGTAAAAAATCCTTCCAGCAAAAGAACATTTACAGGTTGAGAAAACAAACATAAGACTACACGCTTTCCCTGCTGAGTACTTACAAAATTAAAACATGAGACTGATTCAGAAAGATTTGGAGAGCCTAGATGGATGTCTGGTCCCTCTCATGTCCTGAGATCGAACAACCCCCAAACAAAGAACACAAAGACTTCCCTCCAATAAGATTTGAAAGTATCTTGTCCCTTCATTGGTCCTCTGGTCAGGTGTCAGCCAGGTTTACTGAGCTTCTTAACCCTTTACAGGTAAAAGAGACATTAACCCTTATCTATCTGTTTATGACAGGAAGATACAATCTTTCGAGCTACACAGAGCTCTTCCTCAAGTCTGGGAAAGGAAGCAGGCTTGAAAAAGAGTTCTGTGTAGCTCAAAAACTTGTACCTTCCACCAATGGAAGTTGGCCCAATTAAAGCTATTACCTCACCTACCTTGTATCAGAGGGGTAGCCGTGTTAGTCTGGATCTGTAAAAGCAGCAAAGAGTCCTGTGGCACCTTATAGACTAACAGACGTATTGGAGCATGAGCTTTCGTAGGTGAATACCCACTTCATTGGATGCAACACCTACCTTGTCTCTCTTACTCCATTTGACAGAAATGCTTTTGAGATATGTTGTTTCTCTGTTACAAATCTTTTACATATATCTGTAGGCTAGCAAATGCATTGCCTTTGGAGTCTGTGATGGAGCCAACTGGATGCCCCATTACAGTTCAGGTTAGTTCTTGTAAATGTTGTAATTTTTTTTCAGAATACTATGGCCAACATTAGTGTTGCTATTGTAAATTAGGCACCTAAATGCATTTTTAGCTACCTAAATAAATGGCTTGATTTGAATGCTGAAAATTACTTAAGCCCTTATTGAAGTTGGCTGGAGTTCTCGTGCAGAAAATCAGTGCCTAAATATTCATTTAGGTGACTAACTGTAGACATCCAAGTTTGAATATTCTGGCATAAGACTCTCTATAGAAAGAAATCCACACTTAAGTTTATGTTTAATTTTAACGGGACTTAAACATGTGCTTAAAGTTAGGGCACATTCTTAAGCACTGTCCTGCACTGATATCCATGCAAATTGACAGCGAAGTTTATGTTGAACTCACTGCACAATCAGAGCCTTATATAAGGTCATATATTTAACATCTAAAACATTTAATAATATTGTTTATAAATCAAATTTGTAAGGTTCAATCTCTTTTGTAGCCATTTTTTATTATCCCCTGTTCTTTCACTCTGTTATGAGAATAACAGATAAGCACATTAGAAGTTAGGAAATAACACACATGCAAATAATTCTATTGAGTTCAATGGGACCATTTATATGCTAGAGTTACAAACCCATGCATTTCTGCAGAATCTGGCTACACTGAGAAAACTCTGTGCAATGTGCAATATTCAGTGGGTCATAATTCCATCATATCATAACCAATTTTCACTTTGAAATTGACTTAAAGTCACCTCACAATCACAGCTACTTTCATGCCAAGTTTCAATCTTCTACCCCACGTTGTTTCAGTGCAACCATTCACCCTGAAAATCAGAAGCTCATTTACATTCTTAAGCATCATGACCATAATACTATACGATATCAACCTTTCTAAGAAAATCCTTTAAGATGCCATCTCTGGAGGTCTCTTAAAAATATGAGCAAAATGCCTTACGCTGAAACACTACAGCCATTTACACAGACTGAAAACTGTAGCACGGGCACCACTGAAACAATTTAAAACAGATGCTCATTGTGGGCGTCATTCAGTAATGCTTACTTACTTATGAGTAACACTTTACTTTCCATATCGTTCCACTGAAATCAATGGAACATCACAGGGAGTACAGTACTACTCAAAGTAAGGATGGCAGCATCACACTTTCTGTGATTGCATCTTGCAAGGTACATGCTTCCTATAATCCTGTGGCACCTTATAGACTAACAGACGTTTTGCAGCATGAGCTTTCGTGGGTGAATACCCACTTCTTCGGATGCAAGTGGTGGAAATTTCCTGGGGCAGGTATATATAAGCAAGCAAGAAGCAAGCTAGAGATAATGAGGTTAGATCAATCAGGGTGGATGAGGCCCTGTTCTAGCAGTTGAGGTGTGAAAACCAAGGGAGGAGAAACTGGTTCTGTAATTGGCAAGCCATTCACAGTCTTTGTTTAGTCCTGAGCTGATGGTGTCAAATTTGCAGATGAACTGGAGCTCAGCAGTTTCTCTTTGAAGTCTGGTCCTAAAGTTTTTTTGCTGTAGGATGGCCACCTTAAGATCTGCTATTGTGTGGCCAGGGAGGTTGAAGTGTTCTCCTACAGGTTTTTGTATATTGCCATTCCTAATGTCTGATTTGTGTCCATTTATCCTTTTCCTTAGAGACTGTCCAGTTTGGCCGATGTACATAGCAGAGGGGCATTGCTGGCATATGATGGCATATATTACATTGGAGGAAGTGCAGGTGAATGAACCGGTGATGTTGTGGCTGATCTGGTTTGGTCCTGTGATGGTGTTGCTGGTGTAGATATGTGGGCAGAGTTGGCATCGAGGTTTGTTGCATGGATTGGTTCCTGAGCTAGAGTTACTATGGTGCGGTGTGCAGTTGCTGGTGAGAATATGCTTCAGGTTGGCAGGTTGTCTGTGGGCGAGGACTGGCCTGCCACCCAAGGCCTGTGAAAGTGTGGGATCATTGTCCAGGATGGGTTGTAGATCCCTGATGATGCGTTGTAGGGGTTTTAGCTGGGGACTGTATGTGATGGCCAGTGGAGTCCTGTTGGTTTCTTTCTTGGGTTTGTCTTCCAGTAGGAGGCTTCTGGGTACACGTCTGGCTCTGTTGATCTGTTTCCTTATTTCCTCGTGTGGGTACTGTAGTCTTGAGAATGCTTGGTGGAGATTTTCTAGGTGTTGGTCTCTGTCTGCGGGGTTAGAGCAGATACGGTTGTACCTCGGCCAAACTGGACAGTCTCTAAGGAAAAGGATAAATGGACACAAATCAGACATTAGGAATGGCAATATACAAAAACCTGTAGGAGAACACTTCAACCTCCCTGGCCACACAATAGCAGATCTTAAGGTGGCCATCCTACAGCAAAAAAACTTTAGGACCAGACTTCAAAGAGAAACTGCTGAGCTCCAGTTCATCTGCAAATTTGACACCATCAGCTCAGGACTAAACAAAGACTGTGAATGGCTTGCCAATTACAGAACCAGTTTCTCCTCCCTTGGTTTTCACACCTCAACTGCTAGAACAGGGCCTCATCCACCCTGATTGATCTAACCTCGTTATCTCTAGCTTGCTTCTTGCTTGCATATATAAACCTGCCCCTGGAAATTTCCACCACTTGCATCTGAAGAAGTGGGTATTCACCCACGAAAGCTCATGCTGCAAAACGTCTGTTAGTCTATAAGGTGCCACAGGATTCTTTGCTGCTTCTACAGAACCAGACTAACACGGCTACCCCTCTGATACTTGACACCATGCAAGGCACTGCATTTAGCCGTATGGAGTGGAAATTCATCAACCTCATGAAGAAACTTGCACAAATACAGACAGATATCATCTTCCTTTCCAAATGCAAACGGATGGACATCATACCTAATGTACTAAAGGTAAAAAATCCACTACTATCTACATACTACACAGACCACAGTGAGAGATTATGCCATACTCTATCGAAGAAACTGAGGAACCACCTGATCAGCATCCTATACAGCAAACAGGAAAACATCAAAAAAGAGCTCTCCAACCTGGAGACTCTCATCAATAACCAAACTTCCATACAAACGGACTTCACTAAAATAAGACAGGAGATCTACATTACTCACTTCACCTCTCTACAAAGGAAAAAGGACTGTAAGCTGTCTAAACTCCTACCTGCCACATGGGGCCACAACCGTGGTACCCCTAACCCACCCAGCAATATCGTCAATCTATCCAACCACACACTCAGCCCAGAAGAACAATCTGTCCTATCTCGGGGACTCTCTTTCTGCCCTGCCACCCCCACCAATATGATACAGTTCTGCAGTGATCTGGAAGCCTACTTTCGCTGTCTCCGACTCAAAGAATTCTTTCAGGACAACACTGAACAGCGCACGGATACACAGTTACCCTCTCACCAACAGCACAAGAAGAAGAACTCCACATGGACTCCTCCTGAGGGTCGAAATGACAGTCTGGACCTATACATTGAATGCTTCCGCCGACGTGCACAGGCAGAAATTGTGGAAAAACAACATCGCTTGCCTCACAACCTAAGTCGTGCAGAACGCAATGCCATCCACAGCCTCAGAAACCATCCTGACATTATAATCAAAGAGGCTGATAAAGGAGGTGCTGTTGTCATCATGAACAGGTCTGACTACCAAAAGGAGGCCGCCAGACAACTCTCCAATACTAAATTTTACAGGCTACTTCCCTCAGATCCCACTGAGGAATACACTAAGAAACTGCACCATCTACTCAGGACACTCCCTACACTAACACCAGAACTAATCAACATACCCTTAGAGCCCCGACCAGGGTTAGTCTATCTACTACCCAAGATCCACAAACCCGGAAATCCTGGATGCCCCATCATCTCGGGCATTGGAACTCTCACTGAAGGACTGTCTGGATATGTAGACTCTCTACTCAGACCCTATGCTACCAGCTATCTCCGTGACACCACTGATTTCCTGAGGAAACTACAATGCATTGGTGACCTTCCAGAAAACACCATCCTGGCCACCATGGATGTAGAGGCTCTCTACACAAACATCCCACATACTAATGGAATACAAGCTGTCAGGAACAGTATCCCTGATGATGCCACAGCACACCTGGTTGCTGAGCTCTGTGGCTTTATCCTCACACACAACTATTTCAAATTTGCTGACAATATATATCTCCAGATCAGTGGCACCGCTATGGGCACCCGTATGGCCCCACAATATGCCAATATTTTTATGGCCGACCTGGAACAACGCTTCCTCAGCTCCCGTCCACTCACGCCCCTTCTCTACCTACGCTACATCGATGACATCTTCATCATCTGGACCCATGGGAAGGAGACTCTGGAAAAATTCCACCACGATTTCAACAGCTTCCACCCCTCCATCAACCTCAGCCTGGACCAATCTACACGGGAGGTCCACTTCCTAGACACCACGGTGCAAATAAGTGATGGTCACATCAACACCACCCTATACCGAAAACCTACTGACCGCTATGCCTACCTTCATGCCTCCAGCTTCCATCCCGGACACACCACAAGATCCATTGTCTACAGCCAAGCACTGAGGTACAACCGTATCTGCTCTAACCCCGCAGACAGAGACCAACACCTAGAAAATCTCCACCAAGCATTCTCAAGACTACAGTACCCACACGAGGAAATAAGGAAACAGATCAACAGAGCCAGAGGTGTACCCAGAAGCCTCCTACTGGAAGACAAACCCAAGAAAGAAACCAACAGGACTCCACTGGCCATCACATACAGTCCCCAGCTAAAACCCCTACAACGCATCATCAGGGATCTACAACCCATCCTGGACAATGATCCCACACTTTCACAGGCCTTGGGTGGCAGACCAGTTCTCGCCCACAGACAACCTGCCAACCTGAAGCATATTCTCACCAGCAACTGCACACCGCACCATAGTAACTCTAGCTCAGGAACCAATCCATGCAACAAACCTCGATGCCAACTCTGCCCACATATCTACACCAGCAACACCATCACAGGACCAAACCAGATCAGCCACAACATCACCGGTTCATTCACCTGCACTTCCTCCAATGTAATATATGCCATCATATGCCAGCAATGCCCCTCTGCTATGTACATCGGCCAAACTGGACAGTCTCTAAGGAAAAGGATAAATGGACACAAATCAGACATTAGGAATGGCAATATACAAAAACCTGTAGGAGAACACTTCAACCTCCCTGGCCACACAATAGCAGATCTTAAGGTGGCCATCCTACAGCAAAAAAACTTTAGGACCAGACTTCAAAGAGAAACTGCTGAGCTCCAGTTCATCTGCAAATTTGACACCATCAGCTCAGGACTAAACAAAGACTGTGAATGGCTTGCCAATTACAGAACCAGTTTCTCCTCCCTTGGTTTTCACACCTCAACTGCTAGAACAGGGCCTCATCCACCCTGATTGATCTAACCTCGTTATCTCTAGCTTGCTTCTTGCTTGCTTATATATTCCTGCCCCAGGAAATTTCCACCACTTGCATCCGAAGAAGTGGGTATTCACCCACGAAAGCTCATGCTGCAAAACGTCTGTTAGTCTATAAGGTGCCACAGGATTCTTTGCTGCTTCTACAGAACCAGACTAACACGGCTACCCCTCTGATACTTGGCTTCCTATAATGGTTCTGTAGTTGGTCCTCTTCTCACTCTGGTTAGGTGAGAGACCTGAATTTATTGATGGTTAAACAGAAAAAGAATTTGGCAAGCCAACTATTCAAGTGTTTATGATAATCTTCCTGTGAAAATGAAGCCGAGTACAGATAAGAGTTCTTTTGTGTCTCTGCCAGCCATAGCTCTTGTCTTCACAGCATGGCAAGATCTTTCACTCTCATTTCTCAATGAATTTAGAAAGAAATTTAAACTCTCCTGCAGAAGATTTTTAAAAGAGTTGTAGTCTTCACATAGTCTTGCTACATCCCATGTGTTCTAAAATGACTCTTGCCTGATCTATTTTCTCAGTACTTACAAAGCCAGTTTCATTTCTGAAGACAGTTCTGCAACTGTTGAGTTTTTCTCTCCCCATGGGACTGAAGTGATTTCAACTTTCCAAGTAACTATCCTCCATTAACTGAACTCTTCAGCCTGAATTTGTCATGTCAATAAATTGGATTTCCTTAAACATCGTGTCCAGCCTCTCTATTATTAGTTGTAAAACTGCTGAGTTTATCCAGTTACAGCCGTTATGACCCTTTCATTTTTACTGTCTCATCTGAGACTCTGATCTGAGTCATTTTCTTTGCATTTCTCTGTTAGTTAATCCAGTCAGAGCCAAGCAATGTAACTCAGCATTTTCATAATGCACAATTTAAATTGCAAAACTAGTGTAATTCAGACTTCTGAGTGCTCCATTTGTCAGAGGTGCACAGCAGAGCATTCAGCCCATTTTAGCTACGCTAGGTGCTACATCTCTTTCTCAAACACAATTACATTTAGTCAAAGACCCTGGGAAAGCTCTTTCCTTTTTGATGCCATTTTGATGTAAAATAATATCACATGAAGCTGATTATTATTATAAGGATGTCCTTGAGCTATGCAGCTGCAAAGTGTTCTGCAGTTACAGATGCATTATACCACATATCTTCATTGACTTACTTCATCAGCTGAAGAAAATCTGCCTTATTAACTACAGCTTCTTCAAAAAACACACAATCCGGCATATCCAGTACCCCAAAGAGTGGTCAATACTCAAATCAATAAACTGAATATGGCTGCCTAGGGACCACTGCCATGGCTTAAAGGGGGGAAAAGAACCCCTTGAAATTATTTTTTATATTGTAGTGGAGCCTCGGCTGTTTTTGCTACAGCCTGTCAATGGTTAGAATTGTTTTAAAGGTACATTTTAAAATACTTACACTAAAAATAGCCGTAATATGTTCTTTGGACACTACACTCTTATAACATCTATTCTGGGGAGTGGAAAAGTATGGCCAGATTATTCACTCAATTATACCAGTGTAAGCCTGGAGTAACTCCACTGAGGTCAATAGAGGTACTCTGGGTCTGCACTGAGATAGAGGTAGATTTAACTTAACTCTCTGTCTACCCACGTAGCTCTAAAGGAAATTATTGTTCACTGTGGCTAGATAATATCCACTAGAAGTGAGTAAAATGAACTTTTATTTAGGACAAGTTAAGAATACTGATATTGAATGACCATGGGTAGTTATTTTTGTCTTGAAAATAAAACTGCAGCTCTAGTTCTGCTGTGAATTATGTACCTTTTTGGTGATTTTAAAACATGATAGGAAAATTGCTTACACATTGTAAATGCCATCTTAGCATCTCTTGTGTGTGGGACTTTGGTAGTCTATTACAATATGAAAGTGGCATTAGCAGTAGAGATGTGAATAGTAAGTGATTTTGTTCACTTATTAGTCCTGAGAGATGGAAAATTATACTAACATTGGTTATTCTATTCATTTATTACTGGAGAATGATTAAAAATGTCTGGCTGTTAAAAAGTTTTTCCATTTGCAAAAATGAGGCTTTCATCATTTTGTTCTGCAGTCAGTACCTACCTCTATTGTTTGCATCCACTCAAACACTCTCTCTCTACTCCTCCTGACACTTGAGTTTAACTGGTAGCGATTTAAGAAAATATTTAGGAAAAAATTTCTGAACCATTTCTGCTCATTGTTCCGGTGCCAATTGGTACCAATTGGCATATCCTCTCACTGTGGTTTGGAGCTGGAAGACGGAAAAGATTTTGGTTAGAGATGGAAAACCTAATTTTCTCTGCTATTTTAAGCAGCGTGTCCTGCGTTATATTGTTTGTACTCTGCTGAAGCATGACTCCTCCTCCCCTGGGAAGTAGTGTGTACATGTGCGTGTATTATCTAATCTATCTATCTAAACACACACACACACACACACACAGACACACATGAAGAGAGAGAAAGAGTTGTCTACTGTAATTCCAATTGGCCCTCTAGGGGACAAGTGTATTCTCTTGTTTATTCTGTGGCCTAATGAGGCATGAGAAAGGCTTTTCTGTTTTTTCTTTTGGTGCATCTTGTAAGGAGAGCTGTGTGGAACATACACAACAAAACACAAATCTACCTCTTACCCTGGGGTTCAGACTTTGCACCTTGTCAAACTTCAGCCCATGAACACAAAAAGTATTGCACATGGGCAGGGTTCAGGTTCAGCTTCTCAAGGTATGTGTACACTGCGATAAAAGACCTGCTGCATGGCCATGGCTGGCCCAGGTCAGCTGACTCAGGCTCACGGTGCTCGGGCTGTGGAGTTATAAAATTGTAGTGTAGATCTTCAAGTTTGAAGACCTCAAGGTCTGATACACTGTGAGGGGGGAGGGTCTCAGAGCTCAGGCTCCAGCATAAGCCTGAATATCTACGCTACAATTTTTAGCTCCTCAGTCTGAGCCCTGTGAGCCAGAGTCAGCTGACATTGGCTCTGAGATTTGGTGCCACGGGTTTTTTATTACAGTCTAGACTTACCATTAGAGCCCTTGTTACTCCCAGCCAGCCCCCTCCCCCCTTCCAACTAACAGATTCTCTATATATAACTACAGCAAGCTCCATCTTACCTTGGATGTTTATAGTGGACAGGTAGAGGTCTGCTACCTACACTTGTTTCTGATGCTTGGGGGTGGCACCTATACCCCACTCTTGGACTGCAGACTGCCAGATTGCCACTCTCCCTGTAGTTTCTTCAGGCATGCCTAGTGCCATTTCCGTCTCCCACCTTTAATCATAAATAGTTTCAGGGAAGGAAAAGGTGTGTCCACCATCCACTGTGCCATAATACACCCAGAGCAGCTGCATAGCTACCAGGCACAGTTAGGGTATATCTACACTGCATTCAGAGGTGTGACTGCAACACATGTAGACATATTTGAGTTAGCTTTGATCTAGCTAGCTTGAATAGCAATAGCAGTGAAGCTGTGGTGGCATGGGCAGCAGCTTGTGCAGTCACACCCCTCTGAGTGCAGTGTAGACACACCCTTAGAGTATTCAAGCACTTTTTTATTTCTATTGTGGACAAGACAATGGTTTTATGACCATTTTAGGGAATCACATTATAGCCTAATGCAGGGGTCAGCAACCTTCGGCACATGGCCCATCAGGGTAATCCACTGGTGGGCCACGAGAACCCCTGCCACTCCCAGTGGCCGCACTTCGCTGTTCCCAGCCAATGGAAGCTGCAGGAAGCGGCATGGTCTGAAGCAGTGACTAGCACGTCCCTGTGGCCCACGCCACTTGCTGCAGCTTGCATTGGCTGGGAACAGCGAACCGTGGCCACTGGGAGCTGCAGGGAACCATGCCTGCGGATGGTCAATGTAAATGTCTCGTGGTCCGCCAGTGGATTACCCTGATGGGCCATGTGCTGAAGACTGCCGATCCCTGGCCTAATAGGAAAGAAGGAGCACCGGTGAACTGAAAAAGGGTCTCAGGACACTCAATATGCAGGGAAATTACTTGGAAGAATGGCATGTTCTTCATAAGACAGGACTTGTTTCATAAGCAAAGACATTGCATGGAGCTACACCAGCTTACACTAGCTGAGGATCTGGCCCCACCATAAAAAATTCTCAAAGCCAAACCATGGTGCTTTCAAGTGCAGATTTTCCTAAGGATGACTCACATCTGTATGTTTTTTCATCCCACAGAATCCCATAGTGGTTTGAAGTCTTCATATACAGGTTTTGTGCTCTACACAGCTTCGGGCTCCATCCTTAGGTCCTGTCCTCCAGCCACAAGGCTGTGGGCTCTGGCAGCAGGGCTTCAGACTCCAGACCCTCACTGCTTCCCCCAGCTCCCACACCTATCTCCCCTGACCCGCACTACCTCCCCGACCCTCCCTCTAGGGATTAATTTGTCCCCAGGCTTGCCAGGGCTGAATAAGTCTTCTGTGAAAAGTGATATTTACAAACATACAAGTATCACTTTTCACAACAGACTTACTAGCTAGCAATAAATAAATTACAATGATTTGGACATGTATATGTGCATATTTATTTGGTTTTCCTAAAGCTAATTAAATATTTTAGGAAAAAATGTGAGATTGGCCACCAGGAAGAGTTGGTGGCCGCATTCCGAGGCCCCAAAAAATTTGTCCTGAGAACCCCTGCTCTAGGGCATGACTTACAGGGTAGAATGCTGCCTAGCAAATTGGTTTCTGGGGTACCTACTGGAAGCATTCAGAGTTTTCCCATCTAAGTACTGATAAGGCCTGGTCTTGCTTAGGTTCTTGTCTTGGAATAGACTGCCCATGCACACATCAGTGGACATGCACAGAGCCCCTCTGCAATCAGTGGGACTCTGTACAGTGAATTGTAGGATCTTAAGCCTTGTCAACCCAGGAAAGTTGCACTGATTTAAACTAAACGCGGTACTTAAAACCACACACAGTTTAGTTAAACCCTGGCAAGACACTCTTATTTTAGTGTCAGAGTATTTTGGCTTCGCTTAAATCAATTCCTAATTAATGTAAGCTAAATCAAAATAAGCCATGTTTTAACTTAAGTAAGTACACACAGGAGGTTACGTCAGTTTAACTACATTGGATTAAAAACTGATTTAAGTTAAATCAGTGCAAATTTCTAGCCAAAAACTAGTTTATAAGATCCGATGGGATCACAGACAAAAGCAACGTCTACACTATGGATGCTTCAACACGCTAGCTATGCTGCTGTAATGCAGACACAAGCTACAGATGAAAGGGTTTTTTCCCCCATCGGTGTAGGAACTCCACCTCCCTTAGTGATGGTAGCTAGGCAATGGAAGCATTCTTCCATCGACCATTCTATGCCTCCAGCGTGTGCTCAATCAGCACAGCTACGGCACACAGTGGTGAGGATTTTTCATTCCTGAGCACAGTAGCTATGTTGACCTAAGATTTAAGTGTAGAGCGGACATAAGTCAGTAGGGCAGTAATCCAACGAAGAATGGCCTTACTGTGAGCGAGAAAGAAAGGATCTAGAGGCTGATATGGACTCAGTGGAGATGGGAAAGATTTTAGAACTCTGCCAGAGCAAAGCGTGAAGGAACAGGGATTTTTCAGGCAGGATGATGTTAGTTGGACTAGGGTGGTAAAAAAGACTACTGGGAAAGTGATGGGAGCAAGTTGTTCCTGTGAAAGGAAGACCCCTCTTGGCATCTTCCATGTCAGATTAGATAAGAAATGCATTTCTAAAGTTAAGCCACTAGAGCATTGAGTGCAAGCATTTTGGGTTTGGAGCAGTGACAAGAAACAAAGTGGCAAATTACTCAAGGTGCTTCTTCCTAACTGCATGAAGGGAATTCTGTCAAATGCTTCATTCTGCTACCTAATTTCTGTTCTGTAATGAATGTGTGTGCTTTAGCGATCACTGATTCAAATGGAAAGGAATTCTCTTCAGTTAAAAAAAAATAACACAGTATTTTTTTTCCTGAGGAAAATAATACCAACTGTTAAGATAAATGAGTCTGTGAACAGTTGTGTGTCTGCATTGCTCTGATAATGCAGTCCCCCAAATCAATTGCCAAGCTCTGGCGCTACCATTGTACAATACAAATAAGTTAAAATAATTGTTTTCTTCTTTAACAGCACTTTCATGTGCTTAAGCTACTGAGAGTTGGCGTATACCTCAAAAGGTGAATAACTTTTCCAGCATGTAGCCAGATTTAACTTTGTTTAAAACAACCACTTAAATGCTGCTATATAATTATGTAAAGTTCAGCCCCTTGGAGATTTGCATATTTCTCTAGAACTCGATATATGTTTCTCCTTTGTGACTGAGGAGGGAAAATGTAGTTTTAGGGATCCAGGTTGAATATTTTAAAAGTTACAGTAGATCAGACTGGGAAAGGCACGGGAAAGCCTTAATTCTCTCTGCAATGCAGCTTTCTTTTATATATATGTTGAAGAGAACAAGCATATATGCTTTTTTCACACTTGTAGTTCTCCAGAGAGAAAGAAAACATGTGTCTGCTGTAGTGGAAGCATAAATATTTGTATGTAAACTGAAATGGGAAAAATGATATAGCATGTGAAAGTTATCTTTCAGCTTTAGCCAAAAAAAATGTAAATAACTGAGATGCTACATGATTTAATATGTTCATTTTTAACCTTGATTCTGCAATCAGATGCATGCAGTTAGACTTTTATACTCACATGAAGCCCCCTTGAACTCAGTGGAGTTCCTATGTGCATTTTACTTTAGAACTAGGACTTTATTTTCTAATGTTTCTCCTAAAGACATACAGTTTTGTAAAGTCTTTATGATTAACATGTTACGCGTTTGACCTTCATGAACTAATAGATTTGTAGCATTTCTATCTTTAACCAAGTATTCAATGCTTTAAATATGCCCAATTTATTTGCTGTAAGTGAAAAGGATAATACTCATTTCACAAAAAGGCTTCTAACTATACTGGATTTCAAAAGATTTTGTCTGCAATATCCTTATATTGTAAATGCACTGCAGTCTTGCAGCTTTAAAGGAATGTATCACATAGACTGTGGTTTACAGTTAGAACCCTGTCGTGAGTTGACACACTTGCTTTCTCACAATTTAGGTGGCAAATAGTTGGCATCTGACTCTCTCTTAGTTTACTGTATGAAAAGCTGATAGTTAGTCTCTATTGATCCTGGCTGATCACTGCAACCTACAGGCACCCACTTCCACTGAGGAAAGGTACAGAGACAGATGAAGAGAGAGAGAAAGAGAAAAGGGATGTTCAGAAAAACAAAGTGGGGGACTTAGTGGGAAAATATAAACAGAAAAGAGGAAGACAATATGCATGGAGCAAGGGTAAGAGAGGAAAAATGTCATGGAAGAGAAAAATTCCAAAATAAACCTAATGTAGCATTTACTACAGAAAGAGCGGGCCAGCTGGCAAGGATGCCCTTCTCTTGACTAGAAAGTTGTGGCAGGGACTTTGCTGTTGGAGGAGTGCCTGAGGAAGGCTCAGACCCCATTGTCTTCACTCCCAATGAGGTACTCATCAGCAGGATCAGCCTTGCTCTTCTTCCTTCCTCCCTGGGAACAGGTGCAGTGTGTAGTGAAATAGTAAATGGCCCTCTTACCTTATAAGTTATCTGCAACTAAAATGTATGGATTCATGGTCTGATTCTCCACTTCATTACCCTCAAGTTTTACACTGGTGTGACTGTCAGGGAAAAGGTTCTCACTGTCAATTTTGAGTTATCAGGAATGGAGAATATGGATTTTTTTGGTTTGGGTTTTTCTGTATATGTCCCCCTCCCCCAAATCACCACAGTCAGAGTGCCTCACTGGCTTTACCATATTTATTGTCACAACACTCCTGTGCTAGTCCCATTTGACAGATGGGTAAATGAGGCACAGAGACACTGAGGTCCAGATTTGTAAAGGTAGTTAGGTGTTGCAAGGCCTAACTGACTTAGGA
Organism: Mauremys mutica; assembly: GCF_020497125.1. Classification (NCBI taxonomy): domain Eukaryota; kingdom Metazoa; phylum Chordata; order Testudines; family Geoemydidae; genus Mauremys; species Mauremys mutica. The sequence continues at coordinate 33,870,507 of NC_059073.1, read as the reverse complement.
GCTTAACTCATTTTCAAAAGTGACTTAGGCACTGGTGCCTAGGTCCTTCTGATTTTCAGTGAGACTTCCTCTAAGTCATTTATGCCTTGCAATTCTGAGTAGAGCAACCCCTCCATACACCTTTAAAATTCTGAGCCCAAGTGATTTGCCCAAGGTCATGAAGAAAGGGTGATAAAAGTTATGTGCACTTGCATGATTGCACCCAAGGTAACTAAAAATAATTGCCATATGGTAACTGTTTGGGTGTGTGAGACAGGTTGGGTCACAGAAACTCCCTCAAGACTGTCACTAGATGTGCTGGGATACCACTGAGAACAACCCCCCCTGCCAGAGAAGGCTTCCCTCCACTCCTGTCTTGCTGATCTAGACACTCCAGTCAGCTACCGCACAGACCAAGAGGTTGGGCCACGCACCTCCGCAGTTCACAGACACTAAGATTCCCTTAGCCCAGGGGCTTCTCAGTTAACAGGGACTTTCCCACCACCCAGTATTCAGTCTTTCTGCGAGCCTAAACCCCAAATGAATCCGTTTCACTCTGCGTAAACACTATACAGAGTAAACTCAAATTGTCCACAATCTATATCACTGATAGAGAGATATGCAGAGCTGTTTGCTCCCCCAGGTATTGATTACTCACTCTAGGTTAATAAAATCACTTTTGCTTATTAATTAAGTATAAAAAGTAGGATTTAAGTTGTTCCAAGTAATAGGCAGAACAAAGTAAGTTATCCAACAAAATAATTTTGGCCCACGGTAAAGTTTCACCATTTCTGTCAGTGACCAGAGGTTCTTTTCTTTTCTTTTTTTCTTTGTCAGTTGAAAAATTGAAAGACTGTGTACTGGAACTAATTACAAATTTTCATTAATCTGAGGTAAATGTGTTATTTTTGCAGAAATATTTAACTATTTGCAATAATACCATCTCTATTCCCATGACATTATCTTTTTTTTTTTTTGTTGGAAAACACCCCCTCCCCCAAATCCTAGATGAAACTGCAAAATTGTCCTTTCCCCAAAAATGGTGGTGTGGCTATTTTACCAGGATATAGATTTTTGTATAGTTTTGGTTTTTATGTGCCATCAATACAATATTTGGTTTCATAGTGACTAATTAGTCTAATTTTAGGCTACAGTAAAGAATGTTTTTTTTTAAATTGCAACAAATCAGGCACAAGATTTTATAGATAATGGTCAGAGAATACAAAGCTTACAAGGTCAGCTAATTGCTCTCCCAAGACAGTGCAGAATTGGTCTCCTCAATGTTAGGGGGCTTATTCCTTCACCCTCTCACTTCCCTGGTCCTTCTTGCATGAACAGAAAGCAACAATACTCGAAATCCAAAGGTGCAAACAATTCGATGTTTATTGGGGTGAACTTCCAGCAAGCATGATTCCAGTTTCCTTCCTTAGTGTCCCCTTCCCAGCTCTGACACCACAGAGCCTTGCCTGTGTCCCTGTTTCTGTTCCCATCCCCTGTTCCCATCCCCCCCTTTAGCAAAACATGATCCCAATTCCCCCATCCCCAGTCCTTATTCCCAACCCCTCCCCCTTACTTCCTGATTGACTGCAGACTATATAGTAAAACTTGAATTCTGCTTAGCTACACCATAAGCAATCATTTTACTGAAATTTAACTAACCAATCCTAACATACTGTAACAAGGTTATTTAACCAATTATCTCCCACCACCTTAATTGGTTTACACCCAACAAAATTAATTATACAGCAGACAGAAACAATTACAGAACCAGACAGAGATTATACAGACAAACAATAGGGAAGTGGAGACTACAGTGATAGAACATTACAGAAATGAGGATTTCATATCCCAGCTATTGATAAGTGAGTTCTTGACAGACAGGATGCTATCAAACTAAGTTTCCTTTTACATCTTCTGGGCTCTTCCCTTTCTCTGGAGGTGATAGATCGGATCACCTTCCTAACAGGCCCAGATTGCCTTATTTCAATATGACTAAACAGGGCCTCGGACTATCACAGTAAGAGAAGGCCATTACACAGACAGACAGTGATTTTTGATTCTTTCTTTTATATCTCTATAACTAGCTAAGTGATAAGAATACACCTAAATTCTTAAAGTATAGGCCTTTGCAGACAGGCCTGAATATCTATATCCTAACACTCAATATGTTTCCTCATGCTTTGTGAAGCCTCATTCAGGAATTAGAAACATGAATTAGAGGTGACTAATGAAGCTCCTTGAAGTAGTATTTAATATAATTTCACCCTGACTAACACCTGCAGTCATAGTTTGGGCAAAGCAAAGATACTTAGCTGAACCGGAACAGGACACAGAATTTTAAGTCGAAGATATTGCTTTGTTTTTTTGGGTCTGATATGGATTAGCATGAGACACTAAGCTTTAGCTTAACAGAATAGGTGAAAGATGCCTGATGACTAGTCTTGGACAGGATGTTTGCCAGCTACTCATCCTCTTCTTGACCTTCTTTCATTGGTGATGAAAGAATATTTACAATCATGACAGACTTACTAGGCAAACTTGAGAGCTGTGAATAGAGGCAGCTAGAATTTTGGAGGGAGTTGTGAGAGACTTTCCTTCCAGATTCAGCTCTGTATGTGACATCAAAATGGCCAGTGAGGAAACAGCAGTGGTGACCTGCAATGGATATGACACATTCCTCAATATGGAAACTATGGAAGAGTACTCTCAAGATCCATCAGGTCCACCAGAATGGAGAGATGTAATAGATACACTTGTGGATGGCAGTTTATGCCTGCCTATAATAAAATCAAGCTTGTCGGCAAATTTTTCTCCAACCATCCAGGGAAGACTGAAGATCCTTGCTGGAAATTCAATACAAAGATGAATAGAAAGAACATTCTGCAAGGAACAGATGGACAACAGGACAGTGTGCTACCTTCCTGGATCCAAGCCATGAGAAGTGACTATAAGACTGGTTAGGCTTCTGAAGTTGTTGAGCAAAGATTCATTGGCAATGGTTCATATTGGCACAAATGGCACTGTATAGTGGAATATCTCTGATAATGGATGACTTCAGGGAAACTCATAAACATGCTGAAGAAGAAGAGTCTTCAAGCAATCTTCTCTGAGATCGTTCCTGTCCCAAGACTGAAGGAAGACAGAAGACAGATGATTCTGGAAGTGAACTGATGACTAGGTAAGTGGTGTAAGGTGGAGGCTTTTGGTTTTTCTGGAACATTGGTTCCCATTCTACTGAGGCTGTCAAAGCTATACAGGCCCCTCTTCCCATAGAAAGCTTCCCTTGGATAAGCTGGCTAAATTAGTCAGGAGGCTGTTAAACTAATAACAAAAGGGAAAGGTAAAGAGAGAGAGAGATGCTCAATCAGCACAAAACTGAGATGTTGAGAACAAAATTAAACAAGAAAGCAAAGGACATGATAGATGAAATTCTTGCATTGCTTATACACCAATGCTAGGAGCCTGGGAAACAAACAAGAGGAATTGTAATTGCTCATTTATGAGCATAAATTTAGATCTAGTTTGAATTACTTGAAACCCAGTGAGATGATTCACACTATTGGAATGTTAACAATCAATGGATATAACCTATTTAGGAAAAAGCAAGTGGACAAAAGGGGAGTGGGAGTGGCACTCTATGTCAAAACTGGCATTATCTGTTTCTGAGTCACTGATACTTTGAACGAAAATGATCTTGAATGATTATAGATTAATGTCCTAACAGATAAACCACAAATGGGATATTAGTTGGTGTCTGCTACAGACCACCAATTCACAATAGAGAAAAGGATGACTGCCTCCTTTCTTACCTATATACTATATATAGGGAAGAAAAGCTCTGTGACCATGGAGGACTTCAATTTGAGTGACACATGCTGGAGGTGTTATGCTGCCTGTACCAAAACATCCTTGGAATTTCTAAATATTATGGATGACAATTTCCTAGCTCAAAAAGTGTTACAGCCAACATGGGAGAATTTTGTATTAGACCTTGTCTTAACAGATGAAGAACGGATCACAGAACTAAATATTAATGGTATCTTAGTTCTAAGTGAACATGCCTTGATCACATTTATAACATGCAAGCAGAATAAAGTCCAGATGAGTAGTTTATATACTTGGTATCTTAATAAGGCCAATTTCAAAGCTGAAAAGTGTTATGAGCCAAACCAATTGGGAGGAAGAATTTAATCAGAAAAATGTGAATGATAATTGGGACTCATTTAAGAACACTTTACTAGAAGCCCAAAAAGCCATAATCAAGGAAGATGGCCAAACTGGTTTTAAAAAACAAAACAAAAATAAAACAAACAATAAAACCACAACACAATCTGGTTCTGAGGGAAAGTGAAAGCAGATATAAAAAAATGGAAGAAATGGGAAGTTGGGAGTAATAAATATAAATCAGAAGTTAGGAATTGTAGAAAATTGGTATGGGAAGCCAAGAGAAACAAAGAGAAATCTATAGCCAGCAGAGTTGAGGGCAATATTTATTGAACATTTCTGCTTTTTATGCATTATGACTGATAATTCTATTTCCATTGATTAATGGTCCAATACTAATTTGTTTTGAGTTAATCAGTTGAGGTAACTGTGATTGATAGCCCTACTTTATATCTTTTTGCAAAAAACCCAGTTTGAAGAAGTTTATCCTTGCTACTTTCCTTTCTGCAGGGCCTTCCTTCCTTATCTCCTTTCCCCTTTCCCTTACCAGCAGAACAGTGGGACAATTTATGCTTGCTTCTTTTAAGATAGTTTTTCTTTGTCTTGTTACTGCAGCTTTTTATTGTATTAGTTATTTGTAGTGTGGAAAGGATATATGGTTCAAAAACTAAGTAATACTACTAATCATTCTCATGGCCTTCCTTTACTTGCTGCTTAGGGTCTTTTTCTGCTTACTAGTCAAACTATAAAGCAAATATTTTTACCCAAACTTAAGATGACTAATTCTTTGATTTCATAACTATCCCTACAGTAGGCCATACTTTCAGGATAGGGGCTGGGGGGTCATGGTGGATAATCAGCTAACATGAGCTCTCTGTGTGATGCTACGGCCAAAAGGACTAATACTGTCCTTGGATGCCTAAACAGGGGAATCTCAAGTAGCAGTAGAGAGGTTATTTTACATCTGTATTTGGCACTGGTGTGATTGCTGCTAGAATACAGTGTCCATTTCTTCTCCCCACAATGCAAGAAGGACTTTGCTAGATTGAAGAGGTTTTGGAGAAAAGCTATAAGAAAGGATGAAAGGATTAGCAAATATGCCTTAATGTGATAAGCGAAATAAATTGAGCTCTAACAAAGAGAAGGTTACGGGTGACTTGATTACAGTCTATAAGTATCTACATGGGGAACAAATATTTAATAATCTTCAATTTAGCAGAGAAAGATATAACACAATCCCAAGGCTGAAAGTTGAACTAGACAAATTCAGACTGGAAAAAAGTTGTAAACTTATCAGTGAGCGTAATTAACCATTAGCACATTGCTTCATAAATAGGGTAGGAAATATAGAAGACTAAATCATATGATTATTTCAAAAGAAATGAGTTCTGTATTGCAGCAACTGTTAAATATATCATCTGGTGAGCTTTGTCTCAAGCCAAATTCCCTAAATAATTAAAAGGAGTTTGAAGGTTCTTAACAGTGCATTTTAAATTGATCATGTAGCATTTTTAGGGACAAGTATTGTGAAGTGATGAACACTGTCCACTCCCACTGAAGACAATGCTCCAGTGCTGAAGGCATTCGGAACTGAAAAAGACATGTTAAGCACATTAGCCAGGGCCCACCACTACTGTGCAACTATCTGATTCTGAATCCATTGAAATCAGTGGAAAAACCCAGAAAAGTTATGATCCTATTGCCTCATAACTATGCCGGGATGGGAGAGAAGTCCTCCTCCATCCTCCTATACACACGCCCACACAACACAGTTTAGATATTACTTGGAAAGATGAGGCAAACCTTCTTTGATGCTGTCTGACTCTGTCCTTGGATATGTAGGGAAGAGATCTGCTGGACAATAGGCAAATGTTTGCTCTTAGAATTCGCATAGACCCCAAAGTATACCTACTGGAAGTAAAAGCAAAAGGAAATGTTAACATAACAAATTGGTCTTGTAATGCACCATATTTTCACGTACATTAGTCAAATACATTCTAAACCACTGGATGCTAGACACTCTCTGTGCAGTAGAACACAATCACTGAAATTACCACAAACAACATTAAAACAACTATATTGTGGCATTATGAGTATAATATAATATCTCATTGAAAGGTGACAGGGCCAGAAAGAGTTAATTAACTCACCGACTGACCTGACCCATGAGTGAACCTTAAGGACTGAAGATATGTAAATGAATAGCACTTTGAAATGTAAGTCTGCATTGTTAGAGATCTCAAGGGTAGATGTTTGCTCAGGTCTTGTGATGTAAGCAAACAAGTCTTGTCTATTGCTATAACTTTAATTCATAGATCAAAAAAGGAATATTAACATTTATGACGATACTTGAGTGAAATAGTATTATTGTCTATGGCCTGGTCTACACTACACGTTTAAACCGGTTTTAGGAGCGTTAAACCAATTTAACGCCACACCCGTCCACACTAAGAGGCCCTTTATATCGATATAAAGGGCTCTTTAAACCGGTTTCTGTACTCCTCCCTAACGAGAGGAGTAGCACTAATATCGGTATTACCATATCGATTTAGGGTTAGTGTGGCCGCAAATCGACGGTATTGGCCTCCGGGCGGTATCCCACAGTGCACCACTGACCGCTCTGGACAGCAATCTGAACTCGGATGCAGTGGCCAGGTAGACAGGAAAAGCCCCGCGAACTTTTGAATATCATTTCCTGTTTGCCCAGCGTGGAGCTCCGATCAGCCCGGGTGGCGATGCAGTCCGAAATCAAAATCCAAAAAGAGCTCCAGCATGGACCGTACGGATGTGATCACTGTATGGGCAGGCAAATCTGTTCTATCAGAGCTCCGTTACAGAAGACGAAATTCCAAAGCATTTTTTAAAAATCTCCAGACAGACGCCATAGCAGGGACTCAGCGCACTGCTGCGTGACAAGCGTAACGGAAAGCCAAAGAATCAAATGGACGCTCATGGAGGGAGGGGGGACTGAGGACTCAAGCTATCCCACAGTTTCTGCAGTCTCCGAAAAGCATTTGCATTCTTGGCTGAGCTCCAAATGCCGTAGGGTCAAACACATTGTCCACGGTAGTTCAGGGCATAGCTCGTCAATTTACAGCCCCCACCCACCCCCAGAAGTAAAAGGGAAAAAAATTGTCTCTTGACTCTTCTAAATATCACCCTATGTCTACTGAATGCTGCTGGTACACGCGATGCTGCGGCACTCAATTGCAGTATCCTCTTTCCCCCTCACTGGTGGTAGATGGTGCAATATGACTGGTAACCGTCCTCATCATCAGCTTTGTGGCAGATGGTGCTGCACAATAGGACTGGTACCTGTCCTCATCATCAGCCCGTGAGTGCTCCTGGCTGGCCTCAGGTGAGGTCGGCCGGGGGCGCCTGGGTAAAAAATTCCTGGTCATTCCCAGTAGGTGGTACAGAACGGCTGGTAACCATCTTCATCGTAGCAATAGGGGGCTGAGCTCCATCAGTCCCCGCCCTTCATGTGTAAAGAAAAGATTCTGTACTGCCTGGACTATCATAGCAGCGGGATGCTGGGCTCCTCTCCCCCACACTGCTTAATGTCCTGTCTGGACTATCATAGCAGCTGGAGGCTGCCTTCCCCTCATTTTATCTCACTAACAAGTCACTGTTTCTTATTCCTGCATTCTTTATTACTTCATCACACAAATTGGGGGACACTGCAACGGTAGCCCAGGAAGGCTGGGGGAGGAGGGAATCAACAGGTGGGGTTGTTGCAGGGGCACCCCCTGTGAATGACATGCAGCTCATCATTTCTGCAGGATCTGACATGGAGCGGCTGTGCTCTCTGGTTCTCTGATACACTGCTTCTCTAGTACACTTGCCCCATATTCTAGGCAGGACTGATTCTATTTTTAGATACCATAAAGGAGGGATTGACTCAGGAAGTCATTCCCATTTTTGTCTTTTACGCCCCCGGCCGATCTCAGCCAGGGGCACCCATGATAGCAGCAGACGGTGCAATATGACTGGTAACCGTCTCTGCTTGTCTTTTGCGCCCCCGGCCGATCTCAGCCAGGGGCACCTATGACAGCAGCAGAGGATACAGCACAAAAGGACTGGTAACCGTCATCTCATAGCCAATTTACAAGGGTATGTTAGATGGTACAGAACAGCTGATAACCATCTCTGCTATCATGCAAAAGCAAATGAATGCTGCTGTGTAGCGCTGCTGAATCGCCTCTGTCAGCGGCATCTATTACACATACGGTGACAGTGACAAGAGGCAAAACAGGCTCCATGGTTGCCATGCTATGGCATCTGCCAGGGCAATCCAGGGAAAAAGGGCGCGAAATAATTGTCTGTCGTTGCTTTCCCGGAGGAAGGAGTGAGTGACGACATTTACCCAGAACCACCCGCGACAATGATTTTTGCCCCATCAGGCACTGGGATCTCAACCCAGAATTCCAAGGGGCAGGGGAGACTGCGGGAACTATGGGATAGCTACAGAATAGCTACCCACAGTGCAACGCTCCAGAAATCGATGCTAGCCTCGGACCGTAGATGCACACCACCGAATTAATGTGCTTAGTGTGGCTGCGTGCACTCGATTTTATACAATCTGTTTTACTAAACCGGTTTATGTAAAATCGGAATAATGCCGTAGTGTAGACGTACCCTATGTGTCTCTTTGAAGGTTGTGGTAACCTGTATCTGAACTGTTTAATGGAGGTTGTGAAGGCTAGGACTATAACAATGTTTAAAAGGGGACTGGATAAATTAATGGTGGCTAAGTCCATAAATGGCTATTAGCCAGGATGGGTAAGAATGGTGTCCCTAGCCTCTGTTCGTCAGAGGATGGAGATGGATGGCAGGAGAGAGATTACTTGATCATTGCCTGTTGGGTTCACTCCCTCAGGGGCACCTGGCATTGGCCACTGTCGGTAGACAGATACTGGGCTAGATGGACCTTTGGTCTGACCCGGTACGGCCTTTCTTATGTTCTTATAAATTACCCTGTGCTAATTCCCAGGATGTTTGGAAGGAGAGTTAAGCCTATTGTTTTCTCAGGCCAAAAGGCTGCTGGAAATGTATAAGAACCCTTGGACATGATCCTACTTGATCTGATCTCAGATCTGCTTTGGGTTTCAAGAGGGGGAAACCTTAAGCCATAAGGATTGAGATCCCCAGTCATTGACTGGAGCCACCCTGAATATGGACATTAGACTATAACCTATGGACTATTTCTAAAAGGACTTTTGGTAACTACAAGCTCATCTCTGCTATGTATCTGAACCTCAAGAATTGAATTCAAGTCTGTATGTTTATTGATCTTTTAACCAACACACTCTCTCTTTTCTTTTTTAATAAATTTTAGCTTAGTTAATAAGAATTGGCTGTAGCGTGTATTTTGGGTAAGACCTAAGTTATAATTGGACCTGGGTGTGTGACTGACCCTTTGGGGTTGGAAGAACCTTTTCTTTATATGATGAGATAAGATTTTCAGTAATCATCATCATATCTGACAAGTGTGTCTGGATGGAGGCCTGAGGCTGGGTACTTTAAGGGAACTGCGTTGTTTGGACTTCTGAATAACCTGTATGGTAATATAGAAGTTGTTCTGTGCTAGCTTGGTAAATCTAAGTATTGGAACAACCACCAGCTTTTGGGGTTTGTCTGCCCCGTTCTGTTTGCAGTTCACCCCAATTGAGTGACCTCAGCTGGCTCCCACGGGCAGCACCGTCACATATACCTATCAACTTTAAGGGGAAAAGGGACTTTTAATGACAGATGGTCTTTAATCTACAATGTTTTCCATGAAAATCATCATGATGTTTTCTTCCACTCTCAACTACTGAAAAAGGTGTTTAGAGTAAATAGTTCTTCTCTACAGTTCCAGCACACTGAAAGATTTAAAACCCCCTCCCCAATTTGTAATTCTATCTGTAATTAAATGTAATCAGCTGTATAAGTTTGTTAATAAAGTGCATGATTTAACCCTCCATCTCCCCCACTTCTCCTATCACACATTATTGGAGGCAGTTTTACTGATGAAGTTATTTGCAATTGTGTGCTGGCATAGAGCTAGCGATTGCTCCCAGGCACCAGTTAATTAGACGCACCATTTGCACTCACAATTAGTTGTGCCAGCAATTATTTGCGAGCACAAAAAGAATGGCCAGGCTCAAGGGTCTTTCACAATCAGGCACAAAAAATGTATCTTCAGCATAGTGTATTTAATTCAGCTGTTTGAACTAGCAGTGGTAAGTGCAGCTGGAACAATCCTCCCAGTAAATTAACAAATGGCATTTGTGAAAAATACGCTAGTGGAGGAAAAGCACATTAATGCTCGACCTCTGACACTACACCCATTACAAAGGCCGTGCTGTAGCTGCAGAGCCAATTCTCCCTGCTGGGAAGGCTTTTATATCTCTGTGTGGGGTATATCCAGTGCAGTGTGTAATCAGCACTTCCACTGTACTTTGTCTCACACTCTTTCCTCTTGTATTTACTCTCTGCTGCCTTCTGTTTTGCCTTGTCCTTGAATCAGTCAAGTCAAAAGCCCTGCATCTTTTCAGGTTCAGGTAACATGTTCCCCTCCATTGCTACCCACTTGCATCCCAGTGGCACCATTTCCCCCCTGTAATGTCTCTTGTTTTCACAGTTTAACACTAGCATCACTTCATTCACTTAATAATTACTCTCTGTTTCCTCCTTCCTTTCCTTATAGTGGGCTTGTCTATGACATTAGTGTGGGCAAATGGAGTGTCAATCTACTTCGCACTAGCCTGCTGTGCAGTAACTGTCCATGTGGGCTCTTGCTGCTGCACACTGAAAGTTGCCTCGTGCACTTTGATCTACTCCTTTTTCAAAGCCGGGTAGATTGAAATGCACTAGGGCACTTTGAGTGTGCAGCAGCCAGGTCCACATGGGCAGTTAGTGCACGGCAGACTAGTGCACTGCAGATTTACACTCAGACTTTCTGTGGACTGTTTGTATAGACAAGAAGTGGTAGCACAATGCCTTGGATACTCTGTATTGCCTACCACTGCCCTCCACTGGGTGGAATAACAGCTGTTCAAATTGAGAGCTGAGATGAAAATGGGATTTCCATTCTGTGGGAAAATTCCAAGCTTTCAAATAAAAAAATTGTTCAGAATCAGAACAAAGTCTAAATTTTGACATTTCTCCTGGAGCGGAAATTTAAAAAAATTGTTTTGGAAACATCAAAACATTATTGAAATAGTGTCGAATCATTTAATTTCAATAATGTAAAAATGAAATGTATAAATATCTATTTCATTATTATGTTAATATATACAAATATAATTACAATATTGTTATAATATAGATGTTGAAATAAAATTATAAAATGAAGCATTTCAGCCTTAGTAAAATGAAACATTCAGAGATCAACACAATTCATTTTGACACTTTCCTGTTGAACATTGTGTCCAAAGCAATACATTTCTGCAAAACATTTAAGTTTTGACGAACCTGCGTCTTCCAACAGAAAACTGCATCAAACATTTTTCAACCAGTTCTAAAAATGATGATTCATATGTCCTAGTGCTGCTACAACTAGAGTCTTTTAGCTCAAAATGTTCAGCCAAATATCTTTCATATCATTTATCAGAAGAATGTGAAGAGGACACTCCAATAGCCTATGTTTTATCTAAGGCTTCCAAATTTTAAATGTTAACACAAAGACTTCTGGGAGTTGCAGCTTCTGTTTCGTGCTGGAAATGCACATAACAATTGTCTGGTTTTGTATTGGTCAGGATGAAATATGAAAAATATAAATAAAATGTTTGAGGAAGTTTTAGGTAGAAGAATAGAAAAATTGTTCTGGTATTCTTTTTGTTGTTGGCAGGAAAGATCTGCTGTTTAGGAAGTGTGGAGGATAAGTTATTCAGTAGCTCGATCAATAAAGGTGGGAAATGAGCACATACTGGAATAAACTGGAGATATTTTTGGAAAACAACCTTTAGCTCTTTTAGAGCCAAGGTTTCATCTTTTGAGGGGTTCAATTTGCTCTCACATTTGCACTGAGGACAATGGGTAAAATCCTGGCCACACTGAAGTCAGTGAGAGTTTTGTCATTGACTTCAGTGGAGTCAGAATTTCGCCCAATGTGACTATTCCTCCTTCTAGTACCTGATTACAAGTTTAAATCAAATAGTTAGAGGAAAAGTGGTCTCCAGAGGGTCAGACAAGGCCTATGCATCACTTAAATTGTATTTTGAGATCTTAGGATGTAAGTGGTACATAGTTCTTCCACTGATACTCAGCATTGGGTTGTGACTTTCAACTTTTGTTTAAATTTAGTGGGAACAAATTGCTCCTGCATTTATACAGCCCAGGTGCCTTCTCTTAAAATCCAATTAGAAAGCAGCTGATAAGTCAGAGGTGCATTGGCCTCTTCCCTCTTAAAGGGTCAGTGCCTCTATTTTTAGAAAAATTCTCCAGTCTCCACTTTGTTTGCCTGATTTTTATTCTGAATAAGCAAGATTTACTCCACCCTGAGATGAACACTGGGGACCCTGAACATGCTCAGGTGAAAACCTGGAACTTCTAAAAAGTGCCCTGGCCAAAAGCCAGGTGTATATATATGGGGGCGGGAAATCTGCAGAATCATATATCTGAGGTAAATGACAAACAGTGAACATGTGCAAGATTGTGGCTATCAAGCATGTACAGTAAGGGATGACAGAGAGGTCAGTTAATTGAGCAGCTAGCCAGTCAGAGCCTACCTCATACCAGTCACAACTTGTTTTAAAGGTCAGAGCTGTCAGTCATAATTCTGAGGTAACAGCTGGTACTAAGCATGTGCAAATGGGGTAATTGCTTAAGGGTATAAAATAGGACAGTATAAAAGTCTAGCTGCCAGTAGGCAGCAAGAGGGAGATGATTGGGAGAAGATGAAAGCCAGCAACGGAAGCCAAAGAAAAGCTGCTGCAGAGAAAAAGAGAGAAGAAAACCAAAGCAGAACAACACTGACTGACTGGGAACTGAGCAGCAACAGTGATTAAAAGAAAAATACCAAAGAACTTATAAAGCAGCAGCAATTTTAAAGGAATATCAATGGATTTATAAAGCAAGCTTGCCAGTTTTTAATTTTTAGTGTAGTATATTATTCTACATGTATGTTTGAAGCGTGTGTCTTCATCGTATTTTACTTATATGAAACAAAGTATAACTTAAGAACTGCTGTCAGTGATTTGTTACAAACTGTCCACTTTAACAAAGCGCTGCACTTAGAATCATTTAAATGATATGCTTGTGCTATTCGTATTAAACAAATAACACTAGTATCTACGAACAAAATTAGAAAGGCCAAGGCAAAACATGAGATTAAACTAGCTAGAGACATAAAGGGTAACAAGAAAAAATTCTACAAATACATTAGAAGCCAAAGGAGGACCCAGGACAAGGTAGGGCTGTTACTCAATGGGGGGAGGGATAACAGAAAATGTGGAAATGGCAGAAATACTACATGACTATTTTGTTTCAGTTTTCAACAAAAAGTTTAGTAGCGATTGGACATCTAACATAGTGAATGCCAGTGAAAATGAGGTAGGATCAGAGACTAAAATAGGGAAAGAACAAGTTAAAAATTATTTAGATAAGTTAGATGTCTTCAAGTCAGCAGGGTCTGATGAAATACATCCTAGAATACTCAAGGAGCTGACTGAGGAGATATCTGAGCCATTAGTGATTATCTTCAAAAAAACATGGCATAGAACACAGGAGAGATTCCAGAGGACTGGAAAAGGGCAATATACTGCCCATCTATAAAAAAGGAAATAAGGACAACCCTGGAAATTACAGATCAGTCAGCTTAAATAAAGTACTTGGAAAGAGAATGAAGCAAATAATTAAGCAATCAATTTGCAAACACCTAGAAGATAATAAGGTGAAAAGTAACAGTCAGCATGGATTTGTCAAGAACAAATTATGTCAAACTAACCTAATAGCTTTCTTTGACAGGGTAACAAGACTTGTGCATAGGGGGTAAGTGGTAGATGTGGTATATCTTGACTTTCGTAAAGCTTTTGATGCTGTCTCCCATGACTTTCTCATAAACAAATTAGGTAAACAGAACCTAGATGGAACTATTATAAGGTGGATGAATAACTGGTTGGAAAAGCTGGAAGGGCATTGTCACAGTGTGTGCTACTCACCACCAGGCTGGTGCCACCTGCTAGGATTAGCTTCAGGCTGAGGCCCCCACCATTACTCAATCCCTGCAGTCTGCCTGCAGCCTCAGGAACCACAGTGTCCTCTTTATGGCTTAACCCTCTGGCCGTGTCACTGTTTGTGTCATAGAATCATAGAATATCAGGGTTGGAAGGGACCTCAGGAGGTCATCTAGTCCAACCCCCTGCTCAAAGCAAATCCCGGGACAGATTTTTACCCCAGTTCCCTAAATGGCCCCCTCAAGGATTGAACTTACAACCCTGGGTTTAGCAGGCCAGTGCTCAAACCGCTGAGCTACCCCTCCCCCCATTCTGGGAGAGTTTAGCTTCTAGTCCAGCTACATCCCCAGTGGCAATTGCAGTCCATGGTCCTGCCACTTTCCCAGGGGAGAGTAGGAAGGACACAGGCCTGCCCACTACTCCGGATACCAGCCCAGGGACCCTCTGGACTACAGTCACTTATTGCGTTCCTTTGCCTGTACTATTACTGCATTTCCCTGGGTCACTTTGCTGTGGCCACAGCAACCTCCTCAGTCTCAGCAGCACATCCGGAGCTCCTTCTGTTCTCCCTGGGTTCCTGCCTGCACTGCTCTGTCCAAGGTACTACAGGGTTGCAGTCTTCTCCAGACACAGTTCTCCCTCCTCAAGCTCCAGGCAGCTACTGAACCTGCTCTGTGCGGAGGTTCTCTTTATATGGGCCTGCTGGGCCCTGATTGGACAAATTGGAGGAAGTTCAGAGAAGAGCAACAAAAATGATTAAAGGTCTAGAAACCATGACCCATGAGGGAAGATTGGGAAAAAAATGGGTTTGTTTAGTCTGGAGAAGAGAAGACTGAGAGGGGACATGATCATTTTCAAGTACATGAAAAGTTGTTACAAGGAGGAGGGAGGATTTTTTTTGTCCTTAGCCTCTGAGGATAGGACAAGAAGCAATGGGCTTAAATTGCAGCAAGGGTGGTTTAGGTTGGACATTAGGAAACATTTCCTAACTGTTAGGGTAGTTATGGACTGGAATAAATTGCCCAGGGAGGTTGTGAAATCTCCAATCATTGGAAATTTTTAAGAGTACATTAGACAAATACCTGTCAGGGGATGGTCAAGATAATACTGAGTCATGTCAGGGGACTCGACTACATGACCTCTCGAGGTCCCCTCCAGTCCTATGATTCTATTGTGGTTTAAATACTCTTTAAACTTGCAATAAGAGATTGGTATCAGGGATTTTGTGCCTTGTTTAGGATTTTTAGATTATACTGTAGTTGGGATTATTAGTTATTTTAATAAAAAAGAGACTTTGTTTATTATAAGAGGAATACTGCCTGTGTCTATTACTTTATCAGAAGGTTGTATCCGTGTCCTTTAGTGTTTCCTTAACAACCCTGTAAATGTATACCTGGGGAAGAACAGACTGAGAGGGTGAGAAGTAGCATAGAGGCATCACAAAAATCAATTTTTGGGGTAATACCTCCATGACTGATGCTTTTGTTATTTATATTAAAGTATTGCCTAACATGTGCTAGGTGCTATACAGACGTATAGGAAGACAACCTCTGTTCCTAAATTTTACAATCTAAAAGATTATACTATATTTCCAAAGGCTTAATAGGTCAGTTTTCAATATTTTGTATTAACAGAATTGTGTTTATAAAATGACTCCTCTATTTGATGCAGTGCGTTTTATACTTGTCATCTCAGTAGTCAGTCAGTATTCAGGAAGTTAATTCAGGAAGAAAAATAACCTTTTGGCCATCTTGTTTTCATTTCATCAAAATGTCAGAGAGATATGCAGGGCAGATACAAGTTTGTTTTAATATTGTATTTTAGGCCACAAAGATACAAGTGCTAGGCCACGAATTTCTTATCTAGGCAACTAAATCAAACTGGGCTGATTTTGAAGGATGCTGAGTACCCACAACACTCCTTGTCCTGAGTAGCCATTGAAGAAATTGCCTATATTCTTGGTTTAATAAATTGTAACTAGCAGGAGAGGGAGGCAGGTTTCAACACTGATGACAGACACTGAGAATACCTTTACTGCAGCTCCATTCAGAAAGAGAACGTGATTTCAAAAAGAGAATGCTATGTAGGAATGAACAAACTTATGAAGGTTCAGAGTTCAACGTCGAAAAGAATAATCAAATTTGGATTATTTTAGAAGTTACTCACACATCAAATATTTGAAAGTCATTTGAATTATCCAAATATTTTGAGGCGGTCCCCTCCTGCAGTCCATCTCCTCTGTCCTTACTTTTGTTGGTGAACACTTTTGATGGTGGCAACACCCTTAGAAAAAGCATTTGCTCCATATTCTCCAAAAAAAAATGTAGGGAAAAGGCTTGGTAACTCCCGCACAGGAGCATTTGTTTTAGGGAGGAGGGATTCTTTGTGTATGCTGGATTTCCCAGACTGCACAGTGCACTTGGAAAGCTCCCTGGTGTGCAAAATTTGGAATTCCTTGAGCATAATAGTCATTGAGTGTCACTGCTGGGGAAGCCCCAAAATGCATCAGGCACAGCAGTGGGCCAAGTACTCACCACCAAAGTGTGAGAAATGAGGGGGAAGAAGTGAGTTGGTCTGAGGATGGGCGAAGGTTTAAGTTGGTTCTTATTTTAATTAAACCAATTTGAACAGCCCATATTCAGACAGGCAGATTTCTAATGTATAAACATCTTGATATCAGCATTTCTGACTTCCAGTGCAATTGTACTGCATGGTGCCGGCTCTTATGGTAAAACATAATTCATTATTCATAGTTCATGAGCTGATAGAAGTAGTAGGGCCACTGTAAACCTTGTGCTTATTCTTTAATTGACCCTCTGTACAGGCACATCTGAGACCCAGACTTGGACCACCTATGGTTGGAGTAAGAATTTGCTGTCAATCTAAA
The DNA here is from genome assembly GCF_020497125.1 of Mauremys mutica. NCBI lineage: Eukaryota > Metazoa > Chordata > Testudines > Geoemydidae > Mauremys > Mauremys mutica. The sequence continues at coordinate 33,853,317 of NC_059073.1, read as the reverse complement.
TGCCATGCCAGCAAATACAGTCTCACCTTTGTAATTAAAAGCGTCCTTTGTAACTAATATGTTAGGCACAGAGAACATTTTAATGAATTACACTAGGTATTTTCTAGATCTACAGATTGTTTGGACAAAGTGCTTATCTTATAAGAATTCTGGACATCCAAAGATTTATACGTATGCAAACATTTGTAGCACAGCATTATCAGCTAAAAGCCATGGGATCCCTATGGCACCAGCTTGCTGCCATTTATTATTTCTTAGGAGTTTTGTGGAACATTTTCTCTTTTGGAGAGAGGGTTCTCTAAAAATACACACACACTTTGTGGCACCAGCAGTGGATATTTTAGGCTATTCTCAAGTTCCCTGTATTTTCCAACTGACAGTATTATAAGCAGATAGAAAATGAATGCATGAGCTGGTACTCATGTTCTGTAATGTGAAGAGCTAACTAGTGGCTTCAGAAGCCAAACATCACAAGGCTGCTTTTCAACATGTTTACATGACTCAAAATTGTCTTGAAAAATATGAGGTTGGAGATGCAACCTGCTTCTTTAGCTGTTTCCATTTGGTCTGATTTTTTCAACAGGAAAGTTCTTTGACAAAAACAAAGCTACAGTAAAACAACCAGAAAGAAGGTGGATGTAATATTTGGATAATGATATTGTAGCCTACCAAGCACCTGTCTGAACAAAAGCATTTTGTTTGGATGACTGGAGATATTATTATGATCTGAATTAAATATAATATAATACAATAACTGGAGCTCGCAATCAACAACTTTAGAGACAAAGTACAGCAAATCCCAAGCAGTATCCAACCCCTTCCTACCCCAACCCCCCCCCCCCCCAAAAACAAAAAAAACAAAAAACAAAAAAAAAACCATTAGTATGATGGTAGAAACAAGCTGAAGATCTGTAAATCCTCTCTCAGTTTGCTGTTACTTGGAAGTTAAACACCAGCCACAGCTGATTTAGTGTTTCAAGGAGCCTGAAGGTATGAAAGGAAATTGGTATGTTAGACTAGTGGTGAAGACCAAAGGCCTCTCCTACTTACACAAATATACAATTACTGCAGGATGACTCTGCTTCAAGCCACAATTCTCCATCAGTATTTAGCACTGTACTTCAATAGCAGTCATAAAAGTGCCAAGGAAGCTCCTCAGATGTACTAAGCTGTGTGATGGATACATGAGTACAGCTCTGGAATCTTTTTTCAGGCAACACATGTTTGGTTTCCTTTACAGGTTATTTCATTGACCCTGGAGCCATAGGACCAGATTCTTAACTGATGTAAGTAAGTGTAGTGCCATTAACTTCAGTGGAAATGCAATGATTTATAGCAGCTGAAGATCTTGCCCATAGTCTATAAAACACTTAATATTTTTTCTTACAAAGGACAGAAGGAGTAACTAAATGAAGGTTTAGTAGATTTTTTTCTACTAATTAGGCATATGAAATCACAAAGTTGCCAGACATATTTCTATCTCTTTAGCTGAAAACCCAACCAAAGGTCTCCCCACCCCCAAAATCTAATGTGAAGCATGGTGGATGCTCACTGTAACTCATAATTAAGGCTATGTTTTACTCATGGGTATATTTGTAAAAATGATGGATAGGTCATGGGCAGTAAACAAAAATTCATGGCTCGTGACCCATCCATGACTTGTACTATACACCCCTGCTAAATCTTGGGGAGGGGGTGGCCCGGGGATGCTGCAGGTTCTCATGGGGGGGGCGCACCAGGGCATAGCTCGGCCAGGAGCTGCACTGGTGCTGGGCGGGGGGCGGTGTGGGGGTTGGCGGGGCTGGTAGGCTCCCTATCTGGCTCTTTGCCTCCCCAGAAGTGGTGACATCCCTCAGCTTCTAGGCAGAGGTGGAAGCGTGGTCAGTCAGCTCTGCGTGCTGCTTCTTCCCTGAGCACCGGCTCAGCAGCTCCCATTGGCCACAGTTCCCGGCCAACAGGAGCTATGGGGGAAGTACCTGCAGGTGGAGGTAGCCATGTGATGTCGCTGCTTCCAGGGTGCCCGCACCCAGGGTAAGAGCTGCCCCGAGCCCTCATCCACTCCTGTGCCCCGAGCCCTCACCCAGGCTCCTGCTGTTGCCGGTGGGGGGTGGGGGGGAAGGTGGTGGTGGCTTGAGACTGCCCCAGAATTGGCTGGTGTGGATGGCCTGAGGACTGCCCGAGCTGCTCAGGCGGCCCTCGGGCCAGTCACACCCACTGCTGCAGAACTCACAGAGGTCAGGGAATCTGTAACTTCTGTAACAAACTCGCAGCCTTCCTCATAATTAGTCACTGATTCATAATTTGTATGAACAGAAAGGATCAACAGTTTTCCAAATAGAACATCTCTCTCTGCTAATATTCATATCAATCACAATTTCTATTTTCACAAGTCTGGATTTTCAACTGTTTCAGTAATAATAATTATGATTATTATTATTAAAAATAGCCATAGGATTTTCAATTATAAACAATTATAAAGTAATTACTATTGTAACATTTCATTTTAAAAAGGTGGCAGAAATTATTGGAGAGAAAATGTGCATACTATGTATAGAAGATCATCAGAAAACAAGAGTTGAAGCTTAGACAATAAAGGAGATCATAATTATCTGGCTTATGAGTCAAGCAGTTCCTTTCTTTGATCACCAGAGAGCACTGTTCCCCCATGAAACAATTTGTTGAAGAGAGTAGCTAGTCTTTATGATGCAGGAGTGGTTTCATGTAGCAAATTATGTAGCAGATATTATTAAATCATAGTTGTGGAAGGGAAAACATTAGCTTCATAGAAAAACTGTGCAGTATTTTACAGGATCGTATTCCCCTCTTTGCCAATTTATCCTGATATTTTAATATTTATGACTATTATCGGACTAGTACCAACAGGTCCCAGTCAGGATGAGCGTTCCATTCCCTTGGCAGTGTACACACTTTAAAAAATTGTCCCTCCCCTTTACTGTTTGGATCTGCCTAGAGTAAAAATATACAAGCCTTGTCAAAGTTGGGAGCTGTACATATACCTACCCATCACCAGGGAAGACAGAAGTATAGCAATCATTTATATCTATTATGTTAGCTGTAAGGGCTATTGTAATACTCAGTTATAGGCTATGTCTACACTGCGCACCACTGGCAGTCATGCGTAGCTACACGCCTCAGTGAAAATCAGGCTGTGTCCACACTGCAGGTTGTAGCTACATGAATCATTGAAAGGCTTTGGCAGGAAGGAGGCAGGAGGGGAAGGCTCTGGCAACAGGATACTAACTTAAATAGCAATATAGACAGAGGAGGCACTGTCTGGGTTTGCAGAGAGCAGTGTAAGGTATGTACCCACAGGGTTCAGGCATGTCTTTACTTGCCTAATTAGTGCCTCACCATCTAGACTGCTACATATACCCAAGCTAGGTGTGGGTGTAGTGTATGTACTTTGCACACCATGGTAAAATTTGTGCAAAGTAGACATACACCTAGAAATCACAGGGATTTATTAGAACAGGGATCGGCAACCTTTGGCACGCGGCCCATCAGGGACATCTGCTGGCGGGCTGAGGCACCTATCATGATTCATCTTCATCCAGTGACTAAATCAAATATCACGTTGACCATGTATGTATATTTTGTCATTGCTTTTGTCTGAATTTCACATATAAAGGGACTGATTCATTCCTGTATCACTCCAATTTATACTAGTGTGACTCCAATGATTTCCAGACAAGGGAGGTGGAGGATGATATATCAGGACATTAATCAAGTGTTTGATAATTGAGTCAACCAAGCATTACAAAAAGCTCTGTCAATTTCCCCTCCCATAGGAAGCCCTCAGCAAAACAATGGCACTCAACATTGCAGCATTGACTAAGGAGGTAGTATGTGAAAGGCACCTGATTTAGAAGATCTCAAAGGCAGCCTCCATGCAAAAGATTCCAGTGGTGTCCCTAAAGCTTCCCTTTTCCTAGAGGATGTTGGTGGTAAAATACTTCTTGCCCCCTTTCAGGAGTTAATCTGAATAGGCGACTGCTAGCGTAAAGAGGTGAATTTACCACCACCTGCAATAGCAAGGGTGAATCAAGCCCAGTGTGTCCTGAAACCAATCTTGAAAAATTAGTGCCAATTGTCTTGGATACTGTCCTGTGAACTGAAAATTAGTTACAGGGCTATAAGCAAAGGGAGATGATGATGTGCAATGTGCAGTACAGGCAGTTGGGAAGAAGTGTCCTTGAAGAAGGAATGAGAGCAGGAATTAGTGCCAGGCTTAACTTTATTTGATTGCTTTGGGATCCAGATCAACAACAATCATGAGCTGGCGAGAGCAGCAATATTATGAAACTTTATCACTAGTTCTGAGCACTACAGTCTTGACTATGTATCCAAAGAAGCAGGGTTGGCTGAGCAAAATGTATAAACTGCTCAGCCACAGTTGGGGTCAGGCCCTGTTCTGGTTTATTTGACATTGAACATGGCTCTTTATTTTTATGGAATTGTTTAATCATAACTTGACAGTTTCAGTGAGATTTTGGGCTAGCTGCTGATGATGGGAGAAGACTGAGTATGCAATGGTGCAGGGGCAGGAAGAGGCAAAGGGAATTTCTGATATTAGTTTTCACATTTCTAAGTGCATACAATGCTCTGTTTTAGATACAATCCTCCTCTTTTCCTATGCATTCTGTCACCCTTTGATACCCTCCTTTTCCTTTACAGAGCCAGATGTGCTTTCTGATAGGCAACTAAAACTTTAGGTAGCAAAATTACAATTTCTCATCAAATACCAGATACAAAAGGAACTAGATGAGACTATCCTATCGAAACTGTATGAAACTGGATTGAAGCAAAAAGGTAAGTCTAATCAGAATCCAGACCACCTTTAAGAAATGCAGTCTGTGTTTATAGACTTTAATACATTATATTTTAATCAACAACGTATCCCATTCCTCCCCCACTGCCGGGTGATCTTGCAAACATTTTTAAAATTTCAGCCAAACCATTGTACTTCACCTTTACAGTAATGATTTTCAGATACTTTTGGCAAAAATCAAGCTCAGTGTCTATTTAACATCTGATCTGTCCTTTGTTGGGGAACCACAACTTTCCCTAACAGAGAGAAACTTTTTGATCTAACAAAGGGGTTCTCAAACTTTCCATAATTTTTTCCACATCTTTACAAAGAGATTGTCTCTTGTCTCCACTTGCTTTTCTATTCCTGGTCACACAGAGTACCTCCTATCCCATTCACAGTAGTGTGAGCCACCTGCTTCACAATTGCATAACATCCCAGTGACAACTACAGCAACTGGAAAATTGCTGAAAAATTAACATTAGGGAAATATTTACATATTGTTTTTCCTTTTAGAAAAGAGATAATTGCTAGTTTTTCCTCTTCATTTCATCTCCTCTCCCAAATGTTCTATTTCTTTCCTCTGAAAACAAGGAGCCAGCTGTTCAGAGTAAATGCATAGCAGAATGCTAGTGCTCCATGCAAACCTCTGATTCAATAGATCTTTGCCATCTATGACTGCTATGCTCTTAACCCTTCTAGTGATCCAAAGTGCCCTGTGGCCAATGAATGCCTTTCTACCAACTTGTGGGATCAGACCCCGTGACATTTAAAATGCAACTATTCATTTTGCCATTCAGACCTGGAAGACTGATTAAAAGGTGCTATTATTTTACTATTTAACCACTGATCCCTCAGATAAAAATAGTGATGAAAATGATCTTCCAGTGATTTTCACATATTAAGGCAAATCAGAAATCAGTATTTTTTTTGGGTGCAAGAAAAATAAAATATTTAATTTGTGAGATTCCTCGCCAGGTTTTTGTCAGTTTCTAAGTGAATTCAAGTATTTTGAAGACATTATACTTTACTCACAAGCATAACTGGATTGTTTCAAATGACTAATATGTAAGGGTAGTTTCTTTATCCAAAATATCTCTACTTTTTCTACAATAGATAGTGTAATGGGAAATAAAATCATGCTAGAAATCACAGTACTCAGATGATGGACATAGGGCAATAATTTTTTAAAAGATCGTTTAGTGTCTAGTTGCCAATGGACCAGAGCTGACTACTAATTGGTCCCTTTACATCCTTCTGCAGCTCATTTTTTTCATTTCAGCTGCTGTTCTCTTTTTTTCTAAATCCAACAATCTAAAAATCTTCTGATAAAGCTTGTGCTAATTTACATAGCAGAGGTTTCTATAGCAACCTTTCAGAATGTTACCAGAGGCAACTGTACTAGAGGTAACCTTTATCTTTATGACAAAAACATACTTTAAAGGTTTGTGATAGTTCTGTATAACTGTCCCCCCCTCAGGTGTTTAGTCATGCAATGAAGTCAAACTATTTTAACATTGATATCACACTCTGCAGCTAAGCGACTGCTGTCATAACAAAAATGGCTGTGACCTCATTGTGTATCAAAGCTTGAAGAATGGGTGAACAGTCAGAGCATACAACTCTCAAGCTGCATCTACACTAGCAACAGCACAGATGTCCATGAGCAGGTTTGTGCCATAAACACCCTATTATCTACACTGAAACCTCTGAAGCATGTGTCTCAAAGTGAGTAGAGGGTGAGCAAGCTGGCATGGCTGAGGGGTGTGGGTGGGTAAGTGCACACAAGACTAGGGCATGACCCTGTACCCATGCCAGTTTGCAGTGTGGATGGAGTAAGGGGTTTTAAGTATCAATATCCTCCACACCAATTCCACTATGGCCTAACCCTTTTTCTTCCTGACAGTTACAGAGGGCCTGTCCCGCCCTGTGTGCACCACTAGTAATGTGCTGCACCAACTACATCAGAACAACTTTCTGCTGCACTCTTTACAGATCAACAATGGATCCAGCTCTGAGAGCAGCCACTTTGCTCACAGAGCATTCTCAGGTGCTGATCACTCTCTGGGCAGAGTACAGAGTCCTCCGTGATTTCAGCCAGAGCAGTAGGAACCTTCACTTGTACCCACCAATGTCATGAAGGCTGGAGCAGGCAGGGATTCACAACAGTGCAGGCAATGGACGAAGCACTTGAGGCTCCCACACAGGAAGGCCATGGACTCAGTCAGTTTGGGAGGGCTTGTTGTACAAGCTCCTTCTACGAGGAGCAGGACTAGATGCTGTCAAGGACATGGAGTGGTTTATCCTAAACTCAGCCAGCCTGATTGTCCAACAAGACACTGAGGTGGATGATGTGACAGCAGAAGACCTGGAGGGTAAGGATGAGTTTATTCTGAATCTTTAACCTGGTCCAATGGCAGAATCCACCAAGTATTCTGAGGAAGGACCAGCGCTGTCCCTGGAACCAGAACCCCAGGCTGGTAAGTTAAAATTGCCCCAACCCTCCTCACCAATATTCCCTCTTTGTTGTTGCTAAATTCCCTATGTTAAGGTCCTTACTTGAGACAAAGTTGAAAATCAATGGCTTTATTGATTTGAGGAACCAAACAAAGAGTCTGTGTCTTGGCTTCTAAAGCAAATTTTGTAAACAGCTTGCAAAGTATAAATCTGTCTGCCCCTGTGTCTGTTTCTCGGCCTCATATCAGGCAGCAAGGCTCCTGGAGCCAGGGCGGGGTGGGGAGAAAAAGTTTTGGATGGGGAAGGAGAAAATTCATGTCAAGACAATTTACGTTTCTGGAAGGAAAAGATATTTACAACCCTCCATGGTCCCTGAGAACTGGGTACAGTTAGAGTGCTTTTCCCAGCTCTTGTTGGTTGTTTTTCCCCTCAAGACAACAGCTACTCTGCTTGTGGGGAGAAGGGAAAGGTCCTGCTTGGTGAAGGGAGCAAAGTTATTTAAAACTTACATTTATGTAAGGAAAAGGTACAGAGAAACATGCTGGGGGTCAGGGCGTGGGGAGAAGTGTCTGGTTCAGCACTTGTAGAAAAAATAGTGTAGTGTTTCTTTCCTGTTATGTGAGGTTTAGGATTATGGTGATTAGCTGGATTTTCAGGAAAACGAATGCAGATGCAGTATTTCTCTCTTTCCTTGTCCATGTTACTGTCACCATGCAGGTACAGGCACAGAATTCTCTGGCACTGCCAGCAGTGCAAGGGTTGTGGCTCAGATCACCTATGCCATGAAATCGCCACTTTCTGGCTCAGAATCTAATCACTTTTCATTCTAATTCCCCCACAATCCTGCAAGGATATTTCAGCAAATTTCTCCTGCAGCAGGAACTCCAGCTTGTTCCTAAGGCTCATAGGCAGTGCAAATGTACTCAGACTACCTTCATAGCTGACCAAACCCCTCCATTCAGCAACACATAGAAGGGTGATCATTAGCAGAAACATGCACCCTGCAGACAGTGCTGGATCCCCTTCACAAGATTGGAAATCCACTTCTCATGTGCTTCTGTAAGAGCTACACACTTATTTGAGTTCAAAGTTTGGCCAAAAGATATCTAGGAGATTTGTAGCAATTGGGAGCTAGGAGATCCACATTGGAAAACAAAGTGTCCCTTTGTTATCTTAAGCAGAAACATTTTGCCTAAAACCTGTTTTAATAGCACTTACTACAGTTTTATGGATCAGTGGGTGTATTAGCTTCCTATAACTACAAGACTATGTGAAAGAGTTAGCATCATTTTGGGGAACTTATATAGCCTGTGTTATACAGGAGGTCAGACTAGATGATCACAATGGGCCCTCTGGCCTTGGAATCTATGAATCATTTGTAATTCAGAGAAGGAAGGATCTATACTTAGACATTACAAAATAAGGAGTTGCAAATTCATGCAAATAGAAAATAATTGGATGGTGAATCTGGGAAATCAGTCATAATGAGATGCCAAAACAAATCCAAGTTAATTTTATATAAAGAGAATGTAAAGCGCTGCACCAGACTGTAGATGGTCACTTTAAAAAAAAAATCAAACTGTTAAAATTGGGGTTTGTAGTACAGTAATTCAACAGAGAAAAAAAGCATTTGTTACAAACAGAATTGTTCCTGTCCTACATTCCTGTGCACTGTTGTACAACTGCCACATTTCACCATAGGGATGACACATTTGATTGGTGGCTGTAATTACTACTATTAAAGCAGGAATGGCAGCCAAGGTCTGAGATGATTTTTTCCATCCCAATCTCCTATTTTCACTTAGTCATAAATTTGCAAAATTTTCAGTTTAGGAGCTAAAATTTTCCAGGTTTGTTCACTGCTCAAAGGTAAATTCTATTTTCTGTTTGCTTTGTTTCTAGAAAGTTTGAGGAAAATTGGTTTAGCAATTTTTGAATATAAGGGAAGGGGACAAAATACATTTTCTAATTTATTTCATTTCAGACTTTCACAGAAAATTTTTCATAGTTATGCATAGAAAGCAAAAAAAAACATCTCTCAGTGGTAAGTGACTGAATGCTACAGTAAATCCAATGGGAATATTGATGTTCTGAGAGTTAAGCATGTGCTTAGTGCTTTGATGTAATATGTCTTTGTCTGAAGTCATATATTATACAATTTATTTTCAATCAACAGCCAGCTTTCATTGGGTTCCATTCACAGGGGGCCTGATCTAAAGCCCATTGAAATTAATGGAAAGATTCTTGTAGAATTTAGAAAGACACCAAGGTTAGGCAGTTATTGAATTGAAAACACAGCAACAAATTTTCATTATTACTCTCAGTTACATTTAACCTCCAGCCTGTTGTGTATCTACTCCATGCTTTTCAGATAAATGACTTTTATGGCTGGTTTTTTGGCATTAACAGAGTAGTACATAGTAAGGATGCTACACAAGTCTGTCTAATATAATAGAAAAATGGTATGTTATCCAATAGTATTATCCGAGAAATAGTATATGACCATGTAATTAAGACTGTATCACAATTAAGATGTACAAGGGGACAGATTTAAAGTTGCACATTCTACCTTAACTTTGTCAATGCCTGGATTTGGATGCTTAAATGTTTAAGCATCTTTAGCATTCTTTTAATGTAATGTTTTAGATGAGATAGTTCAGGATAAAAGGAACTATCCAGATGTACAATTTTATTTATTTGTTAAAGCTGGATGAACACTACAACATTTTTCCATACGTATTTGTCTGGATTTAAAAATGAATTAACCTTATCTGTGTGTGCACCAATTTTATTTGATCACTTTTCACCAGCATTCAGGTAATTTTGTTTTATTTGCATAGATGCTCAAAGTGAATTTTAACCTCTTATAGTCAAGTATTTGCACTGGTAGTTATGAATTTTATATGGTATAGGATCCTACAGTGGGACAGGGTTCTCCAAATCTCTCAGGTCCATCACAGAGGCAGTTAGCTGAACAATACAAGAATCTAACCAGACCCCTTTATTCAAGAACCCTGTGTAAAATTACTAGCATAGAAAAAAATGTATAAAATTCACTAAAGGTCTGTTTACTTGGTGAGTTAGTGTGAACTGGCTGGAGTGTAAATTCTAGTGTGTCACACACTAACTGGCTTATGTGGACCCTCCTGGCATGCAGGAATAGTTCCCTAGTGTGCATTAATGTAGTCCCATTTCAAACAATACTTCCCTACTTACTTTCCCAACATGCAGTAGCAAACTTAGTTCATGCCAGCAGGTTCTACACAGGCTAGTTAGTGCACAATGTGTAAGTGTACACTAGAATTTACACACCAGCTTGTGTACACTAGTGCACCATGTAGACAATTTATAAGCCTGCTTATTCACTTCCCTCTTAACTGCTACCTCTCTAAGGGAGTTAAAGAAATACTTGTGATTTTAACTCCCTCTTCCTGGTTTATGGGTATGGTCCAAGGCCCTTTGTAAGCCAGTACAATGACTCCACTGGAAGATAGATTTGTCCCTGTTAATTATACTCATCCAGCAATGGGTCAAAAAGCATGTGACCAATCACAACTAAGCAACACAGCTCAGACTTTGATTATTGGATACCGTCAAACCATATTGCGAAAAAAAAAAGCGGGGTAAGTTTGAGAATATAGTTATCAGTTCTCTGATATTCTGAAAACAAGAAGATAAGCTAAGAACTTTCAAGCACTCAGTTGGTTAATGTAAACACTTGTGAAAGTGCATTTTTACCTCAAATACTTGAATATTCAACAAATGTAAATTTTGGGTTGTATATTTGATTGTAAAATTAACAATTCAGGCTAATTACATAACCAACTATGGCACAATTTGCCAACTGCTAGTCATTCTGTAACTGTAATACGACTTTGTTTAGCTACATAAGTTGCAGCACAAATTATGAATTGTGTTTTAAGCACCAGTCCTGCAAAAAACCTAAGCACATGCTTAACTTTACATACTGTGAGCAGCCCCAGACTGGATCACAGATAATATTTCATGTGTAGAAAACAAACATGCCATTTTAAAGACTTTTATGCTCATAGATTTAGAGAGTTTAAGGCCAGAAGGAAGCATTAGGTCATCTAGTCTGACTTTCTGTCTATTACAGGCCATTAAATTTCACCCATTTACTCCTATATTGAGCCCAATAACTTGTCTGAGCAAAACATAACTTGTTTGGATAAAGCATAATTTCCAGAAAGGTACCCAGTCTTGATCTGAAGATATGAGGAGATGGTGAATTCACCATTTCCCTTGGTAGTTTGTTCCAATGGTTATTCACCCTAGGAAATAGAAATCTGTGTCAGGGTCTAATTTGAATTTATCTGGCTTCAGCGTCCAGTCTTTGGTTTTCGTTATGCCTTTCTCTACTAGGTTAAGGAGCCTTTTAGTACCTAGTATTTCCTCCCCATCTTGAAGATATTTATACACTGTAATCAAGGTACTTCTCAATCTTTGTTTTGATAAGCTAAAAGGTGGAGCTCTTTAAGTTTCTCAGTATGAGGCATATTCTCTGGCCCTCAAATCATTTTTCTGACTCTTTTCTGCACGCTCTCCAATTTTTCAAATGTGGATGCCAGAACTATACCTGTAAAAGCAGCAAAGAGTCCTGTGGCACCTTATAGACTAACAGGCGTTTTGGAGCATGAGCTTTCGTGGGTGAATACCCACTTCGTCAGATGCAAGACAGTGGGTATTCACCCACGAAAGCTCATGCTCCAAAAAGTCTGTTAGTCTATAAGGTGCCACAGGATTCTTTGCTGCTTTTACAGATCCAGACTAACACGGCTACCCCTCTGATACAGGACTATACCTAGTATTCCAGTATGGGAATCATTAACACTGTATACAGAGATAAAAAATCACCTTCCTACTCCTACTCACCATTCCCATTTAGACATCCAGGGATTTTTGCCACAGCTTTGCAGAGGGTGCTCATGTTCAGTTGTTTACCCCTTAGGGCCCCTAAATTCTTTTTGGAGTCATTGCTTTCCAGGATTCAGTTCCCCATTATGTAGGTTTACAAAACTTTTCATTCGGCTATATTAAAATGAATTTGGTTTGAATGGGCCTAGTTTACGAAGAGATCCAGATCTTTGTACTAACTAGGGAACAAGCTTTGTTTGAATTATGTAGCTCTGATCTATTTTTAATTACATTTCTTTGTACAGTATTTCAATTGATTCCTGGATTCAACAGAAACATATTGAGAATTACTGGAAAAGAAAAAAACTTAATTAAAAAATTGAAGCTCAGGATTGCATAATTCAAACAAAGGCTGCAGCTAATTTAACACCTGTAAATTCCTCTGGGTGGTTATTTATATAAAGTACTTATAATTTTTATTGTGCCTTTGGTGTGGCATTTAATTAATTTGGCATTTCTATAGCATGCCTCCCCAGAGTGAGCGTTAGATGCCTTGCATTTTATTTGAAAACACACAAGACATTTACAGTTCTCCCACGGGATCCTAGTCCTAAATTTACAAAAGGTCTCTCTTGATATGAAGTAATGGGGGGGGGGGAAATTGGGTTCAATATTCTGAGAAGTATTGAGCACCCATAATTCCCAATGAAGTCAGTGGCCCAAATCCTAAGAAGTGCTGAATACTTGCAACTTCTATTGCAGTGATAAGAATTCATTCGCGTATAAAGCCTGTGTGTGTGTGTGCGTAAACCCAACTGTACACAATCCACAGAGGATGTGGCACTCTTACCGTTCTCAGACTGAAAAGCTGATATTTTAGTTCCAGCTATAAAGACATGTATTTAGTTCAGGAGGTCCCTGGTTCAGTCCCCACTATTAGCCAATATGAACTTGCAAGATGCTGAACACTCCTAATGCTGCCAGTTAAAGTACTAGGGTTGAGCCCTCAACATCTGTGTGGGACAGCTTCAAAATGCGGGCAGATCTTTACATGGAACTGAGCAAGGGGAATCATCCCACTCTGTTGGCCCTGTATGGGAGAGAATCCCCACAAAAGGGTATGATTTATTAACAGAAAATTTTAGGTTTGTCACAAGTCGGAAGAGAAGAAGACCAGAGTGGAGATTTACCCTGCAGACCTCTAAAATTGGATATTTTTTTTTCATGGCTAGCAGAAGTAGTGAAGCCCCAAAAAATTACCTAGCATATCCACAGATTACCTGGCACTGTTACTTTTGCTGTTTTTCCTGTGATTTTAATGCAATGTGGTATGTGGCTGCTACTAGCTTTCTTAACAGCACATGATACTAAGACAAAAGGCTTCATTCCTTAATATATGCTCATTTTTGTAGATGGAGAGGGGAATAATTTCTTACCAACCGTCTCCTATCACATGGAAAAAACTCATCTCATTCAATACAAGTTGAACTTTTACTGTTGTCAACACTTTATTTTATTTGCCGTAAGCTGCATTTTTTAATAATTGTTATATACAATTTAATAAAAGGATGCTTAAAGTATTAGCAATGTAAATCATTTTTGTCTTAGCAATTTGATTGCTTATTTTGCAATGCAAGAGGTTAATTCAGGAATATTAAAGCCAATATAAAACTTTGTCAATAAATATTTAAACTTAGCACTGTCCATACATGTCTAGTGGAGGAGAATTACATGCTACTTTTTGTTACCAAACTTTAGCATTCCAGGCTAAGTTTTTACTTTTGACAATTGAACATTAATCCAACAGTCTGTTCTTTACACATTCTAATCAGTGGCATAGTGGTTAAAAAAAAAGTGGGTAAACTAACCTCCATATTCCCCAAATCTGAAGTGGGTAAACTTCATTTACCAGAATTTTCCCTTGGCTACCTATGGTCCTATTGAATCTGTAGTCACATACACTTCAGAGTAATAAATGGGGAATATAATTCAGGAGTTCTTTCTCCCTGCCATTTGAACTAAAGGATAATCTTCCTTATCTGTAGTAGTGTTAGGGATTATGGGTTTAATTCTGCAAACACTTATGCCCAGACTGGTTTTGCTGTTTTGATTTTGTTGGGGTGAGGGGTGGGGAAGGGAAGGGAGGTGATAGGTAGACAGGTGACATGTTCCTGGTGAACTTTGTGGGATATGGTTGACTGAAATTAAAATGCGTGAATAAATACAAAGTTTACTTGAACAATTTACTCAAATAATCTTGTAAAATTCATACAATAAGCTATCCAACCAATAGTATTTGACCATTCTAGTTCTTTCAACTGAAACATCTAGTTCATTTCACAATTTTAACACCACCCACATAATGAACATCAGCACGAGAGCTGGGCAAATGTTTTTTTCTGGTTCACTGGCGGTTTTGAAAAAAATTGGTTAAGAATGACATTTTTCAGGGTTTCTTTTGGTGAGTCAAAACATTGACTTACTGAAACAAAACATTGACTAAAAATGTTTTGTTAATATCTAAATGAAAATTTTCATTTAGACTTTTAAGCATTTAGGCAAAAAGCAAGCACAATGATTGACAAAGTGGGAAGAGGCAGCAGAGCCACCTCCCTTATAAGCCTTAGCTCAACTCTCCACAGCAGCCAAAAGGAGGAAGTGAACCTTGTGGGTTTCCCCACATTTTAGGTCAATGTCCTAACCAGTGGGCCACAGAATATTCTGGTTCATGTGTTTTCTCAGTCTCTCCTAGGGTGACCAGATGTCCCAATTTTATAGGGACAGTCCTGATTTTTGGGTCTCTCTCTTATATAGGCTCCTATTAATCTCCACCCACTGTCCTGATTTTTCACATTTGCTGACTGGTCACCCTAGTCTCTCCTCTTGAAGCTGTTGCACTGTTTTTAAATAATTACGGTAAATAGTCATTGAAGCAGGAACTTGAACTAGGGTCTCTCACCTCCCCAAAGCCCTATTTACCAGACTAGAGAGTCATTCTTATTCTTATCCTGGCTCGATGACTGAATTGCCAGTATGAATTATGAATAAGAGTCAGTGAGCCAGGAAACAACCAACATTGCCAAACAAAGTTGAAATGCTTTGATGTGGTCAGAGCTATGTGGTGAACTCTATACAAATTTGTGAATTTTTTTTGGTTGACCCAAAACTGTATTTTTTTGGCAAATAAACTAATCATCCAAATGTTTTTGTCCATCTCTAGTCAGAACACCAACAAGGCTTTAGCTGGCCATTTAAATTAATAGTGCTGCATATTTAAATTGTTTTTATTTTTTTTAAAAAGTACCTGTCTAATAAACTGCTATAGGCTTTCCGCACAGGGATGAATTTCACTCTAGGTGCATGTACCAAAGAATAAAATAAACAGACAACTCCATATTAATTAGAAGTTCTCCCTGCCCCGCAAACGCCATATCCTCCTTATCACCACCTTGAACTTTCTCAGGTGAATGTATGAAAGACTCATACCAGGCCTTAAAGTTCATGTCAGAAACTGCACCCCCCCACACACCATTTCCCAGATTGTTAAATCTTTAGTGCATCAGTAGCTTGCAGGGAAGAAGCCAGCCTTTGTGTAAGCTGGACCCATACACTACTTATCGATCAAAATCGACATCTTGACTTTGCTCCAGAAGTAGACAGGAGAACCTTTGGAGACGAGCTTTGTTTTGTATGCTTGCGCTCTCATAATAAAATAAATAAGTAAAAGATCCATTCTGCCTTTCTAAGGGTTTTAAGTGTAAATGTCAGTAATCTGTCATGATAGGAAACTTTGCAAAATGAGGTTAGGACAAATGGTTAGAAATTACTTGAATTGGAACATCTAATAAAGAAAAATGTTTTTTTCCCCAAAATTGTATTTGGGTGGATGATATTTTTAAATTTATTTTTAAAATAACGGCAACATTCTGATCTAATGAAAATGCAGAGCCTTACGAAATAGTGATTTGAAAAAAAAATACTGAATAGTTAAGCCTAGAACATTAAGATGATATGTGAAGAATTTTAGATCACGCTAAACTGTCACAATATGCATTCAAAGTCTGATAAGGGTCTGAACTAAATCAATAAAAGCAAAGCAAGAAATAAATTTAATTCCCCAACCTCACTAGGTCTTGGTGTTAGCCCATCACATGTACGAGACCACTACAACAGCTAAGAATAAGAGATAACAATGAATATTTTCACCACATAAATACAAATCTCTAATCCCTGTGGATTATACAAGAAAAGAAAATAGAAATTAGTGAGTATTTCTATTTTCTTGTTACCAAGTGGTAAGAATCCCAATGGAATGAAGCACATGCTGTTATCGCAAATGTAATGACAGACTCTACATTTATTTTTTTTAAGTGTGTGACAGGTTGTACTTAACATCTCAAAAAATAGCTTTTCTTTGCCCAACAATCCCATTGCTATGTCAGAGAAGTAAGACTTAAGGGCACATCTAATTGTCCATGTTTTGGTATTGTCCATTTTAATTAGATACTGGGAAACAGCAAAACATGCATCAAGAACAACAAACAACATTTCCCTTTGATTCATGTGGGAGGATGGGAAGATCTGTGCAGCAGTGGATCCTCTGGTCCCTCCCTTCCCCTACTTTCCCCCATTGTTTCCATACTGCTACACAGAGCTTGTAATGGAGCAGGACTCTGCATCCTTTGTGGACAGGCCCATGTTAGCCCCTATTTCTGCAGTGGACCTGAACTATTTCCTTTGCCAAGGTGCCCTCTAGAGCTGTGGGATTCCACAAGGAATTCTTCAGTATAAAACAAAATTTATTAATTCTACCTTTATGGTAGCCAGAAAGCGCATCACTTAGTGCTGGAAATCTGAGAAGTGCCTGTCATTGAAAGACTGGAGCTACAAGCTATTCCTCTGAAGTAAAAAGTTGTGCATGGTAAGAGGAAAAAACAAAATCTTCCCTTTAATCTAAACTAGTTTATTAACATAAGTCTGCAACTTGAAAAAGTACCTGATTTCCTGTGTTAAGTTAATGACACTAGATACAGTATCTAATGCTAACCCTTTCATCAATTCAATTTTCTACTAGACTGAAACCCAAACACCTCTGCACACTAGAGACTTCCATTCTCATCTGGAATTTCTGATAATTCACAATTTATACATGTTTTCATCATTAGGCTCTCATCTACAAGGTTTTTATTTTCCTTTTAATGAGTTAATGTGTTTAAATGTAAATTGGTTAGACAATTAAGTATAGCAGATCACATCAGTTATCAGACTAAAACATTCCCTGCTTGTCTTCTGGTAGCCTTCATGTTATGCTTTCTCTTACTTCAAATTCAATAAACACTTTATTAAAAAGATGAACATTCAGCCTTAATTTGGGATTTTTCTTAATACTGAGACCTTAATGTTTGAGTATATTTGGCTAATTTGTTGTTTCACACACACACACACACACACACACACACACACACACACACACACACACACACACACACACACACACACACACACACACACACACACACACACACACACACACACACACACACACACACACACACACACACACACACACACACACCCCCCTTTTGGGTTAAGGCACTGAACTGGGACTCGGGAGTTCCAGGTCACTTTCGGGCTCTGTCAATGATCTCCTGTGTAACTTTGGTTCAATCACTTATGCCTAATAGGGATAATAGTATTGTCTTTCTCTCATCCTTTGTCGGTCTTCTCTATTTGGTTGGTAACGATCTGTCCAGGAGGGACTGTCACTTCCCATGTGTCTGCATAGCGAGGTGAGTTAGCTACAAATGGAGAAGCTGCCTGCTGTGTTCTGAGCTGCATGATTAAACCAGCGGTCTATGGAATCTTACTGTAAAATTATAGACAGCATCTGTGTGATTCATTTCAGGAACTCCTAACCAGTTAGGACTCAGCAGGACTGTCACTTCCCATGAGTCTGTATAGTACCTAGCACAATGGTGCACTGTTGCCAGTTCCCTTCTAGCTACTACTGTTATACAAATAAGCAGCAAAAAGTGTGCCATGTAGGGTTCTGAAGAGAAAACAAAAATCAGAACAATGAGTATTTTTTTAATTTCGTTTCATAAGGGCAAATAAATACTTTACAGCACAGTTCTCACATTTGACTTATAGAATGGACCATTTATACTCTTCCATTACTTTGATATCTTACTCTTTCAGTGAAATGGAACAGAATTATCGCTGGTTCTCCCCTCCTCCTACATCCAGCTTCCTCTGTTGCCTGACAGAAATGCCCCATGCTGATACACTGCTCCTCCTCTCTCACCACAAAGCCCTGCTCCTCTCAAAGGTTTGGTCCAGTTTGAATTTTACTCAAACCACTTTGCCTAACTCTAACCAAACCACTGCAAGTTTTGAGATTGCTAGCTCTGCTAATATAAGTTTCAGACTCCGCTGGTATTATGGTTTACTTGGAGAGAGATTCCACAGAGGTTGTTTGCTCAACTACAGTGTGGAGCAGTTCAGACTTATTCCACAAAGGCATTAAATGGTATTTACAGTCAGAAAGCATTAGTGAGATTCTGTGTCATGTTAATACTTGGCTGATCCCTCTCATTAAATATGAATGAGATAGATTATCCTTTTCAACATTAATGGAGCTAACTGCTATGAGGCTCACTTATTCCAATGGACTCAAATCTGAACAAAAATCTGGGGGAAGTATATTTTCTTTCCTGCTGATCCTGAATGGAGCTGCGATGCTACTTAAGGAACTGATCCTCTCCCTGATGAAGCCATTAGCATAACTCAGTTACTTCAAAGGTCCAGGATCAGGGAAGAAGTGACATTTACCACAGCTGGTAGCAAGGGGCCCGGCAGAACTACATGGCCTAGCATGGAGCACTCCCGGGCAGGATGCCTCCTCAGTTGCACTGGGATGAGTGCAGTTTGCTAGAGCCCCTTAAGGAGTACAACATACCCCTCTTTGCATGTCTAGCCAACTCTGCTTGTTGGAGAGTAGGGATGATGGAGCCTGGCTCTAGCTACTCTGCACACCTTGCTGCCCCCTTTCAGGCAAGTTATTCCCAGGGAAAACATCCTGGTAGTTTTAGGTGTTTTAGACTGCTATTTACGATATTTTCTCTTCCAGAGCCTGATACTGGCTGAGAGGGGAAGGAGCTAGCCAAGGGAAAGACACACTTGAGTCCACTGCAAATATTGCCTGCCAGTGACTTGCTGAACCCCCCAGGGTCCCTTGTCTTGAATACTTAGTGAAGGGAAGGATAATGCTCTTCCTCAGTGTGCTGTGAAGAGAAGCCCTGGCTCCTCAGAGGGGACCAGGAAAGAAGGAGTTCCTGGTTATCCTTGACCCTTTTCCTGGTCTCTCAGATGGGAAGAAGATCCCCCCTGGCATTGCCTGGAGAGTTGTGCTGGCATGAGTTTTGGAGGGGGCTGGAGAGTGAGTAATAGGTAATATAAAAGGTAATAAATGGAGACATACCAATCTCCTAGAACTGGAGGGGACCTCAAAAGGTCATTGAGTCCTACCCCCACTAGCAGGACCAATTTTTGCCCCAGATCCCTAAGTGGCCTGCTCAAGGATTGAACTCACAACCCTGGGTTTAGCAGGCCAATGCTCAAACCACTGAGCTATCCCTCCCCTGGTAAGGAAGTGGTCATGTGGATGGGGGACTGAGGGGTTGGGGCATGTGTGAGGGGGGGTCTGTATGTTAGGCATCTGAGTGGTGGTAGTGTGGAGGGAAGGATGAGTGGAGGGTTTGTGTATTGTAGTGGTCATTCTGCAAATGAACAGAGTGTGGGGATTAGCAGTGGCTGACTGGGTGAGGAGAGAGCATGAATTAGTGGGTGGCGCTGAGCACAGTATTCTTCAGTGACCAGAGACCCACTCCTCAAAAAGGACACCCAGATGCTCACCTCATCTGCTTGCTGTCCTGACTTCTATTGCCTAGTCACCTGCCCCTACCTGAGCTGGTGGAGATAAATAAGAAGATGACACATTATACTGTTTGCAGAAAAATACTTAAAAATGAGAAAACTACTAATTATTCAAGATAGTAAAAATAGACAAAAGGTGTGAACAAGTGGGATGAGGTGAAAATCCTAAAGTGTGGAGGAATGAAAGCAATAAGAAACATGGAAAACAGTTTTTAATACTTTTGGGCTCTGAAAATTATGACTTTGGCCCTTGAACAAACAACTGGATAGATACTTAAAACCTAGGTTCTATTCCTGCTGCAAAAACATTCATGCCATCTGTAGTCAAGCTCTGAATATTGTTCGGTAAAACTTCAATGCCCTTGTGGCCATTTATGTAGGAAGTAGAAAAATGAACTATCTGTTTAAAAGCAGGATTGGGAGTCAAAAAAAGAATGTGACCTGCAGGATAACTCCTCTCAAATGCCAGACATATGACTTTATGATGTTATATTTCTTCCATGCAAAGGATATGAGACTGCAAAGGAGGATATGTACTTTTCTGCCACTGCAAGAGGAATTACGGATTTGCACATTCAGAAGGTGACTTAAGACCTGTGATTAGTTTCCCAACACAGTTTATTTCAAGAGAATTACATTCATGTTTGTCATCTTTGCCCGCTAATAACTGTTGATATTTTGGGGCTGTATGTAGTATAGTTCTAAATATATTTTACTTATGACTAAAGAGTTTCTATGGTTACACCCTCTACTATTTTTACCTTTTAAAAGGTAATGATTTTTCATATGGAAACAAAAGCAGAGGAAAAACTGCTTGGCTAAAATGCCCTTTTTTTTTCGGTAGTTAATTTAATTTTACCTCCCTTATAGAGCTAGTCAAAACTTTTTCAATGGAACAGTTTTCCATTGAAAAATGCAGTTTCCTTGAAATTAAAATGTTTTGTGTGAATGTCAATTGTGCAGAATATTTTTATGGGAAAAAGAAGTTTTGATTTTATATCTATGGTGTGGAAATGAGTTGGTTTGAGAAGGTAAAATGTTTCATTTAAACTTTCATCCTTTAGATTAATTTTGGGTTGACTTTTATATGACACTTTGCCTTATTATAATAAATATATTAAAATAAGACAAAGGATGGACCATTGAAATATTCTCTCCTTGCTAGTTTGCAAAAATACCATTTGCATACTTCCCTTGCCTTTTGCACATTGTTGGATCATATATTAAATGCTTCTTAGATGTGGTGACTTGATTATCTCTCTGTAAGAAGCTGTAGTGGAAATCTAAAAACTTAGATATATTGGAAGAAACTGAGAATACCCCTGAATAACTAGAGAACTATCTTTGTTCAGCAGCTATATAATGCTGTGCAAGTTATGCAAAACCATTAATATACTCAGTTGATACTGGGACTGTTGGCTTAAGTGCTATTTCATGGAGAGTTTGAAATCATAGGCTATCTATTGTATCCTTCTCTCTACAGTGTGGATCAGATAAGACCTCACAGTAAGCCACCTGCCTACTGTATTTTTCATTCCATGCATCTGATGAAGTGGGTTTTAGCCCATGAAAGCTTATGCCAAATAAATTTGTTAGTCTAAGGTGCCACAAGGACTCCTTATTTTTTGCTGATACAAACTAACATGGCTACCCCTCTGAAACATTAGATTAGACATTTGCCCTGCGTATAGGGTGGTGCATAGATGTGCCATCCTGTAAGCAGTGCAGGAAAGGATTTGTCCCTGTGAGGCAGGGATTCTTTCCATTTACATCTGATTGCAGTAGTGCAACTCCATTCACTTCAGTGGTATTACTCTTGATTTCTACCAGCATGTGGGAAAAATCAGGTCATAATATTAACAATGCTAAAGATTCTTGGATGAAAAGTGTGACAGAAATGCAAACTATTATTCCCCTGGGTAATAAATGGTAGAAAGTCAGTAATCACTGGGAGGATCCCCCATAACTCTTCTCTCCTTTCTGGAGTCTAGTCTTGCCTCACCTCTACAATGTTCAGAGGAGACTTACTCTTCTTGGAAGACACAACCTTCAACTTCAAAATTAATATGTCAATATAAGAAGACATGCTCTGAGGTCAGTCTCTTGGATTGAAACCCCCCACATTTTTTTAAAAAGTGTACAGTAAAATACAATACATCAGTATGAATATAAAACCATTTAAATTCTATTTTAAGAACACAGACATCAGCCTCCCAGGTAGCCCTCTATAGTCAGAGTCTTATAAAAAATTTCTTCAATTATGAAATTCTGTCACTTCTTGGAATGGCCCTGGACACTGTAGTACCTGAGCACCTTGCAATTATGGATTTTATATTCACAGCATCCCTGTGATTGGGAGAGGGGGTATTATTTTACAGGAGAAAGACTGAGGCACAGGTTAGCTTAAGTGGGTTGCCAGTGGTAACATAGGAAGTCTGTATCAGAACCAGGAACTGACCCTAGGTTTTCTGAGTGTTTATTGAATAGGGTACTCAGTTGACTATCTTTCTTAGCTCTATAAGGTACTGGGGTGAAGCTTAGCTGATAGAAATGTTCCTGTTACAGGAATTCAATTTAGCAACTCAATATGGTAAGGTGGCAAAGAGGTGTGAACCTGCTCAACCAGACAGATACTGTACTCCATGGAGAATGAAGTAACCTTAGAGCACACTCTTTGCAAAATATTTTCTTTTTTTCTGCAGAAATGAACAATCGTATTGAATCTAACCAGTGCAATGGCCATATA
Source organism: Mauremys mutica (assembly GCF_020497125.1). Classification (NCBI taxonomy): domain Eukaryota; kingdom Metazoa; phylum Chordata; order Testudines; family Geoemydidae; genus Mauremys; species Mauremys mutica. Next base: position 33,830,476 of record NC_059073.1, on the reverse strand, counting down.
GATTAGAACAACTGTGTCATGTCCTATCTAAATTTCATTATCTTAAGTAAATATCTAGAAAGATAAATAAATGCTCAAGTATAAGCTTTACCTTGTGAACATCTGATTGCTTGGCAATCTCATGTTTTTAGACATAGATATCAAAACATGACAAAGACAAATAGGAAAGAAATAAGTGCTTGATAATCATAGTTGTGGCTTTATTTATGATACCTCTTTTAGATTCAAAGATATGCTTAGAAGAACGGAGGCTGGAATGTCTACAAGCTAGCTTGGCTTGCACAAATATTGGGGTAACTGGATGAACTCTAATGGCCTGTGATATACAGGAGATCAGACAGTCTATACTACAGGGACTATACCAGCATAACTACAACATCATAGCAAGGCTGGCATAACTCTGTAGGGTAGATGCAGTGACAGAAGGAGTTTTTTTCTGTTGGTGTAGGAACACCCACCTCCCCACATGATAAAAGCATTCTTCCATTGACCTATCTGCATCTCATATCAGCATAGCTAAGTCACTCAAGGGTGGGGATTTTTCATACACCTGACTGCAGCAGCTATGCTGACCTACATTTTAGGAGTAGACTAGGCCTAGATGATCAAATGGTCCCTTTCTTCCCTTAAAAAAATGAATATTTATGACACATTGTGGGTCCATTTCTCTGCTCCTTCTGTATGCACAGTTCCTATTGATGTCAAAGGGAGTTACAGACACAAAAAGGCCGAGGGCTGAGTGCTACGGTTTTTGTCATCATTTGATGGGAGTTTAATTCTTGCTGCAGAAAGATGCTCTGATTACAAACAATTATACTATGGAAATGTTCATCGGGGCTTCGGCATCCTCTTTAGTTTTTTAGCAGTTCTAGAGATTTCATTGCTGAAGGGATGGCTGTTTGTTTGGTTAAGGGTCTGGATTGGGACCCAGATGTTCTGGCTTCAGTTCCCAGCTCTGCAATACACTTACTCTGCAACCTTGGGCAAGTCACTTTAACTCTCAGTGCCTCAGCTCCCATATGTAAATTGGAGGTAATGCTTATTTTGCTTACAAGTGTGATGTGAAGATAAAGTGTGACTATTAATAGATTTAAGGCCAAAGGGACCATCAGATTATCTACTCTGACGTGTAAACCACAAAGCACCAATACCAACCAGCCCCCCCACCCCCAAATCCAACAACTGAAATTAGACCAAAGCATTACAGTCCATTAGACTATTATGTTCCTCAGGCAGAGAATAGGAGAGGTTGAGGTGCACCAGTGCCCTGGAGCCTTCGCAATGGCAGGGGAATGATTAAGTGAGATATACCCAGATAATCCTGGCAACTGACCTGCACCCACATGCTGCAGAGGAAGGTGGAAAAAACCCTTCAGCATGTAGATGTGGGTCACTTGCTAGGATATCTGGGTATATTAGTGTTTGTGAGTTACTCAGCTACCATGATAGAAGCCATTTAGAATCGCAATAGAAGCTACCATGTGCTATTGTAATCAGGCCAAACTTAAAATTATGTTTTTAGTGCTGAGTTAAAGCTTTCACTGTTGTTGTTAAAGTATTGCCAAGAGCAATATTTAATAAGGATGGGGGAAAATCTGTTATTGTACATCTATGGATACAGCTTTGAACACCTTGGAAAATTTTGTTCCATACAGATGGTAGTGCTCGTAGCTCTGTAGAGACCAAAGGCCTAATCCTCTCCCTTTGAAGTAGATGTCAAAACTCCCACTCATTTCAGTGGGAGTAGGATTGGGCCCTGTATCCCGCTCATTTTATTTACACAAACAGTTCCATTGATTCAATGATTATTCAGATTGCTGGTGCAAGTGGCATTGGAGGGGAAAGACAAGGTCCATCTCTTCTAATAAAATCATTATTGCTCTCCCTGTATTTTCATACTACTAGCAGCAAGTTGTATTTCATGCCTTGGTTAATACACCAAGGGGTAAACATGCTAAAGAAAATGTAGATCCATTAATAAATCCAGAATGACATGAAATTATGGACCAGATTTTGCTAGCAGAAGTATTTGTAAACAAGTTAGGTACGTGCAACTTTATGTGGGAAAATAAGACTATCTACATTTGAAAATCTGCCCCAGAATTAAATTTAAAGCTGTGTGTATTATTTCCCACTTTCTAGATACCTTATTCTATCTCCATCCCTTTTTTCTTCACTTTGCATTGGTTTTTGTCTTTATTATTCTCTGTCCTCTAACTCTGTCTCTCTCCCATCTTACTAGGAGGCCAAGTTTTTCCAGAAGTGATTAGAGAGTTCAGTTGCCTCAGCTTTTGGTTGCCCAAACTCAGTCTCTAAAGTGGCCTGATTTGGAGAAAGTGCTGAGAACTGCCCTCTGAAAATGAGGATGTCTCAGGCTGATCACACATTAATCAGTATGTCCCAAGTCATTTTTGAATGTCTAGGCCTAGCTCCACTAGAGTTGCCAACTTTCTAATCACATAAAACAGAACATCTCTGCCCCACCCCTTGCCCTGCTCCTTCCCTGAAGCCCTGCCCTGCCCCTTCTAAGGCCCCACTCCTTGCTCGCTCCATCCCCCCTCCCTCCACCACTCACTCTCCCCCCCCACTCACACACACCAGGTTGGGGAAGGGGATTGGGGTGCAGGAGGGTGCTCAGGACTGGGGTAGGGGTGTGTGTGTGTGTGTGTGTGTGTGTGTGTGTGTGTGCGTGCGTGTGTGTGACGGTGATGCTTATTGTGGCTCCCAGGAAACAGCCAGGGATGCTCCACATGCTGCCCTCATGCCTGAAGGTGCTGCCTCCGCAGCTCTCATTGGTCACAGTTCCTGGCCAATGGGAGCTGCAGAGCCAGCATTTGGGGTGGAGGCAGCATGTGGAGCCTCTCTGGCCGCCCATGCACCTAGAGGCAGCAAGGACTTGGTGGCTACTTCTGGGAGCCGCACAGAGCTAGGGCAGGCAGGGGCCCTGCCTTAGCCCTGGCCCCCCACTGATGTGCTGACCAGAGCCATCAGGTCCCTTTTCGACTGATAGAAAAACCAGATGCCTGGGAATCCTAAGCTCCACCCTCCCCATGCTGCTATTTTCCTCTGTTCCCATTTTCCCCTTCAAAGCTTTGCCCTGCCCCCTTCTTTTCTTCAGCAACTGCTTCTTGCCTTTTCCCCATTTTCTTCCTTCTTATTCTTAACTTGAGCCATACACTGGGAATGAGTCAGAAAGAGGATTTTCAAGGCTCTTAAGTCTCCATCTACTCTTACTGTCATCCAGAGCACATGGAAAATTGTTTATCCCTTTCCCCTAGCACAGTCAGAGCCTAGCTGCTTGTCCTGGGCTCTAGGTAATTGGAAACTGCCTCTGGCTGTGATGCATCACCTCCATGTAGTTGCCTCATCCTAGTGAGGCAAAAAGTGGCAAAGGAGAAGTCATAACCCAGATAACTGCCCCTTCTGAGTGGTTGCTCCTCAGCTCTCCAATGTGGCTACAAGTTAGACACATCAGCCAAGACAAATTACTACTTTTTCTTAATTCATATGGACTGCATAAGGATTCCAATTCCAGGATTTCATAACGAGTTGCTCTATGATCACTCAAATTTCTAGAGGAAAAAGGAAATGGGAAAATCTGGAGGGAAATGACATTACAGAATTGCTCACATCCTAACAAAGCTAAATAAACAAGCTCTATGACATTTGGTAACACCGCCCGCCCTCCCCCCACAAAAAAACCCAGGCAAATATTTCAAATGAAAAAAGACACTGACTATGAGCTCACAACCTTCTAGTTCACACTGGATTAATAGTTGTTTCAACAGAAACCCGATTAACTTCCTACCTTGTTTTTTCCTACCTGTAGTATGGCAAAATTTTCAGCACCCCAAAGTTCTCAACAGCCCTAGAAATGGTCATCAATACAATACTATAGTAGTTCTTCTCTTTTCACCCATTATCTGTCTTCACACACAACTATGTTATATCCTGCTCAGCTATGGCATTCTAGCAATCAACTCTCATGACACCCCAAAAAATCTCACTTGTTCTTCAAAAGTCCTTACACTCAAGATTGTCTAATGACCAGGAGAAAGACCAGGATGTTTCCTTTTATTAACTGGTTCACCAAGCACATGACATAAGATCATACTTGTGCAATAAATACTTTTAATTGGATTCTTGACCTCTGTGACCCTATCACACCCCTAATGAGTAACAGGAATGCTAGACCCTGGAGTTACTATAGCAAGCTGGTTTGAGTTTTCAAACTCTGGCCAACAAACAGCCTGGAAGATCTTTAGTAAAGAGAGTGGCTGAGCTATTTAAAGTTATTCTTTGAAAATAAAAAACAAAAGCAATTTTGCCAAGTGTGGAGGGGTCTGGTCTTTATAAAATTAAATCTTTACTTTGCTGCATATTCTATAACAGTGGAAGTGGCAAAAGAGAGGGTACATTTACTGCTAATATAGCATCCAGGACAGCTTGTGTGCTCTGAAAGCAAAATTAAAATTCAGAAAAGCTGAAGTAACAGGTACTATTGGCCAGAGCCTCATTTGAATAAGCTGTGTTAATTTAATTGACTTCCATGGTGCTACCAATTTATGCAAATTAAGGATCTGATCCAATGTGATTTAAATAAAACAGATCTCTGTATTCCTAAATTTTAAATAGAACAGTTTGATCTAATTGCATTGGCTGAGATTTTCAAAGCCATGCAGGGGATGTAACTTTAATGAAAGCAGTGTGGTTAGTGGTCAGAGTTGAAGCAACGTGGGAAAGTTCTCATTGCTCTGTGGATTAACAGAGGTCCTTTCAGGCATGACAATCTAGCACCTTTTTGCAAGAAATTAATCCACATAGTGTTAAAAAATTAAAATAATCTAAACTGAGTCAAGAAAACCAATATATTCTTAGAAATTGAAATATTTATATACATCTCCTTTTCTTCAGGACAGTACTTATTTAAAGACAACTTTTGTAGTACTCATGACTGAATTTTAGCCAGTACATTCAAGTATCTATTATTGTTCTATACATCTTTCAGCTCCAAGCTACCAGAGTCTGCTAGATTGGTCTCCTGCAGAATCCCAGTAGCTTCAGCTGGATTGCACAGTCAAAAAGGTCCACACTAATGGATCCCACACAGAACTGGGACTTTAAGAAAATGGGATTGGATATTGAAAAAAAAATCAATATTTTTCCTCCTTTAGAAAATTAAGTCAGTCTCCAACTTTAATTTGCAATGATTTTTTGAGAAGCCTATAACTTACTCAACTCATTCAGAAATCAATAACACCTTTATAGACAAGATAAACATTGCACACAATATAAATGCCTTTGAGTTTTTAATCAGTGCTTCAGTCAATATTAGAGCTAATGAATTCATGAAAAAGTTACAATGGATCATAATACATCTTTTATCAATCTAAGAGCTGGATCTTTCCGACCCTTAATCATGCAACAGTGACACTGAAATTTATAGGAATTATTTTGCTAAGTAATAACTGTTCCAGATCTTCCAAACTCACGCGAATTAGAAAAAGTGGGGATGAAAATGATTAAACTCTATTTGCCTGATATATTTAGATAGGTCCAGAACTGGTGGCACAAATGGATCCGATGATTGCATGATAAATGACTCTAGTCTCCTTTGACTCCCATTTGTCAGCTCAGCAATGATAGGGCCAAAAGAATTCTTTCTACCACTTTGTCTTGTACCAGTTTCACAGCTTGGTTAATCTTCAAACCTTTTTTCTTCACTGTCTATCTCTCTCTATTTCCAATTCCTTGCACTCTGGTATGTATCATGTATGGCATCTTTTGATTACATTGACATGGCTCCAAACCATTGCAGTTGTGTTTCTTGAATCCTCTGTTAAGAAAATAGGTAGGGCTACAAATAATTTTCACTTTATTTTCTGCAGTCTTGAAATTCTCAGTATACCCATTAGCCAATTTGTGTCTGCAGTCAATATCTTTGTTCATCAGTTGTTCTCATATTCCAATATTTCAGCCTGTACAGCAGAACCGATATGACAATTCTCAAATATGCTGATGTTTACAGGAATGTCTTTAGCCTCCTAGATCTTGCAGCATTTTCTGAATGCATCAGTGGCTAGTCCAAGTCATCTTCACAATTCCCATTCTTCAATACTGCTCTTCCAATATACAGTTTTGTGCACTTGTATTCCTTTGTCTTCAACACTGATCTTCCTCTTGTCTTCTAGTTAAGATATTTGTCTTTTTCCTGTTGGTCTTCAGTCCAAATTGCTGATTTCCCAGTCTACCTTGTTAGTTTTTCTGTAAATCCTCCTTAGTCAATGCTTTTAGTCAGTATTGTCCACAAATCAAAAGTTATTCACTGTTCTCCTTCGTAACTACTATTACTGCTTCCGGTACCAAGTTGAGCAAATCTGGCAAAAGCGTGCATCTATGTCTTATTCCTATGGCCATTCTAAACCTTCCATCAGCTTCTTGTTTGCTCTCACCACGCTCACTGACTTGCTGTAGATGTTTTCTATCAGCTTGATCTGTTTCTCAGGGATGCCACACATTCAAGACTTGCTGTGACGTTGCACTCTATATGATTTTATGAAAGTATGCTGATGAGTATGAATATAATGTAACTGGAATATGCTTCATGCAAAAGGTCTCTTGAAAGGTATCATTACAAAGCTTATAATCTACTGAGTGTGGTCATCCTATTTGTATAAATTTATCACTCTTATATTTTATATCTCTAGTCTCAGATACAACTGAAGGCCTATTGCAATTATGCAAAGTGTGGGTCATTAATGGTGGTTTGGAATCTTGATGGCTCCCATTAACCAGGACAATTGTCTGTAGATGGCTGTGTTTTACCTGCAAGTCTTTCTGTATATGTGTGTGCTGGCAAGTGGGTAATAAAGTCTTACAGTGACATGTGATCATGTCACTTGAACTGGAATCCATCTTTAACAGGGGCAGCTCCAGGCCCCAGCACGCCACGCGTGTGCTTGGGGCGGCAAGCTACGAGGGGCGCTCTGCCGGCGCCGCGAGGGCGGCAGGCAGGCTGCCTCCGGTGGCTTGCCTGCGGAGGGTCTGCTGGTCCCGCGGCTTCGGCGGACCTCCCGCAGGCACTCCTGCGGGAGGTCCGCTGAAGCCGCGGGACCAGCGGACCCTCTGCAGGCAAGCCGCCGGAGGCAGCCTGCCTGCTGTGCTTGGGGTGGCAAAATCCCTAGAGCCGCCCCTGATCTTTAACCTGGTGCTTTTCCATTGAGAAGGAGGGGGTGGGAACTCAAAGAGGGACAAAGGATTCCTGACTTATATATCTTTTTTTTTTTTTACATAAGTGGGTGGAACAGAACAAAGAGAGGAGCCATCATGAGAAATCCCCTAGATACCACCTGAGCTGGAACAAGGGCTGTACTAGGGGAAAGGATTGTGCCCAGACTAGGAAGGCATCCAGTCTGTGAAAGAAACTTATTGAAACATCTGAGGGTGAGATTTTATCTATATTCAGTTTTATTACTGTATTAGATTTAGATTTGCATATATTTTATTTTACTTTACTTGGTAATTCACTTTGTTCTGTCTGCTATTACTTGGAAACACTTACATCCTACTTTCTGTAGTTAATAAAATCACTTTACTTATTAACCCAGAGTATGTATTAATACCTGGGAGCAAACAGCTGTGCATCTCTCTATCAGTGTTAAAGGCGAACAATTTATGAATTTACCCTGTATAAGCCTTATACAGGGTAAAATGGCTTTATTTGAGATTTAGACCCCATTGGGAGTTGGGCATCTGAGTGTAAAGACAGGAACACTTCTGTAAGCTGCTTTCAGGTTAAGTCTGCAGCTTTGGGGCATGTGGTTCAGACCCTGGGTCTGTGTTGGAGCAGACTGGCATGTCTGGCTCAAGAAGACAGGGTGCTGGAGTCCCAAGCTGGCAGGGAAAGCAGGGCAGAAGTAGTTTTGGCACATCAGTTGGCAGTTCCCAAGGGGGTTTCTGTGATCCAATCTTTCACACTTGCCATAACCCTTACTGCTGAATGCAATCAAAAGCTAATATAACAAGTCCAGTGCATGAGGTGTTTTGAATCAGAGCAATAAGGAAGGGTAGAGTCAATCTAGAGACCAAATTATCTTCTCAATCAGTGTGGGGTAAAGTAGATATCAGTCAAGTGGGGAATAATCACAAGTAAATCAGCATTACTTGTTTTAGCAGGAACTCTTACTTAGGCATACACCATAAGCTACTGCAACCTATTACTGTTATCTACTCTATATTAACTTAGACTCACTTTAGAGTGTTAACAATTTACCTATATGAAATTTAGAATTTAGAAAAGACAGACTAGAACATAAACCCCAACATTTTACATGCCCTTTTCAGTTTTCAGCCTCTGTAAGCCCAGAATCTGGAGAAAAAGTTCTTAGGAAGTTGAGTTATCTTTTGAGCAATTTTCTTATGCAAGCTTTGTGTACTATTTTGAGTTCCAGCTTAAAAAAAAAGAGGTATTTCTTGATGTGACATGCTGACATCTTGATTGAACAATTATCTCTATTCCTTTCTGGTTTACAATCCCTTTTGCCCCAGGTTGACCTTACCATGAGGCGAACTGAGGTGGCCACCTCAGGTACCAGACTGTGGTGGGGCACCACTAGGACCCAGAGTGTAGAAAACTGTGTCTGCTGCTGGTGCATATGTATTCTCTCCACTCTAGATGCACAGAGATGGTGGAGTGCTGTGCTGGAGGAAGGAGGGCACAAGAGACATAACAGGCAGGCAGGAAAAAAAGGTGAGAGGGAACATCAGAAAGCAAAAAGAGCTGCAGGGAGAGAGAGGAGGAAAAGGAGCCTCTTATGTACCTCCCTAGCACTCTGGACTGATTAACACCAGCTTCTCAGGGAGCTTCCTGTTTCCTGCTGCTTCCCTGAATCCACTTGAGGAGAAAACGCAGTCAGCTGAAGTAGTAGGAGCCATTTAGGCCCTGAAGATGCTGATATGTTCCCTCACTCAGGCCCTGCTACCAGCCTGCTTATTTGTTCCCTTCAATTGAGTGTTGAGAGCCACTATAGCTGGCACAGAACAGCAATCATGAGTGAAAGAAGAAAACGCCCCCCTGGGGCAGCATTCAGAAAAGGAAAAGCTTCCTTTGCTTTCTATCTAAGCAGGAAGGAGCTCTCCTGAGATAGACACAAATGTTCATGGTGAGCCTTCTGGCCCCAGTGAGGATGTGAATGGTGAGGAGATGCCTGATCTTCCAGTTAGTCAGAGTGCAGGTGACCTGGCAGCTACTGCAGCATCCATATCTCAATCTCAAATGGATGTAGCCATGCACATTCCTGAAGAAAAGTGTAGATCAGAGAAGAGTGTGGTGGAGGCGCAAGAAACAGCTGCTGCTGAGTTTAGTTCCTTAAGTCTAGATGATCCAGGACTGTGGACCCACTTGAGCAGCAGCCTAAGGGACTTCCTTGTACTGCATGGGCCACAGCAAGTGAAAAACTTCATGTTCCCCAAAAACAATGAAAATAGAAGTTCCTGCCAGTAAAGAGACTCTGATGCAATCTTCTCTTGATACTGATCATCTATGGTGGCCTTTAACCTTAATCTCATCTCAAGCTCTTTCCACCCATGGAATGCTGGTTATTTGCTGCCTTCTCATGGCATGCCAGACTTCTAGCCAGATTTTTCCAGTACTTTGTTTCTGTAGAACCCAATGTAGCTGGAACATTAGACTGGAAGAGTTTGCAACAAAAACAGTATGCAGCATTCTGTGTTTTAGAGTACATAAGCCTGTTTTAGAGTACATAAGCCATGGCCTCTCCACTTTGTCACCATTGGGGATTTCACGCCAGTAATGTCTTGGATGGAAACTTCTATTTTCATTGTTTTTGGGGAACATGAAGTTTTTCATTGCTGGGTTGAGGGTCCCTAGACTAGAACCTGGAGTAAAGGGTGGGCCCAGGTTCCCTACTGAAGGAATAACACCTGAGGCAGTGAATGAGAAGACCTTCCTAGGGAAGCTGAAGGAAAAACTTTGATATATCCCTGAAGAGGGGAAAGCTGAGTGACCTGGTTTGAGTCATGAAGAAGATGCTGTGGTTCCTGGAGTGAGAGAGGGGCTGCAGCCCAGAGAGAGAGATGGAGTGATGGTGTGTAACCATAGGGATAGGCATTGACCTGATGAGCTAATCCCCAGAGCAGCCAGGAGGAGGTGCCAGACTAATGATGAGTACAGTAGTGAACATTACCATAAGTACAAGGATACATAGGAAAGCAAACTGATTTTTAAAGTTGTTGAGATCTGCTTTTGATGATAAAAAACATTTTGCTATTTTTTGTCAAATCTGGTTTCAGTCTTTGATATGTCTGCCAAGCTTCAGAGGTGTTTTGCAAACTCTTGTGGAGACTGATAAATCCATAGTTAAGGTTGATGGGTACGTGATCCTGTATCTAACGTTGGTCTCCCTCAGAAAAAGACAAAAACTAATGCAAAGTGAAGAAAAAAGGGATGGAGATAGAATAAAATATCTAGAAAGTGGGAAATAATACACACAGCTTTAAATTTAATTCTGGGGCAGATTTTCAAATGTAGATAGTCTTATTTTCCCACATAAAGTTGCATGTACCTAACTTGTTTACAAATACTTCTGCCAGCAGAATCTGGTCCATAAATTTCATGTCATTCTGGATTTATTAATGGATCTACATTTTCTTTAGCATGTTTACCCCTTGGTGTATTAACCAAGGCATGAAATACAACTTGCTGCTAGTAGTATGAAAATACAGGGAGGACAACAAGGATTTTATTAGAAGAGATGGACCTTTTCTTTCCCCTCCAATGCCACTTGCACCAGCAATCTGAATAATAATTGAATCAATGGGACTGTTTGTGTAAATAAAATGAGTGTGATACAGGGCCCAATCCTACTCCCACTGAAATGAGTGGGAGTTTTGACATCTACTTCAAAGGGAGAGGATCAGGCCCTTGGTCTCTAGAGAGCCATGAGCACTACCATCTGTATGGAACAAAATTTTCAAACATGTTCAAAGCTGTATCCATAGCTGTACAATAACAGATTGAATAGAAGCCCCCTTTTCCCCCATCCTTATTAAATATTGCTCTTGGCAATACTTGAACAGTGAAAGCTTTAACTCAGCACTAAAAACATAATTTTAAGTTTGGCCTGACTACCATAGCACATGGTAGCTTCTATTGAGATTCTAAATGGCTTCTATCATGGTAGCTGAGTAACTCACAAACACTAATATACCCAGATATCCTAGCAAGTGACCCACATCTACATACTGAAGGGTTTTTCCCACCTTCCTCTGCAGCATGTGGGTGCAGGTCAGTTGCCAGGATTATCTGGGTATATCTCACTTAATCATTCCCCTGCCATTGCGAGGGCTCCAGGGCACTGGTGCACCTCAACCCCTCCAATTCTCTGCCTGAGGAACATAATAGTCTAGTATCTGGTGGATTGTAATGCTTTGGTCTAATTTCAGTTGTTGGATTTAGTGTGTGTGTGTGTGGAGGGGGGTGGGAGGGCTGGTTGGTATTGGTGGCTTGTGGTTTACAGGTGAGAGTAGATAATTTGATGGTCCGTTTGGCCTTAACTCCATTAATAGTCACAGTTTATCTTCACATCACCCTTGTAAGACGTTTTATGGTCCATTGTAACTTTGCCTTTCCTCAGATGGTGCAGTTGCATTAAGATGGTTTACTGTTTGTTTACATCCTAATGTCTGCTTCACTGACTTGCACCAACACTGGGTTTAAATCCTACATTTTATAGGTTTGTCTTCACAGAGTTGAATTTCTATTGTCAGACATTTGTGATGCCTTCAGAATAGCATTTGTATGCTGATTTAAGAAAGCCAGTCATAACTGAGTTAGATCTGAAGACACCACATTGAGTTTCATCATCTTGTCTCCCACCTCATCCTTTGGGAACACCCCTGCACAGTTCCCTCTAAAGCAAAACTATGTGGGCTGTGGAGAGATGTACAGGGGCAAATGCTGAATGTATTTCTGGGTCCTTTCTGTGGAAATATCAGATCCCTCTAATAGTCATGGGTGTGATTGCCTGAAGAGATGTTCTGTTCAGTCCCTCTGTGAGCTAGTTTGTGTGCTCTCTCTTATGCAGCTCCTTCCACCTGGAAGAAGCTCCCCGTAAACAGCCTCAAAGCTACTTCATTATCCTCCTTAAAACTCTACTTTACTGTGAGGTCAATATTGTCTCAATTGTTTCCTTTTATTCTCTATTTTACCTGTCTCTTGTCATATAAGCTTTGTGGTGCAAGGACTGTCATTTTGTTCTGTTTGTACAGTGCCTAGCACAATAGGGTCCTCATCCATGATTGGAGCTCCTATGTGCGATGAGAATACAAATAATGCTGATTTCATGCTGATAGTTCTCATCCTGACTCAAGAATTGCTCAGTAGCCAGTGGATGAGGGAAGTGACTGAGCCTGTGAAGGGAAATGATGCAATAGGCTTTGCAGTAAACTCCTGTGGCTACCAAACTGAATCCTTATAGAAGTGTGGACTGCACCACTTAAACACATGAATTCTTTCCCCAAGTCATAATAGAAAACAGCATGAACAGTTTGTTAACATATCATGGCAAACAATGGGGCTAAACATACTTTGCTTTCTAATGTATCTTGGAAAGACATGCTTCACTTGGGCACACCCATATTCCATTAGCAACTTGCAGGGAGGTCCAATTGGTTTTCAGGTGCCATTCATGGTGTTAACCTATCAAGCCTTTCATGGCCAGAGTCCTGGGTACCTTAGAGACTGCCTCTCTCTTTGTAGTCTTGACTGATAGGTGATATTGGTGGAGTTGGATCTGATAATCTCTGGTTTGGTACACCAAGAGGCTGAGGATTCTTAAGGAAGATTGTCTCAGCAGTTTGTTACTCCCCATTGTTTGACAAAGCCAGAGTTTGATTACTTGTAGGGCACATGGGTGTCACAAGATTTTCTACTTACTATTGGGACACCTCCTGGTGACTCATCTGGGATTAGCTCTTCACAGGTCTGACACCTCTCCTTTCTTCCCTATCTTCTGGCCAACCTTCAGGTTATCATTGGAACTTTCTCCACGCCCCGTGGCTACTTCCCCCCCACCCCACTTTCTTAGCAGAGTCTGTAGTCCAAGGTTGGATCCCATAGCCTACTCTCCCCCAAGAACACCTCCTTGTAACCCAGCCAACTCCATTCCTCTCACAAGAGTGACTACAGAGCTCCTAGCTGCAGCCCACTCTTACTACTAATTTCCTCTCTTTATGAGTTTAGCTCAGCTCCTCCCACAGCTGGGCTTCATCCACTATGAGGCCTTATCAGGCCACTTAGCTCCCCTCCAGCTGCAGCCTATAGGCCAATTGGCCTAGTTTACCCTTTCAGGCCTTGTTGCAAATTCCATATATTTTTTCAGGGCCTGGTTTCACCTTTAAGCACTGCCAATTGTAAAAGGAGATGCAGAGTTGTACTGTCCCAGAGGAAATCCCACTAAGCATTCTGCTTCATGAAGATGTAAAGCCTCTCTAGGAGACACCCTATTACTAATATGCTACTTCCTGGGATACAGATGATCATCCTTTCCATGGTGGCCAGAGTATGGTGGAAAGGGACCATAATCCCCATCACTTAGAGCTGGGAAATGATTTTTTAGTTCAGTGGCAATTCTGAAAAAAAATGGTTTAGGTTGAATAAAATTTGAAGGGTTTTGGTATTTTCAGTGAATCAAAAAAGTCCATTTTGGGTCTGTTTCAGAGTGGGGATTTGAACCTGTATCTCCTTCATTCCAGGTGAATGCCCTAACTACTGATATAAAGGTTATGGGGCAGAGGGTAGGGGAGTGTTAGGCAACAGCATCACCATCAGTTCCTCCTCCTCCAGCTATTTGTTTATGGCCAAAACTATTCATGTTGAATTCACATATTTTTTGTTGACTAAAACTGCATTTTTATGGTGAATAAACTATTTTTCTGAAATATTTCTCCCATCTCTACCCACATCCTCCCTACCCTTTTATAAGGGCCAGACATATGGGTGTGGAAGCTCCCTAGACTCTGCCTTCACTATGCGCTTGTGTAAGAGTCAGGTAGAGTACGAATCTCAGGCTGAGGAAATAGGTTGAATAATGTGTCCTTGCCTTTCCTTCTTCAGTGAAAAGGGAAGACTTCGTTTAATTAGACTATATTAATGAATGCTGATTTTTGTAGCTATTTTCTTAGTGTTTGATAAGTTCAAAAATATAAACAAGATAATTTTTTTAAATAAATGTCTAGTGGATGATTTCCAACATATGTGACATTAAAGGCTACTGAAGCCAGGATTAAGAACAATGTACTATATACCAGCAGCTAATTATCAGAATGAACGATAGTATGAACCAACTGTTTTTCCCATTGTAATGCTCAACGTGCCTTGATTCTCTTCAAAGAAGAATGTCAAAGAACATTTTAGTTTTGAAATTAAAATAATTGTGTCTATTTTAGAAGTCACTTTTGCCATCTGTACAGAATTGAAAGAGACAACATTCTTAAACCATCATGTGAACAGAGTTTGTTATTTGACAATTGGTATCCTGATGTTGGTTTTCATCTGTTGTGCTTAAACTTGCTCCATAGCGCACACACAAATTTGAACTATACGAGCTTATAAGTCACTGGGCCTTAGTCCAAGTTCTGCCCTTAATGAGATTGCATGGATATAAGTGTCTAATGGGGTCACATGGGTTTTAGGTAGGAGAAGAATTTGTGTATAACATTCTCTATAAAAAGCAGTTTAATAAAAAATGTTTAATTAAAAAGGTATCTGTGTGGGTACTTCTCAAAGCCTTTTCTTGGGGCTGAATGAATTTCATATCTCATGAAAAGATGAAGATACATTTCCTATTTATTTTGGGTAGAGCTGGGCCAAAGAGTTGATGTTGAAATTTATGGCGGCCTAGATTTTGGGCAGGGTTTTGGTTTTAGGTTCAAGAATGAGTTGTGGCTACAGCTTGGTTTCAAATCTGACAATACTAACATCTTGTGAATACTTATTATATTTCTGCCAACTTGAGTCAAGCTTTCCTAATCTCTTGTTAAATTTTGGCTGCACACAAACCAAATCACAAGACAGGCCTTTGCCAGTTTTGGATCCAACCAGGAAGTAGTAGGGGTGGTTTTCGATGCTGAGATTCTTATCTAAATTCCTTGAGATTTGAAAGGCTTTAAATTTGAGATTCTAGGTTTGGCTAGGGTCTATTTTTTGGGATCCCAAACTGTAGCTCTGCTGAAATATACATTAGTTCACCTGCTTGTTGGATATAGATCTATATTGACTCCATTTGTTTGAAAGGGCTCTTTTTCCATTTTAACAAAAAAATTGTCACATGGTATATTTAAAAGCTATATTTTAATTAAGATTCAAAAGCAATTAACCAGCATGATCAATAGGTAACAGAAGTATGCCTAGGTAACTAAAATAAAACCATTGTAAAAGAAATACTTTAGCAATTAAGCTGATTAAGAAGATAAAGTACCAGTGTTAAAAAGTAAAATGAGAAACAAGATTCTAAATTTATGATTAGTATAGGCCATATATAATCCCTGGTTCTCAATTCATTTTTAGAAAGCTGAGCTACTAAAAGACATAAAAAGCTATGCAGAAAAGTTTATCAATCATGAGATATTAAATCCTTTTAATGTGCTAGATTGGAATAATTGTCCTACAGTACATTGCAAGAATATCCAACGTGTGTAGCGTACCACTAAAGAGTTTTGTGTGAAGAAAATACATGTTTAACCATTTGTTGTAGTTAGCTTTTGGAATGAGAACCATTAAAACATAAAGGTACATGCTTTTTTAGTGGGCACTGCATATGTCATCTATGGTACATAAATGTTGCCTCCAGGGATTACACTTTGACTATGCCTCTTGACAAAGTTTATGTGAAATGACTGCAGATTTGGCTAGAAAATAGATCATATAGAAATATTTCATCATGGATAATTTTCTCAATTTAGAACCTGTAATTTAAAAAAAAACATTTTATGTTTATTAAAAAGGAAAATCCAAGAAGGTGTCTGCCTAGTCCTGGCCCTCCTCATGCCCCACATAACAATTAATCTCTAATAATAACTTTCCTAGCAAATTGACAATGTTTGTTATAAAAGTTTAAATTAATTCCCTGGATAAACTTTAAATTGCTGAACATGGATTCCAGTTAAAAATGAGAGGCAATAAAAGATTTAAGGCTGAATCGCCTAATCAGCTGTAGGGGAAAACCATAAGGCCATGGCAGAACCTAGCCCTGGATGTTGTGACAATGAAAGAATTCCTCACAGACCGACTGGATTCAATCTCAAAAGATATTCATGGTGGCCTCTCCAAAGATGTATATGATGTAAAATCCCAAATGACTCACTTGGAAAATGCGCTACAAAAGGCTGCCATTGAAACCAGTGAAATTAAAGAAAAAACTGCCTCCTTAAAGCTTAGACTAGACAAACTAGAAATAAAACAGGATGATGTGGAAAACAGATCTCAAAGAAATAACCTTTGCATCTTGGGCATTACTGAGGCTGGGTCTTACACTGGGCGGGTGGGTGGGTGGTGTCAACCTAAGATACGCAACCTCAGCTACACAAATAGCGTAGCTGAAGTGGGCTTACTTTAGGTCGATTTACCTGGCTGTGAGGATGGCGGCGAGTCAACTGCTGCCGCTCCCCCATCGACTGCGCTTCCACCTATCACCATGATGGAGTTCCGGAGTCGACGTCAGAGCGATCGGGGATTGATTTTATTGCACCTACACTAGACACGATAAATCAATCCCCGATAGATCAATCACTACCCTCCAATCCGGCGGGTAGTGTAGACATATCCTTCCCCTCTAGAGTCTTAGGGTATCATCAGCTTTATTCAAAAGCTGCTCCCTGACATACTTAAATTGGATCCCATTAGTTATTGAAAGATCTCATTGAATGCCTGGTACCAGAAGGCAGGAGTCTGACAAGTCCAGACCCATCATCTTCAAGCTGCTGAAGTTTTCTGATAAAGTAATGTTAATGAAGGCTGCCAGAAAAGCTGAAACCCTTATGTACAAAGGCCACAACATTTCTTTCATGATTTCTCAGCTGAGCTTAACAAAAAAGAGTGCTGCATTCAGTGGCATAAAGCAAATGCTGAGGGGGACCAACGTTAGATACAGCATCACGTACCCATCAACCTTAACTATGGATTTATCAGTCTCCACAAGCGTTTGCAAAACACCTCTGAAGCTTGGCAGACATATCAAAGACTGAAACCAGATTTGACAAAAAATAGCAAAATGTTTTTTATCATCAAAAGCAGATCTCAACAACTTTAAAAATCAGTTTGCTTTCCTATGTATCCTTGTACTTATGGTAATGTTCACTACTGTACTCATCATTAGTCTGGCACCTTCCTGGCTGCTCTGGGGATTAGCTCATCAGGTCAATGCCTATCCCTATGGTTACACACCATCACTCCATCTCTCTCTCTGGGCTACAGCCCCTCTCTCACTCCAGGAACCACAGCATCTTCTTCGTGACTCAAACCAGGTCACTCAGCTTTCCCCTCTTCAGGGATATATCAAAGTTTTTCCTTCAGCTTCCCTAGGAAGGTCTTCTCATTCACTGCCTCAGGTGTTATTCCTTCAGTAGGGAACCTGGGCCCACCCTTTACTCCAGGTTCTAGTCTAGGGACCCTCAACCCTGTTCTGGTCTTTATTGTCCCAGAACCCACTGCTCCTTCCCTAGGCTGCTTCCTACAAGTCCTATTTCCTTCCTTGTCTTGGTTGTACCAGCTCCAAACCTTCCTCCCTGTTCCCAGAGATTGACTGCCTTTTCCTAGCAGCAACCCCTGTCTGTTGTCAGGTTTCTGGCTTTATAGGCTCCACCTACACCTGCACAGCTGAACCTGCTTGGAATCAATTCCTTGCTCCCTGGTACTTCCTCCAGGTGCAGCCTGTGTAGTTAATAGTCCTATCTAGCCCCCTTAATCCCTTCCATATTAGTTTGTATATATGTATATGCATATATATGTGTATGTATGTATACATAAAATCTTCTGTAGGCAGGAATATATTATACATATTATAGAATACCTCATAGAAATTATAGGGTAATATTTGACTTAAAATATATTTGTATGTAGCAATGTTTAGACTTTTATTAGATATATAGGGAGGGGAGGAGAAGATGGGACTGAAGCCATCAGGGATCTGAATCTGCCACTGGCTTGTGGTTTTGTTTTCTGTACAAATATACTTTGGAAGATAATGATATTTAATTATAGCTCTTTTCTTTTACCTGACTGTAGCAAAATGTGACTCACCAGTGCAGCACCTCCTGCTGGTTGTCCTGGGAATTAGCTTGATTCCAGCTCAGAGCAGCCTCTGCTGGCCAGTGGTTCACCTGCCTCAGGCCCCCATGTCCCTCCTGGACCCCAGTGCCCCTTACCTTGGGATTCTGCCCTCCGCAGTAGCCCCACTCTGGGTCTCCCCTCCCAGGGGAAGCCCCAGCTCTCTCACCCACCTTGCCTCAGTGGCTACTGCCAGTCATCATCTAGCCCCCACTCACTGAGGCAAACTTCAGTCTGTAAACGCCACTCATCATTGGCAAGAGGGTCAGGCCAGCTACCTCTGCAACTACAGTACCTGCTTTGGCCTTTCCCAAGGCCTGCAGCCTGGGGAGTTGCCAGGCCAAAGCTCCCCAGGTCCTCTTGACTTTCCCCAGCACTGCTCTGGTCCCAGTACACTAAGCTTCCAGGCAGCCAGGTCCTTCTCTCTTCAGAGCAAGAGAGAGACTGTCTCAGCTCCTGGCTCACAGCCCTTTTATAGGGCCAGCTGTAGCCTGATTGGTGCATGGCCCCAGCTGTGGCTGCTTCCCCAATCAGCCTAGCCTTTTTCATAAAAAGAATCCTAACATTGGTATTGGCCCATTGCTAGATGGAAATAGTAGAACAATCAGTTATAACAGAGAAAAGGCAGAAGTGTTCAATAAATATTTCTATACTGTATTTGGAAAAAAAAACCAGATGATGTAGTCATATCAGATGGCAACACTATTTCTATTCCACTGGCATCTCAGGAGGATGTTAAATCAGCAGGTCTGGATAACTTGCATCCAAGAGTTAGCTAGCTGAGGAGCTCACTGGACCACTAATGTTGATTTCCAATAAATCTTGGAATACCGTGGAAGTTCCAGGAGACTGGAAAAAAAGCTAATGTTGTGCCAGTTATAGGCCTGTCAATCTGACATTGATCTGAGGCAAAATAATGGAGCAGCTGACATGGGACTCAATTAATACAGAATTAAAGAATAATAATACAATAAATGCCAATCAAGGTATGTTTATGGAAAATAGTTCCTGTCAAACTAACTTGATATCTTTTTGATGAGATTACAAGATAATGGTTTTGATGTAATATACTTAGACTTCTGTAAGGCATTTGACTTTGTATTTCATGACATTTTGACTAAAAAAAACTAGAAAGATTTAAATTAACATTAAATGGATTACATAAGAACATAATAATGGTTATACTGGGTAAGACCTATCATCCATCTAGACCAATATCCTGTCTTTGGACAGTGGCCAATGCCAAATGCTTCAGAGGGAATGAACAGAACAGGGCAATTATTGAGTAAAAGCTGGCTAACTGATAAGTCTCAAAATGTAATGGTAAAAAGAGAATCATCATTGAACCAGTGTGTTTCTAGTGGGGTCCTGCAAGCATCTGTTCTTGACCCTATGTTATTTAACATTTTTATTAATAACCTGGAAGAAAACAAAATCATCACTGATAAAGTTTGCAGATGACACAAAAATGGGGGGTGGTGGGGGGTGGTAAGCAACAAACAGGACAGACCAATGATACAGAGCAATCTGGGTTGCTTGGTAAGCTGGGCAAATAACGTGTTTTATTATGGTCAAATGTAAAGGTATCATCTAGGGGAAAAGAATGAAATCCATACCTACATACCATCCTGGGAAGCAGTGACTCTGAAAAAGATTTTGGGGGTCATGGTGGATAATCAGCTGAACATGTGCTCCCAGTGTGACACTGTGACCAAAAAGGCCAATGCCATCCTGGAACTTATAGACCAGGGAATTTCAAATAAGAGTAGAGAGGTTATTTTCCCTATTTGTCTGGTACTAATGTGACCGCTGCAGGAATATTGCATCCAGTTCTGGTGTCCACAATTCAAGAAGGATGTTGATAAATTGCAGAGGGTTCAGAGATGAGCCATAAGAATGATTAAAGATTAGAAAATATGTTTTATAATGGGAGACTCAAGGACTTCAATCAAAGGGGTGACTTGATCATAGTCTGTAAGTACCTATGTGGGAACATATATTTAATAATGGTCTCTTCAGTCTAGGAGAGAAAAGTCTAACACGATCCAATGGCTGGAAGTTGAGCCTAGACAAATTCAGAATGGAAATAATGTGTCATTTTTTAAACAGTGAGAATAATTAACCATTGGAACAACCTTCCAAGGATCATGGTGGATTCTCCATCACTGACAATTTTAAAATCAAGAATGGATATTTTTTTTAAAAGACCTGCTCTAGTAATTATTTTGGGGAAGTTCTATAGCCTGTGTTATACTGCAAGTCAAGACTAGATGATAACAATGGCCTTGGAATCTATGAGTATTCATAGGGCAGCATAAGGAAGCTTGAATTGCTAGTGCCTGTTCTGTATATATTCTGTGGCTAGATGCCTTCAGTTTTCAAATTTAATATCAGCTATATAGTATCTTTCACAAGCACTTGAATTTATTTTCAAAAGAAGAAAAGGTTTTAAAAAGCACTCAGTACTTGCCTCATGACCTCTAAAGTTTCTAATACTCATTGTTCTAGCACTAGCAAATTAGTATGAATATTATATTCATGGGTTAGACAATTCAATATAACTAGATGTAACAAGGTAATATTGCTAATCTAGAATTTAATGTGCTAAGTCGTGATGAGCACAATGTGCATGTATTGGAAACATTTTTATTGAAAACACTGGAGGATATACAGAGATACAGTGCATTTCATGTTATATGGAGGTCATCAAAATAACATTCACATCAATGCAGATTTGATCATGGAGCAGAATAGAGGGCAACAAGAGAGTTTATGATTCTGAATCTTTAAGAATACATACATTCATTCTCTCATAGTGCAGAGCACCATAGAGTCATGCTACAAGAACAGTAAGCACCACACACAAGAGTTATTCCCCAGCAATGTTCCTCCATGTTTCGCAGTCTTCACCCAGTCTTGAGTAGCATGTGATACTACATCCTGTCCAGTCAGTTACAACACTAAGCCACACTTGCTGTGGGTGTCACCTCCGCTTGGCACCAGTCCTTGCACACTTGCTTTGGCAATCTCTACTCATCCAACCCACATGTCCCACAAACTCAAGTTTTTTTCATCTGTCACTGTCATTGTGAGTGATTATGGACAATAATGGTGGTGGCCTCCATCTATTCTCCAGCATCCACTGCCATTGTCACCCAGGGATGATCATCTTGAGAGGCCTGGCACCCCTGATTTGAACTCAGAATTTGTTCTCCCAGATGGGCTGTCTTCCAAGGTTAAAGAGCCCATCCTGCTCTGATGGTTTCTTTAAAAGGTGCCAAACCACTTGCCTTTCACATCCCCACTTTTAGTACAAATACCTCTGCCATATGAAGGCAAGTGATGTGGTGTCTATCGGTCACGGGCAGTTGGTTTTGCTAGTCACTGGGGTCATTTTATAGGAGTTGGGAGCTCATTCTCAACCCCATCACGGGCATAACAGCCCTTTTAGGAGACAGCTTAAAAATACACTCTTTTTAATACTGTGTATATCAGTGTGTTTACTTTCAATTTTCAGGAACAGCCTGCAGTAAATTGAAGGTTACAATAGCCTTAATCATGATCAGATTTAATAAACATTGTTTGGAAATTTGCAACATATCAATTAAATGGACCATGCTTTAAAGAAGAGTACTTGAAGCTCGCTTATTACAGCACATGTTAAAATATATTGAACTTTTCTTGGACAGACTCAATTTTTTAAAGTCCTCTCTCATTTTAGTGCATTCTGTCATATCCTTCCCTCTTTCACTTACGACACCCTTCCTCATCTCATGTGATAAACAGCTTCCTCTCTTCTTCTAAATCTCTATTTCTTCCACAAGCTTTTAACTATTCATGCCTCAGTGATACCTATAATAGAATCATAGAATCTCAGGGTTGGAAGGGACCTCAGGAGGTCATCTAGTCCAACCCCCTGCTCAAAGCAGGACCAAACCTAACTAAATCATCCCAGCCAGGGCTTTGTCAAGCCTGACCTTAAAAACCTCTAAGGAAGGAGATTCCACTACCTCCCTAGGTAACCCATTCCAGTTCTTCACCACCCTACTAGTGAAAAAGTTTTTCCTAATATCCAGCCTAAACCTCCCCCTCTGCAACTTGAGACCATTACTCCTTGTTCTGTCATCTTCTACCACTGAGAACAGTCTAGATCCATCCTCTTTGGAACCCCCTTTCAGGTAGTTGAAAGCAGCTATCAAATCCCCCCTCATTCTTCTCTTCTGCAGACTAAACAATCCCAGTTCCCTCAGCCTCTCCTCATAAGTCATGTGCTCCAGCCCCCTAATCATTTTTGTTGCCCTCCGCTGGACTCTCTCCAATTTATCCACATCCTTCTTGTAGTGTGGGGCCCAAAACTGGACACAGTACTCCAAATGAGGCCTCACCAGTGCTGAGTAGAGGGGAATGATCACATCCCTTGATCTGCTGGAAATGCCCCTACTTATACAACCCAAAATGCCATTAGCTTTCTTGGCAACAAGGGCACACTGTTGACTCATATTCAGCTTTTCGTCTACCGTAACCCCTAGGTCCTTTTCTGCAGAAATGCTGCCCAGCCATTTGGTCCCTAGTCTGTAGCAGTGCATGGGATTCTTCCGTCCTAAGTGCAGGACTCTGCACTTGTCCTTGTTGAACCTCATCATATTTCTTTTGGCCCAATCCTCTAATTTGTCTAGGTCCCTCTGTATCCTAGCCCTACCCTCCAGCGTATCAACCACTCCTCCCAGTTTAGTGTCATCTGCAAACTTGCTAAGGGTGCAGTCCACACCATCCTCAAGATCGTTAATGAAGATATTGAATAAATCCGGCCCCAGCACTGACCCTTGGGGCACTCCACTTGATACCGGCTGCCAACTAGATATGGAACCATTGATCACTACCCATTGAGCCCGACCATCTAGCCAGTTTTCTATCCACCTTACCGTCCATTCATCCAGCCCATACTTCTTTAACTTGCTGGCAAGAATACTGTGGGAGACTGTATCAAAAGCTTTGCTAAAGTCCAGAAATAGTACATCCACTGCTTTCCCCTCATCTACAGAGCCGGTTATCTCGTCATAGAAGGCAATTAGGTTAGTCAGGCATGACTTGCCCTTGGTGAATCCATGCTGACTGTTCCTGATCACTTTCCCCTCCTTTAAGTGGTTCAGGATTGATTGCTTGAGGACCTGTTCCATGATTTTTCCAGGGACTGAGGTGAGACTGACTGGCCTGTAGTTGCCTGGATCTTCCTTCTTCCCTTTTTTAAAGGTGGGCACTACATTAGCTTTTTTCCAGTCATCCGGGACCTCCCCCGATCGCCATGATTTTTCAAAGATAATGGCCAATGGCTCTGCAATCTCATCGGCCAACTCCTTTAGCACCCTCGGATGCAGCGCATCCGGCCCCATGGACTTGTGCTCATCCAGCTTTCCTAAATAGTCACGAACTACTTCTTTCTCCACAGAGAGCTGGTCACCTCCTCCCCATACCGTGCTGCAGAGTGCAGCTGTCTGGGAGCTGACCTTGTCTGTGAAGACAGAGGCAAAAAAAGCATTGAGTACACTAGCTTTCTCCACATCCTCTGTCACTAGGTTCCCTCCCTCATTCAGCAAGGGGCCCACACTTTCCTTGACTTTCTTCCTGTTGCTAACATACCTAAAGAAACCCTTCTTGTTACTCCTAACATCTCCGGCTAGCTGCAACTCCAAGTGTGATTTGGCCTTCCTGATTTCACACCTGCATGCCTGAACAATACTTTTATACTCCTCCCTGGTTATTTGTCCAATCTTCCACTTCTTGTAAGCTGTTCTTTTGTGTTTAAGACGAGCAAGGATTTCACTGTTAAGCCAAGCTGGTCGCCTGCCATATTTACTTTTCTTCCTACACATCGGGATGGTTTGTTCCTGCAACCTCAATAAGGTTTCTTTGAAATACAGCCAGCTTTCCTCGACTCCTTTCCCCGTCATGTTATTCTCCCAGGGGACCTTGCCCATCAGTTCCCTGAGGGAGTCGAAGTCTGCTTTTCTGAAGTCCAGGGTCTCTGTTCTACTGCTTTCCCTTTTTCCTTGTGTCAGGATCCTGAACTCGACCATCTCATGGTCACTGCCTCCCAGGTTCCCATCCACTATTGCTTCCTCTACTATTTCTTCCCTGTTTGTGAGCAGCAGGTCAAGAAGAGCTTTTCCCCTAGTTGGTTCCTCCAGCACTTGCACCAGGAAGTTGTCCCCTACACTATCCAGAAACTTCCTAGATTGTCTGTGCACTGCTGTATTGCTCTCCCAGCAGATATCGGGGTGATTAAAGTCACCCATGAGAACCAGGGTTTGTGATCTAGCAACTTCTGTTAGTTGCTGGAAGAAAGCCTCGTCCACCTCATCCCCCTGGTCCGGTGGTCTGTAGCAGACTCCCACCACGACATTACCCTTGTTGTTCATACTTCTAAATTTAATCCAGAGACACTCAGGTTTTTCTGCAGTTTCATACCGGAGCTCTGAGCAGTCATACTGCTCTCTTACGTACAACGCAACTCCCCCACCTTTTCTGCCCTGCCTGTCCTTCCTGAACAGTTTATATCCATCCATGACAGTACTCCAATCATGTGAGTTATCCCACCAAGTCTCTGTTATTCCAATTACATCATAATTCCATGACTGTGCCAGGACTTCTAGTTCTCCCTGCTTGTTCCCCAGGCTTCTTGCATTTGTGTATAGGCACTTAAGATAACTCGCTGATTGTCCCGCTTTCTCGGTCTGAGACAGGAGTCCTCCCCTCTTGCAGTCTCCTGCGTGTGCTTCCTCCCGGTATCCCACTTCCCCACTTACCTCGGGGCTTTGGTCTCCTTCCCCCGGTGAACCTAGTTTAAAGCCCTCCTCACTAGGTTAGCCAGCCTGCTTGCAAAGATGCTCTTCCCTCTCTTCGTGAGGTGGAGCCCATCTCTGCCTAGCAATCCTTCTTCTTGGAAGACCATCCCATTGTCAAAGAATCCAAACCCTTCTCTCCGACAGCATCTGCGTAGCCTTTCGTTGATTTCCACGATTCGACGGTCTCTACCCTGGCCTTTTCCTGCCACGGGGAGGATAGACGAGAACACCACTTGTGCCTCAAACTCCTTTATCCTTCTTCCCAGAGCCACGTAGTCTGCAGTGATACGCTCAAGGTCATTCTTGGCAGTATCATTGGTGCCCACGTGGAGAAGTATCATTGGTGCCCACCTGTTCTGCTTTGAAACTGGACCTTCTGCTATAGTGTCACAGGTGTCTAAATTGTTTTGTGTTTGTCTGATTTAGGACCTTATCCTTGAATAAGATCCACAGAGCCAGACTTCCGTGCACAGATCTATTGACTTCACCAGGATCTGTCCACATGGAGTATGTTGCAGGATCAGGACCTTAGACTGTAAGTTCCTTGGGGTAGGTCCCATGTCTTTCATTTCACATTTTCACATCACAGCTCGTATCAGTCGTACATGAATAATAAACGAAATAACATAGAAAGGGAATCCTACTGCACACATCACTGCTTTTTAAAATGTGGTTATGATCAGAAAAGTAGTTATGAAAAAATACCACATTCTTAATATAATTTCTACCTGCATGATTTCAATCCATACCAGCTTTTTTTAAAACTAATTAGAACTGTGGAGCTATGACAGCTATAGAAGAGTGAGCGGGATTCTTCTTTTCTTCCAAATTCTCAGTTCACATATTTCATAAAATATTGACAGTGATGTCTCAAAAGACAGAAAAAGCAGAACTTGAATTTCAGATCCCAGGTTGAGTTTGGAATGTTGGGAATTATAAAACCAGCTTTTGACTGGCAGAATGAGGATATCTGACATGGTGTCATTATTTAATGAAGTCCCTTTTCAGTGAATAGCATAAGGTTAGACACACACTCACACAAACCACAATTGGAGAATAATGTCATTTTTTTTTCAGTATTGGGTAATTGCTTTGCCCTTTTAAGGTTACCTTTGGTGATGGCTAAGACCACTTGCAAGTTTCCATATCCCTACATAAGGTCTTACCTTCCAGAAATGGATGATTTATTTCCCATCTGATACCTGTTGTCATGGGTGCACATGGAGAAGACCTCTCCTGTTTTCAGATGCACCCTCTCGAGTAGTACTAGCCTCTGCTGACCCATAAGTCTTTCTGAAAGAGTTTGAAAAACTGCCTGCATTAGGCAACTTTATACTTTTTTTATCCTGTCTGGATTTCAGCCTACTAGTCCAATGATTGCCTGGGTATGGAAGCTCTCAGGGATATCATTGAGATGGAGACTGCCTCAGCACTACCACACCTTTGTCCACCTTTCCAGGCCCTGTCCTCCCATTCTACACCATAGCAAGAAAGCTGTGCTAGTGGGCTCCTTTGGACTGCCCACTTAGTCACTTTAATGTTCCTCTCTGAACTCCTTCCCATCTGTCTACTGCTTTCTAGTAATGAGATGTACAGAATTGAATTATTACTCTCCATGATCCTCCACTATCTGGTGTTTCTGCACAGACAATTGATTTTGTGTTGCTATATTACTTGCAGATCTGTATCTGATTCCTTGCCCACTATTGCACACCACTGTGTCTTTTCACTTTACTGTTCTCCAGAATCCTAAGTATCTGTGTTTTGTTAGTTTGCATTTTGTCAAGTTTAATCTAAAGGCATTCCTTTGCCCTTCAAGGTCTCTTTGCTCTGTCCTCACTACTGATTGCAACACGATCCATCTCAAATAAATTTCCAACTGATATTAACATGCTTTTTACCTATCTTCCAGGTCAGCAATGTTGAAGTTAAATAAGACCAGACCTAACACCAACCTTGCATTACATCAGCTAGATATCTCCTCTCATATGGATACTTTGCCATCTATCCTTTACAGGCCTTGATCTAGTATTAATGTACTAAATTCTGATGTCCAGGTCAGTCTGTATTAATTCTGTGAGTAAGATTTGTGACTAGAAGAACAAGTAACTGGTACACCAAACACACACAACTTTCTTTTCCCATAAATAACCATTATCTCTGTCTCAGACTGTAAATTGAAAAGTTATGAAAGCTCAGCATGGAAAAGAATATATACTGTGCATGTGAAAATAGTGCTATACAATTACTATGAACACTCTTAATTATTTGGAGAAAATCTAAAAGGAAAGACATTTGTGATACAAGCGGATGTTAAAAAGATCTCTTATGCCAAGGAGACTGTCTATTGCTCAGAGAAGGGAAAGCTGCTAAAATCTCTGCACATTTCAGACTAGCATATTTAATGGACACTTAAAAATCCTTATAAATGCTCAGTACATAAGTTATAGCTGCCTCAGGGCACCAGTAACTTTTGCAACTTCTTTTACAATCTGTATTAACCTTTTGTAATGAATACATATATCTAATTGGTGTCCCGTAAATCCTTTACTCATATCTTGCTTGTTGGCATCTTTCCTTGTTAGGTCTTGTTTTCCTACCCTTTTAAGAGTGACAAAAGTTCAATACATTATGCAAAGAAGATGTTTTTTAAAAAAGCTACATTATCTTCTTTTTCATATTAATTCAATTTGATTTGAGACAGAAATATGCTTAAGATATGTATTAGATTTTTCTCTGGAGCAAAGTGAATTCTCATAGTTTAAAGAAATGTAAGCAATTCCAGTTATATAAAATAAATAAAAAAGCAATAACTATCTGGTGAATATTTAACACAAGCATTACTTATAAAGTTTTATTTCAAATCTTTGATCTTTAATAAGCATTTGAGGTTTCCGTATTCTCCACCTCTCTGTGGAAGCAAAAATATGTATTTGTTGTTCGAATGTTCAATTTAAATATAACACTGGAGTTATAAATAACACTGGAAAACCTGCATACATTTTTTTCTGGAGATGTGCTGAACTCTGGACCAAGATTTTGTACAACAACTAAGCAGTATTTGCAACTGAACAGGTAGTAAGGACATAATTTTTAAAAACAAAAATACTGTAAAAGGCAATTCAGCAACTTATTACATTATTTTAAACATTTGAGGAATCAGAGTCTTAATGCCAAATTCTTGTTGTAGAGAATGAATCGACAATCATATATCCCAAAACAAGAAGTGTAAAAGAATAAGAAGTGGTTGAAACTTAGCCCTGTCTTAAAGCTAATGGGACTTCGGCAATGATTTATCATGCAAACAACATTGATTTACAGACCTATCAAATATCTCTGGGTTCTAGGGACATCACTCTTCTTAGATCCAAAGTTATCTATACTCCCAACAAATTTGGGTCCCCTCACTTTTAGCATTGACCTGAGAATCAGAAATAAATAATTATGAAATGGAGAGTCGCTGACTTTTATATGGTAAAGGAATTAATCCCATGGTAGTTTTTAGTCCCCTTCATTTTGGGTCTTTGTCTCACAGTGCATCCTATATTTTGGACGTAGCAAGTTGAGGGTACTTTGGTGTGGATGTTCTGTGTTAGTCATATGAAGTATTTGTCCAGAGTGACAGTGAAAGACGGGCTCAGATAGGGTTGAAACCCATGATTTTAAGAGTTCCCGATTCAATTGTCACTAGATAACAGCTTTTCAATATGAGATGTTTGAATACTAGAAAGTAGCAAACTGATTCTGAGTCCTCAAGTCTCCACTTCCGAGTAATTTTCATTTGTCCTTGGTATTTTCAGAAAAGCTGTTAAATCTTCAGAAGGGGCTACCTGGATTCCCCCTGTGCCATTTTGCTTCCCTTGTACTACTTTGATGGTGCGAAGGATTCAGAAAACAGCCTGGTCTTCCCAGATTTATTCTCCTAGCCTCTTGCTTTGTGGACCTCTGCATAGTATGTAGGAATGATAAGGCCAGAGTGCTAATGCTAGCTAGGTAGTCTGAGATAATATAATGGCCACTACTTTAGGGCAGCCCTTAGATGACTGTAAAGTAAACCAAGGCTAAAGACCCAAGATAAGGCGGTCACAGCCAGCTCTTTTCCATCACTGGTTCTTGAGACTTTCCCAGTGGAAACTGGGTGAAACTAGGAATCTATCCCTTGGTTTCTGGACGGAAAGTGATATAGCAATTTATATTGCCACTAAGTGTTTGTGGTCTGTGCTTATTGTGAATTCCCAACCCAATTTACATTGAGATGTCCATGTGCTCAAGTCACCATTAATGTTTCTTTTTCCACTTGGACACAGCACTATTCTTGTTTCATAAGGCTTCTTGAGGTGAAAAGGACTGGTTTCCCATCTCCCTTAGTTGTTTCAAATGAGAGCACTGCACCTTGGAGTGTGAAGTTACATCAACTGCTATTCCTTTGAAATATATTGATTTGTGCAGAAGTAGATGAGGAGGCTGCCAATTCTTTTATATTTGTAAATGTTTTTCTTGTGGACTCTTCCAGATCCACGTGTTTCACTCACTGAGAAGGGAAGTAAGATGTGCTGAAAGTGCTAAGAATTTCTCCATGGAACCTGCATGGAATCTTTTATCATGGAAGTGCACTAGGGTTCAGGATAATGACTAAAAGGTGTAGCAAATTGTTTGACTACACTCATGGTTTGTTCTTAAAGATATTCTAGAGACCAAAAAACTGGACATAGCCGAATTTATTGTAAAGACAAATCAGTACAATATAAAAAGGAAATGTAAGTACTCTTCTTCCAGGAAAAAATTCTTATCTCACAGCATGTTCATCTTGCATGTAATGTGTTCTTCAAAGACATGCATTTTAGCTAGTAGTATTTATAGTATGATTTTACAAGTTACAAAACTCTCTATATGTTAGTAAAATCCAACCCACCAGTTAGTAACAGTTCCTTAACTTGTTTTGTTTTGAACTTTTCTTATCTAAGTTTTGGATATTACATACCAAACCAATTGGGCATCCCAATCTGTGTTAGGACACTCCATTCATAGATCTTGGCTTTGACAGGCTGCCTATTTTCTAATGCCTAAGCTGACTTCAACATTGCAAAGTGTCATAGAATACTTGACATGGGTGAATAGAATTGTGGGGAGAGCATAGTACATTTGGCTAACATTACTTTCCAATATGCACACATGCGCACAAACACAGACACAAAATGTATATTGTATTAATACCATGTACATCAGGGTTTCTCAAACAGGGGTTGCCACTTGTGTAGGGAAAGCCCTTGGCAGGCCAGGCTGGTGTGTTTACCTGCCCCGTCCGCAGGTCTGCCGATCGCGGCTTCCACTGGCCGCGGATTGCTGCTCCAGGCCAATGGGAGCTGTTGGAAGCAGCGGCCAGTAAGTCCCTCAGCCTGCGTCACTTCCAGCAGCTCCCATTGGCCCGGAGCAGTGATCAGCGGCCAGTGGGAGCCGCGATTGGCTGGACCTGTGGACGGGGCAGGTAAACACCAGCCTGGCCCGCCAGGGCCTTTCCCTACACAAGCGGCGACCCCTGTTTGAGAAACCCTGATGTACATCATACTCAATGTAGTGTTTATGATGCTTAACATATATGTATTGACTAACAAGGAAGAAGCAGGCATTTTTTTTGGTTTCTCCAGTTTAGGCTTGGTTCTATTTCTGGTAACAATGTATCCTGTGAAATGTATGTGAGCAAAGTCAGTTTTTAATGTATTTCAAAACAGTAATACTTGGTCTTTTCTAGTCCATGTGCCAAATCACTTACCTGATAAAGAATGCTAGAAAATCCTATAGTAGTCTAAGTGATTCTCTTTGGGAAATGTTCTGGTGCTGCAGACTTACTGAATAGGGGTCATTATGCCACATCATCATCCTATTTAGAACAGAGTCTATGAAGCTCTTTTGTGAAAGGAATTTGCCAGAAGCTTGTTTTGTCATCTAGTTTACAAAGTTGTTTGGCAACTGATTAGATTTAGCATCAGGGAGTATGTATCTTCCTCTGTACACACGTCTTTTAAATTATGTGAAATCTCCACAAATGATATTTTACCACTATTAGTAGTAGTAGTATTGTGGTAGCACCTTGGAGTCCCAGTCATAGACCAGCACCCTGTTGTGCTAGGCACTGTACAAATACAAAAAAAATCATGCACTAAGATCTAAGATTAAATCTATGTCAATTAGGCAAAAATATTTTTGGATTTCCAAGAATTTTCTGAATTTCCAAGGATAAAGTTAACTAATAGAATGTTCATTTCTAAAGTTTAATTTACTGATTTCAAACTGAAGATACACATCAAAAAATGGATAACTCCATAATATGTAATGTGGCAAAGACACCAGAAATTTGCCACTGGATATAAACAATCTTTTACTCTTCTTTCTTCTCTGTTAACTATATCTGAGGGCTTTTCTTCTTCACAGTCCCAATTTCATTGTTATTGTCACATTATTGAAATATCTGCTCTACTGTAAACCTACTTTGACAAAATACTTTATTTTCTTTGTTGCTTGCTAATTTGAACAGAGATGTTATTAATTTTAATGAGAAATTCAGTCAAGTAGATGGCAGAGAGGAGAGAAATTTCATGAAATAGAGATAATCACATCAAGTAAAAAGAGCAAAATTCCGATCCCTAAAGTATTCTCTTGCAAGTGATTTTAACATGTAAGCTGGTTCTTTGTTGTTATTGCAGGGTTGGTTGAATTGTAATTACAAAGCTTTCTGCAGAAGTCTTGCTGAAATGCATGCATGGCTAGAGATCATAAAGAATTTATACTAAGGTGTTAGAAGTTATTTGAGAATCCCATTAAAAGAAATAGCCTTAATCATCCACAATAACATTGCATTAATTATTAATAGATCTTATCAGTAGCCAGAAATTACTCGTATCAAATATTCATCAGTGGGGCAGATGCATTCATAGTATTTGTGGCAGGCATACTGTCCCTACCTCCGGAGGCCTTTATAATCTTATTATTTATATACTACTAACAGTGGGGAACATTTCCACCAATCACCTGTAAAGAGAGTTCATCAGAATATTGACTGCAACGGGCTTATATTTTACTTACACAATCTGTTTATCAATTATTGAAGCAGTATTATGGGAAATGAAGAGATGAGCTTCAATCTTAAACACTTGAAACAAACTTTGTATTTGAGCACTCTCCTCCCTAAAGGACTTTTCATACTAAATATTCATGCCACATGAAACTGGCATGCACACCTGCACCGTTGTGATTTATTCAGTATGGGAAGAAGGGTTCACATGGACCCCAGTTTCTAAATCTAAATTGGGGATTTTTGAATGGCTCCAATATAACATCATAAGATGGTGTTCTGGATACTTTCTTGCTGCTGGCCATGAAATCAAATGGTCATGTTGGACACAATTTTGGGATTCTGCCATACAATACCTATTTGAAGTGACATTAATCCAAGGTTTGCTTCAGAACTACATCATTGGGACTTTGATGAATGATTTACAATGGTTTTTACTTGTCATTTCTTTTTTTGGGGGGGTAGGGTGGGAGGGGAATTTGTGAGGGAGAGAAAATTGTATGTACATCCTTAACCTAATAAGTTAGCAGATATTAGTTGATCACAGTTAAATTCTGCAAGTTTTGCTAAGGGTTTAACTCAGAAAAACTTGAACTTCATAAGCCATGAATCCCTCAATGCCATCTGAGAGGGGGTTACAAGGATATCCTGATTCTCTTATGTACATTCTGGTTCACGGGGTTTATCCAGACTCGGAGTACAAACAATGAACTTTGAGGATATAAGTAGGAGGCAAAAAGACACCCCTTTCTCATGCATCTAGGACATTAATGGACAGTATATTTACATTCATGAAAATAGGATCTCTGCTTACCCTGGTGGAGGACGCTGCAAGAGACTTTGGGTGAGAAAACTTCTTTGGTCAGTAGCTTAGCCCGTTAAGTTTAATCTCTAAAAAGGGTTACATATAAAAAAAAGTCAACACATTTCTTTTCCATTATCCTTACTCACTATTGTTTCATATATCCTTGATTTCACTATAAATATATCTAAATAATGTGATATTAAGATAGGTGCTGATCCTGAGCTGAATCATTCAAGGTGTTGTGTACACTGCTCCCTTGGGGACAACAGACCTGGTATTTCTGTGTGTTCAGTGGATAAGGGGCTACAAGGGACACTTCAGAGGGGCTCAGGGACTGGGGTACACTTATTGTTAATCTATAAGGCAACTGTTGGAGTTACAAGCTGCAAGGACTTTCGTCTCTCATGGGATGCATCTATACTTAAGTTTGCCACACTGCATGCACCTGCAGCAAGGTCTACAGTTCCCTGGGTTTCTTCTAATCAGCGACATAATCTAAGGTGGGTATGTAGCACTGCAAAATGAAGAGCTGGCGTAGCCCAGAGGAGATTGTTTGGTAGGCTAACAGGTTGGGGATGTCAGGGAGCATATTAAGCACAAGCAAATCTCCCTCTTGCTGGAGGCAGAAGGTAAGGAGGTGATTCAAGTCTTGGGGACCCTGAGAACAATCACAGTGGGAATCTGATTTTAAGATATGAAATGCAGCCATTCTCAACATTTAAACATGAAAAAATATCCTTGTGGCATGAATTCAATAGCAATTTTGACATGTATAATGTCTACTTATTAGTTATAAACAGGTCATGATATATTGGATTGGCATTAACCACACAATACACCATGCTTTGAGCAACTTTGGTTGTTATCACTATATAGTTTAATTATGCAGAAGATCAGTAATGTAACAATGATTATGGACCCAAGCCAAAAGCCAATGAAATCACTGAGTCTTGCCACTGACTTCAGTGACCTATGGATCAAGCCATTTGTGCATATATTAGTCATTATGTATGGTACAGTCAGTACAATTAGAAATGGTGCTAATTTAAAAGACACCACCCACCAAATTGTTTTATATTAATTCTAGTAGATTGATACATAATGATTACAATACAGAATGAAGGCCCTAGTTTTGTAAATATGCATGTGAACAGTCCCATTCAGTTCAGACTGGAGATCGGAGTCAACTTGCTACCTACCATACATTTATTTAATGTTTTTTCCAGGCTAATCTTAAAATGACTCAAGTGATAGGACTTACTTTGGTGTTAAATGAAGTGGATTTTTTTAAAATTACAATAATCTCACATAGCTGAAATGAAAGTAAAACTGACGATCCAAATATTTCTAAAATTTCAAAATTATTTAACCTACAGCAACACTTGGTGAAGACAAAACAAATATAAATCCTATTAAGGCATACTGTTCAAGATTTAACCTTGCAAGGTGTCAATAAACTATTATCCCTTGAAATCATAAATGTGGCAGGTGTTATCAAAACAGTACAAAGAGCATTGATTTAATACAATAAAAATCCATACGGCTTGTGTTTAAGCTGAGTTAACAAATGTCACCAGTATGAACACTGATCTTATTTGACTTGCAGAATGTTAACAATTATTACTTTTTGTATATATCTATATATTATTCATCACAAGCCCTCTTGGATAAACTCTTGGAAGAGGAGTCTTATTTCTAGAGTATTTTCTGCCAGTAGAGAAAGACATACTTAAAGTAAAAAAGGCAATTTAAAAAAAACAAATTATCTACCTTTTTTCAGTGCTTTAAAGACATTTGCGAGCTGACAGTTCTGAATTTGTTAGGTGACATACTTGGTAACATTCTTGGAAGTTAGAGTTGTAGAGAGACTTGAATGAAATGATATAAAATAAAATAATAAAGTATTATCTATTAAACTATTAAAGTAATATCAAGGATTTGCCTTGTGTTTACTAAAGAAGTAAATTCAGTTAAAAGTTGTGAGATCATCTGTAACTTCTCTCAGCATGTCTAAGTGGTCTAGCTGATTTGATACCATATAAACAATAATAAATCAGCAGTGTCCCTTCAGATGAGCTACCAGACACAAAGGGCCAATTCCTCCTCTTCACACAGCAAAAAAGCATGGAAGAAAAGGCGCTCAGATCACTGTGCTGGCTGCAGTACAATTCCTGATTAGACTAGAACTGAACCAAGTCTCCTGCATCTCCTTCTCTTTGCCTGATTGCCCTGGACTTGTGGTTGGGCCAGCTGTAGATGGAACAATTCTAAGCTCTGGTTTGCTACCATTTACCGTGGCTTACTGTGCTACCATGTACTGCTGTGTCCTTCACAACAGTCCATTCAAGTTTGGGAGTAGAAGTTACTTGCTGGAAGTTGCACGCAAGTTCCACATCAGGAGAACAAACCTCAAAGTATTTTGCTAAAACCGCACATCCACCCCTCCATGTTTCAGTGCAGTTCCTGAGTTAGCAGATATAATTTATAGGGTTCTACATTAGACCACTATCCTTGGATGGTATAATGGTTACTCCAAACATTATAACCTATGTTATGCAACTAATCGCCTCTTCTTTTCCAGTATACTTTACACATTGATTTCAAGTTCTTTCTGACAAAGGGATTAAGTTACCCAGACAGAAGACAGATAGATAACAGCTGTATAAATTCATTCACATCTTTACTTAATTACTTGTAGTAAAAATAAATAGTATCCAGATCACAGCTTATGAATTATTCATGGTGAACACTAATTTTCCTCATTTAGACCCATGCTCAAATAACAAAACCAAAAGAAACTCGAGAAGGGGATGGAAATCAGCACTCTCTTTCTCTCAGAATCTCAGCTTCATAACTTTGTATCGGTTTCCCTGCATTGATCCTTGCAAGTCTTTCTCCCTGAGGGAAGGTAGCTGTAGGAACAAACAAACAAACAAACTTATTTTTTCCAAGGTTGGCTCTTACCATCTCATTTTTGAGCTTTTCTGGTTGCTGCCAGCCAGCCAAGATTTGGATTTCATGCTATCTTCAGCTTAGCAAGCAATAACAGATGACCCTCTCTTCCTCCTAGTTAGCTCCAGCTTTTCAGAACTGGAAAGAAAGACTGAATGGAAGATGTATAGCAAGAATAAGTGAGACAATAGCCATTATGTCAATTGTTTCCCTTATTAGAACTTTCACACATGGGTTTTTACAGTAAGTGGTAAACACATACATGATCAGTTCAAAGGTCAGATGTTTTACATTTTCAGCTGAGCAATTTCAAGCTCAGTCAGTCTGTCTGATCCTCTTTTCCTCATACGCCCTAGACCTCTCTCTATTCACCCCTTCGCTTCCATTCACTGTGGGATACTGCATGGCACCATGTGGGAGAAGGACATACCTCTGCAGCCATAATGGCTGTTAAAGCAGCAAAGAATCCTGTGGCACCTTATAGACTAACAGACATTTTGCAGCATGAGCTTTCGTGGGTGAATACCCACTTCTTCAGGTGGGTATTCACCCACGAAAGCTCATGCTGCTAAACGTCTGTTAGTCTATAAGGTGCCACAGGATTCTTTGCTGCTTTTACAGATCCAGACTAACACGGCTATCCCTCTGATAATGGCTGTTGACATCTTTGCTTCTCTTCTGCAAGCTACTTTTAGTTTTCTCTGCTGATAATTACCTTGTACCCTTCTGGCAACAGGGCATCCTCACATTGTTTGACTGATCTTTATTTCTCCACTGATTAATTCATTCATTAATAATTCTATCTGGATAATTTCATAACTTAATTAATTTTCTGTTTGCTTAATTTATCTAGTCTGCAATGTCTACTTATCAATTTAATTGTTGAGCTATTTTTTAGTCACTTTACCTACTGGTCTAATTTCTCTCAATTTTTAACATTTAAATTCATTTCTTAACCATGAAGTCTGTATAATCCACTCTTCAGTAATATCATTGCTTCACTGATTCACCACTTACAGTAGTAACCTCAGAGTTATGAACACCAGAGTTATGAACTGGACAGTCAACCACACACCTCATTTGGAACCGGAAGTATGCAATCAGGCAGCAGCAGAGACCAAAAAAAAAAAAGCACCATTTATCCTCTGCATAGTAAAGTTTCAAAGCTGTATTGAGTCAGTGTTCACTTGTAAACTTTTGAAAGAACAACCATAAAGTTTTATTCAGAGTTATGAACATTTCAGAGTTATGAACAATGTCCATTTCTGAGGTGTTCATAACTCTGAGGTTCTACTGTATCTACCTGACTTTTATATCTGTTGGAATATCTAAATAAATAAAAGAACATCTATTCACAGCTCTCAGCACCCTTGACCGGAGCTAGATGTGTAATTATTATCTCCTACAATCACCACCCCCAAACCAACCACAAAATAATCCCAATAGACAACACCATACTTACCAGTTCTGCACCCGCACATTTCAGTCTGCTGCACAAAAGCCAGGGGAAATAGATAGGTTTGCAGCATACCTTAAAGATCAGTACCTTCAGACCATGGGGGAGGAGTAAGTTTCAGAAAAAAGGGGTTTTCATGGAGAACACCTGGCCAGCAGTCCCCACACCTCTCCTTTGTATCATGGAGATCCAGCTGGAGCCATCCCTGGATGGCTGCAACTGCAGGAGTATGGCAAGGGTACAGTGGGTTCCAGGCCTGTGATGAGAGTAACTTACCTCTTGAGTGCCTCCTGCTGCTGCATGCAGTACCACAGGCCTTTTCCTACTCCTAGTACCCTCTTTAGGTTGTCAACCTTGCTTGGAGGGTCTTCAGTGGCTCGGCCCTCCAGTCAGGTCACACAGTTAAAATGAACCTTTTCTGGGGTAGCAAAGATTATTTATTTGCCCTCACCAAGGTCTTCAGCTCTGGCTCTGGGCCCTTAAAATTCAGTCCTTTGCCTAGGCTTCCGACTAAGCCTTGTGCTCTTCTCAGCATTCACATCATTTTGCCAGTGGCTGGTGGGGGAACCCAGGCCCACCCACTCACTGGGCTCACCCACTACTCTATGTTCTAACTCAGGGACCCTAGACACAGCAGTCATGTACTACTTCCCTGGTCCTTTCCCCCCAAGACCCCGTTGTCTTCACCCCTCACCTTATGGTTAAAGTTCTCAGGTCCTCTCTCTGCCAGATTAAACAAATGCAGTCAAACCCACACTCTGGTTATCCCTTGAGATCCTGCAGCCAGGGAGGCACATGTCTGGTCCCAGACAGGCTCTGACCTGCTAAGGTCCTGAAGATCCCGTTATCTGAGGCTGCTAGCCTCTGATTGGCTGCTTCTGTGAGACTTCTCTAGGCAGGTCTGGAGACCCACCTTTGCTGTTCCTTTCATGGAGCAGGGTGTAGTAGGAGCGTGGGGCCTCCAGTAGGGTACCATGAAGGGCCTGGTACACCCTGTCAAAAGGCCTTTTAGATTACATCTTGCTTCATTGATTTTTGCTCACAATGTCTTACATTACTAATTGAGCCCCTTCACCTCCACTGTGCTTTAGTTTCTAGAAGCAGTTTTTGTTTTGTTTCCTTATTTACCTGTCAGTGACTGTCCCAGTCCCTTCCCGAGTCCTAACCAGTATATGGGGTTGGTACTCTCATTCTAAAGTGGCATGGCTCCAGACCTACAGATTTAATTAAAAAATACACACATTTTAGAGAGGCGAGGACAGTTCTTTCAATTAATTCAATTGATTTGTTCATCCATTGCCTGGTCATCTTGCCACTCGACTCACTGCCTGACTTGCCAAGTGTTTTGATACAGTTGATCATCATGATTTCAGGGTGACAGTCAGTCTTCAGCCTCACTCACGTTCTCTCTATGCTCCTCAATTTTCTCCTAACTTCCACATTTCCTATCTCTTTTCCCCGCACAATCTACTAACTCCCCACCTCTGCCACATTCTCCCCACTGTCTCCCTGCTGCAAATCCCTACACTCCCCTTCACACAACTTCAGTTTCCTGCCCATGAAACTCCTTACATTCCTCTTCACAAAGCCCCAACTTTTCTCCTCTTGACTATCTACACTCCCTTCTCAGGTACAGCCAGTTTAACATGGCATACATTAACTGGATTAAAAATGGCTAACTGATAGGTCTCAAAATGCAATTGTGAACAGGGAATCATTATCTAATGGGTGGTTTTAGAGGGGTCTCACAGGAATCAGTTCTTGGCCCCACACTATTGAACATTTTTATTAATGATCCGGAAGAAAACAAAATTATCACGGGTGAAGTTTACAGATGACACAAAAATTGGGGGAATGGTAAATAATGAAGGGGACAGGTCACTGATGCAGAGTGATCTGGATTGCTTGATAAGCTGGGCAAGCAAATAATGAATATTTTAATATGGCTAAATGTAAATGTCTGCATCTAGGAGCAAAGAATATGGGCCATACTCTATCCTGGGGTACAATAACTCTGAAAAAGATTTGGTAGCCATGGTGGATAGTCAGCTGAACATGAGCTCCTTCTGCAAAATTGTGGCCGAAAGGACTAATGCAATCCTTGGATTCATAAACAGGGGAATCTTGAGCATAGGAGTAAAGAAGTTATTTTACTTGGTATTTGGCACTAGTATGACTGCTGCTGGAATAATGTGTCCAGTTCTGGTATCCACAATTCCAAAAGGATGATGCTAAATTGGAGAGGGTTCAGAGAAGAATCATGAGAATGACTAAAGGATTAGAAAACATACTTTATAGTGACAGACTCAAGGATCTCAATCTATTTAGCTTAACAAAGAAAAGGTTAAGGGGTGACTTGATTACAGTTTACAAGAAACTATATGGGGAACAAATACTTAATAATGGGCTCTTCATTGTAGCTGAGAAAGGTCTAACACAATCAAAACTCTGGAAATTGAAGCTAGACAAATTCAGACAGGAAGTAAGGTGAATAATTAACCATTGGAACAATTTGCCAAGGACCATCATAGATTCTCCATCACTGACCATTTTAAAATGAAGACTGGATTATTTTTTCTAAAAGATTCTCTCTAGGAATTATTTAGGAGAAGTTCTATGGCCTGTGTTTTTACAGGAGGTTAAACGAGATGATTACAGTGATCCCCCTTTCTGGCCTTGGAATCTATGAATCCCTCTTCCACTCCATAAATTCCCTTGAACATAATCTCAGTTTTCTGCCTGCCCTTCACACACAAAGGAGTTTTTTTCCTTTTGCCATCCACGTCCCCCTATATTCACCTACTCCTCACAGTCATCCCTGTCTCCTGAAAACATAGGGATTTCCATCTTCCTATAGGGCAATCTCTAGTTTCGCTCCTAATAAATGTTGCCAACTCTATGATTTTATTGTGAGTCGCAGGATGCTTGGTGTTTTTCTTAAAGTGTGAGCTTCTGGAATTGAATGATGTAAGAACTCAGCTTTCATTAAAAAAAGGTATTTTTTTAGCCACCATAGTTGCAGAGAAAAGCTTAAAAACCTGATATGAGTGTATCCTAAAAATTCAGAAAGCAGGAGGTAAATAAGAAGACCCCAAAATGGTGTATTACTTTTTAAAATTTGTCATGTTTTTTGGGGGCCTGGCTCATGATTTCTAAATGTGTGGTGTTAGCAAAATCATGTATTAGGACTAGGGCCCTACCAAATTCATGGTCCATTTTGGTAAATTTCACAGTAGAATTTTAAAAATCTTAAATTTCATGGTTTTGGGTATTTAAATTTCACGGTGTTGTATCCAAAAGAGGGTCGCAGGAGGGATTGCAAGGCTATTGAATGGGGGTTGTGGTATTGCCACTCTTATTTCTGAACTGCTGCTGACATCGGCACTGCCTTCAGAGCTGGGTGGCTGGAGAGCACCAGTTATTGGTTGGGAGCCCAGTTCTGAAGGCAGCGCTGCCACGAGCAGCAGCACAGAAGTGAGGGTGGCTATGGTATTGCCATCTTTCTGTGCTGTTGTCTTCACAACTGGAAGGCTGGCCAACACCCATCACTCTCCCACAGTGCAGCTCTGAAGGCAGCACAGAAGTAAGGATGGCAATACTGGAACCTTCCTACAATAGCCAGATTTCATGAGGGAGGCCAGATTTCACAGTCCATGACACATTTTTGATGGCTGTGAATCTGGTAGGGCCCTAGTTATGAACAATGGAAATGGTGGCCATCTTTACCAAGAGCAACCAAAACTTCCTCCTGAACTGGCTGTAGAGAAATGGCAGTTTGTGGCATTAAGCCCAATGAAAATAATGCAAGATGACCATTTTGAAAAGACCATTGTAATTGAAGACAGTCTATGGCTGCAGTCCTATTTAAAACAGTGGGAGATGGTGCCATGGTGAAAAAGAACAGTTCTTTGTCAGGTTCTCTGAAGGAGAAGTTTTTGTGCACCACTGTCTCCTAAGATAAAAGTTCAATTTTAAAGAATAATGGTAAAAGTGACCCTTAAGTCTAAATATGTCCTTTAAAAAAATTGTTCCTTAGACCACATCTACTCAAGGTTCACTTCTCTACTAATTTTTTGTGTACATACGCAATGTTGTTTTTAAGATACATCAGTAGTAAAACCCTAGAAACTCTGACAGATTTCAGGCAGAGACCAGTTTTAAATCCTCTATTAATTATATATTACAAAAAATGAAAATAGAGAAAATTCAAAGGACGTAAAAATTAACATTGTGAAATGTCACTCTGAAAGAACAACAATATCGAGAGAAACATAGGTATTTTGCCCCATTTTAAACCTCCTTCAGAATGCAGTCTTAACGATGGCATCATGAGCTTCCGCTCCGTAGTGTAATGCATGCAATATGAAGACAAACAAATCCAAAATTAAGAGGAAGAAACAAAGATTCCTCATTATAAATAAGTTTGTATATGTCTTGCTTTCTGTAGCTTGCATAGATTAATGTCTCAGCTGTCTTAATTCAGCTAGTTAGAGCTCTATGAGACAGCTGAATTGAAGCACATGTTGATTTCCTTTTTAAATGCTCTGTAACAGACTTGTTTGCAACTCCACCGCCAACACAACACATTTTTCAAGATCCATGGATCCTGCACATGCCTATCACAATGTGGTGTGCCTCATCCAGTGTATTATATGCCCCAACAACAACTATATGGGTGAAATCAGACATTCACTATATTGTTGAATGAACTCGCACAGAAAAATGATAGAAGACAAGAACACCATATCACCCATGAGTGAACACTTTTCACAGAACAATCACTTCATATCTGACCTCTCAGTCCTTGTCCTCAAAGGAAACCTGCACAACACTTTCAAAAGACAACCCTGGGAGCTTAAATTCTGCTTTTCTAGTAACTAAAAAACATGGTCTTAATAAAGACACTGGATGTATGGCTTATTACAAAAATCTGTAATCCACAGGCCACTTCACCTTGAATGGTCTCACAATATGTATTAACTACTTATTCTAAACAATCTCTTTCACCTTGTATTTTGCTGAGTACCTTTCTCAGACCTGAAAATGAGCTCTGTGTAGTTCAAAAGCTTGTCTCTTTTACCAACAGAAGTTAGTCCAATATGAGCTATTACCCCACCCACGTTGTCTCTACAACAGACTTCACAGAATCATGTCAAAACACAAAGGAGAAAGTACAAACGAGTTTTCCTGAAGTTCTTCCCATCATCCAGTGCAGTGTTTGTAATATGGATAAACATGAATGTTTACTGAGGTACTTTTATGTAATTGCCTACCATCAGGATAGAGGTAACATCTCTCACAAAAATTATAAAAGAATGGTAATTACCATGTAGGGCAGTGCATCAGAGAGTGATCAGATTGCTTTTTAAGGACACCCACATGCTGACAAACAGAAATTAAAATACTTCCTGATGAAAACACAAAGAAAGAAAAATTGTACATCATTTTTAGAGGGAAGAAAACTGGCAGAAATAGTACTACAATATATGTTCATGTGCCTACTGGGTTGGAAATTATTATTTTGTATTA
Source organism: Mauremys mutica (assembly GCF_020497125.1). Lineage (NCBI taxonomy): Eukaryota > Metazoa > Chordata > Testudines > Geoemydidae > Mauremys > Mauremys mutica. The sequence goes on along the minus strand of NC_059073.1, from coordinate 33,787,480 downwards.
TTTGCCCCATAATGGCACCTAGAAGACTCAACTGAAATCAGAGGCCAACTGTGCTGGGCATTTTGTAATACACATAATATGAGACAATCCTGTCCCAAAGAGCTTACAGTCTAGAAAGACAAAACAGATAGGAATAGGTGAGAGAGAGGAAGCATTGATATCGCTGTTTTACAGATGAGGAACTGAAGCACAGAGAGAGAATTTGCCTTGCTGTAATAACTGCAGTAACACCTGTGTAACCTCTCAGTAGAGCTACTGACAGTGAAATTGCAGAGGTATCTTAAACAGCTGCTCCTCCCTTTAAAAAACCTCATCCAGAGATATAATTTAGAGCTAAACTAAAAATACTTTATTTTAGAGCCTAGTATTATAAAAGCCCATAATATATTGAGAGAATACAATAATTTTTTATGCTAGAACTAAATCAAGAGACTTTTTTTTTTTTTTTTTTTTTGCTTTTTAAGGTTAACCATCTGCAGAAAAAGTTACTCTGGCACAATTTTTTCCACTAGCTCTTACTGGTTTTTAGTTTACATTGGAATTGTATAAATAGATGACTTTGTTTATCACTCTTTGTGAATGAGAATGGAGCCATACTAACTTTCCAGAGGTGATAGGCCAAATATAGACGTAATATATAAAGCAGTTTAAGTTATACTTCCTTACATTACTTTAGATGACCTTACATTAATTTAAACTCCCTTTTGCAGAAGGCTAAATGATACAGAGTAATACAAATTGTATACAGGTCTGTGTTACGTGATATTAAACACTTTCTTGAAGACATGTTTGCTGAGAATTACTGATGCTTTATATTGTTTCAAAGTGGCAAAGTTTCAAGTACTGTATTAGCTTCTGGAAATGACCAGGAAACATCTCAGTATCCGCATCCTTGTAGGGGTTTATTACTGATGGATCTGATACAATTAAATGTGCAAAATTAGATTAAAAATTGAAGACTTTTTGCATTTCAAATACTTATTTCTAATTACCTGGAAACCTACACCAGGATTTCAAGGTTTAACTTCTTTATAAATGATTTTATATATTTAGTCTCAGAGAAAACTGTAGACTAAATGGCAGTGTTAAGTAGTCAGCATCAAAACATTTGACTTGCTGATGTCCCATCCTCCATGCTGGCACCTCCTTTACTCTCCTGAGCCAACTACTCCTACCATGGATAGCAGTACAAAATGGAGAGGAACCTCCAAGACCTAAACCAAGTGTGTAGGTTGAAAGGGGGTATGGAATCATAGAATCATAGAAGATCAGGGTTGGAAGGGACCTCAGGAGGTCATCTAGTCCAACCCCCTGCTCAAAGCAGGACCAATTCCCAACTAAATCATCCCAGCCAGGGCTTTGTCAAGCCTGACCTTAAAAACCTCTAAGGAAGGAGATTCCACCACCTCCCTAGGTAACCCATTCCAGTGCTTCACCACCCTCCTAGTGCAAAAGTTTTTCCTAGTATCCAACCTAAACCTCCCCCACTGCAACTTGAGACCATTACTCCTTGTTCTGTCGTCAGGTACCACTGAGAACAGTCTAGATCCATCCTCTTTGGAACCCCCTTTCAGGTAGTTGAAAGCAGCTATCAAATCCACCCTCATTCTTCTCTTCTGCAGACTAAACAATCCCAGTTCCCTCAGCCTCTTCTCATAAGTCATGTGCTCCAGCCCCCTAATTATGTGCAAAGCTTTGTCTCTGCTCCCAAGCATGCCAGTGTAACTGTATTGGCAAGCCAGGAGATCTACGCTGCTCCAGAGATAGGGCTGGAGCAGGGTAAATCAAGCCTGCAGCTGGAGATGGGTAACTAGGAAGCATATTGTGAATCTCACAATCTGCTTCCTGGTCTGCTCCCAAGGCAGCACAGCTATGGCTGCCCATACACAGGACATTCCCATTTTTACAAACTTGCCCTTTATGGTGGCCTTTCCAAATGGTTAACTATCATTATTACAGTATTCCTTATTTAGTCCCTAAGTAGTATCTATATTACTCTATCCAGGATAGTCTCTACACTTAATAGTATACATCATTACATATAATTGCAAAGGAAAAGCTGCAAAAAATCCAATGGCTACCATTGTATTTAAACAGATATTTTAAGCTGATTTACTGGCACCTTTAAAAACTAAATGGAGTATCTAGTGAAATATTTCTCAACTATCAGCAAATACTGTTTAGGAAGTAAATTGGATTGGAATTCAATTTTTTAATAAAATATTTACTTTATACAAATTTTCATATACCTTTGTAGCCATATTTATATGTAGCAAAAGTTTTAGCTCCATATTGGGCTTCCAATGACTCCAACAGATTGTCTTACTTACTGATGGAAAAACATTTTAGCTTTCCACAGATCATAAACATTCATCCGGGGAAAATGTATTAGTACCCAGTACTGGTTGCTAAGCAGGCTTGAGAAATGTTTGCTACATCCAGAACAGCTTCTCCCTGGATTAGTTGCAGAGTTCTCAGAACTGCTTCCATGACTGATTTGGAAGAAAGTGACCAAGATCATGGACAGGGTGTACAGACACTAAAGGAGTTAATTGGAAAGTGAGAAAATGTTATGTGCAGTTGTGGGTATGTTATTAAGTACAAGCTGATCAGATACAACTGCCATGAACGATGGAGTCCATATCATTTAATGCCAGGATTGGTTGGGAACGGTCAAGCCAATTGCTGCTGTCCTCTGGCACTGGACTCTTTTACAGAAATTGCAACTTATTTGGCTTCCATTAAGTCAATGGGAAGACTTTTATTGGCTTCAACAGGAATTGACTCAATCTCTTGCAGAAAGCCTGTTTCTGCAGAAAAGGGTTTGAAAAGGTGTTGGTGGTGTGATGTTACACTCTATATGATTTTCTAAAAATATGCTAATGTAACTGGAATATGTTTCATACAAAAGGTCTCTTGTAAGGTATCATTACAAAGCTTATAATCTACTGAGTACTTGTGGCACCTTTTTCTCCTGTTGATGATAGCTCATCTCAATTGATTGGACTCTTCCAGTTGGTATGGGTACTTCCACCTTTTCATATTCTCTGTATGGATAAATATCTTCTGTCTGTGTGTTCCACTCTATGCATCCGAAGAAGTGAGCTGAAGCCCACGAAAGCTTATGCTGAAATAAATTTGTTAGTCTCTAAGGTGTCACAAGTACTCATGTTCTTTTTATGGCACCTTAGAGACTAACAAATTTATTTCAGCATAAGCATATTTCTCTCCTGCTGGTAATAGGTCTCCTTAACTGATCACTCTCATTAGAGTGTGTATGGTAACACCCATTGTTTCATGTTCTCTATGTATATATATATATATCTTCCTACTGTATTTTCCACTGCATGCATCCGATGAAGTGGGCTGTAGCCTACAAAAGCTTATGTTCAAATAAATTTGTTAGTCTCTAAGATGCCACAAGTACTCCTGTTCTTTTTGTAGATACAGACTAACACGCCTGCTACTCTGAAATCTACTGAGTGTGATCATCCTATTTCTATAAATGTATCACTATTGTATCTGAAACTAGAAATCTGAAATATAACTCTGAGGGCCTATTGTAATTATGCAAAGTATGGGCCATTACTGGTGGTTTGGAATCTTGATGACTCCCATTAACTAGGACAATTAACTGCAGATGGCTCTGTTTTACCTGTAAGTCTTCCTGTATACCTGTGTGCTGGCAAGTGGGTAATGAAGTCTTACAGTGACATGTGATCATGTCACCTGAACTGGAATTGTATAAATAGATGACTTGATTTACCCTGCGCCAGCCCTATCTCTGGAGCATTGAGAAAGGGGGTGTGGGAACCCAGAAGGACAAAGGATTCCCGCCTTATGCAAAAGATATATAAATAGGTGGAACAGAACAAAGAAGGAAAGCCATCATGAGAAATCCCCTAGCTACCACCTGTGCTGGAACAAGGGCTGTACCAGGGGAAAGGATTGTGACAAACTAGGAAGGCATCTAGTCTGTGAAAGAAACATATTGAAACATCTCTGAGGGTGAGATCTTATCTGTATTCAGTTTCTTACTGTATTAGACATAGACTTGCATGTTTTATTTTATTTTGCTTGGTAATTCACTTTGTTTTATCTGTTACTACTTGGAACCACTTAAATTCTACTTTCTGTATTTAACAAAACCACTTTTTACTTATTAATTAAACTAGAGTATGTATTAATACCTGGGGGGGGGCAAGCAGCTGTGCATATCTCTCTATCAGCGTTATAGAGGGTGAACAATTTATGAGTTTACTCTGTATAAGCTTTATACAAGGTAAAACGGATTTATTTGGGATTTGGACCCCATTGGGAGTTGGACATCTGAGTGTTAAAGACAGGAACACTTCTGTGAGCTGCTTTCAGTCAAGCCTACAGCTGTTGGGGGATGTGGTTCAGACCTGGGTCTGGGTTTGCAGCAGGCTAGCGGGTCTGGCTCAAACCAGGCAGGGCACTGAAGTCCCAAGCTGCCAGGGCAGGAAAGCAGGGGCACAATTAGTCTTGGCACATCAGTTGGCAGCCCCAAGGGGGTATCTGTGATTCAACCAGTCACAGGCGGAACAGAAAACAACAGCATAGGAAAGCCTTATTATGGGAAGCGATATAAGGATCCCAGTACAGGGAAGTTAGGTTAAGTTCTTCAGTAATACAAATGCTGATTTCAGTAGTAATAGGATTCTCTGTGGGCTGAGGGGCCTAGCAGTCAGCATCCACTCAGTCATGGGGCAGTGGTAGGGGATCCCGGGCCCACTCACTCCACCAGGCTCCAGCCCAGGGCCCTCGGTAGGTCAGCAGTGTTTGGCTTCTGTGAGGGGCTCCCTGAGCTACGCTCCCTGGGTCACTTCCTACCACTGCTTCCTTCCCTCAGCTTTTGGTCCCAGATAAGCAAAAAAGAAAAAAAGAAAAAAAAAAGTCACCCCCAGCTGGGCTCTGCATACAGTCCTGTTCCTTCAGGAAGGCTTCTCCAGCCCCTTTGGGAAGGAGCCTGCAGGCTAGTTCTGCACTCCTCCTCAGCCTCCCTCTCTGAGCTGGGTTACTCCCATTTCAATTTTCTCTCCAGTTGGGGAATGCTCTGTGGGGTTGGAGGAGGATGGCTAGCTGGGTCCAGGATAGTCCTTTAACCACTTCTGTCCCACTGTGGGGCTTGTATACCATATCACACTCACCTTCACCCTATTAATTTCACTCTTTCTCCAGAAGGAGGACACAATAAAAGGGGAATTGTTAGACAACATCAATATTTGAAATGTCTGTTAGAAACTTCAAAGCCCTCAAAATGATAAACTTTCAAATGTTTTAAAAATAATCTTATCTGGGGCCAAATTCGACTCTCTGTCACAATTGTAAATGTAAATCTGTAGTAAATGAATTGAACTCAATACAATTTCCCTAGATTTACACTGGCATAATTAAGATCAGAATCCTACCTTTAGTAATTAGAAATGTTTGTCAAAATTTCTTTTGTGCTTAAAATACAAATAAGATTTGTGCCCCTTTTAAAGCTCTGGCTGCCCACAAGAGTTTTCAAAGCTAGACTGTTTCCCCAATTTACTTTAATGTGATAATTCTGTCCCTGTTTTTACCTTCCAGATAGAAAATTGTATATTATAGACAAATGCACAAAAATTAATATAAAAAAGACAAATACTAATGGAAATGCAAATATGTTTCTCTTTGGAGATCTTGGCTGAAGATTTTTTATATATGTGTACAATTCACATTAAAATGTACGCCACCTAATGAGACAAAAGTTTTTTTTCTATATTTTAATTTTGGGAAGTTATTTCCAGCATTTTGTGAGCTTATCCACAGTTAGTTCTTATACTATTGAAATCAGCTTTCAATTTTTTGAGGAAAAAGAAAAAACTTGAGGCCAAATTACAAGTTTTCCTCTATTTAATAAACCAGCAAAATTAGATTTTTTTTGGAGGGGTAGGGATTAGTTTTGAAATTTAAAGCAATATTTTGCATTATTGTTTTTTTTTAAATATTTATGCATGTGTAATGCTGACAGACCTTGGTTGTTAGCGGCTGGGGTCAAACCTGGGAATTCTGAAGCAGAATGCACAAGCTAAATGAAACCTATCTCTTAGTCAAGGCTGTAGCAGAATCATCAATTTCTAGCTCTAGCTGGTCTAGCTGCCACTAGATGGGGACAGAGCATCACACCAAGTAGGCATGGGTTACATATGCACAAAATAAAATAAAACCAAATCCCGGTCTCGTTGACATCTGTGTCAAAACTTCCATTCACTTCAGTGGATACCAGTATATGGTCCATTGTCCCTGTCTTGAAATTCTTATCTTCTGAGGGACAGATTGCGCCCTGTGGATCCACACATGATACTCTTTGTGCACTGTAAAAGAGAAGTTAATTGATGAGAATGGAGTTGGAAAATTAGAGCTCAGAGACAGTAGAGTCACCTGGATCAATAGAATAGGGTGGAGTGGGAGAAGAGAAGGTAAAATGGCTACTTAAGGAAGTATATGGAGTTTCTAGCTGATTGAAGAATGGAGCAATATGAATTGGGTGTTGAAACTTGATCATCACTTTTATGCAAATAAAATACACTATGTGTTCTCGCACTGAAGTGGAAGATGACTTTGTAACATTTAGAGTCATGTTCTTCACAGGAACCAAATGATATAGAGTAGTGTAAGGGCTTTAAAGAGGGGCTTAATAAATATTATGTACCCCAAGCAAGCTTTCTAGCTGTAAGATATAAATTCCACCCAAGAAACCAAATGGAAGGAGAAGATAGATCTGAACTTGTAATTAGTCTCAAAGAGCAACCCCTCAGTGTTAGTATGTTAGTGGCTTATAAAGAGTGGAAGCTGCCATTTTACACATTTGAAAATACGGAGAAAGAAAACTCACAGGCTTTGTTTGCAGAACATTATCAAAGACAGAGAAGAATTACAAGAACATAATAAAGGCCATGCTGGGTTAGACAAAAGGTCTATTTAGCCAAGTATCCTGTCTTCTAACCGTGGCCAAACCCAGGTGCTTCAGAGGGAATGAACAGAACAGGTAATCACCAAGTGATCCATCCCCTGTCGTCCATTCCCAGCTTCTGGCAAACAGAGGCTAGGGACACCATCCCTGCCCATTCTCGCTAATAGCCATTGATGGACCTATCCTCCATGAATTTATCTAGTTCTTTTATTAACCCTGTTATAGTCTTGGCCTTAACAACCTCCTCAAACAAAGAGGTTTTACTTATTATTTATGGAATAACTAGTTGCCTGAAAATGTCAGTTGTAGAGTAATTTAGAATATATATTTAGAGTTAACAAAAATATTTTTAAAATTATTTTTTTTTTTTTAAAAATCTCCTTTTAATAACTGTGAACCATATACATACTATATGTCTTAAGCTATGATATTGATGTTTCTTTTGTGGTGTTATTGCCAAACTTTGAAAATTAATTACATATAATTTATCCAGCATAATTCTACTTAAATTGTACACAAATGTGCATTTATGTACAAATTTATAGTGCACTGTATTATTTTTGTCATCACTCTTTTCTGAAACATTAGAAAGTGATATTTTTATGACATTCCCATCACTTTAAATGTATGAGATGAAATCCGGCCCCACTGAAGTCAATGGCAAAATTTCCATTGTCTTCTATGGAGCCTGCATGTCACCCTTGGTTCATAGTATAGAGTTACTAGTAGCAGGAAGATTTGTACTTGAAAACAAAAAGGCTGGATTAGAAATGTTGTTCCTTATAAACTTCTAAACTAAAGTAAGCATGTTTTTCCTGATGTTTGAAGTTTATGATGTCTGCAACTGACTATGTGTTGGGGACAAAAATGTACAAGCACAGAAGAAAGCAGGCTTCTAACTAACAAAATATTGGCAAATTTGTATTGCTCATATGCGATAGTTCTCCCGGTGTAGTCCCTGGTAGTTGCCATCTTGTTGTTCCCTCTTAAAATACTCCATCTCAGTAGGCTCCATGAGAATATAAATTTAAATTGGTAAATAACAGTTTGCTTTTTTAGATAAAAAGCTTGGTGAACAAAAGGTAGTGTGGCAAAGTAGATCAAGATTGGCATTCTGAGTGTATGTGTGAACTCTCTAAGATACATGAGGCATTGTGATGAAATTCAATAGCACGGGAGTAGGTCAGCGACCCACCATCACATATAGTGCATAATGGAGAAAATAGATATTTTTTAATGAAATTGTTTGATTAGTGAAGCTGTATCCTGAGATAAAATGGGTTCTCAAGGAGAGCTTTCTGGGGCTATTCAATTCATGAATATTCTTCATCACAGAAGCTACCTTGCTATACATTGATACAAACAAAACTAAGATTTTTTTTTAATTTCTATACTATTATTTTTTAAAAAGTTGTGAGAGAATGTAATGCTCATGAAAGTACAGAAATAGTTTCACTTTGACTAGGTTTGACTAGGTTCTGTATGTTCTGCTCCTTGGTATAGCTAGTCCTGGAACCCATAAGGGGAAAAGCAATTCTTGATTTAATCCTAACTGGCACCCAGGATTTGGTACAAGAGGTGAATATAACTGAACCATTAGGTAATAATATCCATAATGTAATTGAATTTAATATCCTTGTGAAGGGTGATGGGAAATACCAAAGAAAATGACCACAATAGCATTTAACTTCAAAAAGGAGAACTACACAAAAATGAGGAGGCTAGTTAAAAGGAAATTAAAAGGAAGAGTCACAAGAGTGAAATGCTTGCAAGGTGCATGGAAACTTTTTAAGAACACCATAATAGAGGCTCACACTAAATATATACCACAAAAACAAACAAGCAAACAAACAGTAAGAGGATGAAAAAACTCCACCATGACTAAACAATAGAGAGAAAAAGGTGATTAGAGACACAGAGATATTATTGAAAAATTGGTAGTCAAATCCTACTGAGGAAAATAGAAAGGAGCTTAAATTCTGGCAAGTCAAGTGCAAAAGTATAATTAGGCAGGCCAAAAAAGAATTTAAGAGCACCTACAAAAGACAAAAAGTAACAGCAATTTTTAAAAAAAAGTAAACCAGAAGCAGGAAGCCTGACAAATAATTAGTGGAGCCACTGGATGATCAAGGTGGTCAAGACAGTTAAGTCCAAAGCAAACTAAGGAGAGTTACAAAAGTGTCTCACTAAACTGGGTGACTGAGCAAGATGAAATTCAATGTTGATAAATGCAAAGTAATGTACATTGGAAAACATACAATCCCAAATATACAAACAAAAGGATGGGGTCTAAATTAGTTGTTACCACTCAAGAAAGAGCTCTTGGAGTCATTATGGGTAGTTCTGTGAAACATATGAGCATATGTGCAGTGGCACATGAGCATATGTGCCACTGCACATTGCATATGCAATGTGCAGTGGCAGTCAAAAAAGCTAACAGAATATTAGGAACAGTTAGGAGAAGTTTAGATAATAAGACAGAAAATATATTAATGCCACTACATAAATCCGTGATATGCCCTCTCCTTGAATACTGCATGCAGTTCTGGTCACCCCATTGTGGGAACTTGGCAGATGGGAATGTGAGAAGCTGAAGTGTTTAGGCTTCAAGGACGGGCTAATTAGGCTGTGAGCTGTGTAGTGAGATGCTGGCCTTGGGCTGGTTCTCATCTGTCAGTAGGGAGTAAACAGGATAATAAATCAGAAAGTTGTACAGGATGACAATTACCCTATGAAGTTATAGCTGTGCTTGTGTGTATTTTATTAACCAATTAGCAATTGCTTGATTGCCTGCCATAATTGTATATAAGAAGTATGCTGGAGAGTAATAAACGACTTTGCTACCAATCACATTGATTGTTGGGCTCTGTCCGTGCCCGCCTGAGAGGCACTGCGACGCAACACCCCATCTCAAAAAAGTTATATTAGAACTGGAAAAAATACAGAGAAGGGCAAAAAAATTATTAGGGATACGGAATAGCTTCCATCTGAAGAGAGATTAAAAAGACTGGGACTGTTCAGCTCAAAAAAGAGACGGGTGGGGCAGTATATGATAGAGGTCTATAAAATCATGAATGGTGTAGAGAAAGTGAATGAGGAAGTGTTATTTAGCCCTTCACATAAGATATGAACAAGTGTTTACCCAGTGAAATTAATAGGCAACATGTTTAAAACAAACATAAGGAAGTACTTCTTCACACAATGCATGATCAACCTGTGGAACTCATTGCTAGGGGATGTTGTGAAGACCAAAAAGTATAACTGGGTTCAAAAAAGAATGAGATAAGTTCATGGAGGATAGCCCATCAATAGCTATTAGCCAAGATGGTCAGGGATGTGACCCCCATGCTCTCGGTGTCCCTAAACATCGGACAGCTAGAAGCTAGGACTGGAGGACAGGGGGTGGATCAGTTGATAAGTTGCCCTGTTCTATTCACTCCCCCTCAAGCATCTAGTACTAGACACTATCAGAAGACAGGATCCTTGGCTAAATGGGCCATTGGTTTGACCCAACATGACCATTCTTATGTTCTTATGTACAGGCCCTGCACCAGCTTCCCTGTTTAACTGACAGTACACCTGGAACCAGATCTGTGGTGTTGTCTCCAATCCACTCACAATATGGTCCAAACCCTACCCTCCATTCTAAGCCACCGAATCTGAAAACAGATGCACTCACATGTGTCCTTACATATAATTAGGACTTTGTGTGTCAGTGGAACTCTATGAGAATGTGGGGTATACACTGATGCTAATGCAGATTGGACAGTGCTTAATTTGTGCCAGGGCTTCCTAGGGCTGAACCCTGGCACCTCTAAGCTTGGCACTTCATAGCCCAGGCATCTCTGGGCTTCCTGCATCAGTTATTAATGTAAAAAAAAATTGCTTGAGTCCAGGCACCTAATTGCTTGAGCTCCAGTACCTCTTTCCTTACAAAATTAAGCATTTGGATTGGGACATAAATGTGTTTAGTTAGGCAAAAATCCAACTGGCTCTGAGTGGTTACATAGTCCTAAGAATATAGTTCATCTTAGTAGTGGCTATGATTGTGTATGTAGCTATGTACGATCATACCTAAATGGGCAGTGATTTGATTATACATAGCAAAAATGAGGCTGAGGGGAGACCATCCCACCCAATTTCACTTGACTGCTAAAATGAAATCTGAACTGTTGTTTGTAAAGGTGAAAGGCTAATGTACTAGCTGACCCTGGCCATACTTTTATCCATCATCTTCATCTATGACAAATATTTAGAGCTGGCTACATAAAAAAATTCCGTATTTGTTATTTATATTTAATGAAAGAGGCTGATCCAGACCTCCAGCCTTTCAACAATGCTTCTCTCAGGACACCCTATACTGATCCACATCCCAGTCCTTCCTTGTAGTAGAACGGATCCAAAGCTAATTGAAGTAAATGGAAAGACTCATACTTACTTCCAGGGTTTTTTGATCAGGCTCTATGCTCATTATTGCTCCCTTCATTTTAATATGGGGACTAGAACCAGGTCCAAGAGCTTCTGTGTGCTGTGCTACATGTTTTACAATTGCTGGCACTCAAACTAAAAATTAAAAATCTGCCTACGGCTGCGTTCTTACACCTTCCTCTCACATATCTGGTTTTGGTCTCTTCTTCTCTCACAAGAAAGAGAATCTGATCCAAAACATTTTATATGACATTAAAATGAAGTTAGAAAGAGAACAGGTCAGCTAAGTAGATGTAATATTAATGAAAATGTGATATAAATTGCACTCTCTTTGTGACAGCTCTGACAGATTTCGTGAGAGGATGAAATAAATCACTCAAGGAGGCCATCAAATGCCAGCAGTTTTAGGATGCACCCTGTGATATGTGATCAATTACTTCATCTCCTGGGTGTTCAACTCTTAAGAAAAATTCCAGTAGAATTAAATAGGAGCAAAAGCAATAGCATTCTATAGAAGTTACTATAAAATGTGTATAATTTAGTAGACAACAGTATCCCTTCCAGAAATATTTTGGTCCATTCTGTAAGAGGGATACAATTTCCCATTAAATTCTATAGGAGTTTTCCATAACGGTGGCTATGCTCCTTCTCCCCAAAATGGCCCTGCCCACTTTCGAGGCTGATACCAGTGGTCGCAAACTCCTTGCATTCCACAGACATTCCAACACAGGGGGATTTCAATCCCATGTAATGTGGAACTGAATCAAGCTGGGTATCCACAGAAACAGTCATGTGAGAAGATGGCTACCCCTTTAGAAAGGCAATTGAAACAAGAAGAGAGAGCTAAACCATGGCTACATTTGTTTGCTCCTTTAAGATTTATGAATGTTCTGGATTGGTGAAAGGACAGGGAGCTAGCCTTGATTTCCTCATCTTTGAGATAAAAATATCACTTTTGTATGTGATAACACAGGTAAATGAATATCATCCCAGATTCCCCATCAACTTGGACATTAATTTAATAGTAATACTAAAGCTCATTTTCTAACTTGACTTGCATCTAGGACAGTGGTCACCAACTGGTAGATTGCAATCGACTGGTCAGTCATGGAGCCTCTGACAGTCAATCTCAGTCTCAGTCCCCCATATTGTTTTTTTTTTCAAGGTGAAGAGGTGAGCAGCCGGCGAGGGGGGTCTGGTAGTGGGCATGGGGGTCTCGCGGCAGGTGCGGGATGAGGAGGGACAGGGTGGAGGGGTCTCATGAAGGGATGTGGTGAACGGGGAGGGAGTGGGGCCAGAGGCAGGGCTAGGGTTGAGTGTGGGTGGGCCTGACTATTCTGCCATGGGCAGAATAGTCAGGACAAAGAGCTAGTCTCCTCCTGGGAAGCTTCATCCGCTGCTCAGGGTTGCTAGCTATGCATGATGAGTTGACCCCCTCAATGTGACATGTTATAAATTTGAAATAGCTTCGTAATTACATTTAAAATTACAATTATTATTGGTTGCAAGTGCAGAACTGAAAAGAAAAAAAAAAGCTTCTCATGCATGGCATGCATGTTTACTGCTCAGAAGTGATTCCTATAGCAGGGGTGGGCAAACTATGGCCTGCGGGCCGCTTCCGACCCATCATACATTTTTATCCAGCCCTCAAGTTCCCTTCAGGGAGCGGGGCTGGGGGCTTGCCCTGCTCTGCCTGCTCAGCGCTCCTGCCAGGGAGCAGGTTCGGGTGCTTGCCCTGCTCCGGCCGGGGAGCGGGGTTGGGTGTTTTCCCCCACTCTGCTTGCCTGGCGGTCTCCAGTCCTTGTCTTACAATTCCCTTGATGAGCACCATCCTCTGGAACCCCGCCCCTATGCGGCAGCCCCCCCTACATGACAGTGCACACAATCCCCTCCTGATCTTCTATAGCCCCAGCCTTGAGAGCCTTGAAACTGCCTAGGGGCTGAACCCATCCCAGCTAGGGCCTGTGGTGGTGCCTGTACGGCCACCTTGGTGTCACTGCCTGCGGGGACCTTGGGAGTCCCTGGTACCACCCCTGTAGAGTACCCACCTCTGCGTGACACTCAGCGAATGCCCACTCCCCCCACCTCAGTAAAATCCCTTATAGAGCCTCCCCCATGCTACACTCCATAGAGTCCCTCTCCCCCACCGGGCATTCATGGCCCACCATACAGTTTCCATACCCAGATGCAGCCCTCAGGCCAAAAATTTGCCGACCTCTGTCCTATTAGCTACAGTCGCAGCAAGTGCTCTCCTGTTTTCTCTTTTTATAATAAAAATACATATCTAACTAGATAGCTAGCGTTAACAATGAGTGACAAACCCGGGCCATCCAAAAAGAAACCAAAAAGCTACAACATCCATTCATAATGGGAAGGTGAATTTCTGTTCGCAACAGCGAAAGATAAGTGTGTATGTCTTCCATGTCACACAAGTATGTCAATAAGTAAAAATGGAAATTTAGAAAGACATTAAAAAGAACGCATAGCAAATTCAAGGACAGTTTCCCCTGGAATAGTGCGCTCCATACAAAGAAAGTTAATGAATTGAAGGCCATTTTGAAAGCTCCACAGTCATTTTTTACTAAACCAGCAGTAAAAGGGAAGGCTTCTACTGAAGCATCATTTTGTGTTTGCCATCTGCTGGCAAAATACAATAAATCATTTATGGATGGAGAAGTATTTAAAGAGGCAATGTCTGTGGCAGCAGACTTCTTATTTAGGCTACGTCTACACTACCCGCCGTATCGGCGGGTAGCGATCGATTTTTCAGGGATCGATATATCGCGTCTCATCTAGACGCGATATATCGATCCCCGAACGCGCTTATATCGATTCCGGAACTCCACCACCGCGAACGGCGGTGGCGTCGTCGTAATGGAGAGCCCCGGAGATCGATCCCGCGCCGTGAGGACGGGTAAGTTATCGATATAAGATACTTCGACTTCAGCTACGTTATTCACGTAGCTGAAGTTGCGTATCTTATATCGATTTTTCCCCTTAGTGTAGACCAGCCCTTAGAGACTTTAAAAACAAAGAGGAAATAATGATGGCAATGCAGAGCATACCACTTGGTGCTTCCACAGTCGCAAGACAGATGAAATTTTTGTCCGAAAACATCTTTCAGCAAGTACAGGAGGATTTGAATGACTGCGAATGCTTTTCACTGCAGTTCTATGAATCAGTCGACATGACCAACACAGCCCAGGTAATTGTATTTGTCTGAGTGGTTTTTAAGGGCACAACAACTAAAGAGGACTTTCTGACTATTTTGCCCCTTAAAGAGAGAACAAGAGGTGAAGATGTCTACAACAAATCGTTGTCAGAATTGTAAACTCAATTCGAGCAAGATTCCTCCAGTGCAGCTTGTTTAAATCCTTACTTGATGGCAGGGGCGGCTCCAGGTCCCAGCACACCAAGCGCATGCTTGGGGCGGCATGCCACGCTAAGCGCATGCTTGGGGCAGCATCCCGCGGGGGGCACTCTGCCGGTCGCCGGGAGGGCGGCAGGTGGCTCCGGTGGACCTCCCGCAGTCGTGCCTGCAGAGGGTCCACTGGTCCCATGGCTTCGGTGGAGCATCCGCAGGCACGCCTGCGGGAGGTCCACCGGAGCTGCGGAACTGGCGACCGGCAAAGCTCCCCCCCGCGGCGTGCCGCCGTGCTTGGGGCGGCGAAATGGCTAGAGCCGCCCCTGCTTGACGGAGTGCATGCTGCTTATGGTGAGCTGTTCCACCATACGGATATGAGGTGGTTAAGCAGGGGAGATGTCCTACAAATATTTGTGGATCTCATGTCCGAAATCATCACTTTTCTAAAATCCATGAACAAAGTATGCAATGAGCTGTCAGGCAATGCATGGCTGCTAGACTTCGGGTTCCTAACTGTAACAACATCTACATTGAATGAGCTGAACTGTGAACCGCAGGGAAAGGACAGAGTGATCAGTGCAGGGAATGCATTCAAATTGAAACTGGGCCTGTGATCCTCCCAGTTGAAGGATAAAATGGTGCAGCACTTCCCGAGTCTGGAGAAAAATACTAGAAAAAATTGAAGACAACGAAAAATGGTTCCATCCAGAAAAGTTCTGTGCACAGCTGACCAAGTTAGCAGAGGAATTCAACAGGTAACTTCAAGAATTAGATGTGATGGAGCCAATCATCATGTGTATGTCGAATCCATTCCTTCCAGCAGACATTGGTGGGATGGCTGCGACATTCCATCAGGTTTTTGATTTACAAAGTAGTGGAATTGATATGGAGATAATTACCATGCAAAGTGACATTGAGCTGAAAGCCAGATCAAGGGACAGCAATTTTTGGGGACTCAGAAACCAATAAAAGTACCCCCTTCTATTGTCCTGTGCTTTGAAAGTGAAAACTTACTTTGGTTCCACCTATCTGTGTGAGACTGTATTCTCACAAATGAAGATGATCAAGTCCAAGTATTGCACCCGCCTCACAGATGCTTATCTGCAGGACTGAATCCGACTAGCTATTTCAAATTATAACCTGAATTTCAAGACACTGGCAGATAATGTGCAGTCACAGGTATATTGAGACTTGGTAAGTAGGGAAAATGTATAATTATGTATATTAAGCACTTGGTCTCAGCTTTATATAACATAATCTGCTATTGCTAAATTTTCTTTGAAGTAGATCTTGGGTTGCACTTAAATTCAAAAAGTGATCTTGTGCTTAAAAAGGTTGGAGACCACTGATCTAAGACTAGTAGAAAAATACCATTTTTTCTTGGAATTTTTGCTACAAAAATGTTTAAGTTTTTTGATGAAAAAATGAAAACAACCCTTTCCCCCCAAACTTCTACTTTTGAAAGTTATTTTTGGTAAATAAAATCAGTTTTCAGTACAAAAAAAATCAGTTTTGGTTTTTCAGTCTTTAGTCAAAAGACTGGTAAATGTGGACCAAAATGAAAGAGTTCCATAAAAAGCCATTTTTACATTGGGGGAAAATATTTTGATGAAAAAAATCTCAACCAACTCCCCTTGGTTACTGCCACAACCATTAATTCTGGGCTGGACAGTGTCCATTTGGTTCAGTGGAATTGGAAGAATGATGTAGAACCACACTGCCTTAGAGGAACATTTTACCTCCTTCTATTGCCCTGCTAGTTTACCCCTGTGGCTCACAGTATTGTGGTGCTGAGGTTGAGGGGCAGCTCCATCTATTTCCCCTCCTCTTTGGGGCACCACCATCCCTTCTCTTTATCCCAGGGAGGAGGAAGAGTGCAATACCTGTGCTCCTCTGAGCACAGACTGAAATCCTGCCTGTTCCTTTTCATAGGTTGCAAAATTATGTTGGAGGAGGTTCCTTGTGCCCTCCCCACCTGGTTGATCCCCAATCCCCATTGAAAAGAGAAGGGAGGGAGCAGCAGTGGACATGGTGAGAAAGGTCGAGGATTGGATTGGTGTAGAAATTCCAACAGGATTATGTTGTGGACCTAGGTAAGGACCAGGAAGAATCTGGCCTATGTGATTGTCTGATATCAGAAATATTTGCTTCCACTGTGTATGGATTCATAATTATTTGCATTGGTCTTAAAATGTCCCTTACTGTTACCAAAGATTCCCATTATATAAAAACCCAAAAGTTTAGCTCATTAAGCTTTTTAAAAACCTGTCCCCCTGTTTAATAAACCTTTTTATGTGGCGTATTTACTTTTCATGTTTTTATTAAGTAGAAAAGTACCATCAGAATTAATAGGATTCTTGCAACACTGATTTCAATGTCACTCTGGATAGTAAGAATACTATATGGAGCAATATTGCATAATATTTTTCAGGAAGAGAGCAACTTAAGGGCTGCTGGTATGTTTTATGTGTTATGAACAACATTCTCTGCGCAGTTTTCAAAGTTGTGAAATAAAACTAATAGTAAAATTATGTAAAATGATGCTACATTCCATTGAAATGAACAGGATCACCAATGAGGTCAATGATGACACTTTGCGAATAGCAGTGTTATGCTGATGTATCATGTAAATATGTCATACCATAGCACAGAAAGATAATACATGATAAGACTAATGTCTTTGCTGGTGTGATTTAGCTGATAATAGTCTCTTTCTGCAAGCAATTACACAGAAGCCTTAAAGGGACATTATCAGATTAAATTTAGTCCAAAATGTAGGGATTGTAATAAGCATTTACAAAACCTATGACCAATAGACTTTAAAAAAAATTAATTTAATAAGCATTCCCCCAAAGTGCTTGAATCCCACATATAATGCTAATGTATGGGAAACTGAATGAGAAACTGACTAGAAATTGACTGAAGAATGAAAAAAAAAAGACCAAGCTGGTAGGACCCTACCTGCAGGATCCAGGAAGGCAGGAGTGCATTGGAGGATGAGAAAAGAACTCAGAACCCTAGTTAGAGCCCTCATGGAGACTTCAAAGGGGGATCTGATTATGGCCTTCTCCAATAGGACTGCATCTATACACCCCACCACAAATAACTAACTTGTCTATTACTAGGACTGTTCAAATGGCAGAAAACCAGTGACTCATGTATGCACTCTACGTACTTGATAGCTGTACAAAATACTGATATATATTGGATGGGACACAGTGCTTAAAGCCGTCTCAACATGAGAACTATGAACTTTCTGTCTTTGGCACTAACATAGATAAATGAGATGGCTACATTTAAATTAACCTTAAACCTGATCCCTCAGACTGTCATATCACAATCATTTGTCTTTATTATTAATTATATTATATGATTATTAATTTATTTATTTTATTTGCAAGGGCCAATGCAAGTGACTTGGAAATGAAAAGTTTTAAAATGTTCAAAACATTCCCCAGTCCTGCTGTCACAGATTCTCTTAACTCTATGTACTTCTCTTTATGAGAAAAATCACAAGTCCAGTGGTTTGATTATGACACCACCACAGTTTATTACAGTTGCACTTATCCAGTCAGGGAGCAGAACATATGTGCCCTGTGATTAAGACCACTGACAGGGATGGGTAATATGTTTTGTTCCTTTACATTAAAAGTTACCCCAAACCTGCAAATTTTGTATATAGTCACTCTATGAAGCCACATATTTCTGTTTTCTTCATCTTCTCTCCCAAACTCCTTCTCTCTTGTTACATTTTTTGCATCTTCTCTTAATTTAGACTGTTGGCTTTTAGAGGAAGCGACCATCTCCTACAGTATGTTTGTATAGAACCCAGCACAATGGGATCTTTTTCTGACTGGAGCCTCTGCGTACTGCTGTAATACAAACAACCACACAAGGACAGGACTTCTAATCAGAAAGCAACAGCAATGAATGGCAGATACAAGCAGTGAAAAAAGTTCAAGAGCAACTCCTAGTCTGATCTATGTCAGCATGAATCATTTGGCAAATAACAGCAAGTACTGAATAAATTCAGGAAAACTGCAATATATTCATGGACAGTTCATTGATAGAAATAGAGGTGAAACTTGAATATTCAATAGGAATTATTCCAACAGCTTTAGTTTTAATGATTTTTTTAAAACACTATTTTGGACCTGTTCCCCATTTGTGACTCAACCGCTCAGTGCAGTTGTCTGGAATAATAATAATAAAATATGCTGTTTGCTTTCCCATATGATCCTGGTTTGTTGGATCTGTCCCCGTTGTAAATTAGGGCATTATGAGTGCCGCTGTAATTTGTGCCAGCTGTCAATGGATCACAGAGCCTATTCTAGCAGCTAGATATGACTAGGGAGTGAAGGCCAAGGGGTTAGCAGAGGAACCACTATGGCAGCTCTGCACAGCCTGAGAATTCCTCTATGCAAGGAAATCATCGAGTGGCCAGCTAAACTAGTTTTAGGGCCATTTTGTTCCACCAAAACAGCCTCAATGCAGGGCAGAATCTGGCCCTATATTGCAATTTCTCCATAGACACAGTCAGAAATTTCTTGCAGCACAGCTTGTAATGATGATAATAGTTCTGTATTTGGGTTCAGCAGAGACCTGTGTTCCTGGCCAGCTACTCCAACTCTAATCTGTCTAAGCGCTTGTAGGTGGAGTTAGCCATCCATGATATTACATTGTTTTGGCATTCAAATCCTTATGGAAGTCTCGGTGGCTAAATCTTACTGTTAAATTCATCAATTAATGCAAGCCCTTAGCCAAGACTGGCATTACATCATTCTGAATGCTTATATTTACACTACTTCTTGCTCCAAACTGAATTTAAATATTGTAATGGCTTCCATGAGAGGCTGGTGAGAACAAAAAGACAATCCGCAAAATCACTACTATTTTATAATACAAGATGTTTGTAGATTTATTGAATGTGGGTTAATTTATATTCCTCTTTGTAAAACATAATGCAGCCTTTCCCAATAAGTACAGTGATTGCTGAAGATCATTTTATTTTTATATATAGGGAAGTTTTTATTTCTTTTACTGCATGTACGTGTTTAATTTCTATTGTAAAAATGAGATCCAAGGTAAAATTTTCAAAACCATCTACGTGATTTAAAGACCCAAGTCCCCTTTTCAAAAATGACATAGGAGCCACTGAAAGCTGCTATCAGAGCAATACCTTTTAGATTTTTCCCTACTCATCAAGCAATAGTTCTATGTCATCTGGGGTTGTATTTTGACATAGTCCTAACAGGAATAGTCCCAAGATTCTTAACACTCTGCTCTGTATTCTTCCAAAGCTACATGTCCTTTAGAATAGATAGAACTGAGTGAATTAATTAATAAATTTTAATGCTAGAAACAGGGCCGGCTCCAGGGGTTTTGCCACCCCAAGCAGGAAAAAAAAAAAAAAAAGCCGCGATCGCGATCTGCGGCAATTCAGCGGGAGGTCCTTCGCTCTAAGCGGGAGTGAGGGACCCTCTGCCGAATTGCCGCTGAATACCTTAAAGTGCTGCCCCCCTCCAGAGTTGCCGCCCCAAGCACCTGCTTGATAAGCTGGTGCCTGGAGCCGGCCCCGGCTAGAAGGAATCACCTACTCTTATATCCTGTATTACACAGGCCATACACTTTCACCCAGTAATTCCTGCTATTTAGGGAATTATTCTTCCTTATTACATGAGGAAATGCTATTGAGACCAGTAACTACAGCATATCTTTTAAAGAGACATCCAATCTTGATTTAACGTCTCCAAGTGATGGCGGATTTGTCACATCATTTGGTAATCTGTTCCAATGGTTAATTACTCTCACTGTTAAAAACATTGCATCTTCACTCATTGATTGCATCTGTGTTGTTTCTGGACTCAAAATATGTATCTTTCACTGCTACCAAACAGGGTCTACATACTTTAACTGAAACAAAATAATTTTGGCACTGTTCTCCTGTTAAATTAGCACTGCAAAAGCGTTAAAAGATCATCTGTAAGAACTCTAGAGTAAGAGGAAAAGGTACACAAAGGAGGTTTTCAATCATAAATCTATTTGTAATATAGAGCATAACTTTAACTGGGATATATAGTTGGAAAAATCAAGCACGAATAGTAAGAAAGAATTATTTGTTAACAGCCCTTTTTGCTTCTGTAAACTGTCCAAAGGGCTCTTTGTAGTTTGGTGAGGTTTATTAACTGTTGTTTGACATTGTACATATCCTGAAATTCGAATCGCAATATTTCCTCCTCACCATTGACTTAAAACCAAATTCTTACAAAAGTGTTTATTTGTTGTGCAATTGTACAAGAGCTTTTAAAAGCCTTTAGTTGTCTAGGTAAATAAAAGTCAGCCTTATTTTCAAGAATGGAAGAAGAAGTATGGAATGGAAGAAGAAAAAGTCTGGAAGAAGAAGTTTGGACTGAAAGAAATAGTCCCAGCTGGACTATTTGGTTTCAAATACTGTAGGTTTGAGATTCTCTTGGCTCAAGTTCAATTTTAAATATTTCCAGTGCTAGCCATAATAGTTGGTCCAGTTTGACTTACAAAGTCTTTGCTTTTTCTATTAAATGTGAAGGCTGGAGATAGTTTAGGGATAGGCAACAGAGCTATGAACTGTGGTGAGAGAAACTGTGTAGATTAGAGGTATGATAATTCTCTTACTTGAACTCTTAAGCTAATGGCATTTTGCAGAGAAAACAAGCTGCAGCTCTGAAGATGAGGAAAGAGAGAAAATATTTGATGTTAGTGCCATTTTAGAGATTGGCCAATATGAGTTGCTAGAAGAATAGATTAATGTTTTCTTGCATTAGAAGCAGCTCGTCTCATTGCAGCTGCAGTCATTTAGATTCATGAAGGAACAAATTGTCATTGTAGATTTAAAGGAGGTCCATGTAATTGTCTGATCAGTCTTGTTCTGGATAAGGCATGATGAAGAACAAATCCATGCAGTCATCCCTGGAAGAGGAGTACCACAGCTAAAGTAAGTGAGGAAAGTATCCACGGGTAGGGAGGATTTGGTGCAACACATTCATTGCAGAGAAAAGGCATTTCATTGAGTCTGGGAAGTACTATAATAATTATGAACTTTTGTCTGGTAGCGTTAGCTGTTTGAAACACTTCATTATGGTATGTGCATTTCCTTGAGGTTTTCATTCCTAAATTCTGTCAAAGAGGGTATAACTGTTTACAACATGATCTACCTGGATGGAACTCAACAGACTTTTTCTGTAATATTTCATCTACTGCCTTCTTCATTCTATTCAGCAAAAAGGTGGCCAAAAATTTGCCTGAGATTGATAGTAGTACAATACCTTTCCCATCCATGCACTGAGCAAGATCACTTTTTTTTTTAAATACCATGATGCTTCCATCTTTTCAGTCTAGTGGTACTTGTTCTCTCACCAGACTTTGTCAAAATTTTGTTAGCTGCTCAATCAGAATTTCTTCTCCTGCCTTTATTACCTCTGTTTTAATTCTGTCAACTTCAGGAACTTTTCCCTCTTTGAGGCCTTTGATGGATGTTTAATTTCATTGGGTATTATTGGCCCCTCTTCCATTCCTATTTTATCATTGACATTTTTTCTCGAACCTGTGCATGACTGTTGGCTCTGGACAGTTTAATAAGGAATGGAAATATTCTTTGAATCTTCTGGCTTGTTCTTCATGCATTTTCAACATTTTTCCATGAGAGTCCCTGAGGAGCATCACTTGTGGTGGTCTGGTTCTTCCTGAGAGGTTTTTCACTATTCTACAGAGCTGCTTGAAGTCTCCCTTGTGCTGTTCTTCTGCTTCACCAACCTTCTCCTGAACCTAGGTATTTCTGTCTTGCCTCCATCTCTTATTTCTTTGTATCTGAGACTTGAATCAGGATGAAAAGTCAAAATCTTGGAGTTTTTTGCAAAAATTAAATATTCCAACACATTTTGTTTCAACCTTAGCAAAACATTTTGTTTCAATGTTATTGTTAAAATATATATTTTATTATAATTTATAAAATAAAATAGCATACAAGTTCAAGTTATAAAGCAGAAACAAAATATTTTGACCTTATAAAAATAGCATACTTTCTCATAGAAAATTTTGATGAAATGTTTTGATTTCATTGAATACACATTTCCAAGATCTGTTCCATCAGAAAATTCTTGACCAGCTCTATTTTGCAACTTAATCACATTGTCTTGAGAAACTTTGCAACTTGGTTAAGTGTATTAAGCCCAAGAATAATTCACTTTTCTTAGGAACATGACTTGTTTTCATAATATGCAAAACCAAAAAGGTGTGCATGTTAATTTCTTAAATGTCACATTGCATTATGCTAGGTTACATCAACATACACGGTGTAATTTTGTACTGTGTCACATTATGCTGTTGTGTGTCAGAGTTAATTATGATTCTAGATTGTCAAATAACATGCTGAAGTGGAATTATTTAATCAAAGATTATCAATCAGAGATAAGTACAGCATTATACAGAATACAGAAAGAATAGATACATTACCACCCTTTGATGTGACAATGGTGATAAAGAGCTGGCTATGTGTCTCTTCTTCACTGTATCTGGAGGGACACGGCAGATTCATTCCCCAGTTAAGTTCCCATACCAGTGTCATTAAATAGGGTTTTCAAATCTTTGGATGTTATTTCTGTACATTCCCAGTTTACATGTGAAGGCATAATTATTTACAGCTGAGAGTACTAACAAGATAATGTATTTCAGTGGATCTTTATTCCCCCATAATTATTCTTTCCTATCTGCTGTAACAATTATCCCTTATCAGGTTCCCAGGTTTAGATGTGCTTTAGAATTCAAAATACTCTTTGCTAATATCCTGAAGATTCTAAAGAATAGATAATATTAAATCAAATATACTGAAAATAAAGGATTGAAATATTTACTAACAAGTAATAATAATATTTGCTTACTATCTATCTACTTTTAATAGTACAGTGTAGAGAAGATGTACAGTATATATGGTAGGGTGTTTTCTTTGTAGCTGCTAGTGTCAAAATAACTAATATAATCAATGCTACATATATATGGAGCAAAGAATAAGCCAATACCTGATTTAAGGTATTGATTATTTTTTTTGTCCAGGAGGGCAGGCTGATCTTACACAGTATCCGTTGTCTAGGCTGGACTTTGTTTATGAAAAATGCCATCATCATGAGTTCTAAGTATTAATGAGATTCCACAGAGAAGCATTGTAGTTTTTGGATCCACCAAACTTTTGCTCTGTCTAGTTTGTGACTTGATCTTCACTTGAGAGGCAAACCAGCCCCTAGCTATTCCGGGATATTTAGGCCATACCCTTGAAGAGCTGCTGCTTCAAAATAAATTCTGGAAAAACATGGCTGGGAGATGGAAACACTTCAGACAACTTGCCACATCCATATTATCGTGCGCCAAGGGTCACAGCGCACAAATCATTAAGACAGTCTGCAGTCTTGGCACTCCCCTGAATTCCTCACTTCAGAATATTGTGAGGTGCTCAGCTACAACAGTGTTGGATGCTATATAAGAACTTAGTCAAAGGTTGTTCAGATTTATATTGTCTCACATTATTGTGCCACATTTTTAAAGATGTACAAGGACTAAAAATGGGGAAAATTACAGTACTTAGATTTAAAACAAAACAAAAATCAGTGCAGCTAACTCTCAAAAGTACAATACAAGGAAATTTGTATATGGAATTAGCATATCTGTAGACAATAGCTAAAAAAGCTTTACAGTCATAATCATGTACCAAGTATACAGTACAAGTATTCAAAACGTGGTTGATTCTTCATTCGGATATACATTGATGCAAAAGTGGTAACTCCAGTTACACAATCATAGAACTGGAATAATGCTATGGTGACTCAGGCACTGTAGGTATTCCTTGGCCAAAACCATAAGTTTGAAAAGATGCTTACTGACAACCTTTACTGATCCTAAGAATGAATTCACAGCCAGTCCATGGAATTTTAGATAAAAACCACTTACAAGAACTTTTAAAAAGTAATACATTTAGTTTGATCTTGCAGCAAACATGTATTTTATGCACTTCATGAACAATATTTGTTCTTTTTAAAATTATAAACTCATATATAGGAAACTAAGGAGTTCTTGGTCTTATCTACCCAAGGTACTTATAGGGGCCCCATTACCAGAGTTCTGGGCACCTTACATTTCTGGTGATGGTGATAATGTTTTGGGGAGAGGGACTGTAGAAGGAAGAGAGGTAAGGGATATACAACAGGGAAGGAAGGAAGGAAGGAAGGAAGGAAGGAAGGATGAAAGGCAGATGGAGTGATGCCAAAGCAAAGAGCTCGTGAGAGTGGGAGGGTGCTGAAACAAGCAGACAGTGTTGTCAGATGCTACCGGCGTGCTGCTCTGCTCTGTTCAATGTTGATATCACTCGGCTGCGTGCATGTGTTCCCTCTGTGTGCTGTCCCAGCTCTTTGAAGATAACTGACACAGCAGACCCCAAGAGAACCCCCAATGACCACAGAGTCTAGTAAGGTACGAAGGCACTTCGACCAGGTTTATTGTCAAACGAAGCACAATGATAGTTTCCTCTAGATTTTACTCTACGGGACATACTACGAGTATGTGCCCCCTGGCAATGGACTCAGCTCAGTCAGTGGCGAGACTTTCCACTGCCCCCTAGGCTGGACAAAGACACTGCCCCAGGGATGCATTTTTATACACAGGTACAAACAAGTTACACATCACTCCTGATGTATTGAGGTGCAACCCTTCTACATAGCAAGGTACAACCCCTCTACGCAGTAAGGTGCCACCTCTCACCTTGTACATGTTGGTTTGAACAAAACAACTCTATCCATCATATTACCCTTTTGGCCCTGTCATTGGGATGGGTCAGCCTGTTCCTTGTTATCTGTGTGGAGTGTACAAGTATGCGAATGTTCTGATATCCAGTACCTTTCAGGTATGTCTCTTTTTGCAGCATAGCCCTTTCCTTGCCAGCTTCTGTGAGCAGGGCCTGCCTCTGGCTCACAGCTTAACTTTGCTTTATGTGAGCAAAGTCTTGACCATTACTTTAGTTCAGGCCTTAGGCCTCAAACCAGGCCTCTGATACCAAGGTTTATATCTCAGGGCCTCCTCTTACTACAGACAGCACTGGGGAAAACACATCCAGAGTAAAGAAAACCATAGAAAGCAGTGTGATGGCAGCATCAGTATCCAATGTTATGCTGAGGCTACGCCTATGTCTGCTCTTGCCAGTTTGAGTTTCTCTGACATGGACTTTCAATGGGACTTAAGGCCACAATTAGGCATCTTAATAGCAGGAGAGTCAATGCTAAGCAGTGAACTATGTACAGGACTAAGGGAAAAAGTGGTATGATATGACATTGCATTATCTGAAGGAACCTTTATTCTATTCACTCTCTACAGGAGCTTTTATTCCATTGAATATTTATGCAAGAGGAAAGTGGTGATCTGCCTTGTTCAATGCACAATATTGCACAATTTTAATGACTGCCTTGCTGAATAAGGTGCATGCTCAATGAGAGCTATGACTCCCAAGTGGCCCTTGTGCACAGTTTCCTTTGACAGTTTGTTTCATTGCCCATGAACTGAAATGACATAAGTATGTGGTGCATTCAGACAACGTTAAAGTTGTGACACACATTGGCAAAAGCCAGGTTCTTTAGAGTTAAGACAGTCATTCTGTATCACCATAACTCATTTCACTGTATGTTCATTTGTTTTTCAAAGCTTCAGCTGAAGTAGTGCAGGTGGCAAACTAAAATTTCTTGACTATGTGAAAATTGCAGTTGGGAAAATACTGAAAATAAAATGTTTGGGAACATTGGTTCAAACACCACCTATAGATGTGATGGTACTCACTGAAACAGGAGGTTACTTATCTGTAACTGGAGGTTCTTTGAGATGTGTGGTCTCTATTTGGATTCCAAATGTGGGCTTACATGTCTGACATGCACCGGAGCTGGAACAATTTTGTAGTAGTGTTCACTGACCTGCACATTGTGCATCATCCTCGTGTCCACAGCTGAGCCTATGAGAGGACATGTGGGTCAGCGCTGCTCCAGTATGCCTTTTACTACTCTGTGCACTTGGGGGTAGGGGCACAGGAGGCCGGTGTGTGTCAGACCATCTGCGCCAGTTGCAGGATAGCCTCATGGAAGGGAAAAGCATCCTGGGAGGGAGAGTCCTTGCAGTTGGAGAATGTCCAGGAGCTGGTGGTGCATGTTCTGGACCTCCTCCATTGGGAGCCTGAGATCCATTGCCATGCACTGAAGCAGCTCATGGTACTGCTTATGGGCATCAGGAGGGGAGAGGAAGGGTGGAATCAGCCCCTCATCCAGTGACGATGAGGCCCCTGTGGGGACTGGTGGAGCTGGTGGGACAGATTGCACTACCTCTTTCTCCCCTTTTTTGTAGACTGAAGAGGGTGAGATTTGGCCAGGGAATGGTTGATATGATGCTACCAATGGTGTGTCCTGGTGCAGGTCCAAGGTAGGCCAGTAGCGCCAATGTAAGGGTCTTGGGCAGTGGTGGACTGCTACAGGCGGTCTTGGATGGGGATCTGCTCTTATGCCCATGGCCATGCTTCTTATGTTCAAGATGGGGCTTATCAGACTGAAGTGGTACCAACAGATCCGGTGCCCAGGAGGAAGATGGAGGGGTCCTCACTGGTGGTGATAGATGCCATTCTGGAGGCCCTGGAGGCCCTTTATCTGACTGTACATGTGGGCGCATAGCCTTTTCCATTAAGAACTTACAGAGAAGAAGTTCCCTGGCTTCCCAGGGGCAGGGCCAGGAATGAATGGTAAATGCTTTAGCAGACAATGACATGGGCTTCATTGAGGCAGTACAGGCATCATTGGTGCTTGTCGGTCACAGAGAAGGAACCTGGGCATGAAGCACCATTTTTGAAGCTGATTTGCTGGGGCATAGTCCCTCCCAAAAGGGGGAAGTCTGAAAGCAAACCTAACTAGCTACTATACTAATACACTACAAAAACAAGAAAAATACTACATACAACTATATACAAGAAGGAATAATGGACAAGAGGGGCCAAGAGTGCAGAGGAACTGGGGTTTCAACTCTGGCCATGAAGTAGTAAGAGGGAACTGGAGTGGCATCAACCCGCATGGCCTCTTATAGCCTCAGCTGCAGACATGAGGATGATGCACGACACATGTGCGGGTCAGCAAACAGTGCTGCAAAGTTGTTCCAGCTCTGGTGCATGGCATGCATGTGCATCCACATTGGAAATCATATAGGGACCATCACTTGAAGAAGAATCAAAGTTCTCCTGAATGTTTGGGTTAGTATGCATATGAAGGTTCACATGGTCATCTTCTAATATCTGACTTTCCCCCTTTATATAAAATTTCAAGTATACAAATCTGATAGTGAAAATAATACCATGTAACTCAGATGACCAGTCACACAGCACAAATAAACACATAGCTGAACTCTTAAACAAATAGTTTGCAAACAACCTACAGTCTAAAATGTTCACAGGAAGTCTCTGCACACCCTATGCATTGAAGAAGAGAACATGTGTGAGAATAGCTCAGAAAGCTTAGACTTTTTTATGGTGTGGGTCAAATGGTTGACTGTCTCAGTTCTGTCAGCTGGGGATTGCATAAATCAGACTATTTGCAATAATCTTTAGAGCCACTTTATAAAAATAAAAAGTGGATGTAATAAACCTTTAATAATATGATTTTTTAAAAGATATAAATGTGAAAATTATTTCTCCAGCACCATTTATAATGGCAGAATGCTGTAAACTCCATTTCAGTCGAATAATCTTTGTGCATTACAGATGAGTAACCTCTACTGAAGCCAATGTTTGTAATATTTTTATCTGACTAGCTGAATGACTAGGGTGGCAGAAATGTAGTCACCAGATATAATTTTACTTGACATTTGTGTTTTGTTTTAACATCACCCTTGTGGAGACCAGCTCCCGGTCTGCCAGGCAGATTTTTCTTAAATTAAATTGAAGTGACTTACTTTCTCGTAGATGGCTGCAGGCTGCATTTTCACATCCTAATACTTAAGGAGTGAGAAGCAAAGCACTTCCAGAACAAGGTGGGGGATTGATTACAATAGCAAATCTCTTGCCAGGCCTTCATTTTCACATGGACCATTCTTAGTTGCTGAAGGGGCTTATGCAAGTCTCAGGATTTAACTACTACAGTCTATCTGACAGAAATCCCCAGCATGAGTGAAACTTCTAAATCTTTTTAACATTTAGTAGTATGGTCACTCTGTTCTTCCACTATATTTCGTCAGCTGGAGGCCAAATAGCCATCAGTTCAACAAGTGATAGCTAGTGCACAAAATCTCTATGACTTGTCTAATCTAAATAGAGTAAGGTAGGTATTAGATAGGATGAATGTCGATTCATTTATGATCAAATATATAGTGTATATTTCTTGCCCCTTTGGCTTATTGTATAATGTACTCCTTTATGATGAGTTGAGCATTAATCCAAAACCTCCCAAACTCAAAAGGCAATGTTTTCATTGGAGCACATCTTCAGCTAGTGTAAATTGTCATAGCTCCATTGACTCCTGAAGCCGTAAGAATTTACACCAACTGAGAATCTGACCCATTGACTTTCATGGTTTTGGTTCAGAGCATGATTTTACAGTCAATAGTGCACAGCTGTAATTCACAGGGGTTCCACTTAGGCAATATTAGTTGTGGGATCAGTGCTTAAGTACTCATTGATTTGAAATACTACACTTGTTAGCTCAGTTTTTTGTAGATCCCAAATAGTATGGACATTTTCCCCCCCTTGACTCTTCACATCAAAACAATCCTGAAAAGATAGATTATGTACAAGGTCAAAATAACTGGGTTAGCTGATAAATGAGGGGTCCTGATCTGTATGTGCAGCAGTACAATTCATTTCTTTGCAGCACTTCCTTTAGCAATATATCAAAGTTATGGATTAGGTCTTCTTTATGCCATGAAGTACCAAATATTAAAAAAAATCTTTCTTCGTAAATCATCAATGCTCAGGCCATATTTACTTAGGTCCCACTATGCCTTAAGTCATGTTAGCTATTATGGTTTATCTTGTTCTTTGATTGCTACTAAGGATAAGTAATGGAGAAAACATGAAGTACGGCTCGACCTGATCAAAGCTTGGAACATTTTAGGAAACCGAAGCAAGAACTCATTTCAAACGTCAGCTTTCAACTTGGAGGTTTAAATATTAGTAGTTAATATTGTTAAATAGACAAGGTGGGTGAGGTAATATTTACTGGATCAACTTCTGCTGGTGAGAGAGACAAGCTTTTGAGCTTATACAGAGGTCTTCTTCAGGTCTGGGAAACTAACTCTGCAATATCCTCAGACTAACATGACTACAATACTGCATATAATTTTTAAATACCATTTGAGCTATCTCTGCACATCCTTGCTTTATTCAGAATCACAATCATAAGCACCTAAGCATCCCAAAGAAACTTGTCTTGAAGTATTTTTGTCCTGGTTGACAGCAGGAAGTATTGGAAATCTCATTAGATTATACAATTCTCTGCCTAATTCCCAGATCAAGTCTCTCTCTCAGCTGGAAATTTGGATAAACTTTTGGATCCTGATTCTCCATGGCTGGGTACATTTTGCAGTCTTTATATCTATATATCTGTGCAAAGAGTGTAAAATGCTGCCAAATCAGCAACATTTACACCTCTGCAGTGTTTTTCTCCTACTTCATCAAGGTTTAAATGACTATTCAAGATGTAGGGCAGCGGGCAATGAGGCCTCTGGAGTTTTGATGAAACTATAGGAAAGAAAAGCAATTTAGACAATTAGAAAATGAGGAAGATCTTATTTAAATGACTACTTATAATGAGCAGAGAAGAGATTACTAGAGAAATGTGAACATATACAAATCAGATGTCCTGAATTATATGTCCCTGGGATATTTCGGAGGACTGAGCAAATGTATTCAGCACTTTTTTGTTTTGAAGAACTGGAGAGGTGATGATAATGGAGAGAAGCAAGCATGACACAGCTGTGATCTGAGAAAAATACAAAAAACAGGGCTCAAATATGTCTATAGGTCACTGGCCACAATGCCCCAGTGGAGCTGTGGGAAGGAATTCTACCTTAAGGAGGTATAATTCTCTCTGCAAGCACCCAGTGTGCAAGAGAGACTTCCACTGCCCCACACATTCAGGAGTGGAAGTACATTTGCCTCCTACCCCTACCCCCTGTACAGTGCTGCAGGTCGGTATGCAGTGTGAGAGATGCTATGTCTGTTTCCTCTCTGCCCCCTTTGGATTGTTTTTCAGCTTGAGGTACTAAGAGAGAGGACTCCCTGTTCTAGGGGGACACACACTGCAACTATGGCTACCTGCTGAACTGGAGTTCTAGGGGGAGAAGTATTACCAAGCACATGCACAACCCTGAAGCAGTCAGATACATTCTAGCCACTAAAAAATAATGGAACCATGTGCAACTGTGATGAAATAGAGAAACTGCCTGCAAGCACCGCAGCAGTTAAAGAGAGCCTCAAAATAAAGAATTACAAAATTAGTAGATTAAGAGAAAGTGATAGATGCAATATACTTGGACTGCAATACAGCATTTGTTACAATGTCTCATATAATGTTACTCAGAATTAATTCTGGTTGGGTTGGATATACATGCTGTAATGTGGAGTAAAAACTGATTGAATGATCATACAAAAAGTATTGAATTATCAAGGGCGGGGCAGTAAGTAGTGGGTTACTGCATGGATCCATGTTTGCTCCCTGCAATGACATCTTTATTAATGATAGAGGAGAGAAAATGAAAATATGCAGATTGTACTAAATTGGGAAGAGTTCTGAATAGCAGTGGGAACAGAGAAACATTAAGAAATGAAATGCTGACATTAGAAACAGGGGCACAAGTGTGATTACCTTTAGAAAAATGCAAGCCAAGATGTTTGGGAAGAAATAATCCAAGCCACAGATATTCCAAGAAGCCTGGAAACTGGTAATGTCATAAACAGACTTAAGAATGATAATGGACAGCGACAGATAGGAGGTCAGTGTAACATTGGGCTGCACAGACAAATTTGTGCAGGAACTAGGAGTACTGGGGGTGCTGTCACACACCCTGGCTTGAAGTGGTTTCCATCATATACAGGATTTACAATTTGGTTCAATGGCTCTCAGAAACCCCACTATACAATTTTTTCCAACATCCCCGTAACAATCTGTAAAGAGACAGGAAGATAATGGTCCCTTTCTTTTGCTTTGATGAAATCACACCTAGAATGTTGTGTGTGGCTCTGGGTACCTCATTAATGGTAAGATAGTGACCAATTGAAGGGAGTTCAATGAAAAAACTATAAAAATGGTGATGTAATAAGAGGGATTGGTTGACAAGAAAAGATCAAGAGTTAAATACATATTGTTTGAACAAACCACTAATGGGGAACATGATAGTCTACAAATATCTGAAAGGTATAGTCAGTCAGGAGACAGGGGAATTTGGCATAATAAAAGAGGGCATAAAAAGAAGTAGAGCAATGAAATTATGAAATGGAAAAGTTAGGCAGAACAAACAGGAAGAATTTCCTGATAGGAAGATCTATTATCCTGGGAAATAATCTTACAAGGAGAGTGATAAAAAATATAAATCTGGGCAAATTTAAATGAAATTGGAAAAAAAATTCTAACACGCCCACCCCCAGAAAACAGTCTCATAGAGGTGGATTGAATATCCTAGTAAGTTCATGACCCATGTTTAGATTCTGATCTAAATTACACAGCTGTCCTGTTAAAATCACCAAAAGTTACACAAGTCTGAAAACATTAGATCAGAATCAGTTTCTATGAGGTTATGGTTTGAATTGAAGTGAACTTCTAATGATTAGAATCTAATCATTTTGAAAGTTGTTCTTATGACAAGATAAAGTAAAAAAGTCTTCATCCTACCATAGCATAAACATTTAAAAACTAAAAAGAATTGCTTCTCTGCATATGGAGTACCCCTAGCTTTGCTCTGAAGTAAATCTTTAGATTGAATTCTTGCATAGGGTAAATGGAAATAAAGTTTCTAATCTATAAATACATTAGAATGTTGGTGTCCTGACTTGTGCTTATGAAGTATCTTCTCTCCATTTATTGAAAGTGCAGATTTAATTAAATGGAGTTTCCTCCTATTTTTTTTTCAGTGGATACAGTGATGCCATATACAGCACATATGAATACCATGAATTATAAAGATGCACTTTACCAAGGAAAAACATGTTGGATACGTCTTAATATTTAAACATTTCTGTTGGGTGGCGTATGGGACATTAGATCAGGCCAGCTGCCACTGGCCAAGTATCCACATGACAATCACACTATCATTCACACTAAACTATACCCTTGGTCTCCATCAGCACACAGGCCAAGGGCTGAAAGGGTTGAAGACTGAATAAGTGGTTGGCATTAAGGTCAGAATTTGCCAACATCTGCTACACCACAGCTTGCTAGAATTTTCCCTGATATATAGAATGGCAGATATCTGGGGTAACCGTTCACAAATGCTCCCTTCTTATAATATCACTAGTACTTTTTATTCACAGATATGAAAGTGCTTTACAAAGCAAAGTATGTAGTCTTGCTATCCTCGTTTTACAGATGAGGAAATTGAGTTGTCCAAGTTCACACACTGGTCAAATAGCAAAACCAGGAATAGCACTAGGTCTCCTGGGCCAGATCTTCACTCGGTGTAAATTGTCATAGCTCTACTAAAATTAATGTAGCAGTGATAATTTACACCAGCTGAGGATCTGCCTCCGTTTCTCCCAGTCCAGTGACCTTATCCACTAGATCATGCTGCCTCACTGGCTTCTTTGTACACCCTTTAGCTCCTGGAAGCAGTCTCTAGGGCAGCACAAACAAACTCACATTGTTGCTGCCTGCACAGTATTTGTTCTATGGATAGAGAACCTTAGTCTCCAGAGCTGTCAATCCAATATCCTACACAAGCACTGAAATTCCTAACAACAAACCCCGCTACATTTCTTAACTACAAAGGACACATTTTTATTTTATTTCCTCCTGTCTTTTTCAATACGCCTGCTGTCACAGAAATATTTACAGCAGCTACCTGGGCTCAGTGCTGCTGATGTGAATGCCTGTCCCAGGTAGCTGTGGAAGCAGGAAAGAAAACATCTGTAAACAGTTTACCACCTTCAGAAATAAATTGTGGAGCTGCACAGCAGCCTGGATGGCAGGGGCACTCACACTAATTGGCAAGGTTAGACATTCAAAGTAGAGCACTCTTTTGAAAACATCCTATTTTTCCGCTGTAACGAATGCTAAAACCTTTGTTATTTAGGAAGCCAGATGTTTGTTATGAAAAATAGTCAGCAACTTGTCTGACACTTGACTGTTGCCTGGCATAATAGAGACAACCCTGGTTTTCTTGCTTCAGGCAATTAGAGTATGAGGCTGATAGCACCTCATTATTTCACCTTCCAACAACATAAAAACATATCTGGAGACCTTTAATTTTCAGCCCCAGGCTCTTTGATAAAAAACAAGAAGATTTACAAAAGTCATTTTAAAAATAAAATATTGAATTCCTGTTTAGCATGACAATCATTAAAAAGGAAACACAAATAATGACTGTTGTAATAACCAGTGCTTAATTTGGAACAAAAGAGATGCAGGGGCTCAAGCAATTAGTTGCTGGTGCTCAAGCAAATGTTTTACTTTCATAACTGATGCAGCAAGCCCAGAGGTGCCGGGGCTATGAACTGCCAAGCCTAGAGGTGCCGGGGCTCAGCCCTGGCAAGCTCCAGCACCAGGTAAGCCATAGTCATGAAGATATCCTATTATTTTTGAGAGCTAATCCATAATGTAAATGTTGTTTGTAAGTTTTCATGAGAACAATAATAGATGTGGACAAAGATACAGAAGGCAGTGGACAAAATTTTATCTCCCAGCTAATCACCTCTAGAAGCATAACATAATTCTACTAGACTTCTTGGCTTTGAAATACACTTTTGTACACACACCCCAGGGAATGATTTGTTGCAGCCTACAGAACAAGAATTGTTACTATATAAGATTTACAATAAAGTAAATGAAGATATCTATAAATTAGAAATATCACTTTCTTCTTCCTTGTAACAATCAGACCTTTCACATTATCATTATTTACTATAAATCCTAAAATGAATTGAACTACTGTAGAAGAGTCAGTTACCCAGTGACAGCATCTCATCAACAGCAACTCGCTGACAGCTTTCTGAATATTCATCCACAAGGGAATGAGTTACCTTACCCTTGATGTGACTGGCATTCTGCCAGATGATCTCGAAATGAGATTGAAAAGCTAGACACTGATTTCCAGTCTTAATCATATAGATGGCACTCTATACAACTGGCTAGTACTAACCACTAGTAGGCAGGCCAGGCACAACAGAAGTGCAAGATGCCAAGTGTGAGAGAAGGACATGACTCAGCAAGGCAAATAGATAGGAGCCAAATGGCTCAAGTGATTTGCAAATGGGGTACAGAATCATTCAGATTTGAATTGGATGAACAGTCACCATATGTAATTATTACTTGAGGGCGGTTCTCAGACATATGTGAATAGCAGTGGTGAGCTCAAACTACCACTTCCTGTTGGACACGTATCTGTTTGCAACACCTAAAAACAGTAGCAGAGTTAGCACTAACTGGTTTCCTCGCTGGCAGTCTTAACAGTGAGATGAAAGATGAAGTGGTTCTGGAAAGCCACTAATCTCTCACCTGTAGTCAGGCGTGGTTCATCCAGGTCAGTTTAGAGGTACACTAGCAGGAGGCTGTGCAGATGTTAGCTTCTGCCCCCACTGTGGGTAAGCAGAAAATGTCAGTTTCCAGTGCTAGTAGCATGCTAGCTGCCAAAAGCTGGGGGGAGGTGTGTGTGTGTGTGGGGGAAGAGTAGGACTATTGACTGACACACCCTATGTACTCTTTTTTGTATACTAGGAATATGACAGACAGCCACATAAGATCTGCCTGGAGGAGGAAGTACGGGCATTCTTTAAGCATTCCCCATAAGCTTTCCATTTTTTAATTCAAATAGCCCATGGCCTATAATGTCCAGTAGAAGGGCTGGATTAGAGGGCACACATCAATCTCTGCCAGCAATGTTAGAAAACAGCTTCTGTTAGACTAAAAAACAACAAGAACAACTCTCCAGGAGAATTAATCTGTGCTTTGCTCATATTTCCAACGGTTGCTGAACACAAAAGACCAGAGTAAGACTGACCCAGAAACAAAAAAAATTTGCTCTCTCCTTCCCTGTGACATTTGCAACTTATAAAAAAAATTCCAGCTGGATAACTCCACTGGAGAGTTACTATTCACTCTAGTGACCATTTAATGGATTATTCTGCAGAGGACAGGATAGAATCTGAGCATCTCCAAAATGAGCACAAATTCAAATCACCCTTCTTCCACCCCCCCTCCCCGACACCCAAAAAAGCAAACAAACCCATAACTGTATATTATATTATTATATTATTTCCTGAGTGTGCATACAACAGAGAATCTAGCTTCAGCCAATCTGGTGATAGCTTATCAATGACTACACTAAGCATATTCTTCAGAGTACATATATTATTTCAGTGGCACAGTAGTAAGAATACTAGAAATAAAACTTTGATTTTTTTTTTATTATTCAATCGTAAATCTTACTTCTGTTATTCCAAACCTGAAATCTTTCTTTTCCCCTTGCCAGTGAAATACATTAACTAGTTTGCAAGAAAATTTAGAAACAAGCATCCATTATATGCATGCTCATTTGTTCAATCTGATTGTTACTAAATAATAAATTGATTGCCCTAGTTATTGTTCAGGATCTCTACAGACAACTGGAGTTTCTTTCATCTAACCACAATTAGGTATAGACAGTACATGTAAGTTGCTATGTTACTTTACTAATCCAACTCTGAAAACCCAGAATATTTTCATTTAAGGCCCCCTTTCTACTCTTAACTGTTAGCTGGATCATGAAATACTGTGACATTATTAATGTAGAATTAATGGAAAAAAACAAATTTGAGAAATTGTAATATCATCTCTGGAAAGCATCCTGTTAGCTGAACATATAACTAGTGCGTGGTTGAGGATATTTTATTCCTGTAATGAATTGAATGTTGTTCACCAGAAGATGCCAGTCTTGGTCCATACAACTAAGACTCTAGTAACTAGATTTCAGTAAATTCCATTATAAGGATTTCATTGGAAACTAAAAGCATAGAGTTTTGGTGTCAAGAAAAAAAAAGGCAATTAATGAATTCTGAAGGCAGAACACAAAAACTCCAGAACAAGCATAGGACCATAATAAAAACTGGAAATAAGATTAATCACTACTTACTTTTGATTTTCCCTTTAATGTAATAGTATTGTTTGGATAAAGGAAGGGGTGGGAAATGGTGGTATGTAGGTGACACTTATTGAAGTTATTTTTCTCCTTACCTTGTCTTCACTATCTTTTTCCTTAAAAAAAAAAAAGGATGTGGAGTAAAAGTATGTGGTACATTACAACCTAGGGGAATACACTTGTGTACTGAATTGCAATAGCTTTGAGTTCTTGAACCAGTCTCTATACAGCTGTATTCAACTGTCCATTGTGATATCTGTGTAAAATGATGTTTTGTCCTCATATTAAGGTGTAGAGCATTTGTTATTTTGTCTCAAGCTGAAGGATACCCTCAAAACT
Organism: Mauremys mutica; assembly: GCF_020497125.1. Taxonomy (NCBI): domain Eukaryota; kingdom Metazoa; phylum Chordata; order Testudines; family Geoemydidae; genus Mauremys; species Mauremys mutica. The sequence continues at coordinate 33,750,035 of NC_059073.1, read as the reverse complement.
ATATGTTCTGTAACAGTTTGGACGTAGATCAAACCCATTTTCAACTAGACAGACGCAATACTGTATGCTTATGAGCATCTCTTCTCTAGCCCTCGCATAACAGCGTTTGATATTGTCAGTGTGATTTTAAAAAACCCACCTTTTGTCTCATAATGTGGTCCCTCTTGCATAACACCTTGTATAAATATTGTACATACAAAACATTGTGGTATAGGCTCATATGCTCTGTGCCAGTGGCTCTTCAGCTCTTTCATTCTGCAGGCCATGCTGTGTGTTTGTGAGAGAAATCTCCTCATGGACCTCTATCCTGTACATAACATTTTTCATTCTGTGGAGCACCAGGAAGGGCTCTACTATAGTTTGAGAGCTACTGAGCTACACTCTGCATACAGTGTGTTGGCACCAGTGCTAACTACCAGATGCTCAGGTACCATGGTGATGAGTGTAGTATATCTAGGTACCTGGAACTTTCTGTTTGGGACCCTCTCATATACGGAGTCATAGAGTGTGACTAGGAGTGTAATAAAATGCTGAGAGCTGCAGCCAGCAGTAGCACTTTCATCTGACATTATTCCAGCACCTAGACTATCTCAGCTACCACATGTACTTTAACTGATTTTTAAACATTTTAATATTCCTTAAGAAACGGGAGAACAGATTTTCACTAGGAAAATGATTATGAAGGGACGATTAGAAGTACGTGCATCCTATTTTCTCAGAAACACCTGGTATGCTAGAAGAAAATGAATTGAATGAACTGTATTGTAGCACTTTTGTGTAATTTGAAAGGCTTTGAAAATAGGAGTTGATAATAAAGGAATGTCTTTATTATTTGGGCAGAGGAATGTTAGTCCAAAGACTGTGGATATATTGATGCTGAAAGCAAACCATTGTCTGTAAAGATCCTGTGAAACCTTTGCCTAGGACCTTTGTGTAATCAAATGGCTAAATCCTGCCCCAGATGAATGAGCATGAAGCCCTCTGTAACCTGGGTCAGGTCAAGTTAGAACTTTGACGGGAGACATCCAAAGAGGCACTTGGCTCTCTGAGTCAATGCTGAACTCGTGGTCTCATCCTGGTATTCAGGGATGCCTCACTGCTGGAGGGGCTATCTTTCAAATGAGATATAAAACCAAGGTCCTTGTGGATATGAAAGCTCCTAAGGCAATTTCCCCCCTCCCTAAACAAATTCCTTCTTGGGTTTTTTTGCCTACAAAATCCCCCCTGCAGATTCAACTATCTATAGTATCCTTTCAGGCTTAATCAAAGTTTATAAAGCACCTACCAATTCTATGAGAGTAGGGGCTCTACAAGTCGAACAGTTATATATCATTGATTTCAGTGGCACAGGAAGTAAGGTACTGGTAAGCATAAGAATGAGTGGCAGAAGCCCTTTATTCCACACCACTGAAAGGCTGAAATTCCTGTTCTAGAAGGTAATGGCGTTTCTCCAGATTTATACTGGTGGAACTGAGAGCAGTAGCTGGGTTAAATTTTGAATCAAATTTGGGTGTAAGCACATGCAGCTAAAGCAGCAAATCAGTGTTTACATGTGCTTAAAAGTGGGTAATTCCAGATCTTTTCCTTCTGCATGAAAGTGAAGAGCAGCCATTGCATTTTCCTGGTCTGAAGTGGAATACATTGAACAGATTCTGGACACAAACCCTGTTTCCAGAGGTACATACAACTGAATTTTGAAGAGATAACAAATACCTTTACCATTCCCCTTTCCTCAACTTCTTTGCTATGACTCATGTAAATCATGCTGTCTGATCTGTTCATATCTCTGTTGGAAACAGAATTGGTGCACAAGTCTTTGCATCCTACAAAGCTGATTTCATTCTGTGGAGTACAGATTTCCTGTTTTCTTCCATATGCAGGTTCACAATTTGAGTCAGAATATGGTCTGTCAGTTTAAATATGCACAAATTTAAATGTGAACAACACTAAAACAAGAAACAGTTTAAGACAGAAAGTGAAAATGAAAACCATATCCTACTGGAACTCAAACAATACATTTTAAAGATGCTTACAGGCTCAGTGAAAGTTTTTACTCTTTGTCTTGCATTTAATTGTTCAAAACTCTATTTCACAGGAAGAAGCAGGCAGATGGCTCTGCACTCTTCCTCTTACAGCATTAATTTCCGTTTTTATTTATTCCACTGAAACATTTTTGCCTAAAAGTCTTAATTATTGCTATGATTTCCTTCAGTTTAAAACTCTATAGTATACTATATTTACATGTTAGCGTTGTTTTCAATTATCATCTTGAAGTTAATAGTTCTTTATACATCTAGCTTTATATTTGTTGTTTTGGTATTTCTCCTGTGGTTTACAGGAAGTGTCCTCACTGCTTGCATCCGAAGAAGTGGGTATTCACCCACGAAAGCTCATGCTGCAAAACGTCTGTTAGTCTATAAGGTGCCACAGGATTCTTTGCTGTGTCCTCACATGGCACATTCTCTAATGTATGAGACCAGTTTACACTGCACCTCCATGTAAACTGGATCTACAGCTCATGTAACTGGCCCAGTGAGTATTATCCACAGGCACGGCTGATAAACGGGTGGCATAGCTCTTGCTTAGAGACTTTATGCAGGTGAAAAGGAGGCATGATTAGAGGATATTGTATGTGGCTGGTTTGCCCTTATATCATGATGATACTCACCTGCATTTTTGGCCACTTATGACCATTTGCAACAGGCATAATTTAGAACAGTCCTCAGAGTGATCTAATTCAGTGCAGAGAAGTCTGCCATGCATAGATTTAGCACAGGATTAGGGGAGTTCATAGGGTGGGCCTTTTCAGACACACCATCCTTGCCAGAGCTCTGTGCAAGTCAGCCATGCCACAGGACACAGCCCCATATTTTTATGAACACAAAGATAGCAGCTGGAGGTTTTATTTATATTTTAACTCTCACATTTTATGGACTGCCAACTGCTCCCAAAATATCCTTCTTAGCATTGATATCATCGGACCTGATTCTTACAACTTCACGTCCCTCAGTTTTCCCTCAGACACAGAATGTTTATGGAGTCAGGCTGCTAGCTGTGTGCCTGATATGAGAGAGAGAAAAAAACCCTGATCATTTGTGTACTGTGTGGGTAGGGTGAGGAAACTGCAGAGACAAAAACCTGATGGAGAATAAGAGACCCACCTCTCCTTACACATCTGAACTCTAAACACAGAATGCTGAGCATGACTGTGCATTATCCTCCTGACTAACATATACATCACTGTCAGTTTATAGTAATTACACAGCAAACAATAGGGCTTCACACAAGAAAAGTGCAAGGACAAATCCTGCTATTTCTACAACCTTAAGCCTGACTAATTATTAATGTGGTAGTAAGTACAAAGTACAAATACTCCTCTCTTCTGGTGATGCACATTTTAACCCTCACAAAGAAGTCAATATCAAGGTTTCCATGAACCTTAGACTCTATTCTGTAGAGTTCTGTACAAATTCAGATTTTACAGGGTGGCTTGCTAGAGGGCACAGCATGCCATATGACATGCAGTTAAGCAAACAATATCAGGTCATGAGGAACTGGAGGTTCTGTAGAGGTTTTGATGCTCTCGGGCAGAGAATGTGGGATTCATTGCTCATGTGTGACCTGTACCTGCCTGCGACAGGAAAGTGAAGAGCCTGAGATTTTCCTCTTCACTGACCCATCTACTCTCTCTCACATCGAATCTAGACTTTCTTTACTATCCATTTTTTAGAGATAGGAAATAATTATATTTCTACTTTTAAAATTAGTTCAAACAGCAATGCTCAAGAATTGTCTGTTCCTTTTCTGTCCTCTTCACTGGTCGTGGTTGTGGCCACCATGACAGAGACACTAAGGTCAATACCAGCAAAGGACAATATAATGAAAAACAAGGCAAAGATTTTAAGGGATATTACAACCACCACAACAATGGCTGCCAGCTAAGTATCTAGAGACAGATATACAAGCTCCCCGTAGTGATCCATAGCACAAATGTCACAGATTTCTGCCAATGTGTAGTATCCTTTGCAGGATTATTGCTTTTATCTGACTAAAGTTTCTTAGTATCTGTAAAACCAAGGATTCTCAGTTAGCAACATACTAAAAACAAACTGTGATATTAGACCCTGATAAGGAATAGCTTTTGAATTACAAAACAGGTAGTCACCCTAAATGGCATCAATAACAATCATGGCAGCTGCATCACTAAGATGCCTGTGATATTTGAAGCAGTGGTAACAGCCTGAGAAATTTTCTAAAAGCAAGAGACCTTGGTGAAAAGCCCAGAAGTCAGGCAAATATAGCCCCAAATAGATATCATTTAAAAATTTTGAGAAAAGTGATGTCGTACTCAGCTACCAAACTAGGTACATTGATGAAGCAATACGGCATTTAAAGGAGGAATTCCAAAGTGATGCTAGCCTTGTGTGAAGTGGTGGGTGAAAAGCTCATGACACCCATCATCTGCAAAATGTTCTGACTGGCTTTCTGGAAACTACTATGTTAGCCTAAAAGTCCACAACACTCTGGTCCCATCCCTTGGTGTTAATTGGATGGGCCGAGAAACAATGCTCCACCAATTGAATCTGATTGAGCATTAGATAGTATAGAAATGTCTGCACACAATTAAAGGCTAGTCCCTCATCTAGCAACTTCCACTACTAGCAAATTCCATTAATTGCACTATCTTCTGGCAGCCTCCATGGTTTTCTTGCTGCAGACTCTCTAATACAAGTTGTGCTTTACTGTCCCAACAATAGACAGGAGCTCAGTGTTCCTCTGGGACTCATTCATTCTGGTACTTTAGAAATGGCAAAGACATTAGGATAGGTTTGGGGATAAAGCTGGAGGGAAGATGGATGTTTGACCTACTACTTGTAGGATTGCTTTGGACACTAGGAGGTACCCTGCAACACACTGTCAAACCTGACGAGAATGCTCTGAAGCTGGAAGGGACTCTGGGATACCTACTCACACAAGACTGCACTACGCAGTACACAGAGATGGATTATAGATTGGTGGGGCCCTGGGCCAGAGTAAGTGGGGGCTTACCCTGCTCCCTGGCAGAAGTGCCGGGTGGGCAGAGATGGCAGCCCCCCACGCCACAATCCCATTTCCCCGGCAGGAGCACCGGGCGAGCAGTGCAAGCCCCTGACCTCACTCCCCAGCAGGAGTCGGGCAAATGGGGGCCATGGCGTCACGGTTCAGGGACACCCATTTTTCTGGGGCCCTCCAATTGGCCAGGGCCCCTGGGCATGGGCCCCACTGTGCCCAGTGGCTAAACCGCCACTGGCAGTGCACTGCACGGCTTGAAATATGCACCAGCCAAGTGAAATGGTGTGAACACTGCTGCTTTTAGTTACATTGCAGTAACTACATTAGTATAAATTACACTTTGTGTATCAACCAAGCCTTAATTATTTCTCAGTCTTCCCAACTCATCCTGCCTGTTTGTCTCACACTGCCGCTCTTGTATGTGTTTGTATCTTAAAATAAATTTGGTGTGGCCTCTCCAGGTGTGTGACGTGTAGAGCAGCTAGTGAATGGCTGTTGCCTGCATGGCCTAATTTGTGCCTGCTGGCATAGTTGTGCCTCTGCCATGAATAAATCAGCAACAATTAGCAGAGTGCCTTGGGGCCTCTGAGCTCATTTTAAAAATGGTAATTAAGTGCCCACCCCCTTAACCATACAACACACCAGGCCTACTTGCTGTACACAGATACCTAGAACACTCAGGGGACTTGGGCATGACTAAACATAATTTCTGAAAACCCCTGGGCATCTGAAATTGCACCGAGTCCATCTTGGAGTGTTCAAAAGGAAACTCTAGCCAGCAAAGGCTTATGACCATTTCAGCCACATTAATGGAAGAGGGGACTCAGTAAATACAGAAATATTATGCCTCCCTTTAAAAGCATATTAAATATATCTCTCATGTGCTTGCTTTCATAGTTGCACATTTGTGGATCTGTTTTCTAGCTAGCTTTTGTGTTCTCTACTATTAGCCCATTTGTGCAAATATTTAAACAAACATTCGATTTAAACACACTGATATTTGGGGATGAGGTAATGGGGTGAGAACTTTCTCGTTAGGATTCTAATATAACAGAGTCAGATTCCAACTCTGTATTCCTTGTGCATCCAGCACTCCTAGCTAAGCCAATGAGAGTGCGGAAAACATAAAGAATGTAGGACCGGATTCTATGTAGAGCTTAGTTGCAAAATGAAGCAGTAGAGAGCCCTGAAAATGAAGGTCAATTACAGCACTGCTCTCTCATTCTTTAAATAAGTGTCTTTTCCCACTTTTTTTTTCTTGGAAGATTTTATGCACATAGCCTGCATAATGGGCAAATGCAATTCTTATGTGTGGCATGTTGTGTTATCGCTAATGTGACTCATTACTCTACTGTACAGAGCAAAGACAGCACAACCAGGTTGATATTTTTAAAGCTAATGAGCCACTGATTAGTATCTGATTAGCTGCAGATAACTAGATGTGTTCCCTTCCAATCATTTGTGGTGATTAAATTAATATAATCCAGAATTCCTTCTCATGTGGAAGGTAAGCCTTTCCTGTTAGCTTTATAGCAGTTTACAATTGATGTGCATGTGGACTCAAAATTAAGCTTTACTAAATCTATTGCTAGTGTTTTTCAACAGATACAACATGTGTGTGCAGCGCACAGATAGAAGTGCATTACATGGGTCAGAGGGTGAACTCCATTCCCTCTGCACAAGACCCCCAAAACTAGGTTCTATGTGAGTGGAGTATGGAGGGACTGGAGAATGAGACCCATCTCTCAAACCAACACGAGTGAATGGGACACTTCCCCCTCCCCACATACCTACTATTCCAGGAATTGAAGCTTTATATGGGGCATTGGGGCAGTTGTATCAGCATAAATACTGATTCCATCAGCTTCCTTCGTCCTGGCCTGTACCTGACCCACCCCCATTATGGCCCTTGGTGCTGGCCTATATAGGGAAGTCACAATGCAGGCACCCTTGTATTGTTATTCCATTTGCCTCCCATCACGTGCTGTCTAAAGTAGCCTCACACTGGCCCTCCACACCATCGAGTTACCCTCTTACCAAAGGATACAGTTACTGGATATGTAACCCCAGCTTGTCATTACATTATTTATTGGCTACCATAGTAATTCTGTATTTAATGGTACAGAGTGAAATTCCATATCTATGGTCAAACTGCAAGTTAGGAATCATCTGGGAATGTTTTTAAAATTTCAGGTTATTTGCAGAAGGAAGGAGTATTCTGGGAGGGGGAGAATGAAAGTTATCATCACATATTCACATTTTTAAACTCACACTGTAAGGCTGAGAAGAGTTGTGTTTTTCAACTCTCTCCGCTGATTTTCATATGGTATTAAATTTGTCAAAACATTTTTTAATCCATTCATTGTGAAGAAATTACCATATTACTGCTGAAAAACACATTCACTATTTAATTAAATTTTTATTTCTGAACCAAAATTTCTGATTTCTTGCACTTAACAAAAATGTTTTAAGAAAATACAGTAGCTTGAAGCCCGTTCTTATAAGGTCACCTCAAATGGACATGACTCTAGAAAATATACCATTGAGAACAATTCAATATTAAAACATCAGACTGAACACTGTAAGGTTCTTCCATCTCTAAGATTATCGAGAGCTGTCTGGATAAGTAATCAGGGTGTCTTTCATACAACACTTGACAGAAGTTGGGTGTAACGGGATGTCCTGTACCAGAAATAACATTGAACATCTCCGGTTTCCATTGAACACTCAAATGCATTTTTTTCCCCAAGGGTCCCAGTGGTGCCAACTCTTATAATTTTATCACTAGTCATTTTTGGTATTTTTCTCAAAGCCCCAGCTCCTGGAGCCATGTGATTATGCGAGAATCTTAGCTTTCCTTAAAAAATGTTTCTAGCCTTCATGATTGTAGAGAACAGATTGAAAATGTGATCTGTAATGCACAAAAACTTGAATTAAGAGGACCAAAAGCTTTTTTGTTTGTTTAAGATATCATGATTTTTGAATGCTTGTAACTGGCAATACTGTGAGTTACTGATTGTCCTCATTCTCACCAAAATCAGTGGCAATTAGCACTTTGCTCTATCGGGTCCTCAGAAGGGGTATTCTCTTGGAGAAGCAGCTTAAGCACACCCATTATTATCTATGCCAAATGGATAATGCTCCCTGCACTACCACACACACTAAAAGAAAAAAACAACAAGAACAGAACCCCTCTGAATCCAAACAAGTGTTGATATCCTTTGGGACCAGTCAGTGAAATGTCAGTGTATCAGCATATTGTGTGTCTGGAAAGGTGAGAAGCAATAAAATCATTCAGCAAATATAGCCCATGACCCTGAGCTACAGTGGGAACAAGAGAATATCCCAATCAATACAGCGTCTTGCTGAGAACAAGTCATTTTACCCAGTATTTTCACTAACATCCCCCCACAAGTTTCATTTAATGCAGAAAGAGCCACTGTCTGCAGCAAGCCAGTTATTCCTTAATGTTCTCTAATTAAATATTAATCATATTATTTAGCTCCCTGAAAAGCCAGTGAACACATACTACTTAACCTTTTAAGAATGCAGTTTAATTTAATTCTTACCCTCTTCCCTCTTAGTACGAAACATTAAGATTCTTTTTTCCTTGTAAAACTCTACACTTCAAATGGGATTACATTAATTAAATTTATAAGGCACAAAACAGAAATTAATAAGACTGCCAGGAAGCATGCAATAACATTTTGTTTTTATTCCCTGCCCCCCCACCAAGTTCAACGTTTTACGTTTTCCCCTAATAAGTTCTCTTCTGAATTGTTTCCAGGAACTTTGGCACTGTGTTTGTATGATAAAAATTAGCAAAACAAGCCCTATTGCTTTTACCAAATGCCTGATCATTAATGTATCTAATTAAGTTGTGGGGGAAGGATAGCTCAGTGGTTTGAGCATTGGCCTGCTAAACCCAGGGTTGTAAGCTCCATCCTTGAGGGGGCCACTTAGGGATCTGGAGCAAAATCAGTACTTGGGCCTGCTAGTGAAGGCAGGGGGCTGGCCTCAATGACCCTTCAGGGTCCCTTCCAGTTCTATGAGATAGGCATATCTCCATATATTTTTTATTTAATATTTTAGTGTGCAGATGTATCCCCTGAAGCATTATCAAAATTCAAAGTTTCACTTTACAATTCAGTTGAACTACAGGGGAGAGATGATGAATAATAAAGGTCAGATATCCAAATACAAAATATAGATGGTAGCAGCTATGGATTCTTTGGCAACAAAGACCTTCTGGAGATGGTAACCAGGACTTTACTGAGTCTATCAAAAATTCATTTTTTAATTCAATTGTGTTACTTTGAATTTACACCTATGAAACCGAGGGCAGAATCTGTCTCGCTGGCTTTTCATAGAGTATAAGTTAGAGCAGAATGTGGCCTTTCAAGTCAAAGAATTCTGAGACAAACCAAGAGATTTGCTAGCCCCTTAACTCAGGGAGGCAAATTAATCCTTGGCATAAGTGGGGACAACTTAGCAAGTGCTGAATGAGACTAGGGAAGTTTGCCAAAACATTTGCTTAGAACTAACCATCAGAATAAGACATAGTATAGGGCCAGATTCTGATTCTATTTATACTTGGGCTCATCTAAAGTAATTCTGTTGTCTTCGATTGGTACTTTGGATTTACAATGGAGTAAGTAAGCCATGATCCTGCAAAGAGATTCAATGGGCATCATGTGGGGGTCTGTCTGAACACATCTCTTTGCAGGATCAGGGACTGTGATCTGATTCTGTTTGATAGTGTAATCAGCATTTTTTCTATGAAGACAAAATTATAACAAATTAGAGATAAAAACAGTTTGGGATATATTCCTGAGCCAGTAAGGTTGCACTAGTGATAAATTTTGCCCTCTCTGTCTTTAATTAAATCAAGCTACAGCATCACTTCTTGTTTCAGATTTACAATGAAAGAAAAACTTTTTTTACTTATTATTTGGAAAAGAGTAAAAATACATCTGGATAAGAACAATAGTTTTTTGTACACTCTGGTTAAAATATGAATTATATGCAGTATATGGTTTCACAAATAATTGTTTTTGCTGTAATACAAAGTGCCACTACTGAAAAAAGCAGTATTGGTAATCATTAGCTTTTCTTTTTTGCAAACCCAACTGGCAGAGGACACGGGGCACAAGTATCCCTTGGGTTCACCAAAAGAATATCATTCAAGATGTCTAATGAAAGACTGAGACACATTGGTCATCATAAACATTGCAAGATGTAGGTATGGCAAATGTGTGAGGAGTTATGTATATATGCTGAAAATTATATTCTCTGGGCTTTATAGATAAAGGCAAATCACTCAAAGGTAGCATGCCTGGAGACAAACTTCTCCAGACAGGAGATTGGAAACACTTACTTCCCTGGTGAACCATTGTGTGTTTTACAATAGAAGACTATTAGCATACTGAGTGAAATGCTAATGAAGAGTTTGCGGAGACTTCAGAAAAAGTAAACCCCTGGAGAGGGAAAACCCAGTTTTCATGTGACCATCAAAGGGCTGAACTGGTATATCTGCGGGTGCAAAAAGAGGCTCTGGCATCCTGAAATCTGTGAAGACAAGCTGCCAGTGCACATGATCTTATGAAAGGGGGATCTCAGCCATCCTGGCTGTCAATACTGGGAAAAGGATTTGGGATAAGCTACCTTGTAGGAGATACGGAATGTCTTATGAGTTAAGTTTAGGATCTAACAAGTATGTTATTATTTTATCTGTAACCATTCGTTTCCACTATTCTCACTTACTATCATTTGAATTCTTTGATAATAAATGTATTCTTGTTTTCACTCTAAATATATCTAAGTGCTGTATGTTAAGCAGAATGATGATCCTGAGTTAAATCTTGTAAGAGAGTGTGTGCTATTCCTCAGGGAGTAAAGGATCTGTTAAATGGAACAGAGGCTGAGTAATCCAGAAGGATCCTTTGAGGACTGATTCACAGCAGGCAAAGACAAGACTTCCTCCCACCAGGGCAGGTGGTAGTGAGGTGCTTCACAACCTGGTGTTCCCCTGGGGAAGAATCTGAGGGAAGGGGTAAAGTGGGACCCAGCCAGGGTCTTAAGGAATTCCCAGCCCCCAATTAAATAAAATCATGGAATTAATTGTCATTTGTTGTGATCATATGTTCACTCTGATTCTGCTTATGTGCTTCAGCTACTCTGTCTATCTTGACTATGTAGACATTATATTCTCATTGTTTCCTTGTACTCCCTGTCTGTCTGTATCCATCTGTTGTCTCCTGTCTCATACTTAGATTGTAAGCTCCTTGGGGCAGGGACTGTCTTTTTGGTCTGTGTTTGCACAGCACTAAGCACAGTGGGGTAATGGTCTGTAATTAGGCCTTCTAGGCACAACAACAATACAAATAATAAGACAGTAATAATTAAAAGGCTTCCATTCCAAAGAAATAATTAAAAACTCAGTTACTTGGTGTCATAAGTAGTTAGTTAAGGGTTAAGTTCTACCTGTAAAGGGTTAACACAGACCTGGTGAAACACCTGACTAAAGGACCAATCAGGGAAGAGAATTTGAAAATCCCAGAGAGCGGGAACTAGGGTCTCTGTGTTCTTTGTTCTGTGTTCTTAGCCGTCTGGAACTACACCAGCCCAGACGCTTAATCAAGTCTGCTCATCTTTCTGAACTAATTTCTTCTATTCAAGCTAGTGAGTATTAGAAGTACTGGGTAATTTCATATAAGAATCCTGTGTCTGCAATTCTGTGTGTTTGTATTGATTATTCGTAATTTTGCCTGTATTGTGTGTACTGAGGAAAAGGGAGAAATTTCTCCAGGAATTAATAAGATTAGACCCTATGAATGTCTATCTTGGATTCATAGAGATTGTGTATTTTTTTTCTTTTTTTTATTCTTTTAATAAACTCTTTTAGGTTCAGGACTTGGTTAAGTTCCTTACCTGTGGATTCAGGGGAAGGAAGCTAGGCGCCACTCTGTGGAGACAATGGTTGTCTTCAAGCAGAGAAAGCAGGGAAGGGAGAGGGAAGTGAAAGGAATCTTTCTCCCTCTGTGATTTGATCTGTGCTTCCCCAGGAAAGTCTCTGGAAGGAGGAGGGGGGGGAACAGAGGGGTGTCTCGATTCACTGAATCAATCGAGTGGTGGCAGCGAAAAGGAAACCTACCCTAAGGGTTAGGGTGGGGGGAGAATACATGCGGGTCCCCATCTTTGAACCCAAAAGCTCAAAGTGGGGGTGAGACCCTATGACATGGTGGCACAGCGGTGTGTCGAACCCATTGCTAGAGGCTTTCTACCACAGTAGAAGCATTTTCAATACAGTGCCTGGAAGGAGGTGTGTCCTTCCTTTGTTTGATCAGCATTCCTTTGGTGGGGGGAAGTGCCCCTCACAGGTTTGCTGGGGAGATAACGATTCTCAAGCCAGAGGTTTTTTTTCTTCTTCTTCTTCTTTTCCTAGAGGCTTTTCTACCAGAGGCACTCTGGAACAGTTCAGAGCTAGAAACATTTTTAGCACTGGCTGGAAGGAGGTGTGTCCTTCCTTTGTGTGATCAGGATTCCTTGGGTGGGGGGAGGTGCTCCTCGGAGCTCATCCCGTCCAACAGGGAAAACAGGTTTGGTGAGGAGAGAAAGATCCTGAAGCCAGTTTTTTTTCCTGTGACTTTTGAAGTGCAGAAGGCAGGAAGCCACTGATCCCTGCGAGGATTTCACTAGACTTTTCTCTCAGAGACACAGAGAGTTTTTTAGATTTTCCCTGTTGCTCAGTACAGAACAATAGAGAGAGGCAACACACAGTTTGCTATACACAGGATTAATTACCCTTTCTTTACTCAAGTTATCATAAACAGGGAGGGGTGTGGCCAGCACCCCAAGGCACAGACATGACGGAAACAAGTGACCAACTAGAGCTTGCTCGATTGCAATTACAAATCCTGGAAGCCAAAGAGAGAGAACACAAGATGGCGATGGCAGCCATGGAGGCAGACCAGAAAGCCAGAGAGGCAGACCACATCAGACAAATGGAATTAAGAGAGAAAGATCTGGAAATCCAGATACAGGCTCTGGAAGTAGAAAAGGCTAAGCAGAATAATCCACCACCCCATCCACCTACTGATCAAACTTCTCGGAAAAAATTTCCCGCCTACAAGGCAGGGGATGATGTTGAGGCCTTTTTAGAAAACTTTGAGAAGGCCTGTATTGGATACCATCTTCCTAAAGAACAATACATGATGGAGCTGAGGTCACAGCTCAGCGGACAATTATCCCTGGTGGCAGCTGAAATGCCTAGAGGCCACATGGACGACTTTGCACTGTTCCTAACCAAGGCCAGACTCAGAATGGGCATCACCTCTGATCATGCCCATCAGCGTTTCAGAGCCCAGAAATGGAAACCAGAGATGTCATTTCCAGAGCACGCTGCTTACCTGGAAAAACACTATTTGTCCTGGATATCAGGATCCAAGGTTGAGGAGCTAGACGACCTACACCTCCTGATATTGATGGAGCAGTTCCTAGATGGTGTTCCTGAGAACATTAGACACTACATCCAAGATGGTAAACCAAAAACTCTCACTGAGGCAGGAGAGATTGGAGCCAGATGGATGGCATCGGTAGACAACACGAAAGCTACTGCCAAAGGGAGCGAATCACACAAGGTACCCACCGAGACTAAACCTTACCATCGAGGGCCAATCAAGCCCACACCTACAACCCAAGCACAGTCACACCCTACCTCTTCTTCTACCTCACCAGTTTCCAGTAAACCAACACAACCCCGTGACCCATCAAGTGGGCGATGTTTTGGATGCAATGAACTGGGGCATATCAAAGCCAAATGCCCAAAGAACCTGAACCGGGTCCAACTCCTTGCACCTGCACACCAAGGAAACCCAGAATTAGATATCTCTCAAATACCCATATGCTTTAGGGAAACTTTGAGAGTGGACGGAAAGGAAGTTATCGCATGGAGAGACACTGCAGCACATATGTCAGCTATCCACCGAACCTTCGTGGACCCCAAATTCATCAACCCGAAAACCAAAGTGACAGTTCGCCCCTTCATGTCAAAACCTATGACATTACCTTCAGCGCATTTATCTGTCCAGTACAAGGGCTGGTCAGGGACGTGGACTTTTGCTGTCTATGACAATTATTCTGTCCCCATGATTCTGGGCAACCACTTGGCCCATCACGTTGAGCCGCCAGAAACAGAGGGAGTGGTTACACGCAGCCAAGCCAGACGAGCTGCTGCACCCATCCCTGTTCCTCAGCCATCCACCGAGACCTCGCCGGTGTTACCAGAGAGGGTGGAACCGGCTCCCATACCAGCAACTACAGCAACCATAATACAGCGAGTCCCAGGACCGGAACTGGAAAAACCAGCAGACAACCCTACCCTAGAGGCTCAGCCGGAGCCTGAAATAACACCTCGTGGACCAGCGGAGAGCGGTTCACAGTCAACAGAAACAATCTCAGCACCTACATCACTCCCAGAGGAACTGGTGTCTCCCGCCTCAAGGGAACAGTTCCAGACTGAGCAGGAAGCCGATGACAGCCTCAAGAAAGCATGGGCGGTGGCACGCAGCAACCCACCGCCTCTCAGCTCCACTAACCGATCCCGGTTCATTGTGGACCAAGGACTTTTATACAAGGAATGTCTTTCTGGTGGACACCAGGAGGGCTGGCATCCTCAAAAACGGTTGCTAGTTCCGACGAAGTACCGGGAAAAGCTCTTAAGCTTAGCCCATGATCATCCCAGTGGCCATGCTGGGGTGAACCGAAGCAAAGACAGGTTGGGAAGGTCCTTCGACTGGGAGGGGATGGGCAAGGACGTTGCCAAGTATGTCCGGTCTTGTGAGGTATGCCAAAAGGTAGGAAAACCTCAAGACCAGGTCAAGGCCCCTCCCCAGCCACTTCCCATAATTGAGGTCCCATTTCAGCGAGTAGCTGTGGATATTATGGGTCCTTTCCCAAAAAAGACCCCCAGAGGAAAGCAGTACATACTGACTTTTGTGGACTTTGCTACCAGATGGCCGGAAGCAGTAGCTCTAGGCAACACCAGGGCTCAAACTGTGTGCCAGGCCTTAACTGACATTTTTACCAGGGTGGGTTGGCCCTTTGAGATTCTAACAGATTCAGGAACAAATTTCCTATCAGGGACTATGAAAGACCTGTGGGAAACTCCTGGGGTGCATCATTTGGTTGCCACCCCGTACCACCACGAAACTAATGGCCTAGTGGAAAGGTTTAATGGAACATTGGGGGCCATGATCCGCAAATTCGTCAATGAACACTCCAATAATTGGGATCTAGTGTTACAACAGTTGCTGTTTGCCTACAGGGCTGTTCCACATCCCAGTTTAGGATTCTCACCATTCGAGCTGGTGTATGGCCATGAGGTTAAGGGGCCATTACAGCTGGTAAAGCAGCAATGGGAGGGGTTTACACCTCCTCCGGGGACTAACATTCTGGACTTTGTAAGCAACCTTCAAAACACCCTCCGAGACTCTTGGGCCCTTGCTCGAGAGAACTTACGAGATGCTCAAGCGGAGCAAAAGGTCTGGTATGATCGACATGCCAAGGAGCGGTCCTTCAAGGTAGGAGACCAGGTCATGGTCTTGAAGGCGCAACAGGCCCATAAGATGGAAGCGTCCTGGGAAGGACCATACATGGTCCAGGAGCGCCTGGGAGCTGTTAACTACCTCATAACATTCCCCGATTCCTCTTTAAAGCCTAAAGTATTTCATGTTAACTCTCTAAAGCCCTTTTATCCCAGAGAATTACAGGTCTGTCACTTTACAGTTCAGGAAGGAGATGACACCGAGTGGCCTGAAGGTGTCTACTACGAAGGTAAAAGAAATGGTGGTGTGGAAGAGGTGACCCTCTCCACAACCCTGCAACGTCTGCAGCGGCAACAGATCAAGGAGCTGTGCACTCACTTCGCGCCCTTGTTCTCAGCCAACCCAGGACGGACTGAGCAAACCTGCCACTCCATTGACACAGGTAATGCTCACCCGATTAGGACCCCACCCTACCGGGTGTCACCTCATGCCAAAGTTGCTATTAAACAGGAGATTGACAACATGTTGGAGATGGGTATCATCCGCCCTTCTACCAGTGCATGGGCATCTCCAGTGGTTCTGGTTCCCAAATCAGATGGGGAAATACGCTTTTGTGTGGACTACCGTAAGCTAAATGCTGTAACTCGTCCAGACAACTATCCAATGCCACGCACTGATGAGCTATTGGAAAAGTTGGGACGTGCCCAGTTCATCTCTACCATTGACTTAACCAAGGGGTACTGGTAAGTACCACTGGATGAACCTGCCAAGGAAAAGTCTGCCTTCATCACCCATGCAGGGGCGTATGAGTTTACTGTGCTTCCGTTCGGACTGCGGAATGCACCTGCCACCTTCCAAAGGCTGGTGGATGGTCTACTAGCAGGATTGGGAGACTGTGCAGTTGCATACCTCGATGATGTGGCCATTTTTTCTGATTCATGGCCCGAACACCTAGAACATTTGAAAATGGTTTTAGAGCGCATCAGGCAGGCAGGACTAACTGTTAAGGCCAAAAAGTGCCAAATAGGCCAAAACAGAGTGACTTACCTAGGACACCAGGTGGGTCAAGGAACCATCAACCCCCTACAGGCCAAGGTGGAGGCTATCCAACAGTGGCCTGTCCCAAGGTCAAAGAAACAGATCCAATCCTTCTTAGGTTTGGCCGGATATTACAGGCGATTTGTACCACACTACAGCCAAATCGCTGCTCCACTAACTGATCTGACCAGAAAAACCCAGCCAAATGCAGTTAAGTGGACTGATGAGTGTCAGGAAGCCTTTATCCAGCTTAAGGCAATGCTCATTTCTGACCCTGTATTACGGGTCCCGGACTTTGACAAACCCTTCCTAGTTACCACCGATGCATCTGACCGTGGGGTAGGAGCGGTTCTCATGCAGGAAGGACCGGATCACAACTTCCATCCTGTCGTGTTTCTCAGCAAGAAGCTGTCTGAGAGGGAAAGCCACTGGTCCGTCAGTGAAAAAGAGTGTTACGCCATTGTGTATGCCTTGGAAAAGCTACGCCCATATGTTTGGGGACGGCAGTTCCAGCTACAAACCGATCATGCTGCACTAAAGTGGCTTCATACTAACAAGGGAAACAACAAAAAACTTCTCCGCTGGAGCTTAGCTCTCCAAGACTTTGATTTTGAAATTCAACACATTTCAGGAGCTTCCAACAAAGTTGCTGATGCACTCTCACGTGACAGTTTCCCAGAATCTAGTGGCTAAAAAGTGTTCTTTACATGTTATATGCTTAGTAGTCTATGTAATAGTGCATGTGTTTATTACTCTGTTGGTTTTACAGTTTAGGAGGAAATCACCGCCAGTGCTCCCACTGTTGGTGATTTGGGGGGCGTGTCATAAGTAGTTAGTTAAGGGTTAAGTTCTACCTGTAAAGGGTTAACACAGACCTGGTGAAACACCTGACCAAAGGACCAATCAGGGAAGAGAATTTGAAAATCCCAGAGAGCGGGAACTAGGGTCTCTGTGTTCTTTGTTCTGTGTTCTTAGCCGTCTGGAACTACACCAGCCCAGACGCTTAATAAAGTCTGCTCATCTTTCTGAACTAATTTCTTCTATTCAAACTAGTGAGTATTAGAAGTACTGGGTAATTTCATATAAGAATCCTGTGTCTGCAATTCTGTGTGTTTGTATTGATTATTCGTAATTTTGCCTGTATTGTGTGTACTGAGGAAAAGGGAGACATTTCTCCAGGAATTAATAAGATTAGACCCTATGAATGTCTATCTTGGATTCATAGAGATTGTGTATTATTTTTCTTTTTTTATTCTTTTAATAAACTCTTTTAGGTTCAGGACTTGGTTAAGTTCCTTACCTGTGGATTCAGGGGAAGGAAGCTAGGCGCCACTCTGTGGAGACAAGGATTGTCTCCAAGCAGAGAAAGCAGGGAAGGGAGAGGGAAGTGAAAGGAATCTTTCTCCCTCTGTGATTTGATCTGTGCTTCCCCAGGAAAGTCTCTGGAAGGAGGAGGGGGGGGGACAGAGGGGTGTCTCGATTCACCGAATCAATCGAGTGGTGGCAGCGAAAAGGAAACCTACCCTAAGGGTTAGGGTGGGGGGAGAATACATGCGGGTCCCCATCTTTGAACCTAAAAGCTCAAAGTGGGGGTGAGACCCTATGACACTTGGGTCTTGTTCTTTGTTTTGCTCCTACATTATGATCTAGATGGAATGTCAGGCTAAGGGTGTTCATCATCATCTGTCCAGCTAGTCAGTGGCTCAGACATGGGCACTTTGGTCTGAGACAGAATATAATTGACACATCACTAGTAACATCCCTTTCTTTTACATAGCAGGTTTCACTAAGACTACTGGGGCTCTTATGGTGCAGGTCTCTTAAATATTTCTCCCATATACCCCAGGTTTATTTATGTTTCAGAAAACTTCTTCCAAAACTATTGCCTTTTTGGAGAGATGATAGCAAGAGAATGATATCTAGTTTTTAAAAAGCTACTGCATGTTCATAAGACTGTGTCACACCTGTTTCTTACAGACAATTTTCCTTTGTTTTGTAAGAATAACAAGTATCATGTCAATTTGCACTGAGGATGGCCCTAGCACTAGTCAAATTTTTCGATAAAGTCTGTGAGAACATTTTGATTTCTTAAAGTTTCGATTAAATGCTTCATTTATTATTTCCATTTTGTGTTACTATTTGCCCTATCCCCAAGCAAATTCCAATTGGTTGAGCACTTGGGTAGGATTTACCATAAGAGAAAGTGTTGAACATTGGAACACACATTTTGCTTTAAAAAAAAAAAGCGCCAATTTTCAAAAGCAGGGGAAAATGATACAAAATTCCTTAGAAAATTTCAAGAATAAAAGTCAGTCATTTTGAAAACTAGCTGAATGAAACTGTTTTGGAAATTTTCACAATATTTCAATAATTTAAAAATGATTTTTGAGCATCTGTAGTCAATACTTATATAAACAAAAATATGTAGCTAGAATAGTGAAGGCAATAGGTATTTTTTTTATTTTTTATTTTTTTATGTTTGGCTGGCAACTAAACAGATGGTCTGTAACAGCCAACAGGTGGTACTAAACAAGTAGCAATGAAAACCACGTAGGCAGGCCAAAATGTATGTAATATTAAACTATCAGAATCCCACAAACACAGACAGAAAACAAATCAATAAGATAAGAGCAGCACCCTTCACCTTTCCCAAGCCCCTCAGCAGTGCAGTTAGGCGGATCCCTGCCCAGTATAGGATGTCTTGTAATAAATAGTAGGGTATCTTAGGCTCTGCTATAGTCTTAGCAGATGTCTGCTGGAAAAAAATCCAAACTATTTTTTCTGTTTAACTTATTGGATCCAATCCACTGCTGGCACAAGTTGCTGCATAGACATGCAGTATTTTTCACTAATAAGATTTTATTTTTGTAAAATATTTTGAGCATGATTTCAGCAAGCTAGCTTTGCAATATATTTCAGTTCACTTGCATTAAATAAGTTGAAAGACTACAGAATGACAAATTGGTAAAGCTTTTATGCTTTCTGTCCCCTGGGCTAGATGACTGATCTTTATATTTTTTTGCTTGTTGGTAAGTACCCATCCTGCAGCTATTTTAAAGTTCATGTTCAGTGTATATATTATTGAGTCCCCTCTACTGTCAACACCAGCTGTGACATGTAGCATCCAGTGTAATGAACAGTTCCCAGTTCACTCTTTTTTTCAGAAGGTTTAAGATTAAATGTAAAGATACTCCAAACACATTCAAGCAGCTCCCTGAAAGCGAAAACTGCAGCTGCTTGGCTGCCTGATAGCTTACAAGGTTTTCAGCCTGTGTTATAAAAAAAGCCCACACAGCTGAATTTAGCGAACCTTGGTTCCTATCCTACACTCAGTGTATCAACATCTAGGACATGTGGACATACTAATGTACTAAATCTTAACTCACACTCTTCTCTTAAGGATGGAGTCTCATAACTTTTGGCTTCTGTCAATACATGTGACCATTCCTCCGCCTAAAATCATTATTAAGGTGAAGTTAAAGTTGCAGTCATATATCAGTGTGTGAGTACACGTAACTCTGCAAGAAGTTTAAAGCTAAAAAAGCCTCGACGGTTAGAAAGTCAATCAGGAAAAGCAGCCAAACTATCTTAACTCTGCCCAAATAGAGATGCCAGACCCCAATCTTCTGATCATAAAGTATTTAAGGAGTGCTCCACAAAACATTTGTTCCATAATTTGTTACCTGAATACTTTGGGGGGGGGTGTGCACTTCCTATAGCTCCACCCCAACCCACCCATTCCTCCTCTCTTCCCTCATGTGGTTTCCCAGATGTAGGGAAAGCAGGGAAACATTGTCATAGGGGTATCTGATACCAACTTCCATAGGGAAAGCAAGATGCCTGTGCAACATCCTTTCTGGTATGGATCTCATGGGTCTAATCCCTAATTTTTATACCCAATTCCCTAGTCCATTTAGGCCCCGATTCAGCAAAGTACTTAAGCATAGCTTGACTTCCATGAAATATGCTCAAGTGTTTTGTTGAATAGGGGTGACTTACTGAACTGGGACTTTACTGAGGGTGACATTATATTAAGGCTCTTTTCCATATGGTTTAATCTGAACAAAGATCTCTAAATAAATTTCAGAAGGCAGAAAAGAAAGCTCAGGAATACTATCACTTTAGTTACTTGGAACCAAAAGATAACAAAAAAATTGTTGACAGAACAAATTATTTTCTTACATAAATATTAAGAGAGGGTGACAAATACAAAAGAAAAGAGAATACAGGAGAGTTGAGGCAGCATAAATTATGAATGACATGTGGTTATATCTGTTTTCTAAAATGGTGATTCCAGAGTCTACATTAGACATCACTAGGAAATTGTTCCTAATATTCACAGCATTTTACATGTATTTATCTCAAATTTCATTCTTTTGTTCCTATCTGCCTTGAAACAGATATATTATTTTCACTGGTGGATATGGATTATATTTGATATAAATAGAAGCTCTTGTTTAAAAGAAATAGATGGTCACTATGCCTCAGATTTTGATACCCTTGCTCATATTCAGTAGCAACTCACATTACAAATGGTCCTGTTGAAGGGAAATGGGGAGTCTTACCTCTCAGGTTTTAACTGATCAAACTTATTTACCAATGGTTCACAGCACAAATAGTTTCACAGATCTATTATTTTGTGCTAATTGCAACAGGGAGAATAATATGTTCTGCAAACACACAGTGTCCTAACCTACAGAACTTGGCTTGTATTAACAAAAATAACAGTCTTGTCTTATGTATTGTGATTCTGTTACATTCCTTGCCAAAAAAAAAAAAAGGACAAATGTAAATAACCAGTTAATTAGCATACGTGTTAGGATTCTGTTTGGTTGAATGACAATTTTTATTTTAATAAAGTGGGCAAATCCACTCGGCAAATCCTGCAAAGACCTAAGCATACAAGTAGTCCCACTGACATGCATAGTCTTTGAGAGATCAAGTCCACAGTTTGTTGAACAGAACAAAGTGCAAATTCATATAATGATTTAATGGAAAGAAAATAATCATAAACACACGTGTGACCCTTATGGCATCTCAGTGCAAGATGGCAAGGAGCTTATTGGTATCTAGTAGTCAGTTTCAGCTGGCCTGGCCAGTTGAGTGTACCCCAACTCACTAATATCATAACTTTTGTCTAAAAAGTGTCATGTAAGATATCAATAAAAATTTAATATCATAGTAATATTATTGTGTGGTGTATGTATGGAAAACAGATTAAAAAATCACAAACATATTGAGAATTATGTTATCAAAATGTGTCTGCCAGGCAGGGCTGAAGTTACTCCACCCTAGACAAAGGAATGTGGTTCTTCCACCCTGAAGGTACTTTCATGATACATTAAGAGACAATGGGAATGCAATTTACATAGAAGGTAAGTAGGACCATCAAGCCAACAGAGAGATAACTACTGAGCATCATATCAGGATTTCAGGAAAGAGATCAATTTGCATTATAGTGTACACCAGCAAGTGAAGAAAGCAGCATGAAACTTACTTCACTAGGAGACTATGTCACCTTCCTCACACCTTGAATGAACTTTTACTTTGGGGATAACCTTCAAAAGAATTGGTTTCAAAGGTTCCCTGGACTATAAAGAGAGGGGCAGAGAACTCCAAGTTATGTTTCACCTAAGACAATGACAGAACCAAGCACTTTGGATTGTGTGGGAGGTTCAGACTAGACCGGTAGGTCAGCCTTCTTGCTGTGAGGTAGACTGGTAAGGAAGCTACCTTGAACAAAGGCTGCAGCTTACTACGTTAAGCCTTAGCCTCTAAAATTGTTTTTCACTTTTATTTGCTAGTAACCATTTCTTACACTATCCTTTATGCTTGAATTTAAAATCCTCTCCCCCTTTGTTAATAAACTTGTTTAACTTTTCATCTAAACTAAGCCAGCGCTGTGTTTGAATCAAAGTGATAAGCTGTTAAAGTGATAAGCTGAGCTTTGTTTCAGAGTGGTAACCACGTTAGTCTGTATCAGTAAAAACAAGGAGGAGTCCTTGTGTCACCTTAGAGACTACCAAATTTATTTGGGAATAAGCTTTCATGATGAAGTGAGTTTTAGCCCTTGAAAGTTTATGGCCAAATAAATTTGGTAGTCTCTAAGGTGCCACAAGGACTCCTCGTTGTTTAAGCTGTGCTTTGGTTACTTTAAAGGTGAAAACAAGCCTCATTATTTCTCTCATTGTTCCAGGAGGGAGCTAGACACTGCAGGGAAGATGGCTTGGGGGAAATGTGGGACTGGGAGTGTATTGGGGTCACTGCTGCATAAGGTAACTAGGTGATAAGAGGCTACAGTGGGGCTGTTATGTTGTAGGCAGTCTAAGGGGTCAGAGTGCTGAACCAGGGCTGCATAGTGTACAAACACTCAGGATACTGCGTGCTTGTCTGCTGGCTATCAGTGTCCAGGCTGTGATCCACAGCAGCAGAGGATTTAATACACCCAGGGTTATAGAGCAGGCAATGACACAGCTCCTCACCAGTCTGGAATGCACCCCAGAACGTGACAGCATGTAATTTTATAAGTGGAAAATAAAGTCCCCTTTCTATGAAATCTCCCTTGTAACTCTCCTCACATTCTGAAGGTATAAGATCAGTTGGCAAGATGACCTATCAAAGTTTACAGTCTTTGTTTACAGAGCACGTTCTTTTCAGTTTGAATACCATCAATATCCTATTAACTTATGCCTTGAAGCAAAATGAACTAAAATGTAGATTCAAATAACAATCATTAATCTGCCATGTATCCTGTCATTGTAAAGAGATTTTTTTTCGTGTCTATTGTTTTTCTAGCAACCAGAAGAATGTGAGACATGTGTTTTCTTTCCTTCTTTCTTTTTAAAGAACTGAACTATGATTACAGGTGCTCAGGTCAAACAGTTTATACAATTGCAAACTTTCAAATTAATAAGCAAAGCAAGCATATTAAAATACAACTGATCTTTCCAAGAAAATCCTTAGTGGCTTTTCCAGTGGGTGGTTTTATATTTCCATCAGGAAGAAAAAGAAAAGGCAAAGATGAATGAACAGATAAACCACAAGCGACAAATTGGCCTCTGAAGTAAGAAATCACAAAAAAATCCTATATCAAAGCACCACTTCTTTCCATAGGACATGATCCAAAATTTTAACACATAAAACAGTTGCACAGAATAGTGGCTGGAGTTTTCCCCCCTTGAATTTCACTCTCTTCCATCTCAGTCTTTCGCAAAGATTGGGGATGCTTCTGACATGTTAAAGGTGTGAAACAACAAAGATAGAAAGAAAATGAAAAGTTCCATCAGAACTCCAGGAGTCAGATTCAAAAGCCATAATCTCATCCTTACCTCACTCCACTGTGCCAGTCATTGTCACACACAGAGAAAGTTTGACTTCTAGTTCACAAAGTTAAAATAGCGGAAGCTTTGAAACCATAAATATCTGGGGACAGTCTTGTAGGGAGTTGTAACCAGCCTCGTGAACAGGGATGGGATACATGGATCAAACTGCAGGCAGTACCAGAATCTGTGGGCCAATCAGGGATCATGTCATGGATTAAGTATGTAGCAAACTTTGTTTTTTAAAATTAGCTATTTTTGAGTCATGCAAATGCAAAAGGAATATACTATTTCCCTCAAATTATGACTCCCCTAGGATGGGAGCATGGGGGAATAGGGTGGAGAAAGAACACAGGGAGCCTGTGAGGTGGCACATCAGTGCAAAGGTGCCCCCCATCCCGCCCAGCTCACTCAGCTCAGTGAGGTGTCAGTCCCACCGCCGGTGTCCAAGGATCTGGAAACCCTCTCTGTTTTCAGTTCCATCAGGCGGGTTGGTAGGGGAACCCAGGCCCACACACTCCACTGGGTTCCAGCTCAGGGCCCTCAAGCTAGACAAGGAGAGTCAGGGTTTGCTGACTCTGACAGTGCCCTGAGCTCCTTCCTACCTTCCCTCAGCCCTTTGTTGACCTGTTCGCCCGTTTCTGGGGCGTTGTTCCTGGACGGCTATCTAGCAGGCTGCTAAAGGAGCTCTTTTGTCCTCCTGTTTTCTCAGTCATCTGTTAGCTGCCTGTCCCTCTGCTTCCCAGCCAGGGCTGGCTCCAGGCACCAGTTGATTCTACAGGGCGGCATCCCGCTCAAACCTTTTTTTAGAAGCAGCAAAGAATCCTGTGGCACCTTATAGACTAACAGATGTTTTTGCAGCATGAGCTTTCGTGGGTGAATACCCACTTGCATCCGAAGAAGTGGGTATTCACCCACGAAAGCTCATGCTGCAAAAACATCTGTTAGTCTATAAGGTGCCACAGGATTCTTTGCTGCTTCTACAGAACCAGACTAACACGGCTACCCCTCTGATACTTGAAACCTTTTTTTGTTTGCTGCTCTGGTGGGTGTCTGGTGTTTTTAGCCAGGAGCAGTCATTGTGCTCAGGGGATTGCAATTGTGCCTGGACCATATGTATGAGCATGATTGGAAACAGCTCTTTCACCCTTAAAACTTTTCACTTGCCAAGGGGCGAGGCATGATCTGGCTCTGACTAAGGATGGAGGAAACACTGGGATTCTGGCCTGTTTGTTAATAGCTAGTTGAGAAGTTCCTACAGAGAGATGGTTTGGTTAACGTGGCCAACATTTCACATCTAGCACACCACATTCTCCCTTCAGATGGTTGTAAATATCATTAATGTCACTAAAAAGATCAGTGTAGCCAGGTTAGTATATGTGGTGGCTCTGGATAGCCACCAGAGTACATACACTGGATGGCCACCTGCAGCAAAAAAAACTTCAGGACCAGACTTCAAAGGGAAACTGATGAGCTTCAGTTCATCTACAAATTTGACACCATCAGCTCAGGATTAAACAAAGACTGTGAATGGCTTGCCAACTACAGAACCAGTTTCTCCTCCCTTAGTTTTCACACCTCAACTGCTAGAACAGGGCCTCATCCTCCCTGATTGAACTAACCTCGTTATCTCTAGCTTGCTTCTTGCTTGCATATATATACCTGTCCCTATGTTCACCCACAAAAGCTCATGCTGCAAAACGTCTGTTAATCTATAAGGTGCCACAGGATTCTTTGCTGCTTTTACAGCTCCAGACTAACACGGCTACCCCTCTGATACATAGGCTACAAGGGACCACAAGTGTCATCTAGTTTAACCCCCTGCCAAGATGCAGAATTTGTTGTGTCTAAACCATCCAAGACAAATGGCTATCCAGACACTTTCTGAAAACCTGCAGCAAAGGAGATTCCATGACTTCCCTAGGAAGTTGGTTCCATTGTCCTACTGTTCTTACAGTTAGGCCTGGTCTACACTACAAATTTAGGTTGACATAAGCTGTGTTAAGTCAATCTAATAATGTACATGTCTACTCTACTGAGTCCCTTCCGTTGACCAAAGTGGCCTGTAAAGTTGATTTCTGTACAGTAACTCCCCACTTAACATCATCTCGCTTAATGTTGTTTCCGTCTTACGTCCCTGCTCAATTACAGAACATGCTCCATTTAAAGTTGTGTAATGCTTCACTATAATGTCTTTTGGCTGCCTGCTTTGTCTCCCCTACACTCCCCTCACAGCGCCTCCCATCCACCATCAGACCCCGCGGATCAGTGCCTTCCCTCTTCTCCCCCCCACCTCCTGCCCACGGCAATCAGCTGGCTTGCGGCATTCAGGAGGCAGAAGGGAGGGGGGAGGAGTGAGGACTCAGGATGCAGGCTGCCCCTCCCTCCTGCCTCCTGCATGCTGCAAACCAGCTGATTGCTGCTAGCAGGAGGTGGGGGGGAGGCTGTGTGCAGAGTCCTCCCTCCTCCCTCCTGCCCCCTGAACACCACAAGCCAGCTGATTGCTACAGGCAGGAGGGAGAGGGGAGAAGCATGGACGCAGTGTGCCTCCCCCTTCCCTCCTCTGCCTCCTGCTCACGGCAATCAGCTGGCTTGCGGTGTTCAAGAGGCAGGGGAGGGAGGGGGAGCCTGCACACTGTGTACTCGCTCCTTTCTCCTCCTTCCTGCCTCCTGAACGCCGCAAGCCAGCTGATTTCCGCAGGCAGGAAGCAGGGGAGGGAGGGGGAGCAAGGATGTGGCGTGCGGAGTAAAGTGGGAGGGAGGGAAGAAGAGACGGCTGCATTGAAAAAAAAAGGGGAGGTGACGGCTTCCTGTTTGTCTCCCTTCTCCCCTGACCCGGTGCTGCTTTTGTAAAAAACAAACAATTTGAGGGGCTTTACACTGGTGCCTGTCCTCAAGCACCATCCAGTTTACTAGGGAAAAAGGGGCTTTTCTCAAGTTCCAACCTGTGATCCCAAGGATGTCTTCACAAAAGCAGCAGCACAAGACCTCTTGCCCAGGCCTCGTGGCCTTACTCACCCTGGCTGGAGCAGCAAACCAACTCTTGCAATAGTAGTCAATGGTTGTGATTACATTGTGGCTTGCAGTGAAGTGTATTGAGGGATGTTTTTTTAATAAAAAAATATTAACCTTGCACCAGAAACAATGTATGCACTGTTAATGCTGCCCTTGTGCTTCGCATTCCTTGCAGCTGAAACCTTGTCTGTTGGTGCATCCTCCACACTAGAACAGAGACTTTCCCAGATTAGAAGGTGGAAAAAGAAGACTCGGGAGGACATGTTCAATGAGTTAATGCACACCCCTGAGAGTGACAAGATGGAGCTCAGAGCATAGACGATTACACTGTCCAACAATCTGCACATGGACAGGGAGGACAGGAGAGCATGCAGGGAACACGAGCGTGCCACACAGGAAAAGATGCTATGGATTATGATGGAGCAATCAGACATTTTGTGGCATCTGGTTGAGGTTCAAGACAGACAGCTGGATGCTATAGTTCTACATTGCCCAGTTCTACATCCTCCTACCCATAGTGCAATGCTCCATGTGTCAATGCTAGTGACACAATGAGCGTAGTGTGAACACACAAAATCAACTTGCTTAAATCAGAGGCTTGATGTCAATTTACATAAAGTCGACTTAACTTTGTAGTGTAGACATGGCCTAGAGAAAGTTTGTCCTGAGATTTAATCTAAATCTGCCATGCTGTAGTTTGAACACATTGATTCTTGTCCTGCCCTCTGTGGCAAGAAAAAACAAGTTTTCTCCATCTTTTTTATGGGAGCCTTTCAAGTATTTGAAGACCGCTATCATGTCCCCCCCTTAATCTCCTCTTTTCCAAACTAAACATACCCAGTTCCTTCATCCTTTGCTCATATGGCTTGCATTCCATCCTTTTGATCATCCTTCTCACTCATATCTGGATTCTTTCCAGTTTCTCTACATCCATTTTATATAGTGGTCACCAAACTTGGACATAGTTGCTCATAGTGAGTGTGCATATGCGTAGGCTGCTTGCTAACATTCTAAATTGTACTTTGGAAAAAACTGGCCAGATCTGGCTGAAAGGGCAGGTCAGAGAGGTGTGTGCGTGCATATGGAGAAAGATGACTTAAAAATCATCTTTGTATGTTCCTGATCCAGTACTGCCTCTTTGCACAGCTGGTATTTTTACAGAGGGTACGTCTACACTATGGGATTATTCCGAATTTACATAAACCGGTTTAACAAAACAGATTGTATAAAATCGAGTGTGCGCGGCCACACTAAACACATTAAATCGGTGGTGTGCGTCCACGGTCCGAGGCTAGCGTCGATTTCTGGAGCATTGCACTGTGGGTAGCTATTCCGTAGCTATCCCATAGTTCCCGCAGCCTCCCCCACCCCTTTGAATTTCCGGGTTGAGACCCCAGTGCCTGATGCGGCAAAAATCATTGTCGCGGGTGGTTCTGGGTAAATGTCGTCAGTCACTCCTTCCGCTGGGAAAGCAACGGCAGACAAGCATTTCATGCCTTTTTTCCCTGGATTGCCCTGGAAGATGCCATAGCATGGCAATCATGGAGCCTGTTTCGCCTTTTGTGACTGTCACCGTATGTGTACTAGATGCCGCTCACAGAGGCGATTCAGCAGCGCTACACAGCAGCATGCTTTTGCTTTTGCATGATAGCAGAGATGGTTATCAGCCATATTGTACCATCTACCATACCATAAATTGGTAATAAGATGATCGTGGCTACCAGTCCTTTTGCACTGTTCCATTTGCTGCTGTCATAAGTGCCCCTGGCTGCTCTTAGCCAGGGGCGCAAAAGCCAAAATTGGGAATGACTCCCTGAGTCAATCCCTCCTTTTTGGCATCTAAAAATAGAATCAGTCCTGCCTAGAATATGGGCAAGTGTACTAGAGAACCACTGTATCAGAGAACCAGAGAGCACAGCTGCTCTGTGTCAGATCCTGCAGAAATTATGAGCTGTATTCTATTCACAGGGGGTGCTCCTGCAACAACCCCACCTGTTGATTCCGTTCTTCCCTCAGCCTTCCTGGGCTACCGTAGCATTGTCCCCCCACTTGTGTGATGAAGTAATAAAGAATGCAGGAATAAGACACAGTGACTTGTTACTGAGATATGAGTGGAAGGCAGCCTCCAGCTGCTATGATAGTCCAGACAGGACAGTAAGGAGTGTGTAGGAGAGGAGCCCAGCATCCCTCTGCTAGTTCAGGGGCAATTGAATCTTTTCTTTACACATGAAGGGTGGGGGCTGATGGAGCTCAGCCCCCTGTTGCTATGATGACGATGGTTATCAGCCATACTGTACCATCTACCAGGAAAAATTAGGACCAGGCGCCCTTGATCGACCTAACAGATGCTAGTCAGCATGGTTACCAGTCCTTTTGCACTGCCCCATGTGCCAATAGGCTGATGATGAGGACGGGTACCAGTCATTTTGTACCATCAGCCATCCATAGCGTGGGGGGAGCAAGGATGTTGGTGTTGAGTGCTGCACCATCGCGTCTATCTGCAGCATTCAGTAAAGATAGGGTGACATGTAAAAGAGTCAAGAGAGGATTGTTTTCCCTTTCACTTCTGGGGGTGGGTGGGGGGCTGCGTAAATTGCCTAGCTATGCCCTGACCCACCGCGGACACTGTTTTTGACCCTAGAAGCATTTGGAGCTCAGCCAAGAATGCAAATGCTTTTCAGAGACTGCAGGAACTGTGGGATAGCTTGAGTCCTCCAGTCCATGAGCGTCCATTTGATTCTTTGGCTTTCCGTTACGCTTGTCATGCAGCAGTGCGTTGAGTCCCTGCTATGGCATCTGTCTGGAGATATTTAAAAAATGATTTTGAATTTCGTCTTCTGTAACGGAGTGCTGATAGAACAGATTTGCCTGCCCTTACAGCGATCACGTCCGCATTGTCCATGCGGGAGCTCTTTCTTTATTTTGATTTTTAACTGCATCACCACCCGTGCTGATCGGAGCTCCACGCTGGGCAAACAGGAAATATTCAAAAGTTCGCGGGGCTTTTCCTGTCTACCTGGCCACTGCATCCGAGCTCAGATTGCTGTCCAGAGCGGTCAGTGGTGCACTGTGGGATACCGCCCGGAGGCCAATACCGTCGATCTGCGGCCACACTAACCCCAATCCGATATGGTAATACCGATATTAGCGCTACTCCTCTTGTTAGGGAGGAGTACAGAAACCGGTTTAAAGAGCCCTTTATACCGATATAAAGGGCCTCTTAGTGTGGACGGGTGTGGCGTTAAATCGGTTTTACGCTCCTAAAACTGGTTTAAACGCGTAGTGTAGACCAGGCGAGAGTTAGATCACCTTGAGTATTCCTCTAGTCTATGCTACCCACTGAAAACAGCTAGGAATTAGGCTGCTCTAACACTTCTCAGGGAGAGCATTGCACAGAGGCAGTACTGGTATGTCACATTTGAACATACAACGCTCTCCTGCACTGACAATCATCCTGACCCCAGGATCTGGCCCACAGACTGAGTCTAGTTCATTGTCAGTGTGCTTTAACTAATGGTGACACTTGGCAGTATGTTGGCAGTTCATACATGACACTTTCAGTTAGTGTTTCTGTCTAAATGTCTGTCACAAATGGGCATTTTTTTTCAAGTGGTTTTACACCATTTGAAGTAATTGTCCAGCCATCAAGGTCAGTCAAGCAAGAACTAACTGGAGCAAATCCTAAAGCAGTGTTTATAGCCAAAACACTGCACACAGCTTTGGTAGTTTATACATTCAAAAATGGTTTCCTTGTAAAAATTTCTCAATAAAAATTCTAGTAAAGTTACTAGAATAATGATATATTTTTAATTAAACCAACATCTTTGCAAAAGTTAAAAGGCAATGTTCAGAGAAAGTTTTTATTTCAAAGCTCTGAAACATCATGTAGAACACAAAACACTCAGCACTCATCTCTGTTACAAAAAATGTTTCATGCTGCAAATTTCTCAGAAAAGGAGTTAGAGGAAGAGAGCATTTGGTTCATTATATTCTATTACAGCAACTACTGAAGGGAGGTTAAAATGATGATTTCTCTTGTGTTCATGACACTATATTTGTCTGCAGTTCTTTATAATGTACTCTTTAAACCTGCCTTTCCTGGTGTTATAAAGTATTGTGTACTATTTGTATAGTTCCAAGAAGATGGAATGTACAGTCTAGGTTGATTTGTAGGGCCCAAACAGTACATGAGACAATATATAAGTATCAGAAGGCATGTTTTGAGAACAATATAAATGCAGGGCCAGATTTTCAAAGCTGTAAACACCAAAATGTGTTCAGAAATTAGATATTTGGAGACACAGAAATCAGGTATTTGCATGTGTACAAATCCAGCTTGGTTCTTGAGTGACCATGTGCAAACAACTGATTTGCATACACATATCTGACATTTGTTTGCATATGTTGTGTGCCAATGTGTGTGGCATTGCCAATGCCTAACTTCACAAATACAACCCTTTATTTGAAATTTAGAGTAGAGAAAACTTTGGGAAAGACTTACCAAAAATCACTTAAATAAAGGGAAGTTAAGAAGTACCCATTACATGTTGGAACCTTGCTTTGAGAACTTGACTTTAGTTGATATGTTTTGAGATCACCTACAGTTGTGTGTTGTGTTTGAGTTAAGATGATTAGATTAAAAAGACTACAGGGAAACTTGAACTGCTAAACTGTAACCAGCAGCACTTATTCATACAACCTGTAAAGGACTATGTCTCATCTTTGCTTCTCTCTGTTCCATATCTGTCCTTTTATTTGCCACTCCAAGTCATAGAACTAATGGATGTCAGCCCTATCGAGCTTCAGGTCATGATGTTTCTTGGGTTTTATAAAAGTGCCCTAGATGGTCCTGGATGTGGAATCGCCAGCTTAGCTGATCTTGGCTCTTGTAGTTGGTGTGGCTAATGAGGAGTTAACTCCTGAGACCATTAAAAAGAACTAAGATGTAGCACTGGCTGTGGGGTGCCAAAATAAAATCTAAATTCATTCCTAAACCATTATGAGATGGAGAAAAAGAATCGGCAGTGATTTTTTTCCTCATGGTCTAGGTGCTGTATGATGGAAGTTGAAGCAAAGAACGAGGATGGATGTAAATGAAAAGCTGCTTTTTCCCATAAATTAATAAAATGGCTTTAAACACAGCTTAATATGGCATTTTTACAGTTAGTCCATTATGAGGTCTAAAAAGCAGTTTATATATCGTGCAGATTATATAGCATTTAGATAGATAATTTAAGTGGAGAAATGGAATATAGGAAATTATGAACAAACGTATTTACCCTATTGGGGGTGGAGGGCTATCACCTAATTTCATTCCTGTGACATTTTATTTTAGCTGGAATATGCAAGGCTTTGTTGGGTGGAAAATATGAGATTATTAGAGGTGAATGAGTTTTCAGATAATGTAATCTAGCATTAAATGTAGCACTGCTGGCAAGCCTCTGGAAATGTTCTGCTTTCCAAACCATAAGCCATATTAAAACAACACACACACCCCTCATTAACTTCCCCTGGGAAAACCACCCAGAATATTAATGAACCAGAGCCTAATTCTGTAGGAATCTAAAAATGATAAAGAATGCTAGGGTACGACCTTATTACAAATGAATACAGTAACCAGCCATTACTGACTTATTCCTTTAACCAGCGGATCAGGAAATCACATGGGTGCAGCAGTGTTGCTCATTATGATAAAATTTAATTTCACATTAAATCTTCTCTTAAGCAAGCTGAGAATTTTTGGCAAAAATATAAAAATCATGAGGGTGCATAATGGAGGTGTTCCCTTTGCACGCATTACATTGTAAAATAAATTGCGGTGCTGAACACTCTTTGGCTCCCAATGATGATTGGGTTGCCCCAGATTGTGTCAAACACAGTCTGTGAAGTACATTGTGGTTTTACCTGAGCATGTACAGCAAGATAAGCAAACTAAGATTAAGAAGCATAAACAGTCATATTGTCCTTTGTGCATTTACACTCTCTAAAGCCAAGTATTTCCATTTTATGGTTTATAAGGTTTCAGTTAAACAAGGTTCCCCGTCCCCTCAGTTTTAAACTCCTCCCCCCCCACACACATTATTTTCTCTTGCAAATATCTGGTTGTTTCCTGATTTTATTCAAGGGAATTAAACAAACTGGTTTGGAGGAAGTGACTGCACTGCAGTTCTGAAGACAGCTGTAGAACACTCGAATGCACAGTATGCGCACTCAATGGGGCAAGTGCTTCTCTGTAGTCCTTGCCAAAATAAATGTTTACACTGTACTCAGGCAAGGGCTATTGCACAGCACCTACATCTTTACATATTATCACTAAAAATATCATAGACCCTTCCCACAGCATATTCCACATACACCTATACATCAGTGCCCCAATGCTGATTTGAGATTCCACTATCATGGATCTCTGTTCCCACGCAGTCCCACATTTTCCATAAGCCATTCACTGATATAGGGATCTGTGCTGGTAGATCATGATGGAGGAGCAGGGTCTAAACCTAAACTTATTCTAACTCATATATGAATAGAAGAAAAAAAAGAAGATTGAGAATGACCATTTTCACCCTGTTTGTAGGCAGATGCATGCACAGTGCTCCTGGGGAGTTTGAGACATCATTTGTGAGAAAGACCTGTTATTGTATAAAGTATTTTTTAACCCTTATAACTCAGCAAAATCAAAATGGATTTTCACTGACCACTTATAACCTAGGGGCTATTTCAGTACTAGATTTAAAGTTTTTACCACCTTCAGCTGAAGAACTAGAGTCCATAAGAATATTATTTTTTGTTTCCCTTTTTGTTTTTTAAATACTGGCTGGTAAAATATGTGTTTCTCCATTGTTTTTGTGTTCAAAATCTTTTTGAGCAAAAATTGAAAAAGAAAAGGGCTTCTAGGCCAAAATTTCAGAATATTTCAGAAGGTAAAAGTTTAATAGACATATAAGCATCTAGAAAAAGGCCTTTTAGAATGAGAGCACACAGGCAACCTTGCCCATAGGTACCTTTACACACTTGGCCTATTTGATATAGTAGGTTAAGGGCCCGTGTAAACGCCATGGGTCTAACATGGTTCTGGAGCATATTTGTAACATTATGTGTCATTTAAGCAAGCAAGATCAAATTACCATATAACATAGTGCTTAGACATAATGAATTTCCCTCTGTAGAGGGTGCACCTTCTTGTCCAGGTGGCTTTGTTCTAAGCACTAGTCTGTTGAAGATTAGCCATATTTTTTACTCTTACAGAAAGCTCTAAATAAAAATAACTTATGTAAGGAGGAACAAAATGATAAAAAGACCTTCTTGGGAGTGGACAGCATTCTTCAGAGAGATGTGGAAGATTCACATGAAGAAAGTGTCTCCTGGCCTGATTCACCAAACAACATTCAGCCCTTGTTAGGTCAAATGTATTCAAAACAGAATAAGAATTTATATTTTTTGGTTTGAGAGGCAAATATGAGTTAGTCTCTGTGGCTGCACGGATGAAGAGCATGTGCTATATTTTTAAATTGTTAGGCTATTTGCTGTTTCAGGATTTCATATCTGATCTCTTTTGAGATTTGCCTGACACCACATTTCAAAAGTTACTACTGGCCCTAAAAGTTGTTTATATTTGTTTCAATCCAATTTAAACCATAGAGCCCTAGAGGTCACCCAGCTGTAATTGTCTATAAAAGTTAACATAATTTATTATGCCTGCTGCGAAATGACTAACTTACACATAAGTGAACTCCATTACACACATTTCCATTGTCAAAGTCAACTGCTTCTAGCAGTGCCATTCCTGAGAAGCTGTTGATCAAAAGGTAATAAGAACTGACAGGCAATATCACAAGCATTCTATTGTAAACAGAATGTTAGGCAAGGATTTAAGTGAATGATGCTGAGAGCATGTTCCTGTAGTAGTGAAGTCTAGCAAAATGCATAAGGTCTTCTGACGCCAGCTTATGCATTATTATGACTAAACCTACACATAAAATACACAGGAAAGACAGACACTATGAAGGACACAAGCAAGATATTGGATATTAGGAAAAACTTTTTCACTAGGAGGGTGGTGAAGCACTGGAATGGGTTACCTAGGGAGGTGGTAGAATCTCCTTCTTTAGAGGTTTTTAAGGTCAGGCTTGACAAAGCTCTGGCTGGGATGATTTAGTTCGGAATCGGTCCTGCTTTGAGCAGGGGGTTGGACTAGATGACCTCCAGAGGTCCCTTCCAACCCTATGATTCTAAGAGAAAGCTGAGGAGTGGAAAGACCACATTTTCTAGTGATACTTCCAGTTACGAGCTAGGTGTTACCTTTAGGAACAGTGCTGAGTATGAGATGGAACATATACACACTGGTTTCAAGGTAGACCTGGGTGACGTGCTGGAGCTCGATTTCTCTGGTGCACCCCGATTGTACTGTGGAGAATAAGTTGGTACAGAGCTAAAAAAGACACAGCATATTCCCCTGTATTTGTCAAGCTGCCACTGTTGGCTTGTTCCTAAGGGGGCAGAGCCATGACTCTGCTCACTCTTCCCTGGCCCCTTGATTGCAGTGGGGAGCATCTAGAGTGTAGGCTATTCTCTTCCCCAGTACCTGGAGCTGCTAACCGAAAAGATTGGGGCAGGCCCTACTGGCCCTTAATCCCCTGTGCAAGTGTATGACACCAAGGCACAGTCTAACCTGACAAAATGTGTTTTATCCCACCTCTTGTGCTGGTCCACATAGCATACAAGTTGTCATCCTCTATCAAATACTCCATTAGCTAAAGTGGTGGAGGCCTGTGCAGTGGTTCTAAAGGTTCCCATCCTATCGATGAACCATGTGGGCATCAGTATGATGCCAGACGATGAAATTTGTTTTTTTCAGTTGCCTTAAAAAAATAGGAAATTACATACAGAAAACTATGTTAAAAGAACATTAAGTAGAACTGGTCAGGGGCTTTTCAAAGTGGTGTTTTATTTGGTTTTATTTATTTACTTATTTTTTGCTGGAAAATTGTCAATACCATTTATCAAGTACAGGATGGAATTTCTTGTCAAAACCATTCTGATAAAGAGAATGAGAAAACAAACAAACAAACAGAGATAATAGCCTAGTGGTTATGCCATTCACCTGAGAGATGGGAGACACTCGTTCAATTCCTTGACATCTCCCCGCCTCCCATCCCCATGAAAAATGCTGGAAGGTCTAGTTTTTGTTTCAATAGGGAATGAAAAGAAGTGTTGAAACATCTAAGTTTTTCACAAAACAAAAATCTTGCTTTCCAGCCAGCCTTATTAGTAAGCTTGCAAAGTCAAACACTCAGAAGTTAGGAAGTGTCAGAATTAAGGCTGACCATGCAACTCTGATTTACTCCCTCCCCCTTGTGTATATCCATTATGATACAGTCTTTAATTGCCTGATCACATACTATTTTTCCCACCGGACCCATAGCTCATTCAGCACACAGGATGGACAGTGCTCAACTAGTAACAAGCTATTCAATATTTTGTTTTCTTCTCATTGGTCAATGTGTGGCCCTGGCCTTATTTACTGCCCACTATTCAAACTTTGTTCTGAAGACAGAATAATTAATTTCCTCATGGGATTTCCTTAGCACTCATCATTATAGTATCTGAGTGCTTTACAAACATTAAATGCCCTTGTGAGTTGAGGAGTTGGATTATTCCCATTTCACAAAAGAGGAAATGAGGCACAGAGAGATTAAGGTGAAAATATATCCACTCGTTTGGGTTCCCAATTCCAGAGGTCTAAGACCAGATTTTTCATAGTGCTTAGCATTATATAGCACTTGCTATAGTCAAAGCACACCTCCCATTGGATTCAGCTGAAGTTGTGAATGTTCAACACATCTGCAAATCAGACCTCAAGGATCAAGTGGCAGCCATAAAATGAGGAACATCCAGTTAGTGACTACCTGTGAAAAGTTTGATATTAAATGACTTGCCTAGTACCACACAGGAATTCTGTGGCAGAGGTGAGGACAGTTCTTCAGGACTTATTCAACTGTCTTAACCATGAGATCATCCTTTCTCTTTCTGCAATCAGCTTTCTCATTTTCTACACTCCTTCCAGCTTTTGTAACAAATGAGCCTGGATTCCTCTACACTGTATCCTCCTTTGCTAAACAACCCTAATTCATCCCCAGACCAGGTCCATCCTGTGCACTTAATGTGGAAAAAATGGTATGTAATTTAAAGACTGTAAAATAATGTATATACACAAAAGGAACCAAACTAGGGTTGCACAAACAATCTTAGTCCTTAGAACCCAGCTATTATGTGAGCAAAGAATATAAGAAACTGCATGAAGTATTTAAAAATGTCATTCCCATTTTCCCATTACATGGGGTTTTTTTAAGTCAGCGTATAAATGTTCAAATAGAGTTACACAAAATAATCACAAGTAAAATGGAACACTGGGAGTACACTCTTTTTCAGACCAATAGCTTTACTGTGGATAAATGGCATTGTGAGAATTTTAACTTGTGAGATCTTTGTCCAAACTGAGTGTAGAATTTGTTTCTTTTTTACCTCTCCTGGAAATGTTCAGACAGCTTCTCCTACGCATTTGCATGATGGATTGATTGAGACTGTACACATAGTTTAAGTTTCTTAGTATTGATGCTCTCCATGGCATGTATTCAGGAAGGCCTGCAAAAATCATACTCATTCTGTTTCTCTATACCTAGGCAGGGGCAGCTCTATGTATTTTGCTGCCCCAAGCATGGCAGGCAGGTGGCTTTTGGTGGCGTGCCTGCAGGAGGTCTGCCAGTCCCGTGGCTTCGGCGTACTTATCGCCGAATTGCCGCCGAAACCGCGGGACTGGCAGATCTCCTGCAGGCGCGCTGCCAAAAGCCACCTGCCTGCCATGCTTGGGGCGGCAAAATACATAGAGCCGCCCCTGCCTAGGTATAGAGAAACAGAATGAGTATGATTTCTGC
Organism: Mauremys mutica; assembly: GCF_020497125.1. NCBI lineage: Eukaryota > Metazoa > Chordata > Testudines > Geoemydidae > Mauremys > Mauremys mutica. Next base: position 33,712,136 of record NC_059073.1, on the reverse strand, counting down.
ACCCCAGGCACACGCTTGGTGCCTTGAGCCACCCCTGTACCTAGGAGCAGACTTGTTATTTATTTTTAAAACTCCATCTGTCTCCCATTGACTGTTTTACAAGAACACAAACAGCACAGACTGAGAAAGATCAGAGAGACTTGTGCTCCTCAAGGCTATTATCTTGTTTACTCTCTGATTTATCAACCCAGGGAAACTATTCCATAGTCCACTGTTTGAAATTCTTTCATATTTATTCATTATGCTATGGAATATGATGTTTTACAAGCAACCGCCCTCTGAAAATCCTTTCTAGTGTGTCTACATTATTAATAGAGCTATAAGGTTTGATCCTGTGAACACCAATGCATGTGATTTAGTCTATCGAATAGGACTACTCTTGTGAATGACTTCAATCATGCATGCCACTATTGCAGGATCAGGTCCCTAGAGTCGGCTAAGTGTTTGAAGCCTAACTTATTAACGTAAATTTAGATGATTTCCTTATTTAATTCCTCCCAGTGACTACACATCCTGGGAAATATTGGATTCTAATCCATTTAACATTATAATTAAGCCTCACATTTAGTTTGCAGTTGCAAAACTGGAACACAGCATCCTAGGAAAAAAATAATAGATTTCAAGGCCAGAAGGGACCATAGTGATCATCTAGTCTTGACCTCCTGTATAACACAGGCCATAGAACTTCCCCAAAATAATTATAGAACATACGTTTTTGAAAAAAAAATCCAATCTTGATTTAAAATAATCCTTGAGATGAAGAATCCACCATGATCCCTGGTAGATTGTTCCTATGGATCACTGTTAAACATTTACATTTTATTTTCAATCTGAATTTGTCTAGCTTCAACTTCCAGGCACTGGATCATGTTATATCTTTCTCTGGTAGATTGAGGTGCCCATTATTGCATATTTATTTCCCATATAGATCCTTACAGACTGTAATCAAGTCACCCCTGTTCATTAAATAGATTGAGCTCTTTAGGTCTATCACTATAAGGCAATTTTTCTAATCCTTTAGTCATTCTTCTGGCTCTTCTCTGAACACTCTCCAATTTATCAACATCCTTCTTGAACTGTGGGCACCAGAACTGGACACAGTATTCCAGCAGCAGTAGCACCAGTGCCAAATACAGACGTAAGATAACTTCTCTACTCCTACTTGAGATTCTTTTGTTTATGCAGCCAAGGATTGCTTTAGCCACACCTGGTGTCCAGTTCTGGCAACAGTGTCACACTGGAACTCATGTTACGCTGATTATCCACCACAACTCCCCAGTCTTTTTCAGAGTCACTGTAAGTCTTCAATTACACAACAGACTCTAAAGCACCCCATCCCACAAGTATGGTTACGTTATTTGTCCCTAAATGTATACATTTAGCCATATTAAAAATACATATTGTTCAAGTGAGGCCAGCTTATCAGGTGATTCAGATCACTGTATCTGGTCTGTCTTCTTCATTATTTACCACTCCCCCAGTTTTGGTGTCACATGCAAACTTTATCAGTGATGATTCTGTCTTTTCTTCCAGGTCATTGATTAAAAAATGTTAAATAGTGTTGGGCAAAGAACTAATCCCTGCTTGATGATGATTCCTCGTTTTACTATTACATTTTCAGACCAATCAGTAAGCCAGTTTTTAATCCATTTAATGTGTGCCATGTAAGCTCATTAAAATATTTATGAAGTGAGATAGGATCTATCCATAAACCCATCTCGACTGGCTTGAATTATATTACTCTCCTTTAATTCTTTATTAATCAAGTCCTGTATCAGCTTGTCCATTAACTTGCTTGGATAGATATCAGACTGACAGGTCTATAAAACCAGGGTCATCCGTTTTACCCTTTTAAAATATTGACACAACATTAGCTTTCCTCCATTTTTTTAGAACTTTCCCACTGTTCTAAGACTAATTGAAAAATCAACATTAATGTTCCAGTGAGATCCTAAGTCAATTATTTTAAAAGTTTAGGAGGGAAGTTATCTGGACCTGCTGATCCTCAAATCTAGTAGATGCTGTTTAATAGTTTCCTCAGATACTAATGGCATGGAAAGGGTATTATCATCATCACCATCTGATATGACCACATGATCTATTTTTTCCCCTAAATACAGAACAGAAATATTTATTGAATTAGCCTTTTGTGCATTATTATTGATAATTCTACCATTTTTAGGATTATTTATGTTCCTAATATACTAAAATATTTCCTTCTTATTGTCCTTAACTCTGCTGGCAACAGATTTCTCACTGTGTCCCTTTACTTCCCTTATCAATATTCTACAATTCCTAGCTTCAGATTTACTCTACTATCATGTTCACAAAACTTTTTTGGTCAACTGAGGCTGAGTGAGTCTGCACATAATGAAGTCCCATAGAAGCAGTAACAACAGCTGTTAGCATGCATGGAGAAGAGAAAAAGATATGTCTCCAGAAGAGGCACCATTACTAAGAGGCTACAGCTGGCCACAAGATGCCAGATCTAGCAGTTTCAATATAGCCTTATTGGCCATCTCCCTATGTTTGAAGACCTCACAGTGCTGCCAAGGCACATTTGGGACAGTGCATCTTTTCCTTAGCCTTCTCACTTTATAGGACCTTTTTTTTCGGGGGAGGAGGGGGAAGAAAGGAAGGAAGCAGCAGATGGGGCAGCACTGATTACCTTGTAATCTACAAGGGGATTCTGGGTTTTTGTATCTTTTTTTTTTAAATGAAAAGGTTCCTTTGCCAATAGTTAAATAGCATTAACAGTGATATTAACAATACAACAGAGACTTTTAAAAGAAGATGGGAACAAAGATCCATACAAATGTAGCTCATAACCAGGCCTATCAAGAGTAATTTAGGGCCCTGATACACCATGTTCACTGGAGCTCTGCCCCCTCCCATTTCACTTTATTTAGACAGACAATACATATGTTTGAGCAGAGGGTGGGGGTGGGAACAGAGATTCAGGCCCTGGTAAAAATTGTTGCCCCATTTCCTTAGCCTTTATCATAACTCAGTGTCAAACATCTTGACAGTTCTCCCTTCTTTTTTCATGACTCCAATTGCTCTCCATTTTTTTTAAGGGAAATGACTAGCACACCACAAGTTACATATTGAACTGATATTAATGCAATCACTAAATTAGTTTCCTCTCATCTTCACCACGGTGTGAAGGGAATAAGTGTTCATAGGCATTTGTCTGCACATTATCATGCACGGTCTAACATTTTAATATAACTACCTAGATCCAGGAACAGGAAAAGAATGCTTAGTTTGTTAATATGAATGTTTCCAGGGATGGTAATTTGGGGTTGAGGTAGGGAGCAAAAGGAGAATTGTGAATTCTGCGAAAGCACTGTTCCCGCTTAGGTAACTGTCTCGACTGCTGCTGTGCTTTGGGGTTGATCCTTGTAACACTGCCTCAGGAGGAGTGGCGAGCAGTGTTACAAGGTCCTGAAGGAATTCCAAACATCACCATCATAAGCTAGGATATTCATCAAGTCCTGCAAGTTCTACTATACCTGACCTTATCTCTCCTCCAGAAGGTCTCCTGTCCTGGACCTCCTTCTCAGCCACTACCCCCTCTCAGTATTCCATTCACCCTCTTTACAATGGTCTATATCACTCTGCAGTTGAGTCAGGGCTTTATAATACTCAGTTATGTTCCCCTATTTCTCATCTATACCACTGTATTGTTTATGACATCATGTAGTCAGTGCTTTTGTATGGGCAGTGCTACTCTATAGTAGCTCTAGAACAAAATCAAGCTAGTGTCACTGCCACCTTTGCTGCAGCTAGAGCCCTCCTAAAAAGGTGCAGCACGAGACTAGTAAATTGATGCCAGGACTTTTTCATCACCTTGGGGTCACTCTTTATCATGACCCCTGGATCTCCAACCCAGGCCTGCAAGGTGCATAGGAGAAGCCACTCTCCAATCCTCTACCTGGCATCCTACTCGTAACAGTTTATGTGAGACACACATTGCTGAGCCCCAGTGTGAGGCTCTGCCCCTGAGGTTGGATTGGCAGAGTCTGAGTGGCCAACTGGCCAGCTAGACCGACTTAAGCCAGCATCAGGAATCGGAAGCCATCTGAACAACTGGGCTCTCTGGCCTGTGCTCTTCCTGCTTCCCTGGATTGATCTTTTGCTATTCTGATCTGCCTTGACTCCTGGCATCTGACTTGGGGTTCTGGAGGTCAGGAGCTCCTGCTTCTGACCTCCCAGTATCCCAACCCAGCCGACTCTTAACTCCTATCTCATGCCTTTGGGCTGTGGCTCCAACTTCTAAGTCTGCTCCCCGCCCATGACCCAGCCATGACAGCTTGTTTGGACAACAATACACCTGCAGGACTGAGCAGGAAGGTGGACCCAGAAGTACAGTTATGGCCACCAGAAGCTTTGGACTCACCTATATGGGCCTCCTGCCTCCAGGTGGATAATCAAGCATTGCAGGCCCAAGTTGTGCAGTTGATCAGGGAAAACCAGTGGTTTCAGGAGCAGGTAAGGCAGCTCAGTGCTGAGAACACAGAATGGAACTCCTGAACAGGGGCCTGTGATCCTCTTTTCCAAACAGTCCAATGGGAACCGCTGATGATTCCGGGGTTTCATGAATTAAAGCTGCCCTCTGTTTCTGTTGCAACCCCAAAGCTGTGTCTCTGACCCAGTCAAGGGGCCTTAGTAATCTGTCTGCTGACAGGAGATGCATTAGTCTGAGCCTTCCCACTGCTGGAAGACCTTTCTCAAACTGGGAGGCCTTTCTCTAACCAGTGTCCCACACTAAGCGCAAATGGCCAAAGCTGCCCTGAGGGAAGTCTTGGCAGGGGCAACGCACAGTCATATCCTATGCAGCGCACTTCCATTGCCTCATAGTGGATCCCACCCCATCTAACATCCCATCACAGACCAGTGGGCATATTTACCTGCTAATAATCAAAGACCAATTGCCAAATTAATTGCCAAAATTAGGCTATCCCATCATATCATCCCCTCCATAAACTTATCAAGCTTAGTCTTGAAGCCAGATATGTCTTTTGCCCCCACGACTCCTCTTGGAAGGCTGTTCCAGAACTTCACTCCTCTAATGGTTAGAAATCTTTGTCTAATTTCAAGTCTAAACTTCCTAGTGTCCAGTTTATATCCATTTGTTCTTATATCCACACTGGTACTAAGCTTAAATAATTCCTCTCCCTCCCTGATATTTATCCCTCTGATATATTTATAAAGAACAATCATATCCCCCCTCAGCCTTCTTTTGGTTAGACTACCCGACGAGAGGAGCAAGAACAGGGGGAAGATGGTCAAGACTCACACACATAGACTAGGACAACAGAAGATGTTTGGCAGAGCCAAGATAGAGTGTTGGACTCAACTACTTCCCCCCACTTTCCCAGAGAGAGGATATCACCCCCTCTTGTGGCACCGCATCCCCTAGAGGATCTTCCATTATCTAGGGAAGTCGTCTAGCCTGGCCAACATCGTCAGAATTAAAAGCAAAATCTTCAGTGTAAAATCAATGAAATAGCAACTGGTAGGCAATATGCCGTCTGCCCCTTCCTCACAATAAGTGGGTGACGGAATTACCTGCAGATGACAGATCACCCTCTTCATAAATCCAGAGAGTTGGGGAGGAAAACTTTCCATGGTGAAGGGATCATGTGATAAACTTTTAGGACCAAATTATAGCTACCTTGGTGGCACAGATATGCTGGAGGGAACGCAAGAGCCCAAGTGCCTGTGTGCCTAATTTGGCTGTTTGTATTCTGACTGATTCAGAATGTTTCTGGGAAAGGTTAGGAAGGCACTGTGTTGGCGCCACTCTGGTGCACAAGACACAATGCAGGGAGGGTTGCACAGATGGAGGGAATGTACACTGTTTCTCAGGTCTAGCAGGTTCAGCTGGTAAGTGCTAGAACTGGGTGGGAAATGAGAGCTCTACCCTGATATAGCCAATTGCCTGGTGGTGAGGATACTCACCTGGGATGTGGGAGATTCATGTTCATGTTCCCTGCTCTGCCTGCTTCAGATTCTATCAGGGATGTAAGAGACACGCTTCCCAGGTGAGCAACCTCACCAGCAGGCTATTCTTGGATCTCTCTGGTTTTGACCAGAAAGTGTATCCTAGACCTGTCAAAATTTCACTGACACTTATAAGTTAAAAAGTCACAACAGCTAAATCAATATATGCTAAAGTTAAATAATTTTTTTTAAATTAGGGGGTTTGCACCAGTTTAACTAGATCAATTTAAGAATAATTTTCATTAAGCTGGTGCACTTTTCTAGTATAGACAATTTAGAGATTTAGAGTCCCTAGCAGCTACTTTTCAGGTAGTAGGTACCTTTATTTCCATCCTCATATAATGCTGATCCCACTCTCAAAGCCTTAATTTGCTTCTTACCTATAATATTCCCACATCTTGCAGTTCCCTGCATTTACACAATAAGACAATAGCTTTAATAGATTCATGGATTAAGTCCACATTATGCTCATCTAGTCTGCACTGCTGTATAACACATGCTGAAAAATCTCACTCAATAATTTCTGCATGAAGCCTATTATTTTTGTAGCATATCTTTTAGAAAGTCATCCAGTATGGATTTAAAGATTTTGAGCGATAGAGAATCCACCATGCTCATAGGTAAATTATTCCAAAGGTTAATTACCCTGGTTGTTAAAAATGTGTCCATTATTTCTAGTCTGAATTTGTCACCATTGGCTCTCATAGTGCTACTTGGTGCTAGATTAAAAGCCAAGGCCCTGTTCCTTAAGGGCAGTGAGTGAGTTCTTGAGAGCTTTTTTGGGGATTTTTTTGTTTGCTTTTGAGTTTGTTTTCTGATTTTCAGTTTGCAGAGGCTGGTAGGGGGCAGTGTGCATGAGAGAAGTTTCCCTGATGGGGTGGCCTATAAAGGTAGTCAAGTGCCAAGCCAGTCAATGCCACAGAAGCCAGCAAACAGAACTGAAAACAGAGGAGTTTGCATTGGAGATTTTAAGATGTGTGTGTGTGTGTGTTTTAGAGATAGAGAGGCAGAGACACAGAGAGGAGCTTGGGAGGGAAGGCTATGACAGCTACAGAGACAGAAGTGGTAGTGATTCAACAGACAATTAAGATGACTGGATGCAGGTACTTGAAAGATGCTTCATTTCTATGAAGTGCCACCTGGTAGATCTGATGGAAGAGAAGATCTGAGGTTTTGAAATGCACGTAGGAAGCTCTGGTTGAATTTCAAAGGGGATTTGATTAGATGATTGAGGAAAGCAGAGAGCAAGCTGAAGGGAACACCTCAAGACAAGGGAGGGGTGAGGTAATATCTTTTATTGGACCAACTTCTGTTGGGCAGACAGACAAGATTTCAAGCTACAGAGAGATCTTCCTCAAGCCTGGGAAAGGTACTAGTGTCACAGATAAATACAAAATTGAACTGATAGCATGAAAAAACTCAAGTCATGCAGATGGAAGCTGGAATTGAGAACTGTGAGGGGAGACTGCTGGATGAGGAAAGTGGCCAATGGAAGCATGTGACTACAAGAATAAAGCAGAGGAAAAGGGACCTACTAGTGAAGGAGAAATAGAGCTGAGGAAAAGGTTTGCCAAGTTGGAAAATGAAGGGGTTCAGCAGGCAGTAACAGAAGGTGGGAGGGCAAAGGAGAGGAGAAGAATGACTAGCCTATAAGACAAGGGGAAGAGTCAGTGGAAGTATTCAGAGTTCAGAGCCTTAGGAGGACAGAGGATGACTGACCGAAGATTGCAAGTGAGAACAAAAGATAGGAATACTTGCAGCCAGAAAGAACAGAAGGAGGAAGGCTGGAGAACTGTGCCAACATCAGGAAGAGGCAAGTCTACATGATAGGGAATTCCCTACTAAGAAGGATAGACTGGCCTGTCACCAGAGCTGAGCCACAGGACAGAAAGATGTGCTGTCTTCCAGGAACTAAAATATGGGTTGTTGTCTCGAGGATGTAGAGGATCCTAATGGGAGCAGGAAAGAATCCACCAATTGTCCTTCATGTGAGAACAAATTATATTGTTAAATTTTCACTGGAACAAATCAAGGGAGACTATGTCAGGCTGGGGAAGATGCTTAAAGAAATGGAGGCTCTGGTGATCTTCAGTGGGATTTTACCTGTTCCTAGAGTAGGAGAGCAAAAGTGAGGCAAGATTATGATGCTCAACAAATGGCTCTGGAAATTGTGCTATAGGGAGGGTTTGGGGATGTTCAACCACTGTGAGGCATTCATAGACAGAGGACTGTTTTCATAGAATGGAATTCTTCACCTGAGTAGGGAAGGAAACAGACTTCTGGTATGGGGGTTGGGACAACTGACTACTAGAGCTTTAAACTAGGAATTCGGGCAAGACGACTGGGAGATGATGCTCATGTAATCTCCACACCTGATTCTAATATTGAGCAGGAGGAATATAAAATAAGAGGATACATCAATGGAGAGAGTAACAACAGAGAATAGGAGAATAGACATCAAGAGGAAAAACATTGATATCGCCCCTAACACTCAGATAGGCAATACTGGCAGCAGAATGACTATACCTAATCGGACAAGGAATCTGGGTAAAGCAACGCTGAAGCTACTAAGATGTCTGGGTAACAAAATGGAGAAACTAGATGCAGGAAGTGAAACCAGATATTATGGGGATAACAGAAACATGGTGGAATAGTAGTTGTGACTGGCATACAGTTATTGAAAGGTATGTGCTGTTCAGGAAAGGGTGAGGTGGTGAAGTAGCATTTGTATATTAATGATGAGATAGAGTGTAAAGAAATTAGAAGTGATGGAATGGATAAAATGGAATCTGCTTGGGTCAAATTCAGTTTGGGGAAGAAAGCTAAGAGAAGCTCCATTGGGATAGCGCTTGGGCTATGTTACAGATCCCCAGGATCCAGTCTGGATATGGATAGAAACCTCTTTAATATTTTAGTGAAATAAATACTGCTAGGAATTGTCTGATTATGGGGGACTTTAATTTCCCAGATATAGATTGAAGGACAAGTGCTACTAATAATGGTAAGGCCCAGATTTTCCTGGATGTGCTAACTGACAGATTGTTTCACCAAATAGTCACCAAACCAACAAAGGGTGATGCCATTTTGGATTTAGTATTGGTGAGTAGCAAGGACTCATAGAAGAGCTGGTTGTAGAGGACAACCTTGGTTTGAGTGAGCATGAACTAATTCCGTTTAAACTAAATGGAAGGATAAACAAAAATAAGTCTGCAACTAGGGTCCTTGATTTCAAAAGAGCAAACTTAAAAAAATTAAGGGAATTAGTTTTGGAAGTAGACTGGTCTGAAGAACACGAGGATCTGAATGTGGAGGAGGCTTGGAATTACTTTAAGTAAAAGCTGCAGAAGCAATCTGAAGCCTGAATCCCAAGCAAGGGGAAAAAGTCATAGGGAAGGATTTCAGACCAAACTGGATGAACAAGCTTCTCAAATAGGTTGTTAAGGGAAAACAGAAAGCCTACAAAGAATGGAAGATGGGATGGATCATCAAGGAAAGCTAGCTCGTCAAGGTCAGAAAGAGTAGGGAAAAAATGAGAACTGCCAAAAGCCAAGCTAAGTTAGACCTTGCAAAGGAAATTAAAACAATACTAAAAGATTTTTTAGCCATATAAATAAAAAGAAACAAGGAAAGAAGCAGCAGCTAAGCACTGAGGTTGGGTGGAGATTAGAGATCATCTTGACATGCTCATCACCTAAACAAATACTTTGCCTGACTTTTTAATAAGGGTAATGAGAAGCTTAGGTGTAGTGGCAAGGTAGCTAATGGGAATGAGGATATGGAAACAGAAATGACTACATCTGAGGTGGAAGTCAATTTCAGACAATTTAAGGTGACCAAACTGATGGGCCCAGATAATCTCCATCCTAAAATATTAAAGGAACAAAGACATGGAATTGCAAGTCCAGCAGCAAGGATTTCTAATGAATCCATAAACTCAGAGGTAATACCCTGTGGTATTACCTGGAGTATTGCTAATATAGTATATTTTTAATAAAGGGGAAAAAAGTGATATGGAAAACTACAGGCCTGTTAATTTTACCTCTGTTTTATGCAAGGTCTTGGAACAAATTTTGAAAGAAAAAAGTAGTTAAGGACATAGAGTTAAATGGTAGTTGTGATAACATACAATATGGTTTTACAAAAGGTAGATTGTGCCAGACCAACCTGATCTTTCTTCGAGAAGAGAACTGATTTTCTAGACAAAGGAAATGCAGTCGGTCTAACCAACCTGGATTTCAGTAAAGCATTTGATACAGACCCACATGGGAAATTAATTAAATTGGAGAAGATGGGACTTAATATGAGAATTGAAAGGTGGTTAAGGATCTGGTTAAAGGGGAGACTACAGTGGGTCATACTGAAAGGTAAACTGTCAGGCTGGAGAGGAGTTACTAGTGGAGTTCCTCAGAGAATGGTCTTGGGACTAATCTTATTTTACATATTCATTAGTGATCTGGCACAAAAAAGTCAGGAGGTTAGATAAGATGATCACGATAGTCCATTCTGGCCTTAAAGTCTGAGGCTATTTGCATTTTTTTTAGAACTGTAAGTTAACCAATTTTTAATCCATTTAATATGGGCTACATTGAATTGTATAGCACTATTAAAACAAACAAACAAACAAACAAACAAACAAACAAACAAACAAATCAAGAATGTCACAAGTGACCAAATGAAATAGCATATTTTTTTTAAATCAAAGGGATCTACATTTCTCTGCATCTCTCCACTTTGATTAAAACTCTTAGTAAGGTTACTCCTGGGGGAATTCTGTGCCACTGCGCACATGCATAATTAATGACCATGCATATTTTTAATTTTTGTGCAGAAAAAAGCTTCTGCTGGAAAGTTGTGCCAGTTCTGCCTTTTCTCCAGCAGAGGGCACTGTGGTGATAGAACAAAGCAGCAGCTCCTGGCCAGCTAGGAGTGAAAGAGCCTGCCTTCTTCACAGCGCCTGTTGGGCCAGGTCAGGAGACAGAGGCTATTGGGGGACAGAAAGCGTGGGGCTGTTGTGGGGTCAGACAGGGTCTCATAAGAGCTAGTGGGGGATGACAGACTGGGGCAGGGTGAATGGAGGCTCAGGGCCACAGAGGGAGGGAAGTGCATGGCCACATGGGGATGAGGTAGGGGGTGCAAGGCTACATAGGGACGGGGGGTGGCTGAGTGGGGGCACAGTGACACATGGGAACAGGGGCGGGGTGCAGGGACACATGGAGGTGAGGGGAGTGGGTGTCTGAGTAGGGGTGGAGGGACACATAGACAGAGGGTGGAAGGACACATGGGTACTGGTACAGATGTGCCTGACTGAATGGGAGAGGCTAGGGATCAGCCAGGGTCTGCATGGGGGAAGCTCCCTAAAAATCCCTCCCTGCCCCCCTCTCCCAACCATGTTTCATACTTTCCCCATCTATAGCCAACAACCCTCCAAGGTCACATCCAGGCTTCTTCCCAGCAATTACTTCCCTTTCCCGCAGCTCCTCCATTACCCCTGACTCACCCAAGCCTTTGCATTGCTTCTGAGGGGCATGGGAAATATGGTTCTGTATTGTAGTTTAAATGAATTATTACTCTGAGTTCTGTATTAATATGCCTTGTAAGGAATCTATTTGTCAAAAAACATTTCCTGAATCTTTTTTGTTGTCTGTATTGTTACAGACATACTTACTGACAGGTATTTTGAAAGAAATTACCAAAAATAATTTGAAACTGGTGTGATTATATTGTGTTATTTCAAAACATAAAATAAGCAGAATTTTGTAGAATTTGAAAATATTGTGCGCAGAATTTTTAATTGTTTAGTGCAGAATTCCCCCAGGAGTATAAGGTGCATTCTGTGCATGATTGACTATGTAGGCCTGATTCTCCACTACTGTGCACTTTGTGTAGTCACTGGCACAAAAGAAAAGTGAGATCGGAACGTGTGTTGAATGCAATAGATCAGAATTCCTGGGGTAGTATTTGTCTACCATTTTGCACAGGATAAAATGACTAGACAAGGTAGCGAAGAATCAGGTACCTCACCCATGACTTAAACATGAATCCACTGCTATCACTGCACTGTAGCATTACAATGATCCACTTTTAGAAGGCCATCCTTTGGCTAGTTAAATTAAGATTCCTTCCTGAATATTTTGGGGCTGGCCAGGTTTAAATTTAAGATACTTCTCATGGCATATTTTATTATTAAAATATAGCCCTGGTGTCCTTTCCAATTTTCCCTCTAAGTAATGACAATTCTATTACCCAAGGCTGCATGAGAAAATATCTGTTACATGTGCCTACACTGCATGGTTTCTATACTATCTGCATCTGCTGTAACTCATTGCTTTGTAAAGTTATTTGGGACATATCAAGCAAGAATGGTATAAAATTAAACTACATTCTATCCTAATGCTCTCTTTAAAGCAGGGGTCTCAAACACGCGGCCCACAGGGTTATTTCCTGCCGCCCGCCATGCTCCCCGCACCTCCCCTGCCCCTCGGAGTTATTTCCTGTGGCCGCCAAGCTCCCCTCACCCACTAACCTCCTTTCCCCACAGCGCACCATGTCCCTCCTCCTCTGCGAACCTCCAGGTGCTTCCCACCACCAAACAGATGTTTGGTGGTGCTTAGCGCTTTCCAGGAGGGAGGGGGGAGGAATGGGGAGCCGCGCGCTCAGGGGAGGAGGCAGAGAAGAGGCAGGACAGGGGCAGGGAGGGGGTGGAGTTGGGGTGGAGACTTTGGGGAAGAGTTTGGAATGGGGGTGGGAAGAGGTGGGGCAGGGGTGGGGCCTCATGGAAGGGGAGGAGTAGGAGAAGAGAAAAGTGTAGATTGTTTATCAGGAAAAACTTTCCTCCTGCTGTGAGATGTTATATATTGATTTATTTTGGTTCATAATCATACAAAACTTAAAACCCACATCATCAAAATGTCAACAACTGTAAAATTAACATTCCACACAAACATTTATCCATCAGTTATGCTCTCTAGGGACTGCCCCCCACATCAATCTTCACTCCCATTGCTTTCACAACCACAAGCATATCCTAATTTTAGAACGTTGTGGAAGAGTATTCCAAAAGTATCTGATGGAAGCCCCTTTCTTTGGTATTTTTAACAATATTTCAGACTGGACAAAGTACTAGAAAATATATCGTAGGGATCAGTCTCACTTAGGGAGATACATACCAGAGCATCTAGTCTCTTTCCCATGTTTAGCTGCTGTAATTTGTATAAATGTGAAGCCTTATTCATTGTTTAGTTTACCTGCCAGGCAAATGCATCCAGCTTGTGATTCCCTCTCTGTAATGTTATGACAACAGTCCTGTCTCCATTCCAGTACTCTAAAGCTTGGACTTGCTTACCACCTACTCCAGATTATCTTTTAATCCTCTCCAAAAATTCACTGGCATCAATGGTTGTATATTGAGTGTGGTTATATCTGCATGTGAAAGCTGTGAGGCATTATTCCACACTGCAGGGCATGTAATACAAAAATTGAACATAAATAGCTGGTAAAATTATGAAAAATAGGCCTCTCAGCACTTGAAAATGATAAAACGAGAGACACTGATTGGAAGGGAAATATTGCCAGGATGATTACAGTGTCCTTTTTGAACCCACAGCACAGCACACGTGCCTGGAAAAAGTGATGCCAACTTCCGAGAGCAAGAAGCACATCAAGTTAATGTAACAGAGTAACTCAGTGCCTAATAAAAAACAAAATAGGCTTTCACTGATGGTGAAACTGGGAGTGTGATCCAATTGTAATGAAAAAGTAAACACAGCTGCACAACTCTCCCAAATAATGTTGATTAAGTGAATGGGTGTAGTAAACTTAGAAAGAAATTAAAATAATTATGTTACAATTAATTCCTCCTCTTATACTTCGTTGTGCACAGTTTTAAATTCTCCTTACACTTGTAGTGTTATTCCTATTTATTCTCTTTCATTAAAAAACCCCACTGCCAATGCTCAAACAGCTTTCAAATGTTAATAAATAAATACACAAATAAATAAATATTTTTAAAACAATCACACTTCATCAAGTTATTCTAAGTCAGATAAATTATTTCCCTTTTTACAGGTATGGTTCCTTCCCAACTTCAGCAAAGTCAATTTATAATTAGCACTCTTTTGTATAATTTGTGGGGGTTTTTCCAGCCTCTAGTACCTTCTCTACTGTAAGTAATGCTATCGATTTCTTTTCCACATAAAATCAGTCTCTGTGATGGTGTGTACAAATCCCACACAGAGCAAGAAAGGGTTAAGGAACTTCTCTGGGCTCAGCCAGCCCCATCCCACCACACCAGTAGCAAATGTATCAATTGGGGGAGTAGTTAAAAGGCAGGGGAGTAGCTAATTTAGGGATAGACCAGATCTGCTACTGGCAGTGTTAGGGGAGAGGTGCTGAGGGAAGGCAGAGTCTCTTCTTAAAGAACTGCCCAAAGGCCCCTCCCTGGGGGAAAGGAGGGCTTTGCTGCAGAGACAAGCTGAGAGGGAAGCATTTCCCTCTCATCTGAATTGTGGACTTTTGATCCCTTTTCTTTGGGCTACCCTGGCAGGGGAAAGCCTTGAACCGACTTGGTTCCCAGGAGGCTGGGCCATAGCATAGGAGGAGGCCATGCTGCTGATAGGTGGTGCCTTGTGGTGAGCAAACAACCCTCATGCTGCCTTACCTCAGGTGGTGACTGTGACATTATACCCCATCTTCTTTATGAAAATATGCTTGTGGTAGGAATATGACATAACAAAACTTTTGGAAGGTATCTTGCAAAAAATATAATTGGAAAGGTTATGGTTTACTGAATATGGTTGTCCTATTTGTATGCAAGTATCTTCTGTATCTGAAATTAGGAATATTGACTATATGTAACTATATTTCAACTATGCTGCTCTGGGTGATGTTCCCTGCTCACACTTTGGGTACAACAATGAAAAAGCCTGACAGTGCTGAAGGCCTGTACATGTAATCAATTTCTTTAGTGGATAAGGATAAGTTATTTACCTATTCCCATAATACGAGAACTAGGGGTCACCAAATGAAATTAATAGGCAGCAGGTTTAAAACAAATAAAAGGAAGTTCTTCTTCATGCAGCGCACAGTCAACTTGTGGAACTCCTTACCTGAGGAGGTTGTGAAGGCTAGGACTATAACAGCGTTTAAAAGAGAACTGGATAAATTCATGGTGGTGAAGTCCATAAATGGCTATTAGCCAGGATGGGTAAAGAATGGTGTCCCTAGCCTCTGTTTGTCAGAGGATGGAGATGGATGGCAGGAGAGAGATCACTTGATCATTGCCTGTTAGGTTTACTTCCTCTGGGCCATCTGGTATTGGCTACTGTCGGTAGACAGATACTGGGCTAGATGGACCTTTGGTCTGACCCGGTACGGCCGTTCTTATGTTCTTACATAGTGTAATAAGCTTAGTTTGTGTGATGTTTTATTTTCTTAGTAATCTGCCTTGTTCTGTTTGCTACCTCCTTAACTACTTAAAATACCTGTTATAGTTAATACAACTATTTCTGGTTTACAATATAACCCAGTTTATGTGATTTCTAACTGGGGTGGGAGGTGAGAAGTTGTGCAGACCCTCCTTCACGTTGAGGGAAGAAGTGAATTTCATATAATTTTGGGCTTGTACTCCAAGGGAGTGGGGGTTGATATCTGGGTGCTGTGGCAAACCCCTTAAGCTGAGCCTTCTCAGGGTGGATCTGACTCTCTGTGCAGATGGGTGTGGCCCTACCTGAGTGCATGTCTGGAAAATGCTGGAGAACCTCACCCATAAAGACCAGGTAAATGGGGACCCAGGCTGGCAGAACAGTCTCACTCAGTGGCATCCCAGCACACCAGGTGACATCTGAAGGGGTCCAGCTCATCACAGTGACCTTAGGATGATTGCAGGAAGGTAGTTGGAAATGGCCCAGGGAGGGCAGCCTTAAGCATCTCTGGCTGTCAGTGCACTGATAGCCCTCAAAGAACCCTGGGTAGAGCCTAGTGGAGTGAGGGCCTGGCCTCCCCTACTAACAACCCCGCTGCATGTCACTGACCAAAGCCCTAACTACTAGGTGGTGCTCCCCTACCAACCAACCCTGAGTGAGGGCTGTCAGTCTCCAGATTATTTGGGTAATCTGCAGCCATTTAAAGGATATTTGAATGTGTATATTAAGCAATGAAAGCAATCTTTGAACTATAAACTTAAGGTGGAAACAAATGTTCTATACACAATGCTCTTTCCTGTAGCAGTTCATATCCAAAGTGGAATAAGTGTGGTTCCTTTTTGGCGAGATTAGTATCTTCAGCCCCTCCTTTCCACTTGCAGGGGCTATTGACAACACTGGAACCATGTAAAA
Source organism: Mauremys mutica (assembly GCF_020497125.1). Taxonomy (NCBI): domain Eukaryota; kingdom Metazoa; phylum Chordata; order Testudines; family Geoemydidae; genus Mauremys; species Mauremys mutica. The sequence goes on along the minus strand of NC_059073.1, from coordinate 33,695,796 downwards.
CATGGATTACATGGTTCCTTCCAAAATAGTACAGTCCTCTTAGCTGACCTCTGCAAGGGTGACATGAGACCCTTTCACAGTATGCAGACAATATGTTGGCACTGTTGCACAGATGCTCTGTTCTCTTCCCTCCCCCCCCCACCCCCCACCAAGCCCCAATGTGAGGCTTAAATGGTGCAGATGTCCTGGCACTGGGTCTTTGCATCATGGGTGATTTCCACATACAGAAATCACGATTTGATGATATTATGATTCATATTCATTGCCTATGTAAAATCTGTAATCTTGCTCTAAAGGTGGTGAATTTTACTGGTATTTAGATGGACAGAATTCTGTTGAATTTAACTTCATTGTATATCTTTAAATTGCATACAGCTCTTGGCAGATCTTTCTTCTCCTTTTCTCTATCTCAAACAAGTTTTAGCTAATACTTTATTCTCCCCACATGTCCTCATTTTCCTTTATTGTTCAGTAGCTAGCAAGCATATATGTTATCTCCAAAGCATTTATTTTTCTGAATAAATAAAAATCCTATTATCTAGATGTGAGGATAGAAATTTAGCTTTAACCACTACCCACTTCAAAAGCAATGAACTGCTTGAACTAAGCCACTTCAAAGAGTTAAAATAACTATTAAAACACTGAGTTTCTAGACTCTCTCAAATTAGTTTGTTGAATTCTAACTCTGAGAACGGAGCTATGTGTGGAGCTAATGGGATAATTTGTGAATAATAGCAATATTGTAAATTTTGGCATTTTTTCCATAGGCGTAAGTATTTGCAAGTAGAGGCTTTATTTCTGAGTTCACTCTAGCTAGAGTTTTGTGAAAATGCTTTGCTATTTAAATAAGTTCTTTTTCTTCCCATACCTATTCTCAGGAACTCCAGAGGCTCATGAAAAGAAAGTGGTTAGTTATCAGTGGCTCAAGCATACTTTTATTTAGTGTTGCTATACTTCAACAAATATACAAATTTACTTCTTTTGAAACTTGTAGGCTAGTTACCTTAAAATAGCTCACAAGGCCACTAGACTGTTCTATCAAAATAATCACAGAGATTGTCTTATCCTGCAATCCTTGGGCCTGATTACATCTTGTAAGGTCATTTACACCAGTACAAAGCAAGTATAAAATACTGCCATATCAATTCACCAATCATTCTCACATTTTCCAAGCACTGTGCATAGGTGTAAATGAAATTGAGTCACTTGTATTATTTACATCTGTTCTTGGAAATGTAGTGCTTGAAACATGCTACCACCTGTGTGTGAGTTGTGTTATCATGTACAAGTATTTTGCACTTACCTTGGAGAGGTGCAAATGACACAGCTAGGTACAAGGCCATGGAAAATCAGGCTTCTTGACTTTTGAGAATTTAATCTGGGAGGAATGTAAGGTCAGGTCTAGAATGGTACACTGTGATGGACACCCCCCCTTCAGCACCTCTTAAATGGGTTGCAGGTGGGTGTGGTCGTCCAAAGAAATGCTGGAGGACTAGGACTGAAACAAAGTGTTCTCTTGGTGGGTGGGGTGAGTGGTCACCAGCTCTAAGGAGAGACAGGAGCTGCTGTGTTAGGGCTCTGTTTGCATAAACAATATTGATGGATATTAAATAAATAACCTCTCACCTCATTCTTTCAGATACCTCTGTTATAATTATCTATTTTACAATGAGGAGTTAACTTTCCCTTACCCATTTGACAATGTTTAACTACAGCCAAGTAGATAGCCACCTACTTTTCAATAGGCTTATCTTTAGGGCTGTCGATTAATCGCAGTTAACTCACACAATTAACTAAAAAAAATTGCAATTAGTCACAGTTTTAGTTGCCCTGTTAAACAATAGAATACCAACTGATACTTACTAAATATTTTGCATGTTTTGCTACATTTTAATATATATTGTATTCTGTGTTGTGACTGAAATCAGTGTATATTTTTAATTACAAATATTTGCACTGTAAAATGATAAACAAAAGAAATAGCATTTTTAATTCACTTCATACAAGTACTGTAGTGCAATTTCTGTCATGAAAGTGCAACTTACAAATGTAGAATTTTTTTGTTACATAGTTGCACTCAAAAACAAAACAATGTAAAACTTTGGAGCCTACAAGTCCACTCAGTCCTATTTCTTGTTCAGCCAATTGCTAAGACAGGCAAGTTTGTTTACATTTGCAGGGGATAATGCTGCCTATTTCTTGTTTACAATGTCACCAAAAAGTGAGAGTAGGCATTCACATGGCATATTTGTAGCTGGCATTGCAAAGTATTTATGTGCTAGATATGATAAACATTTGTATGCCCTTTCATGCTTCAGCCACCATTCCAAAGGGCATGCTTCCACGCTGATAGCGCTTGTTTAAAAAATGTGTTAATTAAATTTGACTTGAGGGAGAATTGTTCCCCCTGCACTGTTTTACCCCAATTCTGCCATATATTTCATGTTATAGCAGTCTCGGATGATGACCCAGCACATGTTGTTCATTTTAAGAACACTTTTACTGCAGATTTGACAAAACACACAAAAGGTGCCAATGTGAGATTTCTCAACCCAAGGTTTAAGAATCTGAAGTGCCTTCCAAAATCTGAGAGGGATGAGGTGTGAAGCATGTTTTCAGATGTCTTAAAAGAGCAAAACTTTGATGCAGAAGCTACAGAACCTGAACCACCAAAAGAGAAAATCCACCTTCTGCTGGTGGCATCAGACTCAGATAATGAAAATGAACATGTGTCAATCCACACTGCTTTGGATTGTTGTTGAGCAGAACCCCTCATCAGCATGGCTGCATGTTCCCTGCAATGGAAGTTGAAGCATGAAGGGACATATGAGTCTTTAGCACATCTGTCACGTAAACATCTTGCAGCACCGGCTACAACAGTGCCATGCAAAAACCTGTTCTCATTTTCAGGTGACATTGTAAATGAGAAGCGGGCAGCAGTATCTCCTGCAAAAGTAAACAAACTTGTTTATCTAAGCGATTGGCTGAACAAGAAATAGGACTGTTGTTGTTTGAACATAATTCTACATTTGTAAGTTCAACTTTCATGATAAAGAGATTGCACTCCAGTACTTGTTAGATGAATTGAAAAATACTATTCTTTTGTGTTTTTGCAGTGCAAATACTTGTAATCAAAATAAATATAAAGTGAGCACCATACACTTTGTATTTTGTGTTGTAATTGAAACCAATATATTTGAAAATGTAGAAAATAATAACAGAATACCATTTAATTATTTTGGATGTTTAACAATGTGATTAATCACATTGTTAATTTTTTTTAATCACTTGACAGCCCTACTTATCTTATATAACCAGTTTGTTTTAATGTAAGACTGCAGATACTTGAACATGAATGCTTAAATCTGGCTTTCAAGGAAAGGGGAAAACGTTAATAAAAAGTCATTTACTGGGGGAAAACCAACTACTCTTCCTATTTAAAATACATGCTTCAGCAGATTGCATTTTCAATTTTATGAGACGACTGTATATTTTGCTGAGCTAACTTATGTAACACAGAAAATGTTCAACCATATTGTCCCTGGTTTCCATGGAAACCATAACCGTTAAGTTCAACAGTTTGGAGAGAAGTCAGCCTTTGTAGTCCATATAAGGTGAGAATGGAATGGTCAAAATCTTCTGTTTTGTCAAAATGCAGTATAAATACACTTTGAGCATGCACAGAAAAGGCTTCTGAATCCAGCCTGATCAAGTCCAGGAGTAAAAATCTGAAGCTATTTTAACTAGAATTAACCAAACCTTTTAAATCAAGCTGTATCTGAGGGGGCTAGAGACAGGTTAATAATTCATGAGACTTGGCAAAAAAACTTCCTGGAGGACTTGACCAAAACTTAATACACTTACCTACGATGTTATGTAAAAAGACCGTGAGTTAGGTTTAAGTCTTTAGAAGGCAGCCATCATTGTTAAGGGTTTTCTCTTCTTCAATGGACCATCTCCTAGAAGAGGGATATGAACATTTTACTTATCCCTATGTCTCTGTCTTCAGAAAACTATCTGGGAAAACAAGGAAGGCTAATTAATGATCATGTCAAGGAGGGGAAAAAAAGAGGAGTTTCTATCTTGGAAGCAAATTATTCTGAGACAGGTTCGAGTAAGAGTATTGCTTACAATAGATGCGAGTTAGTGACAGGTGTTTTTCTCTATTAGAAAGATGAGAACACTTTGCTAGTTAGGTTATGAAAAATACAAGTTTATATATAAGGAAACTTTTGTTCCAGTTTCTTTCTACCTTTAATAAACTTTGTTTTTTGTGATGATTATTGTTGTATGGGTAACTTCATTTATATATGCTCAAAAAAGCAATCAATTTGCAGCCTTTAAGGTACTGTTGGGTAAGTAGTTTCTGGAACCTACACCCATTCCCAGTTTTGAAGGAGAGGCATGAACAAAGATGAGCTATTCCAGTGAGTTGTTTCTATCAGGGTATGGCAGGAAAATACGTGGGGAGAAAACTGAAAGACAAAGGAGGAGACAAGCTGGTAGTGGTCTGTCAAACAATCCTGCGATGTCCTTTGTTACCCGGGGTTCTTTCAATCTAAAGCTCTCGGTAACTTTTACTCTGTGCAAGATGGTGTCAGGAAATAAATCAAGGGAGACATGGCTGTCTGACCGATAGATGGCTGGCACAAACAGGACAACAGGAGTGCTTTCACTTAAAACTAAACTTTACTTAATCTCAAGCACTTACACACATCCACAACAGGTTAGTAAAACACCCCCAATCCTTGATAATTACCAAAGCTGAGCATGGCTTTCAACTGGCACCGTGACAGACTTCAGCTGGTCAGGCTTCCGGGTGCTGGTGGGGACCTGAAGGTGCATCCAGAGGGAGCGTCCCTGAAGAGCCCCTCCTGAGAAGTCCAATTACCTCAAACTTCCCCCCTTATTTATATATTTAGTAATACAATGACATATCCCATAAAATAGAAAACTTGCTAAGCAACCAGGTTTAAAAGGTCAAACACCTTATGATCGTCAATTTACCAGAGATATTTTTTTTTCTCCATGCCTTTGGGCCCTGACAAACATTCCCGGGGGCACGTATAAACAGATTTCTTGGGTTTTTTTTTAAAATACATGCATCAGCACTTTCAACACTGTTAGCAGGAAGGGTGCTGGGTCAAGCTGCCCTGTCTGTGGCATCCAAAACTCCCTCCCCTTCTGTCTTGGTTATGCTGAGGCCTCTGCATGACCAATTTATGACCGCTGACTTGGCTACTTTTAGCAATAAGCAAGAATGGCTCAGTATGGCGTACTAACTTGGCTACTGTTAGCAATAAGTGATAGTGGTTTAGGCACTTTACTAGTTTGCCAAAATCTCCCCGAACATCCTCCAGTACAGCTTTTCCATTGCTAGTTTTGTTGGACTATGTGAAGTATGTGGAAACATCTATTATTTTTTACTGTTATGAGTGCTTCACTCACACATTCCCAGGAAAAGATTACAAAAACTTCAGATAATCAGCCATCTACCTCCATTCACAAAAAATTACCAGACTCTTTGATGGTCTCACTTCACCCCCGGTCTGTTCACCAGATGAGTTTGGTAAGGGGTGTGAGACTCCCAAATAGTGGTCACAGAGAACAAAGTCTGCTTGGTTTTAAAAGGACACTCCCTGGAGGTCAGGGGAGACATGAGCGAGTGCCTGCAAAGGAGCAGACAGCAACCCTGTGTTGGGATAGCTTTGGAGACCTCATGCCAAGCCAGATCTATACTCTGGTCCTCAGAAACACAGATGATAAACTGGTTTTGATAAATTGGTCTTGTCTGAACTTTGAGGGAAATGCTAAGCATATACTGCATATACCTGCATATACTTAGGGGTGATAGCTCCTGAAAGGAAGCTTCTGTAGATGCAAAACCCAGCTGGACATGATAAGGAATTACAGGTGGTAGACAGGGGATTGCCTGGGGACCTGGTCTGAGTGTGACAATCACAAGATTCTACAGCGGGGAGGTAAAGGCTTCAGGCCTAAGTCCTTGGTGAGGAGGGCACTCTAGAGAGACCAATGAGGGGTCAAAGGAGCAACTAATCCTTTAAATGTGGCTGGCCAATTTTTAAATAAAAAAGGAGTAACAACTATAAAATTGGGGCTAATGAGTCCATAGTGACTTTATTTTCTTCAAAACTATAGATTTGAATGTTAAAGTAATTGAGTCTATAGTTTGTGCATAATTTTAATGAAAAATGTAAAATCAGAGTATCTGCCAATCTATTAAATATCTAGCCTCTGGCCTGGCCGTAAGTGCAAATAACTATCCTGTGATAGGGGAAAATAGACAAAGTGAGGCTGAGACACGATAGCATAAGTGGGAAAGCTATAGATGTTATAAAAAGTTTGACAAAACTTTTTTTGGTTTTGGAGTGTAACCTGCGGTCATTCATGGCTTCAGCAGCATTAATTCACATAAACAGACACATGTAGTCAAGGGATGTCACAGCAGGCATATGAACAAGCTAATCAAATACCAGATCTTCAAAGTTGTATCATGCTGAGTGACCACTTTAGTTTTTTTTTAAAAAAAGAACATTAAATGTAAAATCCTTAGTTCCAGGGTGAATAAGAACTGAAGCTAATGACCCGATTGAAGCTGCCTTGTTGTATTTGAAAGGTCACAGTCAACCTCTTTGAACACTTTTTAGTAATACGCTCTTCATTGTATTCAAAGAAGAGCTCCTAAGATGAAAAAGGCATCACTCCCCAAACAGGAACCTTCTAAATGAAAATAAGAATTCTATGTAAGTGCCAAAAATTGAGGTTGAATCTGCATTTCTGAAGAGTTGTAACCTTCAGGAGCATAAAAATTGGTAGAGGAAATGCAGAATAAAAAGAGCACATCTGGCCATACCCCTTTAAAATTATGTGCATCCATAGTAGTGTGCACACATGGGAAAAATGTAAGTTCAAAAAAGTCTCAGAGAAAATGCATTGGTAACCATATTGTGTACCTGTGCCTCTATTGAGTCAGTTAAATGAGAAAAAAGAGGGTGTGGTTGTTTTTTTAAACCAATCCATCACTGAAGAATCAATAAGTTGCAGAAGTGTATAGAATATTTTATTCAGCCTCATGAATCATTAACTCAGTTCCAGCTATGTTCTAAACACTAGAGTCTTTAATTTGTGTGAGATTCAAAGGAACTAGACACAGCTTGAATTTTCAGGTACCACACAGAGCTTATAGTTCTGGCAGCTAAAAGGAAATCAAGTTGTTACTTGTAAATTGGGCTATTGTAAGAGAAGGAGGAAGGCATATCCTCCAACTTGCTTTCACCTCGCTGATGATAATACCTAATCCAAAGTCTATTGCACGTATGTGGTGGTGGCAGTACTGAATACATCTCCTGTCCCTGGTTGACAGCCCAAGGAGGTTGTATGGGGAATAATAAGATATACTAAAAATCTTACAAGTGTTAATCTTCAGTTCTCTTGAGCTTTGATATTTCAGTAATATGGCGAGCATGGCCAATGGGAGCTGCTGGAAGCAGTGCTCACCGAGGGACTTACTTCCAGCAGCTCCCATTGGCCCAGAGCAGCGATCCGCGACCAGTGGGAACCGCGATCGGCCGGACCTGCGGACGGGACAGGTCAACACACTGGCCCAGCCTGCCAGGGGCTTTCCTTACCCAAGCGGCGACCCCTGTTTGAGAAAACCTGCTTTAGAAGGACCAAAACATAGCCAGAATAAATTCCAAGTGGATACAGCTCTAGTTTTTTCTCCTCTCAACTGCAAGTGGGGAGAAGAATGAATAAACAACACACATACACACCACAAGAGCATTCTCACTGTCTCAGACTCTGCTAGTAAACATGACATCTCTGCCACAGGGATATTTCTAATGCAGATATTTGAAATGCACAAGCCCACTTTTCTTCCTTTGATGAAGAATACAGGTTGTTTTTAAGTGACAGTATTTAAGGAAGAGGAGATGTTAGGACTAATCCATTAATATAGTTGATGTATATGGTGGAGGCGTCATTTCAGATTTTGGTGTGTGTGAGGGAGGCAACTTTAACTTTGATTCCAGATGCTACATCGGCACCTGAAAACTCTAGGTTTTTTTGCAGATAATAATTTAGAAATTAGCTGTATCTAATTCCTATATTTAAAAAAAGAGAATTAAATAAATATTAGACCCACTCAACTCTAATAGTAACATGTTCTCACATCTTGTGTCAGGCCACTTAAGGGACACTGGTTAGGTTTAAAATTTTAATCTATATTCTGACTTTGTTACTAACTCTTGAATACAACTGAATTTGAACAATTGAAACAACTGTAGGAAAATCTAGATTACTTTCTAATACTTTTTTTTGCAGTTCACCAAGTGTGGAACAGATCATTTAACGTTTGGAAATATTCTACTAGGGCACAAGGGTCTGTGAGTTCATACTGCACCTGCTTGGGGCTCTAGGAGTGTTACCCCATTGCAAATAATAGACTAGAAACTGACCTTAAACAGGAGTGAAATTGACAGTTTCAAGGCACTTTTACAGTATTGCCAACCCCAAATGTTAAAAAATCATGAATCAGACTCACCAAAAATCATGAGATTGGCTTTGAAATCATGAGCTTATGTAAAAATAATAGATTTGCTGGGTTTTTTTTATTTGCCTTCTGCTTTTTGAACCTTTAGGGTTCACTGGGATCTCACTGTGAAGCTTTCTGCACGGCCACGAGAGCTAGAAACCTAATTTTTCTTTAAGAATGAAGGCTGAAATCATCACATATCCACTTCAAGGAAAACAAAAATTATCATAAGACTCATGACAAAATCATGAGAGTTTGCAACACTAGTACAGGGATCGGCAACCTTTGGCCCATGGCGCGCTAGGGTGTGGTCGGTGTTTGGCCGATCACGGCTCCCACTGGCTGCGGGGAGCCTGTGGTTTGCCGTTCCAGGCCAATGGGGGCTGCGGGAAGCGGCACGGGCTAAGGGATGTGCTGGCCACCGCTTCCCACCACCCCCATTGGCCTGGAGTGGCAAACCGCGGCCAGTGGGAACCGCGATCGGCTGAACCTGCGGCTGCAGCAGGTAAACAAACCTGCCCGGTCCACCAGGGTGCTTACCCTGGCAGGCCGTGTAATAGTAGGATTTTATGTTTGTATTTTGAGGGTTACCAATTTGTTGTAGGTTAGCAATTTAAAATAAGTAAAAGAATGCAATGATTGTTTTTCCTTTTGCATTGCAATTTGATGTTCTTGTTCAATATGTTCTATGTAAATTAATTTTGTTTTGTGTGTGAATGAGGAATGTGTGTGAAGAGATAAGCATGAAGGCCATTGCTGAACCAGATGATCTAGGAATGAACTGGAGCCAGACGGAAGGGCGCCAGGAGCTGCAACACGCCCCTATTGAAATGTCAGAGGAGGGCAGATTGACGATTCTAAAGATGAGACAGGCACCTATCAATCGGGATAAGATAGCTGTGATTAAAACCAGCATGGAATAACTCCCTAAGGAACTTGATGAAAGAACAAGATAAAGGATGAAAAGGACAATTTAAGAAAACAAGCATTCATCAAATTGATTGCAGCATGACAGTGCAAAACTCATTGGTCCCAATGAAGGAAAATCACTATATAAACAGGGTGCCTTGCCATGAAACTTTGGGTTCGTCCTGCCAAGACTTCCCCGGAGCATCATGTCATGACCGATGGAACCTGGCTTCTCCCTACCCTTGATCAACCTAGATTGATCTGGACTCTGGACTGGTAACTATAACATTGACTGGTGGGACAGTGTGTGTGTGGTGTGATTGAATGCATATGGTAATTGTTGTATCTTCAATAAACATGGCGTATTCCCTTTTCCCCTGAAAAAGATCCCGTGTGCTTCTTATAAGCATAACAATGCTTTCACTTCTGTTTAAAGGCTAGTTACTTTCCAGAAGGCTCTTAAACACAACACCGCAGTGATTGAGCTGCAGCTCTCACAGGAGAATATTTAAAAGCAAACACCAAGACAATTCCAGATTTTAAAGTTGAAAAAAATTGAGACTTCTGAGCTATCTCAGAGCCACTGCAGGCATGAAAGGAAAATAAACAGGCACAGGAGCTCTGGGCAGCTCTTTGTCTTGAAAGAAAATTGGAGAGTCAAATCTTCTATCAACCTTAATCATGTAAAATGTCTATTACATCAGCACCTCCACTTATAAATATTAACATGTGCTCAATAATTATACACTTTATACTTAAATATCTGAGCCATCTTAACAGGAGAAATAGGTTAGACATTGTGAGGTACTCAGACACTATGGTGATGGGACCACTTAAGTACCCCAGGTAGAGTGGGAACTTCTCTATACCACTACTCTCCCTTCTCTGGATTTTGGTCCCTTCTTTTCACCTATGCGCCTCCAATCTCCCTCTCTTCTGAATGTAACCTTGGCTCAGAGGCTTGGCTGTATTTCTTCTGAGTCCCCTGCATTCGCTCTTCAACACCCTGCAGAGGGATCCTGTTGTGTATTTGGTTGTCATGGTTTTGTTGCTATGGCAACCGAGTTAGATTATTATGGGTTAGCTCAACCGGTTTCAACCGGCTGAGAAGCTCTCTGTAGATATGTAAATAAAATGGAGGTTTTGGTTAGCTGCCTGCTCTCTGGCCTCAAGTGATTGCTTCCTACACCGGCTGCCCCAAGGATATAACACTGGCGACGAGGATGGGATCCTGGTGCTGCTCCAGTAACAGAAGGAAGTAGAAGTCAAGGTAAAGACCAAACAAAGAAAAAAAGCTGCTTGTTTGCACTGACTGTGAAAGTGAAACTAAAAATCATGGCTACTCTGACCAGGCCCCTGGAGCCTTTTGATGAGAATATAGAGCAGTGGCATGTGTATACTTAGCGTTTTGAGCTTTTTTTTATTGCAAATGACATTACAGAAGCGAAGAAGGTGCCAATATTCTTAAGTGTTGTAGGGGCTAAAACCTACTCCCTGCTACGCAGCTTACTACACCCTGTTAAGCCAGCAACTAAATCTTACAGTGACATTGTGGAAATCCTGGGGTCTCATTTCTCCCCAAAACCACTGGTAATTGCTGAAAGATATAGGTTCCACAAAAGAGACCAAAAGGAAGATGAAACAGTTGTACAATTTGTAGCCATTTTAAAAAAGCTAGCAGAACACTGTGAATTTAAAGAAATGTTACATGATGCCCTGCGTGACAGGTTAGTGTGTGGCCTGTACAGTGAAGCTATACGGAAGCGCCTACTGACAGAGGCTCAGCTTACCTTACAGAAGGCTGTTGATATTGCTGTCTCCATGGAACTGGCTACAAGGGAGGCACAATACATTGGTGCACCCCCTAGGGTGCAAAAAGTGTCACAAGAACCGACCCACAAAACTGTGCAGATTCAAGAATGTTACCGCTGTGGTAAGCCGGGTCACCAGGCATCAGAATGCTGGTGTAAGGACCTGGTGTGTCGACACTGTGGCAAAAAGGGACACATTGAGTGTGCCTGTAAACAAAAGAAAAAGAGGCCTGTGGTCTGGCCGACAAAAAGAGGAACCCTGCATACCCTAGAGCAGACCCAGGATGATCAAGGTGACACCTCATCGCAAGAGGAAGTGCCACTGCATGTTTTGTCTTTGGCAATGGGCTCACATGAATACTGGGTAACCCCGTTATTGGATGGCAAACGTATACGCATGGAACTGGACACCGGTGCAGCCGTCTCACTGATCTCCGAGACTGTGTATAAAGAAAAGCTACAGCATCTTCCGCTTAAGGCAACAAAAACTGTTCTGAAGACGTATACGGGAGAAGCTGTGCCTATGCTGGGCACTATTGATGTTAAGGTGGAGCTCAATGGACAGGTGGCTAAATTGCCACTGTTTGTGGTGAGAGGTAACTACCCAGCCTTAATGGGTAGGTCTTGGCTTGGGAAGATTCAACTGAACTGGGCAGAAGTGCACCGGTTGACTAAGGAAGAAACCAGTCTAACCCCTATGCTAAGGAAACATGCTGCTGTTTTTGGAGATGATTTGGGAAGTATGAAGGGAATCACTGTGACATTGAACATTAAACCTGGCAGTCCACCAAAATATCTGAAAGCTCGAACTGTGCCATATGCCATCAGGCCAAAAGTTGAAGCAGACCTGGAGCGCCTGGTCACCAATGGAGTCCTAATACCAGTTACCCATAGCTCATGGGCCACTCCTATCGTTCCAATCGTGAAGAAAGATGGCTCTCTCCGGATTTGCAGTGATTTTAAAGTCACTGTCAACCCAGTGTTGTGTGCAGAGCAATACCCGCTTCCCCGCATCGATGACCTCTTCGCGGGCCTGGCTGGGGGACAAAAGTTCAGTAAGATTGATCTGAGTCAAGCATATTTACAGATGCACGTCGATGAAAAGTCCCAAGAGCTGTTGACTATTGTGACTCATAAGGGGCTTTATCGATACTGTCGTCTACCCTTCGGAATAACATCTGCTCCCGCCCTGTTCCAGAGGGCTATGGACCAGATCTTGTGTGGCTTGTCAGGAGTTCAGTGCTATCTGGATGATATCCTGGTCACTGGAAGAAATGAAGAGGATCACTTAAAGAATTTAGAGGCTACCCTACAAAGACTGGAAGAGTATGGCCTACGAGTTCGCAAAGACAAGTGTGAATTCTTCAAGCCCTCTGTTGAATATTTGGGTCACATCATTGATTCTGCAGGTCTTCATAAGGCCCCTGCAAAAGTTAAAGCTATTGTGGAGGCTCCCCCACCTCGAAATGTAAGCCAGCTGCGCTCGTTTCTAGGACTCCTGAACTATTATGGAAAGTTCATCTCACAGTTAGCCACACTGCTAAAACCACTTCCTGAGCTCCTTGGGCAGAACAAGGCCTGGAAGTGGACTGAAGCCTGTGATGTTGCGTTTAACAAAGCTAAGGATGCATTGCTAAATTCTGAAGTTCTAACGCACTTTGATCCATCCTTACCACTGCAATTGGCCTGCGATGCCTCCCCTTATGGAGTGGGAGCAGTCGTGTCACATATTATGCCTTCAGGAGAAGAGAGACCTATTGCTTTTGCTTCACGCACTCTAAGCAAAGCAGAAACTAACTACGCCCAAATCGAACGTGAGGCATTAGGAATTGTTTTTGGAATTCGGAAGTTTCATCAGTACCTGTTTGGGCGAAAATTTACTCTTCTCACAGACCATCGACCTCTGACATCAATTTTTGGACCTTACACAGGCATTCCCCCATTAGCTGCTAGTCGTATGCAACGTTGGGCATTGTTACTTTCAGCACACACACATATGAAATCAAATATCGGAAATCCACTCTACACGGCAATGCAGATGGCCTCTCAAGGTTGCCTTTGCCGGTCAAACACCAAGATAGTGCCCAAAAGGAAATCTTCTACTTTGAACAGGTAGAGAATACACCCATCACTGCTACTCAGATAAAGAAGGCAACTCGCGTTGACCCAGTATTGTCCCACGTTATGGACCTGGTGATGCATGGAACATCTCGACAAACCTCTCCGGTCTCATCCGACCTTGTTCCCTACATGTCCAAGCGGACGGAGTTATCGGTCCAATCTGGTTGTTTGTTGTGGGGGAGACGTGTCATTATTCCACCACCACTGAGATCACAGATGTTAGAACAGCTACATTCCGGTCACTGTGGAATAGTGCGCATGAAGGAAATTGCACGAAGCTATTTTTGGTGGCCTGGACTGGACAGCGCTATTGAAGAGAAGGCAAAAGCTTGTATGTCATGTCAGGGTGTGAGGAATGCACCCCAGTGGGCACCCCTACACCCATGGGACTGGCCTGAAAACCCGTGGCAACGTATTCACGTTGACTTTGCTGGCCCCCTTGAAGGAAGCATGTTCTTGGTGGCAATAGATGCCCATTCTAAATGGCCAGAAGTCTCTGTAATGCAGTCCACTTCTGCAGAGAGTACTATCCAAAAACTACGAGGACTCTTTAGTCGTTTTGGTCTGCCAGAACAACTTGTGAGCGACAACGGACCGCAGTTCGTTTCTCAGGAGTTTCAAAATTTTATGAAAGCAAATGGGATACACCACATCACGTCAGCACCATATCATCCGTCCACCAATGGATTAGCTGAAAGATTTGTGCAGACAATGAAAAACGCTTTGAAATCAGCAAGGGGACAACACTCCATTCAAAAGCGTCTGGATACCTTTTTACTTTCCTACAGAAACACACCTCATGCTACGACCCACGCATCTCCGGCCTTTCTAATGATGGGACGACAGCTGCGCACTTGCTTTGATCTGCTGAAACCTTCTGAACCCCGACAAATTGTGCAACATCAGCAGCAATATCAAGTCATCAGACGGGCACCCAGAGCAAAAGACCGAACCTTTAGCCCGGGACAGACAGTTTTGGCTCGGAATTATACTTCCAGAGCTAAATGGGTTCCGGCCACAGTCATCACTCAAACAGGACCTGTTTCCTACACAGTCCGGACTGCAGAGAATCTTACCTGGCGGCGACATGTAGATCAGCTGTTGCCAGGTCATGCCAGTCCTCAGGACCCATCTGCAGTTGAGGGGTCTGACTTCACCTCTTCTGGTGAGGGATCGAATCACGAGTCACCTGTTTCTGACTGTTCTCCTCCATTACCGCCGGCAGCTGAGATACCCCTTTGCCCAGCACGAGCTGATACCACCTCCTCACCTGTTCGTGCTGCGGACCCTGAGCCCCTAGTGCTTTCGGGTGCAATAACACCAGTAGTTCGCCGTAATCCACCTAGAGACAGAAGGCCTCCTCATCGGCTGGATCTTTAGCTAGGGCGAACCCACGGTTATGGGGCAAAATAATCCCCAGGGTTTAGCCGGGAATGGAGGCAGTCTACCCTCCTTCTCTAGTCTAGTGTGTGTTTTATTTAGGGGATGTTCTTATTAGGGGGGGAGGAATATGTTGTGTATTTGGTTGTCATGGTTTTGTTGCTATGGCAACCGAGTTAGATTATTATGGGTTAGCTCAACCGGTTTCAACCGGCTGAGAAGCTCTCTGTAGATATGTAAATAAAATGGAGGTTTTGGTTAGCTGCCTGCTCTCTGGCCTCAAGTGATTGCTTTCTACACCGGCTGCCCCAAGGATATAACAGATCCCTGTTTTACAGGCAATCACCAGCCCTTTCTTATCTAATCATTCTGCCTCTGTTTGTAAATAAAATACTGACTCTGCCCCAGGGGCACCTCTCCTCTGCAGAACTCACATTCCACGCTTATGCCCATGCTGTAGTTAGGAGCTCTGCCTGGGAGCACACCTCCTGCATGAAACTCGCAGGGGCGCTGCAGTCCCCCGTGCCCCCAAATTGTGCCCCTGAAGATGCACATAACCCTACTTATTTCACTCGTCTGTGGAAAGATTCAACTCACATTTTTGAACAGGTTCTGGCCCTTTTTGGCCAGGTAGTGAAGACTTTTACTTATACTTTTGCTAGAAGCAAGTGCCAGCTATTTCCTGTCAGCTGCATTTCCAGCTAACCAAAGTTACAATTCAAAATAATACAGTCCATCCTGTCAAACAATCCTTCCTGTCAAACAATTTTAAACATATATTTGAGACCAGACAGCAGCTGAAAAATAAATCATTCCAACTATCCCAACATAATTGAAGCCAGCAGTGAATTATTCAATACCTGCATATTTCTGCCTGTTTGATTACATGGAAAATATCTGTTCAGTACTTCTGATTTGCTTTTCAGATACAGCTGGAGTTCCAGATTTGCTGGTGGCCCACAATGCACCTGCTGTGTTTGCTGCCTGATTGCTTTCCAAAGAATGTTAGTCAAAAAAGCAAAAAAACAACCCCTCTCATTTCTATGCTACTGATTTTGTGAAAGCTGGATTTTGTTTTTCCTTTTACATTGCCTTCTTCACCTGACGTCTGTGTGACTTGTTCTCAGTGAGCTCTACAGGAGATGGGCAAGTGTTGCTAAAGGCAGCTCTACAGTTAAGCCTATTGCTAACGTCCTGTAGAGTGACTTCCACTGTTCTGTGAAGCAATGACAATGCCCTAGGGACAGAATACATTTTTAATCTGTTCTTAGAGGGCAACTGTTATTTACAATCACTGGGGGATAAATAGGGCAACCTAAGGTCCAAAACATACCTAACACAGCTGTCCATTTCATGTGTTGTTCATTCAGTAATCCTTTCTGAGGCAATATGAAAATAACATTACAGATTTAGATTGATTTCCTAATGTCTGTTAGGAAAATAAAGTCATCCATTATAATGGATGGTGTGACTGAAACTGTATACATCTGGTGATATTTAAGAGTCAGAGTAAATGACAAGTTTAATCATACAGGCCCAAAGTCTGCAAAATGATGCACTGATGCAGGCAGCTATTAACATGAATTGTTCCATTGAAGTGAGTAGGTAATCTGCATGGGCACAGGAGGATTCTGCATGGATGCATAGGACCACATTAACAGATCCCGAGGTAGGATGGGTGCCATAATAAGTAAGAAATATCTTATTATTTTAGAAAATGTTTTTGTCTGATTAAAGTACAACAGAGGAAATCTAATTCAGTATTTGTTATAGATGTCACAAATAATTTAAAAAATACCTACCTGTAAGGAGTTGGCTAATGTTTAGTGACAACTCTAGTTGTAATCAAGGCCAGTTGTCTACCTTTCCTAGTCGGTTTTTGTTATTCTCTATTTAGCTATTACCTTTGTGGTCAATGGCATTCAAATTAGCTTCTGATTAAAAGTGCTAAGAGCTCTCTCTGTATCAGCTAGTCTTTATGCAGACCACCAGGAAAGTAAAATAAGGTTTTGAGAGAGAAACTGAAAGATTGAGATAGCTCTTTTGTAGTAAAGAGAAGAGACAGCTAGAAATCTGGAATATTTTCAAAAGTGTTTATATGAAAATAAGAGGCAATTAACAATCTTAAAAATACACTTATACTTGAGCAAAAGAAAAAAACCCCACACATCTATTTTTAACCCCATAGCATGAGCCCAAGTCAGTTGACTGAGGCTCTGAGACTGATTGCAAGTTGGTGCTTGGTTTTTTGGTTGTGTTTTTTGTTTGTTTCAGTGTAGATGCACCCAATGGCATCATTGCCTCAATGTAGAACTACTGCTTAGAGCCATCTACAGCCCCCCTCCTTCCTGGATTTCTTTTGCTACCAACTGTAAGATATAGTACACATATCCCCACATTGTTTTCACTCACCCCCACTTGTGTCAATGCATCTACTGGGATAATCCTCATACATGTGGATTGCTCAGATTTAAACTGGGATCAAATGGCATAAACCTGATGTGTGTGGTCTCTAGCAGAGACCATATACAAGAAAAACATAACATGTACAAATATTTCCGGAAGACTATAGTACACTAAGACTGTGTCTTAGTTCTACCACAGTGGTTTTAAAATATAGCTTTGATGTTCTTTATATAATGCTTCAGGCTGTTTCATTACTCCCTTTCCTTAAATGTTCTTGTGGTACAGTTAATGTCTACAAGAATAATGTACTTATGATTTTCAATCTACTTTTTTATATAGAAAGACTATATGCTTCCACTCAAGGAATATTAGATTGTATTTTCTAGTTAGTGACACTTATTCTATTTATTTTTTAATATTCTTTGTGTGTCTCATTTTTACATTAATATTGCTGTAACATTTAAAAAAAAACATTTTGCATGACATTTTCAAGGAACAGTGATAATCCTTCACCAACTAACCTTTAAGAAAAAGACAAAGTGTAGATCTGATGGTGTCGCTTTGACAAGCTAGGGTAATCTATTTAAGCAATCACCTCATCTCCTGTTACTTTGCTTTAGCTTTAATCTGTACTGTAGATGAATATTCTTTGCTAATGTATGGAATAGGTTCTCTTTTCTGCTCATGTATGTCACCTTCTGCTTTTCCAAATATGGACTTAGTGAGGGTAGAGATTGAATTCTGCTCTCAACTTCAACCAGGCTTTACTGGTGGAAGTAAGGGAAAATTTGGGCCTGTGATTTGCTAGAAAAAACCTTGGGAGGTGATAAATTATGACTAGCAAATTGGTCTGTGATGGCATTTCAGATTTTTTTTGACAGCACTTCACATGTTCCCTATTGTATTTTGCCAAAGATCATCTAATAGCTCCAGTCAGTATATTAATGCAATACAGTAAATGTAATAATCATTTCTACATTTCTTCACTGCCACTTTTTCAATTAAATTGCATAATAGTTTCCAGCGGCGGCTCCAGGCACCAGCACGCCAAGCGCATGACTGGGACAGCAAGCCACGGGGGGCGCTCTGCCGGTCGCCGCTAGGGCGGCAGGCAGGTTGCCTTCAGCGGCATGCCTGCGGAGGGTCCGCTGGTCCCTTGGCTTCAGAGGACCTCCCGCAGGCTGCTGCCGAATCCGCGGGACCGGGGACCTCCTGCAGACTGCCGCCAAATCTGCGGGACCGGGGACCTCCCGCAGGCAAGCTGCCGAGGGCAGCCTGCCTGCCGTGCTTGGGGCAAAATGCCTAGAGCCGTCTCCTCGCCCCCCAACCCTGTCCTCCGGCAGGGCTGCTGTACAGACTGAGGAGACATAGATCCCTGGAAGGGCAGGGGGTGGGGCTGGGGGTTCTGCTCCATTCCCTGCTGTGGTTTCTGGGAGAGCCCTGAACCACAGAGAACAGAGCAGAACACAGGGCCACCGGGCAGCCCCACACCAGCAGTTCCTCCAGCACAGCTGTTGTACCGCCCCCCAGCCCTGTCCTCTGGCCAGCTGCTGTACAGATCCCAGGCAGGAGAACTCAGGAGACGCACCTGCAGGGAAGGGTTGGGAACAGGTTCCTCCTCTGTCTTTCTGGTATGCTGTACCAGCTATAAATATCTTAGTGGTACAGTGTACCAGACCGTACCACCATACTTGCACCACTGCTCTTGCCTCTCATTCCTCCAAGTTGCTGCTGAATGCACACCACTCCTTACCTCCCTATTCCTAGGACATTGATGCCACTTTGGTGGTTAATGAAGGGGTGTTGATGCTGTCTTTTCCCTTGCACAGATACTGCCCCCTCCCTCATATGGCTGCCCCAAGGGCTATGCTGGGAATTATATAGGAAGTAGGCCGAGCTGATTAGGTAAACAGTTGCTTTCCTTGCTCCCAACAGCTGCATAAGCCTCCTGCAGTGAGGGTAGAGATCTGACAGCTTCTGATCTCTTCTAGTCCTCTGCTCTTCTCTCATGCCCCCTGTTGCTTCACACATTCCTCCTCCCCACTTGCAAACTAATCAAAGGCAGATGCTGCAACTATAACTTTAATAGGCCCCATGGACTTGTTCACCCCAATCCTCCTACGGCAGGACTTACATTTATGCCTGAATGCATTAGTGTCACAATGGGAAAAATTCCAGTACTGATATCAGAGCATTGGCTCATCAGCATCTGATGCTGCCATGGCATTACTAGAACTCCAGCATTTCAGGTACCCCAATATTCATATAGGTCAAGTAGAGAAAATGTTAATTCTAGCATAGGACCTCCAAATTCTCCTATGTTTGCCACTGACAGAAATACATAACATTGTTTTGTTTCATTTCTATTTTATTTTTCTCCATTTTCTATAGATTTTGCATGAGCTTTTTTTTTTTTGGGTAGACAATGGATGAGGGGCTAAAACTGTAATGTTTTATTCGTTTGTGGGTCTGTATCCCATATGGGTAACCTACTGGCTTCTCCGTAGAGCTTCAGAAAGATGATGAGTAGTACTACATTTTGTAACACAGATTCTCCTGCTGCTGGAAAGGCAAAATGATTGTTCTGAAGGATGCAGTGACTTCTGTTGCGGTTCATTGAAGATTACTGCTACAGAAAGCTACAGAACAGGATTTAAACAAAGGATGCAGAGGTATGTACCACAAGTAGGGCCATACCAAATTCGCAGCCTCAAAAAATGTGTCAGGGACTATGAAATCGGGAATGGACAGGACTCCCTCTTTTCCTGTAGGAGCAGCTCTTGTGGCCAGTCAGACCCACCTCTGGGAACCTCCCCCAGCTTGCAGAAAGCTCTGTAACCCCACCCCACTTTCTGCTCAATGCTCCCCAGACACGGGAGCAGCCATGGAGCTACTTGAAGCTGGGGGAGGTTCCCCAGAGGTGGGTCTGACCCAGCCCTGGAAGGATCCCCTGTTGGAGAAGAGGAAGTCCTGTCCCTTCTCAGCCTGGCCAGCATTAGCAGCTGGAGCCCAGTGCATGCTAGGAGTCCCTGGCTGGGGCACCTCCAGCCAATGGCACCAGAACCGGGGGCAGGGGTCACCCCCGCACTTTTTAATATGGGTATACTTTGAGGAAGCACCATTATCAGCTCGTCCACAGTGAAGTGCAGGCCCTGCTGGTGCTGCTCCACACCTGCTGGAGGCTTACAGATTGGGAGGGGGCTACACTGTCCCCTGATCCCTCAAACCATGCCCATGTTAAAAGCGGGGGGCATGGCCCCCAGCCTCACTGGTTCCAGTGCTGGTGCCCCCCCTTCTAAAAAGCTTCCAGTGTCCTTGCCCCCAGCCCTGCCCTTGCTGGGCCCAACATTCAGGGGTTAAAAGGGCCTTCTGCTGGCTATATGCATGGGGGAGAGGATAGCGCTCCCCCCGACCACAGGGCTCTCCCCCACCACTCATAAACCTGGCCCTGCCTCTCTTAAAAAAGTGCTGACCCCCCACATACCATGTGACCCTCACCCATGCAGTCACTGCCAGCTGCTCTCTGGCTGCCCAGCTCTGAAAGCAGTGCCTCGGTCAGCTGCAGAGCAGACATAAGTGGCAATACTGCAACCCCCCACTAAAATAGCCTTACCATAAGGTACTACGCAAGTCTTTAGTATATGTGGCAATATTCTTGCAATTCCCATTTCAATGCATGTGAAATAACAGGGAATAGTGAGTAAAAGTTATTGTGAATCCAGAACTCTATGAAAAACATACAGGGTAAAAATCAGTGAAGAAAGCTATTGACTCTTGCCAACTCTTATTCTTCTGTTTGAGTTGTAAATTGAATTTTTGGAGCACACGGTTCAGTTGCCTGAAGAGTTTTGATGGCTCTATTCCTCTTATTTAAAAATATGTGTCTACAAAACTTCTCTGGAGTTTTGATGATGTTTCAAATGTGCTTGTACACATGCTATTTTTTCTTTCTGAAATTGACTGCTCCTGCCTGGTGTTGATTCTCCTGGGGAATCTATTGAAGCTCTTAAGTTCCTCGTAAGTGAAACATGTTTGGTAAGACAGGTGTTAGCTGGTAGTAGCTTTGGAAGAGGATGGTTATTCTCAGTAAAGTTTTTGTTAAGATCTATTAGGATCTTTTTGACTGACAAGAAATATTTGATGAGTATATTGTGTAAAGTGAAGCCACGTTTCAACAGAGCTGCTAAGTTAATGCCAACCAATCTGAGCAGAGAAGCCAGGCATGAGTGGGGAAAGATATGTAATACATATTCACTATTCAGAGGCTGTATTCTCAGCTGCAATGTCAACAAACCAGCATAAGGACTATTGCATTGCTGCTGTGTACGTTTTACACTCAGAAGATATAGATGGTTGAATAGTGTAGGAACAGTACCTGAGAACATTTGTTCTCCTAGCAGTTTAGAGAATGGCTGTTTATACAAATATTTATATTGGCAGGTATTTTTGTGTGAAAAAGAATGACTCTTATTTGCATTTCATCAATTTTTGCTCATTATTCTCCCTTTTCAAAGGGGGATAGCCATCTACTCAGGGACCAAAATCTCTAAAGGATTTAGGCACACCTGCCAACATATTTGGTCAAAAAAGGGTGGGAAATGTTGGATTTACATACATTGAATTAGGACTTGTCTAGACTAGGGATCTGTACCAGTTTAAACCAGCTATATGTCTGCACCAATGCAACCCCTAGCATGGAGCTTACCCTGGAGGTGAAACAGGGATAAACGTCAGGGATACAAATAATATCTTTGCCTGTTTACACTAAGGGTAGCACTGGTTCAGCTATACCAGTCCCTAGCCTTCACAAGAGTAGGAAAGGACTCACCATGCATTTCCCATGCTATTGGAACCCCCACACCAAGGATGGCGGCAGGAAACTGGGTACATTGATTACTAATTCTATCTCCCAGTTAAGGGTTTTGTCCCATGTATTTATCTCTTGCCCCTTCTACACACACAATGCCTCTGAAATAATTTCCTGCCTCCCCATAAAATGATCTTCTGTCCCTGACACAGAACCTCCGTGACTTACTCCGCTCCCCAACCCACAGACCCCATCACCAATGGCAGTTGGGGGCTGGTGTAACACTTCTTCAGACGCCACTGCCACTCCCCACCGTACTACTCTGCTTTGTGCGTCTTTCTCAGCTGCTGTGCTCCCTTGCTCATTTACCGATGCTGGGTGAGACTGAGAGGCAGGGGTAACTATGAGCCTCTCACTTCTAGCAGGTGTGAGGAGAAAGGAGTTTCTTCACCATCCCAGCTCAAGGGTGGTGGTTGTGCCATTGGGAGCCTGAGAGGAGGAGCTGGGGGAGTGGGAATAGGATGGTCGAGTGCTCCCTGGCCGTTAAGAGGGGGGGGGGGGCTAGAGGCAGGGGCGACTCTAGGCATTTTGCCGCTCCAAGCACGGCAGGCAGGCTGCCTTCGGCGGCTTGCGTGCGGAGGGTCCACTGGTCCCGTGGCATGCCTGCGGGAGGTCCGCCAAAGCCGCGGGACCAGCGGACCCTCTGCAGGCAAGCCGCCAAAGGCAGCCTGCCTGCCGCCCTTGCGGCAACCGGTAGAGGGCCCCCAGTGGCTTGCTGCCCCAAGCACATGCTTGGGGTGCTGGTGCCTGGAGCTGCCCCTGCGAGGAGAGTGCTGGGGGTGGTACAGCCACCAGAGGAGCTGCCAGCATTCTGCTCCTTTCCCTGCTGGGTACCACAGGGGGAAAGGAGCAGAACGCTGGCAGTTCCTCTGGCAGGGCTGCTGTACAGGCAGAGGCGACGCAGCTCCGTGGAAGGGCACGGGGTGTGGCTGGGGTCGGTACAGCCATGCCAGAGGAGCTGCCGGCGTTCTGCTCCTTTCCCCTGCGCGTCAGGGATCTCCTGGGAACCGCAGCCGGGCCCCCAGCTGTGTCTCTTGAATCCTCCTGCCTGGGGTTTATACAGCAGAAGTCTCTGACGCAGCGGGAGGAGGACAGAGATGGGATGGATGTGGCTCATGGGGAGAGGACGGGGAGAGTGCGGGGCCCCAGGCTAGGGGCGGGGCAAGGAGGAATCTCATGGGGGGTCATGTGCAGAGGGGTCATGTGCCCCCCGCTTTGTATCCCTCCCATGAGTGCAGCGTACCAGCAAGAAATGATTTCAACTTGTACCACTAGGTAAGAAGCAGCACTTCCAAGAATTAGGGAGGAACAGAGGCAGTTAATGTGATTGCAGATGGATGTTTTGGATGGGTGGCAACAGAAACAAAGTGGGGATGGGTTGAAATTAAAATCTGTATATGGAAGATCCTCTGACTGTGGGTAGGGAGTACCCACCTCAACATTATGCCCCTATATCCAGTGTAATAAGACATGGTAGCTCACAATGGATGTATGTATCCAATAAGTGCTGAATTTAGGACATTTGAGAACTATTTACAGGTGTGATATTACACTGAATTGTTTAATCCTGGTCTATGCACAACACAAACTCAAATTAGTATTTACATTTGGAGGCTCGTAGAATAACCTGGGTGAAAAAGGGTGAGACTAATGCTTTGTTTCATGTAATAGCAAGTACATAACAGAGTCCTGGCCGGGCAATTAACTGCAAGTGCATAAATGTGGCATACAAAGTTAATTGCGGGATCAGGTCCTAACTGTCTACACCAGTGGTTCTCAACCTGCAGCCCACTGGCTGCTTGTGGCCCAATCAGCACACAGCTGTGGCATGTGACATTCTCAGGGCCATATAGGTTGTATATTAGGGTTTCTCAAACAGGGGTCGCCGCTTGTGTAGGGAAAGCCCCTGGCGGGCCGGGCCGGTGTGTTTACCTGTCCCGTCCGCAGATCCGGCTGATCGCGGCTCCCACTAGCCACGGATCGCCGCTCCAGGTCAATGGGAGCTGCTGGAAGCAGCGGCCAGTAAGTCCCTCAGCCTGTGCTGCTTCCAACAGCTTCCATTGGCCTGGAGTGGCGAACCGTGTCCAGTGGGAGCCGCAATCGGCCAGACCTGCGGACGGGGCAAGTAAACACACCGGCCCGGCCCGCCAGGGGCTTTCCCTACACAAGCGGCAACCCCTGTTTGAGAAACCCTGTAGTATATATATTGTGTGGATGCGGCCCACATAACATAGAGAGCTGTATATGCATGCACAATTATAAATAGGTTGAGAACCACTGGTCTACATGTACTAAAACAATTCACAAATGGATACTAGTAATGAAGGCTCACTAAGTTCATGAGAACTACATTCAAACAATTTTTTAAAATTTTTAAAAAAATTGTTCCAGGTTCTTGTACATGGCACTACTGTACCTGCAAATACACAATGGGGGAGGAGGGAGAGGAGTAATTATAGAACCAAATAAAATCTCTTAACTCAAGAATCTTCCCTTTCACTGTCAATAATCCATAACATCTACTTTCCCTATGGTAAATAGGTCTCTGTTAGGGACCGTGAAACACAATGAATTTAGGTCACAACGTTAAAATGCGTGAAATAGTTATTGATCAGTGTGGGAAAGAGTTTCATATATAATCAAAATGCAAACACAAAAATGAAAGAAATTTTATATTAAATTAAAGAATTAATGCTGTAGTCATAGCTTACAGATTCCAGGAAAACATGTCCATGCTTCTGATAGTATAGTAAAGAGAAACATAAAACTGAATCACCAGAGGAAAACAAACAAACAAATTTGAACAAAAAGTAAGAGAAGCTTTTCATACAAAATGACAAGCAAACCACTATATAAAACAAATTATGTATCATCAGAATGACTGGCTGCCTTAGAGAAATATAGGCAATTTAAATCTGGGAGTCAAGAGAAACCATTAAATACAGCACTGCCCTACAGAAGAACAAAATTCTAGGAAAATGACATCAAAATAACTCAGCCCTCTATAGTGAAATATAACACAGTAAAAATGTTTAACTAAAACCAAAATGCTTACAAATGGAGAACTTTGCAATCACAGCCAGGAAGCAAAAAGTTACAACTTTCTGCCAGTGAGAGTAACAATTTCCAGAACCAATTGGTGAATCTTCACAGCAGCACTGCAGGGTAAGTTTTAATTATGACGCTCAGGAATTTGACTGTGAGATTTCTGTTGTTTTTAATGGGAGTTAAACAATAAAATCCTCATGATTAACCCTGAAAGCATATACATGAGCTGAATGTTCAACCTAGAATCATAGAATCATAGACTTTAAGGTCAGAAGGGACCATTATGATCGTCTAGTCTGACCTCCTGCACAATGCAGGCCACAGAATCTCACCCACCCACTCCTGTTTCAATCCCCTAACCTATGTCTGAGCTATTGAAGTCCTCAAATTGTGGTTGCATACTACAGATGTCAAACTAACAGGCCTGTAGTTACCGGGATCACTTTTTTTCCCCTTTCTTAAAAATAGGAACTATGTTAACAATTCTCCAGTCATACAGTACAACCCCTGAGTTTACAGATTCATTAAAAATTCTTGCTAATGGGCTTGCAATTTTATGTGTTAGTTCCTTTAATATTCTTGGATGAAGATTATCTGGGCCCTCTGATTTCGTCCCATTAATCTGTTCGAGTTTGGCTTCTACCTCGGATGTGGTAATATCTACCTCCATATCCTCATTCCCATTTGCCATCCTACTGTCATCCCTAAGCTTCTCATTAGCCTCATTAAAGACTGAGGCAAAGTATTTGTTTAGATATTGGGCCATGCCTAGATTATCCTTAACATCCACTCCATCCTCAGTGTTTAGCGGTCCCACTTCTTCTTTGTTTTCTTCTTATTTATATGGCTACCAGGGCCGGCTCCAGGCACCAGCACAGCAAGCAAGTGCTTGGGGCGGCCAATGGAAAGGGGCAGCATGTACGGCTCTTCGGCGGCAATTCGGTGGCGGGTCCCTCAGTCCCTCTCAGGGGGAAGGACCTGCCATCGAATTGCCACTGAAGAATGAAGTGGCGGTGGTAGAACTCCCGCTGAAGTGCTGCCTATCACGGCTTTTTTTTTTTTTTTTTTTTGCCGCTTGGGGCGGCAAAAACGCTGGAGCCGGCCCTGATGGCTACAGAACCTTTTACTATTGGTTTTAATTCCCTTTGCAAGGTCCAACTCTACATGGCTTTTGGCCTTTCTCACTTTATTCCTACATGTTTTGACCTCAATAAGATTGCTTTCCTTGCTGATCATGCCCATCTTCCACTCCCTGTAGGCTTTCTGCTTTTTCTTAATCACCTCTCTGAGATGCGTGCTCATCCAGCTTAGTCTACAATTCCTGCCTATGAATTTTTTCCCCTTTCTTAGGATGCAGGCTTTTGAGAGTTTCTGCAACTTTGACTTGAAGTAATTCCAGGCCTCCTCCACCTTAGATCCTCAAGTTCTTCAGTCCAATCCACTTCCCTAACTAATTTCCTAAATTTTTTAAAGTTAGCCCTTTTGAAATCAAAAACCCTAGTCACAGATCTATTTTTCTTTATCCTTCCATTTAGTTTGAACTGAATTAGCTCATGATCTCTCGAACCAAGGTTGTTCTCTACAACCATTTCTTCTATGAGGTCCTCACTACTCACCAAAACCAAATTTAAAATGGCATCCCCTCTTGTTGGTTCAGCAACTACTTGGTGAAGGAATTCATCAGCTATCGCATCCAGGAAAATCTGAGCCCTATTATTATTATTATTATTAGCATTTGTCCTCCAGTCTATATCTGGGAAGTTAAAGTCTCCCATAATCACACAATTCCCATTAGTATTTACAAAAAAACCAGGAGTACTTGTGGCACCTTAGAGACTAACAAATTTATTTGAGTATAAGCTTTTGTGGGCATCCTATGCATCCGACGAAGTGGGCTGTAGCCCATGAAAGCTTCTGCTCAAATAAATTTTTTAGACTCTAAGGTGCCACAAGTACTCCTGTTCTTTTTGTGGATACAGACTAACACGCCTGCTACTCTGAAACCTGTCATTAGTATTTACTTCATTAAAAACATTAAAGAGGTCTCTATCCATATCCAAATCAGATCCTGGTGGTCTTTAGCACACCCCAAGCACTATCCCAGGAGAGGCTCTAGTAGCTTTCTTCCCCAATGTGATTTTTGCCCTGACAGACTGTTTTATCCATTCCATCACTTCTTATTTCTTTACAGTCTACCTCATAATTGATATAGAATGCTACTCCACCACTTTTGCCTTTATTTCTGTCTTTCCTAAACAGCACATACCCTTCAATACCTGTGTTCCAGTCATGACTACTATTCCACCATGTTTCCGTTATCCCTGTAATATCTGGTTTCACTTCCTGCACCAGTAACTCTAGTTCCTCCATTTTGTTACCTAGGCTCCTCGCATTGGTGTACAAACATCTTAATTTTTGCTGTTTGGCTTTGCTCACATTCTTTACCCGATTAGGCACAGACATTCTACCGCAAGTATCACCTATTAGACTGGTATCTACAGTACACTTCCTTCTTATGTCCATTCTCCTACCCACAGCTGTATCCTTTCTTACTTCGTTTTTTTCCCTCTCAATGTTAAAATCTGGAATGGAGATTACTGGACATCTTCCAACCACTCTCCCCGCAATTCCTAGTTTAAAGCTCTCTTAATCAGTTGTGCCAGCCTCCATCCTAGAAGTCTATTTCCCTCCCTACTCACATGAAGCCCATCCCGAGAGAACAGTCCTCTGTCCATGAATGCTTCCCAGTGGCCATACATCCCAAAGCCCTCCTTATAGCACCCTGCCTGAGCCATCTGTTGATCATCATAATCTTGTCACACCTTTGTTGCCCTTCTCTAGGAACAGGCAGAATCACACTGAAGATCACTGAGCCTCGATTTCCTTAAGTGTCTTCCCTGGCCTGGCATAGTCTCCCTTGATACATTCCAGAGAGAATCTAGCCGTATCATTAGTTCCCACATGAAGGACAATCAGTGGATTCTTTCCTGCTCCTGTTAGGATCCTCTTCAGCCTCAGGTTCACATCCCATATTTTAGCACCTGTCAGACAGCACATACTTCTGTTCTCTGGATCAGTTCTGGTTACAGGCCTGTCTATTCTCAGTAAGGAGTCCCCAATCATGTAGACCTGCCTTTTCCTGCAGACTTACATTTTGTATTTGTAGATTTTGTGGTGGACTGGTTATTTTGCTGCCTTGTTTGTGGAATATTTGTAGGATAGTTTAGTACAGACCGGTTTGATGTGTATAATTTAATGTTAACAGACCTTTGAACATGTACATTTCTAATTTTGTAATTTAAAATTGTGTTGCCCATGCAAACACAACAAACTTGGCTATTCTGATGTTGAGAGCTCAGATCTAAATGATTAGAGCTCATTCTCCCTCTAAAACATTTCTGAGTACAAAAATAGAATTAATTTTTAAAAAATCATTCTGATGGTGCGATTCTCCAGTCTATCCCCTGTTCCCTCTGGCTGCAAGTCCTCTCGATTCCTCTTCTCCCTTGCAGTCCTCAGCAATCCATCCTGTATCCTCCTGGGGCTTATATTTGGTGTTAGTATCTACACTGACTCTTCCCTTCTTCCTACAGGACTCTTCTTCCTTGCCCTCTCACCTTCAGCACCACCTGCTGTGCCCCTTCTTCATTTTCCAACTCTGCAAACCTGTTCCTGAGCTCTATTTCTCCTTCACTAGCTTGTCTTTTCCTCTATCTGGTTCTCTTTGTCACATGCTTCCACTGTCTACTTTCCTCACCCAGCAGTCTCCCCTCAGAGTTCTTTGGTCCTGCTTCCATCTGCAAGTCTGAGCTTTTCCCTTCAGCCTCCTTATGTCTTTGCTCCATCATCAGCTCAAACCCCCTTCTAAACTCAACCAGAGTTTCCACCTGTATCTCCAATCCTCAGATTTTTTCTTCCATTAGCTCTATCAGGCAGCACTTCATGCAGACAAAACTCTTTTCAGGTACCCCCTCCAGGATCATGTACATGCCGCAGCTTCCACATCCAGTGATCTTCATTGTGTCTTCCACTGCTTGGGTCACTACCACTGCTGCCTCTGTATCTGTCATAGGCTTCCCACCTAAATCCTGTAAGTCCGGGAAACACAAACCAAACCAAAACACCACCACCCACAGCAAAACAAACCCCTTACAAGCACCAAGACACTGCCAGAACACCACACACTCCCTTCACTAGCCTGTCTGTTCCTCTGCCTGCCTCTCTTAGTCTTCCCACCAAACTCCCCTTGCAAACTCCCATTCAAACTCCCCTGTTTACAGCTCTGTTTGCTGGCTCCTGTGCCTCTGCCTAACTGGCTGGCTACGTTTATAGGACCCCTAATCAGAGAAGCCCCGTCCCCTAATCAGGGCTCAGCTTCTCTCCCAGCACACTGTCCCTACCAGCCTCTACACATACAGATACAAATACAAATATCTTCTCCTCCAACAGAACTCCCACTCAAACTCCCCTGTTTACAGCTCTGTTTGCTAGCTCCTAAACTCTCTCCCCCCCGACCCCAGATGGCAAAAAAGTCTCTTAAGGGAAAGGGGTCTTTTAAGAAATATAGCTAAATATTTTGTTGGAAAAACTGACAAAGCCTATAGAAGGCTACATTTCATGTATTTGATATCAAGAACATTTTACTATTTATAAGACATTTTTTACTAAACATTTATATTTCAAGTATTTTAATATCAATTTTTAATGTATCAGATGAGAACAGTTAGGTAGTACAGGTATTTTTCTGCTAGTTACTCTGATTTACATTTCATGGTTATCAGTTCCTCTTTGTTTGGCAATATCGATTGCATCTTACCCTCCTGGAGTGATTTTACTGGTAACTGATGGGAAGGTTTTACTGCAAAGATTCTCGCTTAGCACAAATTGAAGCTAGCTTAACAGAAATTTGTAACTATATTTTTTTACACAATGTTTTATTAACAGGAACCTTAAACTAAGCAAACAAGATTGTACCTATATTTCCAAGCCTTCTCTGGCTCTTTACCTGGGCAAACCCACATATTTGTTGGGGTAATCCCTCTTCTGTAAATTACTGAGTTTTAGTAGCTTCATATGGATCTAATCAGTACTAGCTCGAAGCATCTTCCTGACCTGTCTCTTAACCCTTGTTTGGAATTAAGCCCTTAAACTCCAGCCATTGTCAAGTCCTACTGTCACTACTGGGCCAGGATTCAGCATAACTATGGAGTACCTTCCCTCCAGAGACCCAAAACAACTGTACCTCCCACACCCTCATAGTAATACATAGAAATGCTGAGTGAGTAAAGGCAGGAATTTTATTCTCTGCTTTGCTCTGTTTCCAGCATGGAGCACTAGGATTTCATGTTATTGGGTATCACACAAGTAAGTCCAAGCATCTTTGCTTTGAGAATAGCTTGGTTTTTATGGAATTAAATCAGTTCCTTAACACAGAACTGTTAAAATTATCTGCATTATTTTTATTTTGTGTGTGTTGGTGGGTTTTTGCATAAGAATGTAAGAACATAATAACAGCCATCCTGGGTCAGACCAAAGGTCCATCTAGCCCAGTATCCTATCTTCCGAAAGTGGCCAATACCAGGTCCCCAGAGGGAATGAACAGAACAGGTAATCAAGTGATCCATTCCTTGTTGCTCATTCCCAGCTTCTGACAAACAGAGGCTAGGGACACTATCTCTGCCCATCGTGGCCAATAGCCATTGATGGACCTATTCTCCATGAATTTTTATATTCCTTTTTTAACCCTGTTATAGTTTTGGCCTTCACAACATCCTCTGGCAAGGAGTTCCACAGGTTGACTGTGCGTTGTGTGAAAAAAATACTTCCTTTTGTTTGTTTTAAACCTGTAGCCTCTTAATTTCATTTGGTGGCCCCTAGTTCTTGTGTTATGAAGAGTAAATAACACTTCCTTATTTATAGAATCATAGAATCTCAGGGTTGGAAGGGACCTCAGGAGGTCATCTAGTCCAACCCCCTGCTCAAAGCAGGACCAAACCCAACTAAATCATCCCAGCCAGGGCTTTGTCAAGCCTGACCTTAAAAACCTCTAAGGAAGGAGATTCCACTACCTCCCTAGGTAACCCATTCCAGTTCTTCACCACCCTACTAGTGAAAAAGTTTTTCCTAATATCCAACCTAAACCTCCCCCTCTGCAACTTGAGACCATTACTCCTTGTTCTATCATCTTCTACCACTGAGAACAGTCTAGATCCATCCTCTTTGGAACCCCCTTTCAGGTAGTTGAAAGCAGCTATCAAATCCCCCCTCATTCTTCTCTTCTGCAGACTAAACAATCCCAGTTCCCTCAGCCTCTCCTCATAAGTCATGTGCTCCAGCCCCCTAATCATTTTTGTTGCCCTCCGCTGGACTCTCTCCAATTTATCCACATCCTTCTTGTAGTGTGGGGCCCAAAACTGGACACAGTACTCCAAATGAGGCCTCACCAGTGCTGAGTAGAGGGGGATGATCACATCCCTTGATCTGCTGGAAATGCCCCTACTTATACAACCCAAAATGCCATTAGCCTTCTTGGCAACAAGGGCACACTGTTGACTCATATTCAGCTTTTCGTCCACCGTAACCCCTAGGTCCTTTTCTGCAGAACTGCTACCCAGCCATTCGGTCCCTAGTCTGTAGCAGTGCATGGGATTCTTCCGTCCTAAGTGCAGGACTCTGCACTTGTCCTTGTTGAACCTCATCATATTTCTTTTGGCCCAATCCTCTAATTTGTCTAGGTCCCTCTGTATCCTATCCCTACCCTCCAGCATATCAACAACTCCTCCCAGTTTAGTGTCATCTGCAAACTTGCTAAGGGTGCAGTCCACACCATCCTCCAGATCGTTAATGAAGATATTGAACAAAACCGGCCCCAGCACCGACCCTTGGGGCACTCCACTTGATACCGGCTGCCATCTAGACATGGAACCATTGATCACTACCCGTTGAGCCTGACCATCTAGCCAGTTTTCTATTCACCTTACCGTCCATTCATCCAGCCCAGACTTCTTTAACTTGCTGGCAAGAATACTGTGGGAGACTGTATCAAAAGCTTTGCTAAAATCCAGAAATAGTACATCCACTGCTTTCCCCTCATCCACAGAGCCGGTTATCTCGTCATAGAAGGCAATTAGGTTAGTCAGGCATGACTTGCCCTTGGTGAATCCATGCTGACTGTTCCTGATCACTTTCCCCTCCTTTAAGTGGTTCAGGATTGATTCCTTGAGGACCTGTTCCATGATTTTTCCAGGGACTGAGGTGAGACTGACTGGCCTGTAGTTCCCTGGATCTTCCTTCTTCCCTTTTTTAAAGATGGGCACTACATTAGCTTTTTTCCAGTCATCCGGGACCTCCCCCGATCGCCATGATTTTTCAAAGATAATGGCCAATGGCTCTGCAATCTCATCGGCCAACTCCTTTAGCACCCTCGGATGCAGCGCATCCGGCCCCATGGACTTGTGCTCGTCCAGCTTTCCTAAATAGCCCCGAACTACTTCTTTCTCCACAGAGAGCTGGTCACCTCCTCCCCATACCGTGCTGCAGAGTGCAGCTGTCTGGGAGCTGACCTTGTCTGTGAAGACAGAGGCAAAAAAAGCATTGAGTACACTAGCTTTCTCCACATCCTCTGTCACTAGGTTCCCTCCCTCATTCAGCAAGGGGCCCACACTTTCCTTGACTTTCTTCCTGTTGCTAACATACCTAAAGAAACCCTTCTTGTTACTCCTAACATCTCCGGCTAGCTGCAACTCCAAGTGTGATTTGGCCTTCCTGATTTCACACCTGCATGCCTGAACAATACTTTTATACTCCTCCCTGGTTATTTGTCCAATCTTCCACTTCTTGTAAGCTGTTCTTTTGTGTTTAAGACGAGCAAGGATTTCACTGTTAAGCCAAGCTGGTCGCCTGCCATATTTACTTCTCTTCCTACACATCGGGATGGTTTGTTCCTGCAACCTCAATAAGGTTTCTTTGAAATACAGCCAGCTTTCCTCGACTCCTTTCCCCGTCATGTTATTCTCCCAGGGGACCTTGCCCATCAGTTCCCTGAGGGAGTCAAAGTCTGCTTTTCTGAAGTCCAGGGTCTCTGTTCTACTGCTTTCCCTTTTTCCTTGTGTCAGGATCCTGAACTCGACCATCTCATGGTCACTGCCCCCCAGGTTCCCATCCACTATTGCTTCCTCTACTATTTCTTCCCTGTTTGTGAGCAGCAGGTCAAGAAGAGCTTTTCTCCTAGTTGGTTCCTCCAGCACTTGCACCAGGAAATTGTCCCCTACACTTTCCAGAAACTTCCTGGATTGCCTGTGCACTGCTGTATTGCTCTCCCAGCAGATATCAGGGTGATTAAAGTCACCCATGAGAACCAGGGCCTGTGATCTAGCAACTTCTGTTAGTTGCTGGAAGAAAGCCTCGTCCACCTCATCCCCCTGGTCCGGTGGTCTGTAGCAGACTCCCACCACGACATTACCCTTGTTGTTCATACTTCTAAATTTAATCCAGAGACACTCAGGTTTTTCTGCAGTTTCATACTGGAGCTCTGAGCAGTCATACTGCTCTCTTACGTACAACGCAACTCCCCCACCTTTTCTGCCCTGCCTATCCTTCCTGAACAGTTTATATCCATCCATGACAGTACTCCAATCATGTGAGTTATCCCACCAAGTCTCTGTTATTCCAATTACATCATAATTCCCTGACTGTGCCAGGACTTCTAGTTCTCCCTGCTTGTTCCCCAGGCTTCTTGCATTAGTGTATAGGCATTTAAGATATCCCGCTGATTGTCCCGCTTTCTTGGTCTGAGACAGGAGTCCTCCCCTCTTGTAATCTCCTGCTTGTGCTTCCTCCCGGTATCCCACATCCCCACTTACCTCGGGGCTTTGGTCTCCTTCCCCCGGTGAACCTAGTTTAAAGCCCTCCTCACTAGGTTAGCCAGCCTGCTTGCAAAGATGCTCTTCCCTCTCTTCGTGAGGTGGAGCCCGTCTCTGCCTAGCAATCCTTCTTCTTGGAAGACCATCCCATTGTCAAAGAATCCAAACCCTTCTCTCCGACACCATCTGCGTAGCCATTCGTTGATTTCCACGATTCGACGGTCTCTACCCTGGCCTTTTCCTGCCACAGGGAGGATAGATGAGAACACCACTTGCGCCTCAAACTCCTTTATCCTTCTCCACACCAGTCATGATTTCATAGACCTCTATCATGTCCCCCGTAGTCACCTTTTTTCCAAGCTGAAAAGTCCCAGTTTTATTAATCTCCCCCCATATAGCAGACGCTACATTCTCCTAATCATTTTGTTGCCCTTTTCTGAACCTTTTCCAGTTCCAAAATATCTTTTTTGAGATTGGGCAACCACATATACACACAGTATTCAAGATGTGGGCGTACCATGGATTTACAGAGAGGTAATATGATATTTTCTGTCTTATTATCTATCCCTTTATTAATGATTCCCAGGACTGTTAGATTTTTTGACTGCCACTGCACATTGAGTGGATGTTTTCATAGAACTATTCACAATGACTCCAAGATCTCTTTCTTGAGTGGTAACAGCTAATTTAGACCCAATCATTTTATATGTATAGTTGGGATTATGTTTTCCAATGTGTATTTATCAACATTGAATTTCATCTGCCATTTTGTTGCCCAGTCATCCAATCTTGAGAGATCGTTTTGTAGCTCTTTGCAGTTTGCCTGGGACTTAACTATCTTGAGTAGTTTTGTACAATCTGCAAATTTTGCCACCTCACTGTCTATCCCTTTTTCCAGATCATTTATGAATATGTTGAATAGAACTGGTCCCAGTACAGACCCCTGGGGGACACCATTATTTACCTCTCTCCATTCTGAAAATTGACCATTTATTCCTACCCTTTGTTTCCTATCTTTTAACCAGTTACCAGTCCATAAGAGGACCTTCACTGTTATCCCATGACAGCTTACTTTGCTTAATAGCCTTTGGTGAGGGACCTTGTCAAAGGCTTTCTGAAAATCTAAATACACTATATCCACTGGATCCCCCTTGTCCACATGCTTGTTGATCCCCTCAGAGAATTCTAGTAGATTGGTAATGTCTGATTTCCCTTTATAAAAACCATATTGACTATTCCCCAACAAATTATGTTCATCTATGTGTCTGACAATTTTGTTCTTTACTATAGTTTCAACCAGTTTGCCCAGTACTGAAGTTAGGCTTACCGGCCTGTAATTGCCGGAGTCATCTCTGGAGCCCTTTTTAAAAATTGACATCACATTAGCTGTCCTTCAGCCATTTGGTACAGAGGCTGATTTAAGTGATAGGTTACAGACTGCAGTTAGTAGTCCTGCAATTTCACATTTGAGTTTCTTCAGAACTCCTGGGTGAATACCATCTGGTCCTGGTGACTTATTACTGTTTAGTTTATCATTTTTTTCCCCAAAACCTCCTCTAATGACACCTAAATCTGGGACAGTTCCTCAGATTTGTCACCTAAAAAGAATGGCTCAGGTTTGGGAATCTCCCTCACATCCTCAACTATGAAGACCAATGCAAAGAATTCATTTAGTTCCTTCGCAATGGCCTTATCATCTCTGAGTGCTCCTTTAGCATCTCAATCATCCAGTGGCTCCACTAGTTGTATAGCAGGCTTTCTGCTTCTGA
This sequence comes from Mauremys mutica, assembly GCF_020497125.1. Classification (NCBI taxonomy): domain Eukaryota; kingdom Metazoa; phylum Chordata; order Testudines; family Geoemydidae; genus Mauremys; species Mauremys mutica. The sequence continues at coordinate 33,660,070 of NC_059073.1, read as the reverse complement.
TGTACTTAAAAATGTTTATGCTATTACTTTTTGAGTCTTTGGCTAGCTGTTCTTCAAATTCATTTTTGGCCTTCCTAATTATATTTTTACACTTTATTTGCCAGAGTTTATGCTCCTTTCTATTTTCCTCACTAGGATTTAACTTCCACTTTTTAAAGGATGCTGTTTTGTCTCTCACTGCTTCTTTTACTTTGTTGTTTAGCCATGGTGGCACTTTTTTGGTTCTCTTACTATGTTTTTTTAATATACATTTAAGTTGAGCCTCTATTATGGTGTCTTTAAAAAGTTTCCATGCAGCTTTCAGGGATTTTACTTTTGGTGCTGTACCTTTTCATTTCTGTTTACCTAACCTTCTCATTTTTGTGTAGTTTCCCTTTCTGAAATTAAATGCTACAATTCTGGGCTGCTGAGGTGTTTTCCCCATCAGGGGGATGTTAAATTTAATTATATTATGGTCACTATTACCAAGCGGTCTAGCTATATTCATCTCTTGGACCTGATACGGTGCTCCACTTAGGACTAAATCAAGAATTGCCTCTCTTCTTGTGGGTTCCAGGACTAGCTGCTCCAAGCAGCAGTCATCTGCATCCTGTTCTGAGGTGATATGCACCCAGTCAGTATGGGGATAGTTGAAATCCCCCATTTTTAGTGCTTTTTTTTGTTTTAAAGAAGAGTAACTATTCTGTCATGGAAATGCATGATAGAGCAGGCAACTTTAAAAAAAAGCTTTTCCTTGTGCTAATCCCTGTTGAGGAACTTGTCCCTTTAAAAAATGTTTAGGGACTCTTTTTAATACAATATAGTTTTACTCCATTGACTCACGGCTATTAGAGTATATTGCTTCAGTGGCTAGACAAGAACTTCGGCATTTACAGATTTGTATGTTATACTCTAGACCAAGGCCCTAATTCAGCAAGACACTTATTAAAGTGTGAGTATTCCCACTAAGGTAAATGCATACTAAAGTTATACACATGCTGAAATACACCTTGCTGAACTGGGGCATGAATTTACACACACAACCCCTACGAAATATTCTGCAAAAGACTCATTTAATAGCAGTTCACAGTAAACTGCTTTTAATAGGCCCAATATTTCATCTTTTAAAACTCCAACTGACAGGCTCTAATCCTCCAAATGCTTATGGACATCCTTAACTCTAAGCATGTTGTGTCATCCTATTGAAATCCATGGAACTACTTAAGTGTTTGAATTTATGCATTTGTAAGAGTGCTTCCCGAATTGAGGCCACAGGCCCATATTCTGCAATGAATTCCATGTAGGCTGACATTGTCCCTACACAAAGCTGTACTGACATCAGTATGTCTGTGGGTGTAGGGATCTACCCATGTTGAACTTATTGTAGGGCCTTAAATTGAAGCAGGATTTGGCCTTAAATAAAAAGCACACAAGTATCCATAATATCCATGATTTGCAAAATTGTAGTAAATATAGAATAATCTAATAGCATTTGAATTTGTGAATAAAGACATTTATAATGCCTACAGTAAAGGAATATAAGAGGTATCTTAAAACTTTCATTGGTTTATTTCTATTCCATTATCTTTAATAAGTCCAAGCCAATTTTTTGCCTGAAACCAAATTTGAAATATAATTGCTTCCATACTGAGACCTTGTAAATCAAAATTTAAATATCTTTGGACAAGTTTTATAGCCAAATAAATCCTCCTTAAAACAGAGGTTATAAAAAAGCTATTTACATACTCTTTCATGGAGTGATTGTAGAACTGATCCCCTTGTTCTCTGTATTAAAAGTGAACTTCATAGAGTGCATAATAGTTGGAATCATTTCCATCTAATTGTTCAATGACTTTTTTTCAAAATAACATTACTTGACATTTATAGTGAAATATTCTATTTAGTTTGGTTGCCATTCATTCCCTTTTTATAGTCTTTGCCATCACAGTAAATTGCACATCCTGTACATGAACTTTGATTTGCACTGCAATTTCTTTTTGATTTTTGATAACTTTGGCAGTAATCCATGGCACTATGCAAGGCAGAATTTTTATTGAATCTGGCTCTGTCAGCTAACTTCTCAGTTTCTCAGCTGTGGACAAAATTTTCTTTCACATTAATTATTAGTAGTGTAGGCACTGAAGATGCTATGCTAAAAAAAAAGATAGTAAGATGAATTTTGGAATTGCAACTTAGAAGTCCTACAGACAGAAATAACTGGAAGTCATTTTAAAATTTTATAAGACAAAGGCCTGAAAGTTGACTGACTGTTCTTTCTAAAGTTCAAAGTCTTTCCATTGTTCTTCCATCTTTTTAAGGACCAGAAGCACAGTAAATATTCTGTCTGTCTGACACACTGTAAAGTTTGAGTAAATATGACTCAGATTGGAACTTGCTCTCTCTCTCTATATATATATACTTGCACACACACGCACATACACACCTTAGGCTAGATTCACAAAAGAACTTAGGCATGGCAATGCTCAGGATCACTACACCTAACTTAATTGGCTGGAAAATCTCAGGGATTCACAAAGCCTGAATTAGGCATTTAAGGTCCCCATACAATAAATGGGGAGAGATAGGTGCCTGAGAATGGGATTCACAAAAGCCAGCATGCGAGGTGGGGAGTTGTCTAAGCTTGCCAATGGGAGATGCCAAGGAGAGAGGTGTTTCTTAAACTCCATTACTCTCAGGGGGTTATGGTGCAGGTCCTCCTTCTCCCCTCACCTTCTAAGCCACCAGCTTACTGCAAAAACAGTGTAGGCACCTAACACCAAGAGGGGGTTTGCAACCAAGAATTCCAAGCAAAAGGAGGAGCCTAAGTCCAGGTTGCAAGGAGTCACCTGTTTCTGCTTAGATTCTCAGTTGCAAGCCCTCTCTTGGCATTAAGTGCCTACACTGTTTTTGCAAGAAGCCAGTGGGAGGAGCATGTCCTTTGTAACTTTTAGCACAGTTGTTAGGGCACTGACCCTGGGACATGGGAGACTCCCAGTTCACGTACCCCGTCTACCTGAGGGACAGAAGGAATTTGACCAGCGGTCTGCCACCTTTGAGGTGAATCCCCAATCTCTGGACTATGGGATAGTCTGTCTGATGTGAGGCTCCCTCCTTTAACATATTTTAAGACTGTTAGTGCCTCCCCAGTCCTCTTTTCTCAAGACTAAACATGCCCAGTTTTTTTTAACCTTTCCGCATAGATCATGTTTTCTAACTTTTATTGCTTTTTTAAATTTTGCTCTCCTCTAGACTTGCTCCAGTTTGTCCACATCTTTCTTAAAGTGAGGCACCCAGAACTGGGCACAGTTCTCCAGTTGAAGTCTCACCAGTGCCAAGTAGAATGGCACAATTATCTCCCAAATCTTGCATATGCCATGCCTGTTAATATACCCCAGAATAATATTTGCCTTTTTAGCAACTGTATCACATTGTTGACTCATCAACCGTTTTTGATTCATTATAACCCCCAGATCCTTTTCAGCAGTACTATCATTGAGACAGTTATTCCACATTTTGTAGTTGTGCATTTGATTATTTCCTCCCTAAGTGAACTACTTTGCGCTTATCTTTATTGCATTTCATCTTGTTGATTTCAGACCAATTCTCCAATTTGTGAAGGTTGTTTTAAATTCTAATTCTTTCCTCCAAAATTCTTGCAGCCCCTTTGAGCTTGAAAATTGTATAAACATACTCTCCACTCTATTAGCCAACTCATTAGTAAAAGTATTGAATAGTACCAGACCCAAATCTGACATGCGGGGGAGAGATAGCTCCGTCGTTTGAGCAGTGGCCTGCTAGACCCAAGGTTGGGAGTTTAGTTCTTAAGGGGGCCACTTAAGGATCTGGGGCAAAATCAGTATCTGGTCCTGCTAGCAAAGGCAGAACCTGGTCCTGCTAGCAAAGGCAGGGGGCTGGACTTGATGACCTTCCAGCTCTATGAGATACATATATCTCCATATTTGTTTTTTATCTGTGGGGTCCCACTAAATATACCCTCCCAGTTTGACAACAAACCATTGATAAAAGCTCTTTGAGTATGGCCTTTCTTCCAATTGTCAGGTGGCATTGTCAAAGATCCATACTAAACTCGAGAAATATCACATCTGCTGCTGCCCTATCCACTATTCCAGTAATCCTATCAAAGAAGGAAATTAGGTTTGGCATGATTTGTTCTTGAAAAATTCATGCTTGGGTATTTCTTATCCTATTATTCTGTAAAGTGCTTACAAATAGATTGTTTAATGATTTGCTCTAGTACCTTTCCAGGTATTGAAGTTAGCTTAATTCCCCAGGTTTTGTTCCCTCTTTGTTCCCCTAATTTGCCTGATTTGAAAGGAGTCAAAGAGGGATCCTTTCTCTTGGGAGAAGATCCAGAAGGGGATCTGTTCTTGTGTCTGGGAGTGTCCCTTATTCTCATGAGAAGTCCAATACAATGGAATTTTGGATATATTAGATTTAGCCTCTGTTCCAGAGCTTGTGCTTGGAGGGGAGCTGCTTGAGGACTGAGGCCAACGTACATGTAGCGGGAGAAGGGGGGAGCAGAATGTGTTTCACTGGCATGGGTCTGAATAGGGTCTCATGGTATTTTCTAGAAGGTACTTCTCAGGTCCCAGGAGGGAAGGAGTGGCAGATGCTGCACTTGATAGAGAAAAGTGCCTTCCCAAGGCAGTAAATGCTGAGCTGGTGGTCACTGCTGACCAAGAAGAGTGATAGAATGGAGAGGATTCCCAAGGTGGGGAAAACTAATCTACACTAACTATAAGACTACTAAAACTATATACAGTAATATTTATAGATAAGAAACTGTGTGAAGATGTTTTGGACCCAGAGGATTCTGACTCAGGCCATGCAACTGTGAGATGGAACAGAAGAGGTGGTTCGTCTGCACCTTCCTTTTATACTGTCATTGCTGAGCATGAGGATCTCCAGGGCACAGGTGCAGACCAATGGACACTACTTGCAAGTTTTTCCAGTCTCAAGTGCATGGTACACATGCAAACCCACATGGGGAATATACATAGGGACCAGCACTGGAAGAAGAAATAAGTGTTTTAGCAGTTAAAACATAAAAGTGGTAGATTTGAATCCCCCCGTTGTGAAAAAAAATCATTTTAATAACATTTCTAAATGGCAATGCTAGATGTATTCACAGACCTTGCATAGTTTCATATTATGTTCGCTCAATTTGCAAGTTAAAACATTTTGTTGCTTTTACAGCATTTGTTCCAACTTAGCTTATGGCAAAGCATCATTCTTTCTGCTTCACAGTATACTTCATCATTTGAAATCAATAGCAACCCAGAATCAGAACATGTTCTCTGTTGTCTGGCTCTTGCTGGTGATGATAAAAAAGCAGGCAGCATTCACTTGGGTGTATAAACTTACAGGTCAGCTCCTTAGTGGGTGTCTACATATGTTGAAGTGTTGTAAATTGCACTGATAATTCAGAAAGACGGTGAATCTTACTACCAGGACACTCATTTTATCTGTGGGATTATTCTCCTCTACAATGAACCCCATAAAGAGCTATTCTAGTTTTCTTTTTTTAAAGTATTCTGTAGATTGACATTAAAATCATTCTTTCTAAAGAATAGCTCCTGAAAAGCAGGATGATCTTAAAATATCCAGTTCATGAAATAACAAACTCCTACAGTTTGCCATTTCTAATCAAACACTTACCGTAGTTTATCTATAAATACCTTCCTCTCCTCTCATATCTGCTAAGCAAATTCTCTCTGAAAGAATACATAAGCAGACATGATGTATAAAATCATTGCTTTTTGTTTGCTTTCTTTGCTTTTATAGTGGTGTGACAGATAGCTAGATCTAATTTATAATTTTGTACTCAGATTGTGAACCTTTATGTCATTTCTATTGGCTAGACTGAGCTTTAAAATCACAGCGCTGCATTGGAGGCACAGCAGAGCTGTCCTCTCCACCTCTATGGGAGCTTGGGGTGAGATTGTGCTTCCTTGCCCGCCTCTTGCTCCCTATGTTCTTCCTATTCCCCTCTCCTTACTTCTCCCACTCAGCTTTGTGTCTTTTATACTGCTGCCTAAGTACAACAGTCTCTCACTCCTTAGCTGCCAAGCACCCCTTGTTGTCCTTCAAATCCCTCCTTAAAATCTGCTTCTACCATAAATTACTCTCCTGATCGGTGATCTGATACAGTTTATATCTATGCTGGACAATATTGTACCTGTACCACTAACGACCTTGCCTATATTTCTCCTTACCTGTATATTTCTCTCACCTTGGTCTTATATATCTCATGTTCTGTATTGTCTGTGTTGGACTGTAAGCGCTTCAGAGAAGCAACCAGTATAGCAACCAGTATATTTACAGTGCTACATAAGTGGGCTAATAAAACTAGTAATGATAGGAAGTAGTAAGTAATTATGACAAAGGATTTCATTTTAAAAGGACATTCTGATGTTCCTATGGACACAACTGTGTGTGCGCGCGTGTGTGTGTGTGGGAAACAGACTACAATCACCAAAACATTTTTTTTATAACTATCAGTTTGCATTTACTAATGTTTACCTTGTGTAGAGTCATAATACAGCTAGTCAAAATTGTACCTTACAAATATTAGAGACTTATAGCATTCTACAGGCCACTTCTCATTTCCCATCCATCCTGCTTCATTAATTTGAGCATTTGGGGGAACAACTTATTTTTCTCCTGCTGTAACAAATGCCATTTCAATAGCAGATAGTTTTGTTTTTGTTGTTGTTTGTTGTTTTTGTTTATTTTAAAGGCTCTTGCTTCTTTCTGGAACCTATTATAAGTAATATCTCTCCATTTGTTAACTCAAAAATCATAGGGCAAATTCATCGCTGATGTAACTCACTAAAGGCTACAGAGTTGCACTAGGGATGCAATTGGCTTTTTTAAGTAGATTGTATGGTTTGCAGGCTAATATTCCCCTATCTTCTCTTCTTCCTAGATAGTATAACATTAAGAGAGACAGACTAATATTTTCTTTTAGATTTACATTTTATATTTTGCAATATACTGAAACTCATAACCAAAATCACCACAGCGCTGATAGTGAGATTTTATTTTATTGTACCTATTGTCTTTCTAGACCCTCATTTGCCTCCTCATTGTGTCCTATCATCCAGTTCTTCTGTGTTCACTCCCCCCTCCCTTGCCTTTGGTTTGACAACTCTTTTTTTGGGGGGGGGGAGGAAATACTGTGGTTATCCTGCATATATGCAAAGTGCACATACAACTGACAAAGCATTAAGCCGTGTCTTCAACGCGTTCAAACCCTGTATGACAGGTTGAATTGCTCCTTTAAGGACCAGAGGCGAGGGACCAGCCCGCCCTGTTCATAATCGGGTACTGAGGAAGGGATAGTTGTTTCCTATAAAAAGGAAGGGGAAGATAGAAGAAGTGAAGTATGGTGTAGTACAGTTTCACATAATAGTACTTGGAGAAGGGAGACCCAAGGTGGGAAGCCTTGAGAGTTGTGGTTGGGCAGAAAGCCTCAACTGTCTTTTCTCTGGTGAGTTTGGTGATTGTTTGGGGAGGCAAGGGCTAAAAACTAATTTGAGAGTGGGTGATAATTCTCAGGCTGATGAAGAAGGTTGTTAGTTTACACCCTAGTTGTGGTTACCTTGTAATGTAGTAATATCTATTTCTAGCTCATTGAAATACTTTTCTCTTAAATCTGTACAATTGACTGAGCGTAGCAACCCTGTACATCTTAACACTTAGAGTGCAAGACATGGAGGGAAAGAAGGTGAGATGCTGCCCTGCTGTGTGTGGTGGTAACCCAAAGAACTTTGCTTTAAGCTACAGCATAAAAGTAACTTCCTACTTAGGAAAGAACATCTCCTTCATTGCAACCCCCACAGTAGGATGTATGGAAATCTTAGCAAGGAGATGAAGAGAAGCCTGAGCAGATTCTAGCCTGTCTGTCTACATATGTTTATATGAGGTATCAGGTGGACTCATTTCTGTACTAACCCAACTGTCAGTCTCTTTGAATGCCTTATAAGCATTTTATCATGTCAGTACCTTGATAAGTCTGTCAAATGCATTAAAGTCTGTCAAATGCATTAAATACATTGGCATTTTGAGTCTGCAGTTTAGATCACAGCTTGTTAAAATCAAGTTGCTTTTGATTACAGTGTCTTAAATGGGCTGCAAGCTGTGTTTCTAATATGATTCTATCATCCTCAGGTTATTAGTACAAGCTCCTAATTTGATCCTGTTGAAACAACAGCTGAACGGATGTAAGGATATCTCCAATTTTCATTCTGTGGTACATCTAAGGGAAGAATCTGGGAAGTAGAAACCAGCCCGTGGATGTATGTGTCAGTTAAAAGAGAGAATATATTTTATGCTCTCTCAATTCCAATTATAAAGATAACTATGGTAATTCCACAGCAGTCTTGTCCAGGGATGACATTTTTTTTGCACATGCAAGATTCAATATGTCTTTGCAATAGAATATACTTTTCCAAAAAAGTGAAATGTCATTCATGCATAACACTGAATTAGAATTGTTGGTGTCCGTTAATTCTACTTTACGATATGCTTAGTAAGAAAAATAGATAAGCAGCTATGTAATAGAAAATTATGATGTATCAATGAGAATTCTAATAAGCTGGACAAAGAGTCAACAAACTTCTGCAAAAATCCTTTTTAATTTTAAAATTTGTTTAAATTGGGTTTGCATCACTCTCTTGAATGCGTTCTGAGACTATTATAGCAAAAAACATAATAGAAAGTAAAGGAGTTGGGAAAGTAAATGTGTTTAATAATGGTAATTGTCAAGAAAAGCCAAACTTGAATTCATAAACACAAGTATACTCACCACAGGCCTGATTCTAAGAGTAACACTCAACAATCATGGAACAGAAACATACCATGTGATGGCTATGTCCAGTCAAATCTAATTGGCACAGCTTGATTTTTGAATGGCTGATGAATGAGTGACAGACTAAAGGCCCTGATCCACAAAGATTTATGAATGTGCTTAACTTTATGCATGCAAGTTGTCCAACTGAACCCTTAGTCACTGTGAGGGACCCTACTTAAATCCATATGAATAAGATGTAATATATGTAACATGGGTGAGGGTAGAATCTAGCCCTTTGAGTAATCCTTGGATCTCAGTCTTGCAAAGACTTTTGCAGTAGCCTGTCATGAGTAGTCCCATTGAACATAAAAGACTCTGTCTCAGAAATTATCTAGCAAAGAATTTTAAATAACAAATAAATCCTAAATTGTGCGCTGATGGTTCATAAAAAGGCAAAATATGCTGAATAAATGACTTGCTGAGAATTATTTGCCCTCTTCAAGATTTGATATTTGTAATTTAAAACTTCTTAATTGAATTCTATCTATCCACACGCACACACACACACTAACAAAGGACTCTCTATCAAGAGTTAAAAGGTTCTTTGTAAGTGTGTTTAGGAAGAGAGGAATAGTTCTGGGGGGAGGGGGAAGGAAGCAGGGAATAATGATTTACATTTTTAAAGGTACTAAAAGAAACAAAGCCAGGCTGAACTGCAATTCCATGGCTGGAGAAATTAGATTTGAATTTATTATTAGTTCCTGGAAAAGTTTTTTGAAGATGGCCACTGAGGTGCAAATTGCTGTTTGTGTTATCATAGTGTGTAAGAGTCCCAGTCATGGACCAGAACCCCATTGTGCTAGGTGTTTTATAAACAGAACAAAAAGAGGGTCCCTGCCCAAACAACTCACAATTTAAGTATGTCAGGGTAAAAGACAACAGATGGATGGAGATAGATGTGGGGAGTACAAGGAAACAATGAGATAGCATGATAAGTAGTGCTGTCAGCACACCAGCATCCCAACAGTTATCCAGTTTTTTTAAAGCATCTCTGCAGAATTTTAAAGAGGATTTGAGTTAGTTCTGCAGATGTGTGCAGGACAACATGTGAGAGAGCATGGGCGATTGTTTTAAAACTTAAGAAGTGGGCATTGGTGGCAGGCATCACGGGCCAATCAGATGTGGGAATCCACCCCACTGAATTTCAAAGCTGAATGAGAGAAAATAGATAGGGTGATGATTGACTGTTGAGAGTCTTGCAACTGAACACAAGTAGCTTACGTTTGATACAACAGAGAAAAGGAGTCAGTGAAGGGATGCAAAGAGAAGGGCGACAAGGTCAAAGCAACAGGCTAGGAAAATAATCTGTACAGCAGCATTCTGAATGGATAAGAGTGGTGCTGGAATAAAGATTGTTGCTGTAGATCGAAATGTGAGATAAGAGCCTGGATTAAAGTTTTAGCTGTAGAAAACTACGAAAGGCCACTTCTTAGATATGTTATGCAGAAAGAATTGGCAAGACTTAGATATGGCCTAGATGTGAGGACCTAGAGAGAAGTCAGAGTAAAAGATGCTGCCCAGGTTACAGGCCTGAGAAATGGCAGATTGGTTTTGTTGTCCAGTGTTGACCATTAATCTCTGACCTGATCTTGTAGGGTCAGTTTTGGGTAAAACATCATTTATTTGCTAAGCATGCATATAGAAATAATAATGGAAGTTATTTAAGATGTAACAGCAAATAGGAAAACATGAATAAAAGGGTTGTTGAGGTTTGCTGTATTAAAGGAGGCAATGTTAAGAGCCATTAAGGACTAAAAATAATAGATTGTGGTAGGAGTGAGCAGAGGTGGGTGAAATAGACCACAGGCTGTAATCCCAGGTCACACATCCTGTGTTCTCAAAGTGATCACAAACTAACAGGTACATGCAATCTTGCCAGTTATTTTTGACATAAGGAGTTCTTGAGGACCTTTTTCCAATTGTGTAGCTAGACAGTTAGACCACGTTGACATACATGATTTATTGAAACAAAAGGCTTGTGCCAGAGGTCAGAAGTTTAACTGTGGTTAGCTGGAATACCACGTGTGGTTAAGGGCTAAAATGTTATCACATATGGTCCTGGACATGCGCGGGTGGAATAGGAAAAGATATGTAAAAGATGTGGTGATCCAGCCTGTTGGGATTCGGAGGTTGATAACATCTTTTATACACCTTTTCCTATTCCACCCACACACAGAGCTACAATTTTGTTTTGTTGATCGCTTAAGAATAAAAACACTAATGGGCCATCTGGCGCAAACAACTGAGGAATTAAATTTATAGTCATGCTTTGATAATCTGAATGACTATTAATTACGGCGATGTTCTCAAAAGCGGAAACTGGAGTGACAACTATCTGCTCAATCTTAGTTTTTAGTAAAGGTTTCAAATAAAAGCTTGGAATGGTGACAACACATCTAGTTTCCCCAGCAATTATAGCTTGTTCAATTAGTTACTATGCAGTACTATCCATCCATGCTGTAGGTTCCTCTTTTGCTGGTAACTTTTACTTTAACTGCACTGGCCATATTAGAAAGGGCAGCTAGCCCTTCTAACTAATTTTACTGGTCATTCCTGTTCACCTGTCTGCACACAGGCACGATCACCTCCAACACATAACATCTGCATACATACTGATAGTCCCTCACAGAGTGACAGGTGATCTTCAGTGTTCTCCACATTTGGGTGTCAGGTTGATATCCTGCCAGGGGAGGCAAGTTCAGTTGCTCCTTCAAGATGTCATTTTTGAGTTGACCTACTGCTTAGACCGGAGCATATTTGTTAGATGAGTCTGTAGGGTTAAAAATTGACAATGAAGCAGTGAATGATACATACAAAGAACTGAACACAGCAGCACAATGTTCCTTTAAATAACATGAATTAGGGTTATTAGGTGAGCAGTCACAGATCCCAAACTCTTATCCCAAATGGTGTGTGTATGTATATGTGTGTGTGTATGTATATATGTATAGATGTGGCAAGGCATCTAGGTTTTTCCTCTCCAACTTTCTGAGAACATTTTGCAAATCACCAATTTACTAACTGTTGCTCTCTAATAATATTAAAAAGTTTAAATCCTTTAGATTTGTAGTGACTGTGTCTAACACACTCACCACAAACTGAACAAATTCTTACCTTTATGCTAGCCATTTTTCCAACTTGTGACTGATTGGGTAAACTTTTATCCACAAGACGGATGGAGTAGAAGGCTGCTACCTTGAAAACACAATACATTTTATTATATTTTGATGTGAAAAAATATGAAACAACTGAGGCATAAATAAATGGCACATTATTAATTAGAATACCTAGTATTAATATAGCTCTGAGACCACTTCCCAGTCTTGATAACAAGGTGGGGCCATTTTTTTATCCTTTAGTTTGATTATGCTTTCAGAATTTTCTATGGGCTTTTTACCTTTACCCTGAACAGTGATACCTTGTACCACCACATATTACATAACAGCCTGTTCCCTTTCCCCATATAAATGCCCATTCAGTAAAAAGCAGCATGCACAGACATACTGTGTGTTACCAGTAGTCTCATCAATTCAATCAGAAAGAGTCACTTTGTTTCATACTTTAATTAGAAAAGTTCCTTTAGATCGGGTATATTTCCAGCTGCTGATGTCACCACTGCATCAGGTTGCATAGATGGCGTTTAACTGTTGTGAAATTAAATATTAGTCCCAATAGTTACATCTTGCTTGCTGGTTCCAACAAGGACTTCTTGTTTTATATATGGAGCATGAAAATTCTTGCTCAGCTCCAGGCCCGAAGGAAAAGTTTCAGCCAGATGACCACACTATTGAGACTGATACTGAGGAGCAGCACCCCAACCATGGTTTGGGATTCATTTTTGGCCTTTACAGGATTGGTTGACACCTTTGAGGACAGATCTTTTCCTGATACAACTATAATTAACATAATAAAACTTATTTATATCTTGTTTGTTACCAGTGGCTTCAATTTTATATACAGATATATTTCTGCCATATGGTTTAATCACCTGTGGGACCAATCATGCTCTGCTACATTATATTAAGAGAGCATTACTTGATTACAAATCTTACAGTTAGCTTCTCCACACCTCTTTTCCCTTTGTTAAATTAGGCCTTTTGCCTAGATTTTTCCAATTATAACAGCTTATGTAAATGATTGTGCAAGGACTGCAGGTGTGTATTTATGTTAACTTCCTTATTTGAGAGTTACTGGTTTGTCATATTAGGAGTTTAGATAATTGTTTTGTTCTTTCAGTCATCAAAGGTTATTGGCCTGTTGAGGAAGCAGTAGTTAATGTTAAAGCCATGAAAATTATGGGAATTAAAACATCCCAATTTACCATTGACATTTCTCAGCTTTTAAGTTTATTAGTCCTTTTCATTATCCCCAAAACCTGTGTGTAAGACAGGAAGTGGAACTTTTGTTGAATTTTTAACAGTATTTACAAACAATTTTGAAATAGCTTACCAAGTGAAGTGGGTCTCTTTTTCTGATTTTATTTTTGATGAAAGAACACCTGTGAGAAAACATCTGTTTCACCAGAGCCTTGGCAGTAGTAAAAGCTGTGATAACCTTTAGAGGAAAACCTTTTCACCATTTAGAAAAAGAGGTTGAGCGGTCCTAAAAATTAATATTGGAGGGATTAATAGGTTCCCTGAAGTTTTTCAAATGGAACTTGATACACTAAGAATTTGATGTCTGAATTGTCTTTACAATTTTTCCTGCTTGTATAAATCTTTAAAGTAGGTACTAGGTCTTTTTTATTGTCCCTTAATTGAAGAAATTGGACAGGAATAATAGTCTGGCTAAGAAATGAGTGAGAGCCCATTTACATCACGCTCTCCCCCTGCACTTGCTTTTTGGATAATAAATTAGGTTTATTGTTTGGGACATACAAAGGGTCTGTTTACAATGACTTTTACTTTGCAAATGTAAAGGGGTTTGGTACGGAAAAGGCTAAAACACTAGTTTAAAATAAAAGTGGCATACTTGAGAGGTGAACCATTTGAACAGGTGAACCCTAAAAAAATACCAGAATGATAAATTTATAAGAGAATCAAGTATGGGTGAAGTAATATCTTTGATTGGACCAGCTTCTGTTGGTGAAAAGGAGCTCCGTGTAGCTCAAAAACTTGTCGTTTTCACCAATAGAAGTTGGTCCAATCAAAGATATTACTTCATCTACTTTGTGTCTCTATCCTGAGATCAGACGGCTACAACAACACTGCAAACAACTTATAAGGCCATTGCATACCTAAATAAAATTAAAAAAAGAATACTGCTAAAATATTAACTTAGGACAAACTACACAATTCCACTGCACAAGCCAACTTCTCCCCCCCGCCACCACTCCATTTCAGTGTATTGTGCAGAATGTAGGCTTTCTGCAACAGCCTGAATGACTGTACTTGTCTCCTGTATACGTTATATATTTTTTATAATTTGTTATTTATCTGTATTAACTAAAGTTCAAAGTTTATGTTTCACCAATTTCATCTTTATTAAGTATAAGTTGCAGCCTATGAAAGAACCTGTTTGCACCCCAATAAATTTATAATTTCAATAATCAATCAGGCTACAATAGTAGTCAAGAATGTAGGTGGCATGGAAGGTGGGGGAGATTAAGAACTCCATTTTAGCCATATTGAGATATCGGAGAGACAGGTGAGAGACAGGGCTGGCATTTCAGTTTGGACAGAAGAGTAGATAGCTAGAGCTGTCCACATAGAGATGGCAGTTGAATTTGTGTTTGCAGATGAGATTACCCAGATATCAAGTGTAGAGGGAGAAGCCCAAGGCAGAGCCATGTGGAATCCCCACAGAAAGCTGGAGTGGGGTAAAATGGGGATGAAGAGGATCTTCTGGAGGAGCAAGACGTGAAGTTTGGATGTGGAATTAGATTCTAATCCAAACTTCCCCAAGGGTGTTAGGATTTTGTGTTTCGCTTTAGTCCTTTAGAGACTAACCCAAGTAGAGACAAGGTCAATTTTATATTAGGATTCTTTTTAGGCAATGTTTCTTGGGAAATATTTAGGCCTATTTAGCATGTTCCTTTATAATAAATCCAATCTCATGAAAGAGCTTACTTAGAGAGCAATTTTAATGTGCCTTCTGTTAGCTAATAAATATCCTGGGCAAAATATATTCCAAGGTTGAAGATCTTAGAATAATTAGAAAAAAGTCTCTTTAAAATTCAAATGTAGTTAATATTTGGTATTAATATAACTTCCAACAATCCCTGTTTGGCTGGGATTATTCCTGTTTTTGGCAGCCAGTGTCAAGTAACTTCTAGGAGCTGTGGCAAAATTGAAGGAGATTGAGATGCTGCTATGCTCAGACCATGGTAGGGCCTCCCTGGGTTGCTTGGTGGCCTCTTGCACCTGCCAGTTACCTCTCAACTGGAGCCCAAGTTCCCCTTTTTCATCTAGATGTTTGGACAAAGATCTTCTGTTTGACCCCCGAAGACTGGCTTCGGGGGGTCAGGTCAGGCTTAGCTGGAGGGCAGCAACAAGAAAGTAGAGCTGTGGTAGAGTGGGAAAAGGAATGGAGAGCACCAGGATAGACTGGAAGAAGGGAAGTAAGAAAACTGGGGGACATAAAAGGAAGTGCAGAGATAATCAAAGTACAACTTTTTCTAATGGGATGAAGGACTCTGATCCTCCAGTTCTCAATGGGTTGTGTAGATTCTGGTTTATGTGATTATAGTACTTCTTATAAGAGTGAGAATTAGTTAGTGAGAACTAACTGGTAGCTGGAGCTCAGTGCTGCTGGGGCCAGGTTTATTTGAAAAAAATATGCCTTGATGTCCCCTTCATACCCAGTTCTGCCATTTATGTGTTAAATTTAATGCCACTGTTCAGGAGTAGTCTTGATTTTGATACCTTGTAATGCTTTTTTTGCTTGCCTACTTGTGAAAATAACGTACATATCAGCCATACACCTCCTAAATGATTTTGGGCCAACAGAACCAACTTTTACTGATGTCTGCAAACAGTGTGTGCAGAGAGATCTGCACCACAAGTGATAAGAATCACCTCTCCAAGATGCAACTGCCTATATAGTCTATTAAGCAGCACTCGTAAAATCTGTAATAGTCCAATCTGGGGACTCCCCAGTTATACGAAAGGAGCCAGGTTTGCTGTGTACATGTGC
This sequence comes from Mauremys mutica, assembly GCF_020497125.1. Lineage (NCBI taxonomy): Eukaryota > Metazoa > Chordata > Testudines > Geoemydidae > Mauremys > Mauremys mutica. The sequence goes on along the minus strand of NC_059073.1, from coordinate 33,644,082 downwards.
ATGGGGATTTTGATGGAAGTTACAGTTGGAGCACAGAGTTTGAACAAATCAGATACCCTCATTCAACTGGAGTACAACGGACTGTATCTACTGATAAATCCATGTGCATTTCCATGTCAGAAAATATACATCATCCCCGTGCTTTAATTATATTGAAATAATATTTATTTAAATACTTATATTTAATTATATTTGATTTTTTAGCCAATTACAATCTTATGCAAGAATGAGGTTACTCTGATGATGGGGAAAGTATCACCTCCACCCCTTCTTTTTTACTCAGAAATAGCTTGCTGTGATGAGGTGTATACGCCACACAGGCAATGAAAGCATTAATGTGAGACTCAGAAGACAATATACTACTTAGCTGAACCCCTGGAAGGTGGGCCAGGTTTAATTATAGATAAAGCCCATCTGGGGAAGGACCTGGGTGGTGACTATAAAGAAAGGAAGCACAGATTAGAAGGAGGCTAAGAGGAGAGAGGGAAAGAATGCTGCAGTCCCTCTCTTGGTGTCAGAGAGTGGCGAGACTGTTAGCGTCAAAGAGGAAGCCTGTAGAGATAGCTGGCCTGGGGACCCTCTCCTGAACAGCAGAGTCTGGCAAGAGGCCAGGAAACATACAGAGCAGCCACTGGGGAGGACCAAACACTAGTGGTGATCCCTGATAACAGGGCAGGATCTGGACTTCCTGGAAGGCATTCAATTGGGGAACAGAGAGGGATGAAAAGTCAAGCCCATGAGGGCAAAAGTGGGTTAGTGTGTACATTTAGTTTGGAGGGCTCCAGGGGAAAGCCCTGTGAGGCCTAGACATGAAAGAAGAGGGTGAACTTAGACGCTGTGGAAAGCAGGTGTGAAAAAGGCTATGGAAGAAGTCCAGTAATGCAGCAGCAAGGAGTCTGATGGTGCTGGTTATAGGGTCTCTGGAACTCAGGGTATGTCTACACTATGGGATTATTCCGATTTTACAAAAACCGGTTTTGTAAAACAGATTGTATAAAGTCGAGTGCACGCGGCCACACTAAGCACATTAATTCGGTGGTTTGTGTCCATGGTCCGAGGCTAGCGTCGATTTCTGGAGCGTTGCACTGTGGGTAGCGATCCCGTAGCTATCCCATAGTTCCCGCAGTCTCCCCCGCCCATTGGAATTTTGCACCAATGCATGATGGTGCAAAAACAGTGTCGCGGGTGATTCTGGGTAAATGTCGTCACTCATTCCTTCCTCCGTGAAAGCAATGGCAGACAATCATTTCACGCTCTTTTTCCCTGGATTGCCCTGGCAGACGCCATAGCATGGCAACCATGGAGCCTGTTTTGCCTTTTGTCACTGTCACCGTATGTGTACTGGATGCCGATGACAGAGGCAGTACTGCAGTGCTACAGAGCAGCATTCATTTGCCTTTGCAAGATAGCAGAGACGGTTATCAGTTGTTCTGTACCGTCTGCCATGTCATTGTAAATTGGCGATGAGATGATGGTTATCAGTCGTTCTGTACCATCTGCTGCTGTCATGGGTGCTCCTGGCTGAGGTCGGCCGGGGGCGCAAAGACAAAAATGGGAGTGACTCCCCGGGTCATTCCCTCCTTTATGTTGTATCTAAAAATAGAGTCAGTCCTGCCTAGAATATGGGGCAAGTGTGCTAGAGAACCAGTGTACCAGAGAGCACAGCCGCTCCGTGTCAGATCCCACAGAAATGATGAGCTACATGCCATTCTAGGGGGTGCCCCTGCAACAACCCCACCCGTTGCTTCCCTGCTCCCCCAACCCTCCTGGGCTACCATTGCAGTGTCCCCCCATTTGTGTGATGAAGTAATAAAGAATGCAGGAATAAGAAACACTGACTTGTTAGTGAGATAAAATGAGGGGGAGGCAGCCTCCAGCTGCTATGATAGTCCAGGCAGGACATTAAAGGGTGAGGGGGAGAGGAGCCCAGCATCCCGCTGCTATGATAGTCCAGGCAATACAGAATCTTTTCTTTAGACATGAAGGGGGGGGCTGATGGAGCTCAGCCCCCAGTTGCTATGATGAAGACGGTTACCAGCCGTTCTGTACCATCTACTGGGAATGACCGGGAGTCATTCTTATTTTTACCCAGGCGCCCCTGGCCAACCTCACCTGAGGCCAGCCAGGAGCACTCACAGGCTGATGATGACGATGGATAGCAGTCATATTGTACCATCTGCCACCGGGGAGCGGAGGGGAGGGGAGAGGATGCTGCTGTTCACTGCCGCAGCATCGCGTCTACCAGAAGCATTCAGTAGACATAGGGTGACATTGAAAAAAGTCAAGAAACGATTTTTTCCCCTTTTCTTTCACGGGGGGGGAGGCAGGGGTAAATTGACAAGCTATACCCTGAACCACCCTGGACAATGTGTTTGACCTTACAGGCATTGGGAGCTCAGCCAAGAATGCAAATGCTTTTCGGAGACTGCGGGGACTGTGGGATAGCTGGAGTCCTCAGTACACCCTCCCTCCCTCCATGAACGTCCATCTGATTCTTTGGCTTTCCGTTACGCTTGTCACACAGCACTGTGCTGAATCCCTGCTGTGGCCTCTGTCTGGAGATTTTTTCAAATGCTTTGGCATTTCGTCTTCTGTAACGGAGCTGTGATAGAACAGGTTTGTCTCCACATACAGCGATCAGATCCAGTATCTCCCGTATGGTCCATGCTGGAGCTCTTTTTGGATTTGGGACTGCATCGCCACCCGTGCTGATCAGAGCTCCACTCTAGGCAAACAGGAAATGAAATTCAAAAGTTCGCGGGGCTTTTCCTGTCTACCTGGCCAGTGCATCTGAGTTCAGATTGCTGTCCAGAGCAGTCACAATGGTGCACTGTGGGTTACCGCCCGGAGGCCAATACCGTCGATTTGTGGCCACACTAACCCTAATCCGATATGGTAATACTGATTTCAGCGCTACTCCTCTCATCAAGGAGGAGTACAGAAACCGGTTTAAAGAGCCCTTTATATCGATATAAAGGGCCTTGTTGTGTGGACGGGTGCAGCGTTAAATCGGTTTAATGCTGCTAAAATCGGTTTAAACGCGTAGTGTAGACCAGGCCTTAGTGTAATGGGAGGGCCTGGGGTCCTCTACCAGGCACCGAGGAAAGTGGAATAAGACCATGGAGAAGGGGATAAGGACAACTGAAAACCCTGAGAGAACTGTGTGGGGAAAACAAAGCCCAGAGTTGGGTCTGAAGAACTTTTTGTAAGGACATTTGACTTGCTGTCCCCCTGGCAGGGATAGGACTAAAGCAGGGGTTCCCAAACTTGGTTTGCGGCTTGTTCAGGGTAAGCCCCTGGACATTGGTAAACGGTGAACCACGGCCACTGGGAGCTGCGAGGTAAACAAAACATCTCATGGCCCGCTCCCCAAACTCCAAGCCTAGGGTAGGCATGGAATTCCTCCCCACACCATGCATTGCCCCATTGGCCTGACTGGAACTGTCCCCCCGAAACATAAAAGTCAAACTACGCCTATGGCACTAGATGAGGAAGGGGTTGCCATGCCATGCTCAGCCACCTTGGGACATGCCTGCAGTGAGTCAACATTTTTATACTTGGTAACAGGAAACTTTAACTACAACAGAAAATAGGATTATCTGATTAATTAATCCCGTGCAGAGGGCCATTAGTTTTTAAAACAGTGCAAAGAATATCTAATATATATGCCACAATTAAACCTCTTTGCTTCCAGGATCACACTGCTACTGTAGGGTTCCAGCTTTTGTTGAACTACTGTACAATTCTCTTCTAAATAGGTTCTTATACCATACCAGCAGTGTGTGATTTTATTTTTAGAATGGAGGAAAATTAAGATTAGAGAGTCCAAAGATTGACTAGACACAAAGCTTGCATTAAATCATTTGTAGTAGACCTAAGATCACTATTGTATTATTTATAACATAATACAGGCACGTATAACATTCACTCATTCAGTTAAAACTGATTGATGCAGCTATATGAAGAAGATGGACATGATCTGAATTAAATGTAATGCCCCTAAAGACAATGAGTTCAGTGACAGAACTGAGATCATGATTATAGTGAAATACCCTGAAACCAGTGGGTTGTCATTGAGACATCTAAGAAGCTATTAAGTGTAAAACTAAGTTGTCAGACTTCTTTGAGATTTCCAGACTCATCAGTATATGCATGTGCTTACATGATCACTGAGATATGACCAACATCACTTTCTATCAGGGCCGGTGCAAGGAAGATTCGCACCCTAGGCGAAACTTCCACCTTGCGCCCCCCCAGCCCTGCAGCAGCTCCCCACATCCCCCTCCGCCCTGAGGCGCCTCCCACCCCCAGCGGCAGCTACCCGCCCCCTGGCCCGGGGAGCCCTGTGGTACCTCCCCACCCTAGCTCAAATCTGCTCTGCGTCCTCTCCAAGCACGCTGTCCTGCTCTAATTCTCCTCCCAGGCTTGCGGCGCCAAACAGCTGATTGGCACCGCAAGCCTGGGAGGCGGGAGAAGCAAAGCAGCGACTGTGCAGTGGAACCCCCAGGCTGCCGGCAGCGCGCTGACCCAGGGGAACCCCTGGGCTGCCAGCTACTGGCGGTGGCGCGCTGACCCAGGGGAACCCCTGGGCTGCCGGCTGCTGGCGGCGTGCTGACTCAGGGGAACCCCTGGGCTGCCGGCTGCTGGCGGCGGCGCGCTGACCCACGGGAACCCCTGGGCTGCCAGCTACTGGCGGTGGCGCGCTGACCCACGGGAACCCCTGGGCTGCCAGCTACTGGCGGTGGCGCGCTGACCCACGGGAACCCCTGGGCTGCCGGCGGCACGCTGACCCAGGGGAAACCCTGGCCTGCCGGCAACAGCTCAGACTCCCTCTCCCTCCCAGGGCAGCGGCCGCTCAAACACTTAAAAAACAAATTTGGAGGCGCCGCTTTTTGGCGCCCCCAAATCTTGGCACCCTAGGCAACCGCCTCGTCCGCCTAAATGGTAGCACCGGCCCTGCTTTCTATGGTAGTGGCTTTTTCATCTAATGTTGGATGCAGATAGGAACAGGATGAGAATGACTCTGATTTGAGGAGTAGGAGGCAAAATCTCATGTTTTCACCCTGTAAATTAGATTTATTGTCTGATTTTGATCATAAACAACTGCTACCTTAATAAAAGACAAGAACCCTGTTTGATGTTCCAGTACAGCATTTTCTCCTCTCGAGGATTTTGATGTTTGGACTTCTACAGTGCCCTCCATGTGAGAATCTCCAAACACTTTACAAACATTAATGAAGTCACTCCTCACAGTTCTTGTGAGGTAACTTAATATTATTTCAGTTTTACAAATGGGGAACCAAGGCACACGGTGGTCAAATAACTGCCCATGTACACAGCAAATTAATAGCACAGCAAGAAGAGAACACAAATCTTGTGATTCCCAGTCCTTTACTTTTATGAGTTGGACCATGATGATAGTGAAATATGATCTGATGACAAAAATTTCCCCACTTAGAACTTGCTGCAGAAAGTATAAATCAGTGGCTTCCATGGTGGCTTGTGCACCACAAGTGGTCTGTGAAACATTTGCTGGTGGTACATGGAGAGTGGGATGGGCATTTAATTTATATTAAAATGTAGTGTAAAGTGTATCACTTGTCTGAAGTGTAAAGGAACATAAGTTTAAATCACAGCTAGGCCTCTTAGCTGCTAAATCAAATTAAAAGAAGTTAAACATTCATTAATACTTACTTTTCTATATAAGCAATTACTGTAATTGCCACAGAGATTGGGTTCAGTCATCAGTGAGAGAGGAAGTGCTCTGCAAAGCTGTGAATGGGAGGGGAAGTGACACAATCACTCTATTAAGATATGATCCATGCTATAAAGACGTTTTAGATGCTATCGAGGCAGCCACTAGCAGACAACCAAAGCAAAGATACTATGAAATACAAGCATATGCAAATACAACTGTGAATGACTGGCCAGAAATATATCAGACATTAGGAAAGGACAAACTATTTGCATTAATGTCAATTAAAATGCTTTAAAAAGTGTACAACACAGGACTGGCCAAAATGCATTAGCAATATAAAGCATGTTGCTACATACTTTTTTCTATCTATTTTGTATCTAGCTGAACATAGGTGGGGAGGGAGCTGCTGACATGTGCCATGCTCACTGTCATACTAAAAACACAGATGGATGAGCTCTTAGACTGAATTCATTAGGAACAGCTGAGATTTGCTATGTGCCAAGAACAAAATTAATTAGTAAAATGTACTGGAATCAGTATAACCATTAATAATAAAGGGCTGATTAGTACACTATCATATATTAAGGTATACAGAGTGCACTGAATCACAGAAGTGTCGGACTGGAATGGACCTCAATCGGTCATCTAGTCCAGTCCTCTGGACTCAAGACAAGGCTATGTAATAACTAAACAATTCCTGACAGGTGTTTGTCTAACCTGTTCTTAAAAACTTCCAATGTTGGAGATTCCACAACCTCCCTAGGCAATTTATTCTAGTGTTTAATAACCCTGATAGTTAGGAAGTTTTTCCTAATGTCCAACCTAAACTGCCCTTGCTGCAATTTAAGTCAACTGCTTCTTATTCTATCCTCTGAGGTTAACAAGAACAAGGAGGAGGTTTTTCTCCCTCCTCCTTGTTGCAACCTTTTATGGACTGGAAAACTGTTATCATGTCCCGCCCTCAGTCTTCTCTTCTCCAGACTAAACAAACCCATTTTTTTCAATCTTTTCTCATAGGTCATGTTTTCTAGACATTTAATCATTTGTGTTGCTCTTTTCTGGACTATCTCCAATTTGTCCACATCTTTCCTGAAATGTACACAATACTCCGGTTGAGGCCTTATCAGTGTGGAGTAGAGTGGAAGAATTACTTCTCATGTCTTGCTTACAACACTCCAGTTGATAAATCCCAGAATGATGGTTGCTTTTTTTTGCAACAGTGTTTTACTTTTGCCTCACATTTAGCTTGTGATCCACTATAACCCCCAGTTCCCTTTCCTCAGTACTCCTTCCTAGGCAGTCATTTTGTATCTGTGCAGCTGATTGTTCCTTCCTAAGTGGAGTACTTTGCATTTGTCCTTAATGAATTTCATTCCATTTACTTCAGCCTGTTTCTCCAATTTGTCCAGATTATTTTGAATGTTAATCCAATCCTCCAAAGCACTTGCAACCCCTCCCAGTTTGAGATTATCTGCAAACTTGATAAGTGTACTCTCTATGCCAGCATTTAATTCATTTATGAAGATATTGAACAGACCCACAACCAGGGCCAGTCCCTGCAGACCCCACTTGATATGCCCTTCCAGCTTAACTGTGAACCACTGATAGCTACTCTCTGGGAATGGTTTTGCAATGACTTATGCACCTTATAGTAACTCTGGCTAGGCTATATTTCCCTAGTTTGTTGTTTAGACAACATGAGATGCACGGTCCTAAGGATGGGGATTCCACAACCACTGCTCCCAAGAGAAGGAGGTGGGTGGTGGTGGTTGGGGACTCCCTCCTCAGGGGGACTGAGCCTTCTATCTGCCATCCTGACCCGGAAAACCGAGAAGTGTACTGCTTGCCAGGAGCTAGGATTCGCGATGTGATGGAAAGACTACCAAGACTCATCAAGCCCTCAGATCACTACTCCTTCCTGCTTCTCCATGTGGGCACCAATGATACTGCCAAGAATGACCTTGAGCATATCACTGCAGACTATGTGGCTCTGGGAATGAATGATAAAGGAATTTGAGGTGCAAGTGGTATTCTCGTCCATCCTCCCTGTGGAAGGAAAAGGCCCAGGTAGAGACTGTCGAATTGTGGAAGTCAACAAATGGCTACGCAGGTGGTGTTGGAGAGAAGGCTTTGGATTCTTTGACTATGGGATGGTGTTCCAAGAACGAGGAGTGCCAGGCAGAGACGGGCTCCACCTAACAAAGAGAGGGAAGAGCATCTTCACAAGCAGGCTGGCTAACCTAGCGAGGAGGGCTTTAAACTAGGTTCACCGGGGGAAGGAGACCAAAGCCTTGAGGTAATTGGGGAAGTGGGATGCCAGGAGGAAGCATGAGCAGGAGTGCAAGAGGGGAGGACTCCTACCTTGTACTGAGAAAGCAGGACAATCCGTGAGGTATCTTAAGTGCCTAGACACAAATCCAAGAAGCCTGAAAAACAAGCAGGGAGAACTGGAAGTCCTGGAACAGTCAAGGAATTATGATGTGATTGGAATAACAGAGACTTGGTGGGATAACTCACATGACTGGAGTACTATCATGGATGGATACAAACTGTTCAGGAAGGACAGGCAGGGCAGAAAAGGTAGAGGAGTCACATTATATGTAAGAGAGCAGTATGACTGCTCAGAGCTCCAGTATGAAACTGCAGAAAAACCTGAGAGTCTCTGGATTAAGTTAAGAAGTGTGAGCAACAAGGGTGATATTGTGGTGGGAGTCTGCTATAGACTACCAGACCAGGGGGATGAGGTGGACGAGGCTTTCTTCCGGCAACTAGCAGAAGTTACTAGTTCTCCTGGGAGACCTTTAATCACCCTGATATCTGCTGGGAGAGCAATACAGCGGTGCACAGACAATCCAGGAAGTTCTTGGAAAGTGTAGGGGACAATTTCCTGGTGCAAGTGCTGGAGGAACCAACTAGGGGCAGAGCTTTTCTAGACCTGCTGCTCACAAACCGAGAAGAATTAGTAGGGGAAGGAAAAGTGGATGGGGACCTGGGAGGCAGTGACCAAGAGATGGTTGAGTTCAGGATCCTGACTCAAGGAAGAAAGGAGAGCAGCAGAATAAGGACCCTGGACTTCAGAAAAGCAGACTTTGATTCCCTCAGGGAACTGATGGGCAGGATCCCCTGGGACAATAACATGAGGGGGAAAGGAGTCCAGGAGAGTATTTTAAAGAATCCTTACTGAGATTGCAGGAACAAACCATCCCAATGTGTAGAAAGAGTAGTAAATATGGCAGGCGACCAGCTTTGCTTAAAAGTGAAATCCTTGCTGATCTTAAACACAAAAAAGAAGCTTACAAGAAGTGGAAGACTGGACAAATGACCAGGGAGAAGTATCAAAATATTGCTCAGGCATGCAGGAGTGAAATCAAGAAGGCCAAATCACACTTAGGGTTGCAGCTAGCAAGTCATGTTAAGAGTAACAAGAAGGATTTCTTCAGGTATGTTAGCAACAAGAAGAAGGTCAAGGAAAGTGTGGGCCCCTTACTGAATGAAGGAGGCAACCTAGTGACAGAGGATGTGGAAAAGGTCATGTACTCAATGCTTCTTTTGCCTCTGTCTTCATGAACAAGGTCAGATCCCAGCCTACTGCACTGGGCAGCACAGTGTGGGGAGGAGGTGACCAGCCCTCTGTGGAGAAAAAAGTGGTTCAGGACTATTTAGAAAAGCTGGACGAGCACAAGTCCATGAGACTGGATGCGCTGCATCCGAGGGTGCTAAAGGAGTTGGAGGATGTGATTGCAGAACCATTGGCCATTATCTTTGAAAACTCATAATGATCAAGGGAGGTCCCGGATGACTGAAAAAAGGCTAATGTAGTGCCCATCTTTAAAAAAAGGAAGAAGGAGGATCTGGGGAATTACAGGCCAGTCAGCCTCACCTCAGTCCCTGGAAAAATCATGGAGCAGGTCCTCAAGGAATCAATTCTGAAGCACTTAGAGGAGAGGAAAGTGATCAGGAACAGTCAGCATGGATTCACCAAGGGCAAGTCATGCTTGACTAACCTAATTGCCTTCTATGAGGAGATAACTGGGTCTATGGATGAGGGGAAAGCAGTGGATGTGTTATTCCTTGACTTTAGCAAAAATTTTGATACGGTCTCCCACAGTATTCTTGCCATCAAGTTAAAGAAGTATGGACTGGATGAATTGCCTATAAGGTGGATAGAAAGCTATCTAGATCGTCAGGCTCAGCGGGTAGTGATCAATGGCTCCATATCTAGTTGGCAGCCGGTATCAAGCAGAGTACCTCAAGGGTCGGTCCTGGGGCCGGTTTTGTTCAATATATTCATTAATGATCTGGAGGATGGCCTGGATTGCACCCTCAGCAAGTTTGCAGATAACACTAACCTGGGAGGAGTGGTAGATATGCTTGGGGATAGGGATAGGATATAGAGTGACCTAGACAAATTAAGTATCAGAGGGGTAGCCGTGTTAGTCTGGTTCTGTAGAAGCAGCAAAGAATCCTGTGGCACCTTATAGACTAACAGACGTTTTGCAGCATGAGCTTTCGTGGGTGAATACCCACTTCTTCGGATGCAAGCAGACAAATTAGAGGATTGGGCCAAAAGAAATCTGATGAGGTTCAACAAGGACAAGTGTAGAGTCCTGCACTTAGGACAGAAGAATCCCATTCACTGCTACAGACTAGGGACCGAATGGCTAGGAAGCAGTTCTGCAGAAAAGGACCTAGGGGTTACAGTGGACAAGAAGCTGGATATGAGTCGACAGTGTGCCCTTGTTGCCAAGAAGGCTAACAGCATTTTGGGCTGTATAAGTAGGGGCATTGCCAGCAGATCGAGGGACGTGATCATTCCCCTGTATTCGGCATTGTTGAGGCCTCATCTGGAGTATTGTGTCCAGTTTTGGGCCCCACAGTACAAGAAGGATGTGGAAAAATTGGGAAGAGTCCAGCAGAGGGCAACAAAAATGATTAGGGGGCTGGAGCACATGACTTATGAGTAGAGTCTGAGGGTACTGGGATTGTTTACTCTGCAGAAGAGAAGAATGAGGGTGGATTTGATAGCTGCTTTCAACTACCTGAAAGGGGGTTCCAAAGAGGATGGATCTAGACTGTTCTCAGTGGTATCAGATGACAGAACAAGGAGTGTAATGGTCTCAAGTTTCAGTGGGGGAGGTTTAGGTTGTATATTAGGAAAAACTTTTTCACTAGGAGAGTGAAATAGGTTACCTAGGAAGGTTGTGGAATCTCCTTCCTTAGAGAATTTGAAGATCAGGTTTGACAAAGCGCTGGCTGGGATGATTTAGTTGGGAATTGGTCCTGCTTTGAGCAGAGGGTTGGACTAGATGACTTCCTGAGGTCCCTTCCAACCCTGATATTCTATGATTCTATGATTCTATGTGAGACACTGACAAAAGCCTTACTAAAGTCCAGATATACAACATCTACCACTTCCCCCTATCTCCTCAGTCAGCTCCTTGAATTTTCTAGAATGTATTTCATCAGGCCTTGCTGACTTAAAGACATTTAACTTGTCTAATGTGAATGTTTGATGACAACTCTTTCTAGAGGGAGTCTTGACAATAGAAATCACATGGTGGGAAAGTTCACTGGTATGTCCTATTACTATGTTGTACTTAATTATTTTTCTTTGACATTTTGAGTATCCTCACCAACCTCAAACATTTGATACTGACACTGTGTTTCAGACCTCAGTTAATATTAATCATCAATATGCAAGCCATATAGCAAGAAATACTACTTTGCACGAGCAATGTCTAGGTGTTATATCACTCACTAGTCACAAAATAATGGAGTAGAAGGGAGAGTAGTACACAGAGAATTCAGAAAAAGTATAAGGCACACAATGAAGCCCATGCCATTAGCCCAACATAATTAATAATGAATGCCATTATCCCTACTGGTAGCATATATTGATGTCAGACAATGCCCCTCTCTTAAACATGCTGGGTTAGAATCTGAGCTGCACCTCCTGGAGGCTTTAAAACTCCTTTGTGTCCTCCTAATTACGAGTAGATGTGTGAGCCAAAATATCTCCCAGTGCATCTGATGGAGCCCAAGAGTTGCTCTAAATTATGACAACATACCCAGGACTTCCCAGAATCCCCCACAATACATAGAGCAATAGGCCTCCACTGTCCCAACCCCAGCACCTCCCCTACGGTAGGGCTTTCTGGGGACCTGCACAGTACAGCCTACAGCCATCTTGCATAATGCCTTATTCTGGGGGAATTATCCCTCAGCTGGCTCAGGAGTCATTATGGTCCTGTATGCTGCTAAGCTAATGTATGGGAGCTGTAGCAGGGGGAAACATGCACCAAAATAGCATAGCTGTGTTCCTCTTTAGGAAAAGAGTCACATGCTCCCTGGACTCATTCCCTTCACCCAAGGAGGTGGGCTATACATTGCATGGGTGAGGTGACACTCAATTTGTGACATATTAAAAAAATCAATAACATCTACTTGTAAATAATTGCTTAAAAACCCTAAATGTGTTCACTATAATAAAATTAATAAAATCAGAAGCTACCATATTTATATTCAGACATATATTGACTTTGTAGATGTAAGAACTGCATCTCCCCAAGGTATACGATATGATCCCCACCCCACTAAAATTGTAACATATATATATATAATTTCATTTTGGGTCAGTTCAGTATTAAACTGTGTCATCCTGAACAACTGTGTTGTTCCTATATATATATATATATGTGTGTATAGGAATTTCTAGGATTAGACAACATTTTTTTTTCATTGAAACTGTTTTTGACAGAAAATTGAATGACATTCTTAATGAAAATTGTCTGTTTTCATAGAAAACATCTTGTTTTGTTGGGAAAAAATGAGCATTTGAAAACAACATATTTTTCATCAAAACCAGAAAATGTATGGGAATTCGTGGTGCCTTATGTCCCCATTTTCTTCTATGAAACTGGCTTCTAGCCAGACTATATCTTCCATGATGTAACATGGCCACAAAACTCCCATGATACACCACAGTGGATCAAGACGAGGGGAGACTATGGTTCCTCAAAGGATTTGTAGTCCAGCTAGGAAGCCTGGTCCATAAAGAAGATTGTGGGCAGGAGGCACCTGAACTACACTGCCTCTGGGGCAACACAGTTGTTCAGGATGACACAGTTTAATACTGAACTGACTCAAAATGAAATAATTCAAATTGATTCCACAAAACAAAACAAAAAATTCCCATTAAGGAAAGTCAAAATGTTTCAATTCAAAAATCCTGAATAAAAAAATTGGCTTTTTTTTTGCCAAAACCTCATTTTTTCAAGAAAATTTTCCAGAGGGACAGGGGGGAAGGAGGATAAATTCTGATCCATTCAATTAATCAACTTAAAAATTAATTACAAAATGTTTGAAATTTTCTGATATTCAATTTGTAAAATTTATTTTTGATGTGTTGACCTACATTTCAGCATGATGTTCATATCTATGAAGTAGCGGCCAAATGTCAGCTCCCACTTAGAGACACTAGTGCTAATCACAAGTTATTGCAATATTTCAGGAAAAAAAGTTATTTGTACTATGGTAGTGACTAGAGGCACCAGAACAGATCAGAGCTCCATTCTGGTTGGCTTTTTACAAGCAGAGGGTACAGGATCCTTCCCCAAAGATATCACAGACTAAACAGATATGAGAGGTGAGAGGTATTACAGATATTTTTAAAATGCGTTTTGAAATACATACATGGCTGGTCTCTGTCTTTAAATCACAAGCATGCATTGGGAGGAATGGAGACACACAACCTCAGGGTGAATGCAGGGAGGGATTGTATATCAAAAGGCACAATCCCTTCTCCAGCTCCTCAGCCTTCAGTGGAAGAGTGCACTCCTCAGCCTGCACCATCTCTGAATCCTATACTTCAGTAGGAGCCAAACCAGCTCTAAGATCAAAGATGACAAATATTCCTTTCACCCACCTTTTGCCCTTTCCTCACATCCTATAGTTGAGCTAGCCCAGAAAATCTGGGCCTATGTCCATAAGTGCATTCTTCTCTGATCTTTGTCTTTTGAATTTACAAGTTCCTTTGGACAAGGGACCAAGTTTTTATTTGTATCTTACCCTGCACACAGCACACTAGAAAATATCTGGACATTATCATTGATTATGTTTATCAGATGGTGAGCTTTCAGGGCCATTCATTGCTCTTGAACAACATTAACATCAATAGAAGTTCTGTTTATGAAGAAGCTACATAGAGCCATATGAAAATACTGCTTCCATTCTGTAGTGGGAGCCAGTGTGGCTCTATGTATCAACATCTGCTTTCAGGAAAAAAGCCATTCTCTTTGGAACTTTCCTCTTTGATGAGATATTGTCCTTCTGGCCTTGCCATCATCATGCTATGAAGGACACAAAAGATTTTTCATCTGAACTAAGTATTACATAGAAGATATATGACCAGTAGCAGTAAAACCATATTGTTAAGGGCAGCTGTTAAACTAGGATTATTTTAGTAGCATCTAACAGTTTGCCTGCACTGGAGACAAGGATCTGTCAAGGTTCCATTACACATTTAATGATATATTTCAAAGGGTTGTAATACAGTTCTTTGGAAGTTTTATAACTCATTGGACTGAAACTCAGACAAGTTTTCAGGTGATGAACTTTTTCTCTTTAAAAAAGTGCCCATTAGTTTAGGTACTTTTAAAATAGAACAACAATCTATTTTAATCAATTTCAAAATATGCTTTCTTGCCAAACTGAACTATAAGTTCTATTTAAATAAAATACATTTTTTCAGATTAGTAATGGACAGATGTCTCTCATTACTTTGTGGGAAGTTTTGAACATGTTCAGGTGTTTAATCTTGATTGTGAAGAGACATTGAAATCAATGGAGTCACTTCAAGTTTACACCTGTGTAACCACCAGGAGATTTTTGTTCTCTTGTTGCAAAAGAGTATATGGTTTTCAGGTACAGCACTACAACACTTGGTCATCACTACAGGTATCTGCTGCCCCTGACTTCATCCTATAGCACTGTTTCGAAGACGTGAGATGCTGCCAGCACTCCAGTCCCTCCTTTTCTTCTTCCTCACACCCCACCCCTACTGCACTTTCCACTGTTCTGCTCTGGAAAAGGAACGTATCTACCACAAAGGAGTTTTGTTTGTTTAAATAAAATATAGGAAAAATGGTTTAAGGGGTGGGGCTTAGCCCCACTAAGTCCTCAGTATCATCTGCCATCAGTAAATACAACAGTAGACTGAAACACAGACAGTGATTGTTATGTTCCAGTAATAAAGCACTTCTGCCTTTTGTAGGATAGTTCATCTTTTGTGAACCTGTCCCAATCTGTAGGACGATGTAGAAGAGTGTTGGGGCACTGGTTGTCCTGCTCTCTATCCATACCACTTAGGGAATATCATGCATAGGGCATGCACACTCCCTTCTGAACAAGGAATACATGTATGACAGGGCTTTCATGGGTGAGAAGTTTCCTTGTGCATCCCTGCTCTCCAACCACCCATATAAGGGGCAGTCATTGTCTTCAGACATAATATGAAAAACTGACTCTCCCAGCAAAAACTAGGACAGATTACATCATTATTCTTGTATAATTGACAGAATTAAGAAAGGCCACCAAAGAGGTAATGCAGTCAAAGTGACTGGAGGCAAAAATTACCAAAGACATGTCCTGAAGATACTGAGGTTGACTCACAATGGCTTTGGACTGACCAAACCAGAAAGATAAAGATAGACCCAAAGAACTCATTTCTAAATTCAAGGGCTGATCTGGGGAGCTGTACAAGAATGGGACAACACAGCAATTTTGAGATCTCCATTATTATACTACAGTCCCCAGTTCCCCATTTTTAATCTAAATTGGAAGTTTGTTTATTTTAGGAAAATTATTTAAGTTTAGTTACAGCCATCCTCCAACTCAAGGCTTAAAAAATGAGAAGCAAATTGTTTACTCAACTGAATGACTTGTGATGGGGACAATAGGCATAGGACAATGGAGGCAGCAGATGGTGTTACAAGTAGTTGTAATGGGCCACAAAACCATTGTCTCTGTTAAGGCCATGATTTTTAGTGTTGATGTCATTGGTGTAAATAATGGAATGCACATTAATAAAAAAGCCATGACCACAAATCATTTGCATAAAAGCTCCAGATTTCTGAACATTAAGCCTTAATGTAGGTTAGTACCAGTTAGGATGGTGACATACTATGATAGTGGTGCCAACTCTTCAAGCATCCTTTGATGCGAGGATGATGTCTGCCAAGGGGGTTCATTGGTGGGTGCCCAATGTCTGAGGAGCCCAATTCGTGCCCTGCAGATTTTCCCACAGAAGTGACAGGTGTAATCTTGGAGGAGACATAGTTGTTGGCTGGGCTGTTGTGCCCTTTCTTTCCTCCTGTCACTTCTCTGTCTCATGAGCATGTCTGTTCTCCTCAAAGTGAGCTGTGGCTTGGTGTATGAGGTGGCGCCTCTGTGTTCTGTTCCGCGCTGAGTTGTCTCAGATTGTTGGGTTGATGCCTCCCTTTTTAAAAAAGGGGATGTGCCAACTACTGGTTGGATGTAGTTAAGCAGAGCAGCTAACACAATCCTAAGGGTCTGAATGTGTCCACTGGATGTACACATGGACTCCACTGGTGTGGCAGAAAGTGCTAATTCAACACACACATGATCTTTGTTCATGAAGTCCACCATTGAATAAAGCTGTCTCCTTACTGAGATGTTTCAGTACTGTGCAATAACATATTGTTTTGGCTTGCAGAACATCAGACATTTTTCAGCAGTAGCAATTCCTTGCTACTGTTCATCAACTGAATGTGTACAGTAAGTCAGCCTCACTTTTTTTCCCCCCATCATAAATGTTACTTGAGCTAAATGGGTTGCATTAAAAATACAAAAGATATAAGATTTTGTGGGCAGATAAAAGATCATCCGAGGCTTAGAGAGAATAACCAAATGATAACTTTCCTCAATGGTATTTTTGGTTTACAATCTGCAAAGTTGGAAAATATTGGAAGCTACACTTCATGATTCATAGGCAGCATACTGGTAGGAAGGTGTCAGTAAGAAGTGATATACTTTGAATGTGGTTGTATGGTTTAAAATTCAGAACTCAGCTATGACCCTGTTGTAGTTGTAAGATTTGAATTTTTTTCAGAGATCATCCCATTTACTCTAAACCTGAACTATTTTAGCCTGTGTAATCCTTTGGTAAAGGTCATTTAAATGTTACTTTCCTCCTGCTCTTTCAAGTTTTTGTTTGTTTGTTTTTGTTTTAAATAATTTGTACAACAAATCATGTAGTATCTTTTTCTGTTCAACCTAAATGGACAGTTTCTATTTAAAAAAAGGGAGTTTGCACAAATGATGGATGAGGCTCTACAATTATGATATTTAAATAATTTACATAGCTGAGGCACTGATTTTGTAAAGAAAATATGTTTATTTCTATCTGCCAAGCCTGCAGATTCAGCTTGAGGTCTTAAAGTAAAGCTATATCCTTTCTGACTCAAGCATACTCACAAATAAAAAACTGTCGGCAAGCCAAATTCTGCATAGGTGTCAACTGCCCTCACCCTGTGTAACTCTGTTGCCTATGGAGATGAACAGGTATAATCAAGGGCCTAATTTACAGAAAACAGAGTTTAAAGATAGCCCTGGAATTTGAATTAAGTTAAAAATATGTTGATTATGCACAAGCCAAAAGAGATCAATCTATTCTCCCAGAGTTGCATTGTGTCTGTAGAGCTGACATTTTCTTTTAATGGTTAAATGAAGCAGAGATGACTGTGAATACACATAGGAAGCTCACCCATTGAGCACTCCTATTTTCACAATCTAGTACTGCAGTTCAACTTTGCATTTCCTGACTCGTGAGAGCTTAAATACCTTAATGTCGTAGTAATACTAGTTTTTGGCCTGAAATACATATGTGGAACATATTTAAAATAAACATTTTTATGGCAACTGGTGGGAAGATTCCTATTTACATAGTAACAGAAGACTGTGAAAGCTTCACGTCAAACCTCAAAGCTAGATGAAACTTGGTGTAAGCACCAATTGGTTCCCAAAAAATTGTCCTCCCACTCACAGGCGTACCCAACATATAATTGTAGGCTCTCCTCTGAAGTGTGGCTGAAGCCTGCTCGCTGGTGCTTGCTACTTGGAGTGTTCTCTCCCCTCTCCTCACATAGGTTGGATCCTGGCTTCTTTTTTGTTACATCTGGGGCCTCTACTCAAGGTGACTCCTCACAGTGCCTGAGACACAGGGGTGCTATCCTTTGGGAAAATGAATAATGCTCCCACTTCTGGCAAGGAGTATAAACGAGTGCTGTCAAGCAATTTAAAAAAATGTATCGTGATTAATCATTTTTAATCACACTATTAAACAATAGAATACCAATAGAAATTTATTAAATATTTTTGGATGTTTTTCTAGATTTTCAAATATATTGATTTCAGTTACAACACAGAATACAAAGTGTACAGTGCTCACTTAACATTATTTTTATTATAAATATTTGCACTGTAAAAATGATAAAAAGAAATAGTATTTTTTCAATTCACCTCATACAAGTGCAATCTCTTTATCATGAAAGTGCAACTTACAAATGCAGATTTATACATATTTGCATTCATAAAACAATGTAAATCTTTAGAGCCTACAAGTCCACTCAGTCCTACTTCTTGTTCAGCCAATCGCTAAGACAAACGAGTTTGTTTACAATTACGGAAGATAATGCTGCCCAGCTCTTATTTGCAATGTCACCTGAAAGTGACAATAGTCGTTCGCATGGCATTTTTGTAGCTGGTATTACAAGGTATATGTGCCAGATATGCTAAACATTCATATGCCCCTTCATGCTTTGGCCATAGGTGCCGACTTCCCCTCTGCCCAGTGGGTGCTTGACCCCCACCACCCCTGCCCCTGCACTGCTCTAGCCCTGCCCCCATTCCACCCCTTCCCCAAAGTCCTGCCTCCTCTCCTGATTGCGCCGTGTCCCCGCTCCTCCCCCCTCCCTCCAGGAAAGTCCTAAGTGGTTAGGCAGCGGGGGCAGGGGGAGGAAGCACTGGGAGGGAGGGGGAGAAGCGGGGACGCAGTGCATTTGGGAGGGTGGGAGGAGGCGAGGCAGGGGGAGCTTGGCTGCCGGTGGGTGCCACTAATTTTTCTCCGGGGGTGCTCCAGCCCCGGAGCACCCATGGAATTGGCGCCTATGGCTTTGGCCACCATTCCAGAGGACATGCTCCATGCTGATGATGCTCATTAAAAAAAATGCTGTCATAAACAGATAGTTAAGGGTTAATGGCTCTTTTACCTGTAAAGGGTTAAGAAGTTCACCTAGCATAGCTGACACCTGACCAGAGGCACCAATGGGGGAACAAGATGTTTCAAAAGGAAGGAGAGTTTTTTCCTTTGTTTAGTTTTCAGTTTCAGCCAGAGTGAAAAAGATCAAGGAACCAGCCTCTTATCAGAGTAGGAAGTTTTAGAAAGGAATAAATAGGTCTATGTTTATTTTCTTTGTAACTTGTCTTGGTACCATTAAGGGAATTATCAAATTTGGGTATTCTTGTGTGTATTAAAGTTTTTGCCCAGGGGAACATCCTCTGTGTTTTGAATCTGTTGTCTGTGAGAGTAGCTGGTATGCTAATCTCTCCCAGAGAGTTTTTTTTACCTTTCTTTTCTTTAATTAAAAGCCTTTTTCTAAATACCTGATTGATTTTTCCTTGTTTTTTAGATCCAAAGGGGTTGGATCTGGATCCACCAGGAGTTGGTGGGAGAAAGGAAGGGGGATGGTTAATTTCTCCTTGTTTTAAGATCCAAGGGGTTTGGATCTGTGTTCACCAGGAAATTGGTGAAGTTTCTCAAGGCTACCCAAGAAGGGAGTGCTTGTGAATGGTGGCAGCGATACCAGATCTAAGCTGGTAATTAAGCTTAGAAGTGTCCATGCAGGTCCCCACATCTGTACCCTAAAGTTCAGAGTGGGGAAGGAACCTTGACAAATGCATTAATTAAATTTATGACTGAACTCCTTGAGAGAGAACTGTATATCTCCTGCTCTGTTTTACCTGAATTCTCCCATATATTTCATGTTATAATAGTCTCAGATGATGACCCAGTACATGTTGTTTGTTTTATAATTATCCAATTCTATAATTATCAAAATGTACAAAATACAAAGAAGGTACCAGTGTGAGATTTCTAAAGATAGTTACAGCACTCAACCCAAGGTTAAGAATCTGAAGTGCCTTCCAAAATCTGAGAGGGACAAGATGTGGAGCATGCTGTCAGAAGTCCTAAAAGAGCAATTGTCTGATGTAGAAACTACAGAACCCCAGCCACCAAAAAAGAAAATCAACCTTCTATTGGTAGCATCTGACTCAGATGAGCATGTGTCAGTTCACACTGCTTTGGAACATTATTGGCAGAACCCATCATCAGCATGGACGCATGTCTTCACCTCTGCGTGAGACAATGTCCTTTCCTGGGTCCCTGGTCTGGAGTCGTCTTGGCTAGCTTTCTACAGCCAGTGTCAGGTTGGATATCTGCCACTATGGACGCTGGTCTCTGCAGGGCTGGAACTGCCTGCCACATGCACTAGATCCCACAGAAGTTCAAAGACTCCTTTTCTGGGGAGTGGGAGTTAATCAGAGACTCCTGGAGCTGTTTCTCCCTCAGATCCCAAACTCAAAGTTTAAAACTGGAACTAATCCTAGTCTCTTTGTCTCCAAGTCAGGCTATCCCCTCCCACTGAGGCAGCTGAGCAGCGCTGACTCATCATTGTCCCATTAAACTGCCAGACTATATCACCCTGAAAGAAGCCTCTCTATGGTCTCAGCAGGAGTTTTGAATCCATTTTGTTCCCATCTCTGGCTCCAGGCATGCTAGGAAATGGTGTCAAAGGGCTCTGTTAGCCATTATTGCTGTAATTCAGAGGAGAGGATTACGTTCTCCTATAGCAGTTATTCTCAATCTTTTTTCATTTGCAGACCCCTAAAAATTTTCCAATGGAGATGCAGTCCTCTTTGGAAATCTTAGACATAGTCTGTGGAACCCCAGGGTCCATGGACCAGATGTTGTAAAGCACAGTTCTATGGTAATGACAATCTTTTGTGGGCCTCTTAGGCATAGTCTGTGGACTCCCAGGAGTCCACAGGAACCACTGTCAGAGTTCAGAGGTTGGTAGGTTCAGTTCAGAGTTCCAGGAGTTGGCAAACTGCAAGTGGGGTTTACACAATCACATCTCTGGAGGTCTTTGAGGGGTCATGTAATAAATGATTTATCACCGAGTTAAACAAATTCCAAGCCAAGCGCAAGTGTTTATTGGACTAGGACATAATTAATGTTGAAGGAAGAAGTAATTCTGACTAGATTTGATGTAAACAATGAGAGACATGGAATGCTGTACAATCACTGATCAACAGCTGGATGGCTGTTTCCCAGTATGTGCAAGTAGCTAGGAGGAAGGGAAATGGATGAATTCTTATTCCAAAAATGGTGACCTCTAAAAAGAAAATGGCTAGTGTTCAGAATCTTGGAAAACAGGAGAAATGTAATGTTTTTCATCCAGACTGGTTCACTAGTCTTTTATTTGTCTTTCTGTCTTCCTTTTCTGCTGACATTTCCACTCTCCCATTTTTCAAGAACACATTCAGAAAGGAAGTTAGACTCCTGATCCAAAGTTTATTTGAGATTAGCCTGTGCAAGTGTACCACTGACAGACCTCCGTCGTTGGTGAGCGGGATCAAACCTGGGACTTCTGGAGCTTAGTGCATGAGCCTGTACTGCATAAGCTAAAAGCCAACTGGCTATTAGCTAAGGCTGTGGAGCAGGGATTGGCAACCTTTGGCACATGGCTTGCCAAGGTAAGCCCACTGGCGGGCCGGGCTGGTTTGTTTACCTGCCGCGTCTGCGGGTTCGACCGATCGTGGCTCCCACTGGCCACAGTTCATAGTCCTAGGCTAATGAGGGCAGCGATAAGCGATGCGAGACAAGGGATGTGCTGGCCGCTACTTCCCGCTGCCCCCATTGGCCTGGAGCAGCGAACCGCGGCCAGTGGGAGCTGCGATCGGCCAAATCTGCAGACACGGCAGGTAAACAAACCAGCCCGGCCTGTCAGGGGGCTTACCCTGGTGAGCTGTATGCCAAAGGTTGCCAATCCCTGCTGTAGAGCAAACTCATTAATCTCTCTGTCTCTTTACGGGGTCTTGGTGCCACTGGACAGAACACCACACCCAGAAGGTGTGTCGGTTACATACTTCCCCTAGTTGAGGAAGCATATCCCAAGCTTCAGAGTCTTCACAGTTGGAATCCTGGAAGAGCCCCCACTTGTAACACTGACAGACCCCAGTCATTGGCGGGCAGGATCGAACCTGGGACCTCTGGAGCTTAGTGCATGAGCTAAAAGCCAACTGGGTGTTAGCTAAGACTGTAGAGCAGACTCATTTGATCTCTCTCTCTAAGTGGTCTCCGTGCCACTAGATGGGACAGAACACCACACCCAGAAGGTGTGTGGGTTACACAAGGTAAAGCAGCAAAGAGTCCTGTGGCACCTTATAGACTAACAGACGTATTGGAGCGTGAGCTTTCGTGAGTGAATACCCTACCCCTCTGATACTTGACAAGATAAAGCCAAATTTGAATTTCTTATTAACAAGTACACAAAAGTTTGAAGTTTATGGAGATCAGAATAGAATATTCAGTTTAACATGCACTCTGCTTTATGTTAAGCAGCTTTATCAGTATGTAATCTTCATTGTCAAACTCCTTATTTATGATGCAGCAGCTTGACTATCAGGCCACTGGAGAGCCAAGTGTCTTTTGTTAATGCTGCAATCGTGTTTTTGCTTTGTCTTTAAAATGGGAACCGATTTGTTCTAGCAAGAGCTAAACTGCTATTATTTTGTTTTTTAAGAAGCACCATCACAAATGGTTTCCTAACAGACTATCCTAGGGATACCATAATTTTGCGAATGGAGGTCAAGAGTACAGTGCATGTGCTTTCCTCATTTTGTAATTACCCATATATTCTTGCCTAGCATGCTGCTTCTTCAGAAAGCTTTCATGACAATATATGATTAAATTGTTCAAAACTCTCATTTCTCTTACTGTATTGGCAAGACATTCTTGGCTGCAAGAAACTTATTATTTTCTTGCCCATCACATAATGGATAACCTGCCCATGGGCTTATTATATTAACCATACATCTTTTCAGCCTTGCAGTTGTCATGTATGACTATAGCAGTTATGAATATCATTAAGGATTCAAAACTGTGTTTGTTAAAATCCCATATTTAATCACTCAGACCTTTCTGAAATATCCACCTTTCTATCTAAAAGTTTCCAGGCTTAGCCTCTGTCTGAAGATAATATTTTTGGAAAGGATATGAAGAAACGCTTCTGTTGTTTTTCAGAGAGAAGGGAAAATAAAAATACACTTCTCGCTTTGGGAGGCAACCCCCTCCCCCAAAAAACCTTGCAAACTCTGAAAGTCCTACAGACCAACCAGCTAAGAATTAAAAGTATCAGTGTATGGTCTTGTCCTGGAAGAATGCTTTTTTAACTTGATAGAGTTAAGGACATTTGAAAATCAAGTACAGAAATATGTACATTTTTCTCTTTCCTTACCTCATTAAATGCACTATTAAGAAGGATGCAGTGAGTGACTCACAATGGTACTACAACACTGGCCTTCATAATTATCTGAATTCTATAACTCTTCTTTAATAATAACTAATTACACTTAGGACTTCTCATGCATTGATCTCAAATCACATTGATAAGCAACTCAATTCTCTAGTAGTATGTGTGTGGGGGGGCGGGGCGGGGCAGGAAGACAATTGTGTCTCAGAATCACAATTGTGTCTCAGAATCACAATTGTGTCTCAGAATCATATTTTCCCCTGGCTCTGCTCATATAGCGGAGCAGCTACCCACTGCCCCTTACTCAGGCAGACGGCAAAGTGACATTTTAGTCCTAAATCTATAGACCAGAATTGCCGATAATGGTCGAGGTTTTCACGGGCATTAGGGCAAAATATATTCTTGTCCAGAGTTATTAAAAAGAGAGAGAGAGAGAACTTCTAAATGGTAGAAAGGGCTGAGCCAATAAAGATATTTTGGATGAATATGACACAAAATACAAGATACTACACATATATTTAAGTTTGTGGAAAAAATATTATTTTATATCATTGGAGAAAGGAAAAAGTATGTGATCATATAATGAATGAAAGACTACCATAATGCTTATGCATACTGGGCAGAGTTAAGGTTGTGTATGCAATTTAAATTTTGCATTTCCTGACTTCTGAGTGCTTAAATTTGTGATACTAGACTCAGATTCTGTTATCCTTATGCACATTGAGCAGTACTTTCCTCCAGATGTTGTTCCATTAACTTCAAACATTTAAATGTGGCAGAATTTGGTCTTAAATAGAAACCTGTTACTTTCCAGTTGTGAAAGTCATAACGTTTATGAATATTATCAGAAACTGTAACTGATCATCAGCCCTTCCAGAAAAATTATTTCTAGAAGATGCCCAGTAATGTGGATCCACTACAGTTCTTAGAGGAGAAGCAAAATAATATTGTAAACTAATTCCTGACAGGGCAGTATAGGGGTACCTGTTTTCTCCATTGCTTGGGGCAATGCCATCTCCAGAACTGTCCATAGCAATATTAAATCCACTTGAAATCTTCTGTAAAATAGTAAGAAAGTTTCAGTTTTTCAGTCAGCTAGGGAATATCATTTTAAATAAAAAATCTTCAGCTATCACTAAACTGGTAGTTGTGCTTTTTGTCTGATATTGGAGAAAAAAATACATAGATGATTTAGAGGATTCTTAATCGCAGCACAGCCATTTTTTACAATTCATTTAGTGTGTTTGCTGTAACTCAGAATCTGCTTTTTTCCCATTCACAGGCACCATTGCTAAATAAAGTTTGGATTGATTTACCAAGCAGATCTTGGTATGGAAGAAACATAGGAAGCTGTGGTCTTCGGACAGATAATATAATTTCAAGATAAAATTATAGAGAAGGTCAAAAAGGGAGACGATAATTATTTTGCAAGTAGAACTGGACTCTTCAAAATACGGGGCAGCAGAAATGGAATACCCCATTCTTCTCTCTATGAGGGCCCATTCTTATATCTATTGTGATCAGTTACAGAGCTCTAGTTGACATCAGGAGTGCAAGATCAGGACCTTTTACTTTGAAGTAACTTAATTGACTCCAGTGGAGCTAGTTCTCATTTACACTAGTGAGAGGAGAATAAGGCCCTGAGCTTTTATTTTTATTACCACAGTGGTACAAATCTGATTTTGAATTTCTATAAATGTGTGGAATGTCATACGCTACAGCTTATACTGAAATCAATAGTAGTCCCAAACTGAATATTCTTTAGTTCTGGTATTAGTAAGTGATTAGTAAATCACTTTGCCCTGGTCGCGGAGAAACGCCAGGAAAGACAACTGTCATGCAGCAATTGAGGCCCAACCCTGTCTTCCACCTGCAATGTCTGCCAACGAGCCTGTGGCTCAAGAATCGGACTCCTCAGGCACCGAAGGACCAATGAAAAATAAAACCTGTGAAAGATCCTCCTCAACCTTGAGGGATCACTGACAATTAGTAAGCAGGAGTGATTTGGTCATTGCAGAAATCCCTACAGGATGCTGGGTACTTCTGTTTTCTTTAGTTTTAAATGCTTCTTAATTTTCATTATGTTTAAAGGGTTGGATTTTTAAGATTGCTCAGTGTTGAGCTAACTCTGTTCCCATTGAAGTCAGTGGTAAATTGCACACTGAAGTCAAAGGGAGCAGAATCAGACCAACACACAGTGCTTTAGGAAATCTCATCCAAAAGTGAAGTACCCAATTTTCAAACTCACATGCCTATTTAGGTACCTGAAGAACAGTTGTAGGAAGCAAAATATTAAATGTAGCCATCTAACTTAGGCGCCAAAACAGTATCTGAAACATAACTCCCACTCATCTGGCACTTTATCTCAGATCAATGAAAAAGTGATATATCAGTTCTTCATGAGCACTATTTCACATTTATGAAACATGGCTCAGTATTCTGTCTTAAAATCTTTCAGTAAACCCTTAAACTCCTGGCACTGAAATATCCACAGTTAATGTCACTGAGAATCCCTTGCTGGCAATGTGAGACACAGAGCTCTCTCTGCTACTCATGTTAAATCTTTCAGCAGACTTGGATACCATTGGTCATCATATGTCAGTGATGAGGCTGCAGTTCCTGATGAGTGAGGGTGGGTCTGATCTGGACCTGATGAGCTCATTTGTGGATGAGGAGACTTGGAGAGTAACACTTGGCTTTTTTTTTCGAAGGGTATCCCATATGAGATTCTGCAGGATTCCATTATGTTCCCTGCACGGTATTTCTGAGATCAGTAGAGGAGATAAAATGGAGTGCAGTGTCATCAGATTGCTGTTAATATGCAACTCTAACAGTCTTCTTTGATTATGTATTTGGTTAGCCACAGTTGGCTAAAACTTAACCCACAGAAAACTGAGATGGTGTGATGCTTGTGGATATAAGCAGCATTTTGAGGGCCTTGTTAGGTGGTTTGTGAATTACCATTCTCCATGGCCACTACTAGTGTGATAGGAGGCCTATATTGCAACAGTAGCTGAGATTAAGTTATCCAATGAGCCTGCCTGATTCATTCATACAATGACCTCACTATGGTTATCCATGTCTTTGTCATATCTGGAGCTAAACCGTGCCATTTAAGCACCGTTCTATATTTAGGGTGTTATGGAGCTGTATTGTCCCAGAAGGAGCTTGAGAAAGCTACAGTCCTTCTGCAAGTTCCCCAGTGTGATGCTTCCATTTGTCCACTTCATGCCTGAGTGTACTCTGTGGCCCAATGTAGAGAGTAGCACAAAGCAAAGAACACAGTTCCTCCAAGCCTTCTTTGGGATGGTTTGTTCCCTAGCGATACACAAAAGGAAGCAGTCTCTGTGCTATCTCCAGTCAAGAACTGTAATTATTTGTGACTCTAATACAACATCTTTGATCCCTCCCTCCCATCCAGCACTGCTGCGCAAAGGCTAAATAAAATCTAGCCCTTAGGATGAATGACTGTAATTGCCAGCTACAGGGAATACACAATGTCTGCAATGGAGCTTGAAAACAATGCCTCTTCCTTTCCCCTCACTCCCTGTTTATGCATGAATATGCATTCTGGCTTCAGTACATTTTCCCACTGTGCAAATACATTGCTGCAGAGCACTTAAGGCAGGTCTACACTACAAACTTTTGCCAGCATAGCTGCTATGTTGGCAAAAGGTGTCATAAGGTGTGATTTGTGACCGACATAGCTGTGCCAGCAAAAGCCCCTAGTGTAGATGCAGTTATACTGTTAAAACTGTGCTTTTGCTGGTATAGCTTATTTTGCTTGGAGGGGCTGGAATAAACAATAAGGGTAAAAGCACAGTTCTGCGGGAATAAATTGCATCCACTCTAGGGGCACTCTGCCAGTAGAGTAGATCAATAAGCTACACTGGCAAAGTTTTCCAAGTGTAGATCTAGCCTTGTAATGGAAAGTCCTTTGTTACTTCTGATGCACCTATGGTGACCAGATAGCAAATGTGAAAAATCGGGACTTTTTTTTTCTGGGGAGGAAGATATAGTTGTGTATATAAGACAAAGGCCCTTATATTGGGATGTCTGGTCACCCTAGATGCACCTCAGAACAACAATCCCAAAACTCAAGAAAATTGAAGCAAGACAAGCTGGTAGATGGTCAATTATAACATATAACAACACATGAACAAAACATAACAGTCCAAAAGTAGCAACAAGCCCTGAGTAACTGTACACACCCAATGCTAGACACACACACACACTCGAACACTAAGTTCAGGGAGCAAGAACCAGGAAACAAACAGGGTAAGAGAACAGGAAGCAATAAGCAGGAAGGCAACACACACAACCCAGTCATCACATCCTACAAAGTGAGAAGAAATAAAACTGACTAAATTAATCCTTGGTAGAACTCCAGTGCCGTCTCTGAAGTTCCACCAGGGATGAATTTAGCACTCTGTGCTTAAATGTGTGTACTTTTTCTCTGACATCCCAAGAATTTTTTTTCACAGACACAGTCGTAAACATAGGCAGCATAGTATCAGATTATGAAACTGGGAAGAAATATCTCATAATAAGAGCATTAAAATGTGATAACGTTTTAGCCTTTTGATTTAAAGAGTTAGCTCTACTGTGCAGCTTCTTGAAGATACACCTGGCATGAAGGTTGAGTATTATTTGAGAGAACCAATGATTCATACACATCTAGCCTCCAGTGCATTGGACAAATTAATATTGTTCTAAACTAAGCCCAGCAGAAAACAAGGGTAGTGAAGAAAAGTAATTGTTTAATGGAAGGCTTCTGATGCTCAGTTCTTCATTTCAGGGCAGATTCTTATTCTCTTACACACATTGAATAGCACCTTGCTCCAGGAATAGTCTCATTACTCCAGGAGCACTTCCACTGAAGTCAACCTGTCCTTCAAAGTGAATAAGCCTATTGGAATCTGGCCCTTGGCTGGTAACTAAGATAGACAGGGATGCCTCATTTACTTCTTCCTAAGGAAGATAGTTTTAGATGTAATAAAGAAGACTGATCCTCACGCTCACCCTTGTAATGATGTCATAGTCTGGCTTGGGTGCTGAAATACTTGATTTCTAGAAAAAACGCCTAGTAGGCACAATCATATTTTCCATAGCATGTTTTCAACTAAGCTCCTCAGCAGTATAGGTAGCTCAAGTGAAACAGCAGTTTTAATACTCATCTGTACTTCTACACAGTTTCCTTTAATAAATGTAGTGAATAATTCATTTCATTCTTTTGATATCTCCAAAGAGATAGTATGAAAGATTTAATAACTTTGCTTTAAAGGACCTACTGAGGTCTGAAGAGCTATTTTAGTAATTATTGCTTAACTGAGGCTGAACATATTTCAAGATACCTTTTAATTATGTACTTTAGATAAATATTGTTTACAATATCAGTGATTACTCAGTGTTATAACTATGTGTCCTTTTGTATTTCAGCTTTCAGTGTGAACTTAAACTGCTCTTATTGGAGCTAGATAAGGGAAATTGTGACTTGTATATCGGGTAGAGGGCAAGAATACTAGCTAGAACTGCCTCCAAAGCAAAACTGAAACCATCACAATGATACATTTTTATCTCCAGGGCTGAAATTCCATTATTATAATGATATAGGATCCATTCCAGGGCAACCTTCACAGAAATGCATGGACGCAGTTTGACTTTCCAAATACAGTTTCCTTCAGTGGGGAGATTTAATTCTGTCTTTCATCATGTTGCTGATATAATTGTTTCCTGGGTAGAATTCTTAACCTAACATTAAATAGCTTTAACTCCCAAGGAGGAGATGCTTTCTTGACCTAATCTTCATTGTTGTAGAAATACACAGTCTTTGTTTCTTGGGTAGTGTTCATAGGCATCAATAACCTAGCTTTTTTTCAAGGTAAAGATTTTTTTCTACGTAGAACACCTAACATCACAATAATAGAACACTGTTTGTCAGGGAAGCATTTCTGGCATGGTAATTACAGATGTGCCAAGAGTACAATACACATCTGAACTAAAATGGAATGATAATATATTTTGCTAATGGTTTAACTCTGGTACCTGAATTGTTTTAGATACTAAGTATCCAATATAAGATTTTTACAGGATAAGGGTGTTCTGATAATGCTTTAAAATAAACAGGTTCCTAAAAGTATACTTTTGGGAAAAAAATCGTTATATTGATGTGTTGTGGCTTTGTTTTATGGTGGAATTCCATATATCAACTTCACCTGTGATGCAGGAACCACCTTCTTGGTACAATCCTCTTCATCACCATAATGTAATTTAGCCTCTAGGATTAAATTCTAAACTTTATTTTGCCTGCAAAAACAAGCACTGCCTCCAGGGCAGAGCTCTTATCACTACCTCCACATCACTCTGCACCCAAGGAAACTTAATGCCTTCAGGACACAGCTTCTAACATATCAGTTTTGTAGATTCTTTTCCAGGGTGAAGAAGATCTGACTTCTTAGGCAAAATTCATAGTATCAACATGTAGTGATGTTTCATAGACTCATAGACTTTAAGGTCAGAAGGGACCATTATGATCATCTAGTCTGACCTCCTACACAACGCAGGCCATACAATCTCACCCATTCACTTCTATAACAAACCTCTAACCTATGTCTGAGTTATTGAAGTCCTCAAATTGTGGTTTGAAGACCTCAAGCTGCAGAGAATCTTCCAGCAAGTGACCCATGCCCCATGCTGCAGAGGAAGGCGAAAAACCTCCAGGGCCTCTGCCAATCTGCCCTGGAGGAAAATTCCTTCCTGACCCCAAATATGGCGATCAGTTAAACCCTGAGCATGTGGGCAAGACTCACCAGCCAGCACTCAGGAAAGAATTCTCTGTAGTAACTCAGATCCCACCCCATCTAATATCCCATCTCAGACCACTGGGCATACTTACCTGCTGATAATTTGGCAATTGATCTTTGATCAATTGCCAAAATTAGGCTATCCCATCATACCATCCCCTCCATAAACTTATCAAGCTTAGTCTTGAAACCAGATATGTCTTTTGCCCCCACTACTCCCTTTGGAAGGCTGTTCCAGAATTTCACTCCTCTAATAGTTAGAAACCTTCATCTAATTTCAAGTCTAAACTTCCTAGTGTCCAGTTTATATCCATTTGTTCTTGTGTCCACATTGGTACTAAGCTTAAATAATTCCTCTCCCTCCCTGATATTAATCCCTCTGATATATTTATAAAGAGCCATCATATCCCCCCTCAACCTTCTTTTGGTTAGGCTAAACAAGCCAAGTTCTTTGAGTCTCCTTTCATAAGACAGGTTTTTCATTCCTCGGATCATCCTAGTAGCCCGTCTCTGAACCTGTTCCAGTTTGAATTCATCTTTCTTAAACATGGGAGACCAGAACTGCACACAGTATTCCAAATGAGGTCTCACCAGCGCCTTGTATAAAGGTACTAACACCTCCTTATCTTTGCTGGAAATACCTCGCCTGATGCATCCTAAAACTGCATTAGCTTTTTTAATGGCCATATCACATTGGCGGCTCATAGTCATCCTGTGATCAACCAATACTCCAAGGTCCTTCTCCTCCTCTGTTACTTCCAACTGATGTGTCCCCAATTTATAACTAAAATTCTTGTTATTAATCCCTAAATGCATGACCTTGCACTTTTCACTATTAAATTTCATCCTATTACTATTACTCCAGTTTACAAGGTCATCCAGATCTTCCTGTATGATATCCCGGTCCTTCTCTGTGTTAGCTATACCTCCCAGCTTTGTGTCATCCGCAAACTTTATTAGCACATTCCCGCTTTTTGTGCCAAGGTCAGTAATAAAAAGGTTAAATAAGATTGGCCCCAAAACTGATCCCTGAGGAACTCCACTAGTAACCTCCTTCCAGCCTGACAGATCACCTTTCAGTATGACCCGTTGTAGTCTCCCCTTTAACCAGTTCCTTATCCACCTTTCAATTTTCATATTGATCCCTCTTAGCATACAGAGCTAAAGGAGCTTTCTCCCTAAAAGATAGTTAACGTCCAAATGATTATTAATATAGGAATTATATACTTTAGCATCTTGTCCTGGGAATTCTTAACCTCATAAAAATAAAAGGTCACCTGTGGAAGATGCATTGTGCATCTGTGACCTTATTTTTAAAGTACAAGACTCTGGGAGATATTAACTTAAATTTTCAGGCTGGGAGTTGTCATTCAAGAGACACAGGATTTCTGAGAGAGTACTCACATCATTAGATACCATCTCAATAAACCCCCTGAGCAGTTGAATTATGATAATACTGAGATCTGCTCTAGGGATACTTGGAAATGCCAGTTGGTGAACCAGCGCAAAAAAATTAAAACTGCCCTTTCCACACAAATTTCTACTAATCTGTTAAAGTGAACCAAATATTTTAGAAAGCTCAGAAGTAGTCAGTTGACTTTTTCTTTCTCTTATTTTCCAAATCTTTGCTTCTGGGCCTAGCCAGGTGGAAACGTGCTACTGAAATATCATACAGTAGTAATGACTAGTTTTGTAGCTTTTCCATCCTGATTAGAAGCAGTAAGCTTCATTTATAATTTATGGGCTTTGAAGTATCTAGGTATTACTCAATCTGGATTCAGGACTCCATTTCTCTAGGCCTTGTACACACACACACAGAGGCACACAATTAAAATAATATTCTTTTCCCCAAACAGCTTAAAGTTTAAGTAAGTACTGTGACTTAGAATATACAGATTTAACATCAGTTCGCAGATACTCTTAATGGTGCATGAGCTAATGGTGATCAATTCTTAGAACTTGCTATTTGGTAGTTGCTTTTGTGACCTCTATTGATAAGATATAATATAAAACAAAAATATTTACTCACCTTCGAGGATTACACAAGCCTCTCAGCTATTATACTTATGTGTGATAAGTATATCACTTATACTCACTGTGAGCAACATGGTGATAAGGAACTACTCTGGACCCAGCCAGCCCCACCCTACCAAACCTGTGGGAAATGCCACAACTGGAGGAGGAGTTATAGGCAGAGGTGGCATCTGACTCAGAAGATGAAAATAAACCTGTGTTGGTCTGCACTGCTTTGAATCAGGGCTTTGGAGCTGTGCTCCGCTCCGATCCAGCTCCAGGCAAAAACCTGCAGCTCCACTGCTCCGGAGCTGCTCCGCGCTCCAGCTCCGGGCTCCACTCCAAAGCCCTGCTTTGAATCATTATCAAGCAGAACCCATCATCAGCATGGATGCATGTTCTCTGGAATGGGAGTTGAAGCATGAACAGACATATGAATCTTTAGCGCATCTGGCATGTAAATGTCTTGCAATACCGGCTACAACAGTGCCATGAGAATGCCTGTTCTCACTTTCAGGTGACATTGTAAACAAGAAGCATGCAGTATCTCCTGCAAATGTAAACAAACTTGTTTGTCTGAGTGATGGGCTGATGAAGACGTAGGACTGAGTGGACTTGTAGGTCTAAAAAGTTTTACATTGTTGTATTTTTGAATGCAGTTATTTTTATACATAATTCTACATCTGTAAGTTCAACTTTCATGATAAAGAGATTGCATTACAGTACTTGTACTAAGTGTATTGAAAAATACTATTTCTTTTATTTTTACAGGGCAAATATTTATAATAAAAAATAAATATAAAGTGAGCACTGTACACTTCATATTCTGTGTTGTAATTGAAATAAATATATTTGAAAATGTGGAAAACATCCAAAAATACTTATATAAATAGTATTCTATTATTGTTTCACAGCACGATTAATCACAATTAATTTTTTTAATCGCTTGACAGCTCTATTTTAAACCCACAAAATTCAAGCTCCTTCTGTATTCTACTCTGTCAGGCACTTGGGTTTGATATAAAATGCCTGAAACCATTTCAATGTAAACACTTTTCTCCACATAATGGGACCCTTCAACTTTATCTATTCTCACTAATCTGAGAATCCTAACATTAGCCATAAGTCTGTATATATTTGTATTTAGATCTGTAGTGTCTTGGAGAGATAAATGTCCTCTTCCTTTACTCTGTCAAAGAGAGACATGATGAAAAGCATGGTGGGCCTTAGAAGTGAGAATAGTTAGGATTTGGGGCTATGAAACCTCTATTTTGTGGTTTTGATCATATCACTTGCTGTCCTTGTTATGCTATGTACTGAATATGGGTAATGAATACTTCAAGAGATTTACTTGAAATGCTACTCTCTGTAATGACTTTCTCTGTTCACCATATATTGTTACAGAAATAATATACAGAATACACACTTCCTGGCAGCATTTTGGGCTCAACTTGCATTGTGCAGTATTTATGTGAGTACTCCGACTGAGTTCAGCATGAGAGCCTTATGTGATCACAAAAGTTGGAATCTTTATAACCATATTTGGATCACTGACTTTTGTGTGACCATCATAATCCCTCTTTTATTATCATAGTTTAGTATTTCTGCATGGCAAAATTCCACTCAGAGCACAAACAAACTGAAATAGTTGGAAATCCATAACATGCAGAAAGTTCGAAAGGTCACAATAAAGACTTAAAAAGTACATTATTGCAAATAAGTCTTTTAATGAGTTAAAAAGAAGTCCCTAAATGAATGGTTAGGATAGAAAGACTCCAAGCAGAGAGCAGGCACAAGAGAGCAGTGATGCTTTCCTTTTAAACAGTGGCTTGCAAAAAAGTGTAAATGTTTGAAACAACATAAATGAACTTCCATTTATTTATTTTTTCCATTTGCAATCTAATGGCCACACAGCATATTTAAAAACAAAACAAAAATGTTCCTTGGTCTTGGACTCTGAATGCCTCTGTCTGGTAATTATGTGAGCTGAAAAGACTTCATAATATTTGTTACTTAATAAGAATATTTTTAATACTATTTAAAAAATATTTCACTCACAACCTTGTATTCAGAAGAAAAAACTGACTGCAGCAGTTCCATGAAATGCTAAGCAGATTTTACAGTTAGAGTACAGTAACTTTATCTTCTAAGTCAGTACAAACTTTTCAAGGTCAAAAGGAGTGGGACAATCTTGGTTGCAGACAGAGTGAACAGATTAACCAGCCGGGACAGAATTCCTTGATTAAAAAAATATTGAAGACTAAAATAATATAAAGTGAGTAAAGTATGCTGTTCTAAGAGGAAAATAATCATTACGTGTATATATTGTTGAAACAAACTGCCTGAAATCTTGAAAAACAATTTTTCTTTCAGTAAATTAGACAGTAACAAAAGTTCAGGACTCCAGGAACCCATTTTTTTCTTTTTGAAAAACTATCAGACAAAAAAATTAGAAGGAAGCAAAATGCCCACAGTTCTTCACATTCTGTTCCCCTAGCTATCTCCTGTAAGGAAAAAATATATAACAATTTTGACTCTTTTGGGGTAGGTTTGCAAAAACATAGGGTATATCTTTTTTAACTACTGAGTAGGTCTATTAACCACCACTATTAATGTAAAAGGGGAAATGATGCAAATGTAAATAATTAAGGTTTAAATATTTCACCCAATAGCATTATTTTATTAAAGGAATTTAGGAATTATAATAGAAACTTTATGAAGATATCAGAATAAATACACTTCCAAATATAACATTTATTAAATTAATATCCAATAATTTATAATCTCTGTGTGTGTGTGTATATTTACACACCTCTTACCCTGTCATTGTTCTCTCTTTCATTCATATGAAATGAAATGAATGAAAGAGAGAACAACAGGGTAAGAGGTAACATATGCAATTGTATGCAAATACAAGAGGTATTAAATACTATTTAGTTCTCATGAAAGGCCTGATCCAAAGCCAATTGAAGTCAATGAGATTTTTCCTATACAATTCTGTCACAGTTTCACAGTTCACAGCCTATCTCTATAAGACAATGAGAAGACTACAACTAGTATAATACTTTCAGTTCTGTATATCTCTATTCCAGAAGTTCGTTGGTAAATTAGAGAGAACTTGGCGAAGAGCAGTAGAAAATTACTAAATCAGTTAAGTGAGTAGTGAAGTTGGAGAATTTTAACCATCTTTCCTAAATGGTTAGTAATTTGGGGTGTCTCAATTTAAATTAATTTTAATTCAGGAAAACTTTATGGCCTGGGCTAGTCAGCAGGTCAGATAAAATGATTCCATTGGTCTCTTCTGGCCTTACGATCTATGCGTTTTGGGGTGTCCAATTTGTGAGAGAGAAATTAAAGGAATATGTGATTTTTCAGAGGGTGGACACTTTCTGAACATGACTCTGCTTTAAGATGTGGCAAGTTGGAGACCCCAACACAAAGGAATCCAAAATCACAAGCTACTTTAGAAAATTTAGACATAAAAGATTCATATTTGTGTATAGCAGTTTTACCCAAACAACTAAGGAGTGATCATTAGGTGTCATATACTTGAAAGGTTTAAAGATCAACTAATAGTCTGTGAACATGTGTAATTCTGTGGACAAGTTAATGATAGACAGGTAAGTGAGGTGTCATTTGATTTATAAAAATCTACAGAATCAGAATTTCAATCTTGTCACCCTTTACGGCGTGGCACGGGGAGCTTTCCGCTCCCAGCTCCCAGTTCCCAGTTCCAGATCCTCCAGTTGGTGGAAATTTTGATAATACAGTGTCTCAAGAAATGGGTTGAACTGGGTATCATTCAAAAGCTATTTCTCCCTTGAACAGAATGGTACCAAACATAACAAACCTAGAACAATTATGTAGATATATATTCAAGAAAATATTTTAAAATCAACATTTTAACTACACTTTAACACAGGCATGTCAAACATGCAGCCCTCATAAAGTTAAATTGTGGCC
The DNA here is from genome assembly GCF_020497125.1 of Mauremys mutica. Classification (NCBI taxonomy): domain Eukaryota; kingdom Metazoa; phylum Chordata; order Testudines; family Geoemydidae; genus Mauremys; species Mauremys mutica. The sequence goes on along the minus strand of NC_059073.1, from coordinate 33,607,993 downwards.
ATTGACTGACAGTATTGTGTTATTAGTTAATGCTCAGGATATGATACCAGGTTGTTTTTTTTTATGTTACAAATTACTGTAAATGGAAGGAGTGCTTCAAGTTGATTTGCCATCATCAGTAAAAAAGAAGCAGTTCAGGGGTATTGATTTTCAGCTTTGTTTATTATGCCAAAAGAGTTGTAATGAGGCACTGATTAAGGCATCAGCATCCAGCCAGAAATTAATGGAATCCATCTGCATATGGTATGACTCTATAGTGACATAACAAAATTAATTACAATCCCAAAGTAATTTATTAGAAAATCCTTGTTTTTTACTTTGGTCATGATCATGTTTAGGTATGTTTAGGGAGATGAAGAGTACCAACTAGTAGCTGAATCTTTGGAGAAGACCACTGTGGAGGATGTGGTTACTGGTGTTGCCAGTTCCTTTCTCTACACTTGGCTCAGATGAAGCCCAGTACACAAAAACAGCAATGAAAGATGTCAGGGGAGCATAACACAGCATTGAGGTGTTCTTTCCAAGTTTTTCCTGACAACCCCAGAACTCCATCAAATTTTGAATGAAACTTTAAGCATAGATGTGATGACTTCCTCAGAAGAAACCAAGCACCAGCTACACTTATTAGGTGCTGTTAAATGCCAAGAAGGGGCAAAGAACTTACTCACATTGGCAATCCATTGGACTGGAGCTCATTAATATGATTACAAAAGCAGTCTTCAGTGATGAGATAGCTAAATAGGTCAGTCAAATGGAGACTTTGGGTCATGACTTGTATGAAGCCTTCAAAGCGCAAAGAATTATCCAAGCTCTATCAAAGTATGGGCTTCAAACAAGAAAAAAAGCCTAAGGCCATGCTTAAATGCAAAAATAGAAAGTCAGAGTGAAGTTGGCAAGGACTATTACAGAGCTGACTACAGACTAGTCATTCTTAGCTTATCTCCTGCTAATGTCCATGTCTCAGCATTTCAGCATTTTTCAAAATCAGTGGAACAATGCATATGTGCCAAGTGAACAGCAAACTAAAGCATGGTTTTTCTAAACCTGCACTTATTGACAATGTGACCGGTATCTTATTCCAGCAGAGGCCTTTCAGTGTAGCAAGCATAGATGGAATGGCTGAAGTACAAACTCTCAACAAACCAGAAACTGTTAACGCCTGCTGTGATTTGGCTGAATAGTTCATTATGAGACTACAGAGAAAATACTGGACCTTTGACAAAGTGCACCTCATGTTTGACATGTGTGCAGAGGAATCAATTAAAAATATTACCAGGAAGAAAAGACTCCATTGTATTTCACCTGTCAAATTCTAACTCATTGACTTCATGAACATCCACAATGTCATAGTGAAGAAGCTATCATCTCATTCTCACAAGAAGGACGAGTTAACCTCATGCCTTTCAGGAAAAAAATTGCAGCATGCAAAAAGTTGCCCAAAGAATTTCATTGTCACAAGGTTTAATGAAGCTGCTGTCTTGCATTGTTCAGTGGAGTTTCTTCGTAATACTGATGAAGGGGCTGACACTAAAATTACCTGTGCTATAAGTGCCACAGAGAGAGGTGCTACTAAACTCTGGATTTTTGCACAAAACACAGATGTTCTAGAGCTTTCTCTTAGATGCTACTCAAGAATTTGGCAAGATTCCATTTTTGTGCTTGGTACAGCAGAGCAGAATTGCCGTATATCCCTGTAGTGAGGTGGACTGGCCCTCCCCAGACACAGAAGAAGAGGATAGCTCCACTCCCTCATGGGCAGAGACCTACCCACTAGCTCCGCCCCGCAGAAGCCAAGGGTTGGAGCCGGAGGTCGAGTAGTAGGGCCCTAGATGGAAATGACACTGATGATGACTTTGATGAATAAATGTTTTCTATTCTACATGTCAAGACTTCTTCACTAGGATTAGCCAAGATCAACGTCTTTTTAATGTAAGAAATGCCTCCTTGGGTTAAATTATATATTTTTTAAAAAGTTGATTTTTTAAAACATTTTCTTGAATATATATCTACATAATTGTTCTAGTTTATCATGTCTGGTACCACTGTGTTTCTGAGAGAGAGAGAGAGTGTACTTGGGAATGTTATCCAACTTGAACCATTTCTGATGACACTGTATTATCAAAATTTCCACCAACTGGAGCACCTGGAGCTGGGAGTGGACAGCAAGTCCACCATGCTGCACTGCAGACAGTGACACCATTGAAATTATAATAATTATGATTCTGTAGATGCTTACTAATCAAATGACACCCCCCTTACCTTTTTATCACTATCTTGTCCATAAAATAAGATTTTACTACCATTATGCTCTGAGACTATAAGAAGAAGAAGGATTTAGATGTTACATCTGTTTTATAAGTGAGGGGATGATACTGAGAAAAAGAAAATGTAATACTACATTGGAAGTAATAAATGTTGTGTTCTTATCAACATTCATCTAAGGATCTCAATGTCCTTTACAAATATCATTTCAGCTTCACAGCAGTGATAGCACATCTGTTACATTTTATTAGAGCTGTGCAAATAACTGATTTTTAGGTTCACTAGCAGTTCTGGGGCGGGGAAATATTTTTGGGGCCAAACTGAAACAGATTTTTTTCCCATTAACAGAAAAAGTCAGAAACGTTTCATTGCAAGTCAGTTGAGAGGGACACTCCTCGCCCCCAATAGCTTAGTGGTCAGGGCTCTAGGAAGGGGGAGACCTGCTTTCAAGTCCCTTTTCAGAGCAGAGATTCAAATCTGAGTCTCCCACAGCCAACTAGGGTAGGGATGGGGGTGGTAGTGGCAGGGGACACCAGCACCTCCCCCTTTGGCTTTGTGGATGAAACCTAAATTCCCTCGTGAATATAGCCCAAAAAACCAAAATGTTTCATTTTGATAATATAGAAGGGAAAAATTTCAACATACTCTTTTTTGTTTCAACTGAAATAGTTAATCAAAATGGACACAAATTCAGAAAATATTTTTGGCAAACCAAATCTGCATTTTTCAGCAATTTTTTTTGTGTCCAGCTCTGCTTATTATTTATTATTATTCTTAGTTAATAATTGGATAAACCAAGGAATAGTAATGTGACCAATGACTGCACATTAAATTCATTACTGAGCCTCGAACGGTAACTACTCAGCATGAAAAATGTGGTAGAATGTGATCCATACAGTGCCATAAAAACGTAATCTTGAAAGAGGAAGAAACATTAAAAGGAGAAACAGCCATGTTCACATGTAAGTTTTAGGACTATCTGCAAACAGCATTTATATTATATAACATCCTGTCTCAATGCTTTTGGGGCATATAGTAAGCACCATGTTCAAATCATTAGCCTGCTTCTCAATAGCTGTGGGGTTTTTTAATCTTTATATGGTAAAACATTGTTTTCAGCAAGCATGTTGATAGTGGCAATTCTTTGTAGTTGTCTTCACATTTCTACTTTAAAAGTGGCTTCACAATGTAGAGTTTTTGTAATGTGCTACATATCTCAGTTCTAGGACATGCTCAGGAAAGGAAGAGCATTCACAGACATATGCTGTTACTTAGCAATAATAAAAATAAAATGGTATCTTTTCAAGTGACATATTAGATTATTAAAATAATAGCATCCGCTGATATGATGCTGGTACTAACCTACCAAAATGACAATGCAATCATATCCAAGTCTCTCAACAGCTTGATATAGACATGAAATAGCTAGTCCTGATATTATTCCCCAAATGGTGTTTGCAATGTGTCCTAGTTTTGTTCTTTTTTGTTCAATTTCCTAGTGCAGTAGTTAGTTTTCAAGATAGAACTAAACATTAATAGAAATGTCCAACAAAAGACTAGGCACAATCTTGGTACAATAACGTTAGGTTTTATCATGGGCCTAATTCAATAGACTGGTATATATTAAATTAATAAGATATGCATTTGTATGCAGTTTGGCTTAAGAATTATTTTGCACAAAGCTATTATATCAGAGGTGTGGCAGAGTTTAATATTCTCTTACTTCATGTATTATATGCAGTCTAATCCTCATTATTTGCATAAGTATTTTCTAGCTGCAGTTAATAACTTCCATTGTACTAGACACAATAAATTGTGTTTTAGATGGTTTCATGTAATTTAGAATTTGATACAATGTGAGACATTATACTGGGACACAATGCATACAAAATTTGAAATTAAAATACAGTTTTACAGTTTCATGTTTCTGTTATCAACTGAATTTCCAATTTTATATGACTAAGGAAGTATATTATTTATGTACCTTTATCATTAAGCTACTCTGGCTATCTCCAATATCCTTATGAAATTACCCAATATCAATTCTCCATGTAAAATTACAGATACATCCCAGTTTTCTAAGTAATATTGGACAATTATTAAAATAAATTTCAAGTTCATATTATTATCTACATTAACTTTATCAGCTGTTGATGATTTGTCTCTTTACTTATCAGATTTCCAGTCCTGCTGGCTGTAAAAGTCTAGTACTCCTACAGTGGACAAATGGCATTAAAAAAATTGGGAAGTCTTACCTAAGGAGAAAATTACCAATCTTAAGAATGTCTTCTATGATAGAGATACATGGATTTTTTTTAATACTTCGGGTGCAACAGCGTGACTGGCTCCTTTAAGGGAAGATGGATCCAGCCCCACCAGTTACATGCACAACTCACCTCCACAGGTGGAGAAAATGAACAAAGTGATGTGACAGATGGACTATATGGCTAAATCAGGCTGGGGGAGGGGAAGGAGAAAACAGAAGTCTGAGGGGGAGAGATTGAGAGAGAGAGAGAGACTCTAGGCATGAACACCAAGGGGTTGCTATTTGGTGGAGAGCAGAGAAAGACATGAAGAAACAGGAGGGCTGCATGATCTGTTCTATACAGAGAGTCTCCTTATAGGTCCCAGGAAGAGTGCTTGGCAGTGCAAGCTAGGAAGGCTGTGGTGTTGATAGCAGGTCTGCTAGAGAAAAGCCTCAGTGAGGACATGACTAAGAATCCTGCCCCAAGGATAGGCTAGGCAGGCATTTTTATGTTTTCTTGTGACCCTTGTCAATAAACCAAGAAGGAGGTGGATTAGTTTTCCAGTCGTCTTTCTAGGACTTTGTGTTGTGTGAATGGGCCAAATTCAGAGATGAAGGGTAGCATGATTATCAAGTCTATATCCTTTACAGTTTGGGGTGTCCCAAGAGACTGTATTGGATGTGAATGATTTGTCTCGAAGGAGTAGGATGTAGGGTTCTGGAGCAAACAGAGACATTCTGACTGTGGTGAGGCCAAATCACCAAATAACAGAACTACTCTATTAGTTAACCATATATGGAACAAATTGAGTACAAGTCAATGTTGCTATCTGGGAAATTGGGATTGCCTAGGGAAAATCTAAAGTACCTTTGGGATATGAATCTCTGTGGTTTTGAGCAGATATTTCATTCTTGTCCTTACTGATGAATTTTGTGTCAATATCAATACACTGCCACAACAAGTTCTGGTTTTGATGTTGTCCTGGGATCTCACCCCCACTTTGAGCTTGTGGGTTCAAAGATGGGGACCCGCATGTATTCTGCCACCATGTCCTAGGTCTCACCCCCACTTTGAGCTTGTGGGTTCAAAGATGGGGACCTGACTTGGTTTCCCTCTAAACTAAAATCCTAGTTTAGATCTAGTAAGCTGCCACCACTCAATTAGGAAATGTGAATTGAGACACAGTCCTTCCCCAAAATCCTAGGGGATTCCAAGAGCCCCAAATCCATGGAGTTCTTACACCCAGGAGAAACAAGCCATTCCCCCTGCTTCCTCCCCCCTCCCTTTTCCTAGGAGAGATACCGGGATCCAACTACAGAGGGATACCTCCCCCTTCTCTTTCCCTGAGAATCCACCCAAGGAAAGACCAAACAAGTCCTTAATAGAAAAGAATTTATTAAGAGAACAAAAAGAAAGTACAGAATCTCTATGAGCCCAAGCTGGACACTCATAGGGGATAACCTTATCAATCTCTGGAGAGAATTCCCCCTCCCCCCTTTCTCAGTCAAAGCAAAATCAGCAAACAGGAATAAAGCATTTCCTTTAGCAAACACACAATTGCAAATGTAGAAATCAAATCATAAGACTAATTCGCCTTTCTAATTAATACTCACTATTAATTAGTAGAAACTACTCCAGGAGAACTTGGAGACATGACTGTCCTCTTAGATCCCAAAAGAGTTCTCTCACAGACAAAGGCTTCCCTCCACAGAGATTTGAAAAAATCTTATCTCTGATTGGTCCTCTGGTCAGGTGGTCTCCAGGTACTGCATGTTAACCCTTTACAGGTAAAACAGGCTTTAACCCTTAACTATCTGTTTATGACAGATGTATCTGCATTTTCTGATAAAAATGCATTTTATTGAAAAATTCCTGACCAGCGCTAATTAAAACTCTATGACCTGTGGGGCCCATTATCTGTTCAGCCCTGGGTGCCCTTTGCTCCATGTTTGGATGTCATTGTAGTCTAAGCTTGCACATTTGACTTCTTTAGTGTTTGACCAAATTCCATATCTGAGCAGGTGGACAGTCCTGACATCTTTCCTTGCTCTGGTCAGCAGTGTAATTTCCTGGGAGATGTTCCAAGAGATTGTTCAGTGAGGTTCCTGTACACTTTGCAGCCAAACCTGCAGGAATCATATGTAGGTTCGGCTGCAAAACATTAAATAACTTTGTGATATTAGACAGAATTTGTCTTGATAGAAATTAACACAAGTTCTCTAGTTATTAGACTCATTCTCAGTATTCATTCTGACAGAAAAGAATAAATACGAGAGCAGCATGGAAGGGGAAAAAAGCTAGTCCCATATACTTTTTTTCTAATATCACTCACTCAGAGGCACTAAGACTGCAGCAAACATCAGTCATTAATGCTGTAAAAGTACACTGCTGAAATGCCTTTGGAGGCCCTGTGGTTTCAGGTGGGAGGACTCCATGCTGACATATCAGACTCTTTCTCAAAGTGACAAAGTCATGCAGAAGTCAGGAGTACTTACAATTTCAACTGTTTCAAGAAGAGAATTAAAAAGTTACCATAGCAACAGCTTCAGGAACGGTGTGTGCCATCAACATTTCTGACAGACTTAAGGTCATTTGCAGACATGTTTAACTCTGCCTGATCCATTTTCATACAGTCCACTGACAAATTGGAGTGTTGTTCAGAGTGTTCAGAAGAGGGCCTTTGGGTCACAGGAAAGAAAATCTCAGCTTTCATTTTAAAGAAGCAGATGTACTTTACTTTTTCATTTATAAATGTACTGACAAAAAAAGGAATGTTTTTTAGCAGTAAGGCTGCCCAATGATATCTTGTGACCTCCCAGAATGTTGAGTTCAGCAAAACTCAAGCCTTTGGAAACTTCCCAGGAGCAGAGGCCTATAAGGGAAGGAGTGAAGCTTCCAAGGGGAGCTGACAGTAGTTTTCAGGCACAGAGGGCACAAGGGAATGAGCAGCTGGGCTGATTCATTTTTTCATAGGCTGGGAGGGGGAAGGAGGGAGCCCTTTAGCTCTAAGTCCTCCTTTGGTGGGGAGGAGAAGGGGAACGGGAATAAGAAGCATGGAGGTGCAGCAGAAGGAGCAGGGATGGTGCAATAGCCGTACCAAGAACAAAACACATTTGCGATTACATATCAAATATTCATAACTTCAGATACAAAGATAATACATGCATATAAACATGATTATCATACTTAGCAGATTACAACTTTTCCATTGATACCTTACACAACATACTTTGGATTTAGTGGACTTGTGCAACAGTAGTAGCAACAATGATATAAATGGCCATCTTCATTTTCATACAGCATCACAATTTATTTTAGAATAGATGAGATATTCTTAAAAGTATCCTGGATCTGGCATCAAATTCTCTTGGCATAGTACTTACTTCTTTAAAACATGAGTGGTTCAGTGACACCTACAGCTCAAGTACCTTTGAGACTTAACTAGCAAAGGAGAAGGAGACTTATTTTAGCATGTTAGGGAATTTGGAATATACTAACCTATTCTGAGAATTTTGCATGTTGTTGAGTTTATTCCTACAGGTACTTGCTTTAGCTTCTAGAAATCATTTTAGCATAGAGGGATGATAGTTATTTGAAGTGATCCTCTTAGCACACTTAATAGTATTAAAGCAAAGAAGGAAATATATATTTTTACATGCTAAATTCTGAGACTAATGTTTACTATTTTGATTAGAATAGATGAGATATTCTTATCTTATTTTGATTTTCTCTCCCCACCTGTTCAGATTTTTAATCTGGGAATAAGTATTTCCTATAGTGTGAATAGAAGTGCACTGTACATTTTAATTGGTATTTCATCCATTTTTTTCTTGGGGTTGTAAGGGTTTTAATTGATATTACAGTATTTGAACAGAAAAGTACCCTTAAAGTTAAAGAAATTGTATATGCTTGTACAGTAAAGACCCAGTTATCTAACCCCTCTTTTTAATCCCAGCAACCAAACTTTCCTTTCTAATGAAATGCCTTGTCTCCTTTTTCAGTTTACTCCCTGTCTGCTGCACCCAATTACCTCAACTTCTGATTAAAAGCATCTTTGGTGTTGCCCATGCATATCTAATAATTGAAATTCTTCTGTGTTTGTATATTTTTAGACTTTTTTCTTTCAGATAGATATCTGTTACTTAGATATAAAAACTTAAAAAACAACAACAAGAGATTCATTGAAGCTATGACACTGCTAAATAAAGGGTAATGGTCAGGATTCAGAATTGCATCCATAGGATCAGATCTACCTGTAACAGGGTGAGCTGAAGAGCCTGGGACCAAGCCAACCCTGATTACAGAATGAGCCCCACCTGAGGGGGAATCAGACAATTTCCTATGAAGAGGAGAAGTTAACTGTAGCAAGGTGGGAAGTGATTATGATGAGATTAGTGCCTGCAGGCAAGACCCCAAGACAAGGGGAATTGCTCCAGATAGGAAGGGCTGAGGGTAGGCTGCTAGGGCAGGAAGGACTATAACCAGACCAGGGGAGTTTGAGCTGTAGCCGGCTGGAGGGAAAATTTTTGTTTTCATTTCTGAACTTTAAGTTAATAGATCAAACCCTAAGGATGGCTGTTGTGACTGGACTGGAAAAATCCTATGTGGTGTTGATTTGGAGATCCAAGAAGGGAAACTGGAGTGAAGGGCTGTGTGCAGGGCTGCCCTGAGGCCACCAGGGGGCACTGTGAGGTCCCCACTTGTCTACACTACCCATGAATGTTTTTAGATTACCATTGTGACACTCTGTACCTCGGGGGAGAGCCTTGTAACCCCCATATTTCTAATTTATATATAACTGTGATTGTTCATATAAAGCATGCCATGTAAGGTATCAGGGGAAAGGTTATGATGTGCTGAAAGTCATTGTTCTATCTAAATATGTATATCATCATTGCATATGAAATTAAATGCAATGTGTTTTATGGTGTTCACTAAAATATACTATGGATATGGGAAGCACCCAGATACTAGCTCTCCAGAGACAATGAAAAGGGAAGAGGTAACCAATGCCCAGGTGGGTGCTGAACAGACATCACCAGCCACTGTCCAGCAGAGGCGTTACAATTCAATGACTTACTCACAGGAGACACAAGGGGGTATTGATTCACCTTGTGACTCAGCAACGCCCACCAGACATGTCCAGACTTGTGTTCTCCAAGCACATGGACTCCGGGTATAAAATAGGATGCCAGGGCCCATTGCTTGGCCTTTCTCCTTCCCGCACCTATAATGCAAGGAACAAGGACACTCAGAAGACTGAAGACTCAAACAGAGGGGACTGTCCCTGGTTTCAAGGATGAAACCTGTGTACTATGAACTGCAATATCCAGTGGGGTGAGAAAAACTGCTTAATCTATATGTTACCCAGTCTAATAGGGTTGAGAGTTTAGACTGCGTGCTTATATTTTATTTTAATTTGGTAAGCACTCTGACTTATTGCCTATCACTTATAATAACTTAAAATCTATCTTTTGTAGTCAATAAATTTGTTTAACTTTTTATCTTTATCAGTGAGTTTGAATGAAGTGTTTGGAGAATCTGCTCAGGTTTACAAAGGCTAGTGTACATCTACTTTCCATTGATGAAGTGATGAACCAATTAATAAAATTGCACTGCTCATCTTGAACAGTGCAAGACGGTATATTTATTCCTAAGGTACAAGGCTGGGAGCTGGGGGGATTTGGCTGGTGCCTTACTCTGTATGATTAATGAGTGGCCCTGGGAGCATTCATGCAATCTAGCTGGGTGTGGGGCTCCACATACAGTTGGGCTAAGTGATCACAGCACCTGTAGGGGTTTGCTGCTTGTCACTAGCAAAGCATTGCGAGAGACAGCCCAGATTGGAGACTTAAGGGGCACAGGAGTCCCACAGTCCCAGACAGCACCCTGGTGATCCTGTCTCAACCATTTTAGATCTCATTACATTAAAATTAAAATAATTTATCAGGGTAGAGCTATCTTGTCTGAGTGGAAAATGCGGGGAGGATCACATGGCATATTCAGTGTATCTCAGTCAATAGGCATGTGAGGTTTGGTATTTAATATAGTTTAGCTCTACGGTAGCTATATTTATAGTGATACCAGGGTGCATAAATAATTCAGGTGATGTCTTAGAAATATTATCAATAGGGTATTCTGTTCATCATTTTCAATCAAGTGTAAATGTCTTGTATAGAACACTGAAGGATACTAAGCTCTTTGAAGTCAAATCTTAAGAAAAGATACAAACTGTCCCCCCTGTGTTAAGCCTGCTTAGCACTTGTATGGCTGAGCTCCAGTGAAGCAAAGGGAGATTCAGAAAATGTTTTTGATTCAATAGGTAGCACTGATGAATCTGTACTAAACCATTGCCTCAGCATGATACTGGGGTTTGGAATGAGACCTAAAATATGAGTTCCTGAACCACTGTGCATATCAAAGATACTCTGGCCCTTTTCATGAGAGCCGAATCCTAGCACTGGTGGCCAGGCTCAAGTCTGAGATGGGTTATTAATGTATATTCTAAATCCCTAGATTCTCGCAGAAGTCTCTCTTCGGTATTTGTTTAGTTAAATTTATTGAACCTATTAACAATCTCTGGGGCATGAAATTTACCACTCTCCTTTCATTTCCTTCTCCACTTCTCAGTAGTGGCTGCAATGATTGCTAGATATGGTGTGACTCATTTTGATGACTACACTCAGAGGAGTCCAGGATTGCTCTGTCTGTGTGCTCGTGGGGATGTTAATTTCCCTTTACAAGGCTGGAGTGTGGGCATGTGGTGCCATGGTGTCTCCACTTCTGTATCCAGCTGTGGAGCTGATCAGGTGTAGAGAGGGATGCAGCATGTGTATTCTCTGGGTACACCACGATCTCTGTTCCTGGTGATTTTGTGCCAGTTCAAACCGGCTTTCTGTGGTCTCTTCAACTTTCCCCAAAACACACCGGCTAGACTCTTTTGTTCTCTTTGTTTTCCTCTGTGCTGGCCTTCGCTTGTCTCACTTGTTATGGGCTGGCTCTGCAGGTCTCTGTCTGTTCTATTCCAGGCCCCCATCATTCTTGGCCGGCAGTGGAGAGTCAGATGTGTGCTGTGGCCTTGAGCGTTTTATCTTTGGGCCCAGCAGGAGCGTGGAGTTAACCCATTCTCTGCTCTTCTTCTCTCTCTCTCTCCCCCGTCTCTTGGCCTCTCATACTCCTGTAAAGGAATCTTCCATTCCCCAGTCACACACCTTTGACCCTCCCCAAAATGCTTTGCGATGCTTGCAACAGCGTTAGCCACATACAATGCTGATCTGCCTTCCCTGGGAACTACCTGAGAGAGGGGGGCATTCCAGTATGACAAGGACATTGTGCAGTGCCCTATGGGATTCAAAATGGGCTTCTTTTTAAAAAGTGAATTGGTCTAATTACAGGATAGGATTTTCCTTAGGAAAGTTCTCTCATTCAGACTTTAGAGTAAAGGACAAACAGATTATGTCATTCTGACTTTTTAAGATAATAAGAAAACAATGAACGCTGCTCTTTTTCTTTTTTTTCTTTTTTCAGTTTGCTTAAGAAATGCATGTTGTGCTGGCTTTCTGCCTGACCAACTTCAGCAGCATCTGTTCCATTAAGCAACATATAATGTGGTCTATCGTGATACTAAAATTACTGTATTTTGGGAATACTGGTGTAAAACTAATATAAACTGGGACCTACCATAGTAGCTGAAATACTTCTTTTGGCATGAAAACAACTGTTCATAGACTCAATTTAGATTCTTGTTATTATTTCCTATACTGGATAGGATTAGTTTCTATAAATGTGATTAAAATGATTTTGGCTCACTGTGAAATATAATGATGGAACTACAGGAGAGCAGTTGACCATAGATATCTGAGACCTCACCATAGATACATTGCTGCTTACGGTTTAACTCTAGTTAGCACTACAAGAGGAGTTATGATCTGTCCATGATCATCACACTAAAGGTATAACTCTTTGGGAAACAGAGACAATTTCCTCATGAAAACTTATTTCAAGCCAAAAGAATCTTTCCTAAAGATTTATCTGATGTCACATCAGGATAAAAGATCTGCTCTGAAGATTTTGGAAGACAGATGGATCCTTTCAGACTAGCACTAATCTCCTTGTGATCTAAAAGTAAATGTGACTGCATTGTTTGTGTCATCACTGAATCACTGTCCCCAAAAAGACATTGCTTTACATTGAATAGTACATAGTTTAGTAATGGCTAGAGAATTAAATGGCACCATAAAGCAACGTTGAAACTGCATGTTTTAGCAGTGTGTCAAAAAGCACCTCAAAAATTATATCTCCCAACATGAAAATATCATCCTTTTTTAGTTAAAGGGCAGATTTCTAGTGCACTTTCTTGAAGAACTGTGACATTTCTTGAATTTACAGTTAGGTTATATTTGCTACAGCATTTTTTTTTCTTTATTTTAAGCACCATGCGTAAGACTGAGATTTGTGGTGTATTGGATCACTGTTAGATGTTCTGAAACATTTGTGTCTCCAGAAACTTTTGCAGTTTGCAGCTTTAAATCATGATCAAACAACCTACATAGCACATTTCTTATTGCAGATGTTGGGGTCACTACATAGAGTCCCCTCTCACGTGGTTTCATACTTTGAAAGTTCACATCGTCATCAAAGTCAAGTCTATATCCAGATTGTCTGCACATTAACCATGAAGTTACAGAGTTTCAGCAGCAGAGCATAACTTTCTTAATTTTGTTTTTACTCTGTATGCATGAAAACTGACCACTTATTGGCCATAAAAACTCTGTTTATTCAGCTATTCAATTCAGTTAAGCAAATGCCTATTATACTGTAATTACAATTTAACTTGTGCTTTTTTGATTGCTTTATCATTTCATTTGGTTCAACAAATTTATTTTTAGACAAGTGTCCAATCACATACCATACTGAGTATCAACAGGACATTTCAGTTATTCTAGAGATCATTAAAATGTGATATCTCAAATGAAAATGGTGATTCTGAGGGTACTTTAAGCCATGTGAATTGTAGTTGCATTTTCCTTACCTTTAATGATACATAGTATGGTTGGATTATAGAAATGCATTGATGAAAGGCGGAATGGTGAAGTAGCTTAAGATTCAGATTCTCGTATTAATTTCCTGTCTTATTGCAATCAGTGTTCAAGTGAATCCCAGCATGATAGATGTGAGTTCATTTAAAAAATACTTTATAGGTCTCAATTCCATTTTCCAGGGCCGCCCAGAGGATTCAGGAGGCCTGGGGTCTTCGGCAGCGGGGGGCCCCCGCCACCGAATTGCCGCCAAAGACCCGGCACTTCGGTTGTGGGTCCCAGAGTGGAAGGACCCCCCACTGCGGGTCTTCGGGGCACTTCAACGGCGGGTCCCGGAGCGTAAGGACCCCCTGCCGAATTACTGCCAAAGATCCGGAGCGGAAGAAGCTCAGGGGGCCCGGACCCCACAAGAGTTTTCCAGGGCCCCCGGAGCGAGTGAAGGACCCCGCTCCAGAGGCCCTGAAAAACTCTTGTTGGAGGCCCCTGCGGGGCCCGGGGCAAATTGCCCCACTTGCCCCTCCCTCTGGGCGGCCCTGCCATTTTCATTTGTCAAGAGAAAAATTGTAAAATACTTAAAAGCTAACTTAAATTCACAGAGAAACACAAAGCATCCCTGCTCCTATTTATTGAAGATAATGCCAAGAAAGACAAAAAGTTCATTACAGTGGCACAGTCACACCACTGCAGAGTATATAAATGTTTGCCAGCATTTGCTTGTTAAATTGGCCATAAACCGTCCATAAAACGTTACCCCAAATTGAAGGTTGGTATACAAGCGCCTAGGTCAAAAACAAGCATTTCTCCCCCCGCCCTGAACAAATAACAAAGTTAGAGGAAAGAACAGCTCTATAGGACCACGCAGATCAGTATTAGAGATTATTGAGAACATTCATATTTCTTGTTTTATCATGTGAGTGAATCGACGACTCAAATCTTCCAATTGTGCAGATAGCGAGACTACCTACCCCCATATTGCCATCCCTCTTGCGCTTGTTCTCCTCCCCCCTTTGATTCTTCTTTTGTTACCATCGCTCGGTGCATCTTGTTTTAAATGTGTAGGGTGGGATTTTCAAAAGTGTTCAATGTCAGTGTAGCTCTGCTCCCATTAATGTCAATGGTCAAACTCCATTGAGGTCGGTGGGAGCAGTTATGCTAACGCTGAGCATTTTTGAAAAATTCTACCTGTCAGGTCTTTGGGGGAGTGACTGTTTTACTATAGTCTTTGTACAGTGAAAAGCACAATGGGGCCCTGATTCTTATTGGGTCCTGTAGGACCCGCCATATTTGATACCTACTTTTTACTTAGGGGATCCTGCTCATGTATGCACAAGTGCAGGAGGTAAGGGTCCACTGATTTACATTATGTTGAAGCTAGATATCTAATATAAATGATATCATGGAGTGAATGGCTTATATTATTGGTAATGGATTGAAGAACGTTATATCACTAGGAAACTTGCTCCAATTTGGCTTAGTTTATTATTGACCAAAGTCATTACCATTACCACTACCAGGCTGTTGTTTGTTGTTTGAAATGGATTGCTGAAAGGGCTCAGATTGAGTTGATACAGGCGGTACATTGCATATGTGATTACATACCTACACTACTGGCACTAATGCCTGTCTCTAATTGGTTAGGGCTGGCAGGGATATGCCTTTAGGGCAGGGATAGGCAACCTATGGCAAGCGTGCCGAAGGCGGCACTCAAGCTGATTTTCAGTGGCACTCACACAGCCCGGGTCCTGGCCACCGCTCTGGGGGGCTCTGCATTTTAATTTAATTTTAAATGAAGCTTCTTAAACATTTTAAAAACCTTATTTACTTTACATACAACAATAATTTAGTTATATATTATAGACTTATAGAAAGAGACCTTCTAAAATTTTTAAAATGTATTACTGGCACACGAAACCTTAAATTAGAGTGATTAAATGAAGACTCATCACATCACTTCTGAAAGGTTGCCAACCCCTGCCTTAGGGAATCAGAGAGCCACATGATGAATAATTACTGCAAGTTTGTGTTGTTGTGGATAATGGGTTAAAGTCATCTTTGGTGGAACTGCTGTTTAACCAGGCATGAATTTAACCCAACATTGTTACTACTGCTATCCTCCCTGCCTCCTCCATCCTGAGCTCTTTTGGCAGTGAGAGAGCCTAAGGAGGACGTAAGATTCTTCAGGCTGTAATATATATTAACACTTCTATCATTCCTAAACAGAGCACTGGTTTGTGTGGGCAGATGTTCACTTCACAAAACCAAGATGTGAAAGTCACTCCAGAGTAGAGTCACCTTGTGCAAGACTTAAGTTCCTCGTAAGAACTCCAAACTAGAGCTCAAGTTCATCCTATTAGAATCTTTTATTTTCACTCTCAGTGGCATTTCCAAGAACTCCATTGGTAGAGACTGATCTGTTCTACTACTAGATGTATTTCCTCTGAGTCAGAACTGAGGTACAGGGTTAGTGTAAAGAAATCTGCTCCTTGCTTGTGCCACGCTTGTTTGGCATCTAGCTGGGGGGAACACAGGGACCAATATGTTACATGTTTACTATCATGCATAGGATGCCTGCTTACTGAAATATTTATAAATTGAAGGGAATCAACCATATCTTTATAACAAAGTTCAGATTTTTTTACTCAATGTAGGTCTAGATTAATCCACTTCTCTTGTTTGTGTACACTTCAATTATCTTTCTAGTACACTGAAGTACAGTATAAGAGTGAGAGAGTGTTAACACTGAATGTTCCCAATTTTTCATAACTAGAGAGATACATACTAAATGATTTGGTGGTAAATGACTTTTCATAGTGTTTAATTATACTGGTATTTCTTAGTTCCTGCAATTATTTAACACTTATCATTGTGCCGAAGCATAAAGAATGAAGAGACACAAGTTCAAGACTATTTAAACAGACCTTTTAATTCTGCATATCACTTGGAGTAAGGCTGAACCAGATGATATCTGGGTTTGAATTTCATCCACTAAAGGTGGTAAATCCAAACTTTTACCATGTTCCAGATAGCATTGTGCAAAAGTTGTGAGGCTTTGTCATCTGAGGTTCCTGCAAAACAATGATTTGAATTTGTTTCATGTGGGATTGCTCTGAAACTAGCATTCTAATGAATCCCAAAACTCAGCTGGCACTTCTGCATTTCACCTGGCTTCATGGCAATAAGGTGTTGAAGCAGATCAGACACAGATCAGACCAGATTCACTCAGAAAGCTCAGGATCATGGGCTGTGGTGTTATAAAGAAATTTGAGTCCAGGTTGATTTTTATGTCATCTCAAAAGTTATATATAGCTCTGGTCTTAGTGCTCATCTGAAACACTGGTACTTTGCTGCTTCCACACAATTGCAGTTGCTGATGTCAGTGTCACATGTCACAATGCTATGTTTGCTAAACCTGAATTATTCTTTCAGGTCAGCTTGTGCTGCTTATTGTTTTTTCCCCAAAACTATTCCTCCAGCCCTATTTTGTATTCTTGTCTGCAAGGGTAACTTGTGCTTCTTTTCTTTTACTTGTTTTCTGCTTTTTCTCCTTGAATTTCTCTGTAGCATGTTCAAGAATCTAACAGTTACAAAGTTTCATTCATATGGAGGCACTTTGCAATTATCAATAATAATTAGGAATGGTTAGTTTGAGTCTTAGATTTTGGAAACACATCATGGTATTTGGGGGTGGGGGGTTGACAAGAGTTTTCCTTGGGATTTCCCACACCCATCCACTAAAAGTTAGATTGGCACAAGGGGCCATACATATTGTCTCATACAATGTATGTAATATGGCCTTTTTATTAGATTTTTTTTACTTTTCCTTTTCCACCCATTCCACTCACTCTTCCTTTGTCTTGTCACTTTACCCCTTCTTTCTGTTCACTTCTCAGTTTTTCCACATCCCCTGGGAGATTTACCCAATGTAGGGGGAGGACTCACATCCATTTCCTCTGGCAAACTCCAATGGGATGATGTCACAGGATCTCCAGAGCCTCTTCCTGTGGGTTTGACTGAGGGTGTAAGATGGTCTATCCCACTGACTTCAGTTATCTTATTATTTAATTTAATTTATCATGAAAAGCAGTTCCTTAATGCAAGTCTTTGATTCAGAGGTCTGTATTTAATCCAGGAAAGCACTTTGTGTTTTACCCACAGTTAGTTACTTCTCTTAATATCTTGTGAAGAACCTTATAAAAAAGCTTTAAAACCCCCCACATAAATTGTATATACTTGGTCACTTTTATCTTCTCACTTATTTCTTTACCTTAATAGAAGCAAATCTTTATATCCTGTTTAGACTCTCTCAGCAAAACTGATTAAATCGTCTCTGAATTCATGATGGTTATAATTCAAGTGAACATTCATGGAATAGACATTAACACTGTTTGTGGTCAATACTAAACTTAATCTTCCCTGTAGGAGTTACAGAATTCATTCATAAATACTAAAATGGCATGAAATCATGCAAGCTTTTATTGTCTTTCTCTTTTAAAAAGCACAACATGTAGTGCCAGGTATCCTACCAGTGACTGTTTTAATTAAAATAACTTATCTTAAAAAACTGTGAAAAACTGGTAAATAACTTATTAATGAAAGATAAATGCTATAGAAGGAAATACTTCAGTTGTTAAAGCCATGATAGCTATGTTTGTAGCAGGTATAAAAACCTCAGGGGAAGATATTTCCTTACAAGGAACAGTCACTTTCCTCTTCCTCAAGGGTTGACAATAAATGTCATAAAATCATAGCATCATATGGTTAGAAGGAACTGCAAAGGTCATATAATCTACCCCCCTGCCAAGATGCAGGATTTTTTGTGTTTAAACCAACCAAGACAGATGGCTATGTAGCCTCCTTTTGAAAACCTCCAGTGAAGGAGCTTCCACAACCTCCCTAGGAAGTCTTTTCCATTATCCTACTGTTTTTACATTTAGGAAGTTTTTCTTCAGATTTACTCTAAGTCTGCTATGCTGCAGTTTGATCCCATTGCTTCTTGTCCTGCCCTTGTTGGGAACAGAGAACAACTTTTCTCCAACTTTTTTATGGTAGCCTTTTGAGTATTTGAAGGCTGCATGTCTCTCCCAATCAGTGGTGGGACAGTTGAAAGGAAAAACCTTAAATAAACAGAAGAAGGCAAGTGGGATTTTTGTTGTTGTTGTTAAGCCACCGACAAAGGCCTAAAAACAATGGAACTACTAAAATATTTGCCTACCATCACTCTGATCACTTTGCTTGTACATTGAGTCATTTTCCTCTGCTCTTAGCCTGTTTGGAGTCAAGGTAGTTGGGGGGCTGTTCTTGTACTGGTGTGTACAAGTATGTTCTTGTACTGCTGTGACTTTTCTTGATCCACTATGGTACTGATGTTAATATGAGGACATCCCTTTACTTTAGATCTGTGTACTTTTCTTTGGTTGCTGCATTCCAGAGAGTGTTCTGTGTCACAATCAGCACTTTGATAACTGTGGGTAATGAGGATGCTGTTACGGTTGTGCCTTGTGGTGATAAGATCCAGTTGGTGCCAGTGGCCAGATCTGGGATATTTCCAAGACATGTGTTATGGCTTTGTCTGGAAGAATGAGTTTGTTACATGGCGATCATAGTAGGAACAAAACTCTAGCAATCTCTTACCATTTCCATTCATCTTACCAGTTTCATGTTGACCGAGACTGTTTGTCCATGCTTCATGATCAGCACTCACCCTTGCATTCAAGTCCCCTAGCAGGAAAACATATTGGTGTTTCAGAATCCTGCTGATGGTGGTGTTCAATTGGTTGTAGAACTGGTCCTTGATGTCAGAAGATGAGGAAAGTGTTGGAGCATACACACTCACAAGGTTGACTGGGCCATTAAGTGTGAACAAGCGTGGTGCCAAAATTCTCTCTGATCCATTTGTAGGTGTCTCAATCATTCCCAGAAGTGAGTTCTTGATGGCAAATCCCATTCCGTGCTCTCACATTTCTTCATCCAGAAGAAATGGGTACTCTTTTCACTGAGTGATCCGCTTGACACTAGCTGTCTTTCTTGAAAGGATGTGATATCCACACTGAATCATTTCAGCTCATCATTGATCACAGCAGTTTTACATATATTGTTGATTTGCTGAAGGTCCTCAGATAATCCGGTTGTCATGGTGAGAAGGTTCCAGCCTTATCTTTAAGGATGTTTTCTTTCTTTAACTTGATTTGCCAAGTGTATTGGTTTCAGTCCACTTGTCAAATTATGAAACTCTAATCTCCAGGCACCCATTGAAGTAGGCAGACTGTGGCAGGACAACACCCTATTGTCTGGCAGCTGCTCAGTTTTATGGTGGGCAATGGTTGTTCAGTGGGATACGATGATGTCTCCTGCTGTCAGAGGCAGCCCTTGGTGCTCAACTCTATGCCAATTGAGTAAGAGCTTACACTGCTGCCTCCTATGTTGTCGATGCTCGAGGGAAAGCTGGAGTACCTCTCCAGGGCGCAAGCGTGGGCAGATGATATGAAGGGCCTGAGTTGCCCATGCATCAGGACCCCTGTCTCAGCGTCACCAGTAAAATTCACAGGAGAGGAAGAACTAATACATCTGGTACCTAATCAGCTGAAGGAGTTGCTGGAAAGATACTAAGATGTTAGTACCTGACCACCTTTGGGGCTCCACTCCAGATTTTCTGTCTGAGTATACTCTCATAGACTTACATTCTCCCAAATTCACCCACAGGACAGTGAGGTTTTCTGTCAGGGGTTGCTCCTTTAGCCTTACACCCTCCAAAACTACCCACAAGGCAGTGGGTTTGATGAGCCGCGAGTAGTACCATCTACTCTTATTAGAATAGCAGGCATAGCCTGACCTGACGCAGCAGAACAGGAACATACTAGAACAAGCCCTTGACTCCAGTGATTGTACCACAAGCGTCCAGCTGAAGTGGGAAAACTGAAGAACACAATTTATCATGCAGCTCTGTCAGTCTTTGGGAAGCAGGAAAACAAGAGCAATGACCGGTTAGATGCTATTCCAGTGTGTTGACACCAGTCATAGAGGCCCAACATACAGCCCAAACCGACTACAAGAACGACCCAAATGAAAAAAACCTTATAAGCATTAAGAGCGGCAAGAACCAAGGCACAACAAACTGCTCCCTGTGTTCCCTCCAGCTAGATGATTATGAGCTTCTGAGTGAAACTGCTCGATGTTGTGCCAATGACTATTGGCTGCACTTATGCAAAAGCATCCAAGTAGTAACCGATGCAGGCAACATCAGAAACAGGTATGACGGGATCAAGAAAACCTTAGGTCCATCTTCAAAGAAAACAGCCCTATTGAAATCAATAACAAGGTAAACAATCAAAGACCGCACTAAGTGGATGGATCTCTGAGTAGAACACTCTTCTGAGCTTTACTTTCATGAAAATATTGTTACAGACGCAATCATCAATGCCATCAAAAGCCTGCCTATTATGAACCAATTTGACGATGAACCAACTATCGAGGCGCTTAGCCTTGCCATAGATGGCCTCTCCAATGGAAAGACCCCTGGAAAGGTCTGCATACCATCAGAGGTCATAAAATGCTGAAAACCTAGTCTACTGCAATATCTTCACGAATTGCTTTACCTGTCCTGGAAAGAAGGCAAATTACCACAAAAAATGAGAGATGCCAACATCCTCATTCTCTATATAAAAACAAGGTTGACAGAAGCAACTGTAACTACTATTGTGGCATTTCTCTTCTTAGTATTATGGGAAAAGCCTTTGTCTGAGTTGCCCTGAACAGACTTCAGACCCTTTCAGACAGAATCTATCCTGAATCACAGTGCGGCTTCAGAGCTGAAAGGTCTATCATTGACATGATCTCACTGAGGCAACTAAAAGAGAAATGCAGAAAACAACAAAAAAAGCTCCTTTACATAGCCTTCATTGATCTCACAAAGGCTTTTGACCTTGTCTGTAGAAGTGGAGTATTTGCACTTCTAGAAAAGATTGGATGTCCCCCCAAGCCCTTAAGCATGATTCGATCCTTCCATGAAAACATGTATGGAACAGTTCAATACAGCAGCTCAGTCTCTGAGGTTTTCCAGATTCAGAGAGGTGTTAAGCAAGGCTGTGTACTTGCCCCAATTCTGTTTGGGATCTTCTTATCCTTGCTACTGAAACAAGCTTTTGGTTCCTCAATTGAGGGAATCTACTTGCACACAGGATATGATGGAAAGCAGTTCAATCTTGCAAGACTCAGATCTAAAACCAAGAATCGTGAGGCCTTTATCCAACACCTCCTTTTTGACAGTGATGCAGCAGTGACAATCCACACAGAAGCCCACCTCCAAAACCTCATGCACAGTTTTTCCAAAGCCTGCAAAGAATTTGGGCTTATCATAAGCCTAAAAAATGGCTTGGAAAAGGAATTAAGAAGAGGTGCTTGGTAATTGAGCAAGCTGGGGGCAGTAGGGTACTCCTATGACTGGTACAGCAGGGAGCCAACGCCCCCATCATTATAGTCCACCTTAACCCCCTCCTACAAGGGGGCGTGGTTGGCAAGGTCCCAGCAAGAAAATTGCTGGAGAGACCTTGACGAAAAGTGCGTGTAGGGGGAGTTGGTGAAAGCCCCCTCTCCCCAGCCCCGGCCCCTCGGAGCTGGCTGGAAGTGGTAACGTCCCAGCAAGGGAATTGCTGGAGGGACCTGGATAAATGGGGGGGGGAGCTGTGAATTGGCTGGAATTGGTAAGGTCCTGGCAGTGAATCAGCTGGAAGGACATCAATTTTGCACCTGCACTGCATATATTTTATCCTCCGGATTAGTCCCAGACATCTGTCAATAATAAAGTTGTGGCATGATTAAACCCATATATAATGTCTCCTGTCATTCTTTCGGCATAGCCAGACAATTTCACTACCTCCTTTGGAAGCCTATTTCAGAACTTAGCTACCTTTATAGTTAGAAAGCTTTTCTTAATATCCAACTTAAATTTCCCTAGCTGCAGATTAAAGCCAATTATTACTTGTTCCACTTATAGTTGCAAACAATTGATCACTATCCTCTTTACAACAGCCTTTAACATATTTAAATATTATTATCAGCCCCCCCTTTCTTTTCTCAAGACTAAAACATGCCCCAGTTTTCTAACTTTTCCTCATAGACGTAAGTGCTGGTGCTGGGGGTGCTGCCGCACCCCAGGTCTTGAAGTAATTTCCATTATACTGACTCTTGCTATGTATGTAGAGTACCTAGCATAGTCTTAGGGTAGGTCTATACTCACCGTCCGGGTCGACGCGGTGAGTTCGACTTCTCAGAGTTCGAACTATTGCGTATAATCAAGACGCGATAGTTCGAACTCCCTGCGCGCTCCGGTCGACTCCGGAACTCCACCACCGCCCGAGTCAACCTTGGAGCCGCGGAGTTTGACCCCGCCGCGTCTGGACGGGTAAGTCAGTCGAACTAGGGTACTTTGAGTTCAGCTACGCTATTCGCGTAGCTGAACTTGCGTACCCTAGTTTGACCCCCCCCTTAGTGTAGACCAGGCCTTAGTTTGGTCTACAACTATACTGCAAAAAATAAGATGGTCCCCTTCCAGTAGATTTTGAGACATATCACCTTGTTGGGTCATGAGGAAAGTTTACATTGTTGCTGTTGAGTGTGTCACACTGAAGCTATGTCTACAATACAGCTTATGTCTACATAATTTCTGTCTCTCCTCCCCCTCTCCCCCGAGTTACATAAGTTACACTGACATAAGCAACAATGCTTGCAGAGGTGGTTTTATTATGCCATTGGGAGAGAGTTCTCCCGTCAGCATAGAGCATCTTCACCAGACTGCGCTGCTGCAATGCCGTATGTGTAGACATGCCTGATTCTGTGGATAAAATATATAGAACTTTATTGTCCAGAGCTGTCACATTAGAAACTTTAAGATGCAGTAGATTTACTTTAAAATATTAACAAAATTGTATTTTAAGGGCTCTTTTAAATATAGTTCTTAACTATATAGTCAAAGAAAGTGTTTAGAACCACTTATCTGGGCAATGTTTCAGAATGAAAAAAATAATTCTCTTTATTTATCTAATAATTGACTCCATTGCTCTTGTGAATGTCTAAATCATCCTTCCTTAGAGGTTTTTAAGGTCAGACTTGACAAACCATGGCTGGGATGATTTAGTTGGGAATTGGTCCTGCTTTGAGCAGGGGATTGGACTAGATGACCTCCTGAGGTCCCTTCCAAACCTGATATTCTATGATTCTATGATCATCCTGTGGAACTTGATACTTCTGCCACCTGCTCCTACTGCAAATCTTCAGAAAGGAGATATCCCCCTAGTCTGCCAAAGTAGATGGTTGGAAGTAGTATAGGACTCTTCATCCACTCACAATGAATGCTGGTTTTAATGTGGAACAAATGTTTCACACTGGGCTTGTGTGGCAAGGATTAAATTTAAAGGGGCAAAAAGGTACAGTCTTGAGGGCTGATCTTCTTCACTGGTATAAATAGGCATATCTCAAAAAACTTTACTGAGCCACATAGATTTAGACCAGCTGAAGTTCTGGCCCTATGGACCTGATTTTTCCAAAGCACTGAGCTTCTATTTAGGCACCAGAATTCGTGGCCACATTTTCAAAAAAGCTCAGCATGTTGGGTGCTGAGCTGCTTTGGAAATCTGACTATCAAGGTCATAGTGGGAGCTGCTCAGTGCTGTGCACTCTTGGAAATATGATCTTTACATATTGTTTGGGAGTTCAGATCTTTGAAAATCTGGCCTCACTTATAAGCACTGAACACTGAAAATATCACACCACATTTAGTATCCTTAAGATTCCTGGCTGCATCTAAAACTTGATCCCTGACACGTGGTTCAGAGCAGAATATATTGATTGTTTCACTACTACTGCTGCTAGTTTTCTCATGGGTGCATCCTGGATGCCCTTTCATTATGCACAATATAGAACCTTTTATCGTTTTAATTTCATTATTTTGAGCACTAGCTTGTCCATGAAGCAATTAGTGTCCATTTTACCTTTATCTACAAAGCTGCTCAAAATTCATACTTTTAGACACTGGGCTATATCATGCTACTTATCTTTAACCAGAGCACTCCATGGATTTTCAGTCTTCAAACATTTATTGTAGCCCCCTTCACAGTCTAGCAGACTGTGCTGTCAACTGTACCATAAACTCCACATCATCTACTGCACCAGTTTGTATTTTGTGCTCCATATGATTTCAAGAGTTGTAAAATTAGGAAGAAGTCCTCCTTTATTGTTAACAGGGAGGAAAAAGTATCTGTTATGCAAACCCTCTACACACACAAATTGCATTGTGAATTGTGCCCAGCATTGTGAATTTGTTATGCAAAGCAGTTTATAACTGTATAACTTCAGACATTTTCAGGTAGATTTTGCTACCCAAGGAAAGTGTAGTTAAAATGGATTATTTCTTATTTATTTAATAGTGGCAATTGTGTATGTAAAACCTACAAAATGTAATAAATAACCTTTCTGTAGATTTTTTCTGCCATGCCATATAATGTTATAGGAACATGCAAATAAAATATGTATATATTTCTCTGAATTCTATTAAATTCTATAAGTTTTATAGATCCCTATTGTTATGTCTACCACATTCTATAACACTCTTTCATTAGGGATTGGCTGATGCAGTTCCATTGTTGCAAGTTAATTACAATTCTAGAACCAATATTGGTTCTAACAGTATTTCCTCACTTAAGTATTAAGAATGTGTTTGAACTTATCCCGTTTTTGACACCAGGGCCTTCCTTCTGTTAAGCTGCAGCAGAATGCTGGGCCTTGGAGTTTGGCTTCTCAGTGGAGGAGAAATCAGTGATGGAGAGTTTGGGTGTATTCTAAATGTACATATGTAAATAAAACAAGTTACAGAAGCCCCAGAACAGCACACTGTTGCAAACAGCACATAGACAATTTCCTCTTCCAGAAATCTCAGTTCACCACTGACCAGTTTTTAAGGAGCTACTCTGTCCAGAGAATTGCATCTAACAATTTAGAATAAAGCAGAGAGAAAATCTATCTGTGACAGCTTTTCTGTGAAAGCATCATCATCGTGATGGATATTCACTAGAGGTTTACAAAAAGAGGCTGGATAGCCATGTGTCTTGGATGGTTTAGTCACAACAAATCCAGCATCTTGACTTGGGGCTAGACTAGATGACTCTTGTGGTCCCTTCTAACACTATGATTCTATGATTTTATAATATTAATTGTCAACCCTTGAGGAAGAGGAATGTGATGTAGCTTCCTTGCAGGCTAAACTGCTCCCAGATCAATCTCTAGCTGTCCATGCACCAATTTTGCATTTGCCACCAAGATGGAGAATACTAGAATGCTTCTGATTGGTCTTATTTGCCCCAGTGGCAATGAAACTCTTTCAGCTCCAAGGACAATTGACTGCACTGTCACAGGTGGTCAGCTTTATTATAGACACCTCCACAAGTGCAACCTAACCCACAAAAATACAAACATTTCTTCCAAGATTAAAAACTCTCTCACACTAACAAAAAGAATACAGAAGATCATGTAAAACAGTACAATCTGGTGACTCCTGGTTCTGTAACAGTATATGAAACTGAAACATGTAAACTATGTTGTCTAAACTGGTTTTAACTACTCTAGATTGCTCAAAAATGTCATGTATCAGAGGGGTAGCCGTGTTAGTCTGGTTCTGTAGAAGCAGCAAAGAGTCCTGTGGCACCTTATAGACTAACAGACTTGCATCCGAATAAGTGGGTTTTCACCCACGAAAGCTCATGCTGCAAAACGTCTGTTAGTCTATAAGGTGCCACAGGACTCTTTGCTGCTTCAAAAATGTCATGGCTTCTAAAGTAGAAATGTTCCATGATTGGGCTCTTGTCCTTAGAGAAGAGACTTTGAAAAGAAGAGCAAGAAGAAGGGGAAAAAATCCCCCCAATAATGTTTTAATACAATAAGTATATGTTTGTGTTATAAAAATGGGATCCCTTTGGGGGAAAAAAACATTAGTTTATATTACATGAAAGTAAGAGGATATTTTACCCTGCTGCTTTGCCCTGCTCTAGTGATGCAAAATACCCATAAACCTCACTTATCTAGCTGGTTAAGTTGTGTTGTGTTTTTTGTTTTGTTTTGTTTTTTTACTGCTTGGACGCAGATGTATGACTATATTGCATTGTGTGAGCAGCACAAAGCACACACACAGTGTACCATAGAATCTGGCTCAAGGTTTGCAAACTTCAACTACTTCTGTGATCCTTATAAACCTGCCAATATAGTTCAAGGATTTGCTAGTCCCTAGTGATTTTACAGATCAGAGTGCTCTCGCTATCTTCACTTTTAAATATCTTCCCAAAAAGTAATTGTCCACTGTTGCCAGAAAAATAAAAATAAATAAATAAAAACCAAAGAAACCTTCAGGAGAAGTTCCAATTTTCTCTAGGTGTGATGAAAATTTGCTCTTGTAACATTTACCCAGCTTTTCCTACAGGGGTGCTGGAACAATTTGTATAGTGGGGGTGCTGCGAACCATTGAACCAACTGTAAACCCTGATGGAATCCCTGAATGGAAAACCCTTCAATCTGGGGTGTGTGAAAACACTACCAGCACCCCTAGTTCCAGCACCTATGTCTGCCTATCTCCTTTATATATATATATATATATATATATATATATATACATATATATATATATATATATAAAAATTTTAAACTGCCACTTTTTAGTGCATGCAAACAGAGTATATCTCCCAAACCAGCATCCACAGGACTTTTTGTATGTATGGTGTATATCCTGCTGCCACACTGTTCAAAAACTTGCTCTCATCTTTAAAGGTTTCACTCTAGGGACGTGCTGGAGCACAAAATTCAAAGGCTAAAAGCAACAATGGAGCAAAGGAAATATAAGATCACAGATAAAGATTTTCTAAGATCTTTGGAGCTGACAACACCCTAGTGGATTGGCAGGATGGTATTGCAACTACGGTTATCCTCAGAGTCTGAAAATGGAACACTTAACATCCAATAACATTATATTGATTTTATACATCTTGAAGACCTCCAGCACTATGCTAACTTGGTGCTGTCTTTAATATCTGGAGACACAGAAAGTGAAATATTTCTACACGTCACTCAAAGTTTCAAAACTAAAAGTTTTGGCAAAAATAGATCAATGCTTCTGACTGAGAGAACTCACCCCCTATTTCTAGCTAAGTTTTTGGTGTGGGAATCTTATTAGATCATTTTTCTAGGGACTTACAAAAGGCAGGGACCCTCTGCTGGTCCTTTGCACAGGGGTGAATGTCACCCACAGAGAGCGCAGTACATTCAAGCTGAGTAATCTACAGTCACTATAGCTTCCAGGTGTTAGCTTAAGGCTGTTCTTGTTTGGAACCTGCCTAGCTGAGAGACCGCTCTTCTTCCCAGCCAATACTACTCCAGTTCTGATAAGAAATGCTCAAGCTAGCAGCTCCCTGATTTAAAAGGAAGAAGGGTGTAGGCTGAGCATCCTTTGAGAATACTTGCTCCACTCTGGCTCATATTTGTGTACTTTCAGGGCATGCTGGCGTTGGTTGAGGAGAAGGTGGAGTGAGGTGTAGAGGGAAGAGAATGGAAAGAGATGATGATTATTGCAGGGGGATATTATTGTTGTTTTCCATGGCGCGCTAAGGATACATTCATACTTTCTGTGGTTTGAATTATTGAACATTTTAATTGTTTTAAAACTGCCTAGAGCTAGGATAGACCCTTCCAATTAAATCTAAAGAATTACAATAAATAAAGAAAACAGAATAAGAGTATTTATAGCTATGCAAAACAGTCATTAAAATATTCCTTAGAGCATCTTCCAAACAAATTCCTCAAGTGATCTAGGAAAGAGCAAACATTCTTATTTATTATTTTCCTGTAACTCTGTGTGGCTTATGTATAGCACATAATGCTAAAACCTGATACCAAAAGCCATCCACCTTTCTGCAAAACTGAACAGCAGCATCCTGTGGCTACAGCTACATGGCAAACTTGGAACTACAAGAAGATCTAGCACAAGGGCAACTCTCACTCAAGTATAGTCAGCAGCATTGGTTTAACCTTTTTTGCTGCCCTTGGCTGAAACTAAAAATGGTTTTCCCCACTGCATTCCATTTAAGTACAGAAGATGGGGAAAAAAGAGCTTGTCCTTGCCACCCCCCCAACACTGTAAGCCACTTTGGTTGCTGGTGCCAATTTTGGCAAACCGGCAAAACGTCAAGTATATGCAACAACAAACTGGACAGAAATAATCCCTGCAATACTTCCACTTAAATCAACGTGGAAGTAAATCAGAGATTAATTTAGTCCAGTATCCAAAGGATTAGCAAAGAACACGACTGAATCAAATCAAAACCAAAATGCAAAATTTACAAAAAAAAATGTGTTTTTATTCCTTCTCTCTCTCTCCCCACAAGATACCTAGCTGCATCTCTAGGTCCCTAAATACTTTTAAAAATTGACCTTTATTATACTGCACCCATAGAGAAAATATGCTGTTTTATGAAATTAAATTAAAGTTCTTTATTCAGAGAGCTGGTTCTCAGCAATTTAAAATACTTGTCTGTGGGTTTCTATACTACCCTATATTTTTGATGTGATTGGAAAGTGAAAGACACCAACCGCACTGCGAGGAGCAGGAAATAAATGGTGGAGATGGGTAAGTATCTGCATAACTGCAATAATATATATTCTTTGGCCATTAGATGTCTCTTGGTGCTGCATAGAGTCTCTGGTAAAAAAGGGAGACAATGCTGGAACTCAGGCTCTTTATAAGGCTATGTCTACACTGCCCTGCAGTTCAGACTATGAGAGTGCAAATAGCAGTGCATGCCAAAGTGCTGTGCTGTAATTTCCCCATGTGAATGCTGTGGATGTGAACTAAAAGGTTCCTAGTTTGCACTAATGTAATCCTGTGTGAAAAGGGCTCTGTTAAAGTGAACTAGGGACCTTTTAGTTTGTTCCCACAACAACCATGTGGGAGAGTTACAGATTAGCAATATATTCATACTGCTTTTCACATCCCTGTAGTCTGAACTGTGGGGCAGTGAAGACAATCTCTAAGTCTATTTGTATGTGTTTACAGTGTCTAGTTTTCTTTAATAAGCACTTCCTGTTTAAGAAGATCTCTGATTCCATATATTGTGATGGGAATCAGACTATAGTTTAGGAATATTTCCTTTTTCAGATGCTCTCTATAAACAAAGACCACTAAACTAGGGAGGGGTTTTAGGCAGTTGTGCTGGTGCGAGTGTTTATATGGAAGGCAGATTAAAATGTCCATTTTTAGAGAGACTACAGGTCTTAGAGATATTCCCTATTGCTAAAATGGAAATATCACTACAAATAGTAATATCTTTAGAACCTCAATTTAGTGTCTAATTGCATCCAGTTAATTACTGCATATGTACAAACTCTGTTTAATAGGGAAACAATTGTTTGTTAGAATAAGAAAGCTCTTTTCTCCCAAATTAGATATTTGGAAGGCTTTTTCCTTTAAAGCTAAAGAAGTTGAAATTGTTTGTGACTTTAAGAAAGAAGAGCCAGTCACAGCCTACAATAACTCCTGGGGTCTGCTCCAGGCCCCAGCACACCAAGCGCGTGCTTGGGGCGGCATGCCGCGGGGGGGCGCTCTGCCGGTCACCGGGAGGGCGGCAGGCAGGGTGCCTTCGGCGGCATGCCTGCGGAGGGTCCTCTGGTCCCGTGGCTCCGGTGGACCTCCCGCAGGCGTGCCTGCGGAGGGTCCGCTGGTCCTGTGGCTCCACCGAAGCCCCATGCTTGAGGCGGCGAAATGTCTAGAGCCGCCCCTGGGTCTCCCTTACACTGTGTAACTCCATTTGACTTCAGTGGAGTGAAGTGACTAGAATTACACTAATCCTTACATCTGTTGTAGTCAATAGACCTACCCCCTGCCTCTCTAGCTATAATGATAACAACCTTTTAAATACAAGTAGTGAAATACCTGAAAGGAATACAATAGCACATCTGCTAGCGCACACTGGCTGATGTGTGATGGAAACATATGTAAATAATTCCCTATAAAATCTCATTTTCAGTAGTTTATGTAATGTATAATCTCTGCTTTTCAACCATACTCTTGGCTGAAATGTGAAAGCCCCATGTTCAGATCTTACAAGGTATCTTGTCAGTACTTACTGTACTGACATTTTTCTTCTAAACTTTGCAAAGCATCTGATCTCTTTATTTTTCCTTAGTGCATAAGCCACCTACTATGTCCTGTTAAATGAACTACAAAACAGAAACATAGAAAGATATAGAAAAAAGGCTTTAACCTACTTTCACCTCTTGTTTGAATAGTGTGAGTATCCCAAGAAGTTTAAAGGACTTATATCACCCAATACTGCAGAGTGTTAATAGAATGTTAGGTTTTTTCCCACCTCTAAATTCTAACTATACTTGTCCTAGCAATAATCTCATTAGTTCTCTCGGTACCAGGCAGCTGACACCTAACCTGTGTCCAAGGGATGCAGGGCAAGAAGTCTCATGAAAAGCTATCGCCCATAGGCATCTTTGAGTGTCCAGAAAGAGCTGCATTATTCAAGGCAGAGGCTGTTAGGTAATGAGACTGCCAGTCAGTGCAGCATAGTCTGCAAGATCAATGCTAATTATAACTTTATGGTGTAGTCTGTGGACAGTCAGCTAGCAATACAAAATATTATGGTATCTCTAATAATAATGTTAATTTTAATGTTTGGATACTTCCAGAAGATTTTTCAGTAAAGCTCCATGGATGATGATGATGATGGATAACAATTTTTATTTATTTATTTAAGGCTAAAATTGTACCTAAGCCGGATGCAGCAGTGCAGAGGCTAGAAGAGACTCCTCCACACACAGTCTGCATGAGACAACTACAACTCTGGGACCTAGGGAGGCAGCTCAGTGGAGAGTGAGTAGGAAGGAGGTAGAGCCATGGCACGACCTGTCTATGCACCAGCCAGCTGATATAACCGACTCTGTGCAAAGTGTATAGGGGAGTATGCCACACCCTTTAAATGGCAGTGATAATTTATCCTCCCTTTCCTCCTAGTGTAATGGGGGGCCTTAGGAAGGGTTGTGCCTGGGATCGTGCATTTAGGTATATTCCTTACTATGGTGCACATGCTAAAAGATATAATCTGGCCCCTAACAGGTGCAATTACTTTCTTATTTTCCTTCAAAGCTTCAAAAATTATTAGAATGCCCTCAGAAAGGAAAGGGTAATGAATGTTCCTATTTAGCAAAAAAAAAAGATGAAGTTTAAGTTATTTCCATGCCTGTTTGCTAATTGCTAGAGAGGAAATGGGGTGCTGCACCAGCTAGAGCAAATCAGATGGGAATTAAAAGTAGAGAAGGGGAAATAAAAAAGGGAGGAGGCAAGAGAGTGTAGACAACCTGCTGGGAGAAAAGATCAAAATTCAAAAAATACCCTCCGTGGAGGAGCCTTGAAGAAAGTCTAGGAGTGTTTTAATGAGAAGCTTTTTCAGCTCAGAGACTCCGGTTGCTAGGTGTCTGAAAGAGTGTGATAATTAAAACAACAACAACAAAGAAAGCACATCAAGCCTTTTCAATATGTTTTGCACTAGGATACAGGAAACAGCCAAGGACTAAGTACTTATGGACTGAAATGCACTGTTATGCACTTTGGGTTTAAAGAAGGAATACATAAATGAAAGCATGATCTGCAAGGGATCCTACTTAAGTGGCACTGTTTCTAATTGTTAAGGAAGTTAGGGTTATTATAATGAGAGTCAGCTCTGAAGGATCCCAATTATTACTAAATTAAGATTTCCTGAGGACATTTGGTTTAATATATTTTAATCTGCCCTGCTTTAGCAAAATAACTCTGAGTTGGAGAAGCTAATACTTCTAAGATTCTGTACTGGCACTCCGAGCCCATGATTTTTATAAACAGATAATACTTATGAAGTTACTCACAGGAGTACTTCCATTGACTTCAGTGGAATTGTTTGTGTTAGTAAATATTCCTATGAATTGGGTGGCAGAATGGGGTCAATATATTTCTACATAAATACCATCTCTTGTTTTTTTAATAGCACAATGTTTTAGCATTCTCATAGCATGATCCAAGAGTCATGATTTAGCTGCCCAAAGTTGTTACAGCATGACAGACCTGCCTATGAGACTGGCTTAGGCTCTATTGCTGGCAAGAATGGATAAAACTCACAGGTACAGAAAAAGCTATGCTTGGGCTCTGAGGGGACTATGGCAATCTGGATGGTCCTACATATGGTGCTAGAAAAGCTGAATATTAAAACTGTCTCTCAGGCATCCTGAGTCCTCACTACAGCTACCAGGAATTACAAATGCCAGCATTCTACAAGGAAAGTTTTCCTGGCTAACTGCTAATAGGCACTAGATTCCACTACAAGCTCTGGTTATAAATCCAGCAGGAAGGGGGCTGGCAGAGATTAAGCTGTTAGGTCCAGAAGGCAAGAGAGTTGTGCTGCATAACTCATTCCTACCACTGACCAGTAGCTGCTGGGGTTTGATACTCTGAAGCTCCAGAAAACTCCTGCTTTTATTTATTTGGCCTCAGTTTCAAAAACCTGTGATCTAATCTTTCCCCTTAGAACATAAGAACATAAGAACGGCCGTACTGGGTCAGACCAAAGGTCCATCTAGCCCAGTATCTGTCTACCGACAGTGGCCAATGCCAGGTGCCCCAGAGGGAGTGAACCTAACAGGCAATGATCAAGTGATCTCTCTCCTGCCATCCATCTCCATCCTCTGCCGAACAGAGGCTAGAGACACCATTCTTTACCCATCCTGGCTAATAGCCATTTATGGACTTAACCACCATGAATTTATCTAGTTCCCTTTTAAACATTGTTATAGTCCTAGCCTTCACAACCTCCTCAGGTAAGAAGTTCCACAAGTTGACTGTGCGCTACATGAAGAAGAACTTCCTTTTATTTGTTTTAAACCTGCTGCCTATTAATTTCATTTGGTGACCCCTAGTTCTTGTATTATGGGAATAAGTAAATAACTTTTCCTTATCCACTTTCTCGACATCACTCATGATTTTAAATACCTCTATCATATCCCCCCTTAGTCTCCTCTTTTCCAAGCTGAAGAGTCCTAGCCTCTTTAATCTTTCCTCGTATGGGACCCTCTCCAAACCCCTAATCATTTTAGTTGCCCTTTTCTGAAACTTTTCTAGTGCTAGAATATCTTGGTTGCTATGGTGAAGATGCCAAGTAATTTCATTGATGTTCCTAGTTTATGGTTGACTTCTGGCAAAAGGAAGCTGCCATCTTATCCTGAGGATCAAAAATGAGGTGGGGTAGAACTTTTCCTTTAGTGCAAGCAGCTGCCACCCAGACTGCCCCGTCACAGACTGCCGTATTACTGTATTTGTTCCTAAAGTAGGTGGAAATATTACTAATTATTGCTCTGTTGTTTGGACCTAAAATGTGCTGCTAGGGTGTGTGTGTATGTGGGGGGCGGTATTTGTAGCTGACTTTGCATCGGTTGACTTTGCATTGGACTAGCTCTAAATTGTAAACTAATGTAAAGCATGTGTTTATTACTTCTAGCATTCTGTCACTTGTGTCACATATCTTGTGGTCTGTTGCAATATTGCTGAGGACTCCGCTGGGCAGGAGAAGAGGGGAAAGTGGTGTGAGACAGGGCAGATTTTAATCTAGTGGATACAGAAAAGTGCGACTCAGCACTGTTTCATTTTGATCGCAATGTTCCTTAGCCTGTCGCTATCCATGTGATTCAACTAGTAACCATCGATTCTGCTTGGTGGGACAACAGTATTGAACTTCAGATACCGCAGCATCAATCTGATTCTCAAGTTTCAATTCTGCTTATGATGAAAGCAAGTGAAATTGCACTGGACAAGACATAGTCATTAATTAGACCCATATTCCCAGTTGATGTAAATCAATGTAACCCCACTGAAATCACTGATTATTACTATATTATTTAAAATATGAACTGCACTGGCTTCTTCCCAATAATAAGAGTGCCTCACAAATATTGGCAAATGTATTCTCACAACACCACTATGAAGTAAGGAAACATTGCTGTTCCTATTTTAGAGATAGGGAACGGAAGCACAGAGTTCAATAGCTTGATCCAACTCCATTGACTCAGTCTTTAAACAGACACATTTTCAAAGGAATATAGGCACTTAAGGCACATTATGGGATTTTCAAATGTGCTATCTGCATCTTTAAGTGACTAAATTCTTTGAAAATCTCTGAAAATCATAAGTGATTTGCCCAAAGTGAAAAGGGAAATCTGTGGTAGAGCAGGGAACTGAACCTAGGTCTCTTAACCACAATATCACCCTTCCATTTCCCTGTCAGAGCAGGTCCAAGTAAAAGGGATTGCAAATCAGGCCCTTAATTGTTTTAAGAGTGTCTTAGTGAGGGGATAAAAGTTTCTTTAGGAAACACTTTAACAGGGTACTGATCCCTTTCAAAGTAATAAATGAGGAACACCTGGGAATTTACCACTAAAATCTGTACAGTTGTAGCTATAATACACTTCATTATGACAAGGATAATGGACATTTCCTGATGTATCAGTTGTTTCTGGGAGACAGAGAACACTATCTTCTGTTGTCAGACGCAAGCACGTATTACTGGCTCATTGTGTAAATTGCTTCA
The DNA here is from genome assembly GCF_020497125.1 of Mauremys mutica. Classification (NCBI taxonomy): domain Eukaryota; kingdom Metazoa; phylum Chordata; order Testudines; family Geoemydidae; genus Mauremys; species Mauremys mutica. The sequence continues at coordinate 33,572,806 of NC_059073.1, read as the reverse complement.
CTCATCAGGACCCAGATTAATGAATTTCCCTTCAATGTTTTTTGCACACTGTTCAATTTCTTCTTCATACACTGTATTCAACACCTTTCAGTAACGTCTGCTCTACCAGGTGGAGTGAAACTTGGTCATGATGATTGAACTACGCCAATGAAATGTGTGTTCTGAACAAGACAAAAGGGATCATTTGTTGTATAAATGACCAGAGCAATCTTTCATTTATGGAGTCTTCCTGGAATTTGCTGGTCCTGATTACGAACTCAACCATGGTTTTAATGGATGAAGAAAATCTTTTGTTTTTGTTTTTGTTTTTTATGTCTATTTAGTTGCAGCACTCTGCAGTTGTAGACATTGCAGATGATGGACATTCAGAACCCCTTATCGGACTGTGAAACAAGTCACTCTGAACCACTATTGCTCAGTGCACTGCTTTCAAAAAATGAGATAGTAAATGAAAGATTCTTCCTATTTCAGCTGTTTGTCCCAATGTTTAAATTGTATTATTTTATTCTAAACCAAGTTTTAGAAGAAAAATTATTAATAAACCATAAGGATTATATACATTTATGTAAAGGTTTATCTCTAACAATACACCAAACAGCTTTCCTTTTTATGTTAAAATTCATAAATACTTAATAAAATTTTACTTTTAAACAGGAAATCTTCGCCTAGGATGTCTGATTATAGTGAGCAATAAACAAATTTCAGAAGTTCAGCAGTAACTGTACAAATTTAATTGATATATACCCTCACAACATATCAATTATATTTTGAAAAAAAATATGAAATTCATAACTAATCCACCAAAATACAAATTTATGACAATAATCTAAGTTATCATTTACTAGCATACTGAGACATTGCAAGCAGTCCATAAGAATGGTGCAAAAACAAGTTTACTAACAAGTTGATCTAGATTGTTCAGACATGACTACATTATCTTCTTCAAAGACTCTGCCTTTTGAGGAGCATTTTTCATAATGTTGTTTCATTCCGATAACCAGGCCTTAAATCTCTTTGTTACACTGTTCATTCTTTGCATATGTTCCTTTTTGGCTCAGAGGTACAGGAATTTCTTTAAAATATTCTCAAATAGGGCTTAAAAAAACAACAACACAACCTACAGTCATGGTATTCCTCCCCCTCCATTCCCAGTTGTTGAAGTCAATATTAGAGGTTCCACTCTCAAGAATATTATTCCTTCCTCCACAGTGTCCTGCTTTGACATCAGTGTTATTCCTTTCTGGTTTCACATTCGGTTCCATCTCTCTTGCTACATGACTCCCCCATCCCCAGAAAAACAAAAGAACTAACAACTCAAGGCATTGGCTTGTGTAATCTGCATGCCTTTTGCACACAGTGTTTTATTTGTTTAGGGACAGAGAAATTAACAGATTAGAGAGATTAACAGATTTCTGTTGTTTGTCTCTCTGTGTGCACATATAAGGAGACAGAGCAAGGCTATTTACCTGAAGTGTCCAGAACCATCCAGAAGCAAGTGCTGCTGGTTATTGGGCACATCAGTGTTTTCCCACGAGGTGGAGAGTAGGTTTTCATGGTGGGTGGAATCATAAATATTCATAATTTGATAACTGAGCCAATGAGAGCCCAGATAGGGAGAAGGTATAAAATAGGAGTATGAGACCACTGAGGGCATGCATAGTCGATGATCTGATGAGATACATGATGATGTTTCCTTGAGTCAGAGGCTGAGTCCCAATATCTGTGATGATGTTGCCAATCTCTTATACCCAATAGCATAGTCTCTGGGTCCACCACAGGATCAAGCCCTTAATACAATCATGATTTATTGTGCAATATTTATGAAGTTTGACCTCAATAGTTAGATGTTTTCCCCTGATTCTTTCTTAATATAGAAAATCAGCCTTTAACTCAAAATTGTTGATAGAGCTTCAGTTGTGGATTCAACATTTATTTTTGTATTTAAATGTTTTAATAGATTAAAATAAATGTAGGCCTTAATATATTTTGTATTAAATTAAGATTTTATTTTAAACTGATTTTTTAAAAAGAAAAAAGTTTATTTTGTTATTTAAATTATACTATCTGAATTTTTATCTTTTTTCCCCCAAAAAATATTTTTTATCCATCCATGAATAAAGCTTCCATATTCATAGAACCTTTGGGTTGGCTAGAATGAATTTACTGCCCTTCTCCTAGTACTTAAAAACAATTCCCACAGCAAAGCACAAGGACACCCAGAATTTAGTTATTGAAGATTTTCAGCAAGGATTGCTCTACACATTCAAGTCCAAAAAGAACAAGAGGAATGAACTTTTATAAAGATAAAGAAACAACAAAAACAACAACTTAATTTCTGCAATGTAACATGGCTACTTAATAATCCACATACATTATCTTCACACATATAAATTAACTTAAATAAAGAAAATAAATTAAATCTAAATAGGTCAGTCCCCACAGAAACACAATGAGAAGTAACTCAGAGTTCCCAAAAGCTTAGGTTGAGTTCACCTGAGTCTCAGTTATAGTCTTTGATCACCAAAATGTATAGTTTGTTGCATCAAAAGCACTGTAACACTATCTTTCCGTTTGCTTGCAGAAACCTCCAACTGCAATCCATGCCGACTCTTCCTACTCAGCTGACTAGCTAACTAAGTGATTTCAGCAAACTAATGAACCAACCAGTCAATTTAAGTATATAGATTTAAAAAAAAACTGTTACAAGAAAAATACAAAAACTGAGCATAGCAAAATATAAATGACTCTTTTCCCATCATCACATTTAAATAAGAGAAGAGTTGGTGAACCATACTGGTTGCGACAGTTTAACTAAAACCAATCAACATTCAAAGTACACAATTAAAATAAAAAAATAGTTTTCCCTCCCAATTTCTCTTTTTTTCTAGAGATCTCTTAAAGAGATATCTCCCTATTAGACACATGACTTACATATGTTGTACCAACTACCTGATCTTCAGAATAAATCAAAGCATCCACATAATACATCCACATTGCATTAGCATTGTACTGTAATAATATCCTCCTGATGAAATGAAATAAATATTGCCTAAGACTTGTACTTTAAAGGGAATCTATGGATTAATATTGTTCTATTGCATGGACAACAAGGAGGAGAAGGGACATTCAAAGCATTTCCACCTTTATAGAACATTTACTGACCTATTTAAAAAGGAAAAATGCTGTTATCATAGGAGGAAAGAAATGTATTATTATAATCTTTCCACAGAATGTCATAAGGTGCTGGCTTATATTTGGTAACCCAGTTTTGCTAATTGATACAATGAAGCTTTCATAAATAAGATTAGACTTCAAGGAATTATCTTGGTAACAATGTCGTATCTACTCATTCCAGCTCACTTGCAATAATGTCTGTGAGCACAAGGGTATGATTCATATTTTCATATTTGTGAATAATGCCTCTGCATGTTCAGCATGACTAAATTACACTTGCATTACATTTATTGAAACTGCATAGGAGGGTGATTTTCTCATTGGATGTTCAGAGTATATTGTGCAACTATTTTTTGCCAAAAACTCTGCCTAGTTCTTAACGTTTTAAGCCAGAAACACTGGACATATATTAGAGAGGTTTTAAAATTAAGAGGTTGTAAGGGTCCGTGTGCGGGTCCCCTTGTCAGGTGAGGGGTCGCTCTTTGATTTCGGGGCGCCTGGGAACCAGGCCGCCTCACTACAGGAGGCTGAGTAGTAGTGCAGTCACACAGTCCCCGCCCTAGATCAGGGCGGGACAACAGGCAGTAGTCCTGGGCTCAGACCCTCAGACAAGGGCTGAGCAAGCAAACAGTACTTTAAGCCCCAGCCCTAGATCAGGGCGGGGCAACAGGCAGTAGTCCTGGGCTCAGACCCTCAGGCAGGGTTGAAAAAGCAAACAGTACTTTAAACCCCAGCCCTAGATCAGGGCGGGGCAACAGGCAGTAGTCCTGGGCTCAGACCCTCAGGCAGGGCTGAGCAGCTGTTCAGTTTATAAAGCCCAAGCCCTAGCTCAGGGCGGGGCAGCAACAAATACAGGGCTCAGACCCTCAAGCAGGGGCTGAGCAAACCACAGGTAAGTCCAGGCTTCTAAGCCTGAGCGTTGGGGTGAGGGGGAGACTGCCACCCCTGAGTAGGGGGTGGCAGGGGGGACGTAGGCCCACCCACTCCACTGCGTCCCAGCCCGGGGTCCTAGCAGCGGCGTGGACCTGCTGCAGTCAGTGGGGATCCTGGCTGCAACACACTGACATAGGCTCAGGGTCGGCGGCAGCCAGACTGGGGTCGGCTATCCCCGGGCCACTTCCAATCTCCCCCTCCAGTGGTACCTGTGTCATTGTGGCTTCAGCAGGGGGCTCCACCAGCATTGGCTCCTCAGGAGATGGGTGCACGGGTAGGCTCGACTCCTCCTCGGTGTACTGGGCTCGGGGCTGGCTCGGCCAGTCCTCCTCGGTGTACCGGGCTCGGGGCGGGCTCGGCCAGTCCTCCTCAGGGTACTGGGCTCAGGGCAGGCTCGGCCAGTCCTCCTCAGGGTACCGGGCTCGGGGCAGGCTTGGTTCAGCAGGAGCTTGGGCACCAGCGTCTGTCCTCTCCAGCGGCCGGGGTGCAACTGAGCGCTGGGCCTGGGCCTTTATACTTCCTGTCCCGCCCCTGGGCTTCCGGGGGGTGGGAACAGGCGGCGGTGGCTCCGCCCACTGAGCCGGCCGTTCTGGCTTGTCCCTCTCCGGTGCAGCTGGGAGCCAGGCCTCCTCACTACAGAGGTACAGAGAATTATCATTTTCTGGGCCTCATTCTCCATTTCCTTGAATCTTGGGCACTCATTTATCCCCTTGAAAAGTGAGTTCCCAGTGGGCATATAAAGGGAGTTGAGGGCACACAGGATTAGGGCTTTTTTCCATATGGTGTTAGAGATTGTCTACATGAGTCTGAGAATCTTTGAGGAGACTGAAAGTGTATGGCAGACAGTTAACACCTCCACTTTCCAAAGAGCAGAATAGAGAAGCAATTCTGTATATAATTTCCAAATATCTGTGCTGTACCCACATCCCAAATTCTGGTTTCCAAATTCTGTCCCATACTTCAATACCTTGCACCTTGTAATGTAAACTACACTTATGTAGAGAGATTGTAAAATGTTACTATTCTAATTGGTTACAACAAACAGGTACAGTCCAAATGAAGAGCAAGTGCTTCCGCACGGTTATAGAGGAGGACGTAATACATGGAGTATTACTACAATGTGTGTGATGAGGTATCTGCACCACAAAAGTGATGTAAGGGTTAATGTGAGCCTGAGGCCAATTAACCTACCTGGATGATCCTGGAGAGTGGACCAGGCTCAATTAAAGATGAAGCCCAGCTGGGGAAGAGTTGGGTGGTGCTATAAAGAAAGAAGGTCTAGATCAAAAGGGAGCTGCAGAGATAGGGGGAAAGGGAAGAACTCCTTAGTTACTCCTCCGGTAGTAAAGATGGTGAATAGGAAGTCTCCTGTAGGCCAGTAAGGAAGCCTGTAGCAGGGAAGATACCTGGAAAATAGATTGGAGCAAGCTTCTGTGGCTGACCCTGGTGCAAGGGCAGGAACTGGACTTCAGCGACAAAGCCCTGGGAGGTCATGATTGTTACAAAAATCCCGGAAAGGAACTGGGGAAAAAGCCTGAGGAAAGGCTAGTATAGGAAAAACATCCAGCAAGGCAGTGGCAAGGTGTCTGAAGGAGCAGACTTTTGTTGCTCATCATAGGGTGCCTGGACTGGAAACCAGTGTAGAGGGTGGGCCTGAGTTCCCATAGCAGCAATTGGGTAGGTGGCATGAAGCCCCCTAATACAAGGGGATAAGGACAATTTAAATCCCTAAGAGAAGGGTGTTAAGACCCCACGCAGCCAAGTATTGGGGCTGAGGAACAGATGTAAGGACATCAGAATGTACCTTCTGTTACTCTAGAAGGGGAGGAACTAAAACATGTTCCTGCTGGAGAGCTGAGTTGTGAGGAGACCATCCTGGGACTGTAAGCAGGGATTGCTAGACAGGAAAGAGTTGTTACGGCATGCCTAACTATGCGGGGGAGTGCCAGAGGTGAATCCACTCTCCTAAAGTAGGACAAGGACAGAGACTAATCTTCTTGTATTAAGAGCATGCTGGTTTTCACCCACAAACACACACTGGAGGTATTTCTCAAAGCATGCACAGTGAGCTCAATTCTTACACATTATAGTATCTAGGATTTTCTTTATATTGTTGCAAAGTCCAGATATGATTCTCCACTTGTCAGCTTGTGGTGTCTGTCTGTTTGGCCTGTGCCTCTAGGAGTGCTGGATGTATGTCTTTCCTGTCTTCATTGTTGGCTGTTTCCTGATTTGCATCTCTGTCTTCAACTTCTATTTATTATAAGTTCCTACTATGGTGGCCCTATCACAGGACTTATTGTTCTAACTTTGGCTTCCCGTTTTTTTTTTTCTTTTTTTATGTACATTTTTCTGTATACTCAGTTCATCAAACAGATTTTGAAATATTGTGTACACTGCAGAAGGGTAACCCTCATCTCTGGTGTTATTGTGTCAGATTCAGGAAGAAAGACAAGATATGGTGGATGTGGCTTAATTAGGCAGCGACTTTATTAATTTAACTCAGATGAAAACTACTGAATGCAGTAATGTATTCTGTGCTGCTCATGATTCCTTTCTTAATTGTTTCCACCTGGTGGAGGGCTGCTGTCAGCTCCCCACCCTTCCCCAGCTGCTAACCAGCCCATTGCTGGGAACTCTTCATATGATGGTTAAAGGGCGGGGTTAAGGGGGCTATCGCCTCACCGTATCAGACATCAGGAGCTCTCATCCCATTCCCCATCTTTGATGTTCCCCTAAGTCCACTTCCAACTCCAGGGAAGTATCAGGGAACAAGACACCCTATGGAATTAGTACCTGCACTGGCCACCAGCCACTTGCTAAGCTCTGACAACTTGAATCCTTATATCCTGACCTATCCTACTGTGCACTGGAGCTGCTGTGGAGAAGGCTAAAAAAGATAACCCCATCCCAGCCACTCGGGTGGTGAGGGGAAAATTTCCTTCCCAGTCACTTAAAAGATCACTAGTGCAATTCCCACAGCAGACCACAAAACCTAGTCTTATGCTAATGCCAGGGGTGGGAGAGTAATAAGATCTGAGAGGGGACTTAGGCTGGAGGGACAGGGTTTGTATACCCTCCCACACATACATAGGGTCAATGGTTTATCTGAACCCCACAGGTCCACCCACCCACTCAGGTGATGCCTTTCCCTCCCCTTGGGTGAACCTTCTCTCCCAGTCCCCCATGGGGGCCTGTTAAAGGAGCCACTATCCCTTTTTTCCCTCCCTGACAAAGGGGATGAAGGGATTACAATCCATTTTTCCAAGGAGAGCCTGCTGTGCTTTTCAACAGTGCTATTTGAATTGTTACATCCAACTTGCTTGGCACGCATCTCCTGTCAAATGACAATTCACTTAAAACACAAAGGCTGTTAAAATGCTTGTGCTGAATCCAGTGGGGAATCCACTAATCCAAATGTATGCAAAGCAACCTCTCAGCACCATGGTGAGAGCTGGCCAAGTCTCCTGAACTTTTATATTTTGCAATGCACCCCACACAGTGAGTATTGAGCACTACAAACATGGATTCAAAAGAGGCAATTAGGGTAGCATGAGTAACCTTTAGAAGATAGCTATTATTAAGCATTCAAGTGATCGTGATGTTATTTCAGCCAAATATCCAGAACAAAATTATAATAGGTATTCTACTGGACTGTTCATGCAACAATGTGTCCTTGCTATGAATTTTTTCGCTATAGGCCCTGATCCAAAGTATATGAAGCCAATGAAAGATTTCCATTGGTTTTAATGTGCTTTCAACCAGGCTATTCATCATTTAAAGCTTTAGTTTTGCTTAAAGATAGGTTTTGCAGACAGAAGCCAGTAAATAATGGGAATATATTTACTTTAAATTATTTTACATATCTGTATCTTGTTCCACACTTGGTACTGATCTCCGGGGGAAGGGCACGACACTGTCGGACTTTTGAAAATGTAGGCCATTTTGCCAGGTTTGAGGCCAGTTTGGTCACGGTCTAAATTGTATAAGGTAGTTTAATCAATCGTGGTTATTTTTCTGACTTCTTAAATCATTAATGCTAAGTAAAGAAGTGTCACAGTTTCAGCACACCGGTGCAAATGGCCTACTGGAGTTTCTATTATTATTCATATAGTACTGTGCACTCTGTAGAGTCTGTCCAGCACTTAGCCCAGTGTGGCCCTGATACACTGCTATTATAGAAGTAACAAATTCACATTACTTGGTTCCTGCTCTGCAGAGTTTATAATCCAAGGCCTGAGTCCTGCAACTGATGGCATTAGGAAAGTCAATAGGCCTCTCTGCAGGTGCAGCAATCCACCTGCCTGGAGCCCCAGTGGCTTGTTACATACTATCAGTTGCAGGGTTGAAATCTAATTTTACTGTAGATATAACACAGAGATTGAGAATAACAAACAATGCTTCAGGAGAGGGTATAGAAGGTGAAGGGTTGAAATAATACCATGCAGTTTATAATTTTAGCATGTGCGTGATTTGTTTATGCCATTAATTTGTGATTTTCATTTGTTCTTCCTCTATCTCCCCCACAAAGGATAATTCACTTCTTGTGGGTAACACAGTATACATGAAGCTTTAGGGATGATGGTAATGAGAAAATATATTCATTAGTTATAAAGGGACCTATATTGCAGATTTTTTTTTGAAGGATTCCAAATCCTTTAGTTTGCTTAAAGGATCTTTCGGATTAAACATTGTACATCAGTAAAGGGAGTGTAAAGTAGCACTTTCCTCTTTGAAAGGACTAGTCATATTGTTGTGTATTTGATTGTCATGGTTTTTGTTGCTATGGCAACTGAGTTAGATTATTATGGGTTAGCTCAGCCAGCTTCAGCCGGCTGAGTGAGCTCTCTGTCTCTGTAAATAAAATGGTGGTTTTGTTAGCTGTCAGCTCTCTGGCCTCAACTGATTTCTTCCTAAACCGGCTCCCCCCAAGGATATAACAAGTGGCGACGAGGGTGAGATTCCAGTGCTGCTCCAGTAACAGAAGGAAGTAGAAGTCAAGGTAAAGAACAAACAAACAAAAAAGCTGCTTGTTTGCACTGACTGTGAAAGTGAAACTAAAATCATGGCTACTCTGACCAGGCCACTGGAACCTTTTGATGAGAATATAGAGCAGTGGCATGTGTATACGGAGCGTTTTGAGCTTTTTTTTATTGCAAATGACATTACAGAAGCGAAGAAGGTGCCAATATTCTTAAGTGTTGTAGGGGCTAAAACCTACTCCCTGCTACGCAGCTTACTACACCCTGTTAAGCCAGCAACTAAATCTTACAGTGACATTGTGGAAATCCTGGGGTCCCATTTTCCCCCAAAACCACTGGTAATTGCTGAAAGATATAGGTTCCACAAAAGAGACCAAAAGGAAGATGAAACAGTTGTACAATTTGTAGCCATTTTAAAAAAGCTAGCAGAACACTGTGAATTTAAAGAAATTTACCTGCAAAAGTTAAAGCTATTGTGGAGGCTCCCTCACCTCGAAATGTAAGCCAGCTGCGCACTTGCTTTGATCTGCTGAAACCTTCTGAACCCCGACAAATTGTGCAACATCAGCAGCAATATCAAGTCATCAGACGGGCACCCAGAGCAAAAGACCGAACCTTTAGCCCGGGACAGCCAGTTTTGGCTCAGAATTATACTTCCAGAGCTAAATGGGTCCCGGCCACAGTCATCACTCAAACAGGACCTGTTTCCTACACAGTCCGGACTGCAGAGAATCTTACCTGGCGGCGACATGTAGATCAGCTGTTGCCAGGTCATGCCAGTCCTCAGGACCCATCTGCAGTTGAGGGGTCTGACTTCACCTCTTCTGGTGAGGCACCGAATCACGAGTCACCTGTTCCTGACTGTTCTTCTCCATTACTGCCGGCGGCTGAGATACCCCTTTGCCCAGCACGAGCTGATACCACCTCCTCACCCGTTCGTGCTGCGGACCCTGAGCCCCTAGTGCTTTCGGGTGCAATAACACCAGAAGTTCGCCGTAATCCACCTAGAGACAAAAGGCCTCCTCATCGGCTGGATCTTTAGCTAGGGCGAACCCACGGTTATGGGGCAAAATAATCCCCAGGGTTTAGCCGGGAATGGAGGCAGTCTACCCTCCTTCTCTAGTCTAGTGTGTGTTTTATTTAGGGGATGTTCTTATTAGGGGGGGAGGAATATGTTGTGTATTTGGTTGTCATGGTTTTTGTTGATATGGCAACTGAGTTAGATTATTATGGGTTAGCTCAGCCAGCTTCAGCCGGCTGAGGGAGCTCTCTGTCTCTGTAAATAAAATGGTGGTTTTGTTAGCTGTCAGCTCTCTGGCCTCAACTGATTTCTTCCTAAACCGGCTCCCCCCAAGGATATAACACATATAAGTACCCAAACTACACAATCTCTCTCAAATGTATTGTCTAACTTAGATGCTTTGAAACTCCTTGCATTGAGAGAAAAACACACGACAAATTGATATTTTTATGGAACAAGTCTGTGTTTTTTTTCCTCATCACTTTATAAAACATTCCGCTCTTCAAATTATACTTATTTCAAATTTGATTCCCATGTTATTTGCTGCATTTCTCACTATAGGTCAAATTCTGATCCACGCTGAATATGGTGTCCCTTTTCATCAGACCTCAAAAAATTATATGATTACTTTTAATGAAAAGCAACACATCAGCTTAAATAATGTATTGCCCCCACTATTCTTGAGATGTTAGTTTGAAAGAAGAGGATTAAATTTATCCTGGTTATATGCTAAGAAATCATGCTCCTTTGTATAATTAGAATGCTAAGCATATTTCTATAGGGAGCAATTTAATATGAAAAGATATATGCAAAGCCTTCAAACCACTCTGTATCTGAATAAGCCTTAGACTTTGCAGTCTCATCCAAATATTTTAAAAGGGCCAGGTTGGATACAGAAAATCGATATTACTTTAATCTATTAGCTCTGTGATTTCCTTGTTATGCCACAAGTGTTCTCTTTGACAATTACATTTTCCTTTTTGTTCTAATTGCTTTTTGATCCTAAATAAATGACACACATCTGTGGTACTTTCCTCCACTCACTAACTGTTTCAGTATTCAGTACATCAGAAGTAAAATACAGTATGTTGTGTTACAGATACTTACAAATAAAATTCTTGTATATAATTTTAGCAAATTCTAAATGAATTTGTCAGCAAAGATAATAAATACAACAATATACCTATCTTAACTAGTCCTGTGGAAAGTGTCTGTCTTGAATTTGGGCCTGATTTTGTTTCCACTGCAGTCCATGGCAAAGCTCCCATTGTCTGTAAAGGGTCAATGATTTGATTCTTCATGTGGAATAGGCATAGTGTAAGAACCAGAACAGTACACAATAGAAATGTAGTCATGGCAAGATTCATATCTGGCTAGTCACCTTTTCCACGTTATTGAAAACAGCAGAGCACACTTTTTAGAAAGTATGAATGTAACTTGAAATGGGAAAAAATGTGATAGGAATGCTAAACATTAAAGATCTCTCAATAACCTCTTCAACAGCTAGTTTGAATTATTGTCATTGTTCAAAAAGCAATATGTAACATGTTTATATACTCCATCTTATTCCTTTTGGCTTAAAACAACTAATGTTAGATGTTCAGGTCTAAGCTGGTGATCCAATTGACTGCTTCAGGTGTTGCAAAGTAGATGGCAGAGATACCACCAGGATATGATTGGAACATTAGTTAACAAGATTTTCCATAGTTTGAAATCTGTTTCTTCAGTTGCAAATAGGATAGTGTCTCAGTCCCCCTTTTATGGAGGAGGAAGAGACATCTGCCATATGATGTGTGGGTACAGTTCAAAGTGGAATATATTTTCCTTGGGTAGGAAAAGCCATTGGGTTTTGCAGTTGGGACCATGATGAAAAGTTTGTTTAGAATGTTAGCATCCATCTACCTTTCTTGTCATTGATCTCCAGAAGGCAAACCCAGAGTCTTTAAACTCTTGCACTGAAAGCCAAAAAGTATTCTAGATTTGAGTGGGAATCTCAGTATTATTCAGGTTCTCATGTAGTTGGAGATTCTTGTTCCCTCAAATAGTATGGGAATTTCATAACCAGAATGTATCAATTGTAAATATTTTAATAGACAACGTAGGAAAAATGGGAGTCGACAGAGGATTCTGCAATCACTTGGAATAAAGTATTTGTTCATGCTCCTGACTGTAATTGTAATCGGTGATAGATGGAAATTACTAAAATAATTTACTTGTGATAGTTATAGGCAATGAGATCTCATAAAAAAAAACTTCTGTTAACTTTACAAAACTATAATACTTTAACAAGTGGTAGGCACTGACACAAGAACTTTAATGAAGCTCATGGGTGAAATCCTGGCTACTTTGAAGTCAGTAGGAGAACCCCTGTTGACTTCAGTAAGTCAGGATTTCATCCCATATCTTTAAATTCTATACACATGGGAGAAAAATCAATATTCAACAAATATGAAATCATATTATTGTTAATTAGATAATAATTGTACTGTGTCTTCAAATATGTAGAGTAGCTGAGTGTCCTAAAATGGTAAGGGGCAGATGCTGTGCTGTGGTTACAAAGCTTTAGCCAGCCATGGGGGAATTATCCCAGCATAGAAGGATCCTTCAATGGTGTAGCGATGTTATAGCAATTCTCTTGCCATTCCCTCCCAAGGCTACTCTGTAGACAATGGCCACAGCAAAAGGGGAATGACTGGAAATTCCCTTTTGCCTTGGTAACTCCCAGATACTGTCAACCTCTTTAGGGTGTTGACAGCAGGTGATGGAGTCATATGTAACCTGTTTATATACTCCATAGCTCCTCTCCCTCTTTATTGTACTAAAATAGAAATGTCTTGTAAACCCATTAGCATTCTAATTCCTGCCGTTAGGTTTTTAATTGTTTATACATATATGAAAAATGCACAATCCCTTCCTGATGCTGCCACGAATAGCAGACCGTACTGTGGGCTCAATTCTACTTGTGCTGAAGCCAATGGGTGCTTTGCAATTGACTTACATTGAATAAAGATCAGGCCCAAGACCGATTATTAAAAGAACAGAGTGGGGAATTAAGAAGGGCAGTGGAATCATCAAGTTATTAGTATATCAATAACTCAATTCTAAATTAATTGACTGGACATGCCAGCACACTTTCTATATTGATGTTCACATTAGTTAAGACTTCTACAATAAAACTGCTTATTAGCACAGCTGTAACTTTTAATATTCATGGAGCAGTAATTTATTTGTCCACTCTTTAATACTTTTAATTCCAATGGGAGTCATTCAGCAGTCCTTACTCAAGCAGGCTCTTTCCCACGATTAGTTTCTAATTGGAGTTTTACCACAATTAAGAATTGAAGAATTTGACCCCATATGGCTTAATTTTCACAAACATCATCTTAATTAATATAAAGTAAAATACTCTGAGCATTCACACAAAGAAGATCATTCTAGTAAGCAGAGAATCTATACTGAAATGTGCAGCGATATTGGAGAAGATACTATCATCCTATGGCCTAATAGACAGAAATGAAACCAGCCAGCCGATCAAGAAAAGAATGAGAGATATTGGCATAGATATAGAAATATGTAGTGGGTTTATCTTAAGCAGCAATGAAAATTTTGTACCCACCTTTTTTTCCCCTGCAAAGACAAGTCTACCCTTCTAATTTTCTGTTTCTAGTGCTTGTCATAACACTAAAGGTGGTGTCAGGAGATCTCTGACTCTGGAATAGACAAATATGGGGTCTTATTTGCTAGAGTTTCAGCCTGTAGCACTCAGTGAGATTCTGCAAATTCTGGAAGAGCTCAAGGTTATACAACCTAACAGTTGAACCCATGTCCATCCTGTTTGATAAAACATAAAGGTAAGGCAGTAGATCCAAAGTCTGGTTAGGAGCTATGTTCATATTTGAATATTGTACAGCCCAAAACACATTGTTGGAAATAAATAAATAAATAAATACACACTGAGTATTTTCAGTTCCTGCCTTCAGGAGAACAGAGTCCTGTTTCTAGAACTAATTGGGAAATACTTATTTATTTATTCCCCCTGCCCCCTGGGGGGGGGGGTAATAAAAACAAAAATGTTTGTCCTTTTTTTTTAGGTTTTCATTGAATTTTTTTTTTCTGGTTCATGCTTATTCAACCTCCCCCACCCTCACCTCCCAAAATCAATCAAACATTTTCTGCAAAAATTTCCATGTAGCTGAACAAATCAATTAAAAAAATGTTTTGGTAAAAAAAATTTCAATCAGATCAACCATTTTCTCTGGAAGAAACAATGCTTAGGCCCTTTGCCAAGACAGTAGTAAAAAAACCCTGCATCAAAACAGTTGTTTTTTTTCTAGTCTCTCCTCTTTCTAGAGAACGTTGAAGAGAAAATGGTGTCATCTAACCCTAGCAATAGCTCAGATTTCCTTAAACCCAGTCAGTTGAAGGTTTAGTCATAGAGTTTAAGGCAAGATGGAAACACCAGATCATAAATGTGGTATCTGGAATTCACTGGAGATGTTGGCTGATGATGCACTGTCTACAGTAGAGAAAAATTAGGGGCATCATATGCTGCCCTGTGCGTTGTAGGCTCCACTCTGATTTGATGATATTTTACATCCACTTTGCATAGATTTTAAATGATTTTACAAGATGCCAGTAAATAATTGGGCCCCAAATGTCTACAATTGATTCCTTAATTGCTTTTTAGTACCATTGATCCTGAAATGTCATTGGCATGGTTCTTTCTTCTCTGTGATGATACCCAGAGGTGGAGTTGAGTGGTTATTCATCTTCCTCTAGGATCTCACTGGAACAGACAAATATTGAGTTCTGTCATCCCTCTTGGTCAACATGTTTGTGAGGGAATGAAGAGAGAGTATGGGATAGTAATCCAGTAGTGATGATGGTGCCTCCAATAGGTTGAAATCACTTACCTCAGCATCTGTACTTCATTGAACGATGTTAGTGCACTTGGCTGGTTTAACCAGGGTTTTGCCCAATTCAGGGTTAGGATGAGGGTGAATTCTCTGAGACTCAATTATAATTTCCTCTCCCTAGATATAGGACATTATATTTATTAGTATCAAATATCGCTTCTTTGCTTGTAGCTTCCATTGCATTGATCTCTATTGGCTGCTTTGGAGCCTGGTTATGTCTCTCTGACTGTTTGTACGCCTCTAGTTTGCATATAATTTGCTAAATTGGCCACATGTACATTTACACAGAAGAAATGCCCAACAAATGAAGATACAGAGTAGTGGCTCTGGTTTGTTTGCTTTCAGTTTGGTTGATAAAAAGGCCTCTGGATACACAAAAAGGACTACGCTTTGTTCCAACTAGCAGAAAGCCTCAGTGTTCACTCATGGGACAGAAGACTAAATGGAACTTCCTTGTAGCTCAATATTGAATTGATGCATCTGACAAAGTGGGTATTCACCCACGAAACCTCATGCTCCAATATGTTTGTTAGTCTATAAGATGCCGCAGAACTCATTGCCACTGTAGCTCAATGGTGGCTCATGGGCTGAAGTGTGAAAACCACAGCCCTATGTCACCAAGTCCTCCTCTCCAAAAAGGTTTTTCTGTATATAACCTGGAGGATTATTATACTAGAAAGCTGAAAAAAATGGTTCAATTCTCAACTTCTTTCTGCATGTGGCTTTAACTGAATAATTAGAGATTCTTCTAAAAAATACATACATTAGAATGGGTTAACATGTTTTACAGTGCCCTTATATTGTCAGCATGTTGTCTTACCTATAATCTGCATCTGATCCTTGCTATTATAACACTTATATTTAGCAGAGAAGAATATACCATTATTGTGATTTCTTCTTTTATAATATATGTTGGGAAAAAAATCGAAGCAATTCGTTCTAGCACCATGTACACTTCATATTTAGATTAAAATGTTGAACAGGCAGTATATGGAAAATGCCAGTTTTCTAAATGCTAGCCTCCTTAAGTATTATTTGATAGCTTTCTGATGAAAGGTTTATAATAGATCTGCTTCTTTAAATACAAGTAGACATGCCGGATACCATTAAAAGGCTCATTTCTGTGAGATGCTGAGTGCCTCTTGAGGAGTACTGAGCACCCTCAGTTTCCATATGCTGGCTGACAGGAGATGCCCCTGTGTGCAGGCCATGACATTTTGGGGAGGTATGATGTGAGGTCAAAGCATTAATCAGGCATACCTCTCTGTGAAAGCCTTTTTTTTCTTTGAATTGAATTAATGATTCTGTGTTAACCTGCAGTGGGTTCAGCTCCTGTTGCTACAGTTTCAAGCTCAGAGTGAAAATCATCTGTAGTGCTTTTCTCAAATGTGGAGGCTCCAGAAACACATGGAGACCAAGTACAGTGACCACATCCACAATCCCAAGTATAAAGTCTTACCCATACTAATAGGTTTATTTAGGAAATGAATAAAGTTACAATTATCCAGGCCTATATAACTCCTACAAAAACCTATGCAATGGTTAATACTGTAGTCATATTCACATCCTCAATGATATTCTAGGGTCTGATAGAATTCTCAATAGATGATCATCAATAAAGAGGTGGTTCCTGCTGGGATTGACCCAGTAAAATCTTCCATGGGTCTTCCTGCCGTAGTCTAACCACAGAACCTCTTTTATTCTGTTGTTATGTACACACCTACATTTATACATATGCATAAGGGTTTCAAACCTCCTTTCCTTACTTGTACTTCCATATCCTCTGAAAGTTGGGGTGCCCAGTTTTTCACAGGTTGTTGTCTTAGTTTCCCATACTCTCATTAGCATCTACACATGTGTCCGTTGTAACCTGTGGTCTGAGCAGGACATCCCATGATGTTACAATCAGGTGTCTTTGTGGTCACAGAAACATTGAAGTCTATTTTTTCCAGAACGTCAGCTACTGGCACATTATGTCCAGTAATCTTACAGCCTTATTGGTTTAGGGTTATTTCTATGTCACCCTTTTATGTCAAACTTCCTTAAACCTACAGCATGGTATGGCTAAGCTAAAATCTTACGGGACTCAGCCTGTGGCCTTGCATTACATCCATGTTTTACTTATGTACCTAATACACACTCTTCACTACTAAATACTTCTCAGTCTTATACTTCTATAATCCTCTTTTATTTACAACTTGAATCTGTTTTGTACACATTGATTATATATGGAATAACATGAATTGACCATAACACTGGGTAGCACAATTATAAATAAATAACATAAACTAATTGGCTACACTGTCCATTGTTGTGCAATATAAGCCAGATTTTGTGGGCTGCTGAGTTCTGAGAGCTCCTGTAAATACTCATGAGAGATTAAATTCTATCTATTAAAGGCTGACAGAGAGAAAAAAGGATGAAAATAAATGGTCATTTTTCAACATGGTAGAAGGTTAACAATGAGGTCTCTGTTTAATATATTCTTTAATTGTCTGGAGAAGGGATGAACACTGAGGTGTAACATTTGCACAGGACACAATTACTTGGGTAGAGTATTTAAGACCAGAGAGCACTGACAAAAGTAGGTGAATGGACAGCACAATGAAAGGCAAAATTTAATGTTGCCAATAGCAACAAGGGAACTGCTATTAAGGGGGAAAATTGCACTTTCAAAATTTGATCCTTACTGGTTTCTACAGCAACTGTAACCCTCAGGGAACATTAGAAACACTGTGTGTTAAAGAAGTTAAATGGTGAGCTAAATAAGAAGACATGAAAGAAATATAGCTGCCACTTCCTCCTCCCCAACACACCCTCTTCCTTCTCCCTTCTCACCAACGTTGATACTTCCCATCTCCCGTTCTCCAACACTGTCACTTCTCTCAGTGATCTCACCCTGACTCCGCTTACCCCACTTACAGACCTTCTCTTTCTTTACTTTTTAATCTCTCACTCTCTTCTGATACCTTCCCTCACAGTACAAGCATGAGCAGGTCTCCTCCATCCTCATTCATAAATCACTCAATCAATCCCCTGACCCTAACTGCATTTCTAGTTACCGCCCATCACATTTTTTCGACAGCTTTACTGGAGATAAAATAATATATTTATGTATTTGTGCATGCTAATTGTGAAGCATGTTTTGATTTGAAGTGTTTATAGAAAACATTACTAGGAATGTTGTCAAAATGGTTATGAACATTTTTCATTTACCAAAACCCATATTTTTTTTAAATAAATAGTGTGTGGGGGAGGTAAGGCATGATTTCCTTTTATGAAAAAGGAAGGATTTTGTCTATATCAATAATTTTTGACAAAAATAATTTTGTATTTCTAAAAAGATCATTGCCTATGGAAAAGCCTTTTTATTTGAAAAAAATATATAATTCCAACATTAATCTCCAGACTGCAACTGTTGCTTTGGTTTCCATGTCTAACACCTTTCTTTCTGGTTTTTGCCTTTTTCATTCCAAACAAACTGTTCCACTAGTGTCTCCAACCATCACTTCCTACCAAAATATAAGACTCACTACTCCATTCTCGTTGATCTCTAAAGCGAGTATGACCCCATCAGTCATACCTCCGTTCTTGACATCTTGTCTTCCCCAGGCTTTCATGAATCCTTTTTCTCCTGGCTGTCCTCCTATATCTCTGGTTCATTCTTTTTAGTAAATTATCCACCTCCCCTCTCCCAGCTCTCCATACAGATCCTTTCATAAGATATCTTATCTGTTCACCTGCCTTCAATTACCATCTTGTATTAATGGCTCACAAATCTATCTTTGTGCCCCGGATGGTCTTCCTCCATCCACTCCTGCATCTCAGCCTGTTTCTTTGACATCTCTTACTGAACATTGCCCCTTCAGCTTACACCTAACTAAAACTGAACTTCAAAAATCAAGTCTTTCAACCCTAGCAATAGCTTTTATAACTAATATATCTGTGCATTACACCTCTACCCTGATATAACGCCACCCGATATAACACAAATTTGGATATAATGCGGTAAAGCAGCGCTCCGGGGGGGGGGAGGGCTGCACGCTCCAGCGGATCAAATCAAGTTTGATATAACACGGTTTCACCTATAATGCGGTAAGATTTTTTGGCTCCCAAGGACATTGTTATATCGAGGTAGAGGAGTACTTGTACTGACTAAAACTGAGTGAATAATTGATTTTTCTGGGAAAGATCCTGGGGAGTTTGTTTCAAACCGGTACTGAAATTCTCTAATTTTTCTTGCTGGAAAAATCTAACAAACAAGGAAAACATTTCAGGTTGAACAAAATATCTTGTTCAACCTTTCATTTCCTTACATTTTGTATGTCTATTTTGTCCTTTTAAAACAAAATTTCAAACAAATCTATCTACCTTTTGAAATCCTTTTCAAAATGAAAAGTCAAAACACTACATTTAGGAGATGTCAAAATGAACCATTTTTTGCCTGGTTTTGACCTTTTTTTGTTTGTATTTGGCGAAAACTATTTGCTAATTTTGAGCTGAAATTATGATAGTTTTAATCTCCCTGAAACTGCACTTTTGGTGAATTAAAAATGTTCATGATTTTCTAGTACTGACTAAATATAATAGTTTCTGAAAATTCTGTTTTTGCATGCTCAGCTGCTTGAGATGAAAGTGTTGATGGGTGTATAATAGGATCAAAGTAAGCGTGGTTAGGATTAAAAAATAAAACAGAACCTCGTTGCTCTTTTAGCTCACAATAGTCCTCGAATGTGCTTTCATTTGTATTTATTTTCTGGCATTCCCAAGGTGCTCATCCCCATAGTGCATCCTAGTAATAACACTTCCTGAAAGTGAAATCACAGTGACCCGAAGCCTAAAAGAATTAAATAGTTCAGGCACTAAATGTCAACATATACTTAAAGGAAAATAATTCTCCCTGCTGGGGCATACAAGTGACCTTCACAATTTAGTTTTCCCTCTGTAGTAAGGATCTATTAAAGTTAGACTTTCAGTGTAGACAATGAGGAGATAAAAAACCCAAAACAGATACCTGATCTCTCTACCTTTTGTCAATTGTTTTATTGACATCTTATATAAGCTGTCACTGACTTTAATTTGAATACTGTCAGCAAAAGGAGAAGAATTCAATACTTTCTCTTGAAATGAAATTGTATGTAACTCTTCACTGGCATATGGAAAAAAAAGAAAAAAAGTATGTATACACTATTTTCTTTTGGGGCTATTATCTTAGCTCAAATCTTTATTAAAATCATTAAGTTTAATGTATGCTGCAAGAAATCTTCCTATTTCATCCAGAAATTGTAAAATCCCTAAATAACCCTTTCAGGCGAAAGCCTTGGTCCCTAGGTCTCATTAGTATAAATTATAAGGAAATCTAGCAATGGATGTTAGAACACTGAGAGAATTTTCCTGTGTGCTTGCAGGTTTAAGATTAGAGAGAGAATTCAGATTGCTCAGAGGCAAAATTAGAGCTTCTCTTTTCAATCCAAATAGGACACTTCCCTTAAAGAAGTACTTCTACTGTAAATGTTTTAGCCAATTTGTTACACATCTTTTCATATGTGGAGCACAGATATAGTAGTTTAATTTTGTCATCTTTCTTTAATCTGTAATGATTAAATCACATCTTTGATCCATTATTTTAGTCTTCTTTCATATCAGATATTATAAATTATTGAACAAAGGGACACCAAACAAAGGACAGAAGAAATTCCCGGTTGGTTACATTACTGCCTGCTTTTATCAGCTGTTCAATATAGTGACTATAAATACACTGGCTCTATAGAAAGCCACGCAGGATGTTGAAGTAAAAGTTACATAATCTATGAAGCATCTACGAAAAAAAAAGGGGAAACTTAAGAAGAGATTCTCAACAGAATGACAAAAGATAAATGCCATATGAAAGATCTGAACAAAGTTCCAATAGCACATTTTATTAAATGTATCAAAAATAAAATAAATAAATAAATATATCGTTACAAAATCTTTTGACACTGCCCTATCTCTCATCCAGTAGCAAAAAAGATACTGTTAATCCAAAATGAAGCTAGAAAGTATTTTATAGATTGGTTGTGAGAAAGTCCATATAAATCAGTACTTTTCATCCAGGAATTGTCTCATCAAAGATCATACCCATATCAATAGTTTTTAAGCAGAATTCTCTGCTAGAAAATGCTTAAAAATAAGTTGCACAAAGTAACCCTAGAAATCATCTCTTCATAAAGCAAAAGGCCTTGAAGTATTTAAGGCATGTTCATATTACATCGTTTAAATATAAATGCTCCCACATTACTCAATCATAAATGTTTTCTGGATGCAGCTCTAACTAATTCTACTCCTCTGGGGTTTGTGCTCAGGGGGATATGCTGCCTCTACTTGCTCTACAGAGGGCAGGGAGAGGGAGGGTTTGGCAGCAATATTTACACCATGCATTCTTTCTTGGCCAGCCAGTTCTGAAAGACATTGCGGGAGTGGGGGGCTCTAGTCCCAATGGCTGCTAGTAGGGTACGGGTGTGTGTGTGTGTGTGTGTGATAGACTGAAGTTGCCCTAGGCTTCTCTGTGGGTGACATAAGAGCTGCTCTAATAATAGGGCCTACACATTTACCCTAATTGTGAGCTCAACAGTGAAAAGCGAGCAAAAGTTTTTAAAAAGTCACAATAACCAATAACAATAAATGTTGAGTGCAAAAGGAAGACAGACTGAATTAGCATAAACAAAAACACCTGCTAATATTGTTCAAAGACTGTTAAAATCATGCCTGGTAAACAAAAAAGTGTGGGACTGGAAGTGAATGAACCAATATTGGTGTGTCCGAAATTAGGCCTAATTGGTGAACAAAATAATGAAAAGAGGGGCTATTTGGCCTGTCACTCCTTTTTGGGGTCCTGAAGAAGAGAGAGTGTGGGGAAAGCTGGCTAGTGTGACATTGACTGACTGAAAGACAAGAGAAGGGGAAGGAGAACGCTTTTCATGGCTGCGCCACTACCACTTCCCCACACCTTCTTCATCCTAATCCCGAGAGGTGCCCCAACCAGACCAGGAGAGAGAAAAGAACACATGTGACACACCACCTATATTGGCTCCAGCTAAAACCCAACCACCCCCTGCTCCATGTGTCCTTTCTTTCTCTACCTTATTTCTTCTCTTTCCTGTCTCTCTCCTTTTTCATTCTATGGCTGGTTTAGCTGGCCAAGACTGTATACTTTGCAACAGTGCTGTAATCCGGTGACCAGAAAGGGCACTGCATTTAGCTGCTTAAACATCTTGATGCTGACACAAGTTTGCCAGGCTTCAATGTGGCTGATTAGACCATGTACTGCGTGTGTGTTTTGCCAGCACTGAGTTTGCAGGTGAGAGTGAGCACCAAAGAGAGAAGCTGCATATTCTCTGTCTTTGATGTTCTTCTCTCTCCCTTCTTGGGCATGTTTGTTTTGTCTTCTAGAAAACAGGATTGGACTTCAACAACAAAAGCCACAATGACAGCTCCAGCCTATTTCAACTAACTCTTTCCCTTTCCCCCACAAAAGGACCGTTATCATATAAGACACTGTCAGACAAGGTTGGGTTTTTTCCTGCCCTCTAAAAGTTCTCTACAGCTAAAGGGGACAAGGAATGTTGTTCGAATGACAGCCTTACTTAACACGTTACTTCTTAAATGCTTTACCTGTCTTTTTCTTTTATGTATTTTTAATAAAAGGTTTATAAGTATTTTAATACTGATTGCCATTGTGCTAAGCAGGCTGAGGTCTCTGTCTACCAAACCTTATTTAAAATTGTTTAATATTGGACAGGAACAGGGTCATATTAACCCCTTTGAATGTTTGTGCTCCTTTTTTCCATCTAAATCATCTAAATTAATATAATATGGCCAAAGGCCAGGTTCTAACTGTTCCTGGGTGCATGTAAATAATAAAATAACTCTAACAAGGATAAAGGAAATGTTAAATGGAGCAAGAGGGACTTTTTTCTCTGGATAGAACTGTAATATGTTGGAACTGGCTGGCTTCTAAATGTACACCACAGGTATCCCTGATTCAATAGGACAAATATCTCATCAAATGCATACATAAGTCAGCAATAAAGTTATGAGCAAATATATCAAGCCTCAGTTTAGTAAGGCACATGCTTAATTTTAGGTACATGAGTGGACCGTTGAAGTCAATGGGATATTCACTATGCTTAAAGTTAGGACTGTACTCCAGTACTTTACTGAATCATGGCCTATGCGACCCATTCAAGATATATCATTTTCTGCTTTTAAATGTGTGTGTGTATGTAGTCATGATTTAGGCCTGTTTTCCATAAGCATTCATTCTTCTTTTGAGTAGGCTTTTCCTGTCCTGACTCCTGAGTATTAGACTGGATGTCTTAATCTTCCAGTTCATGTCTCTCATCTCCACTTCAGTCCTATCCATCAATCAACACTGAACAAAGAAGCCAATTGCCATAATTTATTTTACTATAGATGTCAGTGATTCTATTGGTATTTTATGCCTCAGCCAAAAAATAGGTTCTTGAGCCTTTATTCGTGTTTCTGAGGTACAAACAGAAGTTTGTTATAGTTATAATAGTTATAAACAGCTAGACATACTTGCAAGTTGTGTATTTTTAAAGAAATGTCAAAAAAGTGAAAGACGTTTTTGAAGAATGTCTTGTTAAAGGTCAAAGCTGTAGACCAATTACAGCATGTTAAGAACTTTGCTGCTCAAAGGAAAAGGCTCAAGAGTTCATTGGTAATAAGAACCACTTTAGTAAGCGGTATAACATTATCCATTAATCTAATGTCACTGAGAAGCATAATGTTGCCCCTTTTTTGACCTGAGTGGCTGGTCAAAGTTTCAGAGCCCTGGGGATGTTCCAGTTGGAAGTAGAAATTGATGGAGTCTGGTGTTTTTCTTTGATGCAGTTTAGTTTACTTACAAAGAATGTACAAAGTTCTGTGCCTCTGAGCAGAGAAGGAATCAATTAGCAAGAAACAGCTTCTTTTGCTCACAACGCTAGGAGTACTCTTTTCAGACTGCATCCGGACACAAAAACTCTCCCCAGGTTTCTTCCAGAGTCAGCCACCGTGCTTTCAGCTTGCTCCTTTGGGCTTTCTCTCTCACTTTCTCAGTTTTTCTGTACTGCCCTCCCACATACACTTACTGAAACCCATATTCAGGCAAAAGCTTCTGGGCAGGTTCTGTTGTATTAATTTACATGGACTAGAAGGGCCAAAGATGTTACCATAACCCAGTCACTGTCCAACATTAAACAGTATTAAACAAGGTCCAGGGTTTGGTATACAAAGACCTCAGTCTGCTGAGGGACACAGCAAACACACCATTAAAAAATCCTTTTAACCTTGTATTGAAAATAAAGAAAAGAAGGAAAAACAATTCAAGCATTTGAAATGCAAAATATTAAGTAAGGCTTTATTTTAACAACTTCCCTTGTTCCCTATCTCTTTAGCTGGAGCTAGTTTTGAGAAGGAAAATTTAAAAAAAACCACCTTTGACAGTCTCTTAGCTGGTATCAAAGGTGGTAATAATGGTCCTTTTGTGGAAACAAGAAGTTAGCTGAGATGGGCTGGCGCTGTTGTTGCAGTTGTTAAAGTCCCATCCAGTTTCATGCCAGGTAGTGTTTGGGTTCAGCTAGAACTCATAGAGGTGGCAATGGCTGGGTCCCTCTCTCTGACCCAGTCTGGTCAGGAGATCTCTCAGGATCCGGATGATGAAGCCCTGGTATCCCAGGAGACAGTAGTGGTGGCAGAAATGATTGTGAAACTTGCTCTAGTAGACAGTTTATCTCCCCAAAGTCTGTCCTTAAGGACCCCAAAAGGGAGTGGTGGGTGGAATCCCTCATCCCCTCATAATTTTGTCCATCAATTAAACCTAGTTTCTGACACACCAATTTTGATTCATTAATTTTTGAATCCACATTTTCTTGTTTAACACACATGATCATAACACTGCCCTTGAGTTGTATCAGTAGGCCTTTTTGTCTGGACTAGTTCAGTCTTTCTGATTTGCATTATACCTTTCCCGACCAAAATTTGTTATAGGTTATTCCGACATCTTATGAACTTCCCCTCACTTCTTACAGTGGTGCTCATAAGCAAGGAAAATGTGTAGGCCCAATTATTACAATAGTTCATGTGCTCCTTTTTTCTTAGGTGGGGGTTTTCACTCAATTCATAACAAGGTTGGCCCTTACTATACAGGAGGTCAGACTCGATCATCACAATGGTTTCTCCTGGCCTTGGATGAATCTATAACATAGACCATTAAATTTGTGAAAAGCTTAATAAGGGATGTTTCTATACAAATAGTAACCAAACTATTTGGTAAAAAGCAAGTTCCGGTGCTTTTTTGGTCTAACATTGGTGTAAATCTGGAGTAACTGCACCCAAGTCCATATTATTTACCTGGTGTAAGAATGAAGAGAATCAGGTAGCAGATTAGTTTAAAAAAACACTATCTGGTTAAAATTCATATAGATTATTCTTAAAAATCAAATTTCCTTAACTAAATTGCTGTGATGATTTGTATAATTTGTCTATATACAGATAGTGAATTCTTGTTAAAGCTACAGGATGTGTCAGGGGAAATTCTTGTACCTGGTACAGGGCCAATGATGAAGAGTTATTAAACTTTAATGATAGTCCATTAAATAGAGCATCTGTGGACACAGAGATGGCTGCCACTCAGGGCAAATCAATGTTTGAAGTCTGAACTCCATGTGGGAGAGAACTAAGTAATGGATTGCCTGCCGAGGGACTTTGATCTCCTGACAGAAGGGGACAGGAGGTTGTTGAAGGGCACATGACTGACTCCATGACTCAGAGGAGAAGCCATGAACTGCAGGAGAATCATCCTGGACACCCTAGGGGATTCTGATCTAAGAGAAGAG
Source organism: Mauremys mutica (assembly GCF_020497125.1). Lineage (NCBI taxonomy): Eukaryota > Metazoa > Chordata > Testudines > Geoemydidae > Mauremys > Mauremys mutica. Next base: position 33,546,903 of record NC_059073.1, on the reverse strand, counting down.
TGGTGAGGAAACTGAGTAAGGAAAATGCATGTAGGGTTTTACTATTTTTTGTTTGGATTTTTATCTCTTTAGTGCTATTCAAAATACAGAGTAAATGTGTTTAGAAAACCTTGTAAGACTATAGTTACACCTATCAAATGTCCCTGAAGGTATAAGTCAGACTGCCCACAATGTTGGAGCACTGGGAAGGGTGTATTCAAAGCAACTGGGATGTCAGGGTATAGTTCTGTGGACTTCAGGATCTTAGCTCTCAGAAAGGGGCGCTAGACAGTGGATCTGTCTATAAATCCCCAGACAGACGTAGGGCCTGGACTCTGCACAGACTCTGAAAACTTAAAGCACTTGGGGCCCAACATTGTGAGATCCCAGAAACCTGGTGAGTGTCCAGGAAGGGGAGATTTATCAGGGCTGTGTGACAATTACTAATAAGATTGCTAGGATTGAAAGATTTTTAAGACATAGGACTTGCGAATATTTTTAACTCCATGAAATACTTGTAAACACTATTTTTCTCAGTATTCATTATTGGGCATTCAGATAGTGCTGATTAGTTTTGATTGGTGAGTAATATCTCATAGCAGTGTTTCTGTTCCCTGATAGAACCTGTGTGCATGTGTGTGATTCTAAAATTAGATTCTTTCAAATCCCTCATATGCTTGAAAATTTACTATCTGAAGTAAAAAAGTGAACGTGAAAGGTGTTTGGACCAAATTTATTTTAAAAATCCAGACAAGTACTTATGGAAGAATCGAAGTTATTCACACAGCAATACTGAAAGCAACAAATTTTCGAAAGCTAGCCAGATGGGAAATAAGTGAATCTTACTTGGAGATGGGAAACTCCAAACTATTTTTAACCTAACAATGCCTTTAAATTGTAATTCTGGAAGACTGGAGGAAAAGGAAAATATTCCTTTACAAATTCATAGCATTCAGTGCATATACCCACACTTACATAGAACAACTATGTACTATTGTTTTCACTTAGAATAATTTTTTTTGTTTTTTTCCTTTCAGCATTAATTGAAACAATTATAAAATGTTTTGAAAAGCTTATAGAAGAAATATTTTCTCTCTCCTATCCCGTGTCAAGAAAAAAAATAAGTTAAACCATGATTATGACCATTTGGAAAGGTCAGCATGATTAATAGCATTGCATGCCTGTTTATTATCTCTTTGTATAGAAGATTAATTGAAAACACAGACAAGCAAGTTGCTCCTATCAGAAACATCAGTTTATGGTATTTATTCATCTGTGTCAACAGACACATCCAGAACAGAGGACAGATTGAAACATCTCTGAGAGCAAGACCAAACAAGGACTTGACCTTTCTTAAGTTTTGTCTACCGTGCCCTGAAGTTTAAACTAAAGGGGTATGAATAGCAGTGCGCACAGAAGTGCTGCATTGTTACTCCCCTATGTGAATGGTACAGGTGTGAACTAAAACGTTCCTAGTTTGTATTAGCATAGTTCTCTTCAAACAGCCATTTCTCTGCAACGCATCTAAGTGTTACAGATCACACAGTTCACTGTTCTATGTAGTCTTGCCAATGGATGGTTTACATTGGACCTGATACAGCTCCAATTTACCTCAATAGAATCACAGAAACATAGAAGATTAGGCTTGGAAGTGACCTCAGGAGGTCATCTAGTTCAACCCCCTGCTCAAAGCTGGACCAACTCAACTAAATCATCCCAGACAGGGCTTTGTCAAGCCAGGCATTAAAAACCTCTAAAGATGGAGATTCCACCACCTCCCTAGGTAACCCATTCCAGTGTTTCACCACCCTCTTAGTGCAATAGTTTTTCCTAATATCCAACCTAGACCTCCCCCACTGCAACTTGAGAATATTGCTCCTTATTCTGTCATCTGCCACCACTGAGAACTGCCTAGCTCCATCCTCTTTGGAACCCCTTTCAGGTAGTTGAAGGCTGCTATCAAATCCCTCCTCACTCTTTTTTTCTGCAGACTAAATAAGCCCAGTTCCCTCAGCCTCTCCTCATAAGTCATGTGCCCCAGCCCCCTAATCATTTTCATTTCCCTCCACTGGACTATCTCCAATTTGTCCACATCTTTCTGTAGTAGGGGCCCCAAAACTGGATGCAATACTCCAGAAGTAGCCTCACCAGTGACGAATAGAGGGGAATAATCACTTCCCTCGATCTGCTGGCAGTGCCCCTCCTAATGCAGCCCAATATGCTGTTAGTCTTCTTGGCAACAAGGGCACACTGTTGGCTCATATCCATCTTCTCATCTACTGTAATCCCCAGGTCCTTTTCCATAGAAATTCTGCTTAGCCAGTCGATCCCCAGCCTGTAGCGGTGCATGGGATTCTTCCGTCCTAAGTGCAGGACTCTGCACTTGTCCTTGTTGAACCTCATCAGATTTTTTTGGCCCAATCCTCCAATTTGTTTGGTTCACTCTGACCCTCTCCGACCCTCCAGCTTATCTACCTCTCCCCCCATCTTAGTGTCATCTGAGAACTTGCTGAGGGTGCAATCCATCCCATCATCCAGATCCTTAATGAAGATGTTAAACAAAACCAGCCCCAGGACTGACCCCTGGGCCACTCTGCTTGATAACAGTTGCCAACTAGACATTGAGCCATTGATCAATACCCATTGAACTTGAAGATCTAGCCAGCTTTCTATCCACGTTATAGTCCAATCATTCAATCCATACTTTTTTAACTTGCTGGGAAGAATACTGTGGGAGAACATATCAAAAGTTTTGCTAAAGTCAAGATATATTACATCCACTGCAATACAGGTATTGGAAATAATCATCTCTCATGCATAAGCATTATAAGCTGATGATCACTGCTAGGGTCAAGAAGGATTCACTTATCTACCTTAGTACCTCCCAAAGAGAAGTATAATGCTTCAGGAATGGCATTCCCTCTTTCCATGTATACATGTTGGATTTGTGCAGTTTACCTAGTCTCTGCTTGCAGTGATGGAAAGGTTGAATACAGGGGGGTTGGCCTATGATTTTACATTTGAAAACCTTTCTGACAGAAGGCCGGATTGGTTGCAGTACTTAGAATCATAGGACTAGAAGGTTCCCTGAGAGGTCATTTAGTCCAGTCCCCTGCACTCATGGCAGGACTAAGTATTATTTAGACCAGCCTTTGGCAGAGTTTTCTGTACTGATTCCCTCTCCTTTGCTAGAAAATGATTTTTGGCTAGGTTCTGACCAGCTCTTATGCAGATGTGCAGTAGGAAGGGAGGCAGGAAGGAACTTATCTGCCCTTAGTGAGATCAGATTTGCAGTTCCTGTGCTCAGATGACTAGAACTCTTGAGGTGCTCCCCAAAGGGATTGAGCAGGGTGAGAAAAAACAGATCCCCTTCTTCCCCGTGTACTATCAACCTTTGGTTAAAGGGGTGTAGTATATTGTACTCAACCCAGCACACCAGGGAGCTCAGAGGGAATGCCCCTAGTGCTTCCCTTATGGTACACCTCTGTGCACCCTTAACAGAGGCCTGTGATGAATAGGCATCACCTCCACCAGTATACCTGACTCTGAAAGCTTTGTTTTACTTATCTATTTGAATAAGAGCCTCACATTTGTTTGAATATAGTTGGGAGGGTGGGGACGATTTCTTCCCTTTCCAAAACTTATTTTAGCATAATTTGAAAAGCTTTAGATGTGGGATTTATGAAATGGTTCTTTCAGACGGACAATACAACAACAAGAGTGCACTTCAAACAAACATCAGAGAAATATATTACCAATGGAACTGTAGCATGGAGTTGGTTTTAGAACAGTTACATACCCTGGAGGGAAGAAAGCTCAAACAGTAAGGCCAAAATGCATGAAGAAATTTTTTAAAAAGATAGAAATCTTAAATTCTAACAACAGCTGAACACACACATCAGTACTCCAGTCTTTGATCCATACAGGAATTTTGCTTATAGGAAAATCAAATACAGACAACCCAAGGAAGTTCCATCCTAACAAATCCCAGAAGGCTATCACACGGGTAGCTTTGAGTTTCTTTAATGACTTTTCATCCAGCAGCCTTACCACCTTGCCAAACACTGTACCTTGGATCCCTTGATAATATTGAATACCAACAGCTCAAGTTAGGCTGTTTTCCCTCATCGTCGCTGTGACACTGCATCCCATATTCTTCATTGGGATATTATTATGATAGGATTATGGAATAATTATGGTGCATTTTGTACAAGACAGGTCATGTGAGGTGTCATTGGAAAAGTTATGATTTGCTGAATATGATTATCCTATTTGCATGCATGTGTCATTTTTGTATCTAAAGTTAGGAATATTGACTCTGTATCTGTATTTCAATCCTGCTTACTCTGGGTGACAACCACAACTAGCCTTTCTGGTACAACAATGAAGAAGCCAGACAGTGCTGATGGCCCATCAGCAAAGACAATGGACCCTGGAAGAACTGAACCTTCCTGTGACCGTTCCAGACATCCTGTAAGTAATGACTGCTAGGTATACAAGAGCATGGTATGCAAGAGCATGTAACCAGGCCACATGACTCCGGACTCCATCTTAGGATGTCAGTGTTTTTCCACAAACTGAGTTTGGAACAAAGGGTTCCCACCATATGCTAAAGCTATATAAGGCAGGGAGTGACATCATCTGGGATTCTTCACTCCCTACACAAGAGGATTCCTAGAAACACCCGAGGAACAGAGATTGAACTGGGGGAAGTGCTGGACCTATGCTAAAGGGCTTTCTAGCCTGTGAATAAAAGACTTGGGGATTGAAAGCTGTAAAGCAAGTACAGCTTGTCCCTTAAGAATCTGAAGCCTGCTTCTATCGTCAGTCAGGATGAGAGCTTGTTAATTTTTAGATTTTGTTGTTGTTGTTAATTGTTAATCCTGTCTTTCTTGTATGTTAAGCTTAGTTTGCATATTTCTTTATTTACTAGATAATCTGCTTTGATCCATTTGCTATCCATTACAATCACTTAAGATCTATCTTCTGTAGTTAATATACCTGTTTTATGTTTTAAATTAAACCCAGTGTGCCTTTAAGTGAGATGTCTGAGGGAAAATTCTCAACTTGGTTTAACACAGGTTCATCGTTTTTCCTCTCCACATTGAGGAAGGTGCGAACTCTAGGAGCTTACACTGTAAAGTTTCGTGTGCAGTGCAATATGGTATAATTTTGGGGTTATACTCCAGAGTGGGTGCGTGCCTGGGGAGCTGGAAGTTATCTTGGCTGTAGCCTTTCTATTGCTGGTTCATGCAGTGGCTGGTCAGAGAGCCTGCAGCTGGGTGTGACCCTATCTGTGTGGATGCTGTTGTAAGTGTAGGACTGGGAGCAGGTCTACAGCTTGTCACAGCACCACAGTGTGAGAGGGAGCCCAGGCTCATGGGTCCGAGGGCTCAATTGTACTCCAGTCACCTCCACCCACATTACTCAAAAATAACTTTTTTCAAAAATGTTGTTAATTTTATATATAATTCTATTATTTAAAATAAGTGAATCTTCTCAGATCCATGGGAAATAGATGAAAAGAATAATATTTATTGATGTTACTGTTTCCAACTTTAGTAATAAACTATGTAGAAATACTGAAAAATAATTTCAGTTAAACAGAACCCGCCTTGAAAGGATAAAGATGATACTCTGAAGTACATAGAGAAATACCAAGCACTTAAATGATAACTAACTCTTTGTTGGATAATTAACTGTATATGACATTTTTAAATCCTAAGTTTTTGTTTTGAGAATTTGTGATGCTCCTTCTTAGGCAGTGCTTAGTTATTAAGTGGTTGGGTGTATGTATTGATAGATAGTTGGAATCATCCCATAGTCCATCCCACAGCTTGACCCATCAGAAATGTGTCATGTTCTGTGGTGTCTTCCTTTTTTTTTTCCCCAAATCGGAAATATTTCAACATTTTTCCAGCAAGTCAGAGTTAAAAGCTTCAATTCAATCAGTTGCCAGCAACATTGCCTGGAAGTTAGGAAACCTTTCTTAGGAGAGGTCACCACTTGCACTTACTCATGTTTTCAATGCTTGTAAGCTGATGTCCTACTTTGGAAGCTTCTGAAATCTGTGGCCCTTGTCTTAAAATGAGACCCTTTCCCTGAGCCAACCTGTTTTCAGTTAGGATCAATGCTAGAGCAAAAGTAAACAAGTACCACATGGGCAAGAATCAAAGTAAACCATACTGGCCAATTATCTGCTGACAGCCTTGTCCAGTTCATGCTGATTCCATTCAGGCACACTGAGTGCAGAACTGACCAGAAGAGGGCACTCTGCTATGTCTCTTGATAGAAGAATGGGGAAGCAGAAATTTGAATGCCTGCAAGATGTGCAGCATAACTGACTCCCTCCCTAAAAAAGAAAAAGTAGCTTGGAGCTACCAAGCAGCTGTTGGTTTCCATTGCTCCTTCCGCTCCCCATACAGAGAGCTAAATTCACATTAAATTCTAAAGAAGTGACTCTCCTCTCACTTATATCAGTATTAATCAGGAGTAACTCCACTGAAACTAGTAGAATTACAGCAGTGTAAAACTGATGTGAGAGAAAAAAATCAGGCTTTATGGGTCTGTCCGCATTGCAGTTAAAATTCAGGGCTGGCCTGTGCCAGCTGACTCTGCCTTGGGCTGAGGGGCTGCTTAATTTCAGTGTAGAGGCTCAGGCTGGAGCATGGGTTCTAGGACTCTGTGAGGTGGGACAGTCCCAGAGCTTAGGCTGCAGCCCAAACCTAAATGTCTATAGTACTAGTAAACAGTCCCGTATCTGTAGCCTGTGTCAGATGGCATGGGCCAGCCATGGGTTTTTAATTGCTGTGTAGACATACCCCGACTCTCAGTTTTGACACAGAAATAGAAACCTGGAGAACTATAGCATTGTAATACTGTCCAAGTGAATTAATGTGCTATAATGCTTTATGGCTTTGGTAACATGTAAACAAACAAAATACATCTCAGATGATCACTTGCAAGCAGCATATCAGCTGGACATACTTTAAAAGACTGGATTTATAAAACCTCATAACAAATTAGGGCTTATGATGGAAAAGATGTTCCTGAGATGGTGGGACTTATGGAGATCACAATAACTCTTAATGTATGTATTTTATGGAGAATCCAGAATTATGTCTGTATAGTTCACATGTGAAAGGACTGTAAATAGCTTGTTTGGTACTAGGACCTACAGATTATGGCATTTCTGTTCTTTCTTGTTGTTACCATGAATGATCAAACAACGAACAAAACACCACCAGCACCTAATTATCTCTCTTAGTATCATTTTTTAAATAACCACAGTGTGCAAAAATATTTTTCTTGAAAGGATCTGATATTAAGTCACAATGACCTTTATATCAATAATGCTGTATAACAGCATGGACACTCATTAGGGCCTGTTATGGTAACTCTGGCTTTATCATCCATTCCAAAACCAGTGCCTGGGATGTTAACATTGTTGGGATTCCCTCCAAGATTCTTTCCACTTGGCATATCCAGAACACCTTGTCTAGTTCTGGGAGAAAATTCAGTTTGACTCCAGATTTCATCACTCATGTTCCTTTACTTGGCACACAGAAATGCCACAATGTGTTGATCAGATTCAAGTGTAGCGGGTGGGCATATCACAGATTCAAAATTATACAGAAACCCTCTCCCTTTACATACATTTACACATCTCATTGCATTTACTATGCATTAAATCACATGTTTTTGGATTGGCTTGGTTACTTTGCAGGTACCAATCCCTGTGCAATATGCTCTGTCCATGAACTGTCCATGATCAGCCTACCCTTTACCTCATCTCTACATTCCTAGCTTACTATGTCCATTGTCAATAAGTGGTTACCTAGATGTTCTCCCTCTTATCTTAGCTGGTTCAGACGTTGTCTTTTTTCAAACTAATGATCTGTTTACCTCCCTAATATTATCCTTCAAGAAATAAGGTCTCCCTCCATGTGTTAATTACTCATGACAGGCCAGGCCAGGCCTCAGCTACAAACAATTTATATTTGAATGATGAACAAGTAGGTGCTTAAGGCCACATTTATTTCTTAAACTTTATTCTGATTTATGGAAGTGTGATCTGAAAGTGAGTGTGTTTCTCCAAAGATGCTGTTCTCCAGCCCATCTGTCCGCAGTAGTATATTGTGACCATGTTTTGGCCTCTGTTTTTTCTGGGTTTTTTTAGTGAAAATTAGCATAATTGCTAAATGATTGAAGTTTGCTGTATATTGTCTGTCTAAGGTGGATCTAGATAAATTTTTGGACATTTACTACTCATTTTTTGTGTGTGTGAACTAACCAGTGATTTCAAACCTCATGTCTTTTGCGAATAGAGAGGACTGTCCATCTCCTTGTGGTTTAAATCTGAATGCATTTATAAGGCTGAAAGTTTGCGGATGTGATTTCATAGAATCTTCTTACGAAACTGCTTAGTGTTGCATCTCTACTTATAATAGCTGTGAAAGTTACATTATATTTCTTTAAATTTATGAATAGATTATCCTGCTCAATCTGTGAATGATCTCTTCTTGATCCTCTGTTCTCCATTCTGCTTCACTTTTTGACAACACAATCTGTGAAAGAACACATCAGAATGGAAATTGGGCCTGGAAAACTTGGTAATAAATATATGTCAGGTGTATTGTATGGAAAGTGTTTGTTTATTTTTGACTCAAAACAAATTATTAGCATATGAGAAAATTTGAACAGATTCAGAATCTTTCATTTTCACCTTTGTTAGGCATGAGTGTATCATGTTATTTATATTTCCTTTGTATCTCACAAAAGAAAAAAAGATTCCTCTGACAGGAGCAGCATCTCTTAAAGAAAATGTATGTGTTGGCTGTCAGATGTTTGATAGAACTACCCTGTCAAATGTAGGGGCCCTTTTAATGTGAACGTTATTGATGTTAAAATGTAGTATTATGGTTACAATGTGTTAATTTAGTAAAAAAATATTGTAAACATTATCTAAATGCAATGCTAGGAATATTTTATTTTTGAACTTTTTCTTCTTCAGGGGATTTTTTTGTTTTATACCTTAAAGAGAGTTTTCAAAAGCTATAATTCAAAAGTCTCATGCTGGCACATTATTTCTATGAAGTGCTGTCTACTTACCAATTTCTTACTGTAACAGATAGAGACTGCTGGGTAACTTAGCTTTGGGAAGAACTGATGCAGAAAGGGGAGGAAACACACTGTAGTGAAGAAAGAAAACTTGATGAAGTGTAGATGAGGGTAGAAGGGAATAAATGAGATGAGGTCTGCCAGGCCTTCAAAAATAAAGTCTGTAGAAGTTGAAGTGATTTTTACAAAGAAACAGAATCTGGACGTAGTCTGGGACATATGTATTGTTCCATCACATTCAGGCATCAATAATGGTACCACAAAGAACTTGTACTTTCCCAAAGTCTCACATAGATCTCACATAGTCTCACATACTGAGATGTGGACGTGACCAAGAACATAAGAACATAAGAATGGCCGTACCGGGTCAGACCAAAGGTCCATCTAGCAGAGTATCTGTCTACCGACAGTGGCCAATGCCAGGTGCCCCAGAGGGAGTGAACCTAACAGGCAATGATCAAGTGATCTCTCTCCTGCCATCCATCTCCATCCTCTGACGAACAGAGGCTAGGGACACCATTCTTACCCATCCTAGCTAATAGCCATTTATGGACTTAGCCACCATGAATTTATCCAGTCCCCTTTTAAACATTGTTATAGTCCTAGCCTTCACAACCTCCTCAGGTAAGGAGTTCCACAAGTTGACTGTGTGCTGCGTGAAGAAGAACTTCCTTTTATTTGTTTTAAACTTGCTGCCTATTAATTTCATTTGGTGACCCCTAGGTCTTGTATTATGGGAATAAGTAGATAACTTTTCCTTATCCACTTTCTCAACATCACTCATGATTTTATATACCTCTATCATATCCCCCCTTAGTCTTCTCTTTTCCAAGCTGAAGAGTCCTAGCCTCTTTAATCTTTCCTCGTATGGGACCCTCTCTAAACCCCTAATCATTTTAGTTGCCCTTTCCTGAACCTTTTCTAGTGCTAGAATATCTTTTTTGAGGTGAGGAGACCACATCTGTACACAGTATTCGAGACCAAGAGACAGAAAAACACCAATTGTTTGCAGCTAGTTCTGTAATAGTCCCCCTCACATTCATTCTGAGTTTCTTTGCATTTGAGCACAGCTTTAGTCTGTTCTTCTTGATTGAAACCCAAAGAATGATTGAGCCTTGGATAATTCTTTGGGTTTTGAAGGCTTCATACAAGTCATGCCCCAAAGTATGCATTTGACTGACAACTTTAGCTATTTCATCACTGAAGATTGCTTTCATCATGATATTAATGAGCTCCAGTCCAGCCTATGTGAATGGGTTGCCAGCAAAGTACATATATTCTTGTTGTAACACTCAAGGTGATATGGAGTATTGTATGTATGGGCACCTTTTGGGTCAATACACCCACCTATCTTTACTTTCCATGCAATGTTTTTGCTAAGAGTGACGGCTTCATACAGTTTCTCACCTGTCTCACATGTTTAAACTATGCATAGTGGATGCCTTCAGGCTTCTGGCTTACCACAGAAGAAGTTATTCTTCTCGAAACACATACAGTGGGACCTAGTATAAGGCGAGTCTTGTCCACAGATTGAACTCATCCCAGAATCTTCAACTCTTTCCTGATGCTCAATGTTCTTCCTTTCCAGTCTTGCCAAATGCAGTTTATGGTTGCACTTACAGCCTGTAAGGTGTCACTGAGCTTTGTATTTAACCAGGTCCACTGGAGTGGTATTCTCCAATAATTCAGCTAGTAGTTGGTAGTCTTCAGTTCCCCATTTATGCCTAAAAATGATCAAGACCAAAGTAAAAACAAGGATTTTGTAATAAATTCCTTTGGGGTTGTAATTAATTATGTTATGTAACTGTTCATAGTGTTTGTGGATAGATTACAATAATTTCTGGCTCAGTGCTGGTGTTTTAACCAGTACCTCATTATGACTCTTTTTGGCATAACAAAGCTGATAATCAATACCACTGAACTTTTTTGCTCATGATGGCAAATCAACTTGAAGCACCCCTTCCATTTTTAGTAATGTGCAACATTAAAACAATTAATCAGGTATCATGTTCTGCGCATTAACTGATAACACAGTACTCTTGGTCAAGGACCACAATTTAACTTTGTGAGGGCCGAAGGTTTGACATGCCTGCGTTAAGGTATAATTTTTAAAAAGATGATTTTTAAACATTTTCTTGAATACATACCTGCATACTTGTTCTAGATTTTGTACCATTGAATTCATGGGGAAAAGTGCTTTCGAACAATACTCAACCTGACCCATTTTCGATGACTAAACGGAAGACGGTGGAGCAGCATGTCCACCCAGCCACACCACAGAGGGTGACATCACTGAAATTCTGATTCTGCAAATTTTTACAAATCAAAATTTTACCTTTCTATCATGAAATTTCCTGAGGAATTACTCATGCTCCAGACTGACAACAGTAGCTAGTAAGAGCAAAAAGGCATATAGGCTGTATTATACACAGGACTGCTGGTCCCTTTGTATTCTTCTTGTTCAATGGTATGCATTTTAATTAGATGCACTTCAGTTCTTTCTTTGCTTGATAATGCTTCCATTTGGGGAGTGTAGTTTTCTCTAATGCAAAATATCAGCTGTTCTTTGCAGAGACCTTGCTTTGACATTATTAGTGTTGGGGCCTGGGTCTGGGCAGTCAGGCCTTATGGAACCAGGAACTGGATCCGACATCAGAGTCACTGTGACGTGCCAAGCCAAAGGTCAAGGCCAGGAGTCGAGCTGGACTTAGCATCAAGGGTAGGGCATAGGAGTAGGAAGCTGAAGCAAGGGAGGAAAGCAGGAACCATGAACAGATGGGAGTCTAGGACAAGGAGGACAGGAGCAGCCTGGGAGATAGAAACCAAGAACAGGAGGGAAGGCAGGGCTCAGGTAAGTAGGCAGGGCCCAGAGTAGCTGCTAGCCAGAGATTCACCTAGTTGCTCAGACAACTTCCTGTACCTCTTACTGGTTTGAGTAGTGTGCCTCAGTCAGCCGGTGGGGCTGGATGTCTTCCCCAGTCAGGATCCTTTGAGCTAGAGTTTTTCTAGCCCACTTCAGTGCTTCAGGTAAGCTGCTAGGTGGCAGCCACAATGTAAGCACTGTTTAGGGTCTTGCATTGAAGGCCTGCGGTCCATCGCAATAGGTAGTTTTATACCACAAATACTTTCGTCTTTTATTATTCTGTCATTGAACAGTTAAGATTCAGTTTACTTGCACTAGGGCTCCGTGTTTGTCATGGAGGTCACAGAAGTCACAGATTCCACTACTTTCTACAACCTCTGTGATTTCTGCAGCAGACAGTGTGGCTGTCCCCAGGACGATCCAAGCAGCTGGCTTCAGGGCCAGCTGCTCAGTGGTCACAGGGACAGCCACACTGGCAACTGCTGGAGCGGCTCTGCAGCTAGCCACTCAGGTGGGCCCCGCATCCAGCTACACCAGCCACTGCTGGAGTGGTTCTGGGCAGCTGTCCCTGGGGCCAGCTCCAGCAGCAGTCAGCATGGCTGGCCCCAGGGACTGCCTGAGCAGTAGTCCCAGGGGGTGGCTGGACCAGCTGCTGCCCTGCCACCCCAGCAGTGGTCTCGAGGCAGTCCTGGGCAGCTGGTGCCGCTGGCCTTGCTCCCCCGCCCCCAGGAGCAGTCCTCTGGGCCCCCACCCCAATCAGCAGTCTCCTCTGCATTCCCCCATGCATGATCCCAGGGGTGGCTGGAGCAGCCCACTGCTCAGCAACTCCCGGCAGTGGTCCTGGCATGCCCTGGATAGCTGGTGCCACTGGCCTTGCCCCACCCTCCCCAGGAGAAGTCCTCTGGTCCCCCACCCCAATCAGAAGCCCAATGCCCTCCCCCAGCAAAGGTTCTGGAAGTGGCTGGAGCTGCTGCTTGGCGGCCCCAGATGCCACTGACCTTGCCCATCCCCTGGATTATCAGCCCCCCAGGGTGAGCCCCCTGAGTGGTGGCTCCGTGGGGTTCCCCCATATTTAGTCAGGGGTATTTATAGTATAAGTTATGGACAGGTCAGGGGTCCATGAATTTTTGTTTATTGCCCATAACTTGTCCATTACTTTTACTAAAAATACTCATGACTAAATTGTAGCCTTACTAATTACATACAGTAGCACCTCAGAGTTGCAGGCACCAGGGTTATGAACTGAACAGTCAACAACACACCTCATTTGGAACCAGAAGTATGCAATCAGGCAGCATCAGAGACAAAAAAAATAGCAAATACATTACAGTACTGTGTTAAACATAAGCTATTAAAAAAATAAAGAGAACGCAGCATTTTTCTTCTGCATAGTAAAGTTTCAAAGCTGTATTAAGTCAATGTTCAGCTGTAAACTTTTGAAAGAACAACCATGACTTCTTGGTCAGAATTACAAAAATTTCAGAGATATGAACAACTTCCATTCCCGAGATGTTAGTAACTCTGAAGTTCTACTGTAGGTTGTAATGGTCAATGGTTTCATTTGGCAGTGGGTTTTTCTCCCAAGTGACATTCATGCTAGATCATAGCATGCTTCTAAGTTTTGAATGACTTTATTGCTAGAGCTGGCCAGAGAAAAAAAATTCTATTTTGCAACAACTATTTAAGTTCTGACATTTGCTTTTGTTCTGCAATGGAACTATGACACAACCTTTCAAATGTCTTCACAAAACAGAATGTTCAGAAACATGCATTTTTGGAGCTAAAAAAAATCAGGCTTTTTTTTATTTGGGTCTCTCTCTCTCTCTCTGGAATTGACTGGGGAGTTCATCCTTGATCTCAAACTTCCCCATTAAAAATATTATCAAAACTGATAGAGCTGTGCAAACTGTTTTTGGCTTCAAAACACCATATTTTCATGAAAAAATATTCAATCAAAAGTGATCTGACCAGCTCTATTTGTCATACAGTTAGAAGTCCAATTGATGTTCTGGCTGGAATGTATTGTAGATCCCTAGTGTCTTGGCACCTGCCATATGTAACATTGCCAAGGTTTGCACTCTCTTTGGTTTCTTCTTCAAGACACTTGCTGTAAGGAAAAGCTGGAAATGCTACAGCCACTTCCTCTTGTTCCCACCAAGCTCTCTTCCAAACTGAGGGTTCTACATGGCTCAATTTGCCCTTTGTTGTGAGATTTTTTTCATGCCGTGTGATACAGGTGTAATTTGCCTGATCACTGTCAGCTAGAGATAGGTCTCACAGAGGGTTAGCCTTAAACCAGTTGAAGTATTATGATCAGTAGAAGCAGCAAAGAATCCTGTGGCACCTTATAGACTAACAGATGTTTTTGCAGCATGAGCTTTCGTGGGTGAATACCCACTTCTTCGGATGCAAGATACTATGATCAGTAGTTGAATCAGTGCACACTAGTTATTCCTCTATAGATGCTAAAAATCCTAGTATTAAAACTGGCCTTGGTTTCAAACATGGGTATCTCTTCTAGCTCCAAAGTGATAATTAATCACCTGTTGTAATTTGAGATTTAGGGCCTTGTCAAAAGCCCAGTGAAGTCAGTGGAAGCCTTTCATGGGCTCTGGATCAGGTCTTTAGTGTAACGGTTTTGTTTCAGTGCTGTTTTTGATTATTGTTTGTTTGTTTGTTTTAAAATTGAAAGCCATTGGTCCTGATTCTTCACTTAACCCTCTTTTATACCCATGTGAAAGCAGAATCAGGCTCCTTGGTATGAGGTCTCACATGCCATAAATGTATAGCCATATGGTGTGATGCCATCAGGCACAGATTTGTTACAATGTTACTGAAACTTTTGGGTATGCGCTGTGTATTTTACTTTGCTTTGGGTTGGTGGGTGCTGTCATGTTGGATGCCGACTGTGAGTGTAAGTAGAACACTGCCCTTGTAATTTGCCATCTCAGGAAAGGCACCAGAGGGATGGATAGTGGCATTTTACTGCTGTGTTCACTGTACAGTGTGAACTACGCTGAAGTTCAGGACTTTTTACCAAGAGTAGGTGATCTCGTTTTCTGGTTGCAGTTTTCCTCTGCTAGCTCATACACCGAATCTTTTTCAATTACTATTATGAAAAAAATCTATCAGGAGATAAAGATGTTAAACCTGTGGATTTTACAATAAAAAGGAAGTGCTGAGAATGTTTTGAACTGTGTGAGACTTCTCAATCTGGGGCATGGTGAGGGGTGCAGGGATGTAGGGAATCAATATTCATTATGTGATTTGTTTTTTAATAATTTAGAACTTAAAATATCATGCATAAACCCAGGTAGATTACTTGTTCACATACTTTTTTGTATATTAAGTGATATACCACTCTGGCCTTTGACCCTATAAAATGATGGCATTAGCCATAAAAATAACACATGGCATTATGCCTCACTTATGGGAAAACAATGAGTAGCTGGGTGGAAAAATATCTATAATGAAACCTCATTCCGATTATGAAGATATAGAATTTATATTCTCTGCAATCGACACATCAGGAGCCCTTCAAGGTCCTCTAACCATAACCATAACCATAACATTCTTTGAGACACCTCAGAGAAGTGCTTACCTGTTTAAAGTATAAAAAAGAGGTCTACCACAGAGGACTAATGTATACTGGGAGCTACCAAATGATATGTTGCCTACATATCACTTATGGAAAAGTTCTATCAAATGTAATAGGGAAAAAATGGATAGGATTCTTTAGAAATTTGAGTAAATCCTAGAGAACTGAATAGAGAATGATATATTTTCCATTCCTTGAACCATCCTCTAGAATTTTATATCAGGGATAATGAGTCTGACCCACCACAATGTTCCAGTTTTTATCCAAATTAACTACATTCACTTCAATAGAGGCCCACTATTTTTTCCATCATTTTTTTAAAAGTCCTGTAGATAGGTTTGCATCATTTTCTCTTAAATAAGACTTTACCATCAGGGATTTTTTGGGGGTAAAGGCTAATTAGTTAATGAATTCAGCACTGATTTATACCCCTTTACTTATATTAGTGTGAATAACTCAGCACTGAGTGTGGTTAATTGCAAAACCCTTTGCAAAAGTACTGCATAAAGTGCTAAGTGGTGTTAGTTTGGTTTGTTTTCAGAGAAGCTGACGATAATGCGCTGGGTGCACAGATGAAACAACAATCAAGATAATGATAGCAGTTGGAATAATCCAAAATTGATTTCCTAAGACATCTCAAGTAAGCTAAAGTATATACGTTTTAAGACCTGCCAAACAATTTCCTTAAATAGGAACTTTGTCCATCTGTGTCCATTTTAGATTGTGATATCTACCGTACTTCAATGTATTTGTAAGGTTGTTAATCTAATAAAGAACTCTGAAAAGTTTATGGGAAATATTCTAGCCTACAGTGCACTAGTTAGGATTGTCAAATTCACAAGTCAAAAGCAGACACAATCTATCCCACAAAGTATGGTGAATTTAGCCATGCAACTCTTATATCTTTGTTTTCTGTGTACTTTACCTTTTAAAGTTCTTAAGGCTGATCTTGACAGAGACACGCATTGATTTCATGTTCAAATTACTACTTACTGTTCCACAGGAGACTTGAATACAGCATGTGTTCTTACAGTTACTGATACAAAGCCCATTGAAGTCAATGGGAGTCTTTTTCTTGGCTTCAGTGAACTTTGGATCATTCCCATGGAGTTTTTACTTACCGTATGTTCTTTCTTGCTTTGAAAATTTTTCTTAATCTAAATTAAAGGCCATTCTGACCAAGAATATCTATTTGCTGTTAGTGTTTGGAAAAGCATGATACAAATGAATAGAGAAGAGGTATTGATATTGATGATTCAATCAATCAGAAAGAAGGACTGTTACTCATTACTTCGAATACAAATTTAGGATGATCTGAGATTCGCTCAAAATAAGGAAGCAGTTGTTGCTTCAAACCAATGCTTTCATTTAGATGAAAGATAGAGGTAGGGATGATTATTCCTTCCTTTCTATCCACCCTTATTTTCTCAATCTCTCTTACTCTCACTGACAAAGCAACATGAACAAAAGAAGTAAACACTAAAATATCAAAAAGAAAATCCCTACCCCAAGCGGAGTTCTTATCCCCAAAAAGGAAAAGTGACAGAGACTCCATGAAGCCCACTGGGAACTTCACTATTGCTGTTGATTGTATGTGGAATATACTCAGGTAATATGCTGATGGATGGCAGTATTCAATTTTACATAGATATTCTGGCAGATGGAAATAAAAAGGAAATTAACCTGTTCCATAACCCTAATATTCCAGTTGTATTAGTTTAAATGTAAGCTGTCTCTTCTGATTCATTTCATGCTTTTGTTGTGAACTGATATTCTGTGGAAATCATATCCCCAAAGAGAGAACTGTAAGCGTTTAAAGTTTCTCTTTTTTTCTTCCCACTCCATGACTTTCCATTTCAGCTTTCCCCATGTTCATTCAAGCATTAACTGTGACTCTTCCAGCTAAGAAGATGGGGAATCTAGTCAGTTTATGAAACCTTGGGCCTGTACATCAGGCTCTCCAGGTTGGATGTGTGAGTTTTAGGCTTATTTTTCTCTGCATATGGATAAAATTACCCCATCATCCTGTACATTAACCTTAGGCCTACCCAAGGAGGTAGTATGGTCTACTATATAGACCAAGGCACTGGTACTCCTGGTTTCTATATAGCTCTGCCATTCAATGTGTACAATCTCTCTACCTCTGTTTATTCAATTAATTCTAGGGAGGAGGAATGGTCCAGTGGTCATGATGGCAGCCTGCATTATAGGAGACCTGGGTTCAGTTCTCTGTTTTTGCCCCAAACTTTCTGTGTGATGTAGAGTAAGTAAATTTGGTGACTTAAAAATTTAGGTGCCTAACCTCCACCTTAGGCAACTAACTCCTAGAATCAGGCATCAATGGGATTCCCCAAACCCCCAGTAAGATGCTCTCAAATTCTCTATATCCTAAAGATGCTTGGTGCCTACATTTTTGCAGCAACACTTCCTTAGGCACCTATGTTTCTGCCTCTCAGCATGCATACTGCAGCCCCTTCTGCTGTTGAAGCTGTTCCACAGTTGATAAATAATGAAAGAATCTTTGGATCAGAGAGAGAGATAACACAAGCATGAAACTCTGTAACCTGGAGGTTAGAACACTCATCTGGGAGGTGGAGACCACTAGGGCAGAAAGACTGAATTCTTGGACTGTTTAAATTCACTCTCCTTCCCATCAGAATATCTCATATACCTGTGGTTAGAGCACTCACCTGAGAGGTGGCAGATCCATGGTCATATCCAAAGTGCCAAATTCAGACATTGTGAATCCCAGTGATTTTCTAGTCGCTTAAAAGTTAGATTTGGAAACTGGTAGCACTCTCCTACCTCACAGAGTTTTGTGAGTGTTGTGAGGCTAAATCAAATAAGATTGTGAGGGGCTCAAATATTACAGTAACGGGGCTGAGGCAATTACTATAGACCCGTCTATAACAGGTGTATGGTAGGACTTATCTACTTTACCTCAAACTCATATTGTGATGTTTAACTAGCGGCTGTAAAGGACCTTGAGCTCTCTGGAGAAAAGACACTAGAAAAGTGCATAACGTTATTCAGGCAGAGGCCACCTGGATGCAAGGTACACTTGGATTTGCTGTGCTGAGGGAGGCCAGGACTGAGGGCCCTGAGAGTTTTTATGCTATGTTCAAACGCTCAATAAACTCTCCTGTTTTATGCTGGCTGAGTGTCACTCCAGTCTAGTGATCAGGGTTGCATTATTCCCTCTGGGAGTGGAGGCCCTGGGGGTCCAGAGCGAGTGCACTCCCTGAGGGGGCCCACAGTGAGAGACAGGTGTGCTAAGGCTCAGAGAGGTGCAGTTCCAGAAGGTGAAGGGGCTTAACCCCTGGGAGAGAATGGACCCCCGAGAAGGGCTGTCATAATTATTCTCCATTTAGCAGTTGGACTGGGTTCCCGTAAAGCTCTCCTAATCCTGTGCCTCATTAGACAATAGAACTTATTGTTGACTGGATTATAGAAGATTTACCCTCTACTCTTTCTACTTTACAAGCTTCAGATCTTCCGGATCTCTTCAATAGTGATGCATGAGAGAAGGAATGTAAACTTGTATCTGGGTAGTTTCAGAAACGTAGAATGATGTATTTGAAATGATGTAGTTTCTCTGCATGATTTTACAAATTAAAAGGATCTGGTAACAAACAGATCCTTATCTCTTAGGAAATTGACAGTTGTCTTTCTGCTACATATCATGGCTCTGAACTAAACAGTGACAGGTGGGTTGTAACTGATTCTGCTGCTACAAAAGCATAGAATGCTACAAAATAAAAATGTTAGTAATATAGGATATATGACAAATAACTGAGGACAATAGTACACAAAAGCATTGACCAGTTCATGGCACTATAATCGTTTTTTCTTTCACTGGAAAATATGAAATCATTAACCAACATTATTCATAAATAATGCTAATACTCTTAAAATGGGAATAGAACATACTGCAACATTAAGAAAATATACTTCTCTGTTTCTAATGATTTTTCATTTCTTTGACTGCAAGTTAGGCTACTTGTAACCCCAAATACAACTAATTACAACTGTGGATCTGAAAGCTTCATTCTTTGATGATCAGGTGAGCGAGAAGAGACTAACTTAATATATGCTGACTATTTCACTTAGTGGTGCCCTGATGCAAGAAAACATTCTAATTCATAATTAATCTTAAACACATGTGCAAGTGCTTTCCTGAACTATGGCCAAACTAACTCAGGAAACGAGGTAAACATAGCTCTTTTTCGGGGGGGGGGGGTGCGGGGGGGGAGAGTAAAATTTTCTTCAGACCAAAATTCCAGTTAGTATCTGTGCCTCTTGTGGTGGTATGAAAAACACAAGACAACACATTGTGAAATTTCAAAAGGAAATTTTACCTCATTTCAGTTGTCAGAACATAGGGAAGTCTACATGGATGCTTTTGCTAGAGCAGTGCATGAGATGGATGTAGTTCACCATCAACAAAAAAGTGAAACTGATACAGGAAAAAGGTGACTTTAAATATGCAAATAAACAGGAAAAATGGAGAAAAATATATTTACTGTTCTGCAATTTTTCTGTTCTGGTGATTTTAGAAGTTACTAACAAAAGTGGCTCTAAAATGTTTTGATTAGAAGCTGATACTCTAATTGATGCTGACAATTTAAAATCAGAATTTATGTAAATCGTTATGATTACATACTTAAAATTCATTTTCCATGAATATATTGTACTGTTCACTTAAAATTGGCTGTGTTGGTGAACATTCCTGCCAGTTTGATATTTTCTTGAATATTTTTGAAAAGTGAACACAAGGACCAAGTGAGGAAATTGCTTTTAATGAGAACAAAAACTCATAGGAAATATTTTTATAAGCAGCCCAGCCACAGTATTGTGTAGTTTTTGTGAGCTCTGAGCTCACAACACTTTACTAGATGCCCCAAAAGTCACAATCTTACAAACGAGGAAGAAGACATTATTGATTTTAAAAATGATCTGAGTTAGAGGGAAGGGAAAATAGATCCTGTCAAACTAACCTAATATATTTTTTATGAGATAGCAAGTTTGGCTGATAAAGGTAATAGCACTGATATAATATATTTAGACTTCTATTTAGACTTTTATAAGGCATTTGTCTTGGTACAACACAGCATTTTGATAAACTAGAATAGTGTATAACCAACACGGGGCACATTACATGGATTATAAACTAGCTAATTTATGGGTCTCAGTGTAATTGTCTATGGGGAATCATCATTGAGTGAGTATATTTCTAGTGGGATCAGACAGGAATTGGTTTGCTTGGCCCTGTGCTATTTGACATTTTTATCAATTACTTGGAAAAAAACATAAAACCATCACTGATAAAGTTGTCAGAACATTGCCTGATCTATGGATTGTGCATCAATTATATTGTTTACTGAAGAATTCCCAGTTATCACTCTGAGGTTTGACAGGTTCTTGTTCCAAGATCAGGCCCAGTAGTATTAAAATTACTCTTCAGTTGGGAACCCCAATGTGTAGAGTTACCATACTTACACTTTAGGAACCCTTCTGTATTTGCAATAGTTTTATTAATATGTTTAGCAAAATCACAAACATTGCAAACCATCAAGGTAGATAGAGATAGTAGAGAATGTACATCTGAACATCCAATTACTCACACCATCCTTTGAAGAACATCCTGAAATGTTAGACATTGTCTTCCTTATCACCTTTGCCAGTGGCCATAATTCTGGCACACCCCTCCCCCCCCCCCCGGAGCTATATTTTTCCCTTCTCAAGTCCACAGGCTGGGATACAACTTTTAGAATAGGTTACACTAACACCATTATGCCTAATGCCTACTCAGTAGGCTCAGTAGGAGTTTCTCCCCTCTTCTTTATTTGTATTTCCTCACCCTACTAATGTAGGGGTGCTTTTCTCCTATAGGTTAGTATTTTAATGAACTCAATTTATTATCATGTGCATCAATTAGTTACCATCATAGTCTTGTGGTCTGACATCTGCAGATGTTTCTATCCTAAAATGTCCAAAAGCTGGTGGTAGTTAATATTCCTATGGTTGCTTGGTGACATTATGTACAAATTTCTCTGAAACTCTATTCACAGTTCCCCAAAACTTAAGGGTGAGCATTGTGTCATTTATCTGTGCCAAAGTTCATAGGTCTCAAGCCTTATGGTAACTGCTGAAGATAATGTCTCAGAGGGATACAGAACTGTAGTTTCTTTGTGTTGCTTCTAAATAAAATAAATGCAAAAATTAGCTCTATTGGGTACAAGAAGATCCAAAAAATGGGGGAGTAGTTAATAATGAATAGGACTACTCACAGGATGGGGGATGCTATCCTGGGAAGAAGTGACTTTGTAAAAGATTGGGAGGGGTGTGTGTGTCATAATTAGGTGAACATGAACTCCCAGTGTGATATTGTGGCCAAAATGGCTAATGCAATCCTTGGATGAATAAACAAGTACATTTTTAGTAGGAGAAGAGAGGTTATTTTGCTTTTGTCTTTGGCTCTGGTGCGACTGCTACTGGAATAGTATGTCCAATTCTGGTGTCAATAATTCAAGAAGAATGTTGATAAATTGGAGAAGATTTAGAGAAGAGCCACAAGAATGATTAAAGCGTTAGAACATGCCTTATTGTGATGGACTCAAAGAGCTCAATCTATTTAGCTTGACAAAGAGGTTAAGGGATGACTTGATTACAGTCTATAAGTATCTATATTAGAAACACATATTTAATAATGGTCCCTTTAGTGCAGCAGAGAAAGGTATAAAATGATCCACTGGCTGGAAGTTGAAGCTAGACAAATTCAGAATGGAAATAAGGTGTACATTTTTAACTGTGAGGCTAATTAACATTGGGACAATTTACCAAGGGTCATGGTGGATTCTCCATCATTGACCATTTTTAAATCAAGATTGGATTTTGTTTGCTAAAATATATGCTCTGGGAAATGTTCTGGGGAAGTCGTATGGCTTCTGTTATATATGAGGTCAGACTACATGATCACAGTGGTACCTTTACATAAGAACATAAAAATGGCCATACTGGGTCAGACCAAAGATCCATCCAGCCCAGTATCTTGTCTGCCGACAGTGGCCAATGCCAGGTGCCCCAGAGGGAGTGAACCTAACAGGTAATGATCAAGTGATCTTTCTCCTGCAATCCATCTCCACCCTCTGACAAAGAGAGGCTCGGGACACCATTCCTTACCCATCCTGGCTAATAATGGACTTAACCTCCATGAATGTATCTTTTGGCCTTGCAATCTGCTCTGTAAGACAAATCATATATGTATAATCACACATTCAGTGGAACTGCAATAAAGCATAACCTTTGTCTGGAAATGACAGAAATTACTTACATTATGGCAACAAAAAGGTTTGAACTGTGAAATAATAACTACAACTATGATTTTCACAAATTTTCCCCACACAAATTGAAGTGTGTCAAAACTTATTTATTCAGCATTTTACTCTATAGCCTGACAGTATGTTTTGCCTGGAATAGCAGTGCTCTATGAAGCACAACAAGAGAAAGGCATTCTGGAGCATTGAAAGCACCCATGCACTTTTAAAAATAAATGGACTATATATTTGTTTTTCATGGTAATCTTTAAGAACTTTGTAATCACCTGTCTCTTTTTTACAGCTGTTAACTGCATGCTGTTGAACTCATTCAGGATGTCAAGGAGCTCTGAATAGAGAGATTCATAAGGTCATTTTCTGCCTTGCAACTTACACTTAAAAGCTTCCCAATCTCTGCATTTGGAAAATGCGAAGCATTTTGTCCGGAATAAATTTCCTGTAGAATGACAATTTATATCTATGCAAAATGTAGCTTTAATTCATGTGATAGGAATGATTCTGAGTAGAGTAGCTGAAGATTAGAGAAGCATTTTAAATTTCTTGCAGAGAATAGGAATAGCTGATTTGGGGATGGGAACCTGCCTCACAAAATATTTCTAAAATTGATCCCAGCTGCTGAATTTTTTTAAATTTGTTTACTGCATTTTATCTAAGGCTCTGAGACTGTGTGACTGAGTAAGTCCATATTAAAATAGTTTGGTTTGAATAGAATTTCATTTGGGAAGTAAAAACAAATATTGTGTTTGTGTTTTGTAGCTTCATTTTTTTTTTCAGAATTGCTATTTTTAGCTATTTGAGGACTGACTTTGTTGTTATTTACTATTTATAATGCAGTGTTACCTAGAGCTTGCAACCAAAATCAGGGTGTCATTGTGCTAAGAACTATACAAACACATATTAAGAGACACTCCCTGTGTCAAAGAGGTTTAAAGAGATGATGCAAAGAATGGGAGGGGAAACTGAGGTACATGAAGTGAATTGCTTTACTCAAGGTCACACATGGGATCAGTGGCCAAACCAGGAATGTAATCCATGTCTCCTAACTCTTATCCTAATACCCTACCAATTAAACAAGGTTTTAGTTTGGGACATGAAAAGCTGTGAATTCTAGGGTAATTCTACTGGTATAATCAGTTTACTGGTGAGGGAAGAGAGAAGTGATTTAGGTAGAAAAAATGTAAAAAGGAACTAAAGAAGTGAGAAGCCAGCCACAGAGTGAAACAGAACAAGTGTGTGAATCCATATTAAAAACAAAGCAGAAAGAGAGATTAGGCCTAATATACTGCCTGCATGCCAGTGCTGCTCCTGTTTGAGCAGTCTTTCATGCCAGTTGGACATATGCTCCAGTAAATAGAGTTTTGCTGTCTGAGAGCTCCATTTTGATCACTAGTGTCACTCTGGTGTCATCTAGACAGGCCTGCATGAGGCCGAGTGGAGAATCAGGAAGTGAAGAATCGTACTTTTTTCTCTTCTCCTTTAAACAAGAAGTTTCATTTTTCAGTCCATGTCAGTTTCTTAGTGTTTTGCTACCTGCTTTACTGAAGTCAGTGCTCAGACAGTTTGCCACTCAACTCAGTGTTAATCTAAAGCAGACTGAAAGAAAAACCGATCACAGGGGCACTCTGTTTCCGACACATAGGATACGTCTATACTACCTGCCGGTGGGTAGTGTACAATGTATCAGGGATCGATTTATCGCGTCTCGTCTGGACACAATAATTGATCCGCTAATCGACGCCCATACTCCACCTCAGCAGGAGGAGTAAGCGGAGTTGAAGGGGGAGCCGCGGCAGTCGACTCGCCGCCGTGAGGACGGCCAGGTAAGTCGAACTAAGATACTTCGACATCGGGTACATGAATAGTCTAGCTGAAATTGTGTATCTTAGTTCGACCCCTCCTCCTCCCCCCGCTAGTGTAGCCCAGGCCTAAGCGTGCTTGTAGAGAATGGGGAGAATCCCATAATGACCTTACAAAAATGTGCTGATAGCCTACTGGGAGTGGTTCTCCTCTCATAGATCAATCTTCATTAGACCACTGTGGAACACAGGGAGCAATCAGACTTGCAGACAGGCTTTATGATTTTTAGTTTACATCATTTGTCACCACAGACAATGATGAGGAAATATCTACCAGGGGATTACTCTTTTCAGGCAATGAAGGTTAGCTACTGTAAGAGTTAGAGGTATCACAAATTCCACAGATAGAAGCTCTCAAGAAACTAAATTACAATAAATCATCAGTAATAGGAAATATTCACCTGAGACTTCAGAAGGAACTAAACAGTGAAGTAGCTGAGGTAACTTATAATTTAAAAAAAAACAAAAAACAAACAGCTGCTACTCTGAAGGACTTTTCACCTACCTTTTAAAAGGTAGTTGGAGGATCTCAGGGCTAGACTGGTTCACCATACTTCACCGCCAAGCACTATGTTCATGTATATCAACTTCTAAAGCCCTTAGTTAAATATAATACACAATAGCATTTTTAGGGACATCTAAGTGTTGTATTCATGTGCATGGGACTAGGAAAAATTCTACAGAGATCCCGGAAAAATTCACTAATACAGCTCAGTGAATAACTGATTTTCTGGTTTGGCCAGGAAACAAAAATTAGGCAAAATATTCAGTTTGGTTCAAAAAATGTTTGGAACTTGTTAGCAAAATGGAAAAAAAATCCATTTGGGTTTGTCTGTCCATCCCCCTCCCTTTACAACTACAAGAGAAATGCAGAGAACAACAACAACAACAAACAAAAACAAAACAAAGACACCCCTTTACATATGAAAGGGGACTGTTGCCCCCTTACTAACATTCAGTGGGGGTGTTTGGTTGCTAGCTCCCAGCACTAAAAATGGAGGGGTCGATGGGAAATCAGGAGCCTGAGACTGACAGTCTCCAGGAACAATATGGAGAGGCCAATGCTCCAGATCAGCCTGATTGACAGGGCGGGCAGGCTAATCAAGGAGTCAGGGGTCTGGGGGGGGTCCCGTCCTCCGTGTGAGCTGGAATTGTCTGAGGGCTTGGCTACACTTGAGAGTTGCAGCGCTGGGAGTTACAGCTGTGTTCGTACAGCTGTGTAGGGACAGCGCTGGTGTGTGGCCACACTGACAGCTAACAGCGCTGCAGTGTGGCCACATTTGCAGCATTTGCAGCACTGTATTGAGAGGTGCATTGTGGGCAGCTATCTCACAGAGCACCTCGTCCCATTTTGGCGCCGTGGGTTGTGGGAAGGGGGCGGAGGGTGCAGGTCATTCCGCTTCCTGTCCCAACGCCCCGACGTGTATCGCTTCACATCCCAGCAGTCCTAAGTTTTTCCGGCCACGTTTGGCGCCATTGTGAGTCTCTTGCTGTGTTTTACTCTCTCTCTCTGAAGCACGATTTCTGTGGGAAATGGAGCCCGAGCTGCTGAGGACTGTGCTGATGAATGTCGCCAGCACATCACATTTGGCAGTTGAGCTATTCCTTCAGCTCCAAAGTGACAGTGAGGAGTCCAACGATGATATCGAGTCACCTGACGCGTGTGACACTAAATTGCTTGTGGCATTCACGGAAATGCTCAGCACCGTGGAACGCCGCTTTTGGGCTCGGGAAACAAGCACTGACTGGTGGGATCACATCGTCATGGAAGTCTGGGATGATGAGCAGTGGCTGCAGAACTTTCGGATGAGAAAAGCCACTTTCATGGGACTGTGTGCTGAGCTCGCCCCCACCCTGCGGCGCAAGGACACAAGATTGAGAGCTGCTCTGACGGTGGAAAAGCGGGTGGCTATTGCAATCTGGAAGCTGGCAACTCCAGACAGCTACCGGTCGGTCGGGAACCAGTTTGGAGTGGGAAAGTCGACCGTTGGAATCGTGTTGATGCAAGTTTGCAGGGCCATTAATCGCATCCTGCTAAGAAGAACCGTGACTCTGGGGAACGTGCAGGACATTGTGGATGGCTTTGCACAAATGGGTTTCCCTAACTGTGGAGGGGCGATAGATGGGACGCATATTCCTATTCTGGCACCCCCCCCACCTAGCATCCGAGTACGTTAATCGGAAGGGGTATTTCTCTATGGTTCTCCAGGCGCTTGTGGATCACCGTGGGCGTTTCATTGACATTAACACAGGCTGGCCTGGAAAGGTGCAGGGGGGTGGGTTGGTGAACTGTACAGTCAAAGGTTTGAATATGTCCTGTCTGGAGTGCTGTGCAATGACTGCTGCACTTCAGGGTGCATATACTGCATGGTGATGGGGGTTGAGTGCAGAGGGTAAGGGTCGTAGTTCTCAGGGCTGGTTGGTGAACGTACAGGTGTTGGAGGCAGCTGGTGGAGGTAAGAACCTGGATGATGGGGAAGGGGGTTTGGAGCTGACATTGGGGCACAAGGGAAAAAGCTTTGGGACGGGGGGGCGGGGGGCAGCACGGTAGTGCTCTGCCTGCATGGCTACGAGTGACTGGATAGCAGCTGCTTTGTGCTTTTCCTCCTGGCCACTGCGTTTCTCTGGCGGATCCTGCTTTCCCTTTCTCTCCAGTCCTGCAGGTTTTTACTCTCTCTGGCAGAGTGATCCATAACTGCTTTCAGCATGTCTTCCTTGGTTTTTCGCGGCTTCTTCCTGAGGTTTTGTAGTCTCTGTGCAGTCAAGGAGACGGGCAGTCCAACAGTCAAGGTCGCTTTTGGAAAGGCAAAAATGGCAACAATTAACAGGGGTAGCATTGTTCATAATCTCATGCAGACAGTAATTCCCACACACTGAAGGAGTTTACAGTCTTCACTTTAGCATACTTTTCCCATACCAAACAGAGCACACACAACCCACAGGAGCCACGAAATGGTGAGTAAGGGGGACTGATAGCTTCAGGGCTGTGCAGGGGTTTCTGTGTGTTGGGGACAGCAAACAGCTACAGGGGGCATCTGCACTGAACAGTCTCCCAACATTTTCCACAGGAGTTAATCCTGGAAGATATCTCGCTGCTGCGGGTCACCAGGGAAGAGCGGGAAGGTCTTCTACAGCAATGTGGATTCCGCCCTGGCCCCTATGCAGCTTGCCTGTGTGCAGCAATGGTCCCCCCACCCCTTGCGGCACAGTGGCGTGGACGCGTTAGCCTGACTGGGACAAGGACCACAGTGGCTCTCCCTATAAACTTGCGCAGACGCATTGCCCACGCTCTGGCTGAAACTTTTGAGGAGATTACCGAGGGTGATTACCGCGACGTGATAGACCACATCAATGGGCTATTCCACATCTAGGCATGCATGCATGCAGCCCTAACCCCCCCTCCTCTCCCGAAACATTTCCATCCTGAAAATAAAAGCCGCTTACCGGTAATCCGCTCCTCTGCTTGTCCTTCACCAAGTACTGGCTGCTGCGATTGGCTACCTTCCTCCTGGCTTGAGAAGAGCTCCTGGCTGCATGCCTCCTGGGACTCCGGGGTGTCTCCCCGCACCCTAGTACCCTCACTCTCGGTTTCCTCCCCCCCTCCTCCTCCTGTCCCCTACCCCGCTCAGAAGTGTCCATCGTGGTCGTTGGATTGGCAGTGGGGTCACCCCCAAGTATCGCGTCCATCTCCCTGTAAAAACAGCAGGTCGTGGGGGCAGCGCCGGAGCAGCGGTTTCCCTCGCGGGCTTTGTAATAGGCACTACGCAGCTCCTTTACTTTAACCCTGCACTGCAGCGCATCCCGGTCATGGCCCCTTTCCAGCATGGCCTTTGATACCTGGCCAAAGGTATCATAATTCCTACGGCTGGAGCGCAGCTGGGACTGCACAGCTTCCTCCCCCCAAACACTGATGAGGTCCAGCAACTCGCCATTGTTCCATGCTGGGGCTCGTTTGGCGCGTGGAGGCATGGTCACCTGGAAAGATTCACTGTTTGCACTCCACACCTGGCTGAGCAAACAGGAAGGGGATTTTTAAAATTCCCGGGGCATTTAAAGGGCGGGTCACCTGAGGCCAGGGCAGTAGAGTGCAAACTGATGAGCAGAGTGGCTGAACAGGAATTCTGGGATATCTCCTAATACCCTGGAGGCCAATAACAGCGCTGGTGTGTGGCCACACCTGACGAGCAGCGCTGCATCACCAGCGCTGAACTAGTTATACCCCAAGCAGATCAGATGTACAGCCAGCGCTGCAGCCAGGGAGTTGCAGCACTGGATGTGCCTTGCAGGTGTGGACGGTTACTAAGTTGCAGTGCTGGAAAGCCTCCACCAGCGCTGCAACTCTCAAGTGTAGCCAAGCCCTGAGTCAGATGGAGTGGGGCTGAGCTAAGGAGAGAGCAGGGGCCCAAGCTAAGCTGCTGGGAGCAGAGCTGTAGCCCAAAAAGCCAGAGCACAGCCCAGAGAGAGCAGATCTGCTCTGGGAGCAGAGCCGCTGCAACCAGAGCCAGAGGGACCAGACAAGCAGCCCAGGAAGCAGATGAGAGCTCAGAGCAGAGTCACAGAAGCAGCCTGCAGAGCAGACTTGCCCTGGGAGCAGAGCTGTAGCAACTGGAGCCAGAGAGGCCAGACAAGCAGCCCAGGGAGCTGAAGTCAGAGCAGCAGCAGCAGCCGTGCTGAGGCAGAGTGGAGCTGGGGCTGGAGCAGTCTGGAGCTGGGTGCGGTGAGCAGCTCGGGAGAGCGAGGGGGACCCTAGGCAGTGGGCCCAGCACAGGGAGACGCCTCAGCCAAAAGGCTCTGCAGGCCAGACTGGGAGGGGGATCATAACCCTGACAGGGCGGGGGTGACACTGGGGAGCAGGGTCCTGCCACCCAGAGCCTGAGAGCATGTGGCCACCGCCAGAGCAAGTGTCCAACCCGCAGCGTCCCTGCAGCACAGCCGGGGCCTGAGAAGGCGGCCTGGGACCTACAAGGAACAGACTGTGAACTGCCCTGACGTTCCAGAGACACTGTTTGTGATGTTCCCTGCCACAGAGCAGGGTGATGTGTTTTCCTTTAACCTTTCCCATTTTTCCTTATTCTTTTTTAAAATTAATTGTTAATTAATTAACTTGTATTTGCTTTAAATTGTATGATGTGATCAGTGGGTCAGGGAGGTGTGCAGTGCAAAGAGAGTACCCCGGAGTGGGGACACCCTAGCCCGTCCTGGGTGACCACAGCAGGGTTGGGGGTCGAGCTCCCCAGGAATCCTGGGCCCAGCCTTGTTGGGGTTACGAGGACTCTGCCAGACAGGAGAGTGGAAGGGGAGTCCTCAAGGGCAGGGAGGCCTCTGGGTAAAGGAAGAGGGAGCGAGGACTCAGATCCTTTTGCTAGCCCACTTCACCAGGGTAGTGCAGAAGCCAGGAAAGTTCCCCACAATATCGGGACCATTCCCCTGTTTACACATAGCCTTCATCTATCTCACAAAGGCTTTTGACCTTGTCAGTAGAAGCAGACTATTTGCACTTCCAGAAAATATTGGATGTCCCCACAAGCTCTTCATCATGATTCGATCCTTCCATGAAAATATGTACGGCACAGTTCAATACAACAGCTCAGTCTCTGAGGTTTTCCGGATTCATAAAGGTGTTAAGCAAGGCTATACTTGCCCCAGTTCTGTTTGGGATCTTCTTATCCTTGCTACTGAAACAAGCTTTTGGTTCCTCAACTGAGGGAATGTACTTGCACACAAGATATGATGGAAAACAGTTCAATCTTGCAAAACTCAGATTTAAAACCAAGACTCGGGAGGCCCTTATGCAACACCTCCTCTTTGCTGATGATGCAGCAGTGACAACCCACACAGAAGCTCATCTCCAAAACCTCATGCACAGTTTTTACAAAGCCTGCCAAGACTTCAGGCTTATCATAAGCCTAAAAAAGACTAACAATGTGCCAAGGAGTTGAGGAACTTGAAATTGAAGTGAAACAAGTTCACATATCTGGGGTCAACTATCACAGTCAACCTTTCACTTGAAATAGAACTCAACATCCGCATTGGAAAAGCCACCACAACAATATCTAGACTGAGCAAGAGGGTCTGGAAAAACAACAAACTGACAGAACACACAAAGATCTGTGTGTATCGTACATGTGTTATGAGCACACTTTTGTATGGGAGCAAGACATGGACCTTATACTCTCATCAGGAAAAGAGGCTCAACAGCTTTCATATGCGTTGCCTTCATCAAATCTTTGGCATCTTCTGAAGGGACAGAGTCACCAATACTAAAGAGCTCAAACAGGCCAGCATACCCAGCATGCAAACACTCCTCAAACAAAGATGCCTCTGCTGGCTTGGCTTTTGTGCTGAATGAATGATGGGCGCACCCCAAAGGACATCCTCTACCGTGAATTGGCTTCTGGAAAAAGACCCAAAGGATGCCCAAAATTGTGTTTCAAGGATGTGTGCAAGCAAGACCTCAAATAAATGGACATGGATGTGAACAACTGGGAAGATCACACTCAAGACCTCAGCCTTTGAAAACATAAGTTTAACAAAGGTCTCTGGAGTTATGAGAAAAAGCGGACCAGCTTAACATATGAGAAAAAAGCTCACAGAAGGCAGAGTCCAAAGGGTCAAAACATGACCTTTAAATGTGACAGATACGGCAGAAATTGTCTCTCTCAAGTGTGTCTCTTCAGCCACAGCCACAGCTGCCATAAAACCAACTGAATAAATTCTTTACCTCCCAGGGGTAGATACTCTTGGTCTCTCAAGATTGAAGAATGCCTACTACCTGAGATATGTCAATGATATTTTCATCCCCTAGTCAGACATCTTAAACTTCCTTATAGATTTCCACCACAACTTCAACCACTACCACCATCCACTAATTTGTAACCCATTAACCCCCCTTTTTGTCCTAATCTGCAGTGGTGTTACTACCTTGAATAGTCCCTTGGATTATGTGCTAACTATTTATGCTAAGTAATCTGTTCCATCTTTCATTTAGCTGTGACCCTCAGAGTATATTTCGACCTGAAGAAGAGCTCTGTGTGGCTTGAAAGTTTATCTCTCTCACACCAGAAGTTGGTCCAACAAAAGATATGACCTCACCCACCTTTTGTCTCTAATATCCTGGGACCAACACAGCTAGAACTACACTGCATAAAACAATATAAATATGAAGTGTTATTTATTATTAAAACAAACCTTATATATGAATGAACACTTTCCTAATTAATATTCTCTGAAGGTTATGGTGACTTTCTTTTAGTCTTCTCTGTTGGATCACATTCATAGGCAATAACTTTTGGTTTTGCCGGTGGGTGCCCCACACCAGCTCCGCCCCCTCCCCTGAGCACCTCTTGCCCTCTGCTCATTCCTTTCTTGTCCTGTCCTGCCTTGAGGAGGGAGGAGGCAGAGAAGAATGGGTGGCCCCACTCAATAGTTGACAGGTGGCGGAGCAGCAGCTCCAGCCAGCCCCTTAGGTGCTGAGGACCCCCTATTTTTAATTCAAGGGTACTTCAGCCCCTGAGCATCCATGGAGTTGGCATCTATGATAACATTAGCATACATATTTGTGTGATTTTCCTCACTAGGACTATCATTAGCTCACACAAAAATAAAGAATTTTCTCTCAGAATGTAAGTAAAAGATGGACAGAGCCTAAAAGGAATGCAAAAAGGGATTTTTAAAAAAAGCAAATGAATCTAAGGAGTTATTTTAATTCCCTTCCCTCCAATGTCGCTAGCATCTAACATTGATTTTCCATTAGGTCAAGCAGTAAAGCTCTGTGCTGTTGAGTGCTATGTAGGTAGAAATCAATACATTATATATGAACCAGAAACAAACAGGCAGTCATTACAGACAGGAGAACTGGTATAAGAGCTGAGCACCCTTTTTTTTTTTTGGCCAATAGTAAATATACCAAAAAATATTTTTCGGGGGCACCAAAACTATTTGCCAAATTTAGGTTTGAATTCAGGAAATTCATCCAAAAAGAAAACAACAACATCAACAAAACCCCTGAAAACAAATTTCAGAAATGTTGAAATGGTTAGTTTGGGAATGTCAAAACAACCCATTTCAATATTTAGTTTTGAAATGACATTTTCTAAATGAAGTGCTGTTTCAAACTGACATTCAAAACATTTGTTTCACCAGAATGAGATTTTTGCTTGTTGTTTAAGCAAGAAAAACTGGAGGAAAATAGTTTTGGCTTAAAACTAAACAGGGTTTTGGTTTTTGGTTGTTTTTTTGCGGGGGGGGGGGGGGATTTTTTGTTTTGGCCATCAAACCTAAAACCTAAAAAGTAATTATTCACTCAGCTCTAACTAGTATCTTGTACTTCCACAGAGATGCACCATTTACCACATGAACCATCTCTTTCTGAAGTAGCTAAATTTCCAGATTGACTGAAAGGGTGAAATCCAGATTTCATTGAAGTCAATGAAAGTGTTTCCCTTTGTAGAGCTCATGAAAGTAGTCCTATCTATAGGTGACCAAACCATGGTTCTTCTTCAAGTAGTTACCCTATGGGTGCTCCACTA
This sequence comes from Mauremys mutica, assembly GCF_020497125.1. Classification (NCBI taxonomy): domain Eukaryota; kingdom Metazoa; phylum Chordata; order Testudines; family Geoemydidae; genus Mauremys; species Mauremys mutica. The sequence continues at coordinate 33,513,622 of NC_059073.1, read as the reverse complement.
TAGGTGTGCTGCTTAAGAGCCTGCGCTGCTGATCGGAGAACTTTAATAGCAGTGTCTGTTAGGCCTGCACATGCGCTGCCTCTCCTCATGCCCTGCCAGGAGGCTAATCAGCATCTGCAGGCTAACCTCCTTTACCTTTTCAACTGCCCCCAGCTAGAGAGGGAACTATTAGTGATCCATTAATAACTATTACATTGTGCTTTCTTTGTAGCCTAGAGCCTAGTTTTTAATAGTAGTTAGTCTAGTGTCTTTTATTTTTATCCTTATATTCCAAAAAATAAAACACAAAATATACTTAGTTTACTTTCTTCCTATCCTTTTTGTTGTGAGCCCTTTCTCTCCCAACCCTCAACGGGGCATGTCTGGTTTTCTGGGCTTCAAGAAGTGCCTCTCCTGCAACAAGGCTATCACCATTGCTGACATGCACTCATGGTGCATTCGTTACCTCAGGGAAGGACATGTTCTTCAAAAGTGCACTCTCTGCCAGCTGCTTAGACTTTGGTCTTGCAAGGATGGAGAGATGAGGCAAAAGACTGTATTCATGGAGGCAGCTCTCAGACCTTCTCTGGACCCACAACAAGAGTCTCCATGCAAATGTCAGTCTTCCCCACAGCCCATAATATCCAAGGACCAGGGGGTGAAGAAATCAGTCCCTCACCCCCTCACAAACTGAAAAAGAGAGTGGGAAGTCCCCACAGTGAACCACGAGCTAGTTGCAAAGGATCCCCTGCACGCTTAGTACCCATGGCTCAAGGAAGACGACAATGGCAGGTACTGCTGATGTGCCCACAGACCCTATGGGCATAGGCACCAAGTCAATGTCACCTAAGGCGAAGGACACAAGCAACTCCTCATCCAGTCCTGAACAACTGGTGTGGACAAGATCTTCATCCTGCCCCACCCCCCGCACCAACAGTGGCAGCAGGTTTAAAACAAATAAAAGGAAGTTCTTCTTCACGCAGCGCACAGTCAACTTGTGGAACTCCTTACCTGAGGAGGTTGTGAAGGCTAGGACTATAACAATGTTTAAAAGGGGACTGGATAAATTCATGGTGGCTAAGTCCATAAATGGCTATTAGCCAGGATGGGTAAGAATGGTGTCCCTAGCCTCTGTTCGTCAGAGGATGGAGATGGATGGCAGGAGAGAGATCACTTGATCGTTGCCTTTTAGGTTCACTCCCTCAGGGGCACCTGGCATTGGCCACTGTCGGTAGACAGATACTGGGCTAGATGGACCTTTGGTCTGACCCGGTACGGCCTTTCTTATGTTCTTATGTTCTTATGTTCTTATGGCACCGAGCCAGTCAGCACTCCCAGAATTCTGGCACTATCTCTGTGTAACTGCAGTCCTACTAATGCATGCCATCGCTGGGGACTCCATCTCCACCTTCTGCCATCTTTGGTTCCACAGTGCTGTCATCTGTAACTGACCCAACTTGGAAATCATAGAATCATAGAATCTCAGGGTTGGAAGGGACCTCCACAGCCCTTCAGAGGGGTTACTGCTCAGGACTCACCTACAGTGGAGCATCCGTAGGGATGTTACTTGAAGAAGAAGTTATTCACCTTGTGGAGTAATGATGGTTCATAGAATCATAGAATCATAGAATCTCAGGGTTGGAAGGGACCTCAGGAGGTCATCTACTCCAACCCCCTGCTCAAAGCAGGACCAAACCCAACTAAATCATCCCAGCCAGGGCTTTGTCAAGCCTGACCTTAAAAACCTCTAAGGAAGGAGATTCCACCACCTCCCTAGGTAACCCATTCCAGTTCTTCACCACCCTACTAGTGAAAAAGTTTTTCCTAATATCCAACCTTAACCTCCCCCTCTGCAACTTGAGACCATTACTCCTTGCTCTGTCATCTTCTACCACTGAGAACAGTCTAGATCCATCCTCTTTGGAACCCCCTTTCAGGTAGTTGAAAGCAGCTATCAAATCCCCCCTCATTCTTCTCTTCTGCAGGCTAAACAATCCCAGTTCCCTCAGCCTCTCCTCATAAGTCATGTGTTCCAGCCCCCTAATCATTTTTGTTGCCCTCTTCGAGATGTGTCCTCTATGGGTGCTTCACAACCCACCCTTCTCCTCTCTACTTGAGAGGACTTCTTGTCAATGAATCTGAAGTAGAGAACTGAGGGAAGTTAGCCCGCACACGCTGACTAGCCTCCGGGCAGGGCACAAGGAGAGACAGTACATTTGTAGGCCTAATGCACACACTGCTACTGAAGTTCTCTGATCAGCAGCACAGTGATGCAAACATACCTACAGTGGAGCACTCATAGACACACACATCTCAAACCATCATTATTGCACAAGGTGAATAACTTCTTAATCCAAAAGTGCCGCTAGCCATTTTGCAGGCCCGGTATAAAATGTTTTTGGTGCCCTCACTCAAGGGCAGAAAATAGCTGGCCTCTCACATGATATTCTTATTGATAAACTAGGCAAATACAATTTAGATGGGGCTACTATAAGGTGTGTGCATAACTGGCTGGATAACCGTACTCAGAGAGTAGTTATTAATGGTTCCCAATCCTGCTGGAAAGGTATAACAAGTGGGGTTCCGCAGGGGTCTGTTTTGGGACCGGCTCTGTTCAATATCTTCATCAATGACTTAGATGTTGGCATAGAAAGTACGCTTATTAAGTTTGCAGATGATACCAAACTGGGAGGGATAGCAACTGCTTTGGAGGACAGGGTCATAATTCAAAATGATCTGGACAAATTGGAGAAATGGTCTGAGGTAAACCGGATGAAGTTTAATAAAGACAAATTCAAAGTGCTCCATTTAGGAATGAACAATCAGTTTCACACATACAGAATGGGAAGAGACTGTCTAGGAAGGAGTACGGCAGAAATGGATCTAGGGGTTATAGTGGACCACAAGCTAAATATGAGTCAACAGTGTGATGCTGTTGCAAAAAAAGCAAACGTGATTCTGGGATGCATTAACAGGTGTGTTGTGAGCAAGACACGAGAAGTCATTCTTCCGCTCTACTCTGCGCTGGTTAGGCCTCAGCTGGAGTATTGTGTCCAGTTCTGGGCACCAAATTTCAAGAAAGATGTGGAAAAATTGGAGAGGGTCCAGAGAAGAGCAACAAGAATGATTAAAGATCTTGAGAACGTGACCTACGAAGGAAGGCTGATAGAATTGGGTTTGTTTAGTTTGGAAAAGAGAAGACTGAGAGGGGACATGATAGCAGTTTTCAGGTATCTAAAAGGGTGTCATCAAGAGGAGGGAGAAAACTTGTTCACCTTAGCCTCTAATGATAGAACAAGAAGCAATGGGCTTAAACTGCAGCAAGGGAGGTTTAGGTTGGACATTAGGAAAAAGTTCCTAACTGTCAGGGTGGTTAAACACTGGAATAAATTGCCTAGGGAGGTTGTGGAATCTCCATCTCTGGAGATATTTAAGAGTAGGTTAGATAAATGTCTATCAGGGATGGTCTAGACAATATTTGGTCCTGCCATGAGGGCAGGGGACTGGACTCGATGACCTCTCGAGGTCCCTTCCAGTCCTAGAGTCTATGAATCTATGAATCTATGAATCGGAGGGGAACAAAAAAGAATCCTGCCAACAGCCAACAAATCTAAGGGGGAGGAAAAAAAAGAAAAGAAAGGAAAAGCTGATCAACGCAGTGAAATGGCGCCCCCTGGAAGGGACTGTCCTGCTCATCTGACCCTAGAACCTGCTCTGTATGGATTATGGTAGCAAGGGGTACTTCTTGGGAAATTTCTAGTCCTCTCCTATATGATTAATTAATGATAATCCTGCTTCTGGTCCGAACAGAAAGAACCTTTAGTTATATAAGGCAACTGGCAAGATTTAAGAATGACCACTGCACCTAATTAATTATAGTCCCACTGGGAGAATGGTGGAGGGAATAATTTTGCACAAGTTGAAACATTTTTATCCTATTTCCTACTAATGCATGTTCTTCTGGTTCTCACTTAGGTATAAAATAACTTCATGTTAAAAGTTCATTTTGGTTGAGAGAATTCATCTAGCCTATAGGGAGAATAACAGATGGGCAGTTCCCTCCTTCAAGGTGTTGCCTCAGGGAAGGTGGCTGGATACATGTCTCCAAACATTAGCATGCAAGCAACTTCTGTGGGTTTGGGAATTCTCCAAAGATTTAGATCTATGCCATTTATTTTAGGCAGTTTGGGATGGCTATCATCCTAATTTCATAATTTAAAGAAAACCTGTACATATTTACCTTGCCAATACAGAGAAAATTCCAATAATGATAATCACTTCTGCAAATAACTGTAATATCTATTACTTATTTAGAAATATCTTTAAGAATTTGACTTTGAAATAAGCATAATGAGTCTTTTAAAAAAAGACTGCTTATATGAACAGCATAGAAAAACATCAGAAAATGAAAACTGTGTGGGAGAGAAGATGGATAAGGTAATATCTTTTATTGGACCAACTTCTGTTGGTGTAAGAAATAAGCTTTTGAGCTTCTCAGAGCTCTTCTTCAGTTCTGTGAAATTTATGCAAAATTTAGCAAAGGATTACAGCACTTTACGTCATGAAGCATGAATGTCAGTCAAAGAACAGGCATGTCACACCCTTGCTTTTCAGCTGTGGCATGGCTGTAAAAGAAACATGTTTGATATATACAACCATTAGTGTACACCCAGGCTGTCAGCCACAAATACATGTGTGCACCCGCGGTTCTTTATTTTGGAGTATACTCTTAGAAAGAGTAAATATAACTTGACTTAAGAATTACAAGATCTTTAACACTTGTTGACAATGTTATTTGGGACAACTTATTATAGCTACAGAAAGAAAGAAGAGAAGGAACACAGACACTGGAGGGATAAGAGGAAGATAAGTACAAGTGTAATTGGTATTTATGACAAAGGGCTAAGAAAAGAGCAGACAAAACAAGTGAGCAGAGATGGGAGAGGGAAAATGGGATTTCCCCCTATTTTCTGTAATAGAATTTGATTATTTGGAATCTCTTTGGAGAGCAGACTATTGGCCAGATTTTCAAACTGTTCAGGATCCAGCCACTCCAATTTGATCATATGTTGTCTTTCCTCTCCAAAGCATTAAAGTCCTGAGCCAGTTCCCACTGAAATCAAAAGAACATTTCCCACTGGTTTCATCTGAAAGTTGGATCAGGCCTCTAGTCCATTAGTGGTGCTATTCAGATGCTAAATAATTATGATGCCTAATTCGGTAAGTGATCAGGTACACCGAGTGGGACAGGGATTTATCACACATCTATTGATGTCAATGGGAATTTTGTAATGGACTTCAGTGGGTGCAGGATCCATCCATAAGTAATGAACTCTCTCTAAATCTGAAGGCATTTTCAATTAGAACCAATAGTTAATATACCAATGAGTTCAATGAGTGATTTTTTTTTCAAAAAAATATTTTTCCCCTCTTTGTTATTAATTGTAGCCACCAAGCAGCCAATTTCAATGTGAAGTGCATTCTTTTTATATAGCAAAATATATTTCAGTAGATAATGTATCAGTATCAGCATGTGCCATCCACAAATCTTTCAGATTTATGAAATGAACTGTTCCCCATATTTGTTGAAGTGGTTCTGGAAGATGAGAATGTGAAATTAAAAATCTCTTATATAAGGTAATATTTAGCATTCTATCCACCCACCTTTATTCAGCCAAACCTTCCACTGAATTCCAGAGGAGTCTGAGTAAAGAGTACAGGCTAGACCTTTTGTGTAGCTTGTTTATATGTGAAGCTAATCTCACCATAAACCAAACAATCAATGAGTTATGGCAGAAATTCACCCATACCCTGTGTTCAGTACATCAACATAATTCACAAAGCCCTTTAAATAAATAAACAAAAATCAATAGTGTGGACTATAGGTAATTTTTCTTGTCTACAGTGTATATATTGGACAGAGAGATGGAGATTCATTGTGCAAACAAGTTGGTATAAGACTGTTAATTGAGAAAACACAGACATAGACCAATGGTCATGTTTTGGTTGAGAGGTAGTTTTTTTTCACTCTGGTATTAATTTTCTTTGGTGCATTAAGCAAGCAAATGAATCCAAAGAGTCTCCTCCCAAACTTGTTTCCTGGATTGCCACTCTCGGAGGAAAGAATGCCTAGCCTAAGTAGCCAGGCTGAGTGCTTGGGAGTACAGGGAAAGCAAGAGAGGAATTCTCCCCTGCAAGCTGTGAATTGGCTGCAGAGCCACTTCAGAAGTGCTATTTCAGTCCAATATCTGTTTATATACCTTCTTATGTCTTTTATATAGCTGTCTAGCAGAGGGTAGATATGAGGATCTGTGTAATGGATCCCTTCCCATCCCTTCCCATTTCCCAGCCTGCCCTTGATCTGCACCTTAGGCCTATATTCAGCCTGATTTATAAACAAGTCATTGAAAGATTTTGAGTTTTAGTTAAGTTTCCAGGAAGTAACTACTGTCATTGGGTGGCAGCTTGATCATTACAACAGTTGTGATTTGTACCTGGATATTGTTACAAATTCTAAGCATTGTTGGCTTTGCCTGTGGAGATGGTTTTTAACCACAGGTAGAATAGCACCCACATAATATTTAGTTGGTAGCTTATTCTGAGTTTCTTTATATTCTTTGATGTTGTTTAATGATAATCCTAGGAGTTTGTAAATAACACTTTTGATAGGGTGCATCAGTGTCTGATTCCCTGTAAGTGGTTTTAGTGAACAGGATTGTCAATGCCATGTAACTGGGTGAGCATCTATCCTTTGTATCAACATTCTGAATTTATGTCTGAAACCAAGTTTATTGGGCATGCAGTGAGAATTTCTGAAGTATGGAAAGCTAGTCTCTGACCATTTCACTATTGCTATTTTTCGGGAACAAGCAGCACAAAAATACATTAAGCAGAGTCTTTCTCATTTTCAGATTTTGACAATAATAAGTTAAGTTTCCAGTTTGCTCATGATTGAAATACTGACTAACACAACCAGGTTAAAAGGAATACAGGGAGCAGCAACATACTGCAGTGTGCAGAGGCGGTCAAAAAAGCAAACAGGATGTTAGGAATCATTAAAAAGGGGATAGAGAATAAGACTGAGAATATATTATTGCCCTTATATAAATCCATGGTACGCCCACATCTCGAATACTGTGTACAGATGTGGTCTCCTCACCTCAAAAAAGATATTCTAGCACTAGAAAAGGTTCAGAAAAGGGCAACTAAAATGATTAGGGGTTTGGAGAGGGTCCCATACGAGGAAAGAGATTAAAGAGGCTAGGACTCTTCAGCTTGGAAAAGAGAAGACTAAGGGGGGACATGATAGAGGTATATAAAATCATGAGTGATGTTGAGAAAGGGGATAAGGAAAAGTTATTTACTTATTCCCATAATACAAGAACTAGGGGTCACCAAATGAAATTAATAGGCACCAGGCTTAAAACAAATAAAAGGAAGTTCTTCTTCACGCAGAGCACAGTCAACTTGTGGAACTCCTTACCTGAGGAGGTTGTGAAGGCTAGGACTATAACAATGTTTAAATTCATGGTGGCTAAGTCCATTAATGGCTATTAGCCAGGATGGGAAAAGAATGGTGTCCCTAGCGTCTGTTTGTCAGAGGATGGAGATGGATGGCAGGAGACAGATCACTTGATCATTGCCTGTTAGGTTCACTCCCTCTGGGGCACCTGGCATTGGCCACTGTCGGTAGACAGATACTAGGCTAGTTGGACCTTTGGTCTGACCCGGTACGGCCGTTCTTATGTTCTTATGTTATGTTCTTATGTACTTCATGCTCTGCAAAGTACACCGACTTGGTTTCAGGTTTCATGCGGGCCCAGATCCTCTCAGCCCCTGAAGCCATAATCAGCAGTACATAATAATGTTTGCAATGGTAAGGCAACCCTTAATATTATGGAAAACCAAAGGGCATATCTCTTTCTTTAAAAAGAAAAATCCATTGGATCATCTGGGAAGAGGCACCAGGAATGTTAATTTTTATTGGCACAAATGCAACTTTTGTTAATATTTACTAGCATATTCAGTTACAGTGATGGTTTATATCCATGTTAATCATGCACACATGCTTGTCTTAGATCAATGATATGATTCTCCCTTCAGTTACATCACCTTTAATCAAGAATAACTGTACTGACCTTTGTGGTGTTACACTATGTAAAACTTGTGTAAGTGGAAGAATAACTGGTTTTCAAAATCTAAAACAATCCTGCATTGACAGGGAGATAGATTTGATAGTTGAGTCTGCTTAGGTTCCTCTGTGCAACACTGACCTGTCCTACCTCTGCTGCTTCTTTCTATTAGTGAAACTGGGTCCTGAAAGAACATGATCACAAGACTCCCTGTATGAGGACTGAAAGGATCTGACTTGAACGTTGCAAGTATTTTTTACAAACATATCTGAGCTATGGATTTTCCCTGAACTCATCAAAATGAGTATTCACTCGTTTTATTCAAATACTCAGAATTCACTTTTAGAGCTCTGAGAATGGTCTCCCTGCTGGAATGACATAGGCCTAGACTGTAAATGTTTTTTTCAGGAACATTTGCATGTACAGAATTTCACTCACACCAACGTTTGTGAACAGTTAATCTTAGTATGTCCATCAGTTTGAACATTGCTCATTACAGTTTCCCAGTGTCAGTTACACTTGCTGAAGTACATGTTAAAGCAATAGAAATCTAATTTGAAGTAAAACAAGGAGAAATTATTATTTACAAAGCAAAGAGAAGAAAAACACCCTTGTAGCTGAGACTGCACAGACTTTTTCTTATTTTAAACCAACTAATAACATGAATTTCTGCAGAGGTGGAATGATAGTTCATGGTACCAGATGTATCTGCAAGTCAGATGAAAATAGAACCCATTGCTAAATATAGCTAGAAAAACAAACCAATATAGACTTCCAATCTGCTTTAACCAATGCAAGTTTCAGTGTGTCAAGAAACAAAGTTCCAGACTCCCATAGTATGGGTGGTCGTTGCGACGAATGATAAGGTGGTCTTCATTCTTTCATTATTAGAGTAATTTTTGTAGAATATCATCAAAACATTAATGGTTTTTACTTTTGCTAAGAAACAAAAGCTTCTATTAAAAACACACCTGATAGGGACAGTCATTGTAAATTATCCCATTTTAGTTTATGAAAAGCCTTCTCATCATTGCAGGATATTGTTATTGGATTTATTTTTGCTTTTGAGTTTCCCATGTTATATGTGTCTGTTTATATATATCACAGTCAGCTATTTTCTGTGTGCCTTTCTACCATAAATCCCACTTGGTCTGGGTTTACTGTTTATTATAATCATTATATTTAGTCTAGTAGTGATCTATAATTCTTTAGTTTTCAACCATGTTGGGGTATTAATTGGATTTTAATATAAAAGACTCATGAAGGAAGATAATATTCCTGTATAATTTCTGTATGTAGAGTATAATATTTGAATATTCTGATGAATTCTCCCACTATTCGGTCTTACCCTGGGGATTTACTATTTTGAAGTATCTATGATATTCCTTTCTACTTTTATGTTTAGTTCATGTAGTTTGTCTGCTCTGGAGAGTTTGTGTTATTTTTTTTCCCTGTGTTGATGCTCATTCTATATTGTAGAATGAGAAATGAGAGGAAGTTGTGCAGATTTATGTGGGTCTGGTGACAGAAGTTTTATTTTGGTATATTTGAAGCATTTGTAGTTTTATATTTACATGGTTGCTGTTCTAATAGTTTGCCTATTTCTTGATTCAGATTGGGCTTGTTTTAATCGAAGTTGTTTGTCCTCTTTCTGCATTTCTGGCAAGTTCTAGTCAGGATGAACTCCAATATCCGATATATTCAGATAATAAAGCATCTTGGCCCTTAGTACTTAAAGTTCAAAACCAAAACTGCCCATACACAACGACTCTCTCAAAAACAGTATATCTCATAAGGTAACTTGGTATTAAGCTCAGTTTACCTACAGCACATTATGCTCTCCTTTGGAATTAAACAGAACATTCTTTCAAAAGGGAACAAAGAGAGAGAGAGAGAAAAAGTGTACCTATTTAAAAGAATCAGCAAGAATGAGATAAACGAGCTCAGATGTTATCCCTGCCAAATATAATGTCATTTAGGTCCTAAGCCAGCAATGTGCTGAGCCTCCTTCAGTTCCATAGAAAAAGTTTAGAACTTTGCAGGACTGGGCTCTAAACTCCGTGCTTTGAGACATAATCTGTTTTGCAAGAGGTGCGGCAATACTTGATGTGAAAAATTCTTGATCCCTTTAGGGGCTGTCATATAGATTGATAAGCATTGTTACTCAATTTAGGTGGCCATTTAGCGACTCTGAACTTGAAAGCCTTTTCTTGTGGCAGGTGGAAGAAAAAAGATAAATAGGTTAAACTTCTTTTGTGCCCAAAAGTACGCCGCATATGGAATGCAAAGCCTTCTCTGACATCAAAGCCACACTCTTAATTCCTGTGTCATTTGCCTGTTTCAAAATGGGATTGATGGTATGTGTGACAAATGCAAGACCTTGGAAATGTGGAAAGATTGTTATATTGAGATGTGCCCACAGGGATTAGTCATAAACTTTTGTTTCTATAAATGTTATATGTATCTTTGTGATATTTGAGTGAGGGGGTGTAATCTAACCCCATGCAGGGGTGGAAGTGTGTGTGTGTTGGGGGGGCGGGTACTGAGTTTCCCTAGAAACTAAAAGCAGTGTGTGGGGGGTGGGAACTTTGTGCAGATCCTGGGCAAGATAAACAATTCCAGAGAAATACGACCCTGGTTGAGACCAGGTTCAAGAGGTGAGAAGACAAAGAAAGAGCTTGTGGTATAAAGAGTCACCCTGAAGTGGCTGACTGTCCCTAATGTTGATCCAAATGCTCACATGGGACTGTAACCAAGATGGCAAAACCTGCAGGAAGACGGTGAAGGAGTGGAACCAGCCAGAAATTCCACATGGAAGATGGGTGACACCTGGAAAGCTTAGCATATGTGTAGACTGTTGTTTTATGATAGATTTTTCCCTAATGTTTTTTGCCCTGAAAATAAATATACTGTGTTCTGTGAAAATTGGCTGGTCACTGACAAATGCTGTCACTGTCTTTTGAGAAAGAGCAAATAGCACATGATGGATTAAGGCCAGATCTGCGGGGATAGTCAAAGTGAATTGCAAACTTCAATTCTCAATCTGGAGGGAGAAGGACACAGCTCCCTGCCATTAGAGAGGTGACGGCTGGAGGGTGAGACCTAAAGGGGTGCCCTTGAGCAGACTGTGCAGGAGGCAGAGGTGCAGTTAACCCCAGAACTGTGGCAGTTCAATTCCCTTATAAATAACCTTTGAAATGAACTATTTTGAATATTACTTTTGCTGAAATAATGTTATTGTGACTTAGCAAGATATCCACAATGTTCCATTGGTTATGATAATTAATAGCAAAATGTGGGTGAGATTGTGGCTCACCACACGTGCTTGAACAGGGGACTCCTACATAGTAAAATGATCATCCTCTTTCCCATTTCCAGGCAGGTGGGTGGGGAGAGGGGTAGGCAGGAGTGGTGACTGAGCCAAACCCTGACTCCATACACAAATTATCTTGGCTAGCAGAACACTGCTGGTATGGAGATAGAACTGCACCAGGTAAATTGATGACCAAGATTACTTCCCCCTTTGAAGCAAGGGAGACAGGAATGGAATTGTTCTGAGTTAACATAAGAACATAAGAACGGCCGTACCGGGTCAGACCAAAGGTCCATCTAGCCCAGTATCTGTCTACCAACAGTGGCCAATGCCAGGTGCCCCAGAGGGAGTGAACCTAACAGGCAATGATCAAGTGATCTCTCTCCTGCCATCCATCTCCATCCTCTGACAAACAGACGCTAGGGACACCATTCTTTACCCATCCTGGCTAATAGCCATTTATGGACTTAGCCACGATGAATTTATCCAGTTCCCTTTTAAACACTGTTATAGTCCTAGCCTTCACAACCTCCTCAGGTAAGAAGTTCCACAAGTTGACTGTGCGCTGAGTTACAGTTCAGTCCCTGATCTGCTTGTGGAGCAGCACAAGTACGTGCTGTCTCGTAGTCGGGATGTGTGGTTAACCCCACAATGGAACCTGTAGTAAAGGTCAAATTACTCCTGTATTATAAGAATATATATAATTCTTAATTGTCAAAATCGTGCTCAGGATGTAATACTATGAGTCAGTGCTTTTGGAGATGTCTCCAAACTGTATTGTACTCTGAAGGTACAAGTACCTCAGAATTTCCTACCATAAAGATAAGTAAAGTCCCACAATGAAGTTTGAATATAATTAAAATAATAGAGGTGTTGTAACTGCATTAATGCATAATTAACATCCTGTGTATCACTAATTGAGGAGCTAAAATTCAATTAATTTAACTAACATAGTTCAACATTTGTAAACAAAGGGTAAAATATATTAATTAAAATGCAATGGTTTCTTTTTTTCCGAATATTGGAGCTCTGTAACACTGAAATGACATTATACTGTGATTAATTTATTCAGAATGTTTCCTAGATAAGGTAATTATATTCAATCAAGGTCTGTCAATACAAATTGCTATCAATTGTCACTTTATATCAAGTATAATGGCTTCAGGTGCATATAAATTAATTGTTATTTGAAACATTGTTATTTTCCCCTCAGACAGGAAAACACAACTATTATTGTTTAACATTTCATTTAATTTGATGGTTCAATTTATTATAATTGTCTTTAGTGCTGTATTTTGATTGAATGAAATATTCTAACATAGACCTGCACTATTGCATTTGCATACTATTCTGTGTTGTGGGGAAACGCTGATAAAATCAATACTACTGAAATTAGAGTAGCAACCTCTGTATCTATCAAAGGTACTCACATGGCCCTCAGTGTATAGTACCTGAGCACCTCACAGTCTAAAACATTTTTATCTTCATAATATCACTATGAACTAGAGAAGTATAGTTATTCCCATTTTACAGATGGGAACTTCAGGCCCAGATCCACAAAGGTATTTAGGCTCCTAACTTCTACAGACATCAGTAGAAGTTAGGAGCCTAATTACCTTTGCGGATCAGGGCCTAAGAGACCAAGTGACTTGCCCAAGGTTACACAGGAAATTTATGGTGGAGGAAGGAACCAAACTGAGGTCTCCTAAATCCCAAATTAGTACGCTAACCTTCCTCTCCTTGTACCTTGTTCCCATGTCTTACTGACACATCTGCCATAATTAAATTAAAGGTACTTTGGCATCTCCTGAGATGCTTTTCTCAATGGGTTTTGAATTTTTGTAATTCACTCCTTCTCTTGATCTACAATAGGCCTAATCTGTCAATTTTTAGGACCACCACTTAAACCCTATATCTAGCCAGGCTTTTTGAGTGGGGAAATGGAGTTGAGGAATGAGATGGACATGTTGTGGGCTGAGATCATTGGCTGGAATATAAGTCTTCTCTCCTTTTTCGATTAGGGAAGCTGTTTTGCTTATTTTTGTTGTCTAAATGCTCAATCCTACTCCCATGGAAGTCAGTGGAAATTTTGCCATTGACTTCTGTGGAACATAATAAGTTGATTTGCATTTTCTAGGTACATTAAAGGTGCCTGGAACCCTCTAAAATCCAAATATACCTTGTAAAACACAAATACATAAATTATCCATAATGTTTGGATACATACTTTACTGACTATGCTTGAAAACAAACTTTTGCCATATAATCTGCAGATGTGCAGAGGAGGAATAGAATCATAGAATATTAGGGTTGGAAGAGCCTCAGGAGGCCATCTAGTCCAATCCCCTGCTCAAAGCAGGACCAACACAAACTAAATCATCCCAGACAGGGCTTTGTAAAGCTGGGCCTTAAAAACCTCTAAGGATGGAGATTCCACCACTTCCCTAGGTAACCCATTCCAGTGCTCCACCACCCTCCTAGTGAAATAGTGTTTCCTAATATTCAACCTAGACCTCCCCCACTGCAACTTGAAACCATTGCTTCGTGTTCTGTCATCTGCCATCATTGAGAACAGCCTAGCTCCATCCTCTTTGGAACCCCCTTTCAGGTAGTTGAAGGCTGCTATCAAATCCCTCTTCACTCTTTTCTTCTGCAGACTAAATAAGCTCAGTTCCCTCAGCCTCTCCTCATAAGTCGTGTGCCCCTGCCTCCTAATCATTTTTGTTTCCCTCTGCTGGACTCTCTCCAATTTGTCCACATCCCTTCTGTAGTGGGGGGACCAAAACTGGATGCAATACTCCAGATGTGGCCTCACCAATGCCGAATAGAGGGGAATAATCACTTCCCTTGATCTGCTGGCAGTGCTCCTACTAATACAGCCCAATATGCTGATGACCTTCTTGAATATGAGGAGAATCTTACAGATGAGCTGCACTTTCTAAACCCCTCACTTTTAACAAATTGTGGAGGTAATAGGATCCCCAGTTCTCAGTAAACATTGAAATCACTGGAGTTATACAAGTAAACAAGTGAAAAATCCAGTGATGACTCAGATCCTTTGAATTTTTTTATTCACCCATTGTTATGGCTCACCAAATAGTTTGTGCAAAAAAATTCCCACCTGACCTGTTCACTTTATCTATCCATTATTAGAGGTGTGGGTTGGATCACTTATCATACTGTTTTTTTCTGGTTATATGATTGAAACATTTTAGGCCAATGGGGAGTGCGGGAAGTAACATGGGCTGAGGGATGTGCTGGCTGCCACTTCCCTCAGTCCCCATTGGCCTGGAACAGCGAACCGCGGCCAGTGGTAGCTGCGATCGGCCGAACCTGCGTACGCTGCAGGTAAACAAACTGTCCCAGCCCGCCAGCGGATTTCCCTGACAGGCCGCGTGCCAAAGGCTGCCGATCCCTGTTTTAGACAGTTCTGATTTTTTTTAAATTTTCCTCTTTTCCCAGCAGAAATGCTCTGTTCACATGAGATTATATGTATTCATATGAAGAGCAACATTCAACACTCATGCAAATGGAAACTTTAGTCTGAACATTCCCAAATATTTAATAAAGAAGGAAAACGAACCTAGTTGAAGCAAACAGTCTTAAGAATCCGAACACTGTTATGTTCTAAAATGATTTTAAATCATAAGTGGGTAAAATGTATTAACTAATTATTAAGACAAATGTGAATTGTTACTTTGGAGCATTGTTATGATGGGATGTTCACTCAACACATGCTTTAAAAGGGTTAATACTGAGAAACCAATTAATCAGCCTCTGTGCACCTGGAGGGTTGGCCAGGTCTAGTTACAGATAAAACCCATAAACATTCTCCTTAAAATGTATTAAATTCTGAAGGAGAATATATATGTTCCTTATCCATTGGTTTTGGGACTAACTACCTATCCTTCATAATATCCCATCCAAATGTCAAGTAAACTGAGCAGTTTTAATTACAATTTCTGTCTTTGTGACAAAATGGTCCTGAATAAACCAAGGATGTCAGGATGTTTACATGGCAGTTAGGAGATTGATTAAGGAAATTAACTCTCCTAAATCCAAACAGGATTTTTTCTGTAAACGGAGAAGGATTAAATGACTGTGAATTTAAATCCACTTCTCTCGAATGAGAGCATCCATATGGGTGTTAATGAACTTTAACTTATGAACATTGACTTCATACCTTAAGTTGATTCACCTTAACTTTCCTGAGTGTCTCCATGTAGACATGCCCCCATGAGTTCTGCCCCAGTGGATCAGAAGTAAAGACAGATGGAAAAGTTAACAGCATAGCAAGCATTTGTGGGGCTAGTAAAAGATTCTATTAGATGTGAGATTTTTTTTATCATTGTGATATATTTCTTTAATAGTCCTTGAAATAACTTCTCTGAAGAAACAAACTACATCAAGAGGAGACTTAAATATTTTGTGATTGTCTCTTCATAAACTCCTTTTAAGCATTGTTTTTTCTGTTAAATGATTTTAACTTTCTGTTCATATCATTTTTTGTAATTGGATCCTACATTTATTAAGACATCAATGCATGCATAATTTTATGACACACTCTGGTTCAATCATTTGAAAAAGTTCTGTGTTAAGTGAACTTTCTCCACAACTTACTTAAATAGCCTTAGCTTAAGAAAAGGAGATCTGAGTTTATTTATTTGTACTGTCTGAAGGCCTGATTTTTCACTTCCTTGTATCTTTATTTACACCTGAGCAAATCAGAATGGCAGCATTTTACACACAGTTTGAAAATGAGAACCCAAGATCCAAGGCAGTGGAGAATGAAGACCAAAGAATAACAGCAGCTACTGGACTTGAACTGGGTTTCAATGGGAGTTAGGCACCTAACCTGCTTAGGCACTTCTATAAATCCCATTAGACACCATTCTGCATCTTTGGGTACCAAAATATCTTTGCAAAGCTGGCTCTGTGTGTATATTGACCCCTTCCATCTGATAGGGCTATACATTTTGTAACCCTAATGCATATCATATGGATGGTGTCAAGAAGTAAAGGATTGCTTTTGTGTATCACAACAATCTTATTATCTGGTGTCAGAAGAAAACAATGTCATGAATATGTTTATGAACAGAAATTGGTGCAGTTACAAAGTCTTTCACTGAGTATCTTAATACATTTACAATCCAAAGTTCTACGGCAGCCATTTGCAACATTGGAAACGAATGAAAAAGAAATTTTTTAAATGGACACTGAAATATTCAAATGTAATCACAGCTAGCATGCATATAAACCCTTAGCATCAACATCTCACAAGCTTCTTGAGCCAAAGACAATTAACCTGTAAACAGAGCTGGTTGGGAATTTTCTGTCCATATGACTTTTTGCAAAATCAAAAATTTTCCATGGGAATACTTCAGTTTTGCCAAAAAATGTGACTTTGTCTCAGGAAAATCAAAATAACAGTTCCCTGGCTGTCCAGCTCCAGACAGAGATTTGGGCTGTGGGTGAGGCTGGGAGGCTGAGCATCCTAGCTTCCTTGAAAGTGGAGAGGCAGAGTGAGGTGCTCAGCCTTAAGCGGTCAACGTAGAAGGCTCTTGTCAATTTTTCTTTCTGCCTGTAGGGAGAAAGTGGAATTGTTAAAAGCCTGCCATATGGGTAGCTGGCAGGGGCAGCTCCAGGAACCAGCGCACCAAGCACATGCCTAGGGCGGCAAGCCGTGGGGGGCGGCCTGCCAGTCGCCGTGATGGTGGCAGTCAGGCTGCCTTCAGAGGCATGCCTGTGGGAGGTCCACTGGTCCCGCCATTTTGGCATCTATTCAGCGCGGGACTATGGAACCTCCCGCAGGCATGCCTCCGAATCCATGTTACCAGGGGACCTCCCGCAGGCAAGCCACCGAAAGCTGCCTGATTGCCGTGCTTGGGGCAGCAAAATACATAGAGCCACCCCTGGTAGCTGGCAAGCTAAATCATTCTATTTGGGTTCTCCTGGTATGGAACTTTTCTGGGAAGCTCTCCCTGTGAAAAAGAACCTCTGTCTTTGTGCCTTAAGGATGTCCAGAATGCTATTGACAGTGCTCACGACAGAATGTGCCAAGCTATTCAATGACAAAGTAATACTATTCATTTGCCTACTAGGGAGTTGGAAACATAGACAGCAGTGGATCCATCACAGTGGCTGAAGAGTCTATTGCTGAAAGAAATGTTATGATCTCATCTGTTGGGATGTTATGTTTTCTATGCAGATCCCCATCCTAGAAATCTTCGGGTTTTCTGTTAGGGCCCAATTGTACAACATTTATTTGGGTTGATGAATGCTTACTCACAAAAGTGGTACCTTTGACTTCAGATTGAACTATTTCCATGAATAAATGCCCACCAGCCTGATTAAGGGTGGCCCAACCAGGTCCTTACTTGGCAGTATTAGTTTGTGGTGGTTTTGGTTGAAACTGTATTTATTTTAAGATGTATCAGTGGTCTCTGGCATCAGTGAGTACTGATTTCTGCCATGCAGCAGATACAGAACCTTTTGTTAGCCATGTGATTGGGGTCAAGAATTAAAGACCAATCTCTAACCAGCATTGTTGTGTGTCACACCTTTATAACACTAGAGACCCAATTCTGTTCTCACTTACCCCAGAGTAAATGGAGAAATAGAACCACAGTGGTGTAAATCTAGTGTAATGAGATCAGAATCTGTCCAGTAAGATTGAATTACACATGGGAGGCAAGTGCCGGGGGACACAGAGGAGCAGCAGCTGGAGGAGGTTAAGGGTGGAGACCGACTGTGGTTAAGAGTCTTAACTTGGAAATCTGGACTCTTGGCTCTGTCACTGTGTGGACTCCCTGTGTGACCTTGATCAAGCTGTTATCCTTGCTGGGGCTCTCTTTATACATTTGTGAAAAAAGAATATGGTAAATAATGCCAATTCCTCTCAGGAGTGTTGTGAGACTTTTTTGCATAACACCCTGAAAGCCTCTGCAGAAAAGCTGAGACATATGTAATTTACAGAATATTGATTAATATGGACGAGGAAGATAAAACTATGATTTTTACCTGTTGGTTTAATTTCAGATGGTGGCTGTAGTGATTCTATTTACAGGCATGTTCTGAATTAGAAAGAGAGGCTTGAGCCAGTAAACTTGATTATTGATCTAAATGAAAAACAAAACTTCAGTTAGTTGCCTTTTCCTGTTGTAGCTCACTGATCAGTCAAAGTTTCCTGCGAAAGGGAAATGATACAAACAGGTTACAAGGACATGTCCCAGTTCCTGACTCTGATGTTGTCTTCGGTAAATCACAGCATGCTTTGAAACAGTCTAAACTGCAAGAACCCAGTCTGACCATTAGGAGCATTAATAAACTGCACCATGTCTGTTTTCTTATTAATTTAAACACAGTTGGATACAAGCATGTCTAATATAAAACCTCTGAGGCCATTACTGTTAAATAAGAGGTCACACCATACATACATTTACAATTTATCTGTGGTATAAGTGAGCTGTATTAAGTGGCTGAACAAATTAAATGTGGAAATGTGTGAATAGCAACTAACAATGTTTCTTAAACTGAAGTGCAGCCACACAGCATATTAACATTCTGAGGATTTTTCCAATGACCTCTCAACTTCTTCCTGTGACCAAATGTCCGAAAGCTTACTGCATATTCAATTCAAAATATTCAACTTGTGGTAAGCAGGATCTAGAAAGGTAAGAGAGCTGATTGGGTGGAGTTTGCCAGACCATACGGAAACATTATGAGGTGATTTGTGGGGGGACGTTCAGGGAGGTCAAAAATGCAGAAGGATATAAAGACTGTGGGGAAGGAGGGAGGGAGGGAGGTTTTTTGGCCAAAAACTTGTGAATTCACCAAATGGTATTGGGTGGGGGAAAAATGAAATGTTCACCTTAGTGAAACAATGTTTTGACTTTTTTTTAGTAGAAAAGATTTCCATTTCAAACTCTACTTCAATTTTATTTTAAAAAATAACAAAAAATAAACTACTGCTCAACCAAAAGGAAACACGTTGTTTTGGGTTAAACAAAATGTTGTTTTACCTGAAATATTTGTTTGTTTGTTTGTTTGTTTTTGGTTCACCAGAAAAGTGTTCAGGTTGACTGATACAAATTTTGTTTCTATTTTGCCATTTTGGTCAGCAAACTGAAAAATCACTTTATTTGCACAGCTCTAGTTAGGAGTAGAGAGATCTTTATTGCATTCAACATGAAAAGGTTTCCAGCTTTGTCTGGGTCTCTTAGAACATCAGAAAGTGGAAAATTGTTATGTTGGACAGATAGATTACGGTACTCCTCAGTTTCCTTTTGAAATAAATATCAATGCATAGGTAGAGGCCTTGATTTTTTAAATAGTTATTCATAATGTAAGCATAGTGCTAATGGTTTATCATTGTATTAAGCCATGCTGTCCCACTTAGCAAGCAGCTTCCCTCTCATGTTTGAATACATAGCAGTTGAATTTAAGAAACAGAAAATATTGTAGCAAAAACATCTGTTAGAGGACTGTTACGCTGGTTCCAGAGTATTGATTAATATTAATCATTTCCAGGAGCAAATGCATTTTTGGCAACATTTTATACATTTGTGCCAACCGAAACAATATTCTTCTTATACATTTGTGTCAACTGAAGCATAGGGGAGCTCTGTGGTTTGAGCACTGGCCTGCTAAACACAGGGTTGTGAGCTCAATCCCTGAGAGGGCCATTTAGGGATCTGGGGCAAAAATCTGTCTGGGGCTCGGTCCTGCTTTGAGCAGGGGGTTGGACTAGATAACCTCCTGATTTCCCTTCCAACCCTGATATTCTATGATACAATGGACTTTGGCTGTAGAATTGACTGTAATCATAGCTAAGATATTCTTCTATTGGCATATGAATATGTACTATTGTGAAAGCTTCCACATTGATGGTCCTCTGTTTGCCCACAAAACAGATGTGGCAGAGGCAATGGAGAACACAAGGTTAATGCTGACCCATCAGCATGTCTTAACCTTGACCAAAGAGAACTCCCTCTGAGTGGAGATTATAGTTCATACTCTATGCCCATTTAAGCTGTGGTTTATACTATGAGACTGATAGGAAGGTCCTGTTGTACTTTTTGTGTTCTGGATTGTAGCGGGTCACCCTGCTCTGGCCCTGAAGGGGTTAAAAGCAGCCCTGGAGAGGGCTGTAGTGGGGAAAAGCTAGGCTGATGGAGGGAAGCAGCCACAGCTGGGGCCACACCCCACTCAGGCCACAGCTGGCCCTTAAGAGGGCTGAGGGCCAGAGGCTGTAAGAGTCTCTCTCTAGCTTGTGAGAGAGAAGGGCTTGGCTGCCTGAGAGCTGAGAAGGGTACCTAGGGTGGAGCAGTGCTGGTAAAGGGCGGATGGAGCTGGGGAGCTCCAGCCTAGTAAAACCCCAGACTGCAGGCCTAGTTAGAGGCCTATGAAAGGGTACTGGGGCTGCGGAGGGGCAGCCCAGAGATAGGCAAAGGCAGCAGGTCCTAACCCCTCTTGCCAATGATGAGTGGTTTACAGAGTGCAGTCTGCCCCAGGGAGCGGGGGCTAGATGGTGACTGGCAGTAGCCACTGAGGCAAGGTGGAGATGAGGGTTGGGGGTTCCCCAGGGTGGGGAGACCCAGATTGTGGGTTACTGCTGGGGGCAGAACCCTGGTGTAGAGGGGCATTGGGGTCCAGGAGGGACATGGGGGCCAGTGGCAGGCAAGACTCTAGGCTGGAAGAGCTAATTCCCAGGAAGACCAGCAGGAGGTGCCGTGCTGGTGAGTCTTCACCTTGCCACATGGATACTTCACCTGTTTATTTGGAACTGGCATTAAGACCACCAATAATTATTTTCACTGGCCACCAAACAACCTTTAGTCATTAGCAACTTACCCACTACTTCAGCTGATATTTTAAGAGTGCAACAGTCCACAGACCATAATCTGATCAACATCCCAGCAAATCCTCCTTTAATTTTAGTGTGGTCTGATAAATTAGCCGATGATTGACCAGATAGAGTAAGTCATAGAACCGTGGCTTTCAAATATGAAACATAAAGAGTAGATGGGTTTTCACTTTTCACTGATATTGCACTTTGAAATGTCTGGGGTCATTAGGGCTGTAAAATTCTTATTGATATCTGTAGCAGGGTGGTCCCCTGCTCCTGCGCTGAAGGGTTAAAAACATCCCTGGGAAGGGGCTGTGGCTGGAGAAAGCAGCTTTTAGGCTGGGCTGATTGGGGGAAGTGGCTGCAGCTAGGGCTACACCCCAAACTGAGCAACAGGGCCTTATAAGAAGGCCAGGGATGCCAGAAGCAGCAGTCTCTCTCTGCCTGCAGAGGGAAAAGGGCCTGGCTGCAGGGAGCTAAAGACAGAGTACCTGAGTGAAGCAGGGCTGGGGACAGGCTGGGGAGCTCCAGCCTGGAAAGCTCCAGGCTGCGGCCTAGCACAAGGTCAACAGGTATTGGGGATTGCAGAGGGCAGCCCAGGGGTAGGCCAAGGCAGCAGGTCCAAACCCTCCTTGCCTGTGATGATTAGGCTGATACTGCAGTCTGCCCTAAGGCATGGTGCTAGATGATGACTGACAGTAGCCATATACTGAGGCGAGGTGGGGATAGACAGTGGGGGTTCCCCAGGGAGGGGAGACCCTAAGTCTGAGGGGATTACTGCTAGGGAGCAGCACCCCAGGTAAAAAGGCACAGGGTCCTGGAATGGACACGGGGCCAGAGGACAGGCGGATCACCAGCCTGCAGAGGGCGCTCCGGAGGCTGGAAATCGAGCTAATTCCCTGCGAGACCAGCAGGAGGTACCGTGAGGGTGAGTCTGCTCCTCTACAATATCCCCTCTCTAGTAAAAATAAAACATCATTCATGCATTCAACAAATGAAAGTTTAAACTAAGTATTCAACATCATAAAAATAGTGGGTAAATGTGTAGTTATTCAGTAGTTTCTGGAGTTGAAAAAGCATATAGAAAGTATTTCAAGACTGTTAGCTAAGACAGAAAACAAACAGTAAAATGTAGGATTGTAATATTATAGTAAACATGAATAATCATTCCATGCCAGGAAATCAAGAGTGAAACAGTTTCTGGACTGCTCTTTTTGATGTTCAGTTTGAGGGGTTTGTTTGTTTTTCTTTCTTTTTCCTGTCACTATGCTTTTTTCAGGAACCAGTTTCTTGTATTGACATATTTTTTTGTTCAAATATCAAATTTAGGGCAAATGACCTCCTAAAATATCAAAATGCAATAACTTTCAAACAAAGCTTTTGATAAATATTGAAATCCAAACACTTAAGAGAATTGAAAATCAAGGATAAGCGATAGCTTTGTTTAAAAAAAAAAAAAGGTAATTAAGAACCTGATCTAGCTCCATTTAAGTGAGTGAAAGAGACTCCTGGTGACTTCAAGGAGAATTAGATCAGATTTTAATAGTGCTGAGTGAATAATAAATAACATTTCATTCATGAATATATGTCCTCCTTTCCAGAGTGAAATTGCTTCAGACATGCTCCAGTATAGGGCTGATTACTATTTTTCCCTTTCTAAGGGCCAGATTCTGCCACTTTTACTCACACTGGTCCTGACTTCAGTAGAACACCTAGAGTAAGGATCTACTCAGAACACAACCTGCCTCTAACTTGTAAGGATTTGTGTTCCTTCCATGCAGCTGCATTTTTGTTCTTTTTATTAAGCTTGGATCATCTACAAAAAAAAATCCCGTTTTATTTTTGCATAAGAGACAAAATAACAGTCTTGGTCATTATTTCTTTTGAAATAATATCAATTGCTCTGAACAGAAAGGAATTCAATAGTACACTTAATACCCAGAGATTGTGTTAGAATCTGTCAGTTTTTGTTTTCTGTACTGGGGCACGGGCCATTTTCTGACAGCTGTGAATTGTAGCTATAATGAATTTTTCCTAGAGACATTTAAATGGGTTTTTAAAATAAAGTAATTCTTCTTCACAGAAGTTGCCACTTGCTATCTCCAAGTCAAAAGTAAGTTCATAAAAATAGGCCTCTCTTCAGGCAAGGGACTTCTGCAATGGCATGTACATGCGTCACACAGAGAAATAGCTAATGCAGAGTTACAAATTCCAGTGAATCAGTTTACATTCTAATGATACCATGAAGCTTCACCATAAGAAATAGATCCATGCCACATTTGCACGGAGCATCCCCATCTGATTGGAGATTTGTTATTTGCTTTAAGATTTTACTTGAAAATAAT
The DNA here is from genome assembly GCF_020497125.1 of Mauremys mutica. Classification (NCBI taxonomy): domain Eukaryota; kingdom Metazoa; phylum Chordata; order Testudines; family Geoemydidae; genus Mauremys; species Mauremys mutica. The sequence goes on along the minus strand of NC_059073.1, from coordinate 33,490,006 downwards.
TCAATTACTTTATTTCTGGGGCCAGATTCATCGATGGGAGCACACGGGCATAAGCCAGAGAAGACACTTCGGTAGGATGCTAAAGACAGAAAAAAGTCCACTGAGAAAGAGGTTGTAGTGTCCAAAATCACTTTCACTGAGGGAATCATGGAGGAACAGGCATCATAGTGCGAAAGTGGGAAGCTCTGGCAAGGAAGGGCATATGCCCTGAGCACGTAGGAGATGCACTGAATTAGTCCATCCCTTCAGTTGCTCCTTTGGAATCAGGGCAGTTATGTAAAGCTTCCCTGGGCAAAACTGCAGAAAGAAGGCAGGAGCTGTAATTCCCTTGTGGTAAGTTCTCCATGATATATGGAGGTAGGGCAGGGAGAATAGGAATTAACTGCTGCAGGGAGTTGTAATTTACCCTTCCAGCACTAATGAGTCTGGCCCTCAGAATGTAATTAAATTCAATTGCTAAATAAAACCAGCATTGTATTTTCCTGAAAGTTATTTAGCTCAGGATTTTATATTTGTCTTCTGTATATTTTTAAGTTAAATGGTGAGGGTTTGGGGTTACCCTGTCATGGCTCATGGATCATTTTAGATATTATTTTATTCACTCTATTACTTTATCTAAGTTCACAGTTAGGCATGTAAATTAGCAGCCTGATTTCAGTGGCAGCTTTTACGTGCCCGGCACGCTTCAAATTCCGAGCACTGTTAGGCTCTTAAATCATGTTTAAGCCAAACGTTAGCTACCTATTTTTTAAATTCTTACTGAAAATAGAAGGACAAAGAATGAAATCCTTTCTCATTGGGCAAGGTGTAACTTCCAATAGCCACACTGTGCTTTCAACCTCCTACTTTATTGACCTGGCTACAGGAAAATTATAGGTTAAAAACCAAGCTTTGTCATCTTCAACGATTGCAATTTTACATGACTGCAAACAAAACATTCTCAGGTTTCTTACAAAACTGCTCATTTTGTTAAATCAATTTCTCAACCAAACAAAAATAAAAGAGAACAGAAGAAGAGAATATAGGAAAAGAATCTCCATTAAACTTAGCTGGGGGTAGTTATTTGTTTCTTCAGGTCTTTGAAGTAAAAGCAGCAAAGAGTCCTGTGGCACCTTATAGACTAACAGACGTTTTGGAGCATGAGCTTTCGTGGGTGAATACCCACTTCGTCGGATGCATGCATGCTCCAAAACAGATCCAGACTAACACGGCTACCCCTCTGGTCTTTGAAGTGGCACTTCTTTTATGCTTCGGAGACCCTGATCCATATGTGGGTAAGTCAAAATGGGAGACTGGATCAGAGGTCAGGTCCAGTTGTCAATGTCCTCTCCTCTTCCGGGTGGCAGGAGTTTGTGGAGACAGCATCAACTGTACAGCCAAAGGCTAAATTCAGGACTGACTCCTTTATGTTGTTCAGCTCTAAAAACACTATAGCCTGAGGTTAAATAGGCTTAAAATCCATTAAGCCTGTATCTTAGAGTGGAAAATAAGCACAATTAAGATTGCAAAAAATCCAGTAACACCAAACAACAAAATGAAGTTGAGACATACATTCGTGCTGGCTGGAAAAATCCCATTTTGCAAAAATTGTCAAGATATTTATTTGTTTACATGCTGTATTTGGAAGAAAAACAAAAGGCTTTTTATGAACCAGAATTGTGTCAAAATATTTTTTTTTGTATCAGAGTTGTTTTTTAACTTAAAATCCTCCATCAAACAGAACTCCCTTTCTCTATCAAGCTCTAATAGTTGTTAGCTAGAGTTTCCTAGTAGTCTTTCAACACAGTCTTAATCTTGAAACTTGGCACCGTTGAACTGAGTCTCACAATGTATAATTAGAATCCACATCCCAAAGTAAAATTTCCAGGATTCACCATGTTCCTCTTAGTATGACCTTGGAGGAAGGCCTAAAAATCACTTAACCAAAGTTCAAGTCCATTGCCGTTAAGTCACTTACAATCTTTCTCCTAAGCCATATTAGTTGGTCTCATTGTCTGTCATTACAGTGCTTAGGAGGGATTAAACCATACCTGAATGGGCAAATCCTGCAGTCTTTACTCGGGCAAAACTCTGACTTTTGTGTTAATTTTGTCTGAGTAAGGTCTACAGGGTTAGTCTGTTAAACCTGCTTATAATACAGCAGCTCTAAGTTTTAAAATATTTTTGGCATTATCAGCAATTGCTTTATTTAAAATATCTTTAAATAAAACATCTTTGCAGTGAATGAAAACCATGTGGAAAAATGCATTACTCTATTTTCTTGTATAGAGTGCATCAATGACCAGTGAAAACTTTAATCAAGCAAATGGCAAGGATACCTTGTGTTAGCCCATTTTAACAGTATCTTTCTTCCTTACAACGGTATTGTTTCTGTTAATGTTGTGAGGTTTTGTTTGTTTGTTTTGGCAGTGGTAAAAAATAAAGACCCTATAAAGCTGTTAATGTTCCAGATGCAATGATATTGTGTTTGAACATATGGAAAATAAAGAGTTGAAAATGATCTTCCTAGCAATTATCAATGACCTTTAGTGAGCATGTTTTTAAATGTCTATCACATATGTCTGATCTTGGTGGTTCTAAGCTTTCTTTTATTAACTTAGCTATGAGTCAAACAGACTTTCCCAGAAGCCAAAGAAAAACCAGCATTGCATTTGTTGTCACATCATGATGGAGTAATTTTACATCAATGCTCTCATTGCTTAACCTTTAGCACCTGACCCTGACTCTACCTCAGTTTCCCCTCCCTCAGAGATTAGGAACTTGCATTACATGATCTTTCATTTGCCTACCTATGGTAGCACTGTGGAAATATATATTCCCACATTACATTCTATGCCACATTTTGACATCTTGTTTTTCCTTCACTCTTCCATGGAAAGAAATAAGATAAAATTGTCTTATGTAAAGAATAAGTATAACGCTGTGTTTTAACACTTGACATTTTCAGCCTGTATCAAATTTTAATTTAAAGTGTGAAGTATGTTAGTAAATAAAATTAAACACAGGAAAGCAACATTGTTAAGCAAACAATCATTCTGCTGAGATGAACATTTTAAAGGGACATAGGGACAGTGCCCCACTAGTCAATGTCTGAGAACCAATCCAAATAATGTCCCACGGTTTGGAAGGGAAGCACCAAGTGAATGGTGTGGGGAGGGATGATGTATGGAGAGCACCTTTGCATCCCCAGTTCTTCCACACCCAGTTCTTCCACGCCCGAGTTCTCCCCACCTATATATCTGGATACCAATAGAAGAGCATTCATGGGGAATGGATAAAGTCACATTGTCCTGAAGCCTGAATCCCAAGCAAGGGATTCCTTTTTTTTCCCCTCCATTCAAAGATCAAGTGGACAATCTGGCCCTAGACTTCAAATTACGACATCCACTCAGTAAGTGTCACAGAGTAGCATGGCTCTTTAAGTGAGTTGAGCTTAGCCTCTCTCCTTGACCAATCAGCTGCCTCCGAGCTACTGAGATAAAAGACAAACAAGCAAGGGGAGTTGCTTAAGGGGGGAGAGTTGTAGGGACACTGTGCCACAGGGAAAGGACCTTGAAGTGAAAAACCAGATTGGGAATTTGTGTTGTGTCCATAACGTCAGAAGTCCTCTGAAGCAGAGACCCTAGGAGGGGCCAGACAACAGGACTTAGGGCATGTCTATACGTGCAGAACTGCAGCAGCACAGCTCTCCCATCGGCATAAAAAAAACACCTCCCCAAGCTGCAGAAGCTATGTCAGTGGGAGAAGCTCTTGATTGACTTGCTACAGCAGGAAAACTTTTAACAAGTGCATTTTGTTTTGTTTTTTTCACATGCATCTGACTTGACTCTGGGGTCAAAAGCAGGAAAATATTTTGTTTTGGGTTTTATTTAAAAAACAAAGAAAAGCCTACAAAGCCGTTAGTGCTTGAAAAAAACCACACCCTGTTAAGTCATGATGTTACTGGGCCTACCTTGTCTGCCATTGTATTCCTCATCCCACTGTCTAAGAGATTGTGCCAGACGGTTACTTGATGTATAAGTGGTAAGGATACTCATCAGTGATATTCAGACTGTCTTTTCCTAAATCTTACCTATAGCCTTCAGAAGAATCCAGCCTTCTTGAACCATCCTACAAAGAGTGATGAGCATAAAATTATCTTTAGGAAATAATCCACATCCAAGGAATGGAAGGAAAAACTTCACTAACATCTAATTTAACTTTGGCTTTAATAAGCTCAGCATCAGCTCCATGTCAAAATTCTCAATTAATTTAATGTGTGTAGATTTTTCTAAATAAAGTTTTTAAAATATCCAATCTTTCAGCAATGCTTTTTGTGCCTATCTAATTGAAATAACAGAGCCAGGACATCAGAACTGCAGAGGGTAGTCCCTCAATACTGACCCCAGCAGCTCAACCGTATCTGTTTGAGTGGGTGGATAGGCTGGGCCTGCTTTACTCTTCTCCTGCCATAGGCTACATCTCCAGTTGGAGCTGGAGAAGTGATTCCCATCTCAAGAAGATATACGCTAGTTCTGATCAAGCTAGTGTGCTAAAATAGTAATGTAGCTGCAGTAGCATGGTCAGTGGCTTGGGTTTCGCTGCTCTGAGTACATTCCCATGGGGTGGATTTGTACTCGGGGTGGTTAACCCATGCTCCAGCTGGCTGGTGCCAATGCTACCATGACTTCCCTGCTATTTTTGGCATGCTCAATCACACACCTAGCTCCAAGTGTAGAAGTATGCATAGAGTTCTTTGCTAGGATACTGCTGGCCTCTACAGAGCAGTGGGTCTTTGGACCGATCACCTCAGTGGAATGAATGGTGCTGTTAACACCTCTCTAAACTATGATTTCAGTCTGTCTGCGGACTCAGGGAGACAGCATTCCATCAGTTCCATTCAGTTCTTTTCAAGCTCTTCTCCAAAAACACGAGGAGTAGAAAATAACTATTTTTTATTAAATTTCGGATTCTGATGTTAATCACATTAATCTAAGTACTGAGGTCCTAGATGTGGGTCTATAGTGCTTATGCATCAATCCAGCCCTTTTTTCAGAAGTGGAGATAGTATTTCACTCAGTGCAGCCCTACTGGTGTGCAGAGAGATGAGGACAGAGGCATGCAAACTCTTATATGATCCTTCTGGGACCACTAGCATTGTCAACAGTGTTAACATCATCCATCATGCTTCCCTGGCTAGTCACTGCTTTAGGATTGTCTTGTACATTGTTTGGTGGCTGAAGCAAAGACAGCACTTCATCTCCTCAGATCACCTTTACTGAGAAGACACAGTGTAATTCTGATTGTTTTCAAATAGTGCCTGTGGAACATCAGCTGTTCATTGCATTTGAATTGTATCAGACTGGCCAAACTTTTTTCTTGCTCTATTAAACCACAGCAGCATCCGTTTCATTGGATAACTAAAGCTGGTGAACTTTGAAACCTAGTCAGCATGCTAAGATGGAAACAGAGTGGTCTCCTGAGAAATTTTCAGAATTGAACTTCAATTTTGTGCATATGGTTGATGAAAAAGTGAATCAGTCATGCTTCAGATCTGTATCTAATTGTATTTCCCCACACATTATTGATTTGGAACCAATTCTTTAACCTTTCCTTTTTTTCAATAATTAAAAGTAATTAAATGTTGAAAGTCAGTAAAAAGTGATCTTTAAAGAAGACTCAAATGACTGCAGTATTTAGAATTGGCCCCAGCCAGCTGTCACTACACTGCATCATCAAACATGCTATAAGGAATTATCAGAGCAATAGTACTTTGATACGTTCCTCAAATGCATTATCAGAGTGCCCTCTCTCTGATGGCCTAGCATAGATTCAGCCTGTGGGGAAACCCAATCATGAAAGAGCCGGTTAAAAAGAAATTTACACTTAGATTACATGATAGAATTATTTGAAAGGTAAGGATGGATATCAGTTTGGTCAGGCTCAATAGACCTACTAAATTCCTCTTCCAATTATGCTTTCAAGCCACAGTGAACTGGATAGTAATATTGTTGACTCTGTGGGGACTTGGCCTCTTTTCCAAATAACGTTTGTGGTAAAAGATGCCTTTTGAAATACTGTGTAAGAAAGAATGTTTGCTGAAATTTTCCATAGGATCCCAAAGTTATATATAAAATTATTTTTGCAAGGAGGGCACGGAGAAATGGCAAATAAAATTAATAAGGACAAATATGAATATATTTTTTAAATGAATGGGTCAGCGCTCCAGTGAGTGTAAATCAGCATAGCTCCATTTGAGTCAGTGGAGCATATTGATTTACACCAGTTGGGGATCTGGCATGAATATTGGCATTGGAGGTGGGTTTTTTTTAGATGACAGATTCATGAAAAAGGCTTTTTGGCATTGAAAATGTTTGTTTAAAAGTTTGCCCTTCCATCTATAATTTCCGTGTCTATATGTGACAGGGAAAAGGAAAGGATCCTTTCTGAATACTTGGTTGGAGTTTAAACACATGCTGCTTTTTTAATTTTTTTTTTATTTTAATTTTTGTAACCGAGAGAAATAAAAGTAAAGAATGTCCTGTACATCTGAAGGCCAAATTCAGGTACAATAGGATTTCCCTCAGCCAAAGGACAAATTAAAGATTTGAAGTGTGGCCAAGACTTATTCTAGCAAATCAAGGGGCCCTCCAAAGCCACTACATTTGCCTCATGTGTATCGTTCATCAGAAATGATGAACCCAAGATGTTGGTTGACAAATGCATGGGACTATGCCATTTGAGTTAATCAAATAAATGTGTTAGCTGGTAGCGGTAATAAGTTCTTATTCTCTTATGTGGATCAGCTACCTAAGGGAAATATGTGACACATACTCAACAAACATGTTAAAGAAAGCCAAAATTCGGTGTGCAACTATAGCCTACTCACATTTACCACAAATTCCTTTTCATTGCAGTGGGGAGGGATTCAGTCTCATAGGGAGTGAGTAGCAAGTAATGATTCCAGAAATAGTGTATGTTTGTGGCACTAATTAGGGAAGTAGCAGATGGAGGTTTTATGGCAAAAAGAAGCAGGAGCAACCTGCAATATGCCCTAGCCAGGAAAAGGTTGAAGTAGGAGAAATCCTGATTCTACGGGATGTTCAAGTTATTAGTCCTGATATCAACATGTGGATATCCTTTAGGTCCCAGGATATCTGCTATATTTTTGGGAGGACCCCACAGCCTTTTCCACAGAGCAGTGATCCCCTAACCATACCATGTAGCAGGATCCTCATCTCCCTGTAATGAATGAACTAAGGGGGAAAAGTTTTTTATTGACTTGAAGAAAGTTTTTGATTAAATGGAACAGCAATAAGTAGAAAAGAACTGTAATAATTTACACTTGAGATGAAAATTATTGGAAAGTACTGAGATGTATGCAGTGAAATTTTGCCTTCAGCACAGGGGTTTTTCTCTATGTTGCAACATAGGGGAAATATATAAGGCAGCACATCCCCTGTCACTCTACAGCCTACATGAAATCCTTTATATTAATACAAATAAATGTTCATAGAGTGCCAGGTAAAGCTTCAATGATTATACTGCCCATTACTTGCAGTAGGACTTCATCCAAAATCCATTTAAGATGATGGAAAGACTCACTGACCTCGGTGGACTTTGGGCCAGACCCTCTCATGCTTTATCTACTTTGGGCTAAATACTGTTCACCTTGCTCATGAGATTGTTCCTAGTGTCAGCAATAGGCATAATCCTCAGAAGTTAATGAGAAATTTGTCTGAAAACAAATGCTAATGTAAACAAATAACTGCCATGTGAGTCTTATTTCAACAATGGTCTCACAGCATTTTCATTCTTTCTTACTTCTTCAGTAATCTTTTCTATCATCTCTTGAATTTCCTGTGATCAATACATTTGTTGAATGAAGCAGTTCTCCTTTGGTCGTCTTTGAGTTCATTTGTATCCACTGCAATCTCTGCTATAGTGTTAACAGCTAGGAAAAAATGCTTCCTGCTCCTTTGAACGTTCTTTTGCATTTCCTGTTTCACTGTATTATGAAGACAAAAGTTCAGTGCATACATCTCAGTATCGTCAAATGATTTTTATCACAAGCACAATTTATTACTTACAGCTCTTTTTTAGTTATTCCTGTTCCATTTCACCAAATTTTTTCTTCAAGTCTCTTCCCTAGTTCGTTCATCACAGGGAGATGATATTCTCACATTTGGAGAATATTGATATTGCCACATTTCCTGGGCAATAAGTTGTGGAAAAGGTGTCTCTTAATGGGACTGCAGTGTCATTCCATTTATTGTGGTATCAATGGTATTGATTTCTCATTTAGGAGATTTGTGTCTTCATCTTCTTCATTACTTCATCTATATTTCCAGTACAATTTGTTTTGTTTTGTTTAAAGGGTAGTTTTCCTTCTGAGTACTTAATTCCACTGTCTGGAAGTGGTGAGTTAGTGTACATGTTTAGAACTGCTCAAAAACTTTTTACACATATAAAAAACCCAAGTCAGACAAAGAGATGTTTCCTATTAAATGGTCATTTTTAACAAGATACAATCAGGGCAAATTTAATCCGCTGTCTAAAGTTCATTTGCTTATACTCAGAATTAAGGAATGGGGAAAATTAGCTGTATATTCACTTTTTGGTCCTGGTTCCTCACTCCACTACATCACTTATACACATATGTGATTCCATTAACTTCTGGATAGCCATTGTCAAGGGCTTCATATACAACCTGTTCCAATAAAATTCGACTGCTGTAGACAGTATAGAACTAACGATGAGTATAACGTGATTTCATAGATGCAGAAATTACTTATGCCAGGCCAAAACTTTCATCACAGTCTGTAAATCACCCATTACTCATTTTGTTTATCCATCATCTGGGATTCATTTAATTCTTGCACCACACCTGATTGATAAGTATCTAGGATAACTTACCAGGGAGGGAGCACCTTCTTTCACATAATACATCATGACATTTTAAAGTATTTAATTTTTCCTTTGTCTGAATCTTATTGCCTGAATTTAGCTTATATCCTAACCCAAATATCTTTAGTAGTCATAATACAAATTATACAGTTAGGTGAAAGAATTTCCTCTGGAGTAGTGGTCCCCAACCTTTTTGTCTGGCGGGTGCCAGACGAAGGACCACTGCAGCGGCGGGGCACCCGCCAAAATGCCGCTGAATTTCGGTGGCATTTCGGCGGCGACACCTCTCGATGACGCTGCTTGCCGTCGACAAGTGACGTCATCGAGAGGCATTGCCGCTGAAATTCAGGGGCGACACCTCTCGATGACATCACTTGTAGACAGAAAGCGGCGTCATCGAGAGGCATCCCTGCCGAAATTTGGGGGCGATGCCTCTCGATGACGTCACTTGACGATGGCAAGCAGCGTCATTGAGAGGCGTCCCTGCCGAAATGCCGCTGAAATTCGGCAGCATTTTAGCGGGTGCTCTCCCATGGGCCAGGACGTGGGCGCATTAAGATGCCCCCATGGGTGCCATGGCACCCACGGGCACCGCGTTGGGGACCCCTGCTCTGTAGGTTGCAAATGTTTCTCCAAATTCACAACTGCCAAGTTGTGTCCAAATCTGTGTATGTACACTGCCCAGCACAATTGGACCATGACTTCTTGGCATTATTGTAATAGAAAAAAACAAATAATCAGAATTTTTTGCTTGGAATTCAAATCAGAGCTAACGTCTAACCTAGTCTTAAAATATCACTAAATGTTGTATTGCTATTATGCTATTATATTCTATATAAAAGTACATACATTCCATTAGTGCCCCAGCTTTTGGCAAAGTCTCTGTAGTGTGTTAATAGTGGATTTTGTTCAGTGTTTACTCGTAACACAGATTTGTACTCTGTATTAATTTCTCAAAACTGTTACATTTATTGAGGATATTATCTGATTTTCTTTTAATACCAAGATGTGTGTAGATGTGAAAATGGCATACAGCAGCTTTAAAATTTAGCTAATTCATTAGCTATCCTGGTGATCTTTACTTAGTGAAAGATTATATAACAATATTTGATCTACTGCCAGCCTTAGAATGCTCTGTACTATATGCTCCTTAGAAATCTTGGATGAGATTCTCACTTTACCTTAGCTTCCTTGACCTGATATAGAGGGGTGGAGCAGCCTAAAGGAACCCCAAAAGCCCTGCATCTGGATGTGGGAAAATTCCCCTAGGGTAAAAATTAAGATAACCATGGTCTGTCTTCCAACACTTCCCCATTAAACCATGGTATAGGGGGCATGCTATGGGTGGGGCAGAAGATGAGAAAGGCATGTTGGGGCAGGGCAGAGTGGAGTGGGTAAAGCCTTCTATATCTTAGACAGCCCTCCTTTTCTCAAGTTACAAAGGGCTGACCAGTCCTGCCCCTGGAGTAACCCAGAACTGGGAACATGCAAAAGAAGCTAATGCATAGACTCTTACCGCTCGTGTTGGGGTGTAACCTTGCAATTTCCCTTGAAACTAGATGGACACTTTTTTCAAGAGAGGTAGTTGAAATACATCATCAACAACAGGCAATAGGAAGTCCTGTTTTGTACCTTTTTATTCTTTCTCTTTCTAAGTGTCCTACTCTGTAACCCTTGCTCATGCTACGTAGTGCTAATTCATCAATAGGACTTGTTAGAGGGGTTTCCCTTCAGCCTCTCCTCTGGTTCTTGTCACACAGAGAGAAAGCAGAAGACCAAAAGTCCGAAGTGCAGGCAATTCAATGTTTATTGGGGTTAGTTCCAAACAAGCATATCCATAGCTCTACATTCCAACAGAGTCTGTTTCCCAGTGTCCTGTTCCCAGCTTTGACACCACAGAGCATTTACCCCATAATCCCCTTCCCAGCTCTGATGCCGCAGAGCTTTGCCTCTGTCCCATTCCCACCTCCTCCTTCTTAGCAGTCCCAAGTATACTTGCCATGCACTCCCACAGTCCCATCCCTTACAATTTAGGGTCATGTTCCATTTTGGGCCTGGGGTCTTCATCCCACCCTTTTGTACCCCATGGGAGGGGTAAGGAGTGAGGTTGTGCTACGGTCAAGGATGGGCATTTCTTTGGTCTTTTAGTGTTTTAAACCTCCCCCCACCCCAAACAACCAGCCCCTACTGACTGGTTGCTTGATTTTTGCCTTGAGATAGGGTTGAGGCAATCTTAAAGTGTGCTCTGAGTAACACTTTAACTGCTCTTATCTGTTCCCATTGTACTAACAAATCGGGCTGACTAGGCAGAAGCAACATCACAGTGTCTTTGTCCCTTGTTTACACATTTTAGTAGAAGAGTATCAAAAAGTCAAACCCAAAATTCTATCCCAGGCTAACAAACAGACCTATATACTAACAGGACTATGCGAAGGAAGTAAGGATAATGGAGTTAGGTCCTTAATTGCTCATTTCTGTGCTGCTACATGTTGACATTATTAACATACCTTCTAAATGATTACTTTTCTTAGTGACAAACCATGTTTCAACTCACAACTGGAAAGATAGACAAAAAAGTTACATTGAAAGAAAGCTATATTATCAATTTAAGAGTGAAATTTTGCTCTCCATGTAGAAGGTCAATACAAAGACTTCTGCACCACTGAAGAACTGAATTGAGGATGAACTTGGAAAAATGCATGAATGCCTTTGCAACCTATTTCAGAGTGGTAGCCGTGTCAGTCTGTATCAGCAAAAAGAACAAGGAATACTCGTGGCACCTTAGAGACTAAATTTGTTAGTCTCTAAGGTGCCACAAGTACTCCTCGTGATTTTTGCAACCTGTGTGATCCATGGAATGGTTGTCCACCCTGGCACAGCATGGGCTAACAATGAAGCCATAATGAAAGTAAGCTGGGTGCTGGGCCAGTGTTAGGGTCACAGGATCCACATTCACACAGATTTGTGCATCCATCTCCTGTCATTTTTTAGCCAACCCTCTTTTAATCTTTCTTCTTAATTTACTCCCTCTACTTCCTTAAATATTTCTGTGGTTCTTCTCTGAACTCCCTTCCAAATTTGCCTCTATCTTTTTGATAGTAAGAGGTTCAGAATTGAATGCAATATTCCATGTGTGCTCTCACCAGCAATGTAGTAAGACACATTATCATTTTGCTGATTATAGATCTCAGAAAATTCAGCACAAACCTGGCCTTATTTACTTCAGTAGCATAATGCAATCTTGTATCTAATTTGCTATCTACTATCACTCCCAGGTCTCTTTAGCCATCACTACTTTCTAGGTTTCTCCCTTCATTGAGTTTGTTTGTGATTTCTGGATTATTTTCCCCCAATGTATTAGTGTACATTTTACCAAGCATCTCTCTCTCTCTCTCTCTCTCTCAATTCTGACCATATTTCTAACCTCTCTTGTTAAATTGGTCCCATTGCTTCTATCAAAAAAGACAGTTTCTTTATATCCATATCCTTATGGAATAAAGCATTTAAATAAAGACAGTAGAGAAGTGAATGGTGATCAGATGATATTATAGTGAAGGATTTTTATCTATTATAATATTTGTAAAAATATTTTGATGTGGACAACCTAGCAGCTGAGACTGAATGAGATATAAACAAAAACAGTACTTTGGAGCTTCTTATACTGGCTTCTTTAAAATAACTACTTTCACACCCAATATATGGGCTTAATTTTTAAACATGGTTGCCTAAAGTTAACCAGCTAAATATTCATTTCAGGCACCGTGACCTTAGGTACCACATCTGAAAATTAGGACACTGAATTGCTGTCCTGATGGACCAAGCAAGGTGCAAGAATGGCACTCAGCAAAAAGTACATCAATTATTAACCCAGCTGATTTCCACTTTGAGGTTTGCCAGCAGTCTGATGATTCAGGGAAGTTAAAGAAGGATTGAGAATTCATTCATCAGATACGGAAGACTAAAATGTTAATACTGCAGCCCTGGAATTGACCTACATTTCCTAGGTTAAAAAACTGGTAGAGTGGATTAAAGAGACATGGCAATTCTTGAAAGAGTAGCTTTCAAAAGAAGAGTTTCCTTATTTTTAGTGTTTGAAACTCCTGGGATTATGATGTCTGGGGAACCTGGTGGAACACTGCTGGATGTATTTGTTGTTAGAGCTGGTTGAAAAATGCCATTTTTTCTCTCCGAAAACTTTGGAGAAAAATAGCTTTTGTTTTTCCCTAAACTTCCAGATTTTTTTTTCTTTTAAAAAAACAAAAGCTATTTTTTTCAGTTTAAAAAAAATTGGGAAAATTTCTGGGTTTGGAAAACCATTAAACCCATCTTTTTTACCAAAACTTGAAAATTTTGTTTTAATCAAAAAGCCATTTATTTCAATGTGATCTATATGTATGATGAGAGTTTCCAAAATCTGTGTGGCATTTCTTTTGTCCACATGCTGTGTTTTGCCTATCATCTACCCTTAATTTCCTGTGGATGTTTCCCTTTCTCAGTTTTCTTAAGAATCAAGAAGTGAACAAATGTTGATGATAGAATGAATAATGTACTTAACTTTATATTTGTATTCAAAACTTATTTTCATAACTATAAAGGGACGAGAACAGCCCTCCTGTGTACAATACTATAAAATCCCTCCTGGCCAGAGACACCAAAATCCTTTTACCTGTAAAGGGTTAAGAAGCTCAGGAAACCTGGCTGACACCTGACCCAAAGGACCAATAAGGGGACAAGATACTTTCAAATCTTGGTGGGGGGAAGGCTTTTGTTTGTGCTCTTTGTTTTTGGGGGTGGTTCGCTCTTGGGACTAAGAGGGACCGGACATCAGTCCAGGCTCTCCACATCTTTCTGAACAATTCTCTCATATTTCAAACTTGTAAGTAACAGCCAGGCAAGGTGTGTTAGGTTTAACTTTGTTTTCTCAACTTGTAATGTTCCTTTTTGCTAAGAGGATTTACCTCTGTTTGCTGTAACTTTGAACCTAAGGCTAGAGGGGGTTCCTCTGGGCTCTATGAATCTGATTACCGTGTAAAGTTATTTTCCATCCTGATTTTACAGAGATGATTTTTACTTTTCTTTCTTTAATTAAAAGCCTTCTTTTAAAGAACCTGATTGATTTTTCCTTGTTTTAATTTCCAAGGAGATTGGATCTGGACTCACCAGGAATTGGTGGGGGAAAGGAGGGGGGATGGTTAAATTCTCCTTGTGTTAAGATCCAAGGGATTGGATCGGTGTTCACCAGGGACTTGGTGAAGAAGTCTCTCAAGACTTTCCAGAGAAAGGAGTCAGTATTTGGGAGTGGTGGCAGCAAAACCAGATCTAAGCTGATAGTTAAGCTTAGAGGTGTTCATGCAGGTCCCCACATCTGTACCCTAAAGTTCAGAGTGGGGAAGGAACCTTGACAGTATCATAATAGAAATATTATGTATTATATATGGTCTGCATAAGGTACTGATCCTACATTGTGGAAATCTGCACAGGCACAGCAATCTGCACATGTGTTATACAAGGTAAGATTGGGACCTAAGTCAAGAGTACTTCCCATAAACATTCAAAGGGTCAAGCAGCAGAAGCTTTGAAGTTTTGTGTAGGGTTGCCAATCCTCCAGGATTGCCCTGGACTCTCCAAGAATTAAAGATTAATTTTTAATTAAAGATTATGTCATGTGGTGAAACCTCCAGGAATATGTCCTACCAGAACTGGCAGTCCTAGTTTTGTGGAACCACACATTCAGATCCTGCAAGGTCGACTTTGTCCTTATCCATTCCATAAATTCAGCTGACTTTAACTTAATAAGCAGAATCGTTTAGATGAGACTTTAAAAATTGAGGTCTCTCTTTTTTGTGTGCCAGTTAAAGATCTTATGGAATTTTATTTTTGAAAGATTATTGATTTGTTTCAATGTATAGGCTAAAATTTCCCCTTCCCCTCATTGTTATGCTATTTGCCACCCCACTGTTGGCTGAATTTCATTGGTTAATTGTGCATATATAGTTTATATAAACCTAACATACTTATATTTTAAGTATTTCCTATCCTTTCCCCAAAGTACTAACAGAGCTATACATTAAACTGAGTAGGTTTGGGGGTAAGGTTTGATGGTTTAAAAATAATGTATCAGAAAACCTAAATCAATTTTCATAATTCATCTTCTTCAGGAGTAAATGTCAAGGACACTTTCAAAAATGATGCTTCTCTACTCATGATCACAGATACTGAACCAATCCAGTTCACAGTAACACTACTTGATTTTAAATGTGAAAGATGTGGAAATTAGAAATTCTTCCATGCCATCTACTTGTGCTTTTCCAGTAAAAGATTTTCCTTACAAATCCCAAAACTGTATTGTATCAATACCATCATTTTTCAGAGCAGGACCTACTAAATTTCCCAAACATTTGTCTTTAAAAGATCTACCCACTTAATTACTTGGCTATCCATTATTTTTTGTGCAAGAGCTGACTTCTCATTACATATCTAAGTAACTATTCTTGAAATTACACACATTGTATATAACCATTAGTCACTGGAATTGATCCAATTCTTCTTCATGATTTCTGACCAGCTGTTAATTTGATAAATTTCTCCCAAATCTCCTCAAACAGATTGTTGTGCTGTAACACACATATGATATATCAGCTGTTGAGTCAGAGGAATAATACATATTTAGACAGATAATGCAATTATTAAAGACTGTGAATGAATTCCTAGATGACAGTGATGATAAAGAATTAACTATATTGATTTACAACTAGAAAATATGCACCTCAAGGGTATTGGAATAACAACCATGACACTGCTTATTTCTAATACTCATACCAAGGCCATTTAATCAAATACCAAAATTATCTGAAGCAATGTATACAGAAATTGGAACTGGACAAACTATTCTAACAAAAACAACGAGGAGTCTTTGTGGCACCCTAGAGACTAACAAATTTATTTGGGCATAAGCTTTTGTGTGTTAGGACCCATTTCATCAGATGCATGGAGTGAAAAATACAGGAGCAGGTATAAATATACGAAAGGATGGGGGTTGCTTTACCAAGTGTTGCTTTATCAATTATAGCAGGATACCAAGGGAGGAAAAATAACTTTTGAAGTGGTAAGAGAGTGGCTTATTACAGACAATTGACAAGAAGGTGTGAGTAACAGTAGGGAGAAATTAGTATTGGGGAAATTAAGTTTAGGTTTTGTAACGACCCAACCACTCCCAGTCTTTATTCAGGCCTAATTTGATAGTATCCAGTTGGCAAATTAATTCCAGTTCTGCAGCTTCACCTTGGAGTCTGTTTCTGAAGTTTTTTTGTTGAAGAATTGCCACTTTTAGGTCTGTTATTGAGTGACCTTGGTATCCTGCTGTTAATTGATTTATCTCATTAGACTGACCTCACACCTGGTAAAGCAACCCCCATCCTTTCATGTATTTATACCTGCTCCTGTATTTTTCACTTCATGCATCTGATGAAGTGGGTTCTATCCCATGAAAGCTTATGCCCAAATAAATTTGTTAGTTTCTAAGGTGCCAAAGGACTCCTCGTTGTTTTTGCTGATACAGACTAACATGGCTACCACTCTGAAACCGATTCTAACACACTATCTTGCCTAGAAAAACTAAAATGGATATATTTGAACTTTTATAATGGGTAGTAGTAGTAAGCAATAAATAATTGAGTAATTATTAGTAAGCACCCAGATAGGTGCACTGTTCAGAGAAAATAATTTAGCCAATGAATCTAGTTCTTTTTTCTTTGTTTGTATTATCCATGAAATGAATTGTTTTTGAAAATGTAGTCATTATTGACAAACTCTTTAAGATAACATTTCAGCCTAAGGGTTGTCTGTGAAGACTTCAACTGTTCATTATTCATTAACTATGTTACTGGTCACCTATGTCATATAATATTGTTTCTGCTCCCTGATTGGATTATAAATATTTTATAAACAAGAGGAAGGAAATCCAATCAATTTTAATATGGCTGCTTAGATTTTTCTGGCATGAACAATAACACTGGTTGTGAATACTGTCAAGGAGAATTTGTAGGTTTAAATACAATACATATATGTGAATAGTTTTTGTTTTGTTGTGTTTATCCACCTAACAGAAGTTTATCTCCACAATGTCTTTTTCAACCATGAAAAGCATGCTTACCGTCATCGCCGTACATCTAGAACACTTGTAATGTGCCTTGTTTTCACTACAAAAATGTATTATGTTAGAACATGACATTAAAGAGTCAAAATAATGAATACAATGCTGATCATAGCTTTGCAGTCAGTGTAGTGAGAGCAGGTTGTATCCAGCAATATATCAGACCGTCATAGTTACACCCTAGTCATAGCAGGGCTGTTAAAGGGTAATTTATATATATATAAATATATATATATATATACACTTACTTTTTGTCCTGCTATATATTTATTCCATTTTTTATAAAACATTATAAATAATAAATAATGTTATCTTTATAAAAGGTATTAAAGCAAAAAATATTTGTCAACTCAACAACAGTTATTCTTGAAATATTTTTACGTAAGTCTTTATTGTCAGAACACTTTAACTGAGTATAGGCAAAGAAAAAGAGGGGAGGAGTTAAGCAGCTGTGTCTCTCCATTATTATTTTCTCTCTCTCTCTCCCCCTCTCCCAAAATGGTATTGATAGAGATGATGCAAAGCTCCATTTGGTCTTCACACTTGGAGAGAAAGATAAAGAGGAAAGCAAAATTGTATAGGCAGCCACCCGTTGCATGCCCTGAAAAGTTTTAAAACAAAAGGGTGAACTGAACATGGTAACAAATTATACTTGGCCTGCTGCTTCCTGCAGTCTCAGAGAGATGGTCAGGCTGTCCCTACACTGTAAGGCATAGCAGGGTTCACCAGCATCGTTTCCCCAATTCTCAGGAGTTCTTCACTGTGCAAAGGATAGGGATATTGTCATGAGCACTCCCCTGTGTGCTCGCTTGCGTGTTTGCTCTTTCTCTGTCACACACACACACACACACACTCACTCATGCTCACATACCCGAAGCTTGGGAACTGCCTCAGTTTTGCTGCAGCCAGCTGTGTAAATGCTCAAGGCCAGGTGGGTCCAGAAGTTTATCAGTGGATAGCTATGTAATTCCTCAGCAGAGCTGATCAGAACATTTTTTGGCAAAATATGGTTTCGCTGACATATGCTGTTTCATCGAAGCCAAAATGGTCCATAGAGACATACTGATTACAACAAATTTTTTGATGGGAAAGTTTCTGAGGTTAAGGGTGGAGTCTCCAGAGAGAGAGGAGAATCGAAATCCTGACCTTTTCAATATGAAAACAGATGTTTTGACACAATTCCATATTTATGGAAAATATTTGAAAGGTTTTGTCTTCAGTCCAGTGCAGAATGAAAACAAATTTTGAAACCTAGAAAGTTGTCATAAAAACTAATTGTTGTTCATTGTCAAGCTCTATCCCTTGGGTACCCCATTAACTACACACTAGAATTTATGGGGCATCTCTCATAGCTTGTAGCTGTCAGGACCAAATTCAGATGTGATCTAAGCAGCTGTAACTCCATTAACATTGATGAATTCAGAGGATTATTTTTAATTAGGAGTTCTACCTTACTACCTTCTCTTCTTTCTTTACAATATTCTTCCCTGCTTTACCTTCCCCTCACCCCCTTCTTTCTTCTGAGTTTTCTGTTCTAATTACCTATACTTTCCTTTTCACTTTTAGTTCTTTTTTTCTTCCTTGATTTCTCTTCCTCAGCTGTTGCCCATTCCACTTGTCTCGCTTGTCTCCTTACAGTTACATCTATTTTCCTTGTACAGCTTACACACCTTTACCACTACACTCCTCAACTGCATTACCCCTCACTTCAGTCATCATCCTTCACCCTCATTTATCTCTGTCACAGATCTGGCTAGGTGCTCCCTGATGGCTGCAAAGGGAATTCAAGTGTCTAGGTCCCTTCGTACTTCAAGCCTCCAGAGCCTGAACAGAGCTCAGACACTGCCCTAATCTTGAGGGTCCGTAGGCACATGTGAAGTACAGATGCTGTGTCTAACACTGCATTCTGTGAGCTGGAATCTGCTGTGCAACTGCCTAGTCTATGGGCTCAGTGCTGATCCACTTCAAGTTGTGAGCCTTCCAGTTTACCACGTAACTCTCAGGAGGCACATGGCAATTGCAAAGCGCGCGCACACACACACACACAAACACTTTGCACAGATTCGAACATCACTGCTCTTTTATGCTTAATCATATAAATCACAAGAGAGTATATTTAGAAAGCAAACATCCTAACCACAAGGCTCTTTACTAGCTCTTCCTCCTGTGGGTCTTGGAGCTCATTCAGGCAGAACTTCCCCTGCCTCATAAAGCTTCAATTAATTAATGAATTGTTAGTACACTGCACACACAGTTACCCTGTCTGTGGAAATGGAGCTTGCAGCTGATGAAAAAACATGACAGACTGATTTCAGTGCTATCTGGTTCTAATTGCCCATTTACAGCTTCCCACAGTTACACCCCTAGTTTCTTAGGGTATCCTGTAGTTTGCTTTCCAAGTGATTCCCTTTTTCTCACTCAGATATATATCTTGCTTTCCAGTATATTTCCAGACTTTCTGTCATCGTATATTCATTTCCTAACTGCATGATTAGCATCTGCTGCTTACTCATTATTTGTTGTTGGTGTATGTATATATATTCTTGTCTATTGAAGTTAAGATATTGCTTGCTCAGTTAAAAGAGTGAGGTACTGTGTTAAAAATCACTATATCTTCCTTAACAAGTTTAGCAAGCTTGCTTTTTTCCCTTCTTAACATGACCATAGAGCTGCGGGAAGCAGCATAGGACACAGGGACTTGCTGGCTGCTGCTTCCCGCAACTCCCATTGGCCTGCAGATGGTCAATGTAAACACTGTCTCGCGGCCCGCCAGCAGATTACCCTGATGGGCCGGGTGCAGCCCGGCTGCAGGTTGCTCACCACTGCCATAAAGCAATAGTTCAAGAGTGAGTTAGGTCTTATCATAGAATCAGAAGATTAGGTTTGGAAGAGACCTCAGGAGGTCATCTAGTCCAACTCCCTGTTCAAAGCAGGACCAACCCTAACTAAATGTATTAAAGTCTGGTTCATAGGTCAATACGCTTAAGCTGCTGAAAATGACCAAAGACACCAAATCCATCAGCTCTTTCTTTTTACGACCTTCCAGTCTCCTCTATCAAGAGAATTCCTAGCCAGCTCCTCCAGCTGACCAGAAACCCCTGTCAGGTGATTTTTTGTTGTTGTTTCCAAGGTGACTTCTCCTTTGACAAACCAATTCTCATGGGCGTGAGCTATATTGTTATTTAAAGAAATTACATTTCAGTGTTTGAGCATTTTATGTCAATAACACTCTTTTGCCACCAGCCTTTAGAATTTCAGAGGTAAACAGGCAATAGAGAAGGCAAAAGACTGCACATTCAAAGTGGAGTTCCAGCTTGGTAAAGATACATACAAAAAGTTCATAATCTCACAAAGAATTCATAAATTGTACTGACAGATTCCCCAATAAGTCACCATCTCCACACTTACTCCCAGATCCGCACTCACCCCACTGTGCTGCAACCCCTTTCCTCTTCTTCTTCCCTGTGAAAACACCTCCCTGCTCCTGCTCAACTTGTGCAACAAGAATTCTCTTAGAGTTTCCCCTTCACAGGAAGTCCCCCATCCCCAGATCGCAGAAAATATTCCTTCTAATCCCTCCCCTGTTGCAGTAAGATCTCCCCTTTCCAGATCTCTCTTGCTCCATAAGTAAAATTTCAAATTTAGAGATGCAGAAGAGGTTATAGAGCACTGCCATTTTAATCAACTTTCTAACACAAACATCCTTTTCCTCCTACCCCAAATATGCTACATTTATACTCAAGTAATAGTACTGTGTACAATATCACCTGAGCTCTATGCTCTGTCAACCCTCTAAGCAAGAGTTCCTCAGTCCAAGCCCCAGGACAATTCCCCACTCCTGATCTTCAATGTGTTGCACTACTGTAATGCATTATAGGTCACGCGTCCTGTCATAAACAGATAGTTAAGGGTTAATGTCTCTTTTACCTGTAAAGGGTTAAGAAGCTCAGTAAACCTGGCTGACACCTGACCAGAGGACCAATAAGGGGACAAGATACTTTCAAATCTTGGTGGAGGGAAGTCTTTTGTTTGTGCTCTTTGTTTGGGGGTTGTTCGTTCTCGGGACTAAGAGGGACCAGACATCAATCCAGGCTCTCCAAATCTTTCTGAATCAGTCTCTCATGTTTCAAACTTGTAAGTATAGCCAGGCAAGGCGTGTTAGTCTCATTTTTGTTTTCTCAACTTGTAAATGTCCCTTTTTGCTGAGAGGATTTTACCTCTGTTTGCTGTAACTTTGAACCAAAGGCTAGAGGGGGAGTTCCTCTGGGTCATAAGAATCTGATTACCCTGTAAAGTATTTTCCATCCTGATTTTACAGAGATAATTTTTACCTTTCTTTCTTTAATTCAAAGCTTTCTTTTTAAGAACCTGATTGATTTTTTTCTTTCTTGTTTTAAGTACCCAGGGAATTGGGTCTGGACTCACCAGGAGTTGGTGGGGGAAAGGAGGGCGGAATGGTTAATTTCTCCTTGTGTTAAGATCCAAGGGGTTGGATCGGTATCACCAGGGACTTGGTGGAAAAGCCTCAAGGCTATCCAGGGAGGGGAAAGTTTTGGGGGGACAGGGAGTGTGCCAGACACTGGAATTCTGGCTGGTGGCAGTGTTACCGGATCTAAGCTTGTAATTAAGCTTAGAAGTGTCAATGCAGGTCCCCACATCTGTACCCTAAAGTTCAGAGTGGGGGAGGAAACCTTGACACGTCCCATGTGGAAAATCAAAGGGAGGTTGTTGGCCTCCTGTACATCGAAGCATATGGTGAGCAGGGAAGGGGAGGGAGTATGATGTTGGTGAGGAATCACTCTTAAATAAACAGGCAAACTTTTTCTTTCAAAATGTAAATGTTTTGGTTAAGCATACTAGAGAGACAAGGAGGGTGTAGTATTGGACCAATTTCTGCTGGTAAGAGAGACAAGCTTTCGAGCTACACACCATTCTTCAGGTCTGGGAAACTTACTCAGAGTGTCACAGCTAAATACAAGGTGGAACAGACTGTTTAGCATACTTAGTCAACACATATTTCAAGGAACTATTCATGGTGAAGTGGCCTGTTGACATCCCTCCAGCCATAGGGTGTTGGGGTAGAGGGGAGAAACTAAGGGGAGGGTAATAGTACCAGGTTATAGATTGTTGTAATTAGCCATAAATCCAGTACCCCTATTCAGTCCATGATTTTTAGCACAGTTATGAATTTAAGTTCCCAGGCTCATCTTTTGAAAGCATTGTGCAGGTTTCCTTTGAGGATGAGCACTGATAGGTCAGATATAGAATGATCGCTTTGTGAAAACTGTTCACCCATAGGTGATAGCGTGTTTTTGTCTTTTATCATTTTCCTGTGTAAGTTCATTCAAGAGCATAGTGATTGTCTGGTTTCACCCACATAGTTGCTACTGGGGTGTTTGGTGCTCTGGAGGAGGTACACCACATGTTGCAATAGGCATCTATAGGGCCCATGACTAGCCCAATGTCCAGTGTGCTTCAGCAGCAGTGGCAGTAAAAGTTGTGGACTGCAAACTGCCACCTGCAGGGAGAACTTCCTGGTTCCTGCCAGAAAGTACCCTCCTTCTTCCCAGAAGGAAGTTTCAGCACTGACTGAAGTTGGGATCATGAGGCAGGCAAGCAGAGAGGAGGCTGCTGAACTGAAATCCTGTTCTATGTTTCCTTACAAGTAGGACCAAAAAGGGTGTAAAGAGCACCCTGAAAGGAGATTATATGTTGTAAAAGGAGAACACTGGCTTGTTTCTTTTGGGGTTTAGTTATTTTGGGAATTAGAACATATTTATAAGTGACTGTTATACAAAGTGCCTCTTCCCCAGGTGACTTCTATAACTATGGTTGAAAAAATAAAATAAAATAAAAAGTTAAAATTAAATTACCATTATGTTAACAATAACTACAAAAACAAGATCAGAATTTTTCTTCCAATGGCTTTGTTGGAAATGTATTCTTTCATATGCAGCAACATTGATGGAGCTGTGAACCATAGCTTTGATGTCAAAGAAAAGCAATCTTTCCCAGTGCCTGAGGATTAGTTTCTTAGTTAAATTAACCATCGTTTTTGTTCGTTTAATCTCTCCTTTTGAAAATGCAGTCACGTTACTGGTCGATATGTCCCCCAATATACAAATGAGGCAGCTGGATAATTCATCTTTTTTTCTTCCCAGGATATTATTTCACAAATGTATAGGAATAAATTTAAGCACAATGTTAAATAATATGAAGGACAACCTATGAATTATTACTTAGAATTTTTTTTAAAAAAAATTAAAAGTTATATGCTGAAAATATAGCTAAATCTGAAAGTAGTAAATAAATCTGTAGATTTATAAATTATATTAGTTGTAGTAAATTATTGTGGTGATTTGGGGCATCTGTCTATGTACAACTTATGAATTCTGGTTGATTTTCTGAAGTTGCTATGTCATTGAATGCCTCAGTGTATGTGGAATTAGATATCTGCTATCAGGGATGATGCTGTCTCTCTCCCAGAGTGGGGACAGCGCAGAGCCATTAACTTGAAAACTTCCCATTCAGATGGCAGGATCATAGGATAATATGGTTGCTGAAGCATAAGGGAACCAGTTCGATCCAGCTGGCCTGCAAGAAGGAGGAATAGGAGATTGGAAAATCTCCAGACAGGGTAATAATAAGACTGATCTGTAGGTTCTGTACAAGCACTTTAAAAACAGAGAGAGAGTGAGAGAGAGAAACAAAAAGGCAGGTTTCCTGAGTGAGGGGACCTGTTGACTGCAGGACTTGCAAAAGCTGAAGGAAGCTGATCTATGATTCAGAGGAGAAGCCATGAGCTGAAGAAGTTCAGCCCAGTGGAGGGAACCTGGAAGCCTGATAGGACATTGACTCGAATCCCAAGGAATTTTCACTATTTGTGAGCAAACTGAGGCATGGAATGGCACATGTTTATTGTTTCACTTATGCTGTCTAAAGAAAAGAGTAAGTTGTTTAGAAATCCTTTTGCAAAGTCCATGTCTATTTGCTTCAACTGTGACCTGTAAACCAGAGGACCAATAAGATGGAGCTCTGGGAGAGTCAGGGCGGGTGTAGGGAGGAGTCAGCATTGGATCTGGGGGAACTAGGACAACTTCTGAGGAAAAGTATCAGACAAGAGTCCCTGGCCCAAGAAGTGTTCCAGCAAATCTAGAGACAGTGTCTGAACCCTACCTACTAATCAAGGAAAACTTAAAAGCACATGGACCCAGAATGAGGGCCCAAACACAGTAGCCTGGTGAGTGTGACGAGGACTGTGATAATTATATTATATATACATTTTATTATGGTAATTATATCTGTATTTTCTATCATTGTTCTTCTGGATGGTTCCTGAGCTGCTAGTATACTCATGATTTTATGTGACCATTTATTTTAGTAGTGAACCATTTATTTTGACCTACTGCCCTCATTCCCTCCTCCCTCCTTCCCCCCCCACACACCATAGACTTTGCAAACAACTATAAGAGAAAAATGCCTGTTAAGCACTCGAAACTGTGCTCAGTGCTTGTGACACAGTGCTAGGAGCCTAGAACTGACCAGCACTCTGGTCACTAAGGTACAAGTGATCCCTCCCAGGTCTCTTGTTCTCACCCTCTCCCAGTGGACTTCATTGGGAGATGGGTGCTCAGTAGCCCAGTTAGAGGGTTGATGAGCTAATCAGAGTAATCAACCCATCAGGAACAATTAAAGGACGGGAAGGAAGTACAATAGAGAAGGCTGGCAGGGGATCAAGGGAAACGGGATCTCGGAGATATTTCGCTCTTCCTCCCTGGACAGTGGGAGTATGTAGCTGCACAAGGCTGTACCAGTGGACTGGTGGAGGGGACCCAATAAATAATACACTGGTGTATATAAACTTGGATGCATCCAGCCTGTTTGGAGCGGTCTAAGGGATGAAGACAAGAGCCTGTTACAGTGTTGTACAAAACACGGGGAAATATATAGTCTCTGCCAAAAGGAATTAATCTAAATTAAAATCTAATTGTCAGAATCAGAGAAAAAAATATCCAGATACACAATGACCAGTATTGCTATGACACTTTTCTAAAGGGCCCACCCATGTAGTTTATGGTAGTTCCATAGATTCATTATTCAAATATGTGGCATTTTCTCAAAGAGAACACAGCTCTTTACCATTCACTTACTCCTTCAGAACCATTTATATGAAAGGTTAGACTTCAAGAGGTGTAAATACAATCCTCCTGCAAATCCCGTAGGACAATGCCTGTATGAAGGGATGACTGTTGAAATGTAGAGGCCACTCAAGAGAATCTGCTGCGCCTGGCAACACTTCAGTGTGCTTCCCCACAGGCTACACAAATTTGGCCTGGCCACTGGGGGATTGTTATGGAGGGATATTTGGACCAAGTCTGCTGCTCTAGGCAGCTGCCCAGCTTGCCTATAGTTAGAGAGACATCTGCCCAGAAGGTGGCTTGAATTGAATTCTGTCAGATCTCCAAAGGATTTGGCCTCTCAGTCTCTCTTGCTAAACCTTATTGGTGACCTCATCAATATAAAAGCAGAATACCTTTTCAAATGAATGGACTATGTGACAGTCAGATGTGTTAATCTATTGATACCATGAAGTCACCATAAAGGTTTTATGCAACACAATAAACTGGAAGAAGGTGGCATATGGATTCTTTTCAGTGTGTGTTGGAAATGAAAGTGAATGCTGTGTTGGAGTGTGTTGTCAAAAACATTGAAGACAAAGGGAAAGTGACAAGGAATCCTGGAGACTTTCCCCTTTACTTCTTGTTTCAATTCTTTCAAAGATTGTGTGGATGGAGCAAGTTGAAATGCATCCTTAGTAGTCACTAAAAATGTTTGTGTGTGCATGTGTGCGCTAATAATCTTACATGCATTTTTATCATGCATAGAGGTCCAGCTTTGTTGATTGTAAATAGTGGAGAAACAGCCTCACCTACTCCTTCCCTCTCTATCCTAGCCCCTGTTGGGACACCATGCACTCTTAGGGGAAAATGGAGGGGGCAGTCCATGCACCCCCAAAATGTGACCTTTTGTGGTACCATAATGGGAACGGGGTGTTTATACCCTACCTACACTATGCACCTGAATCAGAGCCAGGAACCATATGTCTGTAAATAGTGTACTGACAGACAAGTGAGGAAATAAACAACAGGAAGGGCAGGATTGACATAAAATGCGAATTATGGATATATGATTATGCACTTATTCACTTAATGCATGCACATGTCTTGGTGGGACCAAGGGAATTATCATGTATCAATAGTTCACTAATTTCAAATTTAATTAAAGGTATATATTTTTAGAGCACAGGCTTCCAACATCAGTAAAATATATATAATCTGCACTCTCATTTCTTAAATAAATGCACAGTAAATTTGGCAATATTTAAAAAGACAGCCTAGTTAGTAGATGCTGAATAAAAATAGAAATTCAAGATCCAGATCCTGGAAAGACTTATGTCTGTACTTAACAGTAAGCACAAGTTGTCCTCCTGGATTCAGTGGAACTACTATGTCATTAAAGTAAATTTCTATGTAAGTCTTTGCAGGATTGGGGTCTATAGGAGTTATTTATGACAGATGATATTATAATGCATTGTAAAGAAATTAATAATAACTATACCAGTACTTTAAAGGGTTACCAATTTTATTGTTGATTTAGTATGCAATGAGTTTTAAATAATATATATAATTTCCTTTGGGAGTAGATTTTTATGGGCAAGCAATATACCCCTTTAAAAGAGAGTTTACAGTGAAAACGTTGATGGGCTTCTTACTGTAGTCCTACTTTTTGTGTTCCTGTGAAGTATTTGGATTATTTGGTCATTTGTACAATTACTCTTGTATATTATTCTTGTAAATAAGAAGGCAGCATTATCTCCTGTAAATGTAAACAAACTTGTTTGTTTTTAGCAATTGGCTGAACAAGAAGTAGGACTGAATGGACTTGTAGGCTCTGAAGTTTTGTTTTTGAGTGTAGTTATGTAACAAACAAATTTACATTTGTAAGTTGCACTTTCACAACAAAGAGACTGCACTACAGTACTTCTAAGAAGTGAATTGAAAAAAACAATTTCTTTTATCATTTTTATGATACAAATATTTATAATAAAAATAATATACACTTTGATTTCAATTACAACACAGAATACAATATATATGAAAATGTAGAAAAACATTCAAAATATTTAATAAATTTCAATTGGTATTCTATTGTTTAACAATACAATTAAAACTGATTTATCGTGATTACTTTTTAAAATTGCGATTAATTTTTTTGAGTTAATCGCGTGAGTTAACTGCATTTAATTGACAGCCTGAATATATACACTTGTTCTAAGGCAACGACGGAGATGAGAAGCAGACTAGATGAAGGTCTGTGGATGATGATAAAAAATGAAAAAAGCAGGGGTGACATCATAGTAGGGATCTATTATAGACTACCAGATCAAGAGGAGGAGGTGGCTGAGGCATTTCTAGAACAACATAAGATCTGGTAGTAATGGGGTATATTAGTTACTCGTCTGTTGCAAAGGTGATATGGCAAAACACAACATGTCCAGTAAATTTTTGGAATGTATTGGGGACAACTTCTTGTTTCAGAAAATGGAGGAAGTAACTAGGGAGGCTCCCATTTTAGAGCTGATTGTGACAAACAGGAAGGAACTGGTTGTTAATCTAAATGTGTAAGGCAACATGGGAGAATGTGATCATGAAATGATAGATTTAATTATTCTAAAGAGAGGAGTGAGAGAGACATAATAAGGACAGTGGACTTAAAATATACATTTTAACAGACTCAGGGAACAGGTAGGTAAGGTCCAATGAGGAAAAAAAATCTAAATAAAAAAGGATTTCAGGAGAGTTGGCAATTTCTCAAAGAGACAATATTAAAGACATAACTGCAGATTATCCTGATATGAAAGAAATATAGCAAGAAAGGTGCAGAAAAGTATAGGTCCACTATTTAATGAGGAAGGTGGCTGTAGACACAATTTACTTTGATTTTTGTAAAGGTTTTGACACAGTTGCACATGACATTCAAACAGTCAAATTAGGGAAATGTGGTTTAAATGAAATTACCATAAAATCAATGCACAACTAGTTGAAAACCCACACTCAAAGAATAGTTATCAATGGATTGCTCTCAAACTGGGAGGTTATATTTAGTGGGGCTCTACAAGAGTGTGATGCTATGCAATATTTTCATTAATGACTGAGGCCTTGTCTACACTACAAGACTATTTCGAATCTACTTAAGTCGAATTTGTGGATTCGACCTTATGAAGTCGAATTTGTGTATCCACAGTAAATACACTAATTCGAATTTCTGAGTCCACAGTAACGGGGCTGGCATCGACTTTGGAAGCGGTGCACTGTGGGAAGCTATCCCACAGTTCCCGCAGTCCCCGCTGCCCATTGGAATGCTGGGTAGAGCTCCCAATGCCTCCTGGGGGAAAAATGTGTCGAGGGTGCTTTTGGGTAACTGTTGTCATTGAACAGTCAATCACGCCCTCCCTCCCTGAAAGCTCCGGCGGGAAATCTGTTCGCGCCCTTCTCTGGTCGGTTACAGCGCGGACGCCACAGCACTGCGAGCATGGAGCCCGCTGCGATCATCACTGCACTTATGGCCGTTGTCAACTCCTCGCACCTTATCGTCCACCTCTTCCACAGTCAGCTGCTGAGAAATCGGGCGAGGAGGCTCCGGCAGCGCGGTGAGGACAGGAATTCACAGAGTGGCGCAGACCTCTCACAAAGCAGGGTACGCCGCGCCGTGGAGTCCGGGAAAGACCCGAAGCTGTGTGATGGGAAAAGTAACTGATTTCCTTGAACAGATACATATTTGCGAACAGTGAACACAGTCTAGTCAGTTTCTCTGAACAAGACCATACAGGGCAACAAGTCTCATGAGACCTCAGGACAAGTTCGAGATTTCGGAATACGCTCTCATTGGCTGCGGCATTGCACAGGAGAGCGAACAAGTGGGGAGAGACAGCTGAATCCGTCTAGCAGACAGTCCTGGTAAGCCTTACAGTACATTCTGCTTATCAGTTAATGGATAGCTGTGCCCTCCCGCTAAAGGCAATCTGGAAATCATATACTCTGACCCTTTTCCAGCCACTCCCGCCAGTGCACGGGAAAGATCAATGTATGCTTTTCCTATGTGGCCTACAACACGTGGCTGTTAAGCGAGGGTCATTGTTATGCAAAGTAAAAGTCAACCATTCACAACAGTAACAATACACTAATTGCCCTAATTAGATGCAGCATTTCATGAACGAGATCACCCTGATGCGGGTCCCTCGGAGTCACAAAGAGCGGATGCTAAGGGAAGCCCTGCAGAGACCAGGACCATATGCGGCCATGCTTGTGGAGGCGATGATTCCCATGTACATAAGGATGTCCTGGCGCGGAAGAGTGTGCTTCCACGGAGCACCCAACAAGGCACCTCTCCCAGGAACCTCCTGCGGAGGCTTTTCAAGGACCTAAATGAGACCTTTCTTGAATTGTCCCTGGAGGATTATTGTTCAATCCCTATATGTGTGGACCTACTTTTCATATAGTTTTTCATTGAAAATTTTATATATAGTATTTCTATTTTTTTATACCTGTTTTATAAAAAATAAATGTTTACATGTTTATAGCACTTACCGCCTGATCCTTCCCCTGATTCAGAGTCCGGGTTAATGGCCGGGGAGGGTTGGTAGGGGATCTCTGTGAGGGTGATGAAGAGATCCTGGCTGTCAGGGAAAGCGGTATTGTGTTCGCTGTCGCCTGCGCCATCCTCCACAGACCCTTCCTCATCTTCCCCATCGGCAAACATCGAGGAGGAACTGTCCAGGTTCACTATGCCATCCACTGAGTCCACGGTCACTGGTGGGGCAGTGGTGGCAGACCCACCTAGAATGGCATGCAGTGCCTCGTAGAAGCGGCATGTCTGGGGCAGGGCTCCGGAGCGTCCGTTTGCCGCTCTGACTTTTTGGTAGCCTTGTCTCAGGTCCTTGATTTTCACGCGGCACTGCATTGCATCCCGGCTGTATCCTTTCTCTATCATTGCTTTGGAGACCTTCTCGAAGGTCTTTGCATTCCGCTTGCTGGAGCGCAGCTCTGACAGCACAGACTCCTCGCCCCACACACCGATCAGATCCAGGACTTCCCGGTCTGTCCATGCTGGGGACCTCTTTCTATTCTTGGATTGGCCGGACTCCTCTGCTGGAGAGCTCTGTATCGTTGCAGGTGCTGCGGAGCTCGCCCCGATGTCCAGCCAGGATGTCAGATTCAAAGTGCCCAGACAGGAAAATGAATTCAAATTTTCCCGGGTCATTTCCTGTGTGGCTGGTCAGAGAATCCAAGCTCCAACTGCTGTCCAGAGCGTCAACAGAGTGGTGCACTGTGGGATAGCTCCCGGAGCTACTAAGTTTGATTTGCATCCACACCTAGCCTAATTCGAGCTAGCCATGTCGAATTTAGCGTTACTCCACCTGTCGGGGTGGAGTACCGAATTCGAACTAAAGAGCCCTCTAGTTCGAATTAAATGGCTTCCTGGTGTGGACGGTTGAGCGGTTAGTTCGAATTAATGCTGCTAAATTCGAATTAAAGTCCTAGTGTAGACCAGGCCTGAGATACTGGAGAGGAGAGTACACTTATACAATTTGTGAATGACACCAAGTTGGGAGAGGTTGCAAGCACTTTGAAGGACAAGATTAGAAGTCAAAATGACCTTGAGAATTTGGAAATTTAATCTTAAATAAAGACATTCAAAGTACTACACATACGAAGGAGAAATCAAATGCACAACTTCAAAATGGGGAATAACTAGCTAGGCAGCAGTATTGCAGAAAAGGACCTGGTGGTTATAGTGGATCACAAACTGAAATATGAGTCAACAGTGTGATGCAGTTGCCAAAAAGGCTAAAATCATTCTGGGGAGGATTAACAGAATACTTAGTCATGAACTTAAAAGATTTAAATAACTGGCCAGCTATGTCAGTTCAGGAATTGTGATTTCTAAACTGAATTAATAAGAGTTTTTTAAAATGTTACCTTAACTTTGCAGTTCACTAGCAATGGAATTGGATTTAGCCGGGTGGGAAGGGTTGTGTGAAGGTACAATTAATAAACAATTAGCCCTTTTATGGTACATTTAAGAATACTGACTGGAATTTCAACGGATCGCAATGTATGGCTATGTCTACACTACAGATTTTATAGTGGTACAGCTGTACTCCTGCAGCTGTGCCACTGTAAGGTCTCTGGTTTAGCCACTTTATGCTGACAGGAGAGAGCTTTCCTGTCAGCATAATTAAACCACATCAAACACTTATGTCGGTCGGGGTGTTTTTTCATACTCCTGACTGACAAAAGTTTTACTGGCAGGAGTGCTAGTGTAGACTTCACCTAGAAGTTTGAACTCTCAGACCTCATAAGTAGAGCTAGGGGAACTTTTTCTCACAACTTTTTTTGTCAAAAAAATGCAAATTCAATTGACCAAAACGTTACCTGAAATTGGATTTAATTTGACAAACTGTTTCAGTCAAAATAAAAAATAATTTTGTTTCAAAATTTTTGAAACAAAATGTTTAAATTTTCACTTTGAAATGACATTTTGTTTCAAAATTTACTTCAACTTTATGGAAAAAATGAAAAGAAAAAAGTAACCTCAAAAATTAAACATTTTTTTATGACTGAAAACAAAATATTATTTTATTTTTTGGTTCAGCCACTGATCTGAAAAAAAATCAGTTTTCATAGAGCTCTATTTGAAAGTAGATAGGACACAACAGGGAAAGATAAAATCCACTAAGCTGTTACTAGAGTGACATCATCTTTTGTAACTAGATTCAGTATATGAATTAAGGATTATGAAATACACATGGGAGAGAGAACTGACTGCATCTGAGGTGTGATCTATTACATTGCAGCAACTGAGCAAAATTTTTGACAGGCTTGGTCACAACTGACAGGAACGAAAAGTTGAAAAGGTTTTTTCTCGATGCTGCTTATGTTATCCTACTGAAGTCTCTGTTTCTCTTCAGTTATAAATGATACAACCCCAAAAAGCAAGCTCCTTTCCTGGAGAAGAGGGAAAAGTTGGAAATCTGCTGCTATGCATATTTCACTACAGTATTACTCCCATTTAGCAGATGGGGAAATGGACTCATACATGTAGTATAATGATTTACCCAAGGTCATGCAGCAAGTCTGTGAGAGAAGTGCATGTAAAATATAGTTTTCTCAACATTCAGTCTTGTAGTCTCACCATTAAAGTATCCCTCACCTTCCTTCTCATATGCTGTTCCACTCTTTCTATATTTTGTGTCTCTCTCTTCAGGCTCTAGGCAGGTCTGGCCATGTTTCCTAGTCTCTGGGGAGAATTTGAACAAAGCACTCTAGGGCAACTCCAATTTAGGGAGGCCCCTGAGCACATATGAAATAGTTAGACCAACCATCCAGAATCCAGCAGACAAAACAATATACCTGGCTAGTGTACTTATGTGAGAATATCAGCAAACGAAGAAGAACAGGGGGAGGAGGTAGGAAACACTGTGGAAGTCAAAGAGATGGAGTTATAGTTAAAAGTCTACTCAGCAAGGGCCAGTTTAGATGTGGAGAGGAGAATACTAAAACTCCATATCAAATCTCCAAACAATGGCCTGGGCCTGCAACACTGAAGTCAATGAGAGCTTTGAAATTGACATCAGTGGGTTTGGGAATCTTACTGAGATTTGTCCATCACTAGTTGAAATGAGTCACTGTACAATGATAACAGTGGGAGAAATATAAGCACATGGCAAGGAGACAATAATTCAACGATAACATGTATTACATCTTCCATTATCACATTCTGAGTCCTGGCCTCAGTATGTAAAATCAGCATGGCCCTGCTGAAGTCAGTGAAGCTAAGATGATTTACACAAGCTGAGGATTTGTCCTACTGTTTAGAAAACATGATAAATACATTGTCCCTGTTCTGCCCTCTTTTGAGTCTGGTATCACAGAATCATAGAATCTCAGGGTTGGAAGGGACCTCAGGAGGTCATCTACTCCAACCCCCTGCTCAAAGCAGGACCAAACCCAACTAAATCATCCCAGCCAGGGCTTTGTCAAGCCTGACCTTAAAAACCTCTAAGGAAGGAGATTCCACTACCTCCCTAGGTAACCCATTCCAGTTCTTCACCACCCTACTAGTGAAAAAGTTTTTCCTAATATCCAACCTAAACCTCCCCCTCTGCAACTTGAGACCATTACTCCTTGTTCTGTCATCTTGGTCCTGTGTTGTTCACCATGGGAGTGGGGAGACCTCACAGGATCCCATCCCCTTCAGGGCAGATAGTGCTCTGGAGTGCAAGCAAGCAAGTGTGGATGATACTGCTTGCAGTGCTCTATGCCCCCAGAAGAAGATGGGTTTAGGTAGGATTATGACACTACCCTTTGCCATCCTTCATTCTTCCCATGCACCAGCAAGTAGAAGTAGGGCTTTTGCTAAATGGTTGCTTTTTAAAGAGATAATGCCACTGTCTAGTGTGGTGCTCCCAGAGATGAGGAAGCACAATCCTAATACCTCTCTCAAGAATGCTCCTTTGCTCAGGGTTCTTCCCAGCCCTCCTCCTTTTATTCTGTTGGATACTGAGAGCTATACTGTAGTCTTCATGATATACTTATTGTTCTGTGTTTGCAAATGTTTGCTTCACTCTCTGAATGGAGTTAGTATCTGGGCAAAAAAACTGTTTGGACAGGTAATGATTATATGTAGCTATCTCTTGTAGCTGTCTACTCTAACTTAAAACACATCTTAGTAAAGTCTTACACTTTGCTATGACTGTTTCTTTCCATCAGATTTTCATGTATTCATAGGTTCTAAGGCCAGAAGGGACTATTGTGATCATCTAGTCTGACCTCCTGTATAACACAGACCACAGAGTTTATCCAAATAATTCCAAGAGCATATCTTTTAGAAAAAACATCCAATCTTAAAAATTGCCAGTTATGAAGAATCCACCACAACACTTAGTAAATTGTTCCAGTGGGTAATTCATTCTCTTTTAAAAATGTATGCTATATTTCTAGTGTGAATTTTTCTAGTTTCCATTTCCTGTCATTAGACACCTTTCTATGCTACGTTGAAGAGCCAATTACCAAATATTTGTTCCCCATGTAAGTACCCCATGGACTGTAATCAAGTCACCTCTTAACCTGCACTTTGATAAGCTAAATAGATTCCCAAAGAGACTGAAAAATTTAATGTGAAAAGACATGGCAGCACATGGAGAAGGAAGGCCAGAATAAGAGAAGAACGGATGGTGTGTTGTGATCAGCACAATCTATATGAGGGCTGAAGGACCGATCAATCAAGGTGAACAAGGTGAAATAGATAGAGTTCCTGGAGTCTATTACTATAAGGCATGTTTTACAATCCTTTACATCATTCTCATGGCTATACTCTGAACCTTCTCCAATTTATCAACATCCTCCTTTAATTGTGGACATTAGAACTGGACACAGTATTCCAGCAGCATCCACACCAGTGCCATATACAGAGCTAAAATACTACTTATGATTCCCCTGTTTATGCATCCAAGGATTGCACTAGCCCTTTTGGCCATCACATTACACAGAGATCTTATGTTCAAATGATTATCCACCATAAGCCCCAAATCTTTTCCAATGCCACTGCCTCCCAGGATAGAGTCCCCCATTATGACCCTACTAAAAACACACTCATGGTGATTCCCCACTTACAATTACAGGTTGAGATCTATCAGTTAGCTAGCTTTAGATCCATTTCACATGTGCCATATTAATGTTATATCATTGTAGTTTTTTATTAAAAATATCATGCACTACCAAGTTCAATGTCTTATAGAAATCCAGGTATATTACATCAACATTATCTTTTATCAACCAAACTCATAATCTCGCCAAAAGAAGATATCAAGTTAATTTGACAGGATCTATTTTTCATAAACCAATTTTGATTGGTATTAATCCTCCCTTAATATTATATTACCCCCCTTTAATTCTTTATTACTTGAGTCCTGTATGAGCCACTCCAATATCTTGCATGGGATCAAAGTCAGACTGAAAGACCTAAAATTTCTTGGGTCATCCCACTTATCCTTTTAGTTTCTTTCCTGTCTTCTGGAATGTATTCAGTGTTCCATGCCTTATTTAAAGTCAGTATTAACAATACTGCAAGCTTGGTAAGAAGCTCTTTTACAACTCTTGGTGGAAGTTATCTGGACCTGCTGATTTCAAAATGTCTAACTTTAGAGCTGCTGTTTAATATCCTCCTGAGATACTAGTGGAAAGGATGCAGTGTTTTTATATGATTTGATTACATCATCTGTTTGTGTCCTTAACTCTGCCAGCTCTAGATTTCTTCCTGTGTCCCTTTGCTTCCATGTTCAATATTCTACAATTCCTAGCTTCTGATTGATATCCATTACTATCAAATTCCCCTGTCTTCCATAAATATAGATATAGTTAATTATTTAAATTGTTTATAAAACTGTATATACATATTTATTTATAGTTGCCTTCACTTCCCCTCTAACCCAGCTGTTTTTAACCAATATGGCCTTCTTCCCTGATTGTGTTTTTTTGGGCACCTAGTAAGGTGTTCTTAAAAAATTCCCAATTATCACCTCACATTTTTTCTCATACAATTCTTCCTACCAGCTGATTTAGCTCATAATTGTTTTCAACTTTGTGAAACTGGTCTTTATAAAGCACCAAGTATATCTATCTATCTAATCTCTGGTCTGGACTTTATTCTGTTTTTACATTCTAAATGTTATCAACCCATGATCACAGGTACCTAAACTACCGTTAATGTTTAGTTTTGTGACCAATTCCTCTTTAGCTTTCAAGATGAAGTCTCATGTAGGATTCTCTTCTCTGTTGGATTTAGAGTTAGAAAATTATCACTAGTACTTAGAAATTCCAACGATGTTTTAGTACTGGCATTGTTAGAGTCCCAATGGAGGTCTCCCTATGGGATGGGGAGCAGGCAGATACCGGACACAGTGTTGGAATATAATTCTCTAAATGTTCTTTATTGATTACAAAACAAACCTTACTCACTTCATATTCACACCCCAAACATACTATACCAGAGTCCAAAAGTCAGAATGGTTCCAATGGACAGTCGAGATTCCTTCTGATCATAACATCATAAGATGTGTGGAGCCAGCAAAAAACACATATATATCCACACGGGGCTCTGGATCAATAAATTACTCTGATTTGCAGAAGTCACAGGCAACCTTTTATAGTCTATTCCGTCTCATCATCTGTCCTTTGTCTTTGTTTACTAGGCCTTCTACCCACACAATTCCAAAGAGACAAACCTGGGTGGGCCGCCATGATCCAAGGCATGTCATTTCCTCCAATGCTTTACAATTTCATATCAGTACAGCTGTTATTTCCTTTTCCGCTTATTTTCTGTATTTTTCTCAGAATATTACAAGATTGTTTTTGCACAAATAGTTCTAATAGTCCATGACCTTAAGTTCCTGCTTCGGTTGCCAACTTGCAATGCACAAATTCATGTCAAGCACGTGTCATTCATACGAGGCCTCAGTGACCTATAACATGTTACATGGATATATGAATCACAATGTGTGTGTATATATATATATATATATATATATACACACATCAGATCCCAAACTCCAAAAGGTAAGGTTCAGAGTACTCATATTCAGATTATCCTCATCATAACTAAATCTAAATATTAGGTGACCTTCTCCCCTTATTATGTACAAGTATCTACATTGCTCTTTCAAATTTTTGCTTTAGATATTCCCTTGTCATATTTTTTGCCATCTTCCCACCATATTTCAAATTTTACATCAAAAGGTTTTTCTTTACATCAAATTTCATTGGGTCCTATTTTTCCCATTCTGTCCTATGAATAGTCGAATGTATTATTCCCTTTGATCCATACCTCCATCCTAGAGATGCTCCCATATGTATATCCATGTACTCCTACATTTCTCCAAATATTCAAAAAACATAAATTTCAAAAATATATTTCCACTCTTTTTGAATTATTAGGATCCTCAGTATTAAAACTGTGGCCATTATTCCATAGGAATAACGTCCAATGCTTCCAGTTATATTATTCTAAATATTTACACTAACCTCGTCTATCTTCGCTCAAGCTCCAGTATATTATTTTTCTTCCTAAAATATAACACACACAACACAATTCTTCTACTAAGCACAAAATGCAAAGCAAAGCAAGCATACACAATAAACCAATTACAAAAATTGTAGCACCATATCCACACTCCAAATCAAAGGTCCATACAGGATAATCTCCGGTGCAATTGGGCATTCATTTCTCTATGTAAAATAAAATGAAAGAAAAAGAAAGGGACATTATTTAATCTTTAGTCCATAACTGTGATGTGTGGACCCACTTTCCCTTTCTCCCCTCTTAATCTGCACTGCAGTAGGTGAAATTTTATTCATGATGGAAAATGGTCCAACCCATCTAGACTCCAGGACATGATTTTTCTATATTAATTTCAAATTTATTACTCTATCTCCAATTTTCCATAATTTACTGTCCTGAGCCACACAAGAATCCACATAGTCTCTTGCTTTTTCAATGGCGTCAGTCAATTTAAATTCCATTCTCTTAAATTCTATTGGTAACTCCCTTACCCATTGGGTAACTGATACCTCCTCTTCTTCTTCTTCTTCTTCTTCTGGGTACAGTAAAGGGCTCCACTGTGTCATAGGCCTTCCAAAGAGAAGTTACTTCAGATGGCCGCCAACACAATTGGCAATTTATCATCCCAATCTTTGCCAGTTTCTTGCACTACTTTGCATAGAGTTTGTTTAAAAGTCCCTGACAATTGAGGATGATAGGGGATATGTAGTTGTTGCTTTATTCCAAAAGCTTTTAATAAACTTTTAATTACTTCTCCTACAAAAAATGGCCCATTATCTGAATCAATTATAATTGGAGTTCCATATCTACTAAACACTACTTCCCACACCTTTTTGGCAGTGGTCACTTCAGTATGATTACTGGTGGGAATCGCCTCCACCCATCCAGAAAAGAAACCTACTATCA
Organism: Mauremys mutica; assembly: GCF_020497125.1. Classification (NCBI taxonomy): domain Eukaryota; kingdom Metazoa; phylum Chordata; order Testudines; family Geoemydidae; genus Mauremys; species Mauremys mutica. The sequence goes on along the minus strand of NC_059073.1, from coordinate 33,451,884 downwards.
CTAATAAATACTGATTCCCACTTTGGTACTTAGGCAATTTATCAATACGATCAACCTGTATTATACTCCATGGCCCCACAATTCATTGGTGTAACAAGGGTCCCAAATTCGGTAGTCTATTCCCATCTGCTGCACACCTTATTCAGTTTTTAACAATGTTTTCTATGTCCTTTTGCACCTTAGGCTATATTCCAGTTTGTTTTACCTTAAAGAGAGTATCCTCTATTCTTTGGTGGGCCACAGAGTGACACAGGTTAATAATCTCTTCTCTTTGAAGTTTATCAGGTACTCACTTTACCTCTCCTGTTTTCTTATTCACCGCATAGCCACCTTGTATTTTCCAGTTTCCCCATCTTTCCTCAGGTTTAACCTCCTGTTTTATGGCTTGAGCTCTGGTAACTATCATAACTCCCAAAGGTCCCTTTGTTACTAATTTAGCCAAATCATCCACTTTATCATTCCATAAAAGCAGCAAAGAGTCTTGTGGCACCTTATAGACTAACAGACATTTGGGAGCATGAGCTTTCGTGGGTGAATACCCACTTTGTCGGATGCATGTAGTGGAAATTTCAAGGGGCAGGTATATATAAGCAAGCAAGAAGCAGGCTAGAGATAACGAGGTTAGTTCTATCACGGAGGATGAGGCCCTCTTCTAGCAGCTGAGGTGTGAAAACCAAGAGAGGAGAAACTGGTTTTGTAGTTGGCAAGCCATTCACAGTCATACAGTATAACAGTCCTTGTACCACAAAGTCTGAATCCATATAGACATAATGACAGCCTGCAACATTATTTTTCTGTTTAAGTAGATCACTAAGAGCTCTGACCTCTGCTCCCTGAGCTGAAGTCATATTCATAGAACCAGAAATAGTTTCCCCATCAATTTGTACAGCAGCTGTCATAAACATACAGCTAAGGGTAGCATAAAATCCCTCTTTACCCTGTGCCTTGGAGTTTTTAACCTAAGCTGGTAAAAATAAGCTTAGGAGGTCTTCATGCGGGTCCCCACATCTGTACCCTAAAGTTCAGAGTGGGGAGGGAACCCTAACAGCAGCATATCCCGTATATTGCTTAGACCTCTCACGGTATGAACTACCATCTGTAAACCAAACCTCTTTTTCTCCGAGACTTGACACTTCATCTACTGGGAGTGCTTCTTCAACTAACTTTGGTTTGTTTTCTGGAAGTGGGCATTCATGCTCCTCTCCCTCCGTCAGGAGGGCAAATGGTAACATCATTGCTTGTTTGTTATTCTCATAAGTAACACCTCTGCTAGTTAACATCAAGGTCCATTTGGCCATCCTGGTATTTGATACTCCTTTCCCCTGCAGTTTCCCTGATTAAATATACTTCAAGGGAGAGTAAGGTGTTTGTATTATAATATGGGCTGTGCCAGCAGTCAAAGCAAAAGCTTCAATGGCCCACACAGCAGCTAAACATTCTCTTTCACAGATCCCAAACTGCTGCTCCATAGAGTTAATCTTCTAGAGTCATATGCTACCAGTATTAACTTACTATCAATTTACTGCATTAGTATTGATGCTAGACTCTGTTGGGTTGCTGCCAACTTAATCACAAATGGCTTGTTTATCGCTGGGAATTTCAATGCTGGAGCTTGCATCAAGGCTTGTTTTAAGTTACAGAAAGCTTTTTCTTGTTCAGGCCCCCAATCCTATTCTACTTTCTTTTTTAGTAAACACCACAAGGGTCCAGTTATAATGGCAACATTCCAGATGTGTTTCCTTAAATAGTTAAACCCTCCTAACAACATCCTGAATGCCTGAGAATCCTCTGGCCTTGGTAAATTCATTAATGATTTCACCTTTTGTTAATCTACCTGAATTCCTCATTCCCCTAGGTCACCCCCAAATAATTCACTCTCCTCTGCACTAGTTGGGCTTTCTCTTTATTACCCTTGAAACTGGTTTCCTGGATGAGTCTCAACACTTTTTTAGTCCACTCAGTCACCTCCTCTTCAGTGTTCCCTGGCACTAATATGGCATCTACATATGAGGTGATATTCTACCAATCCTCTTTGGATAATTGTGGTGTGAATGCTGGATCATATTGGTGTGTAATAGCTGGAGCACAGTGTAGGCCCTGGGGAATTATTCTAAATAAGTACTATTGTCCCTTAAAAGTAAACACAAAGCGGGCCCAAGAATTGGGATGCAATGGGATGGCAAAGAACAATTTGCCAAATCTATGGCAGAGAACCATTTAGGGGCTCCCTGTATTCTTGCCATTACTTGAGGTATATCTGCTACTATTGGTGCCAAAGTGTGTGTGTGTGTGGGGTAGCTTTATTAATTTGTTTAAAATCCACTGTCAATCTCTAATCTCCTGAGGCTTTTAATACGGGCCAAATTGGGCTATTGTATGCGTAATTCCCCTTTTCAATCACTGCCTGTTATTCTAATGATTCAATTATTTTCTCAATTCCTGCTGCTGCTTGCACAGGATATTGATATTGTCTCCGTGGTGGCACTTCGTCCCCCATGATTTTAACACATGCTTTGATTTTACCACATTTTGCTTTATTCTTAATCCATACATTGGGAAACTCCTTTACTCACACATCCTGTTGATCCAGTATAATCTCCTCCACTGCTTCTGCAGCACATATTCTTGGAATATACCCTGCTGTCAGGCGCTTTCTGTGCAGCTGAGCATATTCCACAGAACTCCATTAGTTAAACCAGAACTAACCAATTCCTCTTCAAAAAAAGGAGTCCCCAATATTACTGGCTCAGCCGCCTAATCTATCTGAAGCATTTGTTCTTTACAACAAAAATCCCGCACTCTCTCTCTCCAGTATAGATATTTCTACTGAATGATACATTTTTCCTGTCACATCTTCCCCAATGAAGGAGGCTGTTGTACTGATCTCTGACACATATTTAGTCAAATCAGAATGTCTATTTACAATATTTACACCAGCCCCACTATCCAAGAGGGCATCTTTGGGACCATTATCTCCCACAATAACAGTTGTTCTAGGCCTCCCATTTGAATCCCATCTTAATCTAGTTACCATCTCCCACTCCTGAGGACTCATTTCCAATGGGAGCAACTTGTCATCGGGGCTTCCCTATAGAGCAGGTTTCTCTGAACCCTCAGCTTGCATAGCTGCAACCTTTTTCTGCCCCTTAAACATTTCTTCTTCCATCCTTTGCATTTCTTCGATCAATTCATCGGTATGTCTCCCATTCCACATATCCATATCTACTCCCCTCAATTTCGAATACCTCCAAGCAATATTCTGAATCACATCTACTCCCTTCTGGGGCTCATTTTGATTATTCCACCCTCTACCTCCTGGCGGTGGGGTGTTTTGTCCTCTACCTTGGCCTCTTCCTCTCTCACGGTATCCTGATCTATAAGCACTCTCATTTGAATATGTTATTGCTTCAACAAAAGGTACTCTGGGTTTCAATCCTTCTACCTATCCTTTCATCATTTGTTGGCATACTATCCAGTGCTCCCGTGCATCCATAACAGTTAATCCCTCATCCTGGACTGCTTGGTACACCAAATTAGTAGACATTGATAATTAAGTTCTGTTCAGTCCTTCAAACCCATCATTCCAAAATTATCTGATTCAAATCAACTGCCATCAAAGAATCAGCTGTGACATGTCTGGTGACCTCCGCCCTGGGATTAGTCACCAGTTGTATTTCTCCAGCCAATAATCCCAATGTTATTCTCTTTAACAGGTAATATTTGGGTGAATCTCCAGGCTTCATGTAATCTGAACTATATAATACCTTCATGGGTCTTTGATCTATCTCTTTCCCTAACAGCATAATAAATAGTGGTATCAATTGGCATGCTTCTGGATGCCTGTCCAAAGCATTTTTCGCTTGAACTACTGCCTCTCTAATCTTTCCAGTGGTAGCTGCCCTGATTAACTTATAAAATTCATTCATATTTAAATTCTCTGTTCCTCCTAACTCTTCCCACTGTACTAGCCTTGTAGCTAATTTTTTCATATTCACTGGGCCTAATATCTTTACCATCAACTGTAAGTCTGACTCACAGGAAGTATTTGTGTCTGCTCTGACTGTATCTTCCCCGCTGCATCCATAATGGTTGATCTCTGTTCTATCATTGCTACAGACTTTTCTGGCTTAGGCTGTCCTGGCCGGTTTCTTATTTCTTCCCTCAACTTAATATAAAGCCCCTCTTGAGATTGGTCAAATTCCCTTTTCTCTTGACCCCCTTGCAGATCCTCTTCCTACCAAATATCATTGGAATCCAAATCCAGATTTCTCTCTTTGACACACAGCCACAACTTATGGCTCCTGTATTTTCACATTCTTTTTCAATGCTGCTATAGTTTTCTGGCACCAACTGTGGGAATTGCTTGCAATCTTCTCTTCCTTTTCCTTAGTCAAATCTTAAATTAACTGTTTCATTTCTATCACTTGATGGTCTAATTTATCTTTGTCTGCTTTAACCTTTTCCCAGTCCATCATTCTTTTCTCCAATTCCCTATTTTGTTTTCCCATTTGTTCTGAGTTTGCATTATCTGTGCCTGCCTTACTCCCCTCTCCAAATGTTCCTAGCAAGTTTTAAAATTCTCTTGTAACGTTTGTAACTCTGCACAGACTTCTCCCTTACATGCAATTGCCTTTTTTACAGCTTGCCACAACAGCCATACTATGTCCGTTTGCTTTTTACTGGCATTAGGCTTGTACAGCTCTACATATTTCTCAAACATGTTTTCTAAGGTATCAAATATTATAACCAGTTCCACTGCACCTTCCATCCAAGGGCATGTCCCAAATGTAATATCTCCTTCTCTAACAGAGAAAGGGAGTTAACTTTAGTCCACTAGGTGCCTCTTCCACCCCTTTACTTCTCTTCTTAAACAATGTTTTAAACATTATTACAACAACACCATGCGGTATCTCCTCATGTGTTTTTTTTCTCACAAATTTCACAAATAAGGAGTCACCCTTATTAGTCTTAAATAAGGACTCCCCCAACACTGTAAGATCCTGTGGTTCACTGATGGATTTTCCAGCCTAGTTGCTCCTCTGCTGGCACCCCTGCAAACAGGAGTCCAGTTAACCTGGTCCTTGTAAGCCCAAACCACCTTTGATTGGCTAAAAGAGACGTTAACCACAGTACACATCTTAATTCACCCAGATCCCACAAAACCATTCACAGTGGAGATCAATAAATTCAATTTTGCTCCACTCCACCTATATGCCTATTATTACTCTTACAAGCTAGCCCCAGCGGAGAAGAATTATGATATATCTCATAAGGAACTCTTAGTTATCAAGGCAGCATTAAAGGAATGGTATCACCTCCTGGAGGGTAACAGGTTCTCTGTCCAAGTGTTCACAAATCACAAGAACCTGGAATATCTTCAAATGGACAGAGACCTCAACTAATGACAGATCCGCTGATCACTGTTCTTTTCCTGTTTTGATTTCATAGTCACCTGTCTCCCAGGAGCAAGAAATAGAAAGGCTGACACCCTGTCCTGTAAGAACAAGGATCTGGAACCAGTTGAGAAGACTCTCACTGCAAGTCAAAAGGTAAAATGATTTCAATTCTTCTGAATATTGAATTCCCACCAACGATTGTCTGTCTTCCTTGGATGGTTAGTGATCGCTTTGTGGACAAGCTTGATTTTCTTACAGGTTGGGCCAAGCTGTCAACTACAGATGTGTCTTGTACGTCTTCCATTTCCTTGGACCAGCTGGATCTTGAGACTTATTTTTCACAGTTTTTTACAATGAGGACTTGGTAAACACAGTGGATCAGTGAAATAGAACACAGGTCCTTCTTCCTCCTACTTTAGTGCCCTATTCATTAGATCACAGTGATTCACTCTGGTACAGTTTTTCACTTACATTCTGTTTGTTTTTCAGTGATGCTGCTTATTATAATTTAGTTCCAAATGAACTCCAAAACTTCTAAGACTTTCAAACAATAAAAAGAATTTGAATTTAAATTAATTGATAAATCCCTTGTTGCAAACAATAATCAGTCTGGCTACATAGTAAATGGTGCTGAAGATGTCTCAGAAGTGTTACTGATTACAAAAGAAATAGGGCTTTTTTTTTAAAAAGGGAAAAAAAGTTACTCATGCTTACATTTAAATTCTTGATGGAGGGAATGACAGACACTTATTATTGTTAAAATATGTAAAAAGCTGTTTGCCCAGAGGGCTGCTATTGTGCCTGTTGTAACATGAAGGGAATATGTACCATCAAATAATTAAAGGCATCCCTTTCAAAACATATTAATTTTTTACTGTAGAAAAACTGAATAGTTGGAAAGGAAGTTACTAAGAATATGACACACAAATCTCCTGGATAAACATTTGACATGTTCCAGTGGCTTATTTTAGGGGCATTCTTGAGGAGGATGAAAATAATTGCAAAATTAATATGACAACCAGCTGCTGTCCATATGTTTATAAGTTAGCATATCTTAGTTATTTTAAAACTAGGACAAGAATGACTAGTGGTATTTTTCCCCATAATATTGGTTCACATTGATAGCTGATACTGATTAAAGGAAGCAGACAGTATATTTCAGAGTGCCATTTTTAAAAATAAACTAATGTTTAATACTTTAGGAGTAATACATTATAGATCTTGTTCTATTATGGGTCACTGACATATATCTAGTGGATCCCTGGAAGCTTTCATTAGTTTAGTATTGTGTCTTGTTGTGTGAGACCAGTGTTCTCTACTCCAAGGAAATCTTGAATTGATAGGAAAGGAAGGGATTATTAAATCCTCTAACTAAACTTTATTCTCCTTCCCTTCATCTGTCCTTCAGATGGAAGAAGAGCTTGAAGAAGTGACCAAAGAGGGGCAAAAGGTTGGGTTCCTGAGGGAATTTAGGAATTCATCTAAACTAGATTTGGTTGGAAAGAACATGTAATAAATCATGCTTGGATGGCTAATGGGAGTACCATTACCACTGCCATCACTTCCTCTCCAGCAAAGCAAACAATAATAACAGTGACATCTGCCATCTAACTTTGAATCTGAGCACAAATTGCTGTTAAGAATGGTTTACTGAACTCTGAGCTGTGACCTTTTATAATATGGCAAGAGTTACTGATTCAAAGGCAATACAACAGCATTGCAAAGCTCAGCCTGTGGTGGTGGTTGTTTTTTTTACATATAAGTATTGATCAGAACTCCATTTCTGGGTGACTTTGAAGTTTTAAGACTAAAAGAACTGTGACAGACTTAAAACAGAGATAGAAAAAGAAGAAGAGAGAATTCTCAGAATTATCATTAAGAATTAAAAGAAAATGTGTAAAAATATGCATATACATGTGTGTTATTCTGCACAATAAATCAGCACAGTTCACTGTTTACAATACCAAGCTATAATTAAATGCTTAGATTGTCATATTGTGCTCTGTGGGATACCAGGAGAATTATGGGTGAATCTCTCACATATGGAAAATATCTTTTGAACATTTCATCTAACATAAGGGCTTCAGTCAATGAAGTCAATATTCTAAGCTCCTCAAGCTTTTGAAGCCTGCAGTTGGATTTTCTTGTTTCACAGCAGTCCCTTCCCAGCCATGGGATGCAACTCAGCTGCTGGTGTCAAGGAGTTAATGATGTCATGCTCCTCAAATGATATTACAAATGCAGAAGTTGAAAGAAGGAAAGATGTGTCAGAAAAATTGTCATACCGTAGTAGGGGGTGTGGGAACACAGCTATTCCAAATGGCTAGTGCAGTAACTGAAGAGTCTAAATATGTAATGCATTGGAGCCAACTGCGGTTTCAAAACAAGAGGTGATGCCTTCAGAGTACATTTTGTCTTTAGTGTCAATAATAATATGACATGATGGAGTGCTTTTATGAGACTGACCTTTATTTCTTGACTCCATTCACATGACATGGGTCAGAGCTGCAAAAAGAATCACACATCAAAATCCAATGACAAGGTCAGCATCCATCTTCCCCTATTTTTTCCTTCTTGAAAATCAAATGCAATTTAAAAACATGAGACGTAAGTCACGTGCCTTAGCAGTTGATTTGTTAGCTATGCTCCAACCCAGCTGCTGAGAACAAAGTGTCAGCCTCTGAGGGTGCACTCCTACTGCTCCCTTGCCCCAGCAGCTATGGCCAGAGCTGGGGTTTGCTTCATCATCACAGCTCCCACCTGGCCAAACCAGAGCCGCCCAGAGGGGGAGGGGGCAAGTGGGGCAATTTGCCCCAGGCCCCGCAGGGGCCCCCACGAGAGTTTTTGGGGCCCCTGGAGAGGGGTTCTTCACTCGCTCCAGGGCCCCCGGAAAACTGTCGCAGGGCCTGGGCCCCCGGAGCTTCTTCCGCTCTGGGTCTTCGGCGGCAATTCAGCGGCAGGGGGTCCTTCCGCTCTGGGACCCACCGTCAAAGTGCCAGGTCTTCGGCGGCAATTCAGCGGTGGGGACCCCAGGCCCCCTGAATCCTCTGGGCGGCCCTGGGCCAAACCCACACTGCAGAAAGCTTTTAGAGGAGGGAGGCCTTAGGTATTCAAATGTCCAGCTCTGAGTCTGCCAGAACTTCAATGGCTACCTGATGACCCCATCTCTTCTGGTGTTTAAAACTCACTGAACCATGCCAGAAGCTCTTACTGAGTTTTGAAATTATTTGATTATCTTCTTTTTTTGTTTGTCTCTGAACTTCCTGGTTCTGGCCATGACAGAAGCTGTGTGGTAGCAAAGGATTTGATGGAACATAGGGCCAAGGAACTCTTGAGCTCTAATTGTGGCTCTGCCAGTGACTTGCTGTGCTCTTATGTTCAGACTGTCACATGTAATTTCTCTGTGCCTCAGTTTCCTCATATGTAAAGCAGGGATAACACCTATAGCACATTTTTCTCATGGGAGTTATGAGGACCAATTTGTCAGTGTTTGTATATTGCCTTGAATGTATGGCACTATAGAAGTGTAAATGTATTTTTGCATTGCTAGAAGGCGCAACAAATTATAGTCCAATATATGTTTCCAGCATTTTAAAATGTCTCTTATGAGCTTGATAGCTCACCTGTCTATTATACATGGAACTTTTACTCTCTAGAACGGATGATGAGTAGCTAAAAACCTTTATGATCTGATGGCTGCCGAAGTGAGTTCGTGGTCTCACTCCAGTTACTTATCGCCAAACCTTGATATTTCAAAACCCACCCTAGTTTTTTGCCAGTCTTAAATGAAAAGGTAGGTATAAATTGGCATGAGGAGTAACTTCCTTATTTTTAATGGGGGTGCTGCTTTATGGTAGCAGAACAATGTGGGGAAGGTTATTATTGTTCAGTATAGCAGTAGTAGGATCTGCACCCTAGTTAAGTTTACAATATGGAGTTCAATTTAAACCTCTATTTAGTAAAAAATTCATTGAAATGGCAAGGATGGAAGCATAGAATATAGAGTTTGAGCAGTGTTTGAATTTTTCATGTTGGATTGATGGAAAATGAATTGATTCAGAGAGAAAAGTAGGAGTTTAAAAATCACCCCTTTTGGCAATTTTTGAATTGTCTCACTTATCTATGTTCCCCTCCAGCAAGAAATATAAAACACTCTGATACCTGTCCTTTGTTCACATCATTGCTCTTCATGTGCTGATTCCTTCAATATCAGTTATGTGTAGATAGTGTTTGTCTATAGAGCATTTTATAACAATTTAGCCATAATGGAAAATACGTGAGGCAGGGTAAACAGTGACAAATCTGCTGCAGGGCAAATAGCATCACTCATGTAGAAGCAGAGACTTACTAAATCCCCCTGTAGCCTACCGGAACAGTCTCTGGGTTAAAAAGGAGATCAGATGTTCAAATTTCACCTGTAAGCTCTGCTTAAATACCCATGCAATTAACTCAGGTCATGTACTCCAGCCCACAAGAGGTGGAAGAACTCCCAAACACCTCTGCTTCCAAAATAAGCTCTCAGAGAGCATATGCAAAGTCATTGCAGCCCAAGAACCCAGGTTTCTAACATGACAAACCCCCAGCTTATCCATTGCATCATAGTGGCTTAAAGAATGAAGAAACCAGTTTGGGTTGTTCTGTATTTAATTACTGTAAGCCACACTTCTCTCCCAAAGACAGAGATAGTATACAGGATTCCCGATTACTAGAACTGTCTGGGAAGTGAATTTTTTGTCATGAAAAAATGAGTTTTTCAGAAAAAAAACCATTCCAAATCAGAGTTAAAAAATGATTTTTTTGCAGGACTTGAAAATTCTGAAATATTTCATTTTGGAAACATCAGATCATTCCTGTTGCTCTGGCTGCTGCCAGACAACAGCCAGACAAGTTGGCCATCCAGGTAGCCCAGGGATATGGAGAGTTAGTCAACGGTAAAGATGGTAGCTGGGGAGCTGGGGTGTCTGTCTGTCTACCAAAGAGCAAGTAGTACTCTGTAAAACAGATTTTTGAACTGTAAAAAATATGATAAATTAAGGTATGGATCACCGAAATACACATTTCACATTTCAGTTATTTGCATTTTGCTTGTGTAACCCACCTGCCAGTGTGTGCTATATAGTCCTCTCTGTACCCAATCCACAGAAGATGAGAGTCTGTGACAAGTCTCCCATTGTAAGTGTGGTTCTTTATTAGAAACTGTAAGTACTTATGCTTTTAGTTTTGGAGGTCATCTGTTCAGTCTTAGGTGTTGGCTGAGATGGTAGCTATCAGAATTTCAGCTCTCCCATGTTGGGATGTTTGTAGGTTAAGTAGTATGCTTCGTACTCTCAAAGATGAGAGACCCAGAAGAAAGGGGAGTAAAATAGGCAGGCACTTCTGGCAATTCCCATATGTCCAAGAGAGGCTGTTTTGGGATGTAAGTGATGAGACAGACTCATTCATAGATGTTCCCTTGAGCTGAATGGTTATATCGTCACTTCTAAACATGGAGAGTTGCTTATGATATACTTAATTTTAGTACCCATTAAGCAAGGACAAGATGTAATATATGAAAAAATTACTATCAAACACATCTCACTCTTCAGGAGAGTCAACACAGGTGCTGCTTGAACTGTGCAGTTTATCCATCTGAATCCCAAGCATGTGCAAGTCCCCTTCTCCCTGATTCTAACGGTTTGTCTACATGGGGAAAAATTGACTGGCATAGTTAATCTAGAATAATTTTTCTGCTAAAGCTATTCTGGAATAACTCTATTCTGAAATAAGTAACTTCATTCCAGAATAATTACTCCACTTTGGAAGTGGAGGAATCATTCCAGAATAGAATGTAGGTACACATGGGGGTATTTTACAGGACCAGCTTCTGTTGGTGAGAGAGACAACAGAAGCTCCAATAAAAGATACTACTTCTCCCACTTTGTCTCTCTTATATTGGGACTGGCACATCTACAACAACACTGCAGACAACAAAAGAGGGCTAGTTATTCCAGAATAGCTAAATTATATCAGAATAGCTATAGTGGAATAGTTATTCTGGAGTAGCTGTGCTGGTCAATTTCCCCCACCTAAGCATAGCCTGAAGACTATTTGCTGAGGTACACCAAGCTATATGTAAAAACCAGGAATTTATCAAACAAACTAAATTTAGTATCCGGACACACACTATTCACTCAAAACCTTAAAAGCATGGAAATAACAAATATCTATTCCAGTCAAAGGCTTGTGAATTCCTTTCCATCTTCATATTACCTACAATACTGTTGCTAACACACTCCAACACTTTATAAGGATTTCACTTCCATTTACAACAGATACTAAAAAGCAACACATACCCCAAATTAATCAGACTTACTCTCTAAACCAAAACCTTGACAGCAACCTCAGCAGTGTTAAGGCAGAATAACTTCCCAAATGTGCCCATGGAATGACTGACAGTCAGCTGTGCTGATCTGTTGCTATATCTGATATAAAAGCATCAGAGGTTGTGTTAACATGGCTTGTGTTGGGGTTATGTGTGGCTGTAGATACCTATACGATCAATGAACAATTTAGTACATTTTTAAAAAAAAATACAAAATCAAATACTGAGTAGTAAAATGATTTAAAGTAGATTATGTACATATCTCAGCAATTAAATGGTTTGCATGACTGCATTACAAACTGAAATAACTATTTTTAAACAAAATGTTTTTTAGTATAGACAAAATGCTCATTAAGTAACTTTTACAGAACCATTTATTTTAAAAACCCATTTTGAGAATGCTACCTATAATTAGGCCACAAAACACGAACAGCACAGTAATAGACTTTAAATACATTTGTGATGGTTACAAAAATGAGAGAATTAATGGAATCATGCTGGTGTTTAATATCTGCTAATCACTGATTAGGAAGAGACCAAGAATGATTGTACTCTACAAGAAGGTAAGTTTCAAGGATGAAAAACGGGGAAATCTGCATAAAGTTAGCAAGTTTTGGCTTTATTGACGTATTGAGCATGAGGAAATATCCTCTTTCCCCCACCTCCTCTTAAAACCAAGAGTCAGATGGTGGGGCTGCAAAGCAATAATGCTTTCTGTAGACCTTTTCATCAATAGATCTCAAAGCATCTCCCAACAAAGTGGCCAATATTTTTATCCCAGTAAGGTGGGATCACCAGTAGGCTAGTGGCAGAGCCATGACTAAAATCCAGTCCTGGGGTCTAGTCACTTGGACACACCAAACCTGTGCATGTAACACACTTCATATGGCTGCTGTTCCAGACCGTAGACAATCAGATTGTTCAAACCGAGTGGAGGCCTCTTTCACATAAGCTTGTCCTTTAACCCCAGGCATAAATGGTGGTGCTGTATTGCCTCATTCCACCCAATGTGAGAAGCCAAACAACAAAATTCACCAGTGTATATGGCAATGGGTTGCCATCCCTACCATAAGGCTTGGAGAGTTGTCTTGGCTATTCACATATGGTTGGGGTGGTCAACATAATGGACATGCCTTGAATGAATTCCTCGAATTCTCACAAGTGGGGGCTGGACTGTTCCAGGAGTGGAAAAGACCAGGCCAAGGGTTCCCTAGTCAAAACTTAAGATGAGCCCCACACAAGCCTGACCCTTGGGTAATGATGAAGGGCATATCAAAAACAGGAGCTGACATTGCTTCAGGAACCCCCAAAACTTGTCCTGGTTTCCATCAAATTTGTCAGGCAGCAGAAGAGCTGCCCAAAGCGGCTGCACCACAATAGTTGTTTAAGAGAATTGTATGAGTTAAGCAATTCCTCTTGTCTGGATGGAGACTTGCAGAGAGGGTAATCCCTTAGGACATTAACTTAAGTTGAGTATGTCTAAGTAGCAGTTCAGTCCCTTAGGTGGCAGGAATAATAATAATACCCACATTCTATATAGCACTTGTAATCAGTAGATCTCAAAGAAGGTATAGGTACCCCTTTTACAGATGGGGAAACCAAGACATGGAGGTTAAGTGACTTGCCCAAGGTCATCCAGCAGCAGAGCCAGGAAGACAGCCCAGGTCCGCTGAGTTCCAGTCCAATGCTCTATCAACTAAGCCATAGATGTTGACCGATTTCCACAGACAGATGTATTTTTCCCACTGTGCTCTTCGAAGCAACTCTACATGACAAGGTGGTGTAATGACCAGTGACATGTATTGTCTTGTCTACACTCCTGTTTCATAGATTCTTAGATTTTTAAAGACAGAACGGACCACTAGATTGTCTAGTCTGACTTCCTGTGTAAAACAGGCTATTTCAGCTTGGAAAAGAGATGTCTAAGGGGGATGTGATTGAGGTCTATAAAATAATGACCGATGTGGAGAAAGTAAACAAGCAAGTGCTATTTACTCCTTCTCATAACACAAGAATTAGAGGTCACCAAATGAAATTAATAGGCAGCAGGTTTAAAACAAACAAAAGGAAGTATTTCTTCACACAATGCAGAGTCAACTTGTAGAATTCTTTGCCACAGGATGTTGTGAAGGCCAAAAAAGAACTAGATAAGTTCATGGAGGATAGGTCCATCCATGGCTATTAGCCAGGATGGGCAGGGATGGTGTCCCTAGCCTCTGTGTACCAGAAGCTGGGAATGAGCAAAAGGGAATGGATCACCTGATGATTACCTGTTCTTTTCATTCCCTCTGGGGCACCTGGCATTGGCCACTGTAAGAAGACAGGATACTGGACTAGATGGACCTTTGGTCTGACCCACGTATGGCCATTCATACGTTCTTATGAATATCACCAGACAACTCTGCATTGAAAACAGTGGTAGGGATTGTGAAATAAAAAAGCAAAATAGCCTAAAATAGACAAGGCCTGTGCAGTTGCATCTGGATTTTCTGCAAGTGGAATTGCCAGTGTGTAGCTTTGTTTTATTTTGTGACTATAAATAGACAAGGACCAACTGCAAAGTCCCCCAAACTGTTACTTCTCAGCAAATGGACAACAGCATATAGCATTCTTATACAATAACAACTGCTCAAAGGGAAGCAGAAGTATAGAATAACTTACTAAAAGGAGCCACAGAAAATATTTTAAGACACACGAAGGGGTCAGACAACTTATGTCAAAAGAAAATTTTGATGAAAAATGATCAAGTAATTTTACAAAAAAATTTCCAAAATTAGTTCTATTTTCCAACCACCTTTACTAATTAGTACAGCTAATTGGAATAATAATAACAACCATGGTGATGATAAACTCAATAATTTCTTCAAAATATGAAATTCTTTTACACATTATTCAGTTAAGTATTTAGCTAGCTCTATTAATAACTATAAGATACATTATATATTCATTTAAAGTAAAGTGGTAAAAAAAGTTGTATTCGGTAAACACACAAACAAAAGCTGTGAGGCAGCAGTACTAAATATATAAAACCTTATTGCAGATATCATGGAAATATATTTACATAATTAATAGACAGTAACTGCTCGCTTAACGTTGTAGTTATGTTGCTGAAAAATGTGACTTCTAGCGAAACGATGTTAAGCGAATCCAATTTCCCCGTAAGAATTAATGTATATGGGGGGGGTTAGGTTCCAGGGAAATTATACATTATATAGATATACACACAGTATACATTTTAAACAAAGAACGTAATACTGTTCACAGCTATCATGATTGTGAAGCTTGGTTGTGAAGTTAGAGGGTGGAAGAGGGTGGGATATTTCCCAGGGAATGCCTTACTGCTAAATGATGAACTAGCACTCGGCTGAGCCCTCAAGGGTTAAAACATTGTTGTTAATGTAGCCTCTCACACAAGGCAGCACGAACAGGGGGGAGGGGAGACAGCATAGCAGACAGAGATAGACACATACCTCGTGTGTGGGAGAGAGAGAGAGAGATGCACACTGCCCCTTTAAGTAAGCTGACCTACTCTTTGTCTTTTTAAGTGAATCAGGAAGTTGAGACAACAGCTGCTGCCTCAAGCTCTCTATGTCTCTCTCCCTCTGTGTCCCCTCCCTGTTCTATATGGAGAAGGGGTAAGCGGGGTGCAGGAGCAGGGGGGAGGGGGACACCCTGACATTAGCCCTTCCCCTCCCCCCCACAGCAAACAGGAGTCTCTGGGAGCAGCTCCAAGGCAAGAGGGCAGGAGCAGCACATAGCAGTGGGGGGAAGGACAGCTGAACTGCTGCCAATTGATAGCCTGCAATTGATAGCCTGCTGGGCGGCTGCAGCACAGGGAACTTAGGGGAGCAGGGAGCTGATAGCGGGGCTGCTGGTCCACCCTGGTCACAAGCCCCCATCAACTAGCTGCAACTGGCTGCTCTTCCTGCAAGCAGTGGACAAAGCAGGCAGCTGCCAAAGGATTTTGGAAGGGAGCATTGCACAACTTTAAACGAGCATGTTCCCTAATTGATCAGCAAGGTAACAATGAAACAACATTAACCGGGATGACTTTAAGTGAGGAGTTACTGTATCTTTATTTAGGTGGCGGGTTGCCTGACACACATATTAAGACAGAGGGTGAGGTTCTAAATAGGATTCCGATAATCAACTTTCTACTGATTCTTCTCTCTCTCTCTCTCTCTCTCTCTCTCTAGTCCTTCTGACCCTGCCGTGATTTTTTTTTTACCTGATACATTTGCTATAGGGGAATCCTGGATGGCATCTATTCATCTCTTTACTTAGACATTGGTAGGACCAATTATTTCATGTTTTAGAAACTGAGGTCAGAAATGAGAAGCATCTTGTGACAGACCTGGACTGTTACTAGTTGGATTATTTTGTAATAGAGTCTGAAAGCTCTTGTGAGGTATACGAAAGATGTTCTAATACATTTTTGTAGTAAAAAATCCGCTAATATCATTAGGTTGTCCCCAAAGAGCACTATAGGAACAGAAAGCCTGTTTTTCTAGTTTCCATGGGGACAGGTGAATGTGGGGAAGTTATAAGGAAGAACTTTGGAAGTATACAACTGGAGTGTATGTACAGATAAAAATAAGAAGAATAAGAATATAAAACATTGGGAGAATTGTCACTGGACTGCTGCCATTTGTTAATGGTAGATAAATTGGGCAAGGAATGCAGGAGTGTAAACTGTTAACTCCAAGAGGGAGCTTGGAATTAAAATCAGTTCATGTATGGAAGGGAAGGACTAGGTGAATAAACCTGTTCATTCTCTAAATTGTCAGATATTAGAGCCATGATGTTTGTACCTTGATTTGACTGCCTGATCCTTCATCTGGATTGAGACTTGGGAGACCTTCCTTCCATCAGGGAACATTGGAATCTCAGATCTTGATTTTGATCTCACAGTGATTTTACATCCCTGTAACTCCATTGACTCTAGTGACATTCCTGCACATTTAGGCTAGTTTGAGAGTAGAATTAGGCCCTGAGATAAAACATTTGAAGTCTCCTATGAAATTGGTGCTAGCTATATAAGAGATCATCTCTGCTTCTGAAATAAGAACCTCTCATTACAGCTCTTTTCACTGAAACCTAATAATGCCAAGCAATAGAATGAGGCTCATGAACCTGGGAGATATAACTTTAACAGGAGCTGACCCTAGACTATAAAGACAAGGATAACCATGTGCCTCACTGAATTCAGACCCAAATAAAAAACTCATCTCTTTGACTTGGCTTTCCAGTGATTAAAGCACACAAACATACACTGAAGTTGGAATACAGTACACTATCTGTAGGACTGTTGATGAAATTCCTACACAGATTAGAAATCATATAATCATAGAAGTTAGAGAGAGGAAAGAAAAACAACCACTGGAACTTTCACCACGTTCCTCGCAAGGCAATTTCACCATTCTGACTTTTGTTGCCTGGAGGGGCCACACTGAGATTGCTCAATCAGGGCAAACTGCAAAGAATGAGACAGACAATCCCCCAAACTGATGATTATTCTAAGAATTAGATCCACCAAGCCAGCAACAAAACAGCTTCTACAATACCTTAATGGTTACCCAGAAGCCAAAAACACAGTTCCCTTAAAACAATCCAGCTGTGGGCCCCCACCCAGACAGCAAAGTCAAATATTATGAGGATTGCTAAAAATCTTGTTAATCATATATGATTGATATCACTCTCAAGTTCCATCTAAATGTTAATATTCCCTTCTGATCTCTGAATTAATAGAATATAGTAACAGACATGAACAGTCTAGTTACGTTGTTGACCTCTAACAAGATATAAATAAACACATATGAATACCTGTTATTATTTACCTCTAATTCTCTACCAAAACAGGTTTGCATTACAAAGCTCTAGTGTATCTAACATGGCTCTGTTAGCTATTTCATAGAATCATAGACTTTAAGGTCAGAAGGGACCATTATGATTATCTAGTCTGACCTCCTGCACAATGCAGGCCACAGAATCTCACACACCCACGCCTGTATCAAACCCGTGTCTGAGCCATTGAAGTCCTCAAATCATGGTTTAAAGACTTCAAGGTGCAGAGAATCTTCCAGCAAGCGACCTGTGACCCATGCTGCAGAGGAAGGCGAAAAACCTCCAGGGCTTCTGCCAATCTGCGCTGGAGGAAAATTCCTTCCCGACCCCAAATATGGTGATCAGCTAAACCCTGAGCATGTGGGCAAGACTCACCAGCCAGACACCCAGGAAAGAATTCTCTGTAGTAACTCAGATCCCACCTTATCTAACATCCCATCACAGACCATTGGGCATATTTACCGCTAGTAGTCAAAGACAAATTAATTGCCAAAATTAGGCTATCCCATTATACCCTCCCCTCCATAAACTTATCAAGCTTAGTCTTGAAGCCAGATATGTTGTTTGCCCCATTACTCCCCTTGGAAGGCTGTTCCAGAACTTCATTCCTCTGATGGTTAGAAACCTTCATCTAATTTCAAGTCTAAATTTCCCGATAGCCAGTTTATATCCATTTGTTTTTGTGTTCACATTGGTACTGATCTTAAATAATTCCTCTCCCTCCTTGGTATTTATTCCTCTGATATGTTTATAGAGAGCAATCATATCTCTCCTCAGCCTTCTTTTGGTTAGGCTAAACATTCCAAGTTCTTTGAGTCTCCTTTCATAAGACAGGTTTTCCATTCCTCGGATCATCCTAGTAGCCCTTCTCTGTACCTGTTCCAGTTTGAATTCATCCTTCTTAAACATGGGAGACCAGAATTGCACACAGTATTCCACATAAGGTCTCACCAGTGCCTTGTATAACAGTACTAACACCTCCTTATCTCTACTGGAAATACCTTGCCTGATGAATCCCAAGACCGCATTAGCTTTTTCCACAGCCATATCAGAGTGGTGGCTCATAATCATCCTGTGATCAACCAATACTCTGAGGTCCTTCTCATCCTCCGTTACTTCCAACTGATGCCTCCCCAGTTTATAACAATAGTTCTTGTTATTAATCCCTAAATGCATGACCTTGCACTTTTCACTATTAAATTTCATCCTGTTACTATTACTCCAGTTTACAAGGTCATCCAAATCTTCTTGTATGCTATCTCAGTCCTTCTCTGTATTGGCAATACCTCCCAGCTTTGTGTCATCTGCAAACTTTATTAGCACATCCCCACTTTTGTGCCAAGGTCAGTAATGAAAAGATTAAATAAGATCGGTCCCAAAACCGATCTCTGAGGAACTCCACCAGCAACCTCCCTCCATCCTGACAATTCACCTTTCAGTACGACCTGTTGTAGTCTCCCCTTTAACCAGTTCCTTATCCACTTTTCAATTTTCATATTGATCCCCATCTTTTCCAATTTAGCTAATAATTCCCCATGTAGAACCATATCAAATGCCTTACTGAAATCGAGGTAAATTAGATCCACTGCATTTCATTTGTCTAAAAAAATTGTTACCGTCTCAAAGAAGGAGATCAGGTTGTTTTGGCATGATCTACCTTTTGTAAAACCATGTTGTATTTTGTCCCAATTACCATTGACCTCAATGTCCTTGACTGCTTTTATAAGAAATGGCCTTAATTACCATTTACATACTTTTCTAATATGTCTTTAAAGGTAGAATTTGGGTCATTTAGCCTGGCTCAGCATCATAAACTCTATTTGCCAGAAGCTGGGAATGGGCAACAGGGGACAGATCACTTGATGATTACCTGTTCTGTTCATTCACTCTGGGACATCTGGCATTGGCCATTGTCAAAAGATAGGATACTGGGCTAGATGAACCTTTGGTCTGACCAGGGCCGGCTCCAGACCCCAGCGCGCCAAGCGCATGCTTGGGGTGGCATGCCGCGGGGGGCGCTCTGCCTGTCGCTGCGAGGGCGGCAGGCGGGTCCAGTGGACCTCCCACAGGCATGCCTGCGGATGCTCCACCGGAGCCGCGGGACCAGCAGACCCTCCGCCGGCACATCTGCAGGAGGTCCACCGGAGCCTCCGCAGGCACATCTGCAGGAGGTCCACCGGAGCCGCGGGACCGGTGACCACCAGAGCGCCCCCCGCGGCGTGCCACCCTTCTTGGGGCGGCGAAATTGCTAGAGCCGCCCCTGGGTCTGACCCAGTATGGCCATTCTTATGTTCTTAACCATTAAGAAATTCTCTCATATTTTTCTTCCCCGTATTTTCATTCCTTTTTAGGTAATAATGACATCTCTGAATTACCTTAAACAATTATCTCCTTTTTTTTGTTGTTTATATCTTCAAATACTTGAAGGCAGTTATTGTGTCCCCCAGTACAATGTCTGATTAAGTTCTCCATCATCAGATAAATTGTTATAGTAGAACAGAACAATTACTCTGTATTTGAAACAAAGGCAAAATAGCTTCTAAACCATCAATTTTCTTTAATTTATCTTTGCCAGTGCACTCTGTAAGCCTGAGCATGAAGGGTTTATGTGAAATACATCCCTGTTGATTTCAGTGGAGTTGTGTACAGAATGCATTTTAAGATCAGGCCTTTTGGTTGCAGTTCTTGATGACATGTGAGCCAGAGCTAAATTATACATTAGATTTAGAGCTGAAAAAAAGCTGAAAAACACTTGGAAGGGTCTTTTTGTTATTATTGTTGAAAATGCAGTTCCATTGAAATTGAAATACTTCCTGAAAATGTGCCATTTTCACCAAAATGTTGTTTATGACAAAAATGAATAATAAACATTTGAGCAACATCAAAATTTTTATTTCAGACACTTTCAGAATCAAACATTTTGATGTTGTTACTTTAAAATTGCTTTTCATTTAGTTTTTTATTTTGCATTATATAATATAATATAAAGTCAAAACAAACTATTCTGATTCTGTTGAAATCAAACATTTTGATGATTTTAAATGTTTTTATTTCTGAATTTTCATTTGTGGAGAAATTGAAAATTTTAGGGTTTTTTTCTGATTTGAAATGAAGCCAAATTTCAAAATCAACAATTAGAATTTCCAACCTCTCCACATCTCTAATTAGGTTATTTATTTCCTGTATTGTCCCATGGAAGGTGTTTTTGGAAAACTAATCATCTGCTCCAAGGTATCTATGGCTCTCTCAAGTTCCTCATCACCCTTTTTTTCTTCACATATGTGAAACTGTGTGGGGAGAGCCGGGTTGAGTAACTAACAATGTGCTGATGATGCACAGCCCAATGCCCCGTTTATATGAGAGACAGATGTTTAAGTATCTTTGCTTTCCCACTGCTTGGCTGATAGAGTATGGATGAAAGTGAGATGACTGACAGCAAATCCAGATAAGACAGAGGTGATGCTAGTGCACTGGAGGTGAATTCTGAGGATATGTCAAGGGAGACTTCAGCATTGTTACAGGTGGGGGGTTGATTGACCCTTCATCCAAGGGGCTTGAAATTTGGGAGTGTCCGTGGACGACTTCTATTTGTTTTAGTTTCATATAACTTGGATGATAAAAGTGATTTTTCCATCTGTATCTATTAGATGTTTGGGATTTCTCCCATTCGATCCAGATCTTTCAACTGTGATCCATGCCTTTGTTACCTGTAGATCAGATTATTGTTATCTATAAGGGGTTGAGGTTATCTATATCACTGTCATTAGCCAAAGGAAACACATTACATCCATCCATTGACAACTGTGATGGCTTTCTGTGCATTTCCAGCAGTTATTAAAGGTAATGACTGATCATTTTATAGTCCTAGAAGCCTTGAGATGTGGGAGACTGCCTCTTACCCACTCTGTGAGCCAACATGGCAGTTACAATCAGCGAAGACAACTGAACTAACACATCTTTCACATAATCAATCTATTGCTGATGGTTCAATGATAAGAGTTAGGGACCTGAGGAGAAATCCTGGCCCCACTGAAGTCAAAGAGAGTTTTGCCATTGGCTTCATTGGCTTCATTACCCTGACAGAACAAGGAGTAATGGTGACAGAACAAGGAGTAATGGTCTCAAGTTGCAGAGGGGGAGGTTTAGGTTGGATATTAGGAAAAACTTTTTCACTAGTAGGGTGGTGAAGAACTGGAATGGGTTACCTAGGGAGGTAGTGGAATCTCCTTCCTTAGAGGTTTTTAAGGTCAGGCTTGACAAAGCCCTGGCTGGGATGATTTAGTTGGGTTTGGTCCTGCTTTGAGCAGGGGGTTGGACTAGATGACCTCCTGAGGTCCCTTCCAACCCTGAGATTCTATGATTCTATGATTCTATGATTCATTGAAGCCATAATTTTACCTCCTGATTCAGGAAGAGTGTAATGACCTTTAAGGCACAGGCTAAGGATTCATCTAGTCTCTCAGGCTTTTTATTTAGGGCAGCATGGGTGGTTGGTAGAGGTGTTTTTTTTAGTGGTTTTTCCTTTTTGTGTAATGTAATTTTTAAATAGGTGCAGGCACCCTGAGACACGAAAATGGGAACATTTTATTACCTTGTGTTTGCCTTTATTAAGATACAATTATTCAGAATGCACTGTGTTTCTGAGCAGCTAACATGAAGAGTCCCAATGTACTTAGGAGGTCAAGGGCTTTTGAGATAGAAATGTTCCCCTTCATTTTCTATAAAGATATGAAGAATTATTCTATTCTTATGTGACCTACTGCCAATCTGGCCTTGTAATACATTGTGCTTGTTATAGATTATTACCCTGAATAGCAGAGTTGGCTTTTATCAGAATAATGGAATGTTTCCATTTCATTAGAGATAATTAAGGTGAAAGTCAGTAGGTGCACGGTATCATAAATAATGTTTTTGTTAGTAATATTGTGTGAATAAAATATACAGGGCAGATCCTCAGTTGATGAAAATTGCCAGAGCCACCACATCCTCCTCCTTTGGTTTTGTGAATGGTGCCTAAGTCCCCTTATGAATCTGGCTTGAAAAAAAACTATGCAGCAAATTTGTGTTGAATTGTCAAAGAGTTGTGGGTTGACTCAAAACTGCATTTTTCATCAAATAAACTATTTGTCTGAAAAAAAATCACCCAGGTTTTCCCCCTATATATATAACATTTTGGTTTAGCTAAACTAGACCTGGCCAAAACAGTGCTGACAAAGTACTTTGTTCTGTTAGCTTATGCAAGAGTTGCTATATACTCTGAGATGCATGTGATATCCAGCCCAGGATTTTGAACCTCAGGCCTTTATATAAATACAGTATTGATGGGTGTGGTATAATAACCTAAACAGAAGGGTTTTGTTTTATTATTCAAATGGCTCTTTCCTCTGCTTCCCTATTTTGTGACTTGGAAGCTGACAAAATTTTAAATGAACGACCATGAGAAGGAATATCTCTGAGAAGGTAGGAGGAAGGGCCATTACTCTAAAATTTCCTTACCTCGCCATAATACTAGATAAAGACTTTAAAGTATGCTTGGTTGAAATATTTAAAATTGAAAATGTTTTGGAGGACAAACAAAAAAGGCTTTTCTATATCCTTTTTTTGAAAAACATAGATTTTTGAAAATATTGAAATTTTTCATTTACAAATGATTTTTTTAATTCCAGTAAGTGATTGGCTTAGTCATATGATGGGATTAAAAATAATAATTTTAAAATAATTTTTGAAAGCTTCCTATTTTGAAAAACAATTGTGTTTTCTCAGCCACTTTTTCCACATTTTTAACCAACTCTTCTCAAAACTATTAAAGCCTGATCTTCAGAAGTGTGGATAGAGAATTCTCACAGTTGAGTGCACAAATTGGATATTTGCAAACAGAAATTACCAGTTAGATGCGTAACAGACTAATTGAACATAAATTGGTGGTAATTACACAGAGAATAAAGGTAAAGAGTTTGTCCAAAATAGTCCAAATTTGGTGACTTTCAGACATTCTTCAATAGACTTCTGTTTGATAGGGTCTCTGGAGAAGGCTGAGGGTGTGCTTCCTAGATTGTGTCAAGGAACAGGGGGTAGTCGTGTTGCATCTGAAGAAATGAGGTTTTTTACCCACGAAAGCTTATGCCCAAATAAATCTGTTAGTCTTTAAGGTGCCACTGGACTCCTTGTTGTCTTCCTAGATGATGAAGGGGATTGGTAGCTGTCTGGCTGGCTGAGTCTGTGGAATTGATTTCAATTCTGGTAACGTTTAATTTAATTGTATTTAGAATTAGTTATGTTAGGGTCCCTGGAGCCTTGGATAGGCATTTTTATTATCTTAAACCTAAATAAAAATTGTGCCGGCATTTTTGACAATCAAGCCTTTACACGTTGTATTTGTGGAGTATATTTTTATTTGTAGGGATGTGTAATCAAATTGTTCAGGTGGTCTGCCATCAGGTACAGCCAGGGATGAGCTGCCAAAATGTTAATAACTGGTTCCCTACCGGGTCTTCGGTGGCACTTTGGTGGTGGGTCCTTCACCTGAGAACCGCAGCCAACCCGGTAGGGAATCAGTTATTAAGTGCTGCCTGGTGAGTACAATCCCGAGACACCCCCACCCTAACTACCCCCCAGGGTCCCACCCCCTACCCAACTCTCCTTGCTCCCTGTCCCCTTACTGCCCCGACCCCATCCACCACCACCCCGACAGACCCCCAGAACTCCCACGCCTACCCAACCCCTCTGTTCTCCATCCCCTGACCATCCCCCCAGAACCTCGCCCCCTCCAACAGCTCCCTGCCCCTTATCTAACTCCTCCTCCCAGCCCTGGCCCGGCCCCCATATCATGCTGCTCAGGACAGTGTGTATGGATGCCGTGCGGCCCGCTGGAGCTCGCAGCTCCATCCCCTTACCATGCCGCTCAAAGCGGCAGGAGCTGCAAAGCTGCCCAGGAGCGGTCCAGAGCACTGGTGCCGGTGGCTGAGGCTCTGCGAAAAGGGGGAAGGCAGGGGAGGGGCCGGGAGAGCCTCCCCAGCTGGGAGCTCAGGCAGGCCGGACAAGACGCTCCGGCTCACGGGCTGGAGTTTGCCCACCCCTTTAACAACCGGTTCTAAACCGGCTTCTAAATTTAACAACCAGCTCGTGCAAACCTGTGTGAACCAGCTCCAGCTCACCACTGGGTACAGCTGTATCTGGATTTCACCTCAGATTATGTCTCAGTTTCTCTTCAATACTTGGTTAATATGGACCTCCAGCATTATATGCTACCTTAATTTAAAGGTAGCATATAAGGTTTCATACATGACTCCAGGGACGCTCTGCTTGAAAGACTGAAATGATGGCAGCATGGAGGATGGTCACGAGTTTATGGCTAAAGAAGCTCACGTGCTACAGAAAAAGTGGGTTTTTGTTTTGCTTCCCCCTGCCCCACCAGATCATCAAGGGAAAGGTTCAACTTCTCCAAACTGTGTCATTCAGAAAGTAACTAGACTGAAGGAAGCCTGGATAATTGTCTGACTATAGTCAAGGTTACAGGTCTAGCTGCACCTCTGTCCATTTTCTGGTCTCACTGAGTACACCCACCTTAGTGGGTTTTAGGTTTTAGGCTTTCTTGCCCTTGCCTGTTTTGGGATGGAAACTCATGATTCTTCCATTCTTGGACTATGAGGTACACTGCCTATGTATCCCAATCACCTATAACCTGCAGGTTTGACTGGGCTTCAGGTACCTGTATTTCTTCCTTTCAGGAACTTGTGACCAGTGAGAATGGCCATCAACCTTCTTGAAACATAGTATTTTTATTTAGCGGTTGGAACAAAGCATTAGAGAGAAAAGAGGATTTAAAAACAAAATGCTGAGTCTCATATATTCTTATGCTTCACTTCAGGCTAAGTTAGATAGACGTTGCTCTTAAGTTGCCAGAACTGAACAGAACCAATTTATATTCTCTTAACAAACCCAGACCCTCTTGTGACCCATCCTAGTCACAACTGACAGAATTCCCTGCTGTTCTTCCTCTTGGGTGCCTCAGGCTTTGTCCTCATTGCAAATAAAGGTGTGGTCTTATTTTCCCCTTGAGAGAACTATTGATGTAAAATACTATTGCAGACAAAGCCCTTCAGTTTTTACCTCAAAGTAGCTAGCTGAGATCTAGGGCTTTTACTTCTATGTAGCCAGTTATGGGAATAGGGTTGACCTCATGGGTGAAAGCAACTGAAGGGATTTACCGGTATGTAGGGTGGCCGGGATCCTGGGCAAGGTGGGGGAGGCTCTGGGCCCCTGGAAGGAGCAGGGCCTCAGGTGGAAAGGGTGGGGCTGGGTCAGACTCCCCCAACCAGCTCTTCAGTGCTGCCTGGGCTGTGCTATCCGGGGCTCCCGGTGGTGATTTAAAGGGTCCAGGGCTCTGGTTGCTGGCATGATAGCAGTAGCAGCAGTGTTGGCCGGGAGCCCTGGGGTAGCAGTGGTGGTGGCCAGGAGCCCTGGGGCTCCAGCAATGATTTAAAGAGCCAGGGGGTCCGGCCACTGCTGGGAGCCCCAGGCCCTTTTAAATCACCAGGCCCAGGGGAAGCTGCCCCTTTTGCCCCAGACCCCCATTAGCGGTCCTGCCAGTATGGTCAGCTGTATACCGGCAGCCACTTTCTTACCGGTATGCCGGACCAGACCGGACCGGCTTATTTTCACTTCTGGTTGATATTGACTTGCTATAGGTAAAAACTACAGTACCTTAGCTCCACAAGATTTTACATAGAGATAGTTATGTAAAACCAGATCATTTATTGCCATGAAGATATATATGCTTCCCCCGCCCCAATCAGCTGGAGCCTCCAGCATGGCCTTTCCAGGAGACTGTTCAGCTGTTTGGCCATTTAGACCAATTCAGTCTTGATGGGTTGTAATCACTGGACTCCTGATTGTGTCTCCCTTGTGGATAAGAGTGTTGCAAAGTGTATGAATTTGAGTATGTCCTCTCAATCACTTTTATTACTCTTAGAAATCAAACACATATCACATTATTGGATACAGGCTGAAATATACAATTAATACAGATGACCAGAGTCTATTCACAGCACTGTGTTGCAACAGGGAAAAATCCCTACATGGATTGACTAGTGCACCTGCTATTTCCCCTATCTCTGCCATAGCAATCAGGGTCAGGTATGGAATGTTAGGAGAGAGGACTGAATATTTTACAGTGAAACACAGGCTTTAGTTTGGCCATGTTATGACACATGCACAGTGCTACAATATACACACACAGTACATTTTGGGATTTAGTATGTGTTCTTTGAGGTTTTCTCCCTAAACTCATACAGGTTTACTTGCATATGGTTAATTTATCTGCATAGTGAAAAATGTACTGAAGATGCCTATAACCTTTTGGACCAGTCACTAAGGATCACAGGAGAGAGTCCCTATTATGATGCACTTTTTGGAGTTGCACAGGCGGGGGGCCGGGGAGGGGAGGCAAAGCTGTTCCTGAGAGGAGGCGTTCGCTCTTACAGTCTTGGTAAGGTGTTTGGAACAGTGTCTCTGTGATAGATATATAAAAACCCCACAACAGCACGGAATGGGTTAAGAAGCTGCTTTGGGCTGGAGTAGAGTGACTGTGGACTGTTTTGTTTGTTTCATCTGGGTCCCTGAGTGGGGAAGAAACAGTCAAAAGGCCTCAGCTGGAAGGGGGAACATTGGCCCCACTAGATGGACACTCCACTGCAGAATCTGCTGAGGTGGAGGCAATGGGACCTATATGCTTGTCCTCCCCATCTAGCTCCTAAAAGGGAGCGTTCTGCCAAAGACAGATTCATGTCAGTGTCTCTCTTGCAGAGCCTCATAGGTAAGTGGGATAGGTCATTTTGGTGACATCTAGCCAAATATTGCCAAAGTGTGAAATGTACATACACTATTGCCAGGGTTTTCTTTGTAAGCCAGAAGAACTTCAAAATAGTCAAAACTGAAACTTCTTCTACCAATGGTCCTTTCCCTTTTTATAATATCTAGGTTCTTTAATACAAAATGTGCTTAAAAAGAAAAACCCTTTAAGGCTGTACAGTATAAACGAAAATCAGGAATTGCAAAAGCTAAGATTGTATGCTCAATCTTCATGCTGCTCCCATCTGCATGTGCATTCCAATACAGTTTTTAACTACATGATCACATACTATTTCTAAAATAAAAAAGTAATCTGTTTTAGGGATTGAGAGAGTACTACTCACCCTGGGATATAGCTACTGGATGTGCTGCACAATTTCCTGCATCTTTAGGGCCAATGAGAGACTCTTGCACTCTTCTGAATATCCTCAAATTGCTAAGAAGTCTTTGCCAATATTAGCTCAGTATTGCTAGGATTCAGTTTTGCCCAGCTGGTCTCCATCCTGGTGCTGATTTCAACAGGGCATTGAAAAGGCCAAGACTGGGTCCAGTTCATATTTGATGTGATGGAGATGTGCTGGATGTTATTTGTGTACAGCTAGCACTTTGTCCCATGCTTCATATAGTTTCATATAGACAGCATTTCCTGCACATACATTTTGGAAGAGGTTTGGGGGTGAACATGCTAGTGGTTCTTTTTTGCCTGATATGGGGAGAGTTCTCATTTCTGTCTGATGAGGGAAATATCGGAGGGCAGTTTGTGCATCTCTTATGCCCACTTCCTGCCCAAGAAACCAGTCCAGGGAAGTGAATGGTGGTGTATGGATCTGGAGAATGGGACTGTTTTCTTGAGTAAAAGCTGCAGGATGAGGCCCAACACTTTGTTTAGAAGAATAAGTAACAATTCCCCTTCTTTACAGAAGGAAACTAGCAAAATCTTTTCTGAGTGAAGGTTTTCTGGCTGAACATTGATTTCATGTGGACACCTTTGTGCCTAATTAGTGACTGCCATCATTCTTGCAACACATTTGTAGATCACAGTCAAGTATTTGGTCTCTACAGAGTATGGGATTTTTTAATATTTCTGGGTCACTAAACATCAATAGCTATTTCTAAATGGAAGCATTAGCCTAATAAAATTCAGTAAACAGCTACAGAATAAACTAAAATTGCATTAATTGCTTTCGTATGAAATACATGTGTTCCAACATTAAAGATTTTTAAAGGAAGAAAAGCAAATTGTATAAAGGTTAAACATGTGCAATGATTGGAAGACATATTGTCTCAAATCCTTTAAATCTTTATTTCTTCTCCTAGAGAATACATTATGGATTTTCTAAACAAATCACTTTGTCAGATTATGTAGCTTTGATGGATGCCAGAAAAAGAGGTCAAGATAGATTTTTACAGTTTGTTCACAGTAAAAAAAAAAATTGCAGCTGACATTCTGAACAGGCTTCATTGGCTTGTCAAATTTATTTATATCTGACAGTGTTGGTCCCAGACAAACAGCTTTAGTATGCTAGTAATATTATTGTTACAACAATATCTGACAGCTCCAAAGACCTGCTAGTGAATAATAAATTATTTTTGCATATCATGATTTTGGGGATTCAGTAGATGTCCTTAAGCTATAAAACAAATTTAAGATGTCGTAATGGGACACTTTATATGGAACTTCTTACAACTGGCATATAGTACCATGATAAGCGTCAGCAATCAGAAAATTTGTAATTACATACAATAGCTTAATTGTTGACTATAGTGATTATTTCGGATCAAATAATTAACTTATTTTACATACATTGTTTTCACTTTTGATTTATGAAAAGTTTGAAGGGGAAGGTGGTTAGTCTTGCTAATACTGCACCAGCTGCAGATCAAATAGATACATTTATTTTCTATATGGTGAGAAAATGTATGATGATGCAGTGCAGAATAAAGGTTTTATTAGCTTTAGTTTGGAATGGCCACATTACTACAAGTATAAAATCCATGAGTGAGCTATATAGGTCATGCCAAGTAAGTGTCAATAAAACCTAGAAAATAAAACCTAGGATGTGAGTTGGCCAAATATGCAATGCAAATTGAACTGTGAGATATTTTATTTATTACTAATATAAATGAGAAGAGAATTTGGTGCAATATTTCTGTCAGGGGTATCTGATAGTTATCAGAGTAATATTTCCCCAAACAAATACACATACAACTTAATTTCTTCCAGAATAATGACTAATGCCCCTCTCTTCTGATTATTAGGCATAATTATACCATGATTTTGATAATGTTGAGTATTTACATATGGTTGAAAAGACAGCTCTCACCTCTGCTGGAGAAGCACTGTTTACTAATACCAAAAAGAAGGTAGATGTAAAGTACTGCCGTATGCTGGAATGATGCAGTTTTGCTTTTGCTTATTCCAAAATTCTTATTTTTTTCTGTTGGTCCAAACTCATTTCACATTTTTTTCTTAATGATACAGATACTGAGCTGATAAATCTTGATAAGGCTGGAATGAATCTTCCATGACAATTTAATATTGACAAACAACAGTCTCTGCTCAGAAACATTGTAGGACACAGCTGAGTTTTCAGCAGCTCACAACATAAGTTTAAGAGACACAGAAGCTTTGCATTTATATAATGTCTCAAGTAAGTAGCTTGATTCATGAAGTAATTTGATTTTATTTAACGTCAAGCAAAATGATGTTTTTGCAATTTTTTTCAGAATATCTTTGACATTTCTTACATGTTCATCTGTATCTCTTGCATCTTTTCCAGCTCATAGAATCATAGAAAAATAGAACATCAGGAGGTCATCTAGTCCAACCCCCGCTCAAAGCAAGACCAACCCCAACAAAATCATCCCAGCCAGGCCTTGGTCAAGCTGAGCCTTAAAAACCTCTAAGGATGGAGATTCCACCACCTCCCTAGGTAACTCATTCCAGTGCTCCACCACCCTCCTAGTGAAATAGTTTTTCATAATATTGAAGCTAGACTTCCCCGACTTCAACTTGAGACCATTGCTTCTTGTTCTGTCCCCTGCCACCACTGAGAACAGCTGAGCTCCATCCTCTGGAAACCCCTTTCAGTAGCTGAAGGCTGCTATCAAATCCCCCCTCACGCCTCTTCTGCAGACTAAATAAGCCCAGTTCACTCAGCCTTTCCTTGTAAGTCATATGCCCCAGCCCCCTAATCATTTTCATTGCCCTCTGCTGGACTCTCTCCAATGTGTCCACATCCTTTATGTAGTGGGGGGTCCAAAACTGGATGCAGTACTCCAGAAGTGGTGTCACCAGTGCCCAATAGAGGGGAATAGCCACTTCCCTTGATCTGCTGGCAATGCTCCTACTAATGCAGCCCAATATGCCATTAGCCTTTTTGGCAACAAGGGCACATTGTTGACTCATATCCAGATTCTCATGCATTGTAATCTCCAGGTCCTTTTCTGAAGAACTGCATCTTAGCCTGTAGCAGTGCATGTGATTCTTCCGTCCCAAGTACAGGACTCTGCACTTGTCCTTGTTGAACCTCATCAGATTTCTTTTGGACAAATCCTCCAATTTGTCTAGGTCACTCTGGACCCTGTCTCTACCCTCCAGCATATCTACCTCTCCCCCAAGCTTAATCTAGTGCCATTGACGAACTTTCTGAGAGTGCAATCCACCCCATCATCCACATCATTAATGAAGACATTGAACAAAACTGGCCCCAGGACTGACCCCATGGGGCACTCTGCTTCATACTGACTGCCAATTAAACATTCAGCCATCGATCACTATCCATTGAGCCTGACAATCTAGCCAGCTTTTATTCACCATATAGTCCATTCATCCAGTCCATACTTTTTTAACTTGCTGGCAAGAATACTGTGGGAGACTGTATCAAAAGCTTTGCTAAAGTCAAAGTATATCATATCCACTGCTTTCCCCCTATCCACAGAGCCAGTTATCTCATCATAGAAGGCAATCAGGTTGGTCAGGCATGACTTGACCTTGGCGAAACCATGTTGGCCGTTCCTGATCACCTTCCTCTCCTCCAAGTGCTTCAAAATGGATTCCTTGAGGACCTGCTCCATGATTTTGCTGGGGACTGAAGTGAGGCTAACTGATCTGTAGTTCCCCGGGTTCTCTTTCTTCCCTTTTTTTAAAGATGGGCACTATACTTGCCTTTTTCCAGTTGTGTGGGACCCCCCCTGATCATCACAAGTTTTCAAATATAATGGCCAATGGCTCTGCAATCACAGCAGCCAACTTCCTCAGCACCCTCGGATGCATGAGATCCTGCCCCATGGACTTATGCATGGCCAGCTTTTCTAAATAGTCCTTAACCTGTTCTTTCACCACTGAGGGTTGCTCACCTCCTCCCCATACTGTGCTGCGGCAATCTGGGAGCTGACCTTGTCTGTAAAGACCGAGGCAAAAATTCATGGAGTACTTCAGCTTTTTCCACATCATCTGTCACTAGGTTGCCTCCCCGATTCAGTAAGGGTCCCACACTTTCCCTGACCCTCTTCTTCTTGATAACATACCTGTAGACACTCTTCTTGTTACCCTTCACATCTCTTGCTAGCTGCAACTCCAGTTGTGCTTTGGCCTTCCTGATAACATCCCTGTGTGCTAGAGCAATGTTTTTATACTCCTCCCTAGTCATCTGTCCAGGTTTCCACTTCCTGTATGCTCCCTTTTAGTGTTTAAGCTCACCGAAGACTTCTCTGTTAAGTCAAGTTGGTCGCCTGCCATATTTACTATTCTATCTGCACATCGGGATGGTTTGTTCCTGCGCGCTCAGTAAAGCTTCTTTAAAATACAGCCATCTCTCCTGGACTCCATTCCCCCTTATATTAACCTCCCAGGGGATCCTACCCATCATTTCCCTGAGGGAGTCAAAGAAGTCCAGGATCCATATTCGGCTGCTCTCCTTTCTTCCTTTTTTCAGGATCCTGAACTCGACCATCTCATGGTCACTGCTGCCCAGGTTGCCACCCACTTCTACTTCCCCTACCAATTCTTCTCTGTTTGTGAGCAGCAGGTCAAGAGGAACATGGACCCTAGTTGGTTCCTCCAGCAATCCAGGAAGTTGTCTCCAACACTCTCCAAAAGCTTCCTGGATTATCTGTGCACCGCCGTATTGCTCTCCCAGCAGATGTCAGGGTGATTGATGTCCCCCATTAGAACCAGTGCCTGTGATCTGGAAACTTCTGTTAGTTGTCCAAAGAAAGCCTTGTCTACCTCATCCTCCTTGTCTGGTGGTCTATAGCAGACACCCACCATGACATCGCCTTTGTTGCTCCACCTGTAAACTTAACCCAAAGACTCTCAACAGGCTTTTTCTCCAGTTTCATACTGGAGCTCTGAGCAATCGTACTGCTCTCTTACATACAGTGCAACTCCTCCACCTTTTCTCCTTCACCTGTCCTTCCTGAGCAGTTTACACCCATCCATGACAGTGCTCCAGTCATGTGACTTACCCCACCAAGTTTCTGTTATTCCAATCACATCATAGTTCCTTGACTGTGCCTGGACTTCCAATTCTCCCTGCTTGTTTCCCAGTCTTCCTGCGTTCGTGTATAGGAACCTAAGATAACTAGCTGATTGCCCTACTTTCTCAGTATGAATTAGTAGGCCTCCCCTGTTGTACCCTCTTCCTTGTGTTTCCTCCCGGTATCCCACTTCCCCACTTATCTCTGGGCTTAGGTCACCATCCCCCTTGCGATCCTAGTTTAAAGACCTCCTCACTAGGTTAGCAAGCCTGCCTGCAAAGATGTTCTCCCCTCTCTTCGTTAGGTGGAGCCCATCTCTTCCTAGCAATCCTTCTTCTTGGAACAACATCCCATGGTTGAAAAATCCAAAGCCCTCTCTCCAACATCACCTGCATAACCATGCATTTACCTCCACAATTCAATGGCCCCAAGCTGGGCCAGTTGTGAAGGTGCCATCCAAACAGATGAGCCCATTTAACTCTTGTGCACTCGACACATTCTCTGAAATACTCTAGGTATGCTGGCTATGTTATATGGTAACCTTTTAGATTAGAACATGCCTTTGTCCATGGTTACAGTAAGGATTTACATGCTTGGAACAAACAAGTTTTGTAAACTTCACCTCATTCCTAGTTTAGGGCCAGACTGAAGGTTTTGCAGTTGAATACTATTCCATTTCTGACCACGATTGACAGTAATGTTACAACCCACACAAATTCTTACAATTCAATCATTTTTGGGATGGGAACTAGTGTATATAGAGAGACTGTAGAAATAGAATTGGAAGGAGAAGAAATAGACAGAGGGAAGTAAATTGAGATATTTATGATTAAGAACGGTAGATTAAATGATCAATCATTCATTTAGGTGTTGTACTATAATTAGAGAACAATAGTCATTTCTAGAAGCTAGTGGCAAATTATTTAAAGCAATTGAAAGGAAATAATATTTTCACACAGCATGTCATCAGGATGTGGAGTTCATTACTTCAGGAGCTCATAGGGTCAAATATTTTAGCTGGAATATTAGAAGGCCTCAAAATTATGTCCAAGATTATTATTTGTAATGATGCATGTTAAAATGATGTAATTGGGCAATAAGTACTGATACAGGTAGATAGATGAGAGATTAATGTGATTGGAGAAACATGGTGGTTGACTGACACAACTACAACACTGAAAAGATGGTGACAGTTTACTTTAGAGAATAGATGTTTGGGGGAAGGAGTACATGAAAGGGGTATGTTGGGCATTCCTATTTACTCTTTTCACAATACAAGAACGAATGGGCATCCAGCACAACTGAGAGGTGTCAAATTTAAGACTGATAAAAGGAGATAATTTGGTACATTATTCATAATAAATATGAGGAATATTACAGTAGCAGTAGAAGCCGTAGCTGACAGGGGGTCCCCTTGTGCTAGGCACTGTACATACACACATGATAAGGTACTATTTAAGTAGACAAAATGGGAAAAGGATGGGAGGAGAAAGAGAGGCACAGAGAAGAAAAGTGACTTTGCCCATGGTCACATAGCAGGTGAGTGGCCAAACCAGAAGTAGAACTCAAGTTAGACCAAGAGGTCAGTAAGATTCAGAAAAGGATTAGAAATGTATATGGGTAACAAAAACATCCACCATTACTTACAGAGGAGGGATAGAAACCTTCTGAATAGAGATATGGATCCATATAAAAACTTTGAGGTTCAGCTCTACTCTTCTTCCCATCCAAAATAAAAAAAAGGGTTCTCATTTTGGATGTCTCAGTTATAAGAATCCCCACTGTAAAGTTCTGATTTCCCAAGAGCAGAGAACACCCACAACTCCTTTAACGTCATTTGGAATTGTCTTGTACTTTTGAAGCTAAAGGCTGAGAGTTCAAGTTTTGTAGCTTCTGCCAAAGGAGGTTAGTTTGTAGATGGCAAGTCCATACTAATAGCATTGTGATACCCAAGCTAGATACACTTGAGCTCTTATGACTCTGGGTGCCTTCTAGCTTAGTGTTGATATTATTGCCTGTTTGGGATCTTTGAAGAAAAGTTGTCATAGACATGGTAGAGTGGATAGTCTAGCAGAATTTCTCCTTCAGCTGTACTGCAAAGAAAACTGATCTTGATGTAGAAACTCCTGAGATGGCACTGGGTTCTCTTGTACAGCTGGCAGGTGTATGACTGTGGGATATTATTTAAATATAATGACCCTCGTATTGCTATAAAGTGGCACCATTCCATAACACCGTGATTTCAACTTCAGACAAAAATATTGGTTGGGCTTGTATTGTATTAATTCAAATAACTTCTGTAACCTGAAGCAAGTAGAAAGAAAAAGGGCTATTCGAGAGAACAGAAACACTGCTTGATCACTTGCAGCAGTTTCAGTTATTCAGACTCTTTAACTGCAACGCAGGCTGAATATAACAAAATATATGTAAATCAAAGGAAAATGAAATCCTGGAGTGTAATGGAATGCTAAACTGTATAATACTGTTCCATCACTAAGTGCACAGTGTATAAAATACCATATTGAAATGAACTTTCCCCTACCTGCCAGATCATTAAATATATGATAATGAATACACGTCATATAGGTAAGCAAGCTCTGTGACCTTCTGGTACAGGAACATGACATGATGTCAGGAGTAAACTAAGAACAGAAATAGAAGGAAAACAGCAACAAAGGTTGCAAACAGAAGGAACAAAACAACAAAGGTTACAGGATCTCAATGTACCACTCTGCAACTTCACCTTTGAGAAGCATTCAGAATGGACAGACTGGAAACAATATTTTGCAACATTTCTCATTGCTACAAAGCTGCACAAAGAAACTGGAGATATGCAGGTATTATCTTTAATTTATGATGTGGGGAAGTAAGCAAAGCATACCTTCAAATCATTTGACTTTACTGAAGATAGTCACAAAGATGACTATGAAAGGGTTCTGGCTATGTTTGATGTATACTTTA
Source organism: Mauremys mutica (assembly GCF_020497125.1). NCBI lineage: Eukaryota > Metazoa > Chordata > Testudines > Geoemydidae > Mauremys > Mauremys mutica. The sequence continues at coordinate 33,415,992 of NC_059073.1, read as the reverse complement.
TACCTCATAGAAATGTGGTTTATGAAAGAATATGTTTTTGCCAGATAATTCAAGAATCAAGTGGGAATGTTGAAAGTTTGGAAGAGCTGAGTACACATGAATTGAAAAGTTTGATTTGGGGAATGCAAAACATGAAAATATCAGAGACAGGCTAGCTATTGGGTTAACAGATAAAAACCATTGACAGGAGCTACAGTTTGAAGAGAGATTTTATCCTACCCACAGCTATATAGAGAGTGAAGTAGTCAGAATTAGTCAAACCACAGAACAAAATGACAGGAGTAACTTGAAAAACCTGAAACTAGTTTAGAAGCTATAAACAGACACTGGAGTGTTAGAAGTCAGCATCATAAAACCCCTGAGGCAAGGAGAGAGAGAGCTCCCAGGCTAAGAGAGGCACATTCTAGCCTACATGCACAAGGTGTGGAAAAAGTCATATTCCAAGATATGATGCATGTCCAGCCCAAGGTGCATGGTGTAAAACATGCATGACATATGGATATTTTGCAGCACTTTGCTGCACCCAGGGCTGGCTCCAGGCACCAGCACAGCAAGCAGGTGCTTGGGGCGGCCAACGGAAAGGGGCGGTACGTCCGGCTCTTTGGCAGCAATTCGGCGGTGGGTCCCTCAGTCACTCTCGGAGGGAAGGACCTGCCGCTGAATTGCTGCCGAAGAATGAAGCAGTGGTGGTCGAGCTGCTGCCGAAGTGCCGCCGATTGCGGCTTTTTTTAATCCTGCCACTTGGGGCGGCAAAAACTCTGAAGCCGGCCCTGGCTGCACCAAACCATTCAGGGAGTTGACTCATATTACAAACAATCATATGGCATTGTTTCTGGGATCTATCACTTTTGATGACATAGAGCCTTCCTTGAAAGTGAAACTGAATATTTATGGCAAGACTATTGACTTTAAAATTGACTCAGGAGCTGATATCACTGTCATTTCAAAAGGGATTTACAATCACTTTCAACCTCCCCACTCCAGAGCTGAAGTCATCTGATATAGCTCTGACTAGCCCTGCAGGTATCCTGAACTGCATGGGTCAGTTCACCACAGAAACAACCTACAAAGATAACAGCTATGCATTCAGAGTGCATGTGATCAAAGGATCAAAACCCAACAACCTTCTAAGCTGCAGCATGGTAGCCAGATTGGGCAAGAAATTGGGCAGAGGATTTGATGATATTGGAAAGGAGATCTATTACAAATCAACTTAAGAGATAGTCCTGAATCATACAGAGTACAAACACTTCCACTTTGGAAGAAACTAGCTGCAGATTTATGCAAATTCAGAGGACATCATTACCTCTCATGGACTATTTTTCCAGGTATATAGAAATAATGTATTTGAAAGACATAACATGTCACAGTGTTATAAAAAAAATGAAGTGCACTTTTGCTCTCTTCAGTATTCCAGAACTAGTGATGGACAATGGACCACAACTCACTGCAGCAGAATTTGTCATTCTTAATGAAATATGGAGAGAATGGAGAGTCTGAGAGAGCTGTAAAGACAGATAAGAAAATCCTACAGCAAGAATATCCATTCCTTACATTTTTGAGTTATAGATAAAGACCCATAGTGGCTACTGGATAGAGTCAAGCATAACTCCTGATGGGAAGACAACTCAGAAAGAACTACTGTTCTGACTTTGGAAAAGAAGGACCTATTTCCAGAGTGGCCAGACATGAAAAGAGTAACCAAATTAGACAAAAAGCCTAAAAGATCCTACAAACAGTTTTACAACAGACATCACTCAGAGAACTGCCAGGCCTAGACTCTGGTGATTGTGTTCATCTCAAATTGGCAGGAGAAAAGGATGGAAAACTCCAGCTGTTGTAAAGAAAAATAATTGAGTGCCCAAATAATATGTGATTGACACTGACAGTAGAGTGTTCCACAGAAACCGTCAACAACTATACTTTATTTCCTTAGAAAGAAAAATCAAAGCAAACTCTGCAGATGGCGAATGCAGAAAGAAAGAAGACTCAAGGATTCCAAACTGACCCCGGCCAGTCATTGCAAATAATGGACAGGTGGATGACCATGTTGTTACGTACTCATTTAGTGTAATTAGAAAACCAGTATAATTCAGAGACACTTAACAAACTGATAGATACTGAACTTCAAAGACAGTGTATTAGTATAAATATTGTAAATGGTAGGAATGTAGAACTTAAAGGGGGAGATGTAAAGGAATGCTAAAGTGTATTATACTGTTCAGCCACTAGGTGGCACTATGTGTGAAATACTTTATTTAAGCTCAACTCAGCCATACCTGGGAGCACATTAAAGGATCTTATGAACACATGTGGTGTATATAGGTAAGTTCTGTAACCAGTCCATATCTGGTACAGGAATATGACATGGAGCATAAAGACAATGAGAGGTATCAGCTGTATAACCTGTGATTGATCCAGAAGTAGTTCCAAAGCTGCCAACACAAACTGCTTGAGGAGTCTGCCAGCAAGTCAGATGGTGCTGCTAGAAAGAAGTCTTTCCCAGCTTAGCAGCTGTGTCCTGTGATTTCCACCCAAAGGAACAGAGTAGAAATGTTCAATCCCGTAAGAAAATTGTTTCTTCCCCAATGTGCTTTATTTAATTTAAGAAAAAAGCAGAAAGATTGTCTGAAAATATTAAAGTTCAAGGAAGAAGAAGTGTGCCAGGCTGAGAGTGTCTGTTGCAGTCTTTTTATAGGGTTGCAGAATAAACATAGGTTCCTCTCAGGTGACACAGACATTTTAATGAAACACAGAGAATCTGAGAGCTAAACAGCATCCTATTACTGCTGGGAATGGATTCTATAAAAAGACACTTCAGAACTGTTATTTCTTTTTGCAAACTGTCTCTTTCCACCTTGATTTTAAGGGTAAAGGTGGTATTAAGTCCCCTTGAAAATCTTATAAGCCAGGGTGTTTTTATACTGTGACATATGCCATTGTATCATTCCCAGTTCATGACATAATGTGGCATGACTGGTAATACTCAACATGACAAGATATAGCTCAGTGGCCCAGATTGAAGACAAGGGAGGGAGAGAAAATGTGCTTTACTCAAAAATCTATGTTAAAAGGAAATACTTTTTTGTTTTTTTTTATTTACTAGGATCTGGATGATTGGTCCACAGAAATGTGGTTTAAAATTAATGTGTATGGTAGACCTTGTGAACAACAAGCAGCGTTTAAGTCCTTGAGTCACCCCATGGAGTAATGTACTACTGAAAGTAGAAAAGAGCATCAAAGTCTGACCATTAGCAGTTATTTTTGAAGGTATGTTTTTCTGCAGAGTTTCATAATCTGAATCTGAATCCTTCCTGTGTCATCAGATGTCACTTACAACATGAACAAGTTTTCGCCATCCTGGTCTATTCTGGACTGCTCCTTGCCTGTCCTCCATGCTAAATCCCATACTTTCCTCCTCTCTAAATACTGTTTGATGGAGGGAACTTGTGGTCAGCCCTTTTGTGGGTTCCTCCAGCTGCTCTATGACAGACTTGCCATGACAGGTGGCCTGGCTTTATTCTTAACATGTCCCATGCCTTTCTTTCAAATGTTGAGTCCTCAGAGTTTTATAATAAAGACTCAACATTAATTTCCAAGAACAATATAATAAGATCATCATGTCATGTAAATTGGCATAGGAAGTCAATGTAGCTACACCGATATATATCAGATAACTAACTTGCCTACTAATTAAAAATTGGAGTTTGTTTTTGGTGAAAGGAAAAATAAACTAGGACCAAAATGCATTTTGTCTATTGGGTAGCCTAGCACCTAATTTAAGACCAAGTTCTCCAAAGTTTTATTCACATGAGGATGATTTGTGTAAGTAAAGATTTTCAAGATCTTGCTCTTAATGTGACCTCAGCTATTAATTTTAGTTCTGGAAAACTGAGTATATTGGCCCTTATCTGAAAATGAGCTTAGAAAACAGTTCTATCATACTGGAGCAGTTAGGATAGACATGCAATTCCTGTATTAGATTTGTATATTATGGATAGAATTGGGCAAAATTGGCAAACAGTCTTTTTGCAAATCCTTTGCAATTTTTTTTTCATCACTTTGATTCTCCTGTTTAGGCATCTTCTAAAATTGTTGTAAATAAATTAAATGGATTTATATTACAGTTTTAAACATATAATATATTAAAATGTAAATTATGTGAGGAGTTGCGTGCAGAAGACAAAGTGAATTGTCCTGGCTTGGCACACGATGCTTTCCCAACTGTGTGGCTGTACAAAGACCATACACATAGCAGCACCTACACTTTGGAAAGTGAAAGATCTGCTCAGTCTTGCTGCCTTTTCCCACCCCACCAGAAGCAGGCCTGTTTCAGGACTGGAGATACAGGACCAGATTCACTACTGTGAAAAGGACAGTCATATAAAAAAAGCATGGACAAAATCATTTGTTTATCACTTACCCAGTTTTTATTCCAGAAGAAAACGTTTATTTAATTAATGGAAATATTAATATCGATTTAGGAATGCTCTGGATATGTCTGGAATCATGTATAAGTAAGAAAGAAGTTAGGGTCTTATGCCTCTGTCTTGTTATAAAGATGTGTACAATATAGATTCATGTGGTTAATAAATCATGAATATTAGTTCCTATTCTTGTGATTAAAATAAGAAACTGTATCTTGATATTTTGTCTGTAGTCATAAAAAACTCTCTCCCTCCCTATTATCTTTGGTTCTTTGAAGAAACAGCACAAGTTTGTTGGAAACATGAGAAATGTATGAGTCAGTACCTGAAGAAAGATCAAAAGAAAAGAAAAGGGTGGGGGCTGCAAGTGTCAAAAGTTTATCTGTTCCTTGATAAAATAATCTGATTTATTTGAGCACAAACTTAACATGAAGGAAAAGTGAAAGCCTTTGATCCAGCAATTGGATAAGGAGCCAGGACATGAACTAACGGGGTGATAATGTAGGCTTCTTGGAAGAGGATTAAAATAGAAATGGTAATCAAATTCAGCTGGAGAGTTAGATTATAGAGAAATGAATAAAAACTGGTAAAGTCACAGTGCAAAATGTAGCTGCCTTGGTTGTCTGGCTATACCGAAAGAAGGACAGGAGACACTTGATATGGTTTTAATCAGGCCACAACTTTATTGTTAGCTGTCTGGGACTACCCAGCAGATAAATGTGTACAGTGCAGGTAACCCCATGTTCATTCAATAACTACCTGGGAGGCTTCAGCCAGCCCCAATTTTTTCCAGCCAGATCCCCTAGCCAGCTCATTGCTGGAACCTTACCCCCCAAGCCCGAACAAGAGTTAAGGTGGGCTGTAAGAAAGGGGGTTTGGCTCCCGGCCATATCAGTCACAGGAGCCCCAAACTGCCCCCCCATTCCACTCCTTTAAACAACACCTTCTTTTTAAGTCCTTTGTCAAGCTGTTTATCTGGTCACTGTATCCCTTCCCTATGGAGTACCTGCACTGGGCATCCGCCCCACATTCCCATAATCAGTTGTGACATACAGCGTAACTCCCTTCACTCCACACCCTAAAGAAGCCCTCCCCAAACCCACTGTGGGGAAGGTGAAAACCCCCCAACTCCACCGTGGCCAATCTGGTGATAAGGGAAAAAATCCTTTGCAGCCCCTGCTAAAAAGGAACAGCTAGTGTGATGCCCACAGCTGGTCCTGGCTAAACCTAGAATTTTATCACCTCAAGCGGAAGGAGAGTGGTTGTTGCTTCGCCTGCTCCTCTCCAAAAGTGGATGCTCCTAATTTTGAAAATCTGGCCCTAAATAATTACATTAAATCAACAATGGAAGTGCATGGCAGAACAAAGAGTAGAACCCTAGTTTCCAGTTCTGTATCTTAGCCACAAAACCAGCCATCAATTCTCCCTGTGAGAAAGTTGCCACTGCACTATTCCCCCTGCTGGCTGTATGTGGCATCGTTACAACTGTGCCTCAGTTTCCCTGAACACCTTCTTTGTCCTATTTTGGTCATTGGCATGACCCGACCCTCCAGCCAAAGTGAGATGAAAGAGATGAACAAGTTGCAGGGCACTCAAAGTTCTTCACTTAAAGATGAACAGAAAATAGCAAAACAGCTGAGTCTTCAGCCCAGATGGACTCAGCTGGTAGCCTACTTTGCACGCTAGCTCCAGCTTCAGACTGTTCCCGAGTTCCACTTTAACCCTTTTGTCACCTCATCACACTCACAAAAAAGAGAGCCAAACTAGGCAGGAATCAAACTTGCAATCATCTAATCCACAGTAAAATCGGTTACCCATTGCAGCTCTGGCTCACTTAAACTGAACTCTAAGAATGGTAGCTCAGATTTGAAGTAATTCCTAATCTTTTATAGTTGCTAGATGGTGAGAAAATACAATGATTGTCCTATCTATACATAAATTGAGCAAGCAATACCTGTTTTGCAATGTGCAGATATATGTGTGTACTAATGTGTTCTATTTAGATTATTGATCAAGAAGATATCAAAAAGTCAGGCTCAACTGGTTTATTCATCTCAGACTAGTCAGCACAAATTGAAAGGTAATACATAGTGATGTTGGTGCCAGGTATATCCTCTTGCAGAGGTCTGAATTGTTACAGTTTTCATGAGTTTTTATACATTACTTGTTTACCTTATGTTATAATTTGTGGTTAGCTGAATAATTTTGCATTGCCCAACTATTATCAAATGTCAACTTGTTATGGAATTTGTGCCATCATACTCTAAAATTCTAGTTACAAAGAATCATGACAACTTTGACCTGTTGAATAAGAGCTTAGCATGGTTTCAAAACAAGAGTGTCAAACAATCATTTTATTTTGCCCTCTGCGGCTGGATATGTTATGCAATCAGACATTGACATTTTCTGTGCACCTGTGAGATAAGCTATGTTTCCCCATATAGACTCAAATAGTCAGAACTTCATTGCAAGCACAAGGACAACCTTGCATAGCTGTAAATATAGGTTATGATCTTTAGAAATATGTTTTCACTCTATAAGCAAATAAAATCTACCTACTAGTAATTCTTTATTGTCTCTTAGCATTACTTTGCAAAACTTCATGGGAGTCTTGCTTATATGCTAACCGTCTTTAGGCATGACATAAGGGATGCTAGGAACTCAAGGCCTTTATGGCAGTGATATAGTGCCTGTTTCTAACCATGGGAATTGTTCAAAACTTGCTAAATTATAAATATCTCTTGCTAAAAGGTGACAAACTTCACTAAATAGTCTCCTAAAAAGACTCAAAGATTTAAGCTCCAAAAGCTTTCTGACCGCATTTCCAAATTAGAACTCACAATTGTACAGTTTTGCATACATGACAACATCCTAACTACCAGGAACATATTTTATGTATCTTAATCATATATTTTATAACAGCTAATAATAACTATTAAATAAAATTTGCAGCAAGACTACTAGTGATTAAAAAGCCCAGTATTACATATGTACCAAAACACACTTTAGCTTGAATCTATTTACTGTGCTCATTAGTTATTCAGTAAGAGATCCTTTAGTGGTGTCAACCTGTCAAATAGAAAGTTATCATAATCTCAATTAAGTCATCAAGCTGTCTTTACAGCTAAAGTTAGTTGAACAAAAAATGATTTTCATTCATTGTCTTCTAGTTTTTCCAGCTGACAGCTATTCATTATTTTATAATCTTTCCAGACAGGACTTTATTTCAATAGATTTGTGGAGTTTAAGTGGATGGGGTGTGTATCTTATTCTGGGAAAATATATATTGCTTCTCAGTTTTTCCTTAGTTTAAGGCAGAATGAAAACATGAATATTTTATCCTTCCTGTTTCTCTGTCTATACCTTTGATGTCCTCTGACTTTTTTGAAGGATTTAAACCAGTTTTCTTTCAACAGTGACTTTGATGAGTTATTGTGAATTTTATTTTCAGGTTCCCTGCTTGCAGCATAAGTTACAGAAGATTATAATGATGTTGCAGTATATTGATGTTGCGATATATAAGAACATAAATTTATTTTTATGGCATTGGCCTAAAATATGAAGCTCCTTTCCCCGATCCCTTCCTTTTTCTCTCCTCCCTCCACCTTCTCTCTATCACACACCCCAAAGCAAAGAGAGAATTACTCTTCTGCTTTACAGGAAGTGTCACAGGGTGCTACTCACCATTAGGTTGCCCCCTCATGGCTGTGTCCAGGGATTAGCTCTGCTTGGTCTGATGCCCCCTTCTGTCTCTCATTTGCGTTGGAGCCCCTCTCACACTCCAGGAGTTGCAGTGCATCCTTTTTGTGTGTCAGGATGCTCCCTCTTCATTGCTTGGCCCTTTTGCCAGGTTACTGTATAGTTTTCCCCTTCAGGGGTATTATTTCCCCTATCCGGCTATCATTCCTGGCAGTCCTCCAATTCCAAACTGCCATTTCCCCAATGGCTGGTAGGGGAACCTAGGTCCACTGGCTACTCTGGGGTCCAACCCAGGAAACCTACAATCAGCCATCAAGACCTTGCAACTATTTCCTTGGGCTGCTTCCTTCTCTACCTCTATCAGGCTTACTTCTCAACCTCTTCATTTAAAGGCTAAAATACTAAACAAACCTCAATATATGTCCCAATCCAGCAGTGATTGCAGGGAAATATGTAAACTATAAGTTTTCTACTGCTTGTTCTCAGCCAGGAAATTTGGGTGTGTGAATGACAGAAATAGCAAATGAACATTTATTAGCTTCATTGGGTCATATGTTGTCATTAGAAATGAACCTGAGTCACAGAGATTGGATCTGGGTTCAGCTCTGAATCCAAACTCCCTTAAAGTTCAAGAGTTTGGGATTTAGTGTTCCAGTCTGACCCACAATAAAGATGGTCTCAAATTGAAAGACTTTTCCAAAGTTCAGGAGCATCTGGATTGAGTGTGGAAGCACATCTCTGATCACACTATATTATATACAATTAGCTGAATTGGGCACCTGATATTGTCTTTATTGTAATATTGCACATCAGACTGCTATGTAAGTAAAACTGAAACAACATATGATTAAAATGAAACATAGTTCATCAGCACTACCAAATGGGAAGGTAGCAGGCTCTTGAATGTATATTTTCTACATATTTTTATTGTCTAGTCTATGCCAGGGTTTGGTCCTGTTGAAAACATAATCCATCCTGGCCTTACGTTGCAAAATGTTGGCACCTTTCAACTGTAATAATCCTATGCTGGTGTGGCAGGCCAACAACACCCCCTCTAATAGATTGCAGACTCAATTAAAGCTAGAATGGAGTGAAAAGATAACTTTGTTCCTTTTCCCTGGGTAGACTCCAGTAGCTTTAGACTGCTGAGGCTATGTATTGCTTATATACCTAAGTAATGGAATAGGATAACATAGCAAGCAATAAGGAAGTCTGAAATCCTCACGCATGCTGATATTCACCTCTTTGATTAAGGATCCTGTGGAAACAAGAGGTGACATTAGGTACTCAGATATTATGGAGATGGTGGCCTTATAAGTACCTGGATAGATTTGACAAGTTACATCAGCAAAGGAACTTCTCATATGAGCATGCTTTGATTCCAGAGCAATTAGATACCAAATGATAGTAAATACATACATACATTTCAGGGACCTTAGAAGAGAAGTTAAGATCGAATAATACAGGCCATGTTTTCAAGATCTAGTGCCAAGTTCAAGTGGCGAACTTGGAGACCAGTTTCCAAAGTACTGGATGAAATCTTCTTTGTACTACATTAGCTGTGTTTTAGAAAAAGGGGGTACTGACCTCATTCTTGCAAAACTGGCAGATCTTGTTAAGTGGTCTTTAAATTAAGGAGAAAAGTGAAGCAGAAACAGAATTTGTTCTGAACTAAAGGATGATGATGAACAAGAGGAAAAATAATATTTTAATGTTTAAACACAACTTCATTGAGGAAGGAAACAGACACAAAGAGCAAGAAGATACATTACAAGGTTAAAATAATGGTTTTGCTTGAATAATGGCAGCTTAGTTAGTAGATTCTCATAACTGTATCATCAACATATATGGATATAATAATCACTATAGAAACTGTAGAAAAGGAAGTAATAGTAAAAAGGTGACACTTTTTATCAAAAGTATTCATAGTGCCAGAGTTATAATTTGAGAATGGAATGTGATTGAAGAATTTTTGGGTTTAAGATACAAACATCAAGGACAAAATGATTGTGGGAAGCTATTGCAGTGTATCAGGACCAATTCTTTAAGTTGAAGACATTGTACTAGATAGATTATAATTATCCAGATATCACTTGGGTAACAAAGACAGCCAGTGACATCAAAAATGTTGCTTAGGTAAAGAAAATGATAGATGCTATAGAAAATGCAATGAAAGAACAAGAAGTTTAACACTGAGCAACAAAGAAATGGTAATAAAATAGATTGTTTCCTTATTATTTTAAATCTTTCTTCATTTTATGCTGTGCAATATCTATACAACACTCCAGTCTCATACTATCTCTGTTTTAATTGACTTGTCTTCAGACATTAGGTTAGAAACATTGAGCTGCTTTGCAATTCTGTAGCACTATGCCTAAATTGCTCACACAAGGCAACCTATATTTCAAAGAGAGGTATCTGCCTATCAGTAGTTCTGGTGTACCTGTCACTATAATGACTTGGCATTAATTACAAGGATTAGTAGCAACATCTTTGCTTTTCCAATGGGACCATCCTTTCTGCCCATCTTAATAAGTCCTGTTTTTGAATATTATTAACAAACGATCCTATTTATAGATATATTTTTTTAAATGGACCTTTTCCCCTTAATTTTCACTTTTGCAATTGATGAAAGAGTCCTCTATGATGACATTTTGTGTTTGTTTCAGTACTCTAAAAATGTCACTAAACGATTAATAGTCTAAACCTTAACTATTGCAGACCAGGTGGTCCACTGTAATGGGTGAACCCTGATGTCAATAGCATATTTGGATCTGTGGTTTGTTTGTTTTTTGCTGCAGTAGAATCCTTTCAATGTGCCAGAGTGGAGGAGAATTTGTTCAAGGTTATTTACATTTTATAAAATCTGGCAGGGCTTAAGAATTGCTTATTGAATACCTGTGCTTAGAGAGTGACATTGACTAAACTAGATATGAGCGTGTGTCCTTGCTCTGCGGCAGCCTTTCATGTCTTCATGTTATTCCTGTATGTTTTTTACTAATTAATTATCTCCATTTAGGTACAAAAATGAAAAGAAAATGGGACTGTGAATCAGCTTAGAGCCCACACATGCATCACTAATTTTATTCAGATCCTTCTCATACCTTTTTGGTAATTCTTATTTGTGACACACATTGATATCTCATTAGCCTTGAGAGCTAACCATTGTGGCAGATTAGTTATCCTCAGTTTACAAGGACAGCTAGTAAAAATATGTAGCAATGATCATTGGCATTGGGGAAAACTGCAGCTCACAAAACTGATTTATATTCCAGCTGAGTGGTATCCTTCCTTAAGGATATTGTATTACTATAAAGCTAAGTAAACTGCTCAAGATCCAGTATGATCACTAATTCAAAATTCTGTTTTATTTAAGGAATGAGTATTGAATTCCTTTGCTCTGTCTATTTAAATTGCTATATTAGGGAGATGATAACGTATTCAAAAGTAATTTGAATACTCATCAAACTCTGCTGCTCACTCTAGTGAGAACGCATCAGCAACTTAAGTGTAAGAACGTCCCTTCTTTTTGTTGCAATAAATTCAAATTAGGCACTTGAAATCAATGGAAGTTAGGAGCCTAAATAGCTTTGTGGTTCTGGGCCTTGCTGTCTGACTTGATAGAGGGTAAATGATTTGAAAAATATCGGTGCCTTTACTTGAATTAAGCCAGGTGATCTTGTTATACCACTGATGCTGTATTTCACTATTTAATGCACACTTCTGCTGTCATTGAAATCAGTGGAATAGATTCCATTGATTTTAGTGGGAGCAAGTACAAAAGTGGAGAACATGGTTGCACATGGAACTGTTAATAGTGTACATGGAGGATTGCTTTGAGTACTGGGGTGGGTGTGCTTAATATTTGTGTGAGGATGGCATGATTATGTGCACAACAGGCATTTTCTAGACATTGGCAGAATTGAGCTCTGAAATGTTAGGTCAATCCAAAGCATACCAAGTTGTTAAGTGTTGGGCCAGGCTATTCCTTGGTGTCAGATCTATATTTCTTCAAAGGTACTCCCTGTTTCTAAACAAAGAATTAAATTACTTATATTAAGTGGGGAGCAAGATGTTTTATCAAATCACATAGTTCGTGATTCAGCGAACCACTTGAGTGGCTAAATACTTAAGTATATTCTTAAATCCATTCTGCTTCATCAAAGGACGTAAGTAAATGTCATCAAGCAAATAACTTAAGCTTACAGGCAGTCATGTGTAAGTGTTTTGTTGAATATTGATGGGGTTATTCATATGCTTAAAGTTAAGCGTGTACTTAAGTGTTTTCCTGAATTGGGGCATTAGTACATACCTTTTGGCAAATTTGGAGCTGAGTTCAGACTTGGGCTTTGATGGAAAGCTAGTAACAACTTAAACTTCTGGAGAGACTGATTGCCAAGGAGACAATTATTTCACTTCTTGTTATTATATATGTAAGGGTTTGGACAACCCACAATGCCCACCCTTTTTTGATGGCAATAAAGATTTGCTAAATTGCTTCTTTTATATTTATAAGTGAGGTAATGTCTTTTATTGGACCAACTTCTGGTGATGAGAGAATGAAAGCTTATCTCTCTCATCAACAGAAGTTGGTTCAAAACAAGATATTACCTCAGACACCTTATCTCTTTTATCCTGGGACCAATATGGCTACAACCACACTACATGTCTTATAGTTGTAGTTAATTAGACCCATATAGACAGTGGACAAAAGTTTTGTTCTGTGAGATAAATTAGGCACAAAGCTCCTATAAACATAAATGAAAGTTATACATGAAACTCCATAAGCACCATGCTGAAAAATTCACCCAGTTCAGCTAAGAACACAGCAAAGAACACAGCTTGACTCTCATAACTCAGATGGATGTCTTCCCATTGACTGCAATGGGCTTTGGATCTGGCCCTAAGATTGCAGAGCTGGAAGAACAAATATCTCTTTACTTATAAATTGAGCACATTTGGAAACCCCTGATCAGTTTCACAGTAGAAATGTACATTAAGGTACAGCTAAGCCAGAAGCTATTTGGTTTTGTAGAGTAAAGTTTTACCATTTTTCCTAATCCTGTACTTTAAAACACAGGTAGAATATGCAGTGGTCTTTTATCCGCATGCAGTATATTCAGCCTGCAGAATTAGGATGTAGCTCTATTGTTAAAAGACTAGTGTTCAAATGACTTGATCTAATCCTGAAGTTAGTATTCCCAATACCCCATCAGTCAGGCATTCTTTCTCACCAGTCTCAAGTTATAAAATAAACTGGTGAAGGCTTTTACCCAGGAGTTTTGCACAGTGTTTTCCTCAGCCTTAAGGCTGTTCAAAGCTTGCACAGATGCAAGTTGATTTTACTCCTTTCTTCCCTACCTCCATAAGGATTACTTGCAGGTCCAGTGAGTATTACAAGGCTGGTAAACTCTGAGTGATACACACTGAGTTTGGAATAGGGCCAACTAAACCTATGGCTCCTGCTCATCTACCTGCAGGTAGTACGTAAACTTCAGGTGATCCGAAAATCCCATTTTTAAGGAGTCATTCGTGGTCCATCTGCCTCAGCAGTTTTCATCAATACTGTCATCTTTCAGCCTTTTGTTCCTGCTCTGTTGCCCCTTCTTTGGCACTACCTTATTGTTCTTCCTTTCCACTTGTGACAAACAAGACTGAAAAGAGAAATTTGACAAGACTTTTACTCTGTGTCTACATTCAGCAGTGGGAATGAGAATGGATTTTTTTTCTTCGTATCCCTATAAATCTTCAGCATTCCGTATACAGCATTCTCCTACACATTGTAAATGGATTGCTCTGAACTTGTCTTTCAGCAGATAGATTCTTTCAAAGTGGCTTTCTTCCATTGTTCAATGGTTTGTTTTATAAAAGGACAAACTTTTATATTGTCATTACTACATGGTTGAACTTCAGTAAGACCACAACTTAGGCTTGAGTGTAAAGAGCTTCATTTCCCGACTGTATTCTGCAATATAATGTAGTGGCCAAATTCCATTCTGTGATAAACAAGCAGTGGTACTGCTTACACTATAGGCAGAATCTGGCTCTGAAACTGGAAGCTGTTTTTATTCTGACTCTAGTTTATCTGAATAACACTCTCCTCACTCTGCACCACCACATGTGTATTGGACTCAAGCTATTATGCTGATTTTTTTTGAGCTCCACAGTGTACTCAGTGCTTTTTAGAGCACAAAGCAACAGCCAGTAACTACCCTCAGGAGTTTACAATCTAGACAAACAGGCTACAGAAGATTTGTGTTGGTATCCCTTAGCCATTTATTTTTCATGTATACCATCTTCAACCTTCTTTTTACCAACCCTTCTTAACATTCAAACCATGAAGTTCATCTAATAATATATTGTGCAAAGGGCATTGTTTGGCATAAATCTCAAAGCAAAGAGTGTTTTGTTTTGTATGCCTAAAAGCAGTTTAGAAATGAAGAACCAGATTTTCAACTGGTGTAAATAGACACAGATCCATTGACTTAATGAACTTATACTGATTTACATTAACTGAGGATCTGGCCCCATAAGACCAATCCAATTGAAACGTATTGTTTCTATTAGCTTTGAAGCAAATATACTTGGGTTTTTTTGTTTTTGTTTTTTTAATTACTAGTAACAGAGGAAATAAAAATTAAGACAAGAACTGCACTTTGCATCAGAAAATGATGCATTACAGGACTAAGTATGTCTTTCAGTATGACTTGTGATTTTTGGGTTCAGTGCATTTTGAGCACTCAGCTTGAAAAATCTGGACTTTTCCGCAGGTTGGTGCTCAGCACTTTCTAAAAAAAATTTTTTTCCCATCAGTCTCTGGCTGAGCACCCAAAATCAATAGTCTTGCAAATTTTGGCCAGAAAGCTTCACCTTTAGTTGCATCATTGTTATCAAAGTGCTGAATGGTGGGGTTTTAATATTATGACAGAAAATGAGTGGACAGCATTCATGAGATCATAATGTTATAACCAAACTAGTTTTATTTAGAAAATGTACAGATTCCTGCCAATAGACTTTGAGCAGAAAGGATTTAAACAGAAAAAGCAGCACGATCCAAACTGGCTCAAAATAGCTGATAGCTAGTTTTTCTTACCATGTGCACTCAACAGACAGAACCTGGAGTATTTTGTAGAACTCATATTCTCGTCCCTTTTAATGTTCATCAGTCAAAAAACCTCTGCCTGTAACTTCACACTAAACACATTACAAATATTTTCTATTTATCTTGACTATTTGTTTTCAAGAAATATCCAAGTGGACCAGTATTCTTGGAGACTCATTTTAAAGCAAATTGCCCTCTTTCATTTATTCAGTACTTCTCAACTACCCAGTCAATGCCGTAACACTTATGTTCTTCCAATGGTGCACTAGAAATGAATTGTACAGACTAAAAATAATAGGTTCCATGGGCTAAAATATTTTCAACAAAGGATAATATACAGCTTGATTTTAAAGCCATATTTAGGCACCTACCTTATTTTCAAAAGTACTAAGCATATTTGCAAAAATCAGGATTGTTTAATGAATGATTCAGTTTACAGACAGGAAAAAGAGTCTAATTTACAATGCATATAATGAACGTTTGGACCTGCCCCGTCCACAGGTCTGGCCAATTGCGGCTCCCTCTGGCCGTGGATCGCTGCTCTGGGCCAATGGGGGCTGCTGGAAGTGGAGGCACCGCTAATATGAAGAACTCACAAGAAATATTAAACAAACTATTAGGAGGTGACATAGACTAGAACAGAAGTTAGGACATAACTTTTAGAAAGGACAGGACAAAATGGCATAAATCAAGAAGTATCATGAGGATGACCTTGTACAGGACTGGAGAACCATCTGAGAAAACAATTTTCATTAGAACATTTCACTGGTCCTTATTAGTTTTATAGCCAATAAACCTGCATAGAGCGATTCATACAAGACATCAGAATGATATATGGAGAGGGATACCCTGTAATATAGCAAAGATAAGGCATCTACAGTTTAGTTAGAGGTTGCTAGAATAGGTAATATAAAGGAATTTGCACATGTAATGTCTGAGACCTTCTTGTACTTTGGAATCTTTAGTCAGATACTGCAAAATTAATCAGTAGTAGGAAAAAATGGTGATTTCCAGGTGGAGACCTTTAATCCTTTAACTGCTATACAATACTAAGGACAAAAATAAATAAAAGTAGGCCAAATTCAGTTGCCAAGCATTACTCTTGGATTTTTGTCATTTTATCATTGTGTCTTGGATGCCCAAACTATTATGTAAACTGTTACAAAATAGTCAAATAGACCTTGTTAATTCGTTCTGGGATCCTAAAGCTATAGGGCCAGTTCCCTAACTTTATTACAGCCCTTTTGTGCTTTTCTGGTAGTGCAAAGAAGCTGTATGCTGGCTTCCTGAGGATTTTCCTGGTGTATGGAGGAATCTTGGAATGAAAGAGCCAGCTTAGCTCTGCCATATGCTCTTGGCTTCCAATATAAGAGGTGATCGCAGGAAACAGTATACATGACCAAAGCATCTCTATCTCTGGCGATCCTTAGCTTCAGGAATGGTCATTGAAGCCATAGGTAGCAGTGCATTTCAAAGGTAGCCTTGAGGTAGACTTAAGTTGTTCTTTAGGATTCAAGCTGACTGTTCCCAACACCAGAAAGTCATTAAGGTGCCTTAAAACTCCCTTGACTACCTCCATTCTCTAGTCCAAGATTCTGTTAAAATAATAATAAAGGGGCAAGCTCCATAGTCTACCATACAGCTAAGTCTATAAAGACACAGTTAAGTAAAGCTGTGCAAATAACTGATTTTTTCAGTTCTCTGGCAGTTCCAAAATGTTTTTAAAAAATCATTTCAGGTTGAGTCCAACAAAATATTTTGCAAATTTTCTTTGAAATGAAAAGTAAAATAAAATACGTCTTAGGTTGAATGAAACATTCTCCGATAATTTTTAGGGTTTCTTTTTATTTAAAAAAATAAAAGAAATTTCAAAAAGAAAAAGTTATTTCAAGTAGAAAAATCAAAACATTTTTTCCAAACATGTTAAAACAAAACATTTTTTTTCTGGGGTTCTTTTTTTTTTTGACCAAACATAATTTGATGAAATCAATACGAGTTCACAAAATGTTTCAGGCAACACAAATCTGCAGTTTTCATTTAACAACAACAACAACAAAAAGTTATGGATGATAAATTCCACCGTTCTCTAGTCTTTAGCCTTTGTCAACTACATATCCATCAGGAAGGTGAGTCTCAGCATGGATGGATTGTAAAATCCCCATACAGGTATAAGATCAAGAATGTGGTGCACTTCATGCTACAGCTTAAATTTAGCTCCTCTGACTTTTGGATCTCTCTCTTTTTTCAGTGATTTGTGTATTATATTAATTAATTTTAATAGCCCCAATTCTGTCACTCTGCAAATAGTCAACCCAAATTTAAAATTTGAAACACGTGCATATGTTTGAAATATATATATATATAATGCAATCTTGACCACAAAACTATATGAATATAGATAGAAACTGGGTAAATTATAACATACAGGAAAAATAGAAATGAAAATATAAACAGCCAATTCATTTTTTTGGTCTAGTCAGACATGATTGCATATTTGCATATTTGCATATTTTTTCTCATTGTGTCTTACAAAAGGGTTCTTCCTTCAACTTTCATAAGTCAATTTTCCATGTATCAATATGTACTTTTTTGGGGGGGGGGTAGGAGGAATACTGAAAATATATTAATGATATGAAATTCTCCCATTGAGTTTTGTAATATTGAATGTTGGTAAATTAGTTTTCAATAATGTTTTTAATGATTAAATCAATTTCTTGTCAGAAGTTTTCACAGACACTTGTCAAGGACCATTTATCAAGAACTCAATTCGTTCTTGAAATAGCCCTAACATTGTACACAAAAAAAGGATCTATTTCTGGCAATGAATTCACTTAACACTTCCTAATTCATGTTTTATATTCCCTCTTTTATTCAAAGGGACTATCTCATTCTTCTTCTTAATACCAAGAAATTGGTATGTATTAGGATTCTTTATGTTTTAACTGAACCGATGTAATTACTCACAGTGAATTTCATTGAAAAATATCTTGTTCTTTAATAGAAATATTGACTTGTGTGAAGTGAAAAACTCATTTCATGTACGCAAGAGAACTCAGAAATGATCTCCAGGCAGGCATCACCAGTAAGTTAGAGACTGTGTGCTCTACATACAAGATAAATTGACCTATATAGGAGTGGTGCTTTTTATTCTCCACCCACCCTTGCCCCATATTTATAACTTTACTTTGACTTATTCAACTCTTTAGGTAGAAGATTTGGTGCTATGAAAACATAAAATAAATATGATTAATCTAAATTATCTGGAAACATTCCCCCACCCTCTCTCCTGTTCCTTTCACCATCTCAGCTGTTCCCTTTTTCTCTATTTAAATTTTACAAATTTTGGACTCTGAAAGCCAAGTTTATGATACACTTCCTTAGGGTGAGATTTACAAAGGTATTTAGATCTAAATACTTTTGAAAATCAGGTCATTATTCCGTAAGCGACTATTGCCACACTGAGTCACTACATTGTGTGATTTCAATGGGGCTTCTTGTTGTGCAAGATAATATATAATGTTAGCAAGGGCATTGCAGTCTGGCCCATAATTATTAGTGATGGGAAAAATCACTGAAGAAGAAAGAGAGGTATTGAACATTGCTAAATTCTTTAAAAATAAACTCTGAATTTGGGTTCATTTCTAGCTATAAAGTTAATTTAAGAAAGATAGTCAAGGCTCCTTGAGCAAAGAACAAGCTTCAACCATGGTTTCAATGTGTCTGTAAGTCTGGCTTATATATAGCAATGGCTGAAAATAGCCATATATATATGGCTATTTTCAGCCATTGCTATTCAAAACTTAAGGGAGAAACTGTAAACTAAGTCATTTATATTTACTGATGGGGAAAGAATATGCAATAAAAAAGAATGGGCTACAAGACCATATTTTACTTATCCTACCAGTATATCTTTCACCTAAACTGTTCAATAATTGTTACTGAGTACATTTAATGTCAAAGAAAAATATCAAGCATTAGGTTGAAGTTGTTAAAGAGGATTTTTATTCCAGATAAATTGCTCTTCCTAATTTTAATATAGCTAAAGAAATTTAGCCCTGAAAATGTCAGAGACCATCCTTGGTCATTGTCATTGTGTGGAAATGCAAAATAAAGATTGGGAGGCACCAAAACATATGATTTACTGTGAATTAAGAAGAAAAAATACAAGGGAAGGAACTGTCTCACTGGGTTCTAAAAATAAAGAATTTGATTTCTGGGAAAATCTCCCTTCTATCTTTTACTGTAGCTTGTGAGTAATGATTTTCCTTTCCCAAATACTCAGAATTTTTGGGAAGAAAAGAACAGATTAAAGGTTTTTTAATTCTGTTTTATCAGCTATCCTCTGGAATGTTGCCGTTGGTGATCAAAGAGATATTAATTTCTGCTATGTTATTACCACTTTCAGCTGAGGAATTTTGGAAAGATCACAAAGGTAGAAAGATTTTTAATATGAAGTCTCAGGCTTTGTAAGATGTTCTTGTTTACAAGGACTCAGATTAAGCAAGTGGTGCAAAGGATTTATAAAGCTTTAGGGGAAACAACAGAACTCAGTGGGGGTAATATTTATTACTAAATGGGAAAGAGATTTAGAGGAAACAACTGGATGTAGATTTATGGAATCTAACTATGAGCTATCGTAAAGCTTCCAGTGCTTCCCCCTGGATTAGATGAAAATATTTATACATATGTATTTGAGACCTGTTTGGATGTCCTACATATTGATAAAATACTTGGATACATGTTAGCAATAGGGTGACTAGATGTCCCGATTTTATAGGGACAGTCCTGATTTTTGGGTCTTTTTCTTATATAGGCTATTTATTACCCCCTACCCTCTGTCCTGATTTTTCACATTTGCTGTCTGGTCACCCTAATTAGCGAGGATGTGGGGATAGAGTTTTTCATATCTTGAAGTAGCATGTTTTTGCACAGTACATAGATTTAATGAAGTACTCAATGCTTTTTTTGCCTTGGTCTTCACAGACAAGGTCAGTATCCACACTGCTGTCCTGGGCAACACAGTATGGGGAGGAGGTGAGCAGCCCTCAATGTGAAAGAACAGGTTAAGGACTATTTAGAAAATCTGGACGTGCACAAGTCCATGGGTCCAGATCTAATGCATCTGAGGGTGCTGAGGGAATTGGCTGATGTGATTGCAGAACCATTGGCCATTATCTCTGAAAACTTGTGGCAATCAGGAGAGATCCCGGACAATTGGAAAAAGGCAAATATAGTATCCATCTTTTAAAAAGGGAAGAAGGAGACCCAAGCCCAGAGGTAAGTGGGGAAGTGGGATACCGGGAAGAAACACAAGGAAGAGGGTACAACAGGGGAGGCCTACTGATTCATACTGAGAAAGTAGGGCAATCAGCTAGTTATCTTAGGTTCCTATACACGAACGCAGGAAGACTGGGGAACAAGCAGGAAGAATTGGAAGTCCTGGTGCAGTCAAGGAACTATGATGTGATTGGAATAACAGAAACTTGGTGGGGTAAGTCACATGACTGGAGCACTGTCATGGATGGGTATAAACTGCTCAGGAAGGACAGGTGAAGGAGAAAAGGTGGAGGAGTTGCACTGTATGTAAGAGAGCAGTATGATTGCTCAGAGCTCCAGTATGAAACTGGAGAAAAAGCCTGTTGAGAGTCTTTGGGTTAAGTTTGCAGGTGAGAGCAACAAAGGCGATGTCATGGTGGGCATCTGCTATAGACCACCAGACAAGGAGGATGAGGTAGATGAGGCTTTCTTTGGACAACTAACAGAAGTTTCCAGATCACAGGCCCTGGTTCTAATCGGGGACATCAATCACCCTGACATTGCTGGGAGAGCAATATAGCAGTGCACAGACAATCCAGGAAGTTTTTGGAGAGTGTTGGAGACAACTTCCTGGATTGCTGGAGGAACCAACTAGGGGCTGTGCTCCTCTTGGCCTGCTGCACACAAACAGAGAAGAATTGGTAGGGGAAGTAGAAGTGGGTGGCAACCTGAGCAGCAGTGACCATGAGATGGTCAAGTTCAGGATCCTGAAAAAAGGAAGAAAGGAGAGCAGCCGAATATGGATCCTGGACTTCTTTGACTCCCTCAGGGAAATGATGGGCAGGATCCCCTGGGATGCTAATATGAGGAGGGAAGGAGTCTAGGAGAGATGGCTGTATTTTAAAGAAGCTTTACTGAGCGCGCAGGAACAAACCATCCCGATGTGCAGATAGAATAGTAAATATGGCAGGCAACCAACGTGACTTAACCGAGAAGTCTTTGGTGAGCTTAAACACTAAAAGGAAGTTTACAGGAAGCGGAAACCTGGACAGATGACTAGGGAGGAGTACAAAAATATTGCTCAAGCACACAGGGATGTAATCAGGAAGGCCAAAGCACAACTGGAGTTGCAGTTAACAAAAAGGGTTTCTACAGGAATGTTAGCAAGAAAAAGAAGGTCAGGGAAAGTGTGGGACCCTTACTGAATCGGGGAGGCAACCTAGTGATAGATGATGTGGAAAAAGCTGAACTACTCAATGCATTTTTGCCTCGGTCTTCACAGACAAGGTCAGCTCCCAGAATGCTGCACTGGGGAGCACAGTACGGGGAGGAGGTGAGCAACTCTCAGTGGTGAAAGAACAGGTTAAGGACTATTTAGAAAAGCTGGCCATGCATAAGTTCATGGGGCAGGATCCCATGCATCCGAGGGTGCTGAGGGAGTTGGCTGCTGTGATTGCAGAGCCATTAGCCATTATCTTTGAAAACTTGTGTTGATCAGAGGAGGTCCCACACAATTGGAAAAAGGCAAATATAGTGCCCATCTTTAAAAAAAGAAAGGGAAGAAAGAGAACCTGGGGAACTACAGACCAGTTAGCCTCACATCAGTCCCTGGAAAAATCATGGAGCAGGTACTCAAGGAAACCATTTTGAAGCACTTGAAGGAGAGGAAGTTGATCAGGAACAGTCAACATGGATTCACCAAGGGCAAGTCATACCTGATCAACCTGATTGCCTTCTATGATGAGATAACTGGCTCTGTGGATATGGGTAAAGTGGTGGATATGATATACCTAGACTTTAGCAAACTTTTAATATGGTCTCCCACAGTATTCTTGCCAGCAAGTTAAAAAAGTATGGATTGGATGTATGGACTATAAGGTAGATAGAAAGCTGGCTAGATTGTCGGGCTCAACTGGTAGAGATCAATGGCTCGATGTCTAGTCAGCAGCCAGTATCAAGCAGAGTGCCCTAGGGGTCGATCCTGGGTCTGGTTTTGTTCAACATCTTTGTTAGTGATCTGGATGATGAGATGGATTGCATCCTCGGCAAGTTTGCAAATGACACTAAGCTGGAGGGAGAAGTAGATATGCTTGAAGGTAGGGATAGGGTACAGAATTACCTAGACAAATTGGAGGATTGGGCCAAAAGAAATCTAATGAGGTTCAACAAGGACAAGTGCAGAGTCCTATACTTAGGACGGAAGAATCCCATGCACCGCTACAGGTTGGGGACTGACTGCCTAAGCAGCAGTTCTTCAGAAAAGGACCTGGGGATTACGGTGGATGAGAATCTGGATATGAGTCAACAGTGTGCCCTTGTTGCCAAGAAGGCTAATGACATATTGGGCTGCATTAGTAGGAACATTGCCAGCAGATCGAGGGAAGTGGCTATTCCCCTCTATTCAGCACTGGTGAGGCAACATCTTGCTAGTAATAAATTTATTATTCCAGCCACCATTTCTATTCCTCAGTGTGACCAAAAGTCCTGGGAACACTTTTTTAATGGGGTTGGTGGAATTTCTGGTTGTGGCCATGTGATCCTGCTATCTGTAAAACTTCAGTACTTTCAGTGTGAATATGCTATTCTCCACTTAACTGCTTCTTTTGAATAATGTTTACCATCAGCATCTTTTGAAGCTCCTTATTTATGGTTTTGTGTGTATTTTCCCCTCTTTGTGTACTCTTCAGTGTGTGTCTGGAGGTTCAAGGCCCTAGAATATTTTATATCTAATCAAAGTCAGATTATTTCCGCAGTCTACCCTTCAGTTCAATTTTAGCTATTATAATCTATGTATGTTTCATTATCAGAATCAGTCAACATTTTTTATATTTTTATACAATGCTTCAGCATGGAAAGTTATCATTTTGTGGGAGAGTTTGGTGCTTCAATTCCTTTTAAACTGATTTCTTGAATGACTCATGTAAGCATCCTACCCTCTCCATTCTTCAGTCTTTAAAAACTCACTTCTACAAATCTGTCTGTAGTGATTCTTTTTTATTTGTATAGAAAATCCCTTTTGTTGTTTATCTTCCCTGACCTCGGTCTACTTGTCCTTTGACTATGATCTCCATGGATCAGGAACCTATGCCTGGAAAGCACCTAGCACATTGTGGGCTCTATCACAAAGTAATAATGGCAATTAATTGATTGCTTCCTGTCTACAGATGTTAGTTACTCGTATTGCATTGATCATATCTTTGAAACCTATGCATCCAGATAATGAACCCTTTTCTCAATGGTTTAGAGACTTTCCTCACAGAGGCTAATCCTTAGTTTTTTATATAAATTCACCAGTTGATTTGTTCTTTGCCTTTAATTTGCTTATTAGACAATGTAAATGCTCTATCTCAAATTTGCACTGGTCTACTTTCTTTTTCAGGAGAGGATGAAGTCCTTGTTACTGTAACCCTTTCTTGGGCTAATGGACAGCCACTTGGTAATTGAGGCAGGAGGACACACATTGAGGTAGCTTTTTGTTAGAGACATGTCCTCCATTTGGTCTAAGGGAGAGCACAGGATTCCTAGTTACATTGTTATACTTCTTGAGATACAGTACGGCAGTTTTTCTGAGAGGATGGAAGAAAGGCAATTATGGACATAGAACCCTAATTATTTTAAATTTTTTGGTGAATTAAGGGCAGATTTGATAGAAAGAGGGGAAAGTGAGAAGCCATCAGAGTTAGATGCACCAAACCCATGCCACAACCAGTCCTTCTGAGAGTCTATTGATTTAGTCTACAGAAGAGAAATAATTCTTGCATCATAGCCAGCTAACATTTACTGCACTCATGTATTTTACTGATGCCAAACAATAACTGCATATTCCTATAGAATTAATTTGTCCTGTTTGTGTATTCTGCCAGTTTCTTTTACAACTGTCTGATTCTCCCTGACAGAGACACTGTTAGGCTAACCAGCTTTTGAGTCTCTGTGCAGTAATATAAGGGGGAAAATAACAGTCCCATAAAATAGAAACTGCCAAACCTGTTTTAGGATTTGGAAAAGTAATTGTCCTTTTAAATAAAAAAAGTTGTTTGCCTTATTATCACTAATATTACAAAGAGATCAACTAGCGCAACTACAAGTAAAAACACAATTGTTTAATTTACATAACTTTTCTTTTGTAGTAGCCTATTACATTTGAAATTACAGTGGATTTTCAAGTACAAGAGAAAATATAAATAATGAGACTACTAAACTCTATATTAAATAATCACCACGACGTTATCAAAGCCATTCACAATCATTATGATTTGTTTTTCACATATGGTGCCAGTTTTCATATTTGAATACCAAAGTATTTGTGCCTATGTAACTCCACATTTTGGTAAATAAGTTTTGTTTTGTACAGCCATCCCACCAAGGATGATAAACACCATTTAACAGTGGGCAATCTAACTGTCAATCTACCTAGCCAGAGTCTTATCCTCCCATGAAACTAAACCATATAATAATCATCCAGCAAAATATTTTTGATCCTCTCAAATTGAGACCTATTACTTGTTCTGTTTTACAGCTCAAGCTCCAAAAGTATGTTAGTTTGGGAAGAAGTTCAGAATTGTTAACTAAAAATATACTTCACCATGTAGTAAGATCATATCTAAATCACCTGTCATAGATTTAACATATATGCACTTGTAGGGTGCTTGTAATTAAGCTATATTGGTCTTTTGGTTTGATTAGGAAGTGAACATTTTGTTTTGTGTTTCTCTGGACCAACTATTCCACAAAATCTTAATCTATGCAGTAAAACCATAAAGGAAATATAATACAGTTTAATGTCAAAATGTGTCTCTAGTGAAAAAAAAAGGTAATGAAAGGAAAAGGAATGAATGGCTAAGTACTAGTAAATTGTACATATGACTTTCACAAGTATGTTGATAAATGCAGAATATACTTTGCTACTTATGCAATGAGAAGTTTGTACATTTAGTGACTTTTCTGCCAATTTTAACACCTATTTAGTATCCACCTACCCTTAAATAGGGACACATACCATAGACAATGTCTTTCTGATGCATGGTCTAGTGCATAGTGAGGTAAATGGAAAGTGAAGAGACTGGAATTGTATTCCAATCTCTACCACTGACATGTCTTAATTTCAGTGATCAGGTCCTTAAATATCAGCATAAATTACTAGTATATGCAACCTTTTATCCAATTAGTAGATATTTCAATGTTCAGACCTTAAACTGATTCAGTTAATGGTTTCCTCACCTCCTTTATTTCACTGTACAAGCTCAATAAGCAGCTCCTTCTATGTGATCTGAGTGAAATGGACTAATTAATGAGGAGCTTAATTTCTACATTGCCAACATTTTATAGGTGTAACAGGAGCTGGGAGGAGGGGACAAGAGAGGAAGAGAGAAGAATAATATTGCAGAGGGGGATTAAATGGTGCAGGTGATAGAAGAGCACTGTGGAAATGAGAGAGAAATTTGCTGGTAACTTGTCTGCTGTACAGAAGTCTTTTGTTGCTCCAGGCACACTGTGAACATATTGTGCTTTTTCTTATTGTGTTATTTTATTATAAGAATGTCCTTAATTTAACTCTTTTGCTATATGTTTGTTGTTTCAATGTTATTGTTTAGCTTTAATAAGAGAAGGTATGTTAAATTTTGGTCATGGGAATTCTTTTGTTCTGATTAATTGCACTTGTGTGAATTCATCAAAAGGTCATTGTCTCATCTTCTACAGAACACAGCTTGGTAATATGAGCTTGAGTTTTAATGCCTACTTTAATTTGTTTCCTTGGTAAATTGCATTTTATTTTATTATAATATTTTACCAAAGGAAATAGGAAGAGTATATTGTTTTCCACATTTATAATAGCTTTCTAAGCTACCCCAAGACTTTTCAGAGTATAAAAGTCTAGGTGTGGTTTCAGTTTACAGTTGAAAGGAGCTGTTTGAGAAGTCTTTCAAGGGGCAAATCTTTGAATCATTGCACTGTATTTTAAAATACTCTTATATCCTGCAGGAGAGACAGAATGGCAGAGAGGAATTAGTAATATGATACATACATAGCCTTTCACCCCAGCTTACTAATTTAAATCTATATTGAACTCAATTGATATTGGCTGATGGTCATTACTCTCTGAAGGCTCTTCAGTTTTTTTTCAGAAATAAGTTGTTGATCATCATCCAATTCTTAGTGGACTAGTGTCCAAATCAGAGCTGAGATGTCCTGCCACCGTTGTCAGAACACAAAGAAAAAAGTCTGAAAGCATGGATGTTTAACCATCTACCTTGCCCGAGAAAGTTCCCCAAAGATAAGATTCAGGCACATCAGTGCTGTAGCGAAGGCTACAGTACTATGCCCTGTGTTGTTCTTGTTCTGTAGACAAAGGAGTTAGGCCCTGATCCTCTAAAGTAGTTAGGTACCTAATACCCATTGAAATCAATGGAGTTAGGTATCTAGATACTTTTGAGGTTCTTGACCTTAGTCTCCTGGGCTTTCACTGTGATACCTTTCACAATCGCTAAATTCATCCAGAAAACTAATTAAGGAATATAAAAAAAAAGATGAAGGAATGTTATCAACTGGACTTGTGTCTCTTGGTACATTGCCCCATTCACTTTCACTATCCTTTCAGGAGTATAAGTAATTGGACTAAACCACGAGTCCTCCTTACTTTGTTAAAGATGTTGTCATCCTTTGTTTTTTTAATCTATTTAACATTTCCCTATATAACATTCATTAGATACATTAGGTTTCTGTGGAAAACAAATCAGTCATTCTGATGCTTCAAGCACTTTTACATGCAGGATCTAGCAGAGAGTGATACCTCTAGCTGGCCATTACCAGCACCAGTCTCAAATATATTTTCAAAAGTATTTTTACTTCTAGTTACAATCAAGTCAAATTTAGGCTATGTCTACACTAGAGACCTTGCAGCTGTACTGATGCAGCTGATCTCTCATGTAGCCACTCTGTGCTGATGGGAGAGAGCTCTCCCGTCAACATAATTAAACCACCCCCAATGAGTGGCAGTAGCTACGTTGGTGGGACAAGCTGTGCACACTACCACTTATGCCAGTGTAATTTAGATTTTTCACACCTTTGAGTGACATAAGTTTTGCCAACTAAAGTGGTGGTAGAGACATGGCCTTAGAATCCCACACAGTAATCTCTTCTAACTATGCAGACACACTGAAGAGGTACCAGTTTTGTTTGAATCAGCTAATGGATATGGATAAACTTTTCAACTAACCAAACAAATCTCAGTTCTGAGCAAAACTATAGCTGTTTACAAAGTAAATCCTCACAGATGTCTGCAAACTCCACTTTTGCATCTGGTTCATCATTTCCCACCCATTTTCACTGATCTCATGTGGTTATTTTAGCTTGATATACAAATCATCCTCTAAGATTCACACAGATGGGTTTAGAGAGACATTAGTAAGTGAACTCTGCAGTTCATTCTACAGTATATGTCTACAGGAGTTATTGTGGCATAGCTATTTCTGATTAACCCTGTGTGTGGATGCTCTTATTCTGGCATAACAGTGTCATATTCCACATTAGCTTAATTCTCTTTTATGAGATGTGGATCTGGGCCAAAATGAGCAATATTAATTTGTATTCGAATAGCTTCTGAATCAAATATGAAAAGAAATTAAAGTACAAAAGAGGATAAATAGATAAAATATGTAACTAGAGAACTTGCTGTTTGAACAGTTTTAATTATTGCATAATACAAAAAACATTTGCAGCTGTATTATATCATTTTTATTTGGTTTCTTCTTGTATACAAGACTCTTGCTTTGCAATTCACTGAAATGGTGCAGCTCTGATATTCATGTTCACAGTGACTGTTACTCTGCTGTTTTGCCCTACTCTTCAGAAATTGGAATAATTAACCAATACAAACAGTGAGAAGATGACTACTCTTCCAACTTTCCCCAAAATAGTTGAAGGGCATAATTCTATTTGCTATGACTTTGATAGGGATGGTGTTGCATATAAAAGGATGGAACAACTCTGCTTTACAGAAATGAGCACATAAAATCAATGTTAATTTATTCAGAAATTACTCTATTAAAATATTTTAAACGAGAAAAATTCAATTGTATTGGAAAACACTCATATAAACTTGAATCCCATATGCTTTGTCTGGGACGTAAGTGTTTTTACTCATTATGCAAATGTGTTTGGAGATAATAAGAATGGCTTCACACCAATTAATTTGATATTATAAGTAGAATGTCCATTATTCCCTAGGTCCATGGATAGATTTTTTTTTAAATTGTGGTGAGTTTGAAAATAAGTTTTCTAACATGGGAAGTACATATCCACCAAGATTAAACACAAAAACAAAAGGGGTCAGGTTTGGCCTGAAGTTAGTCTTAAGATGAGTGTCTATCAAGCAGCAGTGGCTTCTGTCCTTGTGAATGGCTCCAAAATGTGAATGGCTTTGGGTCACCACAAAGACACAAATGTGCCTGCTGGACGCTTTTGACATGGAAAGCAACAATGCATAAAGTCATATGGTGGTTTCATCACATTATGAACAAGGATGTTAGGCATGGGATGAATCAGCCTCCAATGTCTTCCCAAGTGACTCAGTGCCACAGGGGACTTGGCCATGTGCTCTGTTTGCCAGAGTCTGTAGAACAACCCACCAGCTTTATGTGTTCAGTCCAATAAAAGCAGGATGGAGACAACCTTGTGGATGTGCTCACACATGCTGGAGTGATGTCCTGGCTTCTGATCTCACCAGCCTCAGCCTTAACAAAGAGCAGGCTGAAACACTGGCAGGAGACCAGGCTCTCTGGAATGGGTAAACTGATGTGTGCACTCTGTGCTTCACAAGCAGGAGATTAATAAAAATAAATGAATGAAATTATTCTCCTTAATCTATTTTACAATCAATGGGAGTTGCAGGGTGATTTAGGCTTTGGAAAATCTGGCCATTCACGTGGGAATGACTTCCACAGGACATTTTTTGAAAGCAAAGCCAATCTCTGCCTTTTTTTCTTGCCATTCTGGTGCCAAAACCAGACATCTTTCGTTGGCTTATTTTGATTCTCATTAATTCTTAACCATTCATTTCAAATTTGCATGAAACCCCATGGCAAAATGACTGCATTAACATAGATTTCTACCTTTCCTTTTGGTGACTCCATGTAATGTTGCTGAAATTCTACAATGTTTGTTGGAGAGCACAAAGCAGTATTTGCTTTATTTTCCAACCAAGGATTCACATTTTAGCTTCAGCATGCACACTTATAATAAAAATATTCATATTTTAGTTGCTTTATAATATAGTAGCCATTAGCTCTTGTATTAGCATAACAGGTATACACGGACCATGTGAATTCCCCATCTGTAGCTAATACAGTAATGTAATGTATGACATTGATGAAAGAGCTCAACCTGCAGTCATTTTGCACACGGAACTCCTATTAAAGTTAATGGGAAATTTTTCATATGGACATATTGCAGGAGTTATTACTTCATTTGTTTATAGGCAGCTCCATCACAGTCATCCCCATAGTAACTGAGCTAACATAAGCATTTTCCCCTTCTCTTTACAAAGCTCTAAAAAACTACAAAGTTCTGTGTGGGGAGTGTTTTCCCTGGAAAGATTAAAGATCATGAATGATTATAAGAACACTTGCACCCATTGAAGTCATGGGATACTGACCTCAAAAATACAAATTCAGACTCTATGTAGTTAATCAAAATTGGTGTTGTATAATTAATTCAAAATGTATCTGGAATCATATTGGATCCTATAAGTAGACACTATCTGGTATAGTGACTGTAAATTTAGAAGTCTTCTCTTTCACCAGTTATTTGGAATGATCATCAAGAGTAACAGAATGATCCCTTCTTTTTTAATTAATAGGACTGCAAACTGTCACTGAACTGGAGTTCACTTTTCCTTTCCATCTATAATTTCCATAATTTATTTAACATCAGCCTGCATAAATATTACCATAGCACATCTAATTTATTTTTCAAGTTAGTGCATTTTGATAATTGTGAAATTCTAACATACTAAATTATGTTACCAATTTTAACATATTCTGGTATAGAAAGAAAATAGGGGCCCGATTCTAACGCCCTTACTCATGAATAATCCCTATTTCAATGAATCTACTTGTTTGAGCAGTAACTGTTCACATATGGGGCCCAATTCATCTCCTATTGAAGTCAATGAAAAGACCCCATTAACACTGAGGGGAATTAAATCAGGATCTTACTACTAAGACATTAATCTATGATCTTCACTCATCCAAGTAATAATACTGAGGAAATACCTCTTGAAAATGTGCCCAACCCTCAGTGCTGAGTCAGCATTAGAGTCTCTAGTCTCTGATGTAACAAATATAATATGGAGAACTCTGGCATAAGACTTACAAAGCCAAAGATCATAAAAGTCCTTTAAAAACAGTAAATGTTCCATATCAAGCCCTTGCCAGCAACAGAGCGCATGTCACAGATGACTACCCTTCAAATTCAAGCGCCTAAACAGACATATCCTTCAAAAGATTAGCAAGCATAATATCTAGAGGTAATAAATTAATAATTTCATATTTTTATGTATTGTAGGAAACTTTCTGGGACTGACAATAGAACTCTGCACCCATGGTGACAGATAGGTTTATCAACATGGAATTTATACTTAGACAATAAAAGTTGGATGTCTAACAACCTTGGGAGCCTGTGCAAATCTCACTCCATAACATTGAGTTGGTAGGACTCTACAAAGAGCATTGTTTTCTGATTTATTAGAAAATAAGGTGTGGGTGAAAAATATCAAGCTTTTGGGCCTCCCAGAAACAACTCCTAATGCCACTTGAGAGGGCTTTTGCTAGGATGGCAATTCTAGATCTACAACCTGACAGCTCCTCTGATATAATTTTAAGAAAAACGTGGGTAAGCAAGTTTTGTACACTTTTAATTCTCTGTAACTCTCTATGTTGTCTAAAGATTCCATGTCATGATGCAAGGTGAAGGCAATCCTAACAAATTCTTTCTAGACCATACATCATTGCTGGAGGCAATGATGAAGGCTTTTGCGAAGAGGAGTCTGGATCATGATTATTCCCAGTTTTAAGTTCAGAATTGTTGTTGGAGATCATGAATACGTTATTACTACTACAAAAAGTGCTGCATAGTTTATAGTACATCCCACTGCAGTTGTCTGGGTAGAAAGAGAAGAGGCACATTTTACTTTGAAAATTGAACCTGGATTTCAGTGAATTAAATTGTTTGTGTGGATATCTGCTCATGGCAGGCTTTTTCATGTCTTCATCAGCCTGAGACAATTTTTACTCTGTGTTTAGATTTTCCTTTCAATATGCTGAATGCTCTCAACTCCTGATGCCTTTGGGAATTAAGGAACGATGAATTCCCTCAGGAGGCCATTAAAATTGGGCCCTAAATGAATAGCACTGTACATCATAAGATACCTTATAGATAACACATTGTCTTAAGTCACTACTTTTATTTAGTCCAATGAGGTTTCCAGTAAAACTTTAGAGACCCCTTACCATTTCTACTAGGCAACTGACTTGTATTGGCCCCTTTAAGTGGTAACTTCAAATTTTATTCCATACAATTTTAGCATGAACCTTGGTTCCCGCACTGTGCTGTCTGCTAGTCACTGTGGGAAAATCATAATGCATCTTAGACCAGCTTTAAAAATTGCATATCTGAATGTGCCCTTAGAGTTTTAAGTAAATGTTTATCCCAATTATTATTTTCTTTATGGTGCTAAATTCTGACTCTCTAGGGCCCTGTATGCATTCTATATCGTTTAAACTGTTCATAATTCATTTCTTCTAATGATATGTATATTTGTAGTGTTTCTAAGGGTACGTCTACACTACCCGCCGGATCGATCTACCCATGATAAATCAATTCCTGATCGCTCTGCCGTCGACTGCTGTATTCCACCGTGGTGAGAGGCGGAAGTGGAGTAGATGGGGGAGCGGCGGCAGTCAACCCCGCGCCGTGAGGATGTGAGGTAAGTTGACCTGAGATATGTCGACTATGCTATTTTCGTAGCTGAAGTTGTGTATCTTAGGTCAATCCTCCTTCACCCCCAGTGTAGACCAGGCCTAAGTGGTAATACTATTTCACCTTTTTAACAATTAATTTTTGAATACATGATCATTTTCACACCAGAAAATGTTGTCCCAAATAACTGCACCATTTCAAGGGGAAAATAGTGAAATCTAAACTTTGAGACCATGGCAGTGATACTTTTCAAATTTGGGGAAGGATGAATTTTAATTCAGATTCCACAAGTTGGGGTGTTTGAATTAGAAGAGGACTCAAAATGTAGTGTGTAGTCTGAAGGAATATATTATATCCTCTAGGTCAGAAAGAGCTGAAGGTACTCATTACCTATGGTTCATGTTGGTAGGCATCTTTTCAACTCTGTTTATTGATTTTTACTGACAGTTACAACTTTCAAAACACAAGAAAAATGTTGAAGAATGGATCAAAGTTAGCCATTATAAAATTAGAAGATTAAGTAGTCTCTTGCTACAAGTAAAATTTTTTAACCCACCTATAGCACTAATAAACAGAATAGTACACGAAAGCAACTAAACTTGGCAGTGTGTATAAATATTTAATGGGAGCAGGTAGATCTGTGCTGAATGAGTATTTTAAATGACAACTTGTACCTTCAGAAGTGAGGATATATGGCTAAGATTTGTTCAGAACTGAAGGGGAAGGTCACGTATGGATATCTTCTTGCATATGTCTATTGGTTTCAAAGATTTTAAAGGGGCGGGGGAACTACATAAATGTCCCTGAGTTTTCATATGTCACTGATTTCCCTGGGTGCATCATCAGGTCCATTTGTATTGAAACATTGTTTTTTTCCCCCTAAGAGTGTATATGCCTTAAATGGAGATTTATTAAAAGAGCTGAATTTACAAGAAAGAACCAAGATGCAGATTTTTTTAAAAAGTTATTATAGTTACTTTGTACTCTTTTATATGAAACAAAATAGTAGCTAGAAGGCATCTGAACATTCCACATGGTCAGAAGTCCCCAAACAAAGCTATTTCTGTAACAATCTTTTCCCCAGGACAGTATTGCTGATAATATTTTCTTTCCATTTGTGTTACTTGCAGGTCAGCAGGGATAGGAGCCGAGGTATCATTTCCCTTGTCCAGAAATGCTTTCCTAAAAAGAAGGAATGCTTCATTTCTTATTTGGATCCCAGAGCTGAGGCCAGATTCCCCTTACAGCAGTATTACACCAGCATTATTCCATTGACCACTCTAGATAAGATGTTTTAATGGTTAATCATCCTTATGGTTAAAAATTCACATAGTATTTCTGGTCTTAATATGTTTAGCTTCAGAATCCAGCAATCTGATTTTGTTATGCTTTTTTTCCTCAAGACTAAAGACCTGTCTACTATCAAAAATCTTTCCCCTCAAGTAGGTCCTTTTAGACTATGATCAAGTGACCTCTTGAATAAATTAAACCAATTCAGTTTCTTTAGTCTGTCACTGTAAGGCATGTTTATCAGACCTTGAATCCGTATTGTTGTAGCTCTTTCCTGAATGCTTTTTGATTTTGCATCAACTTGTTGAAATTTGGATATTAGAACTAGACACAGTATTCCAGAAATGACCTCACTAACACTGCATACAGTAGTAAAAACACCTCCTTACTCCTACTTGATAGTCTCCCGTTTACCCAAGGATCATATTCACCCACTTAGCTATAGGATCACTCTGGAAGTTCATGTTCAGCTGGTTATTTACCATGACCCTGAAGCCTGTCTGTGTCACAGCATTCCAGAATACTGTTTCCCATCTTTTAAGTGTGACCTACAGTCTTTATTACAAGATGTGTGCCCTTGCATTTGGCTGTATTAAGCACATTTTTGTTCAAATGTGTCCCCCTTACCAAGTGTCTCAGGTCGAACTGTATAACTGACCTGTCACCTCCATCATTTACCATTCCACCAATTTTTGTGTCATCTGCAAATTTTACTAGCAGTGATCTTATATTTTCTTCTGGATCACTGGGAAAGATATTGAATAGCATTAGGCTAAGAACAAGTTCCTGTGGGACACCACAATAAACACCCTCATAGAATTTATTCCAACTTCCCTTGAAGCATTATCATAGGGAGGACACTACACTAGATAGACTATTAATTTTGGTTCGTGTTCTTCCCTGTAGTACTTGAAAGGCCATGTGTTCTTAAATCATGAATAATAGATTGGCTAGCTGATGTTTACTAGTTTCTTCAACACTTCCTTTGGTGTCAAGAGGTAGCAATCATCAAGTAAAGATTATGCATCACAAGTAGTCCATTAAAGTCAATAGGACTACTTCCTTAGAAAGGCTCTATTCATCATGTCCTATGAGTGCTCATCTCCAGCAAGTAAAACTGCTTAGAATCATAGAACCATAGGGCTAGAAGGGAGTGAAAGGGTTATTTAGGCTAACCCCCTACCAAGATGTAAGCCTTGTTGTGTCTATACCATTCAAGACAGATAGCTATCCTCCAGCCTCTTTTTGTAAACCTCCAGTAAAGAAAATTCCATAACTTCCCTAGGCAGTTTGTTCCATTGTCCTACTGTTCTTACAGTTAGGAAGTCTGTCAGGAGATTTAATCTAAATCTGCTATGCTGTCGTTCGAATGTATTGCCTCTTGTCCTGCCCTCTGTGGCAAGAGGGAATATTTTTTCTCCATCTTTTTGTGGCACCCTTTAAAGTATTTAAAGACCACTATCATGTCTCCTCTTAATCTCCTTGTGGCAGGGTGATGACTCATTGGTGCAGCACCTCCTGCTGGATGTCTCAGGAATTAGCTGTTTCCAGCCCATAACGCCCTCTGCAGGCCAGTGGCTCACCTGCCGCTGCCCCCTCATGTCCCTCCCGGACCCCAGTTCCCCTCTATTTCAGGGTTCTGCCCCCAGCAGTAACCCACTGTCTCTGGGTCTCCCCTCCCATGGGAACCCCCAACCCTCTATCTGCAACTTGCCTCAGTGGCTACTGCCAGTCTCCACCTAGCCCGTGCTCCCTGGAGCAGACTGCACTCTGTAAACCACTCATCATCAACAAGGGAGTTAGGACCTGCTGCCTTTGCCTATCTCTGGGCTGCCCCTCTGCAGCCCCAGTACCTTTTTGTAGGCCTTTAACTAGACCTGCAGCCTGGGGTTTTGCTAGGCTGGAGCTCCCCAGCTCCCTCTGCCCTTCCCCAGCACTGCTCCACCGTAGGTACCCTTTCCAGCTCCCAGACAGACAGGTCCTTCTCTCTAAGAAAGCTAGAGCGAGAATGTTCTCCAGTCTCTGACCCTCATCCCTCTTGTAGGGCCAGCTGGGGCCTGATTGGGGCATGGCCCCACCTGGTGGCTGCTTTCCCCAGTCAGCCTAGCTTTTCCCTTGCCCCAGCCCTCTCCCAGGGCTGTTTTAAGCCCTTCAGGGCATGAGTGGGTTGACCACCCTGCTACACTCCTCTTTTCCAAACTAAACATAGCGAGTTCCTTGAGCCTTTGCTCACAATGGCTTGCATTCCATCCCTTTGATCATCTTTATCTCTTGCTTCTGGATCTTGTCCTCAAAAGAAACAAATTGGACACTGAACAGGGAATGGTGATATCTCAGGAAGGTGCAAAAATGTGTTTTAATAGGTTTTTGTTGTTGTTGTTTCTGCATTGTTATGTAAATATATTAGTATACCTCTAAAAACCGGTAACGTATCAAGAACAAACATATGCAGTAGCCCAGAGGTGCTTAGGAAAATAATTGGACCTTAGTTATTTTCACCTTATTCAACCCAATGTGTCAGAAACTGAATCAAGCTTCTATTGATAATATACAAAAAAATCAATTACAATAAAAATCATATTGGTCAAATCTTGTGAATGGCTTGCCAGCTACAGAACCAGTTTCTCCTCCCTTGGTTTTCACACCTCAACTGCTAGAACAGGGCCTCGTCCTTCCTGATTGAACTAACCTCGTTATCTCTAGCTTGCTTCTTGCTTGCATATATATACCTGCCCCTGGAAATTTCCACTACTTGCATCTGACGAAGTGGGTATTCACCCACGAAAGCTCATGCTGCAAAACGTCTGTTAGTCTATAAGGTGCCACAGGATTCTTTGCTGCTTTTACAGATACAGACTAACACGGCTACCCCTCTGATACTTAAACATTCCAGAAGAAATAGTAATGCTGGAGGAATTCAAACACAAGTATATTTGACACCTCCTAGCTATGGATAGACACAAAGCCCCAGATCCAAACAGCACAGAACTTTAGTGAAATTCAGATCCAACTCCATAATCAAACTTTGCAACTTGCCCCTCTCTCTGTGAAGGCCTGGAACCCTCATTCTGATCAACTGTGAGCCCTGGGGAAATTTAGATCTCACCTCTGAATTTTACATCTCGTGCCCATTTCTATCCTTCACCAAAATGGTTCCTTAAGGGAATTTTCTGATTCCTGGGGTTGATAAAAGGATGTGGGAAATGTAGTTTTCAGTTTGAATCCTGACCAGATTGTCTGAAGTTAGATTCCTAAATCCTCATGTAGTCTTATAAATACAAATGGCCTGGTTTTCAGAGGTATAGAGCATCAGCAGCTCCCACCAAACTCAATGTGAGTAACACCTGTGAAATTGAGAGCAGAATAGAATATTTTCTTCACAGAGCTAATTAGAACAGAAGTGATCTCTGGTAATGATTGGCTATGAATGGGCATTTTTCAGTTACCTCCTGCTAAAGAACTTACCACTCATGCACTAATTTTAATTTGGAAAAGGGAACTCATGACAAGCTGGGTATTTCTGTGGATATAGAAACAAGAAGAAGCATACACCAGAGTGTGGTTAAATGCCAAGGCTACAACTCTTACCTAACTGCAGTAACCATTCCAGACTACCTGGAAGGACTGTTCCAGAGTGGACCTCAACTGGCACCAATTGCCTGATATGAAGGCCATAATCTTTCTACACACGCCTGCTCAGGGACTCTGATTGAAAGCCAGACCCCTTCCCTCCTTCCCATCACCATCCACTCCAGGGAAAAGAAGATGATGAAGGGAACTGCCTACTCTATGAAACAGAGAAACACACCTTCACGCTGCATTGCTGTGGCCAGGAGCAGTACCCAGGCAGCCCACTGAGCTACAGGGACTGCAATTGGACTTCAGGATGCAGGTGAAAATGGTAGTTTGCCAGTTTTGCTATACAATGAAAATCTCTCCTTACCCCAGACTAGCAACCAGCCTATCTCTTGGCATTGAAGAAGATCCAGCAACTGGTTGAAGGTTGAGAGTGAAACAGAGAGTCCAAAATGGCTTCTTGCCCTAGACAGTAAATTGTAGCCACCTACCTCCCCTACAGCTCATCCAAGCAAGAGCTAGTCACCAGGCACCTTTACCATCCCCACTGTCCAACAGTAGCAGCAGTAGACAGGACTGGATCTGGTACCTGGATGTAATACCCCTTCCTTCCTCCCTGCAACACAAAATGGGGTGTGTGAGGGTGGGGGGAAGGGTGGAGATGGGAAAGCAGAGGGAACTCATGGAGCTTTGCCCTCACTGCTCCTGATTGAGATATTATCTCCTGCTCCCCCCACCTGGGTGTCTCCACTGCTCCCAGCCCTATCAAAGCCACATGCTGGCAAGCAAGGTGCAATCCCTTTGTTTTAGCTAGCTTATGCTTTCAGATTTTTTCAGGCCCAATCACTCCATCAGGCTTAATTCTGCTAAGTACTGAGCACTGGCCCCAATCCATCAAAGCATTTAAGCACACAATTAACTGTAGGAACATGAATTGTCCTATAGAGGTCCTTAATCTTTAAATATCTATGTAAGACTTATTGTTTGCTGTTATTAGTAGTGTAAACTTAAGAGATAATGTAGCATGGCATATGCTTTAATATATGGCACTCTCATCTAGGGTTGAATATCACTTTCCTTTTAGTAGTTGGGTTTAAAAGAATTGTAAAACATATTCAAATTGAGAGAAATAATAATAATCATCAAGATTCGTTGTTTCTGGGTTTCTTATCAATTTACTTGTGCATTTAATACAATAGTAACCAATTAAAAGAACTGTTTTATTTGCAGTAAAAGTCCAATATATTGAGCATTGTGCTTTTCAGAAATAAAGCATTTGCTCTTAATATGTAAAACAGCTCTGATATTGTTTCAGATAATGAGATTTTTCTTTTATCTTTTAATGTTCTAATAACTTGTAGATCAATAACTCTGGAGACGGAAATCATATAATTATGAAACAGGGCTCCTTCACACTCCCTGCCAGTATGGAGCAACTCTGTAACAGCAGGACAAATTCTAGGACTGAAAAGGTAATTCATTCTCCAGGCTAGATGTACCCTGGGGTTACTCTGGCTTCTGGCAATATAACCAAATTTACAGCAGAAAGTCCCCTGGACAGTGGGATTTGGCTCTCCATTGTGATTGGAAACCCTGCTCCACTACTTTGTTTTACTTTGGGTAAATGTTTGTATTCACTTCATACAGTAGCATACAGGTATTTAAGAGAAATAAGAGATCAAAGTACATAGTTCTAGTAACTTTGATCATAAAACAGCTGGTGTATGTTTTCCTGAATCTTTACATACTCTACATCTTTTCTGTCTGTAGCATATATAAATGTAGCTGAAAAAATGTTACTTTAATCCAG
The DNA here is from genome assembly GCF_020497125.1 of Mauremys mutica. Taxonomy (NCBI): domain Eukaryota; kingdom Metazoa; phylum Chordata; order Testudines; family Geoemydidae; genus Mauremys; species Mauremys mutica. The sequence continues at coordinate 33,376,859 of NC_059073.1, read as the reverse complement.
TTAGCTGAGATTTATCAACAATGATCTTTGTCGATAGTCAGATTCATTATTCTGCTCTTTAAATACAGTACAGTGCTTTGTATAACAATGGCTTCTTCTCGTACTCAGTTCCTGGTTAGAATACTGTGAAGGTAGTGGGAAGAAGACCTAATGATAATGAGGATTCTTAATTTTTTGCATATTATGAATATATGGGATGTCTCTCGGGGTAACATACTATTCAAGGAGAATACAGCTAGAAGAACCTGGTCCTAAGTAAAGCTAGAAGCCTTTTATTGTTTGTGCTTGATTTTTTACACACTAATAAAATTATAATACCAATTTACCTTGCATACTACCCCTATCAAAGTCTTGTTTCCCTGTTATTTTTAGAAGTACTATTAGAAGTACAATATGTATAAATTATTCTACATAGGCTAAGGTTGTGGTCTTCTACAGTATGGCACATTATTGTAATCCAGCTTTCCGGTTCCTTATCTAGGACTACAGACCCTCGTTAACTTTTATGTTTAAAGGTAGCAGGATTCCTTTTCTGATTGCCTACATCACCTCTGCAGGGACAAGTGAAGAACAGCAATAAATGAAAGTATCCTAGTAAACAAATAATCAGGACATGTACTCAGCTGAATAGTAACTTCTTACTTAACATTAACACGTATATTAATAAACACAACCATATAACATTCAACCAATACCGTAAGTTAGTTCATTTACAGTTGTATGCTCTGTTTGGAAAGAACCCAAATAAATGACAAAGTTCAAAATTTTCTGTGTCCAATAAGTCTAACCACACAGAGTCATTGTTGGAATAATGTATTATTTATCAAATGACTCTGTGGCAGATGAGTCTGCCTGGGATAGCTGCTCTGCTGACATCCATGTAGCCCCAGTCCCATGAAGGAAATTGGTAGGACAGACACAGTTTGTATATGTTTCTTCTCTCTCCTATTCTGGGTCCAGTTGCCAACACCTTCAAACAAATCATTAGCTTTTACCATATAGCACAGGGCAGCAGTACATATTCAGGTGATCAGATACATCTAAATTCTACAAAAATGGTTAGTTTCTACTCTCAGTTTAAACAGCAAAATAATCCAGCTCATACAAAACCATTCCTCTAAATACTCTTTAACTCCCTAGCTAAAGAAAGTTATAAGTTATTCTCTCTCTCTCTCTCTCTCTCTCTCTCTCTCTCTATCTTTTGGATTTAACCTCTTCATTTTGGAAACTGATCACAGATCCTCTTTATGGAACTCAGTTGAATAATATGACCGCTCCATGCACAGACTTCTCCTGTCCCTCTCACAATTCAATGGTTTAGGAGCTAGCCACAAAGTTCAAAGAGCCAGCATGGGAATACTCTTTAAAGAGTAAAAACTCTTTCCAGGATTACATTTGGCTGTGACAAATCCTCCCCTTTATGCACAATATTACATTGGGTTATTAGTTTAGGTTTATTCAGTCTGGGCGCAATAGTGCTTAGTTGAACAATTTTTCCACAAAGCAGAATTAAAAGGCACTTTCCCCTTGAAAAAAATTCACAGTTGATCACACTGATTGACCTTCAAGATGGCTAAAACTGCTTTCAGGTTTCTTTAAATAAAATTCGCCATATTGAAAACCTGGTAGTATTGCTCAACTATTACTCGAACAAAATATTTGAAACATATACATAATCTTTCTATCTTAAATGAAAATTGTTTGCTGAAAGTAGAAATGTTGAGCTTGTCCAAGGAAGAAAGTCAAGTAAGGTTCACCAGAAGGATGAACAGCATTTCTCCCAGATGTCAAATCTATGATGTAAGAATTAACACCCTTTCAGTTTTCCTGGAGCATTTTCAGGCAGTGCATCAAATTCTTAGTGGACTGTCAGAAAGAGAATATTGGGTAGCAGCGAACACATAATTCAATATGTGTTCAGCCGTGGATTCATCTGCCCTTAGAACTGCAGGGGTTTGTGACACAACTGGCTGTCTTTATTCCAGAATGAAAATGCTGACACATGCAGTGCCTGACCCTGTAAATGCTCTCTACTTGGCAAGTTTTCAACATGCCTCCATTGATTTCCACATCAATACTTACATTTGCTAATACAATTTATAGGGACTTATGCTCATGAGCATTCAGTTGTACCACTATGTCAGTGGTTCAGTGAAGTTATTTAATTCTGTGGTCCTTGTGAGTTTGCAAATATCAGTATATGGAAAAGACTCATACAGTACCATCCAGAAAAAGGTTGGAGGGGAACAAAATGAGAAAGTAAGCCCATTAATGAATAAAATCAAAGGGAATTACTGAGTTATTGATCTACTTTTAAAGTAGTTTTTAAATCAATCACATAAATTGGGGAAGAAGAGAAAATATCCAAAGACAGTAGGAAAATAATTAAGGCCTTGTGAATATCATTGTTGATAAAATGCAGGTAAAGCAGGACCAGAGTGGAACTGGCTAATTTAGGCCCCAATCTTGCATATACTTAATTGTATCCTATGAGTCTACTCACGTTTAAAGTTAAGCAAGAACATATGTATTGAAGGATCAGGGCCTGGATTATTACTCAAACATTTTAAAAAATCCTGATTAATTGGGAAAACCCCTGCCAAAAGACTGAAAAACCCTTCAAACGTTGTGCGGAGCTTGAAAAGAAAAAGGTGAAGTGATTCTGGCAATTGCTGTCCAGTCAGGGCCGGCTCCAGGCACCAGCTTAGTAAGCAGGTGCTTGGGGCGGCCACTCCAGAGAGGGGCGGCACGTCCAGCTATTCGGCGGCAATTCGGTGGAAGGTCCCTCACTCCCACTCAGAGCAAAGGACTTCCCGCTGAATTGCTGCAGATTGCAATTGCGGGTTTTTTTTTTTTTTTTGGCTGCTTGGGGCGGCAAAACCCCTGGAGTCCCCCTGTGTCCAGTTCTTCAAAGCATGGTGCACCCTCCACTCTCACTGAGCTCTACTTAGAGTTGAGAGAGCCCTTTTCCTCATGGAATCACACCCAGTATTTAGCTTTAATTAATTACACAAAATGGAAGAAATAGAGTAAATCTGTAATCACCCAGCACCAGACAAAGAATAAATCCTTCTGCAAATAATCAAGCATTTGAACTAACTGGATAAAGAGGATAAACCAGATATAAAATATCTGGATTTTATTAGACCATTTGATATGATGCCTTTGGGAAGCTTTCCAGGAAAAAAATAATTCAAATTTGGATTGGATATGAGCACCATGAATTGGCTTGAAGATAAAATTAAAGTCCATAAACAAAGGGTAATAATACCAGCAGTCATATTAGTTTCTTTCATGGCAGAGGGCTATGATAGATCTACTCTTATTTAAATTCTATATAACATGGAAGAATAAATTAAAATAATATTAATGAAGGGCCAAATTATATCTTTTAATGAGGAGAATGGATTGGCACCATATGTGTAAGATGTTTTGATTAATAGAATTAAACAGAGTAAGCAAGCCCAACACCAGAATGCTTAGGCTATATGTTCTACACAGAGAGTCTAAAATACACATCTTTATAAACAGCAGAGAAATTTCAGGTTTTCCTTATTCTATAAAGCCCAGAAAGAAGTTTCAGTTCTGAGAGTGAAAATTGTGAATTGGATCTAGTAAGCATCTGAGCCAAAGCCCATTGAAGTCAATTGAAAGACTCTTCTTGATTTTAGTATTTTTTAGAACAAAGCCTAAATGCATGGAATTCAAACTATGAATCTGAATTCATTAAGTACACCATTTATTGCCTTTCTAAGACCAGTCCAGGTATGTTGATATAACAGACTAGCAAGATGACTGATGCCAATCAAGTCAACCCTGTTGCAAAAAAAAAAAAAAGGACCCTAGAAAGTACAGACAATAGGATAATTAAATATGTATAGGGGAGTATGTAATACAGAATCATCCTTCCAAATTTAATCAAGAGAATGGGTAACCAAAAATGACAGTCCAACGGTTAGAAAATGGAAAAAGTCAAGATGAGTTTTCAACATGTAAATTTTACTATCAAAGAAGCTACTCAATCTAATCAAAACTGTATATTATCTATCTATTCTGCTATATCTATGTCTAGTACGGTATTTATAGAGCATCAGTCAATGCAGCATCTATATTACAAACACAGAATACATATGAGAATAAAAAATTGAAAGTGGAATCTACTCTTGCCATCCTATGGTTTGATGCCTGACATGCAGATGTTTTTCCTCTTCTTCCTAATTTTTTCTTTGTTTTTCTCTTCCACTAATCTTTTTTCATATTTTGCTTTTCCAGGTAGGATTCTCTGAATAGGTAGATTTTCTGTCAAGCTCTGAAAAAGTTCACATGCGATCTCATTAATAAATGCCATTAATTATTTTAAAATGCTTCATTGTCTCATCTCTACAGATGTGGTTGGTAGGTATTTTTTTTAATTGGTTTGTAGCCTTTTGTATGGAATGTAATCCACTGTTGTATAATAGTAAACATGCACCATTCCAAATAAATGCTAAGGTGATGATATGAAATGTAGAAAATATGTTTTAAACTGCTGTAATATAAGTGTTTTAAAAATAGTGCTGCAAGGAATTTGTGGTATCAAGCTATTAATACTCTAAAGTACTGATAATTAACCTTTAGAAGCTGTAGCTCACTGAATGTAAATTAAGTTAATTATAGCTATTTAGGCATCTACTTGAGTATTCCCAAATGGGAAAAAGAGTTCAGGTCAACCATTAAGTATCATCTATGCACATTTCCTTGAGATTCAGGTCCTGTAGCTTTAGATGTAGTTTTATTGTGTGATTTTCATATAAAAGTAAATAGCCTGGCAGCTTTCAGAATATCCATACAAGGATAAGAGATTGCTGTGGTCCATAGAAGACTGAGACTACATTTTCTGGTAGTCTCTGGAAGATTACTATCTTGATAATATTCTAGTTAATCTTAAATTAATTTATATTTTCTTTTTAAAAGTAAAGTTTTACTTTTAACAGGTATTTAATTTCAATCTAATTATTTGTATGCGTATTTGACTAAAGAGGAGAGTATCAAAATATTCACTAAGGGCTTGAGCCAAAACCACTGAACTCAATGGGAGTCTTTCGCCATGATCTAATGGTCATTGAAATCATTGGCAAGACTCTCATTGACTTCACTGCATATTGAATTGGGTTTTTAGAAGCAGATTCTTCCACCCATAATCACACAGGATGAAATTCTGGCCCTAAGAAAATCAACAGAACTTTCATCATTGATTTCAGTAAGGCCATGATTTTGCACAGAGTAATATGTTCTTCGTTCCCCCACTGATGTCTACTGGAATCTTACATGGTAAAGGCACTTCTTGGCTCAATAAGAAAGATCGACTCTTTCCCTGCTGAGTAATCACCAGCAGAATGATGCTTTGTTGGCTAAAGGTTTGAGATTTTAGAAAGAATTCATCAACACATGAATGGTTAGCAGCATTTGTTTTAATTTAAAGATTTTTTTCATATTAAAATATTATATCTGATCACTGAGTATCTATATTCCTTATAGAAAATGGCCTATTCAGAATACAGCTTAGATATCTGAATAACACAATTTGTTAGTTATAATTTGGGAATTAAAATGTGTTGGTCAGATCTTAAGTTCCAAAATGTTTTAAGCACAAATCTCATCATTTCTTAAAAAATAATGAACAGGGAAATAATGTATTACCTTTAGATTATGGATCACTTTTAGCACAATAGTGACTTGTAAATTGTGGTGTACCAATCACTTCTGACTACAGTTGTGCTTTTCAGAATCCAGGGGCACTAATTTTACTTCAGAATCAAAGCAGTGTAAATCTAATAGAGTATATTTGGTTTCTGGTGTTTCAGATGCCTTTTCCCTGCTTTCAGGAAAATGTGTCAAGAAATTAATCTGTGTTAATATTTTGAAGTTTCAAGATCAAAGTGAAGCCTTAAACATCCTTCAATAACAATAGGATTTCTTTATGTATTGCTACATCAGTGAGTGCTAGGAGATGTAATTCAACGTTTTCAAGATCCATCCTGGCTGGAACCCAACACAGAGACATTGTTGCTAAGGTGTTATTCCCTGGTGTATCAAAGTGTCAGTGCTAAGAAGATCTCCTCATTCAAGTCTCTCCCAAACACCCATTTATTTCAGGAACAAAAAAATCTGAAGCAATAATATTTCTTATAGGGTGAGTTACTATAGTGACCAGTATATTTAGGTTGCCTAACATTTTTCATGATAAAAGATTATCTATGTATTTATTTTGAGAAACTCTTAGCACCTCCATTATTTACAGCAGACTTCTGAAATTCAGCAGAAAGAAACTCCTCTAGCTAGAGAGACTTTTGCTTTATCCCCTGAAATTCTATTTAAAAAATCACCATTTATCTTCTCTCCCTGGCACTTCCCAGAAGAATTTTGGGAGTATCACTTAGCATGAAGGTTCTAAGAAGCTGGGGTCACACTGCCGCCAAAGCAGTAGCATATGCTGCACTGGGAATGCTGTCAGAGCACCCACAGAAAGAAGAGGATGGAAGACAGGCAAGCGAGGCCCAATCTCCCCCTGTGGGGACACCATATGGGGCAGTAGCTCCAGCCTCAAGGAGAGGGAGAGAACCAACTGTACAAGGCTTCCTCTGACCACCTCTTGACCCAGAACATGGTATCAATAGCTCCTTCACCACTTTGGGATCAGCAGGTTTCTCATGTACTGCCTTACGTAGCCAAGTAGCAGTAAGGGTTCAAAACCTGATGATGATCTGCAATTGGAGGTTGTTGCAGATACACATAATAATATAACTTGTTATTGTTTTCCTTTAAAAAAGTTTCAAGATTATTATTTATGTTTCAAAGACAAGCAATTGAAAGTTAGAAATGCCAGATTTAGGGTTGTCTGTTCAATTTCTTACCTTTGTGCACATTCATTATGATACAGCATTTAATTACATGAACAATCCTTTCCCCACAGGACCTTGTTTTATTCAGTGCACAAGATGGACGCACATTGGTGCAGAGTAAGGCTGCTTGAGCAACCATAAACCTGTCACCTCCTAATTTTGAGTACTTGACATTCCAACCAAAATGACATTCTTTTAACTGAGCTTTTTGTATGTAATATATAAAATGACCAGACAAAGCACCTGATCTCCTTGCTGTAATCCTTGTCCTTCCTAGGCCCATTTCCTATCTAACTTGTTTTGTTGTGTCAAAAATTAGAAATTAAGCTCTTCGCTGTAGCAACTGTTTTATCTGTGCTATAATATCTACAACTTTTGGATGCAATTCTACTAATAATAATAAAGGGCTAGATCCTGGAACTCTGCCAATTTACACATGCTGAGGATCACTACCAATAATTGCATTTACCTAACAGACCGCCATGTATATTTATAACTTAATCTGTAGAAAATCTAAATGTAAACATTATACTAGAAATGAATTACAAAACAGAAGAATAGCTACAGCTATGTGTATAGATGCTAATTTTACAAGTTTCTTCTGTTTCCTCATCCATGTGAATTAAAGGGTCATGCTACCTTCTTCTTCTTCTTCTTCTTCTTCAGCTATCCCTCAATACGAGGATGATGTCTGCCAGGGAGGTTCATTGGTGAGTTTTTAAGTGGCTGAGGAGCACAATTCTTGTCCTGCCACAGAAGTGACAGGTGTAATCTTGGAGGAGATTGTTGGCTGGAGTTGTTGTGCCCTTTTTTCCTCCTTTGTCACTTCTCTGTCTCATGAACACAACTGTTCTCCTCAAAGTGAGCTGTGGCGTCACTGGGTTTTGTTCCAAGTCCTCCCACTTTGTTGGGTTGATGCCTCCCTTTTTAAGATGTATTTTCAGTATGTCTTTGAAACACATCCACTGCCCTCCGGAAGTCCTGACTTAACTAAGAGAAGAGTAGTTGCTTAAGGAGGTGTACAATGGCATATGTACAGTGGCCACCCCAGCTGAATTGGTGTTTCATGTCCTGCACTTCTATACTGCTGATGTTGGCTGCAAAGAGAACACCGAGGTTAGTGCATTGGTCTTCCCAACTGATCCTGAGAATCCTCCTGAGGCGGCACTGCTGGAACCACTTTAGCTGCTTGAGATGACATCTGTAGGTTGCCCAGGTCTCACACCCATAGAGAAGGGTGGGGATGACAACTGCCTTATAAACCAGGATCTTGGTACGTGTTTGTAGATCCCTATCATTGAAGACTTGTTTGAGTAGTCTTCCAAAAGATGTGCAGGCACAACAGATCCTGTGTTCAATTTCTGTGTCAATGCTGTCTGTTTGCCAAGGTACGGAAAATGGTCCACATTTTGCAGGGGTTCTCTGCTGATGATGATTTGTGGAGTACAAAGAATAGTTTGTGCAGGTGAGGGCACCTGATAGAGTACCTTGGTTTTCCCAATGTTGAGAGATAGAGACCCAGGCTGTGATAGGCATCTGCAAAAAGATTTAGGGTGCTTTGCAGGTCAGACTCTGTGTGTGCAAGCCTGACACAGTCATCTTCATACCGAAGGTCACTGATGCCAATTCTTGTTATCTTAGATTTTGTTTGGAGGCATTGGAGATTGAAGAATTGGCCATCCATATGATACTCAATCCCAATTCTGTCAGGAAGGCAGTTGCAGATGAGAATCAGGCAAGGTAAATGGAGAAGAGTGTTGAAGCAATAACACAACCCTGCTTGACACCAGTGTGAATGGTGAATGGTTTGGTCTCTGAGCCATTGCACAAAATGGTGACAGTCATCCCATCATGGAGTAGTCTGATGCTGGAAATGAATTTCTGTGGACAGCCAAACCTACACAGCACCTTCCATAGGGCATCAGAATTGATAGAGTCAAAGGGCTTGGTTGGGTTGATTAATGCAATGAACAGTTCCTGGTGTGGCTTTCTGCACTTCTCCTGAATCTTTCGTGCAACAAAGATCATGTCAGTTATTCTTTGGGGTGGGCTGAAGCCACAATGTGTTTGGGAAGGAGTTCCTCTGCAAGGGGGAGGAGATAGTTTAGTAGGATCTGGGAAAAAAATCTTTCCTGCAATGGAGAGGAGAGCAATACCTCTATAGTTCCTGCGCAAAGATTTGTTCCCTTTCTTGAATATTGTAATTTAGCGTTCTTAAAGTCATGTGGAATTTCTTTGCAGGTCCATATTTTGTTGAGAAGTTGGCAACCTTTGTGCTGGAGCATTGTTCCACCAGCTTTAAAAACCTGGGGTGGGATGCCATCTGGGCCTGGGGCCTTGTGATTTTTTGTCTGAGTGATAGCATGCTGGACTTTCTCAAAAGATGGGGGATCAACAAGGTGTCCATTGCTGGGCGTTGTGGAATAAACTCAATGGTGTCTTCAGAGACCATGGATTCATGGTTTAGCAGGCTCTCAAATTGCTCCTTCCAGAGTTGTTTAATGGGCTACATTGTCCTTGAGGAGGCTGGAGCCATCCTGAGAATGTAAGGGGGTTGGGTCTTTGGAGCTTGGCCCATATATAGCTTGTGTTGCTTGAAAGAAGCTTCTCATGTCATCCTGGTCTACCAAACCCTCAGAGGCCTTCTCTTGCTATCACTTGTTTTTGATGTCACATAGCCTCCTTTGGACTTTGGCTTTAAGCAGGTGATAAGCCTCATGTTTTCATTTCATTTGTTAGAGGAATCATTTTGCCAGTTACAAAATGCATTTCTTTTCTGTTGAATTAATAGTAGGATTTCCTTGTTCTTTTCGTCAAACCAGACTTGGTGCCAATGAGAGGAATATCCTATGGTTTCAGCACAAGCATGGTGTTTTTAAGATGATCCCAGTACTCTTGAATGTCAATGATGTTGTCAGGCAGGTTAGAGAGATTCTCAGACAAATGTTGCTGAAATGTTTTGCAGCTGGCTTGGTCTTGAAGTGCTTTGATGTTGTACTGCTTTTGCTTAGTCTTTGGGTGTTTGCGGTGTGTTGGAGCAAGCTGCAGGTACATGACTGATCTTACTAATCGATGGTCCGTCCAACAGTGATCAGTATCTCTTATAGCTTGTGTTATATGGATGTAAGTATAGTCTCAGGCTCTGACTATAACATAGTCAAGGAGGTGCCAGTTTTGGACTGAAGATGTTTCCAGGTGGTCTTAAATTTGTTACTCTGCCTAAAGATAGTATTTGTGATGAGCAGATCATGCTCCACACATTTGCTGAGGAGGAGAATACCATTGGGGTTTACATTTCCCACCCTTTCTTTGCCTATTGTGCCTCTCCAGAGTTGGGAATCTCATCCGACTCTGGCATTGAAATCTCCCAGGAGGATGAATTTGTTTGCCTTAGGTGTGGTTGTTAGGACTGCATCAAGAGTTCTATAACACTGTTTCTTATTGTCTTCCTCATCATTAAGTGTTGGGACATGTGCGCGGATGACGTGGCATATTGGTTGTTGCTAAGCTTGAGCTGAAGAGTCATGAGAGGCTCGTTGATCCCCCAGGGAAGCTCCAAAAGCTGATTGTCAGTCTTATTTTTGATGGCAAAGTCAATCCTGTGAATGCGTCTCTCTTCGGGTGGCTTTCCTTTCCAAAAGGTGTAGCCACTTCCATCCTCTTTTAATTGGCCCTCATCGGCCCAGCGGGTCTCACTAAGAGCTTCAATGTCAATGTTGAGTCTTGCCAGTTCTCTGGCAATCATGGCAGTTCTCCTTTCCAGATATTCACTGTGCTGAGAGTCCATAAGGGTGCGGACATTCCAGGTGGCAAAATTCATTGTCTTATATCTCTTGTGTCATCTGCAGAGTTGAGTGATCCCACTGGATATGGCCATCTAGTTAGAAGAGTATGAAACATACTATGTTTGGGGCACCTTTTCTAGCCCCTTACTCATTTGGGGTGAGCAGAGGAGATCATGAAAAGCCACTGCTGTCTAAATGCATTTCTATCTCAACCAAGCACAAAATGACCATCACATGGCTGCCTGCCTGCATGCAGACTTGTGACTAAAGACTCCCAGAGATCACTGCTCCTGTCTTCCCCTCCACTCGTCCATCGCAGCAGGACTTTGTGCAGGTGTGAACCCTTTGGCAAAGGCCTGTGTATGAAATCTTTTAACATGGAGAAACCAGTGCACAGGCGATAAACACACGTAACTTGACAGGAGGAAAACCCTGATCCAAGACAACCAGGGACATCCCTCCTACTGCAGCCCTTATCTGCCTTCACAACTACAGAGTACGAGAAGGTCCTCCAGGTGCACCCAATCCACCATTGGAGTCTTTTGAAGTTTGGATCATGTTTAGTCAGGAGGCTCACCTCAGACCTGCTCACCAAGGAGGACCCTACCAGGAGTATAAAATCTCCGGACGATATATCTCTGAGGGGCTGTAGCCCACGCAAGCCTCTCCACCACGACAAGTTTTTGGTCCATCAGAGAGGGGTCCTGCTACCACAATCACCACTGGGGGCAAGGCACCTTCTTCACTTCACCATGCTCAGCGTTTCCCCCTCTGGTGGGGGGAGGGGTCCTGGAATAAATCATTCACAATCTATAGAGCTTTTTACCCCCTTCACTTGGGTTTTATTTTTGACTATTTACAAGATGGGCCTCAGGTTTGCCCAAGCAATATTCTCCAGGCAAACAAAAAGAAACAAGTTCAAAACACAAAAAGGAAATAGCTCTTCCTGCCCCCTCTCTGGGGGGCTACCTTATTATGCTAGCTTCAGAGTGCCAGTCTTTCCCCAAAGAAAGTTGTCTTGATTGCTTCCTCTATAAGTGATTGGGAGGTTTTCTACTGCCACTAGCCCTGCCATACCTTATCTCTCCTCCTTTCTTTCACCAGAAGAGGGGGTTTTTAAAGGTCACACACAGCCCTTAATTGGACTCAGGTGTCCCTAGCTGACCTGATGTAACTATTTTTAGCCCCTGGGGGAAAAGAGCCTTCTTTTGTGGGTATGGAGCTGCTGCTGCTGGGCCCAGAGCACCCTCTTCAGTATTCACGTGGGCTAGACCCCCCTGCCCCTGCTACCTCACTGGCTGGTGGCCTGCCTGGTTGCTGTTACTTCCTGGGGAGCCTTCCAGGCCTGCTCCCCAGAGGGGGAGTGAGGGACCCCACCACTGACTTTTTTACCACCTGCGGGTTCTCTCCTGGCTGGCTGTTGCTGCTGAGGAGCTTGCTGTTAGTGCGAGGAGTAGGGAGAGGAGCAGCACAGCATCTGGATCTACTGCAGAACATTGTAGAGGATATTGGAAGACAATGTTTTGCATTTTGTATGGATTCAAAGCTGAAAGAGTGTTTTAATGTTTTCCCTTCTACTGGTTTTCAATATTTATGATGGATTCTCATTTTTAATAAGCTTGAAACAAAACTCTATAGTACCACATTATTATTTTTTTCAAATAGCTGTTTAATATGTGCACTTCCTATTTATTGTAACAGTGCTTTTAATTAAAAGTGCTGGGCTGTTTATTTTTTTTTGAAGGACACAATTTCTCTGAAAGATTTCTTTTAAAAAAAGAGAGCAAAAAAATCCATTCACATGGACTCATTTACATGAACTTGGCAAGAAGATATAAAGAAAGGAAAAGACAATCATATTTGAGGCTTTTCAATATTAAAATACTTCTTCATAAGTAACATATTGAAAGTTATGTTAGGAGACTTTGCAATTTTATTTTATATTTTGGTGCCCAATTTGCATTACTCCTGCCTAATACTGATATTTATCCCCTTTGCTATGTACAATGAAAATCCACAATTTGTTTCATACTCTATATATGTAGTTTCTGAAAGCAATAATCCCCCTTTTTTTTGGTAGTCAACTAGAAAGTATTTTATTCTATGTTTTATGGGTTGGTATTAGAATATGAAAATATTACCATATCACCACTGGTTCAAACAAGCCTAGATAGTGCTTGAAAGTTCATTACACATTAATTGTTGAGACTAGATGATGTGGTGGTCCTTTCTGGCCTTAAAATCAATGACTGTATGACCAGTCTGTCTACATACCTGTCTACATCACGGTTGCACTAACTAACTTTGTTTGAGGTAGACTCAGATGAGGCAGCCTCTCAAGGATTTCATGGTCATGACTGAACTAACTTCTTGCTCTAGAGATATTCTCTCTATTACCATGTTGAGGCCTATTTGTGGGATAATGAAGGTTTCTTCAAACTATCTCTTTTCACACCGTACCTGTTCTGTAAACTGAAAGCTTCCTAATTATTAAGCTGCTAAATGATTAAGCTGCTAAATTTCATGAGCACTGTCTACATATCAAAATTAGAAATAATTATATTAAATATTAGAAATAATAGTATTAAAATAATACATTTATCAAAAGAAAAGCTGACATGAATGTACCACCTTGAAATATGTGGCAAACTATATTTTTCTCTTTCCATGATGAAATAACATTCCTAGTCATTTTAAAGTGTTCACATTAAGTGTAAAAATGTAATACAAGCCAAAAAGGTGTTTGAAGAACGGCTAGCCAAAAACTCAAAAAGTAATAACAAAATATTTTTAAGTACATCAGAAGCAGGAAGCCTGCTAAACAACCAGTGGGGCCCCTGGACAATTGAGATACAAAAGGAGCACTTAAAAAAGATGAAGTCATTGTGGAGAAACAAAATAAATTCTTTGCTTCAGTCTTCATGGCCGAGGATGTTAGGGAGATTCCTAAACTTGAGCCATCCTTTGTAGGTGACAAATCTGAGGAATTGTCACAGATTGAAGCATCACTAGAGGAGGTTTTGGAATTAATTGATAAACTTAACAGTAATAAGTCACCAGGACCAGATGGCATTCACCCAAGAGTTCTGAAAGAACTCAAATGTGAAATTGCGGAACTATTAACTATGGTTTGTAACCTGTCCTTTAAATCAGCTTCTGTACCTAATGACTGGAAGATAGCTAATGTAACACCAATATTTAAAAAGGGCACTAGAGGTGATCCCAGCAATTACAGACTGGTAAGTCTAACATTAGTACCAGGCAAATTAGTTGAAACAATAGTAAAGAATAAAATTGTCAGACACATAGACGAACATAAATTGTTGGCAAAAATCAACATGGTTTCTGTAAAGGGAAATCGTGTCTTACTAATCTATTAGAGTTCTTTGAAGGAGTCAACAAACGTGGACAAGGGGGATCGAGTGGACATAATGTACTTAGATTTCCAAAAAGCTTTGACAAGGTCCCTCACCAAAGGCTCTTATGTAAATTAAGTTGTCATGAGATAAGAGGGAAAATCCTTTCATGGATTGAGAACTGGTTAAAAGACAGGGAACAAACGGTAGGAATAAATGGCACATTTTCAGAATGGAGAGGGGTAACTAGTGGTGTTCCCCAAGGGTCAGTCCTAGGACCAATCCTATTCAACTTATTCATGAATGATCTGGAGAAAGGGGTATACAGTGAGGTGGCAAAGTTTGCAGATGATACTAAACTACTCAAGATAGTTAAGACCAAAGCAGACTGAAGAACTTCAAAAAGATCTCACAAATCTAAGTGATTGGGCAACAAAATGGCAAGAAATTTAATATGGATAAATGTAAAGTAATGCACATTGTAAAAAATAACCCCAACTATACATACAATATGATGGGGACTAATTTAGCTACAACTAATCAGGAAAGAGATCTTGGAGTCATCATTGATAGTTCTGTGAAAAAAGCAAACAGGATGTTAGTAATAATTTAAAAAGGGATAGAGAATAAGATGGAGAATATCTTATTGCCCTTATATAAATCCATGGTATGCCCACATCTTGAATACTGCATACAGATGTGGTCTCCTTATCTCAAAAAAGATATACTGGCATTAGAAAAGATTAAGAGAAGAGCAACTAAAATGATTAGGGGTTTGGAACGGGTCCCATATGAGGAGAGATTAAAGAGGTTAGGACTTTTCAGCTTGAAAAAGAGGAGACTAAGGGGGGATATGATAGAGGTATATAAAATCATGAGTGGCATGGAGAAAGTGAATAAGGAAAAATTATTTACTTGTTCACATAATATAAGAATATAAGGGGACATCATATGAAATTAATGGGCAGTAGGTTTAAAACAAATAAAATGAAGTTCTTCACAGAGTGCACAGTCAACCTTTGGAACTCCTTGCCTGAGGAGGTTGTGAAGGTTAGGACTATAACAGGGTTTAAAAGAGAACTAGATAAATTCATGGAGGTTAAGTCCATTAATGGCTATTAGCCAGGATGGGTAAGGAATGGTGTCCCCAGCCTCTCTTTGTCAGAGGGTGGAGATGGACGGCAGGAGAGAGATCACTTGATCATTACTTGTTAGGTCACTCCCTCTGGGGCACCTGGCATTGGTCACTGTCGGTAGACAGGATACTGGGCTGGATGGACATTTGGTCTTGCCCAGTATGGCCATTCTTATGTTCTTATTTTCTTATGTTCTCATGACCTCATGATCTGTGACTAAATCTTTCTATTCTGGAATGTTAGCACCTCCAGGATATTTGAAGCAGCAGATCTATAGGTAACCTGCTTTTTCATATAATGTATTGGCTCTTATTTTGCTCAGAATTTGGCCCTGAAAGTTAACAAAACAGAGGGAAAAGAGAGGAAGAGGGAAGAAAACTTGACTTTGAAGTACCTTGTCTTTGTTTATATTACTGAAGCCAATAAGAGTTGAGGCATTCAGGACCTTGCAGGAAGAAATCAGCATCTCTCTGGGTCAGGCCTTTGATTAGATATAAAGCTGACTATTACTTCTCTGGGGCTAATCCAATCTTCCTTAGTCTAGATCAACTTTTAAAGCTTTCCCATAAGGTACAGTGCCACTCAAATTCACTTCAGGTGAAACAAAATTTGCCAGTTCTATTTTAAAAACACACCATCTGTGACAGTTCTGTTGTGAACATCAGCAGTATGCTGACACTGCATTACTAAAATGAATGAGACCTGACATATGGAGAAGTCCCAGGATGCTGCTCCACATAAAATTGGCTCTTATTCAGGTTTCTTTTTTTTCTTTGGGAAAATAACTGCCACTATTGATAGCAACATTATAATCTCCCCTGGCATTTTAATACCTGCTTAAACTCCTCTGATTTTGTCAGAAATTAATGGAAGACATCTTGCTGAGCAACAACTCTTGGCATTGTGCTGGTAAGGGGCCTGTTCCTTTTTTACTTTAGTGATGTTAGTGGTTTTAATACAAAACAACCTATAGCATCAGACTGGGGTCAATTGTCTTATTATAAGAAATTGTGCATGGTCTACCATATGTATGAAGGACACAGTCTGTGTAATTGTAATCTCTTTAGTGGAGAATTTTCATCAGCTGATCTATAAGTTACCATTAGAATGTTGAATGAATTAGAGCTGAATGAACTTCTGTCTTTCACAGCATGATAACCTGTTTCAGGGCAAAAGAAAAAAGAACTGAGAAACTATCTTTGCATTTAGTGACATCTCACCAATTGATAGAACATTTGTGATTTCACGTGTTCTTCCAAAATTGTTGCATGGCTAACAGATTCTTAAAGAGTTTGCTCTTTTCAGAAACTGTGTCCTTTGTTCTTGCTTAGTGATGCCAGTGGGAGAAGAGTGTGCTCAGCAATTTGGGAAGTCAAGCCAAACTTATTTAGAAGCCTAAATCTAGATTTAATGGCCTATTTTTAGGCATTCATTTTTGCACATTAACCATGAAATCAGTATTAGAGTCCATCACAGCAGTCCCCTGTGTTTGCTGAAAAAGAACCCTACCTGGGCATTTCAGATCATTTTAGACAGTATCTACACTTTTAAACTAAAAAAAAAAAATCCCCTGGCCACATGCCTTTTTATGGGGCTATACATTCTTGTTCTGCCCAATTTGTTTCTTAATAAGCAATTTGTGACTCAGTCATAATCTGCCTCCTAGTTTCTCCCCCTGCTCTGGAGGGTGGACAGGAAATATATACTGAGCCAATCCTATAGGTGATGCAGCATGCATCCCAGGACACAGATGTGCTGTGAGATGTGTTGGGGAAGAGGGAGGAGTCAAGATTCCAACCATTTCCTGCTCCCATCTTCCCACCCACCTACACAGGAGTGCGGGGGGGTGGCTCTGCTAAGGCTGCTTCCTTTTCCCCATCTGCCGCATTGCTACCAGCAATGCAGGTAGTCGGGAAAGAGGATTATGGGATTGCCTTACTCTCTTTACTTTTCTGTGTGGGCCATAATGGTGCCTTAATCACCTGCAAATTCAAAATATCTCATCTCCTTTGTGTATTTACTTGATTACTTTTATTGTAATTGATTTTTTTGTATATTATCAATAGAAGCTTGATTCAGTTTCTGACATCTTATTGGGTTGAATAAGGTGAAAATAACTAAGGTCCATATTTGTTTTTATTTTTCTAATAAAATCTGACATCATAGATATCATGATTGCAACTTTGCCTCATTTTTAAATGTTTTACTAGTTATTTTCCTAAGCACCTCTGGGCTACTGCATATGTTTGTTCTTGATATGTTACCGGTTTTTAGGGGTATACTAATATATTTACATAACAATGCAGAAACAACAACAACAAAAACCTATTAAAACACATTTTTGCACCTTCCTGAGATATCGCCATTCCCTGTTCAGTGCCTGCAGTTGTCACCAAGCTTAAAAATTTTGTTATATATAACGTATCAAAATGTTAAGCAAATTGCCAAGAAAGTGAAAAGTGACACTGAAATGTAGTGGCCAATAGAACACGTGAATCTTATGGAAAGAATATATTTACAACAAATATAATTTTGTTTGAGTGATAAAATGTGCTAAATGGGTAGATCTCTAAGCACACATAAAATATTACTAATTACATTAATCTCAGGAAAATGTCCTATAACATTCAATGGAAAATGATAAGTTTTGTAATTTTTTAGATAATTCTATAGAATATAATAGAAAATTTTATCTGTATAGTGGAATTCTATAGGGTGATTATAAAAATCTTATAAAACATATAGTTCTCGCTATTAAATGTTATCAGATCTAAGTGTAATTTCCATAGAATGTCTTGGTTTAATATATATTCAGTTTCATAGAGTACAAGTTAATTCAAAGCCCTGAAAAGGATCCTAATTCCTCTCTGCTCCCCTCTGAAGTAAAGGGATCTTAAAACCCTTCCCAAACATCCCCTTCAGTTAGAAGCCTGTTGAAGTAAAGAGTCCTTGTAATGTTCTTAGAATGGCAGTAAACTAGTGCCAAGGGAGGTGTGTTCCAGAACTAAGGGCCCTTTACTAAAACCATCCTGTCACCAGGCCTCTGGGACTGCTAGTTTGAGCACCACTGAGAAGTGCCATGGTTTAACATGAGGAGAGAGGCAGTCTCCAAGAGGACCTAAAATGTATAGATGTTTAAGATCAATGCCACACCTTGGATTGCATCCAGATGTGAATTATAAGACAATCACAGACTATAACACAGTTTTCATATGCTCCCTGTGGGAAGCACTACTAGATAGCAGGAAGCCACTTCTGGCAGCCCTGATTGTGAGCCCTGTTTGTCATCTGTTGCCCCACTGTGCTAGTACCCTACTTTCACACCCATGGTAGAAGTCATTTCAGAGTGAAAATTAACCCTTCTTTCTGCATTTACTTCCTCTGTAGGCAGTTTCCTGTCACAAGGTGATCATGCTGCATGGAATGAGTGCTCCCTGGCTCCCAGCCATATCATGCAGCTATTCCTCACCCACCAGCACTGAAGCCTTGCTCACATGGCCTAGCCACAGCGTGGCTTCCATAGACTCTAGGCCCCCTGTCCTCTTGTGTCCTTTTCACCCCCTATATCCTGATTTGGTATCCTCTGGCCCTAGACAAATAGAGCTAATTAGGGGATACTAAAGTTCAATTTGCCGAATTGTATGTATGGGTCTGTTGAAAGGAAATCAGGCAGCGTGGTCAGGCTGAGAAATGAAAGACGAAATGATGACAGACCAATCAGGCACTAGTCAAGTAGTGGGATCTGGGAATGGCTCTGTGTGGCAATGAATGACAGAGCTAACATTGAGGCAGTGAAAGCACAGTACCAGCAGGGAATTGGAGAGGCAAAGAGAGAGAAATAAGATTTGACAGGGCAAAGTGTCATCAGCTGCTGTCTGTTGAAATTCTAACCCCATATGTGATATTCCTAGTTCACCCAGGGTACTTGAAATCTAACAAATATCAACTATTGATGGGGCAACTAGACTCAACTGCTCCCCACATCAACATAGGCTGTGTGTCTTGTGCCTGAGAAATGTATCTGAAAAATAACTGTTTCGGATAAAAGTTTTTGTTTCATCAGTATTCAGCACCATTGCCATAGTACAGCACAAAAAGAACACACAGAGAAAAGACAATGTTTGGAATAGAAGATAAAAGGAGGGCAATGAAAAGAAAAAAAACATAGTACCTAATGGACCTGGGGAAAGGTGGAGGGCAATGATATAACCTGCAACTCCATGTTCATAGGTTCATCTGATACCAGTCCGCTCTGTGTTCTTGGGGAACCAGGGTGCAGTATGCAGCCTGACTCATGAAAGACCCCCCCCCCCCCCCGGTTCTGCTTAAACCAAAACCCATCAGAGGAAAAAAAAACTTGCAGAGAGCAGTGAAGGGCAGTGGGAGACACACCTAGACCCCTCCTGACAAGGGTGACAAGTTTAAGACATCTCCATTAGCATACAAAATGGAGAGCAGAGACAACTTCCCTAGCCTCAGCTGCATGAGAGATGGGACAGGGAGACATCTCAATTTGCATACAGAATGGAGAACAGAGAACCGCATTGAACTCTGGGACCAGAAAAAGCAGGGAAGCACTGCATAATGGGAATCTCTGTTCCAGATGCTAATGAACCCATGTCTGCACACACCCAGCTCAGCAATTATCAGACCAATTCTAGTAATGAATCCTTGATTGATATCCAAAATACTGAAGCAGCCTAATTGCATTGTGAACTTGCTGGAAGAAAACACCACAGAGCCTAAAGAAAACCCCTGAGTCATCAGCTTACCTATAAACAAATCTAGTGTTCTCCCTTGAACCATTGTATTTTCTCTACAAAAATCCCTACTCGCCCTCCAGTCAGTGTTCTGATGCTTAGATCCAAACTATGCATCAGTTCCACTGGGACTCCATCTTCTCCTAACTGATCGTGCTGGGGGCTCTGCCTGTCTCCAGCACTCAGGAGCCTGAGCTACCATCATCACCTGGGAACCCCATCCAGTTGAAGCCTCATGGAGTGGGTGAGATCCCCTGCTTTTTTCTCTCTCTCTGTTTTCCTTTCTACCTTAGGTATTAACCTTTAATAATATATGTTATGTTGGTTTAGCCCTCCTTGTGTCGTTATCACTATTATCCAATAAATATTTTTTATAGTTAACTTGGTTGCTTCTCTCTCTTTTGCTGAACTTTACTCTTTTGTATTTTTAGCTTCCCCCATTCACCCTACAGCAACATTTCTTTTACCTAAGCTAAAGATCCCTGCAGGGCCCAAAATACTGTGGGGTTTGCTCATCAAGTAGGTTACTGCCAGTACAATTGTGATGTGAGAGTGGGGATAGGGAAGTGCTGAATCTGGGACACATAAGGGTAACAGCTTGAAAGTGCTGCTTGACCCAGTCCATGGAGCCCAGGGGCATATAAGGAGAGGCAGCTTCAAAGTGCTGCTTCATCCAGCCAGGTGAGTCCAGAGACATATAAGGGGTCAGCTTGATGGTGCTGATTGACCCACTCCGCTCAGACTTGCTCTGTTAATGTGTGTGTGTTCATCCGGTTCTGGGACTGGAGAAACCCATCCACAGGGAACCTAGGTCCTGCAGAATAGCTCCATTGGGAGGGGACTTGCAGAAGGGAGGAGTAGATCTCCATATGAAAACACAAGTGACACAAGCAGTACCTTGATAGAATTACAGCATCCCCTCCCCCAGAAGAGTAATCCGAATAAATGAATACACCCCCAAAGTAATGGGCAAATCTGGTAACACATCCTTGCAAGGCTGTGTCTGCTATAGTTGTAAATAGCAGGGTATGCACTGTAGAGATCAATTCTTTATTGGTAGTAGATAAGAATATATAACCTAAGAGGTCATTTTTCTCTGATATCCAAGGTGTCTGAGCAGTATGCTAAACTGTACAAAGCAGGTGATGAACTAGTAGGTTTCATATCAGTAAAAGTTCGTGTTTGTTGATTTTTTAAAAAAAGTTTGTCTTAACAATTATTATTAATTGATCACTCAGAAGAGTGGTAGGCACTTCATGTAACATATAAAAGACCACAAACCAGATGCTCAGATGCTGTAAATCAGTATAGCCCCATTGACTTCTTTTGTGAGATTTCTTATTTTCCGTGCATTTGATTAGGCTGGAAATATCATGAGCCTGTCATCTTGTGTAACGATTTCTACCTGGTAAATGTGAGTGAAAAGTTGGGGTAAACATAATTCTGATTTATCAGCATTTTATATCCACTTTCCATGCGCTGTGCACAAGTATGAATGACTATGCAAGGGGTGAAATCCTGGTCCAATTAAAGTCAAACTCTCATTGACTTCAACAGGAATAGGATTTTAACTCAAGGTTAAGAGCATTGTAGAATCAGGACCTTTGAGCCTAGCTGCCACTTTAGATGCCTAAATCCAAATGTAGATCCTTAAAACCGCTACTCAGCTTCCACCTAGCGCTGTCAGTGCCTAAATTCTCTAGACACCTAAGTTTCTGTTGGTAAAATCTCCATGGCAGTTAGATTTCTGCCAGTGGGGATGCACACAGCTGCCTGAGTTCTGATGCCCAGCTCACACCTGAGCCTTGGCCGGATCCTCAAACTAGACATTCCTTCACCTATCTTGCTTGCAGGGCCTAATCTGGGATGGGTGTCCAGAGGCTGCCTACCAGACTGGACCCTGCACAGAATAGCAGAGCTGGTAATGGAGGTCCTTGTTTATTCTACAGCCCACTGGTGAGCGCACTCACGCAGGATGTGGGAGACCTAGGTTAAATCTCCATTCTGCCTAATATGGAGCAGAGACTTGAATCAGTTCTATTGTTTTCCATGTAAGTGCCCTGAGCACTAGGCCATACGGTATTTTGGGGTGGGTCTCTCTGTCTCTCTTGTTGAAGCTGTTCCACTTCTGAAACACAGATTGGAGCTTGTGTCTTCCACATCACAGGTGAGTGCTGTAAACACTGGGCTAGGAGCTAAAGGGAGGGGCACCAACATAGAATCATAGAATCATAGAATCTCAGGGTTGGAAGGGACCTCAGGAGGTCATCTAGTCCAACCCCCTGCTCAAAGCAGGACCAAACCCAACTAAATCATCCCAGCCAGAGCTTTGTCAAGCCTGACCTTAAAAACCTCTAAGGAAGGAGATTCCACTACCTCCCTAGGTAACCCATTCCAGTTCTTCACCACCCTACTAGTGAAAAAGTTTTTCCTAATATCCAACCTAAACCTCCCCCTCTGCAACTTGAGACCATTACACCACAGCTCCTTTCTTGTTTTTTTTTGTGAGAAAGGACTGGCCTGGTTTATATGCCCAAACCTGGGATTAGATTTATGGTTCTAAATCCAGAGTGGAGATAGATGCTGCCCTCTGGCCTGGAGTTAAGTGCCAAATACTCTTTGAGGGGGCAGAACTTAGGCCAGATCCCTCTCCTCGTCATTTCCTATTGGCTAGCCTAGGCAGCTTCCCATTCAGTGTTCTGGGTTTTGTGGGTCCTATTGTTAGGCTCCTAACTCTCCCCATGCCTTGTTTTGGGAGTCACGGTGCCTCACTCAGGGCTATGGTTTAACATTAGACATTGCAGTGCTGAGTCCAAATCTCCTTTATGGATCCAGCCCTGACAGATCAGTCTTTTCTCTGGAATTTCTAGCACTTCCACTTCCAGCCCTAGATAGCAGCTTTCGAGTGCAACTATATATAAATATATATATATATTTTTTTTAAAGTGCAACTGAATATTTTTAAATGTCTGAGAGGTTTGGTTTCCCTTTATTTCATGTTCTGAGAGAGGGTTTAGATCAGTTATAGTATTTATCCAGAATGGTTTTCTATCCTTAATTGTGATATTACATATGGTGTTTTATTGTGCAGAATTGTAATAATAATAGAGCAAAAGTCTTACATATTGGCTCTGGTACTGAAATATACAGCTTTAAACATCACAATAGGGAGGAATAATCATTCACAAATTGCCATATTGAAACAGAGCAGAATTCCATCTAGTCCAGTATCCTGCTACCAAAAATGGCTAGAGCCCAGATATTTCAAAGGAATGAAGAGGTAACTGTGCAATAGACAGTTATGGGATAACCCAGAGAAAATATTCTCCCAACTCTCAATAGTTAGAGGTTGGCTTATGCTCTGCAGTACGAGAGTTTATCCACTCAGGTTAAGGCTCTGCTATGTTATCTGCAGTATAAAACAACTGAAATCATTTATGTGTGTTCAGTGTGTCATTAACACTTCAGATAAACTTGTGGCCACATCTGGAGATTAGTTTCACTCAGGTCTGATGCCCCCTTCTGCTGCTCACTGCATGCCCTGACACTGCTCTCTGTCTGTCTAGCTCTGCAACTCGGGATGCTCCTTCTTTGTGACTCGGCCCACTGCCCAGGTCACTACATGTTTCCCCCTCCAGAGTATGTAAGTCCTTCCATATCAATGGTCCCAGGCACTCTTTTCATGCACTGTTCTGATGGTACCACTTCCCCACTGGCTGGTAAGGGAACTTGGGCCCACCCACCATTCCGGGTTCAAGTCCAGGGACCTTACACGTGGCAACTGTGGTCCACTTTCTCTTGACTCCTTCCTACAGCTTATGATTCCTGCCCCTTCTGGGTGTGCCAGCTCTAACTCCCGCCTCCCATGGAGTAACTACAGACTACTGAACTCAGCAGCCTCAAACACCCCTCCCTACTCACAGGAAGTGACTGTGTAACCCGTGTGCCTAATACGGAGATATCTCTTTAAGATACCCATTGTGGAGGTATGAGTGAGTTGTGTCTGGGGCAGCAGTTCTCAAACTGTTGGTTGGGACCCCATTTTAATGGGGTCGCCAGGGCTGGCTTAGACTTGCTGGGGCCCAGGGCCAGAGCTGAAGCCCGAGCCCCACTAACTGGGGCCGAAACCCTTGGGGTTCGGCTTTGGCCTCCCCACCTGGTGCAGTGGGGTTTGGGCTTTGGTTTCCGCCCCCCGGACTGGCAGGGCTTGGGCTTTGCCTCAGGCTTAGGTTCTCCCTCCTAAGGTTGTGTAGTAATTTTTGTTGTCAAAGGGAGTTGCAGTGCAATGAAATTTGAGAACCCCTGAACATTGTTGCTAAGCAGATTTAATTCTCCACATCCAGAAGCTTCTGGAATTGGGTGTGGTAGTTTTGGGTATGCTCCAATAGGTTCCCTGTTGCTGAGGTCAGACTCCATGAGGGCAAGCAATCAGGGAAGCTGCTTTACAAAGGGCCATGTGCCCTGGTGTGAGTTGGGAGGAGCTGAGCCCAGCAGCAGAAAGCAGACTACTTTCCCTAAATCTGAAGCATTTTGCAGCAGGTTCGTGATATTGTTAATCCTCTAACAAGGAAGCAAAGACAATGTTAATTATAGAAAGGGAAAATTGGGAGGGAAAAATAATTTCTTCTATTTTAATTGCATATTTTGAATGTTGCTTTAATTTTGGCCAAACTGTTTCAGATAAATTGTCTCAGTATGATTTGCCAGCTTTTCTTTAAATGTAGTAATGGGAAAAGAGTCATTTATATTTTGCTATTCTCAGTTTTGTATTTTCTTGTAATAGGGCTTTTTAGAAATCTATACACTTACCTGAGTGGTTGGTTAATCAATTAGCTGACTGTCTAACGGTGATTTCAACAGAAGGGGAAGAGTCTGCCTGGATTCCAACTGGAGATTCCTACAAGAAAGTGGAGGGAAGATGTTGTTTTTGACTCAGCAGACTGTATAGATTTTGGTGATCAAAGACTCTAACTGAGACTCAAGTGAACTCAACCTAAGCTTTTGGGAACTCTGTTTCTTCTCACTGTGTTTCTATGAGCAGTGAACTGTTCAGATTTTAATTTGTTTCCTTTATCTATGTGTAACTGAAGATAATGTGTGTGGATTATAAAATAGGCATGTTATGTTGTAAAATATAAATTATTTGTTTCTTTATCATAAGATCTTTATAAAGTTATTTAATTAAATTAATTCTTTAGTTCCTTTTGGGACTTGAATGTGAGGAAACTGACCCTGTGCGATCCTTGATGAAAATCCTTAGAAACTGAATTCTGGCTCTCCAACTTTTCTATGGGAGTTGGGGTTTTTTAGGCACTGGAAAGAGGCAATGAAGTGAACTGTAGCCCACCGGAAGGTTACAACTGCTGCTACTTCCCTCTCTGTTGCCAGCTTCCTGTCTTTATAAATCTGGCATAGCTCCTCCTCCAGCTATACTTCTTCAGCAAGTTAGGCCTTAGCACTCCCTGGTTTACCCCCAGGTGCAGCCTAGAGGTTAATTGGCCTAATTTGCCCCATCAGGCCTCGTGTGGGGTGAACACCCCATCACACACAAATAAATGATGTTCAAAGAATGTTATTTAGGTTGAAAAGCACTTGAAAATTAGGACATGCCAGATTCATGGTTGTTTGTGAAACCTGAATTTGGAACCCTTCTGCATCCTACCTGTGCACTGACTGAGGCAGGGATCCTGTGGAAAATATACTGTGTGATCACATAATTCATGACAGTATCATAATGCATACACATAGGGGACTGAATTATGGTCACACTAACAATGTTAATTCTGGCATTTCCTAACTTTTGAGTACTTGACTTTTTAACATTAAGGTTTTTTTAACATAGTTTCCAAGGTTTAAAAAACAAGCAAATTGGAAAAAAAACATATTCAATAGTATGGCATCATATTGACACCCCCATGGTTCATCATCAGAGTTAGAAACTCTAGAACCACTGCTCAAACCTCTGCCAATTGAGCTAATGAAATAACTGATAGCAACTCTACATGAAATAGCTCTAGAGGAGAAAGGGGCACATCCTTTGCCAGTGGGTTTCACAGATATTTAGTAACAGCAGAGGGATGGTGTCACCGTGTCTCAGTGAGGCACAGCTGGGAATACCAGATTCAGAACAAACTGCTGAGAAATAGGGCAAACTCACCCAAAACTGGTAGTTAATTTCTCATTAGATTATGCCAAGCCAGTAACAAAAGCAAACTTCTGTCTCACCACACTGGTTAAAAGGAAGTAAAAAATGCAGACTCCTTAGGCATTCGAGCCCTTGTCTCACCACCGCTGGACTCTATGATGAGTGGTTACTGAAAACCAATTTAATCAAAAATAGGGTATTTCTAATGCCACTTAGCCAGGTCAATATATAACTCAGATTTTACTCAATAATCACGCTGATGCCAATCCTTCAGAAACTGAAAACTAAAAGTTTAATAATAAAAGAAAGAATAAGAGATTACAATGGTTAATAGATCATATACATACAAATAATTGCAAAGTTCTTATATCAGGTTTGTAGCGGTGTCAGAGAAAAACATAGTTCTCACTCTCTGGTTGGGTGCAGCAAAGTCAGATACTTTATTTCTCAAGCAATTACATAGAGGAAGAGAGCTAAACAGGTCTCTCTACAGGTAAACAATTACAGCAAGCATTTATACCTTTTGTTACATACAATAATAAGCAACAGCTGCATTTTGTTTATACATAGGTCATCTTGATATCTTATTTTCCTCACTTATTTAGACTCTAGTCTACATTCCATATTTATCTACACAAGGTCGCAACAACTTCTTACACAGTTCTTTCCCATTCGCCTCACACAATCCTCGCTTCTACAAATCTCGTGTTATTAGGGTTACAGCTAGCCTGACTCTTGCTCACAGAGGTGACTATTTGCATTGAGATCCCCTTCAAATCCCTGTCAGTTCTTGTTCTACTTCCACAGCAGTGATGGAATAGACTTCTAGCTTGCAATCTCTCTCATAAATTCCAAAAAGCAGTCCAGAGGCAAAATGGAGATATGTCAGGGGTCATTTATATCCTCTGCCATGTGCTTGGAAATTTACTATCCCAAAACAAAGCTCACAGCCCAGTTTGTGGAAAGTTACTGGCTCAGGATGGAGCCAGGTTCACATGAGCATATCACATGTGCTTACTTGGCTTGATGACTCACAGTGGATAGCTATTGTTCATATTCTTACTGAGGTGTCCAGAAGAAGAGCTAATTGGGGTTAATGTTTTTTTTTTCTATGGCCCATTCTGAGACCTAAGTGTCCTTGATGGACCATCAATACATAGCTGTGTGGCCCCAATTTACATTTTATCTGGTGGGTGTTACCCAGGGATACAGCACATATGTATGATGCCAGTACATGGCCAAGATTTATAACTTCAGATCAAAAAATGATACATACATATAAACAGGATAATCATACTTAGCAAATCATAACTTTTCCATTGACACCTTACACTTTCTACAATATTTGTTGCAATTGTAATATAGTGGCAATATCAATGACGACTCTGCCTATTTTCCTCCAAAATTGACACCTTCTGTCTCTCCCCCCGTCAGTTTGCCTCTGTTCTTACCCCCTGCCTTTTCCACAGCCCTTGCTCCTTGTCCGAGTCCCATTCTCCTTGTCAACCAGGTCTCAGTTGGGGTTGCCAACCCTCCTGGTTTCGCCGGGAGTCTCCTGGAATCAGGCCCTATCTTCCAGATAGTCTGATGCCAAACTGGAAGATTTTAGGTGCTAAAAGTCCTCAGGATCCCTGCTTACCCTGGTCTCTCACCGCTCCTGGAAGCAGTCAGCATGTCCCTGTGGCCCCTGAGGGAAGCAGGGGGTCTCCATTCGCTGCCCGCCTCGAGTGCCGACTCCACAGCGAAGAAAGTAGACCTGAGAAAAGAGAAACAGGAAGAGTCAATGATCCGACCTGATGCCTGCTTCATTGTATAGGAATTAAGGATGGAGTGCCCCTGCAGCTCTGACTATGGCTCTGGAGATGGCTACTAGATTCTGAAGGAGGAAGAAGAGGTGGCAGATTCATTCAGCCCACAACCCAGAGAAAGATAAATTAGGTTAGAATAGGTAGTTAGACTTCTGTTTATTGTGACTTTAGTTTGGACATTTATTGACTTGGACCTGAAGTTTGTAGTTCAGATAGAGAGCTAAACCCACTTACACATGGGATTCTATTTAGGGTTAGGGTTTTTTTGGTGGTGTTATACATATTTTTTTCATTTTCTCTTCAGCGCTCTGTAAAGATAAGCCTATTGAGAATAAAACACCCTTCTCTGAAAAGAGGAGGGATACAAGAAATCAAGAAATAGTGTTATGTTAATAAAACCCAAGCACCTCACCAAAACTATTGCATTTATTTAATTAACTTGCACAATGTTTTTCTGGAGAAAAAAAATGAGATAGACTTCTCTGAGTATGTGTCACTGTCGATCCTACTGTAGGTTTTCATTCACCTTACGCACATGAGACCAGATTTTTTTTTAATAGCAGTTTCTGCCAAGATCACACATGCACCCTATTCTTCTTCATGCTTCCATGCAAGGTGATAAAGTGTAGAGTGGTTGCAATCATCTCTCAGTTTCCTTTGTTCCCTCAAGGCTGCAAGAGACAATCCAGCAAGTGTCGGGACTGATAGTCCCACTAAGCTTCAAACTCATCCTTTTCTTGGATTGCTTGGTGAAGATAATCTATCTTCATCCTTCTTACCCTCTATTTTCTTTAATTTGGACCCAAAAAGAAAGAAGTTTTGTACACTGGGCGGAGGAGACTCAGGCTGTCATTTTGACCTCTAAACCCTCAGGGTTTAAACCCTGTGTAAGGCTCTGGCTTGTCCCCCAGATCATGGAGGACCAAGTGCCATGCCAAGCCGTTCTCTAGGCACAATTTTATTTCCCAAACATAGGCAAACACACACAAAAACAGTTCTTCATACCACCCTGGGGGTCCTCAGCTCACCCTGGGCTGCAGCTTTTCAGCTTTGTCTGTGCCTTTCTCAGACCCTCCTGCTTCAGGGCCTATTGAAGAACTATTTTGTGCTCTTTTCACTAAGCACTGCCTATC
Source organism: Mauremys mutica (assembly GCF_020497125.1). Taxonomy (NCBI): domain Eukaryota; kingdom Metazoa; phylum Chordata; order Testudines; family Geoemydidae; genus Mauremys; species Mauremys mutica. Next base: position 33,347,855 of record NC_059073.1, on the reverse strand, counting down.
CTGGCTTTCTCCCTGGAGCCATTTTCCCCAGGAACTTCCCACTGCCACCCCTCCCGGGGGATTCTGGCAGCCTCTCCCAGGGAACTTCCTGCTCCTGCTTCCTTATTGATAGTCTGGCTCTTACAGCCCCAGGTGCTTTCCCACCTTCTTAATTGGTCAAATAAGAAATACCTGTTCCAGCACAGGAGACTTAGACATGCTTCATTTAAAGGAGCCAACTGCCCTGTAATACCCTGCTCAATCTGCAATAGACTAATCCCCCTGTCAATGGGCATACTCACTGCCTGTTTTTATGTAGAAAAGAAGCACATCCTTCCTAAGTGTTTGGTGCGCAAATTGTTCTCTTCAAGGACTTGCAAGGTGAGTAATGTGTGGCTGAAGCCACATGCACTCAAGTAACTGACATGCATCAGCCCAGACCCAGGAGAGATGACCACTTCTAAATATCTGAAAGGGTCATCATCAGTTTGTGCTTTCTCGAGTTCCCCAGGGCTTTTCCCCAGGGTTCAGTAGTGACAGGAAGTCAGGGAAGAGAGCACTGTTGAAATTAGTACAAGCCACATCAACAGCGGCTACCTCAGCACTGGGGCTTTCAGCATCAGTCACTGTTACATTGACACCAGTGCCAACAAACACATCACCAGCTGCAGCATCAACAGATTTGGCATCAGTGTCTCCAGCACCAACAATAACATCATCGGAGCCAACATCAGTGCCTAAATACAAGGGCAAGACTGAAAGGCACATCTGAGAGGAGCTCAAAAATGGCTCCACACAATGAGAGACACTGTCTTATAAGGAGGAGAAGAAGCACCATTCCTCCACAGTCAGGGCATCTAAGTTCTCTGCTAAGACAGGAATGACACATGAAGAAGCCAGCTAGATTTCACCTGCCACCCATTCATCTCTGGCTTAGTCAGCCTATTCCTCAATGAGACACTAGATAGATAGGAAGGTCTCACTGACATATCATGTCATTGCAGAATTTGCTTGTAGGTTGGACCCCACAAACACACACAGAAAGGGGTACCCTTTTCAGTCCCATTCACAACACAGACACTGCTGTGAAAAGTGGTATTAACAAACATACAAGTTTCACTTTTCACAGCAGACTGACTCAGCCCTGGGAAGTCTAGGGACAAATTAAGCCCTGGATGGGTGATCGGGGAAAGCAGCAGGGGCCAGGGTCAATGGAGGGGAGCCTGAAGCCCCACGGCTGGAGCCCAGGTCTGGAGCCCAAAGCCTCACCACCAGAGCCTGCCTCCCCACCACCCCCAGGCTGAAGCCCAAATCCTGAGCCCCACTGCCCCTGGCCCCTGCTGCCTTCCCCAATCACCCATCCAGGGCTTAATTTGTCCCTGGAACAGAGCACGGAAACCTCTTCTAAATCAAAGAGGGCCTTGATACAGACTGCCCAACACAGTCTGGACCCCATGCTGGCTCCATGATCCTTGGCTCCTTTTTGCACTTAAAGCAGACTGGCCGTTTGCTCAATTTGATTATCTTTAGAATTGATGGGCTATGGCTGCAACCAAACAATTCATTCTGTGTTTTAATTAGCCTGGCTATATAAGTATTTTAATTGTGTCTCAACTTCAGAATCATAGTTGGCATTCATTTGCCCACAGCACAAGTTGCAAATTACTTGCAAATTTACAATTTAATCTAATCACAATAAACTAAAAGTCCCTCAGTAGATGAGATAAGGTAAAGTGAATGATGGCGTTCTTATCCAGCATAAATATATGCTGGATCCTTGTTTAGGTCATCTACCAGACTGACAGAATAGTGCCAAAATATCAGCCAGGCTAATGAAATATAACTTCCAAACTCAAGAGGGGGAAAATGGCTCTGCTTCACTGTTCCTGTGATTGAATTTTCTGCTTTGAAATGTCAAGAGACTAAACCATTTCCCTTATTTAGAATGTACATCACTTAATTACATTTGTTCTACATTGCAGGATCAGAACCCGTCACTGTTCCATAGCTAGAAATTGTATTTGGGGTATGAGTGAGATTGAAAAGAAAATATTGCAACTGTCTGACAAATTTATAAGACCTAATGTCTTTCTGGCTTAATGAACTGTCTCCTTGAAAGCTTCAGTCTCGCTTTTCACTGAGAAATGGCAAACACGGTGTTATAAAGAAACTGCTGGCAAAGAATATGCATAGACCCATGAGACAGCTAAGTTCCGTTGTTGTTAAATATTTTGAAAAAAATAACCAATTGATTTCACAGGAAGGGAGTTCAAAATTATGATACAGATTGTCAATTCAGTAACTTAAATCCATTTCACAACCAAAAACAATAGGTGTTGATACTATAGCTTGCATCTTATTGAAAGCATAATGTACAATAAATATGTCATGCTATATGAATCTAATTTGAGTAGTTATCCAATACCCAGGGAAACATCAACATCGGCTCCTGATTTATTTGACAGTGATATTTTATTTCAGTTATGATACTGTCATGTATGTGACATCATATATGCAGCATTTTGTCATGTAATTTTTAATAACATCGTAGACCAATGTGATAAAATGTAATAGTTCATGATGCACAATAAATAACAATTGCTTGTATGCAATCAATATTACACAGTATGTCATGTCAAAACATCTTGGGGAAGATGATATATTTTCATTTACAACACACATATTTATTGCTTTTTGTATGATAGATTATTTTTAAATAATGGGCAACATAATTTGTTACAGCGATGCTTATGTTTTGAATTAAATATTGAAAGAATTATGTTTCCAGTATATTTGTTTTGAAGTTAGCAGTGTCTAGTGTTGGTGTCTAGTTTAGCTTTTTGAGCAGCACATGCTGGAAATACTAAGTCTTTTTGAGTTCAGATACCTACAATGACAATCCTTCATTCATTGCACACCTAAAACTCCTATAGGTTGCTTTTTGGATCCTGAGACAGAATCTTTCCATTACAATAAAATAGTGAGACATGTTCTTTTATACTGACTAGTTTTAGTGCTTTTATTCAAATTCATAATACCTTCTGCAATATTCCTGCAGAGAAAGGGCTTGATTCTCTTCCTACTTACACTTGTGAAATTCAGGAATAATTCTATTTGAATCGATAGAGTTACTCCAGTTTTGCACCAGGGTAAGAGGAGAACCCTGCTGAAATACCTCCATCATGATTTAAAAAGTTATTGGCAACTTCTTTTTCATACGCTTTCTCCCTCATCTTGCTGTGCTAAATGATCTGAAAACAACTTAGTATTATAAAAACACTCAGTTTGGATTAACATATGACTGACTTTTTAAATTAAATATTAATTTGCTGTAAATCACTAACTTGAATCTACTAAATTCATAAGAGAGCGTACTCTAAATCTGAAAAAAATTATTTAAAAGTGCATGAGCCATATGTTTGTAACTGACCTCTTATATGCTATATTTATAAATAATGTTTTAATCAGCAACCTGGCATTTAGAGTGATTTAGATTGTGTATATTCAGGGCTGGATGTGCAGTCCCTTGTCAAACTGATGAACTTATTAACACTACTAGTTCCACTGAGTCCAACTGGATAAACTGGGCCAGCTATAATTCCTTGTATTGCACTAAGAAAAGGGACTGATTGAAATATCTTGAGGCATTTCCTTTAGGCAGCAGTACACAAATGCAGTACAAACATTTATTCTTTTGTAATTAGATGAAGAAAAATACAGTCTTCAATTTTGAGAAATCATTTCAGCATAACTGAATTTCTGCAAGACTCCAAAAGTACTAGCAAGAAAGTAGTGAAGAATTTGATATTTTGCCTGTTGAATATAGATAGATTAGACAGAATTTGTTTCTACTTGGATAATAGAGTTGACTTGCATAAGTAACTAGACTGAATGAACCACAGTAGATAAAAATCAGTGATTTTTTAAAAATCAGATTTTAATTGGATTTAAAAAAAATGAAAGAGTTTTTAAATTGTAATTATTTTTTTTCTTGTAAAAATAAAACTGCTTAAATTAAATTTGAATGTGAAGGTCTAAACTTGCTATAATCTATTACATTCTTTTAAATATCTAAGAGATCAATAAACTCTCTTCATAAACTTCAGCTAATTTATGCATTTTTATGTATAGAATGAGGGCAAAAAACATCTTTAACTTTTGAGCTTGAGCTTTATAAACCTTACACAATACATCATGTAGTCATTAAGTATATATATCATTTTCTGTCAATGTTATTTACTTTTCTCCCAAAGTCATTATTTTCTATTTCTGCCATGCACAAAAGCTTTTGCCGCAATTACTTTTGTTTTCAGTTTTGCAGAAATGCTTTTTCTCTCACCTTTGCAGTCTAAACATCAGAGTCATCTAGCATTCTTAAGAGTAGGTCTTCTAGTGTAGATTTCAACAATTAGAAACTGAGTAATTTTTGTTCAGCTACCAGAAATCAAATTAAAATTTTGTGGTGTGCATTTTTTATTGACTTCCAATTTCCATCTAAAAGCAGTTTGACATAACTGATTAGTAGAAAGTTAATTACCTAATCAATAAAAATACATAATTCACTATTTTTTTAATATAATGACAAAATGTAGAAATTAAGAATCTGTATATTTTTGTTATGATATAGAATTCCTTAAATAAATGTGTAGAGGTCTACCTTATTCTATATTGGTTCTTATACCATTCTCATCAGTGTAGTATCTGAACACCTTCCAGTAGGGCAACAAACAAAATGACTAACATCTGTCATGTTGGTTCCCTCAATCTTTTCCAAGAAGGAAGCGTGTTTAGTGGAGTGTTTTGATAGATAGATAGATAGATAGATAATCACAGACACACATTCTATATGTTTGCTAGAGAATGCAAGATCGAAGAAATGCACCTTGCACTTAGAGCACAAAGGAATATAAGTAATTTGTGTCATCCTGATTAAGAAAAAGAAGCGTAAAATCTAGTGAAAAGACAAAATTTAGTCGTAAATAATCAAATCAACATATTTAAATGATTATACCAACCAGTGAGAATGAACTGAGGAAATAACTAAAAATAAGAAAAAATGGAATAAATACTGAAAAATTGATTATTTAAATCAAAAATTTCTGCTTGCTGATATAAGTCATGATTAAAGTCAGTGATTCTTTAAATATAGAATTACCCACAAGAAACTATGTTAAAGAATATTAAAGTTAGATTTTTTTTTACCAAAACAATTTGATGAAATTGACGTGAATTAATTAATAATTTTGGTGACTGCATTTTTTGCCCAAGATAATTGGGGCTGAACAATTTCACCTAGCTCTCTATACAGCAGACACAGGCTCTCTCCTGTCAGTTTCAGTGTCTGGACCCAGCACAACCCAGAGCAGCATTTACAGGTTTGGTTTCACTCCTGAATTTCTGGGCTGGAACATTCTCATTTGCTTTGTAGAGGTGATGTTGTGCAGTCCAGTCACAGGAAGGAACTGTGAGGGACTGGTGCATGCACAGTGGCTCTTTGGGGATGGCACAAACAGACTGTGCTCAGCACTAGTAACTGTGAGAAAGGGTAGAGCATGCTCAGTGTGTGCTAAACACTAAGCATGTACAAACTGATATTTTTCAAGACATATAACTTGGTCAGATTGTGGGTGATTTTTCACAGAAAGAGCAAAAGTCACATCCATGACAAAAATGCCACCTCCTTGGCAAATTTCAAATCCCAGCTCCAAATCATGGGTGCCGTACTAGAACCTGTTGAAAAAAAGATCACCAGAAATGTTTTAAGTGGCAAAACAATGTATTTTTTTTAGCCTCTTTCTCAGAAATGGCTGAATCCTTTTGTCTGAAACTTAAAAAAAGAAAAAAATATCAGCCTGTGGCAGACACCAAGCTTTAAAAATATCCGACCAAACTATTAAAGTTTGGCAAAGTTATAAGTAGTTTATAACAGGATCATGTAACGGAAAATGTCTGGCAATCTTAATAATAGGCAGCACTACCAGCCCCATCTATAATAAAGTTATGATTATTTAGTCAGCCAAATAGATGTAATTAAATCTTAAAGTAAAGGTCAAAGAGCACTGAAGGAATGTTCAGTCTATAACTGATCTGTTTTACCAGATTATTTCCACAGCTGTTAATGTTAAATTTTAATCCCTCCAGAGCACATAAGTTTTTATTTGTGTTCTCAAATCACTGTGTAAATGCATGGTACTGTACTGGTTTTGGTTTTGTTTTGGTATTTTTAGTAATGTCTGTTTAAGATGAAAATCATGTGTAATAGACCCAAAAGATGCTGAAGAAGTTTTGTAATTCAAATGATGTGATTCAATTATCTGACTCACAAGTAATTTTTAATGAGCATACTCTGTGAGGTTCCACTGATTCAGGGATAGGACTCTTTCCCAAATAGTGTTTTCTACTGTAATATCATCATAAACAGGCTTCCAGTGCAGACCCTAGCATGTACTGAGTGTGATTCCATTGGATTTTGAATGCTCTCATTCCAGGAATGTATGCCCACAGCCATTTTACAGACATTTGATGAGCCCAGAATTGTTCACTTCCTTCCCCATCTTTGCTGGTCCCACTGAGCTCTGGAGGATACTGTGGCCAAGTGCTCTCCTGAGGAGGAAACACAGTCAGTACTGTTCTCACTCTTTAGTCAGAAAAAAGGTCTTATCACAGAGGCTCACACACTCTGGCTGACTAAACAGAGCTCCTTTTTTGACAAAATGTTGTTTCGTTGGAAAATGCTGATTTATTGAAACCATTTCTCAGGTCCAAGATCATTTCTGGTACCTGTCTGTGAGCGGGTGAGTGAGAATAATCAATATGGGTAGAAAGAATTAGGAGTACTTGTGGCACTTTAGAGACTAACAAATTTATTTGGACATTAACTTTTGTGGGCTATAACCCACTTCATAAGATGCATGGAGTGGAAAATACACGTTCTCTGGATATGTTCTCTGTTCTTATCCCAGATAAGTGTCCTACCCATATTGACAGGTTTCAGAGTGGTAGTCGTGTTAGTCTGTATCAGCAAAAAGAATGAGGAGTACTTGTGGCACCTTAGTCACTAACAAATTTATTTGGCATATGCTTTCGTGGACTAAAACCTACTTCATCAGATGCATGGAGTGGAAAATACAGTAGGAAGATATTATATAGTAGGAAGATATTATATATACTCCTCATTCTTTTTGCTGATATAGACTAACATGACTACCACTCTGAAACCTGTCAATATGGGTAGGACACTTATCTGGGATAAGAACAGGGTATTGAATCTGGGTCTCTGATATCCCAGCTGAGAGCACTAACCATTAGATTATTAGCTATAATGGGCTGTCAGGGCTTTTTTTGTGTGAAAATTTCAAAAGACCTTCGTATTCTACTTCAGAATGGATGCAGCTGTTGAAAACTCAGAATTTTTCACATGCTGAAATTCCTGTTTTCTAGCCAGCCATAATTATAACTGTGTATATAAAATAAATATAATAAAACTTTCCCATATCACCTCACTCTCCAGCGCACACAATTTTCACCCTTGGGAAAGGATAAAAGAGAGAACTAACTTGACAAATGCTAGTGTCATCGCTTAATGCACTTAATGTAACTACTAGTTACACACATTAGTTCTTCCAGCTAGGTGGAGCACCATATCTGGTGGCCCAGACTGTCTGGATAGAGTATATTTCAATGAAGGATATTGAAATAGTAGCAGCTGAGGGACAATTTAGAAAGTGTTAGGTTGTGGCTGCTAGTCTTCAATCAGCATACAGGCAACTAAGGAAAGCTGTAGTGTCCTACACAGAAAATTGAACTATAATGACCACTGGTTATTTTTCTTCTGTCATTTAAATGGAATGTCAAAGATAAGAGGGAAAGTAAAACCGCCAACAATGTGTTTGATTGCTGAAACCACATTCTGTATTTGTATTTCATACACAGAATAGGAAACAAAAAGACTCCACTTACTTTTCCCAAGTGTCTCTGAAATATGATTACCATGCTTGCTTATTCTCCTTGACCAATCCCTATTAAAAAGGCACTTTCTAGTTCTTGAAAGAACTTAAACAAATTTAAATGATTTATGAGCATCTCCAAGCACTTAAAGAAGTAATAGTACCATTTTCAGTGACATCTTAATCAATGGGCAGTGATAACTATGTAATCTAGTCTAATAATACATAGTGCATATAAATGTGGTTTCAAGCATAATTCATCCTGCTGCTTCTCTGGGGGCCTTGCTAACCAATAATTTCAAGATTTGATATGTGCTGGATACATTAATAAAAGAATATTTAGCTAGAAGGAACATTGTTTCATGGCTCTAGTCATTAATTCATGTGAATCATCAGTTACCATTGCTGAAAACTGAAAACTTAGTTATCATTTCAACTAGTTTTCAAATTAAAATAGTTGGATGGAATACTTTATGTACAGAAGTTTAGCAATGTGATTTCAGAAGATTTATATTCTCTTTTGTGATGGATTCAATTATTCAGGATGGTGTAAGGCTGTAGGCAGTGATAGTCAAGTAGCCCCGAGCCTATGAAATCTAGGTGCCTAATTCCCCTAGGGGCCTTTTAAAATCCCAGTCCTACTCTTTTATCATTATCAGGTCTCAAACCAGCTGTGGTATCAATAATAAAGATAGGGCCAGCCTGACATTTAGATCGCCACTGTCATATCTATCTTGTCTGCTTAGATAGTAAACTCTTCAGGGCAAGGACTGCATTTAACTATGCATCTGTACAACATATTTATTGGGGTCTCTAGATGATACATTAGTAAAAATGATTAAGAATTATAAGAAGTTTAAATAATTCTTGTGACTTGGGTCTGATGACCTCCCTTGAGAGTTTATACATCACAGTTTAATGAGATCATTAGCAGGAAAATTTTCCTGAAACAATATTCAGCCTACATATTCCTGGCTGAATCACTGCACTAAACGAACACTAAATGATCATAAACCTACAGTGCTTTGGTGGTGACTATGAAGGTAAAGGTAAGAAGTTACTTAGCTGGATCTTGTATTACTTGTTAAACCAAAACTCTGTTTGCTTGAAGGGAATTTTGTCAGTGCTAGGAATGAAGGATCAGGTCCAAAATACTGGTTGAGAAAATACCCTACTAAGTATTCTAACACTATCATATCCTACCTTGGACTATGATCTTATCATATCACCTAAGCTAAGTAATATTAGGTCTGATAGGTATTTAAGAAACTTGAAATGATCATTCAAGTACTACTGGATGGTTCAAAAGATCATACTTTTCCCTGTTGATTAGTGCTGAACCAGTGCCCAAGCATGGTGTAAGGACAGACGGTTGCTGCATGAAGTAACATCTGTCAGATGAGACATAAAACCAATATCCCTTTAACTACAGCTGGCAGAAGCTGGAGCCAACAGCAACCAAGGCCGGGTTCACTATCTAAGGGTTCCTTTCCATTGATACAACACAGAACCAGCTCGAGCCCCCACCCAGTAACCTGGGAAATTTACACACCACTTCTGAGAGGCAATACTTTCCCACTCACAAGCACAGAGTCTGAGTGTAGAAAAGAAACTTTTAATTAAAGGAGGGAAGTAACTTGGTGTTAATTTGGGAAAACACTGCAAACAGGGTTCATAAATATAAACCATGAGTAAAAGACCCACCCTCAAGTAGGTTGGGCAGTGTCCTTTTCCCCTCAGGTTCTTAAGTCCAGCAACCCAAAAGTCCTTTTCACATGCGCCCCACTCACAGTTGCTGTCCTTGGTCAGTGCAGACCCAGAGTTCAGAGGTGCATCTGCAGAGTTCACCTCCCCACCCCCCAGGTGGGGTAAAGAGGTACCTTACTCGATCCGCTGCTTGGGCACTCGCCCACCACCCCTCTCTGCTGGCCACCCACCAGCCACTCTCTGGCCACTCCTGCCAGCCACCTGCTCACTCCTCTTGCCACACCTCTCCACCAGCCGCCCTGCTGGCTGCTCATCGTGCCTCTCTGCCACACTAGCCACTTGTTCACCAGCCTTCTGCTGCCATGTGCCTCTCTGCTGTGACCTCTGCACATCAGTCACTTAGTAATTGTCAGCTCTTTAGCAGGCTGGGCAGAAATACAGCCCATCTCAAGTGATTTCAGCTCTCAAGTGATTTTCATCTCTTAGCAGGCAGGGCAGAAACACAGTATTACAAGAACTGATTTCAGCTCTGATTGGGCTTTTAACATGACAAAGAGACTCCTAATAAAGCCTATCTAGCTCTAGTCTTTGAACACTGGGGAGAAACAGATTAAACGAGTCTAGGAAATACCTTTGAGGGTGTGCAGACTTCTGGCTGGGGCTGCCCATCCCCACACCTCTTACTTTCACAGGGTCCAACATTCTAGCCCTTGCTTAATGAAGTTCTTTCAACTGAGGGTGCCCCGCCTCATTTGGGACAGGTTAAGCACAGTCCCGGTTTCCTGTATTCCTACAATAATTACAACATTGGTAATCATATTTCACTACCCCTGCATTCAGTACTATGCTCATTTGTACCCAACAGCAGCCAAAGTTGATCCTTTGCCACAGCTGTATCTGATGAATATGTAAACAGCAGAAGAAAACTGTATTTACATAAACACACCCATAGTCTTTTCCCCTGCCTACTAGCTGTCAGGGAAGCATTTATTCAGACCCTGCTTATGCATTTAAATATTTTATTGTTTGTTTGGTTTGGTTTGGTGCTAGAGGGATGAATTTGTGCCGTGAACAAATTTAAGCCAAGGTTATTTCCCCACTGTAGGTTACCTTATCTGTGATACTCTTCTTCACTAAATTGTCCTAACTTTTTGGCTAGCGTTGATGTGCACTGTCAAACAGTTGCCATAGTTCATCATGGCGATGAGGCAAAATTATATTTCAGTGGTGGGCTGTATATGCATTGTGGTCCAGTCCTGGTCATTTGTTAATCAATGAGAGTTTTATTTCCTATTTTTTTTGTTTCATGAAGATTCAGGAATGGTTACAAAACTGGACCCTCAAAGCATGAACAATCAAGTTTACTATAAAAAAATTTCTAACCGATAAGCTAAATCTTCCAATATATATGCAAGAAAATTACTTTTGGTTTCAGTATATACTAAGGGCTGGTCTACACTGGGGAGGGCGGGGGGAGGGAGATCGATCTAAGTTACGCAACTTCAGCTATGTGAATAACGTAGCGGAAGTTGACATACTTAGATCTACTCACTGCAGTGTCTTCACTATGGTGAGTCGACAGCTGACACTCCCCCATTGACTCTGTCTGCGCCTCTCACTCCGGTGGAGTACCGGAGTCGACGGGAGAGTGCTCGGCGGTCGATTTATCGCATCTAGACTAGACATGATAAATCATCCCCACTGGATCGATCGCTGCCCATCGATCCTGCAGATAATGTAGACAAGCCCTAAGTAATGATCACACAGCTGTGCCCAATGCCAATACACAGGTGTCCAGATGTTATGATGATAAGAATCGTGCATTAAAAGTTTGTGTATGTTCTCTTTGGAGTTGACTGGGAACTATTAACACCCACTTGTCAGAGTTTTACATATAATAATCCTGAGATTTAACTCTGTGTAATGCTGCCTGGAAGTCCTAAAAAGACAGAATTTTGTCCTGTGTTTCAGGAAAAAGTTAAGTTGTGATGCAAGAAGAGGAGTGTGGGAGAGTTGTACATAATATTACCTCTGAATCTGCCTAACACAGGGGTCGGCAACCTTTCAGAAGTGCTGTGCCAAGTCTACATTTATTCACTCTAATTTAAGGTTTTGTGCGCCAGTAATACATTTTAACATTTTTAGAAGGTTTCTTTCTATAAGTCTATAATATATAACTAAACTATTGTTGTATGTAAAGTAAATAACGTTTTTAAAATGTTTAAGAAGCTTCATTTAAAATTAAATTAAAATGCAGAGCCCCTCGGACTGGTGGCCAGGACCTGGGCAGTGTGAGTGCCACTGAAAATCAGCTCGCGTGCCGCCTTCAGCACACATGCCATAGGTTGCCTACCCCTAGCCTAACACATTACATTTGCTTCTGATAAGTAATGTGAGCTGAATTGTCTCAAAGGGGCACAGGTAGGGAGAAGGGAGAGAGGCATTCCAGCTTTTTCTGTGGAAACATGAAATAATCAGAGTGAAATAAAAGCAAATTTCTATATGACATGCATTTCCCTCCAGTTGTAAAACTTGACTCCTGAATGCAGTGGACCAAAATTCATTAAATTTATTTGGTAATTAATTAAGTGTTATGTTTTCTTATAACACAACTACTTTTAGTCAGAATGAGCTTTATTTTATTAGAGAAAAAACAGGAACAACAAAAATAAGGTCTCCCACAGAACACAATGTGTGTGCCTCCTCAGTAGCTAGTGGAAGACAAAATGGCGTCTGATCACAAAATGACAGTTGCCGCTGCAGCAGGGAGGGACACTTCCAGCCATTTGAAGATGCAATACATAGAAAGCAAGCCAGAACAGATGCAAGTTACATACATCAGATACCAACCTTGAAACATTCAGAGGCCAAGAGCTACAAGAAAAACCTCTAAGGATTTGGACATTCAGTTTGGATAAGCATCCAAAGGGTTGAATGTATTCTAATATGTATGTAAGTGCTGGGCCATGTGACTGTGGTTACATGAATGAGTCATTCCCTGGTTGACAGGCATAACACTTGACGTGTGTTCAAGTAGGAAATAAAATAAAAGGAAAGATCATTGTTTGATTGCAGTGGAATAACGTGCATAGCACAGAACTGGAACTTATCTAATAAACCTCTTTGATAAAAAAAAATGCACTAGAAATCTTGGCTCTTTCTTGAGATTGTATTAATACTGCCTTGTTTCAGTTGCATCAGAAGTGATAAAAGAGAATATTTTAATACTGTAATTTAGTATTTCTGCTCCTGTTAGAATGTGTTGATTTTGATGGAAAAGTGGTTTTAAATAATTCAAAATCGGAATGGATTGTTTTGTTTAGACCTTTTAGTGTCATTTTTTCTCACTGTTTTGATTGTTTCTTTTTGTCTTGTTTCATTTTGATTATTGTGTAATAGGATATAATGTATTAAAATGTTTCATTTTAGGAAGGTTGTTTTGATATTTCCAAATCAAAATATTTCAGAATATTTAATTCTTCAAAATATTTAAAGATTTTAAATTTTTTATCACAATTTGTGATGGAAAAATATTCAAATGTCAGAATTTCCCATGGAATGTAAATTCAGTTTTTTAGAGCAGCTCTGTTTTGTGAAAGAAATTGATGTGTTTATGTCAAAGGCATAACAGAAAATAGCCTATGTTGTTATTATCTAATAACAGTATTGCGTCACTTGCATGATAAGCCACTTCTTTGGAAAAATCATGATTTGTAATGATTCATGTTATTCTTAATAAATATTTAGTTAATTAATCAAATGTTCTCAGGCTTTAATTCTGAGTTTAGAGGATGCCAAAGGATGTCCAAAATATTTTAAAACTTTAAATTATAAAATGTTTTAATATTGAATTTCTGGTTGTAAGTTGCATTCATTCTGGATATGGGTCCCCTGCCTATTTGTTCAGGGATAAGGTTGTCATAACAGAAGGAGGAGAAGTGGTTGCTGTGGCTAGGGCCAGAAATGCATTTTATAGACAAAAAATAGTAATTAGAAAAATAACAAAATAAAACAAAAACACAAACATGAGATGAATAAAATAAACACACAAAAGAGATTTGTATTTTTAGGGATAAACTACAAATATACATGTGGGCAAACTGACTAGGCATATGACCTTTTGTTTTACCTTTGTCCTCTCATTTCTATTTCCACTCCTTTGTTACATTATCTATTGTATCATCTCTACACAGATCCTGACCAAAAAAAAAATGCAAGTACTTACCCATACTTATTTGAATAGTGTCATTGAGGTAAGCAGCTATGTGTTTGCACAATGAGGTTCTTAAAGTTGTGACTGGGACTGTCTCTTCATATGTATATTTGTACATCCCCTAGCACAATGGGGCTCAGATCCTGATTGGGAATTTTGAACTCTACTAGTAAGTCTTTGGTTTTATCAGTAACACTAGCCACTAAGTTGTGTTTAAAATTCCTTCATAGTAATGCAGCTGAAAATCAATTTAAACAAGAAAAACCCTGGGGCTACTACAAGAAATTACAATAAGACATATAATACACTGAAAATGACAAAGAAATTACTTCACTAAAATTACATGACAAAGTTCTTCAGACAATCAACAACAAAAAATTCTCTGGGAGTTAGAAAGAAAAAGATGGAGGGGGAAGGAAAGAAGAATGAGAAAAGGTCTTCAGTGTGTAACCAGAAGTAAAGATCAAAAGAGAGAGATGCTTAGAAAAGCATAAATTCCTAATAAAAACAACCTGCTTTATGAAAATGTTATTCCAGAGTCGCCTATTGTTACATTTAAGTCTATCAAAGTAAAAAGGAAACAAAATACAGTCGTAGACAGGAATAACATACACACTGTTAATTGACATCTTTGTTTTGTTTTTGTTCTTTGATTTTTTTAATTAAGATTATCATAATTTGACAGAAACATTGATGTTAATACTAAAGAAGAAAATGCTGTAAATGCATAGTTGTTGTTACATCTTGATCCTGTTACCAAACTATACTTAGTAAAATAAAGACTGGAAAATCTGACATCAAACAGTGTAATATGTAAGGAAGCTTTCTAATAAAGCTAAAATATTTTCTCATTTGTGCCATTATGATAGCTTCAAATAGGAGTCAAGAGAGATGTGGAATATGAATTGAACCAATACTGTAGTATTTCTTTGACTAATGGACTTCTCTTAACAGACAGCTTGTGATAAATTTGCCATTCAAACAGCAATATATTTTCAGAAATGTGATGCCTGGGGGTCAGGGGGAAGGGGGAGGCAAATTCACTCAGGTTGCAACACCTCCAGACAGCTGCCACCACCTTGCATATACTGGTTCAAACTGCATTCTCCAGGGACCAACAACAAACACAGATTTCAGTTAAATAGCCTGAATAAATGACACAGGGCCTTCTTTCTGATCCAGCACATGAACAGGAGTTCGCATCCAAATGAGAACCCAATCTTTAGGGAAGGGTTGGAAGGTCTTTGGCCCACTGAGTACCCATAAGACTTGGGTGATGGTTCCGAGCTGAAGTTGTGATGAACTCGTGACACCAGGAAAATCCCTTGTGTATGGTTTCAAGGACTAATCACCAAACAGTATCCATATTGGACTGAAAGGGTGATGTCTGCTGAGCTTATTATCATGCATGTAGGTTCTTTCATTATTTTTAATACATTTTCTCTGTAATGCTTTTACCGTAGAAATATACATGCTTGCTTAAAAATAGGACTCCGTGTTTGTCATGGAGGTCACAGAAGTCACAGATTCTGTGACACTCTGTGACCTCCATGACTTCTGCAGTGGCCAGTGTGGCTGACCCCAGGGCCACCCCAACAACTGGCTTTGGGGCCAGCTGCTCAGGTGGCCCTGGGACAGCCACACCGGGCACTGCTGGAGCAGCCCTGGGAACCACCTGAGCAGCAATCCCTGGGGCAGCTGGAGCAGTCGCTGTTGGTGGCCCCCAGCAGCTGGTGCTGCTGGCCCTGCTCCCCACCCCCCAGCAGCAGCCCCATGGGGAATCCCCTGCAGCAGCAGCCCTCACTTCCCTCCAGAAGTGGCCCCTTGGGGTGCACCCCACCCCCAGCAGTGGCCTCCCAAGATTTAGTCAGGGATATTTATAGTATAAGTAATGGAGATGTCACAGGTTGGGAATTTTTGTTTATTGCCCGTGACCTGTCCATGACTTTTACTAAAAATACCCATGACTAAATCGTATCCTTACTTATAAAAAGCTTATAAACTGTAGCAATTTCACTGTGTATCATTGCTGAGGAAAGAAACAAAACAGACATGCTTAAGCAGACTGTCTTTTGCTGTGAAGATCACAGTATAGTCATGAAACTATTCAGCCTGGAATTAACCTGTTAGAAGCGCAAGAGTTGCATGCAGGGGAACCAGAAGTCTAGAGTGGGTATCCTTGTTGCACCATATAGGGAGAATATAAATGCAGTTGCCATGAACTGTAACACCTCCCTTTTCTGAACGAACTAGGGCTACATGTAGAACTTTTGAACATTCCAAACACAGCATTTTCATGAAGCTTCACCAATCAACTGTAACATAAATACACTACAAATATCCATTGGATGACATTGTAAAAATTCCCTGCTTTGAAATATTCTGCCCTTCCCAGGCTATTCTCTATCTTTGACATCGGTGACTCTGCTGGAACTAATAGAATCTTTCAAATTGAAAGAATTTGTAAAGCTTCCCAGAGTTCAGAATGGTCTCAGACTTATTTCTTCTAAACTTTATTGGAGTCTTTCCATTGAATTTAATGGGAGTAGGATGGAAAAATCAGTGAGCAAAGCAACTTCAATTAAAGTGACCCTGATGACCAGAAAAGTCTCAAGCAGTGCTGTCAGTGCCTCCTGGAAGTGGTTGAATGTCAGTGGGACAGAAGTGACCCCATCCACAACCCACCTCCACCCACAACCAGCAACAGACTATCTGCTGATGGAAAGAAAAAACAACAACACTGATATGAGACTTTGAGATTGCAAATTGGTGAAAATTTTAGTTAAAATTTTAGTTCTTTTTCCACCTGTAAACCCCTTTGTGTTCATTTATGAATTGACATCCCCAACTGGACCGCATCAGGGGAAGAGACAATTGATTTTACGCTGAAACACTCCCTTTTATACCCAAACATTGGGCAGGAACGTTTGTGGGAGGCAAGACTACAGATAAGAACACCAGGAGGGAATGGGAGGCTCTTTTGCCTTGCACTTGGGAGGCCCCAGGTAATTAAGAAATTAAGAAATTATCCTTTGTAACTGGATAAAGGATGTTTGAATAATAGAATGGTTACATGGTGTTTTGGTAAAAAGATTCAACGGTATAGAAGTGTGAATTTTGGAATCATGTGTAATTGATTTGACTGAAGCATATGTGTTTAAAACCAATGGGAAGAAGCATGTAGAGATGAAGGCAAAGAGTACGTTGACTTATGGTTAGAGTGTGGATGTACAGTAAAGACAATGTAATGAGGAGGAGGTGGTGAATAACATGAATGCAATGGTCAACACCTAACGGATTTAGCAATGTCCCGAGGGTATTTTTAGATCAGCTAAGCTGGATACAGGATGGGGTGGCATAGGTTTTAGAGAAATGGGAGCAATCCCAAGAAAAGTACCACCTCCACCTCTTGCAGGCTGTTGGTAACCTCCAGAATAATGTTTTCTTGGCTCTGGCATGCATGCAAATGCAGATGTGGATTATTGATGTGGTAAAGAATACGATTTGAGATGGTCTGAGTGGGATACTCCCATTGGAAATGAGGAGCCTATTTAGAAGAATTTGGGATTGAATATAAATTCTCCATAAATACCTTGCAGCCACAAGATGTTTGTTTAGAAGTAAGACAGAGAATATGCCTGTGTTTACTGAAATGAATATTGATTGTTGTAAAAATGTTATTTAAGCATTCCTATTTGAGGAATTATTTGTAAGTTGCTAGACAGGAGACGTAGAGAGTCATGGTTACCATCCACCACATTTCTAATTAAATTAAATAAATTATTGAGAGGGCTAGCAGAGATTCGGAACAAAATTGATGGAAGACATTATTGAGATGTCCCCCACAGCACTGGGGATTTAATGTGACCTAACATTTAATTGCGGTGATTCTAATGCTTCAGGTGGTGTTGCTTGTTGTGCTTCTAGTACTGATATGCTGGATTCGAAGGAAGATCAACTGGTTGCAAAGTCAGTGACTTTATAGACCATAGGTACTCCCTGAAGATAAGTACATGAAGTCTGGTTCTTAATGAGGCAAAGTCAGGGGTAAAACCAGAGAGTGCCAGCAAGAACATTCTTGCTTGGTCTTGGCAAGAGATCCTTGAGCCTAATGATGGGCCTTCAAAAGTAACTCACTGAACTTGTTATATATATGTAAAGGACTTAATTTAAAAAATATATGACCTTTAAGGAGGGGAATGTTGTCCTGGATTTAAGGGGTGTGTATACCCCAGAATGTCATCAAGTTAATTGCAACCATATTATGTGCATTCAGCCACCCTAAATTAATGAACTAGAACAGCACATAATTAAGTTTCAGAAGCAAGGTCATATCTAGCTGGCAGTTTCTGCTAATCAGAATGGGAGGAGGGGATAAACATGTAAACAACTGAGACTAAAAACCTTGGCGGTAGAAAAATCTTGAGTCTAGATGCCTCTGATATGAAAAGTTAGAAAAAGTGATGATACAGTAGGGGTCATTGTGACCTATGTGCTTTGTAGAAGTTAGTTATAAAAGATTAGCATATAGAGTGTACTTTGGAGCAGTCCTCTGAAGTCATCTTGAGAGACGTTTTTCCTAACACCCTTTCTCCCTGGTGGGTGAGCAACTGGCCATTGTGAACCTTCTGTTAATTACTCAGTACCGTTCCAGATGTTAGGTAAATATCTGGGATATACTAAACCTATTGCTAATGTTTGTGTGCGCTTAAATCTAATAAACTGCAATTTTAGATAGAGCATGGTTACTTGCATGAATCTTATCAGATAGAAGTGCTAAGTTCCTGTTGATTTATTCCTTACACTGCCTGGAGTGAAATTGTTAAGTTGCCCCAGTTGGGGGTTCTGAAAACCCCGGGTAACAGCATCTATTCCTTGACCCATAACAAAAGCTAGATTGAGCCTTACATTTTTCAACAAATCCAGGCACAACATCTATAATCAATTTGCTGCTGGTTTTATTTGCAATAAAAATGAACTTGCATATAAGAATCCAATCAATATTTACTTAGGTCTTTAAAGAGTCAGATACCAGCTGAGCAAAATGAGTGGCTCATTTATTGTTTTTAATTTGTGTTTGCTACTAGATATTTTAAAGTCATATTATTTTTTAAATTTCATAATAGATACTAAAGAGCTAAACAGGAACTGGGGACAAATACTTTATTCAAATTTTAGAAACCTTTTAAACTTACTATTTAAAGGTCGCAATGCAGGAGATTCAGGGCTAAATGGGGGGAAAAACAACCTGTGTTAAAATGGAGTTAAGGTTCAGAATATGTATCACTAATTGAAGGGAAAAGGAAAATAAATTACATGGATGTTGTAATTATCTCTAAACCAAGCATTACAAACCCAGAACATTCAGAGCTAAGGGCACTTTTAAAAATAAAAATCCCAACATGTTCAGGTAAGGAAAGCACAGGTTAGGCACTCAGACAACATTAATTCTGCACTGTAATGATGTCATGCAAAATCATTACATTTATGGTTAAGTCATTGTGAAGTTCATAGTCCCAGATTAGATTAAATTGCTAGTTCTTTTTGCCTAATGGAGTCACTGAAGGAGTAAGAATTTGGAAACCTCCAGAGCTAAAAGCATGACTCTTACAGCTTGAGATAAAGCCTCTTTAGCTGAGGGCTGTAACTAACTTGCATTCTTTCTGTATCAAGCACACCTGGGGACATGTAATACACACTGACCACTGTGTTACACTACCATACAATATACTGTGGCAAATTGCCGGTACTGTTATGCTGGGTCTCGTGCTTTCTCTTCATTGGGGAAGGTTCAGGGCGCCATTGCTTGCCTCTGAACCGGTATTTTTAATTACCCCACTAGTGTCCTTGAGGAGTGGAGTGGACAGGGAGGGACCTGGGCCCGCCCGTCTTCTCCAGGTCCCAACCCAGGGGCCCTGAGGTTAGTGGTGAACCACTTGTACTGGTGGTTCCTTCCCCTGGGTTACTTCCCTCTCCTGCCCTTCAGCTTGTGGAGGGGCTTCTTGCCTTCCTTCTACACAAGCCAGGTACCCCTTACCTAGGGTTTTTGGACTTCTCAGCCCACCGCAGCACTCTTCCAAACTTTCCTTTTGTCTCTCTTCAAAACTGTTCTCTGCTTCAACTCCTTCAAACCACTCTCTGCTCCAACCAAACCTTCCTGCTCCAACAACCCACACTGTCTGACCTGAAGCAGGGGTTTATATCATGCGACTCACTGCTGGTATTCTAATTGGCTTCAGGTGCTCTAATTGGCTTCAGGTGCTCTAGTTAATTTATAGCAAACCTTCCACCCCTTGCAGGGAATAAGGCTCCCTGCTAACACTCTCCTGCTGCCCTCTGGCCATACTGTATCACATAACCTAACCATTTGCAGGTACGTCCTGTCAAGCTTCAATCATTTGTTTGTTTAGGGTAAATTCACTAGGTCACCAGATCAGTGCAAACCAGACAGAGGCTATTGACCAATTAAGCTGAGTTTAGAGCTGCTTTGCATTGCACTGTGCAAAGTGGCCAAAGTTTACTGATGAATCTGGCCCCTAATTGACAGTTGCCTGGTTGCATTAAAGAGCAACGTTAGAAACTGGCACTAATGTGAAAAGTGGATCTGGGGGAACACAAGTCATGTTCAAAAGTATTTGTGTTTTATGGGCTTCCCCTGTGCTTCCACTTCAGTTCTTTTGCCAGTGCTCCCTCAGTGGGCAGTGGAACCAAGGCATCAGTGTCACGGAGAGCTAGCCTTTCAAGAATTGATGCCCACGCTAGCCATAGAACCTTTAAAGGTCAGTGTCAGATGGGGCAAATAATCCCCCAATGAGAGAATTCTTAACATATGTCCACTTTCCATCATGTCACTGACCCATTGCACCCAATAGAAATGTTTCATGCGAGTGTTTGTGGAGAAAGGATGGTGATTGGTTGAGTTATCCGTGATGTTCCAGTGGTCCCACTTAATTGTTACCTGAACTGTTGATCTAGCTCTGTTTGTAAGCCTGTGCAATCGTAACAGTTAGATAGATACAAAAGTTAATTATAAAGTAATTTCTTCAAATATAGTCTATACAAAAGGTATTCAATTCATTTTAATTATATGGAAAGTTTGAGGAGTCTGATATTTCATTATTAAAATAATTGAGGAGAAAGAAAAGAAAAAAATGAGATGCTAAATTTCTGAGGCTTTAATTAATTTTATCTCCTAACCTAATTAACAGATTTACTTGCAAATTATACATAGTTATGTAGGCTCCAGTAATGATTACAACTGGGAGACATTTATTCAGAGAACACTAATTTTGCAAAAAATTGCAATTTTTGGTGCTCCAAGAGTATTTGAAAATTATGGTCAAATTCAACAAATAGTTTTAGCAATAAATAAAAATTAAAAAGTCAAAACATTTTGTTTCATCCATTTCAAAATGTTTCATTTAGATTTTATCACTGCAAAACAGCATTTAATTTAGAAATTTAGCCAATTAAAAAACCAGAAAAATGGTGAAAGACACCTAAAAAGACTGAAGCCATGTCTACACTAGCACTCATGTTGGCAACATTTTGTCACTCCGGGAATGTGAAAAAACACACCCCTTCTGATATAAGTTTTGCCAGCGTAAGTGCTTATGTGTACAGTGTTATGTCAATTGGAGATGCTCTCCTGCCGACATAGCTACCACTGCTCATTGAGCTAGTTTTATTATGCCAACGAGAGCTCTTTCCCATTGACAAAACATGGCTACAACCACTGTAAACTGGTAATTGTAGACATGGCCTGAATCAAAATGAAAAATGAGGGGAAATAAACTCTTTTTGAATTGACCCAAAATGTTTTGGTTGATTCAAAACTTCCTCTTCTTTTTGATTTAATGAAAACAATAATTTTTAAAAAATGGCTTTATGTTAGAATTAAACTTTTGTGTGTTTTTTTTTCAATTTGGCCCCCAAGCAAACAAACAAACAAAACATCAATTGTTCTCTCAGCTCCGGTCATTACTGCATTGTTGCATTGCATTACATTGTTGTTAAGACCATTTTACACTTGGAATGGGGGGAGAGGAGTCAACCTCTTTGTTATGCATGAAAAAAAGAGTATCCTCAAATTTACTGCACTTACTGTGTATAGAATGCATTTTCTAATAATTTCAAATGTATTTGTTCATTAGTTTAGGGGTTCAATTTAAACTTGGTTCTCTAAGAAATTTAGCATCTATGTCAGTCTCTCTGTC
Source organism: Mauremys mutica (assembly GCF_020497125.1). Lineage (NCBI taxonomy): Eukaryota > Metazoa > Chordata > Testudines > Geoemydidae > Mauremys > Mauremys mutica. The sequence goes on along the minus strand of NC_059073.1, from coordinate 33,325,794 downwards.
CCTCACAGAGGATTATTACATATATCTATGTCTTTTATACATATCCCCAAACCAAATGTCTGATACTAGAAAACTCTTTAATCTAGCAGACAAGAGCATACAAGACTGCATAGATAGAATTTGAAGTTAGAAAAATTGAAACTAAAATGTGATGCACATTTTTTTCAGTGAAGCTAATTACAGACAAGATTCTCCATCAGTTGAAGACTTTAAATTAAGATTCGGTGTTGTGATAAGTTATCAGTATATTTTAGATAGATGACCAGATATTATCCTCTGCCCTCAGTTTATCAATTATATTTTAGGACCGCAAGAAAACAGAAAAGGGAGAAAGTTAGTTTTCAGTCATCACATATACCCAGACAAGAGCCAAATACCCCTGAATGGCCCAAAGATAGTATATGTCTTCCTAAAAGATATACCTTAGTTCAAGTACAAGTTATTGGGCCATATGCAGGAATTACCTGATAACATTCTATTAAATGTGTTATACTGACTAAATAATCTAATGGTTCATTCTGGAATTAAAATCCATGAAGGGTCTTCTCTCCATTTTGTCACGACTTTTATTTTGTGTATTTTATTCACTTAGTCTTGTTTGATTTATTTTTTTGTGGAATGGCTAAGTAGACTTTCCCTAAATAAAGCACTGATTTTTTGAATATACTGACATCTAGATTTGTGGTCCAGACGCTCTAGGGGCAGATTCAGATACTGTTATGTACATTCTGGTTCACCAAGGTATGTCATGTGAGGTCTTAAATGAAAGCTAAGTCATACTAGTCATTAATATTGTTGTAAAATGTATGTACAGGTACTATGTAAGGAGTTATGTATGTATACTGAACATATGTTCTTGGATTCTGTATCACAGCAGAGGTGGAGAAACAGATTTCCTGTCAGACAAAAGATGTATATTCACCTGTTTCTCTGTTGGCATGTATATTATGAATTGTAACCTAAAAATAGAGGCACGTTAACCAACAAAGTCAACAGAGAGACAAGAAGTGAACAAGGAGGAGCATAGCCTAGGGGGAAGAGAACCTTATCTTGAGATACATTTCAAAGGTTTGCTGGACTATATTTATGGAACAGAGACGACACCATCATCCTGCACCTCAGAAGTGCATTTGCATTCATGAAAATGAGATCCCAACCAGCCTTGGTTGAAGATGCTGCAAAAAGCTTTGGATAAGAGAACACTTTGATAGACAGGAAGTTAGCCTCAAGTTAAATTTAGTGTCTAGAAAGTGTATCGTGATTTTGTTTTATATGTACCCCTTTTGTTTCTGTTATCTTTACTCAATATCTTTGGAATCTTGAATCTTTTGTAATCAACTTATGGTTGTTTTCCCTATGAATATATCTCAGTGCTGTGGTATTAAAAAAGAAACTGATCTAATCTGAATCATACAAGTTGTTGTGTACACTGTTCCCTTGTTGACAGAAGACCTGGCATTTCTGGGAGTGTTCAGTGGATAAAGGGATTGCTTTATCCGGGCTTGGGGACTGGTGTACATTTATTGTTAACCTGAAAGGCAAAGTAAGGGCTGGCATAGCACAGAGTGGAGTGTTTGAGAGGCTAACAGGATTGTGGCTTGACACCACACGCACAAATAATAACATATATAGTAATCAGTTACTTAATGAACATTGTACAACAATATGTGGTGGAGCTGGAAATGGCATATTTGTTCATCCAGTCCATTTCCGTGCTAATGCAGGAGTGTCTATTCAAGTATATTTTGCAGTCCAGATTTAACTGTCCCAAGAAATTGAACCACCTCCTTAGGAAGACTGTTCAATAACCTATGATTTTTGAGAGGTGTTAAATCCAGATTACAGTTTTCCAAACTTGATCATTACAAGACAATGATGCATTGATTTGACCTTATGAGCACAAATATCTATCTATCTATCTATCTATCTATCTATCTATCTATCTATCTATCTATCTATCTATCTATCTAGTTCCAATATAATCTATTGGAACTATCTATGGGATGGTCTTCCAAGAAGAAGGATTGCTAGGCAGAGATGGGCTCCACCTCACGAAGAGAGGGAAGAGCATCTTTGCAAGCAGGCTGGCTAACCTAGTGAGGAGGGCTTTAAACTAGGTTCACCGGGGGAAGGAGACCAAAGCCCCGAGGTAAGTGGGGAAGTGGGATACCGGGAGGAAGCACAAGCAGGAGACTGCAAGAGGGGAGGACTCCTGTCTCAGACCGAGAAAGCGGGACAATCAGCGAGTTATCTTAAGTGCCTATACACAAATGCAAGAAGCCTGGGGAACAAGCAGGGAGAACTAGAAGTCCTGGCACAGTCAGGGAATTATGATGTAATTGGAATAACAGAGACTTGGTGGGATAACTCACATGATTGGAGTACTGTCATGGATGGATATAAACTGTTCAGGAAGGACAGGCAGGGCAGAAAAGGTGGGGGAGTTGCGTTGTACGTAAGAGAGCAGTATGACTGCTCAGAGCTCCAGTATGAAACTGCAGAAAAACCTGAGTGTCTCTGGATTAAATTTAGAAGTATGAACAACAAGGGTAATGTCGTGGTGGGAGTCTGCTACAGACCACCGGACCAGGGGGATGAGGTGGATGAGGCTTTCTTCCAGCAACTAACAGAAGTTGCTAGATCACAGGCCCTGGTTCTCATGGGTGACTTTAATCACCCCGATATCTGCTGGGAGAGCAATACAGCGGTGCACAGACAATCTAGGAAGCTTCTGGAAAGTGTAGGGGACAATTTCCTGGTGCAAGTGCTGGAGGAACCAACTAGGGGAAAGGCTCTTCTTGACCTGCTGCTCACAAACAGGGAAGAAATAGTAGAGGAAGCAATAGTGGATGGGAACCTGGGAGGCAGTGACCATGAGATGGTCGAGTTCAGGATCCTGACACAAGGAAAAAGGGAAAGCAGTAGAACAGAGACCCTGGACTTCAGAAAAGCAGACTTTGACTCTCTCAGGGAACTGATGGGCAAGGTCCCCTGGGAGAATAACATGACGGGGAAAGGAGTCGAGGAAAGCTGGCTGTATTTCAAAGAAACCTTATTGAGGTTGCAGGAACAAACCATCCCGATGTGTAGGAAGAAAAGTAAATATGGCAGGCGACCAGCTTGGCTTAACAGTGAAATCCTGGCTCGTCTTAAACACAAAAGAACAGCTTACAAGAAGTGGAAGATTGGACAAATAACCAGGGAGGAGTATAAAAGTATTGTTCAGGCATGCAGGTGTGAAATCAGGAAGGCCAAATCACACTTGGAGTTGCAGCTAGCCGGAGATGTTAGGAGTAACAAGAAGGGTTTCTTTAGGTATGTTAGCAACAGGAAGAAAGTCAAGGAAAGTGTGGGCCCCTTGCTGAATGAGGGAGGGAACCTAGTGACAGAGGATGTGGAGAAAGCTAGTGTACTCAATGCTTTTTTTGCCTCTGTCTTCACAGACAGGGTCAGCTTCCAGACAGCTGCACTCTGCAGCACGGTATGGGGAGGAGGTGACCAGCTCTCTGTGGAGAAAGAAGTAGTTCGGGGCTATTTAGGAAAGCTGGATGAGCAAAAGTCCATGGGGCTGGATGCGCTGCATCCGAGGGTGCTAAAGGAGTTGGCTGATGAGATTGCAGAGCCATTGGCCATTATCTTTGAAAAATCATGGCGATCGGGGGAGGTCCCGGATGACTGGAAAAAAGCTAATGTAGTGCCCATCTTTGAAAAAGGGAAGAAGGAAGATCCAGGGAACTACAGGCCAGTCAGTCTCACCTCAGTCCCTGGAAAAATCATGGAACAGGTCCTCAAGGAATCAATCCTGAACCACTTAAAGGAGGGGAAGGTGATCAGGAACAGTCAGCATGGATTCACCAAGGGCAAGTCATGCCTGACTAACCTAATTGCCTTCTATGACGAGATAACCGGCTCTGTGGATGAGGGGAAAGCAGTGGATGTACTATTTCTGGACTTTAGCAAAGCTTTTGATACAGTCTCCCACAGTATTCTTGCCAGCAAGTTAAAGAAGTCTGGGCTGGATGAATGGACGGTAAGGTGGATAGAAAACTGGCTAGATGGTCGGGCTCAACGGGTAGTGATCAATGGTTCCATGTCTAGTTGGCAGCCGGTATCAAGTGGAGTGCCCCAAGGGTCGGTGCTGGGGCCGGTTTTATTCAATATCTTCATTAACGATCTGGAGGATGGTGTGGACTGCACCCTTAGCAAGTTTGCAGATGACACTAAACTGGGAGGAGTGGTTGATACGCTGGAGGGTAGGGCTAGGATACAGAGGGACCTAGACAAATTAGAGGATTGGGCCAAAAGAAATATGATGAGGTTCAACAAGGACAAGTGCAGAGTCCTGCACTTAGGACGGAAGAATCCCATGCACTGCTACAGACTAGGGACCGAATGGCTGGGCAGCAGTTCTGCAGAAAAGGACCTAGGGGTTACGGTGGACGAAAAGCTGAATATGAGTCAACAGTGTGCCCTTGTTGCTAAGAAGGCTAATGGCATTTTGGGTTGTATAAATAGGGGCATTTCCATCAGATCGAGGGATGTGATCATTCCCCTCTACTCAGCACTGGTGAGGCCTCATTTGGAGTACTGTGTCCAGTTTTGGGCCCCACACTACAAGAAGGATGTGGATAAATTGGAGAGAGTCCAGCGGAGGGCAACAAAAATGATTAGGGGGCTGGAGCACATGACTTATGAGGAGAGGCTGAGGGAACTGGGATTGTTTAGTCTGCAGAAGAGAAGAATGAGGGGGGATTTGATAGCTGCTTTCAACTACCTGAAAGGGGGTTCCAAAGAGGATGGATCTAGACTGTTCTCAGTGGTAGAAGATGACAGAACAAGGAGTAATGGTCTCAAGTTGCAGAGGGGGAGGTTTAGGCTGGATATTAGGAAAAACTTTTTCACTAGTAGGGTGGTGAAGAACTGGAATGGGTTACCTAGGGAGGTAGTGGAATCTCCTTCCTTAGAGGTTTTTAAGGTCAGGCTTGACAAAGCCCTGGCTGGGATGATTTAGTTGGGTTTGGTCCTGCTTTGAGCAGGGCGTTGGACTAGATGACCTCCTGAGGTCCCTTCGAACCCTGAGATTCTATGATTCTATGATATTTTGTAATGATCAAGATTAGGAAACTCCAAACTCCATTTGGCATAATTTGATCCTATTATTCATTCTTCCAGCATGTGTTCCCATTATTTTTTCTCTCTATTGTAAGAAAATCTTAAAGAAAGTGACTCATACAGTGAGCATGGAAGGGGCAGCTGTTCAGTGGAAGCTATCCCCTGGTGGCTTTTGGAATTGAGAAACCTACTAGCTTTTGAGAGACCTGCAATCTTCTAGTGCCTTCAATCCAGGAACCCACTCACTCCATGTGGGAAGAATCTGGAATCAGAAATTGCTAATCTCAGAGCAGTTGCTCTGAATCATGCTGTTGTCTCAATGCAGGAATTGTCATTCTAGTGCTGCTCTCAACATGCAGAAACACATATTAAATATCAACTTGGAAAAAACAAAACCTTCTGCACGTCAAGATTTTCATGTATATCATGTACCAATAGGTGACACCATTGCACTGTGACAATCATACACAGTCAGAAAGAATAAACAAGATGGTCTGGTTTCCTTTATACATTTTTCAAAACAAAGAACATTTTTTTTTCTTGGCAAAGGCAATTTTCATGTAATTTTGCTGTTGTTTTTCTTTTTAAAAAATCATTTTAACTACAGTGTTGCAACCTTGAAATTTCTTTGTAATTATTTGAAGCCTTTGATCACAAGTATCTGAATCAATTAAGCTTTAGTAAATGTGCCTTTTTGTTGCTTCACTGCTGAGCAAACAATGACACAGAAAACTTCATCTGATCAATTTCTTATTCCATAGGTGACCTAAATATTGCTGCTCTCATGCTCCTTTATTGAATGTTTATATTCAAAAGTCAAACTGGATATACAGTTTCAAAGTACAAGGTTTTTTCATAGGTTGGCAACTCTCATTGGTAATAGAGTGGTTTAGGCTCCAGTAGTCCCATATTCCCTACCTAATGAATGGAAGCCCATACTGTATGAAATAGGGATAATGAACTGACCTCCTTTGTAAAGCACTTTGCATTCTAATGATGAAAAGTGCTATATAAGAGCTAAACATTAATACTATTAATATGGTTATTGTAGTTCTATTTCTAGCTCTGCTACCAAATCTGTGACCTTGAGCAAGTGTCACAACCTCTCCATGCAGCTGTTTACCCATGCTTACAATAGGGATAATTGTACCTACCTCTTGGAGGTGTTCTAAGGCTTAACTAATTCATCATTTTAGATCATGCTGAACGGTGCTGTGTAAATCTAATGCATAATTACACATGGTTTCCCTTTTGTGTGTGAATGTGGTGTGTTTGGAAAATAGTAGACAGAGGGGGTTGGGCACTTTGCGTATCCCCAGAGCAGATACATGCAACACAAAGGAAAGCTTCCACACCTGCCCAGCCAGTTTGCCTTAGCCCTGATTTAGTGAGATTCCTTCCAGAATGAAAAGATAGCACAATGTACTCAGTCAGCCCTTCTCTCATCTATTCAGACATCAGAAAGGATTAGTAATTAGTGCCACTTAGTGTCTATTTTGATGTGGACACCGGGAAGTGAGATGAGCAAATTTATTTGATAGAAACCACCAAACAGTAAGCAGTGGTAACAACTTTCAGTAATGAGCTGGCAAGCCCAGAGTTGAAAGGCTTTATTAATTGTCATTAGTCCCCTGAGTTATCCAGATCCCTCTATACTGGGGTTATATTTGATTCACTTAGATTTTGGGAAACACTGTAAACCATATGCAAAGATAATGTGGGTATAAATGGCAACTGTATCAGAATCATCCCCTCACTTACACCCACATTGCCGAGGAGTATAAGGGGTTGATTCTGCTCCACTGAAGTCAATGGGAGTTTCACCACTGACTGAACTTAGTGGGAATAGGGCCAAATTTTAAATGACTGCACAAGGTGCAAAGCAGTAGAGAATCAGGCACATTATGTTTGGAAGGGCTCCTATAAAGACAGAGATGCTAGTAGAGGCATCATTATCTCTTTGTATCTCAAGGGCTAGGGATCAATGTGCGAAAGCAGTTTCCAAAACCAGAAAGCTGAGCCATCCTTCGGGAAAATTAATGCAGTCATGCTCCTCCCTGTAGCCCCATGCTGTGTTGTGAAAGGTCTACCTATTTTAATGTCATCAGTTTCTCTGCCCCGCCAGCTAGTGCTTCATGCCCTTCCGCCCAACACAGATCATACAATCACAGAATCATAGAAGATTAGTGTTGGAAGAGACCACAGTCCAACCCCCTTGCTCAAAGCAGGACCAACCTTAACAAAATCATCCCAGACACGGCTTTGTCAAGCCAGGCCTTAAAAACCTGTAACAGTGGAGATTCCACCACCTCCCTAGGTAACCCATTCCAGTGATTCACCACCCTCCTAGAGAAATAGTGTTTCCTAATATCCAACCTAGACCTCTCCCACTGCAACTTGAGACCATTGCTCCTTGTTCTGTCATCTGCCAGCACTGAGAACAGCCTAGCTCCATCCTCTTTGGAACCCCCTTTCAGGTAATTGAAGGGTGCTATCAAATCCCCCCCACACACACACACTCTTCTCTTCTGCAGACTAAACAAACCCAGTTCCCTCAGCCTCTCCTTGTACGTCATGTGCCCCAGACCCCTAATCATTTTCATTGCCCTCTGCTGGACTCTCTCTAACATCCTTTCTGTAGTCAGGGGCCCAAAACTGGACACAATACTCCAGATGTGGCCTCACCAGTGCTGAATAGAGGGGAATAATCACTTCCCTTGAACTGCTGGCAATGCTCCTACTAATGCAGCCCAATATACTGTTAGCCTTCTTGTCAACAAGGGCACACTGCTGACTCATATCCAGCTTCTCATCCACTGTAATCCCCAGGTCCTTTCTGTAGAACTGCTGCTTAGCCAGCTGGTCCCCAGCCTGTAGCAGTGCATGGGATTCTTCCATCCTAAGTGCAGGACTCTGCATTTGTCCTTGTTGAACCTCATCAGATTTCTTTTGGCTCAATCTTCCAATTTGTCTAGGTCACGCTGGACCCTGTCCCTACCCTCCAGCATATCAACCTCTCCCCTCAGCTTAATGTCATCCATGAACTTGCTGAGGGTGCAATCCATCCTATCATCCAGATCATTAATAAAGATTTTGAACAAAATTGGCCCCAGGACCAATCCCTGGGGCACTCCGCTTGATACCAGCTGCCAACTAAACTTCGAGCCGTTGATCACTACCCGTTGAGCCCGACAATCTAGCTAACTTTCTATCAACTTTATATCCTTTGAGAAATACAGGTATAGGTCTTCATAATATGATATTTCATTTTAATTTCTATCTCCTTTGACCAATGTTGACTTTTAAAGAATTATCATTGGTACGTAAGTGAGCACCTATTAAAGTGAATGGGGTAGCTATTGCTGCACACTTTTTATCTGTCTTATGGACCCCATCACCTTATCTGAGCACTCCACCATCTTTAATGAATGTACCATACCAATGTAAGGTAGGGAAGTATTATCTCCATTTTACAGATGGATAACTGAGGCACAATGAGACTAAGTGATTTTCTGATCACACATGAAGGCTGTTGTAGAGTAAGGACCTGAACTCCATTTCCCAAGTCCCAGGTTATCACCTAGCCACTGGACAAGACTTCTTACAACCTCAGGAACACTCATCTGCATCAGTTATGCTTGCATTTAATTTAGGAGGTTTTTTAAATAAAATCATAACAGCTAGAGACTTACTTTTTAAAATGAAGGCTGGGGCTCTGGAGAACTATTCAGAGGTCTTTCTGTGTCCCCCCAGGTTCGCATTTTCCACGGTGGAATACCCCACCCTTTGGGAAACACTGCACTAAAATATTGCACGCTCCTGTTATTTTCAGGCAGGTAAGCTTTTGATTATTTTGCAAACCAGCAACCCTGGGAAAATGTTGACGTCAACTAGACTATCGTTCTTTAAGAGCCTAATTTAGAATTTACAAAACCTGCACTTTGTTTCTCTGTGTCCTCAAATTATTGACATGAGAAACTACATAGGAGTTGTTCTGCAGTGTCTCAGTGTAAATGATTAATGCTTGGATTTGCTGAACTATTGTCCTGCAAGAGTACTGGATACCTCTCTTTTATCATTAATGTTGATTTCTAAAAAGACATTGGAGTCAGATTTTAAAAAGGATCTATCACAGCAGATCACCCAGAAACAGAGAAATACATTTAACAAGAAAAGAAATGTTGTAAACTATTGAAAAAATAAATTGCATAGATTGTTGCTGCTCCTGGGCAGCAGTTTTACACAAATATTTCATCTGCTATTGAATAAAATTATGTTTTTACTAAACCAGCTGTCATATCAAATGATAATCAGGCTATGACACTTCTGAGATATGTTTTTTCTTCTGTGAAATTGTGATTGCCAAAAACTTGGTTGCTTGGTTGCTCTCTAGTTTTCATAATATTTTAAAGAAAAATAGCTACAATAAATTATCACATTTGCCCAAGAATTACTATAACATATTACAGTGCCATGGCTGTTTTGCAGACAATAAAATCCATGAGAAGCTGAATACTCTATGCCTGGAATAAATGCTTATATAGACTTGTATTAACAGTATAGTTTTGTTATTTCTTGTTTGGCTATGTCTTTTTCATCTTGGGTCAGGAGAGTATTTAATGATTCACTGAATCAATAGGACTTGAGTATATGTCTACAATGTGGCACATTTGGTGTGGCTATGAATGAGGGGAATGATTTCAAAATGCTTTACAAAGGTGTGTACAAACAATGAGGCCAATTTTACAGAAGTGGTAATAGATGCACAAGTTAACAAAGTTAATTGGTAACCCAAGGAAACAAGCAACATAGCAAACAAGTGTCAGGTCCAGGATCAGAATTCAGGGGTGAAATCTTGAAGAGGTCTGGTGAGAAATTTTCTTTCAAAACTTGCTTTCAGTGGAAAATGGGGTTTCAGATGAATGAAAGCTCTTTGAGGAAATGTCTGATTTCCTTTAAAGGAAATTATTATTATTATTAATAATAATAATAATAATAATAATAATTAGGAAAGGTGTAATAAAACCAAAATATTTTGACCAAATCAGAAAAAGTTCTGGTTTTCAGCTGAAGAAAATTTGGTTTTGGACAAAAAAAATCTGATTCTTGAGAAAAAGTTGAAATGTTCTGTGGTAAAGTAATATTTGTCATCCAGTTTTAATCTGGACGCCATTGATATCAATGGGAAAACTTCCTTTAACTTCATTAGGACAAGGATTTTCCCCATACTGTCTTGTTTGCTTGTTAGCAGCAAGAAAAGGAGGAAGCCTTTCCTGGGATTCCCAAAACTCTCATCTGCTATGAAAATAGGACCTTGCTTACATTGGCTTTGGCTATCTTGGAGCACTTCAGTCTATGCTGGACTACAGAGGAATTCATATGCAATATATCATTCTTGAGGTGTACATTAACAAGCATATCAGAAAAATAAAATTACCTTTCAACCTTCAAATCTCAAAGTGTAAATCAATATTCTCCAAAATACACTACTTCTCAAGGAGGCTAGTTGCTGCACCAAATTTCACTTTTCAAACCTCAGTCAGTGTTTTTAATGTAGCCTTGTTCCAAACAATGTTGATTTTTTTTCTATAATGACAAATTTTTCCCTCGGTCTCATTTACAAAAAAACAAACCAAAAAAACCCCCACCAAAACCAGAATGCTTTTTGGTGACACTTAAGAAAGAAGAAAAAAATCATCTTCAGGCACAGAATGATCCTGTAATCTTTCAAAAGGCTTCACAGACACTTGTTTTGCTACCTTAACTACAATGAATCTTACATCCTCTATTATTGTGTATTCTCTCATTCTCACAGACAGAGAAAAAAATTCCATAACATTGATTGCAATGAACTTCATTGAACCTAGAGGTTTTTATTATTATAAGGTCAATGATTAATCCATCAATCTGTTCAGTTTGTGAAGGTTTAATTTGTGACAAAGTAGAGCTTTACTGTTTCTTAATAAGAATTAGGGTGTCTTATTTTAGTGCTGAGTGAGAGACTCATGACTTTATTGAATCTCAGTATACTACTGAAGCCTTAGAACTGTGAAATAGGTTCACATAAAAAAATTGCTACTCAGATTTTTAAAAGCAAGGAATTCTTCAAGCAGAGATTCTCCATCTAACCTCCAAATAAATTAAATAACTAAGGCCAATAGCATATTTCTTCATTTGTAGATAAATGTTTATTTTTGTCCTTTTTTTTCTTCTTTCTTAAAGACAGCTGTGGCTTCACATTGTTTCTTCTGCTTGGAAGTTACAGCAAGCAGCTGTTCTGCAGCTGATGACAAGTTTATACTTTGACAAAGAGTTCAAGAGCAAGAAACAGACAAGTTCTTTTACTCCTGATTGTTGGAAACAGCACAAGAAACTCCAGCCTGCATAACTTCTGCTCAGAAAGACCGCTTGCACAGCAGGTATTGCCTTCCTTAGTTCTAGTCTAGTGACTGGGGACTGAGAATGTACAATGTGAGGACAGCTGCATCACTCCCTGCCTGTCATATACCGTGTAGATCAATTCTAAATAACCTGAATGCACAGGGATGAGTTCAGATGAGAGAAACGATTTCTTTGACACACTTTGGTAAGGTAGTGAGGAAATATAATTCCATATGCACCCTTCCCCCTACCCAGCCCTCCTTATCTGTTCAATTCACCTGGGAAGAAAAGATACAATTCCTTTTACAACCAGCTTTTTCAGAATAACTGAAAAGTTCCTTGGAATAATGACACTAGAATAAGAATGAGAGGACCATGGGCAAAGATCTGGGCAAATAACTGGTTGTTCAGCATGCTGGCATTTATGAAAAAAACAAACAAAATTGGTTTGGCCAGAACCGAATCCAAAGGTTACAAAAAATCTGGCCTTCTGCCCAACTGAAGTGGAGAAAGGATTTGAGCTTCTGTTTCCCCAATACAGCAAGAGAGCACTTTGGCCACTGGGGTTGTCTAGTGTGGGAATCTCTTCTATTGATGCTGTTACACTATGTCTAAATAAACAAACAGCCATTAGCTTAAGGACATGAGCTTGGGTCTCCTACCTCATAGGTTGAGGTAGCTTAGCTACAGAGTCATTTTCATGCTTGCTGTTTGGCCCATGACTATTCACGTATTTTATATACAATAAAGCAGCTTGAAAGCCCCCACTACTCTGTACCCCAAGATACAAGGCAGTCTTCTGGCCTGGGGAGAAATTAAGTTCAAATCCCTTCTTCACCTAAGCTAGAGAGAGGAATCTAACCCACATTTCCAGTATCATAACTAAGTGCGAACCCCCTGGCCTAAACATTATTAGAGCTACAGTTGCTTCTTCGTGAATGGTGAATAAGTTCTGAAATACATATATTTACTGAAACTATTTACTGAATTTGTTTCAAATTTGCACATAATTTTGGGTCAGCCAAAACTGCATTTTTTGGTGAATAAACTAATAATCCAAAACATTTTCCCTAGGTCTTTTAGAGCAAAGCAAATAATTTACTCTAAGAATTTAAACTCTTATTCTCTGTAGACCATAATTCCTTTTCATTTACTCATTATTTGAATTTGCATTTCCCTCCTCACAACTGATCATGAACAGTTCACTATGAGCATTCAATAGTTGAATTTAGACATGTGATTTGTGTTGGCCCAACTGGTATTGATCACCTAAAACATGATATTATGACTGTTTGCTAATTTGGTCTGTGTAACTCCTAGATTCAGGAGGGAGATTTGAAGAAGTCACAGGAGCTTTCAATATCTGGGAGAGACTTATTAGTTTAGGGAAAGGTCACAAATAAACAAGATTAGGGAATCTTAATATATTTTAAATCTTCTTCTTAGGCCACACAAAATTTTGTCTAACGCATCATTCCCAGAAAAATTTGGCTATTGCAAGATGTATGACTGTAGACTGGAGTTTACCTTTTGTCTTATATTCACACAAAATAATTGCAGGTGCATATTCAGTGTTATCTATTAAGGATGCAGTCAGGTTAGCTTCCTGTCTGGCTCATTTAACTGACTCAGTGGAAGGGTTTTGGGAGCCCTGTCCCTCTTCTGTGTTAAGCAAAGTCCCAGTTCATATAAATATACCATGTACATTATTGTATTACCGGCCTGTAAGTTTCTTCCATCATCACATTAACACAAATTAAGTGGGCATGTGTGGGGTTAGTTGTAAGGGCTGATCAGATTCTTGCCTGGCTTGTTTCACTGCTTATCTGTCAGGGCTCTGCTGTGGGATTTGAAGAACCTCATTCCTGTGACGTATAAAGCATACCACTTTTGTTGAAAATAGTTGTGCCTGTGAGCTTAAAATTAACTTTTCATGTGAATTAGATATGGCTGATTTAATGTTTGCACAAAACAAATGTAGCCCACTGGCCATTTTGTTATATGTGCCTCTCTGTACCCAAGTCACAGACTATGTGTGTTTATTACAGTCTGTACCTTCAGAATGGGGCTCTTTAGCTGGAGCTATCACAACCTATGCTTCCACTTTGGAGGTCTGTTGTTCAGTCCCTGCTGGTGGCTGTCACATGAGTAGAGGCTCACCCAGCATTAAATTCCTGTAATCTTCAGATGTTTGGGATCTGTTTCTTCTGTCCAGCAGGAGCATATAACCTCCTGGTCAGTAGGTGGCATATGTACTTGTCTGTGAATCTGCCATAGGGGATTTGAATCTGTTACAGTTCTTAGCTAGACAGGCTGGTTCCTTAGCTCAATAAAAAACAAAACAAAAACAAACAAACAAAAAAACCTGCTTTCAGTTCTAGAGTCTAGTTCAATTTGCTAAGATGGTGACCTCACCCACACATAAAAGAATACAAGCACAGATGCAGTGAATTCATATTAAAAATCTAGCAAATATGTTTGGAAAATTTTGGTCCTCATAGCTCTGCTTAAATGTGACAGTTGCCATCTTGGCCCACAGATTGAGGATTGTACTGGCTGTTTCCTGAGCTAAAAGCATGAGCTATTTCAGCTTGAGCTAAAGAGCCAAGGTTCCATAGGTGTTGGCTGTAATAAATCAAATCCTCCGCAGATCAGCCCAGAGGGGAATTTGTAATACACACTCCTCAGTGGGATCACTTACTATCACTACACTGACTATGGGATCAGTCATCATGAGTCTTGCTGAGTGTCTGAGTAGTGTGTGTGTCTAAGGGTTTCTCTTAACCTCTGGTGCAGGCTTCCCATATCACCAGAGTCTGGACATGTTGCTACTTCACAGGTAGGTGGGGAGTAGTAGGCGGAGCTTTGGCTTCACCCTTCATCTTCTCCCAGGCACCACTAGTGCAGCTGAGCCAGTACAGAGAGGACAGTAAGTCCCAGCAAAAGATTAAAGTAACTCCTTGCTGAGTGGGACCTTTACTCTCTCTTTCTCTGACTGACTCTCTCTGTGCCCTTCCCATATTATCCTTCTGCTGTGGACTTGCTGGTGCATTGTGGGAGGAGAAGCATACATTAAAGCTGACAAGTTATCCTGACCTAACCCCTTCTCAGAATATTCATTTATAGGTGAGAATACGTTACAATGCTCTTTTCTTTGGCCATACTGGTTTATTTGCAGCACCCATTTTCTCAGTGCAGCCTATGCTGCATTGCACAGAGGAGTATCATGACAGCACTGTTGTGTCCATATAAGCTCCTACCATGCAACGTGGTATGTACCTTTTCATTCCCTTGTGCAGATGATCGGACTCTGACAGATATACAGATGTGTGTGTGCACATTAAATGTCCAGATGCTCAGCTTGTTGACTGGTTCATTGTACTCCACCATTTTATAGCAGGAGAGGATCTATTCCATTACATTTATTTGTATGAGTCTATATCTCCTATCTAAACCTACATAGTTTATAAAAGTTTTTAAAGAGGTGCAGACACAGGAAAATGTTTAAAATCAATAAACTCCCCACAAGTAACTGAGGCAAAATTGGTCCTTAACTTGTATACTATTTTAAACTGAAACATTTAAAATACTCTTATATTTAAAATTTCCTTTTAGGCATAATTGTTTCAGCTCATCTGTGGGGAGGTTACTTTGCCTTTCCCCCCTCATAATGTTCCTTTTCATAACTAATATAAGCACGTACATTCATGACCTGTTGCTAGAGAGATTTTTTAGTTTAATCCTTTAGAAACAATGTCTGAACATTTCAAACCACATTGCTATAGCCTGATACAGAATTTATTTTTGTACTTCTTAGGCTCCAACAATGAAAAATTGTGAGAGTCCCTTTTACACTAAAAACCTGGGGAAAGCTAAATATATAAGTCAAAAGCAATGAGAATGGCTAGAATTTTACCTTCCAAATTACAAAGGAGGCTGTACAACACACAAGCTACATTAAAATAAAATAAAATAAAAACCCAGCTTGGTTTAGCGGGTGTTGTAAATGCCCGGTTGGATTATTTGTAACCACTTCCCTTACTTGCTCCTTCCTTAGTCAGGGCTAAATAAATAAAAGAAAGGTGTTTCAGCTCTCCAAAGCCACCTTCATGTATCTTCTTAGCTGCTTGCTAAAGCATTTGGATTACAGTAAATCGAAGTTAGTTCAAAGTCTTTCTTTATCCTTTAGTTAGAGTACTAGAGAACCTCTGCTGTGATTGAGCTTTATTTTTAGCAATGAAGTTACAAAAAACAGTCTTTATTGAATCTGAAAACATTGCATTTCACAAGAAAATTGTAAGTGCAATCTGTGAGGCTGGCTGGTTCACTAAAGAGCATTGTGGAACTAGCAATTTTTGATTCACAAGTATTTGTGCATTTTATAATCCACCACCAAATTCAGTCATTCCTGGTAGCCAATATGAAAGTTCAGAGCCAAAATGATGAAAATCTTCCCCCCTGCTTCTAGGTTCTAAAAAAATCCCTATACTCTAACAGTCTTCAGAAGAAGATCAAGCAACTAACTGCTCAACCAATTAAACAATTTAGAAGCTTCCTATCTGAGAAAAACACTCTTACTGACCGAGCACACTCTGAGCACATGGCAATATGTGTATGCAATTCTGAAAGCTGCCTTTTCCAAATTAACCTTTTAATGAGAATTAATTAATCTATAATAAAGAATATTTATAAGATGAAAAAGTCTAATCTTTAAACATTGTCACCTGTAAATACTTGGGGTGAGATTCTGTGCTATACCTGTAAGAGTTGTCAGCCCCTTTTTCATGCTCTTGATCCTGGGTGCTGTGGAAGGCAGATTATGGGCTGTGTTCCTCAGTGCCTACACCAGGGGAATCCTGCCCCAGCCAGAACCGGGGCTTTTGGAACTCCCTTAGGTAGCTCCAGCCCTTTTACCCAGCTTCAAGCAAACACAGTGGGAGAGGAGTTCTCACTCTTGGTCTTATTAGTGATTTTGATTGCTATTTAACTAGGATGCTCAGTTTTTCTTTTCAGCCAGTCTTCCTGTTTCTATCTTCTACTGACTATTTGTCACAGTGTCTTATTTGTTTGTCCTCCTTCTCCTACTGCTTTGCTCCAGCCACACCTCCAACCTTCCTGCTCCAATCCATGTATATGTGGAGCAGCCAAGTAACATTAACAAGACCTCTACAATCTTTACTATTTTAATTGCACTTTGTGGTTTAACTCATACAAGGGTTTGGGGAGCAGAGCCTTGGAAAAGTGTAGGTATCCTATACCAGTCCAATTAAACACCTTGTTATTCATTTGCCTGTGCTAATTACATAGATACCCACAATGTTCTTACATCTGTTATCAATGGTTTTTACTAGAATTATCTCATGCTTCAGAAGCTCACAGTTATTTTATGGCAGAGCTAGTGTCTTGGCTCTGGAAACACTGTGAGAGGTGAACATTGTACAGCTAGATGTAATTTCTTTTCTACAGCATACTTTGGCAACGTGAATTGTGCAGTGTTTCTCTATACATTTTTCGTTATGTCTTATTCCCAGTATGTCTCAGGGTACGTCTTCACTACCCGCCATATCGGCGGGTAGCAATCGATTTCTCGGAGTTCGATATATCGCGTCTCATCTAGACGCGATATATCGAACTCCGAACGCGTTCCCGTCGACTCCGGAACTCCACCACCGCGAACGGCGGTGGCGGAGTCGACGGGGGAGCCGCGGACGTCGATCCCGCGCCATGAGGACGGGTAAGTAATTCGAACTAAGGTACTTCGACTTCAGCTACGCTATTCGCGTAGCTGAAGTTGCGTACATTAGATCGAACCCCCGCCTAGTGTAGACCAGGCCTTATAATGCATGTGGCAGCTTGTCTTTATTTCAAAATTTTCTTAAACTGAGATGTGTTGACATCTATTGGCCTGTTCTAATCTTATGTCCATAACAATGATGATTATTCAAGACTATGTAAGCAGGTTAAGCATTTGCTGTTGCTGACCATTCAAACAGAAACAATCCAATGCTAAATTCACAGGGGATGCTATAATAATACCTCATTGCAGAATAGTGTTTTGTCATTGTCCTTTGAAATCTCAATCCATCAACAACTATTAAGAGATCAGTCAACTGTTGGAAGACAGTTATGAAAGCATTTTTCAGATGGCATTTCTTATTGTATTTGACATCACATGTAATTCAGGGTGAAGTAATTACATATTAAATGTTATTGACTCTGGTTAGCAGTATGTCTTTCTAATTTACTTAAGAAGATTTTACTTATAACAAAAATGGCAGTGTTTTCATAATAAAACAGATTTCTTTTCTTATCCTAGTTATTTGCATTTTCACAGACTACTATTTTTTTTGGTACTTATAGATAAAACGAAGGCTGATCACTCTTAAGTAAGTTTTACATTGCCGTTATGTTACTCTGTGCTATTTAAATGCCAGTTCATTAGGAACATCTTATTGCAAACACGCCATTATCCAATAAATACAATTTGTTTAACTGTTATGCATACTCAGTTATTATTACTGGACTTCTATCAAGGGAATCACATGTAAAAATTATGGATGTTAGGTGCTTTAGAAGAAGCATGTCATCTATCCCAGGTACTTATGTGGCCTCCATGACCATAGTGTCGGAGTACCTCACCTTACAATCTTGAATATGTTTTTCCTTACAAAACCCTTCTGAGGTAGTGCTATTATCACCATTTTACAGATGGGGAACCAAGGCACAAAGGCTTAGATCAACAAAGTCTCAGGTTTAGGAGCCTAAATCCCAGTTTTGGCTCCACTGCAATCCACAAAATTTCCGCTGAACCCTATAGGTGCCTGATTTTGCAGTAAATGTTTCCTAGGCACCTATGTTTCAGCCTTTGTACACAAGCACTGCTGCCTCCCTCTAGGCATCCAGACTCCTGTCTGCTGCCTAAGCCCCAGAGTGATTCACAAATAGAAGATAAGTGTTCAGCCACCTATGTCACCTATGAGGCCTGATCCAGTAGGCATGCTCAGAGGCCACTGACCAGATTGGGTACCATTCAAAATTCAGCCAGAGAAGAAAGTTGTACTCACCTTATGACTTTTAGCACAGTGGTTAGAGCATTTGCCTGACATATGGGAGACAGAGGTTTAATTTGATCCTCGCTGCTAGAGAGGGAGAAATTATTCGAATAGGGGTCTCCCACCTCTCAGGAGAATGCTCTAATCACTGACCTAGTTTCTCCTGCTGAAACTGTTCCACTGTGGATAAAGAATGAAAGGCCCCCCCGATCTATTACTTCCCCAGTGGGTGCCCGAAGCACTGGACTACAAGGCTGTTGACCCTCTCTCTTTGGCCCAATGTCTAGTCCACTGTGGCTTAATACTTAAATAATCATTGGGCTAGAGAGAGAGTGAGAATGACTCTGTAGTCGACATGGGTTAGGGCACCCATGTGGGAGGCATAAGGTCCAGTCCCCATGCCCTATCACTCTTTTATTATTTATCAACAGTGGAACAGCTTTCACAGAAGAGATTGAAGGTGTCCCATAACAGAATATCCTCTAGCTCAGTGGTTACATTATGCCCCTTTCTCCCCATCTAGCATAGAGAGGGGTGATTTGAAAGTGCATCTTCCACATTCCAGGCAAATGCTCTAACCACTGAACTAAAAGTTAGAAGGCAGTTTGCTTTGTGTGGAGCAAGGCAGACACCTAACTCATTTATTCCAGAAGCAGTTGCCTGGCTCCAGGTTCCCCTTTGTGGAACAAACCGTCCCAAAGTGCAGAAAGAATAGCTAATATGGCAATCTTCGGTGAGCTTAAACTCAAAAAGGAAGCTTAAAAGTAAAAATTTGGACAGATGAGTAGGGAGGAGTATAAAAATATTGCTAGAGCATGCAGGGGTGTAATCAGGAAGGGATCTGAAGAGTAACAAGAAGGGTTTCTACAGGTATATTATCAGGAGAAGAATGTCAGGGAAAGTGTGGGACCCTCGCTGAATGGCAACATAGTGACAGATAATGTGGAAAGAGATGAAGTACTCAATGCTTTTTTTGCCTCGGTCTTCACAGACAAGATCAGCTTCCACACTGCTGCACTGGGCAACACAGTATGGGGAGGAGATGGGTAACACTCAGTGGTGAAAGAACAGGTTAAGGACTATTTAGAAAATCTAAATGTGCACAAGTCCATGGGTCCAGATATAATGCAACCAAGTGTGCTGATGGAGTTGGCTGATGTGATTGCAGAACCATGGGCTGTTATCTTTGAAAATTCATAGCAATCTGGGGAGGTCCCAGACGACTGGAAAAAGGCAAATATAGTGCCCATATTTTAAAAAAGGGAAGAAAGAGAACCCGGGGAGCTACAGACCGGTCAGCCTCTCTTCATTCCCAGGAAAAATCATGGAGCAGGTATTCAAGGAATCCATTTTGAAGCACTTGGAGGAGAGGAAACTGATCAAGAACAGTCAACATGGATTCACCAAGGGCAAGTCATGCCTGACCAACCTGATTGCCTTCTACAATGAGATAACTGGCTCTGTGGATATGGGGAAAGCGGTGGATGTGATATATCTTGACTTTAGCAAAGCTTTTGATACCGTCTCCCACAGTATTCTTGCCAGCAAGTTAAAAAATATGGATTGGATTAATGGACTATAAAGTGGATAGAAATCTGGCTAGATTGTCCAGCTCAACGGGTAGTGATCAACAGCTCGAAATCTAGTCGGCAGCTGGTATCAAGCGGAGTGCCTCGGGGTCAGTCCTGGGGCTGGTTTTGTTCAATATCTTTATCAATGATCTGGATGATGGGATTAATTGCACCCTCAGCAAGTTTGCAGATGACGCTAAGGTGTGGGGAGAGGTCGATATGCTGGGGGATAGGGACAGGGTTCAGAGTGACTTAGACAAATTGGAAGATTGGACCAAAAGAAATATGATGAGGTTCAACAAGGACAAGTGCAGAGTCCTGCACTTAAGAAGGAAGAATCCCATGCACCGCTACAGGCTGGGGAACAACTGGCTAAGCGGCAGTTCTGTAGAAAAGGACCTGGGGATTACAGTAGATGAGAAGCTGGATATGAGTTAGCAGTGTGCCTTTGTTGCCAAGAAGGCCAATGGCTGTATTAGTAGGAGCTTTGCCAGCAGATCGAGGGAAGTGATTATTCTCCTCTATTCGGCACTGGTGAGGCCTCACCAGTTTTGGTCCCTCCACTACAGAAGGGATGTGGATAAGTTGGAGAGAGTCCAGTGGAGGGCAACGAAGATGATTAGGGAGCTGAGGCACATGACTTATGAGGAGAGGCTGAGTGGACTGGGCTTATTTAGTCTGCAGAAGAGAAGTGTGAGCCGGGATTTGATAGCAGCCTTCAACTACCTGAAGGGGGGGTTCCAAAGAGGATGGAGATAAGCTGTTCACAGTGGTGGCAGATGACAGAACAAGGAGGAATGGTCTCAAGTTGCAGTGGGGGAGGTCTAGGTTGGATATTAGGAAACACTATTTCACTAGAAGGGTGGTGAAGCACTGTAATGAGTTACTTAGAGAGGTGGTGGAATCTCTATCCTTAGAGGTTTTTAAGGTCTGGCTTGACAAAGCCTTGGCTGGGATAATTTAGTTGGTGTTTGTCCTGCTTTGAGTGGGGATTGGACTAGATGACCTCCTGTGGTCTCTTCCAACCCTAATATTCTATGATTCTATGATTGCTAAACAGAGATAGGAGGCTCCTACCTTCAAGAGAGTGGTGGAACTTAGCACACAGTCCTGCCTTCAGCAGAGCCTATTGGTTAGCTTAGGCAGCTCCCTGCTTATCATGTTGGCTTTTGTGAATCATATTCTTAGGTGCCTATCTCTCTCCATTAATCATAGAAGGAATCTAGGCACCAAATTGGCTTTGTGGATCTCATTGTTATTCCTGTGATTTTCTAGTTGCCATAATGCTCAGTGTTGTAAGTGCCACCTACATCCCTTCACAGATCCCATACAGAGACTTATCCAGTGTCACATAGAAAATCTGTGGAAGGGTACAGAACTGAATTCCCAACTCTGAAGCCCCAGTTTAGCACACTAACCATCAGATCATCCTTCCTCTCTCCAGGGGAGGGGGTTCTCATACAAATGGGGGTGGAGTCATAACAGACCGAGGTAGGAGGGAGCTTCTGGAACTAGGGATGGCACATGGATCTGATCTTTGAGTGACCAACATTTTCATATATTTTTAGAATATCTTCTGCCCATTAAAATATAGTGTGATGCTCTAGTCTTTGTTCCCAATCTTTGTTTTCCTTTTCTAAGGAATAACTGAAATAATTATTAATCGGTGTCATTTCTCCCTCTCCTCTCCAATTCTGTTCACATCATGTGGATGAATTTTCTCCTTCACTTTCTGCTGTCAGAAACATGTTGTAAGAAACTTTTTGTGTGTGTGTGTGATTGAAATACTGCATTTTTCTGTTAATAGTTTTTGCTTCTCTAATTATCCTACATAACATGCTCCAGTTTATTTATATAGATCTCTCAAATTTCCTTTCTACTAGACTTAACAAAGTAATTACAAAGCAAAGTAGAACCATATAACTGGATAATATAAGACAATTAGAAACAGTTGGTATTTCAGTACTACCTGTACAGTAAATGTTCAAGGTAAATAAATTGAACATGAATATGGCAATAATATGATGAAATGTCTCTTAATTTTGTTGGAAAGCAAGTCAGTCACACATAACAAAAACAATTTATTATTCTACAGATTTAGGGATTAAAAATTCATAAAATCACAACTACTTATTTCAAAAGCTAATAGTGGGTCTGAATTTTCCTAGAGAGGATTTTTGAAGCTATTCTCTTTTCAATTAGAAACATGCAGCTAATGAAAGAGTCCACTAGAGCACAGTCTCTTCAGAAGAATAAGAATAAAAAAAACAGTTTCAATTTACTAAAGATACATTATGGCAAATTCTGATCTAGTTGTCTGCAGTCCATATAAATTACACTTATGCTATTACACATATACATTATGACGCTTAACTTTCTATTAGTGTTTAAATTCTAATAGTTTATTTATAGGTGTTTATTACTTGGCTATAACATTTTTCTGGCCTGAAATTAGAATACAAGGTCCTTCTGTGGCAGGGATTTTTTTTTTTAGAACTTAAGTGTCAGATCCAACTCCCATTGAAATCAAAGGAAAGACTTTGGGAATTGGATCAGGCTTTAATAATAAGCTGAGTTGTTCTTCTAGATAGGGAGGTCCAAAATATGTATGTTCGCATGCTCTTTTCTCAGTAATTAGCATTTTATTTGTTTAGAATTTAATGTTGTTGATCATATTAAAAAAAAACAAGAGCTGGATCATTCACTGGTATAAAATCAGTGTATTTCCAGTGACTTCAATGGTGCTATAGCAGTTTACACCAGCTAAGGATTTGGCACATGGATCATATAGTTTCCTTTACTCATATGAGCAGGGGAACAAACATCCAGCAGATCCAAAATGTGGGGTCCATCGGGAAGAACTGCATTCTCCACTACATGTTTCCCAGCTTCCCTGACTCGCTGGGGTTCAGGATCTCTGCTAAGGAAAATAACTGGATTTGGAGACCTAAACCCATACTTGACAAATGTAATTCATGTGATATGACAGTCACACATTCTCTCCTGCTGGGAACTCTCTCTCACTCGTGCTTTTTGTCATGCTGCTCATGAACAGGTCTGTAGGCGGTAAGCAAGATTTTCCTTTCAACTTCTACTCCCAGCGCTTCTGAAGAGGCAGTCAAGAATTCCTTCTCCCCTCCCCCTGCCTTTCCTCCGTTCTCTCTGCTGATTCCCTCACCCCCAGCACAGTGAGGCCAGAAGTCGGAAGGAGGAGAAGGAGGAAGAAGTGGTCAGCATTGCTACTTCCTGACTCTGAGTAGTCATAAGAACATAAGAACATAAGAATGGCCATACTGGGTAAGACCAAAGGCCCCTCTAGCCCAGTATCCTGTCTACCGACTGACCAATGCCAGGTGCCCCAGAGGGAATGAACCCAAAAGGCAATGATCAAGTGATCTCTCTCCTGCCATCCATCTCCACCCTCTGACAAAGAGAGGCTAGGGACACCATTCCTTACCCATCCTGGCTAATATCCATTAACGGACTTAACCTCCATGAATTTATCCAGTTCTCTTTTAAACGTTGTAATAGACCTAGCTTTCACAACCTCGTCAGGCAAGGAGTTCCACAAGTTGACTGTGTGCTGTGTGAAGAAGAACATCCTTTTATTTGTTTTAAACCTGCTGCCCATTAATTTCATTTGATGGCCTCTAGTTCTTGTATTATGGGAATAAGTATATAACTTTTCCTTATATACTTTCTCTACATCACTCATGATTTTATATACCTCCATCATATCCCCCCCTTAGTTTCCTCTTTTCCAGCTGAGAAGTCCCAATCTTATTAATCTCTCCTCATATGGGACCCGTTCCAAACCCCTAATCATTTTAGTTGCCCTTCTCTGAACCTTTTCTAATGCCAGTATATCTTTTTAGAGATGAGGAGACCGCAGCATGTAAAACCTCTAGAAATTTGACAGTAAAGTTACTAGCATGTAATATGCCATATTTTTTCAAAAATCTTTAAAAAAAAATCTGTGTACAGTATTAGCAACAATTGCAAGACACATCTTGATTTGATAAATGTCCTTATCCCTGAAGGATCCATTTAAATGTTAGAAAGGACTGAAACAGCCTAAAGCTGTCAATCTTCAGGACACACAGCTAGGTCCATCTCTTTTCCCAAGGGATTTTCTGAGGGATGGGATTTTGAGAATTGGGGGTTGGGAGTTGTGGCTGGAATGGATTTTGTTTACTGGAGACATAGCGGGGAGTGGGGGGCAGCGGAGGGGAGGATATGAGGCATTTATTTGTAATTGTAATTCTATTATATGACAAGCCCTCTTAAAGTCAATTTAAAGACCACCACTACCTTCAGTGGGCTTTGGATCAGGCCTATAGAGCACTAGACAGACACTTTATTATGTAAATAAACTTTTTAGGAGTGACTCCTTACAGCAGACACACATGGTTGACCCAATCCTGCTGTCATTAATGTCAGTATAAGGTATGCCTTTGATGTCAGTATAAGGTATGTCTTTGATGTCTTTGATAACCAAAGTATTGTAATGGCCACAAAATATCCATTACACTGTACTCTGTGTGCGCATGTGTCTAAAGTCCGCTCTCTTTTGGATTGATCTGTTTTATTATGCCATAGGCACCAGAGCAGTGTGGTAAGTTTTGTGGAGGTGTG
Source organism: Mauremys mutica (assembly GCF_020497125.1). Classification (NCBI taxonomy): domain Eukaryota; kingdom Metazoa; phylum Chordata; order Testudines; family Geoemydidae; genus Mauremys; species Mauremys mutica. Next base: position 33,301,043 of record NC_059073.1, on the reverse strand, counting down.
TTTACTATCATTCCACTGCCTTTAACATCTTCAGAGCAACACCACTTAGGCTGAAATATGGCTTTTATTTCACATTTTTAATCCTTTTTCCGGAAAGGGTATTTTACACAGTGTTTTTTCCCCTTATGTTTAAACACTGTCCTGGTTTTGAAAAATATAATAGAATATAAAAACATTGTGATTAATTAATAATCATTCTTTTAACTTCTGTAACAGCTTTCAGCTGAGGAGCTCAGTGCAGTGTATGAATCTTAATTAATTATTAATTAATTATTAATTAATTATACAAAGTGGTCACCATTAAAATCTAAAAATGTACCAACAGTGGTATATGAGAGACAACAAGGAGATATTTTAGTCCTTTTAAATTTCAGCCATGCAATGGCTGACTTCACATCCATGTTAGATTTATGAATATATGTGTTTGCAGAGCTTTGAAGATTGAAAGCCCTGTATAAGAGCTAGGTATTACAAAGTTTTTGAAATGTTTTTTTCATAGAGGCTATAGACATTTTTATTTTTCTTCTAGTCGTAGCTTCAATATTTAAATATAATGTCCATGGTAGAACTGTGCAGAACTACTGAGTTTTGCCTCATTGAAATTTTTCAACTCTGAAGACATTCCCTCATTTATCCAATTTTGATCTTCTGTGGATTTCAGCTGATTGAATGACAAAGCTACCTGAACATACAGAATATTTTCAGATGGTGATGCTTGCTGGACATAATGAAATAGTTCATCATCCAGCTGTAGGGTGAGTTATCTCAAACATTCCATCAAGCGAGGGATCTGTCATCTTCAGAAAACCTATGAGACTATCTTGTGATAGTTCACCAACTCAGTGCTGTTCACCATTCTCAGCTTTTCGCCAAGAATAGATAACAAACCATCTGGTTTAGGCAAAGAGGAAGGAAAGTTTATTATGTGACTATGCTCTTACTGTACCATAGGCAAGGACAATTCAAACGTTAACTTAAAAATACATTCAGATGTGAATCTATAGGAAAGTGTTTCTGTATTTATTTTGCAGGAGACACTATTCTCATCACTAGAGATGCTCTCTGAGGGCCATATCCTGCACCCATACAATTCCATGGCAAACCTCATTGATTTCCGTATTGAAGGATTGAGCCCTAGAGTCTGAGAGCCTGATTCACCGCTCACTTATTCTGGTTTTACAGTGACATAATTCCATTATCTTCAATGGGTTTTCTCCTGCTTTTCACCAGTGAAAATGAGATTATAATTAGTCTTCCAGAATTCCGTTATTAGACAATGAAGGGAGCCACAGCCCTCTCCTCATTGTCCAAAACTACTGTATTTAATAAACATGCATAGCCATGGCTTATAAAACAGTTTTTTGGGCACTGTGGATGGGGCTTAAAAGATCTGCCAAAATCTTTGCCATTGAACCATCCACCAGCAACTTCCAGCACAGCTGCTAGAGACATGCACTATAATTTCTCTCAAGGGCTTTTGTGTTGTTAATTTAGTGAGCCAGTCCTAAAGCCAGAGACAGCAGGCCAAACCCAGGTCTTGTTGAAATAAATGGGAGTTTTCCCGCTGGTTTCAGTGGGGCTAGTATTTGTCCCAAAGAGACGACAACATACAGAATCTTTACAAATTCTTATTCACATACAAATCTCCGACTCCCCTCCACTCCACCACAAAAAAAAAGAAAAAAAAAAGAGAGAGAGAGAGAGTAATGCCCGCTTCACCTGGCTGACACATTGTCTCAGCAGTAGTACTATGGATGGACCACTTTGTAAGTGATCTTGTTTGTTTCCAAATTAAGGGCTAGCCTGTAGCTTTAAGACTCAGCACTGCATTAGTGGGTTGTGGAGGTGCACAGCCCAGTGGAAAATCCAGAGGCATTATGTCTGAAGTGGGTACAACTCTTGGGTCTGTCAGGGAGTGATTGTCAGAGCAGCCATTGGGATGAATCATGTGATACATCTCATCCTAGAAAGACCAGCTCTGCTAGTCCTTGTTGATCTTCTCCCCATAGGTTTTAGGGAGGCCAAGGATTAGCCTGGTGCAGTCCTTGAGCTTCCACATTAAATATAATCCTAAATACTATACTAATACATTACTAAAAGGCTAACTCTGCTCTCAATTTACGCTCTTAGTATGCAGGTGAGATTGGAATGGGAGTTTGATGTACAGATTAGGAGGAATATAGCTGTTCTTAGTATAAAAGAGTAATGTTAATATGTCCTCAAGCTTGTTACCACTAATCCGTATGGTAAGGCAAATGCTAGTGTCAAAAATATCTAGTAGGTAGAAGCAAAGGTATAGCCTTGTAGAGTCTGGGGCTTTGGGTTGTATTCTTGCTTCTACCACACACTCCCTGTGTGATATTTGGGTAAGTCATTTAACCCTTCTGTGTTTCAGTTTCCCTTCAATAGAGAAGACTTGTTAAGCTTGATTAGCTAACATTATTGAACCACTTTTAGAAATACTTTGCAATTATTTTAGAGAAGGGGCTATCAAACTATCAAAGTACAATTTTACTATGGTCACCATTGAAGTCTTTACAATTTTCACTAAGAATAAGGAATGCCATGAGTACTGCAGATGTTAATTAAACTGAAGTTACAACGTTGGCATTTTAAAACAGGTAATGCAATTATAATAAATAATAACAATGCATGCTAAAACTAAGGTGGAAAAGGAAAAGAGAATATGTGTTTGAAAGTTGGAGAGCAGTGTAGGATTCAACTTTGAGTATGTGTAGAAGCCTCTCCTATCACCAAGCTCTGTTGCTGTGCATGCGGACGTATTCCCTTCCAAAAACAGAATGTTCAGAACCCATTTCCTATACCTGTCCTTTATTTGGAAGCCTGGTCATATTAACAACCAGCTAAAATATATGCTCTGCAGAAACCCTGGGGCTTAGCTTCCAGCAAGCCTTTATTGTTAGCATATTAGTCATCGTCAACTACAGATGAACTTGAAAAATACCCAAAATATCTCCCAAATATCAGCCGGATGCCATGCTGCCACAGGTGCTACTTATGGGAATAATGTCACTGTGCCAGTTAATCAAAATTTCTATTTCAGCTGTATCTCTCCTGACAAGACTGCTTTTGAGGACAGTATTTCAGGGAATGATATGAAAAAAACACAATACCGTCCAACTGTAGGTATGTAGGTTGTTTCATGTTACAATAATCTATCCTCAACCATCCAAACACACACTTTACAGCTTTCACATTCCAAACCAAAATTTCAGGTTTCCAACGTTTTTCAAACTTGCTTGACTCATCTATAAGTTCAACTGATTTTGACAGCTTTCTTAAACATGTATTATCAACATTACATTGTGTTCACGTCAGAAAGAAAAAGCATAAAAATAAATCCCACTAATCAGTGTCAGTAAAATGTTTTAATTGTCATTAGGTTTGACAGGGCTAAATTTGCCACAGGTAACAGGGGCATTTACAAATTATATCTGATCACCACATGACGTCATGTTGCACTGAATTACATCTTGTCACATATTGTTAGTGTCACCTCACATTTGACAAGATGTAGCCTCTGTTAAGAAAAGAATCTCATAAAAACTTTTTGACAAACATTGGTTTTCTTCATATTTTGAATCCATTTTCACAGCTTTAAATGTTGACTCTGGTGTTTTGTTAAATGAATATCCCCTATGGGAGATTCTGACACCAACAAACACTCCATCTATAGACCTAAAAAAATAAAATATTGGAAGTGATATTTTGCAAGGGCTTTTTAATAGATAGGGTTTTTTTCCCTAAAACTTTTGCTATCTGTATAGAATTTTGAAAAATGCAGAGTTCACTACTGACTTAATCCTGCCCTACTGAATTCAATGGAATTTTTGTCATTGGCTTCAATGGGAGCAGGCAGCCTTTTGTTTCTTTTCAATACATGCACTAAAGCTGCATTCTAGTTTGTACAGGATTTGTCATAATGCTTCACACAGTGACATAATACAATTTCAGAGCTAAATTGTAAGTATAATGAAAGGGAAATAGAAGTTGAAAAGGATAAGCAAGGTGGAAAGGTGTGTTTTTAGTGGATGTTTGAAATGAAATATAGAGTGGGTGAGTTTCTGGCTGCTTCTCTAACATAAAGTATGGGATAAAAATCCTGTGTAAAAATAAAATTACATTCTCATAAATAGGTAAGGAAGCTATGCTTTCTCTCTAGTTCTCTGTAACACCTTATAAAGTCCTAATTACTTTAATCCTTTCAGATAGCTTCAAATCTATTTTTACCAATAGACTGTTTTCAAATATCTTTTATCTATAGTAATGTTTTAATTATTTATTCTCCCAGAGTTCAAGTGTTTCTCAGTTATACATATCTCCCTTTCTTTAGAGGAACCTGTTTTTCTAGAATGCATGAAATACAAGTTTTTCAAGGTATAGTCCAAATCCAGAACTCAAATTCCAAACCTCTTTTTATTTTTTTTTGTAGTGATAGGTAGGATTTAAATAATTGTACTTGTTATCACTTTGGGTTGGATTCAAATTTGAAAATGGTTTATTTTACTAGTACCAGCTCAGATGTGTCCAACATCTCATAAGTAACAGCTCTTCTCTTTTACCATCACCCGTTAACTCTGTCTCCAACTGAGGTTTCAGTTAGTCTGTTAACATCTCTGATGCTTTTATCTGCCTCACACACCTCCACTTAGTCCATGGTCTTCATATTTTCCTTCACATTCTACTCCTATGCCCCAATCTCTGACTGCCAGGTTTTGCCCCCTGATTTACTCCCCACTTCTGCTTTCTGTCTAATATAATCTATAGTTCCTATTATCGTAGTGTCTGGGAGACTCTTTTCTCATCTTATTCTCTGAACAACTCTGTGGACATTCCAGAAAAATATAAACTTCCTCCACTACAAATTCATCCTCTCTTCATCCTTAACAAAGAGCTTCCCCTTTTCTCCCGTAGAGTCTCACTCTTACAATCCTCACTCACCTCTTTTCCACATTTGACTTAGCTCTTTACTAACTCTTGGCTCTGGTCTCCTGTTACTTCCCACAACACTCTCTTCCCTCACTTCGAACTACTTATCTGCATGAACCCTCTGTCTCCTTTTCCCATGGTCACTTTCATATCTTCCTTCATGCTCTTCCCTGTGCCTGGGACTCCCCAAATAGTGGTTTTTGGGCTTTACATGGGTTCCCAGAGTAAATGTTTCCCTGATACTGAGCCAGAACTGCCTACATCCTTTATATTGTTGTCAAAGATTAGTTTTGCTTTTGATTACACAATTTTGCTGCTGTTCTAAAAAAACTGAACAGAAGCCTTGAAACCCCTTTACTCATCTGTGGAGGTTAAACTCTGAAAGAATGAGGTCTCTTTTTAAAAGATAGTGTTTCCAAAAGCCTTTGTATTTTCCTGCGGATATTGGAGAGAAATTTAAAGTATTTTTAAAAACAAAATGAGCGTAAACAAAATATACAACACAGAGAACCCAGCGTATGAAGTTCCTTTAACCACTTCCTTTCTTCTTCTCACATCCTAATTAGAGAAATTTTATTGAGAGAGAAACACTCTGTAAAGTGCACTATTCAAAATGTGAAAATGTCTGCAAATTAACTACAGTTGAAAGATGAGGAAATATCTGTGCAGTCTGTATTCAAACAAATGGGGAAAACAAACATATAAACAAAGCCTGAATTTCTGCAAAGGGAATTGAGAGGCCTTTATGATATGTTTTTTTTCCCCGAAAACAATGTAGATCTTTAAATTACCACTTCCAATAATTTTTTTTCCTGGGTTTTCTTAAGAAGGCACATTAAGGACACAAAGATATAAACTTAGTAACAGTTTTTAAAGTATTCTGGAGCTGTTTTATTTGTTGAACAGTGAAAAAGCTTCACATTTATATTCAAAAAGTGTCCTGTCTCATGGAGCAATCATTGCAGTAGATATTTAAAAATGATGGAGATGGTATTTCTCAATATTCTTATTGTTGCTTTGTGATGCTGCTAGTTTTAGCTAGGAAGAAATACCATTTTGATTCAGCCATATGCATTGCTACCGTATACTCTCTAGTGATAAGAATATTTGCTAGTGCCATAACAATTTGAGTCTTATGTTTATTGGGTTTCTGCACAGGATAAATATTGTTGAGTACAATTTAATAATAGTTAATAGTCATTAAAATGGAATCAAGTAAATTGTCTTTATTGCCTTTACTGCTGTGGATATCATCTTAAAAGGCAGTGTAGTTATATTGTGAAAGTCATATGGAGCACAAAGTACTTAAAATTGTGGAGGCATGCTAGGAATGCAGCACTGAAAGTTTCTGGGGATTTGGATTCATACTCTAAAAGTTAGAAGAACACAAGTGGAAAACAGCATTTTGAACATGTCCCACTCCCATCAGACCTGTAAAGTTACAGAAGGTTGGGGTTGTGTTTTTTTTTTTTTTTGCTTTGGAGAAGAAAAGTGTTCAAAACCATTTGCCATGTTAGTTTTGCTCACAGCTACAAGAACAGTCTGATGGAACTGGCAGGAATAAAGAACACTTGTCTGGCTCTGTCTTGCAGACTTTGTCAGATTTGAGCACAAGTTTCACCTTACCTTAACTTATTTAAGTTTCTGTTTGTTTATTTGTCTTTTGTTAATAATTCACACTTCCGAAAATATGATAGAAGATATGTGAGAGCAACTGGCTAGGGGCTGTAGGTAGGGTATGCCAGATACATGAGTTTTGGGTGTTGCAAACCAAGTAATTATTAAATTGCAATTTAGAGGAATAAAATCTACACTGATACAAATTACTTAGGACCAAACTCTCTGCTGGTGTAAAACCAGGTAGCTTCATTGGCTTCAATGGAGTTTTACTCCTTTACATTAGCAGATAATTTAGCCCTAAATATTTGTCTCTTTCAAGACTTAGGGAATATTTTGTTCCAACAGCAACTAACTAAATACAAAAGAAAAGAATCTGGTAGTGCTGCCAATTATTAAATTTGTCTTCACTTCCCTTAACAAGACTTGGTTACAAGTTTAAATTAACTTTTTTTTTTAACAATTTGAACTGAAATTTTCCATGCTGGGTCTGTCTTATTTTTGGGGGGGAAAGTTTAATCAAAAATGGTTATGCCATTTTTGAGGATTTGATTAGGGGGAAAATATGTTGTTTGCCCATACTAAAGTTCTTACAACCATTCTGTTGAAAAGCTTTAGTTTCTCCATGTTGTGGAAGAGGAACTTAAAATTTGTCAGGAAGGTCTGCCTGGTGTCAGGGATTTGCCTTTAGCTGTTCCTGTGAAAAATGGCCCAAATTTGGCCATGTTATAAGCCTCTGAAAAATCTTATTTTGCATATGCTCAATAGAGAATTGTTAGACTTTTGCAGTTACTGTAGAACCTCAAAGATACAAACACTAGAGTTACTGACTGGTGAACTGGACACCATGTGGAATCAGAAGTAAGCAATCAGGCAGCAATGGAGACCCTTTCTCCCCAAAAAAGCAAATACTGGACTGTGCCTGTATTGCATCTTAAAGGTAGGCACATCTGGGCTGCTTGTCCCCACCCAGGGCAGCCAGTTACAACTAGGAGGTGAAAACACTGCTTCTGCCAGCCCAAGGCAGCCTGAGCCAGCAAAGCAGGAGCAGCACTGGAGTCTGTGCTGTTTTCCTGTAAGCTGCAGGTGCTGTTTTCCCACTAGCCAGAAAGGGGACACGCTGTTTTCACAAACACCCCTCCTGGCCGGGAGGGGGACAAGTTTGCAAACTCAGTCTGACCCTGGGAAAGAAGCTGCATGCAAGGAAACTGCCAGCGCTGAGGAGGGAGCTGCTGCCGGAGCTTGGCCTGGCTGCTGCTGGAGCTGGAGCCCGAACTGCATTTTTTTCAGAATTACAAACATTTCAGAATTATGGACAACATCCATTCCCGAGGTGTCTGTAACTCTGAGGTTCTACCGTATTTGTGTGGTATTAGGTGGAATCACCTTTTCAATACTTAGCAACTATAGAGCATCATCCATTTGAGGATCTCAAAAGCCAATGAATTAAGCCTCTCAATACCCCTATGTGGTGGGTCAGGTGATCCTAAATTCAAAGTCTGTGGCATGTAAAAAAAAAAAAGTCCTGATCTTCAGAAATGCTGAGCAGCCAAAATCCCCAAGGACATCAATGGGAACTGCAGGTGCTCAGAACCTGTGAAAATCAAGCCATTTATTTAGATGACTAACTTTAGCCTTCTAGATTTGAAAATCTTGTTTTAAATGGCCCAACTTTGCCACACCAGTAGACCGATTTTCTATTATTCTTTATCTTGTGACATGATTTACATTTAAGGCAAAGTGGGTGTAAATGCCACTGTTCTGACTTGGTACAAATTTTAAGTAGGTGAACATTTCTATTGGATAATGTTCCAATAGAGGTCTGAAGGTAACTTCTGAAGCTGAAGCGGGAGCAGATGTTATTCCAAAGGGTAGGCGGCAGTATCGATAAAGCCCCTTATGAGTCACAATAGTCAACAGCTCTTGGGACTTTTCATCAACGTGCATCTGTAAATATGCTTGACTCAGATCAATCTTACTGAACTTTTGTCCCCCAGCCAGGCCTGCGAAGAAGTCATCGATGCGGGGAAGCGGGTATTGCTCTGCACACAACACTGGGTTGACAGTGACTTTAAAATCACTGCAAATCCAGAGAGAGCCATCTTTCTTCACTATTGGAATGATAGGAGTGGCCCATGAGCTATGGGTAACTGGTATTAGGACTCCATTGGTGACCAGGCACTCCAGGTCTGCTTCAACTTTTGGCCTGATGGCATATGGCACAGTTCAGGCTTTCAGATATTTTGGTGGACTGTCAGGTTTAATGTTCAATGTCACAGTGATTCCCTTCATACTTCCCAAATCATCTCCAAAAACAGCAGCATGTTTCCTTAGTATAGGGGTTAGACTGGTTTCTTCTTTAGTCATCCGGTGCACTTCTGCCCAGTTCAGCTGAATCTTCCCAAGCCAAGACCTACCCATTAAGGCTGGGTAGTTACCTCTCACCACAAACAGTGGCAATTTAGCCACCTGTCCATTGAGCTCCACCTTAACATCAATAGTGCCCAGCATAGGTACAGCTTCTCCCGTATACGTCTTCAGAACAGTTTTTGTTGCCTTAAGCGGAAGATGCTGTAGCTTTTCTTTATACACAGTCTCGGAGATCAGTGAGACGGCTGCACTGGTGTCCAGTTCCATGCATATACGTTTGCCATCCAATAACGGGGTTACCCAGTATTCATGTGAGCCCACTGCCAAAGACAAAACATGCAGTGGGACTTTCTCTTGCGCTGAGGTGTCACCTTGATCATCCTGGGTCTGCTCTAGGGTATGCAAGGTTCCTCTTTTTGTCGGCCAGACCACAGGCCTCCTTTTCTTTTGTTTACAGGCACACTCAATGTGTCCCTTTTTGCCACAGTGTCGACACACCAGGTCCTTACACCAGCATTCCGATGCCTGGTGACCCGGCTTACCACAGCGGTAACATTCTTGACTCTGCACCGTTTTGTGGGTCAGTTCTTGTGACACTTTTTGCACCCTAGGGGATGCACCGATGTATTGCGCCTTCCTTGTAGCCAGTTCCATGGAGACAGCAATATCAACAGCCTTCTGTAAGGTAAGCTGAGCCTCTGTCAGTAGGCGCTTCCGTATAGCTTCACTGTACAGGCCACACACTAACCTGTCACGCAGGGCATCATTTAACATCTCTTTAAATTCACAGTGTTCTGCTAGCTTTTTTAAAATGGCTACAAATTGTACAACTGTTTCATCTTCCTTTTGGTCTCTTTTGTGGAACCTATATCTTTCAGCAATTACCAGTGGTTTTGGGGAAAAATGGGACCCCAGGATTTCCACAATGTCACTGTAAGATTTAGTCGCTGGCTTAACAGGGTGTAGTAAGCTGCGTAGCAGGGAGTAGGTTTTAGCCCCTACAACAGTTAAGAATATTGGCACCTTCTTCTCTTCTGTAATGTCATTTGCAATACCAAAAAGCTCAAAACGCTCAGTATACACATGCCACTTATATTCTCATCAAAAGGTTCCAGTGCCCTGGTCAGAGTAGCCATGATTTTAGTTTCACTTTCACAGTCAGTGCAAACAAGCAGTATTTTTATTTGTTTGTTTTGTACCTTGACTTCTACTTCCTTCTGTTACTGGAGCAGCACCAGGATCCCATCCACCGTCGCCACTTGTTATATCCTTGGGGGCAGCAGGTTTAGGAAGAAATCACTTGAGGCTAGACAGCAGACAGCTAACAAAACCACCATTTTATTTACAGACTCAGAGAACTCACCCAGCCGGCTGACGCTGGCTGAGCTATCCCCTAATAATCTAACTTAGTTACCATAGGAACCAAAAACCATGACAACCAAATACACAACAATTTTATCCCAAGAAGCTAACATCTTTCTTTGATTCCTGATGATTTTGAAAAGACTCCATTGCTGGTAGGTAAACAGCATGTTCGCTGCTTCCTCTGTTTAATTTTTCAGCCTGCTGAGTTCACCTTATAATTTGTCCCTAATTTGAGGGAGCTGCCAAGTTGATTAAGCAGAGCTACACAATGAGTTAAACTGAATCACTATATTAAAAGATTAGTGATTTGCAGTTGGGGGAGTGTCCCCTAGACTAAGAAAAATATGTCATCTTGGATAAAAGATTGCACAGGATGAGATTGCATTGCAGGAAGCTGATCAGAAAGCCACTACCTGGGCTTTCCTTACAGCAAGGAGTATAATTATTTGAAGGACAATATACATTATCCTGAGCTATGTTCTGACTAAAATGATTCCACTGTACATGGCAGTTCTGGTCAGAAGAGCTACAGCTTCATTATTGACACTAACTGGTGAAATTCCCTTGAAAGCCTCTACAGTTTCCCCAGGAAGAGACTGTAGAACATTGGGTTTTAATTACTTAGAAATGTACAATATTTTTATTTATTTTATCTTGGTATTTGTCATCTTATCTGAAATACGGTGCTCTGTTGGTTATTGTAGGATTCTTGAGTTATATTTGTGCCATACTTCCATTCCCAAGAATACAAAAATCACAAGTCAGGCCCCCAGAAGTCATATTTTAAAAATACCTTTTTGGGGGGCCTTCTGGCCTTTGAACTTTTCAGTTAGACTGGAGTCACATTTTCCAGCTTTATTCTATAACCATGAGTGCTAGAAACTTACCTAATATACTCACAACTATGCCTAAACTTTTATTTTAAAACTAAAATTTGAATGAGCCATAGAAATACCTCATGGCAGTTCTAACATCTTGATTAATCTGCCACAGGGAGGTGCTCTTAAATTTCTTCTAAGACTAGGTATAAAGAACTCAGCCTCTATATAGTCTATATACATTCCAAGATTATATACTCTATCACTTAAACAGCAGGAGAAACAAACTAATCTGCTTCTTATTTGTTAGCAAGAGTGAAATCAACCTCAGTGGACATTTTGAGCCTTTATTTCTCAAACTGAAATTCTCAACAAGGCAAAACTCTTTTAGGTTACTTCATTGCAAGTGGTTTTATAGTCATGTCAAGGCCTTGATTCTCTGAAGTTAATTTCCCCACTGTGAATCAATCTGTCCAGTCAGGGATATGAACACTAATGCATTCCTTCACTCTGCTTGAGCAACTTTGCTTTAGTTATTATAGATTTGCAACAGTTTGTGGTCTAATAGATCACTGAACCAATTATCCATGCCTCTCATAAATTTTATGATCGCTTGAAAAAGTGAAGGGGCCCTGGGTGTGCTTATGTTTGGTGATGTCTGTAAAATTTTATACCAGGTTTATACCCACAACTAGCAAGTCTGGAGATTGCTACACACATTTACAGGATTGTTGTGGGGTTTTTTAGACAGTGGAAACATTTATATCTTTCTATCTGTATATTTCATTTCCTATAGCTACATTTCCTTATGCTTTTTAACCCACACACTTATCCAAACTAGGTTTTGGAGTTTTTTTTAAACTTAAGAAAATAAAAACAAAATATGTATTAACTAAACAAGCTAGGGACACTCTGGAACCATATGATTCACATATGTAAGAAGGTTTTGTGTTACTGAATTCTGATCTGGATTGACAGGCCCCCAAACCTTGGTTCCTGGAACTCTCAAACTTTGTGGGCCATGGAGCTTGTATATAGCTACAAAATAGTAAGGTTGTTCTCTGTATACTGATATTTAAGAGTAAAGTCTCTTTCATCCTCAGTTCCAGCCTTGATGCAGAAGTACTCCTCATAGGCTAGTTTATGATAGCTGCTGTGAGTTTTACACATGTGTTCACTGAGATACTCTCTTTCTTCACTCTCCCTTTATTTCCTTTTGTCTAAAATAAACCATCCAGACTGAAAGTAAGTTTGTTCTTGGTCTATGAAGGAGCTTAACAGGGCCATCAAAATCCAAATTGTGTGACTGGTCCACCTGTAAAGGAACAGAGGACAGGAATATAAAGGAGTCAATAGATATGTTATGGCTATTTAGGCTCAGCATTTTTAACTTTACATCTACTTTTAAGATGCAATAAATAGCAAAACTGAACATCTTTAACAGAACAAGCTATATAAGGTGATAGGACCATAAGCTGCAGTTACGATACCTGCAATCTAGTTCACATAAATATGGCTAGAACCTCAGCTGATCCTCACTGAAGTCACTAGAGCTATGTCAACTTACATCTTGCATAGAGATGGACTGGTCACACCTTCAACGCAGTCATCATGATGGTCACTCACAACAAAGATTTTTTCCTCTTAACTTTTTTACTTTAGTTGTAATTGTTTTTTTCCCCATAAACAGAATAAGAAACATATTGAGTGGTATCATAAAATCAACTGAACTATTTTCAGAGTAAGGTATTACAGAGTGAGTAAGTGGCACAGCCCTGTGGCAGTCATTACCTGTGGGCAGAAGAAAAAAAGAGCATAAAGTTAATTAAAATACAGAAAATGATTGTTTAAAAATTTAATTAATAAAGTGAACTTAAATTACAAAAGTTCCACTAGTTCCACTAGTACTATCCTAAGAAATCAATACCCCTCAAATATCTCCTCATGAAGGATGGGAATGCTTCTAACTACTCCTCTCAGCTGGAATCTGCCAGGTTTCAAGACTAGAATAAACACCTTAAACCACAAGCTCCAAAGCTACATTAAGCTCCTCAGAACTGGAAGAGACTTCAGCCTCAGCTGCCTCATTGTAATCTGCTGGAGCCCTGGGGTAGCGGCAGCAGGGCTCCGGCGGTAATTTAAAGGGCCAGGGGCTCCCTGCAGCAGCAGGAGACCAGGGCCCTTTAAACCACCATCTGAGCCCGGCTGTTGGAGCCCCGGGGCAGCAGCAGTGGGGCTCCTGTGGGGATTTAAAGGGCCAGGAGCTCCGGCTGCTAGAGGGAGCCTTGGCCTCTTTAAATTGCCAGCCTGGGGAAGCCGGTCGGGTCCGGCACTGCGTACTGGCTCTTGCCGGTTCCAGCCCATACCAGCTTACTTTCACCTCTGTTCCTAACTCTGAGAGTTCAATCAAAGTAAAAAAAAATAGTTATGTTTCTATTTTGGGGAGTAAAAGCGACTAAAAGGAGGAAAGGAAAAATAATTCTGTAGCTGTTTTCTCTTTTCTTGTTGCTCCTTAGAATTTATGAAGACTTTTAGTGCAAATAACATATTACCTATTTAACCACTGCACAAACCAGCCCCCTGGGCATTCTTGCTCTACTCTATCACAGTCCAAATTTGTGGCCTAAAAGCACAGGTCTATTTAAACTGAGCCTCCAGCTGAGCAGACAATAATCTTAAATACTCAGAGAGCCTTATTCATGACTTAAAAGTGCACCTTATATATCCGACAAAAGAATAATAGCCAACCAATACTTCCCAGGTAGCACATGGACAATTGTCTTCAGCTTGCTTAGTATAATAACTGCATTTTCCTTAGCTAAAATAAGAGCATAAATGATTTTTGTCAACTTAAATCCCATATTCCTAGTCAAATTTTTGCAGCCTGGCTTACCCAGCATTTTGGATACTTCTGTCTGGCAAAAGCGCTGGAACTAGGGGTGCCCAAGGGTGCCAGAGCACCCCCTGGCTTGAAGTGGTTTCCATCATAGACAGAGTTTACAGTTTGGTTCAATGGCTCTCAGCACCCCCATTATACAAATAGTTCCAGCACCACTACTGTCTGGTGTATTCTGTAAGGGCGGAAAGACAAGAAAAAGTTTAAACCAAAAGAGATCTGTTATTAGACCTTCTTTTAGGTCCTTGGAATCTCTGTAAAGGCTGTAGAGTGAAGGGAGCTTTCCACCTAACCAGGCTACAGAACAGCATTGGAAGCATTCTGTGGACATTGTTGCAACCTCAGTATTCAGTAGCATCAATAGGTAATGTTCTTCCCATTCTGTGGTGATAAAGACTGGTGGATTCATGCAGTCACAAATCTACCACTTATGCTCTTCCTCTGTCCTCTAATTTCCTGCACAGTACATGCCCCCCCCCAGCATATAGCTATGTAATGCACAGGGAGAATTTGTTTTGTATTGAATACATTTACCTCTACTACAAGCGTAGCTATAAAGAGACTCAGAAAGTCTGTATATGTGCACTCTCTCAGGTAACTCAAGCAGAAAATGAATTAAACTGATCAGGTGCACATTTGAGACAGGCTAATTTAACTGTATCCTGGGACACTAACTGGGATACACAACCCACTAAAAGTTAAAAGATTAATAACTTTAATGTGTTCCAGTAATTGTTGGAAGTATACCCAGATTAACTTCATGACTCCAAGGAAGCAAATGTCATTTTACATTGAGTGTATTTTGTTAACTGTGTTGCAGGCAGTTAGAAGTAGTCAGGGCATTGAAAAACCAAGTTGTTCAGACAGAAACCTGGGAATCAGGGAACTGGACAATCTGCCCTCAAGATGGGCAGGCCAAGGATCCAGTCTGCTAGGTAACTCAGTAGCACAGGGATCTGGGCACACATCTGCCTGCCAGGCAGGCAGCCCAATGAGCCAGCTGCTCAAGAAGCCTGGGAGCCAGGAAGCCAGAGGAGCTGGCCAGGAGGCAGGTGGCCAGGTTGGGAGTCTGGAAGCCAATCAAGAAACTCAATAGCTGGCCTGAAAGCAGGGAGACAAGCAGCCTGACAGACCACCCTGCAAGCTATTGGGGAGATGAGATATTAGGTAGCCTGGCAGCCCACCAAGTGGGCTTCTAGGAAACCAGAGATCCTGGGGAGCAAAGTGGGTGGTCAGCCTGCTTGTCTGGTTTGCATCTAAAGTTTTTGTGGCATCAACACATTCCCATGGAACATATTTATTCTATTGAATCAGCATTTTCCAACAAATAATTATTCCATTGGAAACTTGTTGACCAACTCTCATGTAGACTTTATTACAAAAAGCCCAATGTTTTTGGTACCTCCTCATTTTAAATTAGCAAAGAATTATCTTTATTTTAACACAGTGATGCATTTGTAATGTGCACGTCCAGCTTAAAAAAACAGCATGAAAACCAAACTGTATCCAGTGCTATTTAAATGTATAGATTTTAAAGGTAGCTGAGAAATGAGATTCAGCTGTTAGAGTAACAGCATCTACTCCTTTGATAATTTACTCCTGAACCCAGATCTCTCAGTTGAGCCCTAGAAATCTGTGACATGTGTGTGTGGCGGAGGAGGGAATTGGAGGAATTTCTCCTGCAAACTTCAAAGAATCACTCTATCATTGGGGCTAAACTGAAAATCTAAGTGTTTGATTTAACATTTAAAAATGCCATTGGTTCTTGTACTTTTATTGACTATGGTATTTGCAGTTCTCTTGGGGGCTTGTATAATAGCTGCTTTAGCAGTAACCTCAATTGATTTTCATTCACTGATGTCAAAAGAAAACACAAACATCCCAAACTACTTATTAATTCAAAAGTTATAACTCATCCTCATGTTTTAACCATGCTGTAGGATTCTGATCTTCTTGTTCTTTTCAGGAAGATCAGTGAAAAATCTAAACGTGTTAAATAAAGCTGATATATATGGTATATCAAACCCTTTGAATGGTTCAAAATTATTTGTTTGGGGGTTTATTTTTGAGGAAATTTTCATTGATGTGGACACAACAGCAAAATGAGGATGGATAGATGCATGGAACTAAGTGGCAGGTCACAACTTTTATTAAACTTTAATATAGGGGAGGGGCGCTACCTGCCCATCACCCATACTTTCCTATACTAGGCATTTAATTGGTTCCAGTGCAGGGGTTATAGTGCTCCCTACCATATAACCTGTACTCTTCAGGCTTCCTATGAAGACTCAGCTCTCTGAGTTTTAGGGATCTCCTCCAGACAAGGGAGAGAGAGAGGGTGCAGAAGTGGGAAGACCTCAGCCCACAATGGCTATAAGGTCTCATCCAATCCCATGAACTCAAGGCCCATCACCACAATCCCAGGTCTTTTACCTCTGGAAACCATTCATTTATTCTCTTGACCACTCAGGAAACCTGCCACAAGTTGTGATGGATTAACAATTCAACACCAGTACTTTAGTTTGGTACTAAGAGCATTCCTACATAATATACTATGGCTAGAAGAAGCTGCAAGGAAGGCAGAAAACTGGTCCTCTGCCAGTTCACCCATGGGAGAAAAAAATCCTTTCTGACCCCCAAACCGGTAAATAGCTAGACCTGCAGCATCTGTCAGGACAGATTCTCATTCCTAGTTTGGATGGCAGGTTGGGGCTACTGGAACATGACTACCACTCCAGGTTAAATCCTAGGAGCTAGGAAATGCTGGCCAATCAGTACTCCTCCCTCATGAACTGTCCCAATGGTTGCCAGACTGTCCTGTGGGAAGGAGCTATCTAGTGTCCCTTAGCGAGTGTCTCCTTCCCTTGATGCTGGGACTGTCCCTCTTCACAGCTGGCCCCATCGAGTTCCCCCACTTGTTGAGGCAGATTGGTGGCATTTCTTTGGGAAACTGCTAAATTCTGAACAAAACAAACTTAGAAATGTGGAAATTTCCTGCAGTATGGAAATTCAGTTTTCCAGCCAGCTCCACTGTTATGTCATAGATAAGCATAAAAGCAGCAAATGTACATTACAAAGAAATGCCACTGTTTTGTTTTGTTTTGCTTTGCTTTACTGATCCATGATGATCTTGGACTTCAAAACAAATACAAATAGGAGAACCAGTTTTATCTATTTTTCTAGAGCTGCATTAGGAATGCACGGGAATGGAAATACATTCTTGTTTTATACGGCAGTTATTTTAGCACAGACCATTAAACAGGACTCCTACGGTCCTTTAGCTGACACCCAGTATGTAAGGACAAAAGGTTGAAAAATGTTCAGAACATGCTGTATTGTCTCCACATATCCTAGAAACTGAATGAGTGAGAGCATTTCTGTTCTATTAATCAAAACCAAGTATAATGTTCCTTCCTTGATTTGTGTAGAGATGTTATAGGCTTTTAAGTCCCCTTTCTTTAGAAATGCAATGTTAAATATTGTTCCCACAGTCTTTTTAGGACTTTTGGAAAGACATTGATTTTTCCAAGTTACCCAGTTGTAAGTGTTTATGATGGGGTGTACTTGGCCTTTGCGGCTGTCTACAGGAGACCCTGCAGTTCTATTACACCCCACCCAGGAAAGGAGCAGAGAAGGTGGGTGCCTAAAGAGACCTCCTGGAACAGCCAGTCAGAGCCCAGTGAGCTCAGGTAAAAGGAGCTGCAGAACCTGGTCTACACTGCTGCTTAAGTCGATGTAAGTTACGTTGCTCAGGAAAAAATCACCCCCCTGAGTGACATAGCTTACATCAACCTAACATGATGTCTATACCATGCTATGTCCACAGGAGACGCTCTCTCACCAACTTCCCTTCTGCATCTCGGGCAGATGGAGCACTGAATTCAATGGGAGAGCGCTCTGCCATTGACTTATTGTGTCTTCACCAGACCCGCTAAATCGACACCGCTGTATCGATCGCAGCAGTGTTGATTTTGTGTGCCTGTGTGGACAAGCCCTTAATGGTTTGGGTCCTGGCTGGGACCAGAGGGGTAAAGAAGGGAGCCCTTCAATGGCCAAAGGAGCCGAACCAGTAGCTAGAGTTTATGGCTGGCTTAACTTATATTGAGATTGGACAGGGAGAAGGACCTGAGTATGCTGACCTTTAGATAGGGCTGGAAATAAAGTGTGCTGGTAGGAAGTGGCCCAGGAAAATACCAGCAGAGGATTGAAGTAAGAATAACATGCTTCACTGAAGTATTGATTGACTGAAGTAATCAGTGGCTGCTGTTGACAGGGTTCCTGGGTTGCAATCCAGTGTAGTGGGTGGACTTGGGTTCAATTACTGCCACAGGTAGAGTGGCATAAACCCAAAATGACATCTGGGCTTATTTGGGAGCCCAAACAAAGGGCTGAATTTAAAAGACCTGGAGTGGGTCTGAAGAACCTAGCAAGGGCAAAGAGACTGTTTTATTTGCTGGACTCGTTAATAGCCTGGAAGAGGTTCATTTGGACTTTGTGACTTGGCTGCAGAGCCAAGCCACTGAAGATCCACTAAGGTCATCTGGAAGTTTGTAGAGGGCACCAGGGGCAAGAAAAGGCCTGTGGTACTGTGGTCTCCCAAACTCAGTCAAGAGGTGAGTGCCCTTTTACAGGTTTCCTTAATGCACTGAAGTTCCACCTTGTTTCATGGAGACCCACTTCTTCAGACATTTACTATCTCTTGTATTTAAGTAATTTTCATGTTCAGTGCAATACTTTATCCAGTGTTCTGGCTTGAAGTGTTTCCCTATCCCTAAAATGAGGAGTAGTAATAGAACTAGTAATATCACTCAAATAGAAACTTTGTATATGATCCGTGTGTTTTTGTATGGAATGATTTACCATCACGTTACTCCAGTTTTACAGTAGTGGAAAGAAGAGAGTTTGATTAGGGGAGCTGATGGGGAATTGAATGACTTTGGTGCTTATTTATTTACTTTTGGAGGACTTTTGTTGATAAAATATGATAAAGTTGATAAAACTTTATTTTTTTGAGTTAAATGTTTTTTTATATGAGAATAAACAACTTCAAGTGTGTATGCACATTGAAATCTGGCCTGACTTCTAAAAATTCCTTCTTAAAAATTGTTTAGGTTCTTTTAGATTTTACCTAACTGAAATCATACTCTACTTGTAGATTCAATATGCCTTCACTTAAAAACAACATGTTCTTAACTCGGGGTAAAATAGTCATGAATACAAGGCAATTCAGCTTTTATCTAGGGTTAGCATGTTAAATTAAAGCCTTTAGAGGAGACTACGATTGAATTTGAGCCACTAATCTGAGGTAAACCTAAGTTGCTATATAGTCACTGCTATTTTAAACCCAGTTAGCTGAGCTGAATTAAAAACACATTATTTTAAAGAGTGAAGACATACCTGTGACGGGTTCAGTCACAGACACCCGCACGGGACAGTCACCTGGTGTGCTGAGACTACCTCTGAGCCTGTTTTTTCTGCCAGATTGGGACTCCAGAACCCTGTCTTGTTGAGCCAGACACGCTACTCCACTCCAACACAGACCTAGGGTCTGAACCATGTCCCCAAAGATGCAGGCTTTAACTGAAAATCACTCAGAAGGTACTCCTATCTCCAGCACCCAGACACCCAGCTCCCAATGGAATCCAAACTCAAAATAAATCTGTTTTACTCTGTATAAAGCTTATTCAGGGTAAACTCATAAATTCTCCCCCTTCTATCACACTGATAGAGAGATATGCACAGCTGCTTGCCCCCCCAGGTATTAATCACTTACTCTGGGTTTGCTAATAAACAAAAGTGATTTTATTAAGTATAAAAAGTAGTATTTAAGTGGTTTCAAGTAATAAGAGACAGAACAAAGTAAATCACCAAGTAAATTAAAACAAAAACACACGTTTAAGCCTAATACATTAAGAAACTGAATACAGGTAAATATCATCCTCAGAGATGTTCCAATAAGCTTTTTCCACAGACTAGACTCCTTCTTAGTCTGGGCCCAATCCTTTCCCCTGGTACAGTTCTTGTTAGTTCCAGCTCAGGTGATTTCTCACGACTGCTGCTCCCTTTGTTCTATTCCCTTTAATAGCTTTGGCACAAGGCGGGAATCCTTTGTCTCTCTCTGAGTTCCCACCCCTCCTTCTAAATGAAAAAGCACCAGGTTAATGGATTCTAGTTCAGGTGACATGATCACATGTCCTGTGAGACTTCATTACCCACTTGCTGGCACACAGATATACAGGAAGTCTTACAAATAAAAAGAGCCATTTACAACCAATTGTCCTGGTTATGGGAGCCATCAAGATTCCAAACCACCACTAATGGCCCACACTTTGCATAATTACAATAGGACCTCAGAGTTATATTTCATATTCCTAGTTTTAGATACAAGAATGATAGATACATACAAATAGGATGAACACAGTAGGTTATAAGCTTTGTAATGATACCTTACAAGAGACCTTTTGCATAAAGTGTATTCCAGTTACATAATATTCACATTTATAAACATATTTTTATAAAAAATGGAGTGCAACGTCACAATACCCTTATCCAGCTGCACAATAGAACAACTGTCATAGTTCTATGGCAATGGTATGGTTATGATTTCGTATCTAAAAGAAAATTTCATGGACTATCAATTCCCACTTATCTAAGACGTACAGCCATTAAATCAACTTACATGTATGTCTACTTGCTAAACTGAAGATGACAATATTTAATCAGTGTTTTTCATTCTGTCCAAAAGAAAGGCACACACACACTATGTTTCTATATTGTTCTGTGCAGTAGCCACCATGAGGTGATGATCTATAAACTGAAAAAAGGCTCTATCCTTCTTTCTAGGTTCTGTTCCTTTTAGTCTGTTGCTTTATAGTTTGTTGACCATAGTTTTCTCTCAAAAATGTAAATCTAAAGGGCATAAAAGTAATGAAAGGAGCTCTAATTCACAGTCATGGACTTAAACAAACAGACAATCACTCCTGTTCTGTTCTTCAGCATATAATGAATAAGTGTAGGTCAACATCATTTATTTTTATACCAGTAATTATGAAGCAGCTCTGCTGTTTCCCCTCTTCTGCCTCCCTCCCAGTGGTTGCTACATTCTGTCCTTACAAGTGTGCCCTGAAGTCACGCAAATTAAGCCTACTTAGAACTGTGACCTTGGCTTCACAATTGATCTGTCTCAAAAAACAATGACAGTAGCTTCCCCTCAAATTAATTTAGTTTCAGTGTCAGATTATCATGGAGTATGTTGGAGATGTAAAAGACTTTATGAGTCTTTTAGTTCATGTCCATGCTGGAGCATAATTATGCCCTTGTGTGAACATATGTGTTATTGCTTTGTCCAGTCTAGTTTTAAATAGAACAGACAATGCGTTTTTTACTATTTCCTGTAATAAATATGTGACACATAGGTATTATAATAAGTAGGGGCCTACCAAATTCACAGCCATGAAAAACATGTCACAGACCATGAAATCTGGTCTCCCCCTGTGAAATCTGGTCTTTTGTGTGCTTTTACTCTCTACCAGTGTTTTCCAAACTTGGGACGCCACTTGTGTAGGGAAAGCCCCTGGCAGGCGGGGCCGGTTTGTTTACCTGTCCCATCCGCAGGTTCCGCCAATCGCATCTCCCACTGTCCGCAGTTCACTGCTCCAGGCCAATGGGAGCTGCTGGAAGTTTGGGAAACACTGCTCTATACTCTGTTTCTCAAATTGGGGGTCCTGACCCAAAAGGGAGTTGTGTGTGTGTGTGGGGGGGTGTCATGAGGTTATTTTAGAGGAGTCATGGTATTGTCAACCTTACTTCTGTGCTGCCTTCATAGATGGGTGGCTGGAGAGTGGCAGCTGTTGACCAGGCAACCAGCTCTGAAGGCAACGCCCTGCCAGCAGCAGCGCAGAAGTAAGGGTGGCATGGCATGGGATAGTATTGCCACCCTTACTTCTGCGCTGCTGCCTTCAGAGCTGGGCAGCCAGAGAGTGTCGGCTGCTGACTGTGGGCCCAGCTCTGCAGGCAGCAGTGCAAAAGTAAGGGTGACAATACCATACCAGGCCATCCTTACTTCTGTGCTGCTGCTGGCAGAGGCTCTGCCTTCAGATCTGGACTCCTGGCCAGCAGACAACATCACGCCACAATTCCTTTTTAGGTCAGGAGGACCCCTACAATTGCAACACCAGGAAATTTCAGATTTAAATAGCTGAAATCATGACATTTACGGTTTTTAAAATTCGAAGACCATGAAATTGACCAGAATGGACTGTGAATTTGGTAGGGCCCTACTAATAAGAGACTCATTTTTATGTCTGACCCCAGTCATACGAGAGGGCTCAGGTTTAGTATATGTTATATGCCTGTCACATGTCACAGATCGGTATCCACTGATTCCAATGGCTACCCTTACACATTCTGGTTTTTTTTTTTTAATAAAACCTAATATTATCCAAAATCAACCACTAAAGATTGATACAACCAACTGCTAAAACCAATAGAGCTTACTGAATTTTTTTGTTCAGCTATTCTTTTTTGTTTGTTCATGACAAATGGCTTCCCCCACAACCTGCAAACTACTTAGCAAAAGCTTCTATTTCTTTTAAATTGTCAATTTCTTTGCATCAAAACTGGAAAATTTGCATTTTCACTCTCTTACCATTTCCCTCTTTTTGCTGCTGAATGCAACAGGATGAATTTGTATATTTTTCTACCTCTTGATATTCCCCCTTTTTATTTATTTTTCATGTTGCCACTCCATAACTTTTCAAAATGTCCTCTACTTTTGAATAGTTAAATGGCAAAGGAAAAAAAATGGAAAAAAAAGGAAAGAAACATTGGGAAAAAATCAAAATGTTGACCTCATTCATTCTGTTGCAGACGTAAAAAATGGGAGAAAAAACACAACTGAAATTGAAATATATTAAAATGTTTATAGAAATAATTTTTCTGGGGGGGGGAAAAAACTAAGAACATTGTTCCATTCTGTAGCAGAAATTACTTTAAGGTTTTTTTTAATGAAACTGTTTCCTTATTTCAATCAGCTCTGTAAAACACTTCAATAGATAAGGCTGAAATGGAGGTCAGCATAAAGATTCTGAACTCCCTTAAAATTAAATTATTCTGCCTCGTATTGGACATTTGTCAACAGCTTACTATCTCTGAACCTCAGTTGCTTTCTAGCCACATGGCCATCTGTTCAACAGCTTAGTTTTAAAAAGATTTGTAAATAGTTTATTAATGAGAGATAATCTTTTCCATTAAACATAAATATATCTGCACCAACATTGACCCAAGGGCAACAGCAATCCCAAGCAGATTCTGATGTGGTTGTCTTGTGTTCTTTTTGCTGTGTTTATTGCAAATTTCACATTTCGATGGTTGAATTCATGTCTGGTCAAATTAGGACAACTCAGACTCTTTTCTAACACTCCCCTGGATTCATACAGCTACTCAGGACTGGTGGAAGTTAAGGCCACCATGACCACATCCCCATTTCTCCAGTCAGGCCCGCTACTTAAGCAACAAGTGTTAGAGGTGGCTTTAGGGCCTTCATACCACAATTGGCTTCCTCGTTCACAGAAATGATTTGCTCAGGCCAAATATATTGGCTGTACAGCTGAGTTCTGTTGTGGGTGCAATGCAAACAGATTGCACCAAACCAGAGTATCTGGCCAAATGCATTCCAATCACATATCCTAATTGACAGGTATTACATAATTCATTCTGCATTTTCTCCATCCATCAAATTAATGTAATCATATAGATCAATAGGCAATTCTACTGCTCCGTGTGTGTGTATATTAGACTTGGAGAGTCTTGAGCTAGTCTATTCAAAATCTTCTCACTGTTCAGAAAAGCAGCAAATGTCATCTTCTGTAGTCAGTACATGACATCTTTGTTTTTCACATAGGCTATACAGCATAGATTGTATCTCTAGCTCTGACATGTGGGACACTAGTAATACATTTCAAAGAATACCTTAATATCATCCTTATTCTTAGTTGCCTCAAACCAACATTCCAGATCTGCTTCTCTTGAATCTTATTCAACATTTATTTTGGTATCCCTTATCTCCTTCACTTTTCTTGATTGGTCCAATAACTTTCCAAGCAATTTTATATAACCACTTTTTTCCATGAAATCCCACTTTTGTTTACATCAGAATCAATAAAATCTTTCCTACAACATACACAATCATTTCAAAAATTGTAAATTGATTCTTATATGTTCACTGTTATTTGAAATAACTTATATAAGAGCGTAGAGACTGACCTTTATTTCTCCATGTTTCACCATTTAGATTTTACTTTAAAAATAAATAGCATATGGAAATTTGCTGGATGTGCCGACTGAGACTTTATAATGCTACTAAAAAGGCTGTTGAGTTGAAGGAATAGAGAGTCATTGAAATGCTATGGAGCCTCTTAGGATCTTTCACTTTTACACCACCTACTTTTTTCTGTTTGACTTTGTTTTTCTTTTAAATGATGTATTTTTCATACTGTGAATTGAATGCCTTTGAAAGTTGTTACAGCCTTGCAGACTGAAGTCCGCAGCACTGATAGCAGTGTGCGCAAGATTCACTATTCTACCACCAAAGAGGAAGTCCTTTGCCTCTCTAAGTCTGTCAACAAGAGTGCCAACTGTGTTGGTTTTAGTAACATGGCTTCTTTTCTACTGAGAACTGCTGTGCAACCAGTCTTTACCCATAGCACACCATACACCCCAGACCTGAGCTGTATTTCAACAGATGGTCATATCGACTCCAAAACCCTGAGCCCATACAGTTCTCCCTTATGTACTCTTCTGAATATGGTTTCAACTAATGAATAAGAATCAATATAATGGAGTGAGGAAAACATTGCTGAATGTTCATTTAATCCTTTAGTGTTCTGTTTCCATTAAAATGCAAGTTGAACTTTATTACCATAAATACTTGCATCAGTTAAATTTTAGGTATGAAGCTTCACTTAAAGCATATTCTAAATTATGTAGTCAACTGTGATATTTGAAATTCTTTCAGATAGTTGGCTCAGATACATAATTCATCTAATCCAGTGGTTCTCAACCCGCAGCCCGTGGGCCACTTGTGGCCCAATCAGCACACAGCTGTGTAGTATATATATTGTGTAGTATATATATTGTGTGGATGCAGCCCACATAACACATAGAGAGCTGCATCTGCACCCACAGTGATAAAGAGGTTGAGAACCACTGATCTAATCCACTTTCTTTGGCAGTTCCAGGGTTATGTTTATGGTTCCCTTTTCTCCCTCTACATCTTATCTCTGGGTAATCTCATCCACAAACACAAATTCAGCTACCACCTTGCTCACTCTCAGATCTAGCCCTCTATCCAGACCTGTCTCCTTTGAGACTAAAATCTCAGCCTGTCTTCCTGACATCTCTTCTTGGATATCCAGCCATCAGCTCAAGTGAAACAATGCTCCCAATTTTCTCACCCTCCCCACTACCTCTTTTCTTAATCATTGTGGAATGCACCACCATCCTGCCTGTCACTTATGCCCATAATCTGGGTGTCATCTTTGACTCATACCACTGTGTAGGTCCTCACATCTAGGCTATATCAAAATCTTGATTCTTTCTGCATATCATCTGTAATATAATGCCTTTTCTATCTCTTGTCCAAGCTCCCAACATCTTGTGTTTCAATTACTGCAACATCCTTCTTCCTGGTCTTGACAGATGCAGTCTTACCCTGCTCAAATCCATTCAAAATGTTGCAGCAAAGATCATTTTCCCAGCCTGTTGCATTGACCCTGATACCCCTCTCTTTACATCCCTCCACTGATTTTCCCTTCTCTGTTGTATCAAACATAAGCTGTTTATACTCACTTTCAAAGCTCTTCATGGGTAGAGAGGGGATTAACTATCATTTCTTATTTGCTATCAAACTGTTGTCAGCCCACGATGCCAGCCTGATGCCAGCTTATTAAATTTTCAAACACCTCTTCTCCCATGCTGCCCCATACGTTTGAGGTGCTCCTTGTAAACATCTGCAAAGCTACTTCATTCCATCTGCAAAAATCTCTTCAGAAAGCTCTTTTGTTGTGATGCCTACAAGAAACGTGACAACAGTTAAGCTGCTGTGTGCAGATACCACTGCTTATCATCTCATTGTCCACGTGTATTCCCCTGTCTGTCTCTATCCATCTGTCTCTTTTCTTTTATACTTAGCTTGTAGGCTCCGTGGGTCAGGATCCTTATTAGGCTTCGTGAACAGGGGCTGCTAACAGGGAGTTTCGCAAGGGAGTTCTCCAGGTGAAGGAGGAGCAAATACAGCATCTGTGGGGTAAGTGACTGTCTGTAGTGTGTGTTTGTTTGTGTTTGGGGGTTACTTGCTGTGTGCTGAGCTTGTGTTTGTCAGTCTGTTTGGTTGTTTGGTTGTTTGAAGGACCGTGTGCTGTGGCTGGCAGTTGGAGGCCATGAGCTTCAAAGGAAGGTTTGAAAGCTCGAAGCCTCTGGTAATTGGCTGAGCCTTAATCAGTGGGCGAGGCATTCACTCAGGCCAGGGCTTTATAAAGCCGCGCACAAGTGACCAGGGAGCTTCACGAACAGGGGCTGCTAACAGGGAGTTTCGCAAGGGAGTTTAGAAGTGGAGTGGGAAGGGAGCAGGCGTCCCTTGTCGGCCTATCTCTTCCCCTGTAGTCCCCTTAAAACCTATAATCCAAAACACTTTTCAAAACCTCTTCTTTAAACCACCCTTCCATTAACTAGGAGACAATGCAGGCAGAAGCCCAGCAGCAGAGTGGGGGCTATCCAGTTTATTGAGCTGAGTGTTGCATGTATGATTACCTGCCCTGTGGGCGAATGGCGTATGTGTGCAGTCGGCGCAAGGAGCTCCTGGCCCTCAGAGACCATGTACGGACTTTGGAGGCCAGGTTGGCGGAACTGGAGGAGCTAAGAGAAGCAGAGAGGTATGTTGATGAGGCTTTCCAGGACACTGTAGAATTGTCCCACCTCCGCTCAGATAGCCCCTGTGCTGTTGAGGAGGCAGAAAGGCCCAGGGAAGCAGAGCAGTCAATGGGAGCAGAGGGAAACCATCCCATAGTTGGGACCCTCCTTCCAGATGGTGCTGGGGTTGCCTCTCACACTGAGGTTACCTCTCCAGGGTAGGAAACTCCAGTTTCTAGGAAAAGGCAGGTGTTAGTAATGGGAGATTCGATTATTAGAAATGTAGATAGCTGGGTTTGTGATGACCGGGAGAACCGCATGGTGACTTGCCTGCCTGGTGCGAAGGTTGCAGATCTCTCAAGGCATCTAGACAGACTTATGTGTAGTGCTGGGGAGGAGCCGGTGGTCGTGGTACATGTAGGTACCAATGACATAGGGAAGGGTAGGAGAGATGTCCTGGAAGCCAAATTTAGGCTGCTAGGGAAGAGACTGAAATCCAGGACCTCTATGGTGGCATTCTCAGAAATGCTCCCAATTCCACGCGCAGGGCCAGGTAGGCAGGCAGAGCTTCAGAGTGTCAATGCGTGGATGAGATGATGGTGTAGAGAGGAGGGGTTCACGTTCATTAGGAACTGGGGAAACTTCTGGGATGGGGGGAGCCTATACAGGAGAGATGGGCTCCACCTAAACCAAAGTGGAACCAGACTGCTGGCACTAAACATTAAAAAGGTTGTAGAGCAGTTTTTAAACTAGGAGATGGGGGAAAGCCGACTGCTGCAGAGGAGCATGTGGATCGGACACAGACTTCTCTTAGGGGAGAGTCTGATGATAGGGAATCTCCAGGTTATAGTCAGGAGCAGAGGACGGAAGAGGATAATGTAAGGGCCGGATCAGATGATAAACAGTTACATAAAAAAGAATCTGGCACATCAGAAAAGGGCAGACAAATAAACAGGGACAAGTTTTTAAAGTGCTTGTACAAAAATGCTAGAAATCTAAATAATAAGATGGGTGAACTAGAGTGCCTTGTGATAAAGGAGGATATTGAGATAATAGGCATCACAGAAATCTGGTGGACTGAGAGCAATCAATGGGACACAATCATTCCGGGGTACAAAATATATCGGAAGGACAGAACGGGTCGTACAGGGGGAGGAGTGGCACTATATGTGAAAGAAAATGTAGATTCAAATGAAGTAAAAATCTTAAGCAAATCCACATGTTCCATAGAATCTCTATGGATAGAAATTTCATGCTCTAATAAAAATATAACATTAAGGATCTATTACCGACCACCTGACCAGGACAGTAATAGTGATGATGAAATGCTAAGGGAAATTAGAGAGGCTATCAAAATTAAGAACCCAATAATAGTGGGGGATTTCAATTATCCCCATATTGACTGGGAACATTTCACTTCAGGACGAAATGCAGAGATAAAATTTCTCGATACTTTAAATGACTGCTTCATGGAGCAGCTGGTACGGGAACCCAGAAGGGGAGAGGCAACTCTAGATTTAATCCTGAGTGGAGTACAGGAGCTGGTCCAAGAGATAACTATAGCAGCACCGCTTGGAAATAGTGACCATAATACAATAGCATTCAACATCCCTGTGGTGGGAAGAACACCTCAACAGCCCAACACTGGGGCATTTAATTTCAAAAGGGGGAACTATTCAAAAATGAGGGGGTTAGTTAAACAAAAGTTAAAAGGTACAGTGACTAAAGTGAAATCCCTGCAAGTTGCGTGGGCCCTTTTTAAAGACACCATAATAGAGGCCCAACTTCAATGTATACCCCAAATTAAGAAACACAGTAAAAGAACTAAAAAAGAGCCACCGTGGCTTAACAACCATGTAAAAGAAGCAGTGAGAGATAAAAAGACTTCCTTTAAAAAGTGGAAATCAAATCCTAGTGAGGCAAATAGAAAGGAGCACAAAAACTGCCAACTTAAGTGCAAGAGTGTAATAAGAAAAGCCAAAGAGGAGTTTGAAGAACGGCTAGCCAAAAACTCCAAAGGTAATAACAAAATGTTTTTAAGTACATCAGAAGCAGGAAGCCTGCTAAACAACCAGTGGGGCCCCTTGACGATCAAAATACAAAAGGAGCGCTTAAAGACGATAAAGTCATTGCAGAGAAACTAAATGGATTCTTTGCTTCAGTCTTCACGGCTGAGATGTTAGGGAGATTCCCAAACCTGAGCTGGCTTTTGTAGGTGACAAATCTGAGGAACTGTCACAGATTGAAGTGTCACTAGAGGAGGTTTTGGAATTAATTGATAAACTCAACATTAACAAGTCACCAGGACCAGATGGCATTCACCCAAGAGTTCTGAAAGAACTCAAATGTGAAGTTGTGGAACTATTAACTAAGGTTTGTAACCTGTCCTTTAAATTGGCTTTGGTACCCAATGACTGGAAGTTAGCTAATGTAACGCCAATATTTAAAAAGGGCTCTAGAGGTGATCCCGGCAATTACAGACCGGTAAGTCTAACGTCGGTACCGGGCAAATTAGTCGAAACAATAGTTAAATATAAAATTGTCAGACACATAGGAAAACAAACTGTTTAGCAATAGTCAACATGGTTTCTGTAAAGGGAAATTGCATCTTACTAATCTATTAGAGTTCTTTGAAGGGGTCAACAAACATGTGGACAAGGGGGATCCGGTGGACATAGTGTACTTAGATTTCCAGAAAGCCTTTGACAAGGTCCCTCACCAAAGGCTCTTACGTAAATTAAGCTGTCATGGGATAAAAGGGAAGGTCCTTTCATGGATTGAGAACTGGTTAAAAGACAGGGAACAAAGGGTAGGAATTAATGGTAAATTCTCAGAATGGAGGGGGTAACTAGTGGTGTTCCCCAAGGGTCAGTCCTAGGACCAATCCTATTCAATTTATTCATAAATGATCTGGAGAAAGGGGTAAACAGTGAGGTGGCAAAGTTTGCAGATGACACTAAACTACTCAAGATAGTTAAGACCAAAGCAGATTGTGAAGAACTTCAAAAAGATCTCACAAAACTAAGTGATTGGGCAACAAAATGGCAAATGAAATTTAATGTGGATAAATGTAAAGTAATGCACACTGGAAAAAATAACCCCAACTATACTACAATATGATGGGGGCTAATTTAGCTACGACGAGTCAGGAAAAAGATCTTGGAGTCATCGTGGATAGTTCTCTGAAGATGTCCACGCAGTGTGCAGAGGCGGTCAAAAAAGCAAACAGGATGTTAGGAATCATTAAAAAGGGGATAGAGAATAAGACTGAGAATATATTATTGCCCTTATATAAATCCATGGTACGCCCACATCTCGAATACTGTGTACAGATGTGGTCTCCTCACCTCAAAAAAGATATTCTAGCACTAGAAAAGGTTCAGAAAAGGGCAACTAAAATGATTAGGGGTTTGGAGAGGGTCCCATACAAGGAAAAATTAAAGAGGCTAGGACTCTTCAGCTTGGAAAAGAGGAGACTAAGGGGGGATATGATAGAGGTATATAAAATCATGAGTGGCGTGGAGAAAGTGAATAAGGAAAAGTTATTTACTTATTCCCATAATACAAGAACTAGGGGTCACCAAATGAAATTAATAGGCAGCAGGTTTAAAACAAATAAAAGGAAGTTCTTCTTCACACAGTGCACAGTCAACTTGTGGAACTCCTTACCTGAGGAGATTGTGAAGGCTAGGACTATAACAATGTTTAAAAGGGAACTGGATAAATTCATGGTGGCTAAGTCCATAAATGGCTATTAGCCAGGATGGGTAAGAATGGTGTCCCTAGCCTCTGTTCGTCAGAGGATGGAGATGGATGGCAGGAGAGAGATCACTTGATCATTGCCTGTTAGGTTCACTCCCTCTGGGGCACCTGGCATTGGCCACTGTTGGTAGACAGATACTGGGCTAGATGGACCTTTGGTCTGACCCGGTATGGCCATTCTTATGTTCTTATGTTCTGTTCGTACAGCATCTAGCACAATGGGGTCCTGATTCATGACTTAGGGCTCCTAGGTCTGACAGGAATTAAAATGAATAGAAATAGTTTGTGACTTGAAACTAATCAGCACAGTACATATTTGAAGGTCAAATATCAAATATTTTGCAATAAGGTTAGCTAGCCACTTATGGTGAAACCCACTCCAGCTGCATAAATCCAGAGACATTGGCTTTAGCAGAGTAAACTGACCTGTAGGAACCACAACCAAGAGTCTGTTACCAGGGCTGCTGCACAGCCTACGAGCTGGAGCAGGAGATGCAGGCCATCTACAATTGTGTGTGGGGTATTGTTGCTGCTGAATTTGCATACACGCAGATCCAATGACCCTTCTTGTAACTTTCTACTGTGGGCTATGCAGGGCCATTATAGAGACATTTTTCATAACGTGAGGTATGCAGGCTCTGCAGGTGCTCCCCCTTTGGTACTTCCATGCAGCTCCTAAACAGATGGCCTTGCACTGCACCATGAATGAATTTCACCCATAGTAGGGAAAACATCATGATGGGGTGGTGAGAGATGGTGACAGCCAATCACCAGCATTATGAGATGGTTCTTTAAACATGGGCCCAACAACTGTTTCTTTGCAGCATAGCTATGACCTGTATAGAGCGTTGGAAGAACTAATGATCTACAGATAGCTTCTGCTTGTAAATCTGAGCTAGATTTTACAAGTTTTTTTAAGAGAACAGGTTTAACTAAGAGATAGTGACACTGGACAAACTGTACTTTGAAGTCCCCAGACTCCATTTTTTATCCTTGCCTTCCATTTTCAATAAGCAAGA
The DNA here is from genome assembly GCF_020497125.1 of Mauremys mutica. Taxonomy (NCBI): domain Eukaryota; kingdom Metazoa; phylum Chordata; order Testudines; family Geoemydidae; genus Mauremys; species Mauremys mutica. The sequence goes on along the minus strand of NC_059073.1, from coordinate 33,269,340 downwards.
GTCACTCCACCACTAGATGGAGGCTGCAGGTCACATAGTGCTAAATATACGATTGGTGGGGAAAAGGTGCTAAACAATGATTCAGCAGATCATAACACTGTCAGCTAAATAACGGTTGCAAGTCAAAAATAGAACTGGCAGGATGATGTGTTTAAAATAGAGTTGAAAAATGGTATAAAGGTCAGTGTGTCAGTTGACAGCAGACAGAGTTAGGCAGACAGCTGACAGCTAAGAAGACAAGGGGGGTGGGGTTAATAAAGATGAATGTTTGTGTTGTATTGATCGTAAGAGGAATTTATGTATGTAAGATCTAAAGAACATCTAAGAACTGCTGACAGCATCCTGTGGAAGACTGGCCATCGGAAGTGAGGCACATCACTTAGAATCACTTCAAACTGTAGTCATGCATCCGACGAAGTGGGTATTCACCCACGAAAGCTCATGCTCCAATACGTTTGTTAGTCTATAAGGTGCCACAGGACTCTTTGCTGCTTTTTCAAACTGTAAGGCAATATGGTTTGGAGTGCTCTTTAACTTGTTGTAAGGGATTTGTGACAAGGGTTCTGGAACAATTTTTATAGTGGGGATGCTGAGAGCCACTGAACCAAACTGTGAACCCTGTATATAATGGAAATCAGTTCAAGCCAGAGTGTGCAGCAGCACTCCCAGCTCCCCTAGCTCCAGCACCTATGATTTGTGGTTTAGATTATTATTGTGTCAGGGATTGTTGTTCACACCAATAAAAGAGTGCCTTGTTTTGGAAAAGAACACTGCTTGTGTCAATCATTTATCAGAAGGCTGTGTTCTTGTCCTCTGGGGGTAACAGGTACGTGCTGTTCTGGGGACTTACTGAAGTAGTAAATCCCTGGCAAGCCCAAGATATTCCTTGATCATCCTGCAGACCCATATCTGATGAGAACAGATATGTGTTGTATCGGGAAACAGAGACGAGACAGAGCTGCAGTGAGGCGTCCCAGGAAAGTCCCGGACTCTTGCTTTTATTCACTTCTCTCATACATACAGGTTATTCACTACTACATGATTGATACACCTGTTTACTTCATTCTGATTGGTTAAGGCTGGCTTTCCTCACCGGCCTCACCGGGCCATTGTCCTGAGTGACTAAAGCTAGCATAACAGAATGTCTGTTCTGTACTATTGAATGGTTCAATGCAGAGACAGCGTGGCTTGCCAGCACTTGTACCCCCTTTTTTGTTTTGTTAACATGACTAATACTTACGAGGGGGCCCTGGGTTAGTCCACAGACAGCCCTTAATGAAGAGAGAAACAAATGAGGGGACACACTGAATGCCGCAGCAAAATAGCACAAGTAAGAGTACAGTGAGTCCTCCAAAGGTGACAAGCTGATGCAACCACCCAGTGTTAGGAAGCCATGAGGAGAGCCAATCCCACCATCCCGAGAAGGGGTCTGGATTGTATCTGATTTGATCTGTTAAATTTTTAATTATCTTGAGTTGATTTTCAACTGAATGATGATGATCAGAAATATTAAAGCAACACATATCATTAACCTTTTCACATCCATAATGATGCAGCATAAGTAAATAATCTATAGCCGCTCGATTTTGCAATACCCCATGGCAGAATAAATGTCTCCCACACATTGGTGGAAGGGAGAGGGGTTGCAACACCTTGCGGCAAACACAGAACGGTCACACAAATGTACATAATCCAACAAAGAGAATTAGCATTTAAACTGGCTACTAGCGCAAGAAAGTAATTTTCTGTAGTCTTATCCACCTTAGTTTGCTCTAATACATGTTCAGCCTGCCGTGATAAAGCTTTGACCTGCCCCCAAGTTATGGCAGTGTTAGGTGTGCCACGCTTTCGGGCCTTGTCAATCTTGTCCACCCTATCCGTCAGGGTTAGACTGAAATCCGGAATGGGATTCTTTAGCCCCTGATGCCAGGCCATCTCTCCACGGCTTCACAAAGCGAGCGGGAACCCACACAGGGCCGGTTTCAGTTGACACTGCTGCGTAACCCCGGCCCCAGGTGATGAGTGGCACAGGCAGGCTCCACTCTGGTCCTGGCAACTTGCGATATATCACCTTTGGCGCCGGAAGGGGCTCGGTCTGTCTATAATGGCGCTGGGCTCTAGATAAAAACTGATTATTAAACAAAGTTAAATTCAAATGATTCAGTGTAAACAAGACACGAGCCAGCCATTCTTCCTTATCTGGCAAGGATAGGGGCACTCCTCCTTTTTGTTTTTGTTTAGTAAGGGCCTCCTTTAGGGTGCGGTTAGCCCTTTTAACAATGGCCTGACCCCGGGAATTATAAGGAATGCCGAATTTGTGGAGAATGCCCCACCGGGCACAAAATGCGGCCATGGTGGAGGAACAGTAAGCAGGGCCATTGTCGGTTTTCAACTCAGCGGGGCTGCCCATTACCGCAAAACTGCGAATCAAGTGATTACAAACATGTTTGGTAGCCTCCCCTTTTTGGGCAGTTACCCAAGTGTAACCAGAAAACGTGTCGACGACAACGTGCAGGTATTTCCAAGGGGAGAAAGGGGGAAAAAGGGTAACATCCATCTGCCAAAGTTGATTGGCTCCGAGACCACGGGGATTTACCCCTATGGGAGGACCCTGTGGGTTAAGGGTACATTGAGGACATTGTTGAACAATACCTCGAGCATTAGAGAGAGGGATTTGAAATTGTTTAGCCAATGCCTTGGCATTTTGATGATGTAGGGCATGACTTTCTATAGGAGTACAAGGGAATGCCCTGAGTTGGGCATCCGCCTGGGCATTGCCTTCTGTCAACATGCCAGGGAAAGGTTGGTGGCTTCGAATATGAGCAATAAAAAACTGATCGGTACGGGAATGAATGAGATGTTGCAATGCTAAAAACAAAGCTAGCAAATTTTTATCTAGCGCTGGTGATACATAGCTACCACTAATATTTGAAACAACATTGGCTACATATAAACTGTCAGTGATAATATTAAACGGTTGCATAGAAAAACGATTAAAGGCTAAAATTACTGCAGCCAGCTCAGCACGCTGGGCGGAGCTTTGGGGTAGGGTAAACAGAGAACACCAGTGGGTAGTAGATGGGTCACGCCAAGAGAGAACCCCACGGTGTGGACTTCCGTCCGTAAATACTGTAAGCACATCTGGCAGCGGGGTTGGTGAGAGCAAATAGCAAAAGTTAAGGGGTAATTGCTGCGTCATGCCAAAACGGGGGTCCTTTAAGGTATGAAAGGTAAAGGTTCCTGTATAACCTGCACACGCACATATATTCATTCACACAATCATTCATTCAGGTTCTGTATAGATGTTATAGTTACCAGCCTAGATGTTGCTCATGCCAAGTTACTGGCCAGGTATCTTGGTCATGAGGATGGAGCCGAGTCTGTGTCAGATGCATCTGATGCTCTTGGAGGCTGGCAGCAGAACCATAGACTCAAAGTCCTTATTCTTTAGAGTCCAGTTTTATAGGGATTTTTCCCTATGTCAGTTCATGAGAGTTGCTTCATTTTGCTGTTGCTAAATCAATCAGCAGGTGGCTGGCTCCATGTTGTCAGCCAACACTGAATTCTTCAGGCTGGTGACTCCCTAACCATTCATTCATTGTTTAAACTAGGCATTCATTCACATACATTCTCTATCTTAATCACATTTATTTCACTGTCTTTTTACCTTTTGGGGTGTTACCAATTTATGTGAGACTCCCTGTCTTTTAACAAGCAAAGATAAAGTGAGATGAAAACTTACAGAGGGTGGGGGTCTCTATCTATACACTATAACAGCTACTGTTTTGGCTTACTTAGAGATAATTAATGTTTAACAAGTTTTATACAAAGTATTTCTTTGAGCAGGGTTCACACAGACACAGCTGGTGGCTTGCAAGTTAGAGGCTAAATGTTGGGAATCACAAATTTACTTCTAACATAAACCTTAAGTTATAAAGTATCAATTAAGAATAAATCAATAAATCATCACAAATTTACTTCTAACATAAACCTTAAGTTATAAAGTATTAATTAACAATAAATTAATAAATTATTTTTATATAAACCATGTTTAATATAAACCTTCTTTAATATCCCTACATAATCCTCCTTTTGACACTACGATATACATATACTCGTTAGTGTCACTTTCTATGTAACCTGTTTAAAAGAAGGTACTGTGAGGCAACATGGGTTGTGCCAAAAGCACATGCTAAACATTTCAATAATACAAATACAATTTAATACTAAGACAACTATCAAGGGATGTAGCATTACTGGTAGGATGCCAGTAGTGGTTGGGGACCATCCAAAGAATATATTATACCAGTAATAAGTTGTTATTTGTTTAGTAAAAACAGTACTGACATTGCATTTACATTTATCTACTGGGGACTGCTAACACTCTGCCCCTTGATCTATGATCATTACAGTAGTTGTTGTTATGGTAGGGCACAGGTGATCTATTGTAAACAAACCAAACAATTATAACCAGGTGAATATAACTAAAACCATTACAATTGACTAAAGACCAGATATAACCTAAACACAAATTCAAACAATTATAGTTATAATAATTGGGAGTACAATAAAACCATAACCATTACAATAATTGGGTACATTGACACATAAGATGAGGTCCAAGTTTGATGCTGCAATAGCCATCAAACAATAAAAGTTTCTGAGGTTCTTAAGCACACACAAGAAATAAGATTTTGTAGGAGGACCACAGTTGTCATGCAAGATTAAGCTGATTTGGACTTAAACTAACATTTATTTGCTAAAATGTTGCAGAATTTCCTATTTTTAACAGTTGTACTTAAGAGGTTTTTGGGGACCTGAAAGATGGGGCCCTGCAATTATGGGCCAAGGTCTTACAGGTTATGGGGACCCAAGAACTACCCTTTAGGACTTGGGGAAGTAGAACCAGAGTGTATAGAGAAAAGTGTGGAAAACCTAACAAAAATAAACCTGATGCACTGGGGACCAAAGTCTTTTGGACACAAGTGGTGATTGATAAGTTGGATGGACATGAGGGAAGTAGAGAGAGGAAAAGACATTTGCTCTGTCTAGTGTAGTATTGGACCCACTAGAGACAGGACACCACTAGAGACAGACACAGAACATGCAACAGAGAACATGCAACACAGAACACTGAACATAGACTTTGTCGCGACACTATAACCATGGTATTTTATAACTCTTCAGCTGGTACCAGCTCTCCTGATGTTTTGGTTTTAGAGCCTGAAAGATAAAAGCTTAAAAATAAATTAGCACAGTGCTTCCACATGGCAGACCCTGCTTAGTCTCTGCCACAGTGTGTTTGGTACTTGGGGCTGCACAAATGCTAATTAAGTGGTGCAAAAAAAATAAATTTCACTTTAAAATCCCCAGCCACTTTGCCATGGCCTGGAGGTCTGAGGCAGAAGCAGGCACTGTTGTTACTGTTGCAATGGCATTGTGGCCCTGGGAGGAGGAATCTATCCAAATAGTCCCCTTTCCACTCTCCAGAGGGGTCCCAAAAACCTGCCCCTTCTGGGGTCTCAAATGTTTTTTTTTTTTTTGATGTTACTGCTGTTGTAAGATGTGAGAGTGCTGTATTAACTCTCTGTACCCAACCTTAAGGGCATTTAACTGGGTTTGAGTACTACATACATTTTTATTTCTCTGCTTTTGCAGCAGAGGCTTGAAAATCTTGATGCAGTTTTTTGTTTTGTTTGTTTTTACATTTTCCCAACAGTTGTGAACAACAACCAACCACAAAAAAAAAACAAAAAAAAAACCTGATAAATATTAAGCACTATAACCCTTAATTCCTAAAAGAGCAGCTTACAATGGTTGTTTCACATATTTTCTTTCCATGTTTTTCGGGGGTCCCAAGCCTCTTTTTCCCAATGAGCCATTACTTTCCAATTTTTTACCCCTTTTTCCAATTGGGATAGTTTTTCTTTTAGAGCTATTTTCTCCTCTTTACAGGCTGCTAGGTGGAGGTAGCTGTCATTACAAGCCTTCCACAGCAGCCAGATCCCTGCAGCATCTGAGTACGGGAGGGTGGAGTGCCGAGCTACCACCTCACCTGCCTCATTGGGAGGGTCATAAGACAGGGGAAACATCAAAGGGATTTCTCCCTCCCATTCTTCCAATAAGGGGTCCTGCCCGCTCGCCCGCACCGCTGCAAGGGCGGCACAGACAGCACCCTGATGAAGGGACTTCTGCCCCAGGGTGTCCACCACTGGTGTAGAAGTTTTTGGTGCTAAAAAAGGGGCTGGTGGGAGCACTCGGGGATAGGCGGGAGGTGCCTCTACCGAGAGCAAGGGAGGTGCGGAGGGGGACGCCTCTTTTCGTAATCTCCCCACCGCAGCTGAACAGTGCTGCCACAACAGAATATGTTGGATCTCGGCTCGAGGTTCCCTAAACAATGCCTCTCCGATCTTTATCCAATCGGAGTGATCTAGGGAGCCTCGGTTCGAGTACCATGGGCACTTATACTCAATCACTCGGAGCAATTCCTCCAAGTGCCGTAACGATACTGCAGTACACCCGTCCTGTTTGATAAGCTTCAATAACTCTTTTGCATGATCTTTTTGCTCAATGGATAAATCCCCCCCCATTACTCACGAGGGAGCGTGTTGCGCTGAGGTGCACCAAGGCTAAGCCAGCCGATGAGTCGGGGGTCCTGTGTCTGGATCACGTCGGGGTCACCAGATGTTGTATCGGGAAACAGAGACGAGACAGAGCTGCAGTGAGGCGTCCCAGGAAAGTCCCGGACTCTTGCTTTTATTCACTTCTCTCATACATACAGGTTATTCACTACTACATGATTGATACACCTGTTTACTTCATTCTGATTGGTTAAGGCTGGCTTTCCTCACCGGCCTCACCGGGCCATTGTCCTGAGTGACTAAAGCTAGCATAACAGAATGTCTGTTCTGTACTATTGAATGGTTCAATGCAGAGACAGCGTGGCTTGCCAGCACTTGTACCTACAGATATGTAAGATGGGCTGTTTAAGAGAACCATTGGTAACCTGAGAGGAAGCAATAAGTTGGCTATTCCGGGGGTACCCTAATTCTGTTTTGGGGGTAACAGTACATTGAAAGTATGAGCTACTGGCAATTGGTAAAATAAGCAAAGAAGACCAGAAATCTGAATGCAAGTAAATAGCCATTTCTGAATCCTCTCCTTTTCAATTGTCCATCTTCTGATCTTCAGAACTTGTGGCATATTAAGGAAACAAAGTGACTTGACTCTTGCAAGACTAAATTCATTTTGCTTAGGCTAACATTTTTGGACTGCAAGTAGCTAGCTAGCAGTAAATCTGTAAACATGAACAAAAAATAGACCTTTTTTTTTTCTTGTGCCTGACTCCATAAAGGCTGCATGGAGTGCAGAGCCCTGTCAAATACTGCATATGCTTTCTGAGATGTCAATGTTTCTTAGTATATAGTGTAGCATTTCAGATGTTTGAACTGCTATTACTAAAAACCTTTTCTTTCTTTCCCTCTTTCTTTTTTAAAAATCTAACTCCTCACAGCCTGACTAATCAGTGAGAAAAAGTCTGTTGATAACCATTAATGCCACATTTGTTAAAATCCTTACTTTCACCTATCGAGGACTTGCAAAGAAAGCCCCATGTATGAGACTAGGTGACAGTTTGTGGTTTCTTTAAAATTTTGTTATGATTTCTTTATTTTCTCAAGTATTTTGGTGGAGATTTTAAAACCTACACTTCCATTCAAATGTTGTTTAATAGTAGTTCCCAATAGTTATTGCTATAGTTAAGGTAACAAAACAGTGGGAGATTTTGAAAGTCAATGGGAGTTGGGTGCTGAAATGCCCTTTGCCAAAGGCACAGTCTCCCACACAGTTTGCATTATATCTCTTTGTTTATACTTCCCAATAAACTTTGTTTTTAGCGACTTTTCTCCCTTTCTTGGCTGAAATTCTCTATGTTTTTTCTAGATAATTTTAGATAATTAGAAAGCTTAAGGCTAGCACTTCTGTGTCTGTGCCTAAACTAGGAAATATATCCTTTGCTGACAACAGGCATTGGCAGTGGATACAGCTGAATCAATGCTAAAAACAATTGTAACTGAAAATGTATATAGGACCAAATCACAAGCAGTATTTTTTAAGGAAGCTGTAGTTCTACCATGCTCCAGTCAGGGTTCAACCAAATCCCTTTCATAACAAGTCATTCTGTCTCTTTCCAGTGTCATCATACCTTGTGCTATTCAGCACCAGTTAACATCTTTTTACACTATTTCCTTAACAAATAAGCACCTTTTGGGGAAAACTATGCTCTAACTGTGTAGTTAGTAATCAGTGTTAATTCCATATCTTTCTTTAATATGGCATAGAGAACAGGACATGTCAGAGGGAAATAACTTAAGCATAACTTTGTCTTAATGATTTATTGTTAATAGATACCATAAGATACAATCACTTATTTGATAACACCAGCATAAGATTCAAATTGACTTCCTCTTTGTGTGCAATTTTGTTGAATTTTACCAAACTTAATTATAATTGATTTTCTTGATTGGGGAATATAGTTCTTTGCATGCCAGGTATGTATATAGATGTATTTACTGTACACAGATATTCATGTGATGTATAGGATCTATATTTTAATGTATAGGATCTATATTTTAATCTTGCCAAAATAATACTTTTTCATAAGCCAACTGTTTCTAGTTCTGTTGTGCTACACTGCACCTTAAGTTATTTATACCTACAATATAGCTTTCCCCTTTTCCCTTAGATTTCTGTGAGGTCAAGTTAGAAAGGTCATAGAGTGTAGCCATATCATTGGAACATGCATTCCTGCATCAATTCCCCTGAATCTTGTAGTCTGAATGTTTGCCAGGTTTCACAGAAGCAAAGTGTACTTGGGTTAGCAGGTTAGTCTTAGATTTGTATTTATATTATAGTGTCTGCTGCCATGTGTAAAAATGCCTAGGAGCAGGGATAAGATACAGTAGCTATTTAGAAATTTGAGTCATCTAATGTAAAACCTCTGCAAGGTTGAATTTAAGCATCTGGAAGCATGCTTTTTGTCTTTCCTGCCACTCTGCCTATACAGTCAGATCGGAAGCAGTCAATGTAACAAAGCTGGTTAAAACTTTGGAGAATTTCTCTCACTTTAGTATCTGTAAGGACACAATGAGAACTCCCGGGGAAAAATACTTTCTCTGTTGACTGTGAAAAAATGGAGGTCTTCCTAGTACATTAATAAGAAGGATGCTAAAACTAGTAGAGTGAGGAGACAAAGCAAAAGAGAAGAGCCATTATAAATGCAATTGGAACTATCTTATTAAAAGCCACTCTTATCTAATTAGGCTTATCTAAAAAGTTTGGGACTTTTATGACTCTTTCCCAAGAGCTAATATCTATTAGCTAAGATAGCTAATATCTATGGGTCTTCAGTGCTTTGGATTCAGCAGGAGAAAAAGGATAACAACAAAACTATGCATCATCATAGTTTTCAATGCAGTTTCTTTAACATTTGTGGATTATACACCACATATTTTGAGGTGTTGTTTATCCCCAAGCTTATATACCCAAACTCACCTCCATCCTCTATCCCCATCCACGGTCAAAATCAGTCTAGAATGCTTGTGAAGAATGCACACAATTTAATTCCTTGCCCTCTTATCTGCAAATGAGAGTTATTAATTAATTTTCTAAAGAAGTAAAAAGATCTTCAGTTTAGTTAAGTGACAACATTCCCTCAGCGTGTTGATGATAAGGAGTGGATACAACATGAGGTCATAATTATATATATTACTACCAAGTAAGCAAAGGAGAGTCAGGTCGTTATAACTTCAGACTTCCAGTAAAAGGTAAGGTGAATGGGCCTGAAAAGTTTAAGAGGACTGAGAACAAAACCAGAGCACGTTGTCCCCTCTGACAGGCTCTCACACATATTATAGATGAGGCGCACAGATTTTATGGCTAGAAGCCATCAAATGGGTTATAACAATGTGTTTTATAATGCTTTCTAAGCTTATCTCCAAGTTGCATAAAGCAGACTAAAGTGCTTACAGGATCACCTGGGTTTGGGTACTTGTACTACACTGCTGGGACCTTTGCCATCAAAGATAAAAAAAAGTCTGCTGAAGAATAACTCTGAGGAGATTCAATATTCAAAATAAAAGGTCAAATGTTATACTAGAAGAGTTGGATGGAAAAATATTTTCTGAAGTTTTCAGATCTCTCAAGATAGGGAAGCTCCGGAACAGAACAGTTCTACATGAGAATAAGCTTTGCCAGTGGTTGACCATTTCAGTCCCATTTCTAGTGTTGCCAACAATGAGAATTTCATTGCAAGTCTCACAATATTTGGTGGGTTTTTTCTTTAAATACCTACCTGAAATCATACATGAAAATCTCAGCTTTCCTTTTTTTTTTAAAAGTAAATTTCTAATCCTCATAGTTTCAGAGAAAAACGTGATAATGTGACTCAAGTGCACTCTAATTGTTGAAAAAAACCCAAAATTCAAATAAAATGAACTTTGAAATCTCAAGATTTTTTGTGAGTCTGACTCATGATTTTTTGAAAGTCTAGGGTTGGGGAAAAAAACATTTGTCCTCCTTTCTGTATAGTAACAGAAAAACTGCAGCTCACGAAAGCTCATGCTATAATAAATTTTTTAGTCTTTAAGGTGCCACAAGTACTCCTGTTCTTTTTGCGGATACAGACTAACACGGCTGTTACTCTGAAACCAGAAAAACTATGACACATCATGCCAGGGTCTGAAACCTGGCAGTAGTTAGAACCTGAATAAACCTCTAAAGTACTTCTGACCAGTCTCATTTCTCTCCTCCTCCATGGTGGACCTCCACAAACAAATGAATCACAACTTCTGCAATTCCTCAACTTTTTCTATAACCTCCCTCCAACTCATCAGACAGGGCTCTTTGTCTTCTTGGTGGACAGCAGGGTGGGCCCCAACTCCCACCAGAAGCCAGCATACCCAGAGGTCCTTTGTTGTTTGGGAATAGGAGAAGAGTTGTAACGCAACCCACCCTCACACCCAAAATTATTCTCCTGCTTGCCACTACAAGTGAGCAAGGCTTTGCCAGCTTTTCCCCCACCCTAATGCTCAGGTGTGTCAAGCACAATTGCTATAGTTAGGGCATCTGGCACACACCCAGATCACCACAAACATTTAAAAATCAATGATGGTCTTCCCTAGTCCAAGTCTTGTCTCAAAGAAACCCCAGTAGTTTATCCCCACCCTCTGTCAAAATGAGATTGATGCAAGATTTTAACTCCAATTCAGGGTGTGTGAGTGCATGCACTGTCTTTTCTACAAATGTCATCGTGACTTTTTCTCTTGTAAATCTTTGAACAGCAGACACTGGAGGAGCCATGGGCATTTCCAGAATCAAGAGATTATGCTTAGTTGTTTTGGTACTAGGAGATGTTTGTTTATAAATTCTGTTTCAGGAGAGGTTTAATTATGTACCTAGAGCTTATTTGTCCCTGCCAAAGACCTAGAGAATTATGTTGGTGAACATAAGGTAAAAGTGGTGAAGAGGACAGGGAATGCAGGGGAAATCAACTATTTATGGACTTCTGTTATATTTTTCTAAGTATAATAGCCATATGATATAATATAATATAGTAGCTCAGCATCTTAGTCTAATCCTTCACTAAGAAAAGATGATGATTCTATCTAGGTATTGTGGCCTGTTACCAAGAATAAGGATAAATATAGAAGCACTGAGATCTTTGTTTGCTTGTTGAGAATACCACTTAGGACCTAGTCTGCCCAGAGACCTATTGTCTACCCACAGCTGCCCTTTTTAACGCTTCTAGAAAGTAGGAGAGTAATGACTTCCATTAAGTGGAGTGACTACACATAGGATGAAGTTCTGACCTCATTTTAGTCAATAAAATCTTGCCTTGACTTCAGTGGGGCCAGGATTTAACTCCTAGTACTTAACCTAGTGCATAGCCTGTAATTATATTGGAGTGTAGCACTCTTGTGTTTGTGATGCTCACTGCTCAAGGACTTTTACAATCAAAGCAAAATGAATGGTGATAACTCACCCTCATATTTTATTAGAATTTTACTCTTGGGTATCCTTGTCAGATGCATGTTCAAGTCTTACACTCAAACTGGAGAATAACAAATCTATTATTTCACAGTTACAAAATCTGAAGTTAATATAACCTTGCACATAGTGTATATACATAAAAAACAGGCCTAACTACAAAAATAAATGTTTGTATTTCCCACAGTCAAATATGCTTTCAGATCAACAACAATATGGGAAGGTGTATATATATATATATATATATATATATATATATGTTTGTGTGTGTGTATGTGTAAATTTTTTTTACTTATTAAGTTGTTAGGGATTTTGTCTGAAAATTTCAGCTACTATATTTAGTCATCTATTATTTTCTCTGACTACACAAATCTCTATATATTTGTATGCTTCTTAGGGTGACCAGATGTCCCGATATTATCAGGACAGTCCCGATTTTAGGGGACTTGTCCCACATCCTGACCTTACATCGGTCGGGGTGCCCTTTGTCCCAATATCAGGGACCGTCCAGACCACAGCCGTGGTGCTGCCACTCACCACTTCCTGGGGCAGCTCCCGGCACCCGCTCACTAGCAGGAGTGCTGTATGCTGCAGGGGCAGGGCTTGCAGGTGCCGGGAGCGGGCAGAGAGCCCTCCCCCCCCACCTGGCCTGACCCGTGACCCTGGGAGCCAGAGGGAACAGTCTGTCGGATGCTTCCCGGGACGGGAGCCGCCCAAGGTGTGCACCATCGGGACTCCCCACCTCGCCCCCAGCAGGTCCCTCTGCCTCTTAGGGTGGGGGGCTCTGTGTGCTGCCGGCACTTGCAAGCCCCGCTCCACGGCTCCGGCAGTCACAGTGGCACATTTCCCGGCCAATGGGAGCCATGGAGCTCAAGCTTGTGGAGGGCGCAGCACATGGAGAGTCTGGAGACTCCCCTCGCCACTCTCACCCTAGAATCATAGAATCATAGAATCTCAGGGTTGGAAGGACTCAGGAGGTCATCTAGTCCAACCCCCTGCTCAAAGCAGGACCAAACCCAACTAAATCATACCAGCCAGGGCTTTGTCAAGCCTGACCTTAAAAACCTCTAAGGAAGGAGATTCCACCACCTCCCTAGGTAACCCGTTCCAGTTCTTCACCACCCTACTAGTGAAAAAGTTTTTCCTAATGTCCAACCTAAACCTCCCCCTCTGCAACTTGAGACCATTACTCCTTGTTCTGTCATCTTCTACCACTGAGAACAGTCTAGATCCATCCTCTTTGAAACTCCCTTTCAGGTAGTTGAAAGCAGCTATCAAATCCCCCCTCATTCTTCTTTTCTGCAGGCTAAACAATCTCAGTTCCCTCAGCCTCTCCTCATAAGTCCATGTGCTCCAGCCTCCTAATTTTTGTGCCCTCCGCTGGACTCTCGCCAATTTATCCACATCCTTCTTGTAGTGTGGGGCCTAGGAGCCAGAGACCTCCCAGCAGGGCTGGTGAGTGTGGCCAGGGAAGGGGGCAGGGTGTGATGGGGTGAGTGTCTGGGAACTGTGTGTTGGCTGCTGGGCTGTGAGGGTGTGGAGGACACTGGGCAGTGGGGGAGGTTTGTGTGTTTTGGGGTGCTAGACAGTGGGGGCCCGTTGTGGGGTGCTGGGCAGTGGGGGATATCTGTGTGTGTCAGGGCACTCGGCAGTGCGGGTCTGTGTGGGGCATTGCATAGTTGGGGTGGTGGGGCTGTGGAAAAGGGCACTGGGAGGGAGGGAGGGAGGAAGGAAGAGAGGGAGGGGAAATCTGTGTGTATTGGGAAACTAGCGAGTGGGGGGTTCTGTGTGGGGTGCTGGGCAGCTGTGCTGGGGCTGTGGGCAGGGGGGCAGTGTGTGGGATGTGTGGTGGAAGGGTTGTAGGGGGGCTCTGGGCATAGTGGATCCAGGGGGTGCTGGGCAGGGGAGCTGTGGCGCAGCATGGGCCCACCCTCAACAGGAAGGGGCACGCTGGTAGCACAGGGCCAGGTGGACCAGTGTGCCTCTGGCTCCAGTTGGGGCAGTGCACCTGTGTCTGTCTGTCTTCTTCCCCCTCCCCCCCCCCCCGCCCTCGACCAATGTGTCCTGATATTGTGATCTGGTCACCTTAATGCTTCTCCAAGCAGGACATAAAACTGCGTTTACTGCTGGATGTGGTGTTAAATTTCTCTGGAGTAGAAGTTTTCTGTTACAAAATGTTAATACATAGCCCACGAAGGTCTATTGCTAGGCAATGGGTACTAAGATATCTGGATATTTGGTTTACCTGTAGTTTAAATAGATGTATAGTGTTGTCTTTGCCACTGCACAAATGTTGCAGATAATTAAAGCTTCCTCCACTTCATACATGTAATTTTACTGGGAATATGCTTCTGTAATTTACAAATAGTATAAACTTCTGAAGAACAGATTTTTATTTTATACTAGAGATGATTTTGGTTATATCAATGCTTGTCTTTTTAGAGAAAATTTTAATCTGCCATCCAAACCTTGTCTAGCTATGAAAGGTACGCTTAGGGGCAGAGGGCTTTTTTTTTTTAATTTAAGTCAATGAGACATCTTGAATTGAAATTAATTCCCATAAAAAGTTTTGCATTGTTTGTGGATGTAGCAACGATAGTAAGAGCCTTGCTCTTTTCTTCTTATATTTTAATCACAGAATATGATTTCTTTACTTCCTATGGTGCTATTTTTAGTGCTGATGTATCTTGAGTTCTTATGTCTTATTTTTCCCCCCTCTCTAGAGGGATCTTATTCCATTTTTGCAGTTGCTTCATTGTTGGGATTTTTATTCCCCAGAGTGTATTTTTCCTCACTTTGAAAGGTGCTCATTATTTTGTAGCTATGCTGTTTTATTCTGAAATTTTTCTTCCATCATTCTATGTCTTCCAGGGCACAAATAACAGAGTAATTTATTTTGCCTGATGCATTTCTCATTGTGCATATGAGGCAGGGTTCTTTTTCCTTATTCAAATTTGTGTTTATCTCTGGCAATTTGATGTGCAACATCTTTTTCTGACCTGTGGGTAAAACATGTTTTCCTGCTTATTTGCCAGCTGAGCTTTTGCTAATGCATCTCATGAATCAGCCTGCCCTTATAGGCCATCCCTCTCACTTTTTTATTCATGGATGAATGCTTTAATCTCCTAGTTTATTTTTTAACCATATTACAGTTCTGGAGCACTGATCTAATAATTAATATACAAGAATTAAAAGACAAGAACAGTGTTTGCCCAATTCCCAAACTCTGTGAGCTTAGAGTATTATTTTTACAGGTTAAGACAACATGATTCTATGCATGATTGCCATTGAATGCTCCAGGTGAAAACAACCTGACATAAGATTTGTGATCAATTTTTGAGCTAGAAGTACCATAGTTAAGTGTCCAAAATTAGAACTTACTTATTTATACTGGTGAGTCATATAAAGAAAACTTTTCAATATCAAATGTTTAATGGTAAACAATTACCTCTGTTTTCCAAAAAAAAATCATTCTGTTTATATGAGGGAATTATTTTCTCATATATAATCTCACCTTGCCTTTTAAATGATTTCAGGGAAGCAAAGATAAGTTTCATACTCAAAAGAATGTAGTTGAAGTCTCCTAAAATGAGTTCTTATTTTCCTTTCTTCACTGGTATTTAAATTAGACACCACAAAAGACTGAGACACCTGGAATATAGCAATTGGTTGGAGAGCTTGGTTCAGGAAGCAGCAATCTAAATAGGTCCAAATTAAGGCCCTGATTTTGCAATCATATCCATGCAAGCGAACCCCACCACCTGTGCGTACCTCTGTTGACTTCAGTGAGACTTTATGTGTGTGTAAGGATACACCCAAGCTGATAAGATCCTAAAATTGGGCCCCGAAGAATTTACCATATAAATAGCTCAGATATTTTTCTTTTCTTTTTAAGCAAGGAAATTCTATGCAATAATGTAGCATTAATGCAATGTTAAGGATGATAAATCAATGACTCCTTCAGAATATTACAAACATTGACACTTAATGTTGTACCTTAACTCTGCTCCTTGTAGAGAGGCCTTAAAATGTGGTATTTCTTTTTAACTTCATATATGATTATATAATACAAAATATAACACAAGTTGCAGTGGCTTACATACAATATTACATACAGTCCAGATACAGTGGAGCCCCGAACAATATCCATTGAGGTAAATTGAAAAGCTTCCATTGACTTCAGTGGGTCTTGAATTTGGCTTATACTGTACAAATACTGCTGTACTTCTGCATAATACAGATTCTACATTTATAATAAAAATATAACAAGTTTGGTTTTGGTTAGACATTCTGAAATATAATACAGTTTTTTTTCCTGAAAACTCTGTTTTTCACATATATAAAGGGATAGTTTGCAATCATTTTCAGTATTGTGAGATCTTACATTTGTTTGGAGTTTTGAAATAATTCAGAAAGACAGGTGATCTGTTCTCCCAGAGCAGTAAAAAAAAATATATTAATATGCCCCAGGAAGCATATTTATGAGGTATACAGGTGTTTAACATGAAAAGGCACCGATGGCTGTAAAATTTTAGAAAACTTTAGGTCACTTCAACTGGTGTAAATTGGAGTAATTCCGCTGCAATGATTTAGGAATGAATATTTGAGTAGTACTGGGGGGGAAATGAAACTACAAAAACTTTCCAAGGGTAGCAGACCAAAAAATCATTGGGACAGATCTACAATAATTTTCTATTGCAATCAGTGGAGCTACACAGATTTAAACCATCTGAGGCTCTGACCACTGGTTTTTTTGCACTGCTTTCTTTTTGCATTTGCACTGTTCTTTTTTTTAAATATAATTCATAAGTCAATAATGTCTGTTTATTAATTTGAAAGTATTTTGATGTACAATAATTACATTTACACATCTCACTTGTAGAACTAGGTCTCTAACCCCTACACACATTATGCTTCCTAGCCTTTACTTGTGTGAAATGAAGAGAATACTTTGATATCTGAGTCTATTTCTTGTGTAGTTCTCATAGGTCTAAGTGGAATTGGCTTTTCGTATAATTCCACTTGATCTGGCACCTTAAGATGTTTTCATAGTTTCATTTTTAAACAGTGTCTCATATCAATTCCCAAATGTCTCAGGATCAAAGAATTTCCATACTTTGCCGCCTTGTGGAGATTGTGTCATTAAAGATAAGTGCTCTAGAAAGTTGTGAATAAGTTTCAAATTCTAGATAATTGTATTCTAAATGTCTTATTTTGTGCTGAACACAATAGCCTTTGAAATCTTCACTACAATATTCATATAAGTTATGCACGTTTGGAGATTGTTCTGGGGGATATTTATTTTTTGTGTTTTGTTTTTTACATTTTGGCAGAATTATTTCCAATTTTAAACATGTAGGGATTAAGTGGGTACGAATCTGGCACCTTGTAGACTTCCCTCCATAGAGACACGGTAGGGCCGTCATAAGGGGAAGATAGTAACATGGAGGCAGTTGACCACCAGCCCATTAGGACTATGGAGATCCAACTCATGGGCTCCAAGACAATGTCTTGATCTCAGCTTTTTCTCAGTCTTCCAGTTGATAGTATCACCAACTATTCAAAAATCACTAGATTAATTTAAAAATCATGAGATTTTAAGAAATAATAATTTGCAGTTCATTTACTAGATTTCTGTTTTTTTTAGTATTTATAGTTCATATTTTCTCCACAGGTCTGAGGACTAGAAATGTTTTATTATTATTATTATTATTATTATTATTATTATTATTATTATTATTTTGAATGAAAGCTGGGGTTATCACATAATGACATGACTCCAGGACCTCAGGCTTTAAGAAAAACATCAAATATTACATATCAGAGGGGTAGTCGTGTTAGTCTGGATATGTAAAAAGTGACAAAGAGTCCTGTGGCACCTTATAGACTAACAGACGTATTGTAGCATAAGCTTTCGTGGTTGAATACTCACTTAGTTAGACACATCAAATATTACAAGACTCAAGATTAAAACCTTAAAGAGTCCATATAAAATGACAAAATATTTACATATAGCACATCTCATCCTGAATATACCAAAATGCTATTCAAAATTTAGAGAACACTAAATATACTGTATAACATGAACCAGTTAAATCACAAGATGAACTAACCTCTGGAGTAGCATGTGACAGATTTAACAGTGCCCAGACACTCTGCAGGTGATTTAGGAGAGAAAGTAAATAAGAAAATGATTTATCCAGTGAAACTCCAGGGAGAATGTAGTAGAGAAATAATGTAAACTTGAAAACTGGAATCTTTCTTAGGTTCTGTGGCTATTCATCCTACCCTTGTGAAAAGTATCAGTTTAACTTTAATAACCATAACTAGTCATGACCTCAATTTTATGTCCTAATTCTCCAGCACCATGCACAAACTGGGAAATTGTTCCTGGGAAACAGTGGGAAATTGTGAAATTGAGTAAAAACAAATCTCAAACACTTATCAAACTATGATTTTAAAACTATTTAGTACTCCTTGGTCTGCCAACCCCAAATGCTGAAAAATCATGAGTTGGGTCTCAATTAATCCTGAGTTTTAAAGGTACATAAATTATGGGGTATTTTCCTTCACTTTCTTGCTTACATTTTATGGCCATATTTTCAAGAGCTTCTCCCCAACCATGAGAGCTATCCACTTACTTTTTGTTTTAAATGAAAGCAGAGATTCTCACATAATCATATGAATCCTAGAGCTGGGGGTTAAGGAACAACGTCAAATATTGCAAAATTTGCAATAAAATTAGGTGAGCTACACTACATTGTATTAAGTAAGGGATTGGCAACCTTTGGCATGCATCCTGTCAGGGAAATCCGCTGATGGGCTGGAATGGTATGTTTACCTGCAGCGTCCACAGGTTCAACCGATTGCAGCTCCCACTGGCTGCGGCTCGCCATTCCAGGCCAATGGGAGCTGCGGGAAGTGGCGTGGGCTGAGGGATATGCTGGCCGCCACTTTCTGCTGCCCCCATTGGCCTGGAATGACGAACCGTGGCCAGTGGGAGCTGCGATTGGCCGAACTTGCAGACACTGCAGGTAAACAAACTGTCCCGGCCCATCAGCAGATTTCCCTGATGGGTCAAATGCCAAAGGTTGCTGATCCCTGTATTAAGTGTTCTCTTACTCTAGGAAAGTCCTATGATAGGACTTAAACAGTGCACAGGCTTCATGCTGCCCCTTTTCACTGGGGCAAATGTTATCCTAGGTACAAATCGCTAATAGTTCAGTCAGATGCTCTTGCTGCTGTTTCCATTTGCCTTTCCATGATTTACTTCCTCCTCTGAGAGAAAATGGGGAGACAGCTTCTCCCTTGCTTCTGACTGTGAGATGGCAGTCTGCACCAGAAAGATTCCTTGTAAACATTGTCAGCTCTTCATGCTCTTTTACACACCATCTCTTACCACAGAGAAAGTAAGCTTTGGAGGGGTAGGACAGCAGAGCCCACACCGGTAGTGAGAACGTTGTGCAGGGAGATCCCTACTAGGATGAAAATCCCAAAGCCCCCTCTACTCTCCTCACACACAAGTGGGAGCTGTGGATTGGGCGAAAGGACCGGGGAGTAGGGACTGTTTAGATTTAAACCTAATTTTTGAAGTTATGGTGGATAGGAATAGTTTTCTGGGGGAGGTTAACCCTAATTATATCATATATCTAATGATTCCTTCTCGATGTGCTGGCACTTGTACAAACACCAAGTGAGAGACAGTGATGCTTTCTTTTTTTTTTTTTTTTTGATCATGCCCCTCACTTATATAAATCTGAATTTCAATTATTTGCTCTTCAGGGCAGAATCTGTGTCTTATTTGTTTTATGTGACACCCAGCACATTTTAGGACATTCAGAAATAATAACTACATAGTTATGATACTTAGCTTTGGATATTTGGGAAGATCACCACTTGGGGTGCTAGGATACGCTATACTATGGGGTGCTAGGATACGCTATGCTTGTGTGGGTAGAGTATCTTCCTCCAAATTCTCACATATTCATTTATTAGATAGCAGGGTAGGTTAAATATAGGTCTCGTGTCTGTTTTATGTGACTTACAGCCACATAATGTAATAGATCAACAGGACTAGTAATAAATATTATGTATATGTTTTATGTCAAAAGTAAATAGCTACAAGACTCATACAGTTCTTCAGGCAGCAGCCACAGTTCAAAAAAAATCAATGTAGCCATTTTGCAGACTGATATAATGTGTTCACTCTTTTCTTTTTTTCCCTTCATTCTTTTAAGAAGCAATCAGCTACAAATTAAACCAATATGTCAGCAGATAGAGATTAGAATTCAAAGCTATCTGATAGGAAACAATTTAGACTTTGGTCTGAGGCTTTTGTTAATTAGAAAACAAGAAGTACTATATCAGTGGTGCCGGGGACAGAGAACTCAGGCTGCGGGCGTGGCGTTCTCTGTTCCCGGCCTAGTGCCCAGCAGAGAAGAGAATCTGGGGCCCCGCGCCTGCTGGGGACAGAGTACTCCAGGGCTGCAGGCACCAGTGCTCTCTGTCCTCGCAGCTTCTCTCCGGCTTCTCTCTTCTCTCTGGATTCATATATTATGTAATATTAAATATGTTTTTTTTGTATTATTTAATGTACAAATACAAAATAAGCCTTGTAAAATTGTTGGCGCCCGCCACGCTCTTCTGAAAACATGAATGTGCTACTGGTCACAAAAAGGTTGGGGACCACTGTACTATATAATAATATAGTCACTAGAGCTAGCCGAAAATGTTCTGCCCAAATAACTACTGTTTCTATGAAGTGCTTTTTTGATCAACTTGTTTTGTTAAAATTTCAATTGAGTCAGGATATTTTATTTTTGATGAAAAAAATTAGCCAATTTTTTTAAATTGAGTATTAACCAGTATTTGCATACAGATTTTGGATAGATATCCAACTACCTTCATGTATTCATAAATTTTTAAGGCCACACGAGAACATAAGATTATCAGGTTTGACCTCCTGTATATCACTGTATAAGAGTCCATAGAATTTCAGTTATCCCTTTATTATTCCAAATACATCGAGCTAATAGCACATGCAAAGATTAGCACACACAATTGTTGGCATGTACAAACTGTAAACATAGGCTCACAGATACTTTGGTTTATATATAATGCTTACATAAGCATAGATAAACCTGGTAAACTGATAAGGGATGATTGTTAAAGCAGATATTTCCTATTGGGGAATCAACAGGAAAGAATGATTACGTGGGAAGAAAGACCCACTGAAAGATATTATCTTGAAGAATTGTTACTTGTCTCAACTGTAAATAATCACACATAAATTAGGTAAACTGAGAATATAGAGAAATAACATCAGAACATATGTTTCCTTTGACAAAGATGTTTCTTTGATTAAAAACCATATATAATGACACTGGGCATTAGAACTTAGTTGGGGAATAAAACTGCTGCATGGCACCAGTTAAAGCGAAGAAGAGACACAGAACCAGATCTTTATTACATCAAGGAGGTAATGTATCTATTCTTTCTGTGTTCTGTTATAGTGCTGTACTAATCCCTGATTAATAATCCTTGATTGATTAATTCCAATTGAGCCTATTATTTGACAATCTCGAACCAGCATTGACTAAGACACACAACACAATGGTCAGATAATGGCAACCTCCATGCTGATTCAGCTGTGCTGTTGGGTATATTGCGGGGGCTAAAGACAAGGCTCCACCTATTTCCTATTCACCTGCTACAAAGTTAGGAGCAGTGAGCATGCTGCATCTACTTACTTCTGCATGCCTGGACCTAATTTACTCCAAAGTATCCCATATAGAGACATAGGGAAGAAGGGTTCTCACTAAGCCTTACTTCTCTGCACAGGTGTAGTCCAAGTCACAATTTGGGTTTAAAAATTAAAACAACATTTCAAGCCAGATCCTCAGGTGAACTACATTGATTCAGCTCCAATTTACACCATCTGAGGATCTTGCTCCTTGTATTTATTTTTTGGTTGGAGATAAAGGCCATTAGTCCATTGGGCACATTTATTTATTGTCATATTAATGACAAAGATCACTCAGTGACACTTAAATTTATACTTTCTAAATGATGAAATTTAGACAAGACTTTATGATCCTGTGCACAAGATATTTTGTAATTTATATAAACAAACCAGCATGTTAAATAATTCATAGCAAAACAAAACACTTATCAAGACTAATCATGTCAATGTAAAAGAAAGTTAGATTAAAAAGGTCTCATGTGGCAGCTGCCTAGGTGATCATTCTCTATATATTGGTAATGTCTGATGTTTTGGAGTGAAACACTCTTGATTCATATCTAATCTATCTATCTATATGCCTTATACCTCCATGTGTGCTATAATTCCAACTATATCATTCTCCCTACAGACTCAAAAGGAAAGGTCACTTATTTTCCTAGACTATTGGATAGCATTTCTGTGCATTGTGAAACCCCAGCCCCCACCCCAGATACTGATCCTTAGAAAATGTCCTTTGCCAAGACTTGAACTGAGCTTTCAGTTTGCATGGATACAAAGCCTATTCTGGAGCAGACTTTTCTAAGGGCATGGTTACACTTGCAGATGTAGAGCACTTTGAGTTAATCCAGCCTTTGTAGAGCACAGTAGGGAAAGCGCTGCAATCTGTCCACACTGACAGCTGCAAGCGCACTGGTGTGGCCACATTAGCAGCTCTTGCAACAGTCACAGAGAGCAGTGCATTGTGCTAGCTATCCCAGCATTCAAGTGGCTGCAAAGTGCTTTTCAAATGAGGGGGGTGGGGTGGAGTGTGACATGGAGTGTGTTGTGTGTATGTGGGGGGAGAGAGGGTGGGTTTTTGGGGGGCTGAGAGCATGTCAGCATGATGTCTTGTCAGTTCAGACAGCAACAGACCCTCTCCCCCCCACACATCTCTCTCTCTCACACACATTCCACAGTTGCTTTGTAAGTAAGTCCCTCAGCCCGCGCCGCTTCCAGCAGCTCCCATTGGCCCGGAGCAGCGATCTGCGGCCAGTGGGAGCGGCCGGACCTGTGGACGGGGCAGATAAACACACCAGCCCGGCCCACCAGGGGCTTTCCCTACACAAGCGGTGACCCCTGTTTGAGAAACCCTGAAGTAGTAGCAAAGTGAGAAGACAGCAACAGGAGAAGAATGAGCTATGAATAAGCGGCAGCAGAGCAGAAATCACTATCTTACAGAGCAGAAGGACACTTAAGATGGTACAGAGGGATTATAAAGCAGGAAAGTAAGTATATAATTCCTTTTTAATTATAAGGAATGCATGAGTATGAGTCCAAATAAAGCTGGATGCCTACATTTGAATGGATTTGTACCCCACCCATTCTATGACTGATTAAGCATCACTCATAGAATGTTAATATTTAATGTTCTTTAATTGTAATGTTGCATTTTACATGTGTGTAGGAAACTTGTGTGTTACATTGTAATAGATTTAAAAGCATGATATTAAGGTTTTATACATTTGTTTAAGGGGTTCAATGTGTACTGTATCATGCAAAATTGCAGCTGCTATATGGTCTGTGTAGTCTATTGCGTTCCCTTAGTATATGGTTTCTAAATGCAATGCATTTGTGCTATGCTATGTATCATGTATTACAATGTATTCTTTATTGATTATTAAGAGCATTGTAACTGGATATTTTCTTTGAATAAATGTTACTTTGTTTTCAAAGAATTGCTGCTTTGAGCGAAGGGCTGTATCTGTGTCTTCTCATGGATTAACAGAATTTGTCTGTTCTGGGGAGTCCTCTGAGGGTCAGAGAGCAACTCACTGGTAAAACCCAGGACATTCCTCTAGGATGGGTCTGTAGCAGGGTGATCCCCTGTTCTTGCCCTGAAGGGCTTAAAACAGCCCAGAAGAGGGCTGTGGCTGGGGCAAGAAGCCTGGGTTGATTGGGGAAAGTAGGCTCAGCTGTGGCCATTCTCCCATCAGGCCCAGCTGGCCCCTATAAGAGGCTGGGAGCCAGAGGGAGATGGGCCTGGCTGCAGGGAGCTAGACAAGGTACCTAGAGTGGAGCAGGGCTGGGGAGCGGCAGAGGAGCTGGGGAGCTCTAGCCTGGAAAGCCCCAGGCTGAGGCCTAGCATTAGGCCAAGAGGTACTGGTGGTTGCAGGGGGGCAGCCCAGGGGTAGGCCAAGGCAGCAGGTCCAAACCCTCCTTGCTAGTGATGAGTAGGCTGATACTGCCGTCTGCACCAGGGCGTGGGGCTAGACAATGACTGGCAGTAGCCAAATACTGAGGCAAGGTGGGGATAGTAGGTGGGGGTTCCCCAGGGAGGGGAGACCCTAAGACTGAGAGAAAGAGGTTACTGCCAGGAGGCAGCACCCCATGTAAAAGGGCACCGGGTCCAGGGAGGTGGAATGAGCTAATTCCCAAGATTCACCAGCAGGAGGCGCCGCAGGGGTGAGTCCGCTCATCTACAGGGTCATATCCTGTTACCCACTGAAGTGGGCCAAATTAACAATTGGTTTACATTTATAGACAGACCATTATTGGGGTGCCTTGAGTCCAAATTTTGGGGTAACAATAGTATTTTTCTAATCAGGTCTATTCATAAACCCTGTGCATGTACATCATAAATTGAAATAAAATATTTAAAATGAAAGCAAATATTTTTTTTTGTACAGAGGATGCAGTTTTAACTGGTATGTACATATTACTAATGCCCTATATTCGCTACCTAGGTTACTTGAATCCCCAGGTGAATTTACAATTAACCTTTTTGCTTAATCAAATATTTTTGGGGATTTTCTTTTCTTACACATATCACTAAGAACATGTGGTTTATGTTAGTATATAGATGCACCTTTTCTAAAAACTGGAAACAGTGCAACCATGAATATATTTCACCCTAATAACTGCGACCCTAGTCATAAGTTTTTTCTCTTTTACTTGTAGGTCACGGTCCTACGTGAAACTTAACAGTGCAGAATCAATTTAGCAGCTTATTCATTTATATTAATTTTCATTTCAGTAATGAATCAAACTATTGACTATTTCTCAAAGGAGAGGTTACCTGGAGAGAACACAAAAGGAGACAAATGAACTCAAACTGGAGTCTACAAAACAGGTCTAAACTTGCTTATGTATAATTTTCCAAATGCAGACTACTTATTGTAGCATCACTTTCATTACTCTAGAATTAAGGCTCTTCCAAGTCTTTATAACAACAAACTAAAAAGTTGAATTTCAAGTTCTCTGCATAATTAATTAATTTTTGAAAAACATGAAGGAGATCCCTTGAAAGATTTTTTATTTGTAAGAAAACAAAGAGGCAGTCAGGAAAACTATGCTTTTAGTTATGCATGCATGAACCTAATACATGGTGAATTATTAAAAGCCAGAATTTGAAAATTCCATAAGACATTCATGTTTACGACTGGATTGTGCCTTTAGACACAGCCGTGAACCACAGCTGCACCACCCCAGCAGTAGCTCAGGGGGCACGGGCACGTTTTTCTCTGTTGCTGTTGCTCTGTGTGTGGGGGTAGTGGCAACTTCCTGTTGGCCTTTACTTAGAAATACATTATGAGACAACCCAGTGTTGGCTCTGGGGTGCTGGTGAGAAAGGGCCAAAAGTATACTCTTCTCTACTCCTTTGTATTTTCTGCCTACCAGCTTTGACACATAGTATGCTTACCCTTCACATAACCAGGCCCAAAGATGTATGGAGCCCTATTCCTCTTGGTGTCTCAGATCTGTCACATAGAATGGAACACAATCTGGTCTTAAGTTACCAGTAAAGACAAACCCCAGGAAGAAGATACATTGGGAAAATATTGAGTACACATATTCTCTATTGAGAGCCCATGGACTACTACCTCTAATTCAAGATTATAGAGTGGCTTTTACTATAAAAAATGCCAAGACACTTTAAAAACTATAGAGGTATGTCTACACTTGGAGCTGCCAGCATGACTCCTAGGAGTCCAAGATCACAGAAAGCAGCAAAGAATCCTGTGGCACCTTATAGACTAACAGACGTTTTGCAGCATGAGCTTTCGTGGGTGAATACCCACTTCTTCGGATGCAAGTGGTGGAAATTTCCTGGGGCAGGTATATATCTTCATGAGGTTGATGGATTTCCACTCCATACGGCTAAATGCAGTGCCTTGCATGGTGTCAAGATCACAGAGACGTTCTCTGAGCTAGAATGCTAAAAATTACATTGCAGCAGCACAGGAGTGCCAGCCCAAGTACTACCCATCTGAGACTCTGGGCTAGCCATCCCACACTTGCACTGCCATGGCTAGTCTCTATTTTTAGCTCTGTAGTTAGAACAAATCTAGAATGAGTGTGTCCCTTTGAGCTCGGAATCACAACCTACCTAAGAGGTGTTTAGAAGCAGGATTCATTTCACTTGCTACTGAAATGCAGCCATCTCTGAAATATTTCTGAAAAGTAGGTTGGAAGAAGAATATCTTCTCTTATCTTGTGTCCCCAAATAACTCTGTTCCTCCACCCTTCCCTTGACGAGAGTGAGGTGGCCTCTCTCAATGCTGTTTATTTTCTTTCTCCTTGCTGCATCATGAAAAGAAGAAGCAGGATGTATGGTGTCATTGAAAGCCAGGTTTTTCCATAAGATCAGAGACCTATGGCAGCCGCTTCACTCATCTTGGTCCTATCATATCTATTTTAGGGTTTTGTATGGCACCCAACACCATTAAATGAAAGTTGAGGGAGGAATGCTACTCAGGTCTAGGACCTACTGTCCTCCTGAGTAGAAGGCCCTTGTTTCACCTGAATTCTGAGAGTCTTGTGTCAAACTGAATAAGATTAAGAGAAGGGGGCGGGGAGAAAGAAAACCCTTTTAAAAATGACTGTATTTGAAAGGGTTATATTTTATGAGTAGACTGAAGAATACAATGTAGTAGAAGTGGTCTGTATGTATGAGTAATATATAAATAGTATAAACTCTTTCTGAGAGGATACCAATAACTTGTCATCTGCAATAACAAAGCTTGAACCAATGAATGAGAAGTTAAAGAACAATGCTTATCATTTTAACTCACATAGAAATGTACTGCGGTATTCTCTGAGGCAGCTGAGTACATGGTAAAATGTTTTTGGAAATGATGCAAAGGTAATGTGTGGGAGAGAAAATGCAGTATATTAGTCTGCAGAATAGCAGATGTGTTTAATTTGTAATGGTTTTATTGACTGTTAAGAACATACTTTGTATTTCAGGCCAAATTTTTTAGCTTATGAAAAGTCCCTATGTTTAAATTCATGGATATCTCCTTTGTAATATGTACATATTACTAGACTTTATTCCCATTCAAGAACTGTGCAACAGGGAAAAAAATAGTTGTAATAAAATAGCTCTTTTTTAGAACACTTTATTTAAGAAAAGGCAATAATGGTTTAAGTTCTTATGTTACTAATTCTTATGACAGAGTTGATTGAAAAGGTATAAGATTAATTCTTGAGGATTTAAAAAACCGGAGACAAAAAGAATAAGGACTAGAAGGGAACTAACGTCTAAAATAGTTCATTCAAAATGGAGTAAACAGATGGAATAAAATAAGTAAGTGTAAAGCACATAGAATTTAAATGAGAAAGAATACATGATGCTATGTGGCATAAAGGCTTTATTAGCATGAATGTGGGATGTTGTATTACTTACAAGTAGACAGCTCCAAGTGTGCTATAAAGGTCATGACAGGCTAGTGCTGGCGATTCTATAGGTCAGTGGTGGGCAACCTGCAGCCCATAGGCTGCACGGGCTGCAAGTTGGCTACCACTGCGGTAGATGGTGTCATTTAGAGAGTGAATAAATGACACCACTTTAGAGTTCTGAGATACACCTATGAATCTGACCCGTTCCATTTGACATGTGAAATGTATACTTTTGGGTCCATTAATCTCTATAGTCTTTGGGCCCAAAAAATTCCATGGATCTCAATCTGTCACCATTCACTCATGGAAAGCTCTGTTTGATTGCAGAAGGACTTCAGGGTTTGGCCCTGTAAGTATTGATCACCTAAAGGAGAGTGGAAACTACCCTATTGTTTGCTAAATTCAGGAAATTCTGCAGTTACTGGGAGATGTAATTCTCCTCATCCACCAGCATTTCATCTGGGCAGACAATAAAGCCCCTCCATGACTGGTGTTGCAGGCTACAGGTCAGAACAGCAAATGCAACTCCTTTGCAGGTCTTCTCTGCAATTGGAGTTCAAGCTTCCTTCCAGTAGACCCTCCACACAATCTATGCCAGTGTTAGCCCACTGGGGGCCCTAAGCAGAAATCCCCCCCCAAAACATACTAATAATTAACAGAGGGCCCCTTGATCTGCTCAGGGCCCTAAGCAATTGTTTAGTATGTTTATGTCTAGCACTGGCTCTGCCCAAAGGCTCCACAAATCAACTCTGCTTTTTGCAAGGGATGCAGAACCTTCTGCATGGCCACTGCTCTCAAGCCCCATTCACAAGGGCTAATTGTGGCTTTGAATGATGCAGGTGCTTTACAAGCTGGGTATATTTCCCTTCACTGCAGATTGTGACACTGCTCTGGTCATCCAGAACTGTGAGCCACTGAGTTACCACTCTGCTTTAGTAAGAGTTTTGCTGCTGCTAAACTATGTGCCAGCATCCCGATACACCAGCTCATGTGCCTTCCCAGAAAACTCCTCTGGATTCTGCCAGTGCAAACCTTGCTTTGCAAGTAACAATCAGTGAATTCCAAGTTCCCCAAGAGATGTCTTTATGCAGCATCCAGTCCCTCTCCCTTGCTCCCACAGTACATATGTTTCCTGCCTCCGAAGAGACAGAGCACACACTAACCTGTTAATTTAGCTGAAGACCAACACTTCAGTTTAATGCAAAACACTGAAATGGTTTTGTAATAAAGCAAGAATGAGTTTATTAATAAAGAACATAAATGTAAATAACGATAAATAAGAATAAAAGACACAGATATGGTTACAAGAAAAACAAAACAAACCACACTTTCTAGTGACTAAGTTTTAACTTCAGCAAGTTATGTTCTTTGTCTAAGCGGGTTTACCTATAGTCAGTTCCCAGAGAATTCAACCCTTAGCTGAAGGATCCTCATTTCTCAGGTTACAGGACCACTAGCCTCTTTTGTTCTCCCAGTGGTGGATGCCAAAATAGCTTTCTGTTTCTTAAAGTCTATCGTCTCTGTTTCAAAAGCCAGGAAGGTTTTGTGGGGGTGCAGGCTCCAATCCCCCGCTGTGATCCTTAAGTGGTCTTTGCACCTGCACATTTACCTTGATAGCTTTGTTTACCTTCTCTGCAGATGTACTTTTCGTTGTCCTCTGAGGTGTTACCTGACTCAATTTACTTTGGAGACACAGGAAAACAGGGAAAATAACATTCCTTGGTCTAGGACTCGCTGGGTTTACTCACTGCTTGCAAAACACCTTTTAAGAATGCATCTATAATTGTTATGCACCTCCTGTGCATACAAAACACAATATTAATGGTCAGTATGTTATCAGATTGCATATGATGCCTCACATGACACATTTTAAATACAGATCATGAGAAGTGCATTAGGGAAATGAGTGTGACAGGCCTCATGTGAGTTATGTGGTGTTCTCTCTGCCAGTTGGCATTGAGGGACTCCGTAGGTCACACAGATAAACATGTTAAGACCTAAAAGCGAAATGTTAATTAAAAATGTAAGTGCCACACCATTCAAACAAAATCACTTTCCTTGTTCATTCCAAGAACATCATGCATGCAAAAAGCTATGTCATGTTCTCAACCCACAAGTGGAATTCCCATTGACATCACTGGATTTTTTGCATGCAGACCAAAGTTGGGAAATGGCCAAACATTTCACGCAAAACATTCCATTTCATTTGTACTTTACCGGTTTAATAATTCCTCTTAATTTTAGCAACATGTTTCTCCATAACTATGATGCAAAGGTTTTTTGTTTGTATATGATTTTAGTACTTAGGTCTCTTTGGAAAGGATAAAGTTCCAAAGCCAGATTTCTCTTCTAATTCAGTGCTATATAGCTTATAATGTTCCTTCCCTACCTTGTGTTGAATCACTTCTCTCTATCTCCTGCACACTTGCCACATGACAAGCAGAGAGCTGAAGTTGAAACAAACTTGGAGGTAAGTGTTTTGGGCCAAGTGGCCTGTTCTTATCTAATAAAGCAATTAATCATGCTCTCACATTGTGATGCGTGCATTTACCAAATGCACATATGTGCATGCACACGCATTAAGTCATTGGTTATAGTTACCGTCTGCATGATTAAATGTAAAGGATATTAGTTTAGCTATACTTAGGGTCTATTTGCTAGACTCTTCAAAACATAAAATATTCATTGAAGAAAGTAGCTCTCACTTTAACTGAGACTTGTTAAGCACTGTGTGAATTAGGAATGAATTCAAATCTTCTCAGACTCTCAGTGCATACACGTTTTCAACTGTGCACTATAAACCTTTTTGGGTAATGAAAGTCTGTTTATTTAGACAACACTGAGGAATAAATGGACTCCTGAAGG
Source organism: Mauremys mutica (assembly GCF_020497125.1). Classification (NCBI taxonomy): domain Eukaryota; kingdom Metazoa; phylum Chordata; order Testudines; family Geoemydidae; genus Mauremys; species Mauremys mutica. The sequence goes on along the minus strand of NC_059073.1, from coordinate 33,238,811 downwards.
TAAATAAAACAAACTGAACTGTAGGATCAAATCTAATCTTGGCTGGTGCCATGTGTGTGTCTGTCTGTGTATGCTCTTGAAAGTTTGCATTGCCAGTATAAGCTTTTGCAGGTTGCTTCACTTGATCTAGCTGTACTAACTCTAGGGGTGAGAAGATACTTTAGTGTCCATGGCCCAAATAATCTTTGGCCTCTCTGCCGGTGCTATTAATACCATTTGCAATTATGGTTTTTTTTTATATTGACACATAGCCACTGGGAGCTAGACTAGAACATCAAAGTATCATGTTATTGGAAAGCATGCTAGATTTACTTCATTGGAGAAACAGGTCAAGAGCAGTTCATCCTTGCAAAAATATCCCTGTAATGCTGCTAAGGTCAGCATCAGTTTGATTTGTGTAGACTCTTTTTCATGCATCATGTATTTTGTGTAAATATTATAAAAAAATAAATGTGAACTAAATTGAGACTGAACCTTGTAATTAAGAAAGGTTGAGAGGCACTTCACAGTATGTCAGTTACTACCTTAGGAGCAAATGTAGCTTCTTTTCCATATTTACCATCTTGGGATGGAGAGGGGAACAAATCAAAGAAATATTTACTGTAACTGCAAGAACCATTAAAATCTGAGTGTCTTTGCAAATTACTACTTTCTCAAGCAGGTACTGTCCAGTATTTCTAAAGGAGAAAAAAAAAAGAGTCATGAGCCTTTACTGGCCTTCAGTCAACTTTATACCATGAATTAATTTGACCCATGTTTGGGATGGAGCAGTGTCATTGGTATATGGTGAGTTGCTTCCATATGAGGTTTGACAGTGGTTAACAGAGCACTCTCCCCATTTGGTTTCTTGGTGAGGAATGAAATCTCCAGTAAGCATTAGAGTATTTTCCCCTCTGTGTATAGGAAATCATCTTAATAATGTGAATTTCAGAATACCGATATATGGTCCAATCCTGCAGATTCTGTTCTACATTCTAACCTGAATTAGAACTGAACAAATAATAGATGTATTTTATTTGTTTGCTTGCTTGCTTGCTTGCTTGCTTGTTTGTTTGTTTGCTTGGTTTGCCAAACCAAAAAGAGCGTTTGGGGGAATGTGTGTGGGGGGTGTCAGTTTTGTTTTCACTTGTGTAGCCATGATGAGTAAGCTGGGTTTATAGATGATCATGGTAAAGGTGAGCCTGAAGAGGGATGTGAAGGAGATGTAAAGTGGTGGCTGTTTCAGATTTTATCAGAGAGTTTACACCACATGTCACCACAGGCAGTATGGGAGAAAGTATAGAGATATTTACAGGAAGAGCAAAGTGAATAGTGATAAAAGTTGTAAAATGCTGATAGAGCAAAGCCAAGGGTCAAAATCACAACAGGTAACTAAACCAACTAGCTATATAGGAGTTGTCATAGTGGATTAGACCCATAGCGTATCGCAGGGGTAGGCAACCTATGGCACATGTGCCGAAGGCGGCACGTGAGCTAATTTTCAGTGGCACTCACACACCCAGGTCCTGGTCACCAGTTCGGGGGCTCTGCATTTTAATTTAATTTTAAATGAAGCTTCTTAAACATTTTAAAAACCTTATTTACTTTACATGCAACAATAGATTAATTATATATTATAGACTTATAGAAAGAGATCTAAAAATGTTAAAATGTATTACTGGCATGCAATAAATGAAGACTCTGCACACCACTTCTGAAAGGTTGCCCACCCCTGGTGTATTGAGTCTGGTTTCTTATCTCCAGCTGTGCCTAGCATCAGATGCCACAGAGAAAGGGGCAAGAAACTCCCCAGTAAGCAGATCTAGTATGATGCCCCCTGGAAGAGCTCATCCTACACCCTAAAAGTTAGTTTGATTTAAACCCAAAAGCATGCAGTTTTATATCCTTTTCAAAACTTTGTTTGCATATAAACATCCAATCCCTCTTTGAATCTATTAAATTTTTGACTCTGACACCAGAAGCCATTCTCTTATACTGACCCAACCGGCTTTGATTTGCCACACTGCTAATGGGTCCTTCTAAACTGATATCTAATGAACCTGGGTCAAAGTGCAGCCAGGCTTCACACCTGGGGCCAAAGAGAGAATCCCACACGACTGTGGCCAAAGACGCAGTTACGTATCACTGATGACAGCCCTCTGACCAGATGTGATGGTGCTCTGAAAACTCTGCATTTTGCAGATGAGACTGCCTCAGGTTGGCTTGGCAAGCTCCACATCCAATCAGAAGATGATTATGCTGTTTGTCATTTTACTTCAGTCAGCCTACCAGCTATAGATTTTGACATTGGGCACCCCTCTATTCACACCCTACAGGCTACTGTAATAATATTTATATAAATTATGCCTTGTGAGCTATCACTTGAAAATAACAGCATACTGGTCAATCATATCATTAAGTAATCTATGTGATAATGCGGCATGTGGAATTATGGATACTCACTGATATTATGCTTTAAAGTCTGAAATTAGAAGAAGGTTTCTAACCATCAGAGGAGTGATGTTCTGGAACAGTCTGCCAAGGGGAGTAGTGGAGGCAAAAGATATATCTGGCTTCAAGACTAAGTTTGATAAGTTTATGGAGGGAATGGTATGATGGGATAGCCTAATTTTGGCAATTAATTGATCTTTGACTATTAGCAGTAAATATGCCCAATGGCCTGTGATGGGATGTTAGATGGGGTGGGATCTGAGTTACTACAGAGAATTCTTTCCTGGGTGTCTGGCTGGTTAGTCTTGCCTACATGCTCAGGGTTTAGCTGATCGCCATATTTGGGGTTGGGAAGGAATTTTCCCCCAGGGCAGATTGGTAGAGGCCCTGGGGTTTTTTTGCCTTCCTCTGTAGTGTGGGGCACAGGTCACTTTCTGGAGGATTCTCTGCACCTTGAAATCTTTAAACCATGATTTGAGGACTTCAATGGCTCAGATATAGGTTAGGGTTTTTTTTAAGGAGTGAGTGGGTGAGATTCTGTGGCCTGTGTTGTGCAGGAGGTCAGACTAGATCATGATGGTCCCTTCTGACTTTAAAGTCTATGATTCTATGAAAAAGTGTTTAAACCAGGCATGGCAGGGGGAGTGGTAAACAGTTTTTCTCCAGACAAAGGAAAGAGGCCAACATGTCAGACCAAGCATGTCCAAATTCAATGGACTATTCATTTGTACTGAGGGTCTCAGGGAGAAATAATCTGCATTGTAAAAATCACCAGCTGGGGAGAAGACCAGCATGGCATGCACACCAGCTAGCATGGCATCCACACCCAGTAGAGACAAGGAACTTTTATTTTGGGATACATCTCAGAAGAATATATTTCAAATGTTTACTCGACTATAAGCAGAAAGGGAACACATCCCTAAATGATCTTTCACCTGAGGAGACAAAGAAAATCAGCATCTTGAACTCACAATGCTGGAAGAACTGTGGCGAGAAAATTATTTTGAACAAAACACCCCCGTTTGTTAAATGTGTTACATTGGATTTTAGTCTCAGAAGTGCATTTATATTTCTGTTTGTTTTGAAACATTCTCCATTATACTTGGCATCCCTTAAACCTATTGCTTTTGTTTTAATAAACTTGTTTTACTTTTACAATAAACCAATTTAGTGCTGTGTTTGAAGGGAAGGGTATATTTACCCCCTTTAAATTAATGAACTGTAATGTCCTCACTCTTCAACGGAGCAGAAAACTTAATATCTTCTGTTACTATATTAAGTGTTATGATTTGCAGAAAAACATCTCTGAGGAGCTTGGGGGCTGAATTTCACTAATAGTTACCTGCTAGGCAAAGTTTGGTCTGGGAAAGCCTTGAGGAGTTTGCAATAACCACACAGTCTAATCTCTTGCTAAACTCACTCTTGCTGAGGCAGAGAGGTAACACAGTGGCTCATGTCTCTGGATATCTCCAGCATGTTACATTGTTATAAGGCTTACTGTCTACAGTGTGGGACTATATTATGAAGGACCTTCAAGTTAAAATCAAGCTTATATTAGATGCAGGATTGAAGAGGGGGTTGATATGGTAAGAGTGCTGAGACAATATAACTATTTGAGCAGCAGAGTTCTAACTGTCACCGCAAACTGGATGTTCTTTGACAAATGGGCCTTGCTGCCTCCTGTATGAAGTCCATGTCTTGCTTATAGATGCAAAAATGTCTTTGTGCTATGTCATAAACAGATAGTTAAGGGTTAATGCTACTTTTACCTACAAAGGGTTAAGAAGTTCACCTAGCCTAGCTGATACCTGACCAGAGGAACCAATGGGGGAACAAGATGTTTCAAAAGAAAGGAGGGAAGTTTCCTTTGTTTAGAGTCAGTTTCAGTTTCAGCCGGAGTGAAAAAGATCAAGGAACAAGCCACTTATCAAAGTAGTAAGTTTTAGAAAGGAATAAATAGGTTCATGTTTATTTTCTTTGTAACTTGTCTTTGTGCAATTAGGGGAATTATCAAATTGGGTATTCTTGTGTGTATTAAGGTTTTTGCCCAGCAGAACATCCTGTGTTTTAAATCTTTTGTCTGTGAGATCAGCTTGTATGCTGTCTCCCAGAGGTTTTTTTCTTTTACTTTTCTTTTCTTTAATTAAAAGCCTTCTTTTTATGACCTTGATTAATTTTTCCTTGTTTTAAGGTCCAAGGGGATTGGATCTGGACTCACCAGGAATTGGTGGGGGAAAGGAGGGGGGATGGTTAAATTCTCCTTGTTTTAAGATCCAAGGGATTTGGATCTGTGTTCACCAGGGATTTGGTGGAGGAGTCTCTCAAGGCTACCCAGGGAAGGGAAAGTTTTTTGGGGGAAGAGAGTTTTCCAGAATGGGGTACAAATCTGGATGGTGGCAGCGAGACCAGATCTAAGCTGGTAGTTAAGCTTAGAGGTGTTCATGCAGGTCCCCACATCTGTACCCTAAAGTTCAGAGTGGGGGTGAGACCTATGACATGCTGAAACAAAGTTCAGCAACTATCAGACCTGTGCACTGCCTTTGTTGCTATATGGATAAGGAACCTGGACCCTCTTACAAGCAGACTTGCAGCATCTAGAGGCATTCCATATGCTTTATCAGCACCAAATGCTGAACATACACTGGTTTGATTTTGTGCAAAATGTCACAACCTCCCAAAGATCTTGCCTTCCTTTAATCTTTCATTATATTCAAAAGCTGTGATGCATGCTCTTTATTCACGTTGCCAGGGTGAACAAAACCCCTCAACATACCATGCACGCAAACTTCTCATCAATGTGCAAAGGGATGCGTGCTATGACCCTGCCTGGTGCCACTCCAGAGATTCATGGATTCAAAGGGTTGAGCCAAATTTGGGAACTTCATTACAGGATGCTTGGTACAACACCATTAGCTGTGGGTACTTTGGCTGGCACAAGAGTCCTTAATGACTATACATATATTAAGATTATTCTGAGAATATTTGAAGTTCAGAGGTCAAGGAGGATAAAGGAGTGCAGGTTCTGAGATCATGGTAGGGTCATTAGAGACATTTTTAGTGGAGCATGGAGGACAGAAGTCACATTGGAGCATCAAGAATGGAATTGGAGGAAAGAAATGCCATTCAGTGGTTTTAGACACTACATTTAGTGAGTTTAGAGACAGTTTGAGTGGGCAATAGGGTGGCCTTGCTCAAGATTGTAGAGTCCCCAATATGCTCGTACTGAATAGAAAAAGAAACTGAAAAGACATGAGAAGTTGAAGAGAAGAGTGAGAGAGGAGATGAGATTAGAAGTAAGGAAGTTTAGAAGAAAAAGAGTGGGTGGTGTTACTTTGGCTGGCAGAGGGATGGGATGAAGAGAGAAGGCAGGAAGTTTGTATCCGTGACAGGGGAGAAGGAGGAGAGGTTATTAAGGGATGCAAAGGGGAAAGGAAGGTTGGAAAGTGGACTATGGAGATCATAGTGAATCTTATTTTTTTTTCTTTGAAGAAATCACTAAGATCTTGTGCCAAAAGGGAGGAGGGAACAGGAACAGAAGGACTGAGGAAGAAATCAAAGTTGGTAAAAAGATATCTGAAAAAGACCATTCTATATTAAGCCCTCCCTTCTCCTGCCCCAAATCTATCAGGATGATTTCACTATTAATAACCAAGTTACACCAGGCTACCTAGCTGATGCTTCAATTATTTCCAGACACCCGGACGTGACCTAGAAGCTAAAGATGCAGTGGGTTTTTCCAGGCTTCTCCCATGTGAAATGATTGTATCATTTGTTGAAACTTTGCTCAAGGTGACCAAGTTTTATAATGTTAGCTGTATTGATTAGTTATGACTGAAGTGCTCATGTAAGGATCTTCATGACTTTCTAATCACTCTGTGCATTCCTTTCCTTGACATCCCTGAGAACTGTCTTACAGAGAAAAGTGACATAAGAAGTATAAACTTATCTGAGATGACCATTGTGTACATAGTGTATATTTTCACTGTTCAACTAGCCTCTTATTTCACATTGCTCACATTGTCCGTTGCTGTATGATTTCCATGTCTCCATTTCTGTCACTGTAATTCACTTCCTTAAACTTCATCATAACTGTGTTAATGTCTTAGCAACAATAGTCAATGAACAATCTATACATAAAGTGTTGCTTGCATTTTAGTGACATCAGATCAGATATATAACCTTTGTAATGTGCCCAGACAGCTATGTTTAAGGATAATTAAACTGTTATTTTCCATCAGAAACCAAATATTTTAAATATTGCTTGATAATATAACTATGATGTGATGATACTTAAGAGTATGATAAGTTTCTTGTGTAATGGGTTTAGACTTTTATTGTTTTGTGCACTCTTTGTGCAAATTTGTAGCATATTCTCTTTGCAGAACTTAGTTATGAAAAAACAAACAAACTGGGCAGTTTATAAAACAATCTTTTATGGCCTGCTATTTTGAGAAAATGGCAACGGAAGAATGAAGGAAAACAAAGCATATATATAGAGAGAGGAATACAGCTTCTAGGGTAAAACTAAGAGTTACAAAAAGAGTTGCAGAAGTGGAAACTGTTCTGTCACTGCAGGCATACTCGCTAATTAAGGCTCTTTCCTGTTCTTTCAGTAACCATTATTGAAAAATCTATCTGCCCACAGCTCAGAAGTCTGCAAGATGAATTCTAGTTTATCCCCTGGGATGAAGGGTTGTATCAGAGAAGCAAATAGCTTAGAGACGAAGATGATAGGTGCTTAGAAATGCTTTAGATAGACAGACACACAGATAGATGATATTAATGTCTGTGAACTACTGCAGACTGACAAGCATGGAAAATGAGGCCGTTAATTTATCCACAGAGCACATATATTGCATTTCCTGGGCAACATTAATTCCTTGATTGCTCCATTGCATCTGCTCAAAAGGAATCCTGTTGTTACAGTGGTCTGTGTGATATTGACACCCATTCATTGGGAAATAGATTAAGGGTATCAAAATTGTTTTATATGAGGGTTGTACCTGGTAATTAAGAACGAGCTGGCAAAATGCTGTTGTCAGAATATTTAGCCAAACAATGTCTTGTAAAGTATCATATAAAAACTGGTAATCTACTGGCTATCTATACTATTGTGTGATGCATGGAATCATAGAAGTATAGGAGTGGAAGGAACCTCAATAGGTCATCTAATCTAGTCCCCTGCACTCAAGGCAGGACTAAGTAATAACTAGACCATTCCTGAGAGGTGTTTGTCCAATCTTCTCTTACAAACCACCAGTGACTGATTCTGCAACCTCCCTAGGCAATTTGTTCCAGTGCTTAACCACCCTGACAGTTAGGAAGTTTTTCCTAATGTCCAACCTAAACCTCCCTTACTGCAATTTAAGCCTATTGCTTCTTGTCCTATCCTCAGAGGTAAGGAGAAAATTTTTTCACCCTCCTCCTTTTAACAAACTTTTATGTACTTGAAAACTGTTATCATGTCCCCTCTCAGTCTTCTCTTCTGCAGACTAAATACACAAATTTTTCTCAATCTTTCCAGATAGCTTATGTTTTCTAGACCTTTAATCAGTTTTGTTGCTGTCCTCTGAACTTTCTCCAATTAGTCCATGCCTTTCGTGAAATATGGCACCCAGAATTGTACACAATACTCCAGCCAAGGCTGTGGAGTAGGGTAGAAGAATTATTTCATGTGTCCAGCTAACAATAGTTCTGCTAATACATCCCAGAATGTTTGCTTTTTTTTTGTAACAGGGTTACACTGTTGACTCATATTTACCTTGTGATCTATTATAACACGCACATCCCTTTCTGCAGTACTCCTTCCTAGGCAGTCATTTCCCATGTTTTATGTGTGCAATTGATTGTTCCTTCCTAAGTGAATTATTTTTGCATTTGTCATTATTGAATTTCATCCGGTTTACTTCAAAACATTTATCCAGTTTGTCCAGATCATTTTGAATTTTAATCCTATCTTCCAAAGGACTTGCAACTGCTCCCAGCTTGGTATCATCCTCAAACTTTATAAGTGTACACTATTTGTCACTAAATCGTTTATGAAGATATTGAATAGAACTGGACCCTACAATGATCCCTGTGGGACCCCATTAAATATTCCCTTCCAGCTAGACTGTGAACCACTAACTACTCTCTGGGAATGGTTTTCCAACCAGTTACACACCCATCTTCATAGTAGCTCCATCTATGTTGTATTATCCTAGTTTGTTTATGAGAAGTCATGGGGGAAAATATCAAAAGCCTTACTAAAGTCAAGATATACGACATCTACCACTTCCCCCCATCTGCAAGGCTTGTTACCCTGTCAAAGAAAGCTATTAGACTCGTTTGACGTGATTTGTTCTTGACAAACCCATGTTAACTGTTACTTATCACATTCCTAGCTTTTAGCAGTGGCGCTGGAGCAGGGGAGGCCAGGGGGCCAGGGCCCTCCCATTTTTTGAAAGTGGATGGGCTTGGCTTGTCCACTTTTAACCACAGTGGAACCTTCCCTCTTCCCCTCCTCTTCCTCCAGAGGCCCCAAGCCCCAGCCAGGCCAGCAGCTGGTGGAGCCAGGCTGAGGAGCCCGGGCAATTGTGGGAACCCTGTGGACCCTCCACCTGACCACAGTGCAGAGGGACAAGAGCAGCCCCCAGTCCATGTCCCTGGGCTCCCAGTACAGCCCAGGGCAGGCAGAGGAGGGTCTGTGACTCTGCAATGACTCCCCACAGCTGCCTGTGTGGCTCTGTCCTGGACCTGGCTCTCGTCAGGAGATGAGGGTGCCTCGGAGCAGCAGCCTGGCCATGTTAAGAGCTGTGCTTAACATGTTCTGCTAATGTGCTTAGCATGTTAAGGGCGACAGGGGATGGATCACTTGATGATTACCTCTTTTGTTCATTCCCTCTGGGGCACCTGGCAGTGGCCACTGTTGGAAGACAGGATACTGAGCTAGATGGACCTTTGGTCTGACCCAGTATGGCCATTCTTATGTTCTTATAGTAGATGCCTATAATGACATCACCCTTGTTTTTTTATCCTTTTAATCATTACCCAGAGATTCTCAACAAGTTTGTCTCCTATTTCCATCTCAACCTTAGTTCAAGTGTATACATCTTTGATATACAAGGCAACATCTCCTCCCTTTTTTCCTGGCTGTCCTTCCTAAGCAAGCTGTACCCTTCTACACCAATATTTCACTCGTGTGTACTATCCCACCATGTCTCTGTGATGCCAGCTATGTCATAGTTGTAATTATTCACTAGTATTTCTAGTTCTTGTTTATTTCCCATATTCATTACATTAGGATAAAGACATCTGTGATACTGATTTGACATCCCCTCTATGTCCCCTCTGTTGTAACTGCCCGTGCTCCCCCCAGATCCTGACCATTTACCCAGGTCTCCATGTGTTTGATTTTCCTGTGGGCTTTTGTCTCTTGACCCATCAAGCCTCATTTAAAGACCACCTCGTTAGGCTAACTGATATGTCTCCAAAGATACTCTTCCCTTTCCTTGACAGATGTACCCCAGCTCCACTCAGCAATCCTTCTTTCTGGAACAACATGCCATGGTCAAGGATGGTTCTTTTATCATGGCCACTTAACTAAAATGTTCCATGTTTAAATATGAATTTCAATGCTGCAAATTTGGTTGCCTTGCAGGGTTAGATTTACATAAAGACCTCATGCTGTGTCAAATGCTGTATGTTCAGTGAATTGTGGTGATGTCAAACTTATTGCCAAGGAGATATAGCCACAGGGTTATGTAATGGCAATAGCTATAACAGTGGTAAAAGAAAATAATTGTTGTGTCCAGAATTTTCTTTAAATGACTAACAAATAAGACCCCAATATTAATTTCAATAGGACAGTGCATGAATGTATGTGCCCTTCTCCACAGTTCCAGTTGTAGTACAAGAACCTTCTGGTGGAAACTCTTCTTGACTGAAACTTTGTCTTTGTATGTTTTGATACACCCACCACAATGGGGCTCTGATCTAGATAGGGCCCTGTTTCTGTAATATAAGTATTAAAACATTATAATTATTATCTCTAAGACCATGGTCCTTGCAACTTCTTTTACACTAGCCTGACTTTGGAGAGGGGACCATATGCGTGCTGACCCATATGCCAGGGAGGTTGGGGCGGGATTGTGTTTCAGGAGGCACAATGCCTCTGGGAATCCTTACTACAGCAGGATGTCTCTGCTCTGCCCCAGTGAAGGCCCTTGCCTATACTCCACAATCGGACATATAATGGGCATATTTCTGAGAGTCACACTTCCTCAGTGAGCCACAGAAAGTAGAATGAGATAGAGTCATGATCACAGCTATAGTAGCTGTTGCTTAACTCACATCTAATAATTACATTCAGAGGGCAATGGGTTAAAAAACCCTCCCTTTTTTTAAAATAGGTGCATGTGTGGATTGGAGTGCCTGCTTTTGTAAACTGAATTACAATTAGGAGATTTTGTCTAGCCAAATTGGAAAAAAAAAAAAGGAAGGAGAAAATGTAAGGTGGGAGTTGGGGCAATATTGTAGTGTGATATTGGAGCTATGCCAAAATATATCAGCTGAAAATTTTGCCCACACTTACTGTCACCTACACCAATGTAACTTCATTCACTTTAATGCAGTTACTCCTGATTTACATTTGTTTAAAAGCAAGGCACTTTTGATGAATTATTAGCAATGTATCACAAAAATTAATGGGCTTAGTTCTTTTCTCACTAGCATAAGTGTGGATTGCCTACATACTCACTGTTTGTTTCTACCCTTGACCTTTATTTTTTTATTATTATTTTGACTGATAGAGTTTTATGATGACTTTATAAGATACTTTTCAGGACAGGGCGTTCCTGTCACACCTGCAGTCTGGTATTTCACAGATGTCTTTTGATTTATTGTCCTCCCCCATAAATAAAGGAACAATGGTAAATAATGACAAAGATTAATTTAAGAAAGGTGTGGCTTTTTAGGGAGGGTTCAGGGAATGGTATTTTTTATGTTTTTGTTTGTTTTGTGTAACATGCCTCCTCAATGCGCGTGCGCGCGCGCACACACACACACACACACACACACACACACAATGGTAATGAAACCTAATTAATACAAATTATTTAATATTCCAGCTTAAATTAGTATGTTGTTTTGATATATTTTTTTCTATAAGGATTGGAAGCCCCTGGGTAATAGCACTGGGCTGTTTCCTGAAACAAGAACACCAAAAGTGATTGTGAACAGTCATATGCATATTGAGTGAAAGCACTGGACATATAAATGGTACAAATCAATGAAAAGTGAAATGGGTTTTTAAAATGCCTGATGTCACACTTTCCCCTGGGCAACCCAGAAGGTGTAAGACACTGTGTTACCCCTCTGCCTCATCACGTAAGAGCTTTGCTCCTGTTAAACTGTGTGTCACTTCCCTGACACTCTATCTGCCTTGTCAGCAAATGCCCAGACCCTGCCAATCTTCACCTTCCCTTGCAGGTAACAGTCAGTGAATCCCAGTTCTCAAGTTCCCCATAGATGTCTTCCTGCAGTGTCCAGTCACTGTCTCTGAACACTCACAGAAATTGTTTGCTGTCTCCCCAGGGACAATACAAATGCTAGCCTGTTGATTTAACTAAGGACTCACACTTTAATTTAGTATAACAGCACTCAGGTAATTTATGGTATAAAAAAGAAATGTAAGTGATACTCAGCAGAGATAACAAACAAAAAATGGTTACAAAAATAAAAAAATATAACATGTTGTCTGGTGTGTAAGGCTTAACTTTAGCAAGCTACAATCTTTGTCTAAACAGCTTTCTCGCTTACATCAAGCCACCAGCCTCTTTAGCCCTTCTGGCAAGAGGATTAAACACTCACAGACTCAGAGCATGCTGTTCCCCCTCAGCGATGGATAACTAAGGGGTTCTCTTCCTTTGTTTTTATAGTCCAATAAGCCTTTGAAATGTTGTCTTTGAAAAGCAAACCCAGAAAAATTTCGCCTCCCCTGCTGGTTGCCTACGCCATGCAGTCTTCTTCATCCTCTGGTCAATTTGCCTGTGGATTAGCTTAATTACTTTCTTTATTTTACATGTAAATGTACTTCCATTGTCTTTGGCCTCAGCTCACTCAATTTACAGTGGAGACACAGGGAAACAGGCAAAACAACAGTTATAGCGAACACCAAACTTGTTGATCTATTCTTCTCAGATTGTTTGGTCTGAACATATTTTAGTAAACTTCCAGCACACATACATAATTCTGTACTCAATAACCACACATTCAAAAAGACGTAAAATGGGAGAGATGGCAGAGGACTGGAAGAGGGGAAATATAGCGTTACTCTATAAAAAGGGGAATAAGGACAACCCAGGGAATTACAGACCAGTCAGCTTAACTTCAGTATCCAGAAAGCTAATGGAGCAAATAATCAAGCAATCTATCCTAAATGTCTGAGGATAACACAAGAAGCAATGGGTTTAAATTTCAGCAAGGGAAGTTTATGTTGGACAATAGAAAAACTTCCTAACTGTCAGGGTAGTAAAACACTGGAATACATTATCTAGAGAGGTTGTGGAATCTCCACCATTAGGGGTTTTTCAAGAACAAGTTAGACAAACACCCATCAGGAATGGTCTAATTATTACTTAGTCCTGCCTTGACTGCAGTGGACTGGACTAAATGACCTGTTGAGGTCTCTTCCAGTCCTACGCTTCTGTGGTTCTATAAAGAGGAAAAGAAAGAGTGGTTGGAGGAAATATTGAGAAACTCAATTTGAAATAAACATGTGGTTGAATATCCTTATTAAAACTGAAGCCAGATCTATTTAATATAAGGGTACCTTTTATTATTCATATATAGTTACATAATAAAAACTACTGGCGCAAAGGAAAATATTCAAAGTTGGTGAATGGGAAAGGAATGTAACAAACTTACTTAGTTTTTATTTTACTATTTTCCAGTGACTTGGTTTCTGCTACTTTGGAGCTGTTTGTCTTTGTGGATTGAATTAACTCAAATCTGGATTGTTCTTTGACTTATATAAGTTGGGTGATGACTTATGGTTCATTTTATTCTTGCTAGGAGATCTCTTGATAGCTATATCATCCATTACTGTGTCTGCAAGTCATCTTTTCCAATGGAAATATTTACTCGTTACCATAAGCCATCACAATATCTCACTAGGGTTGGGTATGATTAAGTTCCTGATATCACCGCTGTGCTGATATAGAGTGCATGTGGTTACAAGCAACAGATGACTCCTGAGTACAGAGCTAATTATATCTGTGTGCTATATATATCGATAGTTGACATGAACCACAGTATTATGAATGTAGTTTTATTTCGTGTACAGTTCTGAAGTGCATGAATCTTTCATACACTCAGTTTCTAGAGAACAGATTGAATGTAAACATGAAATAATTATTCCTTTCAAAAGAATTGTTTACCTTAAGCACGGAACTGCAGTGAACTTAGCCTTTTTGCTACTTTTTTTTTTCCAGTGACTTGGTTTCTGCTATTTTGGCGCTGTGCGTCTTTGTGGATTGAATTAACTCGAGTCTAGATTGTTCCGATGCTGGGCATCTTGGAGTGCAGGAAATTTAATTTAGAAATGGGGTTTTAGTATTAGTATGTGTCAGGATTCCCTCCCTCTCTAAACGTTAGGGTACAGATGTGGGGACCTGCATGAAGACACCGCTAAGCTTAGTTCTACCAGCTTAGGTTAAAAACTCCCCTATTCCTTTGATTAAGTAACACTGCCACCACCAACTGATTTAAACAAACATTTAAGGAGTGCCACTTGGAGCCCTACCTTCCCCAAATATCCCCCCAAGCACCTACACTATTACCCAAATTGGTACAGGTGAACACAGACCCAAACTCTTGGATCTTAAAATGATGAAAAAAACCAATCAGGTTCTTAAAAGAAGAATTTTAATTAAAGAAAAGGTAAAAGAATCACCTCTGTAAAATCGGGATGGTAAGTACTTTATAGAATAAAAAAAGACTAAAGAACATAGAGGATCTCCCCTCTAGGCAAAATCTTAAAGTTACAAATCCAGGGATAAACCTCCCTCTAGACAGGGATAATCACAAACCAAAATAAAAGTAAGCTAACACATTCCCTTATTATTACTTACTAATTCTAATTGAGTTGGATTGCTTGCCATTTTGATCTGTCTCCCGCAAGCACACAGAACAAACAGACAAAGCCTCTCCCACCCCATTTGACAGTATTTTGTCCCCTTATTGGTCCTTTTGCTCAGGTGTCAGCTAGGTTACCTGAGCTTCTTAACCCTTTACACGTAAAAGAGCAATTAACCCCTTACAGGCTAAAGAGGGATTTTATTCTACCCTTAGCTGTATGTTTATGACAGTATGTCATGGATTCTTTATCATGTAGATAACTTTCATCCTGATGTAAATGTTAAACAAATATATATTTTGTAGTCTGGGTCATGCATGAATCTTGAATAGATATTCAGTTTGAAGAGATGATTTATGTAAGTTTTCTTAGTATAAAAAGAATTTTCAATTTACGGTTTCTACATGAAAGGGCAGAACTGATTGCAATTGACTTACTCTCTTAGATCCCAATCCTGCAAAGGTTTACACTCAGACATAAATTTAAGCACAAATATTTATTGTCCTGTTGAAGTCTGTTTGACTACTCAGATGCTTAAAGTTAAGCACATGTGCATCTCTTCATAACATCAAGGCTTTAGGATCTGATCTTGCAATGAGCTCTGTGCTAGTGGACCTCTGTCCCCATGTGGAACCCAAGTGACATCACTAAGGCTCTGCACTGAGGCATTCTGCCTTCATGGAGGTAATTGCAGGTTCAGAGAGGGTTAAATCTTCACTCTATTGCAGTCAGTGGCAGAACTCTCATTGACTTCAATGGGGCCAGGAGGTTGAACTTAGAATTTATGATTTATAAAATAAAATAAGCAAGAAAGTGAAGTATCTAAAATTCAATCTCAAGATCTGCTAGGTCAGCAACAATTGTTCAAAACATTTCTTAGACCATTTCCAGTGAAACTTGTCTCATAACATTTGTGTTCTAATTTCCTTTGGTATGTTATATCAATGTGAGCTTTTTATGAAGAAAAATGACATATGCTCAATCCTCCCAGGCTTTTGTCTTTTTATTTAATTTGCAAAGTAAGCATGGTCATAGATCACTTTCCAATTTTCTTTTGTGCACCTTCTGATTTTTATAATCTGAATTCAGACTACCTCACTTTCACATAAAACGCATTTTTAATATTAATGCAATTCAATGATAATTTATTTTAAAGGTTAAATGTAACTGCTCACTGAGTTTTGGGTAGGCATCAGAAAGCAGCAAAAATCCTATATTAGAAATGTAAAGAGAGATGAACTCTTACATGGCTATGAAAAATCTTAAGGCAGAATTCACACACAAGGGAAAACTAGACAAAGAGTGTTTTTTGTATATATGTTTTCTCTATGGGTTATGACTTTGAATATTTCCCATTATCTAATAGTAATTCAACTACTGTAATATTTATTTTCTGGTGAAGATTGGTTTAAATGTAATTTAATATCCCATTCACACAAAGTAATTATGCACACTGTTCTAGTTGCAAATCACTGTCAGAATATTTTTCAGTCTATTTAATTGCTTGTGTGCTAAAACTCCACTAAAGGTTTATGTTTCTTATTGAGGGGAGGACTTTTGAGCAGGGAACCCATTTCCATAGCTATGTTACGCAATACCCCATTTACCTTTGACTCATCCCATCTTATTGGGCACCTCCCCATGTAATGTTTGTTTTCTTACATGGGCATATCCTGAAGGATACAGTTCCATATAGGGGTGGCTCTAGCCATTTTGCCGCCCCAAGCACGGCCGCACGCCGCGGGGGGCACTCTGCTGGTCACCTTTTATGGCGTGCCTGCGGATGCTCCACCGAAGCCACGGGACCAGCGGACCCTCCGCAGGCATGCCTGCGGGAGGTCCACCGGAGCCGCCGGCCGCCCTCCTGGCGACTGGCAGAGCGCCCCTGTGGCATGCCGCCCCAAGCACGCGCTTGGCGTGCTGGGGCCTGGAGCCACCCCTGGTTCCATACCTATCAAAAAATTCCATCAGACTCTCGCAATAAACAACATTTATTAGTGATATGCACAGATTCTACAATGAATTTCACTACCGCTAAAAGGCATTTCTCAAGATATTACTGACTATAAATTCTGAGAAACAGAACTTGTTTGATTATTTGTAATGGCACTATCTTGTGACTTCCCAGAATGTTGTGAAAATTGTTCTGGGGAAGATGCAGGTGCTAGACTAAACTCCATAGTTAAAATCGTAATTCTTTACATTAATTTATAAACCTGAATTTAACAACTGGAAATAGATTATGAACATTATGTATGTGTGGATAATTATGGTTTTAAATTATCACATTAATAATGGATGGCATAATATCATGCAGGTCTTCTCCTCACTCTTGAAGCACTGGAACATTCTGTTCATGGATGTTTCCACTCATTAATAAAAGTTAATTGACACCCAGTTTTCCTTTTACTTTCACACATTCTCTTTCTGTGCTAATTTGGCATTGGAGACCGCTGCTAATTTTCTCCCTCACCATGATGATGGAAACCTTAAGTCCATAAGGTATGAATTCTTATATAATGCACTATTGAAACCAAAACATAGTCCCTATGAGTTTCTTGTCTTCAATTACCATTATAAAACCTAAACTTAATTTCCCCAATACTAATTTCTCCCTACTGTTACTCACACCTTCGTGTCAACTGTCTGTGATGGGTCACTCTCTTACCACTTCAAAAGTTATTTTTCCTCCCTTGGTATCCTGCTGTTAATTGATTTATCTCATTAGACTGATCTCACACTTGATAAAGCAACCCCCATCCTTTCATGCATTTATACCTGCTCCTGTATTTTTTACTTTATGCATGTGATGAAGTGGGTTCTAGCCCACGAAAACTTATGCCCAAATAAATGTATTAGTCTCTAAGGTGCCACAAGGACTCCTTTTTGCTGATACAGACTAACGTGGCTACCACTCTGAAACCTAATATCAAAAGTGTGCATGTGAGAGAGCGAGAGAATCCTTTAAATAGAATTTTACAAGTGTATCTGATATAGTGTGTTTACAACATGACAAGAAAAAAATCAGTTAAACAATGATGAATTTGTCAATTTCTTGAAGTATTGTAAGTATTGTTTCATTAGGATAAAATCCACAAAATGTCACAAACATTCACAATTTTGTTGAAAAATTTTCCTTAGTCATAACCCAGAAAGTTGGCCCAACTCTACCTATAATTCAGTACAGGAATAAGTAGGAGAAGATGCATTATGTATTATTTTACTTAGTCATACATTAAAAATAATAAAAAGACTCCTAGCCTAGGGTATAAACACCCTAACAAATACACCTCTACCCTGATTTAACGCTGTCCTCAGGAGCCAAAAAAATCTTACTGCGTTATAAGTAAAACCACGTTATATCGAACTTGCTTTGATCCACTGGAGTGCGCCGCTCTGCCCCCCCCCCCGAGCGCTGCTTTACCACGTTATATCTGAATTCGTGTTATATCAGGTCGTGTTATATTGGAGTACAGGTGTAATAATAATTCAATGAAATCCCAGCAGTATTAAATGAACCAGTTCAGCATCAGCTACAATCACCTATAGATAATCATTTTCATTGTTATGGGAAGCACACTTTAACCTTCTTGAAAAGTCCTATCAAATGAATGTCTTGCAGTGTGCCTGGAAAGCCACAGAATTCAGGCGGCTTTGGACCAAGGCATAGAGCAAGTTCCAGAGTCTTGGAGACCTTCCAGAGAATGTCCTGGTTCTCTCTCATAATGAGGGGGAACCACCTTGCACATGCCTGCTGACTTCAGCTGTGACAATAAGGCAGAGAGAGAGAGGAGAGAAAATCCCTCACATAAACCAGTCCCAAGCCAATTAGGGCTTGATAGGTCATAAGCAACACCTTAGAATCTAACTGGAGATGAGTAAGCAGCCAGTGCAAGTCTTGAAGCATTCGTGTCATACACCCCCAGCGAGATGCCCTGCTCAAAAAGTGAGCACTTCACCAGCTTCACCCTCTTCACCAGCTTCTGTTCCAAATTCTTTTAAGGCAAAGCCCCATGTAGAGCATATTGTCATAGTATAATCTTGAGGAATGAAACACATTGATGATGGTGGCTAAGTCCACATCTGAAAGGAAGGGTTGCAACTTCCTTTCCAATTGCAGATGGTAAAAAGATGACTGGATTCCTCCTCTAATGTGACAGTCCAAGAGCAGGTGAGAGCCTAAAATCAAAACTAAATTGTAAACCCTAGTAACTAATGGAGGTCCAACTCTGTCAGTCAAAGGGGCTGATGTTATCTCTGTCATCTCCTCTGGCTGCCTCCCACAAAACCACCATCATTACCTCGGTCTTGCCTGGATTGACCATCAGCTTGCATACACTTGATGAGCTCTGAGGAACACTACCAAAAACCTGATTCTGTCTGCAGTTACAAGAGTACACATGCATCTTCATAGTTGTCAATGGCATGGCATGGATGTACCAGGAAATTACATTTGGTAAAGGTGGCAAGGGAAAAATTACATTTGTGAACTACAAACAGATTCCTTTTAAATACTAATGGGTATTAGTTTCCCACAATATTAAGGGCCCAATTAGTAATACTTCTTAAGAGACAGGAAATCAGACTAGATACCTATTGAGCATAGTTCTTTAAGTAATGTCATATTGATTAATTAGGGCTGTCATGCTTTTGACCTGATGTAGGTTAGAGTCTGCCATTGATTTGGATACTAATACCTTATATTCCTCATATTACTAGTGTCTACACTTAGTAACATTTCATGAGTCCAGAAAACAGGAGAAACTTGTCTGGTTTCAGCTTGAATTATGAATCCCAAACTAGAAACACATTCACCAAAACACTTCCCAGCTTGGGCTAAGTTTTGACACAACTCTTGATTCTACAACACCAGCTACTGTAGGAAATGAAAGCACAGCATGACAACTTTTAACTACGGAAGAGCTCTCATTTATTTGGTACAATAGAGATGTGAAATGAAAGTACATCATCCAATTAGCAAGAGTAACCCAGCTATGGGCACTGATGTAAAACCCACACTCAAAGAAATACAGGGTCATTTGGTCAGACAAGTAATTAGCAGAGTTCTAAGAAACTCAAACACTACAGAATTGAGGGGGAAGGGAAGTGCTTCATATTTTAAATAAATGGTCATTGAAGTAATTGTAAATCACTTGTATAACTGTGCTCTTCTCATAGCAGGCAATCGCTCAGAAAGCCATGTTTTGTAGTAATCTTCATTTTCAATTTATCTACTTTTTGTTTCATTTAATTCTGCATCATCTGGAGGATGGGAGAAGGAGAGAGAGAGAGAGAGAGACTTAAGTACTTTATCAGACTTTACTGAGTTTCACCAAACAGGTTTGAAGAATAAAAAGTTTGGCTGAACAACCAAACTGTGGGTGTCAAAGAATAGTCCTGTAGTTAAGGCCTGAAGCCAGGAGATTAAGGTTGTGGCCAAAACTTTCAAGCATAGATTTCTACAATTGGAACCCTAAACAATTGATCTGATTCCTAGAGGTGCCAGGGACCTGCAACTGCTGTAGAACTTTCTGTCTCCATGAATAGATTATAGACATTAACTATTTAATCCTCAGAGCACTTCTGTGATAAGTGAATAACTATTGTTCCTCTTTTTATAGCTAGAGAAACAGAAACACAAAGAAAGTAAGTGGCTTACCTAAGGTCCCAAACTAAGGCTGGGGTGCAGTTAGAATTTGCATATTCCTGATTCCCAGTAATGGGCTTTCAGTACTACACGGCGTAGTGGAACTGTTCAGTTGCTCATGTGGAAATGGAAATTTAAAAAGAAAGTTTTGAATGCTGAATTTTGGCAGGAAGGGGTCAGGAAGAGACAGGGAATGGGCAGAGTCTTGGCTTTGCCCTAAAAAATGTCCCAGTCAACCCAGCTGTGCTAGTACAACAGGGGAAATATGCTGCACCCAGGTTTAGGGAAGGAACATCTTTTGTGGAATGGGAGAAATTAGGATCCTGATTGTGACTCCTGAATCATAGGCAGCTTTCCAACATGCATGCAGAGCAGCACATCTACACCCAGTGCTTTGTACATGGGTCTGACTATAAAGTAACAACTTGCCCTACATCTTGATCTCCTGAACAGGGATTTTTTTACATCAGACACTGTTTATTTTCTTCCTCCATTTGTATACTGGAATATAAGTGATCTCTGTATGGGATTTATATATATTTTTATTTAAGCTGTCATAAATCTAATGTCTGGTTAATAAAAATAAATAAATTAAAATCTATATGGATCTGAATTCCACTATTTTTCCTTCTAAGGTGAAACTGACAATTTAAAACTGACTATGCTTCCCAGAACATATGTCTTCATGACAAGCAAGTAGTTTTTAAATTTATTTTAGGGAACAGTCAATCAATAAAACCTTTTAGACAAATATTTTTTACTCATCTCAGAATGGTGTATTTTCCTAAATATGGGATTACTGGTGATCCATTTCATTGTCACAGTCCTCTCGCTAAAGTAACATATCTTTAAGACTTTTGGTTGCATACCTTTCATAGAAAAGCGGTGCCTAAATCCACAACTAAATAGCCTTGTTAAGAACAATACTGTGCATCCCCTTATTTTCACCACAGTGAGTCTGGAACAGATAGCCAACATAACTGCAATTTGATCAGTACTTTTCCTCCAGGGCTACCGTTTGGTGCAACTTATAACTGGGAAAGCAATCAACAGGCACTTTGAATTCAAAAGGGCAAGTTCATAATTAAACAATGATCTGAAATGCCATCTTTATATCTTTGAATGAATTATAAACATTCCTTGTGTCTCTGGTGTTACAAGCAGATGTGGAATAAGTCTGTACATCTCCCTTTCTAAGAGTTCTGGGGCATTTACTTATATTAAATATTTCCCCCCGTTAATTTAGTCCTTAGAGGATCATGCTATCTAGGGAAAGAATATGAATATTTAAAATGAGATCAATGATTATCTTTCCAAAATTCAAGGTAGAAGCATGCAGGGCCAAAGCCTGTTTAGCTCATAATTGAAAAATGTGGGCTGTGAACTAGGGAGGTCTGGAGGAGACCAAGACCCCAGAGCAGCATAAGAACTGGGGAATGACTGTTACTGCAATGTCAAGAGATGTAGAAAGCTTTAGTGACTGCTGTGCCTCTCCATGTCCTCTCTCTCTCTCTCCATTGGCAAGAGTGTCTGGTCAACAGTTGCATTTAATTGAAGTTTTGGAAGTCCTGTGTTTGCATCTTGTTAGCCCTAATCATAGTATGACTTACGTAGCCTCTGCCAAGTTCTGCTCTATAATGTCAAAAAACATACAGATTCCTCCCCATACAGACTCCTTTCATCCCCTCCCCAAGCCTCTCAGTCAGGGCCGGCTCCAGAGCCCAGCGGGGCAAGCACCCGCCTGGGGCGGCCCTTTCCCGGGGGGGGCGGCAGGCTGGGCCGGCGGACCTGCCACAGTCATGCCTGCGGGAGGTCCACCGGAGCCCCGGGAGCAGAGGACCTGCCGCAGGCATGACTGCAGAGGGGACGCTCGGCCGGCGGCTCCAGTGGACCTCCCGCAGGCATGACTGCGGACGGTTCGCTGGTCCCACGGCTCGGCTGGACCTCCCGCAGGCATGCCTGCGGCAGCTCAACCGGAGCTGCCGGACCAGCGAACCGCCCGCAGCTGCGGGAGGTCCAGCCGAGCCGCGCGACCAGCGGACCCTCCGCAGTCATGCCCGCGGGAGGTCCGCTGCTCCCGCGGCTCGGGGGTGCCTCCGGGGCATGACTGCTTGGGGCGGCCAAATTTGTAGAGCCGCCCCTGCTCTCAGTATATGTTCTTATAACTGCCAGAAACTGGGAGGGGAAAACAGGGGATGGATCATATAGTGATTGCCTGATCTGTTCATTTCCTCTGAAGCACCTGCCATTGGCCACTAAGGAATCCATTTTGAAGCACTTAGAGGAGAGGAAGATGATCAGGAACAGTCAACATAGATTCACCAAGGGCAAGTCATGCCTGACCAACTTGATTGCCTCCTATGATGAGATAACTGGCTCTGTAGATATGGGGAAAGCGGTGGACATGATATACCTTGACTATAACAAAGCTTTTGATACAGTCTCCCACAGTATTCTTGCCAGCAAGTTAAAGAAGTATTGATTGGATGAATGGACTATAGAGTGGCTAGAAAGCAGGCTAGATTGTTGGGCTCAAGAGGTAGTGATCAATGGCTCGATGTCTAGTTAGCAGCCGATATCAAGAAGAGTACCCCACGGGTAGGTCCTGGGGCTGGTTTTGTTCAACATCTTCATTGGTGATCTGGATGATGGGGTGAATTGTCCCCTCAGCAAGTTCATGGATGACACTAAACTGGGGGGAGAGATAGATTACTGGAGGGTAGGGATAGGGTCCAGAGTGACCTCAACAAATTGGCGGATTGGGCTAAAAGAAATCTGATTAGGTTCAACAAGGACAAGTGCAGAGTCCTGCACTTAGGATGGAAGAATCCCATGAACTACTACAGGCTGGGGACTGATTGGCTAAGCAGAAGTTTTGCAGGAAAGGACCAGAGGATTACAGTGGATGAGAAGCTGTATGAGTCAACAGTGTGCCCTTATTGCTAAGAAGGCTAACAGCATATTGGGCTGCATTATTAGGAGCATTGCCTGTAGATCGAGGGAAGTGATTATTCCCCTCTATTCAGCACTGGTGAGGCCACACCTGGAGTATTGCATCCAGTTTTGGGCCCCACAGTACAGAAAGGATGTGGACAAAATGGAGAGAGTCCAGCAGAGGGCAACGGAAACTATTAGGGGGCTGGGGCACATGACTTATGAGGAGAGGCTGAGGGAACTGGGCTTATTTAGTCTGCAGAAAAGAATTGTGAGGGGGGATTTGATAGCAGCCTTCAATTACCATAGAGAGGTGGTGGAATCTCCATCCTTAGAGGTTTTTTAGGGCCTGGCTTGACAAAACCCTGGCTGGGATGATTTAATTGGGGTTGGTCCTGCTTTGAGTAGGGGGTTGGACTAGATGACCTCCTGAGGTCTCTGCCAACCCTAATCTTCTATGATTCTATGATCCTAAGACAGAATATAGGACTAGATGGACCATTGGTCTGACCCAGTATGGTTGTTATGTCGTTTTTATGTACCAGTGCTGCTACTGCATTTAGAGCATTCCAGGCCCACTACCTGGAGTGCATAATTTGTCCCTGTGTTCTTCTGTTCTCAAAGTTGCTTTCTCACATAAAACAAAATCCCAAATATCCTAAAGAGGCCCCTGAGATGTTATTATCTTCCTGAGGGAGTCAAGGAATCAGCCACATGTTAAGCATGTGAAGCTATCTGAGTTACTCAGTGGAAGCATCAAAACTTCAGGACATTTTTCAAGAGATAGCTATGGATTTTCTTGTAATGCTTTTCATTGTCTGTTGTCCTCAACCAGTCACATGCATTGCTTCAGGTGACTCTGTTTGCCTCTGTTATGTTGTTTCACAAGACTTTCACGTCGAGGTATGTTAGGCATTTGGAAGGTGGGTAACAACTAGGTGGTAGGCCTGGGACCTAATCAACCATATTAAAACAGCATTGGGTAAAACTCAGGGAATTCACCACTAAAAATTTTTTTTTAAATGTTCTGCTCCTAATAAAGCACCCCTGCCTAACAAGAGTAATTACCACCAACGTTTGTAAAGTAAAGACATACAGGCATTCAGAAGTTTGAGGAAGAATACAAAAAAGACTCAACAAATTGTAAATAAATAAAATAAACTCTGATCAGCGGATTTATGCTGACCATCTGCACAAACAGAGAAGGTCACAAATAAGTTACAATTCTGGCATAAAAATAAAATGAAAAAAAAATTGGTCAGGGAGGAAGACACATAGGTTCCAGTATGTAGGAGTCTAGGAGAGCTGGCTGTATTTTAAAGAATACTTATTGAGGTTGCAGGAAAAAACCATCCCGATGTGTAGGAAGAATAGTAAATATGGCAGGCGACCAGCTTGGCTTAACAGTGAAATCCTTGCTGATCTTAAACGCAAAAAAGAAGCTTACAAGAAGTGGAAGATTGGAGAAATGACCAGGGAGGAGTATAAAAATATTGCTCAGGAATGCAGGAGTGAAATCAGGAAGGCCAAATCACACTTGGAGTTGCAGCTAGCAAGAGATGTTAAGAGTAACAAGAAAAGTTTCTTCAGGTATGTTAGCAACAAGAAGAAAGTCAAGGAAAGTGTGGGCCCCTTACTGAATGAGGGAGGCAACCTAGTGACAGAGGATGTGGAAAAAGCTAATGTACTCAATGATTTTTTTGCCTCTGTCTTCGCAAACAAGATCAGCTCCCAGACTGCTGCACTGGCAGCACAGTATGGGGAGAAGGTGACCAGTACTCTGTGAAGAAAAAAGTGGTTTGGGACTATTTAGAAAAACGACGAGCACAAGTCCATGGGGCCGGATGCACTGCATCCAAGGGTGCTAAAGGAGTTGGCGGATGTGATTGCAGAGCCATTGGCCATTATCTTTGAAAACTCATGGCGAATGGGGGAGGTCCCGGATGACTGGAAAAAGGCTACTGTAGTGCCCATCTTTAAAAAAAGGAAGAAGGAGGATCCGGGGAACTACAGGCCAGTCAGCCTCACCTCAGTCTCTGGAAAAATCATGGAGCAGGTCCTCAAGGAATCAATTCTGAAGCACTTCAAGGAGAGGAAAGTGATCAGGAACAGTCAGCATGGATTCACCAAGGGCAAGTCATGCTTGACTAACCTAATTGCCTTCTATGAGGAGATAACTGGGTCTGTGGATGAGGGGAAAGCAGTGGATGTGTTATTCCTTGACTTTAGCAAAGCTTTTGATACGGTCTCCCACAGTATTCTTGCCAGCAAGTTAAAGAAGTATGGGCTGGATGATTGGACTATAAGGTGGATAGAAAGCTGGCTAGATCGTCGGGTTCAACGGGTAGTGATCAACGGCTCCATGTCTAGTTGGCAGCTGGTTTCAAGTGGAGTGCCCCAAGGGTCCATCCTGGGGCTGGTTTTGTTCAATATCTTCATTAATGATCTGGAGGATGGTGTGGACTGCACTCTCAGCAAGTTTGCAGATGACACTAAACTTGGAGGAGTGGTAGATACGCTGGAGGGTAGGGATAGCATACAAAGGGACCAAGACAAATTAGAGGACTGGGCCAAAAGAAATCTGATGAGGTTCAACAAGGACAAGTGCAGAGTCCTGCACTTAGGACGGAAGAATCCCATTCACAGTTTTGGGCCCCGCACTAAAAGAAGGATGTGAAATAATTGGAAAGAGTCCAGCGGAGGGCAACAAAAATGATTAGGGGGCTGGAGCACATGACTTACGAGGAGAGGCTGAGGGAACTGGGATTGTTTAGTCTGCAAAAGAGAAGAATGAGGGGGGATTTGATAGCTGCTTTCAACTACCTGAAAGGGGGTTCCAAAGAGGATGGATCTAGACTGTTCTCAGTGATACCCGATGACAGAACAAGGAGTAGTGGTCTCAAGTTGCAGTGGGGGAGGTTTAGGTTGGATATTAGGAAAAACTTTTTCACTCAGAGAGTGGTGAAGCACTGGAATGGGTTACTTAGGGAGATGGTGGAATCTCCTTCCTTAGAGGTTTTTAAAGTCAGGCTTGACAAAGCCCTGGCTGGGATGATTTAGTTGGGAATTGGTCCTGCTTTGAGCAGGAGGTTGGACTAGATAACCTCCTGAGGTCCCATCCAACCCTGATATTCTATTATTCTATGTAATTGATTTAAAAAATTGTTACTTAAGTGTGTGTCATAATGTGATAGTTTTAGTAAAAAAAACATTTAAAAGGTAGTTCTTTTTAACTATATAATGGAAATAAAAAGCAAAGGTGTTTGGACATCAACTATGGTCTGCAGTACAACAACAAGCCACAAGACATCATATGCTGCATAACTGATGTGTAAGTGTGCTGGGAAAACCCCCAAATGAGTGCATCCTGACTGGCCATTGGGTGAAATTTGTCTATATATTGAAAGTGGTGAGCATAATAGATTTACTTTGCATATGTATTCTGTGTGTGTTGCTAATAAATAGATGTTTAAAGCATAGCTGTATGAGGTTCTTTCTCTGGGAAAAGGTCCTGCAGACCCATAGAGCCCTGAGCCCCATGGTTAAGGATGGGTACTTAAATTAACCAAGTTACTACCTGAGCCTTATGAGTAAGTGCCTTATGCCCTGGGCCCTTGGAAGAGAAAGGATGGGGGTGCCTAAATTTACTTGGTTGTGCCTTGAGCCCTTGGTAGGGTATAACTGGGGTGCCACAGATTTTGTGGATAGCAAATTTGGTGGAGAACATGGGTAATCTAGGTCATTTGGAGCAAATGGATTGAGCTCAATACAGCAGTCAAACAGAATATTGGTTCCCTTCTGTAAACAAGGACTTCAATCCTCTCTACAAAGTGCTGCTGCATTAAAAGAAAAGGGAGAGGAGTGCACACAATGGAAGAGAAAGGCAGAAGGATCAAGTGAGGAAATAGAGATATTAAGCTTGAAATTGAGAGATTCCCAGGTAGCTGTCAGAGCAATCCTGCAGGAAAAACAGGATTGGGCCCAGGCAAATGACGATCAATCCATCTGCACGCAGCAGATTAAAGAATTGAAATATAAACTGGTGGGGTATAGTAGCTGTGTATGGGGGGGAGGGGAAGAGAGTCTCAGTATAATATGGATTTGTATGGGGAAATGGGGGAAAGGAGCATTTGGAGTAACCCCAAGCAGGGAGACCCTGAATGGCCTGATTTCCCCTACCCTCCACCCCCATGTTTTCCCAATAGAGCCCTATGCCCCCTTGTGACAGGAATTACAAGCACTGGAGCTAGACACTCCACAAGCACACCCTGTGGACCCCTGCTGTAAGTAAAGCAGTCGTAAAGAGGGGATTAGTCCCTATGGATGCAGACCCCAGGACTAAAAGGCAGGTTTGGGAAGAGGTAAAAATTACCACACAGCTGAGCCCTGAGCAAACCCAAGCAGCTGCCCAGAGTCTGGATCCATTAAACCAGAATACATGCCTGGATTGAATGGTAATGGTTTTTCAGATACTCAGGTGGAGGGTAAGGGATTATATAGCAGTGGCCCAGGCCTATACTAGTGCCTTGGACTGGGCTGTTATTGCCAATGCCTCTGAACACATACAAGACCAGAGGGATAGGTGGGACTGGATCAAGGAGCTATGAAGTTTATAGTGTCTGCAAAGCAATTGGGGAAGTTGTTTTATTTAAACAAACAGGGCCCCACGGAGTCTTCCAAGTTGTATCTTACTAAAAAGGAGATATTAGCTATAGCAGCTGGCGCCATCCAACCCCCAGGAATTGTGGATGGTGGATTTAATGTACTAAGATTTAAGACTGCCACAGTTAATGAATTAAATTATATCATGAAGGTGGATTTAGGACCAATTAATACTACCCAAGATTATGCTGAATTAAAACAAACAATTTTGGGGACCAGTGCTATTTTCCAGAAGGGCCCAAACAAAGAAACACACACAACAAAATAAAAAGCTGAAACCGATCAGGCAGTAACTTTTCCCAATTAAAGACCAGGTTACCTGGAGGAAAAAATAGGGGCAAAATGTGTATAAAGGCGTTTTAAAAAGCAGCAATGTATATTCAACCCCAAATCAAAAATTAAAAATAGAAAAAATAAATTGAAATCCAAAGCATTAAAAAAAGCTAATAAGGGCAAGAAAAGGCATAAAACAAATAAAACAAGAAGCCTGCAAGCAAACTATTATAGCAAGTCTCACAGCTAAAAAAAAATCTGGGGAAAAAAAAATCAACAAAGCCCCTTTAAATCCGGTTAGCCCTATATTAAAGCAAGTACCTTTGACATCTCCCCCTCTCCCATAAAATGCCCACCTCACCAGAGTAAAGCCCCTCTGGTAATAACTTTATAATCAATGGGCGGCATCCAATTGTAGGGAGTATTATAAAAAAAAATAATAATCTTGCCCCACCATATTTTCACAATGGCACTTCAATGTGTATATTAAAAAAATAGTGGCTGCCCAAACATGCCATCAAAACAAAAACTAATTAGTTATTCAAATAATTAAAAAATATGTAAAAAACTACCACTAAAATTAAATTACTATAAAATATTACTAAAACAATTAATCTCCTAGTAAAAATTAGTAAATTTTAGTTTTTTATAAAAGTCAAATACCCATTCAAGTATATGTTATAACTGTTTACCCTAGCCACATCATTAACATATACCCAATACTAACTATAAAAATTCAAGTAACCAAAAATTTAATAATGTATTTAGTAAACCACTATGCATGGGCATACCAAAAATGTAAGCAATAAAAACCCAATGTATCCCAATGTATATCTCATAAAAATTGAAATATATAACTCGCAAACCAAAAATAAGTGCTTTTGCACTATAACCAATGGCACTCAAAGGTGCATGTTTAATATATTTACAAAACAAAAATTGTCTGTAATCTATGCAACCAAAATCTGTATATATGTTAAAACTACTTATCCAAAATTATTTTGAATAATAATGTTTATAGTATATATATATATACTAAAATATATATGATAAAATATATCATAATTATTTTATAATATTAATAAAATTAAAAATTGTAATTTTGAATATTATGTACCTCTTTAAAATATATTGCAGTACAATATCCCTGTGTTTAATCATATAAAACCTGTTAATGTAAATATAAATATACTTTTAGTTAAACAATAATTGCTAATTCACCCTATATTGCAAAATAATTTGCAATACACAAAAAGCACTAAAAAACAAATTTGCATTAAAGTACAGCACAGCAATTTACAAGTAACTAAAGTTTTTCAAAAAACAAATATCACTCTTGGTAAAAAACATTACAAAAATGTTTAATGCAACTAAAGCTTAAACATAATAATTCACTCAATTGTAGTAATAATTAAAATCCAATTGGGTTTACTTTTGGGCATGATATTATTGGTGTAATTAAAAAAAAATCCAAAAATATAAACAGCCACCTTGCAAAATCAAGTAATACCATTGCTCACCATAACCAAAATAAATAAATCCCCAATCCTTCCTGTTGAACTGCACACAAAATCTTTCAAAGTCTAATACAATGTACTCTGTGGATGCCATTTAAAAGTAAGCATTCACTGCCCTGGGTACCTGAGGTACATATAGAAACTCCAGTGTCCTTCTAGACTTGGACCAGGAGAAACTGTATGATACCACAACATCTGAGCAATAGCAACTATTGAGTTTTTCATGCTGACCACTGTCAGTTTTACACTGACTCCTAAATCTGATTAACCTGTAGTTTTAATGGGACACTGGAATGAGCAAATTCTAGAAATGTGAGCCTTCCATTGAGAACACCCTGTCACCAGTCAGGCAGAGTGTAATTGTAGGAACCAATATGTGAGAGTGACCAAGAAGGGAACAGATGATCTCTCAGAAAACTGATGCCAGCCCTACTGGGGATGTTTACATTGACTCAAACAGTATTACTTGTGTGACAAAATCAAATCAAAATAGCTGTCAGCTAATTGAAGCTGCCTTCTGAAAGTAGCGAAACATTTTTTATTTAAATCTAAAAACTTCTATATTTCTTTTTATATATATTTTAGCATAGTAGTAATAACTAATAGTATAAAACAGTGGGGTATTTAATATATACAAAATATGTGAAATGTAAATATGAAATTATTAAATGGCATCTTCATTACATAGCAATAACTTATTAAATATTCGATAGATGCTCACTTAGTAAGTTGAGTGAGTGTTGCTATAATTGTTAGCATTCATTTTCAAAAATGGTTTATCAATGGGGAGCAAGTGAGGTTGTAGCCTTCTCTTGGTTTACTACAGCAAAGTATTGAGAGCATCAGATTAATGGGACCCATCATCATCCTGTCATGTTTCTTTTTGCATTATGACTCCTGCCATCTCAAGTGTATTCTTGACAAAGCCCTGCATTATAACATGCAGCTTGCTGAAACATGTGAGGCATTTGTCTTCTAAAAAACAGCTAGGAGCCACACTTGCCTACAGCAGCATTCAAAAGAGCATTTCAAAAGAGAGAAAACTATCTAGTAAAAATGTTATTTAGTTAATGTGTTAACTTTTTTTCTCTTAACCATCCACATTTAAATTATGTGCTTTCATTACTATTACAAATTTAATACCATTTTTTAAAATTAATTCAGACTTCTTCCAGGAAAAAAAATGTGTTTGTAGGAGACAAAATGTTGAAAAATATAATCTACTTGTCTTCTCTACAGGAGGGCAGGTGTGCCAGCTTCCATTAAGGAAATGCTTGTTAGGCCCCCGCTCAAGAAAACCTCCTTTTAACATAGACTCTTCCCACTACTTCTTAAGTCATAATTTCTGCCCCTGTTAGAAAAACTCATAGCACACTGTGATAGCTAATATGTAAATAAGTAGAAATAAATAAATAAATACTTATTTTGAACTTTTTTTTTATACAGGTCTTTGAAAGATTCCAACAAGACATTTTTTATAATGTATGGAATGCTTAGATTTCCTTTACTATAGTCAATTGGGGCTCAGGTCCAGAAAGTGTGACTTATGCATTATTGTCTGAACTCCTACTGTTGATGCATTATGGTAAAGTATCCATTGAGATTAGCTCATTTATAGTCCCCAGGGGGTGAAAAAGTCCTCTTTGGAATATCTTTTCTCCGTTCTGCCTTAAAGGTGGTAGGTGACTTCTCCTAGGATACTATGGGAGTGGATGGGTTGATGTGCGGTGATGGAATGTTCCATCTCGTCACCATTCCTCTTCTGCTCAATATGTACATGAGGCCAATAGGAGAATTATAGTGAGGAGTTGAGGGTGCTGTGTCTGCATATCTCCTGACCTAGATAATGCAAGTCGATCAACTTAATATCTGATTATAACTGGGATTGACTGAAGGTTGGCTCACTGAAATTCAGCTTGGAAAAGACTGAGGCAATGGTTGTATTTTGTGAAAAGCATCCAGAAGAATCAGTGGAGAGTGTATCAACCTTTTTTAAGTTTATTTCATAGTTAGCTCAACATTAAAATGGATGAACTTGTAGAAGCAATTAGTTTGGAATCTGGGTAAAATCTAGGGCCAAAATGCTCTTATATATGTTACTTATAGGAGAAGACGACAAGGTGAGCGGCAAACATTTTAGGATCTGTGATGGACTAAACTTAATATGGTGTGTAGTTTGATAACTGGTTTAAGTATCACTTAAACATAATTCTGGGATATATTAGCAGGAATGTTGTAATAATTGCTTTATGATGCTTTATGGGTTTTCAAATATCTTGTCTTATGAAACTTCAGCTTCATATAAGAGTGAGAATACTAGGCCACTGCAAGCATATCTGAGTATTTTAAGCTCTAGGTTAAAATATACAGTATAGCTGCTGGGGCAGTAGTTCCACGTGTGGTTTATAACTACAAATGAGGCTGAGGCTTTTAGAGTTGCAGGCCCTGCTGTCAGAGGATTATGGGGGGCTCTTCCCTAACTACTACCCAGTGTGCTATGACAAACCAAAGGGGGTGTGGAAGAGCATACAGCGGGAAGAGCTGTGGTTCCACCCCTGTATATATGCTGCATCTCTGAAGGGAAGTGGTGTGAGCACTTTTCTTGAACACCAGAGAGCTCTCTGAGACAGAATGTCATCTGGTTGTTCCCTGGGGCAGTGTGACTCCACATCACCCCAGCACAGGGCAGTGATCCACAGGTGCCATCCACGCTGCATGTGTATGGCTAGTACCATTACATCCTTGCCCAGCAGTTCTTCTGGCAGCTTCCCAGCTGGCCTTATCCCCTCACATTCCTCCTCAAAGCTTAGCTTTGCTGTCTCTTGGTGAGTGGCAGTTCAGTTAGTGATAGCCTTTTCTCTCTCCTCAGTTCTCTCTTGTGGCTTGGTGACCTTCTCTCCCTAAGTTGTCTTCAGTGATGCTGGATTGTCACAAAACTGTGTCTGGGGGGAGGGAGAGAGGGGCAGGCAATGGGACACTATTCTCAACATTAGAGGGTCTTGTGGTGGCAGGAAATGATCTGATCTCATCCCCTGGCAGCACATGTGGAAGAACACTACTACACCTTTTGTGGAGACACAGTCACCCTGGCCTCAGCTAGCAGTACCTCCTCCATTTCAAATTTGTGCTTTCTCTATAAGATATTTTTGCTTGGGAACTGATGGGAGTTCTTTGTCTATGATGCTGAAGCTTATGGACTGCTCTCGGCTCTGAAGTCAGTGTAAAAGCTGACTGCAGGACAGACATGAGATTTGTCTCTCCTCATATCTAATGGCTATGATGTGTGTCATGGCCACTTTTCAACCTCTCAGGTCCTTTGGCTTGGAGGCAACGTCCCCTTATCTGGCAGACTGCCATCCCCCAAAGATGCAAGAGAAGGGTGCGGCCTCTGGCTCCCCTACACGTAGGAGTCACATGGCTTCAGGAAAGTGCAAGGAAGCATACACAAGTAAGCAGGTCCATGGTCATACAGAATGGAAGAAGTTGAGGGCTGGGGGAGGGGGAAGGGTTTCTTTTGTAAAAGATATGGGTTCTGAAGAGAAGTGAGATGTTTGCTATGCCTCTTTGTGTGATAATTTGCAGATAATACAAAACAACTCAAGCTAGTTAAGTCCCAAGCAGACTGCAAAGGGATTTCACAAAACTGGGTGACTGGGCAACAAAATAGCAGATGAAATTCAATGTTGATAAATGCAAAGTAATGTGGAGAACGCAATCCCAACTAAATATATAAAATGATGGTGTCTAAATTAGCTGTTTCCACTCAAGAAAGAGATCTTGGAGACATTGTGGATAGTTCTCTGAAAACATCCGCTCAATGTTCAGCGGCAGTCAAAAAGGGAATAGAATGTTGAGAATCATTAAGACAGGGATAGATAATAAGACAGAAAATATCATATTGTCTCTATATACAGCCATGGCATGCCCACATGCGTGCAGATGTGTTTGCCCCATCTCAAAAATGATATACTGGAATTGAAAAAGGTTCAGAAAAGGTTAACAAAAATTATTAGGGGTATTGAACATCTTCCCTAAGAAGAGAGATTAATCAGATTGGGACTTTTCAGCTTTTAGAAGAAATGACTCAGGGGGTATATGATAGAGGTATATAAAATCATGACTGGTGTGGGGAAGGTAAATAAGGAATTGTTATTTACTCCGTCTCATAATGCAAGAACTAGGGGTCACCAAATGAAATTAATAGGCAGCAGGTTTAAAACAAACAAAAGGAAGTATTTTTTTCCCACACAATGCACAGTCCAACTATGGAACTCTTTGCCAGATGATTTTGTGAAGGCCAAAACAGGGTTAAAAAAATAGATATGTTAATGGAGGATAAGCCCATCCATGGTAGGGTGACCAGATGTCCCGATAAAATCGGGACTGTCCCGATATTTAACCCTTTGTTCCATGTCCTGATCAATGTACGATCAGACGCCATTTGTCCCGATATTCAGGTAAGGAGGCGAGCGGGAGGGAGGCGCTGACTCCGTAGGTGTTCCAGGGTTGGAGCACCCATGGGTAAAAATTGAAGCCAAGTTGTTTTGCGGGGCTTAGCACTTTCCAGGAGGGAGGTGGGAGGTGCGGGGATGTGGAGTGCTCAGGGGAGGAGGTGGAGAAGAGGCAGGGCAGGGGCGGGGACTTGGGGAAGGGAGTGGAATGGGGCAGATGCTTGGGTGGGAAGAGGTGGGGGATGGGCGAGCACCCACCCAGCAGAGGGGAAGTCGGCACTGAAAGGGTGGGTGGCGGAAGGGGGGGGTTAAAAGGCGAGTGGCGGGTGGGCTGGGTAAGGAGGTGAGCAGTGGGTGGGGGACTGAGGAGCAGCAAGCCAGCAGGGGGCTAGGAAATGAGAAAGGGCACAATGGGGGGGGCAAGCAGGGAGAGGGCGGGACCTGGGACAGCATGGGCGCGGAGCCTGGGACATGTGGGGGTGGACTGTGGGCAGGGCTGACGGCACCCCAATGTGTTCCGATATTTTAGTGTTGTGATCCTGTCACCTTAATCCATGGCTATTAGCCAGGATGGGCAGGGATGGTGTCCCTAGACTTTGTTTGAAGAAGCTGGGAATGGGTGACAGGGGATGGATCATTTGATGATTACGTGTTCTGTTCTCTTTCCCTGGGCACCTGGCATTGGCCACTGTCAAATGACAAGGTACTGTGCTAGATCAACCTTTGGTCTGACCCGGTATGGCTGTCCTTATGTTTTTAATACCCTGAACACTCTTGCAGTTCACTGCTATTTCAAAGATGTGGTAAGTCTGAGGAGGTCAAAGCCTTTTTGCTGGTTTCCAGAGTCAGACCCACCTTTTTTATGAAATACCAATGTGCTGCCAGAGCATTCCAGCTAGATATAGCATGCAGGGTTCTCGCAATTACCTCACCTCATAGAGAGCACTATGTTAATACTGTGAATAATGCTGCAAAAAGTGCTTGGCTGTATTTTAAAATGGCAATTACAGATACTTTAGCTAAGGGCCCCAAAGTTTGTGTTTTATTTGCATACTTTTCTGAAAGTCCTGGTTAAGGGAAATATTGTACAAAGAGTACAAATTGATTCTTTTCTCATGAAGTATTAAACTACTAAAACATATTAGTTTGAAGCATAAATCTGTGCTTTTCACCTGTTTTATCTGAATTTTTCATTTTTATCCAACATTCTATTATACAATAAAGGTAGCTGAAAAGCAAAATCCCTGGAGAGAGGTGTATGGAAGACTCTGTAAGGCACATGAAGGAAATTTGCATTGTAATGAAATGTTTCCTGCAGAAGAGGTAGTTTCAAAATCTGAAACCATCCTTTTTCAGTGATCTGACTAGTAACAAAATGCCACAGAGGTTTTTAATGTTATAGGTTGACAGTTTTCCTATTAAAAATACTCTAATAAATGATGTAAATCATTATGGGTTGAGTTTGGGATTGATTCCTAAAATAATATTCCAGCTTTTTTTGGAGTGGGGGTGGGGGAATTACCATAGTGTCATTATGGGAGGATCTTTCAGTAAAAAATAGAGAGCAGATCTGATTTAGCAGTTGTGATGGTATAAGAGTATCCTCGTTATATACATGATAGATTATTGAAGGTTCCATAATTAATTAATAGACATTTTTTGGAGTGGCTTTAATTTTGTATGCACAGTCAACTGTAGCACCAGTGATAGAATTTAGATAACTCTCTGTGTAAGGTAATTAGATATCTTTATATCTAATCCCATGATTCATTGTGAATGCAAAAGTTGAAAGCTGTTTACACAATATGGCCCATAGTAATTAAGCTACTGCTTGCCTCTTAATGTCTCCCTTTTTTTTCCTTGAATAGAAAGATCAGAATCTCTAATGGTGAAAATCATAGAATCATAGAATATCAGGGTTGGAAGAGACCTCAGGAGGTCATCTAGTCCAACGTCCTTCTCAAAGCAGGACCAATCCCTAACTAAATGATCCCAGACAGGGCTTTGTCAAGCCTGACCTTAAAAACCTCTAAGGAAGGAGATTCCACCACCTCCCTAGGTAACCCATTCCAGTGCTTCACCACTCTCCTAGTGAAAAAGTTTTTCCTAATATACAACCTAAAACTCCCCTACTTGCAACTTGAGACCATTACTCCTTGTTCTGTCATCTGGTACCACTGAGAACAGTCTAGATCCATCCTCTTTGGAACCCCCTTTCAGGTAGTTGAAAGCAGCTATCAAATCCTCCCCTCATTCTTCTCTTTTGCAGACTAAACAATCCCAGTTCCCTCAGCCTCTCCTCGTAAGTCATGTGCTCCAGCCCCCTAATCATTTTTGTTGCCCTCCGCTGGACTCTTTCCAATTATTCCACATCCTTCTTTTAGTGCGGGGCCCAAAACTGGACACAGTACTCCAGATGAGGCCTCACCAATGTCGAATAGAGGGGAATGATCACATCCTCCGATCTGCTGTCAATGCTCCTACTTAAAAAGCCCAAAATGCCTTTAGCCTTCTTGGCAACAAGGACACACTGTCGACTCATATCCAGTTTCTCATCCACTGTAACCCCTAGGTTCTTTTCTGCAGAACTGCTTCCTAGCTATTCGGTCCCTAGTCTGTAGCAGTGCATGGGATTATTCCATCCTAAATGCAGGGCTCTGCACTTGTCCTTGTTGATCATCATCAGATTTCTTTTGGCCCAATCCTCTAATTTGCCTAGGTCCCTCTATATCCTATCCCTACCCTCCAGCGTATCTACCATTTGTCCCAGTTTAGTATATTGGCAAATTTGCTGAGGGTGCAGTTTATGCCATCCTCCAGATTATTAATGAAGACATTGAACAAAACCGGCCCCAGGACCGACCCTTGGGGCACTCTGCTTGACAAAAATAGATTTATCAGAAGATGTCAAAATGAGTGCAGCTCCCCTGAAATCAGCAGAGCTGCAGTCATTTACACTAGGACATCATTTACACCAAGTCCATTAGCAGTCTCCAAAACGATACTGTAATGTACAACAGTAATTAGCAGACTATTAAGTTTAAATGTTTTTCACTCTTTTACTAACACTTTGAGTAAAATATAAGAAAATCTTATGTGACATTCATATCACCAATTGCATTTAATATCTTCAGTCAAAAGTTCTGTGGCTTTGCACACTGGGAATTATCCAAATTTAGGATTCTATTCACCTTAGATTTTAAGTACCCAAAGAAGTGAACTGCAGGCCTCCTTTATACCAGAGTGGCAGAACAACCTCATAAATAAAGAGCTTAAAATATTTCTTCTTTGTGTGTGTTTCTCTCTCTCACGCGCACACACACACACACACACACTTACAGTGTCGTTCTGAGGAATTTTCCTATAAAATTAACAAAAATAGATTTATCAGAAGGTGTCAAAATCCGTAACTGAGCACTTAGTGTCACCATCCAGATTTAGGACTCACTTCAGATTGCTGAAAGGAGTGAGAGGATCAATTTGACCAGGGGGCGGCTCTAGGAATTTGGCCACCCCAAGCAGGGCGGCATGCCGCAGGGGGCGCGCTGCCGGTCCCGCGGCTCCGGGGTACCTCTTGTAGACGCACCTGCGGAGGGTGCGCTGGGAGGGCGGCAGGCGGCTCCTCCCTCAGGCATGACTGCGGAAGGTCCGCCGGAGCCGCCTGCCGCCCTGTCGGCAAAATGCCGCCCCAAGCGCGCGCTTGGCGCGCTGGGGTCTGGAGCCGGCCCTGAATTTGACAAACCTTTAGATTCCAATAAATCACATCACTGCCATGAGATCAGTGGGACCTAATGATGCTCAGCACTTCTGAAAGAGGCCTGTAGTGAAGCAGAGTGGCTTCACTCCAGTACAGAGGGTACTGTTGGCGGTAGCTAACCCAGCCCCACCACCTCTTCAGGAAATGCCAGGGTGGGACAGGAAGTATAAAAGCAAAGTCATGGAGCTCAGTTGGGGCCTGACTGGGGAAGGAGGCAGATGTCTGTCCCAGGACGCTGTGCCAGCAGCAGAGCCTTCATGTGGCATTGGGGAGAAAAGGCAAGCCACCACCTGGGAGGTTGACAATCCCATGGAAGAAGAAGAAGAAGGGCTGCTCAATAGCAACACTGGGAGTCAGACTCTAGCCATGACAGAGGAGCCCCACCAAGAGCCAGTAGGAAAGGAAAGGAAACTTTGGTCTGTTGCGCCACCAGGGAGCAAGGCAGGGACCTCATGTTTTCCCCACTGATCCAATGATGGAACTGCCCATTGTTGTGTATTTGGTTGTCATGGGTTTTGTTACTATGGCAACTGAGTTAGACTATTAAGGGATAGCTCAGCCGGTTTCAACCGGCTGAGTGAGCTCTCTGTTTCTGTAAATAAAATGGAGGTTTTGGTTAGCTGTCTGTTCTCTGGCCTCAAGTGATTGCTTCCTACACCGGCTGCCCCAAGGATATAACACTGGCGACGAGGGAGGGATCCTGGTGCTGCTCCAGTAACAGAAGGAAGTAGAAGTCAAGTTAAAGACCAAACAAAGAAAAAAAGCTGCTTGTTTGCACTGACTGTGAAAGTGAAACTAAAAATCATGGCTACTCTGACCAGGCCCTTGGAGCCTTTTGATGAGAATATAGAGCAGTGGCATGTGTATACTGAGCGTTTTGAGCTTTTTGGTATTGCAAATGACATTACAGAAGCGAAGAAGGTGCCAAAATTCTTAACTGTTGTAGGGGCTAAAACCTACTCTCTGCTACACAGCTTACTACACCCTGTTAAGCCTGAGACTAAATCTTACAGTGACATTGTGGAAATCCTGGGGTCTCATTTCTCCCCAAAACCACTGGTAATTGCTGAAAGATATAGGTTCCACAAAAGAGACCAAAAGGAAGATGAAACAGTTGTACAATTTGTAGCCATTTTAAAAAAGCTAGCAGAACACTGTGAATTTAAAGAGATGTTAAATGATGCCCTGCGTGACAGGTTAGTGTGTGGCCTCTGCAGTGAAGCTATACAGAAGCGCCTACTGACAGAGGCTCAGCTTACATTACAGAAGGCTGTTGATATTGCTGTCTCCATGGAACTGGCTACAAGGGAGGCACAATACATCGGTGCATTCCCTAGGGTGCAAAAAGTGTCACAAGAACTGACCCACAAAACGGTGCAGAGTCAAGAATGTTACCGCTGTGGTAAGCTGGGTCACCAGGCATCAGAATGCTGGTGTAAGGACCTGGTGTGTCGACACTGTGGCAAAAAGGGACACATTGAGTATGCCTGTAAACAAAAGAAAAAGAGGCCTGTGGTCTGGCCGACAAAAAGAGGAACCTTGCATACCCTAGAGCAGACCCAGGATGATCAAGGTGACACCTCCTCACAAGAGGAAGTGCCACTGCATGTTTTGTCTTTGGCAGCGGGCTCACATGAATACTGGGTAACCCCCTTATTGGAGGGCAAACCTATACGCATGGAACTAGACACCGGTGCAGCTGTCTCGCTGGTTCCTGAGACTGTGTATAAGGAAAAGCTACAGCATCTTCCGCTTAAGGCAACAAAAACTGTTCTGAAGACGTATACAGGTGAAGCTGTGCCCATGTTGGGCACTATTGATGTTAAGGTGGAGCTCAATGGACAGGCGGCTAAATTGCCACTGTTTGTGGTGAGAGGTGACTACCCAGCCTTAATGGGTAGGTCTTGGCTTGGGAAGATTCAGCTGAACTGGGCAGAAGTGCACCGGATGACTAAAGAAGAAACCAGTCTAACCCCTATACTAAGGAAACATACTGCTGTTTTTGGAGATGATTTGGGAAGTATGAAGGGAATCACTGTGACATTGAACATTAAACCTGGCAGTCCACCAAAATATCTGAAAGCCCGAACTGTGCCATATGCCATCAGGCCAAAAGTTGAAGCAGACCTGGAGCGCCTGGTCACCAATGGAGTCCTAATACCAATTACCCATAGCTCATGGGCCACTCCTATCATTCCAATAGTGAAGAAAGATGGCTCTCTCCGGATTTGCAGTGATTTTAAAGTCACTGTCAACCCAGTGTTGTGTGCAGAGCAATACCCGCTTCCCCGCATCAATGACCTCTTCGCAGGCCTGGCTGGGGGACAAAAGTTCAGTAAGATTGATCTGAATCAAGCATATTTACAGATGCACGTCGATGAAAAGTCCCAAGAGCTGTTGACTATTGTGACTCATAAGGGGCTTTATCGATACTGTCGCCTACCCTTCGGAATCACATCGGCTCCCGCCCTGTTCCAGAGGGCTATGGACCAGATCTTGTGTGGCTTGTCAGGAGTTCAGTGCTATCTGGATGATATCCTGGTCACTGGAAGAAATGAAGAGGATCACTTAAAGAATTTAGAGGCTACCCTACAAAGACTGGAAGAGTATGGCCTACGAGTTCGCAAAGACAAGTGTGAATTCTTCAAGCCCTCTGTTGAATATTTGGGACACATCATTGATTCTGCAGGTCTTCATAAGGCCCCTGCAAAAGTTAAAGCTATTGTGGAGGCTCCCCCACCTCGAAATGTAAGCCAGCTATGCTCATTTCTAGGACTACTGAACTATTATGGAAAGTTCATCTCACAGTTAGCCACACTGCTAAAACCACTTCATGAGCTCCTTGGGCAGAACAAGGCCTGGAAGTGGACTGAAGCCTGTGATGTTGCATTTAACAAAGCTAAGGATGCATTGTTAAATTCTGAAGTTCTAACGCACTTTGATCCATCCTTACCCCTGCAATTGGCCTGCGATGCTTCCCCTTATGGAGTGGGAGCGGTCGTGTCACACATTATGCCTTCGGGAGAAGAAAGACCTATTGCTTTTGCTTCACGCACTCTAAGCAAAGCAGAAACTAACTACGCCCAAATCGAACGTGAGGCATTAGGAATTGTTTTTGGAATTAGGAAGTTTCATCAGTACCGGTCACTGTGGAATAGTGCGCATGAAGGAAATTGCACGAAGCTATTTTTGGTGGCCTAGATTGGACAGTGCTATTGAAGAGAAGGCAAAAGCTTGTATGTCATGTCAGAGTGTAAGAAATGCACCCCAGTGGGCACCCCTACACCCATGGGACTGGCCTGAAAACCCGTGGCAACGTATTCACGTTGACTTCGCTGGCCCCCTTGAAGGAAGCATGTTCTTGGTGGCAGTAGATGCCCATTCTAAATGGCCAGAAGTCTCTATAATGCAGTCCACTTCTGCAGAGAGTACTATCCAAAAACTACGAGGACTCTTTAGTCGTTTTGGTCTGCCAGAACAACTTGTGAGCGACAACGGACCGCAGTTCGTCTCTCAGGAGTTTCAAAATTTTATGAAGGCAAATGGGATACACCACATCATGTCAGCACCATATCATCCGTCCACCAACGGATTAGCTGAAAGATTTGTGCAGACAATGAAAAACGCTTTGAAATCAGCAAAGGGACAACACTCCATTCAAAAGCGTCTGGATACCTTCTTACTTTCCTATGGAAACACACCTCATGCTACGACCCAGGCTTCCCCAGCCTTTCTAATGATGGGACGACAGCTGCGCACTTGCTTTGATCTGCTGAAACCTTCTGAACCCAGACAAACTGTGCAACATCAGCAGCAATATCAAGTAATCAGACGGGCACCCAGAGCAAAAGACCGGACCTTTAGCCCAGGGCAGCCAGTTTTGGCTCGGAATTATACTTCCAGAGCTAAATGGGTCCCGGCCACAGTCATCACTCAAACAGGACCTGTTTCCTATACAGTCCGGACTGCAGAGAATCTTACCTGGCGGCGACATGTAGATCAGCTGTTGCCAGGTCATGCCAGTCTTCAGGACCCATCTGCAGTTGAGGGGTCTGACTTCACCCCTCCTGGTGAGACATCGAATCATGAGTCACCTGTTCCTGACTGTTCTCCTCCATTACTGCCGGCAGCTGAGATACCCCTTTGCCCAGCACGAGCTGATACCACCTCCTCACCTATTCGTGCTGCGGACCCTGAGTCCCTAGTACTTTCGGGTGCAACAACACCAGAAGTTCGCCGTAATCCACCTAGAGACAGAAGGCCTCCTCATCGGCTGGATCTTTAGTTAGGGCGAACCCACGGTTATGGGGCAAAATAATCCCCAGGGTTTAGCCGGGAATGGAGGCAGTCTACCCTCCTTCTCTAGTTTAGTGTGTGTTTTATTTAGGGGATGTTCTTATTAGGGGGGGAGGAATATGTTGTGTATTTGGTTGTCATGGGTTTTGTTACTATGGCAACTGAGTTAGACTATTAAGGGATAGCTCAGCCGGTTTCAACCGGCTGAGTGAGCTCTCTGTTTCTGTAAATAAAATGGAGGTTTTGGTTAGCTGTCTGTTCTCTGGCCTCAAGTGATTGCTTCCTAC
The DNA here is from genome assembly GCF_020497125.1 of Mauremys mutica. Classification (NCBI taxonomy): domain Eukaryota; kingdom Metazoa; phylum Chordata; order Testudines; family Geoemydidae; genus Mauremys; species Mauremys mutica. The sequence continues at coordinate 33,196,442 of NC_059073.1, read as the reverse complement.
ACCGGCTGCCCCAAGGATATAACACCCATCACTTCAAGAGCCCTGGGCTGGTACCAGGTGGACCGGAGTGGATCTGGGTCCTCCTACCTCCAGCTCTTTAGGCAAGAAGGCCAGATATATTGACTTTATTTGCTCAGCCTTCAACCAAGCACCCTGAGCCATTGACTGTGGGCAGCTCAGGCCTCATCCTAGAGGACCTGAATCATAGACTGTTGTTTGTTCCAGCCAGGAGGCTGGAGCTATAGACTGTTTCAGTGCTCAGCCTATCCAGGAGGCCTGAGCCCCAGATAGTGTTGCTTTCATCCACCCTTCCGTGGGAGGTCTGAGCTAATGACTGTTTAACTGTGTAGCTCTGTACCCAGAGGCTGGAGCCATAGACTATAGTTGTATACTTCAGCTAGGAGGCCTGAGAGACTGTTTAATCTCTCAGCACCCCCTCACCTAGAATCCCAGAGCCACAGATGGCTTGACTACACAGTCCAGGGCCAGGAGGTTGGAGCTACAGACTGCCTGCCTGTTTATTTGTTGAACCCTCACCCAGGAGGTTTGAACTGTCATTTGTGCAGGTGCATAACCTCCACCCATGCTGCAATGGCTTCATCCAGCAGGCATACTGATCTCCCAGTGCTACCACAGGGGATGTCATGGCCCTGAGCTACAGAAGGTTACAAGGCCACTTTTATGTAAGTGCCTAACTATAGACTTTGGTACCTTACTTTAGGTATCCAAAGTAAAAAATAATAAACAGTAAATGATGAAGATTTAGGAAGATACTCGCCTGGTAAATAGATAATTACATAAATCATCTGCTACAGGCTACTGACAGAGGTGGGATATTTGAATTAGATAGACTACTGGTCTGATCCAGTATAGCAATTGCTAGGTTCATATGGCGATACCTGCTAGTATTCAGGGAGGGATGTGAGGCCATGACTGTATCCAGACACAACTCTATTGGGGCTACAAATGATCTAGCTAGTACTCCTGCAAAAAATCTCTTTCTACTTCCTACTGCTTGTAGGTATATTATGGGCACCTCATTTTATGAGTACACTGATGGAAGGATAGAGTCCCCTTTTACATTTGTGTTCTCTACCATTCTACCGCACCAGCCCAGAGCTACTCTTTGTCTTTTTGAAGAACCTGATTGTGTGCATTTCTTGTCTGGTGAGTTCTTAATTACACAAGCAGTGGCATTAAACGTCAATGGAACCCACTCACCAGTGTGAATAAGGGTTGCATGATTGGCATCCAAATGTGCATAAAGTGGCAATTTGTTATGTCTTCAAATGGTTTCTACATATTTCCATGAGATCAGATATTGAATGTATTGCAGCTTATTTGATTTATGGTGAGTAACATTAAGGTGCCACCAATGTAGACAAAGTCAGTGCTTTCAACGTCTGTGTAAATGTTTTTTTTTTCTTATTCAGAACATCAGTATAACAGACTGCAGTTTTCCAAAGTATTAAACCAATGTCTTTCTGTACTGTGATTGAGAACAATGTCATTTTGATTTGTAGTAGCTAATGTGGAACTGCAATAGTGGTAGGAAACAGTATATGAATGGAATTGTTGTGACAAATGGGCCTACAAATTTACCTTAATTAAGAATTTAACTACAAAAATTGACTGTAAATTCATAAAGTGTTATACTCTATAATGGAAACAGGTGCACAAAAAACAGACAGATTACTCTAAACAAAGAAAGCCACATTGATCTAAAAAACAGATGTAAAACCGAAGTTGCTGTGTCAGATATTAAACCCATTGATGATGGAACTAGGAGTCCTGGGGGTGCTGCTGTACCCCCTGCCTCAGTTTCCACTATATACAGGGTGCACAGTTTGGTTCAATGGCTCTCATCATATTATAAACATTATACCAACACCCCTGATTAAACCTAATTTGTGGGCAAAATAATGAGGATGGGCTATTCCACTTGTCACTCCCTTTTGGGGCCCTTAACAGAGGTTTTGGGGAATGGGGGAACAAAAAAGAAAAAAAGGAAGACACTACAGGAGAAAGCGCCACCATCATGGTGGCCAACTGTACCATCTCCTGGGTCTCTAGACTGTTTTTGTCCTAATCATAGGAGATGTCCTGACCAGAATGAGCCAAAGAGAGAGGGACTCAGATGATATAACCACCCCTTTCTGGCTCCAGCTGAATCCAAAATACCACCTTGTATGACAGTTATTACCATCTTTGATACCATCTACAGTATCAACAAGGGGACTTTTTCTAAAATTTGACTTTAAGAACAACAACAGCAATGACATCTCCAGTCCATAACTTTTTCTCTCATCCCCAAAAGGACAGTTATTACCATTTCTGATACCATCAAAGAGACTGTTAAACAGGGGAATTCCTTTTCAACTGTCTACTGCTAAAGGGAAAGGGAACAAGAGACGTTGTTAAAATGAGCCTCTTATTACTCTACATTTCAAATGTTTTACATGTTTTTCTTTTCTGTGACTTTAATAAAAAAAAAAGAAGAAGATTTGTAATGGTGTATTTGCCAAGGTGGTAAGCAGACTGAGGTCTCTGTTTTTCAGGATCTGGTACCTTATTTAACAGTGTTCGTGTTAGACAGCAAGTGAGTAATGTTAACACCTTGGGCCCATTTTTCATCTAAAGTCAACAGTTGAAAGGACACTTTTCACTCTCTGAAACATTGTCTATCCATGGGCAAAATTGATTTTGACCAGGTAAATCAGCTTAAAGTCCAAACATGTAAAAAGAGTTTTGCATCTGTTATTCTGAAGCTACTGGTTACATGTAAGAGCACCAGTAACGTCAATGAAGGCAGCATTGCTAGCTGATTTGAGAGCAGAATAGCCTCCAGTGAATGATACAGTATAGAGTGGTGTGTTTAAGGACTAATTATTACCCGTACAAACAGGAAAGCTACCAAAATAGGTGTGAATGATTATCATCCATTGTACTGTTAAGAATTTTTTTTGTGCACACTGAAGGCTAAAAACATATCTGAGTCTGTCAGTGACAGAAAAATACCTCAGCGAGTTTGTCTGATCAATGTTCACACCAAGAGATATAAACAGTCATCTTAGACAAGGTTTTCAATATATTTTCTGAAAACAATGTTTACAACTGACTTTTGTGTTATAAGAATAAAGACATAACAACCATGACCATATATAATATTAATTATGCCGGTTTTCCACCATTGTTTATGTGGGTAATGCTCTTGTCATCAATATAAAGTATATCACACTATGTTGCTGAAGTTGTTTAAAAGTGACACTAAAGTAGAATCTAACTCCATTTGAGATTGGTTAATACTGTGAATCATACCATAATTGTTATAAGACATGAAAAATCATTGTCAATTACTCATACTTCTGGAAAGTATTTTGAGGTAACAGCAGCATAGTAAGATCACTGAAGAACAAACAGAGTAGGTCAACCAACTATCTAATATGCAGTGCTCAAAAACATTAAGATTTATAAGTGAGACAAGCTGGGTGAGGTAATATCTTTTCTTGGATGAACTTCTGTTGGGGTATGTCTACACTACAAGACTATTTCGAATCAACTTAATTCAAATTTGTGGAATCGACCTTATGAAGTCGAAGTTGTGTATCCACACTAAATACACTAGTTCGACTGTGTGAGTTCACAGTAACGGGGCCAGTGTCGACTTTGGAAGTGGTGCTCTGTGGGAAGCTATCCCACAGTTCCCGCACTCCCCGCTGCCCATTGGAATCCTGGGATTTCCCCCCAATGCATGCTGGGGGCAAAAATGTGTCGAGGGTGGTTTTGGGTAACTGTCATCATTGAACCGTCAATCACGCCCTCCCTCCCTCCCTCCCTGAAAGCGCCTGCGGGCACTCTGTTCGTGCACTTTTCTGCTCAGTGACAGCACGGGCGCCACAGCACTTTGAGCACGGATCCCGCTGCAGTTATGGCCGTTGTCAACTCCTCGCACCTTATCGTCCACCTCTTCCACAGTCAGCTGCTGAGAAATAGGGCTACTTTTCAATGGTGCTGCGAGCACTGGTGGACCATGGGGGACGTTTTACCAACATCAACGTCGGGTGGCCAGGCAAAGTTCATGACGTGCGTGTTTTCAGGAACTCTGGTCTGTTTAGACGCCTGCAGGAAGGTAGTATCTTCCCGGACCACAAAATAAGTCTTGGGGATGTGCAGATGCCTATATGATCGTCGGGGACGCAGCCTACCCGCTAATGCCCTGGCTCGTGAAGCCCTATGCAGGCGCCTTGCACAGTGACAAGGAACTCTTCAAGTACCAGCGAGCAGTGAGCAGCGTGACCTGTGACTGTTCAGTTTCTTTACAGAGAAGCTGAACCTGCCCCTGTTTCTTTACCAAGTGACTGTTGACTAGCATCTGCAGTTACATACCCCGCCCACCCCGCTTCCCCAACTTCCAACACACGTTTAAAAATAAAATACATGTTCCACTGTAACTTTACAAAGGTTTCTTTATTGATGACTTTGCGTTACAGGGTTGAAACTGGGACACGGACTGTGCTGGGTAGGGTGTGCAGTGATGTAAAGACCGCCTGTAAACTCGAGGAATGACAGGCTCCTGCTCCCAGAGCGGTCTGCAGTGCCGGACTGGATGTTTCAACGGAGCCTGCCATCCCTCCTTTTTGGGACTCTGTGTGCGGTGGCTATGTGGCCTTTTGGCGGGGGAGGACGGATACAGATTCCTCTGCTGCGTGGCTGTGTGGTCCAGGACAGGGACCGTTGCATGAGATCTGTAACCCCCCTCCCCCGCTACAAAGTCACGTACCCCCCCACCCACACAGAACCTGCAAACCACCTCCCATACCGACCAGGGTGCGTACTGACTGCAGTGTGTGTGTGACCTGCTGCTGATCCTGCCCCCATGTCTGTACCCTGGTAAAGGTGATTGTCCTGTCAAATTACCAACCCCCTTCCCCCCCTTCAAACACAGTCTCCTCTAAAAGAACATGACGGAAACAGTAATTAACAGAAAAGTATTTTTTATTATCAACTAGACAGTTAGGGGATGAAACTGGGATGGGGGCTTGGGTGAGGCGGGAAGGAAAGGACTTCTCAAAATTTAGGGTATGAGAGCTTTTGGGTACTTGAGCACTCTGCTGGGGTGCAGTGACAGTTTACACGGCCTCTGGCGCCCCTCCTTCTGGTTATTTTGGGTGAGGGGGGTATGGGACTTTGTGGCGGGGGAGGGCGGTTGCAGATACACTGCAGGGGGGCTCTGTCCTCCTGCCTGAGGTCCTGCAGAACATGCACAAGGCGCAGGAGCATGTCCGTTTGCTCCCTCATTAGTCCAAGCAGCGTTTCGGTCACCTGCTTGTCTTCCTCACGCCACCTCTCCTCCCGTTCGCTGTGTGAGCGCTGGTACAGAGACAGGGTCTCCCTCCACTGGCTCTGCTGGTCCGCGTCATGTCGGGAGCACCCCATAAGTTCAGCGAACATCTCGTCCCGTGTCTTTTTCTTTCGCCACCTAATCTTTGCCAGCCTCTGTGAGGGGGATGCTGTGGCAGGTCTGGAGACAGTCGAAGCTGTGTGATGGGAAAAAGGGAGTGAATTCCTTGCAAAGATAAATTTTTGCGAACAATGAACACAGTCTAGTCTGTCTCTGTGAATTCTGGGTTGAGATCCCAGTGCCTGATGGGGCAAAAACCATTTTCGCGGGTGGTTCTGGGTAAATGTCGTCAGTCATCCCTTCCTCTGGGAAAGCTACAGCAGACAATCATTTCAAGCCCATTTTCCCTGGATTGCCCTGGCAGACGCCACAGCGTGGAAACCATGGAGCCTGTTTTGCCTTTTGTGCCTGTCACCGTATGTGTACTAGATGCCGCTGACAGAGGCGGTCCAGCAGCACTACACAGCAGCATGCTTTTGCTTTTGCATGACAGCAGAGATGGTTACCAGCCATATTGTACCATCTACCACACCATAAATTGGTAATAAGATGGGCATGGTTACCAGTCCTTTTGCACTGCACCATTTGCTGCTGTCATAAGTGCCCCTGGCTGCTCTTAGCCAGGGGCGCAAAAGCCAAAATTGGGAATGATTCCCTGAGTCAATCCCTCCTTTTTGGTATCTAAAAATAGAATCAGTCCTGCCTAGAATATGGGCAAGTGTACTAGAGAACCACTGTATCAGAGAACCAGAGAGCTCAGCTGCTCTGTGTCAGATCCTGCATAGATTATGAGCTGTATGCTATTCATAGGGGGTGCTCCTGCAACAACCCCACCTGTTCATTCCATTCTTCCCCAGCCTTCCTGGGCTACCATAGCATTGTCCCCGCACTTGTGTGATGAAGTAATAAAGAATGCAGGAATAAGACATAGTGACTTGTTAGTGAGAAATGAGTGGAAGGCAGCCTCCAGTTGCTATGATAGTCCAGATAGGACATTAAGGAGTGTGGAGGAGAGGAGCCCAGCATCCTGCTGCTAGTCCAGGGGCAATTGAATCTTTTCTTTACACATGAAGGGTGGGGGCTGATGAAGCTCAGCCCCCTGTTGCTATGATGACGATGGTTATCAGCCATACTGTACCATCTACCAGGAAAAATTAGGGCCAGGCGCCCTTGATCGACCTAACGGATGGTAGTCTGCATGGTTACCAGTCCTTTTGCACTGCCCCATGTGCCAATAGGCTGATGATGGCGATGGATATCAATCTTATTGTACCATCAGCCATTCATAGCGTGGGGGGAGCAAGGATGTTGGTGTTGAGTGCTGCACCATCACGTCTATCTGCAGCATTCAGTAAAGATACGGTGACATGTAAAAGAGTCAAGAGAGGATTGTTTTCCCTTTCACTTCTGGGGGTGGGTGGCGGGCTGCGTAAATTGCCGAGCTATGCCCTGACCTACCGTGGACACTGTTTTTGACCCTAGAAGCATTTGGAGCTCAGCCAAGAATGCAAATGCTTTTCGGAGACAGCAGGAACTGTGGGATACCTTGCGTCCTCAGTCCCCTCTCCCTCCATGAGCGTCCATTTGATTCTTTGGCTTTCCATTACGCTCATCACGCAGCAGCGTGCTGAGTCTCTGCTATGCCGTCTGTCCGGAGATTTTTTAAAAATACTTTGGACCAGGCGTAACATTACAGTAATTCCCCTAATTAGATGCAGGAGTCTCCGAGCGAGATCACCCTGAGGATGGTCACTGAAGGAGATAGAGAGCGCATGCTGCGTGAAAGCCAGCACAAACCAGGGCCCTATGCAGCCGTGCTTGGGGAGGCAATGCTCCCTGAGTACCTCATGAAAGCCTTGCGTGGAAAAGTGTGCTACCACGGAGCACCCAATAAGGCAGCTCTCCCCAGGAACCTCCTGTGGAGGCTTTTCGATTACCTCCAGGAGAGCTTCGTGGAGATCTCCCAGGAGGATTTCTGTTCTATCCCCATATATAGAGAGACCTCCTTTTCACATACTTCAGATTCCTGTTATATTAAGAATAAAAGTTTACATGGTTAAAGCACTTACCGACTGCTCCTTCCCCTGATTCAGGATCCGGGTTAATGGCCGGGGACAGTTGGTAGGGGATCTCCATGACGGTGATGAAGAGATCCTGGCTGTCGGGGAAACCAGCGTTGTAAGAACTGTCACCTGCCTCGTCCTCCACAAACCCTTCCTCATCTTCCCCGTCCGCGAACATCGCCGAGGAACTGGCCGTCAACACTGTCCCATCGTCAGAGTCCATGGTCACTGGTGGGGCAATGGTGGCAGGCTCCGTAGCGTCCGTTTGCCGCTTTGATTTTTTGGTAGCCTTGTCTGGGGTCCTTGATTTTCAAACGGCACTGCGTTGCATCCCGGCTGTATCCTCTGTCTCTCATGGCTTTGGAGACTTTCTCGTAGGTCTTTGCATTCCGTTTTTTGGAGCGCAGCTCCGAAAGCACAGACTCCTCGCCCCACACACCGATCAGATCCAAGAGTTCCCGGTCAGTCTATGCTGGGTCCCTCTTTCTATTCAGAGATTACATGAACTCCTCTGCTGGAGAGCTCTGCATCGCTGCCGGTGCTGCTGAGCTCGCCCCAATGTCCAACCACGAAATGATATTCTAACTGTCCAGACAGGAAAAGGAATTCAAATTTTCCCGGGACTTTTCCTGTGTGGCTGGTCAGAGCATCCGAGCTCGGACTGCTGTCCAGAGCGTCAACAGAGTGGTGCAGTGTGGGATAGCTCCCGGAGCTAGTAAGTTCGATTTGCATCCACACCTAGTCTAATTCGAAATAGCCATGTCGAATTTATCGCTACTCCCCTCGTCGGGGTGGAGTACCGAATTCGAACTAAAGAGCCCTCTAGGTCGAATTAAATGGCTTCCTGGTGTGGACGGGTGTGCGGTTAATTCGAATTAACGCTGCTAAATTCTAATTAAAGTCCTAGTGTAGACCAGGCCTTGGTGAAAGAGACTAGTTTTTGAGCTACACAGACCTGAAGAACTCTGTAGCTTGAAAGTTTGTTTATCTTTCCAACAGAAGTTCATCCAAGAAAAGATTAATACCTCACCCACCTTGAGTCTCCAATATCCTGGGACCAACACATCTACAACACTGCATAGATTTAGAAGTGAAATATTTGGGTGCTTGCAAATCTGAATGACTCCAAGCATATAGTTTATCTAGTTTGATGTGAGATTTTGTTACTTTTATCTCTATTGAGAGTGCAACAATAGTAAATACTTATTACTAATGAACAGTTTAGATATAGCTGGAAATGTAAATAATTCCATATTCTGAAGTGCATGATGGCACATTTTATTTAAATGTTTAGTTCTGATGTACTTGTGCTAAACAAGTGTATAAGTCTTAATGAATAGATTCAATTATTTTCATGTCCTGGTTTTACTTTCTGTCACTAAAGTCAACTACATATAATTGCTGTACTCATAGCTAATGTAAATGGACAAATTGCTAGTTACTTGCCCACATTCAAATTTCAAGTCAGACATTACAGATGTAAAAATTATGCAACTTAAGAAGTTTTCTAAGGTCCCTCCACTGCATGTTTAGTATTCATGACTTCTATATCTGTATTCTCTAAACATATAGCCATCTGTATTTGAACACTTTCAAAGTCCAACTTTCATATTTCTCTCTTCAAAAATCCATAATCAATATAATTTTTTTAAAAGCATGTAAACTAACTTAAAGTGATTTGCATTGTCTGAATTATGTTATAAACTACTAGGAGCAGAAACTGTCTTACTATATGTCTGCTCATCTTTGCACATACTTTTGGTGTTTGGGAACTAGTAAATAATTTAATAAAATATGATCATGTGGCCAAAGTTTTATACATAAACTATGTTATGGTTCTAATTAATTATATTTCTCTCCTCATATTTGCAAAAGTTAATTTAGATATAATTCTAAGTCTGCCACATACTTTAGATGAGAAGACACCATACTGGAGACACTAACTCATTCTGGTTTGTTCAATTAAAAGTCTAAGAAGTGGAGGATGCCTAACTATCACAAACATTTCACACACTAGTGATATGTTTCATTACATTGGTGTACCGTGTACCATTTGTGTTTATCTGAGTAACCACACCCTGTTCTCTCAAACTAAAAGAGAAATTATATCCCTGCACTGATTGTTTCTGCAGGAATAATCTATTCCTCCTTGAAGAAAAATTGGTTATTTTTCAATACCCCATTGTTCACCTGGTTTTGATTAATTGTTTTAGAATGAGTTTATTTTGGGATGAATAACCAATCATTTCAGTGTAAAATAGAAGCTCATTAATACTAACAGAGATGACATCAGGCAATTCCTAATGAGTTAAAAACTTTCAGTGGGTCACTTCATAAATGACAGAACATCTGAAATAACAAATACCTCTTATCAATCACAGAACATAATTGGATTGTAACCACTCCTTGTCACTGTACTATAATAGGCATCCTTTGTTAGTGTCCAGGGGTCCATTCTTGAACATCTGGACTAAGTCAAGAGAGTTAAAAAAAATTACACATTTTCATTATTGAATATATAGAACATTAGGGTTGGAAGAGACCTCAGGAGGTCATCTAGTCTAATCCCTTGCTCAAAGCAGGATCAACACCAACTAAATCATCCCAGCCAGGGCTTTGTCAAGCTGGGCCTTAAAAACCTCTAAGGATGGAGATTCCACCACTTCCCTAGGTAACCTATTCCAGTGTTTCACCACCCTACTAGTGAAATAGTGTTTCTTAATATTCAACCTAGACCTCCCCCACTGCAACTTGAGAACATTGCTTCTTGTTCTGTCATCTGCCACCACTGAGAACAACTTAGCTCCATCCTCTTTGGAACCCCCCCTTCAGGTACTTGAAGGCTGCTATCAAATCCCCCCTCACTCTTCTCTTCTGCAGACTAAATAATCCCAGTTCCCTCAGCCTCTCCTTGTAAGTCATGTGCCCCAGCCCCCTAATCATTTCCGTTGCCCTCTGCTGGACTCTCTCCAATTTGCCACATCCCTTCTGTAGTGTGTGTGGGGGGGTGGGGGGAGGACTGAAACTGGACACAATACTCCAGGTGTGGCCTCACCAGTGCCGAAGAAAGTCTGCTGGCAATGTTCCTACTAATGCAGCCCAATATGCCAATGGCCTTCTTGGCAACAAGGGCACACTGCTGACTCATATCCAGCTTCTTGTCCACTGTAATCCCCAAAGTCCTGTTTTTCACCATGTTGACTGTTCCTGATCACCTTCCTCTCCTCCATGCCTTCCTTCTCTTTGTCACTCACTAAGGTCCAACTTAAGTACAGAGAACTTTTTAGTGTAATAAGTACAGAGTACTAAATGTTATACATACACAACATAAAAAGGATTTTGGTTACTTATAAAAATTGTAGGGGTTTTAATATCTACTAACATTTGTAGGTCTTGTGACTTAGTCCTGATCAGTAGGGAGAACCTAATTTTACTTGCATCCTTTACACACTTCTGCACTGGAATGCAGCATGCTTGCATCCCTGCTGTATACCATGCAAGGACTCTTGGCAACAAAGGTGGGTTTATCAATATGATGGTAAAGTATATTACTTATATATAACTACTATAGCAAGTATTTTGGATACATTGGTGATCATTAAATGTTACAGGGCCAAATGCAAATTGGCATAGTTTAATGGCGCTTTACCATTTACAACAGTTGAAGATCTAGCATTCATTATGGCATACTAAGAGACTCAAATATTCTCCTCCATAAACTTTAGAATGTAGAGTTAATCTCTGCCAACTTTCCTGAAGTATCTCTGCATGATATATTTTTTAATATAGAAGGCTATAACAGATTGTAGTGATGACAACTGACTTACCTGAAGACAGCAACAGTGCTGAAATGACGAAACCGACCTACATAGGCATTAACTTACATCTAGTCTGGAAAAATGGTTTCCAGACACCAGGGAGGCCAATATATATGTGTACCTTTTTTCACATCAGGATTTTTCTTGCTGGATTAAACATAGGATATGTGGTTGGGTAGAAGAGGATAATTACTGGCAAAAAGACAATGTGTTCATTTCTACATAGGACATCTTTTCTGTGCATAGCTACAGTTACAATGTTCCTTTCTCTAAGTGTGATGTCTCACAAGGAATGGTCTTGACTTTCGTCAGGCATTGTTGGAGTTTCAGTGTAATTTTATTATTTTCCTCTTCCTTTCTTTTTAGGACTGTGGGATTTTAATTTTCAAAGAAATTAACACAGTCTGAAATCTACAAGCCCTTTGGCAAATGTTTTTATAGTATGTCCCATACATCTATCTCATCAGCATCATCCACTTTTTATTTTCCACATAGATGGATCCACAGTTTTCTCCAGAGCTTTTACCATGGCATGATCTGATTGGGTAACATTATCCATCATCATACTATCAGTTCTGCTGCAGCTAGCATCTCACAGAAGATGACAAAGCTGGATGACAGACTTTTTTGTAGTTTGGAAGTGTCCATAGCCATTAGGACAATTATGCAAGTCTTTCACAGCAAACACTTTCCTTTACCATATTGCCACCCTTCTTCATCTAGGTTCATGTTTTTTCACTTATTTTTTATTGGATTATGATGTATTCTTTTAGCAGTGCCCATGCAAGTCTATAGTGTCTTTTTATAGAATAACTTCGGCTTAAAAGCAGAATTTCTGTTGGGAACTTTGTATGAGATGGAATGAATAGAGAATGGCCATGAACTAACAGAAACTCAGCATGTGTATTGCAATCTGTGCATTTCCATTTTCCACTTATATCCCCACCTCAACAAGTTTGTTATGGTCAAAGCAAGGACAAATTCTATCTCTGCTGAAATCCTCTTGCATGCTTTAGTCACGTGCTAATGCATATTCCTTCTTTTGTTTCCTCCCATTTGTCTGGGTATCCAGAATGTTTTATCCAGACTACGCCTTTGCACCAGGAAGTGGGATCATCACTTTTATTTTCTATCATCTTCACTGATCACTAAAAGTGATCACAAGCCTTTTAACCTTCTGAAAATCAGATAAAACCAACACAATTTTTACCAGTTTGATAAAGCAGTTCAATGAATACTAACTTCTCCCTGCTTTGTTGGCGTGTGCTGTTTGTCTACAAAAAAAATAAGAATGCAGACACTTTATTTTCCTCCAAGAAATCACATTTGCTGAAAAATGGTGGAAAAACAAATTTCTTAAAAGTTTGCCTGATTTGTTTCTTAGTGGAATTTTGAATTTCCGTGCAAACAACAAAAGGTCTTCACTGAGGGAAACAATAATACCGTCTGACTTGTTTTACCTCAGTATGAAAGAAATTACATACCGTGATTAGGGAATAGCAAGTAGTCAAAGACCTATTCTGCATGAATAATTCAGAAACAACCCATGGCTGAAACATGCTTGTATACAACAAATGTGAATAAGTTGGAGGGGAAGTTTATGGATAATTCATGAACAGAAAGCAGTAAATGTATATGCTATGCATAGTCCAGTAAGCTCTGTTCTAGGCTCTACAGTGGGAAAATTCTAGAATATCAGGATTCAGGGACTTAAGTAATTAGGTTCGGGAACTGGGAAATACAAGACACTGGAACAACATGATCTGTGTCCTGCCTTTGATTTGGAATTTCAGGGAATTATGAATTAATCCTTTCTGATCTTGATTTATTGTTACTGTGTAATAGTTAGGCGGAACAGTTTAGGACAAGATATGGGCAGTAATATGAATGATCTGGATCAGGAAGTCTAACTTTGCTAATTTTTTTCTTTCCTCCATTTTCCTTAATCATATTACCACAGGATACATGGCTCCTAGGAAAGACAATCCTAATTATTAAAAAAGTACCCTTCACACCTATTACAGGTTACAACTGGTGACAGCAGTTATACTAGCATTACTAGACTGTTAAAAGTAGTTGTTATGCCTTCAATAACTTGAACACCATACAGTAGTATAGGCTAACACAACAATCTCTCCAAGTCCTTTGCATAATATATATCTTTCCTCTCCACCATCTGCACAGCCAAGAGACTTGTACTGAAAATATATTAAGCCTGATATTGCTTTCCTGTACTTACAATTTCAACCTCTGTCACCAGTCTCCCTAACAAGAACATTGTAACTAATTCTGCATCGTGAAATGTCATTTATCTTTTTCTCCTCTTGTTCAAGAAATAGATTATTTTCAAACTTCTTCCCTTTATGAACCTGTACCTGCATCCACAATGATTTTCAATCTTCTCTAGCTAATAACTTGGGCTAAATTACAAGTTATCCCATTCAGCTCACTGAATTAACTTCAGTGAAATGCATGGGATGTAAGTCGGGACAGAATTTGGCCACAAAGGTGTATCTTTTCTGTGCTGTACATCAGAAAGAAAATTAAAATATCGAGGATCTTCGTTTAATTGTTCATGACGTATTTCCTCTGTCCGCTACATAGACTGTGCTCTACCTCCCTTCCACAGCTGTGACATAGAGGTTCTTTTTTGTGGTGGTTTTTTTTGTTATTACTATTTTCCTTTGCCTGCACTCCAGTTAGAGAAACAAATCCTTTCCTTCTCCTGTCAATGAATCATTCCCAATTTTTATTTATTATAACTTAATTATTTATTTATGTGCCAACAATGTACTTGGACTTCTATAAAAAAAGAAATCAAGATGAGATCCCTATCCCATACTGCTTGCAATCTAAATAAAGCAACTCAGCCAGCCAGGAAGGCTTCTTGCTGTCATAGAATTTACTACTATGTTTTCTAAAACAGCTGACCAGCTCTCTTCCCTTGCTGGAGTCACACTCTGCTCATGTGCTTTCTGGTGGTCTGAGCAGAAAGCTGAGCATTTGTACAGAAGGGTGGGTTGAAAGGAATATGTAGGCACAAAAACACTTACATGAGAGCTTGAACCTTTATTGGAATAGGATGGAAGCAGTCACTTTAAAGAATTTCTGCTGCTCCTTAATGTCTCTGGGGAGTGATCTTGATTCGGCACAGAGCTCTTCTGAACTTTGATTTGCCCTGAACCCGCTTAGACTGGGGTTTGACTATCCAACATTTTCCCAGTCATGCTGAACAGCCCATTTGTCTTCAAATAGCAGTGCTAGTCCGCAGTCTCACTCTCTATCAGACATGCCTAAGTGAAGCAAGATGCTGACCTGCCCATTTTGATCAGCTCTCTTTAGTGGTCCAGTTTGCAGCTATACTAAGATTGCCAGGCGTCTGGTTTTTGACCAGAATGTCCAGTCAAAAAGGGACCCTGGTGGCTCTGGTCAGCACTGCTAACCGGGCCATTAAAGGTCCAGTCAGCTGTGCTAGGGGTCTAAAGCAGGCTAGTTCCTACCTGTTCTGGCATTGCGCTGCACCCCAGAAGTGGCCAGCAGGTCCTGCTCCTAGGTGCGGGGTGAGGAGGGGGGTCCACGTGCTGCCCTCGCCCCGAGCACTGGCTCCGCACTCCCATTGACCAGGAACCACAGCCAATGGGAGCTGGGGGGATGGTGGCTGCGGGCGAGAGCAGCACGCAGAGCCCCGTGGCTCCCCTGCCTAGAAGCCGGACCTGCTGGCCACTTCTGGTGAAGTGCAGAGCCAGGACAGTCAGGGAGCCTGCCTTAGCTCTGCTGTGCCTCTGACCGGGAGCTGCCCGAGGAAAGCTCACGCCTCAACCCCCTGCCTCAGCCCTGAGCCCCCACCCAGACCCAGAGCTCCCTTCTGCACTCCAAACCCCTTATCCCCAGTCCCACCCTGAGCCCAGAGACCTCACCCCCTCCAACACCCCAACCCCCTGCCTCCACTTGCAGCACCCTCCTGCCATCCTAATCCCTCAGCCCCACCCTCCAGCCTGGAGTACCCCAAATTTCTCATCCCCAGCCCCACCCTAGAGCCTGCACCCCCAGCCCAGAGTCCACCCTCCCAACACCCCTGCCTCAACCTGAAACCCTCTCCCACATTCCAAATCTCTCTTCCCCACCCCCTAGCCTGGAGCCCCCTCCTGCACTCCAAACCCCTCATCCCCACCCCCCAGCTGGAGCCCTCACCCCCTCCTTAGGGTGACCAGACAGCAAGTGTGAAAAATCGGGTCAGGGGTTGGGGGTAATAGGAGCCCATATAAGAGAGACCCAAAAATCGGGACTGTCCCTATAAAATCAGGACATCTAGTCACCCTACCCCTCCCACACTCCAACCTCCTGCCCCAACCCAGTGAAAGTGAGTGAGAGTGGGGGAGAGTGAGCCACTGAGGAGGGGGGAAATGTAGTGAGTGGGGGAAGAGCCTTGGGGCAGGGGTGGGGTAGGGGCAGGGCCTTGGTGAAGGCGTGGGGCTAGGGTGTTCAGTTTTGTACTATTAGAAAGTTGGGAACCCTAAGCTATACCTTCTCCCTACCCTTTCTCATTGAACAAAACACAAACATCACGGTTTTCAACATTCTTCTACAACAAACATCTCTAAACTCTACATAAACAAACATCAGTATAAAAAACTGTTACCTTGTTTTTCCCACAACCCTGCTCTGTCTTCCATTCTGCCATGCCAATATTGGCTCCTCTGCCTGGTTTCAGTAAACTTAAATGTCACGTTTCTTTTTGCTTACCAAGTTCTTCTTGCTCACTTGCACTCAGAATTTTATCTGTCTTATCCCAAGAAAAGACTAATCAGCTTTATCAAGGCATCTATATACCCTTTAGTTTATCGCAAAGCTGCAGTGCATTGAGCTCCCCCTATTCCTTTGCAGAAGGATATTTTACAATGCTAATGCCAAAGCAACTTAGCTGTTTCATAGATTGATCAGTTGGAGGATGGCTAAGTCATCTCTCATTTATTCTCTTCATCTCCTATTGCTAATTTGCCTGGATAAAATGAGTCATGGCCCAGACCAGCTTGGAAATTGCTGCCAATAAATGAAAGAGAAATAGGAAGCAACTGCCATGTTATATCATCTTCTCCCCTATAGTCCTCTGGGATATACTCTGAATAATTAGTTCATAATCAGTTTATGTTCTTAATTAAATAACAGCCAACTCTCATAGGGAAGATTACTTTTTTCTTGCTCTGTACAAATAAAAGATGGAGAGAAGTATTCATGTAGGCCTGGTACCTCTTTTAATAGAAGTCACTGAAAACTTTAGGAAAAATCAAGACTTTCAGGGTTTTTTTTCAAGGTAGAATCCACTTTCCCGTCTTTTTAAAGTTCAAATTTTAAAAGTTCAGCACTTATCCACAAGAACTGACAGTAGTTTTATTTTTAAAAAGGGACACAATTTTAAATAAAATTATTTTTACTAGGGTTAGAAAGGCAGAGCTTGTCACCAAATATGAGGCTCTCGCAGTGCAGGGAAGAAAGCATTAAAAACAACCTCTAAAGACAAAGTCAGTCATGTGGATATTTTATTATCTGTCCCAAGCAGTTTAGGAATAGCTGCCATGTCTGATCTATAAGTCAGTCAACATTATTAAAAATTGAGGTTCTACCCCTGGTCTTTAAACTGTATGGGATTAAAACTATAGATGGAATGTCATACAAACAAAGGAATGCCAGTCTGCCAGTATAAAGTGTATCAACAATTTATTAGGGAACTTTTCCCTCCATATATTTACATGTTTTAGTCCTTATTTGTCATGCAGCTCAAGTACTCAGATTTTGAGGAAAGAACTCCAAAGCTAGAACATGTTGTTTTGATATAAATAAGAAAATATCACTCTGTTTTCCCCCAAATCATGACAATTGATCATCCTAGAAGCTATATTAAAAAGATAAAACATTTTTGTTGCAAAATCTTTTGGTGGTTTTTCTCAGCAGAATTTTTCATGTTCAGTATTACGAAAGTGTCAGTAGATGTCTCTGTTGTTCTATTTTCACAAAGAATATTAAAAAAAAAACCCAATCCTTTAATATCTAGGGGGAAATTGTGGAACTGTCAGCAAAGAGGAGCCGATGCCTTTTTTCATTCTATTTTTTTCAAGTGAAAGTAACCAGATCACTAGACTCCTGGTCACTTTTAGTGCACAACTCTTAAATCAGATCCTCTGTAAAAAAAAAACAATTTGTAAAAGATCAAGTACTTGAATTAGGACTATTTTTATGAATCGAATGATCACCACATGTTCTCTAGTGCTCTGATCACAGGATATGGCATTGGCAGTGCCTGCAATCTGATGCCATTTCTCAAAGTAATTCTGTCTCTGAATGTGAACAAGTCACATACCCAACCCTATTTTAGTTTCTCTATAGTATAGAGGGCATAATACTTACCTACATCACAGAGTGTTGTGAGGATTAATATTGATATTTTAAAATATTTTGAAGTTCAAGAATGTTATGTAAGTGCTTAGAATTATTACTCGTGTATACACATCCCATTACAATGAGTGGAACCACTTATTTTATTTTCCTGATTATAACTTTGTGTTTTACTGGAGTGTTATACAGAAAACTGTTTTGATAATCTGTCTATATGAAAGGGGCAGGACAGACAAATGATCCTCAATACCACACTAGTACTAAAGATGGTTACCCTCAGAAAATTAAAATCCCAAACTCCACTCTCTTAACTTGTTCAACTTGCAAGAGGTTATCTAGTACTTAATAGGAAGGGGAAACATGATTAAATGGGAGAAAATTGAAAGATTCATTTAATACAGAACCATAAGCCTGTAACAATGAGCTAATGTCTAGCTTCTTGCACTCTAGATTCTGGGTTCATCATTATCCTCCAATTTATGGTTTTGTTCACAAATCTCGGATAGGTCTCTTCACACACAAAAATATGTTTTATTAAGTATTATTTACATGCAAACATGAGAGTGATTTTTCTACTACTGGACTACATCAGACAGGAATAGTCCATTGTATTTTCCAAATGCAAAGAAGGAGGAGAAGAGAGCCAGATGTTATCTAACAGTTTCCAAAGCTTCCTATCTGTTTTTCTCATTTTTATATGGATGTGTTTCTGTGTTCATAGCCATTTAATTTTCTTTCCTTGAAGGACGTATTATACTGATACAAATAAAAATTCTAGCCCAAATTCTGCCTTATCGTATAAACTGTGGAGCTCTAATGAAGTCAATACTTGTAAAAACTTACATGATCTAGCACAAATTTTTTAAAAGTGCTTAAGTCACATTTTCAAAACACATTGTCAATGAGGAGAAACGTGACTACAGAAACCAAATAAAGTGAAAACAACACATACCCTTTACTTTGACATCTATGCTCCAACTTGAAATACCACAGCCAATGGGTATATCTACACTGCAGTTATACACCTATGGCTGGCCATTGTCAGCTGACTCGGGCTGAGTCTATGGGGCTTTAAAATTGAAGTGTAGATGTTCAGACTGGAACCTGGGCTTTGGGACCCTGCAAGTGAGGAGGGTTCCTGAGCCCAGGCTCCAGCCTGAGCCTGATCATGGACACTGCAATTTTACAACTCCACAGCTTGAGTCAGCTGATAGGGGAATTTTCAGTCCAATATTTGCAGGGGTGGTGTCAAAGTGTTAGCTGACTAACCCTGCTGCCTCCACTCCAGTTTTTCCCTTTTCCATTTTTACCAGCTTTTTAATGTTTTTTAAAGACTTTAGATAGTTCTGTAACCAGCCTATGATCCCAGAGTAGGTTTCAGATAGGTGCAGTACTACAGGCAGGTGAGCAGATGACAAAGGCAGCATGTGAGGCCAGCCAGAAGATCGAATTTTGTACCTTCCACTGAATTTCTCTGGTCATGTAATAAAATAGTGGGCAGGACCACTGTTTCTCTCTCTCTCTCTATGTGTGTGTGTGTCCTCTCTTTTCTCTCCTTCCCATATTTGTATTCATCCTCTTTCACTCTTTATCACTCAACCTTCATAACCTGCCCTCTCCAACTCACCATCACCATATCTCACCACATACTTCTCTGCACACGCTAGTGAAAGAGAGTGGCTGTTTGTGTCTCTGTGTGTGTTCTCCACAGGGCTATGGTTTCTCCTCCTGTCAGCAGTCTGAGTGAAGGATTCTTTTCCCTCCTCTCTTCTGACTGTTTAGGCCTGAGAGGGGACTCAAGAAGTATAATTTAGCATTTTAGGTTTCTGTCATGCTGAACTTAGGCCAACATTTCCATTTCCTTCCTCTACCTACTCTAAGCCCAGATCCTACCCCTACAAGGGCTCACAAAAAGAGGGTGACACAGGGGCCTGTTCTGGCGGTGGGGGGTGGAGAGTGAAGTGCCTGCAGCTGCAGCATGAATTTACAAACAGCAGTTTACAAATATTCCCGGAAAACTATGCAGACTCAGGGCTTGGGGCAATATTTACACCTTCACCTTACCTTCCTTTCATATACCTTCTCTCCTTCCTGTTATGGCCCCGGTCCTGAAATACTTTGCCACTTCACTCGGGAAAAGATAGAAGGGCACCCAAAACACCCATGAGGTAGCCTGAAACTCCTTTTTTTCCCCACAATATATTGGTCTGGTTTGTGTTACTCAAATATATCTTTGAAAAAAAATGCTATAGTGCTTGGTAATGCCATTGAATTCAAAGGGAGTTTTTCCTTGGAGAGGATTGAAGAAGAAATCTTCAGAGTTATTGTCATTGCCATTTTGTATCACTCCCATTGCTTGAGAAGAGGGGGAAAAGTCAAACAATCAGAAGGGAGAACAGCAAAAGAGTTGAAAGAAGAAAAAAACCACTTAATCCCCCTTTTATGCTCCACTATACCCTGAATTCATTTAAATTTCTGCTTTTATTTTAATGCAATATGGCTTATTCTGTCTCTCTCTTTTGTTCATGAATCCACTTAACAGTTTCCTCTTTTTCCCCCCCAAAAATGTTTTTATTTCAGAACTAAAATATAGGCAGAAGGAATTGGGGGAAGGGGCACAGAAAAGAATACACACATTGAAGGAAAGCCATCTATATGCTGACTTACCACTAAATTCAAGAAAATGTCTTAGAGGAATTACAAGTAGAAAACTTTTTTTTTAAAGCCAAAATAAGATTCATGGCCAATTAATCATACATTTCTAGGAACAAGGATTGTGTCACATTAAAGTTTACTCCCCTTTTAAATTCAGAACACAATTATCAAGGAACAGGATAGTCTAGTGCCATTTCTCCCCAAAGTGTCAAGTGCTCTGAGCTCATGGTTAGAAAGATGGCTCCCTTGTGTTTAGAGCTATCAATTTATCCTTTGGTGTAGAGTTGTGTTCTTTAGCTACAGCGAGCAGAGCTGGGATTTGATTCTGACCTACTGTATGGTAAAAGCATACAGTACATACTGTCGTGTTGACAGAATTTGATATTTTTATACATAATGTTTACAACGAAGAATATTGTTAGGAATAGTTCCCCTAGGTATTCAGGACCAAATTCTGTTCTCTGCTGCACTTATGCAACCTTACTAGTATTAATGGGATTTAAATCATTGGGGTTGTATGGAACACAGGTACCACAGTGACAAACCGAATATAAATACCTAACTAGGCATACAGGTAGCATGGGAAGAACTCAGTGCAAAACTACTGCCTACCCCCACCTAATTTAACTATAAGTATTCCTTTCCTTTTTGCGCACACAAAAAAAAACCAGTTTGGGAACTTTTCAAATACTATTCCTTTGTGATAAGCCACCTCACAGTATGAAAAATATTGCTGGTAGAATTATATACAATAATCTTATTTTCACTGTGAAAGGAAATATAATATGGTCACGAAGCAGCTGAACAGTCCTCATGAGTCTTTTTTGGCATTCCAAAGAAAGCCTCAGGCAGAAATTCTTTTCTTCTCAGCTTTTATTTAAAACTAATTAAAGAATGCAAGCAGTCAAATAAACATCCAAGCCTGGGGAACCTTTCTGGACTAAAGAGCTGATAGGGTCACAAGTCCATATGTCTCTGGTTATTTATACAAGCACATCAAGTGAATTAGACTTACAGTAGTGTCAGCATTTAAGTACTCTCTAGGCCTTTAATATAATCTAGCATGCTTTGCCTGTTTTTTCCTTAAGATCATGGGGGGTGGGTGGGAACCCAGGCCCACCCTCTACTCCAGGTTCCAGCCCAAGGACCCTAATGATAGCAGCTGTTGGCAGCTATCCTCCTCCACTGATGCTGCTTTGATTCCCTGGGCCACTTCCCCATGGTCCCCTTTTCCAAGCTTCACCTTTACCTCAGGGTTCAGTAATGCTTCCTCTCCTCCAGCTCCTTTCACCTGGGCTCTCCTCGAGAGAACTGGAAAGGAGAGATTTTAAAGCAGTATAAGTGGGACCTTAATAGGTTCCAGCAGTCTCCATTAGCCTATCAGCCTTAACTGACCCTTTGTCAGTGAACTGAGGTCAGGTGCCGGTATTAGCCTAATGAACTTAACTGGTTAAATTGGCATCAGGTGTCTTGACTGGCCTGGAGTAGCCCTTGTTTGGCTATCCAGGGAACAGGGACCTGCTCATTCTGAGGCTGATATCCTGCCTTCCACTACCCTCTTATATCCTTCTGGCCTGAGTCCGTCACAATATATATATATTTCCTCAATATCTGCAAAGTAACATTCTAGATTATTCCCAAATGGGATAATGATATGTAATTTAATAGAAAAATATATTTTTCTATAGGTTATTGGAAACATTCTATATAATTTAATAGTTATGCCCCTGCTATAGAATTATTCTATTGTTTGTTTCAAAACACCTAAAGAAATATATAAATGTATATTAAATTCAGTAAGTTTTAATATAAACCTCTACCCCAATATAACGGTGTCCTCAGGAGCCAAAAAATCTTACCGCCTTATAGGTAAAACCGCGTTATATCGAATTTGCTTTGATCCACTGGAGTGCATAGCCCCACCTCCCTGGAGTGCTGCTTTACCGCGTTATAGCCGAATTCGTGTTATATCAGGTCACGTTATATCGGGGTAGAGGTGTATTTTCTATAGAAATGTATTCAATTATAGAAATGTATTGATTTCATTCCTATTATATCATATAGGATATTTTTCCTCCCAAGAATGATTAAAGCAAAAATATTTTCTTTAAAGTCCAATTTACAAGCTTTTCACAATTTCTGCTATTTGTTCCTTCTTTATACTTCTCTTAGCCAGGACAATAAAAATAGATTACAATATTTTAGTTATGTTTCTGATCAGTTTCTAGTAAATTTCATTTTCAAGTTCTCAGGCATTAACTTTCACTACGTTCTATCATTTGGGGTTACAAATTTTGTAAAGCAATGTTTTGGGACAGACTTTTTTTTGGTTAACACTCCCAACCCTCCAGATTTACAACCTGTTTCTATTGGAATCCCAAGAAATTAATTATGGAAACTTTTCCTTTGGTCTTAACATTTTGTGAAAGTTATGTATTTTTTTTTAAATCCAAGCTTTAGAGCAAATTTTATCTGATAGTGTCCTTTTAACTTCATAATGATATAGCAAAATGTGAGGCTTTAGATGTTCACAGCTGCAGACAAACTGGATGATGTCTTTCAATTATGTGCATTTCAATGTGTGAATGTTCTAATGCAAAAAACATTTGTTTACATTTACAGCTGGACAAGTGGTACTGGACCTGGGGTTCTTTCTAGGAATCATGTAGTAAATTTATGAGTCTTCTGAATAATTTGTTACTTATTTATGCTGAGCACAGCTCAAAACCCTCTTTCTTTAACACAAGTGCTATAATTCATGATATTTTAAAATCACATAATAAGAAGCATATTCATATAATGATTTTGCAACAATGTATGCTTTTGTGGGATGAATATATTATAGGAATTACAGTAATTTGCAACTGATGAGGTTGAGTACTTGAAAAAGGATGGGTTTCCAATGAAGCTGTATTCTAAAAACTTCCTCAGTCTGCCACTGCCCTTAATATTTCCCTTAGAGACGTTTCATGTTGCAAAATGTCTCTGCAGACATGTTAAGACAGAATCAGTTTGCAATAATTTTTGGAAGGATTTCCTACTAGGTTAGTGGGGATCTCCAGCTCAGGTCCCAATCCTGGCCCTGGCTTGCTGTGCCCCATGGTTCGATTTCAGAACCAGGAGACAGCCCTTTTCTGGAGATTAGGGACAGTAGGAGGGTCCACAGCAGGAATCAGGAAGGTCCTCCGTAGCATTTAGGGAAATGAGAAAAGAATGCAATGGAAGTAACTGATTTATCCTTCTTCTTCATTGAAACGGGAAACTTATGCAAGTATTATCTCCAACACATGTGGATCTGTGGGTTAGGAGCAAGCACTATCTCTCACTTGTTCTTAAACGTGGCAAGCATGCCTGCTCTTTATTTTGTACTACATTTTATTGCAGGTAGTGAAATAGCGGTATTGTTATGCAGATGGCTGTTTGACACCTGATGCAGTTATTTAATTCCTGGGAGCTTCAGTGAATACAGTAATAACAACACAGTCAATTCCTCTGTTATATCACTGTGAGATGTGATTTTTGTCAGATCTCAGAAGATATGTAAAAATGGGCTTGGTTAATACAGGGATAAGAGACCTACATGCAGAGGTGAAAGTAAGCCAGTCTGGTCCGGTATGGTGTAATGGCAAGAGCCAGTACACCATGCTGGACCGGAACCACTTCCCCAGGCAATGGCAGGAGAACCGGGCCCTTTAAATCGCCTCCTGAGCCCCGCTGCTGGAGCCCTGGGGTAGTGGTGGCAGGGCTCCGGTGGTAATTTAAAGGTCCAGGGACTTTGGCCGCTGCGAGGAGCCCCGGGCCCTTTAAAGCGCCATCCAAGCCCCATTGCTGGAGCCCCAGGGTAGCAGTGGCAGGGTTCCATCGGCGATTTAAAGGGCGGAGCTCCGCTGCTGTAGTGGCAGCCAGAGCCTCGGGCCCTTTAAATCGCCCCTAAGCCCTGGGGCTCCCAGCCGCCTCTGCAGCTGGGAGCTCCGGGGGTGATTTAAAGGGCCCGGGTATTTAAAGCCCCTGCCTCTTCTGGTTGAGGCCACACCTCTTCCAGCTGAGGCCACACCCCCTGCTCAGGACTCCGGCATACCGGTAAGTCGTTTAAGTTACTTTCACCCCTGTCTACATGAATAGCATTTGCTATTTATTTCCCTCTATAATCTGTCTCTGGTCAGCTGCTTCCACTTTTCCCCTCACCTTAATGTATTTTTTTGGAAAAATATGCTCTTCCAATATTTTCAGTTTTGTTTTAATTAAAAAAAAAAGTAGGAATGATGGGTAGTTGGCTCAGAAACTCTTTCCCTTGCTGGTCACTGAGGTTAGCAAAGGATAAGTTTTTACAATGTGATAATTCATGGGTTACTTTACAAGAGGTTACACTGGAGTTTGTAAGGAATAGGTGTTAGTCCCCAAAACAGTTCCCACAGTTGGAAACTCTGAAAATGAGTTAAATTGAGAGGCCAAAGAGTAGCCTTTGGGATGGTGGTGTAAACAAGCTGGTGGTAACTACTTGTGGTGTTATGTTATATGGCTCGAGACAACTTCAGCATTTGTCAGAAACACTAAGTCCAGTATTCTAAATTGTGGATCCCTATACTTCATAGAATCATAGAATCTCAGGGTTGGAAGGGACCTCAGGAGGTTATCTAGTCCAACCCCCTGCTCAAAACAGGACCAAACCCAACTAAATCATCCCAGCCAGGGCTTTGTCAAGCCTGACCTTAAAAACCTCTAAGGAAGGAGATTCCACCACCTCCCTAGGTAACCCATTCCAGTTCTTCACCACCCTACTAGTGAAAAAGTTTTTCCTAATGTCCAACCTAAACCTCCTCCTCTGCAACTTGAGACCATTACTCCTTGTTCTGTCATCTTCTACCACTGAGAACAGTCTAGATCCATCCTCTTTGGAACCCCCTTTCAGGTAGTTGAAAGCAGCTATCAAATCCCTCCTCATTCTTCTCTTACTTAGGCATCTACATCTCTTTTTAGAGCCCTGGGCCCAATTCATTTATGTGCTGAAGTCCATGGACCTTAAGTACATACTTAAGTTCTTTCTTGAATCCTAAATTGAAGTTACCTGATTTTCAGAGCAGTTGTGCAGTCACCTGCAGAGCCAGATGAAAAATGAAAAATTACTTTGGTGAAAAAAATTCATAAGGTTGTTTTTGTTTCAAAAGGTTTGAAATGGACAAATTTCATTTTTGGAGACTTGTATTTTTCCAACATTTTATTAAAAATGAGATAGAAAGCATTGAGATATACGCAGACAGTTGCTGTATACTGAAAACCATTGTTGGTTAAAAACAAGTGTTAAGATTTAGGAGGGAAAAGTTTGAGGGAGAGAAAAGGCATGATACATATGGAAAACAAATGTGAGTAATGACTATTTTGTACAAAAAAATATTTATAAAAGGCCATTTTTGAAAAAAGTTGTTTGTTTTTGCCTATTACTTCCACTGAAGACAACAGGACCTATGAGAGCTCTGCAACTCTCATCTTATCTAAGTATCTAATTCTGGATTTAGGTTCTTAGCTTTACATCCTGACATTTAAAAAAATAGGCTTAAATTTTGTGGAAAATACTACTGAATGATGTTCCTTTCTCCCACCCTATCTCCCAAAAGCCCTACAACAGTTTTTTTCTCTTGCAATTTCATTTACATTATTCATGTCATATGACTAATGAGCTCATGCTCACAGGAACTGGATTAAAGCATTAGAGTGCCTTCACCATTATAACTAAAATTTTGTATAATCTTCTTAGGGTTTAGAGAACATGGCCCCTTTAAATCCTTGTTGTGAGGAAGAGAGAGAGAGAGAGCTGGTTGTTTCAGGAAGAAGGAGTGCTGGCTGTTTGAGGGGCATGGAGAGAGGGAGAGAAACGGGGTGTGTTTTCTGGATCTGCAGACAAAAGGGCTACAGCTACCCAAAGTCTGGGAGGGACAGAGCGGCTGACTGGAGATGCCCTAGGACAGGAGTCAGGACAATCACTGTGCCAGGGAGGAATTGCCTAAGAAGGACAAACCAGAGCTAGACCTAGTATCACTGTTGCCCAGAGCTGTATGGGGCTATGAGTACTGGGGCTTGTGGTCTTGCACTGGGACTAAGGAGGGAAGCTGTATCTAGCTAAATGGGGGTGGTTATCATTCTGTGTGGGTTTTCAGAGAACAGCCAAAGGAGGCACCAGAGGGTTTTTCTGGGAAAGCTTACTGGCACTGAAGACCAGGAGCATGCAAGACTCACTTTTGGGCTGGAACGTCGCCCAAGACTCCTGAACTCTAAGTGTGGATGCACTGCTTGGTGTCTGCCCTTTCATATCATGGTACCACTAAGCCTGTGGGGCCTGGTATTGGATGTGACCCTGTTTTACCACTCCCCGTATTTCCGCCCCTGTTGTTTTTCTCCACTTATCCCTCTTTAAATAAATATTTCCCTTTCCTATATTCATTGTACTGTTCCAGAGTGTATGTGTGTTTATTCCAGGGGATGTGGAACAGGTACTCCTGGAGTAGAAGAGAGTTTCTCTGCTGTATGTTCCTGTTTATGCCTTTTCTTGGCTAAAACCGCCTGCAAAGCAGACTTCCTCTTGATAACAAGGGTGCTAAAGTTACATTTGTAAAGCAAAAAAGTGAAGTGGTGTAAACAAATAACAGTGATGCATCTTATTTACCCTAGTAAGCTCAGCTGGATGGAGCATCTGGTTTTCAGCAAGGCTCTAATTTTGAAGCTAAATTGATATATCATAAGTATTTCAAAAGATTTGTCTAAAGTTACATTTAACCCAGGATGTTAAGAGTTTTCAGTCCTTTAATCTGAATATTAGATGAGCTCTTTGGTCTAAACAGAGGATCATCTCACTGCTTTCCTGCATGACTGTCCTGTAAAAGAGCTCATTTTTTTGGAATTGTTATCTTTTGTGAGACAACCATTTTTAGATCACGATAGCAGCTGCATTGTTTAAAATAAACAAACAAAAACTCACCCTAATGTTTTAATCCTGTTTCTCTTGTCTATGTTGGATCATGTTTTCCCAAGAGAACAACCATGAGATTTTTACATCTGAATTGCTACCTTCATATATGTGTGGCATTTGTAGTAACTGTCATTTCTCATTAATTTTGGGCTATTTATTTCCTAAAATAGCCAGACATTTTTTTTTTAGACAGAAGCTCAAATCTCCGATTGAACAATCATGAGCAATAAATGAACATTCCTTGCATTCTACTGCATACATATACACACACACTTACTTTCAAGGGATTTCAAGAAGACAACAGTGGGGTAATAGGAGATAACACATGAACAATGCTGTTCAAGGAACAGTAGGTGGATGAAGTGAATACCTTTCAGAATGTCAGTTGATGGGAAAAGAAAATTCATCCTATCCTGTCTTACACTTGTGTAACTTTCCTTTGTAATTATTTTTTATCTATGACCACAGAATTATTTTTTCTCTGTAGCATTTTCTCAGTCCATATTAGCATCTTTAGCTTCCCATCCTCAGTGCTCCACATCTTGAAAAACCTTGCTTAGAAAGAAATACATGTTTTGACAGTTTATTTTAAAAATTTTCATTTGAATGTATATATCCAGATTTTTTTAACTCTTCATAGGCCCAATTCTGTGAGGCTATGGACATCATCAACTCCCATTTGGGCCCTGTGTGAACTGAAGGTTGATATGACCTTTCTGGTTTCTATGGAGTTCCTGGGGATTACGTAATTCATACACATGAGCCAATATAAAAAGTCATGGTCAGTACTACTGCAAAAATATTATAGGAACTAATAATCTTTTAGAAATTGTTGTTCACAAGTTTTAGACCATTTGGATATGTACTTTTTGAGCTAGCCTAACTGAATCCTATTATGATTATTTTAGTTATTTTATTTACATTTTCCCATCTATAAAGTGCAAATACATGATCATCATTCT
Organism: Mauremys mutica; assembly: GCF_020497125.1. Lineage (NCBI taxonomy): Eukaryota > Metazoa > Chordata > Testudines > Geoemydidae > Mauremys > Mauremys mutica. The sequence continues at coordinate 33,168,192 of NC_059073.1, read as the reverse complement.
GGATTATTTATGTTTAGGTTTAAATGAAACAGCCTCGTGTTGATTTTTGACCACTCTCCCCAGAACACTTGTAGTCCATAGGCCACAGTTTGAGGACTGCAGCCTTACAGCCTCAAGCATTTCAGTTCCAATTTTCCTCAGCATTGAAAAATCATTAGATTGGTAAGATGTGGAGTAGACCTAGTCAATTTTTAAAAAAAAAGGATAAAAAAATAAAATTTCTCCCCTATTTTTTTTTCAAAATGTCCCAATTTTATAACAAAACCTTGAAAACCAAAAATTCAGGTTTTGGTTTATGTGGGTGTTTTTCCTCTCTTCCTTTTCCCCATTTTTTTAGTGGAAAATTGAAAATGAGGGGGTGAAAGGAGAGAACAAGGGAAAAAATGAGAACCAACAGATTGGTAAACTGGAAATTTACATTAAAAGATAATGGAAAATTTTAAAATTAAAAATTGCCCCTTTTCAACACCTGAAGAATTAAAATTATTGTGAATTTTTTGAATTCTTTAAAAAATCATTAGAGAAAAAATTACAGACCTCTATGGAAACATGAACCTATTGTTAGGGTACTTAGTAAAAAGGACAGTGCAGACATTTGATGACGACAACTAAACAAAACAGTTGAAATAGAGAGGCACATTCTGCTCACTAGTAATATCCTTTTGAGAATCTTCAGTTTCCAAATATTTTTCCTTCTACATTCCACAGGCTGGTTTTGGTTGGTTCTTCTACAGTCAGACAGCAACATGATAACCTCTTATCATAGCACTTTGATGATACTATTTTCACAGATTTCTGCTTGGCATTACTATTGCATCTGAGATCTTACAAAGGAAAATGTCAGAGCTATGAAAGAGATGCTTTCTTACATGGACAATATTCTTATGGTATATGGTCATGCAGAAATGAAATATGTAAAAAGTCTGTCTAGTATAATGGAAACAACCAAGTCTTCAGATATAAAGCTCAACAAAAAAGAAATGCTTGCTTGGTAGAAACAATTTGACTTCCTGGGACAACATATAAATAAGCAAGGCAGAAGCCCTGATCTGAAGAAATTAAAAATTAAAAACTATGAAGGAAATGCAGACTCCTGTGATGATTTACTATCTAGGCAGATATACAACCAACCTGTCAGAAACACAACATTTTGGGCAAAGGGTGGGCATATGACTGAAGTTGGGCTTGCTGCTGCCAATTTCTGTATATGGGTTAGCATGAAGTAGGTGTAGAGCCAATCTGGGGCCTTTTCCAGAAGTCTAGATGTTAATCTGAGATCTGCTGCATTTAAACCTTTGGCTTCTTTCTTCATATCAGCGCTAGAAAAGCAGTTTTCCCGATCATATCTGCTTATGCCACACTGATCATCTGTCACAGAAAGAGAGAGGCTCAGGGAAATAAGGATGAAGTCCATGAGTTCCTCCTACTCGTTTTCTGTCCATTGCCTTCACAGACAACCTCTTAGCTCCTAATGTTATTGGCTGTGAGAATGAGGTTGTTTTATACAAAACTGGACTTGACAATATTGCCCCAGTGACATGTAGATGCAAGAATTATAGTGAAAGTTTAGCAACTGATTCCAAACTTTCACTAGCTATACAATTTGACTAATTCTGTTAATAAAATGGAATAGATTCTTGTGGATTATTTGTAATATTCCTTTTTAATTAGGCTTGCATTTGGGCACAGTGGAGATATAATTTGATGTCTTGAAAAAAAATGGACTAATAGTGATGGGAACATTAGAATGGAACAAAGCAGGGAACATTAGAAGTGGCAGTAGAGATGCTTCTTAAAGTCTGTGTTCAGCTATGAAGGAATGGAAATTCAGAACACTTTTAAGACTATAAATATATCAGGAAAACTAAGAATTCATAAATAATTGTCAGTGTCCTTAGATTTTGTTTAGAAAAATATCTGCAGGAAGTGTAGGTATTCAAGAGGAATTTACTTCCTCTAATAAAAATTGTATCTCTTGTCAAAGGTTTGTAGGAAATCAGTGCCCTCTGTCACCACTGAATCCTTTCTTTACTACATTTCTTCCCCAGCTAAATCTTTGGAACAGACCTTGAGTTTAATTTTGTTTGTTTTCATTCTTTCCAGGATAAACAAATGTTGCAGTTACTGGCACTATCAAAATATTCTTTTATATGGTGAAAATTTTTGAATGTTCCTGATATTTTTTGGGCAACTCAATCCCACAGGTATTATTTTTATTAGATTATCAGGAAATCATATATCTTGGTACAGAATTTTCCCTCTGTACATGTCATAAAAGGATTCAAAGCAATCTGCATGTTTTCTATGATTCTGGTCAATTGGAATCATTTATTAAAAGTAAAGTAAATCAAATGCAATTGAAGAATTCCTCTGTTCTCACTACAGAGGAAATCTGATCAAAATGATAATTAATGTTGTGACACATGCAACTTTAAGTGCCTTACATTGGTGGTTAATTCAGTAAGATATTTGTACGCTGGTAGTATTTTGAAGTGTTAGTGATTTCCCTAGCTATGTATCCATATTTTGCTTGTGTTACACTTGTGAGATTGCTTCCATGTAGAACTAGTCTATTTAGAATTAATGGATTCAATGCATATATTATTCAACACATTTTAGTGTTTTTCATTCTTTTTTTTTTTTTTGCTAAATATGTCCCAGATTAGTTTTATAGTTGGTCAAACATCATTTGGCAAATATATTATTTAAGAAATGCAAGTAAAATTAATCAAATAATAAATTGATAAGTATTTTACTACTATTCAACAAGCTTTAATTTCTATAACAACCTTTTGCTTTTAAGAGGTTGAACTGGGAAAGTATTCTTGTATCTAAAAGGAGAGGGTTGCCTTGTTTGCTTACTTGCCTCAAACTTCCTTTCCTTTCTTTTTTATGGTTAATTCATTTTTATAACATTTTCTAAAAGGTTGGATCATTTTTTCTTTTTTAAATCATAGAAGTGTAGGGCTAGAAGATACCTAAAGTGGTTTTCTAATCCATCACCATGCTGAGGCAGGACAAAGTATACCTACACCTTCCCTAGCAGATGTTTGCATAACCTGTTCTTAAAAATCTCCCATGACTCCCTTGGAAGTTTATTCTAGTGCTTAAACTATTCTTATGTTTAAAAAGATTTTCCTCAGATCTAACCTAAATTTCCCTTGCTGCAGGTTAAAGGAATACCTAAGCTCACAGAACTGAAAGGTCATTGTGCCCAGCCCCCTGCCTTCACTAGCAGGACCAAGTACTGATTTTGCCCCAGACCCCTAAGCAGTCCCCTCAAGGATTGAACTCATAACTCTAGGTTTAGCAGACCAATGTTCAAACCACTGAGCTATCCTTCCCTTCTTGAGTCAGTGTGCATGGAGTGTGTACTTGATCTCTCTGCATTATAACCATCTTTTACATATTTGAAGACTAAGTCCTTCCCTCATTGTTATTTTTCTTAAGACTAAACATACCCAGTTTTTCTAACCTTTTCTCATAGGTCATGTTTTCCAAATAGGTCATGTTTTAAAGTGTGTTCAGTAAAAGAAGAATACTACCTTTGAATCAACTCATGAAAACATCATCAGATGTACATGGAAGACATTGCATGAACAGGCATTCAGATAAGGATTCATACCTGCAGCATAATTTCTTATCTTCAATGATGTCAGTTAGCCAACTAGAATAAGCACAAATGCCATTCACTAAATACTAGAGGCAGTATTATTGGAAGGTCATGATAGTCAATTGAAGCCAGATGCCTATTGTTCCAGAACAATGATTGCTGCGGAGGATAGTTATGTGCAAAGTGAGATGGGGGTCTCACTGCAGGATGGCCATGTAAAACACTGGTAAAATACATATATGAGCTAGATTCTTTTAAATTTTGACTGACCACTACTAATTAGATCCCGGATGTATAGCAAATATGTAATACCATGTGCATTAGTAATCACTACTGTTTACTGCTACTATAAAATGAAGCACAATCTGCAAACAGACAATTTGCCTGGCAACGCCCTGGTTGGTTGCTGATACATCCTATAGACACTATTTGAATGTGACTAATGCAGAACATTGCACATGATTCAGGAAATTGAAGCTTCTGAAAGAACTGATTTACTGTTGTCACAAATCACATAGGGCACTTCTGGAACTCTAGATAATGTTACTTTAGTGAAAAATAGTAGGCCTAAATATATTAGATTGTATTTAACTGTATAATGACTCTTTTCCTGGAGAGGAGTAGCATTATAGAATTTGATGGAGTGTTACTTCATGGAGAAAGGATAGTTATCCCAGGATCTTCATGAGACTCAGTGATGCACTTAGGAATTTAAAGAGGTTGTGAAAGAGGAAATATAACTATTTGATGACCTAGAATTTAAATAGCATCCAAATGATTGTAACTAATTATGTTATGTCAAGAACTCAAGATTATCCGGTCTGAAGTACCATTACTAATTATTCAGCTGCCAAGGAAACTCTGGAAAACTATTGGGGCTGACATCTGAGTTACAGGAATAGAAGAATTTGGCTTCAGTTGACCACTTTTCTAGATTCTCAGAAATTTCATGCTTGTTACATTTACCAGTTTGAGTGTCATGATTTGCCTGAAGATATGTTTGGCAACAAGTTGTGAGAAAAGATTTAATAAACTTATGGACAAGTAAAACTTGATGTGATGGGGTTTTCACCCCCACACTAGTCCTTGAAGGGTTTAAAGTGGCTAGGTGGGCTGCAACCAGAGGGGGAATCAGGGAATAATTAGGACTGATTAACGGATGGAGCTCACCTGGGTAGGAACAGGTGGGGCTTGTATAAAGCCAAGTAGGGACCAGTCATGAAGAGAGAACCATCAAATTCTGAGATACTTGTAGGAGTATTAGTAAATGTTCCTGAGCATCAACAAGGCCATGACCAGGAACATCAAGCTAAGGTTCTCAGTAGGCCCTCAGGAGACAATCAGCCACTGCCTTGCACAGATGGCTATATCCATGAATCCAAGGAAGAAGAAACTAGTATGGATCGCCCTATTGTACAGTTAGAGTCCTCAGTACTATGTGATCCTAATCAGGCCACAAGCTTCCAACCTTGGTCATAAAAACTCATGAGAGGTAAAGAGAGCCCAGCTCCTAACATTTTAAACCCAGAGGTGGAAACTCTGCCATGGCTATTCTGCCAATGCTCCCAGCTGGGCCTGTGCATAGTGGACCAGTTCTACTCCCGATCCACCTAAGGAAAGGAAGGACTTTGATGAAATTTCTGTTTGTTTCGATAGTTCTGACACACATGTATAGAGTACCTGCAGACTTTTGGAATCTTTGTCACTAAAGCAAGATGCAGAGGAACCAATGTTGGTATCCAAAGAGTTCTTGGGACACTTCATTGGCACTAGCCCAAAGAGCAATCCAACCTCCATCTATGATGCCTATAGTTAATAGGTTAGATAACTAGTTTACCAGCTAATAACCCTAAAATACAATTAGTCAGAGGTTGTAAGTGGAAAAATCTGTTTATATAGCATGAAGCTTTGTGGCAGGAATGGTTGGCATCCTAAGACCAAAGGAAAAGTGGGGGGGTATAACTGAAGTGGTGTAATTATGTGATATGATTTGCCAGGATGACAAATTGCTTGTTGAAAAGAGAATGTTAGACTATATTCAGAAGCTTCTGAGTGGCCGGAGCTCTGTCCTCAAAGTGAGTGCAAAGGGACCAACTACGGAGAACCTCTCTTACATATATTGTATACCCACAAATCCACCAGTTGTATTTGGAAATTATCCTAATGATACCAAACTTCCATTCTGGTGAAGTTTGAACCTTGAAAGGGAGAAGGGAAAAGATATCTCTTCTTGTTGAGAGAAACTCATCTTCAAGCAGCAAGGACTCTGCCCCCATGCCCTAGATGCTTCTGATTTTCCATACTGATGATCCTGCAACACAGCTAGGATTCTTTAGAAGAGGGAGACCAGTGGGGTGGTAGCAGAGCTGAAGCGACTTCAGTGAAGTATCACTTTAATTGAGCTGAATCACAAAGCTGAGAAAGGTGATGGTGCCCCAAGGTCAAACTGGGTAAACCAGCTTCAAATCTGCTGAGAGCATCACCCTCATATTCCCAAACTACTGCTACTCACTGACCCAAAGTGTGAGTGGGCGTGGGGTGGGTGGAGTGATATGTCTAGGAAACTCATGCCTGTTAGTCATTTGCTGAGAAAGGTGGGAAGGGAGTTGAAAGGACTTATGGTGGGGCAGATGACCTCTCCACCAGGCACAGGTTAAGGAACTCCTGTGGTTTCAGTCAAACCCAACCTACCACACCTGTGAAGCTTGTCAAGCCTGGATGTGAGCCCTTAAAAGGGACAAATTCAGTCAGTGGGAGTGGCACTCCGAAGCAAGCAGAGCCAGGGCTCAGAGTTCCCAGACTGGGGGTTGTATAACACTAACTGATCTCCAGCTTGCACAAGTCACCTGGTTGCACCTTCTGAGGAAGAAGATGGGCTGGTCTGGATTTCTTGTTGAAATGCCCTCAGGATTAAGCCCCAACATTCCAGGTCTGTCGCATATTACGCTGGAGTTACATTCCGCAGTCAGCGCGTAAAGCAAAAATCTCGTATAGTCAAAATTCCATGGAGTGTAATGGCGGGCAGAATCACCCGCACTACAGATACAGTATTAAACTGTTATTTTTCTCTTTTGTGTTGTTTTTTTATTTTTGTCGACCATGCAAAGCTGAATTTGCTCATGTTAAATGATGAGACAGATGCGTAAGATGAGACAGACCTGTACTCACACTGAGGACTGGGGCCTGAGACTGCCTGTGGAAGCTTAGATACTGCTTTCTGCTCGCTTGCATGGGAAAGGCAGTCGGGGAAGTACTTTCCTTTGTTTGGACTGCTTTATATCCCCTAAAAGTGGGTGGACTAACTAAAAGGTGCAGCTGAAAGGCTGTATCCCATACTCCAGAACTGGACCACAGAGTTGCAGCTGCCCAGAGAACAATACAGGAGGTAAATGAGTTGCCTGCTCTAACTCCAATGGGGTTACCTTGAGACATTAACCTTTGACAAGACTACTACAGATTTACAGAGAGCTTTAATCTCTATTTTAATGTGATTTTATTTGAGTTTTTCCAGATTCTATGTCCCTGTTTCTCCCAAAAGTCCCTAATTTTTCATATAGACTAGGAGTGCTTGTGAAAGAGGAAGTTCTAGCAACTAAGGGCAACCTCGGGAGAATTTATTTATTTTCCCCTGTATTCTAGGTGGAGGCTCAAGACAGATTTTTTGTTCTTAAAGAGATACACTAGATAGATTGAACCCAGTACTTACTGCTTCTGTGAACTATGTGGCAGATGGGATTAAATTTATGTATCTTATTGGTTTCTCAGAGTGCATAGTTTTTCTTGATGAGGCTCACATGAACCTTTTAGTTTAACAATGCATGTGACAAAGGTATACATTTTCATTTCCAAACAGTTGATAGCAGACTTTCGCAGATATTCCTTTCATTATATAGGGCTAAACTGAAAAAAGCGGAGACATGGTGGGGATATGTGGGAGGATAAAATACAGGTGGTGCAGTTCCTTTTTGCAAAAAATGTTCACATGCGGAACTTAGGAATAAAATAACTATTTCTCTGGCATATCTCTGCCTTGGTGTCAAACACCTTAAAAAATCTTCAGACAGGCAGACAGCCAAAATACTCTCTAAAAATATCCTCAGTTCACCAGTAGGCAGAGTTCTGGTAACTTTAAACAGGAGAATGAAGCAGAACAGAGGCAACAAACTCAAACTTCTATCATCCTGGTAGCTCCTTTTCTCAGTTGTTTAGAGGGAAATATCCCTCTCTGTTCTTTCCCCAGGGGATTCTGACCATCAAACTTCACAAAACAAAACCACTGTTATTTAATGAGGAGAATTCCAAAGGAGCCTAGGGAGTTAGGGACCCAACTTCTTTAGACCACATTGAAACTCCCACCCTTTTTTGTACTCCACTATCTGTGCAGTTGGCTACCACCAACACCACCATATTATTATCTCCAGATGTGTGCTATTAGTCTAGAAACATAACATGAATATAAGAAACTGCAAACACAATATAATCAACTGTGAGAATATCTGACTCATCTAAAAGAGAGGTATGTTAACTTTTGACAATTCTAGGCTTCAGGTTCCCTGGTTTCTATTTATCTATATTTCAAACTATACCCCAAAACTTGTGCTTAGTAAGTCCCTGAACCTGCAAAATCTTTCACACATACTTACCTTTAAGCTGTATTGAAATCAGCAGAGCTGCTCCCCTTTAATTATAGATTGTGGAACTATTTTAAGTAGCCTTATCAAATATTAACCTTAAATTAGAATGGAAACAAATATGAGATACAGCTGTAAATAAGGAAGCGGGAAACCAATCTGTGACTGTATCTAAAAGTGCAAGAATAATCTGAAATCAAACTCTGTTCTAAAGTTGGTTGAGTTTCAAACAGCTTTTACACTAGTATGCACTTGGCAGGAACTGTGCATAATTTTCATATTGTACTTGCATATAATTTCAAATTCTGGCAGCAAATCAAATTCTGGGAAACCATCATTCCTTTCCCATTGAAACCAGTGACCTAATGATTATCTATTATACAGTAATAAAAAATCAGAGCAGGAGTTGAAAATTAGAGAGACATTTGTCAAACTGTTATTTGAAAAATAAAATATTCTGGCCTGAAGTTTTCAAATGTGGGTGCCTAAAATTAGACTCTTAAATCCATATTCAGGTTCTTAAGTATCAGTGGCCTGCTGGACAGGAGGGCTCAGTCCTACAAATCCGATTGTATTCAATGGGAGTTGCTGCAGCCATCGCTTTTATTGACATACCTGAACATGGATTTAGGAGCCTAGCTTTAAGCAGCCAGGTTTGAAAAATCTTTCAAATGTATATTTTTGATTTAATAATTTCTGAAGTGTAGTTTTCGAAAATCCTCAAACAAAGATTTGCAATTGCAGATAAAAGATGTGATGAGGTTGTATATATTATTATCTCAAGATTTGCTTAGGGAATAGAGCCCTCAGATGAACAATATCCTACAGATGATAAAATGATGCATTGCCAACAGACACCAGATGGTTGTTAAATGACAGATGAGGATCTACATTCAACAGAGTCAACAAACCCGTCTGTAGCATACAGAAAACGATAATCTGTACGTGCATTTCAGAGACCATGCGTCAACTGCTGGTTAAACAAAGTTAGTTTAAAAAAAGTTTATCACTCTAAATTTAGTTGATCTCAAGATTTTCCTAGTTGAAACTAGATCATGCCTAGAGCTGTAGATAACTGTTTATCATCTAAGTGGTGTAACTCAGCCTCATAATTGATCTGTTACCCAAGAATGCTCATTCTTCATGGTGAGTATTAGATCTTAATAAAGGGACAAATTCTGTTCTTCTAATTCAAGTGGGAGTTCTAACTCAAATTAATTAGTTGACTAAAGTGAGCAGGATTTCAGTGGGACTGCTTGTGTGAAAAGGGAAAATATGGTCTGATCCAAACAATATGACAACAACAAAATCTTGTTATCAAACTGATATGTTGTGAATTTTAGACAGCTCCAAGCAAAAGGGAGACCAGAAATAAAACAAACATTATGAAAGGAGTATTGCATGCACATGCATGGATTGGGGACCTGAGTCTATGGTTAGATTCGCCAGCAAAACTAGCAAAATTATGTAATAGTAGTGAGATGGTCTTAAGTAACGTCCAATAGATATTATCTACTACGATTCATCTTAGTTTCTGTAGAGAAAGGAGTGTAGGGGTAGATTCTGACTCCTTGCTCCGGCCCACCGATGACAATTCAGCAGCATCTGGGTTCTATTCATGAGCTGCAAGGGGTCAGCGGAGAATTCCGTCAGTATAGGAGCCATATAGCGCTAAAATAAGTAGCTCTATGCCGCCCTCACTCACAAGCCTCAGCTCATGGGTTGTGCCAGGGTGAGTTTGATCAGGGACAGGAAGTGGTGTGTGGGAGACAGGATGGTGAGTACCCATAAATCTGAGGGCTTCAGAGATTCTAGATTCATGAGCATCCCATAGGCAGCCTGGGACAGGTAGAGGGCCATTTAGGTCCACACAGCTCACCTGATTTCACGTGGCATAAAGGTGATGTAAATCTATATTAGCCCCCTTCCTCCTGTGCTGCATCCTTTGAGAGATGCAGCAGGTATTATCAGGAGATGCAGCACAGAATCTGGCCTGTATTCTTCAGAATCACCATAACTAAAGACGGGTTAATGGACTGTAACTCGGACCTAGAAGAACAGTCCTCTGACCTTAATTATCAGATGTTACAATCACCAGATTTTCCAGTAGTATGAACCAAATCCTGGGATTCCTCCTAAGTCTTGGACCGGGGTGCAAGAGCCTCCTGGGAAAGGAAAGAGGAGAGGCCTCTGAGAGTAGTCCTGGCAGTGATGGCCCAGCAAGGCAGAGATCAGCTTTTTCTGTGTTTAGCCTGGCCTGTGTCATGTGCCATTTGTCATGTGCCATTGTACCATTTTTCTAATGTTTGAATTTAGCACTCTATCATGCTGTGCAGCTATGAAGTGTTTCAAATCATGCATCACATCCTGATTATTATTTGACCTGATCTAGTCTTTGCAGGTGACTTGCTTCTGGTGCAACAGGAATCTCTGAGGTAAAGTATTCCATACTTGAATGCTGATACACGTTGTGCTGTTCCAAGCCCTGTGGTACTTTGTTATGGTGGATGAGTAGCATTTCCACATCTATTCTCTTCCTTGTGCATTCTGACCTTCCTCTCTCTGAATCTGCCAAGCTACTGGCTGTGCCCAGAATTTAGGAATTCTCCATGCTTCTTCTTAAATGTCATCGGTTTCTCTTTATAATGTCTCTCTCCTCTTTGTTGCTCATTTAATCTGTTTGCAGAACTTTAGCTGCCTCTGACCATATTATGATTATTTATTCTTTGCAGTCTTTGTTCATTGATTTTATTGAATACTGGCAGGTCCTTGGTCAATCCACAGTAATAAAATGCTTAGCTGCTTTTAATTGTCTTGCACTTTGTTCTGGGGATTATGGAATTGTGGAACTTAGTCCTAGTAGCTTTCTACTAATTGGTACCAGTAGTTATGTGCTTCAGCTCATCTGTCTGTGTGCTGGACTGCTTTTAAAATCCTGGTGATATTGTGATGTTGTATTGCTAACAGAGCTGTGTGGAGAAAGAACACACAAAGCTGTATATTTTCTGGAGGATTTTAATATACTGAAATTTAGTTTCATTCCAAACTCATTTGGAAAAAAACCTCAAAATTCTCTTCAAGAGGAAAGCTGTGGGGTCTGCAATTCTGGGACAGTCTGGCTGACTGCCTCAAAACAGTAGACCCCAGAATTCCTGCGGTCCCTGATTCTGAGGCATTTCACCTGGCTGGCTTCCCTAGAGCCATGGGCCCATGGAAGCCATGGGTTCCACAACTTAGAGGCAGTATGCCTAGCTGGCTGCATGTGAGCTACTGATCCTGAGGTCCCAGGCTTAGGGGCAGTCCATCTGGCTGACTGACCTAGAGTCATGGGCCCTAGGAGTCCAGGCTACTGAGGAGTCACAAGCCTAGGAACTTGGAAACTGGCACTCCTATGGGTTTCAGGCTTTCCGGTCCCTGTCAGAAGCCAGATGGACTGCTGAGGAGTCAGTGGGAAAGCTGGTAGGAAATCGCCCTGGCAAATCCAATCTTTGAAATTAAGCAAATTCCACAGTATGTTTCATTTTTGATGAATCAGCACTCTCCAGTCGGGTGGTATTTAGGAAGTTCCATCTGATAATTTCTGAGCAGCAGTAATTCTTAGGTAGGGAGCAGTTCCACGTCCTTTTACTTTCATCAGCAACCTTTTGGCAGTCTTCATTGTACATTCTTTTCCACTGCTTCATGGGTGCCCTGGAGACAGATTTAAGATTCAAATACCCATCTTTTCCTAAATGCTCTGAACTACCTGAAGTGTGCTGTGCTGCAGTATCTACAGCTGGGAGACGATATCTTCACAAAAAATGTGCTCTTCATTTGCATATGACTTTCTTTGATTTGTTTTACTACAACTATTCAGCCTCTCAAAAGTTTTTAGTAGTAGTCCTCTGTAACTAAATATATTTCACTATTGGAAGGGAAAAGATCCATTCCCTTTGACCCACCAATTTCTCTAGTATCTCTTAGCATCTAGTATCTAGTAGCAGGGGTGTTTCCTTCTGCGGATTGTTCTTCCAAGTACAGCAGATATCTTACTATTCTGTGTAGCTCTACAACAGTGCATTTGTTCCTGGCCAGTAGATATGCTTCTGTGGCCCTTTGCAGGTGCCTTTCAGTTCCAACATGTGATGAATACATGTGTGACTTTATGCCCCACCTCACTGTTTTGGTATTATGGCCCCCCTTAAAAAGTTATACTGTTTTGGACTCAAGTCTATCTTGTGTGCAAGAAAAAAATGGTGTGAACTTCCACTGGTGGTGGTATTATTTTTATTCTGGTCAATCCTGGTCAATGATTTTCTTCAGCATCATTGGGGTCTGCTCCTTAACTGACAAATCACAGTTTACAACTGCTGCTAGAGGGCCGGGTTGCATTAATGCTGCTCCCAAACTGACCTCAGACGCATCATGTTGTACAACTAGTCTTTCCTCTGTTTTCTAATATTTTATTAATGGAGGATTTCTGATGACCCTCTTTATTTCTTGAAAAGCCTTTCTGTGTTGTCCCGTGCATTTCCCCTGTGATGTCTCTTTGTATGAATTGTCTCAAAAGCCCATGCTTCTCTGACAATTGGTTACACAATTTCAACACAGTCCTTAAGGGCTTTTTGACTTCCACATATACTTGTGGGACATGGCAGCCTTATGATTTTTTCCAGATCAGACTTTACCTCTTCCACTGTCAGCAAATGTGTGATGTATGGCACTTCTTTCTTTTCTTAAGACAAATAGAATGTACTTTCAGATTATCCAGATTCAGCTGGATATTTCTCTGCCTATATCTTTCCCAAAATGTCATTTTCTGTCCATGATCTCTTCACATAGCTTTCTTCTCCAATAATGAAAGCATCTACAGCTATAATGATAATAGGCAAGTGGTCCACTTAGTTTAGTTTTAGTTAAGTCTCCTCTGGACCCAAATGTATTCCTATTAATATTCATAACCACAGATATCTACTAAATAGGGTAGGCAAAGTAGTTGGGTAACATGGTAAAATATCTATAGCTTGTAGTAGATAGTGGCTCCTATTATATCCCTTCTTCAGTGGTCTGGAATGAGTAGAAATTCTCAGTTTTCCTGATTGTTTGTTTCTTTACCGCCACGATACTACAAATCCAGTCAGTGGTTTTCTTCCCAGGATCAGTGGGGCCCCGGTGATGCTTCTCAGGGCACCCAAGGCTGTGAGTCACTTTGCTACCCCCCAGCCTCCTGTGCGAGGGAGACTTACCCATACTAGCTGGGTGTTAGTTCCCATTACAGCCAATCTGTCATCCATTCAAAGACTCTCCTCTGGATACACCAGCTCTGTCTTTGTCTTGAAGGTTGACTTGCCACAAAGGGCAAGTCATGCCTGACCACAAAGGACAAGTCATGCTTGACCAACCTGATTGCCTTCTATGATGAGATAACTGGCTTTGTGGAGTAAGCCGTGGGCGTGATATATCAAGACTTTAGCAAAGCTTTTGATATGGTCTCCCACAGTATTCTTGCCAGCAAGTTAGAAAAGTATGGATTGGATGAATGGACTATAAGGTGGATAGAACGCTGGCTAGGTCGTTGGGCTCAATGGGTAGTGATCAATGGCTTGATGTCTAGTTGGCAGCTGGTATCAAGAAGAGTGTCCCAGGGGTCTGTCCTGGGGCTGGTTTTGTTCAACATCTTCATTAATGATATGGATTATGTGATGGATTGCACCCTCGGCAAGTTTGCAGATGACACTAAACTGGGGGGAGAGGTAGATACACTGGAGGGTAGGGATAGTGTCCAGAGTGACCTAGACAAATTGGAGGATTGGGCTAAAAGATCTGATGAGGTACAACAAGGACAAGCGCAGAGTCCTGCACTTAGGACGGAAGAATCCCATTCACTGTTACAGGCTGGGGACCGACTGGCTAAGCAGCAGTTCTGCAGAAAAGGACCTGGGGATTACAGTGGATGAGAAGCTGTATATGAGTCAACAATGTTCCCTTGTTACCAAGAAGGCTAACAGCATATTGGGCTGCATTAGTAGGAACATTGACAGCAAATTGAGGGAAGTGATTATTCCCCTCTATTCGGCACTGTTGAGGCCACATCTGGAGTATTGCATCCAGTTTTAGGCCCACCACTACAGAAAGGATGTGGACTAATTGGAGAGAGTCCAGTGGAGAGTCCAGAAATGATTTGGGGGCTGGGGCACAAAACTTATGAGGCGAGCCTGTGGGAACTGGGATTATTTGGTCTGCAGAAGAGAAGAGTGAGGGGATTTGATAGCAGCCTTCAACTACCTGAAGGGGAGTTCCAAAGTGGATGGAGCTCGGCTGTTTTCAGTGGTGGCAGATGACAGAACAAGGAGAAATGGTCTCAAGTTGCAGTGGGGGAGGTCTAGGTTGGATATAAGGAAAAAAAACTATTTCACTAGGAGGGTGGTAAAGCACTGGAATGGGTTACCTAGGGAGGTGGTGGAATCACCATCCTTAGAGGTTTTTTAAGGCCTGGCTTGACAAAGTCCTGGCTGGGATGATTTTTTGGGGTTGGTCCTGATTTGAGTACAGGGGGACTACATGACCTCCTGAGGTCTCTTCCAACCCTAATTTTCTATGATTCTATGAACAACTGCGCCTGAGTCCTTTCAAAGTGTTCCCCAGTGGTATACAGCCCCTAATCACTGGATACCCATAGAAATCCCAGATCCTCTGTTCCCAAAGGAACAGTGTACTACAGTTTACCAGTTTTACCTTAGACCACTACTCATGTATCACACACAGCAGTTGAGTTCAATTATGAAACAAAAGGAAATTTATTTAACAAAGAAGAGTTTTTCAAATAAAAATACCACTGTGGGAGCTGGGAGCAAAGGGCTACATATAAAACAATGGCATAACATGCTTTCTAGAGACTAAACTTAACTAATAAGGCATTCCCCTATTTCCTACAAGAGAGCTTACCCCAAGTGTTTTCTCCAGCATTTTCAATCAGTTGGTTGAGACCCCTTCTTATAAGATCACACCTCCTGACAGCTTGTCCTCACGGACCTATGGGTTCATCAATACCCCAGGTATAGTTCCAAAAATTCATTTTTACACCTACACAGGATAATGTTTGCTGTTTACTTCTTTCTGTTAACTTCCTCTCTCTCAACATTTCACAATCTTTCATAAGCGTTCAGCTGAGACTTGTGAGTGGATGATCATTGTGAATCACACAATACTCAGTTTGCATATGTCCAGCCAGAGTAAGATAAGCATATCTTTCTCCCTGGCGAACATAACTCACAGACCTAGACAATGTATTTTTAGTATATATACTTAACTCCTTACATATCACTTGAACATACATCTCACAATGATTAAGAGGACCAGTATATCATAGGTTTTCTTTAGTGACTTTATATGACATTATTTGGTGAACTAGACTGTAAATAATGAAGGGATTCCTGTAACTCCTTATTCCCTCTGCCAGTTTTCATCCAAAAGTCCCCAGGTCTCAGCACCTATTAATTAAGCTATGCAGCTCTTCCTTTTTAAAGCTTATCTACAGGCACTCTCATTTTGGGGCATTGGGTGGGCTCCACACTTGTGTACACTTCCAATTTGTATTTTCCATCTAAATGTCCTTCATCCTGAAACACATCAACATACCTCTGTGGGATGGCATCCACACTCCATAGTGTTTTACTGCAAATCTCATCCTTCAGGTCTTTGCTCATAATCATGATATGCTGAAATTTCACTCTCACCATAACCTTTTCCTACAATACTTTTCTCACTAATAGTGCTTCTGTATATGTGAATCATTTACAACAACCACATATTCCAATCTGTATGACTTCTGACTCCCAGAGTTCTTTTTTTTTATTTTTGCATTTACCCACTGGTTACATTGTACTTTTATTATACATTGCTAGTCTTAGTTTGTTTCCATTCTTTTTGTTCCCCTCTTCAGTGAAATTACCAGGATTATATTGCAGCCAAACCTACAATCCATCTGAAACATTATTAAATATCACCATTACAGTTGTATTTTAGTCGTAACAGCTCGTTTATTGAATTGCATTCACATTTTCTTCTGGGCATAAAAACATCCACAAGATATCCTCACATTTCTTCCTCTATTCTTTCCTTTGTCACCATGTGTGCCTTTGACTTCCAGCCTATTTTATTTTTTTTAATCTTAATGTAAAAAGAAGTGATTGTACTTCATGCTACCCTTCTACTTTTATCCACATATTAGCCTTTCCCTGCCTTGGATTTCCTCTTGCTAAATTTGCCATGTTTCCCTTGTCTCCTTGCCAGTTCTTTCTTTATGCCGATATAATATATGGATGCAGGTTTAATATAAGAACAAGAAAGATAAATTTAGGTCCACGTTTTTAAAGGTATTTAGGCTTTGTAGATGTGATTTAGGCTCCTAAGTACCTAAATCCCTTTTTAAATTCAGATTTAGGCTCCTAAATTAGTTAGGCATTGCAATGCTGAGTGCAGCAACATCTAAATACCTTTAAAACTCTGGGCCTTAGTGTCCTGATATTCACAGATCATGCCTCAGGTTTCCCTGAGTGACAAGCAACTTGAAGAACTAGTATTAAACCAAATGGCTTAAGCTGCCTGATTCTATAGACTTGATATTCACGAGCACTAAATATGCAGTTATGAGATGTTATTTTCTATATAGTGCAAATATCATACTTCATAATACATAATATCAGGACAGCTAGTTCTGACTTAAAGGTGATGGTGACTTTGCCTTCTGAGCATCTCATTATATTCATTGCTTAATCATCAGACATTGAACGTGGTTACAGGAATACTTATTTCATTTGCCCATGTATTAAAAGAATAACTGGGGTAAGATTGTTCATGACAGTGTTTCTCTGGTCCTTTGGCACTGCCTGGAGTTTCCCATAGGTTTATATTGACTTCTTCCCTGAGCCATCATCAATATGTTAATGTATTTTAACCTTATTATGGGGGAAAAGATTCCAGGAATCTTTAATAATTTTATCTTTTGGCATTCTGTTTCTTCAGCCGATGGTTAGAACTCTTAAAGGAACTTTGTTGTAACTTTCTTTTTATTGAATATATTTTATATATCTGAATATAGATAGCACAAAAAAGGTTATTTTTGTGGTGTTTCTGACAGCAATTTTCATTAGTTTCTCTCACTAGCTTGGGACAGTCATTGGAAATTTTTTTTGTATAGATGAGATCCCTGTTCTGAAACTGATACTGTTCCATAGGCCTGCTTCAGAAATCAACCCAGTTTAAGCACTTACAACACTGGAGTGAACATGGAAACCATGGGATACAGACACGATTAAAAAATAAAACATAATAAACTGTGGGTGGCACAGGTCCCAGAGCTGGTGTCCCAGATGCAGCATGTGACATCTGCCCCATCCAATTTACACCCCTCTCTATGCCCTGAGCATAAGGAAGGAACAGGGAAAAGGGAGAAGAAAGAAGAAGCAGCCCTCGCACACTGAAAGCGATGGCTTGTGCTTGTGCAGGGTTTGCCTCAACTGCTCCCAGTTGAGAGCTCTCAGCTCAAGAAGGTATTTCCAATGTTCCAAGCCCCATCAAAGCCACACCTCAGCTAGTGAGATGATCCTTTGTAGAACAGGTTTCAGAGTAGTAGCCGTGTTAGTCTGTATCAGCAAAAACAACGAGGAGTCCTTGTGGCACCTAAGAGACTAACACATTTATTTGGGCATACGCTTTCATGGACTAGAACCCACTTCATCAGATGCATGAAGTGGAAAATACAGGAGCAGGTATAAATACATGAAAGGATGGGAGTTGCCTTACCAAGTGTGAGGTCAGTCTAATGAGACAATTTACTTAACAGCAGGATACCAAGGGAGGAGAGATAATTTTGAAGTGGTAATGACAGTGGTCCATTTCAGACAGTTGACAAGAAGGTGTGAGTAACAGTAAGGGGAAATTAGTATTGGGGAAAATAGGTTTAGATTTTGTTATGACCCAACCTCTCCCAGTCTTTATTCAGGCCTAATCAGATGGTGTCCAGTTTGCAAATTAATTCCAGTTCTGTAATTTCATGTTGGAGTCTGTTTCTGAAGTTTTTTTGTTGAAGAATTGCCACTTTTAGGTCTGTTATTGAGTGACCAGAGAGATTGAAGTGTTCTCCTACTGGTTTTTGAATGTGATGGTTCCTGATGTCTGATTTGTGTCCATTTATTCTTTTGCATAGACTGTCCGTTTTGTCCAATGTACATGGCAGAGGGGCATTGCTCGCACATGATGGCATATATAACATTGGTAAATGTGCATGTGAATGAGCCCCTGATGGTGTGGCTGATGTGATTAGGTCCTATGATGGTGTCCCTTGAATAGATATGTGGACAGAGTTTTCACCGGGATTTGTTGCAGGGTATGGTTCCTGGGCTGGTGTTCTTGTTGTGTGGTGTGCAACAAAACCCATTGCCAGCCTTCCTCCCCCCCACCCCCCAATTTCTGCCTTCCATTTAGCACAGAGGTTTTCAAACTTTGGGGTGTGCCTCCCAAGGGGGATATGCCCCACAGATTTAAAACCATCACCTCCTTTAGGAGCCAGCAGATCGGAAGCTAGGGGCAGCTGCCTGACCTGCTCAGGCCGCAGGCTCTCCATGCTGTGGGAGGCAGGGCACTCGCTATCTACCCAGCAGACCTCCCTGCCCTGCTCCCTGATCAAGGCTGCCTCGGCATGGCCAGGCACTCCCCAGGCACAGTGGGCAGTACAGCTCTGAGCTGTGCCCCAATGTGTTCTTGTCTCTGCCCTAAAGGAAGCTGGTGCTGGCCAGCAATGCCCCCTGGAGCTAGCCTATGGAGCCTGGCTGCCATGAGATACTCTTCGAGGTGTTCCCTGCAGTACTCACCCCCTTGGGCACCTGCCTTTCTGCAGCCTAGTTGCACCCCACTTGCTGCCCAATGACCTGCCATTGCAGCTGGGCACTCTCCCCAAACTCCCTGTGTGCAGAGTGGAGCCACCCCTTGCTCCGCCTGGCTGCCCTGCCCCAGCCCCATAGCTGATGGGCTTATGGTCACACAGCCCGAGTTCTGAGCTCAGCCATGTGAGCCAAGTCCCCAGCCCAGATGCTGGGGGGCAGGTGGCTGCTGCCTGCAAGGCAGACTCACTCCCACCAGCTCCATGAAATGAGGCCATTAGAACTGAGTGACCCCTAGGGTTACCATATAGAACTGCAATAGGGGACACTGCTAGGGGAGGAGGAGGAGCTGGAGAGGAGGGTACAGTTCAGAGGTGCTGGGGGGTATGTATATACTGGGATGGTGCATGGGGGGTGCTGAAGTGGGTATTTGGGGGAGTAATGGAGGGGTGTCTGTGTACTAGGAGCAGTGGTGGATTAGCCACTGGGCCAATGGGACCTGTGCCTAGAGGCCCTAGTCAATGGCAGCCCCCCAGAAAAATGGGCATCCCTGTGCCCAACCTGCTCTGCCCACCCTGCGCTCCTGCCAGAGAGTGGGGCTGAGGGCATGGGGTCTTGCCCCATTCCGCCTCCCTGACACACCTACTGGGGAGTGGGGGAAGCCCCCGTATCCCTATCCCGCTGCCAGCAGAGTGCTGAGAGGGGGGACAGGGCAGGGCAAGTCCTCATGCCCTGACCCCATTTCCCCAGAAGAAGCATGGTGGAGCAAGAAGGACTGCAGGCAGAAGAGGTGGGGAGGGGCCCCCACTTGCTCTGGCCCAGGGCCCCACAAAAGTTTAATCCACCTCTGACTAGGAGGGTTATTTGGGTGGCACTGGAGGGGGTATTTAGGGGGTGTTGGAGTGGATACCTTCAGCAGGGACACCCATTTGAGGTGGAAGCAGTGTTATGCTCCCTGTAACAGTGGCAGGGCAACTGGCCCAGGCCCAGAACACAGTGCCAGCCCGTCAGTCAGTACCTCCCTGTTGTCCTTGCCCCTTCCTCAGGTAGGAGCCGGTGAAACACAGTGCCCTCCCTGCCTACTGCCATGGTCTAGCACCATGGGAGAGCCTGCTCCGGCTGGGCTCATTGGGCCTGCGATCCTGTGCATTCTGAGGACCCTGGGTTCTACCTGATGCTCCTGGGCCCAGTTCTGCAGGGGGGAGGGGCTGATGCTGCTGGGCCGACGCTGCTGGGCCGATCCTGCTCTGCCCCATTTTTTGACCTTTTGTGCCTTTGGCGGCTCCCCCGCCCCAGTTATGGCCCTGATTTGTAGTACTTCTAGTTCAACTACAAATGGTTCAGTTCTCTAATGTCGAAAAAGCTTTTAGCCTGGATGTTGACACAATTAAATTCTATCCCAGTATACAGAGAAATTGCAATGGCTGATCTTGAGAAATGTCCCAGGAAGTAATTGAGAGGAGTAAGTGGCAATTCCAAACACTGGCATCTGGTTTTTTCTTCTGCCTGCAATTTGTGGGCTTTAGGTATCAAAGTACATGATAGGTGGGTACAATGACATTAATTGTTCTCACAAATCACTATGGGTGCAGCATTGTGCCTGCAGAGTTACAAGTGCAAAACTGGATGACTGGTTAAAGCTAGCATGGTATATAATTTGACAATTCATCCTGAATTTTATGTATTGTATAGGAAGACCTTTACCGCTATTGCAAACAATGGTGCTGGAACAAATTCATTACTTTGAAGTATCAAAATTGAGACTGAGGATGTGTCTACAAGAGAAATAATGTGTTACCATTGTAACAGGTAAATGTTGATGGCAACAAGAAATGTCTTAATGGCCTAAATCTCCAACTTAAAATATGGAGACTCCCTGGAATCACAACTTCAAATCCAAGAACAGTCAGCTCACTCCTTTGACCTTCCTATACTGCTATTTCCATGCAATTTAAGATGTGAGGCTCTTTCAAACTGGCACATAGGTAGTTAAATGAACAATATAATGGGATGGTCAAAATCTCCATGATTATGATCTTGCATATACCTGCAATACTTGGTGTTAATGTGATAAGAGGACATGACATTTCAAGTCTCCTAGACAGTGAATGAATCTGTTTTATATCTTTTTCTCTCAATCAGTCAGGAAGCAACCCAGCTATTTTAAAGTCAATTAATTGAACAAATGTGATTGATTATATTCAGCAAAAAAGATAAGGGAGCTATATTAATTTAAGTACCAGTGACAAATTCTTTGTCCGTGTCTAGCAAAGATATCTCTCCAACAGGAACTAAACTGTTTGCAGCGTCCCTTCATTGCTATACTAACTTTTTAAATGCTCTATATTAAATAACTCCTAACTCTGCTAATCGCTAAGGACAAAATCCAATGTGTACATTAGAATAACTCTCCATTTGCACCAACTGAGGATCTGGCCCTTTGAGTGTAACAATTCAAAATTGGAATGTGATCAAATTCTATTAGGGCCTGATTTTCAAAGTGCTGAGCAACCACGGCTCCTGTTATGGCTTGAAAATCAATGGGAGCTGTGGTCCCCTGGCATCTCTCAAATTTGGTGTAATTGTTTCAAATCTGTAGGCCAAATTCTGCATTGGTGCAAGCTTTTTTTTTTAAATGGCCTCATTCCAGGCCTGAATTTATTCCATTCTGTTCCTGTCACAATCCACTACTGGCGGGCCTCTCTTTATCTTGCAATACCCACAGCAAATTGGTCAGCTCCTCCCCACACACACAGCTTTTCTAGTCAGGAGAATCAGTATAATTATCTCAGTTCACATTCCAATTCAGAACACAAGTGGCTGCACTAATTTCATAGGCTGAGCACACACATGAACCGAGGACCAGTTGTAACTTATTGCTGTCAGAGTTTCTATTCTAGATAAGAATAAAAGGCAGACTTTTGAGAGCAGAAAGATGGGAAAGCTGAAAAACAGAGTATCAATAAGTGAGCCAACCCTGCAAAATTAGTATATTATGGTATATTAAATCTATTATTTTTATGACACAAGAAATAAGCTATTCAAAATGGAAAAAACTTGTAGTTAAATGCTAAGGTTGAGAAGTACTACTCTAAACAATGCAAATTATTATTACACACCTTTAAAAATTGTGTTAAGTGTGGTGTGAGAATTGTATACAGTAGGATCTCAAAGCTATGAACACCTTGGGAATGGAGGTTGTTCGTAACTCTGAAAATGTTTGTATCTCTGAACAAAATATTACGATTGTTCTTTCAGAAGTTTAGAACTGAAAATTGACTTAATACAGCTTTGCAGAAGAAAAATGCTGCTTTCCCTTGAATTGTTTAGTAGTTTGTTTAACACAGTACTATACTGAATTTGCTTTTTTTTGGTCTTTGCTGCTGCCTGATCGTGTATTTACGGTTCCAAATGACATGTGTGATTGACCATCAAGTTCGTAACTCCAGTGTCTGTAAATCTGAGGTTATACAGTATTAAATCTTAGTTCGTGGTTTCCCTGGTTCTAATGTTTTGTATATATATAACCCCCCCCCACACACACACAACCCTTATTCTCTGTTTGAGGTTGTTAAAGATAAGGGAAGTCTGCCTTGACTATTTACACAACTTTGGGAAACTGGACCTGTTGCTCCTCCATGTGCTCTGTGCTGTATGTCAGTGTGTATTCACCTCAGACCAGACCCACTCAGACAAACCACCAGGAACAAGGTTTTATTCTGTAAAGAAGCATAGAACAGGATTATAGTCCAGCAGCCTCCTCCCTGCTTGCCTGCCTCATGCTCCCAGTCTCAGTCGGTGCTGACACTTCCTGCTGAGGCGAAGTGGGAGGGGGAAGCAGAGCGTATATCCTGGCAGGAACCAGGAAGTTCTCCCAACATGCCACAGATTGTATTCCACAATTTGTTGTTCCCATGGCTGCTATTGAAGCACATTGGACCTTGGGTACATACATTTAGTAATATAAGGTGCGCTATTACATGTTTAAAGTTCCATTTCTCAATCCTAAGTGTTCAGTTAGATTTCTTCTCTTTTCACTCCCTTTGTTTATTCTCTTATGTCTTGTCTCTCCATGTTCACTCTGCCTCCCCCCTTCCTTCCTCTAAACTACATTAACCTCTCTAATCCCCCTCCCACTCAACACACTTTTGTCCATCACATCCCGTATTACTTCTCTGTAACTTCATCTTGTAACCCTCGATTCCCCTCGCCAGTCCCCCTCTTCTCCCCACTTAACTTTGGTTTCTGTTCTCTAGTCCCTAAATTCTTATTGTTTGTATTACAGTAGTGTCTAGGGGGTCTGCTGTGCTGGGTATTATACAAATATCTAGTAAGAGATAGGCCTTAGAGATAGTAGAGATTGCTCCTACAAGCTTTTCCCATACAGAAAAACCAGATAAAGAGAAGAGAGAACTATTATCTTCATTTTACCGATGTAAACTGAGATACAGCAAGGTTAAGTGACTTGCAAAAGTGACACAGGAAATCTGTGGCGGAACCAGGAATACGACTCTCTTCTCCTGAGACCTACTCTAATGTAACAGCTAAAAAAAAAAAATCTAACTTCTCACTCATCTAGTTCCCTGGGTAGATGTCTCTAATTCTCTGATTCTGGAAGACCCTATCATCTTCAAGAGTCCTAGAGAATAGGCATAATGCTTCTCAGGCTAATGAAACTGTCATGTCTAACCTGATCCCTTCCTACCTCCAGTCAAAAAGGCTCTGGATGTCTAAATGTCTCTCTCCGGGAAAATGTCCCATGTGTGAATATCACACTATTGCTGGGAGAGCAATACAGTGGTGCACAGACAATCCAGGAAGTTTTTGGAAAGTGTAGGGGACAATTTCCTGGTGCAAGTGCTGGAGGAAGCAACTAGGGGCAGAGCTCTTCTAGACCTGCTGCTCACAAACTGGGAAGAATTAGTAGGGGAAGCAAAGTGGATGGGATCCTGGGAGGCAGTGACCATGAGCTGGTTAAGTTCAGGATCCTGACACAAGGAAGAATGGAGAGCAGCAGAATACAGACCCTTGACTTCAGAAAAGCAGATTTTGACTCCCTCAGGGAACTGATGGGCAGGGTCCCCTGGGAGAATAACATGAGGGGGAAAGGAATCCAGGAGAGCTGGCTGTATTTTCAAGAATCCTTATTGAGGTTGCAGGAAAAAAACATCCCGATGTGTAGAAAGAATAGTAAATATGGCAGGCGACCAGCTTGGCTTAACAGCAAAATCCTTGCTGATCTTAAACACAAAAAAGAAGCTTACAAGAAGTGGAAGATTGGAGAAATGACTAGGGAGGAGTATAAAAATATTGCTCAGGCATGCAGGTGTGAAATCAGGAAGGCGAAATCACACTTGGAGTTGCAGCTAGCAAGAGATGTTAAGAGTAACAAGAAGGGTTTCTTCAAGTATGTTAGCAACAAGAAGAAAGTCAAGGAAAGTGTGGGCCCCTTACTGAATGAGGGAGGCAACCTAGTGACAGAGGATGTGGAAAAAGCTAATGTAGTCAATGATTTTTTTGCCTCTGTCTTCACATACAAGGTCAGCTCCCAGACTGCTGCATTGGGCAGCACAGTATGGGGAGAAGGTGACCAGCTCTCTGTGGAGAAAGAAGTGGTTCGGAACTATTTAGAAAAACTGGATGAGCGCAAGTCCATGGGGCCGGATGCACTGCATCCGAGGGTGCTAAAGGAGTTGGCGGATGTGATTGCAGAGCCATTAGCCATTATCTTTGAAAACTCATGGCAATCAGGGGAGGTCCCAGATGACTGGAAAAAGGCTAATGTAGTGCCCATCTTTAAAAAAGGGAAGAAGGAGGATCTGGGGAACTACACGCCAGTCAGCCTCACCTCAGTCCCTGGAAAAATCATGGAACAGGTCCTCAAGGAATCAATTCTGAAGCACTTAGAGGAGAGGAAAGTGATCAGGAACAGTCAGCATGGATTCACCAAGGGCAAGTCATGCCTGACTAACCTAATTGCCTGCCGTGAGGAGATAACTGGGTCTGTGGATGAGGGGAAAGCAGTAGATGTGTTATTGACTTTAGCAAAGCTTTTGATATGGTCTCCCACAGTATTCTTTCCAGCAAGTTAAAGTAGTATGGACTGGATGAATGGACTATAAAGTGGATAGAACGCTGGCTAGATCGTCGGGCTCAATGAGTAATGATCAATGGCTCCATGTCTAGTTGGCAGCTGGTTTCAAGTGGAGTGCCCCAAGGGTCAGTCCTGGGGCCGGTTTTGTTCAATATATTCATTAATGATCTGGAGGATGGCGTGGACTGCACTCTCAGGAAGTTTGCAGATGACACTAAACTGGGAGGATTGGTTGATACGCTGCAGGGTAGGGATAGCATACAGAGGGCCCTAGACAAATTAGAAGATTGGGCCAAAAGAAACCTGATGATGTTCAACAAGGACAAGTGCAGAGTCCTGCACTTAGGACGGAAGAATCTCATTCACTGTTACAGTCCAGGGACTGAATGGCTAGGAAGCAGTTCTGCAGAAAAGGACCTAGGGGTTACAGTGGACGAGAAGCTGGATATGAGTCAACAGTGTGCCCGTGTTGCCAAGAAGGCTAATGGCATTTTGGGCTATATAAGTAGGGGCATTGCCAGCAGATTGAGGGAGGTGATCATTCCCCTCTATTTGACATTGGTGAAGCCTCATCTGAAGTACAGTGTCCAGTTTTGGGCCCCTCACTACAAGAAGGATGTGGAAACATTGGAGAGTCCAGTGGAGGGCAACAAAAATGTTTAGGGGGATGGAGCACATGACTTATGGGGAGAGGCTGAGGGAACTGGGATTGTTTAGTCTGCAGAAGAGAAGAATGAGGGGAGGATTTGATAGCTGCTTTCAACTACCTGAAAGGGGGTTCCAAAGACGATGGATCTAGACTGTTTTCAGTGGAACCGGATGACAGAACAAGGAGTAATGGTCTCAAGTTGCAGTGTAGGAGGTTTAGGTTGGATATTAGGAAAAACTTTTTCACTAGGAGGGTGGTGAAGCACTGGAATGGGTTACCTAGGGAGGTGGGGAATCACCTTCCTTAGAGGTTTTTAAGGTCAGGCTTGACAAAGGCCTGGCTGGGATGATTTAGTTGGGAATTGGTCCTGCTTTGAGCAGGGGGTTGGACTAGATGACCTCCTGAGGTCCCTTCCAATCCTGATATTCTATGATTCTATGATTCTATTCAAAATGTGTAAATAGCTGACTCTGTGGGACGTTGGGAGGTGTGAAAAACTGCTGCTGCTGAGAGCTTACAGAATGAAAAGCATGAGATGAGGGGAAATATTTTGATTAATCAAATTAATATAAGTACTTTTGAATAAATAGCATATAAACATAATTAAACCTGCACCTTCCAAGTCTCAAACCTTCATACTCTATTTGAACTAAACAAATATGCCCAAGAGAAGTTAGAGGGAGTTGGAAAATTAGGTTTATAACAGAAATCTGAAGACAACCTACATTATATATGTGAATGACACTTACACAATTCTGTTTAGTGTTTCAACTGCCATTCTTGCTTTTAAACCCCTGTGGGTTTTTTCAGCCAAATAATTCAGGCATTGTGTAAATTTCTTTATAGTGAACTTCTTGTCAAACTATACTATAGGTTCTTTTTATATTTTGCTTCACATTCTGTTTGCCTGTGATGAACCGGCTTTTTGCATCTGTGTTTACTTTATGACCTGTGGCTAAGACATGTTTTCCCACTTGGCATTTAGAGGACTTAGCCTCTGGCAGATGCCTGCCCCGTGTTTTCTTCACCCTGATATGAACATTTTTCTTTGTTTCAGTGACATATTCAGAATTAGAAACCTCATGTTATTTTAAAAACACATCTATAAGCTGCAGCTCAGCCTTTATACCCAAATAATACGAAGTAACCAGGTTTCATGAGCTTCAAACTTTGTCACAGCTTCCCATCCTTTAGACAGAACATCCTCAGCAGCATTAACTCTCCATTATTTTATTACAGACAGGTGGATTGTGTGACTAGGATTATCTGTTCAAACTCTAGAATGTGTTTGAATGATTTAAAGCACTTTTCCTTTCCTCCAAAGTCAGCTCACCTGAGCTCACTGTGGCTGTCACTGCCAGCAGCACTACAGGGTGTGTCACTATGAGACAAGCTATGTCAGCGCCACATCAATGGGATATATAATATTGTTTATATTAGGTTCAAATTTATATTTAACAATAGCTTTGAAGAGTGCATTCTCATAGAGATGCCAATGTCCCAGATACTGTGCAGGTGTTTTAATGAGAATTTGAAAGGGATCTAAGGATTTTCTTGATGTGGGGGAGGGGATGCAGTACTGCTTTCCAAAACTAAGCTGACATCCTCTTGATGTGGAATGAAGGACAGAAACATATAAATAGCAAAGGGGGAGGGGACTTTCACAACCTGCCTTTTAGTAGTTGTTCTGCTAGTTCCTGTTGAGAGTATAGGGAGAGAAGGTATGCTGCTCTGCCGTTCTTTCAGGATCCATATAGAATTGGAAGCCTAATCCTGCAAGATGATGAATGCCTTTTGAACTTGCTGAGTGCCTGCAGCACCTTTTCTGACCAGGCCTGAGAAGGACTGGGCCATCTTTCTACTTTTCTGTCCTGGGTGGTGCTCATCACTGTTCAGAAGGTACTCAGCAGTTTGTAAAATCAGGCCGTAGTAGCACAACTGACATTAATAAAAACAAAGATGCTTGGCTGTTTCTCCATTTATCACACAATATCGAAACAAGTAATATCTTGAGAGGAGAGGTGGACTGGTTCAGAAGCAACCCGAACCTTCACCCAAAACTAAATTCTGATCTGAGGCTCAAACAAATTCAACTGACTTTTACAGTTTGCACTTCTGTGTAATTCTTGATCATTTCCCTCTACTTGGGAGTCTAGGGCACATAACTAGGGGCTGAACAACAAGCTGAAATTGCATTGATTTGTTTTCAAATTAAGCTGCATCAATATCTGCTATTCTTAAATCAAGTTCAATAATGTCCGAGCAAGGGAGTTGTGCCACTTTAACTAAATCCAATTAGAAAGCAATTTAGATAAACTGATTTAATTTCTGTATGTAACATGGGCTTAGGTTGTACCAGTCACTCAGCCATAGTTACAAGTACCAGCCCAGAAGGGTCATGTATTACTGGACTGCTATGCAACTGTTAATAAAGGCAACTTGTGTGGAAACATCTGTCTCTGTGTCTAAATAAAGAAATTGTAAGTAGGTAGAGGCCTTGACTAATTTCTAAATCCTTACCATGTAGCTGCTTAGATGAGTTGATGGGAAGAGTAAAGGGGACCAATATGGGCTTGCACTGATTGAGTTGGTTGGGACTTTTCACTGGAAAATGCTAATTTGTCAATACTGAAAGTTTTTGTGCACGTATATCAGGGTTTTTTTTAAATTAAACTTTCATCATTGGGAAGGTTTCTCATTTCCAGGACTTTTTTATTTTTTGCAGGGGATGGAGTGAGGAGGAGAACTCCCCCCCCCCCAGCCCCAAGATACCCAATCTCCTGGGATTAGGGCATTGGCCTGGGACGTGAAAGCCCTATTTTTATGTTGCTACTCGGCCTGCTCCAAATCTCTCTTTTTTCTGTGTTTCTTGAAAACTTCTCAAAAGGAAAATTCTTGATCGGCTCTTACTAGCATCTGTTTCAGCAGGACTTCCTAGATAAATGCTTGTTTGAGAGGATAGGGGAAAGAATTACTTGTAGCTGTTGAACAAAGATAAAGGAATAATAATAATTCTTTATAGTTTTGATTGAGCTTTCAGTTCCCACCTCTGACTCAGCCTTTACTTTCCTGCCTGAAATCTGAGCAGACCTCTCTAGCTAAACTAGGGCTGGGGGAGGTAAATAATTGAATAGGAGCAAAGCCAGAATTTAAGAGTGAAACCCATACCTGTGCCCTCCCCACCCATACCTGTGCCTGCCCCACTCCCATAACTGTGGATGACTAATTGTAAAAGCTAATCTCAGCTTTCATTTTAAAGGAAAAAGTAATTCCTTTTCACTGCAGGGAGAGCCTAGAGAATATCAAACAATTGCTAGAGTGGAAAATTTGCCAGCGTGATTTTTTGTTTTTTCGTAGAGAGGATGGGTTATTAATGGTTCCCCCATGACAACCACCTATTGGCCCTGTGCAACCTATGGGTGCTTGCTGAATGCAGGACTCATTGGAGTTTACTGTAATATGTTAAGTGGGGTTTCTAGCTATGACACTCCCATTGCACCCCAGGCATAATTTTGAAAATATCAGGCATATTTACCTATATCCAGTTGTAAATATACATTGGATGATCTACCTACAAAAATATCCTTTAAACCACAACTAGTTCAAAGAAATAGATGAAATATTAACTCTTGCTTAGCCAATGCAAGTTTCAATTAAAACATCTTTCTCCTCTTTTTTTTTCACATATGTTGACACAGCTATCAGATCTTAACATTAAAAACAGGCCAATATTTTCAGACAGAGGTGTGTAAATCCATATTAAAGCAACGTAAATGTAGGCGGACTGGTTTTGAAACATACTGTTTCAACATCCTATTATTCTCATTGACATCAGTGAAAATTGTGGATGCTCAGTATTTCCAAGCCCCAGGCCACCTATTTTAGTCATCTAACTTTTAACGCCTGAATTTGCACATGTTGGCCTAAATCTGCTTCCAAGGCACTTTTAATAAAATAACAATGGTGTCTCAAAGTTTTGTCCTCTCAGTGCTCTGAAGTGTTTTTCTGAACCTCCTATTCCATTTTGGCCTTGGGTTCCTCTTTTCCAAGGCCAAATCCTGTTTCACCTACCCCCCATTATGTTACATGTCTTTTGAAAAGCAACAGAAACTACGGCTACAGTTACACTTGGAGCTGGGGTGTGAGTCCCATCTCGCATAAATGTGCTTGCACTAGCTCTCATAGAGCTGGCATGCTAAAAATATTAGTGCAGCTTGGGTATCATAGGCAGTGGCACGGCTAGCTGTTCCAAGTACATACCCATGGTGTTCAGGCAGGTTTGTACTCTGCATGGCTAGCCTGTGCCACCACTTGCTGCTGCCTTTGCTACTAGGTCCAAGTGTGACTCTGCTGCATTTGGGAAGGGGGAGAGGAATGTAATGGATCTGTGGACTTCCTCAGCTATGCAGAACGTTGTTCTGAGATACTTTCAGCTACTCTATCAGAAAGGGGGTTAAGATTCCATACTTAGGGAATTTGTGGAGCCACCCACCAAACATCCCTCTTTATAGACATGAGGGGGCTGTCTGCAGAGGCTACATTAACCTGTGGTGCATTAGGGTTGAATTCATCAAAGACTCCCTATTCAACAAATTATTTAGACATGTTTAACACCCTTTAAACAAATAGGACATATGCATGTGTTTAGCTGAATAGGGATGGATTTAACCAAGTACTTAAGCATTTTGATGAACTAGTGTTTCCCTAGTCATGCACTTCCCATGAGCTGATGGAAGATTTCAGGTCCTCAGACTCTTGAAGTACGCCCAGACGTAAAACCTGTTGGATAGAGGAGAGGACTAATAAGGAGGATGAGGAGATTTATCATTTCCAATCCTGAGTCCCTCTTATTAGTGTTTGTGATATGTTCCTTCTCTCTCCCCATCATCCTTTTTTTTACACATATCAGTAAGTATATTACCCTTCCAAAAAAAAAAAAAAACCCTGACATTACCATTCGAAGTAGATGATGGTGCAGTGATCCCATGCAGAAAGATATTTCACTGTATTGGCATCATTGTATCTCATGACAAATGTATACATTTCCCCTGTCTCCAAGAGATTCAGCTGGATGTTTACTTCAGGCTTCTTCATACTTTGTCCCCAGATGAGCACATGGTTGAATATTTGAAAATGCATAAGTTTTGAGAGAGGCTACTTACCAAAGTTCACTGGCTGATCTGTGTTTGACTCATTCAGTGGTTTGAATCTTGCACTGATGGTCTGCTTTAACTTTGTTTAATGTTGACATTAACTGTATGAAAATATCAACGAACTAGACAGCAAAACTTGCTAGGAGAGGGAGATTTTTAAAAGTACATGTGAGAGAGAGATGCTCAATTTTCACGTGTGCCTATGGGGAAAATAAACCTACATTCTAGGAATTGTTTTACTTTTAATTGTGTTTAACAAACCTTTTCTATGATGTGTTCTCATACTAATTAAATAACTTCATTGTAAACATCAGGTGCTGTTTTTTTAATTTACAAAATTAGTCCTTCACACAATGAAAAAAATAAATGCTAAATTAACTGTTATGAAGTCTTTCGTGTATTATAGACATTGACAGTTTGACAAGAACTTCAATTTTGGAATGTCTAGTATCCATCAAATGCCAGTTCTACTCTCGATTCTGCAAATTGAATGGTTATGTTTCCTAGAAATGCTTTCAGTGTTCTACTTAATGATGTTGGCTTTGACAATCAGAGGTCACAAGATAATGTCTGTGTTTACCCAGTAGACCCCTGACAGAGTCTTAGTGATCACTTGTAGCAGATTGTCAAAATCTCCAGTGTTGGTAATTGTATTTAACATCACTTTAAATAAAAACTGTCTTCTTATGATGTAGATTTTCTCCCAAACTATGCATTAAAAAACTCACCCCAGTACCATAATATATAAAACAGAATTCCTGTATTCTTTCTTCAGAAATAGATTGGTATGCTTAATAATTGGCAAAATGTTTGATTAGCATCAAGTAATTTAAAGGTTGCTTCCCACCATTGTAATGTGAAGGGTAATGAAAACATGCATTATGAGTAAGAGAAACTGAAGAGAGTTTACCAAGGGTTGGGTGGATTTGTTTGAATGAAATAAGAGGCAACCCATCCTTCTGAACAAATTTGAAATGAATTAGCCAGATTCTCAGCTGGTGTAAATAGGCATCACTCCATTGAAGTAATGGAATAACACCAGTTTGTGGCAGCTGAGAATCTGGGCCAACAGCTTTAAAAGCCTGAAAACATATGGTAAACTTAAATGCATTCTTTATTTATAGATAGCTGTCATTACTCCAAAAAAATGCTGTTCTTGAGGTGTTTTGGAAAAACACCAGCTGGTTGAAACCTCCCAATCAAGCTTGTTGTCTTGATAATTCAAGCTTATTCTGCAGGTTTTTGTTTCTGTTCTAGGATGACAAAGGTTAGTTGATTTAGAAGGTGTATTAGCTATAAGAAGTCACTGTTGGTAGTTGGGGGAGAGCAAGACTGGCCCTAGATCAAATGACACCCCAGACGAGGAGCATCTTCAGCGCTCCCCCTCCATTTGTTAAACTTTTGAATACCTTATCTTTATTGTATTTGTAGACCATTTCACGACTTTGATGCACAAAAAATTTGCATACATGAATTATCCTTGTCATATAAGACGATCAATTTGCATGCTAGGATCTATACATTGGTATTTATTCATGCCATATATAAGGTGTGGCAAATTGCCGGCACTATTATGATGGGTCTCGTGCTTTCTTTTCTTTGGGGGGGGGGTCAGGGTGCCATTTCTTGCCCCTAAATTGGAATATTAATTGCCCCACTAGTGTCCTAGAGGAGGGGAGTGGAGAGGGAAGGACCTGGGACCACTCTCTACTCCAGGTCCCAGCCCAGGGGCCCTGAGGATAGTGGTGAACCACTTGAACTGACGGTTCCTTCCCCTGGGCTACTTCCCTCCCCGCACCAGGTCTTTTTGTGGTACTTCATTTGTATGAACCCTTCTTCAATGGACACTCAAGCAGTGTCAGCAAGTGAGCAAAAATACCTCCCTCTTGGTTTTTTCTTCTGAGCATACCATCACCTCATCTCTGCCCTCATAACCAAACTATCTCTTCTTCCTTTGAATACAAATTTCCTTGAAGAGAGGCTCAACTCCTATGGGTTTTTTGCCATTTCTTTGGAAGCAGTGATGGCATCTTCAAATATCTTGTCTCTGTAGGCCACAACGAAATCAAGGCAACTTCCCATCAGAGTAGTAGCTGTCGTGATGTCCATTGATGGAGTTTTTAAGCTTTGCTTACATCATTCACTTGGAACAGGATATTGTGCCAAACCACAACTGAGGACAGAAATTTGAAGTCAATGATCTGGTTTGCCTCGTGTCAGATTCCGACCTTGGCTTTACTCGACTGTGCCAGTTCCATCAGGGCATTGTAAACCTCAGTCACTTGGTATATCACTGGCCTTACATTGTCAATGCGGCTCTGTCAACAAGTGTCACTTAGTGGCTTTATGGTCAGATTTGTAACATTCTCCATGAGGATCTTCCACCTCATAGCTGATGCTGAAAACAGGATGTATATCCTTTGCAGTACTCCAAAGAGAGACACTGAATCTAAAGATGATGCTGCACCTGACACAATCAGGTTGAGGGAATGACAGCCACAAGGCATGAAGAAATCTCTTGGATTCAGTACAAGGATCCTTGCCAGTACACCACTGTTTCTTCCCTTCATGTTTGCGCCGTTGTCATAGCCTTGTCCGTGGCAGTACTGAAGCTTTATTTTATTCTCATTCAAAATATTCATAAACAGTTCTGTTATGCTTCTCCAAGGCCTGGTCTACACTAGGACTTTAATTTGAATTTAGCAGCGTTAATTCGAACTAACCGCTCAACCGTCCACACCAGGAAGCCATTTAATTCGAACTAGAGGGCTCTTTAGTTCGAATTCGGTACTCCACCCCGACAGGTGGAGTAACGCTAAATTCGACATGGCTAGCTCGAATTAGGCTAGGTGTGGATGCAAATCGAACTTAGTAGCTCCGGGAGCTATCCCACAGTGCACCACTCTGTTGACGCTCTGGACAGCAGTCGGAGCTTGGATTCTCTGACCAGCCACACAGGAAATGACCCGGGAAAATTTGAATTCCTTTTCCTGTCTGGGCAGTTTGAACCTGACGTCCTGGCTGGACATCGGGGCGAGCTCCGCAGCACCTGCAACGATGCAGAGCTCTCCAGCAGAGGAGTCCAGCCAATCCAAGAATAGAAAGAGGTCCCCAGCATGGACAGACCGGGAAGTCCTGGATCTGATCGGTGTGTGGGGCGAGGAGTCTGTGCTGTCGGAGCTGCGCTCCAGCAAGCGGAATGCAAAGACCTTCGAGAAGGTCTCCAAAGCAATGATAGAGAAAGGATACAGCCGGGATGCAATGCAGTGCCGCGTGAAAATCAAGGACCTGAGACAAGGCTACCAAAAAGTCAGAGCGGCAAACGGACGCTCCGGAGCCCTGCCCCAGACATGCCGCTTCTACGAGGCACTGCATGCCATTCTAGGTGGGTCTGCCACCACTGCCCCACCAGTGACTGTGGACTCAGTGGATGGCATAGTGAACCTGGACAGTTCCTCCTCGATGTTCGCCGATGGGGAAGATGAGGAAGGGTCTGTGCAGGACGGCGCAGGCGACAGCGCTTACAATACCGCTTTCGCCGACAGCCAGGATCTCTTCATCACCCTCACAGAGATCCCCTACCAACCCTCCCCAGCCGTTAACCCGGACTCAGAATCAGGGGAAGGATCAGGCGGTAAGTGCTCTAAACATGTAAACATTTATTTTTTATAAAACAGGTATAAAAAAATAGAAATACTATATATAAAATTTTCAATGAAAAACTATATGAAAAGTAGGTCCACACATATAGGGATTGAACAATAATCCTCCAGGGACAATTCAAGAAAGGTCTCATTTAGGTCCTCGAAAAGCCTCCGCAGGAGGTTCCTGGGGAGAGGTGCCTTGTTGGGTGCTCCGTGGAAGCACACTCTTCCGCGCCAGGACATCCTTATGTAGATGGGAATCATCGCCTCCACAAGCATGGCCGCATATGGTCCTGGTCTCTGCAGGGCTTCCCTTAGCATCCGCTCTTTGTGACTCCGAGGGACCCGCCTCAGGGTGATCTCGTTCATGAAATGCTGCATCTAATTAGGGCAATTAGTGTATTGTTACTGTTGTGAATGGTTGACTTTTACTTTGCATAACAATGACCCTCGCTTAACAGCCACGTATTGTAGGCCACATAGGAAAAGCATACATTGATCTTTCCCGTGCACTGGCGGGAGTGGCTGGAAAAGGGTCAGAGTATATGATTTCCAGATTGCCTTTAGCGGGAGGGCACAGCTATCCATTAACTGATAAGCAGAATGTACTGTAAGGCTTACCAGGACTGTCTGCTAGACGGATTCAGCTGTCTCTCCCCACTTGTCCGCTCTCCTGTACAATGCCGCAGCCAATGAGAGCGTATTCCAAAATCTCGAACTTGTCCTGAGATCTCGTGAGACTTGTTGCCCTGTATGGTCTTGTTCAGAGAAACTGACTAGACTGTGTTCACTGTTCGCAAACATGTATCTGTTCAAGGAAATCAGTTACTTTTCCCATCACACAGCTTCGGCTCTTTCCCAGACTGCCCCGGCATCCCCCTCGCAGAGGCTGGCGCAGATTAGGCGGCGAAAGAAAAAGACTAGGGACGAGATGTTCGCGGAACTGATGGCCTGCTCCAGAGCCGAGGCGGCAGAGCAGAGACAGTGGAGGGAGACCCTAGGTCAACAGCATCGCACACACATCGAACGGGAGGACAGGTGGCGGCAGGAAGACCAGCAGGCAACTCAAACGCTGCTTGGGCTAATGAGGGAGCAAACGGACACGCTCCGGCCCCTTGTTGATGTTCTGCAGGACCGCAGGCAGGAGGACAGAGCCCCCCTGCAGTGTATCTGCAACTGCCCTCCCCCGCCAAGAAGTCCTGCCCCCCCCTCACCCAAAAGTACAAGATGGAGGGGCGGTAGGGGCCGTGAGAACGGTCACTGCACCACTGCATAGCGCTAATGTACCACACACCTCTCATGCTATAAATTTGTAGAAGTGCTTCCCTTACAGGCTCACCCAGTCCCAAATCCAAGTTTCATCCCCCCACTGTGTACTAGATTATTAAAAACTGTTTGCTGTTATTCACTGTTTCGGTCACGTCTTTCGTGTCAGAGGATTTTTTTGTGTATGGGGGGGGGAGGGGATTTATAATTGCACGGTATAGCCTACATTACCAGGGTACAGACTTGGGGCCATGATCAACTGCAGGGAACACACACACTGCAGTCAGTAGGCACCAGGGTCACTCTGTGTGGTGTATGCTGCCCCGGGTCATTCTGTGATGTGTATGCTTGTCCAGGGTCCTAGCACCTG
Organism: Mauremys mutica; assembly: GCF_020497125.1. Lineage (NCBI taxonomy): Eukaryota > Metazoa > Chordata > Testudines > Geoemydidae > Mauremys > Mauremys mutica. The sequence goes on along the minus strand of NC_059073.1, from coordinate 33,131,913 downwards.
CCACCCCCTTAATGTTAAGGCACGCTGTCCTTACCATGAACTTCCACCGTAGCAACGAGCCTCTCCGCTGCCCTGAGCCCCAACAAGAGCCCTCATCCACGGACAGATACTCACCCTTCCCCCACACCCCTCACCCCTTCCTACGCCCAAACCCGCAGCCCAATGCCGTCATCCAAACCCCTATCCAAAGAAGGCACCACTCGCCCCTTCCTGCAAACCCACCCCTTCCTGAAATCCCTCCCCTGCATGCACAACCACTTGCAACCGTCCCCCACCCCAGAGACCTATGTAGGAGCAGGAGGATGTCATTCCTCTATGGAACAAGCGGTCTGTACATCAGTGCACACCGTGCCCAGCACAGTATGTGTCCATGTTTCAACACCTGAACAGAAATGCAAAGTAAAACAAAGATTTATTAATAATGAGTGTAACAATTAATTTGCTTTAAAACGTGCTTTGGAAGTGGGGGAAACTTTGAGAACGGGGTATGTAACCGCAGATCAAAATCGACACATACAGACACAGGCCCAGGGTCAGTTTCTCTTGAAAGCAAGTGGAGAGTCATAGGTTACCCTGCTCTCCGAGGAAACTTGCTTTCAAAGCCTCCCGGATACACAGCGCTTCCCGCTGGGATATTCTCTCGGCACGGGTGTCTGGCTGAGCGTAAACTGCAGCCAGGCGATTTGCCTCAACCTCCCATCCGGACAAAAAGGTCTCGCCCTTGCTCTCACAGAGATTGTGTAGCACACAGCAAGCAGCAATAACTACGGGGATATTCTTTTCGCTGATGTCCGAGCGAGTCAGTAAGCTCCGCCATCTCCCCTTGAGACGTTCGAAAGCACACTCCACCACCATTCTGCACTTGCTCAGCCGGTAGTTGAAGAGTTCCTTCTTTCTGTCCAAGGCGCCTGTATAGGGCTTCATGAGCCAGGGCATTAGCGGGTAGGCTGGGTCCCCGAGGATCACTGTAGGCATCTGCACATCCCCAACCGTTATTTTGTGGTCCGGGAAGAAAGTACCTGCCTGGAGGCATTTAAACAGACCAGAGTTCCTGAACACACGTGCGTCATGAACCTTGCCCGCCCACCCAACGAAGATGTTGGTAAAACGTCCCCTATGGTCTACCAGTGCTTGCAGCACCATTGAAAAGTAGCCCTTTCGGTTAATGTACTCGCTGGCCTGGTGGGCTGGTGCCAGGATAGGGATGTGAGTTCCATCTATAGCCCCACCGCAGTTTGGGAATCCCATTGCGGCGAAGCCATCTATGATGTCCTGTACGTTTCCGAGAGTCACTACCTTTGAGAGAAGTTGCTCAACGATTGCGTGGGCTACTTCAATCACAGCAACCCCCACGGTAGATTTGCCCACGCCAAAGTGGTTTGCTACTGACCGGTAGCTGTCTGGCGTTGCAAGTTTCCAGAGGGCTATGGCCACTCGCTTCTGCACACTCAGGGCTGCTCGCATCCGGGTGTCCTGGCGCTTCAGGGCAGGGGACAGCAAGTCACAGAGTTCAAGGAAAGTGCCCTTACACATCCTGAAGTTCCGCAGCCACTGTGATTCATCCCAGACCTGCAGCACTATGCGGTCCCACCAGTCCGTGCTTGTTTCCCAGGCCCAGAATCGCCGTTCCACACCATGAACTTGACCCATTGCCACCATGATCTCCACTGCGCGGCGTACCCTGCTTTGTGAGAGGTCTGCGCCACTCTGTGAATTCTTGTCCTCACCGCGCTGCCGGAGCCTCCTCGCCCGATTTCTCAACAGCTGACTGTGGAAGAGGTGGACGATAAGGTGCGAGGAGTTGACAATGGCCATAAGTGCAGCGATGATCGCAGCGGGCTCCATGCTTGCAGTGCTGTGGCGTACGCGCTGTAACTGACAAGAGAAGGGCGCGAACAGATTTCCCGCCGGAGCTTTCAGGGAGGGAGGGCGTTATTGACGGTTCAATGACAACAGTTACCCAAAAGCACCCTCGACACATTTTTCCCCCAGGAGGCATTGGGAGCTCTACCCAGCATTCCAATGGGCAGCGGGGACTGCGGGAACTGTGGGATAGCTTCCCACAGTGCACCGCTTCCAAAGTTGACGCCAGCCCCGTTACTGTAGACTCAGAAATTCGAATTAGTGTATTTACTGTGGATACACAAATTTGACTTCATAAGGTCGAATCCACAAATTCGACTTAAGTAGATTCGAAATAGTCTTGTAGTGTAGACAAGGCCCAAGAGAGTTGTCCACAGACTGGAAACATTTTACTTCAAACATTCTATTTTTTCTTTTGTTGCTAACAACAAAAACAGCTCCCCGATCCCAGTGCCCACCAAGCCTGACAGCCCAGGCAGTCTCCTGGATCGGCTGCCCCAAAATCCAGCCCTAGGGGAGAGACATTGCTTGGGTAATTCCTTTTCTGTCTGAATAGCTTCTTAAGGAGCTACTATCATGCAGCGGAATCTTTCCATCTCCCAAAGAAAAAGCCAGTTTTGTTTTGACAGTAATAGACTTAATTTGTGGAGGAGGGATTCATTTTCAGTGCCTATGCTAGCGTGAATATTAAGCAAGATACCACTTACTGTCTCCCAGAGCTGCAGAATGGGAGAAGTTTTATTTTCTTTGCTTGTACTTGAATATAGTGCATGTGTCTGTTCTAGGCACTGAGAGAGATTAAAAAAAATCTAATACAGATAAAATACAAGCACAATGATTCTCAGACAGGCCACAATTTAACACACTCCAAATAATAACATAACATACTCACCTTAAACGTCAGCAAGTAACTTATAACATCATGTCCCCATATAAACTAAGTCTCCCTGAAAGAATAAGACCCCACAGTGAGTTAGTTCAAATACCTCTACCTGCTCTTGCTGATAGGGATGGGAAAGTTAACAGATTCAGGCACTGTCAAAGTAAAGGAGAAGATCTCCAGAATGGAGAAACCAGTGCTAAAGGTTGTGGTATCACTCCAAGAGAGAGAAGATAGCCCAGGACCAAGCTATTTTTGCTGTTAAAGGTTAAAATCAATACCTAAACTTGCAGATCTTTGAATAATGGTATAATGGTATAATGTGCTCTCGGTCCTCAATAAAGCAGGGGCTACATTCCACACTAGCGTCAGATTCCAAGTCTCCTTAAAGTGTAGCTCTATGGCATGTGCACAAATGGGGGGAGGGATAGCTCAGCAGTTTGAGCATTGGCCTGCTAAACCCAGGGTTGTGAGTTCAATCCTTGAGGAGGCCACTTTGGGATCTGGGGCAAAAATTGGCCTTGCTAGTGAAGGCAGGGGGCTGGACTCAATGACTTTTTGAGGTCCCTTCCAGTTCTAGGAGATTGGTATATCTCCAATTATTACCTATATTACAATTCATAAGAAGCAATCTTTACCACTGTTGCTACTGGGGCATCTGGGGACAGGTGAGTATCCAAGAAGATCCCCAAAATGTGAGCTTGAACAATATTAGCCTCCTTTTGTGTTGCTATTGCCAATTGTTATTTGCACTGATATAAGATCCAGATAAAATTTATACTTAAAAAAATATTCCAAGACCTCCATACCAAAAGCTTTTTATTGGCTTCGAGTGGGTCTTTAACCCCAACAATTAATCATCTATCATTAACCTTGTCCTTAGATAGCATCAAGTCCAACCCTTCATCTAGGACCACCTGCTGCCAAGGTCAGGCTGGTGGGTCAAGGTACAACAAGAGAGATGGGGCGGGAGCATGTTCCCAAAATAATAAACACACACTAAATAGAATCATAAAAGTTTCATTGACTATAACAATCCATCCCCCCCTCTCAAGCTCTACTCTCCCTGGGGACATCCAACACCCACCTATAAACCTCTACACATGTAGATAGCAGCAAGCCAAAGAACTGAACTGTATATATCTTGTACTTTGTTTGCATGGCAGTTCTACTCTTTTAATACCACTTCTTTTAGCACAAAATTGCCTTCCCAGAACTCTTCCATCTTGCCATGCTCCACATATATATCAAGATAGCTATAAAATATCTTTAAGGCAATTCCAGGTCCTAGAATTGACAGGATTATTATCATACTTTTCTTCCTGCCTTCTAGACATCATTCAGAGCGTTAGAGGAGAGGCTTGTTTCAGAATCCTTTTATTGAAAATACCATGAGAGCAGCTGTTCTGATAGAATTTTTGCTAAGACTTACCCCTCCCTCAATAGGATGAGGCGGCCACAGGGAGAGATGGGGGGGGGAATCATTACTGATTCTGAGTAGGTCATCTCATCTTCTATCTGAAGATCACAGGGAGGAGAATACAAACTAGATCCACATCACAAAATAATGATGTTTCACTGGATCAATTTAAGTGTTCCTTGAGAGATTTGGGCAGTAGCAGGCAAGGGGAAGGAGTATGGCTTAAATTTAATAATTTACATTAAAATTAATAATTTAATAATCATTTGTGTGCATGTGCAAGAGAGCAGCACTGGGACATAATTACTCAGAGAGGATAAAGGTATGAGACGAGTACACTTAGAGAAACTCCAGCCCATCCAAACCATTCAGGGCTCCTTCTGACAATCCCTTGTCTGGTTGTTCCACCATCTATTTTAAAATAGCTTGTGCTGATGTGTTTATCATATCTGACAAACTCACCAACTCCGAGAGAAATGAATGGATGAATTTGTGAGCCAAGTCTTTCTACAGTCCTTAGAAATGTATTATTTATGATCATAATTAGTACCTACCATCACAGAACCCCTCATTAAAATAGACTGTGAAATGAGAAATATAAAGTACATATAGTCAAATGTTTAAATAGTTGAAAATATACCAGGAAAAAAAGCACCTAGGTATCTGATAACTATCTTGCATTTATTTAGTACCTTCCAAAAGTGCTTTTTGAAGCAATAGTTTTAAGACTATATTAACTGGGTATTACTTCAACCACCCCTGAGATATAGCTCTCCTAGAAGTGCAACAAGGCCACTTAAGATAGGAATGAAGACTACCATCCAGCTCTTACTTCAGGGGTATTTATCAGAAGCAAACACACATACATTGACAGAATGTAATTTACCATAAGTCTGCATACATACATAGGTAAAAGCCAATTATCCAACTTAAGTTTGGCCCAAGGGTCTTTGTTAAAAGTGTCATGGGTGCTTTAATATCCATAACTGATCATTGACTGATCAGGACAATTGTACATCTCTTTTGAAATATCGGACTTTTAACAGCCCCATACCATGCTGGGATACTAAATCAGTTCCAGCCCAGAGGGAAGAATACAACCTTTTGTCTCAGCAAAAACAATTCCTGCAGGCTCTTAAATGATTCTTTGCACGCATCTCATACAAGTTCAGAACCAATATACAATCTAATAACTGATGGGCAATACATTAGGTATCTTCAGGGACAATATGAATAATTACTCACAACCTTGTGTTTTTTGTTTATTTTGTAGAACTGGTATGAAAGACAGCAGAATTATGCAGATGTATTACTGATGTATCTCTGAGCATTAAGGTAGATCAGTTGTTGTTTTTTCCAGCCCATATGTTGCTAAAAGGAGAGGGTTATGACTGAGAGAGTGAGTAGTGGATGGCTTGGTTCAACAGGGAATAAACAATCAAATGTCTGATTTTTCTTTAACATAGTGATAGTCAAAGTTCTCTATCACAGTCCAAAAATATTAGAACAAGACTGTGTTTATCTCTGAAGCAGTACATTCATCTGAGGAGACAGTGCTTAATGAGTTGAAAATAGGTAGTGATCTGAGACTTACAGCATTGCATCTTTAACCATTATAAATGTACTGGTGGTGCTGTGCTGATTCACAGAACAGATAGTATTCACTTTACAGAATGTTAACCACATGACTGGAAACTGGAATTTCCATGCCGTGGGAAATTCCAACATTTTGGGAAAAAAAACAATTTAGAATCAGATGAGAAGCTGAGATGTCCTACAAAATGAAAATTCTGAAAAAAAAGTATTGATTTGTGACCACTGAAATATTGAGCTTGAGAGGTAAGGTGAATCCCCTGTACAATGGCAGAAGAATATGTATAGGTGTTTAAGATCTTGAAAAATGTAAACAAGATAAAGGTCACTGGATGAAAAAAATAATTCACTTAATCAAAGCTATGATTAAGACACTTATATACACTCTGCACTGTATGGAGTGATCCCTGTGTTACATTTCATTATGGATCAGTTTATTGTGTCTTCCCTACAACTGTACATTGTAATGACAACAGCAGCAAGAGCGAGCAAAAGTTCATTTTTGAATATCCCATCTTATATTTGTCTTCAGCGATCATGTTGCAGCCAGTTAATGTACCGCCTGTACTAATACACTGACAGTGATAATGATGGGATTAGTTTAGGAAAGGGGCAAATACATTACAGGCCATTAAAAATGTGTTTGTTCACTTTGATCACATTAAGCATTAGCCCACATAACATCCTGAAAAAAAATTAAAGATGTGCTTCATAAAGCTTTTTGACAAGAGACATAATACCTAACCTTATTCATCATTCATTATCATATTGCCTACTTGTTCAGTCCAATGCAGGATGATGGCCTCATCATGATGTCAGTATAAACTGGCCCAATCTGGACCCACTACGCATATCCTACAAAAATCTCCTGGCTCGTTTGTACGGTTATTATTAGTGACACATGCAGAATATGGACATTTGAATTGCTTTTGTAAAAAAATAGAATTTGTTACTTCCTTGATTAACAGGCACTGTATATTCTTCTCTAGTTAATGTCAAATTATTTAATTCTGTTATTTCAACATTGACTTTGTGGATTCCTGTTTTAGAAGATAATGGAGGGGTGGGAATTCATATCTTAGTATGATAAGCAGCAGCTGGAAAGACGGGGGAAGGGAATAATCAGTGTAAATGACTATACTACCAAGCTTCAAAAATTACACCTGCAGAACCTGCATCTGTAAGTACAAATTGGTAAGTATTGAACAAATACAGGTATGCTTGGCCAAATTATGCACATGCCATACAAGACAGAAACTTGATCCAAGGGGCCAAATGCAGAGATGTGTAAAGTGGTGTAAATTAAAGTCCTTTCACCAATTCAGCATCTTATATTTTAAGTTGTCTTTATATTGTTAGACTTCCTTTGAAGCTATTACACTTATTGCAAATTGCAACAGTTTACATTATCTGACTCTCTGACACTGAGTTAGATTCAGATCATAGGGGCTGCAATCCTGCATTCTCTTGATGTGGCCTATGAAAGGAGATGAGGGAAAGGCATCCTAGTGCTCTCTCCCATACTGTACAGCTGCATATTAGGAAATTAAAAATTAGGAAATTAACTCTAGGCAAACAAGCATTAAAATAAAGAAAAAGGGGGAAATGTTTCTCTTTGAATGGCAAGCAATGTGCTTCAGAAGCACTAATATAATATCTTTTGACTATGTAATGCACCAAGTTGCTCCAAATATCATGTATTTTCAAAAATGTTGAAAATGGGGTCGGGGTCTCCTGGACCCCCACACAAGGTCTTTATCCTCTCCTTGCTAAAATATTGTGTAGTTGTTCATATATATTACGCAAACAACTTTGCATTGTCAGTCCAGTCCTTAAAAAAAAACTTGCTCATGGTCAAAGTTTCTGCAACAGCATAACTGATGCTTGATTAAAATTACAAAACACATCTGATGAGGAGGTCTGACTCTTTGGAAAAAAATGGTATGAGGTCTGTAGGTTCAGTAAATTTGAGATCCACCGTGTTCATGAATTGCTGCTGCTGAATCATCCCAAGATGTTGGAGGTAGGGAGGAGATAAGGATTCAAAAGTTTGTGATTTGACTTTTTCCTCAGCAATTGAGTAGTAAATTGTTTTAAAAACCAGAGCAAATTCCCCACTGGCCTAAAGCAATATTAGCATGTCTCCAATTCAGGGCCTGTGCCCAATTCAAGGGATTTGCCAAATTCAGGGCCTGAATATGATAGTTCCTTTAAAAAAATGTTATTCTACATAAGTCATTTATTATTGAACAATTCATCAAAAGGCATTTAAAAAAGGATTTTTGTTACTCATTCGCTGATGAAATATCTGCCTGGAATACTTTTCTGGGTCCTCAGTAAAAGCTAAGTGTTCTTGCAGCTGGCACTTTCGAAGTAATTTAATGACAGAAATTGAGCTTATCGAATGTAAAATTAACCCAATTAAAAAGAAAGCAAACTTAATTTTAAATATCACCCTTCATACAATGGCATATTAGTGCTTTATGGTGCAGAACCACTACATTTTGAAAGCAATGTGTAGGGATTTACTCTTATCACTCCAAATGAGTTTAACTGGAGCTACACACATACATTCCTGTGCCCTGCTTTGAAAATGTTGGGATGTCCAACTGCTTTGATGTCCTGGTATCTTGCAGCAGGATGATGAGTGTAGTTTTGAGAGCACTATATGTACATTTTCCCTAGTATGTACCAACTAGTAATGAAGCAGTTAAATGCATTTCTATAATGGACAATGAAATCACTTTGCCTCAAATGGTAATTGTGGTGTAGAAAGGCAAAAGGCTCTATCGTGAGATGTTTTTACTGCACAGCTCAGCAATTTAACACTGAAGTAGGGGGGGAAAAAGAAAACATTCAAGAAACAGATGTAGAACTGGAATTTGTAATGATTAAATTAAAATGTCATTGGATTATGCAACACAGAGATATGCAGATTGACATGAAAACCTAAAATTGCCACCTTAAAACACACTTCTTTTAAAACACTTCTATGGGAACTTTTATTCAGTTATAAAGCACTCTGGAACTGTAAGTGGCTATCCTAATAAGTGATAATAAGTTATCCCTATGTTTAGTAAGTGCAAGTATATTAGGATCTACTTTGAACGAATGAAAGGAGCTGAACATGTTGGCGCCTTCATTTTTGTTTTGAAACTATAGATAGCTTTGCAACACCAAAGAGACAGCAAAAGGCAGCAGTCCCTTTATCTCATGCCCTTGTGAGTCCATCATGGTCTAACCTTTTTTCCATCAGTATTCTTTCTAGATGCCCTGGAAACATAAATGTCAAGAGGCACGGTGGTTGGATTGTCTCCCCAGGTGCTACGATTCATTCTGCTAAAAGGGATTTTGGCTTCAGTGGACACTACTGACTACTCTTCTCTTCAATGATGCAGAATTGAAACCCAGCTATAAGACCCTGAATACCAGTTATAATTGAATGACACTACCAAGCTTTTTCCCCCTTTGGGAGCCTCTGCATATAAAAACTGAGAAAATGTCTTTTGGGGGGGTTTTCTATGTTTTAGCATTGGATTATACAGAATTTGAGTATTTAATCAAATAATTTTATTTTCAGTTATCTAGTGAAGTCAGAGCTGGAATATTCCCTTTGTCATCTACTGTGGCAGCAAAAACTTACTATACAGTAGGATTCTTTGCCATCTGTGCACTATGGAACACCACTTCCAGGTGTCTCTTTGCACGAGCACAGGGAAGGGCACAGGTGGTGGTTTAACCATGAAGCTTGTGAACTGTGTTGTCTCCTCTGTCCCAGAAGGACATATAAGGGGATGGGAGATGAACAGGTTCCTGGTTACTATTCCAGCCAGTAATGGATACACAATTGTTGCACACCAGCTACTGCCGATTGGGCCTAAGGATTCCTTTCTTCATTCCCATGCACATGAGGCTGAGTGTACAATCTAGTTTCTCAGGCTCTTTGCTCTCTACCAGGGTTTCACTCTCAAGGCACCAAAGAACCATCAGAAATTGGGCTTCAATTAGGGACATTTCTCATTGTTTTCAGAATTTGATATTCACAATGTTCCACCAATAATTGTAAGGTGACTGCAATTTTTTTCAGGCATTGTCCACTTCTAATCAGAGGTAGTACCATACCTGGGCTTGATGCAGACACACTGTAGATCAGTGGAAGGCTGCTGCATTGCTATTGTTTTATCTTTCTGACTGTATTGCTTTGATTGTTAGGCATTGCCTTTATGGCAGTGGCGGATTTAGAGTTAGTGGGGCCCTGGGTGCAGCTTCTTTTTTGGAGTCCCGCCCTCAGGACCTAGCCAAGAAAAAGAACCATTCTCTCTTATTTCCCCCACGTTTATCACTCTTTTCCTTTCAACCTCCTCCTATATTATATGTAATGGGAAGTAAATTAAAATAAAGTGAGGTACCTTGATTGGGGCAGGGTGTTGAGGTGCAGGAAGGGGTGCAGGGCTGGGCTCTGGGAGGAAGTTTGGGTGCTGGGTGCAGGCTCTGGGCTGGGGCAGGGGGTTGGGATGCGGGGGGGGGGCAGAGGGGCGGTGCTTACTTCAGGCAGTGTGGCTCCCAAAGCGACCGGCACACACACCCCTCCGGCAGCAGCTCCTAGGTGGGGGCAAGGGGTCTATGCATGCCACTGACCACAGGCACTGCCCCCGCAGCTCCCATTGGCCACAGTTCCCAGCAAATGGGAGCTGTGGAGTCAGCGATCAGGGTGGGGGCAGTACGTGGGGCGCCGCAGAGACATGCCAGCTCCTTCCGGGAGGAAAGCGGCCCAGAGGAAGGGAGGCAGAGTGGGTAGGGAGCCACCTTAGCCCTGCTGCTGGTACATCTCTGCACACTCCTTGGTGGGAGGGGGCAGCGGGTCTCTGTGCATTTCCTGGGAGTGGCATGGGGCCACTGGCCACAGCATGCAGGCAGCCTGCCTGCCTGAGCCCTGCTGTGCCACCAGCCAGGATTCGGGGGCAGGGTGTCAGATATTTGCCCTGCATTTTGAGGGCACCCCTGTCATTGGGGAATCCATGCCACTGCGTGGTTTGTTTCGTGGTAAATCCAATTCTGCTTTATGGCCCTTCTGGTTTGTTCTGTCTCCCTGCCATCAGTTTCCATTTCCATCCTAGCAGTTACTATAAACTGTTGGAGCAGCTCCTACATCAAAGATAACAGCCAATGCTAGAGCAACGGGTCCCCAGAGAGCAGGCTGTGAACAGGTCACAACTGCTGTGAACAGGGGCTGGCCTTAACCAGCTACATAGAATCCAGTTACCAGAGAAAATTGAAAAATGCTGCAGCATTCTTTGATCTTTCTTCTACATATGATACTGTATTGTGCAAAGGTTTCCTGCTGAAGTTATCATTGTCTTTCCCATGTCATCAACATAGACTCATCACCAAGATTCTGAGCAACATAAGATTAACAATACACCTTGGTGAATCTGCCAGCAAATTACAAACAATGAACAACAGTGTCCCACAGGGATCCGTGTTAACATATGCACTGTTCAGTCTCTATAGCAGTGACATTCCAATCACATTATCCCATAAATTCATCTATGGAGATTACATTGTACTAGCAACACAAGCATCCTCTCCGAAGGCCACAGAAGGTAGTGAACAGCAATGTCCAGACTCTTGAGACAGATTTCAAAGCTTGGTGACTGAAACCCAGCATTTCAAAAACACTTGTCTCTAGCTTCCACTTGAATAACAATGAGGCCAAAATGTTGCTGAAAGTGTACTTTTGTGGTCTGTATCTTTTTCATGACCACACTCCATGGTACTTTGCAGTTACCATCAGTTGGATACTCACCAACACTTCAAGAACACATAAAAGAAGATGATAAAGAGAAGGATTAATATCATCCAGAAGCTCTCTGGCACATCCTGGGGATGTGATTCATGCATGCTTCAAACATCAGTACAAGCCCTGGTCACCAGTTTGGTGCAACAGCTCCCACACCAGTCTCATTGACACTGAAATCAGCGTTCTATTGAGGATTGTTAGCATCTGTCCTAAACTGTGGCTCCCAGTTTTGGTGAGCATCATGCCAGCCAACATCAGTTGTGGGCCTCCTGTGACATCCCAAACAGACCTGATTGAAAATCCAATGAAAGAAGTCCTGTGATTCTGCCTTCCAAGTAGGCAGTGGACTGCACTCAATTGCATTTGGACAACACACAGAAAGTGTGGCTATCTCCTCCTCAAATGGAAAAATCAAAGAATCACTACAATGTGACTATGGTGAGGTACACACCATGCAAACCATCATGGATAATGGACCCATTCATGCCTACAGTGGTGTCACAAGGGGAATCCACCTACTTACCCCAGAAGCATTAGAATGGCTTCAAATCTTAAGATTCAACTGAAATCTCAGCCTGTTGTTTTTTAAATGCCATAGAGAAGAAGAAGAAGACCAGGACAAGCCAACTCAAAACAACACCAGATCCTGCCAGAACAATAGATGTGAAACCTACAGACACATCTACACTGCTACAATGATCAGTACACCACAATACACCTTTCAAGATCCATGGGAATTACACTTGCCTGTCATAACGTGGTGTACCTCACCCAATGGATCAAATACCCCAGCAATAACTATGTGGGTGAAACCAATCACTATACTCTTGAATGAACTCACACAGAAAAATGAGACAAAAACATTGCATCACCCATGGCCTAACACTTTTCACAAAGCAATCACTTCACATCTGAACTCTCAGTTCTCATTCTCAAAAGAAATCGGCACTTCAAAAGACAAGCTTGGGAATTTAAATTCATAACTCTGCTAGACACTGTCAGACACACAGATGAATATGATATGTTGGGTAAGAGTACACATGGCCTATGTAAAGGGAAGTCATGCCTCACCAATTTAGAATTGTTTTAGGGTTTCAACAAACACCTGGACAAGGGTAATCCAGATTATATAGTATATTTGGATTTTCAGAAAACCTTTGACAAGATCCCACACCAAAGGCTCTTAAGCAAACTAAGGAGTCATGGAATAAGATAAGGTAAGACTAAATGGTCAGTTTTCACAGTGGAGAGAGAGAAATAGTGGGATCCCTCAAGGAGCCGTATTGGATCCGTGCTCTTCAACATATTCCTTCTTCAACATATTCCTTGATGATCTGGAAAAGAGGGTAAACAGTGAGGTGGCAATGTTTTCAGGTGATACAAAATTATTTAAAATAGTTAAGTCCAAAGTTGAGTGTGAGGAGTAACAAAAGGATCTCACCAAACTGGGTCAAGGCAACAAAGTGGCAGATGAAATTCATTGTTGATAAATGCAAAGTAATGCACATAGGAAAACATAATCCCAACTATACATACACAGTGATGGGGTCTAAATTAGCTGTTACCATTCAAGAAAGAGATGGTGGATCCATTACTCAAAGCTCTCTGAGAAGATCTGCTCAGTTGCAGCTGCAGTAAATAAAGAAATAAACTAACACGATATTAGAAACCATTAGGAAAGGCATAGATGAAAGACAGAAACTATAATAATGCTACTGTATAAATCTATGTTATGTCCATGCTTCGAATACTGCATGCAGTTCTGGTCTCCCCATCTCAAAGAGAACAGAAAAAAAGTACAGAGAAGGGCAAGAAATAAGATTGGGTTATGAAACAACTTCCATATGAGAAGAGATTAAAAAGACTGGCACTGTCCATCTTAGAAAAAAGATGCCTAAGGGGGAATATGACAGAGCTGTATAAATATAATGAGCTACATGAAAGCCAGGTGATCTAATGTGTGCTTGACTTCCGGCCCCTTGTTTTCCTGGACAAGGTGGCTCAGATTTTCAGGCTGCTATGGTAGGAGGACCCAAGCCTTCCCACTCCATTGGGTCCCAGTCCAGGGACATGAGTGAGTCGATCACTGAACAGGGGACACACCGAGCATGGAGTCTAAATCCACTGCCCTGGTCTACTTTCAAGCAGTGTCCCTCAGTTTGGGGTGTGGCCCCTATAGTCCAATTTGCTGGGGCGGCTTGCCTCCCATGGCGCCCTCTTGTGGATCTTGGGTGGCACCCTGCCTTGGTCCCAGGCTTCTTCAGGTATGGCAGACATAAGTTTGGTGAATCCCATTATGACTCTAGGCTTCAGTCACCCACATATCTCAATCGCTGAAGACAACCAGGTCTCCTCCCTGCCTTGTCTGGCAGGCTAGTGATCCTCTCTTTTGGGTAGGGCAGTAGCTGTCTTCAGGCTCTTTGCCCCATCAGCCCTGAACGGGGCTTGGCTCTCTCCTTGTCTTCCCCCTCAGGCCTGGCATTGGTTGCAGGTATAATGAGGCAGGGCTAGTGGAACCCAAAGGCTCTCTTTAACCCCTGCCATGCTAGTGGGCAGTTTCTCCATTTCATCTCAATAAAATAAAATTAGCTCAGACACTTTGGTTACCTTCCACAGATTGGATGAAGTGCTCTGTGAAGCTTGAAAGTTTGCCCCTTCCGCCAACAGATGCTGATCAATAAAAGATATTACCTTACCTATGGTATCTTATCAAATATCTGGTATTATTTTTTTCAGGTGCTAGATATATCATCAGATCATTTGTTGGTAAGTATGGAATTTACCTGTTTTAGTTCTGCCTCCCTCTCTCTGGAATATAATTTTGGAATCCTCAGTTGCCCTTTATTTATGAAACTTTGATGTTCATTAATAGGTGTCATGATCTCATCACAAAACTTATTTTCAAAGAGAAAGAAAAGGAGAGTCCAATTAGTCTTTATCACAATTAATTAACCTCTGCTTAAACAGCAGAATTAATCAGCACTTTCACTCATTTACTCAGGATTTGAAAGCTCAGTATATGAGTTTATAACTTTGTTTTTCATCACATGTGTAACAGAAAAATCAGACAACAAGAAAACTAGGCTAAAGCCAGGTATTATCAGACATTCACTAGTCATTTGCAGTGACCAAATATTAAACATTACAGTGGCAGTGATGGTAATAGCAGAACTTGTACCTACAAAAGATTTTTTTAACTTGTCTCTGTTGGACGTCAGATGCCTATATACTGCCGTTTCAAAACTTTGAGCTTAATGGTTTGGATCAGAAAAACTGGACTTCATGTAGGCAACCCATAATCTAAATCACTTTATAAAAATGGCTTTCATATTTGCCATTAGGAAGCACAGAACTGGACTAGGAGAAACCTACAATTGTTTTATCAGACTGCATAATCCAGTGTTGTTCAATTCAAAACCAATTTACACCTCAAGTTTGTATTTTAGAGCAAATGAACACTTATTCATCCTTACTATAGCTTCATCATACCCACATCGTATCTATTCTGTTCTATATATGTCCTTGTTCCACCCTCATTACTGTGATATCTGAGTACTTTTGTCACTAACATCTGTCATGTGCGGTTAGTCCTTTCTCTCATCCTTTCCCCAAAGGGATAATTTTGTGGGTTTTGTATTTTTATTGTGGTAGGGTTTTAATTTCTGGGATTTCTTTTAAATATACATATTACTATGTGTCTGTATTAGAAAAGGCAGGTTGAAGAAGTGTGCCTTCCATTTGGGGTGCAAGGTGGTGAGATTTGTGATGGATGTTAGTTCCCATGAGAGTTTGTTCCACAATCTCAGCCCTAAGAAAGATCTGTCTCCCATAGAAGCAAACCTTACTCTCATGGTGGAAAGTTCCTTTGTACAAGAAGAGCAGAGTTGTTAACCACCACCTTCATTCCAGAGCTCTAGGTAATATTTTAAATATGTTTGGACCCAGGCCATTGAACACCTTGAAGATAAGGACTGAGACTTTGAACTCAGTTTGCTATTCCAAGGTAAGCCAGTATAGAGAGCCGAGGACAGGTTGGATGTGCTTATGGTAGCCTGTGATGCTTGGGAGATGTGCCACAATATTCTGTGCTAGTTTCCTAAGATCTGAGGACTTCATACCCAGTGTAGCCTATAGAATAGTTTGGGTTGAGAAATAAGTAGAAGTTAAGTTTTGTGCCTAAATTAGCCTACGTGTAGAGTGTGGAAAACTGAATTGCTAGTGTGAGAAAGTTAGAGATAAGTTGAAGAAAGCGTATTATAAATAATAAGAGTTAGCAAGGACCTAAAGTTATGTTACAATTATGTTTTGGTTATAACTGATTTGAGCAAGATTTTTAATCTGTTTAAGAATTGTGAATGTTTTATTTAAATACTACACTGATAATACTTTAAATAATAAGTAATGCAAAGAGTAACAAAAATATCAAAATGTAACTATGGTAAAAAAAGTTTAATGTTAATTAGTATGATACTAAATGTTAATTAGTATAATACTGTTAGTATAATAATGTTAATTAGTATTATACTAAAGTATAAAAGGAGTAACCTTGTTGAATTTCAAGGGAGCTCCAATTAATGTCAAAAGGATACTGTTAGGTTCCAGAATTATAATACAGAATTATAAGACTGAACTTCATTCTCTTCTCAGTAGACTGAGCACCCATTGATACAATATTTCATGTTTAAGTGTAGATATAATTGCAGTATTGTATAAGTAGTAATTGCTTTCTTGTTTGCTCAAATAATTATTTTTTATTTTTCAATACAATTGAGTTGCATCATTCAAAGTATTCTAGTGATTCTTTTCTAAATAAATTAGCAGTAACTGACCTAGAGGATCAAACCTGCAAAAAAAGTTGAGTTTTATTGCACACTTATCTTTAACAACTTAATATAAATTGAGAACATTTCAACATAACAGCTACAAAAGGTTACATCAGATATATTGTACTGGTATAATCCAAATGGGAGGTGACAATGGTATGAATAATTGAAGCCAGATCATCCTTGAAGATGGAATGGAGTCTCCCAGCTGGCTAGAAATGGTGGAAAGCATGAGTCATGGATGCTGCTATGTGATAGGTTAGTGTCAGCAAGGAATCCAGGACCACTCCTAAACTACAGTCTGTATTGACCTATTATGGGTGTGAACCTTCAAATAAAGGAGATGGTGCTGTGGCTGCAAACTCTGCAAGTGCTTTCCTTTGTCCACCAGCATCACCTCTGATTTGCCTGGGTTCAGCTTCAGCCAGCTGTTCTTCAACCACAAGCTTTTTTCATCTAATCACTGGATCATCTTGGAGGTAGTGGCATGGTAGTACGTTGCAACGGATAAGTACAGCTTTGCGTCATCTGCACATCACTGGCACTTGGGTCCATGTTATCTTAGCAGTTCATTTAATGGCTGCATATAGATGTTGAATAGGACAGGAGAGAGTAGTCATCCTTGTAAGACTCTAAAAGTGTTGGGTATTCTAGTGGAGATGCAGTTTTCCATCACTAGTCTTTAAGTGCATTCTTTCAGGAAGAACTTGAAGCATTTTAGTGCATTGTCCTGTGCCCCTGCCACCTCCCTTAAGGAAGACACCAGTATCTCATGGTTGACAACATTGAATGCTGCAGGGAGGAGCAGGAGGATGAAAATGGATATCTGCTCTCCATCTATTGATAGTGGGAGATCATCCATCAGTGTCATTAAAACTGTTTCCATACCATGTCCTGGTTGGAATCCAGCTTGTGCCTGGTCCAGGATATTAGCTTCAATTATGTGATCTTGAAGTTGGCCTTTGGCTAGTTCACTATAAGCTTGCTCAGCAACAAAAGATTTGTTACTGAGCAGTGGGTGGCTAGAATTAATGTATGTAGGGTGAGGTTTTTTTTCATTGTTTGGTCACATTATGGGGGATTTGAAGGAGGAAGGGAAGACTCCTTTCCTGAGTGAGGCATGAGCTATTTCAGTCAGAGGCACCAGTTGCTCATGACTCTTTTGCCAGCCATGAAGGGCATGGATTGAATTACCAGGCCTCGGGTTAAGGCTTCTTTATAGCATTCCAGTACTTCTTGAACAGTAAATGAAATGAATTTGGGAATGCAGACGGACTGGTTGTTTTTTTTTGGCTGGTATAGGATGAGCAGTTCCATGCTGTTTGAGATGCCTTCCTGAGTTTGTGTAATCTTTCCAGTCAAGTAGGATGATACTTCTTTACAGTGAGTTGATATTGAGTTCATCTGTGGGCTGCAGACTCTCAGATGTGTGTGGTTGCCTAGGAGTTGGGATAGCTCTGACCACGGACTTAATTTTATAATGCTCTGCCCAAGACAATAACTGGGTTGTGATGTCTTGATATTGACAGCTAATCTGGAGACCTGGTCCAAGGTATGACTGAGAGTTGGGCCAGAGATGACATGTAAAAGTCCTACAGAGGCAAGTGAAGTGACGTGTTTGGGGACTTTTGAATCTGTGGCCTTGTCGATAAGAATGTTGAAATCTCCAAGGACAAGATGTTTGATACCTTCACAAAGAAGATATCACTGAGCTCCTTTATGAACCTGTTTGTGTCTCTGGTTTCCATTGTTAGATAACAAATCTGAAGAAATTGTCTTACCTCAGACATCAGCAGCTGATGACTGAAGAGGTGACTGTGATGTTTGTTGCCTGCCTTCTTGTCCTAGCTTGGCTTGTGATTGGCTGAGTAGCCTGGGGGAGAGTGTGACCAGTTCACCTCCAGCAGCTTTGACACACAGTATCCCACATGTTACATAACTCTTACAATATTTTCCATACATATATCCCACTATAACCATGACAACCAGAGAGTTCTTAGCTTTCAGCAGAGTCCACACATGACCCCCTTCAGGGTAATATTGTGAAGATGGAGATCACAGGGGAAACATGTCCATCTGGGCATGTCAAGGCAAGTCCCTTTGTATAGACTTGTAAGTGTTTGCCCCCCATCTGTTATCAATATGGGTTGCCTAGATCATAGGTGGAATGGTGTATTAAACCACCAATCAAACAGAACCTTAAATAGACTTTCCAGTAGTTCAGTGGGTCTTTTTTCTACTTTAAAATGTAATGATAATACCACTAATATGATGAATTTTGTTGACTCTCACCTTTCATTCTCCTTTCAGAATTTTGAAAACCTTTAGTAGGTTACCTTTAAACCAGTTCTTTTCGAATGGGAAAAATCCTGATTACCCTAATTCTTAGGAAGCTGGCACGTGCTCAAATGGATAACATCAGGAAAAAAATGATGGAGAGGGGATTTGAACAGCAAACTGCTATTTCTCAGGTACATATGTTAGCTAGAGGATATTCTACTGTGGGGCTCCCTCAGTCTCTCCTGTTGAAGTTGTTCCACTGTGGACAAATAATTTATAAAAAGTCACTGGAGCAGGGGGATTGGATCATGATCTGCCATATCCCAGATGAGTGTCTTAACCTTTGGGCTAAGAGTTAGGAGGGAGGCTCTTCCCCTTGTCCCAGTCATTTTGTATACATTCATCTGCAGGGCTGCAATCCAGTGAGTGGGTTCCGTGCTTGTCTACTAATTGGTCCCATCAAGTGAGTTAGGCTGAGAAACACCTATTTTCTCCTGGTTCTTGCATCACTCTGGGGCTTAGGTGTCCAGATATCTGGTGTAGGGCTGCAGTGTGCATGTTCAGAGATAGGAATGCAGGTGGCTATGGAAATTTTATTGCAAACATGTATATGCCATGAGTTTAGGTCCCTACAGGATAGGAGGTTTGGGCTGCTGAGCGTGTAGGTGAGATGTTCTGAATTCTAGGGCTTGGCTACACTTGCGAGTTAGAGCACATTAAAGCATCCCTGGGCACCCTAACTCCTGATATGTTCATGCTGGCAAGGCATGTAGAGTGCCCAGATTCCATGGCTGGAGCGCCCCTGGTAATCCACCTCCATGAGAAGCATAACGCTTGCTGCACCCTAGCTGGAGCGCCGCAGCACCAGTGTGAATGCCTTGGTCTATTAATGTGCTCTGATCAGCCTCCAGAAGTGTCCCACAATGCCTGTTCTAACCACTCTGGTCATCACTTTGTACTCTATTGCCCTACCCTCAGGTGACCAACCATCAGACCAGCCCTTTAAATTTTCTGGGAATTTTGAAATTCTCCTTTCTGTTTGCTCAGTAAGGCGTGGAGTGCTCTCACCGAAGCTTTCCATATGACCATGCTTCCACGTGCCAGGCGAGCCCCAGTATGGAGCATTGGCGAGGTGGACATCATCAGTGTTTGGGGGGAGGAAGCTGTCCAGACCCAGCTGCACTCCAGCTGTAGGAATTATGATACCTTAGGGCAGATATCAAGGGACATGATGGAAAGGGGCCATGACCGGGACGCACTGCAGTGCAGGGTTAAAGTGAAGGAGCTGCGGAATGCCTACCACAAAGTGTGGGAGACAACTGCCACTCCAGTGCTGCTCCCACGACCTGCTGTTTCTACAAAGAGCTGGACGTGATACTTGGGGGTGACCCCACCTCCACTCCGAAGACCACCATGGACACTTCAGAGCCCAGTTCAACAAAGCAGGAGGAGCAGGAAAGTGGGAGTGAGGGTACTGAGGAGAAGGGGGACAGCCCAGCATCCTAGATGGATGCAGCCAGGAGCTGTTTTCAAGCCAGGAGGAAGGTAGCCAGTCACAGTGGACGATGCTTCGGGAAGAACAAACAGCAGAGGAGATGCCTGGTAAGTGGCTTTTATTTTGGGAAGGAAGTTGTTTGGTGCAGGCTCTTGGGGCAAGGAAGGTTAGGGCTGCATATGTGCCTTGATGCGAAATAGGTTGTTGATGTGCTCTCTCACATTGCGGTAATCGGCCTCAGTGATCTCTTCAAAGGTCTCATGCAGATGCTGGCAATTCCCTTGCGCAGGTTCCTTGGCAGAGCTACTGTGCTCCTTATCCCAGTAAGGCTAACGTGTCCATGCCACTGTGCTGTGACACGTGTGGGGACCATTGCTGCATACAAGCAAGCTGCATATGGGCCAGGGCAGAAGCCGCATTGTAGTAGAAGATCCTCCCTTGCTTCCCAGGTTACCCTCAGCAGCGAGATTTCTTCCAGGATGAACAAATCCTGTGGAAAATGTGGAGACAGTGTTCAGTATAGGGGCCCCCTGCAGCTGTTGGCTCTCCCCAAAGCACAGAACCCCAGAAGACAGTACGGCCTTGAAACAATCAGTCCCCCATGCCCTTGTGCTTACTCACCATTTTGGAGCTCCTGTGGGTTATGTGCACTCGCTATGGGATGGGCAATTTCTAATATTGTGTACACTGTACTTGTGTTTAAGTACGGCCAAATCGTTGTTCTGTCTGGTGTGAACAATGCTTCCTCTGTTAAGTGTTGCATTTTAGCTTTACAGATGCAACCTTGAGATCCCAGCTGTCCTTGTTATCAACGGCTGAAAGACTCCAAAGAATCAGGAAGCATCAGCAAAGAAGCAAAGAATGAAAATCAAAAAGTGCAGGAATGGCAGGAGAGTGAAAGGAGGGCCCGCCAGCAGAATGTGGATCGCCAGCACCAAAGCTCAATACAGGCGAAGCATATCCGTGCCCCCCCCACCGCACAGCCCTTGCCCCAAACCTCTTTCCCTTGTGCCCCCATGTCACCACCAACGCACTTTCCCCAACATCCAGGTTCTTATCGCCACCAGCTGCCTCCAACACCTGCAGCTTCATCACCCAGCCCTTACCCACTGCACTCAACCCCCATCACTGTGCATTTTAGCCAGCCTGAAGTGCAGCACTTATTGCACGGCACTCCAGACAGAAAGGCTGAATATGATAACAGGACATACGCAACTCTCTGATTGTCCCGTTCCCCACCCACCTCCTTCCCTCGTCCCACACAGCACAGATGTGCCATCCTTTCTGTTTCCCAAGCAGTTGTGTTTCTTTTCAGTAAACTAACTTTCTTTTCAATAAATGAATTTTTTTGCTTTGAAAACATTTGCATTAAGTAAAAGATACTGTAGCCCAGGAAAGCAACAGGCACTGCAAGTCAGTGCATCATACGTAGCAAATACAGATTCCTACTAACATTGGAACCACTGCACTTCACTCCCATGCAGGGCACCAGACATTACTGGTGGCTTTCAGCATCAAATTGCTCCCTCAAGGCATCCCAAATTCTTGCAGCCCCATGCTGGGCTCCTCTAATAGCTCTGCTCTCTGGCTGTTCAAATTCAGCCTCCAGGTGTTGAACCGCCGAGTTGAACATGCCTGAGTGAAGCTTTCACCCTTCCCTTCACAAATGTTATAGAGGGTACAGCACGCGGCTATAACTGTGGGGATGTTGTCATAGGCCAGGTCCAGCTTCCCATACAGACAGCACCAGTGTCACTTTAAATGGCCAAAAGCACACTCCACCGTCATTCTGCACCAACTCAGCCTGTTGTTGAACCGCTCCTTGCTGCTGTCAAGGTTCCCCGTGTAGGGTTTCATAAGCCACAGCATTAAAGGGTAAGTGGGGTCTCCAAGGATCACAGTGGGCATTTCGACTTCCCCTACAGTGATCTTCTGGTCTGGGAAGAAAGTCCCAGCTTGCAGCTTCCTGAACAGGCCTGTGTTCTGAAAAATGTGAGCGCTATGCACCTTTCCGGACCAGTCTGCATTAATATAAATGAAACGCCCATAGTGATCCACAAGCACCTAAAGAACCATAGAGAAATACCCCTTCTGATTTATGTACTTGGAGGCTAGGTGGGCTGGTGCCAGAACTGAATATGCATCCCATATATCACCCCTCTGCAGTTAGGGAAACCCGTTCGTGTAAAACCAGTCACAATGTCACGTACGTTACCCAGAGTCACGATTCTTCTGAGCAGGATCTGATTAATGGCCCTGAAAACTTGCATCAACAGATTTCAACAGTCAACTTTCCCACTCCAAATTGGTTAGCGACTGATCGGTAGCTGTCTGGAGTTGCCAGCTTCCAGATTGCAATAGCCACCTGCTTTTCCACCGGCATATGAAGCTAAATTTGCAGTCTAGTTAATAAACACATCTCTCTGTGTTTCCAAGGTTTCTTAAAGGTTTCTATCTCTGCTATATGAATACATCTAGTGTGATGCCAGTACTGCATAGGAAATTAGAGTTACCATCTTCAACAAATAATTTTTACTCCAGTTTCAACACAGAAAATTTCAGGTGAATGGAGAAGGCAAGCCAGTCCTTATTACTTCCCTTACTTATGCATTTTACAATATAAGACCTCTTCCCTCCCTTCACAGTTTTCCCTAATATTGGGCTCCTATATCTCTTATATGTAATCCAAATTCTAATAGCTAAACTAGATATCATTGTTATCATTGTTTATGCTACAGTGTTGATCAGTGCTTGTTTCCTGAGCCCAAAAGTGGGATTCCACGGTGGTCAGCATGTCCGTGAATGCCACAAGCAATCTTGTGTCATATGCATTATGCGAGTTGACATCATCGTTGGACTCCTCACTGTCACTTTGTAGCTTAAGGAGTAACTCGACTGCAATTCAGGACGTGCTGGTGAGATCCATCAGCATATTCCTCAGGAGTTCGGGATCCATTCCAGTAGACCAAAAGGGAAGACAGAGCGCGCAGTGCAAAAAAAGTTGAAAGATGGCGCCAAATGTGGATGGAAGCACAGGGATTGCTGGGATGGGAAGCAATGCATCACAGGGCATTGGGACAGGACCCAGAATGCACCCCCTCCTGCCCCCTTCCCACAAGGCACAGCACCAGAATGGAGGAGGTGCTCTGTGGGATAGCTGCTCATAATGCACCGCTTCCAATGCCGCTGCAAGTGCCGCAAACGTGGACACACCAGTGCGCTTGCAGCTGACAGCGTGAACACACTGCAGTGCTTTCCCTGCTGCGGTCTCTGAGGGCTGGTTTAACTCACAGCGCTCTACATCTGCAAGTGTAGTCATGCCCCCAGTAAGGCCTGATTCTGTGATTGAGGTTCTGAAAGTGGCAGTTAGATGCCGAAGTCCTTTTCTGAATCTGACCCACACTGCCTAGCACAATGGAGTCCTGGTCCATGACTGGGGCTCCTAGGTGCTAGGGTAATGATAAATAATAATAATAATAATTAATAAAGTGTAAAATTCCATCAGGTAGGTCTCTCCCCCAACTTCCAGTACAGAGGGAGAGAGAGAGAGATGGTGGGAGAGTAGGTCATGGATTTCTTTGATTACAGAATGAAATATACCTATTTTTCTAAAGCTTTGATATTTGACTCATATGCCTTCCTGTGTTATGATACATGAGTAGCCTTACAAGAGCTGTTATTGTGTTCTGTTGCAGATTTAAATATTCAGGCATGCAATTCACTCAGAGAAAAAAGTGCACCAGCTACCTGAATAATTATGGTGAAGCCTACAATGTTGTTTTTTTTCCTGAAATTGAATTTTTGATCACTTTTTTTGCCTCCAGGAACCACTGAAATCAGCAAACATTGTGTTTGACTGTATTATATATTGCTAAAAAGGTGATAAAACTAAGTGCTCAGCAAAAAAATCATACAATTATCATTACAGTTATGAGATGCTAATTTGACTTTTTAAAGCTAGAAATGCATAATTAATTTTAATTTTGGATGCTGCCTCACATTTGTTCTTTCGACATAATCAATGTAGAATTATAAGCGTTATATTTTTTTTCCTTCAGCCATACAGTATCTTGAATAACAGAATTCTATTAGCATGAATATTAGGATTTTTCCAGATGGGTGCATTTGAAGAATAGTATCCACTGAATTTCAGAGTCATTTGGACTTCTTTCCAAATAAGCTGGGTGAAATTAATGAGGAGTGCTTCTTTTCGCCTCAATGGTTTCTTTAGGCAACAGATTGATTCTGAGGAGATATTTAAAAATTTCGTTTGTATTCTTGTTTAATCTCATGTTGCCTCTTCAAGGGGTTTCTATATTAGACATTCAGGACAATATATAATAGCTAAAATATGCACAAATAATTAAATTGAACAAAATAATATCATTGTGACGTATTTCATATACTGGTATTGTAAGTAGTGTCCCACCGTACTGTGAAAACAGCATAGTACAGAGCCCAGATATATCTACTTCTTGAGGTTGAGATTTATTGGTAACTTAAACAAAAACAACAAAATATAAACTTCAACCTAGGCTTTCTCCCCAAGCTCTTACTAAAATTTCCCTACAGGACCTTCTCAATTCAAGCTCTTAATTCCTTGTACCTCAGAGAAAAACACCAGCCTCCTTACATTATGAATGCAGCTAATTGGATTCACCAGCCAACATGAATTAGAAGTAATAACTCAACATCTTAGTACAGGATTCTACCAGCTGATCTAAGAGTAACATAGGGAGACTGAGTGATCTAATGGGGAAAGCAGTGGATTGGGATTCGTGAGACGGGTTCTATACCTAGCTTTGCCACTCTTGTGCTGGATGACCGTAGAGACAAGGAAGTTTACTTAGGTGCCACAGTTTCACACCTGTAAAATTGGGATAACGATACTTATCTCCTTTGTGAAGTGCTTAGAGATCTACTGATCAATAGCACTGTATAAGAGCAATAAATTATTTTTATTGTTTTATTAATAACAGAAGAGACCTGTATCCTTAGGCAGTATTCCAGAAACTGCTGTCTTGTTACTGGTACATAGGTAAAGAACAGAGTAATGCCAATTTGGAACATGGCAATTTTCCTAATGCATATTTGGGGACTTCAACCTGAAAGAGCCACAGGAACCTGATTAACTGCTACATACTTCAGCTATTGAATATTCAACTTAATTATTGCTTTTACACTTAGAGCTCACATTGGAGAAATAGGGATGTGTGAATGATCCATCTGAGCTGTGGTCTCTAAAGTCAGTAGAACTCAGTCAGAACATCTCCAGAACCCTAAGAGAGTGGATGACAGAGTGGGAGCCCTGACCTACGGCAACTGTACATCTGTCCCCTGCTCTGGGGGATGAAGTCATAGCAATAACTCCATGCTTCCCCCTTTGGGATGTTGAGCAAGGAAGATCCAGCGCTAACATATTCATATGATAGATGTTTCCCTTTCTTCTGTTGCTTGATTTTTTACCTTTTAAAGAACCCTGACCATCCATAAAAAAATTAATGCCAACCCTCACTAAAGTGAAATATTATTGAACATTAGCCTTCAACCTACATAAACCAGGACATTCATATTTAAAGTTAAAAATCTGGCCCACCTCTTAGTGTTTAACTTGTGCCACAGGTAATTAAGGTGAGAAAGAAGGCATGCAGATATTCAGAATGGAGTGATAAGCTCCATTTTTATTGTTACATTTTTGTTCAAACACTAGTAGTAAAGAACTACTAAATTTAGTCATGCAGTACTCACCTAAGTAGTCCCATTCATCTCCATGGTCCATGACTGAGTAGCCTTCAGAAGGATTGTTCCCATGAGTAAGGCAAGCAGAAATAGACCTCATGTCTTTAACAGTTCTTTCTTTTCTTGGGGAAGAAGGGGTGGGAAGAATTAGCATCAGGACTGACGTCATTGTCTTGTCATGATACTTTCTGTCTTCATGTCTGTTTTCATAAAAACAAGGGAACCATCAAACTGAAAATCATTTTCCTTGTATTTAGCATCATCTTCATTTCTATGCCTTTAAGATGTTAGACTGGAAAGTGAAGGTATTGGTGTCAGAATATACTCACCTGATATATAAAGTAGTTAAAACAAATTGGGATTGATGGATTTTTCAAGCAATTTTAGATAGGAAAGGCTCTGTGATACATAATCTATATTTTAGTTTGCTTACTGCTGGAATATTTTTTTAAATCATTTGCTACCTGGGTATCTGTGCTAGTTCTTAGGGTCGATGGCCAGCTATATGGCAAAGGAAGAAAGAATGTTCAACCCTATCAGCTCAATGTCATTTCCATTGCTGCTTAATACTCGAAGCTTCATATGAAGCTAAATTTACAGTCTAGTTAATAAACACATCTCTCTGTGTTTCCAAGTTTTCTATCTCTGCTATATGAATACATCTAGTGTGATGCCAGAACTGCATAGGAAATTAGAGTTACCATCTTCACCAAATAATTTTTACTCTAGTTTCAACACAGAAAATTTCAGGTGAATGGAGAAGACAAGCCAGTCCTTATTACTTCCCTTACTTATGCATTTTACAATATAAGACCTCTTCCTTCCCTTCACAGCTTTCCCTAATATTGGGCCCCCATATCTCCTATATGTAATCCAAATTCTAATAGCTAAACTAGATTTCATTGTTATCATTGTTTATGCTACAGTGTTGGTCACCAATATGAGAACCTAGCTAGATTAAATAACTTGAACCTGATGTAGTTGCGTATGTACATAACCAAATCAGCTAGCAATCAACTGCAAGCATCCTGTCTATCAAATGGATCAGAATACAATAACATGACTGCTCAAAAAGATGCAGCCTTCAGAAACATTTATAATTGAACAAGATAATTTTGTGACAATCCCTGTTGTATAGCCTCCTTATGCACTCCTTTGCTTGGCTTACTTACCCCTTTTTTGTCTCAAATTTGCCTGTGCCACCTTCTTCCGTGGCTAACTCCATTGTATGTCAAGTCATTAAGTTCTGGAGGAGAGGCCTGATTCTTCATTGCCCTCCACCTTGTTCATTTATGTCAGAGCAAAGTGGGTTCAAAACACCACTAAATCAGAATGGAAATGTTGACCCACTTTGCGCTCATTTTGCACAGATGCAATTGGCTTCACAAGGTGAAGGGCAATGGAGAATGTGGCCTGACGTGCCCACTATATTATGTGCTTTAATCTGTTTTTCCTCAGGCAATTTATATGTATATACAAAGTACACAGAAATAGCGAACTACAAAAAGAGGGACTTCATCACTTCAGTATGACTGATTACAAAATTTGTTTCCATGTTTAGAGGCAGGAGTGAAGGGAACAAACAAACTGTAATGAGATCCCCCCGGGTGCAGCTTGGGACTGTGGGACCACTGAGGCCCCCAAACTTTCCAGCTTGGGCTGTTTCTCATAATGCTTTGCTAGTGACAAGCAGCAAACCAGACCAGGGCCGGCTCCAGCTTTTTTGCCGCCCCAAGCAGTGAAGGAACAACAACAACAAAAAAAAGATAAAGCTGCAATCGGTGGCACTTCGGCGGCAGTTCTACTATTCATTCTTCAGTGGCAATTCGGAAGCCAGTCCTTCCCTCTGAGAGGAACTGAGGGACCCACCGCCGAATTGCCACCAAAGACCTGGACGTGCCGCCCCTTTCCATTGGCCGCCGCAAGCACCTGCTTCGTGCACTGGTGCCTGGAGCTGGCCCTGCTCCAGACGCCGTGATCACTCAGCACAATATCACGTGGAAACCCAAACCCTGCTATATTGCATGAATGCTCCCAGAGCCACTCATGAGTAACACAGAGAAAGGCATCAGCCAAATCCCCCAGCTCCCAACCTTGTACTTCAGGAATATACTGTCTTGCACTGCTCAAGACAAACAGTGCAAATTTATTAGTTGGTTCACCACTTCACCAATGGAAAGTGGATATACACTAGCCTTTGCAAACCTGAGCACATTTACCACACACTTCAGGCAACTCACTGGTGCCAAGTATGTGGCTAGTAGAGTCAATGTTCCCACAAAAGAAAAAAAAACCACAAACAGTTGGAAGGAAGAGCTCTTATTGCATTATGCTTTCTCCCCAGAAAATAAGGCATCTGGTTATCAAGAGCATTGTGCTGCTCTGCTTTAGAGGAGTTGCGGCCAGAACTAACAAAGCTTACTTTTAAATGCTGACATTTTGATGCTAAAAATATTTAGGATGTTGTCTCCTGACTCCCAGTTCTTTCCTAATAAACATGGTTTTGCTTTTCTTCCTCTCAGTGGAGTGGTAGGTGTACAGAGGTAATGAGGGAAAGTAATCAGCTAAGTGGCAAAGCAATCTTTTTGAATAACATAGTTCTACAAAAATAAAGCTAAAGTAAAATCAAATATCATGTAAATTATTGGTGTTGGTTGTACTGTGATAAAATAATATTAAATCTTATTAACTGAGATGCACTGTAGTTTAACTGAGGAATAGCAGTGGCCTTTTCCACTACCAGCTAACTTGTCTTAGGGCAGATTAATGTTAGAGAGTATATGCTCTAAAAATGACAGTTTAATAAAACACAGCTACATATAAAACATGATTCTAATCACAGCTTTAGGGCAATAACACCATGAACTAATGCTTTTACTAAGATTTAAGCAGGGTTAATTCTAATTGATTTCACATTAGCAATGCCCTGATTCACTTTCCAAGATAGTTATTCCTGATTGTAGAAAGAACATTTTTCTTTTTAGTGCATTGAGGTTAAAAATTGGGTGTTTTTTGTTGAGAATACTGGTTCATGTAGCAAATCTGGAGCAAAAGAAACTGTAATGACTAAATTAGCACTCTGTCAGGGTGACTAAATTAGCACTCTGCCAGGCAATATGGTAGGAGAAGTCTAAAATGATCAACCACATTATACTCTAGTATCAGAGGGGTAGCCGTGTTAGTCTGGATCTGTAAAAGCAGCAAAGAGTCCTGTGGCACCTTATAGACTAACAGACGTTTTGGAGCATGAGCTTTCATGGGTGAATATCCGACGAAGTGGGTATTCACATGCATCCGACGAAGTGGGTATTCACCCACGAAAGCTCATGCTCCAATACGTCTGTTAGTCTATAAGGTGCCACAGGACTCTTTGCTGATTATACTCTAGGTTATACAGACTGGGCTCCCATTACATCCTAAGGAGCCCTCGCTGTGTAGCTGAGGGAAGAATCTTGACCAATAAGTACACATTTGTTTATATATAAGAATTTATGCTTACTTCATTTGAAATAGTTAATCTTAAAGGTGTACGCTAACCCTAAACATTGAGGTATATGCAAGCTCCTGATGCCTGACTCATGGATGTAGAAGCAGAGGAAAGGATAGGTTATTCTCACTGTGCATGGCATTTTTGGGATCATTATTGGAATACTGGTTTGACACTTCAGAAAGGGTGTTGAAAAATTGAAAAGGTTTCAGAAAAGAACTATAAGAATAATCTGTTGTCTGGAAAATTTACTTTACAACAGGAATCTAAAAAAAAGCCCAATTAGTTTATCCAAGAGAAGATTAAGAAGTGACTTGCTCATGGTCAATGAGTACCTATCTGGGGAGAAGATTTCTAATAATAGCAGTCTCTTCAACATAGCAGACAAAAACATACCAAGATCCTATGTCTAGAAGCTGAAGCTAGAAACAAAAAACAGCTATAAATAAGGTTATACATATATACGCACGCGCGTGAGAGAGTTAATTATCCTATCTATCTGTTTATAGTGAGGGCAATTAAACACTGGATCAACTTACCTAGGGATGTCATTAATTCTCCATCACCTGAAGTTTTCTAAATAGAGATAGGATGTCTTACTAAAAGATATAGCTCAAACAGATTCTATGGGCTAAATGCAGGAATTACTGGTTGTACTTCTATGCCCTGTGTTCTGCAAGGTATCAGACTAGATGATCATAATGGTCCCTTCTGGCCTTAAAACCTATGAAATCTATGGGAAACGTGATTAAGAAGACTGTTGTAAAGGAAGTACAGTTGTGTATCTGAAGGGATGACCTTAGCTCACTCTCAGTTAAAGCAGTAGTGGTGAATTCTGATTAATATAGCAGGAAGATTTACAACATATTATTATGAAAAGAAAAGACCCAGTTAAAAAGCACAAGTTTGTAAATGCAGTGCAAGGAGTGGAAGAGACTGTAACTAGTATAAAGCGAATTTGAGTAGTGATTAATCAAAGACGCACACCAGGGTATTTCACACTTTACCATATTGCCTTGTTCCATTTTCAAAAGACAAAGAAAGTGTGCCATGTTGCATTAGGTCATATTACTCACAGTATCATCAAATATGAAACAGTACAAATCAAAGTACAGGAGGAGGTAAAGAGTTTTTCAAAGTTTTTTAAATGTTTTGCTTAACTCTTCTCTCTCTTTTCCTTGATTCAGAGGTTCCGTTCAGGTGGCATATAGTTTAGGAAGCTCGTGTTTCGCCTACAGCATAGGTAGAGGGTTTTTATTTTTCAATGTCATTTTTGGAAGGCTATTAAAAATGGAACTGGTCTATTGAGCCTGTTATAGTGACAGCACATTACTGTGTGGACAATGGAAGTTGCTCTCACTTGGAATATTGGTTTTAAGCAGAAATGAGACATTTTCCCCTCCTGGAACATCTATCTGCTAATTACTTTTATGGGCCTCAGCACTGTAGCACCTGAGCCCATCTCAAAGTGAGTGGACTTTATCTTCACAACACCCTTGTGAGATATTGTACCATTTTATAGATGGGGAAGAGAGGTACAGAGTAGATTCAGTCCCTTGCCCAAGGATACACAGAGATTTGTGGCTGAACCAGTGAGTAAAATCAGGTTTCCTGAGTCCATGTCCAATGCCTTCTCCACTGCATACTCATAATGGCCAACATTTTCAAACTCAGGTACATAACATTACACTTCTGAATCCATATTTGCACACCTTAAACAAATGTGTCCTGATTTGCAAATTGCTGAACACCCAAAATTACCACAAAAGTGAACAGGTGTCCACATACAATGCTTGCCACATGGTATTTCTCGCCTCAACGTGCACTTTTTATGGCTGTCCATTCAAATGACATAAATAAGTCTATATCACAACTGGGAAAAATGGCTTTATGGATACATTGAAGGTTACTGTACCTGTATCTGTCTAATTTCTGACAAAACCTTCTGTCATTCAGTTCCACAAATTGGCAGAGCTTCTGAATGTGACTCAAATTGGCGAGAAAAAGTGGTATGTGGAAAAGAATATTGTGAAGGGAAGGTGCAGGGGAAAGAGAAGGAATGCTAATGGTAATGCTAGCTATGGTAGTCACATTAAAGATAGCACTAGTGTTTGCATAAGTAACCTAATGATCTGTGTACTGATTGCAAAACAGTGGATAGCATCCAACCTTCTCTAATTCATTTCCAAATGTGGTATCAAAATATGCCTGACTGAAAATGCTCATGATACAATTAATCCCCAGTAGAACCCATCCAGAAGGAGTCTTCCGCCTAACACAAGTTTTTGAGTCATGAATTGACTGTGTTGGGTGAAAAAAATAAAACAAAAAACATACAACAATGGTACTAGTTAAACTCTCATGAAATATTATGCCTCACACAAAACTAAATCTGACACAATATGTGATGAGATCTCAGGCAGTTACTTTGGAATAATTTTGTGATGTCCAAAAGTATAATTGGGTTAAAAAAGAATTAGATATATTTATGGAGGATAGGTCCATTAGCCAAAATTGTCAGGGACACAAGCATATGATCTGGGTGTCCATAAATCTCTGACTGCAAGAATTTGGGACAGGATGACAGGGGATGGATCACTTGATAATTGCCCTGTTCTGTTCATTCCCTCTGAAGCATCTGGCACTGGACACTGTCAGAAGATAGGATGCTGTGCTAGATGGACCATATGGTCTGACCAAGTGTGGCAATTCTTATACTCTTATGTTGTTAGCTAAGATGTCTGGCAAAAGTGTAGATTTATAGTACAGCAGGCTATCTGAAACCCTAATGCTAAATTAATGGTACACCGCTATAATAAGCCTTATGATTCCAGACCATATATTCCTTCAAATTATTTTGATATCTTGAGCATTCCCAACTAATTATAGCCACCTTTTCTCTTCTCCTAGTAGATACTCCTAGGAGTTAGAAGCTAGGAGTTTTCTAGACTTTCATTATGTAGCAATCTGTTTGTGACTCTAACAACATCCAGTTGCAACAGGGCAAGGGGCTTGCTGGTATCTGGTAGTAAGTTTAATCTGGCCTGACCAATTCAGTGTACCCCAACTCATTGATGTCATAACCTGTATCTAAAAGGTGTCATTTAAGACATCAATGGAAGGCTAATAACATACTGATCATTAAGATTATTACATGATGTATGTATGGAGGACAAATGCAAAATTAAAAACACACTGGAAATTATGTTATCAAAGCATAGCTATCAGGCAAGCCTAAAGTTACTCCACCCTAGAGAAATGTAGTTCTGGCACTTGGAAAGTACAGTGAAATCCCGCTATAATGTGACCTTTGGGGTCCAAAAAATCCCATCTTGCTAAATGCGGTGTGCGGTATAGCGGGGTTTCAAAATCAGTCAGGTGGTCCCCAAAGCAGGGCATTGAGGTGCACCGCCTAGTGCCCCTGGTGCCTAGTGCCTGGCAGGGGAGAGGAGCTGCGGCCCCCCGCCTGCCGGGGACAGAGAACTCCAGGGCTGCGGGCACCGGTGCTCTCTGTCCCCGGCAGGTGCAGGGCCTCGGCTTCCCTCAGGCTACAAGAGGAGCCGTGGCTCCCTGCCTGCCGGGAACAGAGAACTCCGGGGCTGCGGGCACCGGTGCTCTCTGTCCCCGGCAGGTGCGGGGCCTCGGCTTCCCTCAGGCTACAAGAGGAGCTGTGGCTCCCTGCCTGCCGGGGACAGAGAACTCCGGGGCTGCGGGCGCCGGTGCTCTCTGTCCCCGGCAGGTGGGGAGCCACGACTCCTCTTGAAGTGGAGCAGACTAACTGAAAGAGCACGTAACAACTCAAAACTTACCATCAAGACCAAAATGCTAGTGTGACAAATTTGCATCCTCAGCACTCTCATGTATGGTGGGGAAACATGGACAACTTGTGTTCATCAGGAGAAAAGGTTAAACAGTTTCCATCCACATTGTTTACACCACATATTCAACATCAAATGGCAAGATAAAGTCACCAGTGCAGAGGCTCTTCAAATGGCAAATTTACCAAGTGTGACAGCCCTGCGCAAGCAAAGACGACTGCACTGGCTGGGCCATCTGAATAAACTGGAAGACAGACGCATACCCAAGGACATGCTATATGGGGAGCTATCAGAGGGAATAAGAACAACAGGACATCCCAAGGTTTGCTATAAAGACACATGCAAGCAAGATATGAAAGAATTTGGAATTGGTCCTGACTGATGGGAAATTTTGGCAAGTGATCGTAACAAGTGGCACCACTGTCTCCATCAGGCACCAAAGCCCGTGACAGGAGCTGAATCCTACAGTTTGAAGAGAAAAGAGCCCATAGGAAGCAAGCATCCCCCAACTAAGATACATACATTTGCAATAACTGCCAAAGATCATAAAAATCTCAGATTGGACTATTCAGTCACATGAGACATTGCAAACCATCTACATCATAGGCTGCAATTCCCATCGTCTTGAGCAGATGAAAGGATGCCAACAACTTTTAAATTAAACCAGTTTAGTACAGTGTTTGATTTAAAGTGAATGTTAAATCCAGTTAATGTGGCAGGAACGAGCAAACGTTAATATATCTCTGAATGGGCTAGGAGAGGGCTGGACATTGCAGACCAGATGGCTCTGAGAAAATTTGAGACCAGGAGTATTGGAGTAATCTTGCTAGGTATAATTAGAATGTGGCTGGGTTGTAATAAGCGGGCTGCTGAAATCAGAGCAGTTTAACACACACACACTCAGTGCAGGCTTGTATGCTGGCTGGGAGCACCCAGGCAAGGGCTATGCAGCAGCAGAGCAATTTAAGGCATCCAGAGTAACCAGGTAGGCAGTGACACAACCCCTCACCAATCTGGACTGCACCCCAAAACATGACAAAGTTCCATTTAATTTCTCATCATTTGTATGTCTTTCTTTTCCATCCAAATGGCCATCTCTCAAATAAAAGAACAAAAAGTAATACTCTTCCCCCATCTGCCCTAGTAGATCCCTGAAAGATGATAGTAATTTGACAGTCTAATGATAAATGAAGTAAGACAGCAGGGCACAGTTTCTTTTTAATTGCTATAATAGGATATGGCTTTTTGATTTCTTGTCAGTAACATGTGTCAGTGCTCAAAATCTAAATGAAATGCTGCCTTCTGATAGCATGAGAAACTTCTAGCTGGGGAGTAATGGAATGAAAATGTGTGGGAGAGCCTTAACTAGCTCAATTATTTGAGGAGGCTGTCAGCTTTCTTAATTCCACAACACATCAGGCATGAATCCACTTTAACAACTGGAGGATGAATCAGTGGTAGCTAATTTTAAGACTCCTTACAATCAGGTTGAAGTAAGTCCTCTTTTTCTGACCTCCGGAATGTATACTTAGCAGTCCACACCAGTGCCTGTGCAGGACAGGGTTAAGAAGTAATAAAATGGCAACCATCTAAGTGTTAGTTATGTGTTTATTCTGCAACATTATTTTAGGATTTTTTTTCTTTGAGTACCCTTGTGTGAAGGACAATCTCAAAAGGTGCTTGAGAATAACTTATTGACATTTCCTGTAGGTTGTCAAGGCTAGGCCTACAGTGCTATCATTTTTCTCCTTTATGTGCTTCTTAAAATGAATACATTTTAATAGCTTATTGGATTTATTTTACTATGATTTTGCTAAGATTTTAGCCATCAGCTGTAAAATCACATGAACATTTAGTAAACGACGGAACTGATCACAATCTGCAGGGTCACCATTTGATTACATTATTTCACAAGATTTTTCTTACATTTGCAAGCCAGGCATAAATTTGTGTTCTCTGTAGCATCTCCTCAGTAAAGTTATTCTGAAAGTGTCAGGAGGCACTTTATTTCTGATCTACACCTCAATCTTTTGCAAACCAGTTCACTGACTTCATAAATAAAATGAATTCTCTCTCACTGACTTCAGTTCTGTGAAGTTTTCCTCTGATACCTTCTTTGTTGTCAGAGACAGGGCTGGGGCTAACACACATGCAATGCAGTCTAAATATGTACAGAAACAAGCAAGACCTCATAAGGTTTTGGAGAATGATTTCCAATCAGCAATACCATTACCAATAGTTTAACTGAATTGATTCTATTCCAGTCTTATTTACTCTATTCTATATAAGTTCTCATACCAGCCAAGTACCTTCCAATACCACATGAAGTGACGTGACTAACCTCTGTCATGTGTGGTTCATTTTCTTTCATCCTAGATGAACACATTCTGAGTATCCGTGTAGTTGTGGCATAACCTTCTTATTGAAGTTTACTTTCCACATTTATGTCAAAGTATGAGTTTTTGCTGGCATTGCAATTGCTCAATTACAAAAAGAGATACAGCTTTCCTCTGTGCGTAGGTAGGATATGTTCATACACATTTCATATGTGAAAGTGAGAGCCAGGTGTTACATTACAAAGGCACGTGATAAATTTCTTCATCATCCACCTATGTCAATTTCATTTGCCCACCATCCACAAATCCACCTCAGCAGTATTTACACTAACATTCTAGACCACCGAGCAGCTTCCTGCAGCAGCTATTAAAAAAAAAATAGACACAGAAATGTTTCTTCCTCTTCCCTGCAAAAGTGGAATTTCTCCCCCCCAAAATTACACTTGCCTAAGTCCCAGGATGGGAAAGATTCAGTCCTTCTTCAGCAACAGATTTTCTACAGATAAAATAATCACATCTTTAAATCTGTGATATGTCACCAATCTGAGGGATGGAAATAAGGGGGCTTTCCAAGTTGACTAGAAGATTTAGACAGACATTTCCCATAGTCAGGAAGTAGCCATAAGGAAGGCCTCAGTTATCTAGTTCTTTAATGGCACTAGTAGGAGCCAGAATGGGGACCAAGACTTGGGGAGGGGACTTGTAGGGTTTGGGGAACTTGTATCCAGAGGATATAAGTTAGCAGATGCAATTAGGGCAGCTAGAGCCAGGTGAGATTTGGGGAATGTGGAAGACCACATGTTGCGACTGAGGATTGGGAGGAGTTGGGGAGATTGTAGGTTGAACAGAAGTATGAAAAGGGATATGGGATAGCTAAAGATTGTGGAAGTTTGGATCTCAAATTTGATTGAACTAGAAATGAGGTTTGGGGGCTGACTTGTGGGGACATTTGGTGATTGAGAATGCCTTTCAGAGCAAGGGGCAGGGTCCAGGTGGAGCTTTACACTAGTGAAGTGAAGCACAAACTAGACTCCTGACTTTCTGGTAATTGGGATCCAAATCAAATAGTGGCTACCCTGAAGTTTGGCTCTGACTTCAGATTTGATATTGTACTTCAGATTGCACTGGTGTGGTGGTCCGTATTTCTGTTTCAGGCTCATCTGCACATTTTATTTTTTAAAGCTTTCTTTCTTGCTTTCTTTCTTGCTTTCTTTTTCCTCCATAATAGTTAAGATTATGCTTAATTATTCAAATTTGAATTGTAAGCTTCTTTTGTCCTTTCCACTCTGTATGAGATCCTTGCAACAACATCTAAGAGAATAAGCAACGGTGTCTTGACAGCTCAAGTTGGAGCAGCGCAAAAAAAAAAGCATTAAACTAATTTGTCAACAGTTCTAATTCCATTGTTATTCATTTTGTTCTGATGAGACAGCCCCAGTGAAAATAAATTGTATTCCATGATTCAGTGGTTAACTTAAATGCATGAAAACGCAAGGCTGTGGCCTTGAATGTCAGTGTGGCACAAATCCATTCCACATGTTGATTACCGGGTTATAAGAAGCACTGAGAATGCATAAATATTTAACTTTACTTGGTCAAACAGATACATTTGTCAAATACATTTCAAAACATAGATAGCGTATAAAATTGTTTCAGGCGCCTTTTCTCTTTTAAACTGCCTTTTGATAATTCCATCAGTGAAGATAAGATTATGTTCTGACTGCACAGCAAGAAATATCATGACACTGCTGTACTGTTTACACCGTGTTGTTCTGCTCCTGAACCAAAAGTCATGATAGAATAATCAATCAAATGCATCCTGGATGGAACTCCATTGATTTTTACCATAGATGAATTTGATCTATTGTGTATTAAGGGGCATGAATTGACAGAGGGAAGGATCAATGCATGTAAAGTGGGATTTTCAGAAGTCTTCAGTTACCATTAACTTCAGTGGGACCAGAGTTAGGCCGATGCTGAGCATGTATTAAAAGCCCACCATTAAGGTCCCTGGTCTAATTGTTTTGCATAAGTTTTCCAGACAACCCTGACTTTTTATGACTTCTGCATGGATGGAGCAACAAAGTTAAATAGAAAGGTTTTTCATTTAAGGTGGCTTGAGTGTTAGGGTTTCCGTGTTTTTTGTTGTTGTTGTTTTGTTTCATAGTAGACTAGAGTTATAAAGCACAGAAGGATTTTTGTGAAATTTTAACACATATGGATCACTAAAGATCTTAAATACCAAAGAAGGAAATTTCTTCCAATTACAATTGTTTCCAAAATATTTACCTGTATCTTTCCTAAAAACTCCAGCTGTCCCATAATAGTAATCTATTAAGGCATTGGCTTCTGTGGGGTTGCTTGAGTTGAGATTTTGCCTCTGAGAGGAACAGGTTCTTCCTCAACCTCCCTATGTGCATGGGGAGTGTACAAAGCTACACCATCCCACATCTGGTCCACTTCTCCCTTACCCTCTGGCCAACCCTGGGGAAGTAGTCCCCACCCCAGGGTTTCCATGGGGCCCACAACAGTGGGGAAGCTCCTTCCTTAATCATTCCATGTGCATCCTCACAAAGGCAAGTAAGAAGCTGGCCCTGAGTATGTTAATTTTAATTATGGCAAACACTGGTTTTCATCAGCCACAGGAAAATAAAGGATGTTATAAAAGTACATAAACACTCTTCAAACATCATGTAAAGTCTTCCACTGGTATGAACATTTATTTTTTTTTCATATTTTGTGGTCTTTTAAAAGCTAGGAAGTAGAGCTACATTGACAGAAGATGACACAAAGAGGTCACCCAAAGCAAGTGATGTGTTAGTCAATAGCTAACCTTGAGGTTAAGTGGTAAGCATCAGTGGCATTCAGCTCGACAGACATAGCAAGAGATCATCTCGCACTGCTGCAGTTTCAGAGATGTGCTCTCCAAAGCAGCTCAAAGAAAAAGACAGACGTACCAAAAATATGTTTGAAACTATAAAAACCTTTTAGTCGCTTTATCATTTATCACCTGGCAACTGGATATTTCTGTCACTTGTGCCACATTCTCAATGAGAACAATTCTGTTCCACAAGTCTTACTGAATTATCATATTTACAGATATGACATAAAATGGTTTCTGCTGGAATCTTTATTGTCTGGAAAAAAGGGGTAGCCAACACTCTTCAGAAATGGCAGAGTTTTAATTGGGAAAAAATGGTGTCAGTAGCATCTCATTATAAGGAATAAGTTGTTTGGATACATTCCTGTAAGTTTTTTTTCATTGCTGGCTGTCTCTTATCTCCCCCTCCCCGCAACACATACACCCCTTAAATGAAGTTAGTTGTCATGGAAGTTGCCTGATTGACAGATCAGGAGAGACAAGGTGGGTGAGGAAATATCTTTTATTGGACCAACTTCTGTTGGTGAGAGAGACAAGCTTTCGAACAGGAGAGTGAATTACTTTGTTTATGCAGAGAAGTGGGACGTCAGAGGTAGTAGAATTGCAAGCTTCCCCAAAGCTTTTTGGGGCAGAAAGTGTTTCTGGACATTCACTATAAGAATGGCCCTGTCTCTTAGGGGTATACAAGACATCTGGTAAGATTTAATTCTGTCATTGTGGAAATGTAATTCAAGAACAAAATATTATTTGTACCTACCTACATGTAGCATCTGCCTAGGACACATGGCTTAGGGACTAAAAGAGTCATTTTTTAAAAGTTCTTCTGCTTCAGAGGAAGGCATCAGAGTGATAAGAAGAAAGGTAGACAGATTACCACCCATTATCTGTGTCATGCCTGCACACTTCTGCAGCAAAAGACTATTAAACACAAAGCTCCTAAATATGACTTGAATTAATGACAATGGCAACTCTCCCTGATATACACTCACTCTTGAAGCATGAAGGTTGCATTATAGTCATCTTCCTGCTGGGGTTTAGGGTGGAATAGACTGGTGAAAAGGAATGGCCATGAAAAGAAAATTAGGATGTCAGCATTTGACACCCATTTTGCTCAAATGTAGATAACTAAACTAGTACAAGGTAGTGAAAATTAGACCCTATCATCTTATTTTGGATGTGATGTCATGAAGGTATACTTGCTGCTATTTTTCTGTGTTGTGATATCCCTGCGGTGTGACTAACGAACAGGTTTGGGGAATGAGATTGAAATGATTTGCAGAGAGTAAAGCCCTTTGGACTTGATAAATGCCTGACTCTGGATATTAGTTGCTGTGTATGTCCAGTGCAGTCAGAACAGTCATTCCAATATCCAAAACAGTGTCACTGATTATTAGTCCATGTCATTTAAGTTCCATTCTTACTGTCAGCATTGCCATGAGTGCTGCTATCAGCATAACCTATCGCCTGAGTCAGTCACATTTGCCACAGGTTTGATGATCATTTAGTGGGAACATCATGTGACTTTTGCTTTGTTTAGATAGTTTACAACCTTAATGACATCTACAAATCCTCTTTCGCCTTCTCCCCCTTCATATTGTCGCTGCTCCTAAAGTGTGCTGGATTTTCCTACACAGCATTTTTAGAATCCATATTTAGCTCACCGGTCAGGATGTGTTATGTGTCCCCTCTGTGCCAGATCCACAAATCCCCACCAATAAAGCTTGGCTTTTTATCTCAAGCTGTAAAGATTTATGCATTTCACTTTAGAGGTCTCCAGTTCGATCCCTGGTGTAAGTAAAGAAGACAGCTGTCATGCATCCATTTTTCTGTGAAAACCTTTGTCCAGGACCTGATTATTTCTTACTTTGGTCACTGAGTTCTCTTCCTTTTTGATCACCTGTATTCTCACCTTGCCCCTGATGAGGGCAAAACACTTACAAGTGATGCAAAATAATTAATTTAAAATATTCAGTTTATCAAAAGACCATAAGAGCTGCCACACTAGTCTGACCCAGTATATGATATGATAGAAAGCCTATTCACCCTTGGTGAGTTTGCACTCACTGCTGCATAATTTAGATACAAGGCAGTTCACAAGAGATGGGGCTCTGACTCGGAGGTGCCCTCTGTCTTTCAGAAACACCTGCAGTTCTGCGGATTGATGCTGTGAGTGCAGATGCTCCTGATGAACCCTTTCTTCTGTGACCAGCTCACTGTCTTTCTTATCCATCAAGCACAAGACTAAATGGTCTTGTGTGCACAGGCTGTTCAGCTTTAGTCTGAGTTAATCAGCTCTTTTGCTGTATTGTGGCTCATCGTAAATCTGATCATTCCCAGCACTGACTTCTCATTCCTCAATTGCAGTGTCAAACAAGTGTTATTTAATCTAGTTATTGACTGACTAACTCTATAATCCCTAATCTTTTCTATCTTTCTTATGCTCCCTTGCTCTGAAGCTTGGAGTGAAACCTGTTCAGTGTCAGGCTAGGGAGGCAAAGGCTCCAGTGAAAGCATAAAAGAAAGGGCTCTGTATATGATTGGGACAGTGCAAGCTCATAATGTATTTATCCACTGACACCATTGCAAAGACCCAGGGGAATGGTCTTTTCTTTGTTCATATAAGGAGGTTGAAAGTGCTGCCACCACTTCAAATTGTGCTGATGATACCAGAACTTAGTACAGCTGCTTTAGCATTAGATTTGCCACATGCTGTCTGTTGTGTTTATATTTAGCATGCTAGTGTGCATTGCATCATGACGTATATCCAATGATTTCCCATAACATACCACAGTAACATGCTAAATTCAAACAGAAGGGGAGCTGGGGCCAGACTAGGCCTCCACCTGCACCTCCTGGTTCAGTTTTTGTCCTGAAGTCAAGCCCCCCACAGATGCAATTGTGGGTTCAACTACTGTTGGCCACAGACCCACTGTAAGCCAGGACTGAATTTTCCATCCACTATTTGGATGGGATTTTTGAGCACTGAAGTGATAAAGCCTCCTGGAAGATTTCTTTGTACTTTTGTAGATCAGTGAGAATCTTTTCTGACCCTTGAACCACAACCCAGGCAGTCTGAGCATTGCTCATTCTCACCACCTCTTCTTGGCATGACAAAGTTATTTGTAACTCTTACTCAGATCTCTCTTTTGGGACAAATTCTAAAAGAAAATTGCCTATGAAACAATTATTTACTTTTACAAACACTTCAGTGATTAATGAAGTAGGTATTCTTACACAGAGCATTAACATCACAAAATATTTGCTTAAGTCTGTTAGTGTCAAAAGTTGGCAATACATTTTATTTTGTTCCTTTTAGTCGACTCCTCAGTACCTTGGAACTGTTTTTAAGCCCATGACTTTTTCTGAGTCTGTAAATCGTTTCACCCCCCCCAATTGCTAAATTGAAATATGAACAGTCTTCACTATAGTTCCTTAACGTTAAGATAAACAATAATGTACCGACTAAAGATATAAAAACCGAAAGATTTTAAGGTATAACTAGTAAATACTTTCTTTTTAAATGTTTAATTTCTCTGTCTCCCTGGGTTCTTTTATGTGTGCTCCACACTTGCCTAGCATAGACTGCCACCTTATCAGGACTGTTACCAGTTACCTACAGACCAATGCAACAGAGAGCATACTGTTGGCTTACACATGCCTCTGGAAATTCTGCAGTCAAAAGGTCAGTCCCAAAGGAGGAAAAGACTAAGAGCCCCACATGCTGCACAGCTGTTAAGCCACTTTTTTGCACACAATGCATTTTAATAATAAGTAAAGGTAAGACATGGCCTTAAAAAGCTTTTTATAATCTGTTATTTCTCAGAGATGAAGTATCCAGCACCACAGGCTGAATTCACACTAGAATGCGCATCACATAGCACTTGTTACTAAGCCACCCCTAGAATACAGGTACAATCTGTTTCTTTTGCATACTTTATCCTGGTAACAAACCTGTCTACTCAGTGGCAGAAAAAGAATATATTTCCCTTTTCTCTTGTTTGTTGTTTCTTTTGTTTTCCTGTGCCTCAGCTGCATTGTCTGTTCAATTAGTCTTCATTCTCATTCCAAGAGTATTGTCTATACTTCCTCTTAGAGTCATAGAGTATCAGGGTTGGAAGGGACCTCAGGAGGTCATCTAGTCCAACCCCCTGCTCAAAGCAGGACCAATCTCCAGACAGATTTTTACCCCAGTTCCCTAAATGGCCCCCTCAAGGATTGAACTCACAACTCTGGGTTTAGTGGGCCAATGCTCAAAACATTGAGGTATCCTTCCCCTTCCCCTTGACCCTTACATTCTCCCTCTCTTCCTCCTGATTTCCTTGTCATTTGCCTAGGCTGCCCAACTTCATGGTGTTTTCTGCAGACTCAATATTGTCAGAGTCTGATGGATAGGTATTTCCACTTGGGAGCATATTCCTTGTCCTCTAAATCTTCAATCCATCTGCTTATGACAGTGACTCTTGACTACACAGCTCCACTGACTTTTCTGTCGGCACTATTTGACTGCACTGTGGTTGTGGACAGATTTACTATCTCACAATTTGGGTTATGAATGTCTACACTGCAAAAAAAATCATAGAGCCTTGATCAACTGACTCAGGTTTGCACTACGGGGCTAAAAATAGTTAGTGTCTCAGAGCCCAGTGTCCAGCACAAGCAAAGACAGCTAAAGTGCTATTTTTACTGTAAGCATGTCAGCCCTAGTCACTTGACCTGGACTTTGAGATTCACTGACATTTTTTGGAAGTACAGACATACTTTTTATGTCTGTATATTTTTTAGCATTTTTATTCTAGTGTTGCCCGGTTCGTAGGTGCACTAAAAAAAATACGGCCACAATAATTCCTTAGTGATGCTGCTTTCTGTATTCAGAGCAAGCACATATTAACAGAACACTGATTCCTGCTACCCTTACAAGAGACACTTTTCCATGTTAAGATCTATGTGTGCATAAACTGGAAAAAATACAAAGGAACAAATTAACTGCTGGTTCAAATCTGCTGACTTCACTGGATTTTAACCAGGAATTAATTTAACCTAATTTTCCTATTTTCATACTAATTGTATCATAGAAAAATGTTTTTATGTAATAGAAAACACACAGATGATGATTGACCATTACAAACCACAACACTTTTTTGAATGATGGATATGTGGTTTTTTATTAATACGTACCTGTGACGGGGCTAGTATCCCCTTAAGTCAAGGGGGCGGGAAGTAACACAGGCTCTCTGCACCCATGTTCTAAATCCCTCTGTAGTTAGCACAGTGTGGCCCAAGGGCCAGAATCCATCTACTTCACCTTCCCTAGTGGGATAATGCAGCCATCCTGGCTCTTCCCCTGTCAGACTGTTGCCCGGGGCTTGACTTTCATCGGCTACTTTGTGGTCTCTCAATGTTCCCTCCAAGGGGTCCTGTGGCCCTGTTTGGCCTAACAATCCACATCTCCCAGGGCAGATTCTTCCCTTCTTGATGGGCCATCCGCTCCACCCTGTATAAGGTCAGCAAAACCCAGCCAGCAGCCATTTCAGGATTTTCTCTGTCTCCATCCTGTAGGTGTGGGTCCTTCTATCAGGCCCTGGTCAGTGTCCACATTCTCCACCATGTGTGGCCGGGCTAGTACCTCAATGGACCCTTAAGTCAAGGGGGCGGGAGGTAACAGCCTCTCTATGCTCAAGTCCGTGTTCTAAACCCCTCTGTAGTTAGTACAGTGTGGCCCAAGGGCCAGAGTCCATCTACTTCCCCTTCCCTAGTGATATAACGCAGCCTAGCGGCCAGAGTCCATACAATGCGCCACTAGGGTAGCACCACCCAGTGGCTAGAGTCCATCTAATTCCCCTCCTCTGGTGGGGTAATGCGGCCTAGAAGCCAAAGTCCATACAAGTATCCCTTGAAGTTAGTGCTATCCAACCTAGTGGTCAGAGTCAAAGAAGTAGGCTGCCACCTAGGAGTGGGTGGGTGCAGGGGCAGCTCTAGACATTTCGCCGCCCCAAGCACGGCGTCATGCCGTGGGGGGCGCTCTGCCGGTTGCCAGTCCCGCGGCTCCGGTGGACTTCCCGCAGGCGTGCCTGCGGAGATTCCGCTGGTCCCGAGGCTTCACCAAAGCCGCGCCGGACCAGCGGACCCTCCACAGGCACGCCTGCGGGAGGTCCACCGGAGCCACCTGCCGCCCTCCCGGCAAC
Source organism: Mauremys mutica (assembly GCF_020497125.1). Lineage (NCBI taxonomy): Eukaryota > Metazoa > Chordata > Testudines > Geoemydidae > Mauremys > Mauremys mutica. The sequence goes on along the minus strand of NC_059073.1, from coordinate 33,087,316 downwards.
TGTCAGAGCGCCCCCCGTGGCATGCCGCCCCAAGCACGCGCTTGGCATGCTGGGGTCTGGAGCCGCCCCTGGGTGGGTGGTGGCAGAGGTGGTAGGGAGACCCAGACCTTCATGCTCCACTGGGTCCTGGCCCAGGGCCCTGTCAGTAGTGAGCATGGTCATCAGGCAGGTAGAAGGGATCGGGGGAGATAGCTCAGTGGTCTGAGTATTGGCCTGCTAAACCCAGGGTTGTGAGCTCAGTCTTTGAGGGGGCCACTTAGGGATCTGGGGCAAAAATCAGTACTCAGTCCTGCTAGGGAAGGCAGGGGGCTGGACTCAGTGACCTTTCAGGGTCCCTTCCAGCTCTATGAGATAGGCATACCTCCACATACATTATCTTATTATTATAATAACACACTGACCTTCTTCAGGTGCAAGGTATCACTCACTCTACCCACCCTGGGCCACTCCCTCCCATGTGTCCTGAAGAAGGGGTCCGTTCATCATCAGGGTCTCCAAGCTCTTTTGCACAGATAACTTGTTGGGACTCTCACTTCTGTCAACTAGCTGTGCGCAACCGGTTTCTGGTCTGGGCCTCAGACTCTCTGGTTTCTGCAGAGAAACTCCCGAACTGGAGCCTCCACTGAGTGTCTTTCTTCCCCAGTGGTCAGCCCTGACTGAGCAGCTCTGCAGGCTTTTATATCTGACTGCCAAGTGGAGCATGCCCAGCAGAGCCTCAGGGGCAGGGCTTCTTCTGCTAGGAGGGAAGGATTAACCCCCTCCGTACCAGTGTGGGACTGATCCTCCCCATCACACTACCCCACAACACAAAAATTTCATCCCAGGCACCAGGCAAACACCAGGCAATTTTAATTTTTTGGATTTTTTTTTTATTGTGGCTATACAAGAATTTGCAGACTGATTTATCAGACTGCCCTGCAGTTGGCTCCAGAAAGCAAACCAATTAAAGAAGCATATAAAAGCCAGGACATATTTTAATACTTCACTGAAATATTCCTAAATTTATATATCAAATATCTTTTTTACTGCAGTGAAGTCCCACTGCAGCTTTGTTGCAGTAAAGATAAAATTACAATATGCTGTAGACAGTGCTCCTATTCAATTTTAATTCACAGGACAGACAGGTAACTATGAGACAAGACACTTTAGCAGTAAATATGGGGTGACAGGTCATTAGACCAAATTTACTACAATAGCAGATTGCAAGGAAGTGGTACAGCTGAAAAACAGTAGCACTTTGTTAGATGACTACCTCAATTGTTAGCTGAAATTAGTTATTACAAAGCAAACTAGGCCACAGAATTTTTACATGTGTTTTTTTGCATATGCTTGTGAATATAAGGAGACAGAGGGATATGGATGTATTGTGAATACATCCATAAAATTTACTGGGGAAAGGTATGCTTATGTTTTAGCTGTTAGGGATTTTTGTAAGCACATTTCACCTCTGTAATGGACCCTTTCTCTTTTTGAGATATGGGTGCAATTTCCTTTACAGATACACCAAAGAGAAATTGAATGGATCTGAAATTTCTTGATCCTGCAGCAATTTGCAAAATAAGAACCAGGGTGCATAAGGCTGTTGAAGTCCATCACATTTGCCCCAATCCCCAACCGCCACCATGTTAGACAAGCTCTACTACTCACAAGCAAGTTGAAAAAGAAGTAGGTTTTCTGAGATGACAATAAATTAAGAGCAGTCCTCCGATCTATTACTCCTGATACTAGACAAGAGTTATTTGTCTATTTGTCCTGAACAGCAGTGCTTTCCTCAGTACAGGTTCAGATCCCCCTGCATGCTGGGTCTACTTAAATTTTACCTGTTACTTGTATGTATAACACTACACACTACAGAATATGAAATCAGGTCTTACGTCACAAATCCACAACTCAGCAACTGACCCCAGGAGCTTCCCCCATGGGAAAGGTTTGGAAGTTAGGATCTGTGAAGGATCCAGATCCACCCTGCACTCCCTCCCCACACCAGCTTCCAGTCCTCACTGCAGAGCCAAACTGCACTGGTTATGGCTGCACAGGAACTATCTGCAAAGGAGTGAGCTGGTTTTGCTGCTGAGTATAATCTACATGCAGAATTTATAAAAAAAAAAAAACCTCCCGTATTTACAATGATTAGATGTTTTCAAGAACTACTCAAAAAATTCCTGAAAATTACAACGGACAAAGATTCCTCTTTTATGAATAAATATATCTTATTTAGAAACAAGTGCATTTTTCTCAGATTTTCTTAAAAGTAATTATGGCAAATATACCCTCTTGCTTGTATTCTTCTTAGAATCTACTTAATGAAAAAACTGCATATGCCACTTATTTAAAAATGCTTTGCTTATTTAAAAATGCAGTTGCTTGTGTCTGTTCACTGTTGGAAACTTCCGAGCTTTAGTCTATCATCCAGAGTTTACAGAATTAATATCACACCAAGGAAAATAACTTTTGCTATTTCGTCTCCACACTGTGTGTCTATATCTATTACAACTACTGGTTCAAAGCTTTTCCTGACCCTTCTGGGTCTCTGGTGAAATGGCTAGATCACTGCCATTTTTTCCCCTTGATGTTCTCAGCATTTTTTTTTCATTACGTTGTAAAAATCATCCGGTTCAGTTCCATGTGTGACAATAATTCTTCTTGCTCCTTTGTCTTTGCATCTAAAAAGTGGCAAGTTTTTTTTTCCCTCTTCTTTCTTGGTCAGATAAAGGAGCTTAGAAGGTGCCTTTGGGATTATAGTAGGTTTTTTCTTGGAGAAACTATGCACACTTTCATTGCGGGTTTAGGATTTATTGTCTTTCTGTGGGAGTGGAATGTTGAATCACTCATATTTTATGTACTTGAGTTTGTCGGAAGCTATAAAACCATCCTAAGGGATATTAGTTGACTGCTAGTGCCCATTTGGAACCAGGACTGAAAGACTCAGAGTTTTATTTTGAGAAAGAACAGGATACTGGGAAGTATGCTGGCCTACTATCTTCTAGAGAGGAAAGATAGGCTCTTGGTTAAGGCACCAGGCTGGGACTTAGGCAATCTGGCTTGAATTTCTGCCTCTTCCATGGACTTCTTCTGTGACCTCAGAGGAGATTTTCAAATGCACAAATGACCAGTGAAAATGAATAATATTTAGGTGCTTAACTTTGAAAATTCCTTTGAAAATCTGCTCCTTAATATCTGTGTGCCTCATCTCCCACTCTGTACAGTGTGGGTATTACTACTTTCCTGTCTCTGTCTGAACTTTTTAGACTAAACTTTACTAGGCAGGAATCATATCTTCATGTGTTTGAGGTCAGTGCTTTGCATAATACCCCCACCCCTCCCCAGACACACACACGTATTTTGGGGTCTCTAGGCTCTACTGTAATACAAATAATAAAAATGTCTAATGCCTCTGAGTTTTTACTAGTATTTAACATGAGAGCTAGAGTACTTCTTAAGAGATGACTCAGGATTCACAAGTTGCGCTCCCTGACCGCTAATGAAGTGCAGTATGCTCACAAATTCTTGCTGAACACCTGATATACATTCTGAGATCCTGATGCTCTACATTGGTTTTACACTATGCCAATTCCAACAGAGGCACTCCTGCTTTACAGCCATGTAAGTGAGTTGAGAATCAGACCTGGGGTGTGCTTCAACCTCCATTTTTAACATTTGATTTCCTGCCAAAAATGGGAAAATTATCGGTTTCCTTTTAATAAAATCACATTGCTTTCTAATTTCTTCATTATTTAAAAAAATCCTACACTTTTTTTAAAACACCTTTAGGTATTCTAAAGACATTTAGAACACAAAACTCTTCGAGTTTGTTCTGCTGAATATATAAATTGTTATGTCTTTGTGCTGAAAAGTTACCAACTGAATCAGATCTACATAGGTGCATTGCTAGACACATATGGTTAAATTGTAAATTTGAATGTAGAAAAGGAAGTAATGTTCAATAGCTATTTCTGTTATGTATTTCGAATGAAGCAGGAGAATGAATCTATTGCATATGGTGTTGTGGATAGAACGGAAAACTTACCGTCGGTAACAAAGTAAATGTGAGGCAGTATCTGCTAAAATTAAATATTTTCAGACCACCAAGCCTAGGTAACTTATCCCTATGAATCTTAATGGAACTAGCTGAGGTGCTCTCTGAACCCCTGATGTTTTTGTTGTTATTTGTTTAACAAATCTTGTAAATTTTGGGAAACGCCTAAAGACTGGAGAACTGACAACATAGTTCCAATATTTAAAGAAGGATATAACCCAGACAACTATGTTAGCCTGATGTCAACCCTGGGTAAAATAATGGAATGGTTAATTTGGAACTCTGTCAATAAAGTATTAGAGGCTAAAAAGATAATCAATGCCAGTCATCATTGTTCCATGGAACGTAGGTCTTGTCAAACAAACCTGTTGTCTTTTTTATTATTATTATTATTATTATTATTTATAACATTACAGGCCTGGTTGATAAATACAGTTGTGTCAGTAGGGTATAGTTGGATTTCACTGAGGCGTTTGACTTAGTACCACATGACATTTTGATTAAAAATAAACCTTACATGATATGAAATTATCCACCCACATTACATGGATTAAAAGCTGCGTCCCTGACAGACCTCAAAATGTAGATGATAATGGAAAGCTGTCAGTGAGCTTCACCATTTCTAGCAGGGTCCCCCAGGGATAAGTTCTTGGTCCAACACTAATTAATATTTTTAGCAATTATCTAGACGAGGACATTAAATCTTTACTTGTAAAGTTTGGAGATGGCACAAAGATTCTTGGGTTAGTGAATGAGGAGGAGGAGTTACTATTACAGAGTGATCTGAATTTTCTGATTAAATGGTCACAAGCAAAAAAAAATCATTTTAATATCACCAAATGCAAGATAATATATCTAGGAATAAAGAATGCAGGCTATACCTACAAGTTAGAAAAGCAGTGACTTAGAAAAGGATTTAGAGGTCATTATAGATAATCACCTCAACATGAGTTTTTAGTGCAATTCTGTTGCAAAAAGAGTTAATGAAATCCTTGGATGTACAATAGAATCTCAGAGTTACAAACACCTCAGGAATGGAGGTTGTTCGTAACTCTGAAATGTTCATAACTCTGAACAAAATGTTATGGTTATTCTTTCAAAAGTTTACAACTGAACATTGACTTAATGCAACTTTGAAACTTTACTATGCAGAAAAAAACATGCTGCTGTTAGCCATCTTAGTTTAAAGGAAACAAGCATAGAAACAGTTTCTTTACCTTGTCAAATCTTTTTTTTTTAAACTTTCCCTTTATTTTTTAGTAGTACTGTACTGTATTTTCTTTTTTGTGTGTCTGTGTCTCTGCTTCCTCATTGCGTATTTCCAGTTTCAAATGAGGTGTGTGGTTGACTAGTTAGTTTGTAACTCTGGAGTTCATAACTCTGAGGTTCTACAGTATAACAAGGGGGATATCAAGTAGAAGTAGGGAAGCGATCTGTACACAGCATTAGCAAGACACTACTAGAATACGGTGTCTGGTTCTGGTGGATACACTTCAGGGAGGATGTAGAAATACTTGAGTGAGTCCCAAGGAGGCCACAGAAATGATCTAGGAGGTAGAAACAAGCCTTATGATGTGAAGTTTAAAGAGCTCAGCCTTTTCAGCTTATCAAAGAGAAGGTTGAGAGTGACTTGATCACTGTATCTAAACATGGAAAATTCCTGATAGTGGGGGTGCTTTTCAACCTCGCTGCTAAAGGCATAACAAAATAGAGTGCCTGGAAGTTGAAGTTGGACAAATTCAACCTTTAAATAAGATGCCGTAATGGTGGACTTGTTATCAGTATGAGTCTTTAAAATAAGATTATGTATCTTTCTAAAAGATGCTTTTACCCAGTTCTGGGAGAAATTCTACAGTCTGTGTGTGTGTGTGTGTGTGTGTGTGTGTGTGTGTGTGTGTGTGTGTGTGTATGGGGCTGGGAAGCTGGATGGTCATGGTGGTCTCTTATGTCCTAGGAATCTGTGAATCCCCCTGGTTATCCTTTTCCTTCATGGAGCGAACAGAATTGCCTGCATTGCCCTCAATGTGCTCATAACACATAGACAATTACTAAATGCAATCACATGCTTCAGGGGTCAAGAAGAATTTATTTCCCTTGTGCACAACTGGCCAGATGTGATCTGGGTGGTTCCCCCCCTCTACACATTTCCTTCATCTGAAGCATCAGGGATTGGCCACACCAATAGATAGGACACCAGATAGGGTGGACCAGTGCTTTGAGGTGGTACATCTAGGCATGACTCACTTAATAATTTCCTGCTCTTGCAGGGACCTTGGTCATTGGCTGCACCTTGCTCGGTCCTGTTCTCTGACTGTAGCACATACCAGTTCAGTCTTCAGTGGACTAAGGAGCTTTAGCCTAACTAAAATCATTGGAGTTAGTATAGGGATGCAATTTAATATTCTGTGATATACAGGAGGTCAGATTAGATAATCTAATGGTTCCTTCTGGCCTTAAAATGCTATAAAATCTCTATGACATCTGTAAAATATTCCACGGAATCAAGACCCTGCTTATGTTTATTAAGTCTTTTTTCACAAGTGGGTTATATTCATTCATCTTTCCAGCATGCATCAGATGGCTTTGTTCTGTTATAAAAACCCGGATTAGAAGCCCTTCTTTTTTCTTCTGTGGATAGAGTCCTGTATTGCACTGATCGGTTGCACTCAATAGTTTGAAATAAAGGTTTTATACTTCATGAAAGATGGGTCTGTTGGGTCTAAGTTTATATAATGGAGTCTGCTTATTGTGAACTTGGAAATTTTTCCGTTTGCATTCAGTTGAACAATTGAAATAGTCCATGAGAAAATTCAAAGAAAACAAGCTTTTTTGACAGAAAATAGATAGAATTTTTCAACCATCTCTCAAGATAAGCTACAGCTGCTATGATGAAAGAATACATCCAATAGTTTTGCATATGAAAAAGGCAAGTAAAATAATTATATTGCTTTGATAAGGATGTTTAATGAGTACTTCTTGGCTTCCAAATTCTCCCTAAAGTGACATTTAGCTTTTTGAGTGACAGACAGTTTTCTATGGTGCGGTTGAGTGAGTGGAGCAAGCTTTTCAGATTCAGTTTTCCTATCACTACTAATGATAGATTACGGCTAATGGTACATAACACTTTCCAACAAAGGACCCAATGTTATCTGTCCAATATGACAGAGCAAATCCTTGGTACAGCTAGGACCCTGATTCACAGTTCCATGAATCACCAACAAATAGCCATGAATCACCAACAATATCTTCTGACAATAGCCACTGAAGACATCAGATAGACCCATAGCATGTGACAGGGGTTAAACCTTCAGTAACCCTGACCTATGTCATGTGACTGGGCAGGGAATAAAGATGGGGCTCTTAACTGTATTTCGGTGTGCCATACCTTCATTAAATCATCCTCTCTTTATTTGTTTGGGGTTTTTAAATTTCATTTATTCCGTTCCCTATTTTACCACTCTTATTGATGTGGTATCAGCTAGAAGCCCCTGTTGGGAATCAGGACCCCATCATGCTGGGCATCACATAGATCCATAACAGAAAGACAGTCCCTGTAACAAAGAGTTTGTTCTTCCTTTTTTTTCCTTCCATGATTGTCTTTCTTTGCCCGCCATCTGATCTTTCTCTTCCCATCCTCCTGCAATAGTCTGGTGTCCTCTTCCCCTAGTTTTCCCTTACAGTTTTTCTCCCTCTCTGCAATTTTTGTCCCCTCTTGGTTCTGTCCACCTCTCCCTATTTTATCCAGTCCCCTTCCTATATCTCCCCACATTGTTTCCCTGTCAGATACTGTCTCTCCCACAGTGTTCCTTCCCCATGAAGCTCTGCTCAGGGTGGTATATGCTGCTTCTGTTGCAAGGCTACATGTTCAATCACCAGTGGGAGCAATGAGTTGGGCAAAGAAGCCTTGTCTGCCTGCTCAGCAGTATTGAGATTAGTCTTCTAGGATCTGGGAGGAGGAACTGCAGGGTAAACCTCACTCCCTGCAGCCCTGTTCAGCAGTGACATTTCAGCTGGGATGACTTATGTAGAGCCTGATGCAAAGCCAGGTCAAGTCAATGAGATTTTTTCCATTGACTTCAGTGGGCTTTGGATCAGTCTCATAATGTCAGGAGGAGAAAATGTGTGACCATTATATCTAATTATTAGTATTAATTATTTGTAATATGGTAACAGCTATTACAGTACTTTCTAGAGGTGACAATTGAGATTTCAACCTCATCATGCTAGCCACTGTACAAATAAATACTAAGGGTATGTCTACACTATGAAATTAGGTCGAATTTATAGAAGTTGATTTTTTAAAATCATTTTTATACAGTCAATTGTGTGTGCCCCATACAAAATGCTCTAAGTGCGTTAACTAGGCGGACTGCATCCACAGTACCAAGGCTAGTGTTGACTTCTGGAGCATTGCACTGTGTTTAGGTGTGGGTAGCTATCCCACAGTTCCCGCAGTCTCCATCGCCCATTGGAATTCTGGGTTGAGATCCCAATGCCTGATGGGCAAAAACAGTGTCACGGGTGGTTCTGGGTACATGTCGTCAGACCCCCCTCTCCCTCCTTCCCTCCCTCCATGAAAGCAATGGCAGACAATCATTTCACGCCTTTTTTCCTGGGTTACCTGATCAGAAGCCATACTATGGAAAGCATGGAGCCCGCTCAGCTCACCGTCACCGTATGTCTCCTGGGTGTGGCAGATGTGGGACTGCATTGCTACACAGCAGCAGCTCATTGCCTTTTGGCAGCAGATGGTGCATTACGACTGGTAACCATCGTCATCGTATTCCTGGGTGCTCTTTTAGCCAACCTAGTGAGGTTGGTCAGGGGTGCCAGGGCGGACATGGGAGTGACTCAGCCAGGTCATTCCCATCTTCTGCTGAGCACCCAGGAGATAACGATAGCTAGCAGTCGTACTGCACCGTCTTCTGGTGAGCAGCCAGGAGATGATGATGGCTTGCAGTTATACTGCACCGTCTGCTGCCAGCCTATGATGTATAAGATAGATGGAGTGGATCAAAACAAGAAATTGACCCTGTTTGTTTTGTGTTCATTTGCTCCTCCCTCCGTGAAATCAATGTCCTGCTAAACCCAGGGGTTTGAGTTCAGTCCCTGAGGGGGCCATTCTGTGTGACAGTTGTTTGTGTTTCTCCTTGATACAAAGCCACCCCTTTTGTTGATTTTAATTCCCTGTAAACCATGTCGTCAGTCGCCCCTCCTTCCATCAAAGCAATGACAGACAATCGTCTCAAGCCTTTTTTCAGCGCAGACGCCATAGCACTGGGAACATGGAGCCCACTCAGATCGCCGTGGCAGTTATGAGCACTGTAAATACCATGAGCATTATCCTGGAGTTTATGCAGAACCAGAACCAACAAAAGCAAAACCAGGCGAGGAGGGGTGGCAGCGCAATGATGAGGACATAGACATGGGCACAGACTTCTCACAAATATGGGCACCGGCAATGTGCACATCATGGTGTTAATGGGGCAGGTTCATGCTGTGGAACGCCAATTCTGGGCCCAGGAAACAAGCACAGACTGGTGGGACCACATAGTGTTGCAGGTCTGGGATGATTCCCAGTGGCTGCAAAACTTTCGCATGCGTAAGGGCACTTTCATGGAACTTTGTGACGTGCTTTCCCCTGCCCTGAAGCACCAGAATACCAAGATGAGAGCAGCCCTCACAGTTGAGAAGCGAGTGTCAATAGCCCTCTGGAAGCTTGCAACGCCAGACACCTACTGGTCAGTTGGGCATCAGTTTGGAGTGGGCAAATGTACTGTGGGGGCTGCTGTGATCCAAGTAGCCAACGCAATCAAAGAGCTGTTGATATCAAGGGTAGTGACTCTGGGAAATGTGCAGGTCATAGTGGATGGCTTTGCTGCAATGGGATTCCCTAACTGTGGTGGCGTGATAGACAGAACCCATAAACCTTGGCACCGGAGCACCAAGCCAGCGAGGGGTACTTTTCAATGGCGTTGCAAGCCCTGGTGGATCATAAGGAACATTTCACAAACATCAACGTGGGATGGCCGGGAAAGGTACATGACACTCGCATCTTCAGGAACTCTGGTCTGTTTCAAAAGCTGCAGGAAGGGACTTTCTTCCCAGACCAGAAAATAACCGCTGGGGATGTTGAAATGCCTATAGTTATCCTTGGGGACCCAGCCTACCTCTTAATGCCATGGCTCATGAAGCCATACACAGGCAGCAGTTGGTTACACAGGGGCTATAGCGGCGGTCTGTGCTCCTGCTGCCTTTCCTGCAGCTCAACTATACACTGGAGCATATGAGTTTGATGCTCCAGCAGCCTGAGCATTGACTCCTGCCTTCTGACGCCACCTATCATCTTCAGCCCGCCACTTACTCTCTTCAGCCCGCCACGTCTCCTTGCGTTCATATTGTTCTTTCCTGCACTCTGACATTGTCTGCCTCCATGCATTCTGCTGTGCTCTGTCAGTGTGGGAGGACAGCATGAGCTCAGAGAACATTTCATCCTGAGTGCGTTTTTTTTTGCCTTCTAATCTTCGCTAGCCTCTGGGAAGGAGAAACATATGCAGCTGGTGGAGGAAAAAAAAGGAGAGTGCTAGTTAAAAAGACACATTTTATAGAACAATGGGTACACTCTTTCTTGGTAAACCTTTCTGTTAACATTATATAGCACATGTGCTTTCGTTACAAGGTCACATTTTGCCTCTTATTGAGGGAGGGTCTGCCGATTTGGTGTGAGAGATCACTCACGCAGGGCATGGCAACAGAATTCGGCTTGCAGGCAGTCATGGTAAGCCACAGTCTTTTGGCTTCTTTAACCTTCATAACATGTGGGGATGGTTTCAAACATCAGCGCCCTCATTTCCCATACAAAGTGGCCATTGGGTTGGCCATTTAAAATGGGTTGGCCATATAAAAGGAGGGGCTGCGGTTTTTGGGTTAACGTGCAGCACAACCCAACTAACCCCCCACCACACACACACACACACACAATTCTCTGGGATGATCACTTCACTCCTTCCCCCACCACGTGGCTAACAGCGGGGAACATTTCTGTTCAGCCACAGGCAAACAGCCCAGCAGGAATGGGCACCTCTGAATGTCCCCTTAATAAAATCACCCTATTTCAACCAGGTGACCATGACTGGTATCACTCTCCTGAGGATAACACAGAGAGGTAAGGAATTGATGTTGTTTGAATGCAATGATTTCAGACTATGTGCTACTGGCCTGGCGTGGTAAAGTGTCCTACCATGGAGGATGGAATAAGGTGCCCTAACCAGAAACTTTTTGCAAAGGCTTTGGGAGTACATCCAGGAGAGCTTTATGGAGATGTCCCTGGAGGATTTCCGCTCCATCCCCAAACACGTTAACAGACTTTTCCAGTAGCTGTACTGGCTGCAAATGCCAGGGCAAATTAATCATTAGACACACTTGCTTTTAAACCATGTCTAATATTTACAAAGGTATACTCACCAGAGGTCCTTTCTCCACCTTCACGGTCCGGGAGGCAGCCTTGGGTGGGTATGGGGGTTATTAGATCCAGGTCCAGGGTGAGAAACATCCTGGCTGTTGGAGAAACATCCTGGCTGTTGGGAAAACTTCATTGCTGTGAGCTATCTTCCTCGTCCCCCAAACCCATTTCCGTTGATGGAGTCAAAGCGCCGGGTTGGGGTACTGGTGGCTGCACCCCCTAGAATGGCATGCAGCTCATCATAGAAGCGGCATGTTTGGGGCTGTGACCCGGACCGGCCATTTGCCTCTCTGGTTTTTTGGTAGGCTTGCCTGAGCTCCTTAATTTTCATGCGGCACTGCTGTGAGTCCCTGTTATAGCCTCTGTCCTTCATACCCTTGGAGACTTTTTCAAATGTTTTGGCATTTCATTTACTGGAATGGAGTTCAGCTAGCACTGATTCGTCTCCCCATACAGCGATAAGATCCCGTACCTCCTGTTCTGTCCATGCTGGAGCTCTTTTGCAATACTGGGACTCCATGGTCATCTCTGCTGATTAGCTCTGCATGGTCACCTGTGCTGATCAGCTTGCCACGCTGGCCAAACAGGAAATGAAATTCAAAAGTTCGTGGGCCTTTTCCTGTCTACCTGGCCAGTGCATCTGAGTTGATAGAAGCTGTCCAGAGCGGTCACAATGGAGCACTCTGGGGTAGCTCCCGGAGGCCAATACCATCAAATTGCATCCACACTACCCCACATTCGACCCGGCAAGGCCGATTTCAGCGCTAATCTCCTCAGAGGTGGAGTAAAGAAATCGATTTAAAGAGCCCTTTAAGTAAAAAAAAGGGCTTCATCATGTGGACAGGTCCAGGGTTAAATCAAGGTAACACTGCTAAATTCGACCTAAAATCATAGCGTAGACCAGGCCTAAGAGACAATTTCAGGTTTGCACCACTTTCAGTCTAAATAGAGAAGAGAGACAAATGGTGGGCAAAAAGAAATACTGCCCTTTTATAGTGTAGAACTGAAGCAGAGAAAGATTAAGTGACTTGTCCAGAAACACACACAAAGACCATGGGAGATTTAGGAATCCATATAGAAGTGCAAATTAGGGACGTGTTTGTAATTGGTATTTCAAGGAAGTACAACTCAAGTTACAGATCAAATCAGAGCTAACACTAGAGAAAGCTGGTAGAATGCCTTGTTAATTGAAACATTATTAAGCAGCAAAATACAGTGCTGGGAACAGCTGGATGATGATGCTTATTAGTCAATTTAATTAAAGCAAGTGAGAGAGAAACAATGGAATAAGTTCCAGAAAAGTGGAAGATGGGGAACTAGTACAAGGCCAGGTTGTGCCATGTGCTGACTGCAGTTGCAAGCATAGGCTGGGGTAAAACTGCTCAGCATCCAACAAGAAATACAACCAACAGATTGGGCACTTTCAGGAGGCTGACTATACTAAACTGGGGAGTGAAAAGGAAGCATTCTTTTTTTGGGACTGAATACATGTGAAAAGGATGCAGATGCATTTGGCATGTGGGAACTACAGCTGTTTGGCAAAACAGTGGTATTCAAGATTGACAGAGGAGCAAATTTCAATAGAACACTCAGAAAAGATAACAGAGCCTCACACAGCAAATATAGCTAAATACTACAGTGGTTTATTTTTAAACCAATGCAGGGAAATTACAATATCTAGAAAAGTCTATGGCACAGACAAAATGCAGTGAAAAAGACTATCAATTGAATTAGTGACTTCATGGTGTCAGTTACATGTATAAACAACTGACTGAGCCAAAGCATGGTTGTGAATGGGTTTTATGCATGGAGGAAGTATATCTAGAGGTCTTTGGGGATATTGGTTTGGTTAAATGAGCCAGTGAAAAATTAACCTAAAGAAAATGCTAGTGCCTGTAGTGTTGCTTACTCCTGGCCCAGTGCCATTTTCATTGCTTTCAAAGGTGGAGGAAGAAATAATGAAAATGAAAAATGTGGACGTCAAAGAGGAAGTTACAAAGACAGCTGATTGATGTGCACCAGTGGTTCCTGTGACAAGAGAGAATAGAAGAATAAAATTTACTTAGATCTTAAGCAGTTGAATGAGAAACTAGGAAAGATGTATTCATCTGTCATTAGAAAATGTTGCTGAAAAAATAGCTGGAGCCCATGAATTCTCTTCACTTCAGTTCCTAAATGCTAATGGATTTTGGCAGATCTGATACTTTACATCTATGCAGTGAGAGTACTAAATTCACTGTGGGCCAGATCCTCAGCTGGTTGTATACTCATTAAAATGGAGTTTTGCTAATTTATACGTGCTAAGGATCTGGACCTATGTTTATAACCCATTTTGGAAATTGTTTTTGATTAATCCCATTTGGAATCACCTCTGTATCAGAAATATTCCAGAGGAAAATAATTGAGATGTGGGAGGAGCATGCAGATGCAATAATTAATGACATTATTCTCTACAGAGTGGAATACAGTGTACGTTTACATAGTGTTTGTAACCCTGAGAGAATCTGGATAAAAATAATTAAAAGAAAAATGGAAGTTTAAGAAAAGTGAAATTGAGTATTTTTTTTACAGAGTGGAATAAATTTAACCCAGCCATTCCAAAGCCATGAAAGAGTTTCCATACCCTGGTATCAATAGACTTATATCAAGAGATTGATTGATTAACTTTCTGGTAGATGTTTCTACCACAATTTAACTCTATGATCTCCCCAGCATCTGAATTATTGACAGAGATCATAGAAAAGATTTGTGCCAGCACATAGAATTCTATGATATCTGAAGACTGACAGTGGTGAGAACCAATTTAGTTTTGGTGCAGCAACAGGGGAAAGGCTTCTTCCAACTGCATTTTGTTCCCAATCATTAACTGTTTCAGAAAAGAGATGCTCAGATAGGGAAGGAATGTTTAGTAGGGACAGGGTTCAGTGAGCAATTTATATACTATCGTAATAGATCATAATTCTTCCAACTAATAGACCACAAACCACTAGTCTCCTTGATCAAAACCCCTAAAAATGGCACTCACTTGCCTCAATGGGTGGGGGAACTTGATTGTGCCAATGGGGGGACAATCTCAGCAGTGAGGGAGAGAGACACTTGCTGAGGGACACCAGGTAGCTCCTCCTCACGGGGAGTCTCTGGCACCCATTGGCCAGCTTGTAGGAGTATGCTGATTGACCAGCATTCCCAAACTCCCTAGATTTAACCCAGTGTAGGGGCCATATGGAGCTTCTTCTAGCCCTGTTCCAGCAGCGACACTCTGAACACCCTGAACTAGGAATGGGAACCTGTTCTGACAGATGCTGCAGGTCTATCCAATCACATGCTTGGAGGTCAAGAAGGAATTTTCTCTCCCATGGGCCAATTGGCAGAGGACAAGGGAGTTTTTTGCCTTCCTTGCAACACCTTCAATCTACAGTGTATGGAGTTATGCACTTAGTACCTAACTGAGATACTTGGGTTGAGTCATTAATGTATTGCAACTTGTGGCTGGTTTCCAGTGAAATTAAAAGGATAAAATGAACAATCTCCAGAGGTAAAAGACCTGGGATTTTGTTGTTGGGCCTTGGTTCATAGTTAGGGTAAGACTTTGTGGCCTTCACTGCCCGAGGTACAACTTTGTGGCCCTCCTGGGCCGTGGTCCCCCCTCTTTTTCACCCTCTGCTCCCCTCATGGTGAGGAGAATTCTAGGATTCAGAAAGAGCTGAGTTCTACGAGTAGACTGAGGAACTATTACCCCAAATTATGGATTATATGTAAGGAGCCCTGTAATGTTACCTGCATAATTTAGGGCTCCAACCCTCTACCCTCCCTGGGTCTGGGGTTCAATGTCCCCCTACACTCTTGTGGGTACTCAGGTTGTAAGGGAACCACCTTTATGGGTCTGCATGATCTTTTCCCAGTGAAAGAGCCTTGCAGGTAATATCCTTAACTTGTATTTATTAACAATTAATCAACAGAATGCACTCACTAAGCATACAGTGCTCACCACTCCCAATAAGACTGATGAGCTTCTCCCAATGGCCATTGGAACTGGATCATCTGGGGGCTCTGGCTTCAGCATGGAATGGTCGTGCAGGTTATCAAGTTCTGGCAGCTTTGATCTCGGGTTGTGTCCCACAGTTAGGTTCCAAAGAACTTCCTTTTGGACCCCAGTTTATATAGTTAAACTCAGGTCCTCCTTATCTGTACCTTATCAATCAGTTTTACTAAAGTATTATGAATCTATATTTTAACTAATCCTAGCACATTACGAAACAATTCTTTAGCCACTCTTAGAACATTGTCACCTACATACAAGAGTTCATACAAATGTTGTGAACCAGTTAAGCAACAGAAAGAAAATATTAAAGACAATTAAATAATTAAACAATTTAAGGTAAAACATAAAGGGAAGTATACATTTTCTCTACCAAAAAGTGGTTCTGCCAGGCAGAGCATTATCTTGCAAAGCTTTTCTTTAAACATCTTAATGTCTGCCTGTTGATGAAGCCACTCTTGGTGCTTATACTTCCATAGGGCAGGAATGCTTTCTTAACAACCTGTATTATATGGTTTTGATGCAGTTTAGATGGGATGTGATTCCCTTGCTTTTAGCTAATAGCTGCTGCTCTGTTACTGCAGACAAAGCCTCAGATCACAATTCCACTCCCTAATTACACTTTCACCAATCCTGTAATTACTATTATAGGAGTCCAATACTTAGACCTTCTGAGCTTGGGTTTGCCTCCTGGATAAGATTTTCAATGGGCTTATTTGACTTTGTATGTCAAACTTTTGTGTTTTCTGAACAATTCTTTTCATTCAGCAAGCCAAAGCTATCATGACTATCAATAAAGCTCATTGGATTCCAATGATCAACACAATGGGGTGAACCATTGTTTAGCATTCCAGACACAGAAGGTGACCACTCTAATAGTGTTTCCCACCAAGAATGATGTCCTGTGTCTGCAATATTTTTCAGCACTTGGTGATGTTTGCATTATCATGTTGTATTTCAGTATATATTTGCTCTTCTGTATGTGCAATATATTGTAGATGTGAATGTAACCTAGGATGGACCAACAATTTCCTTATCATAGTCATATTCATGCCTAAATTTACAGGTGTTATATTGTGATACAACTTTGGTTTAAAACTTAACTAGTTGACAGTCCAAACAGGTACAGAGCATTCAAAATCACAACTGTTAATTTTTGTAATATTGTAAAAACCTCTATTAACTAAATAAGTCATAAAATACAATTCATTTTCATCTACTACCACCATGGGACAATGACGTCCCCTTCCTGCATATAATAGAGCTGACTTTTGCTCAGTAAATATTTCAAACATCTTTGGGTTCCTTTGTTTCTAACATAAAAACATTCATCCCTTTCTTGTAAATTTTGATCCTCACATAAAGGACAACAGTAAGCATGTGCAAGATTGGCAACTATTGAGCATGTGCAGTAAGCAGTGACAAAGTCAGTTAGCTAAGCAGCTAGCTGGTCAGAGCCCACTCACACCTGTCACAACTTGTTTTAAAGGTCAGAGCTGTCAATCAAAATTCTGAGATAATGGTCAAAACTGAGCATGTGCAAGTGAGGTAACTGTTGCTAAGAATAGGTATATAAAGAAAAAAATACAATGTTGTATGAAAGGCCAGCTGCCATCAACAGTCTGGAGGCTGTGTCTGAGAAGGAGAGAGGCATGCAGGGAGAGCCGTGAAGCCGGCAAGAGAAGCCAAAGAAAAACTGCAGCAGAGAGAAAAGAAAGCTGGAGCAGAGCAGAGCAGAGCTGAGCCACTCCTAGCACATTACCACCTACATACAAGAGTCAGTGCAAATGTTGTAAAACCAGTTATGCAACAGCACACAATTAAAGACACAATTAAATAATTTAAGGTAAAACAAAAAGGTAAGTATAGATCTTCTCAACCAAAAAGTGGTTCTGCTGGGCTGAGTGTTATCTTGCAAAGCTTTCCTTTAATTCTTCTAAAATATTGACCAGAAACTCAATAGCAGAAGTGATTTGATTTTTAAAAGATTTATAGCATAAGCTTAATATTCTTTTCGTTATTGTTTAGTATAAATATAGGATAGTGTATGCTTGAAATATGTGTCTGTTTTAATTATGTTTTACTTATGTAAACTTTAAAGCAATTTAAGATCTGCTTTCAGCAATTTGTTGCAAACTGGCCATTTGCAACAAATTGCTTCATTTGGAATAATTTAAACTTTATGCTTTTTGTAGTTAAAGTGCTCTTTAACTTGCAATAAGAGATTTGTCTCAGGGATTTTGTGCCTTGTTAAGGATTTTTAGATCACAGTGATGTAGGGATTATTAGTTACTTTAATAAAAAGATAAGCAGTATTCTTTCTGAAACAAAGTGTGTCAGTTATTTTATTGGAAGGTTATATCCGTTTTCCTTAGGAACCCTGGGAACTTTTATCTTGGGAAGAACAGAGTTCCAGCACAGGGGTAACTTTGTTACCGCAAAACTGTATCTAAGTGCTGGGTGTTAAGCAGAGTGGTGATCAGAGATGGAACTGGTAAGCTGGGGTGTACTGTTCTTTGAAAGTAGCAAATCTGTAAATACTTCAAGAGTCCAATTGACTGGGGGCTGGATACTCTGGGAAGATTCTCAGAAGGGTCAAGGGTTGGGATGTGTCAATTATTAACCTCCAGAGTAACAGTGAGGACTATGAGACCTAGAGGAGTGCTTGTGTTGCCTGTGGCCAGTGGAGTTAGGGAGCTGACCCATGGCAGGAACAGATGAGGCTTCTGCATGCTAAGGATAGGTGGTGGCAAGATGCCTCGCAATCCTGGGTACCCCCAGGAAGCATAACAGCCAGTTGTACAATATATAAGGAAACAAAGTCCTAACCAGCACCTTTCTTTCCCTTGTTTTATGTCTGCAATGACAAAACAGGCCTGTTCACTTACTAACAAACAAACATTGTTGCATAGCAAAAGTAACTGCATAAGCCTTTCGTTTAAAGAGACCTGTTATAAAACACACAATTCCTGAACTGTTCTGTTTCATGCATGCATTGTCTGTTGCCTATTTTTTCCAATCTCCCTCTCCTCCTCGCCCCCCATCAGCAATGTACAAGAAGATGCTTTATTTTAGATGATTACCCCGAGACTGAAAAAAGGGGAGACATTTCAAGCAGTGTTACTGTTTTCCACTTTAGCTACTCAGAAAGGTGGGCCACTTTCTCACATCCAGACCAGCCAATGTTACAGAGACTATAAATTTCTTTGGTGTTAATGGCAGAAGGAGAGAAACACTGCATCTATATGTCAAGTTAAGTCTGTATTTGCAAGATAAACATTAAGTAACAGAACTTTTCCTTCTCAGATGGCGATTCCAGCTCTATTCTCCTCCATTCTTTCCCTTGAGGTTGCAGTTCTCACTGCACTTTTTCCAACCTCGTCTCCTCCCACATCTGCCAAAAGATAGCATAGCTGCAGCTGGGGTATCTCTGACCCACTATCATAGAGAAAGAGGAACTCCACTGTTCCCGGCACATTACAATAAAGCCAGAAGACACGGTCTCTGCCATAAGGAGTTTACAGTCTAATTTAGATACAAATAAAACAATTCATACATGTTATACATGGTGGCAAGTATGGTCGGGTGATGGTATTGGAATCTTACAGCAATCAATTATATTATTGACTTACTTACTCTTCCTTGTCTCTGAATTCCTGGAAGGGGGTGCTGAGCTCATCTTGCTTTGACAACCTTTCCTGTCTTATGATAAGGAATTCTTGGAAGGAGGGGACTGCAGTGGTCCAATCAAGGAGATGAGGAAGGCTTAGGCCTGGTCTACACTAAAAAGGGGGTTCGAATTAGGGTACGCAAATTCAGCTACGTGAATAGCGTAGCTGAATTCGAAGTACCCTAATTCGAACTACTCACCCGTCCAGACGCGGCGGGGTCGAACTCCGCAGCTCCAAGGTCGACTCCGCCACCGCCGTTTGCAGTGGTGGAGTACCGGAGTCGACCGCGGCGCTTCCGGAGTTCGAACTATCGCGTCTAGATCAGACGCGATAATTCAAACTCCGAGAAGTTGAACTCACCGCGTCGACCCGGACGGTAAGTGTAGACTAGCCCTTAGACAAGAATTTTAGTTGTGGAGATGGAGGAAAAAAAACAGTTAATTTTGAAGATTTAGTGGAGGAAGAAGTGACAAGATATTGTGAGAACCTGGGTGAGAGAGAATGAAGGAATCAATCAGAAATTACCTTAGTGATGCGAGCAAGATTGGAAACTAGTAGAGACAGTAGAGGTGTAAGAGCTGGGGAAGGATGCAAAGTTCAGGGGGTTTTTTTTGGTTTTTTTTAACCTGTTCTTTTGAGAAGCAGCAGGGCATCCTTGAGGATATATTGGAGATTGAGAGACTCCAGGTGAGAAAACAGATCTCAGAGTTGTCAGCTCAAAAGTGTAATTGATACCATCAGAACAGATCAGATCACCTGGTGAGTGAAAAAAATGCCATTTCATTCAGTTTTGCTTGTTTTGAAGTCTGAAAATTGACTCACCGCTCAATGACTCAAGCGCCTTGGTTTTGGTTATAAATTATCTGTCAGACAGTAGGGGTGTGAACTACATTATCTGTGAGCTGCTCTACACTCAAAATTGCAGACTTCTACCAGATTCTGCTTTTAAGCTCATTTTCCCCTCATAATAATTCTTCCAAAATTCATTTGTAATATAATGGTGGTAAATGGACTTTATCCATGTGTAAATGTGATTATCTATGCCAATTCATGTTTTTCTCTGCATCCATATAGCTGTTTTAAGTAATTGGTGAATACTTTCTTGGACAGCACTTACAGATGTTGTACTGAATTTATTATGTTTAATTAAAACAATTTAGGATATTAATACCTGTCACTGGGTGCACCCACTCACTGCTGGTCTGGCAACTCCTCCTGGCTGCTCAGGGGATTAGCTCTTGAGGCCGATGCCCCCATCTGCGGTTTGTATGCCATCACTCTCTCGCTTCCTCTGGTCTACAGCTCCTCTCCCACTCCAGGACCCTTAGCATCTCCTTGTGAGTTAGCCCTCCAGATAATTCAGCATTTCCCCCTTCCTGGACACAATCCATCAGCAGTCGGAGGCAGCCATTCACTGCCTCAGTTCTATGCCATACCCTTGGTGACTGGTAGAGGAACCTGGGCCTACCTTCTTCTACGGGTTCCAGTCCAGGGACCCTCGCTGATCCTTCTCTGGACTGCTCCCTACCACTTTGGTTCCCCCTCTCTCTCTGGGTGTACCAGATCCAAAAACCTTCCTCCCTCTTTCCAGGGAGTGACTGCTGTCTGCCTTCCTGCAGCCTTTCCCAGCCACCCCATCTGTAGCCCTCTACCTGGCTTTACAGATCCTACCTGCTCCTAAACAGATGAGCCTCTAATTAACTGCCTCCTGCCTAATGTTCCTCTGTTTGCAGCCTGATTAGTTGATTAGGCTCACCTGGCCCAATTCAGCTCTTCCCTGGCTAGTGTGGGAGGACACCCCCAACACAATACCCCAGGAGTCGGCAACCTCTGGCACACGGCACGCCAGGGTAAGCCCCCTGGCGGGCTGGGCCAGTTTGTTTACCTGCCACATCAGCAGGTTCGGCAGATCGCGGCTCCCACTGGCCTGCAATACCCCCATTTAAAAAAGACAATTGAGGAAATGTACATGATAACACTAGCAAATTCTGTATGAACTAATAAATTAGGGCCATTTATTTGTTCGATGAAATATTAAGACACCGTAGAAATATTTTGACTATGTTAAGAGTTGCAGTAGCCCAATATTTCCAAGGATAAGTCACGTCTCCACTCAAACAGATTATTACATTTAAAATTGTAATTATAATGTAGACGTATAATGTATAATAGTTCACTATTCATAAATTGCTAGGCAGAGATGCATTATGTTTCAAATTATCAGATCTGAAAAAAAGCAACAGTGCCTGAAAGCAGTAATCAAGGTACAGTTACATGATACATGTACTTTGTCTATCAGCTGCACTGTCATTTCTAGATAAATTTTATAAGGAGCAATGTTCAATAAAGAAAAGGTGAATGATAATTGAGTATAGGTGATAGGATTACAGGAGGGACTAATTGGCTTTATAATGTATTAATCTTCCCAGGGTTATTTAAATTAAGAGAAGAATATTGCCTTATTATATTGTTCCCTCACAAAAATACAGTTTTCATAGAATCATAGAATCTCAGGGTTGGAAGGGACCTCAGGAGGTCATCTAGTCCAACCCCCTGCTCAAAGCAGGACCAAACCCAACTAAATCATCCCAGCCAGGGCTTTGTCAAGCCTGACCTTAAAAACCTCTAAGGAAGGAGATTCCACTACCTCCCTAGGTAACCCATTCCAGTTCTTCACCACCCTACTAGTGAAAAAGTTTTTCCTAATATCCAACCTAAACGTCCCCCTCTGCAACTTGAGACCATTACTCCTTGTTCTGTCATCTTCTACCACTGAGAACAGTCTAGGTCCATCCTCTTTGGAACCCCCTTTCAGGTAGTTGAAAGCAGCTATCAAATCCCCCCTCATTCTTCTCTTCTGCAGACTAAACAATCCCAGTTCCCTCAGCCTCTCCTCATAAGTCATGTGCTCCAGCCCCCTAATCATTTTTGTTGCCCTCCGCTGGACTCTCTCCAATTTATCCACATCCTTCTTGTAGTGTGTGGCCCAAAACTGGACACAGTACTCCAAATGAGGCCTCACCAGTGCTGAGTAGAGGGGAATGATCACATCCATTGATCTGCTGGAAATGCCCCTACTTATACAACCCAATGCTACTTCCTTATTAAGCAAACTACTACATTCAAACTATGCTAGTATGATTGAGATATTAAATGCAAAGAAAGTCAAGGAAATCCAAGTCATATTTTCTTTGGGAACCATAAATCAGCACCTTTGCAAATATGTAGAGTTTTTATTACTCTAGTGTATAACATTACATGGGGTGCTAACTTGCATGCTTGTGACATGTGTTTTTTTCCACTTGTATCCTCATGTATGCTGCATATGCTACTGATTGCTTTAATATATTCCAAAACCAAAACCTCAGTTATAAGGATGCTGAGTGAGAACAATGTATCACCTGACATCATTTACAAACTCAAGCATTTAAGACCAAGGAAATCAATAAATCAGAACATCAGAAATCTTACATTGTCTACACAAACAGATTATTCTGATCAAATAAATTGAATAATATTGTATCACAACCTTAACTCTGACCCAAAGGGAAATACAGTAATATTCTTTCACCAGTAATCTCCATATAAATCATACAAAAAAACCTTTTGAAAAATAAAAACATACCAAACACCTAACCCCTACCCTGAGATGGCCTAACTTTTCTATATTTAAGTTATCTTATGGTCTTTCCCATCCCCTACAGTTTAACCCCTTTAGGATGACTATCGCCATGGCCACAACAATAATGCCCACAAAATGAGCACGCACTCAGCAAAGCGTACAGTAACCTTGTAATCAGAACAGTCACCTCTGGAAAACCCATGATCACATAATAATATCAGCTCCATTAAGTGCACAACTTCCCATTTAGATGTCTATCCTGGACTAGAAATCTGGATCTATATTTTTATTTTAAAGTCATGACTGAGCAAAAAGGTTGAATGCAATAAGGTACTCAGCATCTAAGAGGTAACTGGAAACCCTTAATTCCCATCTGTTAGCAGGCTTTCAGCATGATGCAGGATGACACTCCTAGATTGCTTCTAACTTGAACTGATTTAACATCCCCAACATCCAAAGGGAGTCTAGCTTTTCTCATGAAATAGCACTATTCAGATTTGAAATATTCCATTTTATACACTCAAAATGGTAAACATTTCATGATTTTCTTTGAGTTTGGCTTATTCTTTGGATCTCATTGAGATCTACAAAACAAATTAAGTTATATATTTCTATCTTCAGATGTCATTTTAGTTATCTGTGCAGAAAATTTCCAATCAGAGCATATTGGGAACAATATTTTTTCAGCACATGCCTATGAAACCTTAGGCAGCCTTCTGACTTTCCAAAAATAGTTCACCTTCATTCTGAAATGTAGGAATGAATATTTCTGCCCTGAAGAATTAGTTTGACAAACTTATGATCTAATGAAAAAAGAAGGATTAGAATGAAATTTGAAACTCAATCTCAACTATAGCTCTTTAACCCATTTCACCCTATATGTGTCTGCTGTTATAAGCATATATCATAACCAGGGTTTTTGTTTTTTGGTTTTTTTTAAATATATACAAGAGTTTATTTTGGAAATACTAGGTTACGATATGAACAAGAGGGTAAGAGAAAAGAAACTATGGTCTGGTAAGCATTAAAAATAGGATAAAAAGTAAATGCGCCACTAGTAACCCAAAGAAAAGATTTACACTGATTTTACTAATGTCCTTGATTGTTGTGCTATCAGTTATAGAAATGGTTTATAAAAAACAAGGTAAATATGTACTCTCTGACTGGTTGATGGCTTTGGTGTAACAGAAAACTTATAACTCTGATCTGCATTATTGTTAGATCAGGTCCTCTTTATAACTTGGGTACAATTTGCAACTTAGATTTTGCCAATTTCAAGCCCCATTAAGCTTTCTTATTAAAGTGATAAATTATATGATCAGCTTTGAAACACTCAATTCATTAATGTCTGTTTAGACATTATAGAGGTCAATAAAGCCCTATTTTCCCACAGATATAAGACTAGATAAATAGAATAAAGCAAAGTATTGCAATTTTATATTAATTTTTCTGGACTGTCATTTTGCAAATTCTGTAGTGTTTTCTAAATAGTAAAAAGATTATTTTAGAAAGTAAGCTGGAAATAAAGACTCTCCTAAATGTCTGACTAAGACTAAACAGTCATCATGGGAAGTGGGTTTGTTATTTGTTTTGTT
This sequence comes from Mauremys mutica, assembly GCF_020497125.1. Classification (NCBI taxonomy): domain Eukaryota; kingdom Metazoa; phylum Chordata; order Testudines; family Geoemydidae; genus Mauremys; species Mauremys mutica. The sequence goes on along the minus strand of NC_059073.1, from coordinate 33,062,891 downwards.
TTGGTTTTCTTTGCTTTGTAGTTTTTTGTTTGTTTGTTTGTTTTTAACATTTAACCATTAAGAAATAATTGGAATTATTCTGAAGATGATATATCTTCAGTAGAGTTACTCTTTTTTTTACATTGATCTGAGATGAGAATGAAGTCCAGTGAACCAAATAATATTGCTACATAAGTATGTAGATGGAATAAGTCCATGGATTTCAGTGGAGTTACTGTATATTGAAACTGATTAAATAAAGCAGATTTTGGCCCAGTCAGTTTTGGCACTATGTATTGTTCTATTTGTTTTCATGGATATAACCTGAAAGCAGAAGTACACCAAAGAAAGATTCTTACTGAGAGAGATTTAGGAAGAATACACTTTACTCGTAATATATTGGAACAAAACTAAAAACAAACAACAAAAAAGAAACAAAACTGTGCCACAACCAACAAAAGGCATTTCCTCAAGCTTTATCTCCCATGCATTCAAGCAACTGGAATCTATAACATTATCTGTATCAACCTCATCTCATAATTTCTGACAATGTTAAATATTGAAAACACTTCAATCTATGGAACTCTCTTCAAGGAAAAAGGATTGCAGAAATGTAACTGAAAGTAGACATTGGTCTAATTTTTTTAAGTAGTAGCCCAAGAGACAACAATAAAAATTTAGTTGTAAAGAAATACATCTCAAATAAAATAAAATTAAAAAAATACTTACCTGCCAGATTGTCTTGTTGTTAATATCGTAGCATAACAATTGAAGGCAGGAAGGTATTTAACAATAATCTGACTTTTTTTGAACACCAGAGACCTTTCCAGAGTCAGTGGTAGTATGTTACACACCAATTTGAAACATTCCTGGAAGATTGTATTTGTTTTCAAGTTCATCTTGTATTTTTTATATATACAAATAACTTTTTCTGCTTAGCCCCCTTTGGGAGTCATATAGCCATTAAATCTAAGAGAAAGGAATACAGTCACTTGTGAGGTAAATTAAAGTTAAGGAATGGCTGAAAAAAAGGGTATACAGAGTTGTTCAAAGTTTTCAAGCCCTTGCATGTAATGTCTTATTGGATGAAAACCACTGTTTATGTCTTAAGCATGATTTCCTTAGAGAATGGCACAACAAGATTATGATGACGAGAGAAAATTACAAGTTATGCCATGAACTATGAGCAACTGACCCTCAAAAATACCAGCTGCTCAAAATAGTCGGTAACTTTAGAACACCAATGTCACAGCCTCATTCTGAGTTAGGACTTTTTGTTCCTGTGCATTGAGTGCCTGTGAGGTTATGTGCAGGTGTTCTGAGTGGCCATGGCACTCACATCCCTGGGGACCTGAGAGGCCATGGCAGAAAAATATAAATAAGATGAAGTAAGGAGAATATCCCCTCAAAATCTTTCGTCAAAACAATGTTCCAAAGAATCAGAGATGTTTAACACCCCAAATCTTTTCAGAGGCAATTCTAGAGGACAAAATACCTTCCTTCCTGTAGTCCGTTCCTAGATGTTCCCATTTCCTGAGGGAGACCTAGAGAGTCTCTGCATTCAGTGAGCTTGCAGACATTTTGTATGTGCTAAAGCAAATCAGCCAGCTACTATCTATGCTTTACCCCAGGGAAATCTGGGCAGGCTTTCCATTCAATAATGTCTCAATTCAGCAAAGCACTGGAGGATGTGCTTAATGGTTGACACATGAGTAATCCTGTTGGTTTCAGTGGAATTACTCAAATGTTTAAAGTTAAGCACCTGTTTTGGTGCTCTGCTGGACTGGAACCAAACTGAATGAACATTCTGTGGTCCATGCTTCCCTCCAACTCAGCAAAGCCCCACTGAGCCTTTCTTTCTTCCAGGCAGTGTTTAATATTCAGGCCCCTGGGATTTAGTACCTATCAGGAGTAAAAGAGATTCAGAAAAATTGGCATTCTACAGTCTGCCTCCTACCTTTTTTTCACTGTTCCTTTCCTGATCATTCCAGCTAGATAGAACAGTGAATTTTTACATTTAAACAATGGATTAGTTATAATATTGTTCCTATTCTCTATATCATAATATATTGTAAATCCTTTCTTTTTAATGAAAAAACCCAACAACCATGAACATCACTATTTTAGGAGATTCAATATGCAGCTCCCCTTATGCAAATATCTGTGGAGTTTACCTCTCTGTGGTGAAAGAGTAGCACATAAGAAGTAGCTAGTGGCAATACTTTGCACAGAAATGTTGAGAGTTTGTTTCATTTTGATGAGCATCCAAAAGTACAGTGATGGTTATGTCACATTGTTAGCATACTCTTCTGCTCTTGGAAGGTGAAGAGAATGAAACCGTAGGAATAAATATTCTCCCAGAGAGGCAGAGGAAATTTGTATGAAACAGAGCTTTACTTGATAAACTACATTTTTGGAGTGGTACAGTAGAAAAGTATTTGACTAGATTAGTTTACCTTAATAATACCAGATGGCTGTTTGCATTGTTGAAAACGTTAGGCACTTCTCATATAAGGTTTTTTGGAAGAACTCACTGATAGAGGAAAAGTTATGTTGAGAATAGGTTGTTAGACAGGAGGTCAGAAAACAATATTGTTTTTCTGACCACATTAACTGACTGGATTGTTTTTTGTCAGTATTGGTGTAGCAGCAGGAGAAATAAGGTTTCACAAATATTCCATCAGAGTTGACCTTGATGATATAGAATAATATGTATATTATACAAAAAGTATAATGAATAGGTTGAGGACAGGCATCTGGGTAGAGCTGAAGTTGATTAATTTACTTAATAAGATGCATATACTGCATATGAGTAATTATGTATCTATAATGAAACGAACATATATAATACACATAACAGTGATAGCCATATAAAGTAACTATTGTATACAGTATATATAAAAACTGCACACAGTTTGATTATATACTTCTCCATGCTTGGCTTGTTTTCTTAGATTTTAAGCTCCATTGGACAGGGATTTGTGAACAGTATCTACCTGCAGCAGTGCACAAAGCACCCAATTAGAATGGAGCCCCGCTGGGTTCAGTGCTGTACAAATCCCTAAGAAACATGGTCACAGGGGAAAAAAATCATTGCTGTACATCTCTGTAAGACTAAATGTGCAGAGACACATGATATATACTGTAAGCGTGCAAACTCACCCCAGCAGCGCCTCCTGCTGGTCTCTGTCAGGAATTAGCTCATCCAGCTTCCGGAGTGCCCTCTGAAGGCTAGTGATCCACCTTACCGCTGGCCCCCATGTCCCTCCGAGGACCCCAGTGCCCCTTTCTCTGGGGTGCTGCCCCTCTGGCAGTAACCCCTCAGTCTCAGGGTCTTCCCACCCAGAGAAACCCCCACCCCGCCTCAGTGTAAGGCTACTGTCAGTCACCAACCAGCCCTCATTCCCTGGGGCAGACTGCAGCATATGCCACTCATCACTGGCAAGAGGGGGTTGGGCCTGCTGTTTCTGTCTAGCCTTGGGCTGTCCCCTACAACCCCAGTACCTGTTTGGCCTTATACTAGGCCGCAGACTGGGGGGTTTCCAGGCCGGCGCTCCCCAGCTCCCTTGGCCTTCCCCCAGCTCTACTCCACTCCCGGTACCTTATCTAACTCCCCAGCAGCCAGGCCCATCTCCCTCCACAGCTAGAGGAGACTGTGTACCTCTACTCCTGGCTCAAGCCTTTATAGAGCCAGCTGGGCCTTGATTGGGGCATGGCCCCCTGCTGAGGCTGTTTCCCCCAATCAGCCTTGCTGCTTTTCTCCTCCCACAGCCCTCCTCCAGAGCTGTTTTAAACCCCTCAGGGCAGGAGTGGGTAACCACCCCGCCTCAGATACCTAGTTATTGTGTGCTACTAATTCATTCAGATGTTGCACACCTTCATGAATGACCTACTCCAACATTGCACCAAAGCAGTCAGTTAGTCAAGTCAAATGATGTTATTGTATAACTTATAAGGTCAAGTTTGTTTCTGAGATAAACCTGCTGCTCTGTGATATAGCACATAATTACATTTCAGCTGGATTTGTGACTGCTTCATGAATAAATATGTACAGGGATGTTTTTCTTCTACAGCAAAGTTTCAACAACGCTGCTAACTTAAGGAATCTTTGAGTTAAACTAATAGGAACAACTCAGAATATTCCAAGGCAATATGTTAAGTGATCCTGACAAAACAAAATTGACAGGTACATATTGATAGATAGTATGCGTCAAGGTAAAAATCCATTACTTGTAAAAAAAAAAACCTGTGTTTTCCCCTTTGCCTGATTTGACATCAATATGTTGCCATATATAGATTTAATCAGTATTTGGTGGAGATAATCTGTTAACTAATTTTTATGTACCTAAATATCACCTCATATTGTACACCTAGCAGTAGATTTCTTATTGGCTATATGTTACTTTTTAGCTATTCATTGATACTGTTTATAAGGAGTGTATAAATTTCTTTTCACTTAGTATGAGTACTGCCACTACCACATTTCCTCTGGAATGGCCAAAATCCACTGGAGAAAGTCAGGACTTAGTTCAGGCAGGAGTCTCAGCAGATCTGCTGACGTCAAGGCAGCCCACCAAATTGCATCAGCTGAGGTTATAGCCTCAGGCTCCTCCCAGGGGACTTTGGCCCACTATGGGCCATGGAGCTGAGCTATATGGTGTCTGACTTAGTGGTGCTTAGAGAAGAGAAATGGTTTGCAGTGGCTGGGGTAAGCTGAGCCCATTTCTCTACACTCCAGAAACGTACAAGTTACTCCTGCCTATGATGATTTTCTTCCGAAGATCAATGTGCAAGATGCATCCCTGTTACTTGGTCTCTGTGATTATTTTTAGAGAGTCATCCCTATAAAGCCACTAAATCTACATATGGGGCCTAATTCTTTGCTCTCAACTCAATGGAGCAACACCAATCTAATACTGGTGTGAAATCAGAATCAATTCTGTATAAAATTATAGCTATGTATAAATAATAGTCTGGCTCTTATATAAAGCTAAATTTGACTAAATATATGCACATCATGTCATAAAAACTAGGCAGATTGATTGGTTTATTAGCATTTTGCTAATTACTTCCATATGCAACTTTTATAATGAGTACACCTGGAAGTAACAGAATATCAGACTAAATAAGATTTGCTTTCATATAATTGCACTAGGAGTCAAACTGATGTGGCTGAGCAATAAAGAGGAAGAGCATGGAAAAAGCCATTCACCAGAAATCAGTATCCCAGGCCAAATATCATTACTGAAATGGAACACAAGTTAACCAAGGGAACGTGGGAATTTCAAATAGTCAAATATGTCAAGATATTTTTTAAATCATCTTCAAATATAATTTCCTTTAAATGGAGTTACGGGCGCTCAGCACCTCTGAAAATTAGGTCCTCAGTGTCTGAACTTTTGCACCCAAAATTGGAAAACACTTTTGGGAGATATGACCCCAAGTTACTTATCTAAAGCCACACAGCAATTCCATAGCAGAGCCAGGAACAGAAACACATGACTAATTTTCTAAGGATCTACTTTTTGCACACATATCTTCATTTCCTGGCTGTGAGTGTGGTAAGCAGCTAAAGTACCTCACTGCATCCAGAAGTCTGTTTGAACAACACATTTGCCTGAACCAAAAGTAGGGGGAAGGGCGATAAATAAATCAGAAACTTCAGGAGAAACTGTTCTTGTGTCACTTCCAGCTCAAGTTTCAAAAATTTATTGTTAAAAGTGTGACAGACAGTGTGGCTAAGCATGCACAATTTAGGTATTTATCCAGATGGAATCACTGACATTTTTTTAGATTCATCCACTGGTATTTATTTGAACGTTAGCATGCATATATAGAGATGGAGCAGATATCTTACTTAAACCAAAGGCCTTCTCCTTATGGTAATTATTTCAGCATATTGAATTTATGAACTCAAATTTGGTAGAAATGTAAAATATCTAGAGGACTGAGAATTTGACTCTTAGATAAGAATTCCTGGCTCTGATTCTGATCTCATGTACACTGGTGTGCCTTCACTAGCTTTAATGAAGTTACTCCAGATTGACAGAAATAGGTTTGATTGCATCCTAATCATATCTCTGTTGCTGAATTGGCTTGTGCAAGTCAATTTAGGGCTCAAATTATAAAAAGAGGGCTCTGATTTTGGGTACCTTAATTTTTGATGAAAAATTGTATATACCCTGCACTTCATTTTCAGAGGTGCTGAGGGCCACCAACTCCACCTGCAGTCAATGGGAGTTGTGATGTCTGAAGCAGGGCACCCAAAAATTCAGGACCCCAAATTTAGAGTTTCCTTTGGAAAACTTGTATTTAGCCTTTCTGTGTCTCAACTGTGCTTCCTGTATAATAGGGCTGATGATAATCACCTCCTTCATAGGGATGCCATGAGGATCAAGTAGTTTGAAAACAAAATTGTCATTATTATCTAACAATTGCATTGATCCAGTGCTCTGAGGCCCCAGTCCAGTGCACTTCATTGTGCAGTGCAAACAATGGTAAGAGACGCTACCTGCCTCAGGGAGCTTACAGTCTAAGAAGACAAATAACATCTAAATGGAGAAGGGAGAGAGGAAACAGTATGCTTCAATCTATGCAATGTTTATATACAGCTATACATTTGCTCTGAACTGTTTTGTTTGTTAGTTATCAAATTAGAACCAGTTATCCCTAAGAGCCAGCAACACAGCCATCACTCATTGAATAATTTCTTTTAACTTTTAAGGAAAAGTTGGGTTTTCAGAAGGGATTTAAAGAAGGGGAGCCTTATTGACCCCTAGAGGAAGGAGGATGGGCCTTTCAAATGTAAGGGAAAAGAAAGCTTGGAGATTTTTGTGTGAGAAGTTGATAGATAACAGGTGGCAGGGTTCTTTGGCTGATGCATCCTGTTAGCCGATTTTGGAACTTTCTTTAAATCTACACTGTATATATAAAATGGAGATAGGAATGGTCTTTTGGATAAAGGCATTTAATCACTAATCCACAAAAGTCCAATAGGAGGAACCCTAAGGACAGCCTGGTGAGAAGTCTTGGAATTTATACTGTATTGGTTTCATCGTTAAAGCCAAACCCCAGGGAGATGGCGAGTTTGACCCTATACAGCACACACACACTTTATTTGGAGCAGGGTTGCAACACTATCAGTTCAGAAAATATTAAGTTAAATTACTTTTAGGAACAAGACTTTTTAGAGGTTGCAAAACATGTTTTGGTGGTGAGTCCTTATTTTCACTTTCCCCCCATTGTCAAAATCAGAATAGTGGAGTAAAACATGTCTGTCCAATGTGCATATAAATTGAAGTATGCCATTTATTGTAAAATTGGGGGGGAAACATTTCTCTTGTAGAAGGAGAATGCTTATTAGAATGTTACAGAAAGAAATGTTTTATCTGAACTTATTAAAATTCCTCATTACAGTGTAGCTTCTGACTATTTTTATTTAATGACAGAAATCATCATTTATTAATGGGGGTCAGGACTGGAAAAATACACATTTGCCATTTGTTGTTATGAATATTGGAATATAGCATTGAGAACACTGAAATGTTATAATGAAGATCAGAACAAAACACAATGTTAAAAATGTGACAGTCTAAAGAATACAGAGATTCTTTATCTCAGAATACATTGCTCCAGATTTGACATTTGAATGTAGCAGTCATATTGATACAGAGGTCAAATATAAACTTGCAAATCAGAATGCATGAATAAAATGCCTGAGTTAAATGTGTTTCAAAAGAGCTAAAAATGGGGGAGGAGAATGCCAACAAACTCTTTTTTTAAATGTAAGTATACTGAACAGCCTGTATCAGAAGAACCTGACTGTTCCACAGTAATAGCCTAAAACATTGCAGTATCACTACTGTAAATTGTAATAATTTAGAAAATATCTGTAGAAAACTAAATATTTGATCAGGAAGTAATTGTAACTTAAAGGGTGAATAGGAAATTGCTACAAATGTTGGATGATGATATTGACAACAATGTACTTCTCTTGGCCAAACTGCAAAAAGGTATGGTTTATTTTTATGAGATAAACTCTGAAGGAGCCTTTCTAGAGAGTTTTCCATAAAATGACAGCTAAAGAATTTACTCTAACTTTGCAATTCAGAATTAATCCTAATATGTCTAGGTAGGTGATTGGTAGTGTAGGTGATTGGTAGTGAAGTTTGGCTAAGCTTTGGACGAGGATCCACACTTTGGATCCCTACTTGAAATGTGCTGAGCATCTCTTGTTTGAGCCCTCATTCTCTGAAGACTGGCTATTGCTACTGAAATGTGGAACTTGGGTATACAGAACTGTTTCTATAAAAGTGCTAAATATGCCTATTTAAAGGGAAACAAGAATGGAAATAGTTGAAATATATACAGAGTTGTGTGCTGTTGTAGGGTAAAATATAAAATGTTAATTTTCAGATCATTTTCCCGTGTCATGGGACTTCAAACTATAGGTCAGAAATATAGTATTCTCGTTAGCGTGTTCTAAGTTCCTAGAAAATTCCAACATTTGATGGATACTTTCAGCTTTTTACATATTTGTAGCAGGTAATTAGATGAAATTGAGGCAATCAATGGACTGCTTTGGATTCAATGCCAATATATTTTTTTGACATTACTATATAGTATCTCGGCTACCTTAGTAATATCAGCTGGGTATTCAGTCCCCTTACAGTTAACATCTTTTTCTCAAACTTTCCTGCTTTTGTAGAATTTACACTCTGATGTTGTACTGTTGGATAAAGTGAAGAATTGACTTTTTAGGGTTTTATTCTTTTATCTGATGTTATTTAGTTACAGCAACCATAAAGTCGGTAGAATTCTTGACAACAACAAGGAGTCCAGTGGCACCTTAAAGACTAACAGATTTATTTGGGCATAAGCTTTCATGGGTTAAAAAAACCTCACTTCTTTGGATGCATCTGAGTTCTTGATGTATGTGCAAGTTGTACATACAAGTTGATGTATGTACATACATACTTTCTCATTGAGAAGGGTGAACTGAGACAATTAAAACAAGAATCTATGTTCTAACGATATGTAAAAGTTCCAGAAGTTCATATAAAGGCCCTTTCCCTCCACATTTCAATTAAATCTTTCTACTGCTTCACAACCTCAATAGACCCTCCCTCAGCCTCCTCTAAAAATCCATCAACAGCCTCCACTTTCCATATCTGCCCAGCAGGCTTTCCCTCAAGAGGGGACCCATCCTCTCCATGACCTCTTTCCTGACTGACCAATAGGGTACCTCCCTTTCTGATCAGTGGGAGCCCCCGACTCAGACAGATGTCTGTGGTAACTACTAGCATCCACAAACAGCAGTTACCTCTCAGAATTATATATTACAACAACACCTTCTGAAGGGATCAACATATTGTAGTTTTTAACACCATGTAGTACCCCACTGAACCCAAATAAATGTCTCATATGTATTGGGAGGGAGGGGGATGTTAACCACCCCTTCCTCCCCACATTAAAGTTTAAAGTTAATAAAGCAGTGGCCTTCCTCTTTGAAATACAGGCACGGGAATACATTTTATTGTCCTGAGTGTCCAGGCCAAGCATCTTGGGGAGTCAATGGATCTTTTGTTCCTAACTCCCTTAGATATTTTGGAAAACCCTAAATAACTCCACATTGTACAAATATTTATAACAGTCACCCTTTGTGCAAATCAAATTTCTGCCACACAAATGTTCACAGAAAATGAATTAAAGGGGATTACAAATACAAACAATGTAAAATAGTCATATTTAGTTTGGATAATTTTGAAAATGAACCCTTCCAGCTAGGTAAATTTTGCTCACTTTTTGTTTATGTTTACATCTGTGTTCTCAACTCAAACATCATGATTCTGGGGGACAGCTAATCCAACATAGTATCTACTGAAACTACCACTGACTGGCGATAGAAACAAGTTTGCTATCAAGTTGTTCAGGGCGTCACCGGATATTGCCCTAATCTTGGAGAATGGTGAGTTGCTTCCTTTTTCTGACCTGCTTTATAGAGAATTTATGGTTATTTTTCTATGACCATAATAACAATAAATAGTTTGAAGTGTATTATGGAGAACAGAGTAGTCTATTGAATTGCTACATAAAATTAGATGGAAAAAATACATTTCAGAAATCAGGACATCAAACCCAAATACCAAACCATTGCTAAACTAAAAATAAAGCCTATTGAGCAGAAATACAATATACTATCCTCTTTCTTAGTAGCCACCTAAACAAACTGAACCATTAACAAAGAAGATTGGTAATCAAATGAATATAGTTCATATATAATGTTGCAGTGTTTGCAGTCTCAGATCTTTGGACATATAGGGGAACCATTTTTAAAATGTGGAATATTAGGCCCATAACTCACATTATTAATTACATAAGCACACTGTACATTAAAGCTGTTTGAATTATATATGGCCAATTATTTACCGGATAAACTTAGTATCCTCTTTTCAATGCTTACTAGTTATCTGTGATCAAGTTGTGATTGTTATGAATGTGTTCCTTATTTGTAATTGCTCCACTAATAGTTTGTGCAAACATTTGTTAGGCTATGGTTTGGTTTGTAAACTGGCTGCCATTTGCTACCCATGTCACATGACTGTGGATCTAATTCACTTGATGGTGTTTGTGTTCCCTCAATGAATGACCAAAATCTTATAAAGAAAAAAAAAACCCTGAAAACCTCGGTTAATGTCTATAATGTTTTGAATGTATGGTACAGATAATAAAAAGAGCTTTCCAAAATGGCTCTGGGAGCCCTTGACTGGGAATATATGGGTCCATACTGAGGAGGACACAAGTAGCTTTTACTGGACAGTCCCATGCAAAGGCCAGGGGCAATTACAGAACAAATACTAGTTTACATAATTATTCCTTACCCTTTTGTTATCCATGATTGTTGTGAGTTACAACTTCGTCACTTGAATGTTCTCAAGTAAGCTCATAAAACAGTCAGGAATGCTGGGAAAGTATTGACAGGTTTCTTTTGTAAGATTATATGCAAATACAATTTTTCATCATTCACCTGCACTATTCTTTCAGAAAAAAAAATGTGTCTCAAGGAGCTGCAACTGTAGTACAGTATTTATGTCCTGTTGTAATCATTGAGCCTACAAATTTACCCTAATTGTGAGATCAATTGTGGAGAAGAGAGTTCATAAAATGTCACAATACTCCATAATAATAAACAGGGAAAGTTGTGAAAAAGAGACGGAGACTGAATTATCCGAAACAGAAAGACCTACTGATATAACTCGAGGACTGTGTCAAGATTATTCCTGGTAAACAAGAACAGTGTGAGACAGGAAATCAACTAACCAAAATTTGTGTGTCAGGAGATAGGTGTAATTAATGGACAAAATAATGAGGGGGTGGGCTATTCTACCCTTCTCTCCCTTTTGGAGTTTTTTGTTTGTTTTTTAAAGCCTTTTTTTTTGGAGGGGGAGCTGGCTATGGTGAATGCTAGCTGACTAAAAGATTGAGGAAGGTGAAGGAGAAGGCTTTATCATGTTTGCCACCCCCAGTGTCTCCTGGCACCCAGACCTTTTTCATCTAATCCTGAAAGATGTGCTGACTAAACCAGGCCAAAGAGAGGGAAACAGATCAAAGCGCCACTTCCATAAGCTCCATTAAATTCCAAACACCACCTGGGATGTGAGACTTCACCGTCCCACTCCAGATGTGTCCTTTTCCTTCCCAACCTTATTTCTTCTCTTTCCCCTCTGTCATCTTTTCCCATCTATCTTATAAGGGTCTGCTTTAGCCAGCCAAGATTGCATATTTTGCAACACTACTGTAAGCCTGTGACTAGAAAGGTGGCTAAGTGCAATACTCTAAACAGCCCAATGCTGGTACAAGTTAGCCAGCTCTCAGAGTGGCTGATAAGAATGTGTGCAGTGCCTGTGTTTTTTCCAGCAGTGAGATTCCAAGTGAGAATCAATATCAGAGATCGAAGCTGCATTTTCTGTCTTTACTGTTCTCTTCTTTCCCCTTTTGTGTGTGTTTTTCTTGTTTTGCCTTCCAGGAAATGGGATCAGACTTTAACAACAATAGCAATAACAACAGTTCCAGCCCATCTCTACTAACTTCTCTTCTTTTCTCCCGAATGGACAGTTATTACCATCTTTGATACCATCTAAAAGACTGTCAAACAAGAGCTTTTTCCCCTTCTAAATATTCTTTCCAGCTAAAGGGAAATGGATGTTGTTAAAATGAAATTCTTACTTAATACATTACATTTCAAATACTTTAATTGTTTTTCCTTCCTTTTCTTTATCTTTAATAGCAGATAAGAATAATGTTTAATGGCTTGTTTGCCATGGTGCTAAACAGGCTGAAGTCTCTGTGTATCAAACCCCGAACTTCATTTAAAACTGTTTAATGTTGGATGTGACTGAGTCATGTTAACTTCTTTAACTCTTTGGGCCCATATATTCCAACTACATTAATACATCAGCCCTCATCTGCCCTGTCTTATACTAATATGTGTAAACAAAGGACAAAGACACCATGTTACATCTGCCCACAAGCAGATGGGGTGAAGAGTGATAAGGGATACAGCAGTTAAAGTGTTACAAGGTATGGTGGAAGTGTAATATATGAGTGTACACTGAAAGGCTGCCTGGCTCCTCTCTCAAGCCAAGGTCAAGCAACCAGTTAGGAGGGGCAAAGGGAGATGTGGGCGGAGGCATAAGAAACACTAAAAGCCAAAGAAAGGCCTGGTCTTGGCCAGAACACAACCTCACTTCTTACCACTCCCATAGGGTCCAAAAGAGGTGGGATGAAGTCCACAAACCCACAACCCCCCAAAATGAAACATGATCATAAATTGTAAAGGGTGTGACTAGGGGCGTGCACTGCAGGTATATTTGGGCCTGTTAAGGAGGAGGAGGGGGGAATAGGGAATGGGGAACAGGGACACAGGCAAGGTTATGTGCCATAACAATGGTGCTAATGGAAGGTTTCCCTGAATAAGACTGTCATATACCTACCCTTTACATGGGGGATAAAGTTAGCAGGGAGGGCAGAAGACACTGGACCAGGGGGCCACGACCCTCCCACTTTTTACCATAAGGGATAGCGAGGGGGGAGGAAGGATGAAGAGCAATCAAGGAAGTGGGGTTTTGGGGGGAATGGTGGCACGGGAGCAGGGCCTTGGGGGAAGAGGCGGTGCAAGGCAGGGGCCTCAGGGAAAAGGGGTGGGGCATGGTGGGCCTCAGGGGAAGAGGCGGGGTAAGGCCTCAACAGAAGGGTGGCATGAGGGCGGGGCTATGTTTTGGGTTCCCCTACTTTTAGGGTGCTTGTGCCACCCCTGAGGGAGGGCACTAGGTATGTTCCTATTCACCCCTTGCACACCCTAGGTGAGGGAGGGAGGGCAAGAGATGGGCATAATCTCTTCACTTGCAGGTGCACAAGGACTTCACCATCTACAAACTCCCCCAGAGCACAAATGGTCTCAAAGAGGATGAGGCAAAGGTGGGCCATGGCCCCACACCCTCTCCACACCATAATGCCGAGTGTGCTCTGTACACCTTTCTCTAACATATACCGTAATTCCTCCCTGAGCACCCATGGGGATGATACAGCTTCACACTACTCCCAACAAAGGCTGTGCCCAGATGTAGTAATCTAGTCCTGAATAAGCACTTCAGGGTTTGTTTGCCTCAACATTTAAACCAACAACCATCTTCACACAAAATCCAAACCAAATAAAAAACAGTCAAACACAATTGCAGGAGATAATGCACATAGTTTCCCACAGACACTTTAGACTATTATCAGTTGTATAACGGTCTTATGACCTGATCCAAAGCTTAATAAAGTGAATTGAAATTCTAGTATCTGTATCTGGCCCATAGTGCAAAACTTTAATACTGCAAAGTCTTGTAAGTGCTCTGAGTTATACGGCAATCACAGCTCATCCCAGTCATGTAGGGAAGGATATTACATGTACATTACGGTCATTTTTCACCCAGTTGATAGTCACATCAAACAACAAGCACTCTCAGCTTGAGATCTTCATAGTTATTTCAATCACACAGCATGCCAATGTTATTTTACCATTAGATCATATTACGTTTATCATTTTATTTGATTATACATTATGGTCATCTCAATCACAATCATCAAGACTGTTCCCACTACAGATTTCATATGCTTTCTGCGTACCGGTGTCCAGTGAATGGGCCTGATTCTGATCTCATTTACACTATTCTAACCCGAATGAGATCAGTGGACTTACTCCTCATGTCTACCTTCATCTATCTTCTCACTCCATCTAGGATCCTCTACTTGCAGTGCTGCAGATGTGTAGAGATTGTCTCTCCAGTTTATGGACACTGCAGAAATGTTTAAAGAATTGATAATGTATATTATGCAGGTTGATATTTTTGTTCCTGTCTTTGCTAGAATATTGCAGATATTTAAAATGTATCTGATATCTATTATCCTCAATAATAAAGCTATAAACCAGAGTGAAAAAAATACCTGTAGTGTTGTAATCTACTGGTGAGTGTATGTTACAGACCCTCTCTGTGCCAAGTTGCAGAGGATACGAGTTGATGGCAGAGCACCCAACTGCAGTGCCTTGCCTCTTTAGCTTACGGATTACACTGCCATACTTCATCTCAAACAGAGACCATTGGTACATGGTTTGTTTTCTAGTCCATAAAGCCCAGAAAACCCCTTATGTCATGTGCAGAGCCTTTCATCCCAAGAGATGTCAGTTCTGGTTCATTTCCTTCCCATGCCCAGTCTACTGGCATGGTCTAAGTGATAGGACTAGTATTCCTATTAAATATTTTTTTCTCTGTGCAGAATGAATGTCTGCCAGAGCTTATTTAAAACCGATGAGAACATTCTTTCTTATTCAATTTCCTGCCTTTCTGATCCTCCTTTTTTCCCCATTGCTTCTATCCTTTCATTCACGATTATAGTTGTCATTACATTATTATATAATGTAGCACTGGAAGGTCTGTGTTATGATTGTGTGTTCCAGATTGATTTTCTATTCACTGATGCATTAAGGGTGATAGTATTGTTGGACTGAAACTGAGCATATTGGAGAGGGTATTAAGGTGCTGCTGCAGTTGAATGTTGTGAAGGTAGTGGAATAATACTTGAAAACAGAACTGTGTTGAATATAAATATATGATTTCCTTGCTTTATTTTTTTCCACTGTGAGGCCAATACACTAGAACTGAACAGCATGGGTTAAAAGTTTTTTCTTCTGTGTGTGAATTATCATCATGTAGCGCAGTAGGCAACAAACGTTAAATAATAAAAGGAAAAACTAGCAACAAAAGCAGCACTGACATCAACAATCACTTTCATAAAGGTGATCAGGGTCATCAGGGGAAGCTGGAACCAGGTTTCTGTTCTTTTGAACTGATATCAACATAAAGTATTTGAAATATACAAGTGAAAGGTTCTTCTCTGCAGGGTAGGAAACAACCACAGAGGGAAACAACTCTCAACAAGGATGATGTTCCTAAAGGGAAAAGGACACAAACCATAGAGAAATGCATCAGGAATAAATAATTATATGTGTTATGTCACTGTTTGTCAGAGAATTAAACAACAACAAAAACTGAGAGTTAGCTCTGCAGGTTGCTCTCTTGAACAAAGCCCTGATTAAGGAAGCCATGTGCTACAGGCAACAGATACAACTACAACAATCTCACACAAAACACTTGGTCAACTAAGGCTGTGTCTATACAGTACCATAGTGGACCAGAGAATTGAGGTCTAACTGCCTGATGTGGCCTCTGCTGCCGCAAACTAAAAGGTACCTAGTTCATGTTATCGTAGTCCTATTTGAAACAGGATTATGTTAATGCAATTCACATCCCTATACTCTGCGTGGTGGTGCAGCGTAGCCAAACCCTTAGAGTTAAGGCTGCTCATGTGCATGTCTATCAATTAAATCACTAGAAATTTAGGAAATCATTAGTTAAGAAAACATTAGCATCCAGATAACCCACATATTACCTATCTTTACAACCACAGATGCCAACAGTACACTTCTATGTTCCCTATAGTTCATATCTATAGCCTCCCACAAAGTTTAGATCCAGTTACTGAAAATCAGATGCACATACTTCATATAATATGAACAGGAAGTGTTTAAAAGTGGAATGTGATGGAGGGTGACAGGAAGTTGGACAGGCAGAGAAAGGTGAGGGTCAGGAGGCCATGCAGGGAGCTATGGAGCGAGTATTAGTGTCTTAAACTGGGAAGCCAGTGTTGGGGAGCTCGAAAATAAAGTTTTGACAACCACAGAAAGTGCCTCATTAGCACAAACACCAGTCTCTGTGCCACCCTTTCCTATCTCTCTTCTTAGTTCCTATTCCACCAGCGAAGCACTTTATTCAGTTGATGGATTTACAATAGTCTGCCTCAATAGCTGTCCGGTCCCAAGAACCTTACTAAATCTGTTTGCTTGGGTCCCCTTTGAAGCTTAGCAAGTCTGTGGGAAGCTGGGTGAGGGGGAAGAAGAAAAATAAACAGAAAAAAACACAGAGGAGATAGAGGGGTGGGCTGACTGACGACTATAGTTATGGAACAGGTCTGGAAGGGCGGGGTCAGCAGCAGGACCAGCTTAGACAGTGAAGCATGCTGTGTGCTCTTAGCTGGTTGTTTTATGAAGGATACATCCTCTACTGGCTTCCTTTGGCCTAAAAACAGTGACAATTAATAATGTTAATAACTTTAGGATTATGTAACTCTTCTGCCAGGTGGTTAATGGCAGCAAAAGGGCCAGTAAGTAAAAATTTATGGGTAGGTTGAAGCTCTCTATGACAGAACTTTGCCCTTTCCACCAATAGAGGGAGTAGAGAGTTCCCCCTCCACCCCAGCCCCCGCCCCCGAGCTTCTGGCCATTAGGCTTACCATTGTATTTTAATTAGCCTCTTCTCTACAGTTAAATAAGACTTAAATTTGAACTGCTATAACCAAGTCATTTGTTAGGTAAAAAAAAATTAGACTTCAAATCTAAAGTTCAGAAAGGAGTCATCTTTAAATCCTTGTCAATCTTAAACTCCTGAAAGGATTTACTTTTAATTGTACTGAAATGAAGGAGTATAGAATGATCCTGGAGAACTGGTCAAAAAATAGGAAAAGGATTTTCTGGATTTTTTTGAAATTTTGAAGGTGTTTGTATTTTGCATGGTTCAAAATTGACATATTTTCTATTTTTTTAAATGTTATTTTTTCACCATTTTTACTAAAATATTTTTAGAAATTTGTGTGTGCGCAAAATTTCATGAAAAACATAAAATCTGGTTAATTTTGATAATTTCTGTGTGAAACCCTTTGTTTTTTATTAAAACTGAATGAAAAATTTTAACCAGATCTAGGACTGAACAGTTAAGAAGACTCAGGCCCCAAATCTCTATACTAAGTGGAAGTATTTATATGTTTTCTGCTAATATATATTGATTTTCACACAAACAAAAGGACTTAATCCAGATGTAACTGCAAATCTCAATACAGCCTTAACAGTGCATCCTGCTCTTCTCTTGGAAATGTTCCATTGATGTGAATGAAGTTTTGTCTGTTTAAGAGCTGAGTTAAGATTTCTGTCTTTGGCCATATATACATGACATTATTTATTATTAATATTAATATAAATATTTATTATTAATGAATTTATAATTATATCTGGATTCTGAACTGATATGGGCCCTCTTGCTTCCCTTACCACCCTTGCATGGCCTCATAAAAAAGGTACTTGCAAAATATTGGTCTGGGTTCGTGCATTGAACCTCTAAAGATTTAGGGTTGTTTTGGTACAGGGATTTGACCATTTTCCATTTATTTTATTATTATAAAAAATTACATTATCTTTCCATTGGGAGTCAAAATTTTCTAAAGGAAAACATAATTTCTGTTTCTCATGAAAATTTGATGTGCATTCGTACTTTGGAAAATAACTGTAAAAATAGCACCTTTTTTAAAGTCATTTTTCTGAGTAGACACATTTTATTGAAAGTCCTTTGACTGTTACAAATACAATTTGGAAAAATGCTGAAGAATAGATTTTACAAAGGAATGGAAAATTTCCAGCTAAATTCCACATCCTGAGTTTGTATAGAATATATCATGCAGCCCATAATCCAATTAAATAGAAATCAGGAGCCATCAATTATTTGCTGTTTTAAAAGATTTACTAAAGCAATAATTAGTTTTATTTAAAAAGTGGGGATATCTGATATAAAGAGATTACCTGACATGCTGAGACTCTATATGCCAAACATGGTAAAGAATGGTAGCCCTTTCCACATCACAAGTTAATTTAATAGCTTTGGTAGTTCCTGTGTAAGGTCATTAGTTATTCTAATTTGAAGACTGAGATAGAAAAGAAAAATATTTAACTAACTATTTAATGGTTTATAATACAATCAACTTGACTGAGAAAAAGAACAAGAACCCATACTGAAACATTAACAGAATGCTGACACTCCACAGTAATGCATGCAAAGCCAAGAGTTGAAAAAGTTAAGATTGAATCTCCAACCTTAACTCTGGCTAATAGACAGATTAGATTGATACATAGATAGATATAGAATGGGTGTGTCACCCAAATTATGCCAATAGTTCCAAAAGTCTGGTCCAGTGCTGGTCCATTTGGGCTCCTACCTAAGGACTCAGGTGGAGGTTGGGTTCTTAGCAGACTTTCAAAGTTGGTGTTTGGCCATAACCAGTGTGATGTTCTGTACCTCGGGGGAACACCCTTCACCCCCATGCTCATCCTTATAATATGATTGTGTGGTATCTAATGCAAAGTTTGTCATGTTGGGTGTCTTTGGAAGGCTCATGATGTACTGAACATTCTTGTAGTAATAATGTTATAGTAATTGTTGTTATAGTAATGTTATTGTAATGTTATAGGTTGTAATTTCATGTATATAGTCATGAAGCTGAAAATGTGTCTTTGTGGCTTAAAGGAAGCCCAGGCAAAAACTCTCTAAAAGCAGGGGGGCAGTTCACACCTCATCAGGGCATGTATGGGACAAACCCAGCCCAGCCTCACAGGAACAAAGGACACTGGCCTAGGCAGCAACAAAGAATCTGTTGGACTCTTGAGTGAGTCACCTGCTTCCTTTGGTCAGTTTGGGACTACAATGAGGTAATGCTCACCTGACTCTGAAGGGGGGGGGCAAAGAGGGAAGTACATGATAAAAAGGAGAGACATTTGCTTGCTCTTCCTCTCTCTTCCACCTCCATCTACATACATCACCATCAAAAGACTGAAGCACTGATCAAAGGAGAAAGCCTGACTGAAGGGCAACCAGCCAGCCTGTGGTGAGAAGCATCTAAGTTTATAAAGGCACTGAAAGTGTTAAGATCAGCTTAGAATGCGTTTTGCTTTTATTTCATTTGACCAAATCTGACTTGTTGTGCTTTGACTTACAATCACTTAAAATCTATCTTTGTACTTAATAAATGTGTTTGTTTATTCTACCTGAAGCAGTGTGTTTGGTTTGAAGCATGTCAAAGACTCCCCTGGGGATAACAAGCCTGGTACATGATTGAGACAGTGAGGTCATCTTTCTTATTTGGCCTCTCTAGCTATCCTTTTAGCTCCTCACAGTTATGTTAGATTGCTTTAGGAGTGATCATACATTTTGGTTTGATCTGTCCCTTCATGGGATTGAGGAATGTTGCCGAAGGCTCAGAGACCCTCTTAGGAGAGTAAAGGTGACTCCTTTCCTGATCTTCAACCTCCCTTGCCTGATGCCTCCTTTTCCACAAATGATCTCATGATATACTGCAGTACTGCAACCTCTTCCTGGCGCTGTCCATCCCCTTGTCATGATCCCCCAAATGATCTTTCTGTGTTGGAGCCCTGGTATGTGTGCTCCAATTCTTTCCAAAATTAATGGGAAGAAAATTGTTGTGCAGTTTTAAACCTATGAAGGTTTAAACTTGGCAAGTTATTACTAAAGAGTAATTTTACAAAAATGAACAGTGCAGAATTATTTTCACTTGTTCATCATTGTGTTGTTATGGTTTTGCAATTTAGCAAATCATCTACTTCTCTGTGTGGATAATTTATATGGCAATCTTCAAGCTTCAGTGCTCAGCTATTTGTGTCTTTCTTCATCCTATAAAAACTGAGAACAATTCTTTTCAATAATGAGAAAACATTTTTTCACCCTTTAACAACCACAAAATAGATAAGGCTTTTTTTATTTTTATTTTTTATTATTTTTTTAACAGAAATTTCATCCTTACAGGACACGTTTCAGTTAATCATGACCAACTGAAAACAGTGCTTATAATGGGAACAGTTTTGCAACCTTAAGTGCTAGGCAAACACTATATTATAATCACAAGTTAAAACAATCTACCTATTAATGGAAATACAAACAGACACTGCTGAGTAAAGGTAAACCTGGTATCTCTGATATTCCTGTTTCATGGTCCCAGCTGGTGGCTGATGAGTCTGACAAGCTGTGATTCTGTCTATTTAACAGAGCTCAAAGTATTCAAGATGTTATACAACAGTGGTTTTCTGATATTTTTGAACCAAGAGTAAGTATTATTAGAATATATATACTATCTTCAGGTACTGACATTCTTGTATGTCTATAGATGAATACGACAGCTGCAAAACTTTGAGCCTACTGTGGTTCATGCTGTTTAAAAACACTAAATATATATTTAGCTTGTAGCAAAAGAGAATGTTATTGTAATGGAGGGCTGATAGTATAGGTGTTCTCTAGTTTTACAATATATGCCTGCCAATAAAATATAGGCCCAGGCCCTCAAGGGATTTGAGGATCCTTTGAGGATCTGGGCCATATAGTATAGGAGCACAATATCCCAAATAAACTTCTAATTTGCATACAGGGGTGCAAACAGGAAAAGTATGGGTAATATTCCGTTAAAAATATCCAATTGACTGTTTTATATGCCATAGATTCATGAAGTCAAGGAAATTAGAACTTGAAAAGACCTATGAAGTCATCTTAGACCGCTCCCTGCCAATGAAAGGTTATTCCCTGTCATACATTTATTGCTGTTCTACCTTGTCTAGTTTCAGATGTCCCAGCTGATGGAGTTTCTACCATTCCTCCTGGGAGAGTATTTCATAACCCAATAACTCAGGCTGTCAGGAATAGTTTTATGATGTCTTAATTTTTTATCTTCTTTCTTTATCCCATTATTCCTTTTAAAATCCCAAATAATTCCTTTTTTCAGCTTGGTCTGGTAGCACTATTCCAATATTTGTAGGTTTTTTTGATTACCTCCCTTCGTCATCTCTTAGGCAAGCTATGCATATTTAACTTGTCTTCCCTCCTCAATCCATCACTACAGAGTGCTTATCCATTATGCTGCTCTTCTCAAATCTCCCTCCTTTCTAAGAACGTATCCAGAAATGCATGTAATGTTCCAGGTCTGATCACACCAAAGCCATATGGAGAGGAACTATTTCCAGTAGGTGACAAATCCATGTTTGTAGCTCAGAATTGTATTGGGCATTTTTTGTTTTCAGATCACATTGCAAACTCATATCTAATTTGTTGTAGGCTATGGCACCTGAATCTCTTTAGGTATTACTGATAACCATTGTTCCCTTCCATTGACTATCTGCGGTGTGGATTACCCCTCCTCCCCGCATTAGTGTGCATTTTCCACTCATATTTCTAAACTCCCAAGTTTCCTTTATATTTCTCAATCCTTCCTGGTGTACATTTCACCTCCTAATTTAGTATTATCAATGCATGTTATAAATGTGATCTTTAATCTGTCTTCCAGATCATTAATGAGGGTATTAAATAAACAGATCCCAATGGTGACACACTGACACCTCCCTCCAATTTATAGTAATAATTTTCCATTCATCATAATCCTTTCAAGTTCCTCAGCCTTTATCAATCCATATAACGTTGTTCATATGCAAGATGGTTTACATTATTTTTTTTCAAATAAGTTGTCATGAGACAATTTCAAATGCCTCAGTGAAATCAAAATACATTATTTCTAGGCTTTCCCTTTATCCAGTAATTTTGTAACAATCAAAAAAGCAATTATATGTATCTGGCAAGATCTGTTGTTTAAGCTTATTGCTCATAGTTCTCTTATGTTTTCTAAGAATCTTGCTTACTCTCCTTAACTATTCTGTCTCCCTTTTATTTTTGTTCATGGACCAGATTCTCCCCTGTTGTGCTAGGCCAATTTTACTGGGTGAGAATCTGGTCCAACTATCTTTTCCTGTGTATCCTGCATGTTGAAAATTGATTCCTTATTAGTTACTTCAAACAATTTCTACATAACTAGTGTTTCAGACTTCCTTAATATTTTTCCTATCTTCAGTTAGTTCCTTGCATCAGTTAGCAGGAAACAGTTAGCTTTGCTGCTCTTTGAAATTTCAAACTTCTTCATCACATTAGAACATTAATGTTCTTAAATGTATCTATTGTTTTGGAACAACTCTATCTTCTGTTTCATTTTGTAGGGTGGGTGTATCAATTCAGTTATGTGACTTAATCAATTAACCAACTCTTCCTACTTAGTAAAGCCAGGTTAAGTGGAAGCAATCAAATTTAAACATTTTTTAAATGTTTTGATTATGGTCATGCCTAAGGGCTAGCAAAGAGTGGGAACCCACTAAGCTACAGTACAAGCACGGAGTAGTAGATGGTCCTTGCTCTAAAGCATTTACAATCTAATAGGCAAGACAGTCACAGGGTAGGGGAAGGGCTATAACACCCAAATAGAGTGAACCATGTTAGTTCCGCAGGTTTTTTTTGTTTGTTTGTTTGTTTGGTTGGTTGGTTGGTTTTGGACAGGTGGAGGTGAGTTGGGTTCACTTAGGAGGAGATCAGTTAAAATGGAAGGAAAATGAGGTGATGGGGACAGGAGAGGAAAGAGGCAGAAGGGGCAGATGTGGAGTGAAACTGAGGGGATGAGACTATGAGGAAGTAGCAGGATTGGAACCAACTATAATCCCAGCTATACATATACAATGATGGGGTCTAAATTAGCTGTTACCTGTAAAGAAAGAGATCTTGGTATTATTGCAGATAGTTTTTTGAAAACATTTGCTCAATGTGCAGTGACAATCAAAAAAGCTAACAGAATATTGGGAATCATTAGGAAAGGGATAAATAATACTATAGAAAATATCATAGTGCCTCTATATAAATCCATGGTACACACACATATTGAATACCGTGTGCAGATTTGGTCACCCCATCTCAAAAACGATAATTGGATTTGGCAAACACACGGAGAAGGGCAACAGAAATGATTAGGGATATGGAACAGCTTCCATATCAGGAGAGATTAATAAGACTGGTACTGCCATAAACCTAGAGTTTTCAAGTGCCTAAGTAGCCCCTGGAAACTCGGTTAAAGTCCCCCCCACACACCAAAATCTGAAATGACGCTCCTGAAAATCAGCTCCTGTAATAGCCAGCAAAGCATGCCAGAAAAGACACCATGTCATCCATGGAAGTGGGCTATAAAGCCCTGGCAATAGTTGCACATTGAGTCTGTAGACAGAAATAAGCAATTGTACTTAGTAGCGGTTGATCCTTCTTCTCAGTGGCCAGAGGTGGGGCACATGACAATGCCCTCGTCAGTAAAAGCAGCTGAAATGCTTTGCAATACGTTTACTCATCGTATTACTATGCAATATATTTACTTATCTATCTGTTACTTGAGGACCTTTTTCAGATAACTGTCCACAAATTACTTCTGATGATTTTCAGACATTTCTATGATAAAATCTGGTGAACCATAATGGGTCAGTGTGGTAGGGTGAAAACCCATCATGGGCTGGAAAGGGATTAATAGTCCATTAATAGATGCAATGGATGTACCTAATTAGTTGCTTCTTAGCGAAATGGGTGGGGCTTGGAGTAGATGGTGATAAATTAATGGACACCCTGGGCCCCATAAGGTCAGACTGAAGGGAGGGACCACAGGGTTTTCTGTGATGGATCCTATGCCTGGAAGAGAGCAGAGATCTCAGAGATGCTCATTCTGAGAGGTCAGTGATCAATATTGGAGCTAAGGGAGAAGACTCTGGAATAGATGAAGAAGGAAATTGAACCCAGAAACCAGAGAAGGGTAGATTTTTTGAGAGACTCTGATTACTAGTTTGAGCTTTTGTTGCCCTGAAAGGGGTAGACTTGGATGCTTGTCATCCAGAGGACTGAATTGGGCACATACAGATGACCATCAAGTGGTGCTAGAGATGCATATTCTTGCAGAATCACACTCTAATGCCAGGGGAGCACTCTAGTGGTGAGTGTGGTATAAGAAGTGAGATTGACAATGACCTCCCATCCCCACAGGAAAGGAGGCACAATAGTCAGATTGAGGTTTATTTATTTTTATTGTTGTCGGAGGATGAGCTGGCTAAATAGAGGAAGTGGTCCTGTTGCAAAGGGTGCTCCAATGATAAGTGTGCACTGTGAGTCAGCTATCTATCATCTAGCATCAAATGGATTGACAGTGCATTTCGAGCAGAAATTGAAATGAGTATTAGACAAAAATGACAGAAGACCCCTGCCACATTACACTGCAATTTCCCTGTTCTCATCTAGATCTACCCCACAGTCTGCAACTCAGAAGACTCCAGTGGAGTTAATTATAAGATGTCAGGTATGTACTAGACTTGATTTAATCAGACAAGATTTACCAAAAGCACTTGACGAAAGACAGAACACTGTGAAAACCCCACAACATAATCCCTTCCCCCACCCAGGTTTTTCCGCCTCACACAGTGTTGGTACATAATGACAGTGGAGGGATGAGGTGAGAAAAGGGTGTGGTACTGAGACCAGTGAGGTATTTGGTAAAGGTAAAAGAGGACATAATGAAGAGGCACACTGAGCAACTGTTACCAGGTAAAAGCTCAGGATAGTTGAAGGATAAGTAGTAGATAAGTAAAAATGATTTGTAGGTTTTGTTGGCCAGAGGAGCATGTGGTGCCAGAAGACAGTGACTGAGAGGAAGAGCTTCTGCTTTGCTTGAGCCAGCTAGTATCAATAAGGAATGGAACAAAGCCCAAGTGTTACCTTGTCCTCCTGACAGACACCACTGCCTACCGTGAAATCACAGATCTCCCATATGGTTAAACTTGTGATAGCATTATTTTTTTAACTGGATTTGTTAATTAAGGAATGGGAAGAATGTGCCTTCGGTTGAAATCTGTGTTAAAATGAGAAGCTATCACTTTAATTTGTAAGGGATTTCCTGGTCCTGTTTGCAGGCTAGGGGTCTCTGCAGGGAAGTCTGTAATCTGGGTTTTTCTTCCGTCAGTGTGCACTGCAGACATACAGCCAAGGTGGGGATGAGTTGTGTCTCTCTTTTTTTGTGGGATTCTTTTGTATTAAGGATCTGATTGATAAGAAAAAGTAATGTTATGCTTCAACTTTCCAACAAGAGTATTTTATGTTTTTAACTAACTTCTGTGTGTGTGCCATGAAAATAACAGAAAGCAAATAAAAAATTGGCATGAGCATGGGCCAGGACAAATTGATTTGTAATTGGAACAAGCCTTCACAGAAATGTTTGCTATATTTGTCCAAGTCTGTCTTGTATATCCTATCATTGGCTACCTCCTCTCAGATCTAAACTCCCTCTGGGTTTGCACTAACTCTGTAGCTCTTTATTGCATTGCTACTGGCCCCTCGGAGCTTCTGAAATTAGCGTAGGTGCCTGCACTTGCATACATATATTTTGCTGCAATTTAAGCCTCTGTGTTTGAGAATCTAGTTCCTCTTGAATTTTCAAAGTAGCTTTCAGGAGACATGGGGCTAAAAGGTTTAGTTGTTCTAGTTCATGATTCAGGTGCGGCTCAAGCATGCCGCGGGGGGCGCTCAGCCGGTCGCCGGGAGGGTGGCAGGCGGCTCCGGTGGATCTCCCACAGGCGTGCCTGCGGAGGGTCCGCTGGTCCCGCGGCTTCGGTGAAGCATCCGCAGGCATGCCTGCGGGAGGTCCACTGGAGCCACGGGACCAGCGGACCGTCCACAGGCACGTCTGTGGGAGGTCCATCAGAGCCGCGGGACTGGCGACTGGCAGAGCGCCCCCTGTGGCATGCCGCTGTGCTTGGGACAGCAAAATGGCTAGATCTGCCCCTGTCATGATTAATGATAGATCTCTGCAGAGCACTATGGAAACATCAGAGGACATCAGTTAGTTTTCATGTATTTATATATAATTGTGAGTGAAGAGAATCCTGAAAATAATGAAATAAGTAAGGAGATGTTTAAATTCACCCATGTTATGAGAAAAACAAATATTCTGTATGTCTTTGTGGGAGTTTTAACTAAAGACAGCTGGATCAGGCCCTATTTATGACCATTATTACCATCCTAGCCTTTTTTGTCAGGTGCCAATGGTGGCAACAAGGTTCAGATTGAATCCATCTAGGGGGTCCTTTTCTAAAATAAATAAAACCATGGTTCCTGAGCCCTCACCTAGAGCTGTACTTGTACTCCTGGCTTTCAGAAATTAAAGCATAACCTAGGGAGGTCACCTTTCTACATGTAAATTAATTGCAGGCTTGACCCATGTTCTCCTATAGAGGAAGACAGAATTCCAGCAGCCCTGCTTACATCCACACAGGCACAAGATAAGGCATAGGCCTCACTGTGAACTTTGAAATGAGAATCTACTCTCTTTGCTCAGTTGTATCCTTCAGTTCAGTGAAACCAGTTTAATGTTACTACCCACCTCTTGGTCGAGTGGTTTTAGTGAAGTACACTTCTCCTAGGAATTTCTTTTCCTGGCTATTTGTGGCTGTAAGACACTCTTGGTCCTTACATGCTAAAGAACTTTATTTGTTCAATCTGTAGTTCTCTTGGTTCCTGAGATGCTAATTTAATAGCAACTGATTTTTTTAAAAATCACATGCAGTATAGATTTATGTGAAGAATAACATACTTACTTGCAGACAAGATGATGAAATATTCATGTTTCACCTAAATATATGTGTAGTCCCTTCTATCTGCGCACAATATAGATGTGACAATAGGCATTAAGCATGGTATACATGGTTCCCTCTACATATTTTGTATTTTAAATAAAAAAAATAAATTTATCAAGCTCTGGTATAAATTAGCATCTCTACATTCCCATTTTGGAGCATCAGGAAGTTTTTCACTAGCCTTTGCTGATCCATTGATTACTGCTCAGTTTCCAATCTCTGTTGTTCATTCCTATATCTAGTAGGGAAGGCTGTGGTTCAGAAGTAGTGTGGTCAGCCCTGTATGAAAGAGACTGTTCTTTACTTCCATAGCCATTTTCTAAGGCTATGTCTACGCTACCATAGCAAGTTCACCTACGCTATGCAACTCCAGCTACGTGAATAACGTAGCTCGAGTCGACGTACCTTAGATCGAGTTACTACAGGGTCTACACCGTGGGGGGTCAATGGGAGAACGTCTCCCATCGATTTACCTTACTCTTCTTGACTGGGGTAGAGTACAGGGATCGACTGGAGAGCAATTTACTATCGATTTGATGGGTCTTCACTAGACCCGCTAAATCGACCTCTGGTGGATCAATCTCAGAGCATCGATCCTGGCTGTAGCATAGATGTAGCCTAAGTGGCAGTCACAGAGGGCTGCCTCTGCATTGGTTTACACTTGATTTGCATTTTCAAGCTTTTCTTTGCAACCTGGAGGTCTAGAAATATTGTTTTATTATTTTTAATGAAAGCTATGATTTTGGCACACAATGCTGTCACAATGCTTATTTCTGTGGCCATGAAATTCAGAATACCTGGGGCCATATGGTGAAAGACACATGTCTAAAATTCATCTGTTGCAAAAATGGGTGGTTCTGATAAGGAGCTAATGGATTGTGCTGGGGAAATAAAGGGTTCTGTATAAGAGATGGACCTAAACCAAAATCCTGCATACAGATACCCTCAAAATTCTGGGTACTATGAATCTAAATCTCATCTCAGTGCCATCTTTGCTCTGTAGCTAAAAAAAACCCTCCGTTTTTTATACAATTTTTCAGTAACTAGTGCCAGAAAATTGGGAACATTCTTTTCCTTGAGACATACTGAAACAGAACCAGAATGTGTATTGTGGAAAGCCAGAGGGAGGGAAATCTTTTCTAACAACATTTTTCCAAAGTTCTCAATATGAATTAACCTCTTCCATGAGTGGATTTCAGTGCTATGCTCATATTCACAAGGATAAAATGGCTCCTGCTATCTACTGTGTTATAATGCTTCATACAGTAGATGTACCATTGTGAAAATAATAACTAAGTACAATAATCTCAAGTCTTTCTTCATAAGAATTCTCATTACAAATGGCAAATTGATTTTTTTTTTGCAATATAGGTTGTCTTACTGCAAGCATCTGCCTGAATTCTGTACTATTTTAAAGATTTCTGCAAAGGATTCTGTTCTTGTCTATATGTAAAGTGGATTTATGCATTCCAAGTTCTGACAGCATAATTCAACCAACTCTAACTGTGGCAGAGATAATAAAGTAAATTCCTAGCAATGCTTTCCAATAGTTCTGTACACCGGTCTAAACACTGTGTGTTTCTGTATAAAGCTCAATTATTAATCTAAAATTTATATTTTCAGAGAATATTCTGAATTTCTCCTTGTCATTTCATACTTCCAGTCTGCTGTTCTGTGTTGCTGGGAATTTCTCTTTATGGCAGTTTATATACTCTCTCTATTTGCTTTTGAGAAGATTCCTCTAACTGAGGGATTTAGACAGTTACTTAACCTTTTACAACATGTGTTATACTGTGATCATTACTATAATCTGAGTGTATACGGTGATGTACAGATCCTTGCTATGCGAGTTATGTTGTGGAGAAACACAAATTATTCCAAATCTGAAAATATTTTTTTACCATCATCTGGGTAAACAGATAGAGGGGTCAAATAAGTTCTGACTAGCCACCATTTTTGTTGTTTTTTTAAAACTAAATTGAATAATTTACTTGATATTTTTGTGATCTTTTCTAATAAATTATATTTATTCACCCAAATTATAGTCTTGGGTAAATTATTGAAATATTTGTGTGTATCTATTATACACATTTTTTCTAATACAATAGTTAACATTTCTCCCTTAACTGATTAATTGTAATCATGATATAGTCTTTGAGCAGGGACATGAAGATTGTAACTTTGGAGTGTATATTGTTTATATTGTTTATTTACTGTATTCAGTGATAGAGAAGTTCTAGAAGTCTGAGATGCACCAATAGGCGATTTTTGCAAAATATTTAGCAAATTTTATTCATTCTTCAATGTCCTTTCATCTTCTCTCACCTGTCAAGGCTTTCCAGTTGTGCTAGAGAGAAAGTTTATTATAGTTGACAGTGCACTAGGTAGAGTATTTTTCTATCAGCACTAAAAGTGGGAGGAAAGCAAATTAATTTTGCCACATTTGTTATAGGTGTGAAGTTTTTCACACCTCTGGAATTTTAAACTTATCTTATCTCACACAAGGCAATTTTTTGTTTGTGAATACCTTGGAGATACTCAAGTTTCATTAGTTTCGCATCTGGTTTCCCATCTGCTTCTGGGTGCAATTCAAGGTATTGGTTCTAATCTGTGAAATCACCAAGGTTTTGGGAGCTTGGTAATTCAGAGAACATCTCTATCTCTGTTGGATATATTGTTTTTACTGTATGCTGAGGCAGTTTAAACTAATATCTAACTTTAAATTTGTGGTGCACCTAGATTTCATGATTGACAATATTTACTTAAACTAAAAAAAACCCCTGTTAACTATCCATAAAATGCTAATGTTTTACAACAAGATAAAAATCTTCAGTTAAAAATCTATTTTAGCTTGTTCAAACCACTTATGCAAAGTAAATAAGAAGACTATGGAGAATTTTCACCATTTTGGTGCATGTGTAGTCTCTGAAAGAACTGTATGAATTTAATACATCTACAAACACATAGTGAACTGTGAATATAACGTATCTACATTTTTAAAGTAGTTCTTGGTTTATCTGGACATGAGTCTTTGGGGCTTATGAGGCTGTTTTATGTTCCGGGGCAAACTGACAGCTGGTGTTTGAAAAAACTGGTCAGATTTTATGACAGTCATTTTTTCTGATGCCCTGTTTCATAACTAGCCTTGATTAGGAAGATACCTTTCTGAAGCTTCTGATTCTGATAAGATATATTAAATGCAAAGGACCAGATCATCCACAATTATGTACATTGACATAATTTCATAGACTTCAGTTACATTATGATAATTTATACCAGCTGAGGTACTGGTCCACAAAGTAAGATACTATTAGGAATAAGATTGAAACAACTTTGTATATTGTGGGTAACTAAAAGCATAGATTATTAACACAGATCGTAACTACACATTTAAAGTAACTGATATCTGCATACCCTAGCCAGGGCATGCAGAGTAAATCTTCACAGCAACAATTTTCAGGCTAAAAGTAAAAGAGAGCTCTATGTTAAGCTTAATTTCTCATCACAATAGAAAGTCTCCATAGTGAGGAGAGGAAAAGCACAATGGCATGAGTACATCCAGGTTCCAAGAGGAACTCTGAACTCTTACACTCTCCCTTTGCTATCCTGGTCAGGTGAGACAGAAAGCAAAAAATTCAGGTTGTTTTTCTAAATTTTGTTTAAAATCAATCTGATCTTGGTCTGAGATCATGCATAAGGAATTGTAATCAAAGGAAAGTGTTGTTATAAAACCTTGAAAATCCAGGTTCCTAAATAGTAATTGTCATAATTCAGGGCAACTGCAACTGTATTTCCCCTCTGTGTTATTCCACAGGCACCTGCTGTAGTCTCCTGGTTCTTCAGCTATCACTTCTCTTGGGCAGAGACCTGAGTCTCTCTCCCTCCTAACTGTTTTTCTTCCAAGTTACATACTTCCAAGTTACATACCGCGATATTCCCAGCAAGCCAGACTGCATTGTGCTTTCTCTTCAGAAGCTAAGAAGAAGCATATCTTCTCACAGATGTAAATTACCACACAGATCTTTATAAGCAAGCACATTTATTCTTAAGATTAAAGTATTACCAAAAAACCAATATTAAAAACTATACTCATGCTAAAAGCTTACCAGAGGTTACCCCAAATCCAACCCCAGGCTTTGATGGTTATCAGTTCTTTAAAACCTACAGCTGAGTTTTACCCATGGTTACTAGTTTATAACTGTCTCAGGTTCAGAACAAGAACAACCATGATTAGTTCAGTCTTTCTTTTTTACGGCTTAGGCCTCTGATCTTGGCCTCATGTAAAAGTGATCAGCAGACAATGCCCTTTCCTCAGTGCATAGCTTCAAATGTCTGGGCTTTTGCATAATCAGAGGTGGGGAATGCTTTGCATTCACTGTCCTTGGATATTCTTCAGGAAACCACTTAACATTTTTTGTTCCAAAAATCCATTCTTGTCTGGCTTATTGTTCAATACAGTCCTTTAAACCTCCAGGTCTCACATCTGTTACATCTCCCCACTTGAGAGATTACATACAATACCAGCTCACAATAGTACAAACCATTCATTTAATATAATGAATGCCAAAGATATGTAAAATTAATTCAGTACGGTCTCTCAAGGGTATGCAGGAGATTGTCATATCTGTCACAGTAATATTTATGATATTTTATATATGGAAGTAGCAATAGATCCATATCTCTATTGGTACTTATAGATACAACTTTAATACGATACAATTGTATCTGTCTTAGTACATGATAGATATTTCTAGTATATCAACTTGTCAAGGGAAAGACTGAGTATTCAACAGATTGGATAAGACTATGCAGCTTGTTCAGTAGGTTAATCCACTAGGTTAATCTCAGTCTAAAGATGGCAAGGTTATCCTTCATTTTTGGAGGTCAAACAGATATTATTAAATGCATGGTCCACAAGGCATCAGATTTCCCATATAACTCTAATCATCTGGAAAAAAAAAGAAATCTTATTGATGAAGAAAGCAAAGCTCTGGATTTCTGGACCTGAGTGGCAGAAACTAATTAATTCATTAATTAATTATTGTTTATTATTTATTTACTTTAAATTCTGGAAAAACATATGTGAATATCCTGTGGAATGCCACAGTACCCAATCAAAACAAAAACAACAAAAGAAAACACACACTGTTTAATATTTTATCTCAACTCAGAAAGAATAAAGGATGAACATACATATCCATACACATATATCTAAGTGGTGCTAAATTAATATAAATATTTTTGTGAAGTGTGAGTGCATAATATGGTAAGCAGGTTGCAGAAATGAGCTGGAAACAGTGGGCAGTTGATATACTTACATTTATTCTGACTTCAGTTTTAAAAACAAAATGTGGGTAGGAGAATTCCTTGGATTTAAATTTAAAAACAGACATTTTGGATCAGACCTTATTCACCACAGGTCATCCATCATCTCAACAGAGATAATCTGTAATCAACTATATATGTCTAAACATGGTACACAGGAATAAAGGAACTGTTAGATCAGATGACAACTGTTCCATTTAATATATTGTGCTACAGGCAATGGTAATTCAAAAATCTAGGTGATAAAATCTGCAATTGTTTTCCTTATTTTTTCAGTGGCTAAAAGTATGCTAGATGTTTCCCAAACAATTTGATTCACACACACAGCCCCTGCCATGAATTGCTTACAATCTAAAGCCACAGGAGTAGTAGCAGCAAACAGTGCATAGAGGAGGACACAGATTACAATATGAGGAAGAGACCTGGAAGGAGCTAGGAAATTAGCACATCCATTTCCAAGGACCCTGGTGGTGATGGGCACATGAAGAGGGCACACGATGCTTAGACAAAAATATACCAGAGTTTAACAAAACATCGAGCAAATGTTTCAGTGAACCTGATGGTATTTTGGACTAGGTTTCAAATGCGCAACTGGTCATATTTCACTTGCTTTTTACACTACATTTTTGCCCAGATGCACTAGGAATCCCTTTAACCAGAAGGGCTTTGTCTTTCCAATAGGCCCTGTGCTCATTCTTACCTAAAGTTGTCTTCTAGACCAGTGCTTCTCAAAGTTGGGCCGCTGCTTGTTCAGGGAAAGCCCCTGGCTGTCTGGGCCGGTTTGTTTACCTGCCACATCCACAGGTTTAGCCGATCGCAGCTCCCACTGGCCACGGTTCACTGTCCCAGGCCAATGGGGGCTGTGGGAAATGACGCAGGCTGAGGGATGTGCTGGCTGCCCTTCCCGCAGACCCCATTAGCCTGCAGCGGCGAACTGCAGCCAGTGGGAGCCACAGTCAGCCGAACATGCAGACACGGCAGGTAAACAAACTGGCCTGGATCATCAGGGGCTTTCCCTGAACAAGCGGTGGCCCAACATTGAGAAGCACTGGTCTAGACAAAGTAATCTGAAGTTAGTTGCCTGTATCCTTTCTCCATCCTGCAGCATCAGGTCTGGAAAGGCTGATCCTGGCTCTATTGCTGCCACTGAATTCTAACTGTACTAGGGGCTAACATGCCCCCATAGTATAGAAGTTCCTAGTAGTGTGATGCACTCTGGGGCAGTGGTTCTCAACCTGGCATATGTGTACCACTGGGGGTATGCAGAAGTCTTCCAGGGGGTACATCAATTCATCTATATATTTGCCTAATTTTACAACTGGCTATATAAAAAAGCACTAGTGAAATCAGTACAAACTAAACCAGAGTTGGGCAAACCATGGCCCGCGGGCCACATCTGGCCCACGGGACTCTCCTGCCCAGCCCCTGAGCTCTTGGCCTGGGAGGCTAGCCCTCAGCACCTCACCTGCTGTTCCCCCTCCCCTGCAGCCTCAGCTCACTGCGCCGGCGGTGCAATGCTCTAGGCGGCAGGGCTGTGAGCTCTTGCCGGGCAGCGCAATGCTCTGTGCTGTGTGGTGGTGTGGCTGGCTCTGGCTGGACAGCACGGCTGCCTGCCCTGGTGCTCTGGGCAACACAGTAAGAGGGCATGGAGCAGAGGGGGGTTGGATAGAGGGCAAGGGAGTTTGGGTTGGTAGCTGGGAGGTGGGGGTGTGGATAGGGTTCAGGGTGGTCAGAGGGCAGGGAACAGGGGGGGGTGAATGGGGGCACAGGTCCTGGGGGGGCAGTCAGGAATGAGAGGAGGGGTGGATGGGGGAGAGGTCCCAAGGGGCCATCAGGGGACAGGGAACAGGGGGGGTTGGATGGGCCAAGAGTCCCAGGGGGTCATCAGAGGGTGAGAAGCAGGGGGGTTTGGATAGGAGGTGGGAGCCAGGCAATGCCTGGCTGTTTGAGGAGGCACAGCCTCCCCTAACCGGCCCTCCATACAATTTCAGAAACCCAATGTTGCCCTCAGGCCAAAAAGTTTGCCCACCCATGAACTAAACTATCATACAGATAATGATTTGTTTATAGTGCTGTATATACTTACTATACACTGAAATGTCTCAGTACAGTGTTTATATTTCAATTGATTTATTTTATAATTATATGGTAAATATGAGAAAGTAAGCAATTTTTCAGTAATAGCGTACTATGACACTTCTGTATTTTATGTCTGATTTTGTAAGCAAGCAGTTTATAAGTGAGGTGTAACATAGGGATACACAAGACAAATCAGACTCCTGAAAGGGTACAGTAGTCTGCAATTGTCAGAGCCACTGCTCTGGGGTATTTAAACCCAGAATTCTGTTAATGGGCCTTTCAACCAGCAGCAGTGGAACATGAAGTGTTTCCAAATTTCGTTACTGAAGGAGGGGTGAGTAAGGAAGCTGTATCCCTCCCTCAGGACATCCAAAACTTTTGGGGAATAATTGGGTTATTGTCTAGCCCTGTGCAAGAGTGTACTCACTGCATATGCATATCCCATCTTGGTTGGATGAGATGTAGGGGCTCTCCTCTCTTGCCAAGAGATATGCTGACCCTGAAGTGATTTGTCTCTTCTGGTGACTTAGCACTTCTGGCCATGTCACTTTTTGTCCTGCCTCTTCTGGGGAAACCCAAGTCCAGTACGCCAGTGGTCTAGTAGTGTCATAACAAAGGGTTGGCCCTGGAGAGATATGTTTGTAGAAGGTTATAACTTAAAGACACTCCCTTATGAGAGACAGTATTATGAACATAGGAATTTGGAAATGTGCCCTGGAGGCGGGGCTTGGGAATATCACATTTCTATGTGCAACAGTTCACAACAGAGGCTCTCCAGTTTGTTTTATTAAAAGTTTTATTCCTTTTTCATTCACTGGTTTGTTGTTTAATGAACCCCAAGTTCATTACAGGACAAACTTCGTCTCTTTTGGGGCCTGCTAGCCTTTGGCTTTGGGGTTTTCCTGCCCCTGCCCTTCGTGGGATTGTAGAAGAACCCAGCCTGCCCACTGTTATGGGTTCCAAACCAGGACCCTGTGTGAAGGAGCGGAGGTCTGTTTCTTCCCTGGGCTGCTTGCTACCATGATCTTCAGCTAGGTCTTTCCTACAGTCTCTGCCTCAGCTGACCCTTCTTCAGATCCCAAATTCTCTGGTGATGTTCTAGCCCCAGTTGGTCTTTCTACTACCAAGTAGCTTCAGGGAAGTCTCTGGTTAGTTATATTTCGAGCCAGGCTTTCCTTCACATTGCTACATCAAGAAGTCTGTTTCCTCTCTGTATGTCCCCACTGAACTGGAGTTTTCCTCCTTATATCTCCTCCCTTGAGGCTTGACACCTTGCCCAGGTGTAATGGGATGGGGCTAATTTGACCCACACACTTTAATTTACTCCTTCCTGGTTATTGTGAGGTCTGAATAACCCATCACAGCTCCTAGAATGAATAAGAGGAGATACAGACAGTCAACCTCCTCTAAAGACAATGAACATGAAGAAAGGTAGAAGGTCTTCCCCAAAGATATAAAAAAAACTAAGTATAGAACCCTTGGGGATGGATCACTGTGTTTTGGAGGATAGTCTGGTAAGTTTAAATTGATTTTGTGTGCTTTTGTATGACTATTTGTGTCAGGGTTCCCTCCCCAGTCTGAACTCTGGGGTACAGATGTGGGGACCCACACGAAAGACCCCCTAAGCTTATTTCTCCAGTTTAGGTTAAAAACTTCCTCAAGGCACAAATCCTTCCTTGTCCTTGGATGAGTACTGCTGCCACCACCAAGTGATATAAGCAGACATTCAGGATGGCCACTTGGAGCCCTACCTCCCCCAAAATATCCTCCCAAGTCCCTACAGCCCCCTTTCCTGGGGAGGCTTGAGAATAATATCCTAACCAATTGGTTACAAAGTGAGCACAGATCACCCCCCTCCCTGGGTCTTTAGGACACTGAAAAACAATCAGGTTCTTAAAATAAGTTTATTTAAAAAATTAGAAAACAATCACATCTGTAAAATCAGGATGGAAAATAACTTTACAGGGTATCAAAAAAGATTCAAAACACAGAAGATTTCCCCTCTAGGCAAAACTTTAAAGTTAAAAAAACAGGGATAAATCTCCCTCTTAGCACAGGGAAAATTCACAAGCTAAAACAAAAGGTAATCTAATGCTTTTCCTTCCTATTACTTACAATTTGTAATCTTAGAGGCCTTTAGTTCAAGTATGGTTTGGGAGATGTATTTTCCCTGCCCTGATTACTTGCTGACCCAGAACGAACAACAAAGGAACACAAAATAAAAAACCTTCCCCCACAGATTTGAAAGTATCTTCTCCCCTTATTGATCCTTTGGGTCAAGTGCCAACCAGGTTACTTGAGCTTCTTAACCCGTTAGAGGTAAAGGAGGGATTTTATGCTACCCTTAGCTGTATGT
Organism: Mauremys mutica; assembly: GCF_020497125.1. NCBI lineage: Eukaryota > Metazoa > Chordata > Testudines > Geoemydidae > Mauremys > Mauremys mutica. Next base: position 33,026,202 of record NC_059073.1, on the reverse strand, counting down.
TTATGACAATTTGATTTAAGTTTTAGGTCCACCTTCTCCAGTCCAGGCAAGCCATGTTTAACACAAGACCAAAAGGGATGGGAGGTCAAAGGTAACTTTGAGCTGGTCTCTCTCCTGCTGGGTCATGTCCACCAGTCCTCTCATGGAAGATATTTTAAAATATTCAACTATTATTATAGTTCCAGATACCTTGGGTTATTTTTCTTTCTTGTCAAGGTTAGATCATTTATAGCATCAGCTGTAAGTAAAATACGAAGTAAATAAGACTCAGTAGCCTGCTTTTGATTATATGTCCCAAACCTGGCAGTTTCACAATACCTTTCATTAAGTGGGCTTGCAAAATAGAAATATACTATTATATTTTCTGAAATGTTTCCTATTTTATTGTTATAGGTTACAGTAAAAAAGTATGCAAGAAGTACAAATATCTGATATTTTCCCATTCTTTAAAAGCAGGCTATGATATTTTGCAGAAATGTAGTGTCTTTCGCCTGGATTCTTAAAGCACATTACAAATATCATTTAAGTAATTGTGTGAAATAGTTATGTATTTTACCCATTGTATGGATGGAGTTACTGAGGCAGTAAGAAGTAAAGTGACTTGGTCAAAGATTCCAAGATGAGGTACAGGTTTCTATCTCTTGTTACGAAAGGAACAATTGGCTCATTTTTCCCTTAAAAAGACATTTCACACTTTTTTAACGGAATAAAAAGATAGAGAATGTTTGTGGAAATCCTCACAATTACCTAAAAGGTATTTTCATAGTTGAGAAATCTTTCTCCTCAACATCGTTTCTACTTCAGTTTCAAATAATATTTAATTACATTGACGAAACTGAATCTTCCCACAGGAATTAATATTTTAATAGCCATTCAGCTTTTCTCATATGATAATGACTTTTCAAATTATGAATTATGTTTTAAGCATGTGGGCATAATGCTTTGATTTTCCTGTTCAAATGTAAACATTCTCAGTGGGTAGCTGAGACTTCCATAAGTTGATGAATATTTATATATATTCATGAGGCCTGACATCTGTCATGTTGTGCAGATTTAGTTTCTATGAAAGAGTTCTTGAGAGAGATCAGATAAAATGAAGCACTGTTCACTTAGTACTGCAGTTTTTGAATTTCCCTAGATAGTTCTGGACTATATGACCTTGGTAGGTAAATATCAAATACCGGGAAGAGCATCTCTGGACATTGTCTGGCTAGTCTGATAAGAAGAGCTTTAAATTAGGTCTTATGGAATATGGTGACAAAAATCTGGCCAATGCACATCTAAGCTCAAGTAATGAAGACAAGTGAAAGGGACAAAATTCTGGAGAAGGGACTAGAAACCACAACTGAATTAAAGAGGAAAGAAGAAAAGCGACAGGGCAGTCTGCAAATTATCTTTGATGCCTGTATACCCATCCAAGGAGTATGGGGAACAAGCCGGATGAACTGGAAGTCATAGTATATGAAGAAAATTATGACTTAATTGGCATTACAGAAACTTGGTGGGACAACTTCCATGATTGGAGTACCAGCACTGAGGGATATAGCTTATTCCAGAAGGATAGATATGGGGGGAAAGGAGGAGGCATGGCACTGTACAGCAAAAATGTATACACTTGCTCCAAGATTCAAGAGAAAGTGCACAGAAAGTCTATTGAGATGAGGATAAAAGAGGAAAAGAATAGTAGCGATGTTCTGATGGGGGGGGGTCTATTATAGACTACCAAATCAGGAAGAGGACGTGGATGAGGCATTCTACAAGGAGGTAACAAGATTAGTTAACGCACATGAGTTAGTATTAATGGGGGATTTTAACTTCCCTGATATCTGTTGGAAGACTATTAAAGCAAAGCGTAATATGTCCTATAAGTTCTTAGCATGTGTAGGGCACAACTTTCTGAATCATCCATTTTGCATCTGGTTTTGATCAACAAGGATGAATTCGTTATGAATGTGAAAATGGTCGGGAACTTGAGAGGAAGTGATCAAGATCCTAAGGAAAAGAGGACATGAGAACAGCAAAGGAAACTGGATTTAAAAAAGGCAGATTTCAATCAATTCTAAGAACTAGTAGGCAAGGTCATATGGAAAGACCAATTAGGAAGAAATGAAATCAAAGGGAGCCGGCATTTCCTAAAAGATGTAATACTAGAGGCTCAGCATTAAGCTATTCTGATGCAGAGGAAAGATAAGAAGAACCACAGGAGCCAATGTGGCTGCCCAAGAAACTTTTTTAGCTATCTAAACCCAAAAGGGATATATACAGGAAATGGAAGGAGGGGCATGTCACCAAAGAAATATACATTGCAATATTACAAGTGTGGAGGGACAAAATTAGGAAAGCCGAGGCAAAGAATGAATGGGAGCTGGCAAGGAACATGAGAGACAACAAATATGTCAGACAACAAAGAGAAATCAGGGATGGTGTGAGCCCACTGCTCAATGGAGAAGGTGAGCTGGTAACAGAAGATGATAGGAAGGCAGAGCTGCTCAATGCCTACTTTGCTTCAGTCTTCTCACAAAAAAAAATAAAAAAAGCTACCATAGACAATAAACAATAATTGGGGTTGGTCTTGCTTTGAGACCTCCTGAGGTCTCTTTCAACCCTAATCTTCTATGATTCTATGACAAAAGGGAAGGGATGCAAAATAGAATAAGTAAAGAATACATCAGAGATTTTTTGACCAATTTGAATGAATTCAAGTCAGTGGGGCTTGATTTTGTACTCTCCAGAGTGCTGAAGGAATTAATTGAAGAAATCTTGGAGCCACTGGCAATAATATTTGCAAACTCATGGATGACAGGAGAGATCCTGGAAAATTTGAGAGGGGATAATGTAGTGCAAATCTTTAAAAAGAGGGGGGAGGAGGAGCCGGGGAATTATAGATCAGTCAGGCTGACCTCGATTCCTGAGAAACTACTTGTGTTACCTAGCAGTTCTGTGTTCTTGGGGAACCAGGGGGCAGTACCCAGCCTCTCTGACTCACAAAAGACACCCCCCAGCCTCTGCTTGAACCAAAACTGCATCAGAAGAAATACTTACAAAAAGCAACGAAAAGACAGTCGGAGACACACCTAAACCTCTAGGATAAGGATGACAGGATTAAGGGAACTCCCCTAGCCTCATTTGCATCAAAGATGGGAAAAGGAGGCATCTCCATTAGCATACAGAATGGAGAACAGTGATTCCAAGGCAAGAACCGCATGGACCTCTGGGACCAGAAAAGCAGGGAAGCACTGCATGATGGGGGATCTCTGCTCCAGATGTTAATGAACCCGCGCCTGCACATACCCAGCTCAGTTGTTATCAGACCAATTCTAGTAATAAATCCTTTATTGGTATCCAAAATAGTGAAGCTCCCTAATTGCATTGTGAGCTCCCTCCAAGGAACATCGCCCAAAGCCAGGAGTGATCAGCTCCCATGGTCTAGCCTGAACAAAACAACTTTGGTAGTCTCCCTTGTTTACACATAAACAAATCTAGTGTTTTCCTTGGAACCATTGTTGTTTCTCTACAAAGCCCCCTACCTGTGCTCAAGTTAAGTGCTCTGATGCCTGGATCCAAAATCTGCATCAGTTCCATTGGGACTTCATCTTCTCCTGACTGATCGTGCTGAGGGCTCTGCCTGTCTCCAGCACTCCGGACCCTCAGCTACCACCATCACCTGGGACCACTGATCGATTCAAGCTTCACAGAGTGGTGAGCACCCAGGTCTCTCTGTCTCTCTCTCTTGCTCTCTCTAAGTATAGCCTTGTGGCCCTGACTTGTGTGATCAGTTATAGTTTTCTAAACCTGACTTTTATAATCAAGTTTAAGTTAGATTTAATATTATAACTGTTTTGTTTGTTTGGCTCCCCTATGGTTATTACCTGGCAATAAATAACTTTAATGATTAAGCTGGTTGCTTCTCTCTCCCCTTGCCGTGGGTGTTTTTTGGTTTCCTCATTCACTCTGCAACAATGCTTCTCGTACCTAAGCTGAAAGATCCCTGCACTGCCCAAAAATCCTGTGGGGTTTGCTCATCAAGTGTTTTACTACCAGAACAACTGTAACATGAAAGTGGGGATAGGGATGTGCTGAACCTGGGACATATGAGGGTGGCAGCTTGGAAGTGCTGCTTGACCCAGTCTATTGAGTCCAGGAACATATAAGGGGTCAGTTTGGGAGTGTGGATTAACCCGGCCCTCTCAATTGCGCTCTGTTAATATGTGTGTGTGTTTGTCTGATTCTGGGGCTGAAAGAACCCAGCCCTGGGGAACCTAGGTCCTGCAGGATAGCTCCATTGGGAAGAAACTTGAAGCAGGGAGAAGTAGAGCTCCTTAGGAGAACACAACTGACACAAGCAGTACATTGACAGAAGTACAGAATCCTACCCCCCTAACCACCGAAGGGTAACCCTAATAAATTATCAGAGAGGTTGCCATGTTAGCCTATATCCACAAAAACAACGAGGAGTCCCATGGCACCTTAAAGACTGACATACTTATTTGGCATAAGCTTTTGTGGGTAAAAAACCCACTTCTTCAGATGCATGGAGTGAAAATTACAGATACAGGCACAAATATATATTGACACATGAAGAGAAGGGAGTTACCTTACAAGTGGAGAACCAAAGTTGAAGGCCAATTTAGTCAGGGTGGATGTAGTCCATTCCCAGTAATTGATGAGGAGGTGTCAATACCAAGAGAGGGAAAATTGCTTTTGTAGTGAGCCAGCCACTCCCAGTTTGTCAATGAATTGTAGCTCAACAGTTTCTCTTTGAAGTCTGTTTTTGAAGTATTTTTTGTTGAAGTATGGCTACTTTTAAATTAGTTAATGAGCGTCCAGGGAGATTGAAGTGTTCTCTGACAGGTTTTTGTATGTTACCATTCCTGATGTCTGATTTGTGTCCATTTATCCTTTTACGTAGAGACTGTCCAGTTCGGCCAATGTACACGGCAGAGGAGCATTGCTGGCACATGATGGCAAACATAACATTAGTAGATGTGCAAGTGAATGTGCCTCTGATGGTATGGTTGGTGTGGTTGGGTCCTATGATGGTGTTGCTTCTCTTCATGTACCAATATATATTTATGCCTGTATCTGTAATTTTCACTCCATGCATCTGAAAAAGTGAGTTTTTTACCCCTGGAAGTTTATGCCCAAATAAATCTGTTAGTCTTTAAGGGGCCACCCTATAAATGAGCATGTCCCAAAGTGACGGGCAAAAAAGGTAACACCTGAGCAATGTATAAATCATTCAATTTAAAAATACCTGGAGGAAGAAGGTGTAATCACTAGCAGCCAGCATATATTTACTAAGTACAAATGATGACAAAACAGCTTGATTTCCTTCTTTTACAGGGTAACTGTTTTGGAGGATAGAGGGAATGCCATGGACATAATATACCTAGACTTCAGCAAGGCTTTTGACATGGTCTCACATGACATTCTGATAAGTAAGCTGAAGAAATACGCATTTGGTGGAACTACCATGAAGGAGATACATAACTAAGTATATTATAAGATTGTATGTAAATATATTCTAAATTAGTTATATTTGCTGTTTAATTGGAATCACTATATTATGCCGTGCAACCAGAGAAATCACAAATTGGATGAAAAGTGAGAACTTATCTTGTAAAGATGTAGGTCATTTGAGTTCAATATTATCCAGTGGTGAGCTGGAGCCGGTTCGCACCGGTTCGCACAAACCCGTTGTTAAATTTAGAAGCGGTTTTAGAACCGCTTGTTAACTGGCTTCCCTGCGAGGGAAGCTTTGATGGGCTCTGCCTGGGAAGCCTGTAATTCCTCCTCCCGGCCGCCGGGGGGCGCTGCGCTGTGCTGCGAGAGCAATGTGAGCTGCCTCCTGGCCCTGTTGCTGCTCCTGCTCTTTGGACCTCTGGCCCTGGGGCTCCTGCTGCTGCTGCCTGGTGAGTCCCCGGCTGCGTCCGGCTGCTCCCAGTCCACCCCCCCTGTGAGTATCTGCGCCCCTCCCCCGCCTTCCCTGCCCCCAGCCACCCCCTGCCCCCAGCCACCCCCTGCCCCCAGCCACCCCCAGCCAGCCCCTGCCCCCAGCCACCCCCAGCCAGCCCCTGCCCACAGCCGCCCACAGCCACCCCCTGCCCCCAGCCGCCCCCAGCCACCCCCTGCCCCCAGCCAGCCCCTGCCCCCAGCCACCCCCAGCCAGCCCCTGCCCCCAGCCGCCCCCAGCCACCCCCTGCCCCCAGCCAGCCCCTGCCCGCAGCCAGCCCCTGCCCCCAGCCGCCCCCAGCCCCCAGCCACCCCCTGCCCCCAGCCGCCCACAGCCAGCCCCTGCCCCCAGCCACCCACAGCCAGCCCCTGCCCGCAGCCAGCCACAGCCACCCCCTGCCCCAGCCACCCCCCTGCCCACAGCTACCCGCAGCCAGCCCTTGCCCCCAGCCAGCCCCTGCCCCCAGCCACCCACAGCCACCCCCTGCCCCCAGCCAGCGCCTGCCCCCAGCCACCCCCAGCCAGCCCCTGCCCGCAGCCAGCCCCTGCCCGCAGCCAGCCCCTGCCTGCAGCCGCCCTCTGCCACAGCCACCCCCTGCCCGCAGCTACCCGCAGCCGCCCCCCGCCCCCTGCCACCCGCAGCCGCCCCCTGCCACCCGCAGCCAGCCCCTGCCCCCAGCCGCCCCCTGCCCCACCCCCTGCCCCCAGCCACCCGCAGCCACCCCCTGCCCACAGCCACCCGCAGCCCGCCCGTCTGCATCACCTGCCCACAGCCAGCCCGTGTCACTCCCTGCCTCCAGCTAGCCCTGCCCCACGCCCCTATCTGCAGCCAGCCCCACATCCACTGGTGCCCTGCAGTTCCCAGGGCAGTAACCCTGCACACCTGCTTTAATGAGGGGGGGGCAGGGAGCAGCTGGGACCCACACATGTGCACACCCTAGAGTGACTAGACAGCAAGTGTGAAAAATCGGGACGGGGGTGAGGGGTAATAGGAGCCTATATAAGAAAAAGACCCAAAAATTGAGACTGTCCCTGATCACCACCCACACATGTGAAACAGAGCTCATTTCTAGTTCAGCCCCATCTTTTTAAAAAAGAACTTTAGGTAGGGTTAAAATACATCTGTATTTTCCTGGACATGTCAGGCTTTTCGGTTCTTAATCACCTCCTGGGAAAATATGGACGTATGGTAACCCTATTGGTACAAAAAATACATGCTGTCGCACATCCCTTAAATCAGAACTTTTTATAGGGAACCCGTTGTTAAATCAGAACTTTTTATAGGGAACCCGTTGTTAAGATTTTGGCAGCTCATCACTGATATTATCTATGAGGAAACCTTGCAATATCACAGGTACTCCCACTGAATTTAATAGGATTCTACATATTAAAATTACAAAGTATTCCTAATGAGATAAACTGTTTTAAATTTATGGGGTGCTCCTATAATTAAGGCTACGTTTTGGTCACAGAGGTTGCAGAAGTCACGGAATCTGTGACTTCTGCAGACCTCTGTGACTTCAGCCTGCAGCGGCTGGGAGCTGCAGGCTACCCCCACCTCCCCTGGTGGCTGGGAACTTCAGCGTACCCCTGCTGCTTGGAATGGCGGGGGTCCCCCACAGCTCCCCAGCTGCCACTGGCTGCAGGGGGAATCCCCAAGAGCTTCCCAGTCCCCGCGGACAGCAGGGGATCCCAGGCAGCTCCTCAACCTCTGCCGGCAGGGGAATTCCCTGCAGCTCCCCAGTCCCTGCAGGTGCTGGGGACCCCTGGTAGCTCCCCAGCCCCCACGGATGGCGAGAGGAAACCCCCAGAGCTGCCCAGCTGCCACAGGTGCGGGGGAATCCCCCAGAGTTCTCCAATCCCAGAAGGCCACAGGGAACTTCCACAGCTCCCCTGCCTGGGGGGAATCCTCCAGAGCTCCCCAGTCCCTGAGAGGCGGGTAATCCTGTGCACCTCCCCAGGCAGAGATCCCTCTCAGCCACGGGGCAGGGGCCACGGCTCCCAGCCACAGCTGGGCATGGTGCTGGACCCTTCTCCCCACCCCCCCCCCTTTTAGTTATGGACATTTTTAGTAAAAGTCAGGGACAGGTCACAGCTTCCATGAATTTTTGTTAATTGCCCGTGACCTGTCTCTGACTTCTACTAAAAATATCCATGACAAAATTGTAGCCTTACCCAAAATGTATCATACTCATCTGGGTTAGACCTGTTACTCCCATTGTGAGTTTTATTATGAAGCAGAAAATTATCTGATATTCTATTTTGAGACAAATACCATATTTGATGCATGAATGGACGAAAATTAGAACTTAGAGGGTTTTAAAGAATATTATTTAATATTGATATAAGTATTCATTTACGGAGCGCTGCAAATGTACAAAGTATTTCCAAAAAAGAATACATTTGTAATTATTTTAAATATTGGCATATGATTTATAGCTATATAGGAGAGATTTTCCTTGTGGAAAAGTAGTTTTAATTTTAGTAGGGATGAAACCAACATGATTCTATAGAAATTTAATAGATTTAATTTGAAGTCACTCAGATATAATAGAGAATTATATCCTTTCTACAAGTCTTTTTACTCATCCTATAGAATTCTGTGGCATTCTCTATGGAATTCAATATGATTGTTCAAAAAGGTTATCATTTTCTGCTAAAATCTGTAAGACTTTACCTTCAGGGCTTTTTCCAGTAAGAATTTTTCTTTGAATAAATAGAACTTGGATTCCTAGAATATCTGTTCAAGTTATGAAACAATATGCTGCAAAAGGTCACATCTAGAGGTATTTGTTAGAAAATGCATGAGCTGAGCTGCAGTAAACAGTTCAGGTAAGATGCAGTGGCATAATTTTGTGTCAGGGAAATTAATTATACTGTATTTTTGGTTACATTTTTTACATAGTTTACTGATGTTTTCATCTTAGAAGCATTCCATCTTTGTCCATTTATATCATTTCACATTCTGGGGTTCCATTAGTTCCCTAGGAAGGAATAACAGCATAGCTGCCAGCATTATTAAGCATTGTTCTAAACTGCTGAAGTATATTTTAACATACATGAGCCAAAAAAAGAAATCTAGCTAAACATTCTTTTCAAAAGAAATAAATGGTTATGTTCAGATTTATGGAAATACTGTACACGCTGAGAAATAATTCAGGCTTGAAAGCATTTAACTGAATGTGTATGGGAACTAATAGTAACTTTTGGAGCCTTGCAGTTCTAATAGATGTCCAAAATTTCAACTTCACAATTTCTCTTTATTTTGACATTGATTGTTTGTTTTAATCTTTTCCAAAACAATTTCAAGGAAACATGATAGTGAGACCATAAGGATGAATATTAGAGATACCATCAACTCTGAAAGCTTCAAATGTCATTTGTTCAGAAATATTTATATTAAAATAGTTACAGTATATAAAGGAATGGATACAAAATAAGATACAGATGGTTTTATGAGTTCAGAATAACTCAGATTGAAGGGTTCATAAATTATCATGGACAAATTAAGAGAAAATAGCCTGCATTATCCCTCTTTATATATTTCATAAAGGGAAGCCATGTAGCTAAGTATTTCCTGTTTCTGCCTTTCCTAAGCCAAGTGAGTTTTTCCAATGAAATAATGTGCCACACTTTAATCAATGAATTATTTCACAAGCTGTGTGCTTGGACTTCCATTCCTTGGCTACCATCAGACTCGTAGCCAGCAACAGTAGATAAAGAAAGTGACAAGAGCATGTTTGACTGGCTTACTTACCTACTCCTAGAAGAACAAAGCCAAGGGATAGATGAATCCCCTTTTCAAGTATATGAAAGCAATGATGAAGTATTTGACACCCAAGTATAATTTATGCTGGAGTGGGGACACAAAGGTGTAACAGGCCCACCCACTCCATCGCCTCCTAGCCTGGGGCCCTAGCAATGGCAGAAGGCCGTGGGGATCCTGGCTGCAATATATGGACATAGACTCTGGCAGTGCTACAGCCAGACTAGTGTTGGCTGCCCGCAGGCTATTTCTTAACTCCCTCTCTAGAGGTACATGGGTCTGGAGGGTGTCCTCCAGGGGGGTCAAGCACCATGGGCTCCTCAGGGTAACTGTAGAGGGGTAGGTTTGGGAGCTCCTCTGGGTAACTGGCAAGAGGCAGGCTTGACAGCTCCTCTGGGCTATGGTCAGCGTCAGGCATTGTTTGGGCGGGCCAGTCTTCAGGTCCGCCATTGGTTGCCGGGGTCTCCTAACCGGGAGCTAGGCCGCAGGTGTCTCGTCTCTCCGGCAGCTGTTCCTCCAGTGAGCTCTGGGGTTGGGCTTTTATACTTCCTGTCCTGCACCTTGATCTCTGCGGGGTGGGCGCAGGACTCGCTGGCTCCACCCACTTTGGTGTATGGAGGGGCCCGCCCCTCTCCGGGGTGGCTGGGGACCACACTGCCTTGCTATACAGCTAAATCAATTTAAAAAGTGTTAACCTGTCTTTTAGCGAACCCTGACCTAACATTGACCTCATTTTCTAATGTAGGCAAACATTAAATGACTAAAATAGAATGACAATATTACTTATTTCAGCATACCTTAAACATCCCTTTTGTTCTCAGCTCTAACTTGCACTGGATGCCTCTGGTACAAGGGGTCAATTTAACCAGGGGGGATTACAAGAATCTGTTTTAGCAGTGCCAACTGCACAGGATTTAGGAGGGAAGGTAGTATAGGAGCTACTACATGTTTCTATGACACTCAGAGATTCCTCAACAAACCGGGAACTCACAAGATTTAGAGAACCTTGCTGGTTTAGAGCAATTCTTCCAGTACAAATTCAGGAGACCAGTACAAAATTGTGCTAATGCTGAGCTGAACCTGGCCTCTCCATTTATGACCATAGATGCTCTAAAAATGAAATAAAAAATTTAATTCTGACCTGTCCTGCAAAGTCTCTTCTGCTAGTCAGGTTTATGTAACTGAGTAGAACTGATTGATGCCACATCACTGCACTGAATCATGTAATCAAACAATCTCATAATTTCTTTACAGATATTGAAGACTTTCATTAGTATTTAAATGATAAAGTGTAGGTACTATCTACAAAGTTTCTTCAATTTTGTTATCAAAATGAGCGATAACACAGCCTTCATAGTACCAATATCCAGTTGGAGAGAAAACTAGGCCAACATATATTATTTGTATCTTGGGCCGTGTCTATACTAAAGGGAAAAGTCCATCTAAGCTACACAATTTGAGTTACGTGAATAGCGTAACTCAAATCCAGGTAGCTTAGATCTACTTACCATGGACTCCCCTTATTCTTCTTGATCCAGTGGAGTACAGGAGGCAATGGGAGAGTGATCTGTGGTCAATTTAGCGGGTCTTCACTAGACCCATTAAATTGACTGCTGATGCATCGATCACCACATGTGGATCCCCCGGTAAGTCTTGACAAGCCCTTGGAAAAATACAGTGTTCGGATTGGGGGAAACACCTTGCTGAGTAAAACACTTATTGTTTATTCATGTCAGGTCTCTGAAGAGATATGAAATATAATCAGTGTGCTTTGATGGTTCTCAGCTATTTCCAGGTTTTGAAAGAGGTTAAAAATAAGTGACATCTGACAATATTTTTCCTAAATGCTATATGCATAAGAATGAGAGGAAAATAGGAGACAGAAGGAGATACATGTCATTAAAAACTTTTATTTTAAGAAAGCTTCACATTTCACATTTTTTTGTATGCCAAAGAATGCATATTTAACTTTTAAACATTAGATGTTTGGCTAAGCAAAATATAACCTTTTACTCTTTCAGAAAATCATGTGCAAAAGAATGCAAGAGATTGGAAATTTGTGCTGCAAAACATACTGTTAAGGTGTAGAACAGGGAAATCCGCTGGCACGCTGGGATGCTTTGTTTACCTGCAGCATCCACAGATTCAGCTGATTGCCTTTCCCACTGGCCACAGTTCTCCGTTCCAGGCCAATTGGGGCTGCAGGAAGCAGCGTGGGCCGAGGGATGTGCTGGCTGCAGCTTCCTGCAGCCCCCATTGGCCTGGAACAGCGAATCGCGGCCAGTGGGAGCTGCAATCGGCCAAACCTGTGGACACTGCAGGTAAACAAACCATCCTGGCCTGCCAGCAGATTTCCCTGACAGACCGCGTGCCAAAGATTTCCGATCCCTGATATAGAATGTGATCAAATGGGGACACATTTTATTTACTGTATTTTTTGATGCAATATTATAGAGACAAGGATTTGTGGCTTTATAGAGAACACTAAGTATCACAAGACTCATGATAAAATCATGAGACTCGGCAACATAAACAGTCATGTAATACAGGAAGTTTGCTAGGCTATCAGGACGTTGTGCTGTTTGGACCCTAATATTTCATCTGAATATGTTTTATTACTCTAACATAATCTGAACATTAAATTACTTAGGTTGTAAATGCCTCTAGATAGGAATTGTCTTTTTCGTATGTTTGTACAGCAGCGAGGACAATGGTGTCATGTTCTATGATTGGCGCCCAGAGGCACTACTGTAACACAAATAATATATATTACTAGTAATAATATTTGATGGTCTTGCTGTCACTGTACTCAATGGGAATAGAAAGCCCACAATTCAGTGTACGGTACAGGAATGATTAGCAAGTCTGTTCTAAATTGAACAAATGAAATGAGATAAACGATATCCATGTTTTGTAGATCCCATATATGGAAACAATCTCTATAGTAGAGCTGTTCAAACCATTGTTATAAGTAGTATTTATTACCGATTTAGTCCCTCTTTAAAGGAGTGAACCACGATTTCAGTGAATGTGTTTGGAATTCATAACCATTTGTTGAATAGTTCTAGCAAATTATTTTCAGCCTATCATTCACAAACTATTGGCTTTGCCTGTTTGGTATTCATTATTCATGTTGTGTGATTAGTCATCTATATGATATTGTTACCTGGTATTTTTTCAATTTCTTGATTTTTGGGCTGGATCCTGAACCAGATGAAGTCAATGTAAAGCTTCTATATACTTCAGTGGTACAGAATGAAAACCTAAATGACTGAAAGATTTTAAACAGGAGAATAATGAATGACACATTACATACTTTCATTACAAATTTACAGACAAATAATCATGCTAACATTTATGGGTGAAAGAGAGACTCCCAAATAATGAAAAATATGGTCCCATCTATGTGCTCAAACTAAATTTGATGCTTTTATTTGTTTTGTATCAGGGGGTAGCCATGTTAGTCTGGATCTGTAAAAAGCAACAAAGAGTCCTGTGGAACCTTACAGACTAACAGAAGTATTGGAGCATAAGCTTTCGTGGGTGAATACCACCCATGAAATTCACCCATGAAAGCTTATGCTCCAATTCTTCTGTTAGTCTATAAGGTGCCACAGGAGTCTTTGTCGCTTTTTATTTGTTTTGTTTTTTTTACTGTTCAACCATCTCTAACCCACAGTAGTATCTAAGAACATAAAAGTAGCAAAAGCAACAAGAAATTTAATTGCCCTGGTTGCATTCAGAGATCTTTTCTGTATTTGAGTGATTGTCTCTAAAACAGAATAATTTGACCCTAAATCAGTATATTATCTGCTTTAAAATGTAACTAATGGGATTTTTCCTGAGTGTACATTTTGCAATGTTTACCGCCATGAAAAGATGTTTGCTATTTGCAAAGCTATAACATACTGTCCTGTATTAAATATATGCAGTTAAAAGGGAATCTATTTTCATACACTTTTGGGCCCAATCCTGCTGCCCTAATCGAGGCATGACTCCTATTGTTCTTCAACAAGACTTATGTGTAAGTCAAAAATGCAAGATCAGCCTCTGAATGGGGAATTTTTCATACCTGTATCCATTTATCATATATTTGAATATGTTTCTTTGTCTTCCCTTTCTGAACATGAATGATAGCTTTTAAAACATTTAGACTCTACTACTGGTCAACATTTTGGACTAAATATTTTGTCAGAGTTCTTCAAATACATTGTAGAACAAATTACAATTAAATTCGTTTCCTGTTTACTATTGTTTGCTTTAGGAAAATACTATTGTAGAACTACATATCTATTCAGAGTCTAGTCCAGGATTGAAATCAGGGGATTTTATCGTGAGAAATGTGCACTCCTTAGCTATTTTCAGAGGAAGGAGTAAAATATAAAACACTAATTTACCCTTTGATTATTATAATTTCCAGAAAGAACAAAACAAAAACATTATACATTACATTATTATAAATGCAATGGAAGTGATGGCAAAGATTAAGATGTAAGTATATGATAACTATGGTAGAAGTAGAATCCACACCCCTGAGCAACGCAGTTAAACAAACCTAATCCGTGGTGTAGACAGCACTAGTGTATCCCCACACTAGGGTGTGGTGTTCTGTCCCATCTAAAGGCACTGAGATGACTTAGAGAAAGAGATTGAGTCTGCTCTACAGGCTTAGGTAACAGCCGGTTGGCCTTTAGCTCATGCAGTAGAGGCTCATGCACTAAGTCCCAGGTTCAATACCGCTGGCCATCAACTGGGGTCTGCTGGCATTACATTAGGTTAACAGGAGCATTCTCCCATCAGCCTAGTTACCACCTCTTGGGGAGGTAGGGCACCTACATCAACAGGAGAACCCCTCCCATTGGCATAGAGAGCGTCTTCACTGAAGCGCTACTGCGGAGCATCTGTCCCTCTGTACTGGTTTATCTGTAGAAATACCCTAAGTAGGAATAATAAGAAAGGATTAATTGTAATTTCTTTGGGGCAGGCATTGTGCGCTGTTCTGTTATGTAAAACACACTATGCATCTATTGCTCAATGTCATGTTTGATAATAACTATCTCTCATTACTACACCAACAAGTTCCAAGGCAATTAATGAATTGCAGCTAAATGAGTGATTAAAAAATATTAAATAGAATAGAAAAGCAAAGGATTTTATCCTGCTCTCCTCACTGGGGCAAACAGAACTCAGATTGCGATTCAGTGAAATACTTGCTTAAGTTAGTACTACAAGATTAGGTCCAAAATATATATTTATCTCTGATTTATATCAGTTGACACCTACCAACCAGTATTTTCACAGCTTGGAATTTCTTGTATCTCTGTTTTCATGTTGTCATGCTGTATGGTACTGTATTTCATGAGTAGGAATAAGACTGCAGCTTTCTGGGTCAATGGCTTCTGCGGGCTTGTAGATGTTGTAGTCTCACTTTCTTGGAGGAAGTATACCTCATGTAATAGCGTGAGAGTCAGCTACAAGCCATTCATTTGCCTGTTTCAGATCTGGGATGATTTGTTTTATGATCTAGGTCAGGGATCGGCAAACTTTGACACGCGGCCCATCAGGGAAATCCACTGGCGGGCTGGGACAGTTTGTTTACCTGCAGCATCTGTGGGTTCAGACGATTGCAGCTCCCACTGGCCGCGGTTCTCCGTTCCAGGCCAATGCGGGCTTTGGGAAGCAGCACAGGCTGAGGTATGTGCTGGCCGCTGCTTCCTGCAGCCCCCATTGGCCTTGAAGGGTGAACCACGGCCATTGGGAGCTGCAATCGACCGAACCTGCGGACGCTGCAAGTAAGCAAACCGTCTCGGTCCACCAGCAGATTTCCCTGACAGACCGTGTGCAAAGGTTGCCGATCCCTGATCTAGGTGATACGTTGTGAAAGTTTGCAGAAATTTTAAATCCATAATCTCATCTATAAAGCATTTCAAAAATTATTTCAGACAAGGAAGTCTTCAAAGGATTGTTAACCATAAGATCATTTTTATAACACTTGATGCATACCATGTTTGTTAGGTCCAGATAACCACCTCCTCTTGTGGTCATTGAGTGCTGTTTCAATATTTTACCACAGAGTGTTCTGAGAATATATTGCACTTTAATAGCACTAAAGAAGCAATCCATGGAAGACACTCCCGCTGAGCTGCATGAACCAAACAGTGTGGAAATGCACTATGGCTCAGGAAAAGTGACTCTGCCTTATAGAATCCATGTACATGTATAAACACTTTCCTTTGGAGATCAATGGTAAGATGCAAAGCGGAATTCAGAAATACCTTTTTGTGGAGTGACTTCTCTCTGACATTCTGTTTTGAAATTTTGTTTTATCTGATACAAAGCAAAGGCTTCTGAACTCCATGTTTGTAGCTGTTTGAAAGAAGTGTTACCAAGTGCCTTTATGCAGCCATACTTTCTGCTCCTTTGTCAACATTCCGATTAAATACTGAGTATACTATTCAGAGTGTCCTCCATCCTACTCGGGGAGACCTTGTGCAACCTTAGCAGCTGTGCGATCACGTCTCATCCTGGCCCACTGGGAACATCCTCAACCTACCCTGCCCTTGGTAAAGGAGGAGAGGGAAGGAGAATTCTTTCCATTGACTTCAGTGGGCATTGGATCAGGACCTGAGTGGGGAGAGGAAACATGGGAGGGAAAAGAGTAGGAGCCAACATTATAGGGAAAAGCGAACTAGGGGAAAGGATTTGCTACCAGGCAAAGAAAGTAGATGGAGGAAGGCAAAAAAAATTAATAATTATACAGTAGCGAGAAACATATTAGAGCACTTAATACGGGGGTCAGTACAGAATAGCCAGTAGTTCCCATTTGAAAATCTTGCCAACATGCTTTATAGACCAATATACATAGGGCCATATGCTCAAAAGGATTTAGGTGCCTAAATCCAAGTTTTGGCTCCACTATGATGCCCAAAACTCCTGTCAAAACCCTGTGGGCTATTCTGATATGGGAATCCATCCATCTCTCTTTTTGTAGCTGTTCCACTGTGGATAAATACTTACAGAGTGATTGGAACAAGGGGACTGGGCCCTGGGTTTCCTAGCTCCTAGAGGGGTGCCCTTACCACTGGACTACAGAGCCATTCTCACTTTCTCTCCGGCCAAATGACTGATCCACTGTGGATAAATACATAGAGTGACTGTTTCAGTATTTATCCACAGTGAAACAGCTTTAACAGGAGAGGTGGAAGAAGACCCACATCAGAATATCACTTAGCTCAGTGGTTAGAGCACTCTTCTAGGAATGCGGAGACACCTATTCAAATTGTTCTGCCCCTCAGGCAAAGGGAGGGAGGAGTTGAACCTGTGTCTCCCACATCCTAGGCAAGTTCTGTAACTCCTGGGCTAAAAGTTAAAAGGTGGGAACATCCTCCGGAAGTTTCTTGTTAAAATGGCATAAGGTGTTTTAGTCTAAAGAGGGTTCCCAAATTCAGAATCACAAGGAGAATTAGGCACCTCCCTGCAGCGTAGACTAAGGCCTGGTTTACACTGAATAACATAGCTGAAGTGGACATACTTAGATCTATTTACCACAGAGTCTTCACTGTGGTAAGTCGACTGCTGACGCTCCCCCGTCGACTCCACCTATGCTTCTTGCTCCGGTGGAGTACCGGAGTCGGCGGGAGAGTGCTCGGCAGTCGATTTATCGCATCTTCACTAGATGCGATAAATCAACCCCCGCCAGACCGATCGCTCCGGAGGTAAGTGTAGACACACCCTCAGATGCCTATGTCTGTGATGGCGTGGAGCTTAGCACAAGCCCCTCTTGTCTGTATCTTCCATTGGCTAGTCTAAGTAGTGTTTTGGCTTTTTGAATAACTATCTAAGGCACTTATGTGACAGAATGACAATTTCCTACAAGTTCCTGAATCAACGTTATTGAATTTAGTTAAATGTTATTTAATTAGTTTTAGCATTTTTGCAGTTCAGTGGATTAAAAATACATTGGTGTATATGTTATTGTGGACCGTGTAGGTATTTCCATGGGAAAGATAAGTAAGAAAATATCAGGGGATGATTTGGCAAATTCACCCAGGTTGTAACATCTCCAGGAAAATCACTTCTCTGGAGATGTGTGCATGTACTAGTTCAGACTGGATTCTCCAGGGACCAACAGGCAAAGAAATGATGAATAGCTTGTTTTTAAACTGGCTCAGGGCTTTCTTCCTGATCCAGAAAATGGACAGGACCAGTGCTTAATTTGTGCCAGGAACGACGCCCAGCACCTCAAAGCTTGGCAGTTCTTAGCCCCAGCATCTCTGGGCTTGCCACCTCAGTTATGAAAGTAAAATAAAATGGCTTGAGCCGTGGCACCTCTTTCATTACAAATTAAGGACCTGTCTGTGCTGGGAATAACGCAGTGTAGGCTGGGAACTCTGCAGCCTGGAAATAACCCAGTCACAAGAGAAAGGAATATGTATCTTCACTTAAAAGAGGCAACAGCTGGAGACTGGAAATCTGGGAATGCGTGCTCTTGTGGACCCTCAAGAGGAAATACAGGTGCAGTCACTCTGAACTGTGATAGTCTATCTTTCGCTATTTATTTTATAGGTGCCTAACTCAGGCTTTAAAAATAAGTGAGTTTTTCCAGGTGCCTAATTCATTTTGAGCATTCAGCCCATAGTTCCTACCTCAGAAAGATTCCAGTCTAAACAGAGACATGATGTGACAAATGATGATAAAACCCAAAGGAATAGGTAAATGGCATGGAAGGAAAGGTAAGCTTTGTTGCAGCTTGCCTCTGTATTACAGTGACATATGCCTTTTAAGAGTGGTGGTATGTGGAATTGTTGTTTCCAGACAGCGCACACAATGGAGAGAGTCAACTAATTGTAATGTGACTGCATTCTGAAGAACATATAATGTAATTTTCCTGGTTCTGTCTGGAGGGAGGAGGTGAGGTGACAGGACTCAGGGGGAGTGGGGAGAAGGAGGGGAAAGGAGGGACAGGACTTGGGTTGGGAAAGCGGTGAGAAGTGGGAGGGGACTGTCTGGAGAAGAGGATGCTGGAGGCAAGACACAGGGAATTCCTTTTGTGAGGACCTGTCAGGAGGCCTACAAGATACCAGGGAAAGATATGTCCTCCTTCTCTCCACTTGGTGAAAGTTGGAAAGGCCCCTGGTGGCCGCGACCAAGTGTTATGAGTTATTTTTCTTGTGTTACAAATCCTTTTGTGGTGATAAAGCCAGCCTTGAGGAATCAAACTGGAGTTTGGACTCTATTTTATCTTCCCCAGATGGTGTGTGTGCCTGCAGGCTTAGAAAGGTTACCATTACAAGATCATGAGTTTGCTTTGGCGGCTCCGCGGGTGTCTTAGGGGTATTCATTTTAGATTTTTTTAAAAAGTTAGATAATGAATTTTTTAATTGAGGACAGAATGAGTTTGAAGGAACAAGAGAGTGGGGAGATGCTGAGCTCCTTAGAATCCAAATCAGATTAAATTAATGTAATCACTTTAAGCTAGTGGCTGGCAAATTCAGTCTGCTATAGATTCTTACATAAATGAGCTGCACACATTCATCTGACAATGGAATGATAGCATAAAGGCAGTTCAAAAAGCTTACTTTAAGAAACCATGTGAGTATCACCACAGAAGGAAGGAAGTACTTTTAAATTATACCCCATTAACAAGAGAGGGGGGAGAAAGAAGCAGTGGGTTGTTTTACAAAAATAAGCAGCAATAACAGAATGGAAGCAGCAGTGAGTGTAATAGCTCTGATTGTGTTTGAAGCCTCAGATTTTTTCACAGACTTTAAACAGATAGCCAAAACAAATGAAAACATAAAATACTATGTATTATGGGTGAAAATATCCCATTTTTAACAATAATATCTCATGGCTCTGATATCTTAGCTATTAGTTTTTTGACTCTTAGATAGTCAGAACAACTTAAATTTAACCAATAGGATTAAATGTCTTGAAGTGAAACTGTTCAGCATAGAGGACTAAATACTCATTGGTTTTTGGATTTGCAGAGCTTCTCCATAATTATTCCACTGGAGGAAAGGCAATTTGGCTTTCCAAACTCAGACATTGGGAGATCCGTTGAGACCAAGGCAATCTGTGTGAAAACCCTGTACCTCCATAGTGATGGCTGGTAGTCAGGAGTGATTAGACTGGAAACAGAATGAAGGGATAGTACTTCTAAACCTTGTCAGCACAAAATGGGATGCCACTCAGCACATTTCACAGTTATAATAATATCTTCTTTCTACTTTCTTTCAAGTTTTGATCAACAGAGTATTAATTAACATTGATATGGAATTTGCCATTGTGCTTTCAGAGTTAACAACACTTCTGCATGACTAGGTGTGGCTTATGTTTGTTAGAACTATTTTTTAAAGCTGTTTGCAGACTCAAGCAAGCTTCAATACATTTGGCTGACATTTTGTTAATATTGTATTGGTTATCTTGATAATAAAGATTAAATGTTATATTGTGTTTGTTTGTTTGTTTGTTTGTTTAAATCAAAGATTAGACTCTGGAACCTAAAATTCAGGAACCAGTGTAAAATACCAGATCTCAGAGCCAATGCAATCTCGTCCAATTTGCCCTGCTGATCTCCTGCCCCCGCAATCTCCTTGACAGCATGTCTACACAAGTAGGCGTGCTCCCATGAGCTTCTACTTTATCTGGCTCACCCAGTTGTCTCCCTGGATTTCTGACACCTTAGTGCTGACCTTTAAATTCATCAGTGGGTTAGGATGCAGATATATCTGCAACAGCATCTATATTCATTACCTGCCAAGGTAAACACATCCCTCTGGTACAGCATACATCAGATGGGATGAGGTGTTCTTCCTTCATGGGCAATGGATAATGCACAATTTTGACCACTGTTAGCATACATTGCAGAACCCATCTCTTTGAAAGCATCCCACTATACTAGATAGATCATTTTTAACATGAATATATGTGTTCAATCCTCAACTTTCAGTTCTGAGCACTAACAAACAACAGATTCAGCCTGAGGACTAGTACACACTTAAAAGCTACATCAACATAGGATGGCAACCTGACCCCAATTCTAGATGCAAGTAGGCTGATAGTAGCTACAGTGACAGAATCATTTTTCTATCCCCCTGGGAAGTGGTGTTGCTACACCAATGGAAAAAAACCCTTCAGTCAGTGTAGCCTTTGTCTGTACTAGATGGTAATGTCAGCATTGGTATAGTGACATAATCTCCATTGCATAGACATACCATGAGCCTCAGTCATGCTCAATAGTGCTCTAAGTCCACAATCTTTTCCTGCAAAAAGAACGATGAGTACTTGTGGCACCTTAGAGACTAAAAAAATTATTTGAGCATAAGCTTTCGTGGGCTAAAACCCACTTAATCGGATGCATGCAGTAGAAAATACAGTAGGAAGATATATATACACAGAGGACATGAAAAAATGGGCATTGCCCTACTAACTATAATGAGAGTAATCAGTTAAGGTGGGCTAGCTGCTCTGTTTGATGTCACTCTGCCCAGGGCCAGCCTACTCTGTTTTCCTTGTCCAATGGGGAGAAAAGAAATAATTCAACTTACCTCAAAAGTACTGCTTTTCACAACAAGATTTTCCCCAGCCTCCTACCCAGTTTATGCCCAGAGTCAGGCAGAGGGTAAAGAACCCTCCATTGAATTCTGCCCAAATGGAAGCCAACCTTTTGATAATGTGTCACCTTAAGCATCCAGCTATTATTTAACTAAAATAGCACAAGTGGGTAAAAATGAGTGAGTGGGCTCAGACAGTGAGTCATATTCTTCATTAGTGAGTACCTTCTGAAGATGTATAAAGAATTTACTAATTCATTTTAAAAAACATCTTATGACAAGGAAGAGGCATCAATTATGTTGCTTCTATTCTTTTCTGCGGCGCCTTTCAGGCATTAATATATATCTTTATTTGAATATAAATGTAATTTGGCAAACAAGAAGCAAAATAGAATTATTTGGTGATTGAAATTTTCTCTTTCAAGTTTTACATCAATGTGAACACTATGAGTTATTAGATTTAGCTGCAGAGCAAAACACTCTAGCAAACAAAGCTTTCTTCCTCTAATTTACAATGATTTCTGAGAACCCAGGAATGTTGTTCAAATGGTCCTATGTAATTATATAGACTTTTCTCCCTTTAGATTTGTGGGGAGTTTCATAGAAATGTGCCTTACTGGGACCCTTGTATTGTGAGACTACTGTGATGTGCTGGGCAACCCCACAAACTAGTCTGAGATCCAAATTGTTAGTGCACGATGGGTTTTTTTTACTCTGTAGAAACCTTTCCACAAAATTTAAAAAAAAAAGAAAAAATTCTTCAAATCCATCACTAAAGCATTTTACAATCAAACATGTGTCCTGATCCAGAGTCCATTGAAGTCAATATAAAGATTTCTATTTAGGGTTGGACCATGTTTCCTCTGAAACCAGTTTTCTTTAATAACTCACAGGACTACTAGTAAAGTTCCTAAAGAAAGGAAGTATTTGCAGAAGGTTCTAACAAACATGAGTAACATATTGGCAGCTTTGTTATCACCCAGGTCTATAGCCATGTAAACCCACCTGGGGCCAAGTCATATAACCAGTTTTGTTCAACAAGGTCATTCCTTAATAAACTCAAATTTTCTCAGGTAATTCCCCCTCCTACTTCAAAAGTTTTCATAGTTTCATATTAATGTACAGGTTAGATCTAATCCAGGCACATTTATGTATTAGTTTCTCTCACTACTGTATTACCTGAGCACCTAAGGCAGCATACAGCTATAAATAGAATCAATCCTATAATCCTCCCTACACCCCATTATTTATTTGCAGTAGCATGTATGCTGTGCTTGAGGTTTTATGAACATACAAGCAAGGATACTATGAAGGACTCAAGGAGCTTAGTCTATGGATGGACAGGCATCAAAGAAGAGGACATGGGGAGGAGAAAGTTTTCCATGAGGAATCAGTAAGACATCAACCACACGGTCAGTGTTAGCTTTGGACCAGATGGCCTGTAACTCCACTCCCACTTTTCCCACCATGTATCAATGAGCCACTCTGCTGAATGAGGAGAGACCATGGGGCAGCTCTATCTGCATGTAGTGGAAGGCTAGAGAGAAGAGCTCAGCATTCTGGTGGCCTCTTTGGCATTGGCCCCTCTTGCTATCTATCTGAAGCCAATGTAACTATTCACATAAGAGTTTTCAGGATGGGAATCTTTGCAGTTTTCTCTACTTCGCCCATTGCTGCATGCTATATTTCTTTTCTTGGGATGGAGAGAGGGGAAGATTGCTGCCCAGAATCCCTCAGACAGACAGAAATGTATGTGAATGGGGGGTTGGAAGGCTACTGTGTCCTGGTGCATCTCCATCTTCTTTTCCTGCTGGGACTCCTGGGCCTTTCTCCTCTCCACTCTTTCCTTCTTTAGGCTGTCCACAATGTTCATCCTCCAGGCCCTGTGCTCAGTGTCCGATGTGTACTGGCTTGCAGGATCTCACTGAACATGTCATCCCAAATCCTCTTCCTTCTCCTTATCTGGCTCAGATGTTCTGCTGGTATGGAGGGGGAGACCCTGAAGGCTGCAATGATGGCAGCTTCAGATAAAACACATAAAGGTTCCATTGTCTGCATATTCACTATGGAAAGCAAAACTTAAGATACTTAACATATTCGCCTTGCTCCCCACAAGTTCAAACCCCTCCAACGCATCATCAGGGATCTACAACCCATCCTGGACAATGATCCCACACTTTCACAGGCCTTGGGTGGCAGGCCAGTCCTCGCCCACAGACAACCTGCCAACCTGAAGCATATTCTCACCAACAACTGCACACCGCACCATAGTAACTCTAGCTCAGGAACCAACCCATGCAACAAACCTCGATGCCAACTCTGCCCACATATCTACACCAGCAACACCATCACAGGACCTAACCAGATCAGCCACACCATCACCGGTTCATTCACCTGCGCGTCCACCAATGTAATATATGCCATCATATGCCAGCAATGCCCCTCTGCTATGTACATCGGCCAAACTGGACAGTCTCTAAGGAAAAGGATAAATGGACACAAATCAGACATTAGGAATGGCAATATACAAAAACCTGTAGGAGAACACTTCAACCTCCCTGGCCACACAATAGCAGATTTTAAGGTGGCCATCCTACAGCAAAAAAACTTTAGGACCAGACTTCAAAGAGAAACTGCTGAGCTCCAGTTCATCTGCAAATTTAACACCATCAGTTTAGGACTAAACAAAGACTGTGAATGGCTTGCCAATTACAGAACCAGTTTCTCCTCCCTTGGTTTTCACACCTCAGCTGCTGGAACAGGGCCTCATCCTCCCTGATTGATCTAACCTCGTTATCTCTAGCTTGCTTATATATACACACCTGCCCCTGGAAATTTCCACTGCTTGCATCCGAAGAAGTGGGTATTCACCCACGAAAGCTCATGCTGCAAAACGTCTGTTAGTCTATAAGGTGCCACAGGATTCTTTGCTGCTTCTACAGAACCAGACTAACACGGCTACCCCTCTGATACTTGACAAGTTTTAAGCACTACTTTCTCACCTCTGCTAGGATTGTTTGTGCACAGCACCAGTCACTGCATCAGCCAGGGTGAGTATGGCCCACCAGGTTTTGGGTAAATGAGTAGGGTATTGCTCAGTTGCATGATTCTAGTAGTATAGTGCTACTGGCACCATTTTCTACAGGTGGTGGTGATTTTAGCTGACATCTCACTGCTTAGGGTAACAAAGGCAGAGAAAGCAGAGATGCTGCTGGTGTCCCAAAGCCTCCTGGATCTGAATGTTGCTAGCCTGTGTGGCAAGGCACCTTCTTGTTCTCACTAGCCTGTGCTGTTTTTAGCCTTGGTGAGATGGGCTTAGGATAAAACAGTCTCTCGTGGCTGCATAGGGGCAGTCTGTCCTTCTCTCAGCCAGTGTTTTGGGCTTGTTTTTCTCCTTTGTGGGAGGGAATGAAGCCTCCCCTCCTGGAGAGGCTTGCTGCTACTGGTAGCTTGACTTTTTTTTCTCCCCTGTCTCTCCCCCCACACACAGGGAAGGGTTTAAAAAGGTTTTCAGGCAGCCCTTAGTTGGAATCAGCTGATCCTAATTGACTTCAGGTAACTCCCTTTCAGCTGATCCTAATTGATCTCTGGTAACCCCTTCTCAGCTGAACCTGATTGACCTGTAGTCACCCCTCTCCAGTTGATAGGGAGGAGGGCCTTTTAACCTTCTGGGACTGTTTTCTACCCCCTACCCTCTTGCAGCTGTTTGTCCTGAGTTTATCACACCTGTTTATTGCAATGGTGCCTGCTGAAGTTATCACTGACTGGTGTGGGAAAGTGTCCTATTGCAGTGGAAGAAATAGGGCAACCCTCCTTAAAAACCATGGCAGAGGATTGCAGAGTACCTCCATGAAAGTTTCACTGATATCTCTGAGGATGATTCAAGGGACGTTTCTTGTGCACGTAAACAAACTGCTTTAGTCCCTTTGTAAATATAGGTCTAGGAATGTGGATTGTCTTCAGAGTAGGATGGGAATTCTATCTTCTATTCACCTAAAAACATAGGTGTCCAATTGCCATAAGAAGTACCAATTTTTTTCTGTGCTTGAAATAGAAATATATTTTATACAAAGCCAAAACCTGTAAAGCAATTGATCTGTTTAATTCTATAAACTTCTCATACAAAATTTGTCAAATAACTAACTTAAAACTGGCATGGCCCACTGTGTGGCATCTTAATATAATGAATGAGGATGGTCCAACACTGAATTGTCTCTTTCCTGTCATGAACAGCTCCCAGGGCCAGTCTTAACAAAATTTAAAAGTTGATATGTTTTTGAAAAAACAAAGCATGAAAGTTGTGACATAGCTAATTTTCAGTTTATCCTGGGAGCGCTTTACTGCAGAAATATTTGTGTCTCAGCTAATAATTAAACAATTTTTAGAATTCAACAGGCATATTGTTCTATCAATATGCAAGTTCCATGTGACACCAAATACAGAATCATTGGTGTAGTAATCTAAATCCCCAGATTCTGTCACAGTTCATTTATTATCATGCAATAAGCAACACACCAGTTGCTTGAAACAGGTGATATTCAGGGAGAATAGCTATTATGGTTTTTTTTCCCCTTGGCTCATGTCCTTTTTTTATTTTTACAATTTCACATATTCTTGATTGTATATATTTTTTCCAGTGACAGAGATTCTTTTAAGAAGTGGGTTCTGACCCAATTCAAAATTTTCAAACTCTTGCAGAATTACATGATAATGAATCCCTCAGAATCATCAGTTATGTCATTGAAAGGGCATTTAGAATATTAATGAATTTCACTTTAGATAGCTCTTGTGGTGATGATGCATCATAAATATTTGTAAATTGCTTTAGCCTGCTATGTTTTATACAGTATAATTCATATGAAAAGTGTAACAGCTGAGTCTAGGCTACGAGCCCTAATCAGAAGACCTGGGTTCTGTTCACAACCCTGTCACTGACATTGTTAAATCACTTAACTTCTCCATGCCTCAGTTTTCCCATCAGTAAAACTGTGATTATACTTGTGTCCTGTGCATTGAGAGCCTTGGATGAAAAGTACTGTATAACTGCAGTTAATTACAATTATTTTTAAGTTACTATATCTTACTAAAAAACAACTAGGATTTTTCCCAAGTTGGAGACTTTTAAAAAAAATCTTTAAATCCGAAAAGGTACGATTAAAGTTAATTGATCTAAACTAATTCTCTAACTCTATGTGTACCGAACCTTATATACCTACTTCTAATGGTGATGTCAGCATCTTTCCTTTTAAATTATTCCACATGGCTAAGGTAGGCTGTATTCTTGTTGAAGGAAATTACACTAGTTGTTCTGATTTCAGTAGGGTATACAAAGAGAGAGAATGCTTGTTAGGTCTTCACCATTTCTCTATATATTTTGCTTTACTATAAGGAGACGCAGTTCTGTCTTCCAGCAATTGTTGCCATAAAGGCAAACTTGATTGCCTTTCAGGGGAATTCTCAAATATAACATGCTGCAAGTTGTTAATTAAATTGTAAAAAATAATGGGATAATGTATATTTTTGGTGGGCAGGAAGCCTATCTTGTGGAAGGTATGAAAATGGTTGGGTAAGTTGTTCCAGCTGTAGACTAACACTATGTTTCTCATACAGATTTCTGCTGAGTATATCTTACACCTCAGTTTTCATACTGGGAATACTGTTTTTGATGTTGTTGTTGTTGTTTCAAGTTTTCATCAATAAAAAGGGAAACTGAAGAAATCAACAAGATTTCCTGAAACACTTCCATGTTGTTAAAGCAGTATTTGACGTTGACATTTGTTTCAGTTGAAAAATTTCAGTGTGCTCTATTAAGAGGCACTAAGACTAAACTCTTCACACCATGAGTGAGTCCAGTGCTCTTTCAAAGAGGGAACGTCACATTAAAACAAGGAGTTGGCACCCACCCTATATGGAAGGTAGAACTGCTGAGCTTCACATCCATCTCCCACTGGCCATTTTATAAAATCCCATGCCTGAATATCAAAAGAAGCTTTGTGGACATCATCAGTGTAGACTATTTGGACACCTACAAAATGGAGGAAGAATTTTTTCAGTGTTAATGTAAAAGAAAGTCACCCCCTAACAGAAAGCAGAGACTCAAAACTGGGGAATCGTATAACGTATTGTACATAATACAAAGGAAAAATAAGGAGACTGTGAGGACCTTACTGTATATCTTATACTGTTTATAGTTCAGAAAGGTGCTGAGAAAATAGGACATTATCTCTGAAACGCAACAAAGTGGGAGACTACTCTCCTTTAGTATTCATGTAGAGTAGTATCTCACTCCACAAACAGTCCTATTGAAATCAAGGGTGGCAGAGAGTAATGGTGACAGATCTGGTCCAAAAGGAGTCAGTGAAGGTGACAGGCCAAACCCACTGCTTCATTGCCAATGCACGCATAAAGAAGATATCACAAATTGCAGAGCATACAGCATTTCTAAACTCCTACTTTTGTTTTCTACCCTAACTAGAGCAATAGAACTTTTTGGGAACACAGAGTAAAAACAAACAGGCATGAAAGTTTATTGAAAAACTGCAACAGGACTTATTGTAGACATCCAGTGTAAGCACTTTAGTTAACAAAAGATTTTCAGTTGATTTGCCTGCATTTAAAAGCCTGTCAATATCTTACAAAAAGCTGCAGGACCATTCTTCCAGCTGGAAGTAACAAAAATATGCTGCCTCTCTCTTTCAGAGAACTTCTCAGTAATTTAACATAAGGTTTCCTTGTCTCATAAAAGCATTCAGTCTCATCAAATACCATTTACTTTTACATCACCTCTTCCTTTAAAAATGATCAGGTCTGGACTATATCACAGGGGAATAATGAGGGATAGTAGAGGTAATTATTTGTATCAGAATAGCACTTAGAGACCCCACATGAGATCAGGGCATCATAGCACTAGGCATTGTGCAAACTCAGAGTAAGGGTATATCTATGCTTCAAAATAAGATCCCAAGAACAGACTCAGGGATCATAAGAACATAAGAACGGCCATGCTGGGTCAGACCAAAGGTCCATCTAGCCCAGTATCCTGTCTTCTGACAAAAAAACGAGGAGTCCTTGTGGCACCTTAGAGACTAACAAACTTATTTAGACATAAGCTTTTGTGGGTTAGAACCCATTTCATCAGATGCATGGAGTGGAAAATACAGTATCAGGTATTCTGGACTCATCCACTCCCAGTCTTTATGCAGGCCTAATTTGATGGTGTCCGGTTTGCAAATTAAGTAAAGATACTATAAATATAGTATAAAATATAAATATTAAGAATGAAAACTGGGAGTGGATGAGTCATTACAAAACCTAATTTTACCATGCTAATTCCCCCTACTGTTACTCACACCTTCTCGTCAACTGTTTGAAATGGACCACCCTCATTACCAGTACAAAAGTGCTTTTTCCTCCCTGAGTATTCTACTGTTAATTGAATTGTCTCGTTAGACTGACCCCCCACCTGGTAAGGCAACTCCCACTTTTTAATGTACTATGTATAAATATACCTGCTACTGTATTTTCCATTCCACATATCTGATGAAGTGGGTTTTAGCCCATGAAAGCTTACGCCCAAATAAATGTGTTTGTCTCTAAGGCCTGGTCTACACTAGGACTTTAAATCGAATTTAGCAGCGTTAATTCGAACTAACCGCTCAACCGTCCACACCAGGAAGCCATTTAATTCGAACTAGAGGGCTCTTTAGTTCGAATTCGGTACTCCACCCCGACAGGTGGAGTAATGCTAAATTCGACATGGCTAGCTCGAATTAGGCTAGGTGTGGATGCAAATCGAACTTAGTAGCTCCGGGAGCTATCCCACAGTGCACCACTCTGTTGACGCTCTGGACAGCAGTCCGAGCTTGGATTCTCTGACCAGCCACACAGGAAATGACCCGTGAAAATTTGAATTCCTTTTCCTGTCTGGGCACTTTGAATCTGACGTCCTGGCTGGACATCGGGGCGAGCTCCGCAGCACCTGCAACGATGCAGAGCTCTCCAGCAGAGGAGTCCGGCCAATCCAAGAATAGAAAGAGGTCCCCAGCATGGACAGACCGGGAAGTCCTGGATCTGATCGGTGTGTGGGGCGAGGAGTCTGTGCTGTCGGAGCTGCGCTCCAACAAGCGGAATGCAAAGACCTTCGAGAAGGTCTCCAAAGCAATGATAGAGAAAGGATACAGCCGGGATGCAATGCAGTGCCGCGTGAAAATCAAGGACCTGAGACAAGGCTACCAAAAAGTCAGAGCAGCAAACGGACGCTCCGGAGCCCAGCCCCAGACATGCCGCTTCTACGAGGCACTGCATGCCATTCTAGGTGGGTCTGCCACCACTGCCCCACCAGTGACCGTGGACTCAGTGGATGGCATAGTGAACCTGGACAGTTCCTCCTCGATGTTCGCCGATGGGGAAGATGAGGAAGGGTCTGTGGAGGACGGCGCAGGCGACAGCGAACACAATACCGCTTTCCCTGACAGCCAGGATCTCTTCATCACCCTCACAGAGATCCCCTACCAACCCTCCCCTGCCGTTAACCCGGACTCTGAATCAGGGGAAGGATCAGGCGGTAAGTGCTATAAACATGTAAACATTTATTTTTTATAAAACAGGTATAAAAAAATAGAAATACTATATATAAAATTTTCAATGAAAAACTATATGAAAAGTAGGTCCACACATATAGGGATTGAACAATAATCCTCCAGGGACAATTCAACAAAGGTATCATAGAGGTCCTCGAAAAGCCTCCGCAGGAGGTTCCTGGGGAGAGGTGCCTTGTTGGGTGCTCCGTGGAAGCACACTCTTCCGCGCCAGGACATCCTTATGTAGATGGGAATCATCGCCTCCACAAGCATGGCCGCATATGGTCCTGGTCTCTGCAGGGCTTCCCTTAGCATCCGCTCTTTGTGACTCCGAGGGACCCGCCTCAGGGTGATCTCGTTCATGAAATGCTGCATCTAATTAGGGCAATTAGTGTATTGTTACTGTTGTGAATGGTTGACTTTTACTTTGCATAACAATGATCCTCGCTTAACAGCCACGTGTTGTAGGCCACATAGGAAAAGCATACATTGATCTTTCCTGTGCACTGGCGGGAGTGGCTGGAAAAGGGTCAGAGTATATGATTTCCAGATTGCCTTTAGCGGGAGGGCACAGCTATCCATTAACTGTTAAGCAGAATGTACTGTAAGGCTTACCAGGACTGTCTGCTAGACGGATTCAGCTGTCTCTCCCCACTTGTCCGCTCTCCTGTGCAATGCCGCAGCCAATGAGAGCGTATTCCGAAATCTCGAACTTGTCCTGAGATCTCGTGAGACTTGTTGCCCTGTATGGTCTTGTTCAGAGAAACTGACTAGACTGTGTTCACTGTTCGCAAACATGTATCTGTTCAAGGAAATCAGTTACTTTTCCCATCACACAGCTTCGGCTCTTTCCCGGACTGCCCCGGCATCCCCCTCACAGAGACTGGCGCAGATTAGGCGGCGAAAGAAAAAGACTAGGGACGAGATGTTCGCGGAACTGATGGCCTGCTCCAGAGCCGAGGCGGCAGAGCAGAGACAGCGGAGGGAGACCCTATGTCAACAGCATCACACACACATCGAACGGGAGGACAGGTGGCGGCAGGAAGACCAGCAGGCGACTCAAACGCTGCTTGGGCTAATGAGGGAGCAAACGGACACGCTCCGGCGCCTTGTTGATGTTCTGCAGGACCGCAGGCAGGAGGACAGAGCCCCCCTGCAGTGTATCTGCAACCGCCCTCCCCCGCCAAGAAGTCCTGCCCCCCCCTCACCCAAAAGTACAAGACGGAGGGGCGGTAGGGGCCGTGAGAACGGTCACTGCACCACTGCATAGCGCTAATGTACCACACACCTCTCACGCTATAAATTTGTAGAAGTGCTTCCCTTACAGGCTCACCCAGTCCCAAATCCAAGTTTCATCCCCCCACTGTGTATTAGATTATTAAAAGCTGTTTGCTGTTATTCACTGTTTCGGTCACGTCTTTCGTGTCAGAGGATTTTTTTGTGTATGGGCGGGGAGGGGATTTATAATTGCACGGTATAGCCTACATTACCAGGGTACAGACTTGGGGGCATGATCAACTGCAGGGCACACACACACTGCAGTCAGTAGGCACCAGGGTCACTCTGTGTGGTGTATGCTGCCCCGGGTCATTCTGTGATGTGTATGCTTGTCCAGGGTCCTAGCGCCTGCCACCCCCTTAATGTTAAGGCACGCTGCCCTTACCATGCACTTCCACCGTAGCAACGAGCCTCTCCACTGCCCTGAGCCCCAACAAGAGCCCTCATCCACGGACAGATACTCACCCTTCCCCCACACCCCTCACCCCTTCCTGCGCCCAAACCCGCAGCCCACTGCTGTCATCCAAACCCCTATCCAAAGAAGGCACCACTCGCCCCTTCCTGCAAACCCACCCCTTCCTGCAAACCCTCCCCTTCATGCACAACCACTTGCAACCGTCCCCCACCCCAGAGACCTATGTAGGAGCAGGAGGATGTCATTCCTCTATGGAACAAGCGGTCTGTACATCAGTACACACCGTGCCCAGCACAGTATGCGTCCATGTTTCAACACCTGAACAGAAATGCAAAGTAAAACAAAGATTTATTAATAATGAGTGTTACAATTAATTTGCTTTAAAATGTGCTTTGGAAGTGGGGGAAACTTGGAGAACGGGGTATGTAACCGCAGATCGAAATCGACACATACAGACACAGGCCCAGGGTCAGTTTCTCTTGAAAGCAAGTGGAGAGTCATAGGTTACCCTGCTCTCCGAGGAAACTTGCTTTCAAAGCCTCCCGGATACACAGCGCTTCCCGCTGGGATATTCTCTCGGCACGGGTGTCTGGCTGAGCGTAAACTGCAGCCAGGCGATTTGCCTCAACCTCCCATCCGGACAAAAAGGTCTCGCCCTTGATCTCACAGAGATTGTGTAGCACACAGCAAGCAGCAATAACTACGGGGATATTCTTTTCGCTGATGTCCGAGCGAGTCAGTAAGCTCCGCCATCTCCCCTTGAGACGTCCGAAAGCACACTCCACCACCATTCTGCACTTGCTCAGCCGGTAGTTGAAGAGTTCCTTCTCTCTGTCCAAGGCGCCTGTATAGGGCTTCATGAGCCAGGGCATTAGCGGGTAGGCTGGGTCCCCGAGGATCACTGTAGGCATCTGCACATCCCCAACCGTTATTTTGTGGTCCGGGAAGAAAGTACCTGCCTGGAGGCGTTTAAACAGACCAGAGTTCCTGAACACACGCGCGTCATGAACCTTGCCCGCCCACCC
The DNA here is from genome assembly GCF_020497125.1 of Mauremys mutica. Lineage (NCBI taxonomy): Eukaryota > Metazoa > Chordata > Testudines > Geoemydidae > Mauremys > Mauremys mutica. Next base: position 32,993,632 of record NC_059073.1, on the reverse strand, counting down.
AACGAAGATGTTGGTAAAACGTCCCCTATGGTCTACCAGTGCTTGCAGCACCATTGAAAAGTAGCCCTTTCGGTTAATGTACTCGCTGGCCTGGTGGGCTGGTGCCAGGATAGGGATGTGAGTCCCATCTATAGCCCCACCGCAGTTTGGGAATCCCATCGCGGCGAAGCCATCTATGATGTCCTGGACGTTTCCGAGAGTCACTACCTTTGAGAGAGGTTGCTCAACGATTGCGTGGGCTACTTCAATCACAGCAACCCCCACGGTAGATTTGCCCACGCCAAAGTGGTTCGCTACTGACCGGTAGCTGTCTGGCGTTGCAAGTTTCCAGAGGGCTATGGCCACTCGCTTCTGCACACTCAGGGCTGCTCGCATCCGGGTGTCCTGGCGCTTCAGGGCAGGGGACAGCAAGTCACAGAGTTCAAGGAAAGTGCCCTTACGCATCCTGAAGTTTCGCAGCCTCTGTGATTCATCCCAGACCTGCAGCACTATGCGGTTCCACCAGTCCGTGCTTGTTTCCCGGGCCCAGAATCGCCGTTCCACACCATGAACTTGACCCATTGCCACCATGATCTCCGCGGCGCGGCGTACCCTGCTTTGTGAGAGGTCTGCGCCACTCTGTGAATTCCTGTCCTCACCGCGCTGCCGGAGCCTCCTCGCCCGATTTCTCAGCAGCTGACTGTGGAAGAGGTGGACGATAAGGTGCGAGGAGTTGACAACGGCCATAAGTGCAGCGATGATCGCAGCGGGCTCCATGCTCGCAGTGCTGTGGCGTACGCGCTGTAACTGACAAGAGAAGGGCGCGAACAGATTTCCCGCCGGAGCTTTCAGGGAGGGAGGGCGTGATTGACGGTTCAATGACAACAGTTACCCAAAAGCACCCTCGACACATTTTTCCCCCAGGAGGCATTGGGAGCTCTACCCAGCATTCCAATGGGCAGCGGGGACTGCGGGAACTGTGGGATAGCTTCCCACAGTGCACCGCTTCCAAAGTCAACGCCAGCCCCGTTACTGTGGACTCAGAAATTCGAATTAGTGTATTTACTGTGGATACACAAATTCGACTTCATAAGGTCGAATCCACAAATTCGACTTAAGTAGATTCGAAATAGTCTTGTAGTGTAGACAAGGCCTAAGGTGCCACAAGGATTCCTCGTTGTTTTTGCTGATACAGACTATCATGGCTACCACTCTGAAACCTGTCTTCTGACAGTGGCCAATGTCAGAGGCCCCAGAGGAAATGAACAGAACAGATAATCACCAACTGATCTACCCTGTCTCCCATTCCCAGCTTCTGGCAAACAGAGTCTAGGGATACCATCCCTGTCCATCCTGGCTAATAGCCATTTACGGACTTATCCTCCTTGAAATTATCTAGTTCTTTTTTGAACCCTGTTATAGACTTGGTCCTCACAACATCCTCTGGCAAGGAGTTCCACAGGTTGTCTGTACATTGTGTGAATAAATACTTCCTTTTATTTGTTTTAAAGCTGCTGCCTATTAATTTCATTTGGTGACCCCCTAGTTCTTGTGTCATGAGAAGGAGTAAATAACACTTTCTTTTTTACTTCCCCACACCAGTCATGATTTTATAGACCTCAGTCATATCCCCCTTAGTCATCTCTTTCCAAGCTGAAAAGTCCCTGTCTTATTAATCTCTCCTCATATAGCAGTCATGCCATATGCCTAATAATTTTTGCTGCCCTTTTCTGAATCTTTTCCAGTTCCAATATATCTTTTTTGAGATTTGGTGACTACATCTGCATTCAAGATGTGGACGTACCATGGATTTATATAGAGGCAATATTATATTTTCTGTCTTATTATCTATCCCTTTCTTAATTATTCCCAACATTCTGTTCACTTTTTTGGCACAGTGAATGGATATTTTCAGAGAAATATCCAAAATGACACCAAGATCTCTTTCTTGAGTGGTAACAGCGAATTTAGACCCCATCATTTTGTAGGTATAGTTAGGATTATGTTTTCCAATGTGCATTACTTTGCATATATCAACATTGAATTTCATCTGGCATTTTGTTGCCTCATCACCCAGTTTTGAGAGATCCTTTTCTAGCTCTTCACAGTCTGCCTGGGACATAACTATCTTGAGCAATTTTGTGTCATCTGCAAATTTTGCCACCTCAATGTTTACCCCTTTCCCCAGATCATTTATTAATATATTGAATAGGACGGGGCCCAGTACAGACCCCTGGGGGACACCACTATTTACCTCTCTCCATTCTGAAAACTGAACATTAATTCTTATAATTTTTTTCTTATCTTTTAACCAGTTACCAATCCAGGAGAGGACCTTCCCTCTTATCCCATGACAGCTTACTTTGCTTAGAGCCTTTGGTGAGGTATCTTGTCAAAGGCTTTCTGAAAATCTAAGTACACTATATCCACTGGATCTCCTTTGTCCGTATGCTTCTTGACCACCTCAAAGAATTCTAGTAGATTGGTGAGGCATGATTTCCTTTTACAAAAACCATGTTGGCTCTTCCCCAACAAATTATGTTCATCTATGTGTCTGACAATTTTGTTCTTTACCATAGTTTCAACCAATTCGCCTGGTACTGAAGTCAGGCTTACCAGCCTGTAATTGCTGGGATCATCTCTGGAGCCCTTTTTAAAAATCGGTGTCACATTAGCTGACCTTCAGTCATTTGGTACAGATGCTAACTAGTACAGTTAGTAGTTCTGCAATTTCACATTTGAGTTCCTTCAGAACTCTTGGGTGAATAGCATTTGGTCCTGGTGACTTATTACTATTTAGTTTATCAATTTGTTCCAAAACCTCCTCTAATGACACTTGAATTTGGGAAAGTTCCTCACATTAGTCACCTAAAAAGAATGGCTTAGGTTTGGGAATCTCCCTCACATCCTCAGCCATGAACACCAATGCAAAGAATTTATTTAGTTTCTCCTCAATGGCCTTACCAACCTTGAGATGCTCCTTTAGCATCTCAATCGTCCAGTGGCCCCACTGGTTAGTAGGCTTCATGCTTTTGAGGAACTTAAAAAAAATTGCAATTACTTTTTGAGTCTTTGGCTAGCTGTTTTTCAAATTCTTTTTTGGCCTTCCTAATAGTATTTTTACACTTTATTTGCCAGAGTTTATGTTCCTATCTATTTTCCTCACTAAGATTTAACTTCCACTTTTTAAAGGATGCTTTTTTGCCTCTCACTGCTTCTTTTTCTTTGTTGTTTAGCCACAGTGTGACTTTTTTGGTTCTCTTACTATGTTTCTTTTTTAATTTGGGGTATACATTTAAGTTGAGCATATATTATGGTGTCTTTAAAAAGTTTCCATGCGGCTTGCAAGGATCCCAGTGTAGTCCTCTTATTCCTTACTTTCGAGTTCCCAAGATGTTGATCTATTAATCTGTTCCTGCAAGATGAAAGAAGGGGAGCCACCCTAGTAGACTTGCCAGGGTTTACCAAGGATTTCCCTATGCCATTCAGGAAACTCTCCAGAACGGACTAGATCTGTTAACCCCTCAGAGGACACAAATACAACCCTACACTCAAAGGATAGACACCCAAACAGTACTTTTCCAAAATAAAGTGTTTTTTTTTATTTGGTGTAACCAACCTTTCCTAATACAATCTAAGCCTAAATTAAAACATAAACATAAATCCCTTAGCACAGGTATATAAGCTAAAATACCCAGTACTGTAATGTTGCACAGTTGGAATGGCTTAAGTGATTATTTTCTGCATGTGATAATCAGTCAGAAGAAGGATACTGAGAGCAATCTTAATAAACTCTAAACTTTATACATAGTAACATAAACATACACACACAGACTTTCATCTTTACAATCTCAAGCATAAACATTCACTAACCCTATTTCTATTCTATATCTTACATAAATGCTAACATGCTTACTCCTTGTAGGTTTCTTTCCCTCTGTTCTGTCAGGGTCTCTCTGCTCTGCCTTTTAGGTTTGTTTCTAATTCTCCTTCTGGTTCTCCTTCTTCTCCTGCTCCTGACTTGACTGACTTTTGCCTGCTTGCTCTCTGCCACAGTTTTTGGCCTGTTCTGATTGGCTTGTTTCCCAATCCTAATATTAGCATACCTATCCTGCAATCACCTTCAGACCTTCCCTGATTGGTGTATAAGTATGGACCAATCATAACTGCTAAGTCTAACTGTCACACAAAACTGTCACATAACAAGTCTTTGTATTATGGGATGTTTACTATTATGGCCAGAGGACCCACACCTAGTTTTTGACTGAGTATGACTGACTAACCCCTCCCGTCAGTTTTGGAATGACATTTAGCTAACCTCAGTCCATACTCTGCCTACCAACACACTAGCCATAGACTACCTGCTTAAACTGTTCTTGGTTGTTTGCCAACATTGTATGCACACTTAAATTACCAAACTTTTAAACTAGAAGCCACCTATAAAAAGGTAAATAAGAACAACCTGGCAAATTACAAACCAGTCAATTTAACTTCAGTACCAGGAAAGATAATGGAGCAAATAATCAAACAATCAATTTTCAGAGTCCTAGAAGATAATAAGGTGATAAGTAACAGTCAGCATGGATTTTTTAAGAACAAATCATGTCAAACCAACGCAATAGGTTTCTTTGACAGGGTATCAAGTATCAGAGGGGTAGCCGTGTTAGTCTGGATCTGTAAAAGCAGCAAAGAGTCCTGTGGCACCTTATAGACTAACAGAAGTTTTGGAGCATGAGCTTTCGTGGGTGAATAAGTGATGGTCACATTAACACCACCCTATACCGAAAACCTACCGACCGCTATGCCTACCTTCATGCCTCCAGCTTCCATCCCGGGCACACCACACGATCCATTGTCTACAGCCAAGCACTGAGGTACAACCGCATCTGCTCTAACCACTCAGACAGAGACCAACACCTACAAAATCTCCACCAAGCATTCTCAAAACTACAATACCCGCATGAGGAAATAAGGAAACAGATCAACATAGCCAGACGTGTACATAAGAACATAAGAACATAAGAAAGACCGTACCGGGTCAGACCAAAGGTCCATCTAGCCCAGTATCTGTCTACCGACAGTGGCCAATGCCAGGTGCCCCAGAGGGAGTGAACCTACCAGGCAATGATCAAGTGATCTCTCTCCTGCCATCCATCTCCATCCTCTGACGAACAGAGGCTAGGGACACCATTCTTACCCATCCTGGCTAATAGCCATTTATGGACTTAGCCACCATGATTTTTATCCAGTCCCCTTTTAAACTTTGTTATAGTCCTAGCCTTCACAACCTCCTCAGGTAAGGAGTTCCACAAGTTGACTGTGCACTGCGTGAAGAAGAACTTCCTTTTATTTGTTTTAAACCTGCTGCCTATTAATTTCATTTGGTGACCCCTACTTCTTGTATTATGGGAATAGGTAAATAACTTCTCCTTATCCACTTTCTCAACATCACTCATGATTTTATATACCTCTATCATATCCCCCCTTAGTCTCCTCTTTTCCAAGCTGAAGAGTCCTAGCCTCTTTAATCTTTCCTCGTATGGGACCCTCTCCAAACCCCCAATCATTTTAGTTCCCTTTTCTGAACCTTTTCTAGTGCCAGAATATCTTTTTTGAGGTGAGGAGACCACATCTGTACACAGTATTCGAGATGTGGGCGTACCATGGATTTATATAAGGGCAATAATATATTCTCAGTCTTATTTTCTATCCCCTTTTTAATGATTCCTAACATCCTGTTTGCTTTTTTGACCGCCTCTGCACACTGCGTGGACATCTTTAGAGAACTATCCACGATGACGCCAAGATCTTTTTCCTGACTCGTTGTAGCTAAATTAGCCCCCATCATGTTGTATGTATAGTTGGGGTTATTTTTTCCAATGTGCATTACTTTACATTTATCCACATTAAATTTCATTTGCCATTTTGTTGCCCAATCACTTAGTTTTGTGAGATCTTTTTGAAGTTCTTCACAATCTGCTTTGGTCTTAACTATCTTGAGTAGTTTAGTATCATCTGCAAACTTGGCCACCTCACTGTTTACCCCTTTCTCCAGATCATTTATGAATAAATTGACTAGGATTGGTCCTAGGACTGACCCTTGGGGAACACCACTATTTACCCCTCTCCATTCTTAGAATTTACCATTAATTCCTACCCTTTGTTCCCTGTCCTTTAACCAGTTCTCAATCCATGAAAGGACCTTCCCTTTTATCCCATGACAGCTTAATTTACGTAAGAGCCTTTGGTGAGGGACCTTGTCAAAGGCTTTCTGGAAATCTAAGTACACTATGTCCACCGGATCCCCCTTGTCCACATGTTTGTTGACCCCTTCAAAGAACTCTAATAGATTAGTAAGACACGATTTCCCTTTACAGAAACCATGTTGACTATTGCTCAAGAGTTTATATTTTTCTATGTGTCTGACAATTTTATTCTTTACTATTGTTTCAACTAATTTGCCCGGTACCGACGTTAGACTTACCGGTCTGTAATTGCCGGGATCACCCCTAGAGCCCTAGAGCCCTTTTTAAATAAATACCCAGAAGCCTCCTACTGCAAGACAAACCCAAGAAAGAAACCAACAGGACTCCACTGGCCATCACATACAGTCCCCAGCTAAAACCCCTCCAACGCATAATCAGGGATCTACAACCCATCCTGGATAATGATCCCACACTTTCACAGGCCTTGGGTGGCAGGCCAGTCCTCGCCCACAGACAACCTGCCAACCTGAAGCATATTCTCACCAGTAACTGCACACCGCACCATAGTAACTCTAACTCAGGAACCAATCCATGCAACAAACCTCGATGCCAACTCTGCCCACATATCTACACCAGCGACACCATCACAGGACCTAACCAGAACAGCCACACCATCACCGGTTCATTCACCTGCACGTCCACCAATGTAATATATGCCATCATATGCCAGCAATGCCCCTCTGCTATGTACATCGGCCAAACTGGACAGTCTCTAAGGAAAAGGATAAATGGACACAAATCAGATATTAGGAATGGCAATATACAAAAACCTGTAGGACAACACTTCAACCTCTATGGCCACGCAATAACAGATCTTAAGGTGGCCATCCTGCAGCAAAAAAACTTCAGGACCAGACTTCAAAGAGAAACTGCTGAGCTTCAGTTCATCTGCAAATTTGACACCATCAGCTCAGGATTAAACAAAGACTGTGAATGGCTTGCCAACTACAGAACCAGTTTCTCCTCCCTTGGTTTTCACACCTCAACTGCTAGAACAGGGCCTCATCCTCCCTGATTGAACTAACCTTGTTATCTCTAGCTTGCTTCTTGCTTGCATATATATACCTGCCCCTGGAAATTTCCACTACTTGCATCCGATAAAGTGGGTATTCACCCACGAAAGCTCATGCTCCAAAACATCTGTTAGTCTATAAGGTGCCACAGGATTCAAGACATGATAAGTCATTCTTCCACTCTACTCTGCACTCTTTAGGCCTCAACTGGAGTATTGTGTCCAGTTCTGGTGCCAAATTTCAGAAAAATATGGAGAAAGTCCAGAGAAGAGCAACAAAAATGATTAAAGGTCTAAAAAACATGACCTATAAGGAAACATTGAAAAATTGGGTTTGTTTAGTTTGGAGAAGAGATGACAGAGGCGACATGATAAAAATTTTCAAGTACATAAAAGAATGTTACAAGGAGGAGGGAGAAGAATTGTTCTCCTTCACCTCTGTAGATAGGATAAGAAGCAATGGGCTTAAATTGCAGCAAGAGAGGTTTAGATTGGGCATTAGGAAAAACTTTCTGTCAGAGTGGTTAAGCACTGGAATAAATTGCCTAAGGAGGTTGTGGAATCTCCATCACTGGAGGTTTTTAAGAGTAGGTTATACAAACACCTGTCAGGAATGGTTTAGATAATATTTAGTCCTGCCATGAGTGCAGGGGACTGGGCTAGATGACCTCTCGAGGTCCCCTCTAGGCTTATGATTCTGGGATTCTATGATCGCCTTATTTCTTTAGTATATTCTTAATTGTTAAATTCTGCACCTTAATGTTATGGTCTACTGCTACCACCCGATTTCATGCCAACTTAGTTATTTTTTTCAATTCTTTCCCTATTTTGAATTAATAGTAGTAGAGCAATGCTTTCAGTGATGTGCTTAAGAAACAAATGAGAGGAACTCAAAATCCTTTCATATCACCACGCAATGAGTCTCACAGTCTGGGTCAACTGATTCAGGCTCATAAGGCTCATGCTTCAGGGCTAAAAATAGCAGTTTAGATGTTTGGGCTGGTGCTGGAGCTAAGGTTCTGAAATCCATCCCAAGCCTGAACATCTACACTGCTTTGTTTAGCACCATAGTTCAAGTGCCATGAGCCTAAGTCAGTTGACCCAGGCTCTGAGAATCAGTGCCATGGGTCTTTTTTTTTTCAGTGTAGACATACCCTAAAGACAGTCCTGCCCCAGATCTCACAATCTAAGTAGACAGGCTGGATAAAGAATGGGAGAAAGAAAATACCATTATCCCACATTTTATAGGACAGGAACTGAAGCACAGAGGAGTTAAGGCCCAAATCCTCAAAGATATTTAGGTGCCTAAATGCCTTTGAGAATCTGGGCCTAAGTGACTTGCCCATTTCACAAGAAATTGGCAGTACATCCAAGATTAGAGTCAAAATCTCCCAAATCCAAGTCCAGTACCTTACAAGGTCATCCTCTATCCCTTGCCTCATTGTCTTTAAATTCACCATGCTGCCTGCAATAATAGGTAGCTGACTACTGCATGTTTCTGAGGCAATCTCACCTAAAGCTGAATACCTGACAAAGCCTATAAAATACATGCTAAAATGAATGAGGGGAAAAAAAGATCATTTAGAAGCCACTTAGGATGAGAGTTTAATGATATTCATTTGTTTTCTGCAACAAATTTATTAAGTAGAAGAGAGAATGAAAAAAAAAACAACAACAATAGTAGATATGAACTGCCTACACAAAAGTAGAGTGGGAACAGGAACAGCCAGTAAAAATAATTAAACACAATGGTCTTGATTCTCTTCCAGTTGCAGAGCCTAGATTGTAGGTCCCAGACAAGAAAGTCTGCCAGGAAGTGGAGGGAAGAGGGGCTTGCAGATGTGCAATTTCTCAATTTCTCTACACTTCTGGTGGTCAGGGATTTAGCTGGAATATCAGTTTAGCCAACACAGCACATAAAAAGGTTGAGACCAGCTAGGCAAGGGACATAGCCAGGATGCCTGGGAGATGTGCAGATACATCTTGTGACCTCTGACTCTCTTAAGTGCGCTCAAACCCATGGCAAACAGTTCTAATAATTGCTGAGCAGATAAATCTCAATATGAAGATCCAAATTGCCCCATAATTAAAGATTTTGATGAATGTTAATTATATTTCAGAAAACAATCCAGAAAATACTCAGTACAAATCCAGCTGTCTGTTAGAGGGGACATTTACAGATTAACAATAACATATAAAAGAAATGAAGATAATACACTAGCTGAGTGGTCAAATGTTTCAAAATTCCCAATTATTCTTTCAGTACAGCAGAAAATTGATTTGGAAAGAAATAGCCATTGCAATTCCTTGAGAGCCATAGCTGAGGTATTAACTAGACGAATAACCAGCTAAAATTGAGGCAGTAAGTAGAAGAAAATCCTCATCTGATTCCTAAGCATGTGTCAGTAGTACACTGAATGTCTATACCTCATTCTGAAATTTTATCATTTAACAATAAAGATTTTTTCTACAAACACCAGGTGTTGAAAGGCAGCCATTTTAGAATATTGATTAAAACTACTCATGGCTTCTTTTGCATATGGTGAGTGATTAAATTGCAGTCAATGGGTAATAGATTTGAATAAATGTGCCAGTCTACATTTCTTAGACACCACTTATTATAAGTAACACCAAGTGAATTACAATTAATTTAATATCTTTTAATATGTGAGTGAAATCTTCTTAAGAGAAGACAAAAAAACATTAACATCCAGGATGGCAAAAGTCATGGTCTGAGACCAAACAGTGCTTCCTGAGAATATTATTACACTAAATTCAAACCAGTAACTGAGTCCTAATTTATGGTGTCTCTATTCTGCTGGTAATTAATCAGTCACAAATTGCTGTTCACATAAATTATTGGGCTATCCAATCCCAACAAAGTGTCTATAATTTTAACTTAAACAGATGTTAAGACAAGTCAACCATATTTTCCTTTCATTTCCCCCTGCCTACTCCCCACACCCATCCACACAGATGGAGGCAACCAAATATTACTCTCCACTCGCCCAGAGTAGGCCAGAATCCAGAACTAAGCAGAGTGCTCATTTCTACAATCAGAATCCAGAAAACCCACCTGACTCCCTGTGCCCTCACTGTAGCCAGTGAATCTTAGGAGTGTATTTCCTGTTTTTCCTGTGTTCTTGAGTCGCTGCTCCAACAACGGACATTCCAGCCAAAGGGACACTAAAAGTTACAATCTTTCATCCCAGAACACCAACTGCTACAATCTTTCTCTTGAAGCTTCATTTTATTTGTGTACCCCTATTACACCTCTTTTGCTTCTGCAGACCTCAAAATCACCACAACTATTCCACTGCCACGGAAGTCCCTGTTGAACTCTACACGACTTCTACTACCACCTAAGTTCCTACTGCACTCATGTTACTCCTGGTCTTGCATCAGCAACAGCTCCAAAAGCTTACGAGTGCTACTTATGCTGCACCCACCTCACAGTGCCGTTGCTGCTCCTGCTACCAACCAAACCCCAGCTTGTTTCAGCTTCTGCATTACTGCTACTATTGCTGCCCTAGGTGAGCACAACACTGCCACTTCTGCTTCAACTACTGCCTCACCCCCACCTGAACTCAGAAATCCTGTTGCTCCTGCCACCATCTCAAACTCTACTGAGTTCAGGGCCATTCTGCAGCAAACTCAGCCAGTCCCTATGCCTCTACTTTTGCCCTTGATGCCACCTTGCCACTCCTCAGCCCCATTCCCAGCTAAGGAATCAGCATTTTCCTACTTTCTCCAGCCACTCTGCACTCCAAATGCCACCAACTCAGTTACAGCTAGTGGCCCTCCATCACTCTGTCAATTCCCACACATGTCACATATATTAAAATTTGAAACAAACTAAATGTCTAAACTTTAATTTAAAATGGAAGTAAAGGTGAAACAATAAGAAATGCGATAACTACAGATTTCCATGTTATATTCCTGACTCCTAAAGGCAGCTTATCTGATGCCATTCTGTAATTATGATCTTAAGCATTATGAGTTTAACATTTGCAGAAGATATATGTACTGAATTAACATAACTGTCCTCATTACTTTGTCTTCCCGAAGACTATCCATTAAAATTTTATTTTCTCTCATTTACTTCTGATTTTCCCCTGATGACTCACTGGTTAAGGAGAGTCTGTCAAAGTCATCAACACCTGCTCCTCCACACCAAGCCTCTTCAGAGGTGGCATCCCACAGGTCAGTCCTTCTGCACATTATAATGAGACAATCTAAAGAAAGTGTGAGACACCATGGACTTTATTAATATGTTATAGGCAACTATATATCTCCTCTTCAACTGGTGGATTCTGAGCCACAACAATGTCTTTGGGTATTTTTGTGTCTTTGTTTTTTAAAAGGTAGCCAATTGATAAGGAATTGACTCACTTCAATACAGGGAAGACAGAATTAATAGGGAGAAGGAAAAACAATTAGCGGCTCTCTAATACATGACTTCACCACTGACACAGAGCTTACAGCCTCTGACCATCAAGTTAGTGTTCAACGTAGAGCCTATTCAAGACTCCTTGATGTTGTAGACAACAAAAATGGTAACAGTGGTGAAGAATGCTTTCATTTCCTTCAGCTGGCTAGGAGACTGTGACTTTTCCTCTCTGATGAGGTCCTTACCCTTGTGATCCATCCATCCCTTTATAACGTTGTTTATTTAACTGCAATTCACAACTTAACTGCATAGAGGTGAATGTGGACACCACATGAAAATGCCATTTCACATTCAAAGAATCAGCGAATTTCTGAGGACAAAGTTAGACTCTAGATATAGCATGTTAAAAATCTACCTTGGAAATGTCTGTGAGAAGGAGTATATACATCAAAACATAAGGTTTAGCTTTCTGTAGCACAGCAGGATTGGATGTGACTTTGAAATATATTCAGAATAATCTAAATGATGAATTGTTGCCAGCTTCTGAACCATATTTTTGCTGCTTCTTTTAACTCTTTCATTTCCTGAGCTTTTTTAAAAAAAAATAAAGAAAATAGATGTTTCAGATGGTGGGATCACAGTACTTATGATTAATCATGCACTTTCCTGTGCAGGGGTAGACTTCAGGGTGCATTTACAGCTAAGCACATGTTTAAGTACTTTGTTGAATTGGGGTCACAGAGCACAAAACTGTCTGAGGTGCTCTAAGGACATGAGACCTGTCCCAAATAGCAAACAATCCAGCTGGACAACTTACAGACCAAAAGTATGACAGATGGAAGGATCATAAGATTATATCTAATTCGCTCTTTTTCTCTTTCTTTTAACCCCTGACTGTTTTCCTTTTTTGCTCTTTCTGAGCCTTGCCTGACATACCCATTATTTTTTTCACTATCACCATTTTCTACTTTCATTATTATGTTTAACATGTTCTCAGTCCACTCCATGTTCTTCAACTGTTTTTAATCTCTTCCTATATTAATTCTCTGCCTTTCATTTAATCCCATTACCTTTAAATAGTTCATTAATTTTACCTCCTTAATTTTTCTCTGCTCCCTCCCTCTCACACCCTGAACCCCAGATATTCTGCAGCCTTTTTTTTTTCAACCATTAACTTTCTCTCCCCTAAAAATACAAACTTCTATACAGACTTGTCCTGCTGATATCAGTGGGCTTTCTAGTGCGGTGAAGCATGTCCCCGCTGCTGCTCCTACCTCTGCTGAGTCTTTCTTCCTGGGGTACCTGCAGCCTTTCATGTGGTGCTGAGGAAGATAAGTCACTAGAGGTCTGGGACCTTTTATTTAATACAATATTTATCTCTCTTAAATGAAGATATTCTGAATTAAAGAAATAGTGCTACTAAAAGGGGTGGGAAACCCATATTAGTGCAATAATTTTTTTTCCATTATCAACAGGTATAGGTTATTTTGAAAGATGCCTCAGGATTTTTGTTGCTAAGGAAACTGCATCCTTGCAATCTGTATTTTTAGCCATTTGTCTGTGGTGATTTTTTTTAAGAGGCTTACTCTTACAGATGGAAGGCTACAAGTTCGTCAGTCCTAAAGGGAAAAGGGAAAACAGTGATATGCAAAAAAAAATGTATTCATGTGTATTAACAACTTTATGTAGGGCTGTAGTTCAAAATATAAGCGAATAGGGAACTAGTCCACTTAGTCCAGTGTCCTGTCTGTTCCGGTGGCCAGTACCAAATGCTTTAGGGAAAGGTGCCAGAAATGACATGCTGGAAAATTGGAGAGTAACTTTCCAAGGGGGTAAATTGCTTCTTACTCCTAAGTAATTAATGGGAGGAGTTATTCCCTGCCTTATTATGTAATGTGTCCTTTTAAGCTCTTGTCTTCAACAGTATCTTGCTGCAATTAATTCTACAGAATATTTATTAATTTGTTGACTTTCAATTTGATTGTTGTCTCCTTCACTCTTGTATTAGGAGTGCTCATTTACTTTATGTATACCATCCATTATTTAATATATATGTCACAGTTACAGGGTAACTGCACCTCTGAACTCATCATGTCAACTTGAGGGCAACTCCACTCAGATCTCAGGCCTGTACTCATCACTTTTCATAGGCAGGAACTCATATTCCTCTCCCTCCAGAGTCAGGAATTAGGTGGTAGTTCCCTTGTAGTTCACTGTGTTTATCCCAGGAAGTCTCACTGTAGTCCAATGCTTGCAGTTCTGCTCTCCTGGGGTCTAGAACAAGGGTTACCAGTGATGTGCCAGCCTTCACAAAGCAGAGTACATTTATGTAAAACAAAAACATTATAGAGAAAACATAACAAAACAATAAACAGTCTACATCCATGCTAAACTTACCAAGTATTATCCATTATCCTCATGGCATTCTGGGAGGTCTATACACAAGTTTGTCAGTTCTGTGTCCTAGAGTGAGTCTCTTGAGTCAGATCAGTCTGACTCTTTACATACGGTAGTTTGGGGCCTTTTTAGCCAGGCCTCCTGAAACAGGTAAAACCAGTCAATGCACCTTTCCCCAGGGTGTGAAAATTAAAGGGCTGGGCATATGCATAACCAGCATTGGGACTTAGCATTAATCCCGTCTCCCCCAAATGATTCCAGACTCCACAGAAAACCCATCCAATGACTGAGCTACAGAAAGACTGTTGCTCCGGATTTAGGGATGTGTATACCCCAGAATGTGCTCAAGCTAATTGCAACCATATTATCTGCATTCAGCCACCCTGAATTAATGAACTAGAACTCCACATAGCTAAGGGTCAATTTGAAGCCAGGCTTTCAGAAGCAAGGTCAAAACTAGCTACAGTTTCTGCTAATCAGAATGGGAGGAGGGGACAGACAAGAAAACAACTGAGACTGAAAACCTTGGTGGTTGGAAAACCTTGAGTCTAGATGCCTCTGATATTAAGTTTATTGAAAATTAGAAAAGTGATGATACACTAGGGGTCATTATGACCTATGTGTTCTGCAGAAGTTAGTTATAAAAGATAGCTAATAGAGTGTATTTTAGAGCAGTCCTCTGAAGCCATCTTGAGAGATGTTTTTCCTGATATTTTTCTTCCAGGTGGGTGAGCACCTGGCCACTGCAAACCTGCTGTTAATTACTTAATACTGTTCTAGATGTTAGGTAAATATCTGGGATGTTCTAAACCTATTGCTTATGTTTGTGTGTGCTTAAATCTAATAAACTGCAGCTTTAGATAGAGCATGCTTACTTGCATGAATCTTATCAGATGGAATTACTGTGTTCCTGTTGATTTATTCCTTTTACCACCTGGAGTGAAACAGTTAAGTTGCCCCTGTTGAGGGTTCTGAAAACCCTGAGTAACAAGACAGATTAAAAAATGCCTATTGATACAATAGTCTGTGGATATTTCACATTCCCTTAGCATCTGGCACATCTCAGTAAAATAGACTTTGGAATTTCTATGCTGTGAAGGTCTCACATGTCAAAATGTACTTGTATCATGTTCCTTCTTATTCATTATGAAAAGGTCCTAACTCTGTCATTCTTGTCTCCTGTGGACATCTTTCCATTCCTCTAATCATATTCATCACCTGTCTGTGAGCCATTTCTGCTATATCTCTTTTAGGATGGGATGACCAGACTGAACACCATTTTCCAAGCAATCTTTGATTTATCTAAACTATTACAATTTTATCAGGATTATTTTATACCCCATTTTTCATTCACCCTAATATTTAGTGTTAGTTCACAGTGCAAGACACCCTGGGACAAGTGACTGGGAGCGGTTTTGTGACTGTTTCCTTACATTTTTGTTAGCAAGTCCCTATAAATGTTAGTTAGAAGTAATGTCTCTCATGAAAAAAGGAGGTGAACTTTCATTTAACTTTGTCAAAAATCTAAGCAGATGTTCAATGAGCATGCTCAAAAATGATTTATCAATCACTTCAAACTTTATCTTTTTATCCCACAATGAGTATTGGATTTCTAGTGAGAAAAACAAACTTTTAAAAAATCTCTTATAACTCCAAAACTAGCATCAACTTTTGTACAAAATTTACACAAACACTCACCTTTGGGTGAAATGAAGCATCAAACATTTCCATTTCAAAGGTGAGATTTTGAGAAATTTATGAGCACACAAAATCAAGATTTTATAATGTACATAACCTTAACTATAGACTCTTTCATAATACATGATGAGAGTCATAGAAATGCTAGTAAATAAATAAATAGCTTCAGGTAGTAGCAAAAACTAATATATATTAGTTGTAGTTGATGCATGTTTTTTTTCTTTTCATTCTGCGTATGTTGTGTTGGATTGTACATTATACATTACAATTTTTAGTAATCATCAGTGGTTCTTACAAGTCATTTATTACTAGGGGAATGAAGATGCATAGAACACTAATGAACTTTGTACTCACTAAGGGTAGAAATATGATGAGTACTTGTAATAACTATGAAGATGAACATGCTAATTTGTTCTTTTATCTAAAGAATTTGTCAGCAAATTGCTTCTTTGGTGTGATTTCTTCAGGCACATGCATTGACTTGCAGAAGAATAGAAGGGATATTGTACAAAATTTCCAATAGCTCATTTTAAAATTTAAATAGTGACTTCAGTACTAAAGAAAGGTGCTGGCTTGACAGTTGTGGAGAATTAAATCCTGTACCATATCTAACATTAGAAAATATACATTGTAATAAAATTAGCACAAACCTTTGCAAGCCATAATTGTATCAACGTTGAGCCAGAGGGGCTATCTCTCAGAGTTAGAAGGTGATCAGTGTCTATGCCCATTCACCTCTCTACCAAGACTTCCAAAGAGCATGCTACTTTGTGCCAGTTCTGGTTTTTTGACATGAACCCATCTCCACTAGGAAGTGAACTAGACACAAACTAATTTTACTTAGGGCAGTCTCATATTTCAATAGTATTTTAATCACTTATTTCCACAATATTGTAAAGGTGAGGGGGATGATAATGAATACACAGACTGATTCTCCTTTTAATCACACTAGTTCAAATCAGGAGTGACTCCATTAACTTCAGGGGAGTCACAGCTATATAAAATGTGTGAGACACGTTAGTCTCGTATTCTCTATAGCAGTGGTTCTCAACCAGGGGGATGTGTACCCCTTGGGGGTGCACAGAAGTTTTCCAGGGAATACATCAATTCATCCAAATATTTGCCTAGTTTTACAACAGGCTACATAAAAAGCACTAGCGAAGTCAGTACAAACTAAAATTTCATACAGACTATGAGTTGTTTATACTTCTCTGTATACTATAGACTGAAATGTAAGTACAATATTTATATTTCAATTGATTTTATAATTATATGGTAAAAATTAGAATGTAGGCAATTTTTCAGTAATAGTGTGCTGTGACACTTTTATGTCTGATTTTGTAAGCAAATAGTTCGTAAGTGAGGTGAAACTTCGGGGTATGCAAGACAACTCAGACTCCTGGAAGGGGGACAGTGATTTGGAAAGGTTGAGAGCTACTGCTTTAAAGAATGTAAAAATGATGTGCATTCCCCTTTGCATTATCACCTTTGTTCTCTTTAAAGCTCTGTAGCCCCTCCTCTATGGAAAAGCTTTCTTGCACTGTATCTTTCCACACCACTGACACCATCCATTTTCATGTCTTCTGAAACAAGATTTTCTCTCTGTCCCTATCCTCTGTAACCCTTGTCTTTTTGCTGTTGTTACTAGACATAAATATTTTATTAACCTAGAATTAGTATTGTAGACATACTTCTCTGTACACATCAGAAAAAAATCAATAGAAAAAATAGTTTAAAATCCTAATTCCAAAACAAAATCTTAAAAACCCTGGACATTTCTATTTAAGCTTCAAAGCCATATAAGTGCAAAGTGCTATTATGTACTGGATATCGGTAAGTTCTTGAATGTTATAATGGAGTTTACACAGATCATGAATGAGTTATTTGCACACTTCTACAAATTCTGCAGAAAAGCAAGTGAGTTGTGGTCATAAATCAACTGTTTTTTGGTTGATGGTGATTACGGACTCTAAAGAGACACTAGGACCCTGATTCTGCAGTCTTTTCTCACATGGCATTGCACTCATATCTACCTGGGATAGAAATGTCAAAATACTCTTATTAGGTAGGTCTCACTGAGAACTCGTGCATAAAATCGATTGCATACCCATTATTATATTGGAAAATGTTAAAATTCCCATTTCACTGGGGCCTGGATTTCACCATAGAACAGAAGTGCTTATAAGTGGCACTATCCTGAATTGCAGCATGAGGTAGTCTGCTCATGGCCTCTATACTCTCTGTTGGCTTCCCTTCCTAGTCTGTAGCAATAGTGAGCCTAGAGAGCCTGGTTCATGACCATTATGAACACTATAAAAACAAATGTAAATACAACTGGTCCTCCTTAGGTCTCAATGAGAGCTCATCCATAAGAACATTGTAATGTTTCTAGACTGTAGTGATCTGAGTTGTGTACAAACAAAGAGGGTGTGTGTTTTCACTGGAAACATGTATGATTTTAAATGTTGTCAATAAAATAAGTCATATTTACTTTAAATTTGGGGGGAGAGGGGAATCTCCTTATTCTCAAGACAGTAACCATAAGAAATACCACATTATTGGGGATGATATTTAGGGAGAAAAAATCAAAGTAGGAGGCTATCCAAATCAGATTTACAGTGAAATTTGTTTCATAACCTTACATACAGAATCACTATCAAGGCTTTACCCCAGACTTATATTATTTAACTCTGCAAAGATTTTGGGGATATGGTTCACATCAAAGATGGTATGACAAATGGCTTTGATTTAAAACAGATTGTGATGATGTACCTAGACCAGTGGTCTCCAACCTCTTTACGCACGGCTAGCTGCTGGCACATGTCTGCAGTCCCAAGGGGGGGGCGAGCTCCGGGCGTGGCACTTGTGAGCACGGGAAGCACACAGAGACCCGCTGCCCTCCTTGCCCTCAGGGGCCACAGAGACGTGCAAGCAGCCAGCCACTTCTGGGAGCGGCGTGGGGCCACGGCAGCCAGGCAGCCTGCCGGAGCCCCAGTGCGCCAGATCGAGCTCAGCTCCTTGACTGATTCACCTGGAGTGGCACTCGGGCGAGCTCGCAGGGACTCAGGGCCATTTGGTCAGGATCGAGGGTGACTTTTGGCAGCCCAGAGATCACAATCGATGGGTGTGTAACCACTGACCTAGACTGTTCAACCTTCATTAATTATGTATTTTATGTGGTTTTGGAGTAACTAAATAATAGGGCATTTTTGTGTGTGTGGGGGGGTTACTCATAGTAAATGACTATGTTCAGTTTGATAGTGCAGAAGTTTTCTACAAGACATTTATTGGGTTTATATGGATTTACTTAAATATTTTTGTGGGACCTTTTGGATATGAGCAATCACTATGGATACAATCCTTTCTTTTCAATTGTTTTCTTCTGGGGTGTTTATAAGATAATATAGATTCAAAGAGCATTCATCTCCCTTTTTCATTTTTTTTAAATATATCAAGAGACATTACACAATCAGCTTCCACTCAAAAGTATATTTGAAGTCTAAGTCTACATCTCTTTGCCTCCCTACAAATGTAAAACTTTAAACCTCATGTAGGTTTAAAGTCTGAACAGGTCAGTTAATGAAAGCGTTATGAATTTAAACATTATGCTTTTGTGACTTATGATCATATTACTGTTACATTCAGAGGGATTTTCAGTGTATGTGCAATTTCTGTGCAATAAACAGTAGTAAGTAGGGTTTTTTTTTATTAATGTGGTATGTAACTGTGACTGAAGGTATACATTATGCACAGATACACTCTTAAAAGAACTTTTATATTTTTCACTTTGTACATAAATGGAAATGTTCACTATAGCATAGTCTGTAAGGCTCTAGCAGGTCATTTAATGATAGATAAATGTGAATATGAAGATTTAACTTCTATTATATTACATTTGTGTGTGTGTGTGTGTAATGAGTGAGGTAGGTATGTGCAGTCACTATAAATACAACATACTGTTCTTCCTGTGGTGCAGTAGCTCTAAAAATATCTGCAGATGCTTAGTTTATGTATGTTGGATGTGCAATGGGTACACCTTTGTTCATTCCTGTTTTGGAAGTAATACTGATTCCAGCAATATTCCTTATACTTGCAATGGGGACTATTGGTGGAACTGGTAATACCTCTAAAATGGGAATGAGCTTTCTAAGTGCACCTACAGTATTAGAATTTGCTTTTGTTTCAATATAAAGGTTTTTTCCCCAGTTTTATACAGTCTTTTAATAACTATGGGCATAATGATCGGGGTTTGGAAAATGAAGTATATTATAAAGCAGACACTCTGGAGTTATCTAGCTTCCAAATTCTAGTGGCTAGGCAGAGAAAATATTGACACACGTTGATGTCTTCTGCTTGAAGATCATGAGATCATAGAAAATAAGACTGGGTGGGACCTCTTATGTTATCAAGTACAATCACCCATCGCTGTGTGGGACATTTGTACAAATGGCATGTCTTCTCTTTTGGGTATCAGTGATCAGAAGGATTGTGAAAGGTTTGAAATAAATCTCTTGAAGGAATTTCTCTGTGCATGTGCACAAAAATACAAGATTCAAAATACAAAATGTGCAGAAAAATACAAGAGACAGAACCTAAGAAAGAACAATTGTACATATTTTGAGTGATTCTTCTTTATCAATGCCTTGTTAGCACCCTGATGTTGGGAAGATCTTTGCAATCAAAGCTATTCACTAGGGCCCGATGGCAATACTGTGGGGAAAACTTGCACAACTGCTGCCTGTATGGTGTATGCTGTATGCTGCTGTGTTGAAAGAAGGCTTTATTCTCCAGCTCTGTCGGATATGTTTAATGAACACTGTATACTTTGAAAAGAAAAATTGGAAATATATATTTCAGCCAACAAATTAGCCTCTCCAATCTCTTTGCAACTGCTTGTAAAATGTACTACACTGTGATTTTGGGGTGATGACTCAGACCAGTAATAGAGTCTTTCACCACATGCCTTTATGCTGCATTGTTTTGGTTTAGATCCCTGACACCAGTTGCCTACTGACAAGCACAAGGTCTCACCCTGATTTCTACCAGCCTAGTCATTCCTTGCAGGGTGACACCAATAGCATCTCCAGTCCCCCATTTCCCCAAATCCATTCACACAAGAGTTCTTAATTACCAGATACTCAGATTTTTCTTCTCTAGTTCATTACCCCAAAGGAGTAAAACCAGCACCCCAGACACCATCTTATTTTGGTGCACATACTCCACGTCATTTGCACAACAGAGATGAGCTTGGGCTAAAAAAATAAACAAAAGATTAATTTGATAGAAAAACCTCAGATTCCAAGATGAACTAGTAAGGGAGAGCCCAGCAAACATTACACAGAAAATAAACTTAAAGATGCAACCTCAGCCTTCACACTTTCAAATTAGCTACAAATCCCTTTTCTAGTACAAGGTACCTATCACCTTTGAACAGTTTCTCAGGATACTGCCTGCCATGGAGGGGATCTAGTGTTTCACAGAAAGCATCCAACATATGACTGTCCCTTAGTTTCTGTATGAAGACCTCTGTTTCAAGCTGCCTACTTAAAAAAGTGTTTTCCTTTCTCTTTCTCTCCTGGCATGGTGGCTTATGGTTATTCAGGGTGGGGAAATTCTAGCTGTGATGTCTCAGTGTTTTCCCATTAACTCTAGTGGCCCATTATTTGTCTTTTTCTGGTTTGTACAAATGCTAGGTGCTTGGAGCCAGTCTCATCTGGTTGAGTAGGGAACCTCTCCCTGCCTGACTGTGCCACAGATTATGAGCGCAGTTTTCTATCTGCACAAATACACACATTCATAACCTCAGTCTGCATACATCTGATGATGAGCATTAAGTTCAAAACATTACAAGCTTTCACAAAAAGACCTTACTGAACATATTTGATAGCACAATAACATTGTATACAATCAGCTGGTTCAGTTGTTTATTCTGTGTGGTTCAAACTCCTTTTTCTCCCCTGAGGGTGTCTGGGCCCTGATTTTTCACACCCACATGTTGTTCTGAAGAGCCAAGGGAGAAGAGTTGCCTGGAGGACAATTACATTTCACAGCAACATTTGAGGTTTCAAAATCTATTTTTGTTCCAAATTGGAAGCAAAATTGTTCCAACATTTTTGAGAAAACAGTTGTGTTGAAATGTCCATTTTCTGACCAAAACCTGAGCTGTTTGATTCAGGAGCTGCCAGATATGTGTATGTATCTTACTGATTAGGGCCCTGCCCTCCAACGGAGAAAACCCAGTTTCAAATCTCTGCCTTGCCAGATTCAGAATGATGTGGTCTCCCACATACTGGGGCAGTGCTCTAAACTCTAGGATGTGATTGTCTCTCTCTATCCCTATCGCCACACACCTGGAATGTTCTGATAAGCTATACAGGGGCGCATTGGAAAGAAAATAGAAGAAACAGAGATTGTTTTGGCTAACTGCTTTTTTAACAATCCTAGCACTTGCTATTTTCTTTTAATTTCTGGTACTTTCATCAGTCCTTGGCTTAATTTCCTTGTTTTGTCATTGATTTTATTCTGGATACAGGCAACATCATTGCCTTGCTCTGTCAACCCATCAGGTTTCCAAATCTCTTTAGCTGATGTTAGCCTGCCAGTCCCCCAGACTTCGCTCCGCAGAGGGAAATGTGGCTTACCTTGTGGAGGGCAGATCACTAATTCCAATGTTAATTTGATGCTTTAATTAGTGCAACTCTGAGACAATTCTCCTCTGGCATACTGGTGCAACTTAGTAGTATAGCCACAGAAGTCAGGGGATTACACCAGTGGAAAACTGATGTAAGTGTAAGGAGTATCAAGCACACTGTGAATCCATAATACCATGCTTTTATTTGTCCCCAGAAAGAGTTGAACTTGTCTCAGCAATGTCATATAGTAGAATCTTATAACTTTACATACTGTGTTTCCATACATATTTTACCAGGGCAATAATGATCAGCAAATTATGAATTTTCAATGATACCTTACAAGACATATTTTGTACAAAATTCATCTGGCCCTCAGCCACTTTTAAAATGGAACTTAGGCTCCAGAATCGTTTTGGTACTTTTTAAAATGTTACCTGACATCAGAAATTTAAACTGATAAAACTGTTTTATAGTTTAATTTAAATCCTGTCAGAAATATATCTGGGAGAAATCATATTTTATAGCATGTCAGACATGTTTTAATTAGCCTATAACAACCAACATTTAGGACAAGATTATGCAACCCTTTATTTTCACTAGTGTACACTTTCTCACACAATTGATCCCATTTAGTTCAATAGGCCTACTTGTGTGAGCAAGTACTCACCAATGTGATATGTGTAAGAAGTGCACAAGCTAGCCCTTCACAGATTTCGCAAAACAAAGCACTTACCTTCAAAATAAAACTATGTTTGAAGAATGTACTTACCTACTACATCATTAAAAAACTCAAGCACTAAGAATAGGGAAATTAAAAGTTAGAGATAGAAGTATTACAATATCCATATGAAAAATAATACATGTCCAAAAAAAAAATTGTAAGCAATTGCCAATATCTGAAGATCTGGCACAATTGCTTGTCAGATAGCTACAGCAGGATCCTTATGTTTTTTTTCTAAGTTGCAGACAGCTAATAGACAGCAAGCACACACTTATACAGACCCTAATCCTGCTTTCACTTATATCAGTGTTTAAAAAATGCTTCTGTTAACCTCAATGGAAGCAGTATTGTACCTATAGCTTCAGTTTAAGGGCCTAATCTCACACATGTGTAAATCTTTAATGGGAGTTGGATTGGTCCTTCAGTGAATAAGAACAGGATTAGGCCCCAAACTATCCATAAAAAAAACATGTTAAATTTTGCTAAATTTTGTATCTCTTATCGTCAAATGCAGATGACACATTAATGTCAAGGTGATTTAACCACAGCAAGGATCTGAAACTACATAGAGATTAATAAATATTAGACAAAAGTCAATATTTCCAAACAACAATTTTTAATAACCTATAACTCAAAAGCAGTTTGACCAGTTTTACTCAACCTTTGCAGAAACATTTTCCCTTTGCTTTTAGAACAAATATAGCCATTTTCAGCACAAAATAATTGTTTAAGCCAAAAGACTTAGGGATATTAAAATAGAGGTTCATAATGGTTGCATTCTTTAGGTGCCCTTAATATGGATGTGTGTATCTGTACATATAAGCTAGATCACTGTAATATAAATAATAGACTCAAATTCACCATCAGCTCATTTGTCATATACTGTCAGGCAGCTACTACAGAATGAAGTTATTCTTCATGTTCTATTAACCTCTTGGCTAGATTCAAATGATGGCCTAAGAAGAAAAGATTCAGTCTAGCCATCTAGCCACCAATCCCTTGATCTACCTGGTACTTATATCTTTGCATTGTTGTCTTCTATTTCTCATAGTCACTCTTGTAAAAGATGTGTTTAACACAATTAATATGTACCTCCTTGTAAAACAATTGAATAAATCTTCTAAGATACCCATATCCCTTCTTTAACAACCAGTAATGAAATAAATTATAAAGGATTAAAATGCCAAAGTGATGGTTTAACTTCTCACAGTAAAAAAATCACAAGCTGATGTATTTTAATAATTTATAATTACTTTCACATTGGATGCTAAACATACAAGGCAATAAACTTCTTGAAAGAGAAACTATATCTCCATAAACCCCCATCCTTTCTTTCATTTTACTTGCAAGTTGATTCAGCTGCACTTCAATTCTAGCATGGAAATCCAGAATCAAAATATCCATTTAATTTGTTCTTTTAACTGAATTTAGTGCTTGTGAAAGGTGGCAGATTGACAAGAGTAGAAACCCCCTGTTCTTGCTAAACAAAGATAACCATATGCAATCATTGTACAAGCTTCCATATAAAATCCCTCTGATGTGTCTCAGCCCTGACCTGGAAGGACAATGGTGCACCAGTGTGGAGGGAGAACATACAGTTCCCATGCCTGTGCACTTATTGACCTTTCTGCTAAATTTGTCAACAAGAAAATTTAGTGCCAATTACTTTGCATTTGGTGGTCGTAGCTTATGTACTGTAGTTGTCTGTCCTCTGTACAATTGACTGGGATCACTAACTCATTTTAAACTGAACACCAAACAAATCCATAATAAATTTTAGTTGTATATGAAACAGGTTAACTATTACATTCTGGGGTGCAATCCAAACCAGTGAGAGGTTGTCATCTTCTGCCCTGCAATCTTGGGTACCTAATAATACTTTGGTGTTGTAGCTCCCAATATGGGTGACTCTCAAATAGCCAAACTGCATGGAGGTAATACTCTGAATGTCTGTGTATAGCTGTAGAACTGGTCTAGCAATTCTGACCCATAGCAGCTTGTCAGAGCACACCAGCCCCACTCTGGTTTCTAGCAGTCTTGTTTAGTACTTGCAGGGTGACCCCTACACACTTCCAATCCTGAATTTTCCCCTAAACGTGTTCTGCACTGGCCAGCCCTCTCCTGGGCAGTTCAGATATTAGAAGTCTGTAAGGGGTCAATATTCAACTGTTTCTTTTTTTAACTGGAGTTACCCAAACAATGTAGTTTAAATACAGCACTGGATTAGTTTTGACTAAAGAATAAAACAAGTTTCTTTAACTAAAAAGAGATCAATTTTAACTGAGTACAAGTATAAGACATTAAAGGCAGAAATGGTTACAGGAGAAATAAAGATAAATGATTTCTAGTAACTAAAACTTAACAAGCTAGATTTGGTTCAAGGCAAAATCCTTACCACATGTTCCCAGCAACACTGATGGCCGAATGTCCATGTCAGGATCCCTCCCAAAGTCCAAAGGCTGGTTCCTTTGTCATCTTCTGTGAAAGAGGGGAAGGGGGACGGGAGGGAAAGAAACAGAGAATCCCTGGGGTATATTTTCCCCCTTACTTTTATAGTCCAGTCACCCTTGGAATTGC
Source organism: Mauremys mutica (assembly GCF_020497125.1). Lineage (NCBI taxonomy): Eukaryota > Metazoa > Chordata > Testudines > Geoemydidae > Mauremys > Mauremys mutica. The sequence goes on along the minus strand of NC_059073.1, from coordinate 32,967,960 downwards.
ATTTTCCTGAGTGTTCCCCCTAGATAAAGTTCCTTCCCACTGTGAGGTTGGAGACATGGAGTATTGTGGTGAAAGAAGTTCCATGTTTAGTTTGTCAACAATGCAGATCGATCCCTTCCTGCTCCCTCCCATTGACAAAGAATGGCCACTTGTCCATTGATTACCAATCAGCTTTAATGACACCTGGCTAGAGGCATCATCTTGTCCTTTGTCTTTGAAGGACAGGTTTACCCCCTCCCCAGACTTGTGCGGTAAACACATTTCAGTCATGATTTCAGTTTAAGTTAATAATTTTACATTTGTGTCTAAATATTTAGCTCTTTTATTTCCTTTTCCTATTTAATAAATCTTCCTATAGTTTATTATTGAATTGGCATTGTCTTTGGTGTGAAATCTAAGATGCAATTGAACTGGGATAAGTGACTGGTCTTTTGGGACTGTGAGTAATCTGAATATTGCTTTGATTCCTGGTGTAAGGGACCATCTATCATAAAGTTTGTCTCACCTGGATGGCAAGGTAGACCAGACTATCCAAGGGGACTGTTTGTGACTCCATGTTTCGGCTTTTATAGTGCCAGATGATACATGATACTTGGTTGTAGACAGCTAAGTATAGAACTAACAATGAATATGGGGGTCATTCCCTTCTTTCTTACAGTCTGCCCTGAGATTGGTACTCATGCTTTGAGCCACTGAAGGCAGATTTACATATACATTTACGTTGAGTCATATTAAAACACATTGTTTGCCAGCACCCAGCTTACCAAGTAATGAACCTCACTCTTTCAGTGGCCTAGTCTATACATTATTTACCATTCCCCCAGTTTTTATGATATGAACATTTTATCAGTGATGAATTTATATTTTCTTCCAGGTCATTGATAAAAATATTAAATTTTGGAGGGACAAGAACCGATCCATGCGGGACCCCACTAGAAACACACAAAGATGCCAATTACAGTTTGAGACCTATCAATTAGCCAGCCATGTTAGTTTTATATTGGTCTAATTTTCTAATCAAAATGTTGTGCAGTACTAAGCCAAATGCCTGACAGAAGTCTAAGTATGTTATATCAACACTATCACCTTTAACAACCAAATGTATAATCTCATTGTGATCATGGTCACTGAGGGACCACACTGAGGATGCTCAATCAGGGCAAACTGCAAAGAATAGGGCAGACAATCCCCCAAAGTGTTGGTTTATTCTTATAATTAGATTCACCAAGCCAGTAACAAAACAGCTTCTGTAATACCTTAAAAGTTGCCAAGAAGGTAAAATACAGTTCCCTCTTAGCCATCCAGCCTTTGGCTCCCAGAGAGACAGCCAAGTCTTTAAAATGAGGGCCATTTCAAACCTTATTCACCTTATATAAAGTTGTACCAATCCCAACGGACTTATACAGATTACCCACCAGGTCAATAAATATTTTAGATCTTACCCAAATACATGCTTACAGCCAATTCTTCTTAACTAAATCTAAGATTTATTTAAAAAGAAAAGAAAGGGAATTACTGTGGCTAAAAGATCATTATACATACAGATATGAATAAAGTTCTCATGTCACTTTCATAGCAGAGATGATGAGGCTGATGAAGGTAAAAGACCTTCTAGAATCAATTCAAAAGGTTGTAGTCCAACCTGTCCATGTATAGCATTTGTTCAAATTCTTCCATGAGAATTTTCAGGGATAATCCAGGGTAGACCTGGAGACCTCAGTTTTGAAACTTGAACTTCCTCCGACAAAATTTAAGCAGATCTGAGATAAAACAGGATCATCCCCGAAGCTTCCTTTATAGTTCTCTAGCAGGCCATTAGCCTCTTGACAGCAGACATCACAGCAGGGGCCTTCTTGGATGAAGAATGGGCATTGTATATTGTTGCTTTGAAGCTAAATGTCTATTCCCTATGTATACACAGGTAAACTAGTAGTATTAATTAACATAATACAATTAGCCATTCATAATAGAAATGCATTCCATTATGGCATAGACAATTTAAGGCTAAAGACAAGGGCTTTATCTTAAGGTTAACTGCACCATCTGCATGCAGAATATTATGTAATTAAGACATGAAAGGGAATTATCATCAACAAGCTAATCTGGTTACATTGTTAAACTTATAATGAGATATAGGTAAATACAGATAAATGCACTTAGTATCTATCCTTTGATTCTCTAACAATACATATATACACATTAAAGAATTTAGTCTACTTAACTATCTACAAGGAATGGCTCTGTTTACTATTTCAGGACTTTTCTAACATGCCCTTAAAGGTTGGTTTGCGATCACTTAGCCTGCTAGTTGCTTAATCCTCACTGGCTCAACATTACACTCTTAAAAAAATATATCCAGTTAGTTTGACATGATCTATTTTCCATATACCCCAGTTTATTGTCATTAATTATATTATATTCCTTTAATTCTTTATTAGCTGAGTCCTGTATTAGCTGCTGTATTTTCTTGCCTGGCATTGATATCTTATAAAGTCATCCCATTAACTCTTTTAAAATATTGGCACAACACTAGCTTTATTCCAGTGTTCTGGAACTTCCCCAGTGCTCCAAGACTCATTGAAAATCAACATGAAGGGTTCGGCAAGTGTATCAGCAAGGTCTTTTAAAGTTCTTGGATTGAAATTATCTGGACTTGATGATTTACAGATGTGTGACTTTAATAGTTGCTGTTTAGTGTTCCCCTCAGATACTAGCAGAATGGAAAGAGTGTTATTTTCATATTATATGACTACATCATCTGTTTTTCACCCGAATACAGAGCAGAAAAATGTATTGAACACTTCTGCCTTTTCTGAATTATTATTATTAATTTTATCGTTTCCATTTAGTAATGGACCAGTACAATTGTTAGGTACAACTTATAAAATACACTTATAAAGTTTGCAGATGATTCCAAGTTGGGAGGGATTGCTTTGGAGGATAGGATTAAAATTCAAAATGATCTGGACAAACTGGAGAAATGGTCTTAAGTAAATAGGATGAAATTCAATAAGGACAAATGCAAAGTACTCCATTTAGTAAGGAACAATCAGTTGCACACATACAAAATGGGAAATTACTGCCTAGGAAGGAGTACTGCGCAAAGGGATAAGAGGGTCATAGTAGATCACAAGCTAAATATGAGTCAACAGTGTAAAGCTGTTGCAAAAAAAAAAGCAAACATAATTCTGGGATGTATTAGCAGGAGTATTGTAAGCAAGACACGAGAAGTAATTCTTCTGCTCTACTCCGTGCTGATTAGGCCTCAACTGGAGTATTGTGTCCAGTTCTGGGTGCCACATTTCAGGAAATATATGGACAAATTGGAGAAGAGAACAAAACTGATTAAAGGTTTAGAAAACATGACCTATGAGGGAAGATTGAAAAAAATCTTGGGGATTTTTAAGAGCAGGTTGGACAAACATCTGTCAGGGATGATCTAGATAATACTTAGTCCTGCCTTGAGTGCAGGGGACTGGACTAGATGACTTCTCAAGGTCCCTTCCAGTTCTATGATTCTATGATTTCCATGATTATTTTTGGTCCTATTTTTTTTTTCAGTTTTGGTTGTAAACCAAAAGCTTTTTGATTTTCATTTGCTCAGTTTTATTTTATTGTATTTTATAAAGGCAACACTTTTCATCAAAACCAGACATGTTGCACAAACAATTAGTAAAAAAAAAGAATTTTTCCATGCATTTTTGATGGATAATTTTCAGCCATGACTACTAAATACCTAAAAATCAAAGCAAGCTTATACAACTCCAGGCTTCCCATGAGTGACAAGTGTATGTTCAGTGCAATTTCAAATGGTCAGGAGTTTTTAAGCCAAGAAAAACAATGTCTAAAAATGTACTGTATGTGTTGTGGGATCCTTATCTATAGTAGCATCACTGAACTGTACTACAATACAGAACTCTGATAAACCTACTTAAATGTTAAACATTCCTTGTTTAAGAGATGTATCAGTTTGTCATGAGGTAACGTGAACAGAATTATGATAGTACCATTAAAAATGACTCACGATTATCTCATTATAGCTAAAAACAACTGTTAATAACTTTTCATTGTCAACTCTCTTAATAACTTTTAATTGCCTTTTCTTTTAAGCTTTCTATCAACATAACAAAAGAATCATTACTGGTATACAGCACAGAGAGCCAACCCACAATTATCAGCAAAGTAATTTAAAAAAATAATAAAGGGCAAATAGCTTCTCATACACTTGTAGAAGAGACACGCTATAACTATTGATAACAGAACTTTGGATGAAAGGCATAAATACATCATAGTATGAATAGCAAATCTGTTCCAGGAACTGCTTAGGCACAAAATTTTTCAGTTTGTCTTGTAAATTAAAATCTGACTTTTTGCATATGTCTAAAAATCAAACCAACTTCTGCAATACCAACCTCATAGATAAGTGATATAGAAATACAGAACCTTCATCCTTGGCTTTTGTCTTTAGAATAATGAGTTTCGAGGGTGAGGGAGAAGCAGGTAAATCAATTGACTGGAAAAAAATAATTTACAGGTGTTAACTTCTTCATGGTGGAGGGAATGGCTTTAGATAGACACATAGCAGACACAGGTGTAAATGCTTATGGTTTGTTTTTTTCATTTTCAAAATCTAATAACTTTGAAATACAAAATATGAAAAAATAGAAATTACAATGTTCAGATGATGCAGTAAGTTATTGGATCATATTTTTGGCTGGTGTGGTTTTTTTTAAAGATCACTTTTAGTAATAAAAGGTCCATTCCACTTGAAAATGGGCTTGAATTTGCTCAAAAATCCATTTATTTTAGAAAACAAATCAACAAAAATAAGCCCATTTTCAAGTTTATAATGAAATCCCCTGAATTTCAAATAAATGTGCATTTTTTTTCAAGTATCTCACATGTCTTCATACAAAACCTTGATATTTTCTAAGTATTCCAGTTTATATTTACATAAAATACACAGAGGTTACAACATTTTCACTTCTCGAACACTGCTCACCTTTCTTGTCCAATATCACACATGCTTCTTAAATGTGCTTCTCATCATCCGCATAGCTGCTTATTCATTTTTCAAGGCACATAATAAGAATAAATAAATATACCAAAGAAATATAAGTGAATGCTGAAATGAATACTCTAGATGAGTTAGCCTAGCAAGTGGTGTTGTCCCCTCCCTATGCTTCAGAGACCAAACTTCAGCTTGAGCTGAAACTTCAAAGTTCTGTCTGTGCAGCAATTTTTAGAGTACTAGCACAAGCCCTGCTAGCCTGAGTCTGTCGACCTTGGCTGGGAAGCTCACTTCAAAATGCTATGTAGACATACCCTTATGCACCAGGAAGCTTAGAGTCAGATGAGTATGTATGAGGCAAATTCCATTTCAAGTTCCCCTTTTGATGGTACAGCTCAAGCTGACTCCCAACCCAAATGGCATAATCTAGCCTCCAGGGAGAGGAAATGAGCAGCACAGACATAAACTGCAGAATACAATGGCTGAGCCTTATAAAGATCTAGGAATAATATAGCAAACAAAATATGACCTTTGAGCATGATGCAAAGCTGTCTTCTAGTGTAGAGAGAGAATAGTGCTTTGCTACATACCCTTGAGGGAACTACACAACATGTGCAGAGTTGGTTTCTCACAGTTTAGGGAGGACGTAGAAAATGAAATGAAGGATTTGAAAAGTGATGTAAGGGTTGGGGTGTAGGAAATACAAAGAGACTGATGGAACTAAACTTGCACCAGACTTAGTGAAGACATGATCACCGCCTACAAGTGTATGTTCCAGCGACATAATAAAAATGAAATTAAAAAACTATTCACAGTCCCTGAAAAGGATAGGACAAAGAGCAATGGCCCAAAATTAGAGAAACAAAACTGTGGGCTACATAATAAAAAAATGTGATTAACAGTGAAAGCTACTAAGCAGTGGAATAGATTAGCAATGAAAGTGAGAGAAGCAGGACTGCCTGTATTTCAAAACAGGTTAGACAAAACAGTAATGAAAATTTCTGCAAAATACTGACTGTCAGAATGTGAAACTCAAATGGTCCTTTCTGGCCTTGTCATTTATGATTCATTAGTGTTTGTTTTCCTGTGCAATGTGCTGATTTCCTTTTATAATAGTCTCTGAAACAGCTCCTAGGGCTGTAGTGTGGGTTTTTTTTTCCATTTTTTTTATTTTCGTATGTGTGTGCAGTATATCCCTCCTATAGAAACATGCTTCTTCCAATGAGTCTACTCTAGGATCCACTTTCAAGGTTTTATATCACAGTTAGGATCAGTTCTAATCTCCAATGATTTAAATGCTTCCTTATGTTATGAATTAGCTAATTTATACTCGCCATTGCCTGAACTGGCTCTTTGAAATAGGATCCAAGAAATGCTATTATGGCTATAGATGGGAGCTTCAGATAATAAACTCTGGACCCCCGTAGGGCTGTCGCCTCTGTGTCTTCTTTATTTTTTACAGGTTTATGAATGAAAGAACTTTTGAATTTCCCCTTCACTCTTTCTTCTTTGGAAATATGATCCACACATGACAGTGGCAATATAGTAGTGATACAAAGCCTGAGATCAAAAAGCTCTGACCTCAATGAGCCCAGTGGATCCATGTTTTAAAAAGAATAAAGTCACTTCAGACATTTCAATGTAGTGCAGAAGTTTAAAAGAAGCATTTAAGAAAAAAAAAGACTTTGAATGTTAAGAAGTAAAACAGAAGTAGGAAAAAATGGAGAGAAGTATTTAATACATAAATTCAGAAGAGTTGCAGATCAATCAGGCATTGCCATTCTCCAGTACCCTCCACCAATCCTCATCTCATCTCAAAGGCCTTTCCATTTCTTATGACCCAGGTCAACAGCATCTAGGATTATGGTAATTTAGTGCATGTAGAAGGCCTGAAGCAACTAGGCTATTGGTAAATTACTGCACAGAAGAAATCATCCCCCGTCCCCTTCCCATCACACACACTCCTGCCTCTGTTTCCCTATCTGCAAAGTAAGGATAATACTCTGTGCAAAATGCTTATACTAAAAATTGTTTCTCCCACTCCCCCGGTCCCCCATATATATGGGATAACTGAGACCCAGAGATGTTAGGAGACAAGCCTGGGAAGCACTGTAATCTAATGGATTAGGCATGGGACTGAGAGTTAATTCTAGGTTCTATCTCTGGTCTGACTCCCCCTCCCCACAGGCTTTCTATGCAACCTTAGGCATAGCGTGTAACTGCTGAGAGCCTTGGAAATCAGGGTAATAATGTTGACCTATTCAGTTATGTTTCTAAAGTGCTTTTATAACTGCAACACCTTAGTAAGGCTGGTCAGTGGAAGAGGTGGTGGTAAAGCCCAGCACATCCACTCCCATATGTTTTTGCTTCTTTGTAAACTCTCAAATAATAACAATTATTTTTCACAACATTTTGTTGAAACTGTTCAAATTTGGTAAAGTTTCGGTTTCATAAAACTTTCCTGAAGTTGAAATCAAGCAAAAGTTAACAATACAAAATTGTTCATTACAAATATTTTGCCTAATGCTAATTATAAGAATGTGAGTGCATATCTTTCTGCAACTACCAAACCTACTAATTTAAACAATACATTTATATTGCCTGAACCACTAGTGTTTGCTCATTAGTTCTTCCATCTAATGGGCATCCAGAATAGTTATGAATAGTTTGTGATAGCATGCTGTTGACATAAGGACCATATTATGAGCCTTAATGGTGGTGATATACCAGTGGTGAGCTCCAGCCGGTTCGCAGCAGTTCGCACGAACTGGTTGTTAAATTTAGAAGCCTTTTTAGAACTGGTTGTTCCAGGACAACCGATTCTAAAAAGCTTTTAAATTTAACAAAGGCTCGGGCAGCTGTCTGCCCGGCCCCGGCCCCAGCTCACCTCCCCCTCTCCCCTGAACGCTCCGCCCTCCTTCTCCTCCCCTTCCCCTGCTTTCCGCGAATCAAATGTTCGCGGGAAGCCTGAAAAAAGGAGCAGGCAGGTAAGCCGGGCGTATGGGGGAGGGGGCGGGACGGCTCCTCCTGGCCCTGGCCGAGCGCCCCAGCCCAGTCCCAGCCAAGCACCCCCGGCTCGGGCTGGTCCTGCCTGCGCAGCTCGGACCCGGCCCAGCTCGGGCCCCGCGGCTGCAGCTCCGGCTCCGGTCCTGGTGCCGGCCCGGGGCCGGGGAATCGGGCCCCGCGGCTGCGGCTGCAGCTCCGGTCCTGGTGTCAGTCCGGCCCGGGGAGTCGGGCCCTGCGGCTGCGGCTCTGGCGCTGGTCCCGGTGTTGGCCCGGCCCGGGGAGTCGGGCCCCGCGGCTGCGGCTCCGACCCTGGCCCCGACCCCGGCAGGGGTAAGAGGCCAGGGCCAGGGCCGGGACTGGGGCGGGGGAGGAGGGGTTGGATCGGGCAGAGGTTCTGGGGGGGCAGACAGGGGATGGGGAAGGGGGGGTTGGGTAGGCGCCGCGTGGGAGTTCCTGGGGTCTGTTGGGATGGTGGTGGATGGAGTCGGGGCAGTCAGGGGACAGGGAGCGGGGCAAGTTTGGCAGGGGGTGGGGTCCTGTGGGGGAGTTAGAGTTGGGGGTCTTGGGAAGGAGTGGTCGGGGACAAGGATCAGGGCAGGGGGGGTTATGGGTTGTGGTTTCTGAGGGGGGGGCAGGACGTGGGTGGGGGGTGTACTCACTGGGCGGTTCCCTACCGGGTCTTCGGTGGTGGGTCCTTCAGCCGCCGGAGCCGTGCCGCCGAAGACCCAGTAGGGAACCGGTTCCTAAGATTTTGGCAGCTCATCACTGTGATATACTTCATAAAGAAAGAGATGGATGCCTTCCTCCATCCTCATCATTTGCGTTTTGGCGCATAAAGAGAGGAAGTTGATGGTAAGAGGGGGCAGCAGGAAAGAGCTCTGCTATTACTATCTAGAGAGAAGGGGATTTGGCAAAAGGCAAGGAAGGGATCTAGGGGGATCATAAGCACTGGGAAACTGCCTTGGACTATATTCTCCAGTAAGAAGTTGAGAGGGGGTGAAGTAGCCACAGAGAGCAGAGAAGGCTCCAGTGGAACCCCAGGATTGGCTAGAAGATAAGGAAGGATTCTAGGGAAACAGGAGCTGGATCTAGGATTGCATAGACTTTGGTTGCTAGCCATAAGGTTCCTAAGATGGAGTAGTAGGTGGGTTAGAGTTTCCTTACCAGCCACTGGGGAAGTAGCACAGTCTTGGCAGTGGAGCTGAAGACTGCCTGAGACAGTTTGTTCAGAGGACTTTGATACCCTGGAAAGGGAAAAGTATAGTGACCAAGACACAAGTAGGGAGTACCCTGAGTCAAGAAGAAGGAGCCCTCAAGTCCAGAAAAAGAGACCACAGGGCAAGCAACCAGGAACATGTCAGTCAGACAACTGTTTTGAAGAAAGGAATTTTTCCTGGGGTTGTAAAACAGTACACCATGAAGACAAATCAGGATGAATCTCTGCTACCCTGGCCTTCAACTACAATCTAATTTAGGCCCTTTGATCCTTTATAGACTGAAGACAAAGGTTCTGATTATAAGTGAGACTATTTAATATGTGATATTGGTCAATAAATTGACAACAAATATATATTTTATATCCATCCTATTTGTAGTTGTTGTCATACTATCCCAGTTACCTTAATCTTTCAAAACTAACTTTTCTTTTGGCAACAAAAAGTCATATGCCAACCAAAGAGCATTCCAGTGAATCTATTTCCTGCTTGCTAATGAGAAAGATCTCCTAACATTCAGAAAGGAGAAATAAAACAAGCCTATGGGGATTCTAATGTAAATAATAGGACAATGCAGACCTCACTGTAACTAAATAAATTGTCTTCATATTTTCAAGCTTCATTGCCAAAAATTCTGTTATCAACCACATTATGCTGAAACCATGACACGGGGGCTTGGATTACTCTGGAGATAAGTCCTATGCTATGAGCAGTGAATTAGCAGGTTCTGGTCCAGAACAGGCATATATGAAATGTTTGGTGGTCTCAAATCAGTTTCTATAATTTATCACTTGACCCTGCCCACCAAACATGGGATGTGTGTGTGTCTGTGTTTGTTTATATATGCACACACACACAAACATACTGTGAAAGAGCATCACCATATGCCATTGCCTATAGTGAAAGTTGCCTAAACACTTCCAATCTCAGGGATTACTGTTACTTGTTTATAGCTTTGTCAATCTTTTGCCTTTCTTGTAGAAATTTGGAAGGTTTCTTCTCATTGAAGGCCTTTTTTTTTGTTTAAAAATTTCAGCAGAACTGATTCAGCCACTTTTGAGAACAGAGTGAAAACATACATTTTTTTCATTTATAAGATAATTTTACAACTGTTTTCTGAGAGCTGAAATGATAGCTGTGGGCACTCAGAATTTCTGAATTTAAGGCCATTTAGTTTTAAGCTCCTTCAACAGAAAGTAACATTTCTATTGTACCTGTTACTTTTTCACTGTATAAAAAAAGTTTGTACTGATCACTACAGACCCCACAATGCACCCAAAGGCCCAGATGAGTCCATTCCAGTATTTTTCTGTTCTCAACCATGCCGTTCTCATTTACCATGAGAAGAGCCTTTGTGAAGTTATTTGGTAATTCTGTTTCTTGTCCTAAATGAAACTAGGAAGCACACAGAGATGCAAAATTTCTTGAGGAAAATAAATTAACATAACTTGTAAACCTCACAATAGGTTATGTACACAACATTTTACACTGATTATATGCTAGTGCTTTGAGAACTAGGTCGGGTCCTTTAATTTCATATAACCACTCATTTCTGCGACATTTGTTGACGTCCATTGTATTCTGTCCTGTGGTTGCTATGGCTGTTGCTCAGAAGGCAATTATTCTTGAATTTGTTTCCTTCATGAAAATTCAGTCCCTACAATAGTCATTAGTTCACTTTTCAATGTATATTGTTTCAAAGACTGCATTTTAAGCACAGCATAAAAGTATGTTACCTGAATTGGCTGATAAAGAGGCAAAATTACATGAAGGGATGTGGCTTCTTAGCAATATAATCTACCTTTCCATTTCAAACATGTCCATCTCCACCATATTATTTAGTCTTCAAAGAACTGTATTTTCTGCCACTCTTTTCAGAAATGCCATCCAAATCAGCCCCAGGCAGAAGTACATTATGGTATCAAGAGGGAAGTGGCAAAAAAATGGAATGCTTTCTAAGGTTCTCATCCATGAGGACTACAAGCAAATCACTTGGCAAGGCAAAAGAAAAAAGTTATTTATTATCACTGTTGCTGTTTCAGTGTCTAGGAATAATGATGGAATTCCCTATTCTTCCTTTTGCTTTGTTCATCTCATTCTTGGAAACATCATGCCACCCTGCTTCCTCCTCCTTGAATAGTTTCCTCCCATCCAAAATAAAAAATGAAAGATATTTTCTCCTCTTCAAACAAAAAGAAAAAAAATATATCAATATGTTGTCCACACATTTTTATGGCCTTCTTACAACTAGTATACTTAGTTTTTTCCTACACACTCATATCAGCTTCCTTCCTTTCCTAAGCCATTGAGTGAGTGATGCTGATTAGAATGATAGAATCATAGAATATCAGGGTTAGAAGGTGTGACTGTGTACCCCATAAGGCTTTATGGGGTGTGTGTGCTTATAAATGTATGTATGATATAACTGGAATAGGGTTTTGCTACATATGCCATGTAACATATCTATGTAAAAGTTATGATCTACTGGTTATGTTCATCCTAGTTGAATGCAGGCACCATTCGTGTGTTCAAAGTTATGTATACTTGCTTAATTTCTAAGGGTAGGTCTATACTTACCTGCCGGGTCGACGCGTAGCGTTCGACTTCTCGGAGTTCGAACTATCGCGTCTAATCTAGATGCGATAGTTCGAACTCCGAACACGCTCCCGTCGACTCCGGAACTCCACCACCGCGAACGGCGGTGGCGGAGTCGACAGGGGAGCCGCAGACTTCGATCCCGCGGCGTCTGGACAGGTAAGAAGTTCGAACTAAGGTAGTTCGACTTCAGCTACGCTATTCGCGTAGCTGAAGTCGCGTACCTTAGTTTGACCCCCCACCCTAGTGTAGACCAGGCCTAGTAAGCTTTGTGAGGCATTTGGTCAGCTTCTTTAGGAAGGAATTCACAAGGTTAAGTACCCAATCAGGAAGCATTTGGAGAACAATGCATCTTGGAATGCTCCAATCCACATAAGAAGTCTTCCTGGAGACATACAAGATACCATGTGGGCAATGGCTTTGCCTGTAAAGACTGAGTCATACATGGACATGTGACTTGCCCAGGTGACTCCAGAACTCCATCTTGCAGCTGGACTTTGCATAGGAGTGAGGAGTGGGGTCTCCACCCACAAGAGAAAGTCTATTTAAACCCGTGGGAGACCCCTCCATTTGATCTTCAGCTGGCTAAAGAAGGGGCCTCTCTACCCCCCTTCTCCCCCTTCCAGGATACTTGAAGGAAACTGAAACAAAGGACAGTAACTACAGGGGGTATGAGTGATTGCTGGACCCAGGCTAAAAGAAGGTTACCCTGTAAAAGGAAACATTCTGGAACTGGTGAGGATTTTATCTGTATTTAGTTTGATTAGACATAGATGTGCACATTTTATTTTATTTTGCTTGGTAACTTACTTTGTTCTGTCTATTACTACTTGGAACCACTTGAATCCTACTTTCTGTATTTAATAAAATCACTTTTTACCTATTAATTAACTCAGTGTATGTATTAATACCTGGGGGAGCAAACAGCTGAGCATATCTCTCTATCAGTGTTATAGAGGGCGAACAATTTGAGTGCTAAAGACAAGCACACTTCTGTGAGCTGTTTTAATGGTAAACCTGCAGCTTTGGGGCAAGTAATTCAGACCCTGGATCTGTGTTAAAGCAAACAAAAGAGTCTGGCTCAGCAAGACAGGGTGCCGAAGTCCTAAGTTGGCAGAAAAAACAGGAGCAAAGGTAGTCTTGGTACACTGGGTGGCAGCTTCCAAGGGGGTTTTTGTGATCCAACTCATCACAGAAGGGACCTCAGGAGGTCATCTAGTCCAACCCCCTGATCAAAGCAGGACCAATCCCCAACTAAATCATCTCAGACAGGGCTATGTCAAGCCTGACCTTAAAAACCTCTCAGGAAGGAGATTCCACCACCTCCCTAGGTAACCCATTCCAGTGCTTCACCACTCTCCTAGTGAAAAAAGTGTTTTCCTAATATCCAACCTAAACCTCCCCCACTGCAACTTGAGACCATTACTCCTTGTTCTGTCATCAGGTACCACTGAGAACAGTCTAGATCCATCCTCTTTGGGGAAACATTGCACTATCTACTGCCTCTCTTTTCCATTTGTTGTTTTTTATATCTAATCGCTGCCTTAACAGCCCCTCTTATCCAAAGGTTCAGCTTTTAACCAAAGCTGTCTATTTTTGCACTTCTGGAATTGTGGCTTTTTGGCCACCTGACTTTAAAATCTATGAATCTATGATAAAAATGTCTTTCTCAAGAAACTTGCAGAGCAAACATTAGTAGCAAATAAACTACAGAGAGCAGGAATTATTTCTGGCTTCAGCTCCATTGTTTTAATCACTGAACCATACTAAGACAACTGCTAATACAAAATACATTGTACCTAAATGACTTTCCTGGCTTCTTTTCAGTCTAAAATTTCAAATACTGTTAACCACATTTGAGTTAATGAAGCATATTTGACCGACTGTGATAGTTACTTAGAAAGACATTACAGCTGAACCATGTTTAATGTGGGTACTGACAGAAATCAGGTACAATATCTACACATCATAGTAAAATCAATATAAAATCTAATTAGAAAATCAAAAGGACACATTTGTGTCTTATTTGCCGGCAGACAGAGCTCTCAGACTTTCAACAGACATGAATAATTAAAGTGTTGGGGGAAAAGATGCATCTTGGCAACATTTCTTGCTCCACATTTTGAACAAAACAATCAAGTCACCATTCCCTCAGGAACAGCCCTTAATCACTGAAAAGAGATTATTATAAACAACTGAACAGAGATGTCAGAACCCGTATTTGACAAGTAGACCTTTGACTAGGATTATATATATATATATATAATTCTTGGGTTTTCAGATTCAGAGGAAAAGCAAGCATATAAGAAATGGAGCTATAGGCACAGTATAATTGCAGAATTATACTGAGATGAAAATATATAGGAGTAGTGGTGAATGCAGAATTTTTTCTTGTTAAAATGGTTAACATGGTTTTACAGAAACTCTTCTTTCTTCAACAAGTGTTTTGTAATAATTGCTACATATACAGTTGTTATATTTTGTTGCTTTCACATTTGTAGAATGATAAAAATACAAATTTTCAGTCAGGATCAGGGCTCCATATAACCATTAAGTGAATAGACTGATAGGAAAACAACTGTCTGTGCCCATAACTCCCCAGGTTTGGTCTCTGTCGAAAGGGAATATTTTTGTTTGAAACATTCAAGCAAAGCCCTTCACCCTTTTTTGAGTTTGTCAAAACTGGAAAAAAAAAGGATACTTTTTGTTTTAGGAAGAGTCTCACTCTACAAAAATGTTTGAGGCGTAGAATAAAAATAATTCCCATTTAGTACCCCCTGCAATTCCTTGCATTGTGAGCATGAAATGTAGAAGTAGAGGTGCACTTCACAACATTTACACAGCTATTTATCTGTTTACATTCTCAAGCCCCCTTGGACTTTAACTTCAACCATCTTTGGATCAGACCCATAAAGCTCCCATTAATACAGTATCTGAGTGCCTCCCTTATCAATTTATCTTTTCTGCACCCTGGTGAATTAGGAAGGCACTCCAGATCATCAGTTTACATATGGGAAACTAAGACTCAGAGAGACTCAGGACTAGATTCACAAGATGGAGGTAAGGCTTATCTACATGGGGACATCCATGATAATTCATCTGAGTTATCTAAAGGTGTGAATTTGAAGTGGATTAGTAAACTACATTAAATCCCTTTGTGGATGCTGTTATTCAAAATTAAAGTGATCTTTGTTTTGAAGTGAATTAAGCTAACCAAAATTAAGACCACTTTATTTATGAATGAGGGTGTTTACACAGGGGTTTAATATGGTTTAACTAATCCACTTCGGATTCACACCTTTAGTTAATTAGAATTAATTTTCATTGATGTTCCTGCATAGCCAATCTATAAGGTCCCAACTGCCACTTCAGGTGCCTGAGTCCAACATTTAGGCACAATGGGTCAACCACTACTCAGATGCTGCCTAACTCTGTAGGCACCTTAGTGCTGTAGCCACCTAAGTTTCCACTGGTAATGTACCCTCCATACTTACATTTCAGTTGCTGGGCATGTGTACAGCCAGTCCTGATGCTGATGAGCAGCTGAGCACCTCACTCACATCCATGCCCTCTCAGGATTCACAAACTAAGTGTCCCCCAGTCTGTCTTGCCTGCTTGGCCCGATACAGTATGCATGTTCAGTGGCTATCTAGGAGTATGCTCACCATACTGGGCCTGCACAAAACACAGCTGAGGAGAAGCTGGTGAGTGTACTCACCCAGGATATGAGATACTCTGGTTCAAATCCCCACTCTGCTTGATAAAGAGTGGGGACCTGAAGCTAGGTCCCCAAAGTAAGCAAGCTAACGACTAGGCTATTGAATATTCTGGGATGGGGCTCTCTCAGTCTGTCTTGCTGGAAGCTCTTTCACTTTGTATAAAATAATTAAATATTCAATGGAGCAGGGACTGGAATCTGTGTCTCTCAGATGAGTTCACTAACCACTGGCTATAGAGTCCTCATTCACCCTCTCTGATCCTATTAATATTTCCCTTGAGGGGTGGGATTTAGGTAATGCTCATTGTTACAACACCTAATGCTCAGTGTTACAACATCTAAGTCCCCCTTGTGAATCTAGTCCTCTGGGTCATACCTCAAGTCACACCAAGACCTAGAATTTGAACCAGATCTCCTGAGTCCCAGACCAGTTCCTCAACCCCAAAGCCATCCTTCTCCCATGATGTACTCAAAGAAATGAGCGAGGAATGTTTATGCAGAGCAATTTCAAAATCAGGCTGCTATTGTGCTCTCTTCACATTCTGCTTTCACTGTTTCCAATCTTTATTTTTCACATCTGGGATTCTGTGATCTCTCATTTAAAGTATTATTATTTACTGAGGACCAATAGTAGGGTTTGCACACTAAATATAAAGAAACTCATGATCCCTGATGTGAGGAATTTACACTTAAATGTGACTCATACAATCTGTCACAAATACAGAAAACATGGAGAGATGCAAGAATCATGAGATGGTGCAGATCATTATTGAAGGACTTCATGTCTTTTTCTCCACACTTCTGTGGTCTAGAAAACTCCAATTGTGCATACTTTGAGGCACTTCTATTGCCTAGAAGATGTTACCCCACTTTTAACTATTGTTGATTGAACATTAAAGCTCCCACAAATTGTATCCTCTACTATGAGGCACATGTAGTACATCCAGTTATTTTCTCCAGTCACTGGAGAGTAAAAGGTTCAGAGAAATCCCAAATTGTTCTCTTATGGGAGAGGCTGGAGGCAGTGCTCATATTCCATTCCCACATCCTATAATAAAGTTTCTCATTTGCTTTTTAACACAAAGCATATATTTATATGGCACGTATCTGAGCTAACTACTTCAGAGCATATTATGATTTTGTAGATATTTGCTACATTTTAAAAAGCAGCAAAACATTAATTTGGAGAGAAAATATACCACATTACAGCCTTCCTAAATGATGTTATTTTTATATAACAGCAAGCAAAATCTAGGTAGAAATTAATCTATACATTTTAAAAACATTTAGAAACATGACAAAATATTCTGTGCTTCCACTGATCCTTAATAATTGCTCTTGTCTCTGTGACTTCATCTGAGTTATCCTATACGCTTGAAGAGCAGACCTTGACCCAGTCTGTCATGCCTTTACTCTCATGTCCTTCAAGACATTCATTAAAACATGCTTCTTCAAGTATTGACAGCATAGATCCCCACTCTTGGGGAACACATATGCTGCCTGCAAGAGTATTGATATGCTGTCAATCTCCACAAGTAACTACAGTTACTAGGGAAATAACCTTTCTTCCATCTATACGGGCTATGAACCTAGTCCTCTTCTCATTGAAGTGCTAACAAAATCAGTATAGAAAGTCAAAACAAAAACAAGAAGAAAAAGAAACCGATCTGTCCGGGAACTAATAATGTTGGTGCTAATTGTCACTGCTCAGTTGCTTTGTTTTTTATTGATTTCCTTCCTCTATCCTTCATCTACACATTATATGTTTAGGCCCTGATCTGAAAGTTGTTCTATGCTGGCAGATCATTTACTTCACTGAGGCTTTATATGGAACATGAGAAGCAAATTGTCCTCTCAGGGCCTTACATTATAAGCTTTTTGAGGTTGGGATCTTGTTTCCTTTGTTTACAAAGTTTTTTTTTTTTATAATTTGAGTCCTATGTAAGTAAACAAATGAATGGATTGTTATTTTAACCCAAGAAATACCATTTAGTCATCTCAAATAGCTATTGCCTTCAAAAATTTAATTAGTTAAATTTATAATTCAGTCAAAACAGCTCTAATTTTGGAACTTTAAAAAATAAGGTGTTTTAAATATCTGGTTGTCTAATCCTTTGACCTATTTTAATTATACAGTTGCCTTTTTTTAATAGAGCTACCGTTGTCTTTTTTAAATAGAACTTTTTTAAAACAGCTACAACTTCCTGCTTCCAAGGCAACTCATTATGTATCAGTTCCCTCATTAGGACAGTTTATGCATCACTTTTTGCCTCATCAAATCCTTCACTCCATTTGGAAGGGTAAGAGTAAAAGGACTGTGAACAACGTAAAATTCATGCAGCTGCTTCAATAAAATGTGTAATTTATTTGAACTCAGTCTTGGTTCTACTTCTGTCTCCATTCTACTCCCAGAGAAGTATTTTATTTTTTATTTTGTCATATTCTGTCACACATCCTATGCAGGGGTTCTCAAACTGGGGGTTGGGACCCCTCAGGGGGTTGCGAGGTTCTTACATAGGGGGGTTGTGAGCTGTCAGCCTCCACCCCATACCCTGCTTTGCCTCCAGCATTTATAATGATGTTAAATGTATTAAAAAGTGTTTTTAATTGATAAGGGGGTATCACACTCAGAGGCTTTCTATGTGAAAGGGATCACCAGTACAAAAGTTTGAGAATCACTGCTATACAGCATAAATATGAGTGAATACATTCTCCCTATATCGAACCCACAAATAATACATTTCCAACATAGACAAAGGTTATTAGTACGATGCCACAAATATTGGTGTTTATGAATTTATCAGTGATCTGGAAAAATGTTGAACAACAAGATGCAAAATTTGGAGAGGATACAAAAGTATTTAGGTGAGTCAAGATGAAAGAAAAGTGTAGAGAACTCCAGGGGAACCTAACAAAGCTAAATGAATAGTTGTGGTAAATGGAATTCAGTGTTAATAATGTATGTATGTATGGTGGGAGGAAAAAAAAACTTGCTTGTGGATGGATTTATAGAAACTTTTGCATTTATATAAATCTTCCAGGTGGGTGAATTTCCTCACATATGGTGAAAGTGTAATGGAATCTCTTTAAATGTAGTGTGGAGGATCTCCTTAGAAAATGCTCACCCTCTAAAACCACATGCAGAAAGCCAATCGTTTGTGAAATGAGGACTCCTTAGCACCTTTGATGTATTCCTGCTTTTCTTTTTGATCTTGGAATTCTGCACAGTGTTATATTTTGACACTGTAAGATTCTGAATGTGAAAATGTTCAATCTTCACCATAAATATATATTTATTTCATTATGATATAGTTATGAGTAGCACTATTAAAACTGAGTCAAGGAAATGGACAATTAGCAGATTTAAGTACAGTTGTTATCAACCATAACTTTATATCCAATATTCATTTTAAAATATTTTAACATTTTGCACATTTCAAAATTGTTTTTGTTTCTAAAAAAACAAAAGGCTCAGTGTCGGTCAATAAATTGCTAAAGTCATATATATATGACAATTATTATCGGTAGGACTTGTCAAAAATGAGACTAAACTGGAATTGCCAATTATGTGTTTGCCTCTCCATATTTGTTTAAATGGCTTATTGATTTTATTCCATGTTTTTTGAAAACAAGGCACATATAAGCTGACAGCTCATTTATCAAGCTTCAACCTGATGCAATTGGAAATGGTTGAGGCATTTAAAGTCCCCTAATGGGGTTGACTGTGGAAAAAGCCATATCAGCCTTAAGTATACTGACTCTTCTGGTCCAGATGTAATAACAAAAGAGAAAAGCCAGGAGGGTAAATGTTACCTGCCATAGTCATATAGTAAGGGAGGGAAAGAAACAAGAAACATCAAGGTCTTATACACAGCAAATATTATAGTGCAAAAAAATGTCATAGACCCATATAGTAAATAGCTGTCAACCATCTTGCATGCCAGTACAGAACTGCTGAACGTAATTCCATCTAAGGTCAAAATGTGGCATACAGTACTGTACATATTATATATGTGTATTTATTACCACAAGATATTGGTTTTATTGTTTCTGATGAGTAGCCACCAAACTCAGTAGAAATGACATGGGGAGAAAGTAGCAATAAGAATAACAAATGACCAAAAAAAGTGCAATATTGAGTTTTATTGCAAAAAGAAATAAACAACACAAATAGTGCTTTGCAAAACAATGCACCACCACACTCTCTGTTTTCAGCTGAATTTTTCCAGTTGTAAATTATCCAGCAATTTTGGCTGACTGTAAAACCTCCTCTATGTCTCAAAAACAGCCATAGGTTTTATTCCTTTTTATTGCAAACAGGATACAGTTGAAAGTTTCACAGTTTTTCTCAGTTTTTCAATGAATGCATTGAAATTCTGAAAATGGAGCTTGACTAATAGACTACTTTTATAAGCAAGTTTAAATAAGGGTTAAGAGAAATGTTTGATTTATGCTTGCGTTTGTTTACGAATTTAAAATTTAATAAGCTATTAGTTAATGTGCAATTCTATTGATTCATTTATCCCAAATCTGAATTTGGCCAAATATTCTTTGAGAAAATTATAATGTTATAATTATATTGTATACCATCATTGTATACATAATTATATAGTTATAAAGTTAAATTAAATTAAAGCATAATTTTAGCCACTCCTTGACAAAAAAACCCAGCACAGCACTTGTTTAATACTACACAATAGTTCAGATCAGAAAGCAAAAAAGTCCTTATCCATCTTAGACAACAAAAGAAAATAATCCTACGCTATTACTATTAATAGACATATATACACAGACACACATCCTAAAATGGCTAGAACAGGTCATTTTTATAGCATTCCTGCAGAAATGTTTAAATGTCCTGTTAAGCAGACAAAAAGATTAGAATAAGACTAAGAATTTGCTCTTTAGCTTGATTGTATTTTGGTGCTTATCTGAGAATCTTCAAAGTCCTCTCGGCTACTGGGGCCTGTTGTCTTCCTGGTTATAACTTTTAACCATGATCCCTTGACTTACAAAATTACAAAAATACAAAAGTAGTTCCTTACCCATTCACACACCTTGTGCTTATCCTTCCTTAAAATAGATAAAGGCTCATAAACAAAATAATAAATTGCAGAACTTTGACCACATCTGGGATGCTGGGTGAAATGTTATTTCACTCTATCATGGTTCAAAATCAAGCTGCTTCAAAGCAACTTATTAATTCCATTAATATAAACTTTATTAAAAATATAACCAATTAACATTGATGTATACAGAGATTTAAGATAGATATACACTAGCACAATGTAATTATGGAAACTAGAATGTACCTCATGCCCTAGGATTCTACTATAGGTTCTTACATTGTGTTCCTCACTGTAGTACCTGAGCACAGTAGTGCCTTATACATCATGACTAACATCTCTCACATATTTGTTCTCTGATTCTCTCATATAACACGTATTGCTATATGTTTATGTTAGAGAGGCAAAATCGGAGAAATGCACTTAAAGTACAAAGTTCATTCCACTGTCTTGGGCTGGCTCCTGAGAAATCTGCTGTACATGAATAAAAGCATTAAATGTCCTTGAGCACCTTTTTCATGACTACAGGTGGTCTGGAACATCCTGTAAAGATGGCTGCACAAGCAATACAATATCTTCTCCCACTAAATAGGGGGGAAAGTTACTCCACTGCTGGTAGCACATACACTAACCTCGGCTTATACCGGTTGTGAAGATCAAAGTCCATTGCAGCATACCATCGAAAAACCAGAAATGGACCCATGTCACAGTTTTTTCCCATTACTTAATTTAAGTGTATACTTAACTTTAACTCCTGAGTATACCACTGGCTTCCATGGGGCTATTCACATGCTTTAAGTTAGGCAAACACAGCAAGGGGGAGGGATAGCTCAGTAGTTTGAGCATTGACCTACTAAATCCAGGTTGTGAGTTCCATCCTTGAGGGGGCTATTTAGGGATCTGGGGCAAAAGTCTGTCTGGGGATTGGTCCTGCTTTGAGCTGGGGTTGGACTAGATGACCTCCTGCCATCCATTCTAACCCTGATATTCTATGATTCAGTGGTAGAGGTCAGAGTGCTCACAGTTTGTAGGATCAAGCCCAAAGATGATGTCATTATGCTTTTTAATTAAATTTTCCCTGTTGTTATCAGAAACATAAGTGGACCGATTCTCCTTTCACTAATTCAAGTATAACTCAGGAAAAAACTCCCATTACATATATGAAATTACATTGGTGTAAAACTGGTGAAAATAGATCCAATGAGCATTACCAAATACTTAAAGCCATATTCAGCAGGAATATTAACTGAGATTTGGGTGACTTCAGATTATTATTTTTGGTAACTCATTTTATACACTTGTAATTCTAGCTACAGCACCTGTGGGAGAGTTGGGATGGCAAAGGAGTTACATCAGCTCTGTTCAAGCTGTGAGCTCCACAAGGTTGGGGGAATCCTTAGCTGGGGATCTGGCCTGTTAATAGCCCTTTGTGGTTCTGTATCAAGAAAGAGAATCTGGTCCCATGTGTTTGTGAAGTGTGAATCTGAAAACCATCCTTGCAGCCCCAACCATTGCTAGCACAGAACTGCCAAGTCACACACATGTGGCAGCTATCCCAAATCTGATCCAAGGCGGGCACTTGCAGATTCTTCTTTTCTGCTGAATTGGGCCACATTCTTTGTAACCTTGTAACCAACTTCCTATAGTATCTCTTTCTCGGGGCCTAATCTTAGTCCCACTGACGTCAATAGAAAGACACATAAATTCAAAGGTGTTGAATCCGGCCCTTGCTGACATCTGTTCTGATTCACAGGAAACGACTAATCTCTTCCTAAGACAAACATAGTACTCCCCCCCCACACCCACTCAGGAAGGATAAAAGAACTGAACTCTATAATCTAAAGTCTTTATATCATTCTATATTATTTCTTATTAATTATTATTTGTTAGGTGCCAACAATATCTTTGCGATTGCTCAAAGTGAAAGGTGTTGTGTGAAATACTTGCCCCATTGAAGTCGATGGGAGTTTTGTCATTGACAGAAATAGAGTTATGATTTCACCAATTATTTTCAACTCATTTATGATATATTATGGTCCATGTCCTGAAGGCCACCCATGGGATAAGAAGGCTTCGACCACAATATCGCATAGTGGTTTTTCTTTTGATCATAGAAATTATTGTATTCAAAGAGAGTCAGGGTGGGTACTGTAGCATAGTACTGTGCATGCCCCATTAATCAAAATAGTAGGTTGTTTTCAGGTGTGGAAAATAGACCTGGAAACTTGTTAGGGTATTAGGATTCTAAACCTAAAATTAATCAAATTGCACCAGTGGAAGCCTAAGTAACATTTTGGGGAAGCTTGCCCCAGTGCACAAAATACTTGCATGATACCGTGTTTTGCTCCCTTTTTGGGAACATCTAGTGATTCATGAATATTCAGTTCTTAAACCTACAATACTGTTACAGATTTAGCAACACAGGTTTCTAGAAATCTAAGGACATAATACAGTAGAAATTCTGTTATTCACAGAAAAAAATATATTGTGCACACAATTCTCTCCATATTTTCTGGTTCTAAGGGCTAAATTATACCATTAGAGGAGTAGAATGAATATCTAGAGAGTGGTTTAACTGAAGGGTTTTTTGTTTGGCTACAATGCACAAATGAGTATTCAGGGACTGTGTCAAAATGCATGCATATATAGGTTTATCTGCATCTATTAGCACCAATTCATTTTCAGATTTCAATGTAAATCCAGAATAGAATTTTATGCTGAACTCAGGCTTAGAGTAAAAGGGAGTAGTTCAGTTCAAATGGGGATTAGGGTCTAAAACTGAGTGTTTTATTCTGCAATTATTTTAAATGAAATTTGCGTTAAGTTATTTTAGCACTGAAGTAGCCAATCTTGGATGCAACAGCTTCCTCAGATATGAAGATAATAAGCAGACCATTGGATAAATGTATGTATTTATACATATATACTAATATACGCCCTGATCGGGCTCCCATTGAGGTCAATGTAAAGGATCCCCTTGACAGCAATGGTGTTTGCATCAAGCCTGTAAAGCTCCCAATTAACTCTCAGGAACATTATGAACATAATTGTCAAAAATAGGCATGTATATACATTTGCCTATATCTAATTCTGAGAATCTGGCCTGTCATAGGTCTCACCCACACTTGGAACTGTTGGGCTCCAATGTGGGGACCCGCATATATTCCCCCACCCAAAAATCCTAGGGTAGGTCTCCTTTAGGCTGCCACCACTCGGTCGATTATGTGGGCCGAGACACCCCTGTATTCCCCCTCCCCCTCCCTTTCCAGAGACGTTCCCTGGGGAAATACAGATCCACTCACAGGAGGGAAACCTCCCCCCTCCCTCTCTCCTAGCCACTGGAAAGAGATACCTGATTCAAACTGCTTGAATGAAACCCAGGAGGAATTCTCTCTTCCCCCTCCCCTCTCTGCCCGGAGATAAGCTGTCTCACCACCGAGAGAGAGTGTCTTAGCCCCTTCCCCTATCCACAGTAGAAGGGATTTAATCAAATCTTTATAGAAAGAATTTATTAAAAGAAAACAAGAAAATACAGAATCTCTATGAGTCCAAGCCGGACACTCATAGGGTATAACCTTGCTAAGTTCTGGAGAGAATCCCCTCTCCTTCTCAGTACAACCAGTACAGGCAGAATTAAGAATAATCAATAACAAACACACAGAATTGCAAACATAGGATTATTAGATGAAGACACAAGTATCTTTCTAATACTCACTATCTTGGCTAGAAGAAATTAGTTCAGAAAGGTGGAACTTGAGAGACTTGATTAAATCGTCTGGACTCTTGTAACTCCAAACGGCTAAAGACAATACACACACACACAGAGGGAAAAAGTTCCCTCCTAGGAATTTCAAATTCTCTTCCCTGATTGGTCCTCAGGTCAGGTGCCCACCAGGTACTATGTTTTAACCCTTTACTAACTATTCATGACAGGCCCTATATAGATATTGTGAATGTATGGATATCATTTCTTAGATACTCTGTAATAAAGTTCTGTTCCTGTAGATGCTCACACAGTACAGTTTTGTTTCCATATGTTTTGTGTTAGTTAAAGGACTATTACCCACTTGTTCAAATGAGCACAACTGGATTCTAAATGTAAGAAACATGTCTTAACATAAATAGTCAGAAATCTCTGTCACTACTGTTGAGACCTTATCCAGTGGCAGCTGAATAACTTTAGGATCTAAAACAAAATCACTGTTAGAATCCAGGAGGAATTTTTAGGGTCACAATACCACAAATGGATGAATTCAAAATTGTTACATTCTTAACCCATTAAAAATGTGACATTGTTAAACAATTCAAAGAGTTACAGAGCTAAGAACACCAGGGAGTTTAATAATTGAACTAAATTGTAGGGTTATCATAAGCCCAATACATGAATAGAAATTCCTTGTAGTAATGGACACAATACTGGCCAGAATAGTGCAGTTTAACGTCTAATTCTGGGAAATTACTTTGATATTGCTAACAAGCTTTGAACTGAACTGTGAATGTGCCTAGCCTGATCTCTTCCCTGGAGTGTTTTGATTTGTATCTCACAGCATTAATTAGTGTTACTTAAAAGATAAGGGTAAGGATGGCTTTAAACATCAGCAGTGTAGCTGAATGTTTGACTTTATTTTTTCTTTAAAGTCTCTTCTTCTTTCAAGGTATTTTTCATTGTTATTTGATTAGCCAGCAAGCAAGGTCAGCTCTGAAGGGTTCTCGCTAAACCAAAGAATTGGCTTAATGATCTAAGACAATGTGGAGTACGCTATCTCCCTAGAGCCTCAGGGTCAGTTTTGATAGGGATGAATCACTCTATCTTCTTTCTGGGGGAGAAAGTTTGATTAATCTATAGTTTACTATTTCCATTCTTTCATGACACCTTAAAAACCCAATCTCTCTCTTCTCTGTGCAGATATTAAAGAACTGGAATTTTTCATGAGCTTAGAGATTTGTTCTGGTGGATTGGGTAGAGTTGGACTTGAACCAAAAGTGTGGCTCCAAGCAGACTTGGATGCAGATCTGATTTATGGAAATAGCCATTAGTTTTATAATGAGCTAGACCAAAATAATGTATCTGAACAGCCTCAAATCTTGGGTTGGATTCAGATTTGAACTTTTTAACCTTCTGGTATTTGACCAAAATTTCCTTTTCCATCCCAGAGATGGCTGCCTTTCAGCAAAGCAATCTATCTGTTGCCTGTTGAGAACAGAGAACTCTGTTTTGTTCTGTCAGCCTGCTATATCAGGGAATTATTCAATGCTTGATGATCTCAGTTTAATGATGTTTCTGGTGTTGTTTCAGGGTATTTTGGACAGATCTATAGCTATTGAGTGTTCTTAGTATTTAGCAACAAAATCTGCAATTAAATGGGAATGTATATACATTTTCCTATACCTAATTCTGAGACTCTGGCCCTATATAGATCCTGTGAATGTATGCAATTAAATAGGTAACCTAGTACACTGTTAAGGAAAAGACAGATGACTGGAATGCAGGGGCAGCCACGGAAGGTTGTGTAAAATGCCTCAGTTTCTCAGAACTAGGAACCTGTGGTGTTCCCTCCTGGTAATTTTCTGGAAGCATAGACCAAGGAGTAGTAATGCAGTAAGATTTATAGGTCTCAAAGTATGAATTAGAAATAAGTAACTTTATTTTACACTGAAGTAGGACAGTCCTCAAATTGTTATTATATTGTAAGGTATGATTTACAGTTCTGCAGCAAAGGCAATGCCTGCTTGCCAGCCAGACTCCATAGCAATGTAGGTATATTTGTATGCTAAAGAGATCACTTTTCTTTGTGCACAAGGGAGTATAATCTTTGTCTGCAGTCCAGGTGTGGATTTAAAGGCCCTATGAAGATAGGCTGGGAAATTATAAATCAATGTTAACAAATGCAAACAGGTGTTGAGCAGAACAATCAGCTTGTCTCCATTTCAGCAACAGGAAGTTGGGAGGAAGCAAAAGGACCCTCCCTCCCTTTTTGTCTTCTAATCCCATCTGCTTGCCAAACAGACTTTTTAATTTAATTAGTTGGGGTGTATTCCAAAAAGTCATCTTGCCCTGTGCATAGTGGGGTGATCAGAGAGGAGGAGGATCAGTTATATTTGAGAGTTGGAAAATAGCTGTTTCGTGTCCCTGCTTAGAAATGCTATGGCCAGTTCGTCTTGTTAATATATCTTCAATACTCTCTGGACACGGATGGAACCAGTTGCTGCTCTCTGAGCCTTGGTCTACACTATGGGGTTAGGTCAACTTTAGCCGAGTTAGGTAGATTTAAAAATGACTGCGTACACACAACCAACACTGTTCTGTTGACTTAAAGGGCTCTTAAAATCGACTTCTGTACTCCTCCCCGATGAGGGGAGTAGTGCTAAAATTGACCTCGCTGGGTCAAATTTGGGGTAGTGCAGATGCAAATCAATGATATTGGCCTCCGGGAGCTATCCCAGAGTGCTCCATGGACAGCACTTTGAACTCTAATGTACTAGCCAGGTAGATAGGAAAAGCCTCGGGAACTTTTGAGTTTCATTTCCTGTTTGGTCAGCGTGGCGAACTCAGCAGCAGAGGTTACCATGCAGTCCCTCCGGAATCTCAAACGAGCTCCAGCATAGACTGAAAGAGAGACACTGGATCTGACTGCTGTATGGGGAGAAGCATCTGTGCAGGCCGAACTCCGATCAAAAAGAAGAAATGCAAATATATATGTCATATGGCATGTTGGAGAGATGCTACAACAGGGACACACAGCAGTGCCGTGTGAAAGTTAAGGAGCTCAGGCAAGCCTACCAAAAGACAAAGGAGGCAAACGGTTGCTCCGGGTCAGAGCCCCATACGTGCCACTTCTGTGATCAGCTGCATGGCATTCTACGGAGGGACCCTATGACTATCCCACCATTGTCCTTGGATACCTGCAAGAGGGGAGTCTCACGCAAGAGGGAGGAGGGTTTTGTGGATGAGGAAGAGAAGGAGAAAGAGGAGGAGGAGAAGGAGGAGAATGTGCAGCAGGCAAGCGGTGAATCCCTTCTCCCTGGAAGCCAGGACCTTTTCATCACCCTGGAGCCAATACCCTCACAAGGCAGGATCCCCAAGCTGGACAAGGCACCTCTGGTGAGTGCACATTTGTAACTACAGTACAGGGTTTAAAAGCAATATTGTTTAATACTTAATTTGCCCTGAAGAATTGGAATGCATTCGCGGCCAGTACAGCTACCTCCCTGGCCACACAATAGCAGATCTTAAGGTGGCCATCCTACAGCAAAAAAACTTTAGGACCAGACTTCAAAGAGAAACTGCTGAGCTTCAGTTCATCTGCAAATTTGACACCATCAGCTCAGGACTAAACTCCAAAACGTCTGTTAGTCTATAAGGTGCCACAGGATTCTTTGCTAATTCTCCAGGGACATCTCCATGAAGCTCTCCTGGAGGTACTCTGAAAGCCTTTGCAGAAGGCTTCTGGGGAGGGCTGCTTTATTTCGTCCTCCATGGTAGGACACTTTACCACGCCAAGTCAGTAGCAAGTAGTCTGGAATCATTGCAGCACAAAGCATGGCAGCGAATGGTCCTGGATTTTGGTTGCATTTAACCAACATTTGGTCTATATCTTTCTGTGTTAGCTGCAAGAGAGTGATATCATTCATGGTCACCTGGTTGAAATAGGGGATTTTTTGTAAGGGAATTGTAAAAGGACCCCTTTCATGCTGGGCTGTTTGTGCTTGGCTAAAAGGGCTCATCCCAGAGAATAGCCACTTGGAGGGGTGGGGGGATATGTGTGCTGCACATCCAGCCGAAAACCGCAGCCCCTCCTTTTAAATGTGAAACCCAACCCATTGCTCGCTCTGGGAAAGGAGGGTGCTGCAGTTTGAAAACATTCCCACATGTTATGAAGGTCTAAGAAGCCAACCCCGTGTACAAAAAGGCTTACCATGGCTGCCTGGAAACCGAATTCTGTTGCCCAGCCGTGTGTGATGTGTCACCATACCGGCAGGCGCTCAATATAAAAGGCAAAATGCGACCTTGTACCTAAAGCACATGTGCTGTCTGCTGTGAATTGTTTGATTCACTGTGAAAGAGTCTCCCTTTTGTTCTCAGAAATGTAACTTCTTAAATTTTACTCTCCCTTTTTATCTGTCCCAGGTGCAAATGTTTCTACGCATCCCCTATCATCTCCATCCCTGAAGTTATCACAGATTAGAAGTCAGCAAACAGCACCAGTGAGCTTTTAAACATCTAAAGGCACATTCTACCACCATTCTACACTTGCTCAGCCTATAGTTGAACTGCTCCTTACCACTGTCCAGGGTGCCTGTGTAAGGCTTCAAGAGCCATGGGAGCAAGGGATAGGCTGGGTTCCCAAGGATAACTATAGGCATTTCAACATCCCCAGTGATAATTTTCTGGTCTGGGAAGTAGGTCCCTTCTTGCAGCTGCTTGCACAGCCTGGAGTTCCTAAATATGCAAGCATCATGCATCTTTCCCTTCCATCCCATGTTGATGTTGGTGAAACATCCCTTGTGATCCACCAGCGCTTGCCGCACCATTGAGAAGTACCCTTTGCGGTTTATGAACTGGTTGGCAACGTGGTCCGGTGCCAAGGTGAGGCTATGCGTTCCATCTATTTCTCCACCACAGTTAGGGAACCCCATTGCAGCAAAGCCATCCACTATGACCTGCACATTTCCCAGTCACTGTCCTTGATAACAGAACGTCAATGATTACATGGGCTACTTGGATCACAGCAGCCCCCACAGTAGACTTGCCCACTCCAAATTGATTCCCGACTGACGGGTAACAGTCAGGCATTGCAAGCTTCCAGAGGGCTATCACCACTCGCTTCTCATTACAGCTCTCATCTTGGTATTCCTGCGCTTCAGGGCGGGGGAAAGCAACTCACAGAGTTCTCGGGAAGTAGCCTTATGCATGCGAAAGTTTCGCAGCCACTGTGAATCATCCCATACCTGCAACACTATGCAGTCCCACCAGTCTGTGCTTGTTTGCCTGGCCCAGAATCGGCATTCCACTGTATCAATCAGCCCCACTGCCACCAGGATGTCCCAATTGCCACATTCCATGCTTTCAGGAACGTCTGTGTCCATGTCCTCATCAAAATCCTCCTCGTGCTGGCGTCTCTTAGACGAGTTCTGCATATGGTCCAGGATAATGTGCTAGATGTTTACAATGCTCACAACAGCAGAGGTGACTGTGAGTTGAGTGGGCTCCATGCTTGGCATGTTATGGCGTCTGCATGGGTAACCCAGGAAAAAAGGTGTGAAACGATTGTCTGCCGTTGCTTTCACGGAGGGAGGGGCGACTGATAACATGTACCCAAAACCACCCGTGACAATGTTTTGCCCCATCAGGCATTGGGAGCTTGACACAGAATTCCAATGGGTGGTGGAGACTTCAGGAACTGTGGGTTAGCTACCCACAGTGCACCGCTCCATAAGTCGATGCTAGCCACGGTAGTGAGGACACACTCCGCCGACTTAATGCGCTTAGTGGGGACATACACAATCGAGTATATAAAATCAATTTCTAAAAATCATCTTCTATAAAATTGACCTAATTTCATAGTGTAGACATACCCTGAGACAGCTGCCACACTGTGAATGCAGCTACAATTGCAGTGGACACAATGACAAGTTCCCTTTTGCATCTTCCACCAGCACAACTTAGGGTATGTATTCACTGCATGCTAATAACTGGATAACCAATGTTAGTCAATATACAGTAGCCTAGCTCCCTAAAGGATGACCACACTGCCAATACCAGCATGGCTGCTGTCATACCCTGCATCTGCACTGCCCCTGTATCCGGTCATGACGAGGCATACAGCTATCTGGGAGCATATCCCAGGATGCATAGTGCCACAACTCACTGTGTACTGTAAGCTTTCATTTGCAGTATGGTGTGCAAATGGGGAATGTGGAAGGAAATGGTCTAGACCTGGGAAATTCATTTCCTGGCAAGAGCCAGGCAGGTGTGGTCTACTGTTTTATGCTGAGGATACAGATCATGCTTTCTTTAATAAATGGGACTCGCCACTGCCTTTTTCTGGATGCAATGTTTCTCTGAGAAGCTGCTGCCAAGACACAGTGTGGGTATTTCAGGGGCTGCTTTTGACTTAGGGAAGACTAAAATAATGGCTTATAGTTAGTTGCAGAAGTCGACAGCATCAAGAGAATGGCAGAGCTGTTGGTGTTTTCCATGGTAGTCTCCTGCTATGCAGAGCACCACTTCTGGGCCAGGACCACAATGTAAGACAAACCCAAATCCAATCCAGAGCAGCTCACTCAGCTGCCCCTCTAATAGAGCTGCAGTGAGTCATCACTCAGGTATGCAGCAACAACTCAGCTGCACTGACTTACCTTAAGGCATGTGCCAACAGCCTATCCCAGAGGAGACCCTAGGTCAGATGACCCCCCCAGGCTCAGGTATTTCCCCAACCCAACAGAATTGCAGATCAGTCTGTTCAAGTGCTCACACCTTTAGCTCTGGAGGTTGCAGGGTCTGTCCCCAGTGTGTTGGCCAAGATGGTAGCCCCCATACAGGCATGAATTCATTACATGTCTACAGACCGGGCACAGGGATTGAAACAGCAGTTTGGATTATGGGTGTGCAATGCTGCAGGTTGTTGTAGGCATTTTGTTTATTTTTAAAAAAATAAGAGCTCTCTGAGTATCATCATTTTTGTTCTCACTTAAAATGACAAAACGGTCCCTTCTGGCACTCATTTTATCTATCTGTACCCATAGTACACATTTCACATTGCTACCAGTGAACATAAAGAGATCCCTGGAGATCTTATTCAGCTGAGGAAAAGCTATGTCATCGTCTTTTGTGAGTATGACTAAAAATATTAATCTATGTTGTTACCGCAGATGTCTGTTGGCAGAGGGGTTCCCATCTACAAAAAATAAAATCCCAAATAATTAACTGTTCAAGATTATGAGATCACACATCCCAGATGTCCTTAGAATGAGAACTTGTATCAATTCAACATAAAATCAGATGGCAAAATGTAGATTTTAACAATACACACACACAGAGACACAGTTATACAGGATAATTGAACTAGATAAGCTATTATTTCTTTTCCATTTCTCATTCCTATAATGATATGATTTGTTCCCTAACTCCATGTGCTCAAAACTTCTCAGCCTATTTTGCCCTTGTCTTCAATGTCTTTTTTTTCTTATAGTTTGTATTATAGTTTCTATAGTTTATATGGTCCCAGTTCTTCAGAGATGTAGTAGGAATTCAGCGGTGAAAGATCAGGCCCTTTGACATGGAGATGGGTATATAATAAAAACCAAATAGGTTTAGCTCAGAGATTTTTATAAGATTTTTATGTTTCTTCCCTACTCTCACCTTGCTGAAATGTGACTAATCAAGCACTGCCAATAGCAAAGGGCCCAATCCTGTGACCCCCCCCCATTATTATTATTTTTAGTAATACTACAGTAGTATATAAGAAACCCCATCATGTGCCAGGACCCCTGTACAAGCACAGAAAAAAACATGATCCCTGCCCCCAAAGAGGTTACAATACAGAGGCACAACTCTCATTGAAATCAATGGGAATGTTGTCTGAATAAGGAGGGTAGGAGGATCAATATAGCTTTCTATGTGATAATGCCATCCATGTCATTGTGGTGTCTGAGGGCCTTACACACTTTAAAAATCAGCAAGATTTCAACCCCTGGTTATTTCTCTCTTCCACCTGAATAAAATGTATTATTTTAATAGATTGATATTATTATTATTTTGTATTGGCATTTTGCCAAAACTACGTTAAATAACAACATTTTATATTTTGCGTTGAATCTGGCAAGATTTGTGGCTATTTTAGACACTTTCAAAATTTCCAAAGAAGGGAACTTCACTCATGGAGCTGACATTTCCATGAATGAGGAAGAAGGTGGACCCTGTGGAAAAACCTTGGTAGCTAGTGAAATTGGGGCTTTAGCATGGGCCAATCCGCTGCAGGGCCTTCAGATTAGGACCAAGCCCTTCAATTTTATGCAGAATTCATGGGGGTGCAAATTTAGTGAGGTGAGTATTGGTAGTAAGTGTTCTCAGAGATCTGTATGAGTAAGATCCTGTATGTTGCAAAAGCATTGGCCATCCAGGCCAGTTCAATATCTGACAGGATGGGGTTCCACTTCTTGGAAAGCCATAGCAGGAAGCAGATATTTTTAGCAGAACTAGTCATTTGAATATCAAGTTGCAGTGAGGAATCCAAAAGGATGTTGAGGCTACAAACCAGGATGACCATTTGAAGTCAGAGTCCCTCAGGGGATGATGATAGCTTCCCCTTTCCCACTACAAAGTATTTTGTTCTTCCTGTCAGCCTAACCTTTATATAGTCCATATGTGGCTTCAGCCAACGTGTCTTCATCCAAGTGCTGGTCTTGGACATACACCAGGATATCTAGGGCAGTGTTTCTCAAATGCAGCCACTGTGGGGGCTTTTCTTGTGGCCACAGCATCCTGGGTAGTGATGGGGAGTGGGCAAAGCAGCCACCCCTACCCAAGGCCGCCAGCAGGGGTTGGTGCCGGCCCCCTTCTGGAGCCACAAACACTGTAGGAACAGGTGACCAGTTTGAGTTCCCCACCTTCCTTGGGGCGGTGGGGCTTGGACTTCGGGCTTCAGCCCAGGGGTGATGGGCGGCAGGCTCTGGCCATGTGGCAGCGGGTTCCGTCCCCTAGCTGCAGAGCTTCTGCCTCCAGCACACTAGGCTCACCCCCTATTGCCCCTGGTTCTCCCTGCCTCACTACCCACTTCCCCAGCTAGGGCTTAATTTGTTCCCCAGCTTGCCAGGGCTGAGTAAGTCTGCTGTGAAAAGTGTTATTAACAAATACACAGATATGACTTTTCTCAGTAGTAGATTTACTAGCTAGCATGACTAAAAAAGAATAAAGACAACTGTACATTCTTTTTATTATTATGCCTGCAAAAAACCAAAACCAAACCGTACATAAATAAATTACAATAATTTGGACATGTATATGTGTATATTTATTTGGTTTTCCTGAATTAATTACGTATTTTAGGAAAAATTGTCAGAGTGGCCACCAGCAAGAGTTGGTGACTGCACTCTGAGCCACCAAAACATTTGTTGTGAGAACTCCTAACCTAGGAGATGGTAAAGAAGTTACGTATAACCTTCATATTGTTGGCTCTGAGTCCCTGATGCCTTATGATTTCTAGCAATGGCTTCATGTATATGCTGCACAAGATGCGGGAGTAGCACGCTGCTGGTGAGAGATTTGGAGAGAGAAGAGCAATTACGTAACAGTAGCTGGGGTTAAGGTGGAAAAGAAAGAGCCAAAAGAAAGGTGACTGAGAGGAATCAGGCTTCGAGTTATCACATAAAGGTTCTTCATTTCTATTGCAGTGTTATTGATGGGTGGAGGTCTAGCATGAGGAATTAAACCCCAGTTAAATTATCTAAAGGGTTTGGGATTTGTGGGCAAACTCTCCTTGAAACTGCCCATGACAGCTGTGCTGCTGCTATGTTTTTGTATCCATTTAAAAACAGCTCATGTTGTTTTTAATATATTTGACACTGCAAGCCCTGAGCTTTTAGAGCAGGACACAGCTACAGGCTCAGCATTGAACACGATCACCATTTGTCTCTAGGCTCTCTTCAAGCATTGTCCTCTCAGTACCACATGTGTCTGGCATTTTTTACCAGCCCCAGGCACCTAAGGTTTAAAATAATAATAATAAAAAAATCCTATAATTTCACTGACAAAATTGAGTTGTCTCTGCCTCTAGCCTCTGCTATCCCCAATGCCACAGTTCTGTGACAGCTGTGCCATAGGCACCTATAGCAGGTGTGCCAATATTTAATAACCTAAAAAACCCCTATTTTTACTTACTTACAAACTAATTGCAATGGACAGACTTTTAATCAAAGCATTACCCTTCTGCTTCCACAAAACTGGGCTGATTTGGGCAGGAGGAGGGAATCCAAAATATAGTTACAGCTGCACTTTGAAGTCCAAGCCAGAAGTCTCTACTGCTGAAGATTACACAGCTGGACTCAAACAAAAATAAGTGTCTTCCCATAAGGTGGGAATGAAAATATCTCTGGATTGACGAAGATGAAAGAAAGGGCCTCTGTGTTCTGGGGAGAGAACAAGGCTCCACACAACCTCTTCAATCCACTGCTCAGCATGAATGATATCTATGCAGCATTAACTTAGGTTAACATTTCTGTTGGCAGGCAGGAGGGAGACAACTTTTAGAAAGAGTTGTGTTCCATGAAAATCACTGACAGGCAGACTTCAATATTTTAGTTCAGATGACATACACTATGAAGATTTTGGAGGCATATCCATACTTGTGGGGGTTTTCCATCTCCAAGCCATCCTTCCCTCAACATATACTTGTTCCATTCCTGGCCCCAGCCCTCCCCCCGCCATACCCTAATTACTTCCATGTGACCCCTGCCTTCAGGGATATTCTGAGAGGAGTGGGAACATGCACACAGAGAGAGGAATAAAAGTGTCACATCCAGTTTTGGCTAATTGATCTAATTATATCATAATTTAGACATTTGTGGGGGAAAGAGATGCTCCAAAAAAAATAATGTAGCACCTGGAAAGTGCCAAAACATGTGGAATTTGAA
Source organism: Mauremys mutica (assembly GCF_020497125.1). NCBI lineage: Eukaryota > Metazoa > Chordata > Testudines > Geoemydidae > Mauremys > Mauremys mutica. The sequence continues at coordinate 32,932,719 of NC_059073.1, read as the reverse complement.
TGTAGCAGTTGTTCCAATAAAGACTATGAGTTTGATTTCAGGAAAGTCTAGAAAGGTAAAGGGGGACTTAGCCATGGAAGACAGGTCCATCAAGATGGCCAGTGATGCAACTCCACGCTATGGGTGTCCCTGTGCCTCTGACTGCCAGATGCTAGGACTGGGCAACAGGGGATGGATCACTGGATGATAGCCCTTTTCTGTTCATTCCCTTTGAAGCATCTGGCATTGGCCACTGTCAGAAAACAGGTTACTGGGCTAGTGGGACCATTGGTCTGACCCAGTATGGCCGTTCTTATGTTCTTACATTATGTTATTCAAACTAAGTTAAACAAAGTTTCAAGATTCACTTTGTGACCAAAACTCCCGCAAACGTAAATAGTTTCTTATTTCTCCTAAACTGGATCTGAAGCATCGGCAATCAGACCAACAGCATGAATATGTTATGATCGTCACTCCTACTCAGGCAGACTCATGTATCTGGAATGAGATGACCACTACTGAACCCCATTCCCTTTTGTTGCCATGTGGTGGAGGGCTCTCTGCTGGCCTGAAGATCCATGTGTAAGCAAGGAGCTGGAGGGGAAAGGTTTGCAGTGTGGCTGTGAGTAAATGTGTCATCCCCCACAATACTCCCTCAACTCCCATGTAAGATGTATGCAAAAAGTACTTCAGTCCAAGCTGTATTACCTTTTCTGTGGCAGTGCCCTTTATGCTGCAAGAACCTTTGGCTCCTGCCAAGCACCTGTGGAAGATACCCTGGTAACAGGGCTCCAAGGGCTGCCAGGTGCTGGGCAGAGCCAAAATGGGTCCTGGAATCACACCAGGATAAACCTGGGCATTCAGGGGATCTTTCAGTTTTGGTAATAGGATCCCTGCTGCTTCTAGGAAAGGGAAGGGAAAGGCAATCATTTTGAGGAAACTTTCTATGAAGTTTCGCCTATAAATTTCATCTTTCCAGGCCCTATCACAGGAAATCCCGTGGAAAGAACTATCATCTCCCTGTGCTGCTTTTTTTTTTCTTTTTCTTTTTACCCATACATGAAATATCAGACATACAATGCAGATGTCAAGAAGGATACTTTTCTCTCACATATCCTACATTATTGTACAACTGATGGATGCAGAATGTGTACTGTATATCTTTATATATTCTACTGAGTATCAGGTTTTGATTACTGCCAAAGGTCTGATACCGGACATGACTGAACTGTGCTCAGATATACAATGGTGAATCCTGTGTTTCAGAAGGAATTGCTCCACCAGTTTCACAGTGTTTCTGGAACTATTTTTCTCTCTGGAAACTACCTCAACAGCAGCTGACAATTCAGGGCCCAAATCATTAAAATAGCATTCTGGCTTTTTCAGCCTTCCACAGACTTGTTAGTAAATTAGATTCTTATTTGGGAATATTATGACTCTTTCTAGATTCAGTTAATTATTGCTAAAAGCAGTGGGTCTATACGTTTTTAAATGTTAGCACCATATTATGATAGCTCAGCTACATCAGTAAAATTATGTCTAGATTGCAAAGGCTAACAAAGATATTTTATGTTCACTCCCTGATTTACCCAGCACCCAGTAGATTTGTTTTTTTAGGAGTTCATGTATTGGGTTCCCTTTATGCAAAATGTTATGATCTTATTTTAGATACTAACATTGCCTCTGAGTATATGTTTGTTTGTTTTTTGCTTTTTTAGTTTTGTTTTTTAATAAATACCCAAGAAAGCTACTTTAAGGAATTTATAATGTTTATCCAGCGATCATCCAAGCTACTGTTATCTAGAGCACAGAAAAAGATGTTTCTCTTTCACTCTACAAGCTGCTTTTGAAGAGATTAGAGGTATCTGGTCTACTGACCTTTCAGTCTTTCTCACAGATTTCTGCAAAGTGTTGTTAAAGTGAGCTTATTTTCTATATAGCAATACAGGGAGGGGGAGAGGGGGAACAAGAGGAAAACCCCTATTTTTTTTAAGGAAAGTGGATTTTCTTCTGCTTGAAGGAAACACAGGAAATGGTTTATGAAAGTTGTATTCATGAATTGTATTTCTAATGTGGAACTGAAACAAAATGATTGATTTGAATCCGTATAAATAACATTCTTTTTAATTAATGCTTTCCCTGGAGCAGTTTTCTCTTTCTCCTCATTTTTTTGTTATCTGTCTCAGCTGTTGTCATTTATCACTGTGTTATTTGTTTAAGCTAAGGAAGTAGATGCCAGGATTGATAATCCATATGTGTTTAAGCATATATGTGTTTGCACAGTAGGAGAGATGAAGAGCAGCATTTATTATGGACAAACTTAATAAAAGTCTTAATTACTGTGTTTGGTACATAGCTGATATGGTGATCAAGGCCTTAGGAATACATGAAAAAGTAAAAAAATAGATTAATGTTGATTTCTTTTTTTGTATGTAAAGCACCCTGCATACCACTAGTGATGTAGAGATAATAGTTACAAGCTCTGCCCATTATCACAGCTGGAGCATATTCTGTGGCTTGAAACGGGTGTCAAAGTTTTGGAATGAAATACTGTCACTGGAGCTGAGATACCCTGATGAACAGGCAAAATCTCATAGTTTTCTTTCTTCACCTCAAAGTCTTGCTGCTTCCTTAGAAGAAAAAAGCTCCGTGTAGCTCTCACCAACAGAAATTGGTCCAGCATTTCCTCACTCACCTTGCCTCTCTACGCAAGGATGAGACAGATAATGGAGACATCCTTTAGCATCTATACTTGGAAATAAGTTCTTTCTTATTAAAAAAAGGACAGGCAGACATTAGACAGTGGTCAAATAGGATTTCCCTTTAATAAGGACACCCTCTAGCTATATCCTAAAAACCTCATTACTGCTGGTAGAATCAGTGAGTCCAATGTGAGCTGTAAGAGCTCTGCCAGGCTGCTAGAACTCAGCCAGTAAAATAATGTAGGAACTTCTTCCTGGATGTGTGTTTCTAATCACTTCCCACAATACAGAAAAACTGTCCACAAGATGAAAGAACCTGCTCAGAGAAAAGGAGGGGAAAACAGTGGGAGAGAGGGACAGAAAGACAAACAAAGCAGGAGGAAACACAAATATAGTCAGACAACACTACAACAGACAGAAAAAAGTACCTCTCTATGCAATAAAAGGTGAGGCAACAATTAGTTTTTCTTTTTTTATATACATACAAATCTAAGGCACAAAGGCAAGTTTGCAGTCTACTGGCTAGAATAGGGAACTAGGAGCCAGACCTGTTGGTGTGAAATCCTGGCCTCATCAATGGCCCCTTGAGTCTGTTCCTGGCTAGGACCTTGGGTCCATACTACATTGCCCAGTTTTGCACCAATGTAATGTCATTGATGCTTTTTATTATCCATAAGTGAGTCTCTTGTAGCACAAGGACATCAATCTTCTGTTCACATAATCGTTTGGTCAGATAATCCCATTTTTTGCAGGAGAAGTGTCGTCTATGATGAGGTGGCATACACATAAGTAGGATCTCATGCTTCTCTTTCACTATTTACCTTAAAAAAGGACCATTTCACTTGAGAGCATAGCTTGAGGAGTTTTTTAGGATGCAAAGTCATCAATCGGCATTTGATTGCCACATTGATGGCACTGGTCATCCCAAAGCACTTAACAGGGAGAAGGATGTAAAAGTTGACATCTTCCTCTAGGGAAACACTGTCCTCTAAGATCTTCTCAGAAGGGACAGCCTTGATTCATTACATGTCACTGGAAGCCATAGTGTGGACATAAGAGTTCGACCTTTAATGGTTGTCATAAATAGTTAGTAAAGGGTTAAAACATAATACCTGGTGGGCACCTGACCTGAGGACCAATCAGGGAAGAGAATTTGAAATTCCTAGGAGGGAACTTTCTCTGTGTGTGTGTGTGTGTGTGTGTGTTCTTAGCCGTTTGGAATTACAAGGGTCCAGATGTTTTAATCAAGTCTTCTGCAAGTTTCCATCTTTCTGAACTAATTTCTTCTAGTCAAGATAGTGAGTATTAGTAAGGTACTTTGTGTCCTCATCTAATAATCCTATGTTTGCAATTCTGTGTGTTTGTTATTGATTATTCTTCATTCTGCCTGTATTGTTTGTACTGAGAAGGAGAGAGGATTCTCTCCAGAACTTAGCAAGGTTATACCCTATGAGTGTCCAGCTTGGACTCATAGAGATTCTGTATTTTCTTGTTTTTCTTTTAATAAATTCTTTCTATAAAGATTTGATTAAATCCCTCTACTGTGGATACAGGGGGAGGGGCTAAGAAACTCTCTCTCGGTGCTGAGACAAGCTTATCTCCGGGCAGAGAGGGGAGGGGGAGGTTTCTCTTTCTGTGAGTTGATCTGTGTTTCCCCAGGGAACATCTTTGGAAAGAGGAAGGGGGGAATACAGGGGTGTCTCGGCCCACGTGAATCGACCGAGTGGTGGCAGCCAGAAGGGGACCTACCCTAGGATTTTAGGGTGGGGGAATACATGCTGGTCCTCAACTTGAAACCCCCCAGTTTCAAATGATGGTAAGACCATGACAATGGTACTTTTCAAGTTGCCATACGAAAGAAGACTTTACTGATATTGGTGAAGTTACATCAGCTTAAAACTGGAGTGAGGAATCAGGATTTTACTTTTTCTAATGCTCAGTTTCCCTGTCTGTGAATAGTAATAATACTCCTGGGGAGAGTGAAAACTTTGCAATAAGCAGTTTGTTCAGAGGCATCCCATAATTTTCAAATCAACTGCTTTCCCCTCTTGACTTCCCAGTGTGGATACGATCCCTTTCCAGTCCAAGAAAAGCTATTGAGGTAATTCCCCCCATCCTATTCCTGTTACCTGTACTGAGCTTGGGAGCATTAATGACACATAAACCCTTATAGCAGTGATAGTGAGTGTTCAGTTACCCCTTTACCTCCCACTCCAGCCTTTTGAAGACTTTTCCCCAGAGTTGGGTCATGTGCAAGGAGCTGCCACACCTCACAGTTGCAAAGACTCAAGATGGGGGAAAACAGCCACCTGGCACACCCAGAAGAATACTCCAGACAAGTGTATGAGGAAAGTTTAAAGGTAGGGCAGCCCTCCAGAAGATTTGCACGGCAAGGAAGACAAGGTACCAGAATATGTGTGTGGTGGGGGAAAGGACACACATTAAGAAAATGGTGCTTACTGGGTAAGAGGAGCCAGTAAAAGTAGGTATAAAATTCAGCCTGTTTTCTGATCTTTCATAACATTCCATAAATTCCAGCTTTGTTAACAAACACTAAGACCTTGCTAATTTTCTGTGTTAGGGTTTGTTACATATGCATCACACAGCTCCATTTTTTATTTTATGTTTGTTATTTATTTATTTGCCTTTTTGCAAAATACTCTCCAGCTTAGCTTTACGTTTACGTGTGTATCTTTTTGCATAGCTCTAGAACAGAACAGTTTTAGGACTGAAACCCTCCTGCAAGTCAAAGCAGTGGGGCAGGTTACAAATCATTTAAATACATTAATAGAATCCCTTTGGGGAAAAAAGACATAATTAGGCATTTCAGAGCTATTTGAGCTGATGACACTTCATCATCAGATAATGAAATATATAATTACTAGCAGGTAGTCTTTACTCTTCAGTTTCTTGGTGCCATTAATTATTTTTGGAGATATTTCCTAAAACATGGGTAATAGGTGACAACAACTCTAAATAAGTCTCATCACAACTAGCCTTTTTAATTTAGGAAGGAACAAAGGGGCATTGATAAGATGAACATAAAAATAGCTCAAGGAAGGGGAAATGTTTGTTGAAAAACATGACAAAACTTAGCTAAGATAGAAATAACCCCCTTGAAAAAGACTAAATAATCAGTGTTAATTCATACGGGAGTTTAGACCCATTTTTATACTGAAAGTTTTTGCATTCTTTGTGGAATAATAATGTTTGATAGAAAATGTAAGATTGTATGTTCACTTCACTGTGAAATGCAGAAGGGATCAAGTGGGGTAAAAAGGTACCAAAAGGGAGTGCAAAGAAAACAGCACTGAATGTGGCATGCCCTCGTGATTCCCTAGAAGCCTGAAAAGCTCCCACCATTCAACTCCCCATGATCCAGAACTCTATCGTGCTGGGGGTGGGTGTCATTCCAAGGTGAGTTGAAGGCTACTACTTCTTCTTCCCTTTTCAGACTTCACAACATGACACAACTGGCAGAGATTAAAGTAGACGGCATGAATAGTCCACTAGAAGTATGCATGAATTATAAAAATGGTGAGATCATTGAACTGCTCTCTGCACTCCTAATTTATTTTCTACAGAAATATTTGAGTAGCTGATTCTGAAAGTATTTCAGGGCTAATTTGTGCCATGAAGACAAAACCCATAGTAAGAGGTGGAATAGTCCCAAAGAATCTGAACAATTAACTCTACAACCTTCAACTCTTAAACTTATATAGATTTTAAATAAGCCACTCTTAAACTGAAACAGGTATATCCATCCACTTTTCTGCAATCAGTTTATCTAAACCAGAGCTGGTATAAATTTCTGTGTAGAAAAAGCCTATAGCACAAATAATTATGAAATATACTATTTGTATTTTTCCTCTATATAGACACTTTGGCACTCAAGTTAGTTGTCACTGTTGTGGAAAAGTACTCTACTTTGAAACTGTATCAAGATGCTCCTGAACTTCTTTGAAAATTGGGAGCACTGTTAGAGCACTATATCTCTGTTTCAATGAAGGTGGTCTCAAAAGAGTGAGGAAGGTATGCTAAGATTTGTAAGAATATATTGCCACTACTACAATACTGTTCACATTTATTCTTCTGCTATTAATATGGGGGTTTGCAAGGGCCTATTGACAGCTGTGCATTTTTGGCTATAGAAGTTATTAACTAATAGGAAGAACATAAAGAAATGCTTGAGTTGAATTTCAGATTATTGGAGATTTATTATTTGATTTTAAAAAAATGCAGTGGGTGTACCTTTAATAGGACAAAATATGAGTGGAGCTTAGAATCTGAGAATCTTTGCAACGTTACGTCACCTTCCAGTGGATCATGGCAGGAGCGTTGTTTTACACATATCCTTCATAACCAGCAGTTACAATGTGTTGCTTAATAACAATTTCTTTCAATCTGAGTTTCCTTACAAGTTCCACTTTCAGATGCCAGCATGATCAGTTGAAAGCTGGACCTAATGAACATAAGCTCAATGCAAGGCTTTATTAATGGATACATTCCTTACTAAATAGCAAGAAAAGTCCTTTTATTATAACTTAAAAATAAGCTCTTTCATATTTGACATTTCATTAGTTTAGTCCATTTTTTATTGGCAATTAAAGTTGCCCCAATAAGAGATCGTCCTAGCATGTTGTTATACTTGATTCTAAATGTTAGAAATATACAGTCCATGCAAATATAATGTTGGTAAGAAAGCTAAATGGAAAGTACAAAACAAGAACACAAATCTAAAGATAAGTCAGAAGATAATACAAATACACCCACATGATGCAACACAGTAAAATCAAGCAAAATTAATTTTAAAATATGAAAGCATGAGGTAGGGTGACTATATTCTTAGAAGTCAAAGATTTCAGTTATTATTGAGTTTTGTTTACAATATGCAACTTCATGACAACAATGTGCATCTGTATTTTATACAAAAGAAATTAAATGTCTTCTGTGGTTTACAACACAATCTGATTTGTTTTTTGGGGTGAGTGTGAGAATGTGACTATGGTTAATAACTTGCATAAATGAATAATCTCATTTATTAAACAAATATTAGCTTTTTGAGACAAGGACTATCTTTTGTTACATATTTGCACTGCACCTAGCACTGTGGAGTCCAACCTGGTTGTGGCCTTTAGGTATAACTGCAATATAAGTTTTTATAAATTACAGAAATGATTGGAAAAATTCTGATGAAACATTTTTCATTGGAATTTGCTGATTTGTCAGTACTGAAGTGTTTCACAGAGACAGTTTGATTGCATCAACCTTCCAACAGATCCTCGCTGGCCAGATTTCCTACCAGTTCAGTTGCCTGGCTCCTTAGCAGCCAGTCTGGTGCACTAACGTGAAGGCAGGAGCCTGGAAGCCCTGGGTATCCTGGCTCACAAACTCCCAGCCAGACTTGTGGCTTCTTGGAAGCCTAGTCTCCCAAGGCTCCTAAGGCCTATGTCCTTAGGCAGCCTGCCCTAGAGCCAAGGCTCCATTACTTTTCATGGAGAATTTTGGAATTTGGGATTTTCATTCCTAATTGGAACAAAACCACATTTTTAAATAACAAAATGGAATTGCCTTTCTCCACAAGCTCTAATAATACAAATAACAATAACAAGGGAGTTGTAGCATGTAGAGTTTTAGGTCTCAGGTATATACCATGTAGGGTGACCAGACAGCAAGTGTGAAAAATCAGGATATGGGGTGGGGAGTAATAGGAGCCTATATAAGAAAAAGACCCAAAAATCGGGACTGTCCCTATAAAATCAGGACATCTGGTCACCCTAATACCATGGATGTTGAGAGGTAAGTTCAGCTGTTTCTCTGGATTGGCTTGTGGAGTTGCAAAATTGTGTAGTTTCTCAATAAGGGGAAAGTTTTTATCCTCTGAAGTTATACTGACTAATTGGCTACTTTGTCAAGAGATTTGGCCTGAATATGAAGAATTGGAGGAGCTTGATAAAATGTGTTTGGTATTTTTGAAATGCCATTTGGATTTCTGAGTATTTTCATTTTGTGACAATCCCAGTCAAAGACAAAGCCTGAAATGTTTTATAAATTGTCTGAAGGATTGAAATCATCTTTGGGATAGCACTGAGAGGCATGTTCCTGGAGGTGTGTGGGGAAGGCTACACAATATTCAAAGTCTCCAGGAGAACTTCTGACTGACTCCTGGGAGCTTATACATGATACATACTGGAGTATCCACAACATCATCCTTGTAGATGCTGCATCACACTCCCCTCAGTTGCCAAGTCTGAAGGTGTTGAGCCCTGGCCTGGCTTCATCCGGCCCACGTCCAGAAACCTAATACCTGTGAAGGCACTAAGGACCCAACCCTGTAATGTACTCCATGCAGCCAGCCCCCATTGAAGGCAATGGGATTCAGTGCAGAGACTGTCCGTGTGGAGTCACTTGTAAGATCAGAGGGTATGTTTCTTTTGGAATCGATCTATATAGATATAGATATAGATATCTCTCTCTCTCTCTCTCTCTCTCTCTCGGCAGCTATTTAGAGTTCATTGAAAAGATGAGATTGGTGAAGCTTTAGTTAACACAGAAAATATAACTGAAATATAAAATAAATATACATAAGTGTAAGTATAAGATAAATACAATAAAGTGGGTTCCAGCATTGTTCATACTTACATTGTGCATATTTACAACCTTACGGAGACCATTAGAAACTAAGATGGAAGACACAGTCAATGGCACTCATCACAAGAGGAAGGAGCTGAGCCATGCTTCCTACCTGGTTGCCCCCATTTTGGCATCTCAGTGTCCCAACTGAGGTTGGCTTTGAAAGTCTTTTATATACCTTTTCCCATTTCACCCATACAAATCCCATGCTCCTATTCCTATCCGATATTCCAGGAGACCAATTTTAGGGTTCCAGTCATCCATAGGAGGTATTCCAGTGGATCATACTTACATTTCCAGAAGTTAAACAACCATTTGCATCAGTCCCTTTCCCAATAGTTTTGATACATCAAAGCAGTTAGCTCTTATTGTAAAAAGCCCTAAGATGCTATTGTCTGTTTGTTTGTGGTTAACTTGTTTATCACAAAATGAATTGCTAAACTATCACAAGATACATATTGCTAAATTTTATAACCTTAGGTGAAGGACGTCTCATTCCATAACTTTTGGTCAACCACATATTACTCATGCTATCTTATGCCAAGCTACTAGGCTTCATTCTAATCCCTTAACACTTCATATGTACGATTGATAGTCAAGCCTATTTTTAATACCTATATTTTTATTCTTCTTTGTCATGTAGTTACAGCTTCAATAACTTCCATTATTATTTCTATAAGCATGATTAGCAGATACATTATATGTTACCTACACTTATAGACCCTCCAAGATCAAGTTAGGGTCAATGGTCTATACTCATGGAGCCTCTGTACGTAGTGGAACGACCAAGATATATGCATAGGAAACCTAAGTAATAGTGTATGGGTGCATAAGAGGCAAAGTGTGAAACTAAATATAAAGAAACTGTAAAAAAAATAGCAGAGGAGGAGAGAGAAATTTTAGTAAAATAGTATATAGATCTTATAAAGATAAATCATTTGTGCCAATAGCTTGTAGTGCCTGTGTTTTATCCCAGGTACACAGCACAGATTTCCCTTTAGCTACTAGAAAATACATATATTTAGTCTACAGATTCTACCAGTAATGAATACACTCAGAAATAAGAAAAATATGCTATTTTATTTGTGTAACCTACATTTTGAATGTATATCTTCCCTAGCTCTCACTGACATTCAAACTAGCCAAGAAAACCACAAATAAAGACTAATAATATTAAAATTGTATACATTTGGAATATATATCTTTAAGACTCTATGACATTCAACCTAGCTAAGAAAACCACAATGACAAACAATATTAAAAGCAATCTCAAACTCCACATACACCTAACACAATACATCTCTACTCTATGCTTCCAGTAAGTTACACTTAATAATGAGAGCTATTAAGCCCAAGACCTACAATAATTGTTGGTCTCAAATCAAAATGCACAGTTGGAGAAACATTTCAGAGCTGTGTTCCAGGACAGTGTTTCATAGTTATGGCCTCGAATAGCAAACATGGAGGGAATCTCTCTTTGGGTTAAAAAGTCAATTCCATTTTCACCCACCCACCAGAGAGAACCCCCTGAAGCCCAGTTACTTAAGCTTTTTAATGGTTGCTGCTGAGAGAAGGAGATTAAATTTATCCAAAAGGTAAAAGTATGCCCTGACTCACATCCTGAGGAATCCCAGTGAAGCTGATAGACTTGCATTGGATGTGACTCAGAGCAGAATCAGAGTCTAAATGCATACTGAATTCCTGAACTTGTCTCCTCTGTATTTTAACTACCTTGATTTGTGTATTCATGATGTCTGACTTTACTCTTTTAGTACCTTTCATTGAATCACACTTCCTTTCTGCAATATTAAGTAGGAATGATTTATAAGGACACAGCTAATGGATATTCTTAACCCTACTTGAAATCAAATACAGATTCAGGTCAGAATGTGGAAATGCAACACAACTGGAATGTTTATCATGCTGAGATGATATTTATCATGTAGTAAAGAAAGGCTTATTCTTGTGCACAATGCATAACGACAATTTCCAGATGCCTGTATCTCAGGAATAATTAGTGCTGTCATAATACAATATACCATGTAGCAACAGTCAAGGTTGGTCCCTATAAATATTTAGTCAAATTTGGTTCAGGCTTTTCAATTTTGTAAAGAGGTCAAGATACTGAGAGATATATGTATTCTCTGTGTTGTCAGGATGCATTAACAAGAATAAGGAACCATTTCCATTAATGGGAAAAATGGGAAAAGAAAGTTTGACTGACTCAATTGTCTATATTAAAACAGCAGTGTGCCATTTCTGAGTTTTTCCTTATAAACCAAAAAATTGCAACATAACAGACAACCTTAAATCAAACTAGCTAAATAATTGTCTACATTAAATCAGATGGTCATAGCTGTACTATTTTAAAAGTTGTTTTATACTCGATATAATGAGACAATTGATTGTGAATTTAGGTGATAGGATTTTATTAAACATAATAATTAAAAATAACTATTCTGAATTAATTAATCAATATATTGGCTAGATCCTGTTCCGATTCAAAGTGAGGCTCATAGCTACATTTTCTAAGTGCTGCGGAAGTAGTATCTAAGGCCAAATCATCAGATTGTGACTGGCTACACAATGCCAGGCAATGAATAACCAGGGAGGAAGGAAATAAGAAGTCCCACCCTACTTTGCACGCTTTTCAGCATCAAACCAATAATTCAGTCTTCAGAATTCCTGAGTGTGCTGCTTCCTCATGCTCTTCCCCAGCCACATGATCAGTGCATTCATATACACCAGGGGTCTGCAACCTCTGGCACGTGGCTCACCAGGGTAAACACCCAGGCGGGCCGAGCCAGTTTGTTTACCTGCCGTGTCCGCAGGTTCAGCCGATTGCGGCTCCCACTGGCCGCAGTTCGCCACTCCAGGCCAATGGGGGCGACGGGAAGTCGCGGCCAGCAAATCCCTTGGCCCACACCGCTTCCTGCAGCCCCCATTGGCCTGGAGCGGCAAACCGCAGCCAGTGGGAGCCACAATTGGCTGAACCTGCGGACGCAGTAGGTAAACAAACTGACCCGGCACGCCAGGGTGCTTACCCTGGTGAGCCACATGCCAGAGGTTGTCGACCCCGGTATACACATATGTTTCTCCCTTCTGCCTCCAGGTTCCCACACACAGTCCCCTATTATTTCTGTCTTGGACCCTGTGATGGGGCGGCTGACCCTCACTGTCAGAAAAGGGGTTCAAAGCAGCCCTAGGTAGGCTGTGCCAGAGGCAGTCAATTAGAAAGGGGCTGGGCTAAGAGGAGCGACCAATCATGGCATGGCAGGCTCATATAAGAAGGGCGTCAGGGCAGAGCAGAGTTCTGTAGCTGACTGGAGCTTGAGGAGAGAAGACCAGGCTCATAGCAGGTGGAAGGATTGCCAACACCTGGGTCAAAGCAGTGCTGCAAGCAGGAATCAGAGGAGCTAGAGAGCGCCTCTGACTGGCTTCTAGGGCCTGCAGGCTGAGACCCAGACATAAGTGTTATATCCTTGGGGGCAGCCGGTTTAGGAAGAAATCACTTGAGGCCAGACAGCAGACAGCTAACAAAACTACCATTTTATTTACAGACACAGAGCTCATCCAACCGGCCGAAACAGGCTGGGCTATCCCCTAATAATCTAACTCAGTTGCCATAACAACAAAAATCATGACAACCAAATACACAACATATTTCTCCCCCCCCAATAAGAACATCCCCTAAATAAAACACACACTAGACTAGAGAAGGAGGGTAGACTGCCTCCATTCCCGGCTATATCCTGGGGATTATTTTGCCCCATAACCGTGGGTTCGCCCTAGCTAAAGATCCAGCCGATGAGGAGGCCTTCTGTCTCTAGGTGGATAACGGCGAACTTCTGGTGTTGTTGCACCCGAAAGTACCATGGGCTCAGGGTCCGCAGCACAAACAGGTGAGGAGGTGATATCAGCTTGTGCTGGGCAAAGGGGTATCTCAGCCGCCGGCAGTAATGGAGAAGAACAGTCAGGAACAGGTGATTCGTGATTCGGTGTCTCACCAGAAGAGGTGAAGTCAGACCCCTCAATTGCAGATGTGTCCTGAGGACTGGCATGACCTGGCAACAGCTGATCTACATGTCGCCGCCAGGTAAGATTCTCTGCAGTCCAGACTGTGTAGGAAACAGGTCCTGTTTGAGTGACGATTGTGGCAGGGACCCATTTAGCTCTGGAAGTATAATTCCAAGCCAAAACTGGCTGTCCCGGGCTAAAGGTTCGCTCTTTTGCTCTGGGTGCCCGTCTGATGACTTGATATTGCTGTTGATGTTGCACAATTTGTCAGGGTTCAGAAGGTTTCAGCAGATCAAAGCAAGTGCGCAGCTGTCGTCTCATCATTAGAAAGGCCGGGGATGCCTGGGTCGTAGCATGAGGTGTGTTTCTGTAGGAAAGTAAGAAGGTATCCAGACGCTTTTGAATGGAGTGTTGTCCCCTTGCTGATTTCAAAGCGTGTTTCATTGTCTGCACAAATCTTTCAGCTAATTCGTTGGTGGATGGATGATATGGTGCTGACGTGATGTGGTGTATCCCGTTTGCCTTCATAAAATTTTGAAACTCCTGAGAGACGAACTGCGGTCCGTTGTCGCTCACAAGTTGTTCTGGCAGACCAAAATGACTAAAGATTCCTCGTAGTTTTTGGATAGTACTCTCTGCAGTAGTGGACTGCATTATAGAGACTTCTGGCCATTTAGAATGGGCATCTACTGCCACCAAGAACATGCTTCTTTCAAGGGGGCCAGCGAAGTCAACGTGAATACGTTGCCACGGGTTTTCAGGGCAGTCCCATGGGTGTAGGGGTGCCCACTGGGGTGCATTCCTCACACCCTGACATGACATACAAGCTTTTGCCTTCTCTTCAATAGCACTGTCCAATCCAGGCCACCAAAAATAGCTTCATGCAATTTCCTTCATGCACACTATTCCACAGTGACCGGAATGTAGCTCTTCTAACATCTGATCTCAATGGTGGTGGAATAATGACACGTCTCCCCCACAACAAACAACCAGATTGGACCGATAACTCCATCCTCCTGGACATGTAGGTAACAAGGTCGGGTGAGACCGGAGAGACCGGAGAGGTTTGTCGAGATTTTCCATGCATCACCAGGTCCATAACTTGGGACAATACTGGGTCAACGCGAGTTGCCTTCTTTATCTGAGTGGCAGTGATGTGTGTATTCTTTACCTGTTCAAAGTAGAAGATTTCCTTTTGGGCACTATCTTGATGTTTGACCGGCAAAGGCAACCTTGAGAGGCCATCTGCATTGCCGTGCAGAGTGGATTTCCGATATTTGATTTCATATGTGTGTGCTGAAAGTAACAATGCCCAACGTTGCATATGACTAACAGCTAATGGGGGAATGCCTGTGTAGGATCCAAAAATTGACATCAGAGGTCGATGGTCTGTGAAAAGAGTAAACTTTCGCCCAAACAGGTACTGATGAAACTTCCGAATTCCAAAAACAATTCCTAATGCCTCACGTTCGATTTGGGTGTAGTTAGTTTCTGCTTTGCTTAGAGTGCGTGAAGCAAAAGCAATAGGTCTCTCTTCTCCCAAAGGCATAATGTGTGACACGTCTGCTCCCACTCCATAAGGGGAGGCATCGCAGGCCAATTGCAGGGGTAAGGATGGATCAAAGTGCGTTAGAACTTCAGAATTTAACAATGCATCCTTAGCTTTGTTAAATGCAACATCACAGGCTTCAGTCCACTTCCAGGCCTTGTTCTGCCCAAGGAGCTCATAAAGTGGTTTTAGCAGTGTGGCTAACTGTGAGATGAACTTTCCATAATAGTTCAGTAGTCCTAGAAACGAGCGCAGCTGGCTTACATTTCGAGGTGGGGGAGCCTCCACAATAGCTTTAACTTTTGCAGGGGCCTTATGAAGACCTGCAGAATCAATGATGTGTCCCAAATATTCAACAGAGGGCTTGAAGAATTCACACTTGTCTTTGCGAACTCGTAGGCCATACTCTTCCAGTCTTTGTAGGGTAGCCTCTAAATTCTTTAAGTGATCCTCTTCATTTCTTCCAGTGACAAGGATATCATCCAGATAGCACTGAATTCCTGACAAGCCACACAAGATCTGGTCCATAGCCCTCTGGAACAGGGTGGGAGCAGACGTTATTCCGAAGGGTAGGCGACAGTATCGATAAAGCCCCTTATGAGTCACAATAGTCAACAGCTCTTGGGACTTTTCATCGACGTCATCTGTAAATATGCTTGACTCAGATCAATCTTACTGAACTTTTGTCCCCCAGCCAGGCCTGCGAAGAGGTCATCGATGTGGGGAAGTGGGTATTGCTCTGCACACAACACTAGGTTGACAGTGACTTTAAAATCACTGCAAATCCGGAGAGAGCCATCTTTCTTCACTATTGGAACTATAGGAGTGGCCCATGAGCTATGGGTAACTGGTATTAGGACTCCATTGGTGACCAGGCGCTCCAGGTCTGCTTCAACTTTTGGCCTGATGGCATATGGCACAGTTCAGGCTTTCAGATATTTTGGTGGACTGTCAGGTTTAATGTTCAATGTCACAGTGATTCCCTTCATACTTCCCAAATCATCTCCAAAAACAGCAGCATGTTTCCTTAGTATAGAGGTTAGACTGGTTTCTTCTTTAGTCATCCGGTGCACTTCTGCCCAGTTCAGTTGAATCTTCCCAAGCCAAGACCTACCCATTAAGGCTGGGTAGTTACTTCTCACCACAAACAGTGGCAATTTAGCAGCCTGTCCATTGAGCTCCACCTTAACATCAATAGTGCCCAACATGGGCACAGCTTCTCCCGTATACGTCTTCAGAACAGTTTTTGTTGCCTTAAGCGGAAGATGCTGTAGCTTTTCTTTATACACAGTCTCGGAGACCAGCGAGACGGCTGCACCGGTGTCCAGTTCCATGCGTATAGGTTTGCCATCCAACAACGGGGTTACCCAGTAGTCATGTGAGCCCACTGCCAAAGACAAAATATGCAGTGGCACTTCCTCTTGCGATGAGGTGTCACCTTGATCATCCTGGGTCTGCTCTAGAGTATGCAGGGTTCCTCTTTTTGTCAGCCAGACAACAGGCCTCTTTTTCTTTTGTTTACAGGCACACTCAATGTGTCCCTTTTTGCCACAGTGTCGACACACCAGGTCTTTACACCAGCATTCTGATGCCTGGTGACTCGGCTTACCACAGCGGTAACATTCTTGACTCTGCACAGTTTTGTGGGTCGGTTCTTGTGACACTTTTTGCACCCTAGGGGATGCACCGATGTATTGCGCCTCCCTTGTAGCCAGTTCCATGGAGACAGCAGTATCAACAGCCTTCTGTAATGTAAGCTCAGCCTCTATCAGTAGGCGCTTCCATATAGCTTCACTGTAGAGGCCACACACTAACCTGTCACGCAGGGCATCATTTAACATCTCTTTAAATTCACAGTGTTCTGCTAGCTTTTTTAATATTGCTACAAATTGTACAACTGTTTCATCTTCCTTTTGGTCTCTTTTGTGGAACCTATATCTTTCAGCAATTACCAGTGGTTTTGGGGAAAAATGGGACCCCAGGATTTCCACAATGTCACTGTAAGATTTAGTCTCAGGCTTAACAGGGTGTAGTAAGCTGTGTAGCAGGGAGTAGGTTTTAGCCCCTACAACACTTAAGAATATTGGCACCTTCTTCGCTTCTGTAATGTCATTTGCAATAACAAAAAGCTCAAAACACTCAGTATATAAATGCCACTGCTCTATATTCTCATCAAAAGGTTCCAGTGGCCTGGTCAGAGTAGCCATGATTTTTAGTTTCACTGTCACAGTCAGTGCAAACAAGCAGGTTTTTTGTTTGTTTGTTCTTTACCTTGACTTCTACTTCCTTCTGTTACTGGAGCAGCACCGGAATCCCATCCATCGTTGCCACTTGTTATATCCTTGCGGGCAGCCGGTTTAGGAAGAAATCACTTGAGGCCAGACAGCAGACAGCTAATAAAACTACCATTTTATGTACAGACACAGAGCTCACCCAACCGGCCGAAACAGGCTGGGCTATCCCCTAATAATCTAACTCAGTTGCCATAGCAACAAAAACCATGACAACCAAATACACAACAGTAAGGGCAGAAGAGAGTGCTGGAGCCCCAGGACAATGGACTACAGTTGCTACTGAAGAAGTGGCTGGACAGAGATTGCAGGCCTCCCGGAAGTGGGGAGCACAGAGTGTGGCACTACCAGAAGGCAGTGTCATTGAAGGGGATGCCACAGTCCTGGGAGTGGTGCAGTTCCTGGAACAAAAGTGATGGTTATGGGACACCATCACCAGAGGAGGGTGAGCAGAGCTAATTTCCATGACAGCTGGCAGGAGATACTAGAGTGGTGAGTAAAGCCGCTCACAGACTCTTTTATATGAAACCCCTTCCTGAGTCTCTTCTCCCCATATGCTTCCCTCCCTGTGGATGCCACTGCCATTCTTTCCCTTCCCACTGGGGCCCACACAAGCTCAGAACTAACTTTATAGTGACCCACTAGATGGCAGTGGTACAGAGCTGAACTTCATCACAGCACCAGACCAGCAGTGACAGAGATGATGTCATGGAATTAAACTCAGTAGCTGCACATGAGTAACACCAGGTGATGTTGACTTCACTAGATAGTAGTAGATAGGGAGAGGAGAACTAATCTCTAGTATCCCTGTCTACCACTGAATAACTGGATCTATGAGTGACGTTTAAAGTTGATGGGAATTATGTTATGACTAATTCTGGACCTCAATGAGCCAGACAATGAATTGTGGGATTGATCAAACTGTAGACATATTGATTTGTGTGTATATGTGTGCCATGTTTCTTTTGTTTGTTTTTCCCTTTGCTCCCAAATAATAGGTATTTGTGGATCTGTGCTCCCAATACTCCCAAATCCTTGCTGAGAAGATCCATCTGAAAAGGTGACCAGGGAGGTTTTATTGTAATATCCCAGAGCCAGAAGTAGGAGCATGGATCTTGGTGAGGACTTCAGTCATAGTTTCATTTCTTTTAGAGAAAGATCCCTAGACAGATTGAACTGAGTCCTTGTTTCTGCCATTGGAACTTGGAAGAAGGATGACAACAATGGGGGATCCATTTGGAGCTTCCATAAGTCTTGACATATGTCAAGTGAGGGAGTGTGCTGCATTCTCCTAAAGAGGTTAAGAACTCTGCGTGCTCATCTTGCCTCTTGTGTTGCTTTAGTACTTGATCCCATGAGATGCTGACTCTCCTTATCTCCCATTGAAGCCAAGTTTAACCATCTCTAATCCTAAATCAGGTTACTTAACCCCTGATTAATTTCTCTGTGGAATTTTATTAGCATTTTACAAGATTTTGATTAGTGTGTAATAATTTCATCAGTATTATTATCAATTCTCCAAGCTCCTGAATAGCCAATTTCGGTAAGAGTACATGACAATATAATAATTTTACAATGTTCTAATGAATTGTGCCTATGCTATTAAATTGTAATTATTGATTCCAAGATGGTTCAGAAAGCTGGTCCCCTACATTATTCCTAAAGTGACTGCACCTTGTCATATTAATCCTAATAGCAAACCAAAGTAAACTTTTCTGAACTTAGTGGAAGTTTAATTAAGGCAGTTTCATCTCCATGTCCCCCACTCTCAGATACTATGCCATCTGACTGTTCCTTGACTTCCAACCTGTGGTAGCCAAACAGATGAACAACCCATTCTGCTACCTCCAGCATTAGGCTATTCCCTTCCTCCCACGCCCTCTCAGTGATTTTTGTTGTTGGCTATTTTCCATCCAATCCAATCAGGTCTTGCCTTCTGAAGTTTGTTTTTCCACTCTAATGACACTCAAGCACTGAGCAGCAGAGCTGGTTGGAATGATTTTGTCAAAACAGTTTTCCATCAGAACATGCCATTTTGACTAAACTGATTTTTTGGGTAAAATCTATCAATTTTGATGAATTGTTTCAGTTTTTTTTAAGACAGTGTTTCAAAATGTACTGTTTAGAAAAGGTTTTTTTCATTTTTATATTAGTTTTATTTTTCTGTATTATTTCATGACATCTCATGAAAATTAGTGGAATAATTTTTGAAAGTGCTCAAATCCCAGCAGCTACTGTCTAGGTCGATTAGTCTAGTTAAGGAGTGAAGCAAGACCCATGGTAAATAAGGGTGCCAGATACTGACCCTTTAGACTTGATAGTTTAAACTCTTAAATTCTTAAATAATTGTTGCCTGATTGCCTACAGAGTAACTTTAGAACCAGTATCTAATTACTTGCATGGGGATACCTTAAACATGGAAAGCACTATAAAAAAATATTTTCTCTTCTCTGGGGATACACCTTGGCCACCACTGCCACATTCTCATCAACTACATTGGATTACAATGTCAGTCCTGTAGCCAAACCATTCAGCATGACAGCAGGAGCAATACTGAAGAGGCTTTCACCCTGCTATTTGCCAAAATAGGCTGACTGCCATGCAATGTTAGTGGTTTTCCTCTAATCTTGATGATATTAACATGTAAACAAGAAACTGTTCTGGCTTCCTTGCAGCAACGCAATACAAACCTGACTTCTTCTGTTTGAATCATATTAAGAACAGTGTTTTTCCTTTGCTTTAATAAAATTATATCTGAAGCCTTAAGGCTGCAACAATGCATTGCTCTGACAGAGAATGATTTCTTACCATTCTTTAAAGCATGACTTACAATGCAATGATTAACATTATCCATATACTATACGACATGATAATATTATTTACAGGCATTACCATTTATCTAATAGGGACTTTTTGTCACTACTATCATCAAACACAGTCAGCACCAGCAACTTAATGTATACATTACCCTTTAACGTTTAATTAGAATATCTTTGTATGAATTTTCTTGCCTGTGAAAGCCAGCAAATCGACAGCCCTTGAGAATTAATTCCCTCATTTGTCCACATATAAAGCATGGGCAGCTGCAGTGCGAGTATTTCCCAGATCTAACCCAGAGAGATTTACACAGGTAAAATTGAGAGTAGAATGGGCTAGATCCACAAAGGGGACTTAGTGTCAGCTTTGCAGTGTCTAACTTGAGCTGCCGTAATGAAATTCACAGCCCTGAATTAGGTGCCCAGGCGCCCTGTACAATGCTTAGGGAGAGCTAGGCCCCTAAGAACAGATGTACAAAAGCCAGCAATCTGAGTAGGGAGATAGTCAGTATGAAGTTCTGAGGACAGAGGTGTGGCGCAAGCCTCCCTAATTAAAGGGAGTTAGGTGCCTCCATCTGCGTCTCCTCTTGGGAGTCACAGTCATGAACCATCTCATAGAATTAGGCATATAAGAAAAAGAAAAAATGGCAGGAGTCTCACAACCTTTAGTCCAGTGGTCAAAGCACTCACCCAGGATGTGGAAGACTGAGGATCAAATCTACCATCTCAGAGGAGAGTGACCTGAGAACTAGAAAATGGACTATTCCGGAGCGGCACTGGGGCTTTTAAAACTGTTTGTATAAATAATTAGTTATTGGCGCATAGACTGGAACATATGTCTCCCACATCCTAGGTGGGTGCCTAAGCATCAGACCACACTCAGTCTCATGCAGTCAGTCTCACATGCCCTGTGGGCCCCATAGGCAGGGGAATGCTAGTTAGAGGATCTTGCTAGGGCTTAGGTATGAACTAGGCATCAAGACTGGGGTGGCTGTATGCATGCTCATCAGCAATTTTAGGTACCTAAGGGACTTTATCAGTGGAAAATTTAGGTCCCTTGGGACTTTTGGAACCCACAGGGTTAGGTATCCTGCATCTTGGAAGCGGGTTAGATTAGATGAACATTGTGGTCCCTTCTAACCCTATGATTCTAGATTGCAGCTGAGCAGGGCTTTTAAGGATCTAAATTTTGGACTTAGCCATCCAAAGAGGTGTTTAGGAACCTACAGCCCTTTGTGGATCTAGCCCCATTTGCCCTGGATGTCAATTAAATTTGTTATCTTTGCAGAAAAGTAACTTTACCAAAATGAAGAGTTGGCAGTGTCAGGCATTGTCAACATTGGTACCTGTAACCTCATGACTGGGGCAAAAACAACAACTTTACCTGTGCTTCTTGATGGCAACAGATTAAATCAAACTTACTGAAACTACTTATTATCCCTCGAGCAAGTTTTGTGACTGTCAAAGCCAAGTGAGCCATAGTGGATGTGTTCATCTTATTGACATACAGCTACATTATGCCAGTCTGGCACAGCCCTGTGTTGGGACCACACCAATCCAGAAGGAGCGCAGTGAGTTCACCTTTCTGAGCATTTTCTTATTCGCCTTGAGGTTGGTTGACTTCTGTCTGATGCTTAGGAAGGCTAGAGCTAGGACTCCAGCTCTTTCCTGTCCTCATATACTCTGGGGAAACAGGGACAGAGCAACCACTGCACTCCAAGAGCAGAGGTTGCAACTAATAATCTGGCCATCCTCTTTATTTTGTTTCTAACCCTTAGATGGGCTGCACTAGAGGAGGAGATGTTCTTATGCCTTTCTTCCACTCCATGCCTAGGGCCAGGCAGAATTTGCCCCATAAATAATAGCTGACTTTTGTTTGGTTTATTTACATATTTAGTGTCATTTCTTTTTCTCAACCAAGTCTAGATATATTTTCATATATTTCCAGATAAATAAATAACTTCTGACTGTGATTGGAATTGATCCCTGGCTCCCTAGTTCTGCTTAATGAGTACTATTGGTAGATATTGACCAACATATTAATACAATAAGCTAATTTCATTAAACATGCAGTGAATGTAAAGCTGTGTGAAGGATCTACATTATGAAAAGTGATATGAGTGCTGCTTTTTGAGGTAGGGACTTTTTGTTCACCATACCTAACACAGTAAGATCCTGGCCAGTGTCTGGGGTTCCTAGTTTTTACTGCAATACCAATAAATAATCATAAATACTACATTACTATTAATCGACAGAGTATAATCTGGGAAATTCTCAGCTGTGTTCCCTTGGTGTAAGCATTGAGGAAAATCACCACAACCATCTACAGGACAGTCATGCTTACTATCATTTACATTTTCAGTTCTTTCTATATATTTTCCACTACCAAGAACAGCTTGGAACTTCCTCACATCTGTCCTATCTGCAGCTCACCCTCTGCTGATTTGCTGAGAACAATTACTGTGATTAACTGGGGCACTCTTTACAATGGATTATTACAGTTTCTCTGAGGTGCTGCAATCTATCGCTGGACATCATTAAAGTGAGTTTTATAATGTCTCCCCTTCAGAGAAAAATAAAGGTAGTGACATTCTTCCACACACTAGGGGTAACTCCTAGGGGACATAGTTATGAGAATTTATTCCAGCTGAAACAACTGCCCCCAATAGTGACCACATTCTCAAGTTTTAAGGACTTATTTTAGATTGAACAAACAATACACACCAAGGAGCTAATAGAAATAGCCTTTGTTTCCTTTTAAACATTAACTTTGCCTCATAAAAATGGCAGTAACCACTGCAATCAGGCTTCTAGATCTGTGCACGACCCTACTACAATTTTTGCTTGCCAATAGCATTCACAATGGACTAGGAACTGTACAAGCACAAAAAGGGGACTGTCTCTGTCCCAAACAGATTACCATCTAAAAAGACAAAACAAAACCAAGACAGACAAAGGATCCCGACCAGAGTTATAACCCACAGATAAAGTGGTTCAGGAGGTAATTGGGCTCATTTTGTAACTACAATGGTTGACAGTACAATATGATTGTTGATTAGATATTCAAATTATCCACTGTTATTCTGACCATATCATTACAAATCAACTAATACCTCCATCTGCCACAGCATTTAAATATTTTTGTCCATGTATTTGTTCAGTTTATTGGATTTCAGGTGTTGTTTGTTCATATATACATTAAAAGACCTGGGAAGCAATGTTAAACTTTTCAGGCCCAGCAATTTGTAAATTCTGCCCTGTCCTTTGGATAGATTTAACTAATTTGTGTCCAGTTAACACTAGGGTGACCAGATGTCCTGATTTTTATAGGGACAGTCCCGATATTTGGCGCTTTTTCTTACATAGGCTCCTATTACCACATACCCCCATCCTGATTTTTCACACTTACTATCTGGTCACCCTAGTTAACACTGTAAGTGGGGGAATGGTCCCGCTATTGTGGGGAACTTTCCTGGCTTCTGCACTACCCCGGTGAAGTGGGCTAGTGAAAGGATCTGAGTCCTCGCTCCCACTTCCTTTACCCAGAGGCCTCCCTGCCCTTAAGGACTCTCCTTCCACTCTCCTGTCTGGCAGAGTCCTCGTAACCCCAACAAGGCTGGGCCCAGGCTTCCTAGGGGGCTCGACCCCCAACCCTGCTGTGGTCACCTAGGACAGGGGCTAGAGTGTCCCCACTCCGGGGTGCTCTCTCTGCACTGCGCACATCCCTGACCCACTGATCACATCATACAATTTAAAGCAAATACCGGTACAAGTTATTTAATTAACACTTAATTTAAAAAAAGAATAAGTAAAAATGGGAAAGGTTACAGGAAAACACATCACCCTGCTCTGTGGCAGGGAACATCACAAACAGTGTCTCTGAAAGGTCAGGGCAGTTCACAGTCTGTTCCTTGTAGGTCCCAGGCCTCCTTCTCAGGTCCTGGCTGTGCTGCAGGGATGCTGTGGGTCGGACACTTGCTCTGGCGGTGGCCACACACTCCCAGGCTCTGGGTGGCAGGACCCTTCTCTCCAGCGTCACCCCCGCCCTGTCAGGGTTACGATCCCCCTCCAAGTCTGGCCTGCAGGGCCTCTTGGCTGAGGTATCTCTCTGCACTGGGCCCACTGCCCAGGGTCCCTCTCGCTCTCCCCAGCTGCTCACCGCACCCGGCTCCGGACGGCTCCAGCTCCAGCTCCACTCTGCCTCAGCACAGCTGCTGCTGCTTCTCTGACTTCAGCTCCCTGGACTGCTTCTCTGGCCTCTCTGGCTCCAGTTGCTACCGCTCTGCTCCCAGGGCAGGGCTGCTCTGCAGGCTGCTTCTGTGACTCTGCTCTCAGCTCTCACCTGCTTCCTGGGCTGCTTGTCTGGCCCCTCTGGTTGCTGCAGCTCTGCTCCCAGGGCAGGGCTGCTCTCTCTGGGCTGTGCTCTGGCTTTTTGGGCTGCAGCTCCGCTCCCATCAGCTTAGCTTGTGGCCCTGCTCTCTCCTTAGCTCGGCCCCACTCCATCTGACTCAGACAATTCCCGCTCACACGGAGGACGGGACCCCCCTGGCCTCCTGACTCCTTGATTAGCCTGCCCGCCCTGTCAATCAGGCTGACCTGGAGCACTGGCCTCTCCACATTGTTCCTGGAGACTGTCAGTCTCAGGCTCCTGATTTCCCATCGACCTCTCCCTTTTTAGTGCTGGAAGCTAGCAACCAAACACCCCCACTGAATGTTAGTAAGGGGGCAACAGTCCCCTTACATTCATCCTGATTTTTCACACTTACTATCTGGTCACCCTAGTTAACACTGCATCGTGGCTTGGTTCTCATGAACATACTAGAACAAATAAACTTATATCTCTCAGTGCCTCTCTTCCTCATCTGTAAACTGGGGACAATACTTCTTTTCTTCCACCTTTTATTTGTCTTGTCTATCTAGAGTATTAGCTCTGTGGAGCAGTGATTATCTTTCACAGTCTTTTAGGACAGTGCTTAACAGAATAGAGCTGCAAGCTCTTTTTGGGGCTTCTACATGATACTGTAATTCAAATAATAATTAATAGCTAGATAGAAGGAAATGGAAATTGTGCAGCTTTCAAGGAGAACTTGCCTGAATACTATGGAAGGCATTTGTCAAAGGAATATTGTTTCTGTAGTTTTATAGCTGTGCACCTCATTTTTGTGACATGTTTCGCTTTGATTTATTATCCAGTTGACAATCCTCTGAGTTTTGTTTGAATTATGA
Source organism: Mauremys mutica (assembly GCF_020497125.1). Taxonomy (NCBI): domain Eukaryota; kingdom Metazoa; phylum Chordata; order Testudines; family Geoemydidae; genus Mauremys; species Mauremys mutica. Next base: position 32,907,506 of record NC_059073.1, on the reverse strand, counting down.
GGTGAACAATATAACACTATAAATACTTCTTCACAAAGATCTTCATGGTACCTTAAAATGGAAGACAGTAAAATGTACAATATCAACAAATTGTCTGCATTACAAGGTAAGGGTGTCATTTCCCTGCTCATGTAAACATACTGATGTTAGCTCTCATTGAGCTAGTGTGAATATAAAAAGCAGTGTATCCACAGGAGCACTGGTAGCAGTGGGTATGTACTCAGCACAGCTTAGCCATGCCTCCAATACAGCTACCTGTGCTACCACAGCTATGCTGCTCTTTGTACTCCTGTTAGCCCGATGAGAGCTAGCACAAATGTGTACATCAGCAGGGGAATCAGACCACTAGCTTATAGTGTAGTCAGAGGAATAAGCAAAGTGGTATGCTTTCTTTCTCTAATTGGAAAAAAGTGCATCCAAAAACTAAAGAGATTGGTATAGGCCACTCAAATGATCACCCTGTGAGCCTATAGACATGGCATATTGTACTGAGCCATTAAAAGTTGGGAATAATTGTAGAAATTACCCAATTATGTTTTTTCAAACTTTACATCAAAATTTATATAGAGAAAATTATAGTAAAATGCTGCAGCAAAATATCTGTCTTCATAATATTGGTTTTTTAGTCATAATGCACCAATTTAGCTTGCTAAAGGTGTGGGGGGGAATATATTATTGAATGCAAACTTTGTGTGCAAATATGTATATTTTAATTATAATATGAAAATTATTGAGGTTGAGTTAGTCATTTAATTCAATTACCAATGGGGTTATCTAAGTAGTCGATATCTCAAGGCAGAGATAATTCTGTCTCTTGTCTTTGCTTCACAGTAAAATGGAAAACTGTTTGACAAGCACAGCTATAATGGACTCCCTGCAAAAAAAAACCACCATCCATTAAGAAATTGTCACATTCTGTACTAGCCAACTGCATCAGCAACCATGTGTGGTTATGACAAATGAATATGGGAAGGTAACCATAGAAGTGGTAAGATTGTACTAGGAGTGTCTCTCAGGAATCTTGTTGTTTTTCAAAGTTCTGAACCTCTCCCTATTATTCATCCTTTTAGTATTGCTTGAATGGTGCTCATATTTACTTTTTATTCAATTTTCAGGGTGTCACATTCTTGGAGTGCAATGCAGACTAGTGAGGGGGTGTTATCACCTGTCCTGCAATGTTGGGTGCCTCACAACGCTTTGGTTGTTTTTTGAGATTGGGAGCTACAGCAGCAAACACTATGAAGCTCACACCCCGAGTGTGTGTAGCTGCAGCCTATCAGTGACACAGCAGCCCCATTCTGGCTTCCACCAGCCTTGTTTACCACTTGCAGGCTGACTCCAACATACTCCCAGTCCCAAATTTTCCCCAAAATGTTCTTCTGCACTGTCCACCCTTCTTCTTCTGGACAGTTCCGATATTAGAGGCCCATTTCCTTTGTAAAGGGTCAATATTCAATAGTTTGTTAACTGTTAACTGTAGTTACCTACACAGTCCAGTTAAAAGACAACACCGGATTCCTTATGATTAAAGAATAAAACAAGTTTCTTTAACTAGAAAGACATTAAGAGTACAACTATACGGCATTAAAGTGAGAAATGGTTATAAGAGAATTAAAGATAAAATGTTTCCTGGTAGCTGAAACTTAACAAACTAGACTTGGTTCAAGGAAAAATCCTTACCAGGGGTTCCCAACAAAATTGTTGATCAAATTTTCATGTCAGGATCCCTCCTGAAGTCCAAAGGCTGGTTTCTCTGTCTTCTTAGGTAAAAGGGAGAGAAAGACAGAGTACCTTGGGTGTTTTTGCCTGGCACTTTTATAGTCCAGTCACCCTTTAGCAATCATCAACATGGAACCACTTACACCACGAGAGTCCATGTCTCCATCCTCACGGTGGGAAAGAACTGTATCTAGGGGCAACTCCGAAAAATACATTTCAATCTGTTCCTGCTCCCCCTTTGACAAAGAATGGCCACTTGATCTCTAACTGCCAAACAACTTTGATGACATCTGGCTAAAGGTGTTATATTGTCCTTTGTCTTTGAGGACTAGGTTTACTCCCTCCCCAGACTTGTCTGGTAAACTTATTTCAGTAACAATTTCAGCATATATTCATAAATTTACATTATAACGTTCCTACACATTTCACCATATTATTGACCAGTGAGATACAAGTTTTCAAATGCTACCTAACAAAGCATATTTTGTACAGAGATTTTTACAGTAGCATGCAAAATGTGAATACAGAAGTTCATTCAGTCACAAAAGGATTTTATTGGTTTGAATAATGTTTCCTACAGTTAAATAGAACCAGGAATATAAATCAAAGCAGAAGTAACTTTTTTAAGTGTGATATTGTCTAATCCTCCATAGGGTTGGTTTGGGCATTTGGTAGATGTTGCAGAAAGGCCAGAAGGAGTGTTCCATTTAGAAATTTCAGATTTAGATGTTAGAATCAGATTTAACAGACTATTTCTGACTTACCAAGGAAAAACTTAAACAATCCTGCTTTAACCTCACTCATTCTGCACATAGATTTAGTGTGGAATATTGGCAACAAATGGGATTTTTAAAACTTCACTGACCAATCAGAACATTTAGTGATGAGACCAAGTTCCTGGGAATGAGTGACAGTTATGTCACTCTAGAGGATTCATATATTTTAGTGGGCTGATCAATTATAACTTGCCCCAGAACGGCCAGAATCATGTGTGAATTGGATCTGCTTTGGGGATTCATAACCTCCTTAATATTTTACAATACATAGTGTTTATTTGAGCCTCTAACGGGGTCAGCACCCACCTCTTGTGAGCACCCCCTTTTCTATGGCTGATATACCTGCAATCAGTCTTTTTTGGAACAGCACTTGCCTCTCATGGGCAGCCTCCTGTGGTTGGTTGGGTGTGAGTCTGGTTTTAGTTTTAGTTCTTATATTGGGTTGGCACCCACCTCTCGCAAGCACCTGCCAGCTGATGATTCTGTTGGTGGTCTTCAGCAACTCAGCCCTCCAGCTGAGCTGCACACACTGCCCCTTCCCGCTCCACTTCTAGGTATGCAATCCAAGTTCTTATCTCAGCCGTGGTGTTGGGTCATAGCTCTAAGGCTTCTCCCAGTGGCACTGCCTTCTTCAATCACCCAACTGGGGGCCATCTTAGTACCCACAGCTGGTGGTGTTTCAGCAGGCCACCCTGGGTTCAGTCTTCAACTAGACCAGGAGGGCCCAACTCAGTACCCTTGTTGGCATGGGCAGATTCTGTGCTCAGTCCCCCTGGACTTCAGCCTGCCCACACTGACCAAATGCTGGTCTTCAGCAGCCTTCCTTGGGTGTTTCAGTCCTGTCTGCGATGATCTGTCCATGGTACTGCAGCTCTGCCAGTCAGACAGTCACCCAGTCTTCACCCTCTCATTGAACTCCACACAGCAATTGAAGGCTCTGCTCTGCTGCGTGCCTTTTATCTGGTCCTTCTGGCCCCTTATTGGTTGCTTCAAAAGTCCCTCAAATTGGCCTCTCTTCCGCAGCCACTCTAGGCTGCCTGGAGGACTTCTTGCTCGTTTACTCTGGAACTGGGTGATGCAGGGCTGTGAGGCCTCCAGCAGAGGGCCTCCGGATCAAGTCCACCCTACCGCAGAGCCCTATAAATCTCTGGGAACATTTTGTCTCTGTCTATTGAGATAAATAGTTTACTGGTTCAATACTTAGCTGATTGACATTAAGTTGATGTGATGCTTCAGATGGATAGCTGTGACACTAAAACCTCTAGCTTTTGGAGAAAAGTAAAAGATGGAAACCAATAATTAACATTCAGAAAACTATCAGGTTGTTCCTTGTACAGGACTACATGTATTTGATTCTGCTCTCATTTGTACCACTGTGAACCAGGAGTAACGCCATTAAATTCAATAGAGTTAAACCAGTAAATTCAATAGTTAACCCAGTGTAAAACCCATGTACGTGAGAGAAGACTAAGGGTTTGTCTACAAAAAGCCTGAACTATCTAGAGCTCACTAACTCCCCAGGTGGACATTCTAGGCCTTGTCTACACTACCAGAGTAAATTGACCTAAGTTACACTACACATGTAGACATTCAGGCTCAGGCTCGAGCCCAAGCTCTGAAACCCAGCAAGGAGGGGAGGTCTAAAGGTCCAGGCTCATGCCGGAGCCTGAATGTCTACACTGCTATTTTTAACACTGTAATGCAAGCCCAAGTCAACTGATCCAGGATCTGAAACTCACTGCTATGTTGTTTGTTTTTTCCATGTAAACATACCCTTAATGAAAAGTGAGTGTTTCCACACAGGGAGTCAGTGCGGAGTTGCTAGAGGGCTTTAAATTCACACCCTACCCACACTAACTGCCCAATGTACACAAGTCCTTAGACCCTCTAACTCTAAAAAGACTTAATTTCAGCCTTGCCAGGAGAGACCTAAAAACAAACATTTGAGAAAGCTATCTGCTGAGTAAATTTAGCTTTCAGATATCATCAAGACTAGATGTTTTTCTAAAAGATATGCGTCCGGGAATTATTTTGAGAAGACTAGGTAATCATAATGCTCCCTTCTGGCTGTGAAATCTGAACCTATGAATCTGAATAGAATTGAAGGAATAATTCATAACCAGTCATTTATTGATCAAAATGTGTCTGTCCTCTTTGTGACTTGTCCCGACTAATAACTGTTCTCCTATTTATTTTAAATCATTTACTAAATAATTTCTATGAATAGTCTTTAGTATGTAATTTGTTCATAATCAGGGCTTTGCAAATGTTTTAAATTCTAGCTGCTTTGACTGAAAACATAGGTTACATGGAATGTTTCTGTTTCCCAACTAGATGAGAGTTACTTTTAGAATCAGATTTCCATTGCAATTAGTCACTATTACAGAATTTTCTGTGAATATTCTACAATACTTGCTGAAAATTCACTGTTTTAGTAACTATTCCTGACAGTAATTCCTGGACTATTCATGGAGATTGGACAAAAACGGGATGTGGAAACAACTGAAGCAAATTCATATATTGTTCATTTGTTCCCTGGTCTCCAACACAGCTCCATAGGACATAACCAGATTTCAATACAGAGAGGCAATGGATAGATCAGGGGTTGCATATCTGACACTCCCTCACCATGGCTATGTGCTGCCTCCTGCTCTCCCACCTCTATGTGCCAGCCATTGGTGCTGGCAGGGTGCAAGGGAGTATGTTATACCCCAAAAAGGAGGTGTAGTACATTAATCTAGCCATCACCATCACCCAGTGCACAAGCAGGAAACTCAGGGAAGATTTCTTCCTTTCCAGTTCCATAGCTATATGCCTCACAATATTCTCAGCTATATCTAATGGCAGGATCTAACTCTTAATAGATTTAATGGAGCAAGACAGATCTTTATTTTTTATTTTGCTAAGATTTCAATTTTTTTAAAATGGGAAATGATTTAAAAAAATTCACCCCTCGTTTTTCAAGCTGTCAAACTGGAGCAGGAAGGAAATCAAACTTCTGAAATTTAGAATTTCAAAAAAGAGGGAAAAAATTAAAATTTCCCCTCACTAGCTTTAAAAAAAATCTAATGAATATATGAATGGAAAATGTGCAGTATTCACCTGCCTTTCTTTCTGATTGAACAGACCTGGATACAGATGGTCCCCGACTTATGCAAGTGTTCCGTTCTGGAATGCCTTGCGTAACTCAAATTTTGTTTACGTCAGAAACGTATACCCAACCATTACGTGCAAAAAAAAAAACCCCCTCCTATTTCTAGCTTACAGAACTTTTTCCATAAGTGCAGATTTGTGTAAGTTGGGTTTGTGGAAGATAATGCTGCCAGCTTCTTATTTACAATGTCACCTAACAGTGAGAAAAGGTGTTTGCATGTCACTTTTGTAGCTGGCATTTAAAAAAATTATGCATTCATTAAATTTGTGTTTTACTTGCATTCTGCCATATGTTTAGTGTTATAGCAGTCTCGAATGATGACCCAGCACATGTTTGTTTTAAGAACACTTTCACTGCAGATTTGACAACACACAAAGAAGGTACCAATTTCTAAAGAGTTACATCACTCATCCCAAGATTTACGAATCTGAAGTGCCTTCAAAAATCTGAGAGGGTTGAGATGTAGAGCATGCTTTCTGAAGTCTTAAAAGAGCAACACGCTGATGAGGAAACTACAGAACCTGAACCACCAAAAAGGAAAATCAACCTTTGTGCTGGTGGCACCTGACTCAGATGATAAAAATAAATATGCGTTGGTCTGCACTGCTTTGGATAGTTATCGAGCAGAACCAATTATCAGCATGGACGCATGTTCACTGGAATGGTGGTTGGAGTATGAAGGGACACACGCATTTTTAGTGCATCTGGCACATAAATATCTTGCAACACTGGCTACAACACTGCCATGTGAATGCCTGTTCTTACTTTCAGGTGACATTGTAAACAAGAACCGGGCAGCATTATTGCCTGCAAATTTAAACAAACTTGTTTGTCTGAGCCATTGGCTGAACAAGAAGTAGGACTGAGTGAATTTGTAGGGTCTAAAGTTTTACATTGTTTTGTTTTTGAATGCAGTGATTTTTTTGTACATAATTCTACACTTGTAAGTTCAACTTTCATGATAGAGATTGCACTTCAGTACTTGTATTAGGTGAATTGAAAAATATTATTTTTGTATTTTACAGTGCAAATATTTATAATAAAAATAAAGTGAGCACTGTACACTTTCTATTATGTGTTGTAATTGAAATCAATATATTTGAAAATGTAGAAAATATCCAAAACTATTTAAATAAATGGTATTATATTATTATTTAACAGTGTGATTAATTGCGTGATTAATTTTTTTAATTGCTTGACAGCCCTAATTTAATTTAAATTAGATTGTCTTTGTACCTGCAGCAGCCAGCAAAATTGATCATTTACAGACACATTTACTAGAAAGGGCCCATTTCCTTCAGAATGGCTATAAAGACTTCTGGGGGCAGGCAGGGAAGCATACCAGTGTTATTTGTCTCCACCTGCCTCCCCTTTGCAAAATGTGTTTGCTCACTAAGGATTTTAACAGGCATGAATGCATTAAGTCATACTGTCATAACTAAGTTTCATTACTAAACCAAGCATTGTTTTGTTTTAAATACCCAAAGTCCTCTCTAACACTTTATTACTTCCACTACACCCAAGTATTTAATCCCATTTGAGCTCTGCAGTGTTAATTTGTGCAAAAGGCTCCTTTTAACTGCACACTTTTTAAATACTCACTTCCATTTGTTATTGTTTAATAAGACACTTCCAAAGTCCTTACTAGTGTCAGGGTTCGGGGTTAGAGTCCCTGACACTAGCTACTAAATCCTGGGACCATAACTCTATTTTATTTCCCAGAGTATCACATTTTTAGCTGACTTTTTTTGGAGGCTCTAAGCTTATTTTTATCTGCTTATTTTTTTTTTTGCACTTAAAAAAAAACTTAATACACTTTGTCTGGAAATCTGTACTCACTAAATACAGTCCTTGAAAGACAGCTGCATTTTAGTTTGGATTTATACAAATACGTAACAGACATTATGTTCGGCCTGACCTTTCAGTTATCTTTTCCATTTAGTTTGTTTTCTCCTCTACAATTGTCATTTACTCTTTATGCTTTTTTGAATTTATCTCTCCAGGTGTCACATTTCATTTGTAAAGTTTTAACCACCAGAAATAATCCTTGTAAAACTGCTGCCCAGATCTGGGCTTTCTTTGCCTTAGAGTAAACAATTCTAGGTACAATTTTTTTTTGCATGGATGCCAGTGGGTCCTAGTTTTTGAAAATTTCAGTGGCATTTAACAGACCTTTTCTGTGCTCTGTCAATAATTTGTTTATTTCTGGGATTTAATGGTCCTCTACCCTGCTCTGCCAAGCATTTTTTAAAATTATTATTATTATTTAATACCACTCTCTGGAGTTCCTGTTTGACCTGGTCCCAACTTCCTCCTTATACTTTTCTAGGATACATAGCGTCCACCCTTAGATTTAACCCACTTTTCCAGTGTGATACTAACTTCCTCATATTTAAACCCTTACATCCTTCCAGTGCCATTTCGCCTAAAGCTAGGTTGCAACCCGTAAACTAAGGAATATAAATATTACCCACTCCACATGAGCAGATCAGAGTCATGGCACTACAATGTTGGGGTTCCCCTGAGACTTTTTATACTTGGTTCACCATGAACTTAGTTCAACTCTAGCCTTATCACTTGGGTTCCTTTATTCGGCATCCAGCAAAGCTACTCTGAAGGCTCGTCTACACTGGCAATTTACAGCACTGCAACTTTCTTGCTCGGAGGTGTGAAAAAACACCCCCCTGAGCACAGCAAGTTTCAGCATTGTAAAGCGCAAGTGTAGACAGTGCACCAGTGCTGGGAGCTATGCCCCTTGTGAGGGTGTTTTTTTTTTTTAGAGCGCAAGCCACACAAGCCACGTAAAAGTACTGCCAGTGTAAACTAGCCCTAAGTTGATCAAACTAAAGCTTAGGGGTGGAGGGGGAGAGTAAAGGACACACCATACATCCATTGTTACACAGCAAACCTCTTCCTTTATATGCATTTACACAATGTATAATAAATGCAATGTAATGTATCACATTTTGGGATTGGCCTGGTCACTTTGTAGGAACAAATCCCTGTACAGAACTCACTATCTATGCACAACTTACTCTTTACCTCATCTTATATTTCAGGCTTATCTTGTCCATTGTGAATGGTTTGCCGGGTGTTCCCCCCTTATCTTAGCTTCTTAGCTAGTACAGACATTCTGTTTCCAGTCTGCTGATCCATTTACCTCCCTAATCCTGTCTCCCAAGAAATGAGGCCTCACCCATGTACAATTATTCATAAGACAGGGCTACACAGCAATTTATATTTTCCTTAAAATTTTCTGTGCTGTGAAGGGTATCATACAGCAATACTTTTTAATATGACTGTAATTAGTATGCCAGTAACAGTACACTGTCTCCAAGGGATGCTATACCTTGGTCTTGGTTAAACATAGCACAACCAAATTCTGGAAGGTGTATTTCCCAGAAGCATCTTGGGAATTGTAGGCTGCAACAAGGCATGCTGGGAAAGAGTGCCAAAGACTATAAGGAACAGCCTTCCCGCAAAATAGAAAGAAATCAGACTTGTGGGTCTCTCTACACAGGATATAGATCAGGGGAGAGGCCTGGAATGGCTCTTTCTGTTGAAAAGGTATGGAAGGAAGCCTGAGAAACACAGGGGAGAAGTAGGCTTTAAGAAGCAGGGGAGGAAGGAATGATCTGCAGGGAGGGGTAGAGTGTTCAGTGCAGTAGTAGACAGCATGTGAGCCAGCAAATTAGATGACAATTTTGACTTGTAGTGAAAGCGGAAGTACTATTTGACCTGGCACAAAATAAGCTGTGTGGTCTTGAGTCCTAGTGTTTACTCACTCTTGTTTAGAGGGTCACAAGCTGGGGCTTCCACAGAAGGTGAAAGGAAAAGGATTGTGGCCTGCAGAGAACTGTGCCTTGTTCTATTTGGACTTTTCAGTACTCTGGAAGAGGGGAACTGTATGGTGTGACTAGAGGGCTAAACTGTATGAAATTGCCCAACTATCCAAGGATGAGAGGGAACTGAGGCATAGCTGCATCTCAACACAGGAAAGGTAACATCTGTGACAGGGCTGCGTCTGAATTTTCAGCAATCTGGAATAGCTATATCAGGACATATAGTGCTAGATTTAAAATATAAACAAAATTAGGAATGAGCTATTTTGGGAAAGGTGGTGAGATAAATGCATAAAATATAGAACCATATAATCACAGATATGCAGGGCTGGAAGGGATCTCGAAGTCCTCAGGACCAAGTAAATCTACAACATTTCTGACAGGTGTTATTCCAACCTGTTTGGTTTTTTTTAAAACCCTTCAGTGATGGGGATTCCACAACCTCCCTTGAAAGCCTATTCCCATGGTTATCTACTCTTAATTAGAAAGGTTTGCTAATATCTAATCTAAATCTCCACTGCAGATTAAGCATGTTAGTTCTTGTCCTACCTTCAGTCAACATGGAAAACAATTGACCACAGTCCTCTTTAGTATAGTCCTTAACATATTTGAAGACTTTTAAACAGATTCCCCCTCAGTCTTCTTTTTCCAAGACTAAACATGACCAGTTTTTTTTCCCCCAACCTTTCCTCATTGGTTACTGTTTTAAAACCTTTGGATCATTTTTGTTTTCAGCTGGATTCTCCCCAATTTATTCACATCTTTCTTAAAGTGCGAGGCCCAGAATTGGACACAGTATTCCAGCTGAGGCCTCACCAGTGCTGAGCAGAGCAGGACAGTTACCTCCCATCTCTCACATCTGACACTTCTGTTATTATACCCCAAAATAATTTAAGACCTTTTTTGCAAGTGCATCACTTTGTTTCATATTCCAATTTGTGATCCACTGTAATGCCCAGATCCTATTCATTAGTACTACCACCTAGGCAGTTACTCATCGTTTTGTAGTTGTGCATTTGATTTTCCTTCCTAAGTGTAGTGCTTTGCACTAGCCTTTATTGAATTTCATCTTGTTGAATTCGGACCATTTCTCCAATTTGTCAAGGTCCTTTTGAATTCTAATCCTGTCCTCCAAAATGTTTTCAATCCTTCCCAGCTTGGTGTCATTATCCAACCCATGAATATATTGAATAGTACTGGACTGACTGCTGTAGGACCCCATTAAATATGTTCCCCCTGTTTAACAGCACACTATTGATAACTACTCTTTGAGTGCAGTCTTTCAACCAGTTGTGCAACCACCATATAGTAATTTAATCTCAACTGCATTTCTTTAGTTTGCTTATGAGAACATCTTGTCAAAAGTCTCGCCAAAATCAAGGTATATCATGTCTACTGCTTTCCCCCACATCTACTAGGCCAATAACCCTGTCAAAGAAGGAAATTAGGTTGGTTTGGCATGATTTGTTCTTTGCAAATTCATGCTGGCTATTCCTCATAATCCTATTATCCCATAGGTGCTTACCAGTTGATTGTGTAATAATTTATTCCAGTATCTTTCCAGGAATCGAAGTTAGACTGACTGGTCTATGATTCTTGGGGAGGAGGGAATTCCTGTTTTCCAAGATAGCTAGAGCAGAACCTCACAGTTATGAACACAGTTATGAATTGACCAGTCAACCACAAACGTCATTTGGAACCAAAAGTACACAATAAGGAAGCAGCAGAGACCCCCAAAAAAGCAAATACAGGCAAATATAGTATAGTACTGTGTTAATGTCAACTACTAAAAAAATAAAGAGAAAGCAGCAGCATTTTTCTTCTTTATAGTAAAGTTTCAAAGCTGTATTAAGTCAAGGTTCAGTTATAAACTTTTGAAATAACCATAACGTTTTGTATATAGTTACGAACACTTCAGAGGTACAAGCAACCTCCAGTCTTTCTTTCTCAACTTATTCTTTTATGTTCCTTGCTAGGTAAAACTCATTTTGTGCCTTAGCCTTTCTGATTTTGTCCCTACATGCTTGTGCTATGTATCCCAGAAAAGAATTCCCTTTTCTCAAGGGCTGCAGGACTGACTTTTGACCTGACCATGTAAACATGTATATTTGTGAATAATCTCATGAGTAAAATTATAAATCGAAAGATATACTTACATATAAGTGTATATAAAATGGTATGGACAGTGACACCTCTAGTTAAGGCTACCTAACAATTCATTGCCTCTTACTCCTGGCTTGTGTCCTACAATCTTGTGGCTTGTGTCCTCCATAGTAAGGCATAATTTAACATAAATAAGAGTCAATCAGGCCCTCAGCTATTAGTCATGAGTTCATTGTATTATTATTCTTATATATAAACTCATTTTCCTACTGGAAACTTTCTTTAAAATGCAGTTGCACTTCTCTAGCCACTGCTACTGATTACCTTCATATTCTTAGTACAAGAATCTGTTCTCTCTCTGTCTGTATATACACAGAAATAGTGTGAAGATGTTAACATACAATTTATCAAAGATGGATTAGATACCATGTGGCTTCTTCTCACTTTGCTTTCGCTTATTCAGAAAATTATGCTTAATCTGGATCATGGATAGTAAACAAAACCTACAAGACTCCTAAATTCTGCATGTTCCAGCTCTGCCCTTTAACTGCTGAAAAATCAAACCCAACCAATAGATTATGATAGTAACCAAGCATACTGCCAGTTTAAACCATTCTTATATGAGGCAAAATCTGCTGGAGCAGTGTAGATGTGTTTGACTATACTAGCAGCTCAATTCATATCTTGTATGCACAACTTTGGCCTGGTCTACACTAGGCTTTTAAATTGATTTTAGCAGCGTTAAACCGATTTAACGCCGCACCCGTCCACACTACGAAGCCCTTTATATCGATATAAACGGCTCTTTAAACCGGTTTCTGTACTCCTCCCCAATGAGAGGAGTAGCGCTAATATCGGTATTACCATATCGGATTAGGGTTAGTGTGGCCGCAAATCGATGGTATTGGCCTCCGGGCAGTATCCCACAGTGCACCACTGTGACCGCTCTGGACAGCAATCTGAACTCGGATGCACTGGCCAGGTACACAGGAAAAGCCCCGCAAACTTTTGAAATTCATTTCCTGCTTGCCCAGCGTGGAGAGGTCATCAGCACAGGTGACCACGCACAGCTCATCTGCACAGGTAACAATGCAGTCTCCTGAGAATCGAAAAAGAGCTCCAACATGGACTACACGGGAGGTACTGGATCTGATCGCTATATGGGGAGAGGATTCAGTGCTAACAGAACTGCGTTCCAAAAGACGAAATGAAAAAGTATTTGAAAGAATTTCCAAGGCTATGATGGAAAAAGGCCACAGCAGGGACTCAGTGCAGTGCACAGTGAAAGTTAAGGAGCTCAGACAAGCCTACCAGAAAACAAAAGAAGCAAACGGAAGGTCCGGTGCAGGGCCAAAAACATGCCGCTTCTACTCTGAGCTGCATGCAATTTTAGGGGGCTGCGCCACAAGTACTCCACCCCTGTCCGTGGATTCCGAGGTGGGGGTTGTAATCTCTGCCATGGCTGAGGATTATGCGGACGGGTAAGATGAGGAGGAGGAAGAGGAGGACGACCTTGCAGAGAGCACACAGCACTCCGTTAACCCCAACAGCCAGGAGCTTTTTCTGTCCCAGACGGAATTACCCTCCCAGCCCTCCCAAGCGACTATCCCAGACAATGAAGCCATGGAAGGGACCTCTGGTGAGTGTACCTTTGTAAATATCAAGCATTGTTTTTTAAGCAAGCGTTTTTTAATGATTGATTTGCCCTGAGGACTTGGGACGCATTCGTAGCCAGTAAAGTTACTTAGAAAAGTTTGTTAACATGTCTGGGGATTGAGCGGAAATCCTCCAGGGACATCTCCATGAAGCGCTCCTGGAGGTACTCCAAAAGCCTTAGCAGAAGGTTTCTGGGCAAGGCAGCCTTGTTCCGTCCACCATGGTAGGACACTTTACCACTCCATGCATGTAGCAAGTAATCAGGTATCATTGCATCGCAAAGCATAGCTGCGTATGGTCCCGGTGATTGCTGGCATTCAAGAAACATCCGTTCTTTATCTCGCTGTGTTATCCTCAGCAGAGTGATATCGTTCAGGGTAACCTGGTTGAAAAATCAGGAATTTAATTAAGGGGACAGAGATGGCCATTTTCCTACTGGGTTCGTGGACTGCAGCTTAAAAAAAAATCCTTTCTTGCATGTAGCCAAGCGGGGGGAGGGGAGGAGTGAAATACCGATGAGCTTTTTCGCGCTTGGTTCGCAGGGATCTTCCCAGCTAACAGCCACGCGGTGGGGGGGGGGCGGTCGAAGGGGGGTGATTAGCAGCTTTCATGGTACCAGCCATGCGGTGGGGGGAGGGGTAAAGCACTGCAGAAGCCGAAAGACAGTGGCTTACCATGGCCGCATGCAAGCTGAATTCTTATGCCCGGACCTGTGTCTGAGATCTGTAACACCAGAGTCACAGGGACTCAATATTAAGATGCAAAATGCGACCTTGTAGTGAAATCACATGTGCTATGTAAGGTGAATAGTACTGTTCACTGTGAAAGAGTATAACCATTGTTCTGTAAAATGTATCTTTTTAAAATACTTCTCTCCCTTTTTTCCCTCCCTCATGCAGCTGCAAATTTTTCAAGCCTCCCTACTCCATCCCAAAGGCTAGCTCAGATAAGGCGGAGGAAAAAGAAGACGCGAGATGAAATGTTCTCGGATATAATGGAAGTAACCCACAAGGAAAGAGCTCATCTGAATGAGTGGAAGGAGGTGGTATCAAATTACAGGAAAGATACCAGAGAACGTGAGGATAGGAGGGACACCCGAGATGAGAGGTGGCAGCAGGAAGATCGGCAGGAAGATCAGAGGTGGCGGCAGGAAGATCAGTGGTGGCGGGATGCAACTCTGAGGCTGCTGCGTGATCAAACTGACATGCTCCGGCATCTGGTGGAGCTTCAGGAACGGCAGCAAGATCACAGAGTGCCGCTGCAGCCCCTGTATAACCACCATCACCCCTCACCATGTTCCACATCCTCCTCACCCAGACATGTAAGAACGCGTGGGGGGAGGCTCCGTGCACCCGCCCACTCCACCCCCGTGGACAGCCCAACCAGAAGGCTGTCATTACTGTGAAATTTTTTTAGTGGCCTTTTCCATCCCTCCTATCCTCCTCCCAAACCACACCCGGGCTACCTTCTCAGTTCTCTCCCTCTTTTTATAATGAATTAATAAAGAATACATGATTTTCAAACTATAGTGACTTTATTTCCATAAGCAAGCTGTAATCGAAGGGGGAGGGTGGGTTGCTTACAGGGAATGAGTCAATCAAGGGGGATGGGGGTTCATCAAGGGGAAACAAACACAGCAGTCACACCCTACCCTGGCCAGTGATGAAGCTCGTTTTCAAAGCTTCTCTGATGCACACCGCTTCCTGATGTGCTCTTCTAATCTCCCTGGTATCTGGCTGCGCGTAATCAGCGGCCAGGTGATTTGCCTCAGCCTCCCACCCCGCCATAAAGGTCTCCCCCTTACTCTCACAGAGATTGTGGAGCACACAGCAAGCAGCAATAACAATGGGGACATTGGTTTGGCTGAGGTCTGAGCGAGTCAGTAATGTGCGCCAGCGCACCTTTAAATGGCCAAAGGCACATTCTACCACCATTCTGCACTTACTCAGCCTGTAGTTGAACAGCTCCTGACCACTATCCAGGCTGCCTGTGTATGGCTTCATGAGCCATGGCATCAAGGGGTAGGCTGGGTCCCCCAGGATAACTACAGGCATTTCAACATCCCCAACTGTTATTTTCTGTTCTGGGAAGTAATTCCCTTGCTGCAGCCGTTTAAACAGAGTAGTGCTTCTGAAGACGCGAGCGTCATAAACCCTCCCTGGCCATCCCACGTGGATGTTGGTGACACGTCCCTAGTGATCCACCAGTGCTTGCAGCACCATGGAAAAGTACCCCTTGCAGTTTACGTACTGGGTGCCCTGGTGCTCCAGTGCCAAGCTAGGGATATGGGTTCCATCTATTGCCCCCCCCCACAGTTAGGGAATCCCATTGCAGCAAAGCCATCCACTATGGCCTGCACGTTTCCCGGAGTCACAACCTTTCGTAGCAGCAGCTTAATGATTGCTTTGGCTACTTGCATCACAGCAGCCCCCACAGTAGATTTTCCAACTCCAAATTGATTCCCGACTGACCGGTAGCTGTCTGGCGTTGCAAGCTTCCAGAGGGCTATTGCCATTCGCTTCTCCACTGTGAGGGCTGCTCTCATCTTGGTATTATGGTGTTTCAGGGCAGGGGAAAGCAAGTCACAAAGTTCCGTGAAAGTGCCCTTACGCATGTGTAAGTTTCGCAGCCACTGGGAATCGTCCCACACCTGCAACACAATGCGGTCCCACCAGTCTGTGCTTGTTTCCCGGACCCAAAATCGGCATTCAATGGCTAGAACCTGCTCCATTACCATCAGGATCTCCAAAGCGCAGGGGCCTGCGGTTTGAGAGAATTCTGTGTCCATGTCCTCATCACTCTCATCGCCACGCTGCCGTAGCCGCCTCCTCCTCGCCTGGCTTTGCAGGTCCTGGTTCAGCATAGACTGCACGAGAATGCGCGAGGTGTTTAAAACGTCCACGATTGCGGTATTGAGCTGAGCAGGGTCTATGCTTGCTGTGCTATGGCGTCTGCACAGTTCACCCAGGAAAAAAAGGCGCGAAACGGTTGTCTGCTGCTTTCACGGAGGGAGGGGTGAGGCTGTACCCAGAACCACCCGTGACAATGATTTTTGCCCCATCAGGCACTGGGATCTCAACCCAGAATTCCAAGGGGCGGGGGAGACTGCAGGAACTATGGGATAGCTTCAGGATAGCTACCCACAATGCAACGCTCCGGAAATCGACGCTAGCCTCCGACCATGGACGCACACCGCCGAATTAATGTGCGTTGTGTGGCCGCGTGCAATCGACTTTATACAATCTGTTTTACAAAACCAGTTTATGTAGATTCGGAATAATCCCGTAGTGTAGACGTACCCTTTGAGTTGGAGGCACTGTGAAGCTGTGCCAGCCCAGGGGTAGCACTGGGGATATCTTGCTTTGGAAGTAGAATAGAATGCATGGAGGTGCACCAAACCCTTTCAGAAGAACAGCATCATCTCATTTGGCTTGGTGTGAGATATAAAGTCATGGTTCCACTCATTCCCCTACCATTCCTGCCCCCATTAGGAAAGTATCTTGTTAGAAGCCTTGAAGTCCCCCCAGCAGAGGGCAGGCAGTTGTAATGGGACTTTTATACAGGGTGCACAGCCATATAAGGCTCAGCTATGATCTAGTTCTACTAAGTTAGAACTGCTTAAGTGTGTGTCAGCCTGATACTGCTAACCCCATGGGAGTTAGGGGCCAAAGTATGTTTGAGAAGCTGGACCTTGGTGCATACTTTCATTCAGCTCAGATGCTACGGGCATGTACTTTTGTAGGAGGAGGAACTAAATTTTAGCCTCACTGTTGTTGTGAAGTTCCAAGTGGCCACGCAGTGTAGCGGCATAACAACCTTGAATTCCTGAGACAGATCTATTACCACATGACCATTAGTATGAAACAAAAAATCTTAAGAGGAAAACCAAACAAGAAACTCCCCTGATTGAAGTAAAAAATTTATGTAGCATGTACTTTGATAACAAACGGGGTTAAAAAAACCCTGTATTTTCTGTTCACTGAAAATTAACTTAATTTAGATAATTGTAAATTCACTGTTTCCAGGCTGTAACAGTTTTTTTTTTTTTCAAAAAACAGACAGTTTCTGGTAATATATATTATTATTATTATGCAAACATATGTCTGTTGTTTCCATATTAATAGTAAAATTTATCAAATTAAATGAGTCCTTTTTAAATGAAGATCAGTGACTTTATGTCTTCAGTAATGATTCTCTCTAATTAATTTTCTCAGCATATTTCTGGCTGATATCAAAGCTCCTAGCAACAGTGAGCCTGTGTCACTGGACTGATATCATTGCATATCCCACTAGATTTGATTTGCAGTTCAGTATAATATCTGACTCTGTCCTTGAGTGTCTAATTACAGACAATACTTTCCCACTTCCAGTGTTCAGTAAAACAAGCATTTTAGGGAAATAAATTTGCCCTTAATAATATCAGTCCAAACAAAGGTGAATTCCCTTAGGCCATTAACACTATGTTAATCAATTTGTAATTGCTTTTCATTTTTAGCTGTAATGTGCAATCATTTAATTATAATACAAAACAGATTTGCCAGCATGATGATTCCATAAGCTGGGAACAGCACGACCCAACCTCTGTTCTCTCTTCCTCTTGCACAGATTTTGAAAACAAACATTCTTAAAGTAAGATGATCATGGGGGTTTAGTCCATGCCACTTCTCTCACTTATTTCTTTCTGGGCCTTGCTCCTGGTTTTTAGTAAGAACAATACAGTTTAATTGGTAGATTTTTTTTACCCTGTTTTCATCGAGCAGATAAGTCACTGGGCTGAGACTTGGGATACTTGGGTTCTATTCCTGGTTCTGCTAGTGGCCTGATGTGCCGTCTTTGGCAAGTTACATCCCTGCTGTGCCTCCATTTCCTCTCCCCCTTTTTTTCTTGACTATTTAGCATGTAAGGTCTCTGGGACCAGGACTGTGTCTTCCTATGTGTTTGTACAGTGTATAGCACAATGGGAACCCAATCTCAATTGGGGGCACTAGGTGCTAATATAATACCAATAATTCATTTCAGTGCTATTTGTTATATGTCTGATACAGCAGCCCATATAAATGGGACTAATTGTAGTTAAAATGTATTATTCCACAGAAGCATGCCTGGCAAAAATCAACCCTGGAATAGGGCTCCAACTATCTCACACTGAATACAAAGGAAAAAAATTCTATTGACTTCTGTAGAAATTAAATTGTACCCTTAGTGATGGAAGTAGCATAATTAGTGGCAGTGTGAGTAATTTTCCCTATACTCCCCTATTGTGACAGTCTATACTCTTATGTTCACCCTTTTTACAAGACTATGTTAAATAAGGTACAAAGTATGCCTTATGAGCTACCGTTTGAAAGCTCAGAATCTGCTGAAATTGATCGTCCTGGTAAAATGCATGTGGCAACATTGTATGTGAAGTTATACAATTCTACTGTATAAGACATGTTCCAAGTCAAAGGAAACAGGTTCAAACCAGTTCCACCAGAGCCAAAAGGCTATACAGCACCTCAGTCAGATATCAGCACAATCAAATAGTCTATCACATGATTAAGTAGCCATTCTTTGGCAGGAAAAAGAGCGTGAGTGAGAAATTTACATCTTGGCAATGGAACAACAGACACAATTAGTCTTTCTCCTTCATTTCTCTCTGCCCAAGACATCCACAATGCCTGAAGAACAAGGAAAGAAGCATTGGACTAGGGGAGGCTCCAGACTGAATTGCATCCAACCGGTAAGACTGCAAAAGAACATGTGGTGAGAGGTACCCTTTTGCTTTAATTTCACTCAGCTGGTTAGTTTGCATTTTACCTTTTATTTCTTTGTAACCAATTCTGACTTCTATGCCTCATTACTTGTAATCACATAAAATCTATCTTTCTGTAATACACTTGTTTTATTTTCTTATCTAACCCAGAGGGTGTTTGGATTTAAGTGTTTGGGAAACTTCATTTGGATAGAAAAGATTTGTGCATTTCATTTTCTATTAATGAAATGATGGACTTTCTATGAGCTTGTATTGGCCCGAAGGAAAAAGTTGGGCAGTACAAGATGCATATTTCTGAAGACAAGTCTGGGACTTGGAATTTGCTGGTGTCGCACTACAATATAATTCAGCAGTGGCTAGCTAAGAGCACTCATATAACTCAGTTGGGAATAATTTGCATGCTAGAGGCTGTGTGTGAGCCAGCCAGGAGTGGTTGCTCTCACAGTGAAGCGGTGTAAAAGGCACACCAGGTTGGAGAACTGAGGGGACACAGCTGTCCAACAGTCCAGATTGTATCCTGGGTAATGTCACATTTCTCTATGAACCCCGTGGTGGCAGAGCCTTCCCAAAAGTGGAGGGCAAGGGGCCTCACTCCTTCCGCCTGAGGCCTCTCCCCGGCCAAGCTGGAAGCCAAAGTGGACTGGGAGCTGTGAACCCCCCAGGGCAGGCGGAGGATTTACAACTCCCCACACAGGCCTGCTGACAGGGGGGAAGCAAAGGGGTCAATTGCCCAGGGGCCTGGTAACTTAAAAGGGCTCAGGTGGATGGGAAAAATATGTATTTTGTAATAAAAATTAAGATTTAAAGAATGAAAGAAATCCGGTTTCTGATTCTGTTCTGTACAGCGCGCCGTCCCTCATTGTGACAGTAACAGTTTGCCAAAGCTCTGCTGCTCCCTACTGGTCTGGCAGAGCCTCAGCAACAGCAGCCTGGGAACAAGTGGGTTCCATGCATCCTATTATTTGTGTTACTTTACTTCTCCCCCCTACACAAATTAATTTTTTTCTTCTGTGGTTATATCTTGTTTATTAGACTGTAAGCAATTTGCAAAAGGGACTATCATTGTCTAATAATGTTTTGGCAATACAACAAACATATTAAACCCACACAGAGCATCCTATAAACAGGGGGTCCTTGAAATTTGTTAGGGACCTTGGCATGTGAATACTACTGTGATGGGCTTTATAGCAAACCTGCTACTGAACTGGGGAATTAGATTGAGTCATATTATACACCTGCTCAGATGTAATGAGGAGAAAAATTCCCTTATGCGACATGCAAGCTTCCACACCTCAGATACACAGAGTGAAGCTGGTGCTGTACACACATTTCTCCCCCAGTACACACACACACACACACACACCAACTTAGAGCAGGAGAATCTGAAAGATGGGGAGTGGGCAGTGCCTTGGCTCCAACAGCTGAACCAGCAAGGGGATACTGGTTCTTATTATTCTTCCTATCTTTCCTTTGCATCAGGCTAGGTTGCAGTTGTGCCTTTAATATTGTTTCCAAGAGAAACTGCCAGCTCTCCTGAACTCCTTTATCCCTTAGATTTTATTCCCATAGGTCCTTACTTACCAGAGCTCTGCGTTTGCTAAAGTCTGCTTTTTTTGAAGTCTATTGTCCTTATTCTGGTGCTCTTGCTCCTTTCCTTTCCTTGGGCTCATGAAAGCAATGGGATGAAATTTAAATAAAAGCGCAAAGTATAATGCACAACTACACAAATAGAGAATAACTGGCTAGGTGGTAGTACTGCTGAAAAGGAATTAGGGGTTATAGTGGATAATAAATAGAATATGAGACATTGTGATGCAGTTGCAAAAAAGGCTGATATAATTCTGGAGTGTATTAACAGGAGTGTCATATGGAAGACGTGAGGTACATTTCCTACTCTGCTTTGAACTGGAAAAGTCATGGAACAGGTCCTCAAGGAATCAATTTTGAACCACTTAAAGGAGGGGAAAGTGATCGGGAACAGTCAGCATGGATTCACCAAGGGCAAGTCATGCCTGACTAACCTAATTGCCTTCTATGATGAGATAACTGGCTCTGTGGATGAGGGGAAAGCGGTGGATGTGCTATTTCTGGACTTTAGCAAAGCTTTTGATACAGTCTCCCACAGTATTCTTGCCAGCAAGTTAAAGAAGTATGGGCTGGATGAATGGACAGTAAGGTGGATAGAAAACTGGCTAGATGGTCGGGCTCAACGGGTAGTGATCAATGGTTCCATGTCTAGTTGGCAGCCAGTATCAAGTGGAGTGCCCCAAGGGTCGGTGCTGGGGCCGGTTTTGATCAATATCTTCATTAACGATCTGGAGGATGGTGTGGACTGTACCCTTAGCAAGTTTGCAGATGACACTAAACTGGGAGGAGTGGTTGATACGCTGGAGGGTAGGGATAGGATACAGAGGGACCTAGACAAATTAGAGGATTGGGCTAAAAGAAATCTGATGAGGTTCACCAAGGACAAGTGCAGAGTCCTGCACTTAGGACGGAAGAATCCCATGCACTGCTACAGACCGAATGGCTGGGCAGCAGTTCTGCAGAAAAGGACCTAGGGGTTACAGTGGACGAAAAGCTGAATATGAGTCAACAGTGTGCCCTTGTTGCCAAGAAGGCTAATGGCATTTTGGGTTGTATAAGTAGGGGCATTTCCAGCAGATCGAGGGATGTGATCATTCCCCTCTATTCAGCACTGCTGTGACCTCATTTGGAGTACTGTGTCCAGTTTTGGGCCCCACACTACAAGAAGGATGTGGATAAATTGGAGAGAGTCCAGCGGAGGGCAACAAAAATGATTAGGGGGCTGGAGCACATGACTTATGAGGAGAGGCTGAGGGAACTGAGATTGTTTAGCCTGCAGAAGAGAAGAATGAGTGGGGATTTGATAGCTGCTTTCAACTACCTGAAAGGGGGTTCCAAAGAGGATGGATCTAGACTGTTCTCAGTGGTAGAAGATGACAGAACAAGGAGTAATGGTCTCAAGTTGCAGAGGGGGAGGTTTAGGTTGGACATTAGGAAAAACTTTTTCACTAGTAGGGTGGTGAAGAACTGGAATGGTTTACCTAGGGAGGTGGTGGAATCTCCTTCCTTAGAGGTTTTTAAGGTCAGGCTTGACAAAGCCCTGGCTGGTATGATTTAGTTGGGAATTGGTCCTGCTTTGAGCAGGGGGTTGGACTAGATGACCTCCTGAGGTCCCTTCCAACCCTGAGATTCTATGATTCTATGCCTCATCTGGAAAACTGTGTCCAATTCTGGGTACCACTCCGATAAAAATGTGCAGAAAATGGGAGTCCAGAGGAGAGTAAGAAAAATGATAAAAGGTTTAGAAAACCTAACATATGAGGAAACTGAATATATTTTATCTAGAGGGGGAAAAAATGAGTTGGACTCTGTTAAGTCTTCAAATATGTTAAGGGCTATTCTAAAGAGGATGGTGATCAATTGTCCATTGAAGGTAGAACAAGTAGTAATGGGCTTAATGTGCAGCAAGGGACTCAGACTAGATATTAGGAAAAAACTTTCTAACTCTTCAAGTAGTTAAGCTCTGGAATACACTTCCAAGGGAGGTTGTGAAATCCCCATCACTGGAGGTTTTCAAAAACAGGTGAGACATGTCAGGGATTGTATAGGTTTACTTAGTCCTGTCTCAGTGCAGGGGGCTGGACTTGATGACTTCTCACGGTCCCTTCCAGTCCTACATAGCTATCATTCTATGAGATACTACTAGAGTTGGTGTAACCAGACCCACACAGACTGATCACCATTGTTTATATCTCTAATTTTCTCCTTAGCACATCCCTCAGCCTGCGCCGCTTCCCACAGCCTCCATTGGCCTGAAATGGCCAGTGAGAGCTGTGATTGACCAAACCTGCTGACATTGCAGATAAACAAACCATCCCGGCCCACCAGCGGATTTCCCTGATGGGCTGCGTGCCAAAGGTTGCCGATCCCTGCTCTAAAGTGTCTTCATGCATTCCATCCTTTTATAGTTCTGGACCAATATTTAGACATACTGCACAGTACAGTCTAATAAAACAAACAAACAAAAAACTCTCATTTCACTACAGCTATTTTTAATATATAATCATTTTAAAACTCATCAGAATACTAACTTAATAACTAAATGAGCTTTCTGACCAGAGCATATTGCTTACAGCAGCACTTCTATTTCTGCTATAGCTAATAGTTGCAGGAGTATATATTGTACATGCTTTCTTCAGTTCTTTATTTTCATTGACTCTCTCATCGCTATTGTTTTTGGACTTGATAATAGCCCTAACTAATGGTCTCTGCTTCAAATAGCTCTGACATTTATGCCTCTGCTCCTGCTCTGCTCTAAGGTCTTGCTCTGCAGAATAAATTTCCTCTAAAAGGCAGGCATTGTTTCCCTCCTTGCTGTTCACTTGGCATGTCATAGATTGCCAATCAGTGATTTTTTTTCTTAGTACTGTAATCACATTGCGTAGTCTTGGTTCTGAACTGATATTCCCTCTTTTAGGTGCTCAGACACTGCATCTGCCTAGCTTGTTTGTATACTGCATACTAGCAGGCATGATTGATGCATATCCCTCTTTTGCATATAGGATTTTTTTTGTTTTGCTTGAAATGTAAAAGCAGTATCAGAATTGTGTACTGGTCAATCCTGCAAGGTACTGATCAGCCGCTGAGAAGTACTGAGCTGTCTCTACTTCTTTTAAAATTAATACATGCAGCTTGAGGATGCAATATGAACACTCAAGCCCTAGATAAGGGAAAACAATTTTGAAAACTAAAAGCTTCCAAAATAAAGCAAAGTATTCCAATAAAAACAAACAAAAAAGTTTTGAGTCTTTTCTTTTCTCTGATTAAAGCTTACAATAATTATCCAACTTCAGTCTTGTGTGTTACACTGTATCCATAGTATCAGCCAATCTATTCTTCTTAAACGCCACATTCAAAGAGGGCATCCTTTGGAGCGCTGCAGATTTTTCTAGTCTCAGCAGACTAATGTTCTTTTTTATGGTCTTGCTATAAAAGGATATAGCAATATTTTCCTATTTGTCTCATTGAGGCAGTGCATTCCCTACACCATGCACAAAGAAGCAATGAGATAATGGTTATGGCCATGTGTGATTGGTGAAAGCTGATACCAACACTCTTGAGGATGCTGTACTTCAAAGTACTTGAAAGTTTGTTTTGATAAAAGACAAAGGGACCACAGGTTCAATTTTATGATCAAAGGCTCAAAAAGAGGATGACTCTTGATAAGCTTCACTTGCTAGCTTTGGACTGTGTGCACTCAGGCTGACAGAGTTGCTTGTATGGTTAAGCTGGATAAGAAGATGAGCGACACAAAGAAAATGAGGGGCACAGAGAAAAACAGATGGGAAATACATGAATACTTGTCAGTAGTGGGAATCATAGGATCTGAACAAAGGAGGTTTTATATGCTCAACTAACATCCACCAGAAATATTTCATAGGTGCATTCCATAGGCTAAAAATGATATCTCCTTGTGCTGGTAATGCTTTGTCTGCCAAAAGAGACACCCTCATGGAGTGGAGGGGATGTTACTGCCACCACATTCTGCATGCATTCTACCCAGGGCATCTTTATTCCTTCTGCAGTGCCACAGAAACTGTGCTGTTGATCTGCCTCAGAGAGAGCTGAACCTGACCCTTCCAACTGCACAGCTTAAGGCTCACAGAAGCCACAGTTGGGAATGTCAACAGGGTCACTTCAGTTCCATTCAGTTTACTGTCTGGTGCTTTTGGATGAGACCTCTTTAAAAGCAGAGCTTCTGTCGTGTCTTTTGCACACTAAGGCCATGTCTACACTACCCGCTGGATCGGCGGGTAGTAATCGATCTATCGGGGATCGATTTATCACATCTTGTCTAGATGTGATAAATCGAACCCTGAATCGATGCCCGTACTCCACCTCACCAGGAGGAGTAAGCGGAGTCGACAGGGGAGCCGCGGCAGTCAAGTTGCCGTCATGAGGACCGCCAGGTAAGTCGAACTAAGATACTTCAACTTCAGCTACGCAAGAAGTTGCATATCTTAGATTGATTCCACCCTCCCCCCAAAGTGTAGACCAGCCCTAAAGATCCTATGCCTTGTTCAATAATAGGGGGTTGCTTCAGTTTCCTTGACCACTAATTTTCTTCCTCTTCCTCCTCAACTTTTGTATATTAGACTGGCTACCTGCTGGTTGCTGGCCACTGGGAATTGTCTTTTATTTTTAAAATGACTATGTATGTACTGTATTTTGTAAAGCTTTGAGAGCCCATAAATATAAGATAGATAAAGCAATGTAATATTTATTTTCTTGCATTTTGCATATATATATATATATTCTGTCTCAATAAACATTACTGTAGATTAACTTCAGGACAGAGATAATGAGCACACAAAGACAGTAAGATCTTTGATTAAGCTTGGAGTTTTGAGAAACACTTAAGAGATTCTGATAAACAATGTTGGAAATATTAGATCTTCATTAAGGAACATCACTTAGTGCCTTTCTTCTGTAAGCAGAAGCTGGTTACTACTTTGTATGAAGATTCACCCATGACTTTGGTGTACATTCTGCTGTTCTCTCTCCTGCTGATTAATGTTCTCTTGTTATGTTGTGTTTTTCCTTCCCTTTAACTGTGTTGCCCTGACAACCTCCTTTCTCCACTAAATTAGATAGTAGTAGCACCTTGCATATGTTTTCAAATACAAAGGAACAGGCATTCCTTGCCCAAAGATTAGTCAGTTTAAAAAGACTAGAAGCCAAAGGGAGACAGAATTTACTCCTTTGTAGAAAATTCTAGTATAGATGGTTTCCATCTCTGTTTAATAGCAGTTTTGGGGATAGATTTTAAAGCAGTCTGCATTGATTTAGATATTTGAGATAGTAGAAGTTTCTTGGTTAAACCCTCATGCAAATATTTAGAAAAAAATCCTTTAACACTTATGTCACATTCAGCCTAGCTTGAATGCTATAACACTGATTAATGCAAAATGCAGCATAATGGAATTTAATATACTCCTTTTGTGTGTGTTTATAAAGCTTATGTATGCATTAATAAAAATGTAAAACAAAAAGTGATTGAGTCTGTGAAAAATTATTTGTGCCTGAACACATAATAGCTTTTAAAGAATTGTCACTACTTATATTGGTATTGTGTGTTTTTACATTTGAGACTCTTAACTTAAAACTGCTTCAGTTGAGCTCTCATGGTACAGGATAGGACACAAGCATTCCTTGCAGTCACCTTCCTCCAATTCGCTTTTCATATTTCATTATACTCAGGCTTTGCATTTCAGTTCATAGGTTGATAACCAACTGATATTCATGGTATTAAACCTTGGTGTGAGATTTGTGAAGAAATATGCAAGGCAGATCAGCATCAGCCCTACCTCCCCATAGTAGAAGTTCTAAGTCTAGGATGAAGGAACAAGTTGCTATAGAGTTTCAGTGGTCATGGATGACTGCTCAGATTTGTCTGCTATTTTAGACTGATTGTCCTACATTATGGGTTCTATTATAATTTACAAACCTGAACTATACTAGAAGTGGGGGAGGAATGGGAAATGGAGCACCAGTTGTAGGGTTGGTGTGGTGATACTATGCCTGTACAAACCATTTACAGACACAATGCCTTCACAAGTGCTGGTGGAAGCACAAATACCTGAGGCACTTACTACATCTGATGAAGCAATGTCTATTAAGATGAAGAACCTGGGCAAACAGAGTTAGAGGTATAACATGCACTCTCCCCCTCCCTTCCAGCACTATTCTGTATAAACCATTTGGTATGTCGACGGGGCCTGGACATTGACTAGAGGTCAGATTTTTAACGGTTTCATTTCAATGGGTGTTAGGTTATCTTGAAAATGCTGCTGGATGTCTATGTGCCTTTTTAGGCCTAAATATTTTTTAAAAACCTGTCCTAAATCCCTGTCAGAAGCAAGTATCCCCTATGGGCTTGAATACTACAGGCAGCTTTGGCCCTTTGTACTCACCAGTTCTTGGCAGCCAAATTATGGCAATCTTCACTGCTGATATGAAATTTAGTATTGTCTTTCTACCTAATAGATATGTACAATAAAATCCATATTTTCCAGTTAAAGGAATGTTGCCAGTGTTTCCAATAATGTATTGCTACAAAATCAAAGCTTATCTAAAACACAACTTTCACAAAAGCCAATCTTTTTGTTTAAAAAATCAAAACTTTTTGACTCGCTCTAATTTTAATACTTATATATTTTACACCAAATAATGAAGTATTTTGCCAGGTTAACTATATTGTCATCCTAATTGAATCTGATTTTTGTTGTGGACCAATTGATGTATCAGTTCTATGGGTCAGTTCAACAGCGTTAAAATTATTTAATTCCCTGAACCGCTATTCCTTCCCCCAGCTATCAAGTATGAGTGATAAACAGTCCATCTGGCTGAAAGAGACATTTATGACCCCCTTAGAAAAGACTTGGCTTTCACAACTTCAAAAATTACTATTAAGTTATTGCTATAGTATCTCTGCCTGATTTATAAAGAACACACTGTCCCAAAGGTTTAGTATTGATTACTGTGCCCTTAGCTTTCCTCAGTTTGGCTCAAGTCAATTCCTATCACCATACCTAAGCCACAATATTCAAGAATAATACCGGGTACCCCTTACCATTTTCAATATCTGCAGCTAAAACACTATGCAACGAACAAGTTGAGAACTGAGCATTTCCAGTCTCCTAAAAGTGTTTTAAAATTTTTGCCTCACCCACCTTATTTAAAAATCTGTTGCTTTCATCCATCAGGCAGCAAACAAAGCTGAAACTGATAAGAAATCTAACCACTCTACTCTGTGTGGATGAACACAATTTCTATTCCCTCTTCCGTCTGGTATTGTTTCCAGATCAGTAAAACATGTATAGGTGTTAAAATTGTTTATCCAGCTAGCTCCAGTTTTTAACATTAGTAATTTGGGGCACGGTAAGGAGAGCATCAATTTCTCTGAATTTTAAACTGTAATGTATATGGAACATGGTATGTATATCTGACATGGTAATTCCTGACTAGATAGCCATCTACTTCAGTTTTCAAATGCCAACAGTGGTAGTGTTGCCATTGCACACAGTTATCACAAGTAAGGTAATATTTGGGTTAGTTATTAAATTTCACATGACATAATTCCCATCTTCAAACGTGTGATTTTTTTTATTTATTTTTTATTTATTTTTTTTTCTTTCCTTATTTAGCTCCAAAGGCTACCAAGCCCAATTATTTTTCAATAGGTCTGAAGCCAGGCCACCATCAGAAAATGGCTGCCACTCTATGGTCAGGTAGGACACAGAGAAGCAGAACAGAGGCTAAGTAGGTGGAATGAGTGATGGAGTGGACATTCAGGAAAACGTGCAGGAGCAGTACTAGAGAGGGTGTAAAAGAACGTAAAGCGCATGGAAGGAAACTGAGCAGGCCCAGGGGAATGTGTGGGATAGGGAGAGAATACAGGAAATGGGGGGCATGCAAGGAGCTGGAGGGGGGTGCAGAGGCTAGCCATAAGGAAGGAGGATGGAAAAGGATAGAATGGCCGCTCCTCAACTCCTGAGGTTAGGGCAGGTTAAGGCTCTCATTTTTCCCTGTGCATTTAAGGTCGAATTTAGAACTTGATATGATACCATACATGCTGGGGGTGGGATGGTGGCACCTTCCGGATAAAAGCACAAAAGAAGAAGGCAAACTAAAAGCCACCATGTATTTTTTGTAAAAGCCATGAGACTTTTTAAAGTCAATATCATAATGGAGGGGGAGAGGGTTTGGACTCATCGTTTTTGAATGGCATTGGCAGGACTGCAATAGTCAGTCCCAGAACTTTCATAGAAAGGTGCAAGAGTACCAGAGATGGGCAATTCAGAAAGCTGTACCATGTTGTTTGCTCCCACAGACTTCATTTAAACATGAAACAAAACCAACATTTCTTGTGCAGATGGTTAGATGCTTTTCCAGCATCACTTTTGGGGAGTTCTCAAATAGCAAGGTAAATATTCTTAGAGAGTGTCTTGATTAAGAGAAGGGGGAAATAGTAACATATGAGAAAATTTAAGAATAACCTACAATTTTACTGTACATTAATCTTGTTATATAAAATTAACATTAATCTTTTAGTGCTAAAAATCCTTTAAAGAACTAAAAGTCCCTTCAACCATGTACTAATCTGTCAGCCAGTAATGATAGTGAAAATGCAGTATGCAGTATAAATTACTTAAGTGGAACCTTTCATCTGCCCATAGTTCTGATACATCAGCTCTCAGTGAAGGCAGAACACTCAAAACGACTGTAACAATAAAAAAAATTACTATCACAGTAGGTAAAGCTGAGCAATTACCAGGAGAGATGAGAGAAATTTGATCGCTAGCTATAAACCTCTATGTTGTCATATCTCTTGCTGTTTGAGGGAGGAGAGTTGAGAAGCAACTGCCAGCCCTGCAGTAGAATGGGGAACCAGGCAGCTTATGTTTGTGTTTCTTACAACTACATTCACTCTCACTGGATGTTTATTTTGCAAACTGTCATATACAACCCTCCTATAGATAAACTTCTGGGAAGGGTAAAACGTTCACCCTAAATTCTGTAATTTAGTGCTTGTGGAGGTAAGGTTATAGCCTCATTTCAGGGAGCAGAAAGGTGTTCATGGTTCAGGTGAATGAGTATAGGGCTTATAAGGGAAGTGGGTCTGTGAGGAACATGGAGATAGTGCTGCACAAAATTTTTTGTCCAATACTCTTGATGAGAAATACAAATTCGGTGACATTAAAGCATTTCAAGAATTCATGTCTCTTTTGCTGAATTACTTATGCTGGGGCAAAAAGAAAAAAGAGTTTGATTTTTCAATTGGAAACAACTTTACTTTGACATTTCCTTTAATTTTGTTTAAAAAAAATAAAAACATTAATGCTCGATGAAAAAAAATGCTTTAAATTGCAGGTTGACTACTTCTTTATCCAAAATTGCAAATTAACTGAAAAAGTTATTAGCACACTTCTTCTTGGATAGGATGTATTCTGGGCTATTCGTCCAAAGCCCCCTATTATCCATTGCACTGTTCCAGCCTCCATTTACCTCTACCACCATGACCCCACAGGGAATCATGTGGATCTTAGATGTCCACTCCTACCCTTGCAGCCATGTTTCATTCTAGACCTCAGATTAAGAAAGAACAGGTGAAATCCTGGTTCACTGGGATCTTCTTCCTTAGAGATTTTTAAGGCCCGGCTTGACAAAGCCCTGGCTGGGATGATTTAGTTGGGGATTGGTCCTGCTTCGAGAAGGGGGTTGGACAAGATGACCTGCTGAGATCCCTTCCAACCCTGATATTCTATTATTCTTTTCCTTAGGTGAAAGGGGATGGAGTAGGGCAGGTTGTCACTTCATACAGAGTTCACTGTAATTTATGTGAACTGTTACATGAAGAACTCCTGGTTCTTTTGAGGGTGAAGGAGTGTGACGGGGAGTACCTGGCCCTTCTAGGCCTCCAGCTGGAGGCCCCGCAGTCCTACCACATCCTGCCCCAGGAAAGGAGCAGTGAAGGTGGGTTCTCCAGGCCTGCCTAGAGAGGCTACATAGAAGCAATCAGAGTCCAGGAGGATGAGATAAAAGAAGCTTCAGGGGGTGAACAGCTAAATACCTGGCTGGGACTAGAAGGGAAAGGGATATGCTTTCCTTTGGCTAAAGTAACTTGATGGGCTGCAATTTCTGGATCTGAGAACTATCACCCTAAAGTAATGGGTAAAAAGAAAGGGACCTCGTGGGAAGAAGTTGAGGAAAAAGAGTAGCAGCCAATCAACAGAAGCAGTACATAGCTTTTGTTTATAAGGTCCCAGGTTGAGACCTGGCGAAGTGGGTAGGCCTGGGCTCCCACACTGAGAAAGTAGTCTAAGCCCCAACGGGGTGTGGGGGCAAGGCTCTTTTAGAAGCCCAAGCAAAGGGCTGGATTTAAAGGGCCCAGAGATGCGTCTGAAGATCATGGTGAGGACTGACCATTTGAACTCTTTGCTATTCTTGAAGGGGTACTTCCATTTTGACTGTGTGACTTGGCTGGAGGGCTGAGCACCTGAAGACCTGCCTAATGAGGCTTACAACCAACAAGTGGTGGTAGGGGCAGCCCAGCCACTAGGAGGCACTAAAAAAATGAGCTAATACATCACCATATTTTTTGCTATATGTTTCAAGACATGGGACTTGATTCTTTTCTCACATGTTTATTTTGCATTACTCTACCTCCACTGATGTCAATGGGATTAATACCGTCTTACATCGATGTAAATAACATTGCACACATTTTATTTTTTTAAGGATTACTTTACATCTCAACTATTAAGTCTTAGATCATTACTAATTATTCTTATTGATAACTCTATCCTATGACCATATGTGAGACTGACTATTAATAAAGAGTTTTGGTAGGAGCTTTTTACACTAACTACTATTTCACTCCATTTGAAAAAGGAATTTTGAAAGTTACCATGAAATCTTCAGCAGCTAACTCCAGGAAGTTGGAAGCTGTGTTTAATGTTTCCCAGCTGAAGAATCACAGCTGAATCAAGATTGATTATGATTTGTTCAAGAGCTAAGACTGGTTCCAAGTGAACTTACATCCACCATGTAGTCTAAAACACTTTCTCAGAATGTGGATACCTCAGCCTTATTTAGGCTTTCACCTAATTACTGCTATTTAGTGGCAACACTATCGCAGAACTAGGTTCATAGTATTTACAGATTCTGCATTTCATAACATAACCACTTTAGGTATTTTATTCTAAAAGTACCTAATGTTTTTATCTATATATTTTATTCACTTTAATTGTTCTCAGTCAAGCTCAGAGTCAAATTCAAGAGCCTTTTTATATTGTAAAGCTTTCAATAGCCTCATTTTACCTTGCATGGCTAGTCACAATCCACACTATGGTTCCCATTTTCACACAGTCCATCTTTTTTATCGGCTCCTAAAGCCTGCATAAAGTCTCATGGGTTTCCTGTATTTTCCACTGCAATTCTTGCTCAAAAGGAATATTTTTACAGAGCACACTTGCAATTGGTTTTATCTGAGCAGTTTCAGATCTTCCCTCACAAAATGTTTCTCCCATTTTCTTCAGTTCTGAAGTGCATTGTTTTGTCTGCACTAATTGCTTTTACTCATATTTGCTTTACATGTCTCTTTGATGTTCTTTTTAACTGTTTAGCGGTTTGTGAATTTGTTTATGAAAGGTGCTGTATAATACAGTGATTGATTACTTTTACAGGTCCTGGCAGCTTCTGGGAAGCAATCCAGCAACAGATGAGAAGGCCCCTGCTTTTAAAGCTCCCTAGTCATTGACAGCGTTAGCAAAATTGTACAGATGCAAAATTGCAACTTGGCCACTTTCCGGGAGACGCTCTAGCTTTGCTTCACAGACCAGTGAAGCTATTGGAAAATATTGAAGACTATACAGCTTTTTGTGTATTGCAAGTAGAATGGTATGTTAGCCATAATATTTTACTCCTTTTAATACCTGTCATGTCTGTCTAAGTGCCATTAGAATCACTGCCTTATGCTCTTTAAAATCCCTTCATAATATTCTTCTGCTTTGATGACAGTGACTAGACAGGTGGAAAGCAAGATTGCACCAATCTAGTCAATGCAAAAAAATGTTCAGATTACTGTTACCTTGTCCTTCCTCCCTCCCCTCATTCACGTTTCTTCCACCTATTGTAGCTTGTCATTGTCAACCACATTAGGGCATGGATTGTTTTTTTTAATACATACTGGTACTATGATTTGATTGGCACCACTAGCCTAGGCACTATTCTTATACAAATAATTATTACGTTACTGTATTGCAGTAGTATCCTCCTTCCTGCTGCAGCTTTTACAGGTCTCGTCCATGATTTTCTACTTTCTCCACTCGCAACTTGGTCAGTGGAGGACCCTCCATCTGGCCTGGGCAGGGGGCCCAAGCAGCCCCCCGCCCAGTGTCCCTGCCCCCCAATCCCTTCACCCACGGAAGGTGGAGGATCTGCACTGCAGTTCCTCACAGCTGCCCACCCGGCTCGTACCGTCAGAGCCCTGCATGGATACAAAATTTGTATCTGCATCTGCGTTACTATCCACGCATATAAAGCAGATACCCACGGATTTTCAGGGCTCTAATGATAAGATACCAAATTCTCAGCTGGAATAAAATGATATAGCTCTGTTGAAGTCAATTCAAATCAGCTAAGAACCTGGCCCCTATATACTATAGAAACTAATGAGTGATAGTTTATCATTTGTGGCATCTAGCATGGAATGGCACAGAACATGGCAACATTATACAAAAATTTAGGATTGAAAGTGCAGCAGTGAATATTATAGCTAATTTTAATTTCAGGGGGCTACTGTGTACTGCAAAAAATCCCATCGTGCCTTATGGTCAAATGACCAAGGCCACAATTTTCTTATTTAGAAGACACCAGGTCTATCAACAAACATGATGGGGTCCTGCCATATTTTTAGAATGGACTGAGAGGGCAGGGTGAATCATTTATTATGTATTTGTATTGTGTCATTTACTTGCATGTGATTTGTAGCCAACACAAGTCTTGAAGAATTTGTAACAAGAGCTGTGTGAATAACCTTTTTCTTGTTGTAGTGGTCAAACTGAAAATCATTTTAGCTTTCACAAAATATTTCATTAGACCAGGAACAAAATCTTAAATTTTGTTTTTATTTTTTTAAATAAAATTGAACATTCAAAAACAAAAAGTCATATGAAAAGTCAAAATGTTTGAAAAATGTCAAAATAAAACATTTAAATTTCATTGGAATTTTGAGAGAGGGTTTGACCAAAACAATTTGACAAATTCAACATGAACCAGTGAAATGTTTCAGTTAATCCAAATCTGCATTATTCAGTGGGAATATTCTTTGTCCAAAACATTTGCCCAGCTCCATTTGTAACCTAATTTATATAGGTGTGACAAAGCTCTGTCCTTGTCTCTGTGGGTCCTGCATTTCCTGACAGATTTCGCTAGCCTCAGAGGCTCACTGTGACCCTCCACTTAACCCTTCTCTCTCTAGAAAGAAGGGTCAGTCTACTGAGCCATTTTCATCATAAGCCAGCAAGGGAGGTAAAGAGAAGCTAGCCTCCCTTGCAGTCTCTGTTGTGTCCCAGTCTCAGTGATCAGTCAGAGGCAAAGGGGGCGGGGGGGAAGTCCAGGCTCACCCTCTACTCCAGGCTCCAGCCCAGGGACCCTAACAGTGTCAGCTATGGTAGCTGACCTTTTAGGAACAGGACACGTACAATTCCCTGGGCTACTTCCCCACAACAGCCCCCACTTCCTCGAGCTCCACTTCACCCTTACCTCAGGGCCTCCTTCCTTGTACCTAGTACGGTGTGTACAGCTCAGTCTCTCCAACAGCTCAACTTCTCACAGCTCCTGACATGCGTGCCCACCTGACTAACTGGGAGGTTTTTTAACTAGTTTCAGCCAGCCCTTGATTGGCTTCAGGTGTCCCAATCGACCTAGCATCCTCCCTGCCTTCTGGAAAGCTCTTAATTGGCCCCAGGTGTCTTAATTGACCTGGAGCAACTGCCATTTACTTATCCTGGTACCAGGGATTTGTTTACCCTGGGGCTAATGTATCTATCTCCCATTACTTTTCTATAGCCATCTGGCCTTGCCCCATCACAATAGATAATAAAAAACAAAGCATAACAACAACAACAACAACAACCAAACCACCACCATCACTGAGGGGAAATGTATGCATGGGGTTAATAGAATACTGCTGTTGACTGATTTTTGCCAAGAAAAACACATCCCTCCATCCTTATAATGCCACTTGTTATCTATAGTGCGTTGGAATAACTGTTTAAATGATCAGGAGTAAAAAGTGCTGGATGAAGACCAGTGGTGGAAACAGAGAGCTAGATCCTGAGATGGTGTAAAGCAACATAGCTGATTTCAATAGAGTTTTGCCAGATTATGATAGCTGCGGATCTGCCTCTGAGCTTCCTGAGGAGAGAGATGGTAGTTGTCACATGGGAAGAGGGGTGTGATCACAGGCATATCAACAGCTGGATATCTGGTTAACCAACATAATTTGCTGAGCAACCTTTTGCAGTTTCTCATCAAAGTACTGACCAAGTTTAGTTAACTTCTGAGATTCAGTGAGATCTCAGTTTAATGGGATTCTGCAAATTGTTGAGGGGGATAAAACTATTTTAGTCTTCTTGAAGAATAATTATATATATATTTCAGACTACTAATTGTCCAATTCCTAGTGTTTTTTGGCCAAGTATGGCAAAGTATCTGTATCGTGTCAGTTTTGGGGTGAGCTGCTTATTCTTCTTAATGTTCTGGAATTTTACAACACTTAAATTCTGTCATGAATATATCTTTCACATTGACTTTTAAGTAGGTATAACTACCTTTATCTTCAAAATTATGTAAGTGCACTCTTCATTTCAGGTATGAACTGCATGAATTATGGCTTCAATCAATGTAATTACTTTCCACATTAAATCTACATCTGTGACCTGAAGCCTATTTGATTGGAATGACATGCCACTGTGAGACTTCTGAAAAGATGTAAAAATATAAATTTAACACTTGTGAAACATCTGTTTCATGGCTTTTTTTTATCTCAGCTGAGCAAAAAACATTTTTATGTGATTTTTTCCTACCATATATAGCTTTTTTTTGGATGAAGTGAGGGTACAGAGAAGTAGCTCTGTATGCCATAAAGCACAAAATAGACGTTCCAGCACTTAGAAGAAACTACTGTGTCCCTCATTATTATTTTAAGCAGTTTCAAACACTATCTTTCTTACTGTCTTTTTCCACTATTCCAAATTAATGAGCTCTACTGACTTCATTACAGTCAAATACAAAATAAGCATCACTGAGTATGATGTGCATTTGAATAAAAGAAATGAGTTTTCTGCAAAACAATGGGCAAGTCCTCATAACTTTCTCTGTTAATCTTTGACATTACTTTGAAAACAAAACAATGCTATTTTCCTAAAAGTGAAAATAATACAGCACAAATCAAAAGAGCACAAAAACTTGTTTGAAGTCTTTCACAATCTTTTAGCAAATACTATAAATTAAAGAAGCCAGGGAAGAATGGGCTGACAGAAAATTCTGCTGAAAACTTTATTGGCTGCCTGATGTTCTGTGAGTGGACATTGAAAATTAGATTCTTTAAGGACAAAAACTGTACACTGTGCAAGTCATGGGTGGAAAACTTTACTAAGCAATTTACAGTATCAGTCACTTACCATTCTTTGAATGGCACAAAATAAAATGGGACTGCTAGGTTTACAGCTAGATTTTTTCTCTGGCAGTGCCTGTAAAACTAAGTTAACCTTCACATACCTAGTGAAAAAAAATGGTGAACTTTTGTAAGTTCTGATAACAAATTAAAAAGAGGAAGAAAAATGAAGAAATGTTATTTTGTAGCCAGACTCCATGAACTCTTTCTTTTTTTAAGATCATAGTTTAACCTCAGTGGTTATGTGTATGTTTTGGGTTGGAGGTATAATTTCCAGCTTGAGAAGACACACCCGCACTAATAAAAAATAAAAATGAAAATAAAAAAGAATTGTAGCCACTGCACTACTAGGGGATAGCCACCCTCAGTACAGACCCATGAAAAGCTCCTCCCACTACTCTTGCCGCCACAGCTACATTTCTTTTTCTAGTATGCTAGCTCAAACTGGCACAAATATGGGGTTTATGCCATTTATGCTGGGACTAAATTGGGTGTGATTTTTGGGGAATGATAGATATGGACCAAAGTGTGGGAAATACTAGACTTTCACAAAACCTTATTGTTTCTCAGTGCATGCGTAGGGCCCTACCAAATTCAGGGTCCGTTCTGGTCAATTTCATGGCCAGAGGATTTTAAAATTAGTCAATTTCATGATTTCAGATGTTTACAAATTACAGGGTGTTGTAACCCTGGGGTCCAGATGAAAAACGGGATCCTGGGGAGGTTGCAAAGTTGTTGTGGGGTGGGCCCAAGATTACCACCCTTACTTCCGTGCTGCCTAGGCAGCAGCCTCCCAGATTCCTGCAATTAGAGGACATTCCCAGAGGTGCAGGTGGGTAGGGGCTCCCCCATGCTGCTAGGAGCGCCCCAGAAAGGGGCTCCTAGCTACTAGTCCAGGCCAGTGACAGATTAAGGTAGGGGCCCCCAGCCAATTTCAGACCCCCTGGAAAAATGGGTGCCCCAGCCCCCAGAAGAAGCCCCAGGGTGGACCTGGACTGGGTCACCCCAATCCCCAGCAGGAGCCTTGGGTGAAGAAGCCCTGAGACCGAGCATCCCAAGCCCCAGCTCGAGGGTAGAAGCCTGGAGCCCGGGCTGCCCCAGCTGTAGTTGACAGGAACGGAAGCTCCCAGCCATGGCTGGAACCACGGGGCTGGAGCCAGAAGTCTTGATCCTGGGCTGACCTGGTGGGGGTTGCCCCAAGCCGCAGCTAGGAGCGGGTCAGAAGCTCCAAGCCCAGGCTGCCCCAGATGGGTGGGGGTGTGGAAGCCCGGAGCCCAGGCTGCCCGTGATGGGTGGGGGTGAAGAAGCCCAGAGCCCAGGCTGCCCCAGCTGGAGTGGCAGGGGGTGCCCAAAGTCCCAGCTGGAGCAACAGGTACAGCAGCCCAGAGCCACAGCTGTCTCGGCTGCGGGAAGGGGTGGAAGCCCCCAGCCTGGCTGCCCAAGTCCTGGCTGGAGCAGGAGGGAGGCCCCAAGCCCGGGCTGCCCCAGCTGGAGCTGCCAGCCCCCAACCAAGCAAGAGCTTCTGGGGGCGGGGGACAGAAGCTCAGAGCCCAGCTCCTGGGCTGCTGCAGTGCAGAAGTGAGGGTGTACCACCCTCATCTCTGTGCTGCCTCTGGAGGTGGGTCTGATCTCTCTACCAAGAGCAGCCCTGCAGGGGAAAGACAACTCCTGTCCCTCCATAGCATGGCCAGACTAGCAGCTAGGAGCCCCAGGGTCCCAGCAGCAAGGGAGATCAGATTTCACAGGGATGGGGTGATTTCACCTTGCCTTACATGTTTTTCAGGGTGGTGAAATTGGTAGGGATCTATGCATGAGGTTGTGTGAACATTTTTGGATTTCACCTGCCAAGTTTTACTTTGAGTTTTGGTTTCAAATGAAGCAAAAATTAACCAGAACTGCTGATTTTCACCTGGAAGTATATTGAGTACCATTCAAACCCCAAACCTTGCAATATTGTGGAATGTAACGCCAGAAACTGGCCCAAGCTTGCAAACTTACCATTGAAGCACGTCTGAAATTTGAGTTGGAAAGAGTTATACTCAGGAACCTTTTACAAAACTCAGGGGCATATTTAATCATTTTCAGTTCCCTGCCATAATCCATACAAAGCATGTCTAGTTGCAGGTGGAAACTTTGCCACAACATTAGCCATTCTGCATTTGCAATATTGTGTGTGATGGCAGTTTGTTAAAAAAAATAATCTCTCCAATAATATACAAACTCACAATGCAAACTGGTTTAGACCAAGCTAGGTTTAATCAGAAATCTGGATCCTCAGCTGGACTATTGCTTTACTGATGCCAATGGAATTTATACCTATTTACACCAGCTGAGGACCTGGCTCAAATAGATGTGGCATGACACCCCTCAACAGTCATGCAAAAGTTTGCATGACACCCCTCAACGGTTATGCAGAGTACATACTTAGAGACCAAGCATGTTCAATGCATCTCCATTAGTCAGCTATTTATATATCAGGACATAGTTAATTGAGAAAGCTACTTGATGAAAGAAACGTCACTCTCGAAAGAGCTTATAATGGAGTAGGTAGATGCAGCAGCATAGAATCATAGAATCATAGAATCTCAGGGTTGGAAGGGACCTCAGGAGGTCATCTAGTCCAACCCCCTGCTCAAAGCAGGACCAAACCCAACTAAATCATCCCAGCCAGGGCTTTGTCAAGCCTGACCTTAAAAACCTCTAAGGAAGGAGATTCCACTACCTCCCTAGGTAACCCATTCCAGTTCTTCACCACCCTACTAGTGAAAAAGTTTTTCTTAATATCCAACCTAAACCTCCCCCTCTGCAACTTGAGACCATTACTCCTTGTTCTGTCATCTTCTACCACTGAGAACAGTCTAGATCCATCCTCTTTGGAACCCCCTTTCAGGTAGTTGAAAGCAGCTATCAAATCCCCACTCATTCTTCTCTTCTGCAACTTTTACATTTTTGTTCCATATTTGCATTTGCATTTGATTTTCAATGCTATCATGTACATGTTTTGCAAGGTTTGAAAACCATGAATTGATCTGAATTAATTTACTCTGGTGGGGCATATCAAAAGTTCTGTAACACAATGATGCACATAACCAAGGTAAATTAGTAAAACTGAAATGGGTCACTTCTGGCTTTTGTTCAGTCTCAGTTAGGAGGCTCCTATCAAAACCTCACTAGGTCTGTCAAACTACAAGCTCAATAGAATGAGTTCTGTGGATATTAGCGAGACATTAACACTTAGGGCCTCAAGTTTGGAATTTACTCTTCTCCTCGGTCTGAAATCTGTTGATTTCCAGTACATGTTACATGACTCATCTCTCTTTTGTCCAGCTTTTGGTGGGGGAAAGGTTATGAGGGCTAGTGTTGGTTAGAGTTTGGATTCCAAGTATGAGGCTTATTTTCTAATCTTCTGGTTCAGGGGAAGCTTCTGGCTTTATGTACCTGTGCTTTTAAATATTAACTGTAAAGCAAAAGAAATGGGTGAGCAAACAGAAAAACCCTACAACAATCCTCACTGGGCAGATGGGGAACTTGAGGCTTTGGCTGCACCAGAGTCATGCACTGAGTCACTGTCAGAATTAGAAATCTGGACCCCTTGATTCCTAGTTCTGTGCTACAACCTTTAGAACCAGAGGTGGCTAGAAAACAGTCTTTCCCTCCTGCCAAACATTACAAATTTTTGAAAAAACTCCCATCCTGGTACCAGGAGAACAGAAATGGAATATTTCGACTTGCTCACATGGAGGCATTCTGCTTGTCAGCCCACTAGGAGTTAGATCCTGGAATCTCAGGGCAGCCCAGATCCTAGATGCCAAGGGTGCCAGGCAGCAGCCAAAGTGATAGAAGTATGAGAAGTTGGGTATACAAGCTGTCAGGAAAGTTTCCTAGACATTGATATGTTCAGCATTATCAGCCCTGCTTTTTCTCCCACAGCCCACCCCAGAAGGCTTCAGAATGTTATAGATGATTGGTGAGAAGAAGAGAGAATGTCCTTTGTGGATGTTGGGGACAGGTATAATCATAGAATACCAGGGTTGGAAGGGAACTCAGGAGGTCATCTAGTCCAAACCCCTGCTCAAAGCAGGACCAATCCCCAACTAAATCATCCCAGCCAGGGCTTTGTCAAGTCTGACCTTAAAAACCTCTAAGGAGGGAAATTCCACCACCTCCCTAGCATTCCAGTGCTTCGCTACCCTCCTAGTGAAAAAGTTTTTCCTAATATCCAACCTAAACCTCCCCCACTGCAACTTGAAACCATTAGTCCTTGCTCTGTCATCTGCTACCACTGAGAACAGTCTAGATCCATCCTCTTTGGAACTCCCTTTCAGGTAGTTGAAAGCAGCTATCAAATCCCCACTCATTCTTCTCTTCTGCAAACTAAACAATCCCGGTTCCCTCAGCCTCTCCTCATAAGTCATGTGCTCCAGCCCCTAATCATTTTTGTTGCCCTCCGCTGGACTCTTTCCAATTTTTCCACATCCTTCTTGTAGTGTGGGGCCCAAAACTGAACACAGTACTCCAGATGAGGCCTCACCAATGTCAAATAGAGGGGAATTATCACATCCCTCGATCTGCTAGTGATGCCCCTATGTATACAGCCCAAAATGCCATTAGCCTTCTTGGCAACAAGGGCATACTGTTGACCCATATCCAGCTTCTCGTCCACTGTAACCTGTAGGTCCTTTTCTGCAGAACTGCTGCCTAGCCATTCAATCCCTAGTCTGTAGCAGTGCATGGGATTCTTCTGTCCTAAGTGCAGGATTCTGCGTTTGTCCTTGTATGATTGCACTCTTTAAATATATCAGAGGGATAAATACCAGGGAAGGAGAGGAATTATTTCAGCTCAGTGCTAATGTAGACACGAGGACAAACGGATATAAATTGTCAGTCAGTCAGGAAATTTAGGCTTGAAATTAGACGAAGGTTTCTAACCATCAGGGGAGTGCAATACTGGAACAGCCTACCGAGGGAAACAGTAGGGGCGAAGGACCTCCATGACTTTAAGATTAAGCTAGATAAGTTTATGGAGGAGATGGTATAATAGGATAACGGGCTTAGTCAATAGGTCAATTAAGTGCCAAACTGGTACTTAATTGGGTCAAATTGGGTCAATAATATGATATTCTTAACCTCTTTCAGAGGGTGTGGCTGGAGAGTCTTGCCCGCATGCTCGGGGTTCAGCTGACCGCCATATTTGGGGTCGGGAAGGAATTTTCCTCCAGGGCAGATTGGCAGTGTCCCTGGAGGTTTTTCGCCTTCCTCCGAAGCATGGGGCAGGGGTCGCTTGCTAAAAGAGTGGGTAGATCGGCTAATGTGGCCTGCATCTTGCAGGAGGTCAGACTAGATGATCATAATGGTCCCTTCTGATCTTGAATTCTATGATTCTATGAACCTTATCATATTTCTTTTGGCCCAATCCTCTAATTTTTCTAGGTCCCTCTGTATGCTATCCCCACCCTCCAGTATATCTACCACTCCTCCCAGTTTACTGTCATCTGCAAACTTGCTGAGGGTGCAGTCCACGCCATCCTCCAGATCATTAATGAAGATATTGAACATTTACTCCATTTATTTTGCAGCAACACTTCTTTTACCTAAGCTAAAGATCCCTGTAGTGCTCAAAAATACTGTGTGGTTTCCTCATCAAGTGGGTTACTACCAGTACAATTGTAACATGAAAGTGGAGATAGAGAAGTGCTGAACCTGTGGTATATAAGGGTCACAGTTTGAAAGTGCTGCTTTGCCCAGCCCACTGAGTCCAGGGATATATAAGGGGTCAGCTTGAAAGTGCTGATTGACCCGGTCTCAGACTTGCTCTGTTAATGTGTGTGTGTGTGTGATTGTTTATCTGGTTCTGGGGCTGGAGGTACCCAGCCCTGAGGATCCTAGGTCCTGCAGAATAGCTCCATTGGGAGGGGACTTGCAGAAGGGAGAAGTAGAGCTCCATATGAAAACACAAGTGATACAAGCTTTTGTGAAAAGTGTTTGTATTATTAAACTGTCTCCCCAGGGAGCGGAAAAAGAGGTGGTGAAAAGTGATCAGATGTCATGCTAATGAAAATGGCATGAGAAACTTAGCTAGATTCATAGAGATGAGGATCCTTCCTTTTTCCTCCTGGAGGAGAGAGGGAACCCCTGGAGAAACAGATCTTCCTTTGGAGGAGAGGAGAACTGAGAACTGACACATCTTCTTCCCCAGTCGGGTGCTGTTTCTCTTTCACACATTGGATGGAAGACTGGGAGGCCTAAAGCTTCCACTAGAGCAGTGTTTCCCAAACTTGGGATGCCGCTTGTTCAGGGAAAGCCCCTGGTGGGCCGGGCCAGTTTATTTACCTTCCCCGTCCGGAGGTCCAGCCAATCGCGGCTCCCACTTGTCCCTTGGCCTGCGCTGCTTCCAGCAGCTCCCATTGGCCTGGAGCAGCAAACCGCAGCCAGTGGAAGCCGCCATCGGCCGGACCTGTGGGCATGGCAGGTAAACAAACCATCCTGGCCTGCCAGGAGCTTTCCTTACACAAGCGGCATCCCAAGTTTGGGAAACACTGCACTAGAAGGATCAGTTTCACATTTTGCTGGGCACTGTAGAGACATGCAGCAGAGAGAGAGAGTCCCTGCCCTGATG
Source organism: Mauremys mutica (assembly GCF_020497125.1). NCBI lineage: Eukaryota > Metazoa > Chordata > Testudines > Geoemydidae > Mauremys > Mauremys mutica. The sequence continues at coordinate 32,864,616 of NC_059073.1, read as the reverse complement.
AACTCCCAGTCTGGAATAATGACAAGACAAATGGGTGGATGAAATAAACAAACAGGCAGTGTAGGTGTGGATAATGTAACAATGACATGAACATATTTTTGCTTAGACTAGCTGTCCCCATAAAGTCATTTGTTACCTACCTTGACATAATCTGATGTCAGCAATCAGAAGGCATCACAGCAGAAAGGAATCTTTCGAGCGGTTTTCAGAAGGATAAAATAGTGGCTGCATTATTTTTTCAAGAAGTTTAATGCCATACAGAAAGGGCAGCTTGAAAGAAAACACTGAGCTGCTTATGTGAAAAGCAGACCAGTGGCCAATATTAGGAGTACAGGGATTCGGGCATTTCTCCCCACCTACCCAGCCCGTTGGCCTTGGAGGGAAACTGCAAAGAGCTACCAGCCAGAGACTCCAGCCAGGAGGCACAGAAGCAGCAAAAATAGGAACCTTGTACCTCTGGACATTCCAAGTAAAACTGTAGAACAGGGGCAGGCAATCTATGGCACGAGTGCCAAAGGCAGCACAATGAAAGTTAATTTTAATATGGAAATATTATGTTTTGTTATTTCCGTATTAAATATATGCAGAAACATCACTTTTTATACTTTTAAATCCAAAGTCTATTTTTTACTAAATTGGCTCCACTTTCATCCATTTTTTTGCTCAGGGCCATTGAACCGGTCTATCTCCACTGAAGAATTGCCCCTTTTCTTCTACAAAGAGTTACATAAATTAATGAAGCTTTGTGTGGAAGTGGGGTTGGTTTTCTGTTTGTGAAAAATTCTTGAATTTAGAACTATTTCAGATTTTCTTACAAAACTTCACCCATTTCTAGTTACTGTGTCAAAACAAAGAATGTAGGACTCTAAGTGGGGAAATAAGGAACAAACTCAGATCTAGGGCCTAATTCACTGTTGTGTACTCTTTTTCACACTGACATATCTCTTTCAATTTCAATAGTGTTTCACTGGATTAATGCAACAGTGATTTAGGCCCTTAGTTTTCCCTTTAACTTTAATAGAAGAAGACATTTTTTTCTAAATAATATGTGTTTCATTGTCTTCCACTGGCCATTATCTTCCATTTAAAGATTATAATTAAGTACCATATATTTCTGTGGCTTGGGTGCCAAAAACTGAACAATTTACAAGCCAATCCAGCAGATCCATAAGCTAACTGCAAACTCAAGAAGATGGATAAGACTTGATGAAATTAGGGAAATGGAGATATACAGAATATGCATGGTCTGTAGGAATGCAAGTCAGAACCAAAGAAGGTGCTATTTTCACCTTTACCCCTAAGTCTCTGCCTGTCTAAACAAATTAGATGAATGACTTTGTGTCAGGATCCTTTAGCAAAAATCTCTCAGAGACACACAAGCTTCTCTTGGATAAGAGGGCCAATTCCACTCCTCTATGAGGCCTTTTTGGAAAGGCTGCTACTCTCTCTCTCCATGTGATACTGATCAGTTGCGAGCTGCAGAGCCACCTCAAACTTCAGCCTCTTTTGTTATAAGAGGGGGCTATCAGCAGGGCAGTCTCACAGGCCCCCTTGGCTTAGGAATTTACCCTCATGGTCCATAGTGTGGGTGCAAAGAAAAAACTTACACCAATTCAGTTTGGGCAATGAGGATGCACTCAGTTGTTTGTATTACAACAGATTGAAGCACAATTGAGTGCATCAGTGTAGACAAGGTCATAGGTAAAATCCTGCCCAATATGTTCTCCATTGTACAAGGCACTGCTGTGTGCTTTAACCTAGTCTAATAAGAAGCAGGCAGTTGAAAGGAAGAGTGAGACTAGAAAACATTTTTACATTCAGTAATAGCATGTCAGATTTACAAGCTGTTTGTCGGCTTTCCTGCACCTCCTTGTTTTTAATTAGGCAAGTAAATTGTGAAGTGCAATGCTTGAAAAACTTACATGGTGCCAGGACAGTTGACAAAGAATTGATACAAAGAAGCATAATGCAAAACTGTCTGAATGGAGGGCCAGATTCTCAGCAAGTATAAATCAATTGAAAATAATGAAGTTATGTCAGTGTTACCAGCAGGGGCGGCTCTATGTATTTTGCCTTCCCAAGCATGGCAAGCAGGTTGTCTTTGGCAGCTTGCCTGCGGGAGGTCCCCGGTCCCGCGGATTCAGCGGCTTGCCTGCGGGAGGTCCACCGGTTCCGCGCCTTTAGCGTACCCAACACTGAATTGCCGCCAAATCCGCAGGACCGGCGGACCTCCCGCAGGCATGCCGCCAAAGGCAGCCTGAATGCTGCCCTCTCAGGGACCGCCAGGGTGCCCCCTGCGGCTTGCCGTCCCAGGCACGCGGTTGGAGTGCTGGTGCCTGGAGCCACCGCTGGTTATCAGTTAAGGAGTCTAAGGCTTGGCCTACACTACAGACTTATGTTGGTATAACTCTGTCGCTTCAGTGGTGTGGAAATCCACACCCGACTGACACAGTTATATCGACTGAACTCCTGTCGGCTTAGGTAGCATTTTCACTAAGTGCTACAGCGGCACAGCTGCAATGGTGCGGCTCCACTGCAGCAGTGCTGTACATGTAGACAAGCCCAAGGAAAGATAACTCCTTCTTGCTCCTAAGACAATACCTATGTATAGCAGTAGCAACGGTTTGTTCAGTTGTGTTCTAAACTTGGCAGGCCCACCCTATTTTTGTTCCAGTCTACAAGTTGTACTCCAGCTGAGAAATGATTCCTTCTAAATGAACTTTCTTGTTATCTACACACTCCATAGTTGCAACATGTATGCTGAGCAGCACTACCTCATTTGCAATCTAGTGAGACATCAACACCTCACTGAGAAACCAGTACCTCACTGACTTCCTTGCTGCCTTCTGAAGTATTGTTTGCACCCTATTTACTTGTTTTTCCTTTTTGACTTTTTTCACATTACACTCTGATCATGAAGTCATGAATTTCATGGAGGCAAAGACAGAAAACTTGCTTCTTAAAACTCCTTACCGCATATGAGGTCACGTGTTAATATACTATGCATATCAATTTCGACTTCATAAAACTTAACAGATTTATTTAGTACTTGTTATTACACTTGAGGCAAAGGCCTACTATCTTCACTGGAACTCATGTGTATTAGAGTTTCCTATCTGAGTTGCAAATTTGTGTAAAATATGCCACATTCAAAACAAAACAAAAATTAAAATTAATCTGAGGCACCCTGGCACCCCCTTATTCACCACTGTCATATAATTAGGATATATTTTGCACAAAGTATGCCTTGTGAGGTATCATTCTAAAAGTCTTGATCTGCTAGACATTAATATCTCGTTGGATTGTATGTGCTATCATTGTATGTGAAGTTATGAAGTTTGGCTATTGTGATGGACCCAGGCCAGTTGGGAACAGTAGAGTAGTAGAAGGGAGCTATACTGGCCACTGGATAAGCAGTTTTCTGTTCCCTGAGTGACCAGAGCAGGGGCTGCTCCAGGCTAATGAGAACACTTGACTCCAATTAATCCGCTAAGAGTCAGGTGAGGCTGTTAAGCACCTGACTCTAATTAAGGCCCCTCTGATGCTATAAAAGGGCTCACTCCAGTCAGGCCAAAGGGAGCCAGAGGAGAGGAAGTCATGCGAGGAGCTGAGAACGGGAAGGCATACTGCTGGAGGACTCAGAAGTACAAGCGTTATCAGACATCAGGAGGAAGGTCCGGTGGTGAGGACAAAGAAGGTGTTGGGAGGAGGCCATGGGGAAGTAGCCCAGGGAGTCGTAGCTGTCACACAACTGTACCAGGAGGCACTCTAGAGAGCTGCAGTCCACAGGTCCCTGGGCTGGAACCCGGAGTAGAGGGTGGGTCCAGGTTCCCCTCAAACCTCCCAACTCCTGATCAGACACAGGAGGAATTGACCTGGGCTGTGGCTTCTACCAGAGGAGAAGATCTCTGGCCTGTTTCCTGACCCACAGGTTGAATCTGTGAGGTGAGCAAATCCGCCAATAAGCGCAGGACCCACCAAGGTAGAGGAAGAACTTTGTCACACTGTGTATGTGTTACTGAAACATATTGTGAGGCTGAAAACACCCACAAGCAGCCTTTCAGGTACAACAGTAAAAAGGCCAAACTATGTTAATGGTTTATTGAGGAAATGCACACAAGCACGAGGATTACTAGGAACTGTGTACAATAGAAACCCAATCTACAAAGCAAAGGCAACTTGTGCCTTAAGAATCTGCCAGCCTGTTTATTACTCAGGGTGAGAATCTGCTAATTCATATCCTACCTATCTAGTATGTTAAGCTCAATTTGCGGGTTTTTTTATTTACTAGGTAATCTGCGTTGATCTGTTTGCTATAATTTACAATCACTTAAAATCTATATTTTGTAATTAATAAACATATTGTATGTTTTAATCCAAACCAGTGTGTGTTTGACTAATGCAGGGATCAGCAAACTTTGGCACACGGTCCATCAGAGAAATCCACTGGCAGGCCGGGACAGTATCCGCAGGTTCAGCCGATCATGGCTCCCACTGGCTGCAGTTCGCCGTTCCAAGCCAATGGGGGCTGCGGGAAGCGGTGGCCAGCACATTCCTCGGTCCACGTCACTTCCCGCAGTCCCCATTGGCCTGGAACGGCAAACTGCAGCCAGTGGGAGCCGTAATTGATGAAAACTGAGGATGCTGCAGGAAAACAAAGCATCCCGGCCCGTCAGTGAATTTCCCTGATGGTCCGCGTGCCAAAGGTTGACGATCCCTGTACTAAGGTGTCGGGGGGAAATCACAGCTTGGTTATCACAAGTGTGCATGGTCCTCTTCACATTGAGGGAGTGGTGGACCGTGTATTCAACCCATCTTCTGGCAAGATTTGACCAGGGCAGGACAGTACTGCTCTGGGGTCCCAGGCTGGGAAGCTGGTGGTTAGAGAACCTGTGTGTATCTGCAGCTGGGTGTGTCCCTACCTGTGTGAGTTCTTGTGAAAGTACAAGCTTGGAGGGCTTTGCAGCTTGTCACAGCAGCACAATGTGATAGGGATCCCAGGTTGGTGGGTCAGAGGGCTCAGAGGTACCCCAGTTCCAGGTGGCACCCTAAATGCAACCTGTCACATTCTCTTTGGAGTTCTCTAAGCTTCTGTGACACAAATATATTTTCCAATTAATTTAATTATGTCCCCAAAAATGGAAACTGCCTGAATGTCCATGAAAATGCAGTGTTTATTTCTATGTTACATTTCCAAATTGAGCTGGGTTGCCTAGGTTTTGTTGCCTGATAGATGTTTTGGCAGGAGCATTTCAACCTTTGCATTTTTGGAGTTATATCACATATCTCCTATCCTTTTGACTCTATGATCTGGCAAAGACATTGACAGGGATAGCAGGCCACCACTCCTGCCACTGCAAGACAACAACAGTTGTTGGTGGTGGTGTGTGTGGGGGGGAGTTTGAGGCAAGGTTCTGACAAATGCCTGTTCTGGGTGGGTAGATTGTGTAGGAATGGATTATGTAGGGCTGTCATTGGTTTTGAAAGTTCAAATAAAGAAATCTTGGCTCTACCAGACTCTGAGAGGATTATGCACAATGGATAGCGTGCTTTCTCTCTGATACACTGCATCCATTTTCAGGCTTTTCTCTGCAGCCACGAGGGCTAAGAATTTTCATCTAAATAAAAAGTAAGATGAGATTTTCATGTAATAGCATGATTTCAGCACCGCTGGTATTAAGGGGGAAAAAAAGCGCATTAAAATATTTGAGATTCAGGATTTTGTCACAAGAGGTGGCAACACGACATTTTGTATAACAGCACCGTTCCTCATTCAGTGGAACAATTTTCTGCAGAAATTGCACAAAGAAGCCATCTCTGGGAGGCGCAAAGCATTTCCTAAAATTGCCACTGTCTTCACAAAAATTCCTTAATTTCATGTATTTGTTGAACAGGAGCTTATACTGCAGACTGACAATTCATCTTGATAATTTTATAATTAATTATCATTAAGATTATTAAACATTAATCAAATGTTTGAGTATTTAAAGTACCAAGCTTCATTGTCTGTTATTGCTTATAGTACTCTATCACACAGAAGGCCCTGATCAGGATTGAGCTAGGTGCTATACAAGCACACAGCAAGAGACAAAACATATGGGGAAAGTGCCTATCATACAGTAAAAGTACCAGATCCTGCAATTGGATCCATGCAGACAGATTCCTGAACTTCTGTGGTGCACCTCTAACGCCAAAGGGATTCCATTTGGGCAGAATCACCTGCTTGTATGGATGCAATTGCAGGATCTGGCCCAAAGTCATGAGAGTGATGTGTGAATAGTCCCACTGCTGTTATTCAAGCTGTTGTTCATTCACGGCATAGATCTAAGACTATGTCTACACTGTGCACCTTACAATTGCAGGGTTGTGCCGCTGTAGCCACACCGGTGTAAGGTGTACTGCGTGGTTAGTCTTTATCACAGAGAGAGAGCTCTCCCGGTGACAAAATAAACCGCCTCCAATGAGGGGCAGTAGCTTCGTTGACAGGATGAAGCGCTGTCCACACCAGTGCTTTTCGTCATTAAATCTTTTGCCATTCAAGGGTGTGTTTTTTCACACCCTAGAGTGACAAAAGTTTTAACAACAAAAGTGCCAGTGTAGACAAAGTCTAAGATACCTTATCTATCCCTGGTGCTCAGGATACTGTGGAAAGAATCCTTCCATAAGCCTGAAGAGGAAATTGAGTGACAAAAAGAAAAATGTTATTTGTTTTTCTCAGAATTTTAGCGGTCATCTTAGGGTCTCCCATCAACCATGGATTTTATCCCTTAATCAAGTACCTGTTTCATATTTTAATTAAAGTATTCCTGAATCTCTATTTTTATGGTATGCTTGAACTACTTTGTAAATTCATAAAGACAAGCTTTTCAATTAATCTAGCCTATTTGGAATAAGTCAATTTTAATTTATATAGAACAGATCTTTGATAATGAGATTCTCCTCTACATGTCTTTCAGTTTCCCTATAGTCCTGTAGTGCCTGACAAGGATATTTTTTGTAATTATGACTTAATTAAGTACTCCCACAAGAACTGCTGTATATAGACATGCCATTTAAGCTATTGTCAGCCATTTAACCCTCCTAAACTTTTGGGAGTTATCTGACCCCAAGGCACACAAAAATGTAAATACATTTTTTATGCCAAACCTGTGTGTCTTCATATATAACTGTAGTGCTCCCTCGCTGTCCACTGGGGAGGGAGGCCACTCGGCCTCCTTTTTTCCAGGTTTAGATCTTGGGCTCGGGTTGCACCGGTGGGGCTGAGCAGTAAGCAGTCTAGAGCTCAAGCAAACAACAATAGTCTGGGGCTTTTGCCACTGGGCAGGGAAGCACCTGGCATAGTGTCCAGCTCACAGCCCCTCAGTGGAGCTGATCGCAATTAACAGTCTAGGGCCCTAGCCCTCCATGGGCGCTGGGCTGGTGGCAGGCTGTATTCGAAGCCTCCCTGCCCAGGCAGCCAGCAAATACACCTAGTCAATAAGCTCTAGCCCTTTGGGCAAGGCAGAGCAGGGAGCAGGCTTAGTCTAAGCTTGGAACTCAGGCAGCCAGAAAACACACATAGTCCTGGGAGTTCAGGTAAGGGGCAGCGCCCACACAGTCCAGGGGCTCTGAAAGGGGTTATCAGGGATGGTCTAGACAGTATTTGATCCTGCCATGAGGGCAGGGGACTTGACTCGATGACCTCTCGAGGTCCCTTCCAGTCCTAGAGTCTATGAATCTATGAATCTGCCAAGCAGTCTAGGGTGCTGGCAAGGGTGTTCACGGAGCACAGGTATCCTGGCCTAAGGTGGGGAGGTTGCCCAACTCAGCTGAGCTGCAGAGCCTTCCTTTTATACTTCCTGCCCTGCCCTGGTACTTCCGGCGAGGGGGATGGGTTTAGTTCCGCCCACCAAGGGGAGTGTAGTGCTCCCTTGCTCTCCAAGCCAGAGGGAGGCCACTCTGCCTCACTGCAATAACATGTACTCAAACTAAAATGAAGTCAATCTTTCCGCACTGATTTTATCATCCTATCTGATGTGGCTTTTTTATAGCAAATAAAATCACTAAAAAGTAATGGGGACAGTTAGACCCCTCAATATTAGTCAATAGGGAAAATGAAAGTATTACACTTCCAAGGTCTTTGGACATCTCTTGGCCCCCAAATATGTATACAAATTTAAATAAAGGATAGGCTCTTCATCATGATAGGCTCTGCCTCTTCTTTCTTATGGTATTCTCAAACGATGATAATGACAACCTGTTAATACTGGTTTTATCGGCATACCTCTTGTGAATTTAGTGTAGTGAAAAAAGTCATTCAAAAGGCATTAGGGTCAGATAAACACCAAATTAATTACTCAGGTATTCCAGCATCATTTTGCCTTTATTTGGAATAAGCAGCTTTGATATGATTATACAATGTTTTGGCTTTTTTTTTATCATCATACTTCACTGGGTGTTGTCTTTCCAAAAAAAAAAATGCACCAAAAGAGTTTTGGAGGGTTGTGAAACCACAGATAACATTTGCCTCATATAGCATCAAAATGTCTAACAAATTGAGGGTTTTTTTTTAATATAACACCATCAAATGAATTTTCTGGGACGCCCTCTCCAGCCTGCAGTTTCACCAGCATAAATATAGGTAGGGCCACACCCAGTTGCAGTTACATGCAGAGTCTCTTACCAGTCCCTGTATGGGAAGGCTACAGCTAGGGCAACTACCAGCTCCTCAGGCACACACACCCTCTGGGGTATAAATCCAAAATTATACTGTCCTGCACTGCACAGAGAACTGTACAGTATAAGCTCATAAATTTCACCCCCTCCCTCAATGTGGAGAGCAATATGCAACAGCTTTTTGCCCCTGAGTTATGATTCACACACACTGGTTTAGATAAAGAAAAAATAAGTTTATTAAATACAAAAGATAGATTTTAAGTGATTATAAGGGATAGCAAACAGATCAAAGCAGATAAACAAAAAACTCAAACTAAACTTAATATGCTAAATTGACTGGATATGAATAGCAGTTTCTCACCCTAACAGATGATAGAAGCAGGCTGCAGATTCTTAAGGGGCAAACTTCCCTTGCCTACAGCTTGGAATCCCCAGGTGTTCTAGTCACAGGCTAAAAATCCCTTTAGCCTGGGTCCAGCATTTCCCCAGTTCAGTCTTTCTTCCTCGGTGTTTTTAGCAGTCTTCTTGTGTGGGGAGTGAAGAACAGTAGATGATGTCACTCCCTCCCTGATATAGCTTTTGCATATAGCAGGAACCCTTTGTTCCCAAAGCTTGCTTCCCAGACCAGTCTGTGGAAAACTACTGACATCCCAAGATGGAATCTAGAGACGTGGACACATCGCATGTCCTTGTAGAGTCATAGCAGCCATTACTCAGAGGCTGTTTGTAGCTTTTTCAGGAAGGCTCCCCAGGTGGGAGATAAGCTTCTCCTAAGGCCTATTGTTTTTTCCTAATGGCTTATTGCCCTGAATAGACCCTTCCCCACCCAGCTATCTAGACTGAAAACATCTTCTCTAGTGGGCGTTATCCAGGTGTAACTATATTTGAAATACAGATACATAGTCAATATTCAAAACTTCAGATACAAAAATGATACATGAATACAAATAGGATAATCATATTCAGCAAAATAACCTTTTCAATGACATCTCACATGACTTAATAAAATATATTATAATTATGTTATAATCATATAATAATATCACTGTGAAGAATATGGGGTGCAGTGTCACAGCAGGAGTCATAGGGAAGCAGAGAAATAGATTGGTGAGCTATCTTGATGGGAGGAGAGGGCAGAAAAGGTCAGAACATTGGAGTTATGGGAAGGGAGGGGGACAGAATTGGAGGTAGGAAAGGTTTTCGAGGGATGATTTTTCAAATGAACTGGGGCCTATGGGCTTTGTGCATGTATTATTTTTGCCCCTGCCTTTTTCTTTGATCCAACTAAACAGATATTATCTTAGTGCTTAGTACTCTACATGCTCAAATATCTGGGCTATTAAGCATTAATGTTGTGGTAATCTCTAAAAGCCACAACCAGTCTGGTCCCCATTGTATTAGGCACTGTACAAACATATAATAAGAGACTGTCCCTACCCTAGTGAGCTTACAATGAAAAAATAACAACTTAGGCCTGGTCTACACTAAGAAGGGGGGTCGAACTAGGGTACGCAAATTCAGCTACGTGAATAGCGTAGCTGAATTCGAAGTACCCTAGTTCGACCTACTCACCCGTCCAGACGTGGCGGGGTCAAACTCCGCGGCTCCCCTGTCGACTCCGCCACCGCTGTTTGCAGTGGTGGAGTACCGCAGTCGACCGCAGTGCTTCCAGAGTTCGAACTATCACGTCTAGATCAGACGCGATAGTTCGAACTCCGAGAAGTCGAACTCACCGCGTCGACCCGGAAGGTAAGTGTAAACCTACCCTTAGAAGGTTTGTTCCTGACAAAATGTTTCACATGCTGACCACACCACCAACTTCTGTAGTTCCCGAACTCCCCACTCTCCATTTTACAATGTGCTTTTACTTTAAGGGGTTCCATGCCACTATAAGCTAAACTACAGCATGTGGTCTAGCATTGTGCCAGTCTTTTGGTAGCAAAGGGCTTGTCTACATTACCCACTGGATCAACAGGTAGTGATCGATCTTGCAGGGATCAATTTATCGTGTCTCGTCTAGATGCGATAAATCGACCACTGAGCACTCTCCCGTCAACTCCGGTACTCCACCAGGGCAAGAGGCACAAGTGGAGTCGACAGGAGAGCATCAGCCATCAACTTACCACAGTGAAGACACCACGGTAAGTAGATCTTAGTACGTCGACTTCAACTATGTTATTCACGTAGCTGAAGTTGTGTAACTTAGATTGATCCCCTCCCCGCCACCACTACTAGTGTAGACCAGGCCAAATACTGTAGTTATGGTGGTTGAACAGTTTCAGTTATACGCTATCTTCATTCACTCAAAACTTGCACAGAAATTTCTGGGCTCAAATTTTCCATGCTTAATTTCAGCCAAAGGTGTTTGTCTCAAAAAAAGAAGAAAAAAAAAAAGAAAAGAGAGACAAAATGGTTCTCAAATTATGCAAGACTGAATAAAATACACTTTCACACCATTATTATCATACTTTCCCCCGCTCTCCAACACACACAGAATATTCAAACAAATGAACTTTGAAATTTGACATGCAGCTAATTTTTTAATTAACAGATTTGTCTGATGCCAAGTTTGAAGAAAACTGGGTGTATAATAAAGTTACAGTTAACTGGAAAAAAATCATTTCTGACCATGCTAAGATTAGCATTTTTTTTGTTTGCTTTTAATTGCAGAGCTCAGTGAAACCTCATCCCCTTTATGATATCACAATGCACATTCTCATAGCTCTCCTATCCATAGAATCTATAGAGGACAGTTTACATGAGAGAGATGTAAATGCCTCAATTCATACAAACAAAAGCAAAATCCTCCAGAAATAAAAACCAAAAGGCAGCAGCAAGGACAAGAGAAAATCGTGAACATGAAGAGAGAATGGATTTCATTTATTTAAGGTCTCCCAACAGATTTTGCTATGAAACATTCTTCAGCATTAAGAAAAAAATTAAGCTTCACCATTTTTTCAGGCATGCGCCTAAGTATCAGGCCTAAGTTTCAGGCCTAAGTATCAGACCAATGGTCCATATAGCCCCTTGTCCAATCTTGGACAGTTGCCAGTACTACCTGCTTCAGAGAAAAGTGAAAGAAACCCTGCAGAAGGCAGCTATAGCCTAAATTTGCTTCCTACCAATATCATTGAATGTGCCCTAACTAGAGCCCAACCTATCTTCTCTATGCCATTCATTGTTTTGGATACCTTTATCATATCCCTTCTTGTTTGTCTTTTCTCAAATAAACAACCGCATTTATTTCCAACGTCCCTTCATATGGAACTTCTTAGCATTTCATTCACATGGCTATTTGTGACTAATTTATCTTTTGCTTGAACAGGTAGAAATTTTAGAAAATTATTACTGTTAGTGGATAGGTTATGCATTTAGGGATGACTAACAAGAATTTTAGTTATAAGCTGGGGACGCACCAGTTGGAAGTAACAGACGAGAAGGACCTAGGAGTCCTGGTTGATCGTAGGATGACTATGAGTAGGCAATGTGATGTGGCCGTTAAAAAAGCTAATGCGGTCTTGGGATGCATTAGGCGAGGTATTTCTAGTAGAGATAAGGAGGTGCTAGTCCCGTTATATAAGGCGTTGGTGAGACCTCATCTGGAGTATTGTGTGCAGTTTTGGTCTCCCATGTTTAAGAAGGATGATTTCAAACTGGAACGGGTACAAAGAAGGGCCACTAGAATGATCCGAGGAATGGAAAGCCTGTCGTATGAAAGGAGACTTGAGGAGCTCAGTTTGTTTTCCTTAACCAAAAGAAGGATAAGAGGAGATATGATTGCACTCTTTAAATATATCAGAGGGATAAATACCAGGGAAGGAGAGGAATTATTTCAGCTCAGTGCTAATGTGGACACGAGGACAAACGGATATAAATTGTCAGTCAGGAAATTTAGGCTTGAAATTAGACGAAGGTTTCTAACCATCAGAGGAGTGCAATTCTGGAACAGCCTACCGAGGGAAACAGTGGGGGCGAAGGACCTCCATGACTTTAAGATTAAGCTGGATAAGTTTATGGAGGGGATGGTATGATAGGATAACGGGTTTAGTCAACAGGTCAATAACGTGCCACACTGGTAATTAGTACAAAGGGTCAATGTTGGGATATTGTTAGCCTTTTCCAGAGGGTCTGGCTGGAGAGTCTTGCCCACATGCTCGGGGTTCAGCTGATCGCCATATTTGGGGTTGGGAAGGAATTTTCCTCCAGGGTAGATTGGCAGTGGCCCTGGAGGTTTTTCGCCTTCCTCCGAAGCATGGGGCAGGGGTCGCTTGCTGGTGGATTATCTGCTACTTGAAGTCTTTAAATCATGATTTGGAGCATTCAACAGCAGAGTCAAGGGAGAGAATTAGTTCAGGAGTGGGTGGATCGGCTTATGTGGCCTGCATCTTGCAGGAGGTCAGACTAGATGATCATAATGGTCCCTTCTTATCTTGAATTCTATGATTCTATAATTCTATGATAGGGAACAGAGAAGCAATTCAAGCACATGCCTAAATGAAATGCTGACAGATGAACAGATATAAACAACCTCAGCAGTTAAGGAAAACCTTCATTCACTGCCTTCCTGGCAAAGAGTGGAATAAGAACAACTCCAAACTGGTTGTTTTTGAACAACAACAAATCACATTAAATTCACATGGGAAAAAGAATGAAAGAAAAGTGAATGAGAATTGAGATTTGCAATATCTCCCCAAGCTTCCCCTTGGATGCATCTCTGCTCTTATTCTAATAAAAAACAAATACATTCCTTCCATAAGGAATCCAAGTCTGCTATTATTTGATCATTAAGTTTATTCTCTTTTTGTCCACAGGCTTAACAAAATGTGTATTTCTTTGTGATCCCACAGACTCATGGCTCTTAAGCAGCCAATTTGTGGTTTGTTACATAGTTTTCAAGAAATAAAAATCCATTATTTTACTAAGATCCTCAAATTTATGATTACTGTCTAAAATGACTAGAGTCTGTCCCAGAAGAGAAATAGTGAAAAAAGTTGGGAACTTTAGTGTAGACAATGGATCTATGGTTCCCTTCTCAATTCCTTCAGACAGGAATGTAATGGAGCACAATGTGATATGTCATTTCCAAGTCACCAGTACTGTGGAGCAGACCCATATGTTGCAATTCCTCCATATCACACAGTTCCTTGGTCTGGCTACTTTTTACCTGACTGCTTCTTTTTCTTTTAGAAAATGAGGTTAATCATTCTTTGATGCTGTTTTAGAGCCAGTCTTTTAAAATGAAATGAAAAATCAAATGCTGGTATCTACAGTGGTTGGGGATAGGCATATTGCCATCATTCACCGCACAACCACAAGGCAATCCTATCTCCAGGACTAGAGCTGTTATACTATTTGACAGCAAAAGCAACATTTCTGCCAGCTCCTCCATTCCAAAGCTGGTGTTCTCTACTCCAGTACTGCCTGCTGTGCTTCAGGGCTGGACCTTTCATGCAAAGAGGCAACTCACTAAGTTGCTGGACTCTGACAGTGTTTGTGAAGATTTCTCGACAGGAAGCGAAGTTTGTATATGCAGTTTCAAATGTCTGCAATTGTTTATTATTCTGTCATTGATGATTTAGAGTTAGAAATGATGTCATGTTGCAATCCAGACTTTAGAGGAAGAGGGACTGCCAGCACACTGACGTGCTGTTATGCAAGATCAGTTGTTCAAGAAAAGATGCCTTCAGTCTGGCAGGTGACTTGTACCTGTCATTTGGGATTACCATCATACTAAAAACATTCTTTTATGTGAGGTACTTATCTATAAGTCTCCACCATTCGAGATGGCATATTTCTCAGGTACGTTACCCCAAACTGTCACTTTTGTCAGCCCAAGAACTGGGAGCCAGTCCCAGGGATACTTTTCTGAAAGTGTATTAATTTCAGTGTATATGCAAGAAGTTGTGAAAAGGCAGATACAGAGATAACACTACTGTGGATCAGAGCATTCCAATTTATTGATTTCCTCTCCCCACCCCAATCTTTCTTGGCAGGTTCTCCTACCTGCCTCAGGTGTGAAACTGCAGAAAAACCTGTGAGTCTCTGGATTAAGTTTAGAAGTGTGAGCAACACGGGTGATGTCATGGTGGGAGTCTGCTATAGACCACCAGACCAGGGGGATGAGGTGGATGAGGCTTTCTTCCGGCAACTAGAAGAAGTTACTCTATCGCAGGCCCTGGTTCTCATGGGGGACTTCAATCACCCCGATATCTGCTGGGAGAGCAATACAGCAGTGCACAGACAATCCAGGAAAGCGTAGGGGACAATTTCCTGGTGCAAGTGCTGGAGGAACCAACTGGGGAAGAGCTCGTCTTGACCTGCTGTTCACAAACTGGGAAAAATTAGTAGGGGAAACAAAAGTGGATGGGCACCTGGAAGGCAGTGACCATGACATGGTCGAGTTCAGGATCCTGACACAAGGAAGAAAGGAGACCAGCAAAATACGGACCCTGGACTTCAGAAAAGCAGATTTTGACTCCCTCATGTAACCCCTAGGAGAATAACATGAGGGAGAAAGGAGTCCAGGAGAGCTGGCTGTATTTTAAAGATTCCTTATTGAGGTTGCAGGAACAAACCATCCCAATGTGTAGAAAGAATAGTAAATATGGCCGGTGACCAGCTTGGCTTAACAGTGAAATCCTTGCTGATCTTAAACACATAAAAGAAGCTTCCAAGAAGTGGAAGATTGGACAAATGACCAGGGAGGAGTATAAAAATATTGCTCAGGCATGCAGAAGTGAAATCAGGAAGGCCAAATCACACTTGGAGTTGCAGCTAGCAAGTCATGTTAAGAGCAACAAAAAGGGTTTCTTCAGGTATGTTAGCAACAAGAAGAAAGTCAAGGGAAGTGTGGGCCCCTTACTGAATAAGGGAGGCACCAAGTGACAGAGGATATGGGAAAAGCTAATGTACTCAATCCTTGTTTTGCCTCTGTCTTCAAGAACAAGGTCAGCTCCCACATTGCTGCACTGGGCAGCACAGCATGGGGAGGAGATGACCAGCCCTCTGTGGAGAAAAAAGTGGTTCAGGACTATTTAGAAAAGCTGGACGAGCACAAGTCCATGGGGCCGGATGCACTGCATCCGAGGGTGCTAAAGGAGTTGGCAGATGTGACTGCAGAGCCATTGGCCATTATCTTTGAAAACTCATGGCAATCGGGGGTGGTCCTGGATGACAGGAAAAAGGCTAATGTAGTGCCCATCTTTAAAAAAGGGAAGAAGGAGGATCTGGGGAACTACACGCCAGTCAGCCTCACCTCAGTCCCTGGAAAAATCATGGAGCAGGTCCTCAAGGATTCAATTCTGAAGCACTTCGAGGAGAGGAAAGTGATCAGGAACAGTCAGTATGTATTCACCAAGGGCAAGTCATGCCTGGCTAACCTAATTGCCTTCTATGTCAAGATAACTGGTTCTGTGGATGAGGGGAAAGCAGTGGATGTGTTATTCCTTGACTTTAGCAAAGCTTTTGATACAGTCTCCCATACTATTCTTGCCAACAAGTTAAAGAAGTATGGGCTGGATGAATGGACTATGAGGTGGATAGAAAGCTGGCTAGATCATCAGGCTCAACGGCTAGTGATCAATGGCTCCATGTCTAGTTGGCAACCGGTATCAAGTGGAGTGCCCCAAATGGTCGGTCCTGGGTCCAGTTTTGTTCAATATCTTTATTAATGATCTGGAGGATGGCGTGGATTGCACCCTCAGCAAGTTTGCAGATGACAGTAAACTGGGAGGAGTGGTAGATACACTGGAGGGTAGGGATAGCATACAGAGGGACCTAGACAAAATATAGGATTGGGCCAAAATAAATCTGATGAGGTTCACCAAGGACAAGTGCAGAGTCCTGAACTTAGGACGGAAGAATCCCATGCATTGCTACAGGCTAGGGACCAAATGGCTAGGCAGCAGTTCTGCAGAAAAGGACCTAGGGTTACAGGGACGAAAAGCTGGATATGAGTCAACAGTATGCCCTTGTTGCCAAGAAGGCTGATGGCATTTTGGGCTGTATAAGTAAGAGCATCACTAGCAGATTGAGGGGCATGATCATTCCCCTGTATTCGACATTGGTGAGGCCTCATCTGGAGTACTGTGTCCAGTTTTGGGCCCCATACTACAAGAAGGGTGTGGAAAAATTGGAAAGCATCCAGTGGAGGGCAACAAAAATGATTAGGGGGCTGGGGCACATGACTTATGAGGAGCGGCTGAGGGAACTGGGATTGTTTAGTCTGCAGAAGAGAAGAATGAGGGGGGATTTGATAGCTGCTTTCAACTACTTGAAAGGGGGTTCCGAAAAGGATGGATCTAGACTGTTCTCAGTGGTAGCACATGACAGAACAAGGAGTAATGGTCTCAAGTTGCAGTGGGGGAGGTTTAGGTTAGATATTAGGAAAAACTTTTTCACTAGGAGGGTGGCGAAGCACTGGAATGCTAGGGAGGTTGTGGAATCTCCTTCCTTATAGTTTTTTAAGGTCAGACTTGCCAAAGCCCTGTCTGGGATGATTTATTTGGGGATTGGTCCTGCTTTGAGCAGGAGATTGGACTAGATGACCTCCTGAGTTCCCTTCCAACCCTGATATCCTATGATTCTATGATCTAGCCCTTTGATAATTGCCAGCAAAATTGTCCTGTTCCCTCCTCCTATGTGGAGCTACTTTAATCACCATGCTTAGCCACTTTTATGATCTGGCTCATGTTAATTTCCCTAGTAACCTCCTGTGAGATTACAAATAGAAGATTATTATTTTAGGAAGTGATCAGCAGCAGGAGGAGATGAACTTTTAAGAACAAAGATTGTATTTTCATGCAAATATCTTTAGTATTGTAAAATGGGAATCAGGAAATTGAAGCAGAAACAAAATTGCCCCTAAAAACTATCTCTGCTTTTCAAAGTGTTCCAAAATGCATCATTAGATGTTTACAACTGGGTTTGAAAGGGTGGTAGAACAGACATACTTCCAGGTATTGAGGTTTAAATTAGGAAGTTCGAACCTGACATGAAAGTGCTCATTAATGTTAAATATGAAAATGATTGGGAACTAGAGAGCAGATATTCTGATACAGCTGGCAATAAGGTCTTACAATATAAGTCACCATATTAGGAAACAAGTCCTATTGCAGGTATGCATGTCAACCTGTGTCTTCTATGCAATATTACATACTTGGCAAGACCTGCTCCAGTTATGGCTATGTATGTTTCAATTCTATTGGTTCAATTCTCCTTGTTTTCTATTGGTCAACATTTTCTGAAACTTACCAGTTGTGATCTGAAATCTTCCATCTTGGACTTTGCATGGAGGTGAACTTTTGTAGAAAGGGTGAACAAAAATGATTCAGCCATTTTTTGAGTGAAAGGAGAATAGAAAAATATACTTTACTCATTATAGGAAAAAACTTACATCTTTTTTGTCTTGTTTTAACAGATCTACAGCTAAAATTACTGGGAGATGAAAGGTGAAATCTGGCACGGAATTCTCACTGAGAACTGGTGCATTTCCTTGTTCTGTGGGACATTGGATTTGATTTGCCCGAGTTATCAACGTTATAACATTGCATAATGGAGAAACGCAAATGCGTTTTGGAAATGACTTTTGTTAAACTGATAGGGGCAGGTTTGCATCAGTGCAGAGACAGTTGCCACCTGTCTCTAGAGCAGCCTGGGTGCTGGTGTGACCCAGGTTAGGGCAGCTAATTTGCATCTTGAATTCAGTAGCCGTAGTGGGGGTTTGCAGGGGTGCAGAACAGCTGGAGTGTTCAGATGTCCTGCCCACCCCTCCTTCAGACTGTGCATTGAAGGCCAAAAGCCTAATGGGAAGAAATAGTCTCAAGTAAAATTGTACTCCATTTTGTTTAATTTGCCTTATATTCCATTTTGCTAGCTTTGAATTAGTAAGAAGAAATTGTTCTGAGTTTATATTTTGCTAATTATGTTAACATTTGTTCTTAGAAGGATAGAAGTTTTATGGGTGTAGTTGCCTTATTTACTGCTTGGTGTGAGTGAACAATGTATGGTAACTGAGAAAGGACAACTGGGCCAGATAGTCAAAAAGGGAGTGGAGGAGTCAAGAGGCACCAACCTTATTATCAATCACCCGGATGGCAGATTGACAACCCTGAAGCAAAGGCATACACTCCAAGGACAAAATAAGGAGTTGAGCCAGAGAGATGAGATAAGAAACAGCTATGGACTCTCCTAGTAACAACTCAAAATAATGCTAATTATTAGCAACCTTGAATATCTCGTGATTGATAGCTCTGGTGTGACACAGCAAGGTCCATAGACTTGAATGGGAACTTATCATTATAAAAGAAGGGTGTATTGCCATGGGACTTTGGGTTCGTTCTGCATCAACATCAGAGCTTCGAACACGTTCGACAGAGGCCCAGCTTGCCTCCCTCGTGTGCAGTTTCAGCTGGCCACTGGAACTGACTGATCAACACTAAGGACTGGTAACTATAACATCCAGCTGCAGAACTTTTGGGGGGGGTGTATGTGTGTGTGTGTGATTAGAAGTATATGTGATTTCAATGCTTAATTTTTACTCTCAATAAACGTGATGTATTGCCTTATCCCCTTTAAAAAGATTCCATATGCTTCTTATAAGCATAACAGCATGCCCTGTCCTCTGTGTCGAGGGCTCTGGCAGACACAGTGTAGATGTCTACACCAGGCATAGGGCCCTCCCCTGAGGTGGGGAAATTCTCCAGGCGACTTTTACTACTGCCTGTGGCCTCTTTGCACCAGAGGCATAAAGGGGCTATGGGGCAACAATGAATTGGCCACACAAGTTCTAAGGCCAGGGAATCATAGACTCTGACCTAGCATCAGGAAGTGCTTGTGCAGTAAATGGGACTCCCCACAGTAGTTGGTTCCTGGTGCAGGATAGAGGCCTACAGGATAGAGGCCTGCATATTGACCTCTTCATTATGGAAGCTAAGTGTGTAAGGTACGTGTTAGCTCTACCAATCCTACCAATACATAAACTAAGTGTTTTTTCTGAAGTACCCTCACTTAATCATCTCCTTTTAAGAAGGCACTTTCCTTGACAAACCAATGTAATTATTTCATAGTATTAACATAGCAAAGAAAAGCTTGATGACAGATGCATGTTGGTGCTCATTTTCTTTTTAACACCAATACAATTACAAATAGAATTGTAATATTGTATTGCATTGCAGATATTTATTTCAGTTTTGTATTCACTCTAAACCCTTTAAACAAGATAAAACACTTTATTTCAGCTTTCTGTAGCATGGCTGTCCAGAATGTAATTTGCTTGTTAATGGAGAGGCCTCAGGCATCAGAGCATGGATTTTCTCTTGACAACTCCTGTAACCAAAGATGAATGAATGTATGAGGAAGACCTCATCTTCCCCAAGGAAGAGACACATTCCATAGGTCAGGCTTATGGGACTAGGTTTGTTGGATTTTAACTTGCCTCATTTTCTTTCTTCCCAAAGGCTTTCATTAATTGCTGTTTCAGAGCTATATCACTATATTGCTGGGGAATATGTGGTTGATGGTGCTTGACAGAAGCATATATTGCATACCACCTCCAACTGACGTGTCACATTCAAAGTGCCCTTAGGCTCTATTAAGCCATTTAAAACCAGAGAAGGAAAGAAGATTAATAATATGAGTGTCCTCAGCATGACAAACCTCATACATATGCACATCATGACCTGTGACACATACAGTACTGTACATGAACAGTCTTATATCTAGCCAATTCCTACTTTCAGTGCTGTAGTTACCTTTGCTCCCGTCAAACAATCCCCAAAATATTCATATATGTCTATGAATCACAATTTATAATGCAGCTTTCCTAATAGCTCAGGTACGCTATTACTGTGGTGCATCCTATGGGAACATGACATATGGGGAAGGCAATGTCATCTAGAGCATAAGGCGCTGGATCAGGAGACCGCGGTTCTTTTCTTAGTTTGGCCACTGACCTGTTGTGTGAGCTTGGGTTTCACCTCCTCATGTCTGTTTTCCCTCCCACCATTTGGCTTATCTATTTAGATTGTGTATTCTCCAGGGCAGGAACAGTCTTTCACCCCATGTTTGTGCATTGTATCTCAACTGGGATGCTACCATAATACAAATAAATAATGTATATAGCATAAACTTAGGGTATTGTTTAGAAAGTTGCTGCAGTCATTACTCAAGTTACTCTATTTCCTTTCCCCATCAGACACTGCAGTTTACTTATGCTTAAAATATATAAAAATTTACTTTAACATCAGGTTGGCAGAAAAGAGGGTTATTTATTTTTGGATGCCTCCACGTGATTTTCATTTTTATGGGTGATGTGGATTATTGCAGGTAGCACTGGGCAAGAGGATTTGTACTGAAAGAAAAGCTGGGAAAACTTGTTTTCTGAGGCAGAAAAAACTCACTTCTCACTTGGTGCAGTATTAAACGTATTTTCTTTAAATTTACCTTTTCCTATAAAATGTTTTTGTTTTTTTCTCTGTTGTGCGGGAAAAAATTGAAGTTGACAAAATGGTGGCAAACTCATTAAACATGGTGCTGGGGGGAGGGAAGAGGGGAATGCCTGTCACAATAATGTGAAGAATTTATTAACTTTGCATAATGCTTCACTTTTATTGAGAAATGTGCAGAATCAAAATTTCCCAAATGCTTCTGTATGGACTTATGAATATTCCTGTGTCATTGGACACTATGAAAGGGTAGAAATAAAATAGGGAATATACTGAGTGTTTACTTGCAAGTGAAATCCGCTTACTTCAGACATTTGCTTTATTCATTACGAGAGCTTCAAGTACTATGGCCAGCAATGGATTCAAATGATCACAGGTACTTGAAGGTTCTCACATAGGGCTTGATCCTAAACTCACTGATGTCAATGGGAGTCCTAAACTACAGTGGGGATGGCTCAGACTGATAAGTATTTCTGAGTCACTTATTTGATTCCGGCTGCCAAGGCTATTTCCCCACTCTGTCACTTTGAGAGCAGAAGGTGCGAGTCTGCAAGGATTCTAAAAATTAATACTGGCCACTACAAGGTTGTATTAAACTCCCATGGTTACAGTTTTTCTGTGACCTTGGATTGGTAGATAACACCACCCAAGTACAGAACCCCTTTGAGAGCCCATGAGGGTGCACTTGGGAATTCCTTCCTGTGGGGTACCCTCAAGCCCTTTCACCCCCCCATCCAGGGAAGAGCTGAGAAAGAAAAAAAAAAGGAAATCAGCTGTTGTCCCCAGCTAATTAAACAAAATGTGCACAAACCTCTTTAGACACAAAAATCCAATTCTGTTCTAAAAAAAGAGGTAAATTTTATTAAAAAACGGAAAGAAAGAAAGAAAGAAAATACATCTGGGAATTCAGACTATTGCTAGATTTTAAAAGAGGAACTACAAGGATTAAGCACGAAGAATAGCTTTCCTGAGTTCCATCTTAAAGATTACAAGCAAAACAAAAGCACCTGGTGTTACCACAGACAAATCCACAAGCCATAAAGAAATAAAAGGGATAAACTTAATCATGTCTTCCTAGACATTTCCTGACCTACTTACATATCTGGGGTTTAAATGAGTAGTTTCTAGTATGATACCGATGATGATTTCATATGTGGTCCAAGCTTCTTAAAGCATAACTGCTGCCTGTCTGCCTCTCCCCGGGAGAACATCAACACACAGACAAAAGTAGAGCGTTTTCTCCATTTTAAAAACATTTTAGCCTTCCCATTGGCTTTGTTGGCCAGGCGTTCACTCACTTCCTTTTACCTATGCATAGCAGTGAGACTTTTAACCCTTTCCAGGTAGAACAATTAGAGAACATTTAAGGGATTAAGGGATACTAAGAGGGATTTTATAGCTACAGGCTGACTGGGTGTCCATAAAAGGGAGCTACATTTCTCTCCCTCCCTTCATTTATCACACCAGCCCAAGTTGGAAATGATCAAAATTCCCTGTCATTTGTCTTTGGTAATGGTCTATATGAAATGTGTTGGTGGTTTCAGTCTTATTAATCCTGGATAGGATACATAATCCTGCTACAAATGAAAAACTACTGCTCTGTCAGAGTAGAATCAATTGTTCACTTTACTTTATAAAAAGCAACAAACTTCATAGTCAATCAATGATGGACGGAACAAGGAGACGAAAGTTCTCTCACTTCTAGAGATGTTCCATTCAGTTCGTGCTTGAATCACATTTGAAAGTTCTGTATGCAAGTTATTCCCTCCTTTTGATTAGGTAACACTAAAGTCTAGATAGTACTAATTAGTAACAGTTCACATGTATGATAGATGTGGCTATTGCCATTAGCGCATGCAGCAAATTCACACCTCTTCAACAAGATTCAACTTTCAGTGTTATGACAGCATTGATAATTTTTAATTAGAGAGCAACCTGTGTTCAATAAAAGGAATGATACTGTCTTCATCAATCCCCTTATTCAAAAACACATGAAGTTCACCTCGGCATAGAGGTATATTTCGACTTTATGTGCAGATTTCCAACCTGCTAGTAACACTGCTTAGGTTTTCTAATTCAGTTGCTTCTCTACAATAGAAAACATTATAGAAGTGGCAGGCAGATTATATTAATATCACATGCACATGCAATTACTTGTGCCTCTTTAAAGATGGGTAAGCAAAGGGGATGAGGTTAAATATCTCATTCCTCTGTTTTGCCACTAAGATTCCATCAACACAAGATCAAACACACCCTTGCTGCAACATATAACTGTCCATGAGGAACTACATTGTTTCTTAAATAACACAGCACTGAAACTAAAGTGGGTTTTTTATATATCTAATCACCTACCAAATAAATATTTTTGGGGCAAGTTTTTTTTGGCTAAACCCCAATAAATAGAACAGATTTTTATTTCTATAAATTGGAAACCACCATTCTTAATGCAATCAGTGTACAGGACAAATTTATTTTGCTTTTGTAAATTGATACCTCTGTTTAACATGTGAAATCACTTAAACAGTCATAATTAGAGAAAAATGACTGATGGCCTTTTGGTGACATCTGATGAAAAGGTGAGATTTAATTTTCTCTGGGTGCAGTGGCCCATAACAAATGAGAGAACCAAATTTTAAGATTCTAGCACAATAAGAATACAGAGATTAATAGTCCAATGTTCAGCAAGTGACCTGTTACAAATCTCTGTTATACATTATTATGATTTTATTATGATTAATTAATTAGGGTTTGAAAATATATTTGAAAAGATAAAGCAACAAACTCTAAGCATTACACTCAATACACAAACATCTATAGACAGTTTTTAAAACTTCATTTAAGACTTTTTTATTTTTCCTTTAGAATAAGGAAAAATAAAGAGACGTAAAATGCTTCACAGTGAGAGAAAAGCAGAAGATTTAACTGTCAGGTTTATGGGAGAAGAAAATTCCATTTTAGTCACTGAAGTTTGCTAAGTATACCTTGTGAGTAAAACAGTGAAAATTACTTCCTGATTTTAAAATATATATATATATATATATATATATATATATATATATATAAAGAAACTTCCTTCAAAATTCTTCAAATGATTGGAAAACTTTAAAAATGATACAACGGTTGTAAAATGACAGTGAAATTGAATTTAAATTGGAGTAATTTTGCACAGTAATCAAACATTTTTAATTCTGTTGTGAAACACAGGAGTTTCACACTTTGTCAGTAAAGGCTTCCTGGTCAACCATGTGCTACTACAAAACATCAACAAGTAAATTACTGTTATTTTAACAAGGTCCAATCTCCTGTAATCTGATCCACATGATCAGATCTGTCTGCCTGTGCAGTCTCATTGGCATTGCAATGCTCAGTTTCGCTGCACTTAACTTTTAGGTGCCTTGCCACCCATTGTAACACAGCCCTAAGTTACGCACCTAGGCTCCCTATATGACGCATGGAGAGATTCGAGCACCTAAGAATGGGATTTAAAAAACCCAGCATGCTGAGCACAGTGCTCACTAAATTAGCCAATAGGAAATGCCCCGGAGAGCGGCATAGCCTAAGCCTCCACCCCTCAAAGTGAGTTAGGTTCATGTTTCCACTTGGAATTAACAACCAAGAAACTTCTGCTGGAGTTAGGTGCTGAAGCCTGGTCAGCTGTTTTTCAAGAACAAAATGGAGGAGGAGGAGCCATTTATAACTTTTAGTCCAGTGGTTAGAACTCACCCAGGATATGGGAGACTCAGGTTCAGTTCCTCCCTTCTGCAGAGATGGGGTTTGAACTTGTGTCTTCCCTCCTCCTAGATGAGTACTGGGTTATGGGGAATTCTGGGACCAGTCCCTCAATCTCTCCCATTTAAGTTGTTCCTGTATACTGTTGTGTATTTGGTTGTCATGGTTTTGTTGCTATGGCAACTGAGTTAGATTATTATGGGTTAGCTCAACCGGTTTCAACTGGCTGAGGGAGCTCTCTGTATATATGTAAATAAAATGGAGGTTTTGGTTAGCTGCCTGCTCTCTGGCCTCAAGTGATTGCTTCCTACACCGGCTGCCCCAAGGATATAACATATACATACATTAAATATTTATTTGAGCAGGAGGAGTAGCACCTGGTTCTGCCATATCCTCAGTGAGTACTCTAATCACTGGGCTATAGAGTCATTCTCACATGCTCTAGCCCAATGACTATTTCATGTGTACACAATAGAAAAGTTTCCACAGGAGAGATTAAGAGGCCTGCCCTAGAAAACCCCATAGCTCAGTGGTTAGGGAACCTGAAAGAGCTAGAGTCAGGAGGGAGCTCTGCCCAGTAGGGGAAGCAGATAGGGACTAACCACCCACCTCCCTAACCATCTCATAGAATCATAGAATCTCAGGGTTGGAAGGAACCTCAGGAGGTCATCTAGTCCAACCCCCTGCTCAAAGCAGGACCAAACCCAACTAAATCATCCCAGCCAGGGCTTTGTCAAGCCTGACCTTAAAAACCTCTAAGGAAGGAGATTCCACTACCTCCCTAGGTAACCCATTCCAGTTCTTCACCACCCTACTAGTGAAGAAGTTTTTCCTAATATCCAGCCTAAACGTCCCCCTCTGCAACTTGAGACCATTACTCCTTGTTCTGTCATCTTCTACCACTGAGAACAGTCTAGATCCATCCTCTTTGGAACCCCCTTTCAGGTAGTTGAAAGCAGCTATCAAATCCCCACTCATTCTTCTCTTCTGCAGACTAAACAATCCCAGTTCCCTCAGCCTCTCCTCATAAGTCATGTGCTCCAGCCCCCTAATCATTTTTGTTGCCCTCCGCTGGACTCTCTCCAATTTATCCACATCCTTCTTGTAGTGTGGGGCCCAAAACTGGACACAGTACTCCAAATGAGGCCTCACCAGTGCTGAGTAGAGGGGAATGATCACATCCCTCGATCTGCTGGAAATGCCCCTACTTATACAACCCAAAATGCCATTAGCCTTCTTGGCAACAAGGGCACACTGTTGACTCATATTCAGCTTTTCGTCCACTGTAACCCCTAGGTCCTTTTCTGCAGAACTGCTGCCCAGCCATTCGGTCCCTAGTCTGTAGCAGTGCATGGGATTCTTCCGTCCTAAGTGCAGGACTCTGCACTTGTCCTTGTTGAACCTCATCATATTTCTTTTGGCCCAATCCTCTAATGTGTCTAGGTCCCTCTGTATCCTAGCCCTACCCTCCAGCGTATCAACCACTCCTCCCAGTTTAGTGTCATCTGCAAACTTGCTAAGGGTGCAGTCCACATCATCCTCCAGATCGTTAATGAAGATATTGAACAAAACCGGCCCCAGCACCGACCCTTGAGGCACTCCACTTGATACCGGCTGCCAACTAGACATGGAACCATTGATCACTACCCGTTGAGCCCGACCATCTAGCCAGTTTTCTATCCACCTTACCGTCCATTCATCCAGCCCATACTTCTTTAACTTGCTGGCAAGAATACTGTGGGAGACTGTATCAAAAGCTTTGCTAAAGTCCAGAAATAGTACATCCACTGCTTTCCCCTCATCCACAGAGCCGGTTATCTCGTCATAGAAGGCAATTAGGTTAGTCAGGCATGACTTGCCCTTGGTGTATCCATGCTGACTGTTCCTGATCACTTTCCCTTCCTTTAAGTGGTTCAGGATTGATTCCTTGAGGACCTGCTCCATGATTTTTCCAGGGACTGAGGTGAGACTGACTGGCCTGTAGTTCCCTGGATCTTCCTTCTTCCCTTTTTTAAAGATGGGCACTACATTAGCTTTTTTCCAGTCATCCGGGACCTCCCCCGATCACCATGATTTTTCAAAGATAATGGCCAATGGCTCTGCAATCTCATCGGCCAACTCCTTTAGCACCCTCGGATGCAGCGCATCCGGCCCCATGGACTTGTGCTCATCCAGCTTTCCTAAATAGCCCCGAACTTCTTCTTTCTCCACAGAGAGCTGGTCAGCTCCTCCCCATACCGTGCTGCAGAGTGCAGCTGTCTGGGAGCTGACCTTGTCTGTGAAGACAGAGGCAAAAAAAGCATTGTGTACACTAGCTTTCTCCACATCCTCTGTCACTAGGTTCCCTCCCTCATTCAGCAAGGGGCCCACACTTTCCTTGACTTTCTTCCTGTTGCTAACGTACCTAAAGAAACCCTTCTTGTTACTCCTAACATCTCCGGCTAGCTGCAACTCCAAGTGTGATTTGGCCTTCCTGATTTCACTCCTGCATGCCTGAACAATACTTTTATACTCCTCCCTGGTTATTTGTCCAATCTTCCACTTCTTGTAAGCGGTTCTTTTGTGTTTAAGACGAGCAAGGATTTCACTGTTAAGCCAAGCTGGTCGCCTGCCATATTTACTTTTCTTCCTACACATCGGGATGGTTTGTTCCTGCAACCCCAATAAGGTTTCTTTGAAATACAGCCAGCTTTCCTCGACTCCTTTCCCCGTCATGTTATTCTCCCAGGGGACCTTGCCCATCAGTTCCCTGAGGGAGTCGAAGTCTGCTTTTCTGAAGTCCAGGGTCTCTGTTCTACTGCTTTCCCTTTTTCCTTGTGTCAGGATCCTGAACTCGACCATCTCATGGTCACTGCCTCCCAGGTTCCCATCCACTATTGCTTCCTCTACTATTTCTTCCCTGTTTGTGAGCAGCAGGTCAAGAAGAGCTTTTCCCCTAGTTGCTTCCCCCAGCACTCGCACCAGGAAATTGTCCCCTACACTTTCCAGAAACTTCCTAGATTGTCTGTGCACTGCTGTATTGCTCTCCCAGCAGATATCGGGGTGATTAAAGTCACCCATGAGAACCAGGGCCTGTGATCTAGCAACTTCTGTTAGTTGCTGGAAGAAAGCCTTGTCCACCTCATCCCCCTGGTCCGATGGTCTGTAGCAGACTCCCACCACGACATTACCCTTGTTGTTCATACTTCTAAATTTAATCCAGAGACACTCAGGTTTTTCTGCAGTTTCATACTGGAGCTCTGAGCAGTCATACTGCTCTCTTACATACAACGCAACTCCCCCACCTTTTCTGCCCTGCCTGTCCTTCCTGAACAGTTTATATCCATCCATGACAGTACTCCAATCATGTGAGTTATCCCACCAAGTCTCTGTTATTCCAATTACATCATAATTCCCTGACTGTGCCAGGACTTCTAGTTCTCCCTGCTTGTTCCCCAGGCTTCTTGCATTTGTGTATAGGCACTTATCTCACTCATTCACAGCACAGGAGAAATGGATGGGGCCATGCTGAAGGGATGGGGTTAGAAGGAGGGGTGGAAGGGGGCTGCACTCACAGTATGCAGCCTTCCACCCCCTAGAGACCTGTTGCTATAGTGGTCTGTGCTCTTAGGTCCAACCTCCCTGCTCTTCTTGCTGAAGCAGCCATCAAACCTGAGGTGTCAGTCTTTAACCAACACCTCCTCAGGACCTGGAAGTTAATCTGGTGATTAAGTCTGGGGCAGCCACCAAGAGTGAGGACCTCCTTGCAGAATCCCTGCTACACAAACCCAATCTTCAGGTGCAGGTGGTGGAGTCCTCCTCAGTGCACAGGAGGATGGTCCTGGCTGGTGCCACCAGGATCGTAGACTTTCTGGACTATGATTGGGGAGACTGGGGGGACCCCATGGCACTCAGTCAGCGCATGGGGCTTTTGACCCCTTGTGGCTCCCATGTGTACTCCAGGAAGTGAAGGCAGCCCTACCATCTCTTGTGCTTTCCTGCAGGAGGATACTCCCCTCCCAACCCTCATCCCTTGCCCTCTGGACCTTACCATTGGGCCCCTGCTCCACAAGCCTACAGACCTGCTCCCTCGCCCCCGTGCACCATCTGAGCCAGAAGTGAGATGTGCAGCCAGTCCCTCTCCAAACCATGCCCAGGAAACAACTGTACATGCTTGTGATCCACACCCATCTTTTCCTCATCCTCGTGTCCTGCCCAGACATCCAGTAGTGGGAAAGCCTGCCACCAAGTAGCGGGAACTCCAGGGGGCCAGTCCATATTCCACACTGGTTCCATGGCCCACTGGGAATATTAGTTGTCAGCTCCTTCACTGGCATGTACCTGGAATGGTTCACCACCTTCCCTGACACTTTCACCTTTGAAGGGGGAGACCTTGGTGTACATTTACATTGAGTGTACCAGCTTGCAGCCCCTCTTCTGGCTCCTCCAGAACCTTCTCCTTAAGTTCTGTCAGCTCTTTTCCCCCATCTCCTCATTTATGCACACTTTACTCACAGCCCAACAAAGTCGCAAGACCTCCTTGTCATGTGGGGCCTACTTCAGATGCTCCGTTAAGTCATATCTCCTGGCAGAGTTCCTCTGGGCAATATCCACTGGTTCACTGGATGCCTTTGAGAATTAGTGGACACTCTTTGGGGATTTCTGTGTCCCTCTCTGGATTCCTGATTTTGAACCTGCGATCCTCACTCCTATACTCGTTTTTCATTAGGTGTCCCCTGTGCTTTAGTTGATTCCTGGGTCTCTTGGCTCTTGTTCTTAAACTGGGGGGAGGGACTTGTAAATATGGACAGGCCCACACCCGCCAACCCCGAGTGCTTCAATAGATGCAGCAACCATCAACTGGCAGTTACACTCCTCTGTGCAGGTGTACTATGCCATCTGGTGGGGACTCTGCAAGGCAGGTCTGGAGAGTTCCAGCACTAGCAAATTTTGGGTTAAAAAAAATTAAATAATGGTAAAACCCTGAATACTGTATTTTCCCTAAACCCAGGTATTTTTCTTTTGGAAAAATTAAGTTAAAATTGAAAATAAAGGGTTCTAACTAGGATTCAGGAGACCAGATTCTAGTCCTGGCTCTGCCTTTGCTGTGTGACCTTAGGCAAATAATTTCTCCATTGTTTCCCTTTTTGTCTTATCCATCGAGATTGTAAATTCTTCAGATCAGGGTCTGTCTCTTACTGTATGTGTCTATGGTGCCTAGTACAGTGAGGCCCAGTTTCTTTTGGAACCTCTAGTACTTACTGTAATACAAATAATATTCTTATGCAACTCAAAGTGCATACTTCTTTTAGCCAACACACAAAGAATACATCAAGCCATGCCCTCAGGTGGTATATAATTCCATATTAGTTCCCTGAAGTCAACTGATTTATACTAGATAAGGATCAAGATCCTAGTCTGCAAAGTTTACAACTGAAAAAAATTCTCCTCTGAGACCCACCTAATATCCTTCAATAGCCATTCCCGACCAACTGGAGCTGTGGGAAGCAGTGCAGGATGCAGGGAAGTGCTGTCTGACATTTCCTGCAGCTCCCATTGGCCGGGAACAGCAAACCGCGGCCAATGGGAGCTGCAGGAGGCTGTGCAAATATAAACAAACTGTCTAGCAGCCCATCAGCGGATTACCCTGATGGGCCATGTGTGGCCTGCAGGTTGGCTCACCACTGATCTAGGAAATAGGAGGGATAGGTAGGGAGGTAAACAGTACTTGGGAGAGAGAAACGCATTTCTGTTCCTGGAGCATTGCAGAATGGGTGGGGCATGGCTCCCATCTCTTCCAACCCAACTGGGGAAGGGGACTAGCATATATGCCGCCTACTCTCTGTTACTGAGGCAACAGCAGAAGAAGATCTGCTTGCTGAATTCTCCAAGCCTAAAAGGGAAAGAGCTAATTGAGTATGGAAGAGAAGGACCAGCTGGAGGAGAAACTGGTTTAGGGCCTGCAGCTGGCCTGAATGAGAACCCCTCTCCAGGGGAGGAGCTGAGGGAACTCCTGCCTTACACTGAGATGGAGGAACTGAGATGCAAGCCAGCTCCAGCATAAGAGGCTGAAGACTCCTTCTCTGAGGAGAGATAGGGTAACTCTGGGAAGCACAACCCAGTGGCCAGAAAGGCTAGGAAGAAATTCCTTAGTAGCTGTCTCAGAAGAAGCCATGTGTGGTGACCAAACCACAGAGCAGGAGCAAAGGAATCTGGAGTCTGGTGAGAGACACTGATGAATAACAAAAGATAGGTGCATCCCAGTGAGACAGCAATGAATATTAAAAAGCAGTCCTTAATTGCCTACTATGGGACCTCTGGGCTAGAGGAGAGGGTGGGGCATCTGTTTCCCTACCTCTTCCTCAGAAGAGACAGTACAAGCCTCAGGACTGAGAGAGTCAAAGATTGACAAAGTCTCAGAAGAGGGCTGAAGGCTTGACACAAAAAAACCCATAGATCTGGGGACTTGTCCTGTCTGTACTTTTCCATTACCCCGGGAAGGGACTGGATTTCACAGGCAAGCTGTGCAGAGGACCAGGACACAGAATCTGGCCACAATAAGGCTAGAATGCCCCATGACAGGAAGTACTAGGGTGGAAGAAACCCTTCAATGCCACATCCTAGCATGAGAGGTTGCTCCAGTGGTGAGACCGGCGAGTGGGAACCGGCGAGTGGCCGGCCGGGGAGAGTGGCGAGCTGGGGGATGGCGAGCGGGTGGCAAGAGAGAGCAGCAAGCGGGTGGACGGTGAGCAGGTGGTTGGCAAGAGTGACGATCAGGTGACTGGTGAGCGAGTGGCCAGCGAGAGCGGCTAGTGGGCGGACGGTGAGTGGGCGGCTGGCGAGAGTGGCAAGTGGGTGGCCAGCGAGAGCAATGAGCTGGTGGATGGTGAGTGGGCGGCTGGCGAGAGTGGCAAGAAAGTGGATGGCGATTGAGGGGCCGTCGAGAGCAGTGAGTGGGCGAACAGTGACCGGGCAGCTAGTGAGAGTGGCGAGAGGGTGGATGGCAAACAGGTGGCTGGCAAGAGTGGCAAAGGGTGGCTGACGAGAGCTATGAGTGGGAAGCCAGCGAGAGTGGCAAGCGGGAGGATGGTGAGCAGGTGGATGGTGAGGTGTTGGCTGGCGTGAGTGGCGAGCAGGTAGCTGGTCAGAGCGGTGAGTGGGAGGATGGCGAGCAGGTGGCCGGTGACCAGGCAACTGGCGAGAGTGATGAGCGGGTGGATAGTGAGTGGGCGGCCGGCAAGAGCGGTGAGTGGGTGGCTGGGGGGCGTGCCAGCAGGAGCAGTGAGCAGGCAGATAGCAGGCATGGATGTCAGGAGCCCAGACAGTGGAACGAGCAAGGTGGCTTTTACCTCCCCCTATGGCGGGAGGAGAATTCATGCAGACACACCTCTGGACTCTGGGTCTGCACTGGCCAAGGACAACAACTGTGAGTGGGGTGTTAAGGAGGAGGCACATACTATGGGAACTTTGGTGTTGGACTCAAGAACCTGAAGCAAAAGACACTGCCCAGCGTATTCTGGGGTGGGTGTCTTGCTCATGCTTTTGTGTTTATGGATACCACCTGTGCTGTTTTTCCCAATAAATGGTAGGTTACTTTTATTAAAGAAAACTGTTTCTACGTCAGACTCTGTGCTTGCGAGAGGGGAAGAATTGCCTCTTAGAGTTGTCCAGATGATAGAGTGAAATTTTCCCACTTACTGGGTGTTATATTGCTGAAAAGGAACCCCCTAAATATTGAACCTGGCCCTTGTTGCTCCCCATTCCAACTGGCAGAAGGGTTACATTTAAAAAATAATAATAAAAAATTTAACCCCGCTTGCTCGCCCATGCTCGTCAGCCACTCCTGACGGCTGCCCATCAGTCACCTTCTGCCATCACCTGCCTCTCTGCTGTGACCTCTACAAGTCACTCTCTTACTGATTTTTAGCAGACTGGATAGAAACACGGTCCTACCACAACTGATTTCAGCTCTGATTGAGCATTTAAAATAACAAAGAGGCTCCTATTGAAGCCTATTTAGCTTTATCTTTGAACAGTGGGGATGAACAGCTTAAGCCATTCTGGGAACCCTTAGGGAGAGGCCACACCTCCTGTCTGGGACACCTGTTCCCACCCCTCTTACTTTCACAGGGCTCTGGCATTCAAGCCCCTGGCTTAAGAAGGTCCTTTTAGCTGAGGGTGATCTCCTCATTTGGGACAGGTTAAGCACGGTTCTGCTCCTCTTTATTCATACAATAATGACAACAACATTGGTAACAGCATTTCATCAACCCTACATTCAGTACTAAAGTGATTTGTAACCCTATGCCAACTAAAGTTGAATACTTTGAGCAACACTGCTCTATCTGCTGGATATCGAAGCAGAGTAGTTGTGTTCATGTAAATACAGTTTGCTCATGAATTCTCTCCCCCTCCCAGCTAGTTATCAGGGGAGAATTCATTCAGACCCTGCTTACACACAATTAATTTGGAGTGTCCTAAATGTTTCAATTTCTTTTATGGCTCTGGAAGTGTTGATGCTTTCATCCTCCTATATATATATATAGTGGTTCTGGAAGAACTGCTATATCAGCACCTGTGTCTATTTTATGCTTTCCCAAGGTAATCATAGTAATCTATGGTGGTTATTTGTGTACATATCCTAGAACCATAGGAGATGATATCTCACTGTCTTTTAGATCATCTCAAAAACAGCTTCCAACAGCATGTGATGACCCTTCCTGGACAAAGCTATTTGCAGTGAGGTGATTTACCACACCATGGGCACACTTTCTTGCTTTGTTGTATTCTTTTTCTTTACTTCATGTTAGCATAACCCTCTCTGGATCCTTTTGTGCTCGTGCTCGTGCTCATCTGGATGGGTATTGTTTCTCAGCATCTTGAGATATTTTCCTCCCCATGTCTTTGGGCTTCTCCTCAAAGTTACTTCTGAGATGAGTCTGTTGCTTCTTTATGTAATGACTTTGTAGGACTTGCTCTTGACTGTATCAGGTATGAGAGCAACGTGATTTTGAAGTCTTTCTGTTAGTTGGCTGTCCCTCAGCCCTACCACATCTGTCTCTGATAAATTCTTCACTCATCTCCCCATAGTCATGGTATTGGATTAGGTTATACAGGGCTGTTCTGCAAGCATTTGCTGACTCACTCTTCTCTTGCTTGCCTAAATGATATAAAATCATGTTGTGATATGGCATGAAATGCTTATCCAATTCTTATTTAACTGTATCAAATTGTTTAATTTCAGCAGCTGTGAAGTTTCTGGCAAGGATAATGTCCTCTGCTGTAGGTCCCATTGTATTGAGTAGGATATTAGCTGTTTCTCCACTGACTGATGTTCTAAACAGGAAGCCTGACAGAACTGTTCAATCTGTTTACCCAGAGTGGCCATATTTCAAGGTCCTGGAAATTGAATTTTGTTGGGGGTGGTATTTGTAAAAAGGCTGGGTCAGATGTAGCCATCTCAGATGTTTTACCAAACTACAGATTTCCTCCACCCCAACGCACCTTTTTGTCTTTATTGTCCCTGGTATGGTCCTCTAAGAAAGCCTTCCTTGTGTCTCCACCTTCATCACAGGAAATGTAGGTATCAGTATCGTCACCTTTTAGACAGTAAAAGAAGCATAATAGTGCTTAGTCTTTAAATACTAAGATTTGGATGCAACCTCATAAGGACCCCAAATAGGCAATGGTCAAAATATGTTTTGACAAAATATCCCTAATCAGAGACTCCTCCCTAGACTGTTGCAGTAGCCTACCATGTTTCCATATTTCTCAGCTTTTCTATGGTCTCTCCAGTATTGCCTTACAAACTTCCTGGAGTCCAGCATTTCAGACCCTGCTCTTATCCCCCAAAGCCCTCATTCATACCCCTTCCTGTCCTCTTATTCACTGTAGCCTCATTGCCCCCTGGCATTCTGCAGCCCCTCTATCCTTTACTCCCTATATGACCAGATCATTGCAAGAGAAACCTGAAATACAGGACCTTAAGGGTCAAATATGAAGGGGTTTTTTTTTTTACATCCCATGTTTAGTTTGTGGAAATGACTAGAGCCACAAAGATAGATGTGTACTCCCTTTGTGCATGAAAAACCCTGAATTTGCATATACTTGTGCTAGTATGCTCCCAACTGCCTAACAGCTGCTTGATCACATAAAAGAGACCTACAAGCCTCTGTGCATGCTAAAGTGGGTGTGCAAAACTGAAATTAGAAGCTGAAAACTTCACTCTAAATATTAGCAGTGAAAATAAAATTAGTTAAGCTCTTCTGGTCTTAAGGGAACTACATACCTACAAGAGTGGACGAAGCTATGCAGTACACTTTGCCTTCATCTTGTATGAAAAGAACCAGTTAGTCACACAAAGGAATTTAGGTTCAGATGTATCTGCCTACACTGAGGAATTGAAATGCATGAAAATATCCTCTTAGTGACTTATCAGCCACCTGTCCACATCTTCACCTCCTTCCCCCCCCCCAAAAAAAAAGAGGAAAGGGGGGGGAATCATGGTTTCTTAGGGACCAACACAGTGAACAAACATAAACGGTTAAATATGTGGAATTAATAGCATACATCTCCATCACTTGCTCTCATTCTGTCTTCCATTCAGATTTACCTTAAGTCAACTAATGTAATCACAAAAGATATAGCTTGTCACCTACTTTGTAAATGGCTTCTTTTATCATTAGTGACTGCACCATGGTTAGAGGCAGTTTGTCATTCTTCTTGAATTTACTCTTTTCTACCATCCTGATAGTTTTCAGAATATATTTTTCATAGCCTGTTGCTCTTAAAACCAGAAGTGCCTTTTTCAAGGAAAAAATATTAAAAGTTTGGGCCTTTTTTGTTTTGGGAAGCTAAAGAGCTTTGTTTTTAACAGTTTTCCAAGGCTTTTAATATAGACTGTCTTACAGACCACCTTTCCTCTTGTTTACCTTCCTGGTGACAACCACAGCAAATTCTTATATGGAAAAAGTAATATTAGAAAAATATTTAATGCATTTTAGCTGTCATATAGTGTAATATAACAGCTGAAACAAGCAGAACCAGCACCATGTGATAAGTCAGCTCTCCAGATCACCAGCATATGTTATATGGTCCACTCATGGTCCACAGACCACAGTTTCAGAAATATCCTTCTAATTGATTATAGAAACCTACACTAAATGAATTCAAGGAATTATCTTTGTAGGTGTAATCTTGTTTGCCTTATAGAATCTTATTATGAAAAAGCCAAGTTTAAATGTTTAGGTCAAAAAAGGATTCCTTGCTTAGTGACTAATGGCTAGAGTTTGTAGGGCCTGATTCTCACTAATACAAAGGCCATTGTTCTGGCAATTTAAAGGAGCCCTCAAATGGGCATGATTTATATTTGCATGGGTCTTAAAGTGAGTGTAAATTACACTGCCAGAATGGTGTAAAGGGTCTTCTATGTAAATGAAAATCAGAACCATCACATCTGCAGCAATTAACTATTTTCTCTGTATTAAGATAGCCTAAAAATAGCAAGTATCTGAGACATATTGCTAAATACAGTGCCTCCTACCAGCAACATTAATCTATGCTTCTTAACTCTTGTTACCCTGATTGTGGATGAAGCGTCCTGTGCTGAAATAATTTTGTAAATTGTCAGCTAATCTAACTGATACCTCTTGAACTCTGTTGTGTCTTGGAACATGCTGAGCAAATGAAGCAAGTATATGTTTTTTTCTCTCTGTGATCATGTCTTTATTAATAATTTGTAGATATCTGATAAGAAATTCTTCAAAGACTGCATGCAGGTGTTTGACACTAACTGCTGTAACTTATATTACTCCACTTGCAAGATCTTCGGTGAGAACTGAGAGCACTCAGCACCCCCAGGAATTCTTCAGCACCTTGCAGGATTAAACCTTTATAGTTCTGCATCCCAGAACTTGACTATAGGGCTTCCTAAAACACAAGTGAGAAATTTAAATGTAAGCACCAGAAGGAAAAAAAATACATTAAACAATTGTCAGTAACAATGAAGGTTCTGAACTCTATTTATGACACTCACTTGTGGTCCTAGTCTATTACAATCTAAACATTCTTTCTTGAGAATATGTTCCTGGAAATATTCTTAAGGAGGATTTTTAATATGCTGTGCAGCATAAGCAATATTTATTGATGTTTCTCTTTTATTAATGGTGCTGTTTCTGTATTCAGTTCAGGAGGATAATAATGCCCAGGAATTGAGCTATGCATGGGAATGAAATTAATCAGTACTATAGTCACGTTTACTGGTACAGAAGAAAGAATCATACAGCTGGTGATTTTCAATATCACATTGCATAGTTGGCTTTCTTATAAGAAAAACAATTTTTTATTTAGTGGAATGAGATCCTCAAAAAACAGAGTTCAGAATTGGTTCAGATAGACATCTAAATGTTTGGATGCTTTCCCCAAATTTATCTGAATTACCCAAGCATCTGCAACAGCAAGTTTTCTCACAGGTTTTCTGGCACATCTGAGAACGAAAACCAGCCCATACTCATTGGGCCACAGTCCCATAGATCAGGGGTTCTCAATTTTTTCCATAGTGTGGCTCACAAATTAATGGTGCCTTGAGTCATGGACCACCTGTTCTGCCTTCTGCAATGATCCAGGCCACCTCTTCTTCTCCTACTGGTGATCAGATAACTTCCCTTGTCAGTTGCAGCATTTGCTTACATGGAAAAGTAACATTAGATGGTTTTATGATGCAATCTAACAACTAAAAACAAGGAGAGCCAGCATCTTCTGATTAGCTAGCTTTCTACAAATATCAACAGAGTCCAAAAATACTGGTGTTTCTCTATTGGTAACACAAGGACAACAGTACTAACTTACTTCAGAGGGACTTTTTGAGGACTGAATCGGTAATGGTCCAGCTGGGGTACATGTGCTGCTTTATATCACTTGAGATCTGGACTGATGTTAGTACAGCACTTTGTGAATGTAAAACATTATACAACTGTTATTTTCTGAATTTATGTTTGCATTTGGACTGAACATCTCAACAAATCCACAAAATTAGGCTTTCCTTATGGCAATTTCAGTACTTTCCATGTAGGCATTCAGAAGTCTGGTCAGTTCACATATTCTCCTGTGCTTAGCTCTCTGCGGCTGTAACGAGACAGCTATGCTCTGTGTGGCAGACCAGAGCCTTTTGGTTGTCTCTTTACTTAAGGTTTGTCTACACAGAGAAGCTGTTGACAAATAATCCAGGCTGTGAATTTAAAAAGCAATAGTTACTGTCCATTTAATCCACTTTGGAAGTGATTTAAGCTAATTTGCAAAAAGGCACTTAGTGTGGAATACGTGTCCACGGAGGGAGTTATTCTGGGTTTTTTCCCCATGTAGACAAGCTCTAAGATTGAGTTTAAAAGAAGAGATAGGAACTAAGCCCAATTTCTGCATCTGGCTGTCTTGGAACCTTCAGTGTAGATGTGCCTGAGTTTTGTAGGGTCAAAGAATGGATCATCATGACATTCACAGGCTTATTTAATTTCTTTTTAATTGAAATGTATCCATCTGGAGTCCAGATGTAAAGAAACATTCTTAGACGAAACATTTGCGCACAGACTGAAAACAATTGTTGTAATATATATCCCTGCCTAAAGCAGTTATAAATTCTGCTCCTGCACTTGGAGGGTTTTCCTGTTGATTCAGGTGTAAGTGCTGTCCCAAAAGTCACAGATACCACATGAGAGGTGTCATGAAATATGGCCTGGAGAGACCTTAGATGGGGAAAACAAAGAGCAATGCAGTGCTGGAAAACAGCACCATTATAAATAAAAAGAGGCTGGAAACTCCTATTATCTGAATACAAGATCAATATGAGGCCCTAATCCCCCAAACAACTATGCACATGCTTAACATAGTTCACATGAGAGGGCCTCAGGAGGACCTCAAGGTCCATACCATTTCTATTGCAGAAACACAAGCACCGCACATATTCTGACTTGAAAATATTTATTGTTTTCTGTGGATACACCAAAGACTTCTGTTTCTAGTTGCTTTTCCATAGGAAACAGGTCAAATGAAGGTAATGCAGTTTAAAAAATGACACATATACAATATAGTACCAGCTGATGTGTGCAATCATAGGTTTACAACTCCCACCAAACCTGAATTTGAATTTCAAAGATGGAGAAAACCTCTAAGGTAGCCTAAAGTGTTTTGATTAAAACATATTTCTTTCTAACTTACTGACAGTATTTCAAACTTACACATACTGTAAGTCTTGCACAGGAGTATCCCTTTCATATTTTAACAGAGACTTTTATTTTTATTTTTTTACTTTGTAGTTTAAATGCATGGTTTATTAGATGCCTGTAGGTGTTTCTGAAATGTTAACATTTTTCCAGTTGATTTAGCACACCACATCTGTTTAGGGATTTCCTCTTAGATATATTGCAATGGATTCCGAAAATTCTAAACACAAAGCATAGATTTAAAAAAACCCAACAACAACCCTAAATATATAATCTGGCTCATTGCTCTTAAAAATAATGTTCATGCTCTTAAGGAAATACTTCATCAATAAGGAGAGATGATCTACTTATCTGAGCATGGGAATAGAAGTTAATGACTCCTGAGACCATATCCTCATTATCACTATGCCCTAAATCTGTGGCACCTACTTTCTGTGCCTTAGTTTCTCTCTTTGAAAACCAGGGACAACAAACCAACATTCCTACTTAGCAGGTGTGTTATAAAATTAGATAATGTTTATGACTTTCTTTGAAGTTGAAAGGGGATAAGCATTTTTATTAAGTGGTTTTTATTTTCAATAAAAATGTAAAATTAATTTGGTATGGTTATTTTCTGTAAAATATAAATATGAAGCTAACAATTATTTTCAAGCAGCAAAGAGTCCTGTGGCACCTTATAGACTAACAGACGTTTTGCAGCATGAGCTTTCGTGGGTGAATACCCACTTCTTCTTGTTCCGAAGAAGTGGGTATTCACCCACGAAAGCTCATGCTGCAAAACGTCCGTTAATCTATAAGGTGCCACAGGACTCTTTGCTGCTTCTACAGAACCAGAGTAACACGGCTACCCCTCTGATAATTATTTTCAAATTACAAATCCCTTATATGCCTTTCCACACTTTGAACCACAAATATGAATTCCACGGGCCTGATTCACTACTGCATTACTCCATTTTTATGCCAACATAACACTATTAAAATCAGCAGAGTTACACCTTTGTAAAGCTTTTTTGATCAAATGTTGTTTTGGCTTTGAAGCTTTTCATGCAATGAGTTCTGATCCAAAGCCCATTCTAGTCGATGGCAATCACTCCAAAGGGCTTTGGAGCCGTCAATCATTAACTTAGAACCTTAAAACATCTTATCAAAGTGTGAAGTGTAAATCATGCCATGCTTTGCATTACTGTCTGCATGACAATGCATTGCCTTATGTCAGCTATTGTAAATGTGTCCCAGATATCTCTGTGATTAGACACTTTATGGATTGTCAGTTTCTCATTCAGAGCAGGATAATGTTATTCTTGTTATATTTATGCCTGATTTCTCCTTTGCAGAATATGAGTAACTCCCAGTGAAAGACATTTCTTATATCCTATGGGAAAGGAACAGCCCAGGTATTCAGCTGTGCTTTTTCCAGATTCAGTATTTATTGTGGGGAAAAGCTTATAATGGATGTTCTAGTCAGTTGGGGTCAGGGACACAGAAGATCTGGAGTCAGTTCCCTGTCCTGTTGCAGACTTCATGCATAATCTTGGGTCACTTACTTAATCCTTCTCTACCTCAGTGTTTCCCTCACAGGGTTGTTGAAAAGATAAATAGAATTATAAAAAATTTCAAGGTGCTCAGATATTTCAGAGATAGGGAAAAGTAAGTACCGTTGATATAAAAATATTACTAATTGTCTCCAAACTCTACCAGTATAAGCAGCAAAGAATCCTGTGGCACCTTATAGACTAACAGACGTTTTGCAGCATGAGCTTTCGTGGGTGAATACCCACTTCTTCGGATGCAAGACCAGTATAATTCCCCTTAAATGCTGTGGAAGTAGGGAAAGAATTAACAAGGATTTGAAGTATCAGAGGGGTAGCCGTGTTAGTCTGGTTCTGTAGAAGCAGCAAAGAATCCTGTGGCACCTTATAGACTAACAGATGTTTTTGCAGCATGAGCTTTCGTGGGTGAATACCCACTTCTTCGGATGCAACCTGTAGGAGAACACTTCAACCTCCCTGGCCACACAATAGCAGACCTTAAGGTGGCCATCCTGCAGCAAAAAAACTTTAGAACCAGACTTCAAAGAGAAACTGCTGAGCTCCAGTTCATCTGCAAATTTGACACCATCAGCTCAGGACTAAACAAAGACTGTGAATGGCTTGCCAATTACAGAACCAGTTTCTCCTCCCTTGGTTTTCACACCTCAACTGCTAGAACAGGGCCTCATCCTCCCTGATTGATCTAACCTCGTTATCTCTAGCTTGCTTCTTGCTTGCTTATATTTACCTGCCCCTGGAAATTTCCACTACTTGCATCCGAAGAAGTGGGTATTCACCCACGAAAGCTCATGCTGCAAGGATTTGAAGGGGATCTTAATGCATGTCAGTCAGTTACCAAGAATCAGGCTAGTAGTTAGCAAGTGTTAGGCCACACTGTAACCCTAATGACGTG
This sequence comes from Mauremys mutica, assembly GCF_020497125.1. NCBI lineage: Eukaryota > Metazoa > Chordata > Testudines > Geoemydidae > Mauremys > Mauremys mutica. Next base: position 32,823,155 of record NC_059073.1, on the reverse strand, counting down.
AGACTTGTACAAGCGAGGATGGTGTGAGGCGAGAGGGAAAGAACTGTGTGAGAAGTTATTACGACCTTGCAACTGATAACCAAATATGTAGACTGGCGTCTCCTAGAAGTGAGAAAAATAAGATAGCAGGATGGCTTATGTATAAACAAAATGCAGTTGTTGCTCATTATTGTCTGTATTATTGCTTGTTATTGTCTGTAACAAAGGTATAAATGCTTGCTGTAATTGTTTACCTGTTGAGAGACCTGTCCGGGACTGGGGCGACCCTGTGTCCTAGGGCACTCCCTCCCTCTATTGTAATTACTGGAGAAATAATAAAGTATTTGATTTTGCTGCACCCAAAGAAAAAGCGAGAACTGAGTTTTTCTCCGACAATGCCATTCTATTAATAGATCTCTTCTTTTTGGACTGCTTGTCAGAGTATTTGTCTAGGTCTTAACACAGCTGCTCTGATTTTTTGTTTGTTTAAAAAACAACAACAAAAGAATGAGCTTTACGCTCTGGCTGATTTATATGAACACTTTCTACCTAATGCAGACATACAGTTTTTCAGATCTCCAAGCAGGTAGAGTAGAGAGAATGCAACTACGTTACGATGAGTTTTTTTTCTGAATAATGGAGAAGGTGAGCAATCAGTAACTATAAAATTCTCTTCTCTTATTCTCTTAGTCTATCTTGCTCTTCCAAAGCTGGACTCTTTTTGTATTTCTATCTTTTTCCAGAAAGAAAATCTGCTGGAAGAATCCTAATTTTTTTTATTATGGAAAGATAGATGGTGGTCTTTAAGTTGCATTTCAGCCACCTTCTTCTATAATGCTTTATTAGCACTCCTAACTTTGGTTTGGAAAATTGGTTTGGCTTAAATTGCCAATTTACTCTGAAGGTAAGGATTTGTTCTTCAAAGTATGAAGAAAATTGTTCTAACTACAAAAGTGGCGAAAAATACTTTGCCAAACTTTTCATGTAGTTAAATCTCCTTGAGAATCCACCTATAATGAAAGTGGAAAAAAACCTGTCTAAGCAAAATTGTTTGCTCTAGATAGTTTGGACCTAATTCAGCTTCCTTTGATTTCAGTAGAAGTTGTAGGTTCAATCCTGTCTGAATCATGTTTGTGAATGTTTTTGCCATGGACTTCAGTGGGAACAAGTAAAAATACAATAGTTCTGATTCTCTATTGCCTTGGACTTTGTGCAGTCATACACAATTATGCAACATAAGTGTGAAATGCTAACAGAATGATATTGTGTTAAATCTATGTTGCACAAGTTTTAGGGTATGTCTACACTACGAAATTAGGTCGAATTTATAGAAGTTGATTTTTAGAAATCGATTTTATACAGTCGATTGCATATGTCCCCACTAAATGCATTAAGTTGGCGGAATGCATCCTCACTACCGTGGCTAGCATTGACTTACATAGTGGTGCACTGTGGGTAGCTATCCCACAGTTCCACATCTCTGCCACCCACTGGAATTCTGGGTTAAGCTCGCAGTGCCTGATGGGGCAAAAACATTGTCACGGGTGGTTTGGGTACATGTCGTCAGTCATCTCTCCCTCCGTGAAAGCAACGTCAGACAATTGTTTTGCACCTTTTTTCTGTGCAGATGCCATACCACAGCAATCATGAAGCCCACTCAGCTCAGCTCACCGACACCGACACAGTTGTGTCCTGGGTGCAGCTGGCGGAAGACGGTGCAGTAGGACTGCAAACCATCATCATCATCATACACCGCTTCCGCTGCAACTCTGCTTTGCTGATACTCGACAGTGAATTTATCCATCTTGTTTGTCATGGGCTCCTGTCATGGGCTCCTCGGGCAATGTGCGTGGTGCTAACTGTCATCCACCACCACTTCCATTGCAACTCTGCTCTCCTGCTCTCCTGGTGCCATGAATCCACCTCACAGGTCCTCTCGTCGTTCATTATAAATATCTATTCTCATGGCATCTGTCGTCATCCACCGATTCAGCTGAAACTCTGCTTTCCTGCTCTCCTTCAGATGCCATATCATGGCAAGCATGAAGCCTGCTCAGCTCACCACTGCTGTTGTGAGCATTGTAAACACCCCACACATTATCCTGCAGTATGTGCAGAACCAGAACCTGCAAAAGCAGGCGAGGAGGTGACAACAGCATGATCGCGATAGTGATGAGGACATGGACACAGACTTCTCTCAAAGCATGGACCCTGGCAATTTGGACATCCTAGTGGCATGGGGCAGGTTCATGCCATGGAATGCTGATTCTGGGCCCTGGAAAAAAAACCAGACTGGTGGGACTGCATAGTGTTACAGGTCTTGGATGATTCCCAATGGCTGCAAAACTTTCGCATGCGTAAGGGCACTTTCATGGAACTTTGTGACTTGCTTTCCCTGCCCTGAAGTGCAAGAATACCAAGATGAGAGCAGCCCTCACAGTTGAGAAGTGAGTGGTGATAGCCCTCTGGAAGCTTGCAACGCCAGACAGCTACCGGTCAGTCGGTAATCAATTTGCTGTGGACAAATCTACTGTGGGGGCTGCTGTGAGCCAACGCAATCACTGAGCTTCTGCTATCAAGGGTAGTGACTCTGGGAAATGTGCAGCTCATAGTGGATGACTTTGCTGCAATGGGATTCCTTAACTGTGGTGGGGCGATAGACGGAATACATATCCTTATCTTGGGACCGGAGCACCAAGGCAGCCAGTACATAAACCACAAGGGGTACTTCTCAATTGTGCTGCAAGCACTGGTGGATCACAAGGGACATTTCACCAACATCAACTTGGGATGGCCAGGAAAGGTACACGACGATTGCATCTTCAGGCACTCTGGTCTGGTTGAACAGCTGCAGGAAGGGACTTACTTTCCAGACCAGAAAATAACTGTTGTGGATGTTGAAATGCCTATAGTTAGTCTTGGGGACCCAGCCTACCCCTTAATGCCATGGCTTATGAAGCCATACACAGGCACCCTGGACAGTAGTCAGGAGCTGTTTAACTATAGGCTGAGCAAGTGCAGAATGGTGGTAGAATGTGCATGTGGATGTTTAAAGGCTTGCTGGCACAGTTTACTGACTCGGTTATACCTCAGCGAAACCAATATTCCAAATGTTATTGCCACTTGCTGTGTGCTCCACAATATGTGTGAGAGTAAGGGGTAGACATTTATGTGGGGGTGGGAGGTTGAGGCAAATCGCCTGGCCACTGATTACGCACAGCCAGACACCAGGGCAATTAGAAAAGCACAGCAGGGAGCTCTGTGCATCAGACAAGCTTTGAAAACCAGTTTCATGACTGGCCAGGCTACGGTGTGACAGTTCTGTTTGTTTCTCCTTGATGAAAATCTACCCCCTTGGTTCACTCTACTTCCCTGTAAGCCAACCGCCCTCCCCTCCCAGCTTTGATCACCATTTGCAGAGGCAATAAAATAATTGTTGTTTCAAATTCATGCATTTTTTATTAATTAGTCACAGAAATAGGGGGATAACTGCCAAGGTAGCCCTGGTGGGGTGATGGATGAGGGTAGGGGTGAAGGACAAAGCCACACTGCACTTTAAAACTTATTGAAGGCCAGCCTTCTGTTGCTTGGGTAGTCCTCTGGGGTGGAGTGGTTGGGTGGCTGGAGCGCCCTCCCGCGTTCTTGGGTATCTCGGCGAGGAGGCTATGGAACTTGGGAAGTAGGGCAGGCAGTTACACAGGGACTTCAGTGGCAGTCTGTGCTCCTACTGCATTTCCTGCAGCTCCACCAAATTCCGGAGCATATTGGTTTAATCCCCCAGTAGCCTCAGTATTGCATCCTGTCTCCTCTCATCACGCTGCCGCCACCTCTCATCTCGCTCGTTCCTCCTGTCCTCACATTCATTTTCTGCTTTCCTGGACTCTGACATTGTTTGCCTCCATGCATTCTGCTGAGCTCTTTCAGTGTGGGAGTACTGCATGAGCTCAGAGAACATTTCATCATTAGTGCTTTTTTTCACCTTCTTATCTTCGCTAGCCTCTGGGACAGAGATGATAGGGGGAGCGTTGAAACATTTGCAGCTGAGGGAGGAAAAAAAGGGAGAGTAGTATTTCAAAAGACAGATTTTAGAAAACAATGGGTAGACTCTTTCACAGTGAACCAACTATTAATATTACATAGCACATGTGCTTTCAGTACAAGGTCGCATTTTGCCTCTTATATTGAGGGCCTGCCGGTGTGGAGTGAGAGATCACACACGCAGGGCTGGGAAACAGAATTCGGCTTGCAGGCAGCCATGGTAAGCCACAGTCTTTCGGTTTCTTCAACCTTCATAACATTTGGGAATGGTTTCAAACGGCAACGCCCTCCTTTCCCATACCAAGCACCCGTTGGGTTGGTCATTTAAAAGGAGGGGCTGTACTGGCCGCGAATGCATCCCAAGTCTTCAGGGCAAATTAATCATTAAACATGCCTGCTTTTAAACCATGCATTATATTTACAAAGATACAATCACCAGAGGTGCCTTCTCTGGCTTCATGGTCCGTGAGCCCAGGTTGGGAGGGTATTGGCTCCAGGGTGATAAACAGTTCCTGGCTGTTGAGGTGAATAGTTTCTCTGCTTGCGTGCTGTGCGCTATCCTCCTCCTCCTCCATCTCCTCATCTACCTCAGCTCCAAAATCCTCATCCCTGTTGCATGAGACTCCCCTCTTGCAGGTGTCCACGGACGGGGTAGGGTAGTCTTGGGGCCCCCCTTAGAATTGCATGCAGCTCATCGTAGAAGCAGCATGTCTGGGACTCTGACCCAGAGCGTCTGTTTGCCTCTTTGGCTTTTTGGTAGGCTTGCCTGAGCTCCTTAATTTTCACCCGGCACTGCTGTGGGTCCCTGTTGTAGACTCTGTCCATCATGCCCTTAGAGATTTTTTCAAATGTTTTGGCATTTTGTCTTTTGGAACAGAGTTCTGTTAGCACAGATTAATCTCCCCAAACAGCGATCAGATCCAGTACCTCCCATTCGATCCATGCTGGAGCTCTTTTGCGATTCTGGGACTCCATGGTCACCTGTGCTGATCAGCTTGCCACGCTGGCCAAACAGGAAATGAAATTCAAAAGTTTGCAGGGCTTTTTCCTGTCTACCTGGCCAGTGCATCTGAGTTGATAGTACTGTCCAGAAAGGTCACAATGGAGCACTCTGGGATAGCTCCCGGAGGCCAATACCATCAAATTACGTCCACACTATCCCAAATTCGACCTGGCGATGTCGATTTCAGCACTAATCCCCTCGTCCAGGAGGAATACAGAAATCAATTTTAAGACACCTTTAAGTCTACAAACATGGGTTCGTCGTGTGGACGGGTCCAGAGTTAAATCGATCTAACGCTGCTAAATTCAACCTAAACTCGTAGTGTAGACCAGGGCTAAATGATATAAGGGGAGAATCAACACATTATGTATGGCACTATCACACCGCTTCAATTCAGATTTCACTGTGGGAAATAACATATCAAGCTCACTAGTGCACTAATATCTTACAGATGTACTATGATATTGCTGAGGTCAGAATTAAGATCTTGCATTATAATGCAATTGTGAGTGTGGTGAATTACTCATGTTACTATCAGTATTGTCAACACTCGCAATGTTATTGCAACTCTAGCCTGGGCTAGGTTTTTTTTTTTAAATCTGTCTCATGAAAACATGGTGAAAGATTTCCAACTCACAACATTTCCCTTATTACATATGGCCAACATCTCTTATTGTTGTCAATAAGGCTGAAGCCAGCAAGGCAGCCGCCTAGCGTCTATCTGAACGTGGAAATGAGACTTCCTTTAATAAAGTGGGCTACCTCCTCTCATTGACTGTCCTGAGAGTGAAGCCATGACCACATGAAGAGCGTCTCCCATTCTACGGTTCAGGGAACTAGACAGGGCACAAGGACTGTGTGGTGGTGCTGCATAGACACTGTAACAGGTGGATGGGGAGAATGAGGGGAGCAGAAGGTAGACTTAGGGGGTGCAGAGGAATGGGATGCAAGAGAATGTGGGGAGAAGAGTGGGAAGCTGAGTGGGGATTCCAGAGCAGGGTGAGACAAGGGCAGTGTGTGTGTTTTGGTGTGAGGCGAGGCTGTGCTGCCCAGTCTCAGGCAGCAAAGTGTGCATAGTGGTCGGGAGGTTAGGGAACTGTTGCTTTTTGCAAAAGGCTATACCAATCCCATAGTGTTTTTACTGTGACAGTGTTCCTTATATGATGTTTGAGATAAGTTTAAAGTTCTTTAATGTGCATATCTGTAACTCATCAATCCTACAAAGTAATACAAATTCTATATGTAAGTCTGAATCATGGTGCATTAATCGGGTCAGTGGTTCTCAAACTATTTATCATCCAGGCTGCTTCTATCAAAGGAAATCAACTAGGAAGGGAGAAGGTCAAGACACTGAAATTGCCATTCATTTCCTATTATTATCTTAAAGGTGAGGAGAGGGTAAGTGGAGTCTCCATCTGAGCAGTGAGAGGCTTTTTGTGTGCATTAAAGGTTGACTTTTCAACCTGAAATTGTCACACACACACACACACACACACACACACACACACACACACACACAGTAAGAAGAATACAGAGAAGTTAAAAAGCACAAGACAGACTAAAAAATATGGAGTTGAAGATTTTTTAAATCTCATGATTCTTGGGGGTCTGACACTTGATCTCTTGAGGGTGGCAATATTGTATTGTACATGTTGGAGGTGTACTGGACTTTTTTCAGTAAAGTTATGGGGTAAGGCATATTTAAAAATGCCTTTACTTGCTTCTAATGGGAACATCCACTCACAGAAACCCCTAAACAACCTTAGCTGTTTAACAACATTTTTCTTTGGAGAATCATTAGTTAGTTTTCAAATAGGGGGAAATGGTACCTTTACCTTTTGCAGTACTATGAAATGGATACGTTTTAAAGTAAGGCATTGTAGAACTGGAGTCTTATGCCAGTACTATGCAGCTGTTTTCTAAGAGCTGTTCAGAGTCATTCTTCACTCAAGCAAAACTTCCTGAAACAGAATCTAGAGATTTAACTATAGACCAAAGTGTGTACAGAAGAGACTATTTGGTTTATCGTGTATACACGAGAAAGAAAACAATTAATAAAGTAGATTCTGATACTTAGACCCCAATGCTGCAAATATTTAGGCACATTTCTAACTTTATGCGCTACTGATGCCAATGGGATTAATCACAGTGAATACAATTAAGCATGTGCCTACGTCTTTGCAGTGTCATGGCTTTAGACCACAATCCTGCAAACATATTTGCATAACCTTATGCAAGAGAGGCGTCTCATTGAGCTGAATAGGACTAATCAGAAGCATAAAGTTGCATACATACAGAATTATTTGCAAGATCAACCCATAGACTGAAAATTCCTCGGAGCAGTGCCTACATCGTCACGTATAGTTGTATAGTACCTAACATGATGGAGCCCTGATTCTGGGAGCTTTAGGGTACTACTGCAAAGTAAATATCAATCATCATTAATACAAACAAATATTTCTCACTAATTTATGGGATTTTTAGGGAGATAAATAACTTTTTTATAAAAGAAGACCATACTGCATCATTTTTATATTCATGGTTTTGTATTTTTAAGTAGCAAAATTTATTCCATTGATATTCATAGTGATAGTTTCCATGGATTTTTATACTTATGATTACATATTCATCAAGGAATGTATACAGGAATGCTTTGATACTACAGAAAGCTACAAGAGGGGGAATACAGAACAGACTATCTGGGCACTAAAAAGGTGAAACTGGAGAATTAGAAATGGGAAGTGGGTAGAAATAGAGGTAATAACTAAAGTCGACTGGAAGATGATCGTTCCATTTCACAGCGACTTTGGAGGTTTCCACAATGGAACAAAAAAAGCTTTTCAAACAGCTTTCCAAAATGTTTTTGTTTGTTTGTTTGTTTGGAACCTGAGCGTTTCATTTCTGTGTATGTAGCCAAGGGTGTGGGAGACTTAGCTTCAAGTCTCCGCTCTACCTGATTCAGAGCAGAGATTTCCTCCCAGGACACTCTGAATCAGAGCAGAGACTCCCATAGCCCTGACTAGAACCCTAACCATCATGTGGTGTCTATGTAATGAATGTGGAACCTTATACATCTCTGGAATGTTTCCGCCTTAAAAATCCCAGCATATTTTATATTAATTTAGTTGAAAACCATTCATCATTCACACTGGTGTCAAGCAGGGCTGTGTCATTGCTCCAACACGTCTCCATTTACCTTTCCATGATCCTGATTCTCATCCGCAACCACCTTCCTAATGGAATCAGGATTGAGTATCATATGGATGACCATTTCCTCAATCTCTGACGTCTCCAAACAAAATCTAAGCTCATGAGAATTGGCATCACTGACCTTCGGTATGCAGATGACTGCATTTTTCTCACACACACAGAGGCTGACCTGCAAAGCACCCTTAATCTTTTTGCAGATGCCTATCACAGCCACGGTCTCTTTCTCAACATCAGGAAAGCTAAGGTATACTACCAGCCCTCGCCTGCACAAACTACTATTCGTACTCCACAAATCACCATCAGTGGAGAACCCCTGGAAAATGTAGCCCATTTTCCATACCTTGGCAGCCACCTCTCCCAAACAGCCAGCATTGACACAGAAATTGAATACAGGATCCGTTGTGCCAGCACATCTTTTGGAAGACTACTTAAACGAGTCTTCAGTTATAGGGATCTGGAAACAGGCACCAAGATCTTGGTTTACAAGGTAGTTGTCATCCCCACCCTTCTCTATGAGACCTGGGTAACCTACAGACGACATCTCAAGTGGCTGGAGTGGTTCCAACAGCGCTGCCTTAGGAGGATTCTGAGGATCAGCTGGGAAGACAGATGCACTAACATCAGCATTCTCTCTGTAGCCAACATCAGCAGTATAGAAGCACAGGTCATGAAACACCAACTCTGCTGGGCTGGCCACTGTGTAAATATGCCTGACACTCACCTCCCGAAGCAAGTGCTCTTCTCTCATTTAAGTTTGGGAAGAAGGGCTCACAGAAGGCAGTGGAAGCACTTCAAAGACATACTGAAAATACACCGTAAAAAGGGAGGCATTAACCCAACAAAATGGGAGGACTCAGCGCAGAACAGAACACAGTGGCACCGCATCATACACCAAGCCGCAGCTCACTTTGAGGAGAAAAGACATGCTCATGAGACAGAGAAGCAACAAAGGAGGAAAGAAAGGGCACAACAGTCCAGCCAACTATGTCTCCTCCAAGATTACACCTGCCGCTTCTGTGGGAAAATCTGCAGGGCATGAATTGGGCTCCTTAGCCGTTTAAAAACCCACCAATGAATCCCCTTGGCAGACATCATCCTCATATCAAAGGATAGCCGAAGAAGAGTCCTTGCTACACTGAGTATGCCGTTGAGGTTCATAGATTTCTCTCAATGAGATGATAGCTTTAGTGATGTGAACACATCTCCAAAAAGAACTGGACTGAGTCCTGTAATGCCTTTTCAGTAAGCCACACTTTGTCAGTTTTCAATCTAGATACAGTGGTCATATCCAGAACAATTTGAGTGAACCTTTAAAAGGCTTTATGTAGATTTTGGTGCTTCTTCTCATTACTCCATTGTTACTAGGATGACACCCTCACTAGCTCCAGCATACAGGCACCAAAGCTACATGATCTTGAGTGGTGTGAAGGGGAGCTAAAAGCCCCAGCTCTGGCTGGGGGAGGATTCTCCTAGCTAGCACAAGCACAGGACAAAGCTGTAGGGCTCCCTCCCATGGACCCCTTCACAAATCCTGGTTTAGTGACCATATCACTTTAAGAGCAGGGGGGCATTTCTGGTTTTGCTTGCAAGATAAGGGGCTCTGACTGTAAAAGAAAAAAAAGCATGGAATCACAGTAAGTCTGGAAAGAGGCCTCCTAAAGCAAGGCGGGGTGGGTTGTGACTCACAGCCTAAGGGAGCAGCTGCTTTTTCTCTCTCTGCTGTGGGGTTCTTGAATGTTATCATTCTGAAAGGCAAGGGCAATCAGGAGATGGGTTGGGGTCACTGAGGCAGATAGTGTTTAGCTCCTAACCTGCTTGTCTTCACTTTCAAGTCCCTTTCCACTCAATCATCTCTCTCCATTTGCTCTATAATGCAAAGTTAAGCATCTTGTTGGAAACACTAATAATCTGTGAATTTAGTGGGTACGTTTTTAACTTTTAATGAGCTAATTTTGAATGAATAGGAGCAGTAATGGAATCTGGTAGAAAGTTCTATTTTCCTCTTTTTAATGCCATGAAGTTTCCTTGCCATCTGCATCAATAGAACGTTGTTTATAAATGTATTTCCTCTATAGAAACCTGTTTCTCCAGGTCACTTGGTATAGATAAAGGTTAAGCAGACAGGTTAAAAAAAATCACTGAGGCCATGTTTATAGTACACAGTTTTGCTGACTCAGTTTATGTTGACATACAGTCACTGCAGTTGGTATCTCATTTGGGAGTGTGTATACTTGGCTTCTCGCATCTGTGCTGAGCACACTCATCATCAGTGCTTGTATCAGTGCACAGTGTGGTGCACCCTGGGTAGGTATCAGAGTGTGCAACCCACCACTGTTCAGCACACTGGTTTTTTGGGGTAGTTTGGGCAATGTATGGTGGGACAGAAACGACTCCTGCAGAAGTGACCAGGAGACAGGGATCAACTTCCCATAATGCAATGTTCTCTGCCCTATAATCTTCACACCTATTTTCAGTTTTCCATAAACATAAAGCACTTGTTGCTGTTCGCCATCTCTGAGAGAAGGACAGAGCCTGCACATTTCCAAAGCTCAGTATCGTCACGAGCTTTGGAAATGTAGGACACACTATCCTCCAGTATTTGCAGAGTCACAATAAGAAACATGATGATTTCATGGCAGCCAGTTCACTGAGAGAGCTAGCGAGAACCAAGTGATCTATGTGCCTTGCTCACCCCAGCCATTCAAAGCAAGGACACCAAATTGAGAACTCCACAGACAATGGAGAAGTGAGTGGCAATCACATTGTGGAAACTTGAAATGCCAGATTGCTTCTGCTCAGTGGGAAGTCATTGTGGAGTGGGAAAATCCACCTTGGGGGCCACTGTCATGCAATTGTGCAGGGCCATTAATCTCCTGCTACACAGGACTGTGCCTCTTGGCAATGTGCAGGACATAGTGGATGGCTTTGTAGCTATGGGGTTCCTGAACTGCGATGGAGCAATAGACAGCATGCACATTCCTCTTTTGGCCCCAGACTACCTTGCCACAGAGTATCTCAGCAAAAAGCATTACATTTTCCATGGTTATGGAAGTGCTGGTGGATCAACAGGGATGCTTCACTGACATCCATGTTGGCTGGTCAAGTAAGGTGCTTGATTGGTTGCATCGTTAAGAACTGTTCAGAAAGCCAAAAGCAAGGACCTTCTTTCCTGATCGGCAGATTTCCACTGCGTTGTTGAAATGTCAATAGTAGTGACCTTGGGGGACCCAGCCTACCCCTTTATTCCCTGGCTCATGAAGCCATGTCAAGGCATTCCATTATTTTAAGATTTCCTGGATCCATACAGTATGGTACAGATATTTAGCTTAAGACAGAAAGGAATTAATTCACTCATTAAAGGCATGAGGTGGCATTGTAAATTGTTACCAGCTGTTACCCATCCAATTCCATACTCTTTGAGTGATTTATGTGGAAGGAAATGACCTTGGTCATATTAAAAGGATGGATTAATTTAGCAAAGTAAAACTGATTCTTTCAAAATAAAGATATGTTACCAACTACCAGGACTATATACTCTGCCATAGTTTGGCACAATGTTAATCAGAGGCAGAAAGACCTTTATTTCACTTATATGGCTAGATACCCTGGTGAATAAGGAATTGGTTTCTTTGAAGGATACAAGAATAAAATAACCTGAGCATGGAAACATAAAATATAATCACAATTAGCAGTCCAGTATGAATGGGGTACATTTGACCTATGAAAGCAATTTACTCTTTCAACAAGTCATACAACAATACCCAGGAAACAACTGTTTTACATCAACTATCAAAGGTTATTTCTGAGTGAACACATTTTCTCATGAAAGAACTATTACTAAAATCTTGTTAAATCTTGGCATAGGTTAGATTAAGTAAATTTCCCATCAGTACTGTCATCAAAGATAATGGAAATGGGGGTAAGGAGAGAGAAGGTATTTTAAATGCTCTTTTTATAATAGCTAGAGGCTTGATCCTTCACTCCTTCACTCCATTTCAGTGGAAGGACTGGACCCTCTCTAACTGCACTGCTGCTTGAGTCCATGTTTTTTCCCTCTAAACTCCGATATAACACCTCTGTGAGCTTTAATATAACTCAAACCAATTTAAATATATATGAACTGTCTAATAATTCTATATAAATACAAAATACTGTCCAGTAGTAATTCCAGAACTTATCATTTCCTACACACAGGGGTGAAAACCCTCCTTATTACCTCTGTGCAGCCACATAGGACACTCTGGATGTGATGGAGAGAGCAGAGGCTGGTACTCTCCCCACCATTTTATGAGCAGTTGGGAAGGGAGGATGCAGAGCTTTGGCACTCTATATGCTGGCCAGAACACTTGACAAGAGTATGCTATTCTCCATAAAAAGGTGTAGTAAATTACTTCCCCACTGATGCAAGGGGGAGGACAGATGAAGAACGGTGACTCTCTGAAATACAGATCCTTCCCACGAGGGCTGGTCAAAAAATAGTCCCTAATTGAACTACCCCAAATCCTAACCAGGCCTCCCTGGATGCCTGACTTCTGCAGCTGTCCTATTAGGAATCTCTAAGAGAACCTCCTAGTCTTCCTTTTCTGGTGCATTCCCTGTAGAGTTTCCTGTCACCAGAAGCACATCCTGTAGGCTCCCTGCTCTGGTGAGCTTGCCTGATCACCTGTCCTACGAGGCCCTTTCCTCAGGAACTTCCTGTCTCTTTGGGAGTGCCTTCCTTACCTAACATTAACATTTTTCCCATTAAAAAATTCACTTTTATCAAAATCTAAATATTTCACAGGCACATCTCTATGTCAATAACATTTTTAATGCAGAAAGTAAAACCACTTCATTTCAACAATCAGAAAACACTTTTTAACTTTCATATTATTGTGACCGTGGGGCCCCACAATGAGATTTCTCAGTCAGAGAAAACTGCCAAGAATGGGGCAGATGGTCCCCAAAACTGGTGGTTATTCTAATATTTAGAATCAGCAAGACAGCAACGAAACAGCTTCTATAATACTTTACTAGTTATCCAGAAGCCAAAAAAAATCAGTTCACTTAAAGCAGTCTAGCCCTGTGCTCCCACCCAGACAGCCAAGTCAAATATGGTGATGATTATTTAAAATTTTTATTAAAAAAGAAGAAAGAGGGAGTATTGTGGTTAAAAGATCATTATACATACAATATGAATAAAGATCTTGAGTCAGTTTCATAGTAGAGATGATGAGCTGCTCAGTTGCAAAAAGTCCTTTCCGGAATCAGTTAATCAAGTTATAGTTCAAACAGGCAGTCCGTGTCACATATCAGGGTAATCCAGACTGGAGCTGGAGACCTCAGTTTTGCAACTTAAGCTTCCCCTGACAAAGCTTAAGCAGAATCTGAGATGACAGGATCAAGTCCTAGAGTTCTTTTATAGATCTCTGGCAGGCTACTATAGCTTCTTGACAGCATGATAACATAGCAAGCATTCCTTGAATGAAGAATAGGTAAAGCACATCATTGCTTTGAAGTAAAAATCCTTATTTCCTATGAATACACAGGTAAACTAGTATTAATTAGCATAAGGCAATTATCCATTCAAACTGTCAAGGCATTCCATTATGGCACAGACAATGTAAACTGAAGACAATGTAAGTAATATTATTTCCTGCAATATCTTACATCTTTGATCTTAAGGTTAACTGAACCATCCACAAGCATAATATAATGTAATTAAGACATGAAAGGGAATTAGAATCCACAAGCTAATCTGGTTTAGTGATTAACATCTAACAAGAGATAGGTAAACATATATAGATATAATTATTATTTACCTCTAATTCTCTAACAATATAGGTTTGCATTTTAAAGATCTATTCTACCTAACATAGTTTTGCTAGCTATTTATAAGTAACGGCTCTAATTACCATGTATACATTTTCTAATATATATTTAAAGGTTGAATTTGAGTCATTTAGCCTGCAAGTTGCTTAACCCTTTCTGGCTCCGTGTCGCAATGATATTGAAATTAATGTTATACTATAATATTTAAAATGAACTTGAAAGGACAGACACATTGAAACACTTCCACAATATGGAAATAACCTGAAAGTGCAAGTCCCAAAGTGAATTTGTGTGTGTGTGTGTGTGTGTGTGTGTGTGTGTGTTCTTTTTTTAATGGGAAATTCAGATTATTATTTTTTTAATTTCCAATGGAACAGAAATTCTGTTTCCAACCAGCTCTGCTTGCGAATGCTCTTCCTGAGGCAGTGCAGTTATGTGTATGCTCTTGATCATAGCTGAATCTAAAAGCTCAATCTAGCCCTTTATGGCCAAACACAGTATAGCAGGACACACATACTCCTCTGACAGTAATCAGGCCATCTTGCCAATAAGCAATGTAATTATTGGGACTGCTCAGTGCCAGAGTGCAGCAAATCTCTAAGGTACCAGTCGCGTGCCAGGTGTGCTGTGAGAAAGCAGCAAGTACTGTAGGTGCTTCAGCAGCTAGGCCTTGTAGCCCTAGCAGGTCCAAATAGCTACATAGCTGCGTGATTAACTGAAAGGGTATTTTACTAAGGCTGGCAGCTAGGTGAAAGGTTGCAAATACATAGAGCCTATGGGGCTTTTGGGGGAGGGAGGAAGTGGTTTTTTTTGTTTTGTTTTGTTTTTTGCAAATATGAAATAAAAATGGAAAAACTCACCCCATAGAGTGGGCCCAGCCCCTGTCCTGTAGGCTGGGGCTGGGCCCAGCTTAGTGCTTCAGATGTTGCAACCCAACACACATGGTCACAGTGCCACTCACTCACTCGGTCTGGGTGCCACTCCAACATAATGGTGGAGGGGCAGGTGGGCCACACACCTGAGCTGTGCTGCAACCCCATTGCCAGGTTACAATGCCGAGAGCAGGGAGCTGGGCCCAGCTCTGCAGGACAGGAGCAGCCACTGTGCTGTGAATGTGGGCTGGGGTCATAGAATCATAGACGTATAAGATTAGAAGGGACCTCAAGGGTCATCTAGGCTAACCCCCTGCCAAGATGCAGGATTTGTTGTGTCTAAACTACCCATGACAGCTGGCTTGCCAGCCTCCTTTTGAAAACCTCCAGTGAAGGAGCTTTCACCACCTCCTTAGGCAGTCTGTTCCATTTCCTACCGTTCTTATAGTTAGAAAGCTTTTTCCTGAGATTTAATCTAAATCTGCTATGCTGTAGTTTAAATCCATTGCCTTTTGTCCTGCTTTTTGTGGCAAAAGAGAACAACTTTTCAACATCTTTTTTGGCAGCCTTTCAAGTATTTGAAGACCATTATGATGTCCCCTCTTAATCTTCTCTTTTCCAAACTAAACATACACAGTTCCTTCAGCTTTTGCTCATCTTTGTGACTCACCTCTGGATCCTTTCCAGTTTCTCTACATTCTTCCCATACATTGCTTCCCAGGATAGAGTCCCCCATCTTGTCTACGTTCTGTGGTCTACGTTCTTTGTTCCTGGATGTTATTTGTTAAGCATTGTCCCTGTTTTCATCACTGTGTATGTCACATTGGAAAACACAATCATTTACCAAGGAGTTTACATACTAATGAGATATGCAGCACAGCTCAGACATGAAAGCTAACATAGCTAAACTTATTTGAACCAGGGTTGGTGATTAAATACCAGTTATGTGCCTCAATATATGCTCTGATTTCCAAAGATGCACTCTCAATGCCATTTATTATACTGGCATAAGTATTCCCTACTTCCTCACTTATAATGGGCCTAAACATGGATTTAAAGCATGCCCTAAGGCAATCTAGCAGGTGACTTTTGCTTACAATCACATCTTTTAAAAAAAAAAAAGTTTAGCTTTGTTGATTTTTTAAAATGTTTAGAAGGTAACAGCATTCTTCTGGCATGTGTTAGAACAGGGTTTCTCAAACACGGGTCACCACTTGTGTAGGGAAAGCCCCTGGCGGGCCGGGCCAGTGTGTTTACCTGCCCCGTCTGCAGATCCGGCTGATCACAGCTCCCACTGGCTGCGGATCACTGCTCCAGGCCAATGGGAGCTGCTGGAAGCGGCGCGGGCCGAGGGACTTACTGGCCATTGCTTCCAGAAGCTCCCATTGGCCTGGAGCAGTGATCCACAGCCAGTGGGAGCCATGATCGGCCAGACCTGTGGATGGGGCAGGTAAACACACCAGCCCAGCCTGCCAGGGGCTTTCCTTACACAAGCAAC
The DNA here is from genome assembly GCF_020497125.1 of Mauremys mutica. Taxonomy (NCBI): domain Eukaryota; kingdom Metazoa; phylum Chordata; order Testudines; family Geoemydidae; genus Mauremys; species Mauremys mutica. The sequence goes on along the minus strand of NC_059073.1, from coordinate 32,806,744 downwards.
GACCCCTGTTTGAGAAACCCTGTGTTAGAATTAGTGCACTTCATAGAAGAAATTAATTTGAGGGCGGGAAGAAGGGTAAAAGTGGGATAAAGAGGGAGCTCTCATCAAAAAGGGCAGCATAAAAAAGACACAAATGTAAGAACATAAGCCTAATCATCAATACAAATAGAATATAAGTGCAAGATTCAGCACAACATAATCCTATTTTTCCATTATTAGTTTTTAAAATCTGCATCTTTTAGATTTCCGGAAATTATTATGTAAAATTTTATATTCCACCTATTTTGTGTATTGAGAGACATAAGACTAGATACAGGTAGTTCCAGTGAGGTCAATAGATATTCATAGATTCACAACAGCCAAGGATCTATCCCATATACTCTGTTTAGTGTGTGGGGATTTGAACACATAACACATGCGGTGATGAAAATATACACATTCCTATCTCCCCTCTGAGATACAACCAGATCTCTCATGATTTAAATATATAGCTTTAATCCTCGGTGATAGTCTATAGTATTTCCTTTGTTTGCTCTAATTATGTCAATTGCAAAACTGTGGATTTTGGTGGGCATAGCTTCAGAAGAATAAAATTCTCAGTTTTTTCATTATTTCCTCTCATTTAATTATATTCCACTTCCAGTTGCTCATTATCCAGTTACACTTATCTAAACCTTTTCTTCTATATACTGTTTGCAGATGATGGAAAAATCTGCAAGCAACAACTTTCATCTGCTATTCCTTTTAAACAAACAAATAATAGTTTGTGGCACTCTAAACCTTAATCATCCAAAATAAACTAGAATTGTTACAGAAATATATTTCACATGAAAACTGTGTCTAAATGAAATTACACTTGTCTGAATGTTTAGCTTTAAAACAAGGAGAAGATGTGACAAGGTGCAGTGTCACTATCCGGTCTCTAGTACAAAAAGGATTAACTCCAGCTCCATTTTATTTTCCATATGAGATGCTGCTCAGCACAAGAATCATAGAATATTAGGATTGGAAGGGACCTCAGGAGGTCATCTAGTCCAAACCCCTGGTCAAAGCAGGACCAATACCCAACTAAATCATTGCAGCCAGGGCTTTGGCAAGCCTGACCTTAAAAACCTCTAAGGAAGGAGATTCCACCACCTCCCTAGGTAACCCATTCCAGTGCTTCACCACCCTCCTAATGAAAACGTTTTCCCTAATATCCAACCTAAACCTCCACCACTGCAACTTGAAACCATTACTCCTTGTTCTGTCATCTGGTACCACTGAGAACAGTCTAGATCCATCTTCTTTGGAACCCCCTTTCAGGTAGTTGAAAGCAGCTACCAAATCCCCCCTCATTCTTCTCTTCTGCAGACTAAACAATCCCAGTTCCCTCAGCCTCTCCTCTCCTCATAAGTCATGTGCTCCATGTGCAATCATTTTTGTTGCCCTCCACTGGACTCTTTCCAATTTTTCCACATCCTTCTTGTAGTGTGGGGCCCAAAACTGGACACAGTACTCCAGATGAGGCCTCACCAATGTCGAATAGAAAGGAGTGATCACGTCCCTCGATCTGCTGGCAATGCTCCTACTTATACAGCCCAAAATACCATTAGTCTTCTTGGCAACAAGGGCACACTGTTGACTCATATCCAGATTCTCATCCACTGTGTCCTTTTCTGCAGAACTGCTGCCTAGCCACTCGGTCCCTAGTCTCTAGCAGTGCATGGGATACTTCCGTCCTTGTTGAAACTCATCAGATTTCTTTTGGCCCAATCTTATAATTTGTCTAGGTCCCTCTGTATCCTATCCCTACCTTCCAGCATATCTATCACTTCTCCCAGTTTAGTGTCATCTGCAAACTTGCTGAGGGTGCAATCCACGCCATCCTCCAGATCATAAATGAAGATATTGAACAAAACTGGGCCTGGTACCAACCCTTGGGGCACTCCACTTGATACTGCATGCCAACTAGACATGGAGCCATTGATCACTACCCATTGAGCCCGATGATCTAGCCAGCTTTCTATTCACCGTATAGTCCATTCATCCAGATCATACTTCTTTAAGTTGCTGGCAAGAATACTGTGGGAGACCGTATCAAAAGCATTGCTAAAGTCCAGGAATAACACGTCCACTGCTTTCCCCTCATCCACAGAGCTAGCTATCTCATCATAGAAGGCAGTTAGGTTAGTCAGGCATGACTTGCCCTTGGTGAATCCACGCTGACTGTTCCTGATCACTGTCCTCTCCTCTAAGTGCTTCAGTATTGATTCCTTGAGGACCTGCTCCATGATTTTTCCAGGGACTGAGGTGAGGCTAACTGGCCTGTAGTTCCCCGGATCCTCCTTCTTCCCTTTTTTAAAGATGGGCACTACATTAGCCTTTTTCCAGTCATCCGGGACCTCCCCCATTCTCCATGAGTTTTCAAAGATAACGGCCAGTGGTTCTGCAATTACATCTGCCAACTCCTTTAGCACTCGCGGATGCAGCGCATCTGGCCCCATGGACTTGTGCTCGTCCAGCTTTTCTAAATAGTCCTGAAACACTTCTTTCTCTTCAGGGGGCTGGTCACCTCCCCATACTGTGCTGTCCAGTGCAGTAGTCTGGGAGCTGACCTCGTATGTGAAGACAGAGGTGAAAAAAGCAGTGAGTACATTAGCTTTTTCTACATCCTCTGTCACTAGGTTGCCTCCCACATTCAGTAAGGGGCCCACACTTTCCTTGACCTTCCTCTTGTTGCTAACATACCTGAAGAAACCCTTCTTGTTACTCTTAACATGACTTGCTAGCTGCAACTCCAAGTGTGATTTGGCCTTCCTGATTTCACTCCTGCATGCCTGAGCAATATTTTTATACTCCTCCCTGGTCATTTGTCCAATCTTCCACTTCTTGGAAGCTTCTTTTTTGTGTTTAAAATCAGCAAGGATTTCGCTGTTAAGCCAAGCTGGTTGCCTGCCATATTTACTATTCTTTCTACACATTGGGATGTTTATTTCCCTGCAGCCTCAATAAGGAATCTTTAAAATACAGCCAGCTCTCCTGGACTCCTTTCCCCATCATATTATTCTCCCAGGAGATCCTGCCCATCAGTTCCCTGAGGGAGTCAAAGTCTGCTTTTCTGAAGTCCAGGGTCTGTATTTTGCTGCTCTCCTTTCTTTCTTGTGTCAGGATCCTGAACATGACCATCTCATGGTCACTGCCTGCCATCCACTTTTGCTTCCTCTACTAATTCTTCCCTGTTTGTGAGCGGCAGATCAAGAAGAGCTCTGCTCCTACTTGGTTCCTCCAGCACTTGCACCAGGAAATTGTCCCCTACACTTTCCAAAAACTTCCTGGATTGTCTGTGCACTGCTGTATTTCTCTCCCAGCAGCTATCAGGGTGATTGAAGTCCCCCATGAGAACCAGGGCCTGCGATCTAGTAGCTTCTCTTAGTTGCCAGAAGAAAGCCTCGTCCACCTCATCCCCCTGGTCTGGTGGTCTATAGCAGACTCCCATCATGACATCCCCTTTGTTGCTCACACTCCTAAACTTAATCCAGAGACGCTCAGGTTTTTCTGCAGTTTCATACCAGAGCTCTGAATAGTCATACTGCTCTCTTACATACAATGCAACTTCCAAAACTTTTCTGCCATGCCTGTCCTTCCTGAACAGTTTATATCCATCCATGACAGTACTCCAGTCATGTGAGTTCTCCAACCAAGTCTGTGTTATTTCAATCCCATCATAATTCCTTGACTGTGCCAGGACTTCCAGTTCTCCCTGCTTGTTTCCCAGGCTTCTTGTGTTTGTGTATAGGCACTTAAGATAATTCGCTGATCGCCCTGCTTTCTCAGTATGATGCAGGAGTCCTCCCCTCTTGAGCTCTACTGCTCATGCTTCCTCCTGGTATCCCACTTTCCCACTTACCCCGGGGCTTTGGTCTTCTTCCCCTGGTGAACCTAGTTTAAAGTTCTCCTTACTAGGTTAGCCAGCCTGCTTGCGAAGATGCTCTTCCCTCTCCTCGTTAGGTGGAGCCCATCTATGCCTAGCAATCTTTCTTCTTGGAACACCATCCCATGGTCAAAGAATCCAAAGCCTTCTCTCCAACACCACCTGTGTAGCCATTCGTTGACTTCCACGATTCAATAGTCTCTACCCAGGCGTTTTCCTTCCACAGGGAGGATGGATGAGAACACCACTTGTGCCTCAAACGCCTTTATCCTTCTTCCCAGAGCCACGTAGTCTGCAGTGATCTGCTCAAAGTCATTCTTCGCAGTAACATTGGTGCCCACATGGAGAAGCAGGAAGGGGTAGCGATCCAAGGGCTCGATGAGTCTTAGCAGTCTCTCCATTACATCATGACTCTTAGCTCCTGGCAAGCAGCTCACTTCTCGGCTTTCCTGGTCAGGACGGCAGATAGATTACTCAGTCCCCCTTAGGATAGAGTCCCCAACCACCACCATCCACTTCCTTCTCTGGGGAGTTGTGGTTGTGGAATCCCCTTCCCGAGGACAGTGCATCTCATGACTTCCAATCGGTGGAGTCTCCTTCTGCTCCCTTCCATCAGATGTATCATCTGGTCCACTCTCCACATTAGTACCTGTGGAGAGAACATGAAAACGGTTGCTCACCGGTATCTGCATTGCTGATACATGGATGCTCCTCTTTCTACTTCTGAAGGTCACATGCTGGCAATTTTCTTCACCCTCCTTCTGTCCCTGCTGGGCAGCCTGTTCTGAATCTTCAGAGTGCTGTGCACGAAGAAGCATATCCTGATGTCTGTCCAGGAAATTTTCATTTTCTCTTATGCAATGCAGGGTTGATACTTGTTTATCCAGACCTTGAACCTTCTCTTCCAATATGGAGACCAGCTTGCACTTTGTACAGACAAAGTCACTTCTGTCCTGTGGAAGAAAGACAAACATGGCATATCCTGTGCAGGTCACAAGAGCTAATTGCTCACCATCTATATTACCTGTCTTCTAAGAGCTTCCTCAGCTGTTGCAGTAACTACTCAGAAAAGCCTGCAAGACGAAAGACTCAGGCGAACTCACAGTCAAACTCCCTCTGTTAGCCTCTCAGCTCTTCGCCCAAGCTCTGTGGGGAGATAATTGTTGGTAAATAGAAGGTCTCCACAGGCTTCAAGCACTAGTAAAAATCCTCAGAATTGGAAAGAACTTGTTACCTTTGTGCTTATTATAAATCCTCGTATAAATCTCCTGCTGAATAGATCTTACTGCCTGTTGCTACCTTTTGTTTCTGTTGAATCAACTTACCAAATTATACAGCTGATTGAAATCTTTCACACACATCAATGTGGAGATGGTTGGGGGTTTTGACAAATAGACTTTTTTCAAGGAATAATTTTCACAAAATACACTGGTCTACAATTTTTGAGAAGTCGTCTGCTTCAGAGATAAAATGTGTTATTTATTATGTATTTTGATGTGCTGAATTCAAATATGACAATTAAAACAACTGATTGGCTACTGTTTCTAATATATTTAAGTTTTTACATTTTATGTCTATGTATATTGTGTAGATAGTAGAGTTTTAATCATAAATTGTAAACCTAGGTCTTTTCATGTGTTTATGGTTGCTTTACATGATAATATTTCACCTGTCCTGTTTATGTAACACTTTAAAAATCAGCAAAAGGGTTATTGTAAACGGGTCGACTCACCCCTGCGGCGCCTCCTACTGGTTGCTCTCTGAATTTAGCTCAGTCCAGCCCTGGAGCACCCTCTGCAGGCTGGTGATCTGGGTCTCTTGCTCTCTGGGTCTCCCTTTCTCTCTCAGGGAACCCCCACCCTCTATCCCTACCTTGCCTCAGTATTTGGCTACTGCCAGTCATTGTCTAGCCCCACACTCTGGGGCAGACTGCAGTATCAGCCTACTCATCACAGGCAAAGTTGGGTTTGGACCTGCTGCCTTGGCCTACCCCTAGGTTGCCCCCTGCAACCCCCAGTACCTATTGGCCCACTGCTAGGCCGCAGCCTGGGGCTTTCTAGGCTGGAGCTCCCCGGCTCCTCAGCCTTCCCCAGCCCTGCTGCACTCAGGTATCCAATCTCAAGCTCCTAAGCAGCCAGGCCCGTCTCTCTCTGAAGGCAGAGAGAGACTGTCTGGCTTCTGGCTTCCCTGCCTTCTTATAAGGCCCTGTTGCTCTGTTTGGGGCGTGGCCCCCAGCTGCAGCCACTTCCCTGATCAGCTCAGCCTTGAGAGCCACTGCTCTCAAGCCCTGTCAGGCCACTTTTTAAACCCCTTCCAGCAGGAGCAGGTTCCACCCTGCTACAGTTATATAAATAAAATTTATTATGACACAAAAGGCAAAAAACTATTATGTACATAGTTTAGTCCTATTCAGTGTCTACTCGGTGCTTCTTGGCTTGTCTGTTGTATTCATTAAATGGAGCATCTCTTGTCACTGTCCAGCAATAGTCTGCAAGCATTGATGGGCTCCATTTGCCCTGATAGCGTTTCTCCATTGTTGCAATGTCCTGGTGAAATCGCTTGCCATGCTCGTCGCTCACTGCTCCGCAGTTCGGTGGAAAAAAATCTAGATGAGAGTGCAAAAAATGTATCTTTAGTGACATGTTGCAACCAAGGCTTTTGTATGCCTTGAGGAGGTTTTCCACCAACAACCTGTAGTTGTCTGCCTTGTTGTTTCCAAGAAAATTTATTGCCACTAACTGGAAGGCTTTCCATGCCGTCTTTTCCTTGCCACGCAGTGCATGGTCAAATGCATCATCTCGAAGAAGTTCACGAATCTGAGGACCAACAAAGACACCTTCCTTTATCTTAGCTTCACTTAACCTTGGAAATTTTCCATGGAGGTACTTGAAAGCTGCTTGTGTTTTGTCAATGGCCTTGACAAAGTTCTTCATCAGACCCAGCTTGATGTGTAAGGGTGGTAACAAAATCTTCCTTGATTCAACAAGTGGTGGATGCTGAACACTTTTCCTCCCAGGCTCCAATGACTGTCGGAGTGGCCAGTCTTTCTTGATGTAGTGGGAATCTCTTGCACGACTATCCCATTCGCAGAGAAAACAGCAGTACTTTGTGTATTCAGTCTGCAGACCAAGCAAGAGAGCAACAACCTTCAAATCGCCACAAAGCTGCCACTGATGTTGGTCATAGTTTATGCACCTCAAAAGTTGTTTCATGTTGTCATAGGTTTCCTTCATATGGACTGCATGACCAAGTGGAATTGATGGCAAAACATTGCCATTCTGCAGTAAAACAGCTTTAAGACTCATCTTCGATGAATCAATGAACAGTCTCCACTCATCTGGATCGTGAACGATGTTGAGGGCTGCCATCACACCATCGATGTTGTTGCAGGCTGCAAGATCACCTTCCATGAAGAAGAATGGGACAAGATCCTTTTGACGGTCACGGAACATGGAAACCCTAACATCACCTGCCAGGAGTTTCCACTGCTGTAGTCTGGAGCCCAACAGCTCTGCCTTACTCTTGGGTAGTTCCAAATCCCTGACAAGGTCATTCAGTTCACCCTGTGTTATGAGGTGTGGTTCAGAGGAGGAGGATGGGAGAAAATGTGGGTCCTGTGACATTGATGGTTCAGGACCAGAAGTTTCATCCTCTTCCTCGTCTGACTCAAGTGAGAATGATTCTGGTGCATCAGGAACCGGCAGTCCTTCTCCGTGGGGTACTGGGCGTATAGCTGATGGAATGTTTGGATAATGCACAGTCCACTTTTTCTTCTTTGACACACCTTTCCAAACTGGAGGCACCATGCAGAAGTAACAATTGCTGGTATGATCTGTTGGCTCTCTCCAAATCATTGGCACTGCAAAAGGCATAGATTTCCTTTTCCTGTTCAACCACTGGCGAAGATTTGTTGCACAACCGTTGCAGCATATGTGTGGGGCCCACCTCTTGTCCTGATCTCCAATTTTGCAGCCAAAATAAAGGTGATAGGCTTTCTTAACCATAGCGGTTATACTGCGCTTTTGTGATGCAAAAGTCACTTCACCACAAACATAGCAGAAGTTATCTGCACTGTTCACACAAGTACGAGGCATCTCTGCTCACTTTGGCTAAACAGAAATGTGTCCCTTTGCAAAATCACTGTATGATTTCTAGAGCTGATATAGGGCAATTTGTTCAGCAGAGTGATGTAAGCTTCTTTATGATTGCATCATCCATGACTTCTAGGAATAACATGATGCAATTCATATCATGTATGACGCAATACCAGCTTCAGATTGCATCATCCATTGTTTTGCCTAAAAAGCAAGTACTGTCCAAACCCAGTCATAGATTTATTTATAGATCCAGTCAAAGATGTATTTTAGTCATTTCTGGTTTAAATTGAGAGCCCTTCCCTTTATAACTCACTTATCCTCCACCATTCCCAAGTCAAGGGTCGTATATACTGACCCAATAGCATATCTTGAAAACTAGAGCCAATCAACAATTTTAAGCATCATTTTCGTTCTCAGTGACCCAGAATTAGTAAAGTTTGACTACATTTATTTCAGAAGCATTTTGGCTGTAAAGCAGTGATATGATTGACATTTAAATTTTCCATTTTTGTGTTTTTTATTACCAAATACTTCATCAAAATTGTATAGACATTTTTAGTTTACTAAAAAACATGTTTTATTACTGAAAATATGGTTTTAAACAAACTAAAAATATTGAAAAAATTGATTATAATAAAAAAATTGGTTAAAAATGTAGAAAATGTTAATGACTTCAAATATTGCAAGATGGAAACAACCCTGAAATTTTCCCATTTACTGTCTGGCTGCACCAGGTTACATAGCCTTCTGTGTGATATCATGCCCCCCCTTTACACTTGTCCATGCCCCCCATCCTCCCATGGAGCCAGGAGCAGTGACGTGGCTCTGGGAGGGGGGACGTGGACAGGGGTAAAAGGTCCAAAGCTGTGGCCACAGCTAGGGGTGTGGGTGGGGGTATGAGCGGACCCTTGGCCAGGGGCTGAGGCCTGCAGCTGCATCTGGCCACATAGCCCGGGGTGTGGACAGGCAGCTGGGACCCCAGGTGCAGGGTTGGCAGCCGTGGCCAGGAGCAGATCTTCAGGCTTAGGTCAGGCAACCAGAACCCTGTGCATGGGGCCAGCAGCTGCGGCCAGGAGTGGATGCCTGGATTCGGGACTGGCAGTTGGGACCTCAGGCAGCCTGTGGGGGCTGGTCCAGGCCCAATCCGGGCTCCCTGAACATTACTCCATGTCCCCCCCTTGGGGGATGCACCCCAGAGATTGAAGACCTCCGTTCTAGGGGATAGGACATTGGATGTGGTATCAGGAGACCTGGGTTCTCTTCTGGCTCTGCCACTGGTCTGCTTGAGTGACATCACAGGGTATGTCTACACAGCAAAGAAAAACCCATGGCTGGCCCATGCCCGCCAACTTAGTCTTATGGGACTTGTGATGTGGGCCTGTTTCACTGCTGTGTAGACCTTTGTACTTGGGCTGGAGTGTGGTAGGGTTGCCAGGTATCCAGTTTTCCACCAGAATGCCTGATCTAAAAGGGACCCTGGAGGCTCTGAGTGGGCCCTTAAAAGTCTGGTCGATGGCATAGCAGGGCTAAGGCAGGCTCTTTGCCTGCCATGGAACTGTGCGGCTCCTGGAAGCAGCAGCCAGGGCCAATTGGGGGAGGGGGAGGGAGACCAGTAGGGCCATTTAGCCTGGGCCTCAAGCTCAAAGGGGGACTCAAATTTAGACACTTGTTAATTTTGTGGCATTTGATAAGTTTTGCAACTTGTTTTTATGCGCATCCCTATTGGACCAAAATGTGACACACTCTCTCAGCTTAGAGCTGCAAATTTAAGCAAATAAGAGATGTGATTTGGTAAAAGACATATTTTTTTTGTTAACTGATATAGATTTTGTCATATTAGAGTGTTAAAAATTTTCATGAATATTAATAAAATATATATCAGTTCTGATGGCACAAGATTGGACCGTGGTGAACGTGTCCTCTCAGATCAGCTGATATATAAACAAACCACTACCAGTGGCAGGTGCTGGTTCAAATGCGTGTTGAAAGGTAGAGAATTATTACATTTTAGTGTCTTTATAGTTGACTAAGGAATTATTTATGTGTGAGAATTCCTCATTATTATCTTCATATTGTAGCTAAAAGAGGTAACTGGCTGGTTGGTTGAGCCCTAGCTTGGTAGCTTGGCCATCATCATAGGCTTTCATAGTCTATAGGCCCAGATTCAAGGTGAAGATTTGTGAGGACAATCTTGTACAGTGAGTTTCGTGAGGACACATGTTTGAAATTTTTGGTCATTTTCCCTCTGTCTGTATCTGTGTCTGTGTTTTCTGTATATGTATCTTCCCTTTGTCTTCAGTTCATCTGTTATATTATACCTTGCGTGCTTGAGTTTTGAATCAGTGATATGGATAATAGCCTGTCTGACTGTTTCATTTTGTGTTCTTAATTAGTATTCCTTTGTTTTAAGTCTTTTCACCATTTGTGTACCATTCAGCATTTGTGTACATGTTTACAGTAGAAGATCAAGTGTAGATAAGCTACTTATTTACAGCAGAATATTTCAAGTGTGGATAGGCTACATATTGACCAGATAGATCACTATGAAGAGGAGATTTGAAAGTAGTGCAAGCAAGAGATGAAAACAACTGAGTGAAGCAGCAGCTAAGAGCTCAAAGCCAATAACTTTGTTTCTCAAACCACTGGAAAACCATTTTCAAATTATTGGCTGTTACCAAATATTATTACCGAACAAACAATGCTACAGATAAAGAAAACTCTGCAACTGCAACAGAGGATATTTCAATGCCAATATCTGAACATTAGGACAGTAGTCAAGAAGGAGATGTGCCAACAGTAACAGTAGCAGCAGGAAATCCTGTGCACGATCAAGAAACTCAACAGCAATGGGAAGATGGAGATCTTATGCAACAAGAGCAATTCATGAGTACTACAGATTTGACTGTGACTGACGTTGGAATTATTGACAAAAGCAATACTGCCCAAATGCAATCTTTTCTTCAAATTAGTTGTTTTTAAATTCCAGGTAACATTCCACTAGATGCTGATAATCATGCTTTCTCTACTCATCTGCTGACAAAAACTCTTCCAAATGGTGAGACCTGCACAAGAGACTGGTTATGCTGGAGTATGGAAAAACAATCTATGTACTCTGCACCCTGCTTCATTTTGAACAAAAGTGATATAAATACATCAGTGCTCTCTGATCAATCAGGAGGGAGCATCAACAGAGGTTGGAGGAAGTTGAAAGACTGAATACCATCACATGAGAGTTCAACATCACACAAAGAAAATTATGTTGCATGGAAATCATCCAGTAGGGCAGCATCAGCTGAAAGTTCAGTTGAGAATTTACTCTTGACTGAACTCTCTCTACAGAAACTAATAACTGGAAAAAAAACTTCTTGAGCGCATCCTGAATGTCATCCTTTTTCTTTCTGAGCGGGGATTGGTTTTCTTTGGTTCAGTCAACGTATTGGTGATCATGCAAATGGAAACTTTCTAGGCAAAGTTGAGCTCCTCAGCAAATATGACACACTTTTATCAGAGCATGTTAAATGTGTTCGAGAATCGCAAGAGAGTCAAAAGCGCATGCAAGTCCATTATCTCTCCACACACATACAAAACGAGTTTATTGAGCTATGTGGGTCATTTGTACAACAACAATTCTTAATGAGATTCAAAATGTCAAGTATTTTTCAGTCATCATTGATGCCACTCCAGATTGTTCTCACAAGGAACAGACTACTATGGTTATTCAATATGTTAAGATTGTAGACAGCTCAAAATTTTCAATTGAAGAAAGGTTTATTTTGTTTGATAATTGCACGAGAAAAACTGGGAAAGACATTGCTGCTCAAGTACTAACAATTCTAGAATGTTTTAAGTTAGATTTTCAAGTCTGCATTGGTCAAGCCTTTGACAATGGATCTAATATGACTAGGAAGTACAAAGCTGTACAAGCTGTTCTGCTTGAGCACAATTCAAACTGTATTTTCTCGAGCTGTGGAAACCACACAATAAATCTTGTAAAAGAGTTGACTGTGCTGAATCAGACAATAAGGCAATTACTTACTTTGGAACTGTTCAGCAAATGTACAATCTCTTCAGGAGCAGTCCACAAAGGTGGGAAAATTCTGAAGCAGTATCTTCCTGTTTCACTGAATGGGATGTCCAAAACTAGATGGTCTGCATGGATTGATGGTGTTCACCTAGTTGCGCAGCATTTGAATTCAGTGAGAATCTCTCAATCTCACTGTACAGGCTCGAACTGAACTTCACTCTATTCAGTAGCACTTGTCCAAATATGAATGCATTCTGATGTCATCTTTGTGGATGAAGCTACTTACAATGATCCACCAAACTAATCTGGTAATTGAAGCATGCAATGCTACACTTCATGTTGAGAGGGATAACATTGAAAGTCTTATCAATGACATTCAACAGATTCATGAACAATGGGATGTGATCCTGACTGAGTCCAAATTAGTGGCACAGAATATTGGTATTTCATCTGAGTTCTCCACCGATCACAACTTACCTACTGAATCTGATGCTGAGCAATATTGTACGGTAAGTGTCTTCCTTGTCATTATTGATTCTATTCAATCAGGTCTTACACGTTGATTTGACTCACTGTGAGTAATTTTTACCTTTTTTGAGTTTCTTTGACAGTTCAACAGACTGAGTAGATGAAGATCTACTTTCTGCAGCTGAACAATTTCAGTAACAGTACAACAAAGAAATCTCAAATGATCTCAGTGACGAGGTCATCTTCCTCAAACGAATATATTCCACAAACTTTAAATTGAACTGAAAGCCAAAAGAATTGCTTTGAGGGTCATTCCTTTCTGCCCTGTCTGTCCCTCTCATTGGCCTCCGAGGCCACCAGGGAGCCCAGAGGGTGATGGGAGTACAAGTACTCAAAGCTTTGAGCTGGAAAAGTACTTCTTTTCAGCCCTTTTTGTGGTGGGAGGCAGGGAGGATGTCACAGGGCTTTAATCAATCTTATAATGCCCTCATTGAGAGGGAGGGATGCCTTTGATGGGTTATAGCAGTCAAGATATCGACCATACATTTGTAAACTTTAAATCCTGTTCATTTTCCACTTATCTTTAGTTTAGGATCCTTGTTAATTTTCAATTTTGCCTGGATGATTCTGAAATAATTTCAGACTTTTGTGGCACATTATATACGGAGACATAAAGATCTAATATTAGAAACTAAAAGTAATACTAGTTTATAATGAAACAGTATTGCTAACTAATATAATTTCATCAGAAAAAGGGGGTTAGAAATTCATTGTTTAGCCATACACCATGCATGATATGTTTCATCAGTAGCAAAAGGTCAGGTATATTATCTCCTAATGGACTTTCTTAGTTTTCTCTGCAGCTATTCTATTGTTTCTGGTTTCACAAATGTAATCTGTGAAAGCCCTGTCTACACAGCAGTTACTTTCACCAGCAATTTATCATTTCTGACAGAGTTAGTCACTCTGCTGGAACTGATAGAGCTATGAACCCTCCCCAGGATCCAGTTAAACATGTTTTTCACATATTGAACTCTTTTCCTGTTGGTCCTCCTCTCCCCTGTACCTGCTGTGCCACTGTTCTTTCATTTTTTCTCCACTGGAGTCAATAGAATGATAGGAAGTACTTGGGTAAATCCAGATGCTCAGCAGGTGTGTTATTCCTCAATTTACTTGCAATGCTCAGCAGCAATTAAAGCAGGCTGGTACTAAAAAGAACAGTGCCTTCCTCATTGTTGCTCTTGTTTATATTGCATTAGTTACAAATGAATTCAATCAATTCCCTTCTTTCTCACTACCCCTTCCTTTTTAAAAAAACAAACAAAAAAACTTCCAATTGATTTGCCTTGTTTTATGCTGGACATGAGACAAAAGCAACAATTCTTTTATATCTGTTAAAAAATAAACTAGTCAGCTCTGGTGCCTATTCTCCAGGGTTGTATATTATAATTTAAGAAATAATTAGTGAACAGCACCTCTAATCCATCACTCTCTTTGCTGACTTATTCTTTGAGGTTGAGGAAGCCTGTCTTACAAATAAGAGTTAATAACTGCCTTTTACAGCCAAAATAAAAAAAATGTTTTCAAGAGTCTAATGATGTTGCTGTGCTGCACAATAGGGTTCCAATAAAGTTGGTTGACCAAACCATATTCCCGGGTAGTAGGAAGCTTCCTAGTTTCCTGAGCTTGTACATCAATTAGCGAATGATGTGCTGACTTCTGTTATGTAGCCATAGAAAGCCGCTATTTGACCTGGAAGCTTTAGGTAGCTAGGAGGAAGATATACATTCCGCATTAAGAGCCCTATCCTGTTATTTGGCTCCAGTCAGGTAGACCTCTGTACCCATGGGAAGTCCCATTCACTTCAGTGAGGCTCTATTCTGTCTAAGTGGATCCAGTTGCAGAAACAGGACCAAAAATCCCTTTATATTGCTCTGACAGCGTAAAGAGAACTTAAAGTGGGTTTAAAGTTACGGCTCCTTTAAACTCTAAGTAGATAGGCCTATAAATAAAACTAAACTATACACATTGAAAATAAGTCTTCATCCCCTTTTCAGCTGTCCAAGACAGACATCTGTGCAATAGTAGAGAAAAGGCTTCACAGCCTGTTAAAGTTTGGCAGTAATCACTTGGTGGAATGTGAAATAGTCATTTGTGACCTGACAGCCAAAGAAGGATTCATAGTGATAAGACACACTTCATCTGTTAATTGACAATGCAGAAATCCACATTATCACAAGAAAATATATTCCTTATTTCCTGCAGGAAATTCAGCTGACCACCAGCAAGAGCAGCCATTCATTAGACTATGAGCACAGTATTTCTCACTTCAATCTCATACTGTCATAGTCATTTGCAGCAGCAGCAGAATCACATGGCTATTATGTAGCCGTGATGGTGCTTAGAAGGACTTCCATCTTGAATGCTGCCTTGCAAATCTTCCTTTGGAAAGAGTCAGTATGGGGTGATTTAGGCCCAACAACCATGTTTTTGCTCCATACAACAGAGTAGTCCTCAATACCACGTTGGATACTCAGAACAGAGGTCTTTGTAAATGCTGAAAAGCCATTGATGCAAAACCGATCTGTGACTTCTTTGGTTATAGAACCTCCTACTGTCAACTGACTATCTAAATAGCTAAAATTATTCACACATTCAATATCATTGCCATCTACATAGAGTATTGGCAGGTCATTCATTTCCAATTTATGGGGGGCATGTTCAACTTTGGTTTTATCTTAAATCCCATAAAGTACCATTGCTGTAGTTAGTCTATAGTCTCTCCAAGTAAGGCAATATCATTCACATATTCAAAATCCTGTAAAGATGAATATTTCAATTTCACACCTACTTTGGCCTGAAACAGCTTTATCATCAGATAATCTATTAGAACATTAAATAAGGTGAGAGAATGAATCCCTGGCATACTTTGATTCTACTAAAAAAAGTCTGTAATACAACCATTGACCCTCACACAGCTAAATATTACAGGGTATAGTTCCTCCACTATTCACACAAAGTCTTCTGTCATCCCATACAGGCGTAGCACTATCGATAGTGTTGATCGCTGCACTGAGTCAAAAGTGGCTGCAGAGTCTACAAACACAATGTTAATTTCCGTTTGTTGCTCTAATAGTTTCTCAGTAACATTGCACAGAGCATATATAGTAGGGATTGGAGGTCAACCTGTATGGACACTATACTGGATGTCTCTGATCTTTGGACCGAGACAATATTTCAGTCTGTTCACAGTATCATGATTGCAAACATCTTCCCTGGGATGAACAGCAGCATTATTCCCCTATAGGTACCTACATATAACAAAATCCAGTGGGGGAGGTTTGACTAGATCAGGGATCGGCAACCTTTGGTACATGGCCCATCAGGGAAATCCGCGGCCAGTGAGAGCTGCAATCAGCCGAACCTACAGACGCTGCAGGTAAACAAACCATCCTGGCCTGCCAGCAGATTTCCCTGATGGGCCGCATGCCAAAGGTTGCCAATCCCTGGACTAGATGATCACAATTGTCCCTTCTGGCCTAAGAATATATGAATCTTTGATTCTATAATTATAGCAATCTGATCCCCTTTTTTTTTAAACAGGGATGTTACAACCCCATCTCCAATTTTATGGAATGTGACCAATTTCCCAAACTTTTAGGATGACTCTATAGAACCAGTGAACTAAATCCAGGCATCCCTTCTTAAGCAGAAATACATATAGGCAACCAATTAAATATCCTTTAATCATAGCAGGATTGTTCCCCAGAGGAATATGCTCCTGTGCTTTAACAAATCAACTTAAAAAAAAAACCCTGGGGTTTCCACAGTTTCCATTGGTAAATTATTCTGTGTTGTAATGGATACTTGATTTTTTTTTTTACTGTTAGCGCAAAATATGCTTAATTTCTTTGCAGCACTTCCAGTTATAACCATTGGCTCTGCAAATAATTCCTATTCCTCCTTGGTGTTTACACCCTTCAAATGCTAGTAGAAGGTGTTTGTAATTCTCTTTTGGGCTAGAATCACTCTGTGTGATTGTATGTACAATCTGCCCAGAGGAAGGGGCAGAGCATAGATGTGCTGCCACATGAACAGACCAGGAAGTGTCTTCAGTTATTTAGCAAAGCCATATGTATGTAGTTATTTTAATCTCTAATTATCTCATTCCATCCAACCCCTAAATCATTATTTTACATTATATGTGGTTTCACTGACAAAATACAGAGAAGAATCAACATCAGCCTGGTCAGTCGTGTGAAGCCTTTGCAAATGGTGCTGAAAAGTGGCTTGATATTTTGCTGTTATACCATATTGCAATTGTGATGCTGGCAAACCGGGTGCCAGCTCATGCCAAGGCCCAGGGCTTCAATGAACACTGACAAATGCACAGCTGGAAACCAGTCTAGCTTACTTTTGGGTTTGTATAGTTAAAATAAGCAGCAAAGAGTCCTGTGGCACCTTATAGACTAACAGACATATTGGAGCATAAGCTTTCGTGGGTGAATACCCACTTCATCAGACGCATGGCATTCACCCACGAAAGCTTATGCTCCAATATGTCTGTTAGTCTATAAGGTGCCACAGGACTCTTTGTTGCTTTTTACTAACACGGCTACCCCTTTGATAGTTAACATAGATATTAGTGTTATAAGGATGTGTTTAATGTTTAGACTTTATGGAATTTTTGTAGGACATTGCATGTATTAATCCTACTTATAATATCAGTATTTCATAGTATAAAGTTATATTGAGTGTTTGCATTGTAAACCTCTGTAATTCTGTAACTCACAAATCAGGAAAAGAAGCCTTAATTAAGGTAAAGTGCTCATCCTGCATGCAAAATGTCCTATTGGAGGCAAATGAGGCATTCTGTGTCATCAAAGGACAGAGAGCTTGTTGACTGCATTCCTCTCTCCCTCCATAAATGGGAGGCTTGCACATGAATTCATCCAGTCAGCTTAGATTCTGAGGTGAAGGGGATAAAAATCTTTGACAAGGAGAACCTAGGTCTCTTAATTCTGTATGGACTCTGAGGGGCAAAGATTCTTGAACATAGGCAAGCAACATGCTGCTTGGCATGGGTCAGCCCGAAAGGAAGTACAGGGTTTCTTATTATAGAAGCTTATACTGCCTTTTTAAATGTAAGACGGTAACTCATTTGTGTGTGTGTAGGTTTCCTGTTTTAGCCTTGTAAATAACTCTAATTTATTTTCTTAGTTAATAAGTCTTTAGTTAGCTTGTTACAGGAGTGGCTACAGGTGTTGTCTTTGGTTTGAGATCTGAGTACAGTTGACCTGGGGTAAGTGACTGATCATTTGGGACAGGGAGTAACCTGAATATAGTTGTGATTTTTGGTGTAAAGTGAGCATCCATCACATGGCAAGATAGACTGGAATGCCCAAGGGGACTGCCTGTGACTCCATGGTAAGTTATATTGTTTTAGGAGTTCACATTTGTTACTGGGTTTATGAAAACTAATTACAGAACATACAACCAGTTTGGGGTTTGTGCCCTGCTTTTTGACTGTCTGCCCTGAGGTTGGCACTTATGGTTGTGATCCACTCCAGACAGTGTGGCAGTAACCTCTTGTCTAATTTACTGTCAAAGGTCACTTACCAGCACTACTGCACTGAGGGGTTTACTCCGAATAAATACCTGTGTTTCTGATTATTTTTCTCAAGATCTTTCAGTTTTATTTGTCTGCAGCTCTTTTTGTTGTTTCCTGCTAATATTTTCATATGTCCTTAAGCCTCTCTGTATTTACACCACCTCCCAATATAGGATAATCCATTCATTAAATTAATGTTCTGTTTATCTTCCACTTCCAGATCGTTAATGAAGATGTTAAATAAGAATAAACCTAACACCTGTCCCTGTAATGCCCCAAGGATAACTCCCTCCAATTTGATACACTGCCATTTATCATTACCCTTTGTCTATAGTCCTTCAGCCAATTTTCAATCTTAGATATTTTCATACATGATTTCATTACACTCTATACAAAATTCTATAAGAATTTACAGGAAATTGAAACTGTGGAATAAGCATGATGCTTTAGAAAGAAGTTGAGCCAGATGTACTTCTCAAAAAGAAATTACAAATATAGTGGATGAATGGACTTCACTGAATATTTTTGAATCACTCAGTGTTTGTTCTATTTTATGAAGGATTGATACTAGATTTACATGACTCCCATTGCTAAGGATGCTATTCATTATTTTACTTTTTTTTAAGTGAGTACAATTTTTGCTTTGGTCCCATCCTCATGGGCCTTCCAGCTCTATATACCATTTCAAAAATAATTGCCGTTTGAACAGTAAAATGATAAACTGACATCCTGGGATATATTATTATCTGCCCCGGCTAATTAGCATATATTCAGTGTATTAAAGCAGCCACAGCTACAGTAACCTCATTAGGCTTAGATTGGATGCCTATTTGCTCGTGAGACCAGAAGAGATGACATCCGCAGTGGGACAAAGAGTCAGATCATACCAAATTCTTCCCAGAGTAGACCCAGCAAGCTGGTTCTTTGCCATCAGCTGGTACACAGTCTGCATAGGCAACTGAGTTGACTGGTGAATGGGAGGTGGCTTCTATATAGGTCATTTTCAGGGCAGTTTAAATGGAATCATTTTGTTCCCTTTAATCTTGGATCCAGTGTGTGGGGGAGAGGAGGTGGTCATGAGGTTCCTTTAAGGTAGTACTTGCTCCGTTGATGGAATCTAGGAGAGACCAGTAAAATAAATAAAAGACAACTGTTAAAGGGGAGGGTACAAAGAACAGACTGACATGCCTCTTCTGGGAGTCTGGGAATTATAAATGTCCGCAGCATACTAGGGTCTCACATCCTTTTATTCTAAAGGATTTATTAAATTCTGTTTCCTAAATAAAACTATCCGCTTCAGTGTGACTATCATTAAGGGGCATCACTGTACTTCAAAGTAAAAGTGTTTGCTCTATGTAAGACATAATCAGACCACTGGTGTAATAAGAGTGTGACACATAAAAGTGCAGAGAATGATCTGGCCAAGCCAGATGATCATAGTCAGTGTTAAAAAACTTGATACCCCAGTAACATGAGAGAGGGGCCAGTGCCACTGACACCAGAAGCATCTGTTACAATCAGTACAGAATTCCTGATTGCATACAATTTATCAGTCTCTCATTTTTTGCTGTCAATAGTACATCTGTATGCATATTTTCTGTTTTTAACACTACACACTGCACCAAGCACCTTCTGTCAAACCTAGGTAAGAGGACTTACATGTGGCAACAATAGAACCCTAATATCTTGAGATAATAGTTCTTTTTTCCTTCCAGCAAATCCTATCCATCACACCCAGTCATCAATGTCAGTTAGTGTTAGCAATACGGAAGCCACATTTTCCCCATAATACACAGAGAAATTCAATAGGCTTCTGTAGACATTAAGATAGCTGTATATGCACATTGCATCTCAGATGGAAAGCTTAGAATCTGACTGTTCATGGAGGTTAGTTGACTTTCCATGGTTTCTGTTCCCTTTTCTACGTTTATACATTTTAAACATGCACTTTGAAAACTCTTTATACCTCCTCATCAGCTTTCTCAGATGCTTCTCTTTTCTTGCTTGCGTCCCCAGTTCCTTGTATTTAACTGTCTCAAATTTCTCCTCAGAAGTTAATGTGACAGGGAAGACGGAGATTGGGAGAGGAAGAGAATAAGAGAGTTTTTAGGTTGGTCACTGCACCCTGTATGTGGTTTAAAGATGTCACTGTCTCAATTTTTGATATTTTAACTTGGTACTTTCAGTTTTTAAACAAATCCTTGAACAAGTTTTTTGGCCAAGTACAGGAGTAAATGGATGAAAGCTTATGCTATAGACAGGAAGTGAGACTGGATGATCTAATGTTCCTTTCTGCCTTTAAAATCTATGAATCCTACTTCTGTTGATGTAGGGTCTTTCAATGCTCTTTTCCTGTTGCTTCTCCTCACGTCTCAAAATACAATTGTGTTTTTTTCTAATGATTATTCATAGAATAAGTCTTGTATGTGAATTAGCGCTGGTTGAGAACTTTCTGACAGAACGGATTCAACAGAACTGAAATATTCAACAGGAACATGCTGATTGCATTGAAACTTTTGACTACTTTCTTACCAGCTAGCTGGTGGACAGGCAGATCATCAGGCTCCCAAAGGGCGGATCTAGGAATTGCGCCGCCCGAAGCAGGGCAGCACGCCGCTGGGGGCGCTCTGGTGGTCGCCGGTTCCGTGGCTCCAGTGGACCTCCCGCAGGCACGCCTGCGGATGCTCCACCGAAGCAGCGGGACCAGCGGACCCTCCGCAGGGATGCCTGCGGGAGGTCCACCGGAGCCGCCTGCCGCCCTCCCGCGGCACGCCGCCCCAAGCACGCGCTTGGCGCACTGGGGTCTGGAGCCGGCCCTGAGGTCTCCCTGGTTGTTCACCTGGCAGGCTAGCAGACTCCCAGGGTTCCCAGCTGACTGTCTTGTGAACTGTTCCAGAGCTGGGGCTCCCAAACTACCTGAATGCTTGGGGACTCAGCTACTTGGGAAGCAAGCTGAAAAATTCCATTTTTGATTATCCTGAAACAGAATTGTTCATAAATTTTCCTCCTGCAAATTTTTTTTGAATGTTTGACATTTTTCCAGCTAACTCTGATGTGAATAAATGGAAATGTTAACATTCTGTTGTATTATAATAAAGGTAAATTGAAATGAGCTTGAGTAAACCAGTTCAGATTCAACAAAAATCTACTGGAGCTTTCGTGCATACCCCCAAATGGAGCCTTTTAGGAAATTTGAAAAAAAGTTTTCTGAAGGCTATTTCTATCACAGTGTAATCACTACTTCTTATCTGATAGAGAGACAGCATTAATGGCCAAATTAGAGTCCATATGCTTTTGCTCAGTTATTAGTGTTCATATATATTTATTATGGTTAAGGGAATGTCATGTCTAGGGGTGTAATAAATAAATGAGGGGCCAGTTTTTGTTTTATGTGCCAAGTCACATTTTGTATATTTCAGTGTTGCAGAGATCCTTTGTCAGGTTTTTTTGTTTGTTTTTGATATATTTTTTCTACATCCTCAACCTAAGTTACTAGGCTTGACTCACTGAATTGGAATGAAAATCAACAAAAGGTTCCAAATTGCTTTCATAGTAAGAAATACTGTGGATCCTGCTATTTTGTCCCAAGTTGACTGAAGTCATTTTTGATATCTGCCTCTGTTTGCCAGAAGCTGGGGCTGGGCAACACGGGATGGATCACTTGATTACCTGTTCTGTTCATTCCCTCTGGGGCATCTGGCACTGGCCACTGTTGGAAGACAGGATACTGGGCTAGATGGACCTTTGTTCTGAAGCAATATGGCCGTTCTTAAGTTCTTATGATTATGAGCTTTTGATTAGCACCTAGAACATCTGGAGCAGTCTAGGGAAACTAGAATTGAAGGAAAATCTAGACTGAAAATAATTTTATTATAAGGATATCATAGAAAATACTATTCATTTTTTTCAACAATTATCAAAAGTTATGAGTTTCCAAACTTTCCTTTGGAATAGCTAGCTATTCTTGCAGTCTTCCAGTTCATGGTGAAGTTATCCTTAAGAGGGATGTGGTTTAATATAATAAAATAATACTTAGTATTTATATAACCCTTTTTACAGGTCATCTAAAAATGCTTTACTTACATTAATTAAGCCTTGTGGTTGGTATTGGTATTTTCAATGGAAGACATGGAGAAGATTAAGACTAAAATTCCTAATTTAAAATTGTCTAAATTGTAAGACTTTTTGTTACATATATTTTTATTCAGGTAAATTTATACTTTTCCCTTTTTACTGTCTTGAACTGAAATTAGTATCAGAAAGTTTGAAGAAACTCACCTCTCTAAAAATACGAGCAAACGTCTAGTACTATTCACATCAGTAGAAATTTAAGTGCACACAAAGTTCCAATAACATATTGAGATATATCTTTGAATTATCATATATGTATCTTAAATTAGAGCAAAAAAATCCCACATATATAGATATAACGTTCTGCAACACCTCTTGGCATAGATGAAGTGGACTTGAGGTAATCATAGAATCATAGGACTTAAAGGGACCTCGAGAGGTCTTCTAGTCCAGTCCAGTCCCCTGCACTCATGGCAGGACTAAGAATTATCTAGACCATTCCTGACAGGTGTTTATCTAACCTGCTGTCAAGTCTAATTCCCCACTCTGGCTCTTTGAATGCATAAGATGGGGGCACACAAGGACTCTAAAAATTAATAGTGGCCACTCCAGGCTTCTATTAAACTCCCAAGGTTACAGTGTTTCTCTGATGTTGGATTGGTAGATGCTGCCACCACCCAAGTGCAGAACCCCTTTGAGAGCCCAGGAATTCTTGGGAATTCCTTCCTGTGGGGTACCCACAAGCCCTTTCACCCCCCAGGGAAGAGCTGAAAAAGGAAAAAAAAAAGAAGGAAATCAGCTGTTGACACCAATTAATTAAACAACATCTACACAAACCTCTTAAGACACAAAAATCCAATTCTGTTCTTAAAAAAAGATAAATGTTATTTAAAAAAAGAAAGAAAATACATATGGGAACTCAGGCTATTGCTAGATTTTAAAAGAGCAACTACGAGGATAAAGCACCAAGGGTAGCTTTCCTGGGGTTCACCTTAAAGGTTACAAGCAAAACAAAAGGACCTGGGGTTAGCAGAGAGGAATCCCACAAGCCATAAAGAAATAAAAGCGATAAACCTAATCATGTCTTCCTAGGCACTTCCTGATTTACTTACATATCTGGGGTTTTAAATAAGTAGTTTTTAGGTATGATACTGTTGATTTTTTCATACCTGGTCCAAGCTTCTTACAGCACAGCGGCTGTCCTGTCTGCCTCTCCCCAGGAGAACAACAACAGACAGACAAAAGGGGAGTCTTTTCTCCATTTTAAAAAGTTGTAGCCTTCCCATTGGCTCTTTTAGCCAGATTCCCACTCAATTCCTTTAACCTATGCATAGCAGTGAGATTTTTTACTCTTTACAGGCAGAGCAATTAAAGAACAATTACTCAGAGGGATTTTATAGCTACTGGCTGGCTGGGTGTCCATAAAAGGGAGCTACCAGCCCACTTTCATTTATCACACTTGCTCTTAAAAATGTCCAATGATGGAGATTCCACAACTTCCCTAGTTACCACTGCTCTAATTCCCTGAGCTACAGAGGCTGGCCCTACATCTAACTTGGCAGAGGGAGGCTAATAATGAGCAAGAGAGATAACCCAGAATAGCCTAGGACACATGGGATTTTAACTTGTGATTCCTGCATTCCTAGACCACTGCTCTAATCCCATGAGCAACAGAGGCTGGCATTACTATCTTTGTTTGAATTTGCACAATTGCCTAGAGCTATGCAATTTTTTTCCAGTTCACTTGTTAAACCACAAAACTTGGTGGTGAGGGGGGGTGGTAATTGTTTTGGGTTGACCTGATTTTTTTGTTTGTTTTGTTTTCTGAATGAAACTAAAAGCAAAAAGATGTCATTTCAGGTCAAATGAAATACTTTATTCGACCCAGAACTAAATACTTTATTCCAGTTTTAGGCATGTTTTAAATTAAAATCAAAGGAAAATTTTGAAGCACCATTCACAAAACCACATCCACTCCATATCATAGCCCTACAGTTGAACCACTCACTTGGGGTTTGGGAGGCATGGTTCAAGTCTTCAGTCTTTGCCTAATTTGGAATAGCAATTTGAAGCTGAGTACCCTAACTACTGGGTATAGTATTCTGGGATACCTTGCTCTTAAAATCTTGTCAAAGCTGTTCCACTTTATATTCATATTTAAATATTTATTGGGTCAGACAGAGCGCATGTAATAATAATGACTTTATTGTGTGGTGACTAGGACACTCATGTGGGAGGGGAACACGTGGGTGCCAGCCCCTGCTATAATTATTGTTTATTTATATAAAGTGGAACACTTTCAACAAGAGAGATTGAAAGAGCCCTACCGTAGAATAACCTGTACTACGGTTGTTAGGGCACTTACCTATATTGTAAAAGACCTAAATTCAAATTCCTGATGCAAATCAGGCAGCCTAGAGAATTGAATCTGTTCACTTCTGATTCTAGCCCAGAAAGTTACAAAACACTTGTCCTAAAAAAAATTTCACTTAGCTCTATTATTGGCTTAGAAGTGAAAGCAGTGTGGTCCTGAACCAAATCCCACTGCTTTCTATGAAGGTCTTCTATTGTGTTTCAGGTCATCTATCCTGTTGCCAGTTCCCTGAGTCATCAAACTCTTTTTTTTTAATTTAATAAAAATGCTAATTACTATAACAGTTAAAACACTTTCTCTACAGATAGAAAAGTATATCTGAATCCTTATATTGCATTTTCATTTGCACCATCTAATTTAAGATAACAAAATAAAATCTTGTACGACCCAGGGATGGTTTAAGCCACCAGTTAACATATATAAACTTGGTTTCAGGGTTTTCTTTTTTTTAACCAACTAGCCATTATTTAGAAGCCTAGATTATTGTTAAAATAAAAGGTCTTGATATCACAGCTACATAATGTGTAGCAACTCCCATGAATAGAGAAGCTGCAGGATTCGAACATCATACTACAAATATCTACACTAAAAGAATATAAAACTCTAGAAAATGAATTTTTCCATAGTGAGGCTTGCAGACATTTTTCAAAATCTAGGGACAGCTTCTCCAATTGTACATTCCAGGCCTGTCCTGTTTTTCATAGGTTTTACATGATGTAACTCTGAACTTAATTCTTGCTTTTATTATTTTGTGTCAGATTTATATGAAATGGTGTTTTGTGGGAGAGTTTCTTAATTGCTAAAATACCAGTACTAATTGGCATTTAATAGGTAACCAATTGACATTGTGGTATGTTATTATACTTATCATCCAGGTTAATGAGACCCTAACACAAACCCTTTCCAAA
Source organism: Mauremys mutica (assembly GCF_020497125.1). Classification (NCBI taxonomy): domain Eukaryota; kingdom Metazoa; phylum Chordata; order Testudines; family Geoemydidae; genus Mauremys; species Mauremys mutica. The sequence continues at coordinate 32,781,278 of NC_059073.1, read as the reverse complement.
TAGATTAATAGTAGACATTTGATATATTAATGTAATTATGTAGGTATTGCTTTTCTAATTTTACCTTAATTATAGCCAGCACTAGGTTTTTCTCTAAGACAAGTGGGCACCGGCAGTACCTGTAGGAGCTGCATAACATCCAGTCCTAAAATTACAATAAATGATTATTTGGGCCTCAGTCCTATGTATTCATAGATGAGAGTGTTTCCCTGCACATGCACCTCTGAGTTTTCAGGATTGGGGCTTTGATATATTCAAAGCAATTTAATTATATTGAGCAAAATATGGCTGGCCTGTACCATTGTACTACAAGAGAAGGGAGAAGCCATTATTTCACCACAGGTTCTATCAAGTACAGAGATTGGTGGGCCCAAAAAGTTGACTCCAAGTCAGGGTCAACCTGTTTTGTATATCTGCAGATCTCATCCAGGACCCGGGGTGCATTTAGCTGCATGCTTTAAAAATCCAGCATCTTTTTCACTGCCCTTTGAAAGATAAAATACCTCTCCCTCCACAGTACTTTATGTCCCTTCACAGTCCAGTTTGGGCTTTTAAGAGCCATAACTGAATCCTTTATTTGCAGGTGAGCCCAACTTGATACCAGCTTGTGTCAGTGAGAATGTATTTTTGCTGTAAAATCCACATAAACATATATTCTGTATGTCTCTGCAATTTAACATTCTTAAGAAAACATATGTTTTAAATGTTTTTTGCAAGTATTGACTGCCACTATTTAAGTTCAATGCTCAACAGTAAATTATGGCAACTTAATTAGTCTTATAACATGCAGATATGTATCCTTCAATCTGAACAAAATTAGATTTTAACCTGCATGAAATCATTTCCCAATAAAAATGTCAGATGTTTCATTTTAAATTATGATCTCTGGTGAAAAGAATGAGAGAGGTTGTGTGCTTTCTTTTTTTGTTTTACCTTCTCCAAATCAGAAATCACTTTCCTTACTCTGACAAGATCTGCAGTATTTAGCTGCAGCTCTCAAAGAGCAATAGAATTGTCTTCTAAATTATCATCAAATCACATTTTTGTCTCAAACAATATAATTTTCCATTTGTGCAGATCACTGATTGATTTGATTAATTAAACATTATCCAGAAGATGGCAGTATCTTACAGTGATTGAAGGCATTTCAGTGGTGCCAGAAAAGATTGTTGTAGCAAAAGGCTTTTTTTGCATTTCCCTCACACAGACTGGTTTGAAGGGGTTTCTGATTTTGCTGTTTCAAATTACGAATAGGCTGAAATTTGACACATGTTCTTTCCTTCATCATCCTAGTAAGACTGTGTTTAAATGACTAGAAATCATGGCTTCAAAATACTGTTAATAAAATATGAAGCACTAAATGCTTCTGATCATTTTTATCATCTAAACCTAACTTTATTAGATTTTGTTTGAATGCTTGTGAACAATTTTTGGTAATTATTAGAAGACATTCCTGAGGTTGCTGAGACAAAGATTTGATATTTTAACTGACTACGGATAGGCTCTACAGTTTATTTTTCTAAGAGATACATAAGAAAATAATGTAGCGTTTCACAGTCTTTACAGAGAAGAAAGGTCTATGTTGTTTTTACTGTGATCCTATCTGCCAAACTATGTATATTATGCTTTCTGTGTTATTTTTACTGCATAATAATCCTAATGATTATCACAGTAAGATTTGTATCTTTTAAAAAGAATTAATTAACACTTATTGACACATTTAGCTTGCTAGGAAACCCCTCCACTCCCATCCTTTCTTTGTGAGCATCTGGGCACAAAGATCAGACTTTTCATCTCCATACAGGCTTGCTGTAAGTCATTGCATCTGGGGCTGTTCTCAGAAGCAATGTGGGGACTTTTGGCTTGTGCAGAATGTGACCACCTGGCTGCTCAACAGGATAGGCTACTGTAAGCATATTGCGCCACCCATCCTCCCTTCTTTCCACTGGTTTCCAGTCTGCTTCTGGGTCAGCTCCAGACCTTGATCCTGAGCTTTAAGGCTATCAGTGAATTATAACCCAGATACATCTATTAAAGAGCTTCCATCTATGCGCCAAGTCAGCTGCAATCTTGGGGAATAATGCAGCTCACAAAAACTAAGACAAAACATCCTGGAGCTGGAGATAGTGTTCTCAGCTATGGGGATCTGATTAGGAAATGACCTACCAAAGGAACTTGGACTCGCTTAAAACTTAAGCATGTTTCTGTTGCACAGTGAGTCCCCCTTGTTGATAGAGCTTTCCTGCCATAACCAGATAATTTAAAAAAACAAAACAAAATAAAAGCCCTGCGAACCTCACCCAAGCAGTATCTCTTATAATCAGGGAAATGAAAATAACTAAACTACTTGATGTACACAAGGCATATTTAATTGATCTGTATAGCACTTAAGCACTTCAGTGATTGGGGCTACACAAAACTCTTAAGATAGGTGGCCCTGCCTTTCAAAAATGAGCATGTGCAATTGTATGTTTTGTCTGCATGCAAAGCTACTGTGATCATGGACACAAGTCAGAAGTGTACATAGCCTTAGATGTATTTTAAAGGTTTGAATGAGTTCAAAGAAGTCTTGTAGCCAATTATTACTCCATTATCTTTCCATTTTTGCATAATTCTGAACAGCACTTTCTGGTGCTGTGTAGAACTGGTACTGAAAAATCATAAATGATATGCTTCTTTGATTATTCAGAATCCTTATGGTACATTCTATAGTTTCTTGGAGAGTTCCATTTTAATAGTCCTAAGCAAAAGGGCATCCACCAATTATTTCAACAACCTTATATATCTCACTGTCAGGAAGTTTTACTTGATGGCTCAAATGGTCTTTGATTTGGTTCCATGCCATTAATCTAAGTTCTAAATAATTCCTCTTCCTCCTTCAAACATTTTTAGACTGTTTTCTTGTTAATAATTACTTAGGCAAACTATACATAATTGTATTTGGAATTGTATACCACATGATGTGCTCAAAATACAGTAGAAATAAGTTAATTGATACATATTTTACTCCTATTTTATTCCTGGTAATTCAGTTCTGGTAGACTCTAACCATTTTTGTTACACTAAGCTGAATACCCACAAATTTGTCAACTTTCTAAATGCTTCCCAGAACTGAACAAAATATACCAGATGTGGTCACACCTGAGCCACATAAGAAAAGGACTGCTCTCTGGTATGATGGTTTTTTTTTTTTTGTGCATGCAGCTTGCACTACAGTCACATCTGTGAATAAAATCAATTTTTGCCATGATTAAGGTTGATCTCATGGTATTCCTGGGCCAGCCAGAGCTGAGAAGTACCAGAAAACTCAGGAGAATATGTTTTTAATAAGTTTTCTAATGCAGGAGTGGAGACCAAAGAGTTTCAAATAAGCATCTGAATTTTTGAATATTTATCCACTGCAACCTTTTGAGGTTTAGTCATCATTAAACAGAACCTTAAATGACAATGCTTCATTAAGCAGGCATCATTCTAGCATCCCCTGTCTGATCTGTGGTGAGCTTTTATCATTTTATTGTAGAATGAATTCTCCGGGAACTTCTCATAGAAGAACTGCTAACGGAAATCAAATGAACTGAAATAATAATAAAGTTATTCAAAGTGTGAAATGAAAGTGATGATTCTCAATTTTTACATCAATTTTATGCTGATCTAATGGACAGGAGAAGGAGGCTATAAGAATTCAGGAAATATGGAAAGTTTCTATTAGAGCTTTGAGGGGAGGGATAGCTCAGTGGTTTGCGCATTGGCCCACTAAATGCAGGGTTGTGAATTCAATCCCTGAAAGGCCATCTGTGGCAAAATCAATACTTGGTCCTGCTAGTGAAGGCAGGTGGCTGGACTTGATGACCTTTCAGAGTCCCTTCCAGTTCTATGAGATAGGTATAGCTCTATTAAAAAAAAAAAAGAAAGAAAAAGCTGATTTGTGTTCTTCATTGTTCTCTTATGGAGTTGGTCACTGATCTTACACTGCTGCCTGTAGAATCAATGAATGTTCTATATTGATCCCTTGATAAGGTACAAATTCTCATTGATTTTACTTTGCTGGGACCCAGCAAAGAAAGTGAGGAGGTGAGATTATTTTATGTTCTCACAATCATTTTTAATAAAATTATTTAAAATCAAAGTTCTGTGTTTTCTTTACTTATATATTTTCTCATGTGAAAAGCCTAGCAAAAGGAGAGCTAAAAGAAACATGGAAGTCTGGAGAAAAAGACACTATAGACTAGTCACGCCATCTAAAAACCACAAAATGTTGGGACATTTTTGTTTTGTATTATGCAATGTGGAAATGGGCAAGAAATTATTAATACACTGCACAAACAAGTTTTATTTATTTTGCTCAGTTAAGAGTGATTCACTTTGAAGGCATGTAAGCTCAACATGACATTTGGCACGTTTGATTTTGACATGTTAACTAGCCCTAGCCATAATTTGTAATCTGTGTTTCCCACTATTCTATCACTACTTACAAGGTTGTTTATATATATTCACTAAACAAGATAACATTATCACAGTTTCAGGGCAACTGAGGCTGTGTTCCTTATTCCTTACTTCCCTACTCTGTGTTTCTTGATCCACCAAAGGCAGGCGCTTGAAGGTTTTAGGCTCCCAGCTTTCACATCTCTTGGGTGGAGACGTGCATCTCTCTGTGTGTCCTGACTGGGGATGTTTAAGGCTCTACAAGTTCCTGCATCACACTCTAACATTCCCAGCAAACCAGACTTTCTTAACAGGAGGGCATATACACTTTTCTTTTCAAAGAATAATAGAATCATAGAATATCAGGGTTGGCAGAGACCTCAGGAGATCATCTAGTCCAACCCCAGCTCAAAGCAGGACCAGTCCCCAATGAAATCACCCCAGCCAGGGCTTTGTCAAGCCTGACCTTAAAAACCTCTAAGGAAGGAGATTTCACCACGTCCCTAGGTAACCCATTCCAGCGCTTCATCACCCACCTAGTGAAAAAGTTTTCCTAATATCCAACCCGAACCTCCCCCACTGCAACTTGAGACCATTGCTCCTTGTTCTGTCATCTGGTACCACTGACAGTCTAGATCCATCCTCTTTGGAACCCCTTTTCAGGTAGTTTAAAGAAGATGTCAAATCCCCCCTCATTCTTTTCTTCTGCAGACCAAACAATCCCACTTCCCTCAGCCTTTCCTTATAAGTTATGTGCTCCAGCCACCTAATCATTTTTGTTGCCCTCCATTGGACTCTTTCCATTTTTTCCACATCCTTCTTGTAGTGTGGGGCCCAAACCTGGACACAGAACTTCAGATGAGGCCTCACCAATGCCAAATAGAGGGGAATGATCACATTCCTCAATCTGCTGGCAATACCCCTACTTATACAGCTCAAAATGCCATTAGCCTTCTTGGCAACAAGGGCAGACTGTTGACTCATATCTAGCTTCTCGTCAACTGTAACCCCTAGATAGTTTTCTGCAGAACTGCTGCCCAGCCATTCAGTCTCTAGTCTGTACCAGTGCATGGAATTCTTCTGTCCTAAGTGCATTTGTCCTTGTTGAACCTCATCAGATTTCTTTTGGCCAAATCCTCTAATTTGTCTAAATCCCTCTGTATCCTATCCCTAATCTCCAGCGTATCTACCACTTCTCCCAGTTTACTGTCATCTGCAAACTTACTGAGGGTAAAAAGGATTACCCTCAGTAATCCTCCATCCTCCAGATCATTAATGAAGATATTGAATAAAACCAGCCCCAGGACTGACCCTTGGGGCACTCTGCTTGATACTGGCTGCCAACTAGACATGGAGCCATTGATCACTACCCATTGAGCCCAATGATCTAGCCAGTTTTCTATCCACCTTACAGTCCATTCATCTAGTCCATACTTCTTTAACTTGCCAGTAAGAATAGTGTGGGAGACTGTATCAAAAGCTTAAAGTAAAGAAATAATACATCCACTGCTTTCCTCTCATCTACAGAGCCAGTTATCTCATCAAAGAAGGCAATTAGGTTAGTCAGGCATGACTTGCCCTCAGGGAATCCATGCTGACTGTTCCTGATCACTTTCCTCTCCTCTAAGTGCATCAGAATTGATTTCCTGAGGATGTGCTCCATGGTTGTTCCAGGGACTGAGGTGAGGTTGACTGGCTTGTGGTTACCCAGATCCTCCTTCTTCCCTTTTTTAAAGATGGGCAATACATTAGCCTTTTTCTAGTCATCTGGGACCTCCCCTGATCACCATGAGTTTTCAAAGATAATGGCCAATGGCTCTGCAATCACATCCTAAGCGCCATGAAACAGCTGTTTTTCTGCAGTTTCATACTGGAGCTCTGAGCAGTTGTACTGCTCTCTTACATACAATGCACCTCCTCCACCTTTTCTGCCCTGCCTGTCCTTCCTGAACAGTTTATACCCATCCATGACAGTACTCCAGTCATGTGAGTTATCCCACCAGGTCTCTGTTTTTCCAATCCCATCATAATTCCTTGACTGTGCCAGGACTCCCAGTTCTCCCTGCTTGTTTCCCAGGCTTCTTGTGTTTGTGTATAGGCACTTAAGATAACTCGCTGATCATCCTGCTTTCTCAGTATGAGGCAGGAGTCCTCCCCTCTTGCTCTCTCCCGCTTGTGCTTCCTCATGGCATCCCACTTCCCCAATTACCTCAGGGCTTTGGTCTCCTTCCCCCGGTGGAAGCAGGAAGGGGTAGCGATCCAAGGGCTTGATGAGTCTTGGCCATCTCTCCATTACATTGTGAATCCTAGCTCCTGGGAAGCAGCTCACTTCTCGTTTTTCCTAGTTGGGAAGGCAGATAGATGACTCAGTCCCCCTGAGGAGAGAGTCCCAAACCACCACCACCCGCCTCCTTCTCTTGGGAATGGTGGTCATGGAACTCCCATCCCTAGGACAGTGCATCTCATGCCTTTCAATTGGTGAAGTCTCCTTCTGCTCCCTTTCCTCACATGTATCATCTAGTCCACTCTCCGCATTAGTACCTGTGTGGAGAGAATGTGAAAATGGTTGCTCACCTGTATCTGCATTGCTGGTACATGGACGTTCCTCTTTCTTCTTCTGGAGGTCACATATTGCCAAATTTCTTCACCGTCCTTCTAACCTTGCTGCATAACCTGCTCTGATTCTTCAGAATGCTGTGCCGAAAGAAGCATATCCTGATATCTGTACAGGAAATCTTCATTTTCTTTTATGCAGCGCAGGGTTGATACTTGTTTCTCCAGACCTTGAACCTTCTCTTCCAATATGCAGACCAGCTTGCATTTTGTACAGACAAAGTTGCTTCTGTCCTGTGGAAGAAAGACAAACATGGCACATCCCGTGCAGGTCACAAAGCTATGAATAGCTGTAATTTTCAGCAGTCACAAGTTACCACACAGCTATTTCTAAGCAAGCACATTTATTCTTAAAGTGAAAACATTACAGAGAAAGCATATTAAAACAAATACAAGAACCTATATGTTATGAGATAAAGCTTACTGAAAGTCACTCCCAACACCAAGCTTAGGCTCTGGCAGATACGAGTCCTTCAAAATCCACAATGGGGTTTTCCCTGTGGTTACAAGTCCATAGATGTCTCAGAATCAGACCCAGAACCACCAGCAGACAGTTCTTTATACAGCTTGGGCCTTTAATCTCCAGTCTCTAGGAACAGGTAATCAGCTGACAAAGACCCGCTTCTCAGGGCATAGCTTCAAAAAGCAAGGTTTTTGCATATCCATCGGTGGGGAATTTGCATTAACCTCCTGCTAGGTATTACACAGGAAATCCATTTAACATTTATTCTCCCAACAGTCCATTCTTGCCTGGCACATTTTCAGTATCATCCTTTCAAATCCCAGTTCTCACACCACATCTCCTGCCTAGAAAATTTACATGCAATTCTGGCCTACAGTAACACATAAACTTTGTATTTAATACAATGGAACTCAAATATACTTAAAATTAATTCAATAATGTTTTTTGTAAAGATATTGCAAGAAATAGCCATAGCTGCCAAAACATATTATGGGGAAAATTCTGATTTGGACACACATATTTAATTCCCACTGAAAACATCTGGACTTCCATGTGTATATCTTAAGGTAGGATTTGGCTCTACACTTACATTTTACATTAAATAAATAGATCCTACCTCACTCAATACCATTACAAAGCTCACAGTCCTCCCTTCATTCAGCATACGCAGATAAAATCATGAATTTACTTAAAAACTGTTTACAAAATCTCCTTTAAATCCTTTTTATAGCTTCTGTGCCAGATATTGAGTTGGTATAAACTGATGTAGTTCCATGACTTCATAGAATCATAGAATTGTAGGACTGGAAGGGACCTCGAGAGGTCTTCTAGTCCAGTCCACTGCACTCTAGGCAGGACTAAGTTTTAGCTAGACCATCCCTGATAGGTTACAGTCTAACCTGCTCTTAAAAACCTCCAACGATGGAGTTTCCACAACCTCCCTAGGCAATTTATTCCAGTGTTTAAGCACACTGAAGTTTTTCCTAATGTCCAACTTAAACCACCCTTGCTGCAATTTAAGCCCATTGCATCTTGTCCTATCCTCGGAGGTTAAGGAAAACAATTTTTCTCCCTCCTCCTTGTAACAACCTTTTATGTATTTTATGTATCTTCCCTTAGTCTCTTTTCCAGACTAAACAAATCCATTTTTAAAAAATCTTTCCTCATTGGTCATGTTTCTATACCTTTAATAATTTTTGTTGCTCTTCTCTAGACTCTCTCCAATTTGTCCACATCTTTCCTGAAATGTGGCATCCACAATTGGACACAATACTCCAGCTGAGGCCATATCAGAGAGGAGTAGAGTGGAAGAATTCCTTTGTGTGTCTTGCTTATAACACTCTTGCTAATACATTCCAGAATGATGTTTGCTTTTTGTGGAACAGTATTACACTGTTTACTCATATTCATCTTGTGGTCTACTATGACCCCCCACTCCTTTTCTGCAGTACTCCTTCCTAGGCAGTCATTTCCCATTTTGTATGTGTGCAACTGATTGTTCCTTCCTAAGTGGAACACTTTGCATTGTTGAATTTCATCTATTTACTTCAGACCATTTCTCCATTTTGTCCAGATCATTTGAATTTTAATCCAATCCTCCAAAGTACTTGCAATCCCTTCCAGCTTGGTATCATCCACAAACTTTATAAATGTACTCTCTATGCCATTATCTAAATCATTGATTAATATATTGAACAGACCTGGACCCAGGACCAATCCCTGTAGGACCCCACTTGATATGCCCTTCCAGTGGAAACCACTGATAACTCCTCTCTGAGAAGGGTTTTCCAACCAGTTGTCATCATCATCATCATCATCATCATGTTCCCATTACATTTAGGACAGCGATGAACTAGTTATGCACTGACCTTATGATAGCTCCATCTATGTTGTATTTCCCTGGTTTGTTTAGGAGATGGTCTTGCAAGATAGTATCAAAAGCCTTACTAAAGTCCACATCTACCACTTCCCCCCATCCGTAATCTAAGTTGTGCCTAGCACGCATAGCCTGGCCCCCTGAAAGCAGAAATTGTAGCAATGTGACTGGCTTAGGTTAACAGGATGTACTGTTTACAGAACTGTCTCTGAATTTCCTAACTCCTTGCTACCCCCATATTAACTGAGAACGTGGCACCTAAGGACAGGATGAAGAGATAAAATTTCTAACCTCCCCATTAATGACTGCTTCTTGGAGCAGCTAGTCCTGGAACCAATAAGAAAGGCAATTTTTCATTTAGTCCCAAGTGGCACATAACCGCTCAGCAATAGTTCCCATAATGTAATTAAATGTAACATCCTTGTAGGGTGGGAAATATCAAAGAACCCCTCACCCCCACCCTGAGAGAGGAGGTGAGGGAAGGCAGGAACTCTCCCTGCAACAATTGTCCAAAGGTACCCTCAGGGAAGGGAGGACCTGCTTCAGGTACACCCTGAGAAGAAGGTATTCCCTCAGGGAAGGACCTTTGGACAGTTCACCCCTTCACAAAACACAAAAACCAGTGAACACCCAATGAAATTAATAGGCAGAAGGTTTAAAACAAACGTAAGGAAGTACTTCACACAGCACACTGTCAACCTGTGGAACTCATTGTCAGGGGATGCTGGGAAGGCCAAAAGTATAACTGAGTTCTAACAAGAATGATATAAGTTAATGGAGCATAGGTCCATCAATGGCTATTAGTCAAGTTTGTCAGGGAGGCAACTCCTCACAATGGGTGTCCCTAAATCTTCCTGCCAGAAGCTGGGACTGGATGACACAGTGGATCCCTCAATAATTGATTTGTTCTGGTCATTCCCTGTGAAGCATCTGGCACCAGCCACTGTTGGAGGACAGGATATTGGGCTAGATGGACCATTGGTGTGACCCAGTATGACCATTCTTATGTTCTTACTTTCTTATGTTTGGCATTAGAAGGTTAGCCATAGGGAACATGATTCAATACCAAGCTTAAGTCAGAAAAAAATATTCACACATTTTCCCAATACCTTCACCCATCAAAGAAGTGTAAATTATTATCAAACCATTGGTTTTATGACCAAAACTTTTTTTTTTGAGTTCTACTATATTCTTTAGGTCAAAGCTTTATAAAGGGATGTTTTAAAACAATGCAAATAGAATTCCATCTTCAATTCAACTGTACCTAAGTAATCCTTAGATTTCTTTCTAGATGTCAAATTTATGCTAGTTTACCTTGAAAAATGAGGAGCAAATCAAAAATTACTAAATCTTCTGGGCTGTGTCAGATGTGGTATTTTCTTATAATCATAGTTTGAAGTTCTAGTTGCAGGTCATTTGGGCAGACATGCTAATCATGTGAAGCATATTGGACCAAACTGAGCCTTGGTATAAGCAACTGTCATCAAAGTCAACAAGAGCCATGCCAAGTTATGCCAAAGCTAAATTTGGTCCATTGAGAACAACCCTCGAACTACAGAATTTGAACCTAAGTCTTGACTGTCAACTGTAAATATAGGTCATCTCGGTAAATTGTTCAATATATCCAATTAGCAAAAAATTGGTTAAAGGTTTATAAGGCTAATTAATATTCCCAAATCTCCCAGTGTACAGCCAGCTTGGGACTGAGAAAACTGTAGAGTAATAGAAAGATTAGCTCTTGTATAGTTCTTAGTCCAGACCTTTAAAAAAAACAAAAAAACAAACCAAAAAACCCCCCACCCTTCTTCTTACCCTACCTCTGCTGTGATGTCTATAAATCACAGCCATCTGGCTTTGTTTATGTTGTAAACTATACATGTCTACTATGACCAGAGAGGCTACTTCCTTATGCAAACTAAACTGTATTTGCTGTTACTTTTTCCTCCACTGTACCCCACCTTCATCCATTTGTTGTCTTGTCATAATTGAAGATTGTGAGCTGTGTGGCAGTGACTGTCTTTGTTATAGTCCTCTGTACTTTGCCTAGCACTATTGGGTCTAATCCCTTATTGGGTCTCTAGACATTACTGCTGTATAAATAATACAAAGATAATAATGGATTGTTCTGGTCTTTATCACCTTGGAAGGCTCCTTCAGTTTCTTATGTAGTGTAATTAAGCATTAGTGAGATCTCAAGGCCCCCAAGGCAAACCTGATGTATTTGTATTTAAAGTACTATATTAGTTCAGTCCAATTTATTTTTAATCCCCACTTCCTTTGTAGATAAAATAATAAAAATTAATGAAAGTTGGTTGCCATGCATATTGTTTTTTTTCCAATGAATTATAAGCTTTCTTGTCATTAAGAATTTTTTTAAATTAGTGAATAAATAATGAAATAAAGTTGCATTCGTATGTTGCTCATCATCTTCACATCTGAAAGTGCTTTGTGGTCTGTTCCTTGTCCCAGATATATTTCCATTGGCAATCCTTATGAACTAGCCTGGAATTTCACTAGGAGCGGGCAAGATTGACTTCATCTGAGTAACCTACGTATGGAGTATTAAGTCCTAAGTATTGTTTCATTTGGGATATTTAACAATCTTCTTTAGGAAATGAATCACCAGTAAGAACCTTGAATGCTTACTGCAGCAGTATATTCTCATCATTCTCATAATGCTGAAGATACTATTGCTATCAGAGGCAAGGTTGCTGCACTTCAAGATGAACTTGGGGCTAGAGACCAGTCCTCTATCAAGGCGAGTACAACCACACCTTGGTGACAATGCTCAAGGTATTTCTGTTTTTCAGTTGGTGGTGGTGTGATCTGCAACACCTGTGCCAAAAAAAATTACTGTGTCAGGGAGGGATGTCAGATTACAACCTTGGGCCATGCTTTCAAGGTAATTATTGCTTGCTTCTCATGTTTTCTCCTTGAATATTGAAGGACTCAGCTAAGCCGGGGTGCAGTGGTAGCAATCCCTTCTGGCAAACCACTCCCTCAGAGTCTGTGCCTTCTGCCCCTGCTGCAACTCGTGACTGCAGGACCCAGAAACAGTACAAGTTCTCAGAAGATAGACGAAGAAAGATTAGCTACACACTAAGTCCCTGGAATTAATGCTGTATACATCATGGCAGTGGCTTTGGATTGTTTGGATATCTTTGCTCTTTTTTTTTTTTTTGGCTCTTGTGTTTGTTTCTGAGGCAGCTCCAGAAATGTAGGCCTCTCTCCTGCCAAGGAGGAATGTGTGCCCCTTTTCTCACCTCTTTTTTTTTCTTTTCTTTTTATTCTGTGTTTGTACAACACCTAGAACAATGGGGTCCTGGTCTATAACTAGGGCCCCTAGCCACCACAGTAATACAAATAATAAATAATAATCTTGTTTCTCTTCTTTTGCTTTCTACTTTAGCATAATATATTTCCCCTTATTTTAGAAAGATTCCAGAGGAAACTGCCCATTTCTGTTCTTGTTTTGACCATATCTCCACCCTAATGTCTTTGCTCATCAGTCTATGGAAAGGAGCAGGCAAAGAGGTGACAAAAACATACTGGAGGGACATACGTGTTGGAAAACAAGTAGTCTATATGGAAATGCTTATGGTACTTTAACTATGGTTGTTCTTGATGATGCTTCTACCCAGTTATAAAGAAACACAATATTAAAGGCATACACACAAAGCTGTAGAGATAAGCTCTGCATTTTCTGATTTCTGGATGCTTGGCTTTTTGTTGCATTTAGCACTGGTTTTCACATGGAATTTGCTGAATAGTCTGATACATTATCAGATGTTATATGATTATAAAATAGACACAGAAGGAAGTAGAGGGAATTTTTGTTGAGAAGAAACGTAACTGAATTTTCTAAACTTCTTAGATTTAAAATCTCAACACTTATGTTGCATTAACATTAGGGCTGTCGATTAATTGCAGTTAACTCATGTGATTAACTCAAAAAATAAATTGTGATTAATCGCCCTTTTAATCACACTATTAAACAATAGAATACCAATTTATTAAAATTTATTAAATATTTTAATATTTATTTAAATAAATAAATGAAATTTATTAAATATTTTGAATTTTTCTACATTTTCATATATATTGTGTTCTGTATTGTAATTGAAATCAAAGTATATATTATTTTTATTATAAATATTTGCACTGTAAAAATGATAACCAGAAGTAATAGTATTTTACAATTCACCTCATACAAGTAGTGTAGTGCAATCTCTTTGCCAGGAAAGTACAACTTACAAATGTAGATTTTTTTTTATTACATAACTTCACTCAAAATCAAAAAAATGTAAAACTTCATAGCCTACAAGTCCATTCAGTCCTACTTCTTGTTCAGCCAATCACTAAGACAAACAAGTTTGTTTACATTTACAGGCGATAATGCTGCCCTCGTCTTATTTACAATGTCACCAGAAAGTGAGAACAGGCATTTGCAAGATATTTACATGCCAGATATGCTAAACACTCATATGCCCCTTCATGCTTTGGCCACCATTCCAGAGGACACAATTCCATGCTGGTGACACTCATTAAAAAAATGCATTAATTAAATCTGTGACTGAACTCCCTGGAGGAGAATTGTATGTCCCCTGTTCTGTTTTTCCCACATTTTGCCATATATTTCATGGTATAGCAGTCTTGGACAATGATCAGGCACATGTTGTTCATTTTAAGAACACTTTCACCATAGATTTGACAAAACACAAAGAAGGTACCAATGTGAGATTTCTAAAGATAGCTATAGCACTCGACCCAAGGTTTAAGAATCTGAAGTGCCTTCCAAAATCTGAGAGGGATGAGGTGTAGAGCATGCTTTCAGAAGTTTTAAAAGAGCAACACTCCGATGCAGAAACTACAGAACCCGAACCACCAAAAAAGAAAACCAATTTTCTGTTGGTGGCATCTGACTCAGATAATGAAAATGAACATGCGCGGATCCATACTGCTTTGGATTGTTATCAATCAGAACCCATGATCAGCATGGATGCATGTCCTCTGGAATGGTGGTTGAAGCATGAAGAGACTTATGAATCTTTAGCTCATCTGGTATGTAAATATCTTGTGACACCGGCTACAACAGTGCCATGAGAATGCTGGTTCTCACTTTCCGGTGACGTAAACAAGAAGCATTTATCTCCTGCAAATGTAAACAAACTTTTTTTTTCTGAGCATTTGGCTGAACAAGAAGTAGGACTGAGTGGACTTGCAGGATCTAAAATTTTACATTGTTTTATTTTTTTGAGTGCAGGTTTTTTTGTACACAATTCTACATTTGTAAGTTCAACTTTCATGATAAAAAGATTGCACTACAGTACTTATATTAGGTGAATTGAAAAATACGATTTCTTTTGTTTTTTTTACAGTACAAATAAATGTAATGAAAAATAAATGTAAAGTGAGCACTGTACACTTTGTATTCTGTGTTGTAATTGATATCAATATATTTGAAAATGTAGAAAACATCAAAAATATTTAAATAAATGGTATTATATTATTAACAATGAGATTAATTGTGCGATTAATCGCCATTAATTTTTTTAATCATGCAATTAATCATGATTCCTTTTTTTAATTGCTTGACAGCTATAATTAAAATATATGTAATGCAATGTATATGTTCTGTAAGCATATGGTTATTGCAAGTCAGATCAGATTGGGTGAATTCTAAAATTAGATATTGCTACAAATATGTCAAGAATTACACTATACTTTGTTGCCTTGAGCATTGATAAGGTTTGTGACTTCAGTTGGTTTCTTCTTACCCAGCTATGTCCTGTTGTCTCCTTTTCCAGTTCAGTGACCACTTTGGGTATTCAGTCATGATGGAAGCCATCAGACTTGGGAGCAGGCAGCTTGAAACATCTCATGGGCAAGGCCATCATGCCTTCATTACTTATTGCCAGACTAGTTGCTCTAGTGTTTTAGAAGCAGGACCACTAGAGGTAGATGAATTCTTTCAGTGACTGGGAGATAACAAGCTTTCCCGCTTTTAGAAGGAAATTCAAAAATCGGTTCATGCTTTTAGAAGGAAAACAAGTGAACAAAGGAGAAAATATTTTCTGCTGCAAAACACACAATGAAAAGAGGCTGGGGAAAACAGCTTTTATTTACGCAAGTTAAATCTTAAATATTTTATTGCAAGTCTGCAGTCAAATTACTACTTAAGAAATGTAGTTAGTGCCTATGACCTCAAACATATGGGAAAAAGCTAAAATATGTTGCTTTCTGTCCTATTTCAGATGCCTATATTTAGTGTGTGTGAGTGTCTGTCTGTCTGTCTCTCTCTATCACTCTCACTGCATAAAAGAAACAAGACAGAAAAGATACAGAAAGATACTGTTTAGGTTAACATGTTGTGGCAAAATGGCCAATGTTGGTATGGTGGGTCCTGTACTTTTTCTTGGCGGGGTGGGGGGGGCTAGGATACCACTCCTTGCCCCTGTTCTTGGGGTGCTGAGGGCCTGGTTACTCGCCTGGGAAGATGGTAGAGGAGGGAAGAGGAAAAGGGGTCTGGGTTTGCTCCTCCTCACTCTGAGCCCCAGCCCCTCTCAACCCCTGCGGGTTTCTTACCCTCTTCCCCTTTGGGTAGGGTTACCCTTGGTCCTTGACGCTGTGGGAGGGAGTCTCCCTTACTCTGGTTCTCTGGTCTTTCAATACTCAGCTAAACACCTCCAAACTCCAGTCCTCTCTCCTTCCTTGCACCCCCTGACTGCCTGAAGCAAGGGGGATTTATTAGGCTCCTGACAGGGCCTTAATTGACTATAGGTTCTCCAACTAACCTGTAGTAACCTTTCCTAGTCTACAGGGAACCACCCCTTAACTAGCCTAGGGCTTATATATCTCCCCTCGACCACTCTCCCACTGCTTCCTGGCCCTGCAGTATTACACTGTACACCATTGAATGGTTCCTTACATTATTCATTTTATGTTTGTAGGGAAGGGAGGGTAGACTAGGCAATTCATATCTCTAGAACAACAATCAACTTTACTTTTTGTACAAAAGACATTGCTAGCATTTAGTAATGCACAGTTTGTGCCACTTACATACATTTGTGTGTAGTTTTCTTACACTGTGCATAAAGTACTTGAAGCCCAACTGTTTTATTGAAGAAAAGTAATTAACTTGAAAATAGGTTTTTCACACAGCACGCATCCCCCCAATCTTCATAGTGAATACTATAGAAAAGTTGCACCATATCTCACAGAGCCAAATAGTTCCGAAAGGAATTCATTTTATTAAAATAATTAGTAGGGCAAAGGGAAAAAATCAGTTGTTATTATTATTGTTGTTTTATTTATATTACAGCAATGTTTAGAGTCCACAAGAGAGATCAGAGGGTTCTCCAACTCTGCCCACATATCTACACCAGTGACACCATCTCAGGACCTAACCAGATCAGCCACACCATCACCGGTTCATTCACCTGCACGTCCACCAATGTAATATATGCCATCATATGCCAGCAATGCCCCTCTGCTATGTACATCGGCCAAACTGGACAGTCTCTAAGGAAAAGGATAAATGGACACAAATCAGATATTAGGAATGGCAATATACAAAAACCTGTAGGACAACACTTCAACCTCCCTGGCCACACAATAGCAGATCTTAAGGTGGCCATCCTGCAGCAAAAAAACTTCAGGACCAGACTTCAAAGAGAAACTGCTGAGCTCCAGTTCATCTGCAAATTTGACACCATCAGCTCAGGATTAAACAAAGACTGTGAATGGCTTGCCAACTACAGAACCAGTTTCTCCTCCCTTGGTTTTCACTCAACTGCTAGAACAGGGCCTCATCCTCCCTGATTGAACTAACCTCGTTATCTCTAGCTTGCTTCTTGCTTGCATATATAAACCTTAATTGACAGGGCCTTAATTGACTATAGGTTCTTGCCCCTGGAAATTTCCACTACTTGCATCCGAAGAAGTGGGTATTCACCCACGAAAGCTCATGCTGCAAAACGTCTGTTAATCTATAAGGTGCCACAGGATTCTTTGCTGCTTCTACAGAACCAGACTAACATGGCTACCCCTCTGATAGTGAAAATAAGTGTATAGAGTTTGAATCTAATGTTGTCGTGAGCCATACATGACTGCAAGAAATGGACTCAGAAATAACTTATTTTCAAAATCGTCCATTCCACATGATGAAATGCTCTTTCAGCACTAAGTAAAATTATTCATGTTTCCTGGTGGAGTGAATTCACTTTTAAATATTACACTGAGTAAATGAGAAGGGAGTCATCTTTTTTTTTGTCTTAATGTACAAGAAAAGTGTCAAGTATTATAGTTACTATTTTTAGATCTGTATTTAATAGGTGACAGGATTATCTAGGAATATTTTTGGTGTGCTGGGTAATGTAGGTGACTGAACCTTTTGTGGAAATTCCTCTGCTTCTGCTCTTGAATTTACTGCTTCTCTCTCAAATAGAGTTTTCATAGAAATTTTACACTTTACTAGCAGCTCAGATATCATGACGGGGTACTCAGAAATCATAGTGCTTAGCATAGTATAAAAACTTTGGGCCCAGTTCTCTCTGACTTTCCAAGGTCTGAATCAGCTATTGAAGTTAATGAGATTACAATAATGTAAAAGAAGCATAGTGATTGAAGAATCAGAAATACTGCCTAAAAAAAGCCTGAGTAATTGTCAGGAGGCCTTAACATGAATAGTGCCATACCTTTCTTTAATTATTTAGTAGTTCTAGGTTTCGGTTTATCTGACAAGTTCTTCAGTGCAGCATATTTTAAAGCAGAAATTTTGAGATGATTTATTCCACTCACATTTGAGAGCTACATCATATGCCAACATTATTTTTTCCAGAGCATTTGTATTTGTGTGTGAGAGTGAGGTTGATTTTGACTTTTTGCCATATTGACTACAGTTTTTTCAACTTTCCTGATTTTTTGTTCCAAAGATTCAAGACCAATAGGGATGGCTTTCTTTAATGCAGAACAGTCGGAAATTATATGCCCTCTGAGCACTGGTTTTACGATCTGTCAGTGTTGCCAAAAATTGTTCCCAACAGTAGGCCAAGAATTTTATGAAAACGGGAAATGAATTGGAATGACTGGCATTCTTCAGGGTGTGTGTGTTTCATGGTATGGACTCAAAGAACAAAGAAAAAGTATTTCTCATTACAGTTCTTTGTGGCACTTTTTATGCTTAATTGTCTCTCATACCCAGCATGTAACTGCGTCCAGATTACTGATGGAAGATAGGATAAATGACAATGATGTGTGGCCATTTGGTGGAATCATATTACACATAAGGAACAAACATATGAGATTGTGAGTAAGTTCATTATAACGAAGCATCATAGAAACTCTTTTTTTTTTTTACTTCCTATGGCACCACAGTACAGTAAAAGCTGTGTTATCTGGCGCTTTACCAACTGGAAAGCTCTAGAAACCAGCATTTCTGACATCCATTAAAAGTCCAGTTGGTGCATACCTGGCTCTAAGTGGCTTCCCAGAAGTGGCAACATGTTCCTGCTGCTCCTAGGTGGAGGAAGCACCATGGGAACAGCCATGCTGCCCCTGCCCTGCCTGACCCCGAGCGCTGTCTCTGCAGCTTCCATTGGCCAGAAACTGCAGAAATTAGAGCTGTGAGGGGAGTGCCTGCAGGCGGAGGAGGTGCGCAGTGTTGCCTGGCTGTGCCTGCACCTAGGTGCAGCACGGACATGCCGGCACTTCTGGGGAGCCGCCCAAGGTGAGCGCCTCCCAGATCTGGCACCCCAAAATCACTCCCGTGCCCCAATCCCTGCCCTGAGCCCCCTCCCACACCCAAACTCCCTCCTAGAACCCATGCCCCGCACCCCCTCCCAAGCCCCAGTTTCCTCCCACATCCAAACTCCCTCCCTCCATTGGTATAATTCTTAGTTAACCAGAATTTTTGACTAACTGCCACGCCCAAATGCCAGATAACAAAACTTTTACTATAACTGAGAGAGAGAGAGAGAGAGAGAGAGAGAGAGAGAGAGAGAAAAGAAGAAGCTGACAACCTCTTTTTACACATGTGGGAATTAACATTTTCATCATCTTTCCCTAAACATTAATGAATTTTTGAACTGAACTAGAAAATGCACTATTGTCTATTCTATTACTTTCCATTATACATATTCAAAAGATAGAAATGCTGATGAATTTTGGAAGTACATTTGTCAAGGGGGCCTAGGAGCATGTTCTCTCAGTTAAAGTTGTCTCTTCACCTTATGTTTATCCAAGAAGTAAACAATAAATATTTGATGCCACTTTCTTACAGGGAATATGCTATATTTGTCTCTCGGTTTTGTAAATGTTCTCCTCACTTAAATCACTGCTGGTGCCCTGGTGCAAATTTAAAGGATTCCTTTTATTGGAATAAGTTCTGAAGATGCCTGCCATGGTAAGTAATACATCCTGTCTGTTCTCAGTAGGCCTGATGATGCTTGTCTCTTTCCCGCATTTAAGTATTAATTATGAAAGGTAAAAGGTATATTTTGTTGCTATGAGAGCGTGGGGGAAACTTGCTTTCAGAGGAATGTCTTTCTTAAAGGAAAAATAGCTCACCTAGCTCACAGTAGGTAACCTATCACAGGGAGCCATTGGGAGTTTATCCTTCAGTATATTTCTCCTTTTTCTGTATAACATACTTGAAATTTCTTGTGTCTATCCATGACAACATGATACTATATAACAGTGTATTCCTTCCAGTTAATCTCTCTGATTTTTATATAGGCAGGTAGTTGGAATTTCCCATTACTCCCATTCTGCACTCTACGAAAACCTATAAATGCAGTTATTTCACACCCCTAAAATTATAACCTTTCTGCTCAGACTATAGACAATTCTAATTATCATATTGTAACATTTCAGGTAAGTCCCAGCTGCTCTCAAATCTGGGCCTGTGAGCTGCCAGGCAGCAAAGACCTCCATGCTGCCATCCAATGGAAGCTGTCTCCAGCTCATGCTCTTTTATCCGTAACCCACTGCAGTCACAGACCAAGGGAAGGCCTGCCTCAAGGACTCCTGGTTGGCTCCTTACCGTATATAAACCCAAAGGGCATTCCAGGAAGTATCCAGGGAACAAGATGGATATTCTGTAGTTGCCATGGCCATTCCTGGCTTTCACTGAGGCTTGATTTGGACCGTATCTCCTGACTCAGACCCTGATGATATGAAGGATTTTGAGCTGCTCTATTTTGTTTCCAAGCACAGCATTGAGGGGAAAAAAAACCAACCTGCTTTGCCACTAATAACTAAAAATAGGGAGAAAACCAAAATAAAATTAATTAAATTGGTAAGAAATAGGGTGGCAGCAGTAGGCTATAACAGTAAGTTGCAGAAGATAACAAATAAGTATACATTAAACAAATAAGGTGATGAGTTATAGTTTTACAAGTCCAGAAATTTCAAGTGTTTGATCAATGTTGGCACACAACCAAGGACAGTGAGATGGTAGTTTTGGTCTGTTGGTAGGCAGGGTGTCGACTAAGGTTAGGTAAATGTCACTCCAAAACTTGAAGGGAGGTGTCAGTCTAGTATGGTGCAGGTTTTCAATCAGTTCCAGCTTTGATTGATACATAAGTTCAGCGGATGTGATTGGGTCATAAGAAAAGACCAATCAAGGAAGGCTTAAAGATGATTGGTGGATAGGTATGCTAATTATACAGATTGAGGAAATAACCAATCAAAATAGGCCAAAATCCGTATATAAGAGAGAGAGCTCTTATAGAAGAAGGGAGGAACAGTGGCAGAGCAACAGCTAAGATGTAGTCATGACAGAACAAAAGGACTGTAGACAGATCAGAGAGAAAGAAGACTGCAGAGAAGTAAGCATGACAACCATAGTATAAGGAACCAATAGAGTGTGAGCGTGTATGAATGTGTGTGGGTGTGTATGAGTGTGTATGCCTCAGAAAATAAAGTTGGATGTTTATGTATGTATGTTTGTTACTATGTACACCATTTTAATGTTTAAGTAAGAACTTGCTGTCAGCATTCTAAGTATGACTCATCACCGCATGTAGAATGTAACCAGTTAAAGCTATTTCCAACTCTATGGTATTGCAGTATTGGGTACTTTGATATGCATACCTGTGCTAATGTGATTTGTGTTTTGTTTCTTGGAGTATGCTTTCAAGGTTTATTGTATTGGGGAATATAAGTATATTGAATAAATATTATTTTGTTTTTCAAAGAATTACTGCCTGAGTGTCAATCCTTTGATCATAAGGCTGTATCCATGTCCAAGAGTTAACAGAATTAGTCTACCCTGGAGAAGTTTTCCAACGGTGAGAGGGAAACCCTTAGTAAAACCCTAATCATTGCTTTAGGGTGGGCCACCAGCTTTTGCCTGCATATGCTGATTCCTATATGACATGTTCCCACACCAAAATGCTGAGCTTGAAATCCTTTAGCACTTTAATGCCTTCTGAGGCTCTGACCAGAACCTGGGCAGCTATTACTCTTTATAGTCAAGCTCCCCATGTCTAACAGACACATTGTAGTTTTCCCTGTGGTTGACCAATTGCCAAAAATGGCCCACTTCATCCATATTGCACACCTGCCCTCCACAGAAGAAACAGCCTAGCTCCTGATGACTCATGTCATCTGTCTCCACGGACTCCAGGAACAAATCACAACTGATTGGGGTCAGCAGTTTGTATTGCAGTTTTGGCACAAAACCTTACGATTGCTTGGGGTCTACACACACACATCCACTGTCTATCGCCTATACATAGACAGTCAATCCAAACAAGCAAATCAAGTGTGAGAACAATACTTGCACTCCTTCATGAGGGCTATGGCTCGGAAAAACAATCCTGGGAGCCAGAAACCCAAATCCATGCCCCTAAGCTTATGGCAACCTTCCACATGGCCCACCCAGACAAAACTAGGCTGCTAGATGGTGCTTCTTCAGGGAGAGGCAGGATAAAAGAAATGTAAGTCCCAGTAGGTCTCAAACCCAGGCCAGAAGGGCGCCCAGTGAGTGAACACCTGCATCCTGCTATCCAACACTAGGTGTAATGAATTTGTGCTCCACTACCCATGACCCACAGTGGACACAGACCATGGAAAGTCCCACCTCAAGGGATCTGACAGATAGCAGCATCATGGTTTCTAATTGGTCCCCCATTCTATATAAACCCAAGGAGTGTTCCTGCTCTTAGACTTTGGACCTTGAGCTTGGCTTTATTTGGACCTTACATCCAGACCTGGACCCTGACTTGCACTTTGATCCTTGGTGTTGACCCTTGCCTGAAACTTGACTACAAACTCTGCTGCTACTCTTAGCCTCAGGTTTCACTCTTTTCAGACCCTTGGTCCTGCATGCTCTTGTCAGGATCCTAGTCATTCACGCCACACCAATTGCTCCTCCTTTTCTCTCTTCTGCTTGACACCTGTAATCCCAGTATGTTCAAGGATGCTGAGATTTGAATTCAGACTCTGGCATTTGTGGGTTTTTTTTTCAGGTTAGTGTTTCTATTCCTCTAATTACTATGCTGTATAATGGACATTGAGCACCCAGTGTTCTCCCCTTGGCATAACAGAGGGCTAGATTGTTGCATTTGTATTATTGCAACGTTATCCAAAAAGAGATTGGGACTGTCTGAGACAGTCTGTCCTGGGGCTGTTTCATGCACACTGCTAAGTGTGGAACAGACTGCGCCTCTTGGTGTATGGTCTGTGTCCACATTTGGGGTTCCCAACTATATAGTAAATTTAAATTTAAATTAAATTTTAACACTGGGCCTGATTTTGGGACAAGAACTGTCAACCCTCAAAGTAATAACTGGGAATTCTTAAGTAATCAGTATAATAATACAACATCTATAGATTAGGCTACAGGGTGAGAAACTTTCAGTCAGCTGAAGCCACTGCTAAGATGAAAGTTGCAAAGCTGCTGACAGGCTTTAGCTGTTTCATGAGAGAGTATTTCAATCTCCAGGGTTATTAGTCTGGCACCTTTCATGAGTGCTACATGCATACATCTTGTAGGTATTCATGAAATATACATTTGAAGAAATAAATAAGTAACAAATAAAGACAGCATGAAGAAATGGGATTAGGCTGCATGAGGGAAAACTTAATGTTTGGGGGCAGGTATGTAACAGCTGTATTGCAACAGTTAAGCAATGGGACAAGCTATCAAGTGTGGCTGTGGAATCTTCATTTCTGGAGTGAGATGAGGAAAGAGGGGGCACCCATCTGCCAGAATTTTGAAGGAAGAATGTTGTTACAGCTGTCATGGGACTCGCTGATGCCATTATGTTCATGTTCTTTCAAATACATAAATCCATGACTTTTGACATTTGGGGACTTTTGCCTGTGGGTAGGTGGATGTGATAGTTAACAGCTGAGCCAGTTTCACTGAGACATTTGAGAGCTACTGAGGTAAAGCCTGGGTTGTGTAGAAAGCTATGAGAGGGCACAGGGGCGGCTCTACAAATTTGGCCGCCCCAAGCAGTCATGCCCGGGAGGCGCCCCCGAGCCGCGGGAGCAGCGGACCTCCCGCGGGCATGACTGCAGAGGGTCCGCTGGTCGCGCGGCTCGGCTGGACCTCCCGCAGCTGCGGGCGGTTCGCTGGTCCGGCGGCTCCGCTTGAGCTGCCGCAGTCATGCCTGCGGGAGGTCCAGCCGAGCCGCGGGACCAGTGAACCGTCCGCAGTCATGCCTGCGGGAGGTCCACTGGAGCCGCGGGACCAGCGAACCTTCCGCAGTCGTGCCTGCGGCAGGTCCGCTGCTCCCGGGGCTCCGGTGGACCTCCCGCAGGCATGACTGCGGCAGGTCCGCCGGCCCAGCCTGCCGCCCCCCCGGGAAAGGGCCGCCCCAGGCGGGTGCTTGTCCCGCTGGGCTCTGGAGCCGGCCCTGAGAGGGCAGTAACTCTGTAATAAAGTCACCCCACTAGCACAGAGGACCAGACCAATAAAAACATTCATGGAAAGTTCATTCCTGCAAGTGTCAGATATTTCCTTGTCCTAGTTTCAAAAGGATTAGAGAAAGAGTTTGAGTTTACATAATTCTACTTTCCTATAGCAACTACGGTGTTCAGATCTGTGAATTGCTATAAGAAGAGCAAAGCCCTAACTGCTAAGGGAAGATTATCTGGGGTACCAAACAATGTTCATAATGGTGAGCCAGGGGAATTGGGGCAAGGTCCCTCTAAGGACTTGGTGCCTGAGTTCCTACTGCCATCTATTTGTACCTTGGTTACTCTTTGAAATGTGCAAAACAAGTATATAATATATAATGTTCACAAATCAAAAATGGAAGCATTTTGTGCCCACTTTGTTCACCTGTATACACTACACAAGATATGGAGTTGTAGAGAAGCAGGACCTTTGACTTGTCTGTGAGGTCAAGAGCTGATTACTTCTGTCTATCACTGTAGTATCTCCCAATCATGAATTGTAAATAGCCTCCAAACACTTTTGTGAGATGAGGAATTACGAAGTGACTTACTCAAGACCACAATGGAAGTCTGTAACTGTGCTAGGAACTGAACCCTAACCACTGGACCATCCTTCCTCTCTGTCTCTAGCATGGATACACTTATCGTCTCATTATGACCTTATTACCCTCAACTCCCCTTTTGGAAGGGGAGCTAACCATACTAGAACCCTGGTCGCCACGCTCACATGAGAGGGATCCTATGATGGTAATGAAGAGTGGGAGGGTCAGATTCCATGTCTTTCCTTGCATTAGTGCCGTGCAGAGGAAAGTAAACTGGCTATAGTATTCAGGAAGCAGGAATTAGAGGGCTAGCATATGAGAAAAGTGGACCTGAGGGAGCGGGGCAGGTATTATGTAGGGGTAAGCAGAAAATTGTTGTTCTGATACTTTCCTTTCAAAGCTGGAAACCAGAGCTGAAGTAAAAGGGGTAATACAATGCTGGGGAAGACAGTCATTTAACTAGGAGAGATTCTGAATCTATTACTTACCTCAAACTGTTATAAAATGTGGGTGTTTGTCTTTGAGTTAAGGTGTTTTTGGATACTTCTGTATGGAAAGTTCCTAATGAATTTAATAAAAAATAACAATACCTCTATAGTGTTTTTGACTGTCCTATGGAATTTAGTAGCTGCTAAATTCTACAGGATATGCTTAAAATATCCTACCTGAAGGCTCTTCTGTTTTAAATTGTATGAATTCCTATTGAATATCTGTAGAACCTTATTGGCTTCATCTGTTACATCTGTAGGACTTCTCTCTAGGACTTCTCATGGGGGACGATTACTGATTCATGGGTTTGATTGTGATGCAGTGTTAGGGCAACTTGATACTGGTAACCAACTTTATCACTTCTGAGACAGAGATTTCTAGAATTGTATTTTGTTTTTTCTCCTTGGCATTGCTGTGACACTTATTTCAAGTACATTTAAAATGTTTGGATACAGGAGCACATAGGATCTTGAAAAGTTATCAGTTATAATATTGCAAAGGTGTCTGTTATTTCTAACATTTAGTGGGGGAAAGAAAATGTTCATTACCCTATTGCCAGTTTGGTTTTAACAATGTTTTTCTTTCTTTAATCTGTGTAAAAAGGGGAAAGTTTGCAAACACAAGCCCTAATCTGAAGCTCAGAATATTACCTACTTTAAATTCCTACCTAATCTAAGTATCTAGCTCTAGTGATCCATAACAGGAGAATATCAAAAAGAACTCTCTTCCCTTTATACTTATGGTGGGGACTTGTACTATTTCCTCCCTTCTCCTTGTGGTGTATTGAGGACTTTGATGGAATTGCAAGCTATCACTTTAAGAGTGTGTGTATATGGTGGGGCGAGGGGGAGCAGGGAAGATTTCCTGCTCATGCTTTCAGGTTAAGGGGCATAGTCGAGAAGTATGTAATCAGTCAGTCTGGGAAGAAACATCTTAAAAGAAGGTAGGCTGAGTTGTATCTGTCTGCCTTAAGGAACAGCCTGCGTTGTCTCTCTCCGTTTTTGGTTACTATTATTGTTCTGTATTCTACAGCTAAAGTTGCAACCTTCCAGCGAAAGTATTTGATGGCTTTTATCTAACTTCTCAGCATTTATGCTTTGAACATAATATTTTAAGTTTCTTTTACGCTAAAGCTTTGGCCAATGCATATCATAGTTGATGGAGTTCATAAACGGCATAACTGCTCAGATGGAAGGCACATAGGTAAGTAGATGCAGCCTTAATCCTACTCATATCATGTAGGATTGTGCCTGCTCTTGATTTGTCTAAACTGCAACTTTTCATATAAAGTTAAATATACAGCTAGGTGTGGTTTTTGTCACATTAAAACACGGGACTATTCAGCAGAAAGTATAATATTTTTAAACTTAAAAAATATATATTTTGTGGACAGATGCCATGAGATGTTGCTCTTTTTAGACACTGAAAGTCAAAGTTGTCATTGCCCTGAACCTTGTGGAGTCTACATCAGGGTGAAGGGGTGCAAAACACCACCATTCTGATTGTGTAATAGTCTGCAGTGATGTAGATGACACGACACACAAGAGACCATTCAAGGTGAAGTGGTCTGTTAACACCTCCGCAGACATAGGAGAAGAAGAGGAGGATTGGTGAATTATAGATTGTTGTAGTGAGCCATAAATTCAGTGTCTTTACTGAGTCCATGATATTGTGTCTAACAAAGTTATTAATTTAAGCTCCAAAACTGGTCTTTTGAAGGAATTGTGCAGGTTTCCTTTGAAGATGAGGACTAAGAGGTCAGATATGAAATGTTCACTTTGTGAAACTGTTCACCCATGAGTTATGTGATGGTTTTTGTCTTATTATTTGTCTGTGTGAGTATCTGGCTTCACCCAGATAGTTGTTGTTAGGGGCATTTAGTGCATGGGATGAGGAACACAATGTGTTGTGATACCTATGGGTCCTACACATAGAACTTGAAAGGTGTGTTTGTGTAGGTTTTGATCATCACAGAAATGGAGATATGTCTGCAGATTGTGTCTGTTATGGCAAGGTCTGGTGTTGCTTTGAGTTGGTGGGTCCTGTTCTGTGGGGAGCTTGCTAGTGATGATGAACTTGGCAAGGTTTGGGGAGTTGTTTGAAGCTCAGAAGAGGGGTTTCAGGAAAGATTTTTCAGGATGTGTTCCCCATCAAGTATAGGTTGTAATTGTTTAATGATACCCCATAGAATTCCAGCGTGCGGTGGTGGGGGACAACTAGGGGATGTGCTGTCAGAGGTTTTAGGGGTTCTCTTGGGGTATTTGGGTGGTCTATTCCATGATGCACTCTACTTCTCTGCAGTGCCTTGTTTGGAGAAGTCGATTCTAGGGGCTTGGCTACACTTGCAAGTTGCAGCGCTGGTAGTTTGCAGCGCTGGTCATCCAGCTATGCAGGGCCAGTGCTGACGTGTGACCACACTGACAGCTACCAGCGCTGCAGTGTGGCCACACTTGCAGCATTTGCAGCGCTGTATTGAGAGGTGCATTGTGGGCAGCTATCCCACAGAGCACCTCATCCCATTTTTGCGCTGTGGGTTGTGGGAAGGGGACGGAAGGGTGCGGGTCATTCCGCTTCCTGTCCCAACGCCCCGTGGTGCATCGCTTCGCATCCCAGCATTCACAGTTTTTCCGGCCACGTTTGGTGCCATTGTGAGTCGCTTGCTGTTTTTTACTCTGTCTGTGAATCGCGATTTCTGTGGGAAATGGAACCCGAGCTGCTGAGTACTGTGATGATGAGTGTCGTCAGCACAACACGTTTGGCAGTTGAGCTATTCCTTTAGCTCCAAAGTGACAGTGAGGAGTCCGACGATGATATCGAGTCGCCTGCCGCGTGTGACACTACAGTGCTTGTGGCATTCACGGAAATGCTCAGCACCATTGAACGCCGCTTTTGGGCTCGGGAAACAAGCACTGAGTGGTGGGATCACATCGTCATGGAAGTCTGGGATGATGAGCAGTGGCTGCAGAACTTTCGTATGAGAAAAGCCACTTTCATGGGACTGTGTGCTGAGCTCGCCCCCACCCTGCGGCGCAAGGACACAAGATTGAGAGCTGCCCTGACGGTGGAAAAGCGGGTGGCTATTGCAACCTGGAAGCTGGCAACTCCAGACAGCTACCGATCGGTCGGGAACCAGTTTGGAATGGGAAAGTCGACCGTTGGAATCATGTTGATGCAAGTTTGCAGGGCAATTAATCGCATCCTGCTAAGAAGGACCGTGACTCTGGGGAACGTGCAGGACATTGTGGATGGCTTTGCACAAATGGGTTTCCCTAACTGTGGAGGGGCGATAGATGGGACGCATATTCCTATTCTGGCACCCCCCCCCACCTAGCATCTGAGTATGTTAATCGGAAAGGGTATTTCTCTATGGTTCTCCAGGCGCTTGTGGATCACCGTGGGCGTTTTCATTGACATTTACATAGGCTGGCCTGGAAAGGTGCATGATGCACGCATCTTTCAGAACAGTGGCCTGTTCAGGAAGATGCAGGCAGGGACTTATTTCCCAGACAGAAAGATCACAGTAGGGGACGTCAAAATGCCCATTGTGATCCTTGGAGACCCCGCTTACCCGTTACTGCCTTGGCTTATGAAACCCTATACAGGGAAGCTTGACAGGAGCAAGGACCGGTTCAACTACAGGCTGAGCCGGTGCCGAATGACTGTGGAGTGTGCTTTTGGGCGTTTACAAGCCCGCTGGCGGTCCCTGTATGGGAAGCTAGACTTGGGGGAAAGCAGCATCCCCGCGGTTATATCCGCATGCTGTACCCTCCATAATATTTGTGAAGGGAAGGGTGAAACATTCAGTCAGGCATGGACCACCGAGGTTCAAGTCCTGGAGGCTGAATTTGCACAGCCAGAAAGCAGGGCTACTAGAGAGGCCCAGCACAGGGCTACAAGGATTAGGGATGCCTTGAGGGAGGAATTTGAGGCTGAAAGCCAACAGTAATGTTTGCTGCCTTGCATGGGAGTGAAGTGCAGTGGTTACACTGTTAGGATTCTATTATCCCTAACATGATTTCCAGTGACTGTTTCTTTACTGGGACAAGGTATCTTTCACTATCTGCAATAATAAAGACTGTTTTCAAAGCCAAGATTTATTTTATTGAAAAGAAAAATACTTCATTGACAGACACACAACATTTCAGGAACCTAGGGCAGGGGGGTGGGTTGGTGAACTGTACAGTCACAAGTTTGCATATGTCCTGTCTGCAGTGCTGTGCAATGGCTGCTGCACTTCAGGGTGCATATACTGCATAGTGATGGGGGTTGAGTGCAGAGGGTAAGGGTCGTAGTTCTCAGGGCTGGTTGGTGAACGTTCAGGTGTTGGAGGCAGCTGGTGGTGGTAAGAACTTGGATGCTGGGGAAGGGGGTTTGGAGCTAACATTGGGGCAGAAGAGAATAAAATTTGGGACGGGGGGGAGCTGTGGGGCAGCACGGGACTGCTCTGCCTGCATGGCTACGAGTGTCTGGAGAGAGTCCGCTTGGCGCGCCAGGATGCCTAGCAGCTGGTCTGTGCTTTTCCTCTTTGCCACAGCGTTTCTCCGCCAATGTCTCTGGCGGATCCTGCTTTCACTTTCTCTCCACTCCTGCAGGTTTTACTCTCTCTAGCAGAGTCTTCAATAACTGTTTTCAGCATGTCTTCCTTGGTCTTTCGCGGCTTTTTCCTCAGATTCTGTAGTCTCTGTGCTGTGGTGGAGATTGACCTTGACTTCTGGACTGCCACTTTTGGAAGGCAAAAATTGCAACAGTTAACAGGGTAGCATTGTTCATTATCTCCTCCAAACAGTAATTCCCACACACTGAAGGAGTTTACAGTCTTCACTTTAGCATATTTTTCCCATAACAAATAAGAGCACACACATAACACAACAGCAGCCACGAAATGGTGAGTAAGGGGTACTGATTGCTTCAGGGCTGTGCAGGGGTTTCTGTGTGTTGGGGACAGCAAACAGCTACAGGGGGGATCTGCACTAAACAGTCTCCCAACATTTTCCACAGGAGTTACTCCTGGAAGATATCTCGCTGCTGCGGGTCACCAGGGAAGAGCGGGAAGGTCTTCTACAGCAATGCGGATTCCGCCCTGGCCCCTATGCAGCTTGCCTGTGTGCAGCAATGGTCCCCCCACCCCTCGCGGCACAGTGGCGTGGACGCGTTAGCCTGACTGGGACAAGGACCACAGTGGCTCTCCCTATAAACCTGCGCAGGCACATTGCCCACGCTCTGGCTGAAACTTTTGAGGAGATTACTGCAGCCGATTACCGCGACGTGATAGACCACATCAATGGGCTATTCCACATCTAGGCATGCATGCATGCAGCCCTAACCCCCCCTCCTCTCCCGAAACATTTCCACCCTGAAAATAAAAGCTGCTTACCGGTAACTCGCTCCTCTGCTTGTCCTTCAGCAACTGCTGGGTGCTGCGATTGGCTTCCTTCCTCCTGGCTTGAGAAGAGCTCCTGGCTGCATGCCTCCTGGGACTCTGGGGTGTCTTCCCCCATCCCAGTAGCTTCACTTGTGGTTTCCTCCCCGCCCCCGCCGCCGCCTCCTCCTCCTCCTCCTCCTGTCCCCCACCCTGCTCAGAAGTGTCCATCGTGGTCCTAGGATTGGCATTGGGGTCACCCCCAAGTATCGCGTCCATCTCCCTGTAAAAACGGCAGGTCGTGGGGGCAGCGCCGGACCGGCGGTTCCCCTTGCGGGCTTTGTAATAGGCACTCCGCAGCTCCTTTACTTTAACCCTGCATTGCAGCACGTCCCAATCATGGCCCCTATCCAGTATGGACCTTGATACCTGCTCAAAGATATCATAATTCCTATGGCTGGAGCGCAGCTGGGACTGCACAGCTTCCTCCCCCCAAACACTAATGAGGTCCAGCAACTCGCCATTGCTCCATGCTGGGGCTCGTTTGCCACGTGGAGGCATGGTCACCTGGAAAGATTAACTGATTGCACTCCACACCTGGCTGCAGCAAACAGGAAGGGGATTTTTAAAATTCCCGGGGCATTTAAAGGGCGGGTCACCTGAGGCCAGAGCAGTAGAGTGCAAGCTGATGAACAGAGTGGCTGAACAGGAATTCTGGGATATCTCCTTATTCCCTGGAGGCCAATTAAAGCGCTGGTGTGTGTCCACACCTGATGAGCAGCGCTGGATCACCAGCGCTGCATTCCTTATACCCCAACCCGAACGGGTGCACAGCCAGCGCTGCAGCCAGGGAGTTGCAGTGCTGGATGTGCCTTGCAAGTGTGGACGGAGAATAATTGCAGCACTGGAAAGCCTCCACCAGCGCTGCAACTTGCAAGTGTAGCCAAGCCCTAAGTGTATTAAGGTGTGTATCCCAGAATTTCTCCTCAGAGCATATTCTGTATCTGAGTACCTGTAGAGAACAGATTTCCTGGTGTGTTCAGAGTGGCTACTGGATCTGTGAAAGTAAGTGTGGTAATTTGAGTTTCTTGCATACAGTTGTCTATAGGGTTCCATTGCTGAAGCTGATTGTAGAGTCCAAGAAGTGGGTCCTGGTGTGGAATTTTTCTGGAGTTTGATGGATGGGTGATTGTCTCTGTCTTGCTTTTCTCCTAATGGCTTTTCCCCATTACACTCAGATGTCCGTACCTACTATAGTTTCACTCGCCTTGTGGTTGATGTTATATAGTCACTCAAAGGACATAGTAGTAGGCCAAATTCTACCCAGTGATACTGGTGTAAATCTGGATTTACTCCACTGAGTTCATCTGAGTGACTCCAGATTTATACTAGTGCAGGTAAGGACCCAAATGCTCCTTCCCTGAAAAAATACAGGGTGTTATTTTGGTTGGGCATAGTCATATTGAATCAGATCATCTAATCCAATTTACTGTCTCCAATAGTTGCCAATATAAACTGTTGCAAAAGAAGGTGCAAGATATTTTAAAACCTTAGATTATTACCTACAAAGAAAGCGCCTTCTTGATCTTCAGTTAGAGGCTGGCTTGTCAGCTGAAGCATGAGGGTATATCTCCCTATCAAAGCTCTTGGTGGCAATTTTAGCCTTACTTTTATAACTCTGCACATTGTTAAGGTAAAACTTAAACCTCAATATCTTAGGCCAATGAGATCCAATGACTACTTCTTCATGGTGTGAAAAAACAGTTCCTGGTAATCATTTTAAATTTGCCACCTTTCATTTTATTGAATGCACTTTTGCTCTTGCGTTATGAGGGAGGATGAACATCAGTTGGATGGAAGAGGAAGTGGCTGATCTTTTCTTGAATAGAAGGGTAGGTTATGTCCAAGGCAATCTAGGAAGATGTAGCCCACGCTAGAAACAATTGTGAACCCTTTATTTAGCAGCTACATGATTTAGGCGCTAATAGCCATCTATCAGGAATGAAAAATCAAATGATATTACAAAGGTCTGCACTAGACCCAGGACGCATTTCAAACCCTAATGATTCTGAGAGCACTACCATACAATATGTAACAGATAAAGAAAGTAGATTTTAACTCATGGGTCCAATCCTCCATTGTTCATGTACTCACATCACTGACTTCAATGGGAATTTATCAAATGTGTCATAAGTGCACTTTGATATCTATATTTCAATCTTAATATTTTTAATCAAACTGATTACCTGTTTAAATGCAAAAGTTCATAAAAGTAATTACTTCCTAGCAAAATAAGTTTGACTTTGCCTCTTCTAATTGAGAGGAAAGAAAATACCGTATTAGTTAACATTTTATGGAAAAAGGAACGCGATCTCTATGAAATCACATCAAAATCACATTGTATGATATATTCTGAAATCTGTCCTCCTGAGGGCCCAGTCCTGAGCACCTTCAATGCCAACTGTGGGCACACAGAACCTTTTAGGATTAGGGCCAACACTTAACAGTTATGTAGCCAATAGATAATCTTACACTTCACGTTGCTTTTCATGTTTCCATATAAAGTATAATAGATGGGAGTTGCTATAGTCAATGGATTACAAGTAGTGTTGAAAGACTTTCCTTTTGTTGTAATTGCTGAATTCTTCTTTCTCAGCCACTGGGTTGCATCTTTCACATTTAATCCCAGACTTTGAAGCTACAATACATTTTTTTAGATTTGAATCTTTTGATTGAAGTATAAGGTAGTATAGAATGAAATAACAGGAAATATTGAAACTTCACAAGAAAAAAAAACTGTTTGGGAAAGATCTCTACAGTACAGATACACTTTGATATATCCATAGCTTTAAAACTGTTCCACCTAAAACGGGGCTAAAATGCAGGGAAGAGGATTCTCCAGGCAGACATTAATCCCTAGAAATAAATTTATGCCATCTAGAGCTATATTACAAGGCAGGGGTGTTTGTCCCCTGCTCATGTATATGTGTTTGCATTGGGTCATCGATCTATCAGAAGTATTAATAGCAGTGTAGCCACAGTAGCATGGACAGTGGCAGGGGAGCCATGGCTGAGCCATGCCAGATATATACCAGTCTCGCTAGCTAGATAAGAGTTCTCACAAGTATGTGTACATGAACAGGAGAATCTCAGCCCTCGCTTGTAGTGTACACCAGGGGTTCTCAAACTTTATCTTTCTGAGGCCCCCCAACATAAAAACTCCACAGCCCACCTGTGCCACAACAACTGGTTTTCTGCATATAAAGGCCAGGGCTGGCATTAGGGGGTAGCAAGCAGGGCAGTTGCCTGTGGCGCCATGCCACAGGGCCCTCCATGAAGGTAATTTGTTTAGGATTTGGTTTCAGCCCCATGTGGCAGGGCACAGGATCCCAGGCTTCAGCCCCATGTGGTGGGGCGTTGGCTTTCTGCCATGGGCCCCAGCAAATGTAACTCCAGCCCTGCTTGGCGGACCCCCTGAAACCTGTTCATAGCCCTCCCAGGGGACCCTGGACCCCTGATTGAGAACCACTGGTGCAGACATACCCTACAATAGGCCTCTTAGATATACCAATATGAATCCAGAGCAACTCTGCTGAAGTCAGTTGATGCAAATAGTGGGCTAAAATCTGTTCAGTTACTCTGGATTTACACTGGTGGCATTGAGCTCAATCTGGCCCATTGTTTGAGTTATTTTAAATATAAGAAAATGTAAATTTATAGAAAATTCAAACAATTTTTTTTAAATCAGCTAAGCTGAAAAATAGGTTTGTTAGTACATACCATATTAACTAGAGAATGATCCCATTCATTGATTTTGATTTTACAGCAGTTTTTCCATCAATGGAATTACCCTTCCAGTGTAAACAGAGAATAAGAGGGCCTTGTAGTTTAACCTGAAATACTTTTAAAAATAATATTTGCTTCATTAAAGTAAAACTACAAAGATGTATGATTTCCAGGTTTTTCTTCTCTTGGAAACATAATGTGACTGCTCCATTGTGTTTTAAATGATCTTTGTTCTGTCTAACCATGCATCTTGTACCTGTGATGCTTTCTTGGAATACCCAGGACTATGAGTCACCTTCCTCCCTCCCCACCTGCACCCCAGGCTCAAGCAAGAGGAAGACTTGCTGATGTTATCTAGAGTAACCAGATGTCCTGATTTTATAGGGATAGTCCCAATATCCGGGGCTTTGTTTTATATAGGCTCCTATTACCCTCCACCCCGTCCTGATTCTTCACACTTACTGTCTGGTCACACTAGTGTTATCTCCTTGAAACCACCAGTCTGTTAGCCACCAAAGCAATCTCTTTGGGGCTATGCCAGCCCTTACTTTGCCTTGCAGGTTAACAATAGGTGCACCCCAATCCCTGACCTCCCTTAAAGTGTTCCCATGTAATATCCAGGCCTTGTCATTGGACACTCACCGAAATTACCAGGTGTGCAGTCCCCCAGGGAACAGTGCACTAGTTTGTTTGATTCAACTCTTGTATAACATCATATCATATCTGGATCTAGACTGTTCTCAGTGGTAGAAGATGACAGAACAAGGAGTAATGGTCTCAAGTTGCAGAGGGGGAGGTTTAGGTTGGACATTAGGAAAAACTTTTTCACTAGTAGGGTGGTGAAGAACTGGAATGGGTTACCTAAGGAGGTGGTGGAATCTCCTTCCTTAGAGGTTTTTAAGGTCAGGCTTGACAAAGCCCTGGCTGGGATGATTTAGTTGGGTTTGGTCCTGCTTTGAGTAGGGGGTTGGACTAGATGACCTCCTGAGGTCCCTTCCAACCCTGAGATTCTATGATTCTATGATATCACAACACACACAAACACACACACACACACACACACACATATATATGTATATATATGTTTTCAATATATAATCATGAATGTACTATCAAATTAAGATTTAAGAGATACTGAGTAAGGATAATAATGGAAACAAATGGTTACATGTAAAATGTAAACCTGGGTCAATGGTTAGCTTTCCCATATAATAGAGTAGATTTCCCCCACCCACCCCCCAGGGGTTTAATCTTCTGCAGAGCTAGCTCACTTCAGATAGACCAGGATCCCAGGGTCCATGAAGTACCTCCCTCCACTAGAAGTAGTCCTCAGAAAATGGATAACAGTGTCTCCTTCGATTCTATTTATATTCTTCAACGTTCATTTTTGCCCCCTGGAGACAGGACAACTCCCAGTTTAGCCTCTGGTGTCTTCCCATCCCCCTGTTGACTTAATATGTAAATTGGGATCCCATTGCAATGCTTAATGTACTGGTGAACCAAGATAGAAAGGGGAATAAACATCCTATTCTTGTCTGGAAGAAATCTGTTTTCTATTTGGTTACTCACAGACTTTAAAACATATTTTCAGTACATATGCACCACTCCTTAAATATCTGTTCATACATCAAACAATGATCAGTTCAACACGAGCTTTTAGTACAGACCTTGCATGATAGTCTTTATGGATAAATACTATGAAGGTGGTGTGCTATGTGTAGTGAGCTTGTCAGGCCTACTAAGAGTTGCTGTCACAGAACAGTAAAGCCTTTGCCAGATGGCACCAATGGAACTGTGTATCTGAGTACCCTTACTACAATGCAACTCAATGTTAATGATCTTGGGCCAGATTCTCTCCTGTCCCAACAAATGCTTGGTGCAGGATGAGGGGCTACTACCAGGGTTGCCTGATTCTTAGGATGCCCCTACACTGGCCTGAGGAAAGTTAGAACAGACCTTAGGTTGCTCTAACTTATGACAGCTAGGTATGGTACCTATAGGACTGTATTCTAACTGCCCAGGATAAGGGAGAGGGCCAGGGATGCAGTTGAACTCAGTGTCCCTACCCCTCCTCAACTTTCAGAACAGGCCAACAGTCCTCTGCACCAATGGGTCTAGTGTACCAATGGGTCTAGTGTAATGTTAACTAATACGGTATTTTTTTTCCTCTCAATTAGAAGAGGCAAAGTCATACTGATTTGTGAGGCTTCTCAGTCCCTTAGTATGGTATACAATAGCCTGACAACTTGCCATATAAATATTACCTTTCCCTATGACAGCTATCCTCTGAGCCCTATCAAGATGCTGCCTGACTTCAAGAAATCTCTTAATATGAAAATTGACAATAACAATTAACAAACCCCCACAGAAGCCAGGGGGAAGAGCTGGGTGTTCAGCATCTTAGAAAATCAGCCCACTTATTTAATGGTCTGAATATTAACATTTGAATCTAACTTTAGTGACCCATTTTTTTTTAAATGGCACTAGACTATTGGTAATGTTTATTAGAAATGGAGCTGTGGGAGAAAAAATGGTTCCTGTACATGTATATTGATTTCAAAACCTAGACCAAAATAATACTTTAAAAAAAAAAAGACAAATGATTGTTGTAATCATTTGAAAAAAGCCTTTAAAAAGATAGATTTTTAAAAGTACCTAAAATACCTCTGATTTTAGATTGGGATACTTGCCATTTCACAAACAAGATAATTTTAACATTATTTCTGCTTTTA
This sequence comes from Mauremys mutica, assembly GCF_020497125.1. Classification (NCBI taxonomy): domain Eukaryota; kingdom Metazoa; phylum Chordata; order Testudines; family Geoemydidae; genus Mauremys; species Mauremys mutica. The sequence continues at coordinate 32,744,086 of NC_059073.1, read as the reverse complement.
CTTTCTGTGATTAATTTTAATGAGGTATTTACACACTGAAATGATGATGGATCCCAAGTTTAAAATAAGTGGGTTTTAGTGTTTACTGCTAAGAGCTGGGGCATCACAGCATAATAATCTTCCAAGTCCAGATATAAAATGAAGTGACATAATCTAATCGGATGTGATGCCATCAAGTTGCATCACATATTTAACAAAAAGAATGAGAAATTTCATTTCCAGAAGGTCTGATTCCAAGCGACACCACTTAGGTTGGAAATCATATGTGATTCTTTTAGCAAACAAAAATTGGGTGGAATAAACTTAAAGTTTGTGGAGAGGGAGGGTTAAATCCTGTAGTAAAGGCTTATTAGACATAAAAGCATCTTAGATGTAATTTACCAGCAGATATGTTAATATCAGTGTGTTTCATGACATTAGATTTGCAATTAGGAATGGACAAACCTCGAAAGGTTTGGAGAATCTCTTTGGTGCAGATATGCATCTAGAAGTTCAGATATTTTATTTTAGTCTGGTCCAGAAATATCACAAGTACAGTGCAGTATTTCTGCATAATGGCAGATTAATTTTAAATTTAAAGTACTGCATGTTGGCCAAAAAATAAATTAAAAAAAAATCCAAACCTATCATGTATGGTGATGGGCTTTGAACATGTAGTTCCTTCTGTAGGGAAAGAGACATCAAATCATGTAGATATTTTCATTGTGATATCTGTCCAGTATGCTGCAGCAGTTAAGGCAAACAGGTGTTGATAAAAGCAGACTATTAGGACTAGCTTTTTCTTCTGTTATGAGGGGTGGCTCCAGTCACCAGCACACTTTCAAATATGTTGAGGGCTGTAATAAACGGGATGGTGCTATATAGTTCTCCACGTCTATTGAAGGTAGGACAAGAAATAATTGTCTTAGGGTACGTCTACACTTACCTGCCGGTTCGACGCGGAGAGTTCGACTTTTAGTTTTTGGAGTTCGAACTATCGCGTCTGATCTAGACGCGATAGTTCGAACTCCGGAAGCGCCGCGGTCGACTCCGGTACTCCACTTCGGCAGAAGGAGTTGGCGGAGTCGACGGGGGAGCCGCGGAGTTCGACCCCGCCGCGTCTGGACGGGTGAGTTGTTCGAATTAGGGTACTTCGAATTCAGCTACGCTATTCACGTAGCTGAATTTGCATACCCTAATTTGAACCCCCTTCTTAGTGTAGACCAGGCCTTAATCAGCTTCAAAGGAGATTAGAAAAACTAACTGTATAAGATAATTCAGTACTGGCAGGGGTGGCTCCAGGCACCAGCGCACCAGGCACATGCCTGGTGCGACAAGCCGTGGGGGCGGCCTGCCGGTTGCCATGAGAGCATCAGACAGGGAGCCTTCAGCAGTATACCTGAAGGAGGACCGCCAGTCCCGCGGCTTAGGCAGCAATTCGGTGGTGGGTACGCCGAAGGCGTGGGACCGGCGAACCTCTCTCAGGCACGCTGCCAAATCCGTGTTACCAGTGTATCTTCTGCAGGCGCGCCGCCAAAAGCCGCCTGACTGCTGCGCTTCGGGCAGCAAAATACATAGAGCCTCCCCTGTCGGTTAGAGGGGAGTAAAGATATATTGTGTTCTCAGACAGGTGTGGATTCTGCTGTGTAAATCCTAGACTCAAAGCCCATTGGAATGAATGGGAGTCTCTCAGTTGACTTCACTGAGCTTTTGGGGTATCCTAAATAATATTGGGTGCTAGAAGTAACATTTAAAGTTATATAAAAATAATGTCATTGATGTGCCTTATAACTAGAACTTATCCTCCCCTCTTTCTGAAAAATTTCAAGCTTGCCACTTAGAGCCAGCAAAGGAACCCTGCTGTATAGACCCCAGTTAATGGCAGACACTTTTTACAGTGTATATTTGATCTGTGAAATTCTCTTCATCATAAATGGCTGGATTTTAAAATGAGATAGAGTCATGATTAACGATAACATTTGTAATTTTGCATGCCAAAGCAGAGATATTCAGTTTTCTGATTCAAAGCATCAGCTGATTATGAGGGGGAGGAAAGTATCTTCCCGCTCCCCATCCCTATGTATGTGGCACAATTGGCCAAGTGTATTAGATGTCCAAGGTTCACATGCCTCCAAAAGATTCAGGCATCCACTGCAGAAGGCAGGATGCTGAACTATTGGTCTGACAAACTACAGCTGCTTAATTTACTGTAATATTATCTCTTCACACAGATGCATACCTTCCTGATACAAATGCACACACAGAGAAAACACCACCATAAGATTTGGCCAACAATGTACTTAAGCCCTTCTTTCTAAATTGGGCAAAGTGTAAGAACATGCTTTGAAGCTACACTGTGCTCTTTGAGTGGCAGGTGGCATTAATAATAGTTCTTAGGGCCATTGGTAAGGTTACTGTTTCCTGAGATGCCAAACAGCTGTTTCATTCACTGTCTGCTTTTGGTACAAAGGCAAGTAACTGTTTTATGAATTAGGCATAAAGGGTCAGAATAAAATGCAGCAAAAAAGCTCCTTTTTAATAATAATATATATTTTTATAAAAGGTCAAATTTACTTTCTACAATATGTGTCTTCACTTCCAAACATCATTAATTCATTAAAATTAATAAATGTATATAAAGATATGTTCTATTTCTTTCTAATCAAGTAATATATTCCACTGACTTCTGTAGATAAGGATCTATTAACAAAGACTTGATGTTGCTAGGAGATGTGAATCAGACCAGAATGCAAACGGGGAACTCATTTGTAAAACTACTACCAAATATGTATCCCTGATCTCAATTAACTACCAGTTGAAGTCAGATTCTCCTAATATGATTCATTTTAACATAACAAGTGTAAATAGTTTTGCTATGTAGAACAAACTGATTATTTCAGAAGCAATGCAAGCCTGACTTAAAATGTCAGCCAGATTATGAATTCATGCTAACTGAGTTAATGAAAAGATTAATATCAGTGACAACACTGTTTCCAGATATACCTCATTATTATTCCAGAAAGGAAGCTCTCATTTTTAATGAAAGTTTTCTTTTAAATACATAATTCTCTGTTCCACTTATTGATGGGGTTTTTTTTGCCTTGGAAGAGAACATCTATTTCTACTGTATCAATGACTATTTTGTTTAAAATTCTCCTGTTTCAAAGTATGAACCAATAACGTGTTTCCACTGCACAGGTTTGATTTTACTTTTGAGAAAATCTTGGATTAAAAATCCTCCACAGAGGGTTATTGTGTTGGATTAATGACATTTATGGCTCAGTCCTGCAAAGAACTGAGCAATCTGGCCCTGATACAGGAAAGCAATTAAGCATGTGCTTAACTTTCAGCACGAGTAGTCCACTGCTTTTAGAATAATTATACTATTTTTTCTTGTTCTTCATTAATTGGATTCTGCCTACGTAGTTCCCATCTCCACATTTTTCTTGGTATTTTATGCATGATTTCTCTAAATCTCTCTCCCCTGGTACCATATTAATCACTAATAGTCCTTGATTTGTTAGCCTGGCTTGAAAGATTTTTTTATAAGTATTTATGCTGCCCATGACTGCAACACACTTTTAAACTTTGACTTCTTGACTCTTGTTATACTCCATCGTCCTGCTCAAAATTAAAGGAAGTGCATTTGAAACTTTGGTGAAAAACAATACAAGGAAAATCAGAGCATTTGACTCACAGATGCTTCTGAAAAGTTTACACTAAGTGTATCTTAAGTCTCATTGTAAACCAGTGAGACTTAGGATGCCTAAATTACATAGAAGCTTTTCAAAACTTTCCCCATAAAAGTGCATAGGTGATTATATAAATCCAGATCCTCAGATGGTATATACTGATGTAGCTCTATTGAAGTTACTGGAATAGTTCTTCAGCTAGAGTAAATCAGAGTATCTCAAATGAAGTCCAGGAAGCTGTGCCAGCTGAGCTGGTCCTATTTGTCCAAGATTTTGTTCCCAGTATTTTAGATACATTTTCTATTATGTGCACATCCTGCAGATTATATGGATAAAATTAATCTGAATAATACATTATGAAGCACGTGTAATGTGTCCTTTGATCTTCTGATCACACTTCAACTAGACAATATACAAGTTTTCAAAATTCATTTCCCTTATTAATCAATTAATTCGAGAGCTCCTTGCCAATAACACCATATAAGAGGTAGTTTTGTTATTGATGAGCTGTATATCTGTATTGAAAGGAGCACGGTATTTCACCAAATCATTACATTCTCAGGAGATTCAGATTGCAAGCATTTGCTACAAAGTAAAATATACACAAATAAAGGAACATGGAGATTACAGCATTATTTATTTATTTATTTATTTGGTTTTTTTGCAGTGATGCATCAGCTGCTAGAAAATTCTAATTTAAGAAAAAGGAAGAAAGTTGTTTTGCTCCGTTTCTCCTCCATCCCCCACCAAGGTAAATGAACATTTCACTGGAAAACTACAGTACGGAGAGGAAATATATTGTGCAAAGTTATGTAGCCTTATTCATCTTCTGTAAAAGAGTGTGCAAAAACTGTTAACGTTATTGGAAAAGAAATGATACATTGTGCAGACAGACCTCAGCCTACCAGGTCCACAAATAAATTCAAAGGATACTGTAAGTGTACAGTGTTGCATAGACAGAGTCCCTAGAATGTTTCAAATTCCTCCCTAAAATACACATATTGGCATTTGTATTGGTAAGCAGGAAGAGGATGGACACAACCTTGCAGTCTGTAATTGGTCAATGCCCTCACCATTAACCTGTAACAATGCCACACAACTCAGGTGTTACATATTTTGATGACTTGTCAGACATTTTCAGCTCCTCGGGGTTGTGTAGTATCTCTAGGTCCTGACTTTCTGAAGTGCTGTAAGACTATCAAATGAAATTAATAACTAAGGGCTAGATCAAGACGGAGAAAATGATAACCATCTCCTATATTAAATTCTTTCCCCAATACTGAAAGCAGGTTGCCATATACTCTCTTGCCCATTTAGATGTAGGTTCTCAATATAGATGACAATAGTAAAGCACTCATGACAATCAGAAAATGTGTAAATTCTCTAATCTTCTTGGTTTGGAAATAAGGTCTGATATCTCAAAACAGAGTCCCTCATGAAATTTCCAGTACTTTATCTTTTTAACCCTAGGAAAATATACTTTTTTGGTGCAAAATTGCTTCAGGGACAACTACAAAATGAAGATTCTTGCAAAATTTTAAGGTTCTGTTGGGTTGTTTCCCCTACTCCCACCCATACTTTTGTTTAAATTCTGGGTAAATGTTTAGGCCAATTCTCATTTTATCCATATCTCTGGGATAAAGTTTGAGGAAAGGGAGTGGAGAAGCAAGGAAGTACATGTATACCATTAATAGAGCTGGTCAACATTTTTAATTTGAAAATAAAAATATATTGACTTAATCACCTTTTTGTAAATGAAATGGGGAAAAAGATTTTGACTTCAAGAAAAACAGAAAACCAAAAAGTTCTGGGTATTTTTGTTTTTGTTTTTTTATTCCCCCCACCCTTGCCCAAAAAAAGAAGGAAAATCTTCCATGAAAACTTTTCAAAAAAGATTTAGTGGGAAATAGTTATTTACCAACCATTTCTTCTGTGTCATACAAAGACAGGCACACAACAGTGCTGCTGAAGTGATGGTATAAGCTAGGTTGTGAATCATTTTTAAGTCTTTAGAGCCATCAGACCAAAGTCATCTGTGGTGTAACTCCATTGACTTGGATTTTCCAATGATTGCTCAACTTAGCTGTAAGCCTTTGTGTCATAAAAGCAACAAAGCAAACAGTGGGAGAGTAAAAATTTACTATGAATAGCCAGATGTTGGATAACTACTATATTAAGCTGTCAAGTACAAATATCAGTAGCTAAATGAAATGCAAATAGTTGATTGAGAAATGAGGACAGGGAGTGTTCTGTGTCAGAGGATCTGTTTTTTGAAGAGCTCCCTTGCCATTTTTGCTTTATAGAAGTGTTCTAAGAAGGTATGGAAGGTCCAGGAACTAAATACCCATCCTCCCTAAAGAAATGATACATATTTACTAGACAACTATGTAAATAAAGTTTTAGTACTTCAGCACATTTTGAAGAATTCTTCAATTTTGTATCATGTGAGGCCTAAGCATAGGACCTTTCTGAATGCCCATGATTAACAAATGCTCATAGAACCTAGAAATTACCATATGGGATCAGACCAGTGGTGCATCTAATCCTGTCTGACAGTAACCAGCACCAGGTGCTTAAGAAGAAGGTTCAAGAAATCCTAGAGTAGGCAAGTATGTGATAACCTGACCTAAGAGAATGTTTCCTCCTAATACTCAATAATAAGAGATTGGCTAAAACACGGAAGCATAAAGATTTATGTTTCTTCCTAATCCCTTGATTAGACATATAAACCACAACACATATAATAGTAAATGTAATATATAATTCTGTCTATTCTGAATATCCATGCAGCATCCATGGAAACTGCTGAGAGTGAACTATTCAAGAAAAAGTTTCCTATATTCTATAACCTAAAGTCAGGCATATTTCCAGGTTTCTCTCCTATTATATTAGTATTTATTTTCCCTAATGTGATATGAAAGGTGCTAATAAATTAAACTTGTCTATCGTGTTAGGGAAAAATGGCACTATACAATATTATGAAGTAATACAAATATTAAAGAAACCTTCCAATACAATGAAAAGTTGCTAATGCAATGTGAAGGGTTTCATAAGCCAGTTTTAACTGACCTCAGGGGAAGACAATTAGAAGCCACTAGGAAGATAACTTTTCCCTCTAAGCCTGTTATGCCACTTGTCTTGTGATTGCTCATGCTACTGCTCTCATCAAGTATTTGCATGCAATAAACAACACTTCCATTTTCTTTCACATGAATGGTGGTCCCCTTTCTTATTTTCTAAAAATCATACTTTGGGATCCATGCAGGTGTTGGACCAAACTCTTCACACTCTCATTTCTTTCATAGGCAAAGAAGATGTGGACTTTTTCCACAGTTAGTTTTCCCTATTTTTTAAACTTTCCTCTGGTATGTCATCATGTGTGACTTTGCAACCCAAAGTGACTTGGCTGATTAATGGGGTTTGACGTGACATGTCTTGTTTGGAGATGTCAGAGACCAGCATTGCTCGGAAACAAATATATACAAGATGGCATGTCTTGTCTGTAGACCCTGCAGTACAGCCTGACATGATGCATACACACACCCTTCTCCTCCTGCTGAGACCCTCAAGGGGAAGGATGTGGCCTGACATGTCCTGCTGTCCTTCACAGGAGTATAACTCTTCCAAGAGGCCTCTAAGCATCCATTGTTGTTTTCTAGCCATGCTAGAAATGAACAGTTTTTCACTATAGGGCAGTGTGAGCTTCCCTTTTAAATCAGTTTGTTATCTTAAAATGAAAAGGAGTTTAATGGTAGTAACAGGACTTTTGGATAACACCAACAAGGAAAAACAAATTTTCAAAGACATAAGCTGCAGATGCAAAAAGGTTTGCACATACAAATTGTGCACAATTCCTTTCTGTGAAGTGAAGGGTTTGCACACATAGCTGCTGGATGTAGAATTTTCATGGTGCCAGACCTGAAAAACTTCTTGTAATCAGTGGGTCCAATGAGTGAAGAGCGGGCAGATATTGCTTGTGGATGTCTAAACAGACTGTACTGATACAATTTCTGTGTAAATACATACGTGTAAATATGCAGGGGTGTGTGTGTGTGTGTTTAATCATTTTGAGCCTCAGTTAGTTTCTGGGCTGTAGTATTGTCTGATGCTCACTTTTTATGGAGGGGTTTGGACTATTGTGCCTTGAAGAGCCAGTCCTTTCAGCTACCCCTTGCAGAGCACTGGATGTGTGTGCAGCTGGACTTCCTCCAGCTTGTCTCTTCTCAGGTAGTGGAACAATCATGGATTCTGTGCTTTTGGGGCCTTTGTATCCTTCCACAAAAGAGAGAGGGCAATATTTGCCCTTTGAATGATAGCTAAATTGATTATAGCCTCTGCAAATACTACTTGATCCTGATGACAAATTAGGTATTAAGGCCTGAAATTGTCTACACGTATAAGAGCTAAACTTTCCATGCTTTTATTTTTCTTAGTGCCACTTTAAGAGGCCTGTAAGGTAACCTATCACCTGCCCTACTTCTTGGTGTATTATATAAGGGCAATAATAATGAATACATCTTCCAAAGAGGGCTGGCTCTGAAGGCTTCACTATCCCAGAAAATATCCACACCTCTCAACCCAGGCAGAAACTTGCATACCAAATAATCACTAAACATTTTACTGCCTTAGGCTGTTTGAGCAGAGACAGACCCACTTCCATACTGTCTAATGAAAACTTATTTACAATGTTTAATAAACAATAGCCATTTTACAGAGTACATAAGTGTACTCCCAGTAGTCCTTTTGAAAGCTGATGTGCATATTAGGTCATGAAATAGCTTCCAGCAGTGCCATCTATTGGTGAGATCAATTAATGTTCAAATTGGGAAAGAATGGGATGGGGTTGGGGGAAGACTGTAAACTTTATTTTTTTTCCAAAGAAGGAACAGATCTTGAAAGGGGCAAAAGGAATGGAGTTCAGAGATTAGACGCAAGATCTAAAGAAAGTATCATCACAAAAATAAATCTATTCTACTTTGTTCTTGAACATAAATGAAAGATTTCTCTTTACCACCACTTTTCTATTTTGCTGGGAAATGTTATGGGTAAGTAAAACTTGTGGAAAATGGAGTCTGAAGATGGGAAAACAAAAGAGGTGGGAAAATAAGCTAAAAAGTATTTGTCCTCAGAGCCTTTACCTTCTATTGTCTTACACTTACACTTCCATAAACAAAGCAGTGGAAAACAACTGTCTCTTAACCAATACCTTGCAACATTTCATTAACCTTGGCATTACTATTTTCAAGAGTGTTTTTAGAAAATGTCATACATTTTGGCAAAAAAAGGTTTAATCTGTTAAAGGCAAATAGAATTTTTGTCTATTTCTTGTGGGAAGATGACAGAGTAAATTTTCAGAGCCAACTCCCACTCTTTGTTCAAAACTGCATTGCTCTCAAAAAGTATCTGTAGGAGGTTTTGAGTGTGTTTTCTACAGGATGTGCTCTCTAAGTCATTGTGAATACATACTGTACTGATAGTCATGTGAAAATAATCTAGTTTCTGGGAAAACAGAGATGAAGTACTGACATATAGCAAGTCAGTAGAGTCTGAAGTACATGCCATGAATACAAAAAGGGAAAGCATTAGAAATTACATGAGGAAGATAAGCTATATATCAAGGAACACTGAATTTAAAATAGAACCAAAGATTGATAATGGGAAAAGATACATATTTTCTCCCCATTTGCATCCACTACAAAAGGAGACCAACATTACTATAACAGTATAACATACATTTCTTCTAATACTGATAATCAGTCTAGCAGTTGAATAGTATATGTGAGTGAAAGTCAAGGTGATAAGGATACTCATGTTGACACTTCATTCATAATGTGTTACCTACAAGGAAAACACCATCTACAACTGGAAAAAGCCACACGAGCATTAGTCAGTTAGACAGAGAAATAAAGAATGGAATGTCAAGGAGAAAGAGCTACTGTTGGATAATTCTAGGCACTGCACACTGTACGCCTCAGCTTCCAGTTCTGTCATCATCATAGAATGTGTAATCCATAATGACAAGGTAAATCTGGGAAAAAAAGGAGGAGGGAAAGGAAAAAAAAGAGGATATCAATCTATTGAAAAGCAGCAAGGAAAAATACCCATTACAACACCCATTAAAAATAAAATAATTTAAACCACTTGGCTTCTTCAGTAGATCTCATTAAAGCTTTAAGCCAATTCCAGAGTAGGTGTGTGTTACACGTCTACCTCAAGCTGCAAAAGAATCTACTTTCAACATATTTGTGACAGCAAGAGACCATCTTTTATGGCATAAGCGCAACGAGGCAGAATTAAGAATGAGCTTTCAGTTTCAACCCTTGTTTAAAAATATGCTACAGGATTTACCACTAGTGGTCCAAAGCACTGCAGTATCACTATCCTTAGATGCAGTATTTTAAATCATTACTGTAGAAACCATAGTACTTTACAAGGGTAATTCAGTATTTCCTGATATTGTAATACTTAATTTATCTGCCTTAAAATTGCATTAAGGGTAGTATTTTTCTGTGAAATTTCCTTGGACTTTCTTACTTCTCTTTTAGATAGAAAGTAGAAGAAAAATACTCACTGGATCTTCTAAGTTCCATGATGTAGAATTATTTAACTTGCCACCAGTGCTTCATTTGTGCCAGGGTTTGCCAGGTCTGAGACCCAGCACCTCTAAGCTTGGCAGTTCATAGCCCCGGCTTCCTGTGTCAGTTATGAACGTTAAAAAAAAAATTGCTTCAGCCCCGGCACGTCTTTAATTACAAATCAAGCACTGCTTGCCACCTTCTGTATACTGCCACTCGAACTGAGGTCTTTTGAAGTCTGCTGTCCTTAATGAAGGCCTAATTGTTACCTGGGAAAAGATGAAAATTATCCTACATGATACTAGCAAACTGCATCCCCATTCAACTTATTCCAGAAGGGTCTTGCTGAAACAATAATTATTACCATCCACTGTCGTAGATTTTAAAGCAGCTTCCTAGAACTCATGCAATGATGGTGTCTGAGGCTACCACAAATGCAAATAACAATAATACTAATGGTATTATTTCACTAGCCCCAGAAATATATCTGTATCAAAGATGGAAAGTGTAAGTTGAGGAACAGCATATTGCAAAGCAGTACAATAGCCGAAGACACTGTGTATTATTCAATTGAAATGAGAATATTAGGTACTGTAAGAAGAATGCAATTCCCCATGTAGAATTTTTCCAGGACATTATCTAACACTTCATGGTTTCAGCATAAATACATCCTAACTTTGGCATTTTCAGTCTTCACTGTTATTAAGATTGTTCATTATGTTTTTAGAAATTGCAGCATTAATTTCAATCCCCAAGAAAACCCAAATAGCTTAATTGTAGTTTATATAAACTCTACCTTTTCCTAAAGAATTCCTGAAAGATTTTTCTAAAAGCATATTGACTTTCCATAATTAGGCTTTGGTTTCATTATGTGATCCCAAACTGATCCTTTCAATAACAAGTTTCTAAGATCTTTCCTAAAAATGATGACAGGGTAATTATTCTACACTTTCTGGGCACTGCTTTTTAAAAAAACAGGTCTGTTGAAATCCATTCAAACTGGTTTATCTATTAAATGCTTCAATTTTGTTTCTAGAGTCCTTTAGATGTATTATCTGCCCCTGAAATCTAGTGTAATTTCAGTCTAATTTTAGCTATTGTTTTAGTTGTTAGAGATGAACAAGCTACTGCATTAACCTGAATTATTGTTTACAAAATGAGTCTATTCAACTCGCTAATAATGCTTAAGGTTAGTATATAGAACCATTCACTCAGCCTTAGATTTGTTTTTTTTTTGTTTGTTTTTTAATACATGAATGGTCTATATTTTTTGTTTCATCCTGGGAAAGTTGTTCTCAACTTTAGGTGAAATCCTGACCCCACTGAAATCAATAGGAGTTTTCTTCTTTACTTCAGTGAGACCATTGTTAAATCCTCCGTATAACACGTCTCATTTCTGATGAAGCATGATAATTGGAAACAATTATTTCCACAGGAAATAATATCAGACTTAAAGTGGCAGCACTTAAAGAATGAGTCTTCTTTCTTCTCCTGGTGATGGAGATGATCTTGCACACTGTTGTATGGTTGCAGTCACTGTAGAAGAATCCCTATGCAATTCCTACGTGCCTAGCGGAATCCTGCTGGGAATCTCCATAACAGTGCTTTGTTCTGACCTGCAGTATGGCTCAACAGCAGTGAACTCTGCATGTTGACTTCCTGACCTCTCTTTCACCAGGCTCAAAAATGTAATATAGATTAAAGCAACTTGCTCTCTTCTTTCCTAACGTTGCTATGCTTCTGCCCTTGCATATGCTGTCTTGTCTGTATGGAGAGACCATTATTTTCAACGTATTACCAAATGGGAGGGCAAAAAGCACAGAAAATTGTAGATATATATGGCTGTAAAGGAACTCAAGAGGTCATCTAGTCCAGCCTCCTATGCTGAGGCAGGGCCAAGTAAACCTAGATGATCACTGGCGATGTTAATCTAACCTGTTCCTAAAAACCTCTCCAATGACTCAGATTTCACATCGTTCCTTAGTAATCTAATCCAGTACTGAATTATCTTTTACAGTTAGTTTTTCTAATCTCCTTTGAGGCTGATTAAGACAATTACTTCTTGTCCTACCTTCCATGGACATGGAGAGTAATATAGCATCCTGTTTATTACAGCCCTCAACATATTTGAAGGTTCTCCTCAATCTTTTTTTCTCAAGACTAAACATGCCCAGTTTCTTTAACCTTTCCTTATAGGTCACGTTTTCTAAATCTTTGATCACTTTCGTTGTGCACTTCTTGGTGCTCTCCAGTTTGTTCACATCCTTCTTAAAGTACTCCAGCTGAGGCCTCCCAGGGCTGAGTAGACTGGAACAATTGCCTCCTGTGTCTTACATATGATACTTTTGTTAATACATCCTCTTGTTAATACACCCTAGAATATTTGCCTTTTTATAACTGCATCCCACTGTTGCTCTCATTCAGTTTGTGATCCACTATACCCCTCAGAACCTTTTATGCAGTGCTACTGCCGAGCCAGTTGTTCCCCATTTTGTATTTGTGCATTTGAATGTTTTCTTCCAAAGTGTAGTACTTTCAACTTGTCTTTATTAAATTTCATCTTGATTTCAGACAAATTCTCTGATTTTTCAAGGTCCTTTTGCATTCTAATTCTGTCTTCCAAAATGCTTGAAACTTCTCCCAATCTGGTGACTGTATAAGAATTGTGTACATCTGCACTGCAGGCAGGAACATGCTTCCCAGCTTGGGTACACAGACACATGGTACGTCTACTCTAGCTAGGGCTCCAAAAGGAATTAAGTTGGCAGGAGTAGCATGGTACTGTGTCCTCACTGTTTGTGCACTTGTCCGTGTGTGTCTGAGGGCATAGCCCATGGTTCTTTGTGCAGGGACACTCTAGGATTCTTTCCCAGTCAGTTGTGCCAAAGGCTCATCCTTTGGCGAAACTGTCTGTCCATTGTGGGGTATTGTGGCAAGGACTATCAGCACTTAGCCTGTGTCTTCACTGAAATGCAGGCAGGTCCTTGCCTGAGTTAAATCAGAGCCTGGACTCTAAATCTGACTGACAGCTAGGTCAGGTAGCCCTGGCTTAAAAAGAATCACCAAACAGGTCAGGTTTTTGTGTGTGGATTTTTCAGATGATAATAATAGTCAAATTGAAGCATTTCCTTTTGGTAACACGTTAAGGGCTAGCTTTATAAATAGAATATTGTCTCAAGCACCAACTAGAGATACTTGGTCACTGTGTGCCAGGAAAATAAAAGTCTGATTTACTTAATCAGTGCTTCACAACTTAGCATTTGACAGACAGGATCAAATATTGGAAGTAAATATTAGAGGGCCGAGTCCTCTCTGACCAAATATAATAAATAGAAAGGGAGTAGAAATGTGATTACACAACCACAACAATTAACATTAAGGAATAGGTCTCACAACCAACAAATCCAGGGATACAGTAAATTGTGTTTGACAGTGCCCCTTTAAATTCAGATTATTTAAATTGGATTAATTATAAAGTTTGCTAATGGATAGGAATGAAGGTGCTAATTAAGGATTATCACCATTAACATTCTGAAATGGAATGCAGTTTTTAAGTTGTTCCTACCTCTTTTACATTAAGAGCAGAAAATTGGAGAGAAGTATTTTCAGAGTATCTGACAGCTCTCTGTGTACCGTCAGTTTTGCTGTTTTGATAGTGGTTAGTCAGTTAACTCATTTCCAAAAAAAAGGAAAAATGTTGACAATTTTCCCTCTCCTCCCCCACTGTGTTTTTGGCTAGTTCTAGTCATTGGCTTGTCGGTGAGTGGAACAGGAGAAAAACATTCAGTTTTTCCCACTAGTTGAACAGAAAACCAGTTGCTGCTAAGTTCTTTACAAGGTCACTAATAGCTACACATTTGAGCAATGCTGTATATGTTGAACCACACGAGACACAGAATAATCCTAGAAGGTTGCTGCCTTTCAGCTTCATTAGGGCCTGATCCAAAGTCCGCTGAAGTCAACTGAAAGAGTCCCATTGCATTCACATGGGCTTTGGATCAGCCCCTTGATATTGGCACATAGCTGTCCTCTATCAATAGAATGATCTCTTCAGCAACATCCTTCCAGTCACCAAGGAAACAACCATTAGACAACTATATCAATCTCTGTTAAGAGGTCCAGCATGACCAAAATAGTTTACAGACCCCATTGAAAACCAGCTCAAAATCATTCAACACCTGAATAGTACATTCTCAGTGCTGAAGAAACGTTGGAATCTAGTGTCCTGATGCATGTAGAATTAGATGTGAAGTGTCCTTTATTTAAAAAAGAAAAATGAAATCTGTTACGGTTACTGTTTATCATCTCCCTCAGAGGCCGTTGGCTGTCTGACCCAGTCTTTGTAGTCTCAACCTCATAGAAAGAGAGATCACAAGTCTGGATCAGAGAGCTGAAACCAGCAATTGGATTAGCTTAAAAAAACAGCAGAAATAATTAAAAATTACTATCACTTTGTGATTAACTTTTCTGCATATGAGACATAATCATTTTTAAAAAACTTAGCAATGGTACTCTATAGTTTATACTTCCCTTCTAATGCACGTGCAATGGCAAACTTATGAACTAATTCTGCATTAACAAAAAAGGCCCATGCATTAATAAGGAAGGCCTGTGAACTTTATGTTATGAGACCTGTTTATGAACCTCTGAAAAGCAAATACAATAATTACATGCCAAGTGCTACTAGTCATAAATGTTATTATAATTTTTAATTTTTAACATTCTGAATTAAACATAAATGAGTTCTAAAAAGATGTAATTGGATTAATTTCTTAAATTCTTTATAGCTAGATGACTCTCACTAACATGACTGGAATTTGCAAAGGTAAATCCCACTGCAGTGGAGAGTTTAATAAACTAAATACATCTTTTTTGAAATATCCTTCAAGATTCTTGTAATCTTTAGAATTTCATAATCAATATAATTTTTTGGTTGTTCAGTCTACACACAACACCTTAACTTTACCGTCTGGTTCTTTAAAAATATTCTGACTTCTATTTAGATGCCTGTTCTTAAACACTCTGGGGTCAGATTATTCCTGGCTCTTGTGCAGATGCTCAGGATTGTGTGTGTACATACAAGGAGCCTCTAACTCCCATTACTAAGCACAAGGGGAGGCATGATTGTGGCCTCATTGCTGTGGGAAAAGTTGGGACAGTTGCCTCTGTGCACCTCTAAGTGCTCAAACTACCTCAACGCAATGGTATAATGTGGGCTCTTCTCCAGGGAACCAGGAAGCTTAGGGAAAGATTGTGTCTACTCAGAGCTATAGCTAAACGCTACAATCTAGCTTTTAGAATCCTAGGACAAGTGTGTATGTTCTAAAATAGTGTCAAGGCTGAGAAAAGATTTAAAAAAATGCAGGGACATTGAGACTTAAAAAAACCCATACCAATAGCTAGATTTTCATTATGTATTTGTAGTCAATTGGTTTCACTCTGAACTTTTGGCGTCTGTAAAAATATGTCACTTTTCCCTACTGTTGCTTGACTATGGTCTGAAATTTTGAACTTTGTTGCTATAGACGGAGCTACAGTTCATGTACTCAGGAGGCATGCCTGGGAAATGGATGGGAGGGTGGGGGAAGGGGCTTGCTGACAGCTACAGCTTCTTTTAGATGTTAAATGATCAGGATGATGTGGAAAGGTCCTGCTTTTCTAGTTGGCCTGTTACGTCTATGTATCATTAATTGGACAGCCTTGTTAAAATGGAAATTTTCAGCTACTGCCAACAACAGACTAATTTACTTGGGAGCTTTTGAAAGCATCCCACTACTGTTATTGTTTATGCATCTATTTTTTTCACTGCAGCAAACTCTAACCATATAAATAGTGCACATCACAAAGACTGTGATATTCAGAACTCTGTTTCTATATCAGGGATGAAATCATACGTCTACTGAAGTCAATGCGGATCTTGCTGTTGACTTCAATAGAGCCAGGATATCACCTCAGGGCTTAAATGTATTAAATAGGAAACTAATAAAGTATGAATTTTGAAAAAGAATGTTTCTTATTTTTGCATACAGCACAGTTCACCCGATAAGATCCTGAAGTACTTTATAGACGGTATATGGGAAAGCCACTCATTCATTGAATAAATGCAGCCATTTATGGGGTGAAATGTGGCAAGAAGGCTATTAAAATGTGTTAGTAGTGTAATCTATGGCTTTACTTAACAGCATTTTGGTGTTTAAAATTTAGATTATTTTTAAAAGAGGACATTTACAAACTCTGCACTAGTAAAATAATAGATTCATAGATTTTTATCAATTCCCAGACTCGTAAGTCCAGAAGGGACCGTTATGATCATCTCCTGCTTAACCGAGGCAATAGAATTTCAGTAATTCCTGCAGCAGAAGGACTTATTGTGAAAATGCTATCTGGCAGCCATGTTAAGAAAGAATAACTCTACATATAATTTGTTTTGTAAAGGATGTTGTAGGATCTAAGAGTGCCCAACGAATGCCAATTCAATTCCTAATGAGCAAGTGTACAGTATTCTGAGTGACTGTGATAGAGTGTAATTGTGATGGATTTGGAGCTGCCTGTAATGTGCAATGTATCTTGAATGGGTTTTGTATGCCTACATTGTGTTAATTCCCTCAAATATTTCTCAGGAAATGCACCCCTGAACCGAGGGCAGTTCCTGATATTCTCAACTCTTTGCAGAAAACTTGAAAGACTATTTAAAGCTATTTGCTTTGCATTTTGGCCCTGTTTCTGGACCTATCAGATGCATTTTCAGTAGTAGAAACTTAGTTCTGCAAGGGAGGATCAAAAGTCCCCGGAGGGTTTCTGGTGGAGATGCGCTATGCCAACAGAAGAGTACGCTCCCGTCGGCATAATTACTCCATCTCAATGAGAGGCGGAAGCTGTGTTGGTGGGAGAGCATCTACCACGGATATAAACACCAGTGTGGGCAGCACTCAGATCACTGAAACTTGCATTACTCGGGGAGATGTCTTTTTCACACCCCGAATGATGTAAGTTCCATCGACGTAAGTGGTAGTGTGGACAAGCCCAGACACTCTCTTGCAGAGTAGTTTGGATGGTTAAGGGCGGTGCTTAATTTGTTTTGGGGCTTGCCACGGCTGAGCCCCAGCACCTCTAGGCTTGGCAGTTCATAGCCCCGGCACATCCTGGCTAGCTGCATCAGTTCTGAATACCAAAAAATTGCTTGAGCCCCAGCACCTAATTTCTAAGCCCTGGCTCCTCTTTCATTACAAATTAAGCACTGGTTAAGGGGGAGACTAAACCAAAGACTGTTGGGGAACAGATTGATTCCTGGACTCCAGAAGTTTGGATGTCTTGGGGAAACTGCTTGCCTGAGTCATTAGGTAATCTATATGCATATCTATTTAGTTTGTTTTTAAAGTCCTTTTTCTCTTGTGCTTTGCTGTGCTCCTACTTTTAAGATTAAGCAATCCTTAGTTTTCAAGAAGGCAGTTTCAGGTCATTGTATTCACCACTGGCCACAGCTCTGCAGAACTGCAGCTAGTCAGTTGGACCTGCTGGATAAGCCTGGTGAATACATAGGGTACTATAGCCCTGGGCCTGGTTTGAGAGTGGGAAAAACACATGATTTCACCTCTAAGATGAAGGGTCAAGACCTAAGCCCTGGAGGGAATGCACTCAGAGACGAGGAGACAGAGGAGCAGCTAGCCCTGAACCATAACAATATTTATGAGGGCTGGGCAGATGGTGTTACCTACCCCAACACACACTTGTGTATCTGCTATCATGTCATTAGGAAATACCATTATTGCACCATTTTCTTTACCTTAAATAAGTACTAATCTGAGACACTTATCATTACAGTAGCCAAACAACAACAACAACAACAGGAACCCTGCTCCTCATCAGGTGATCACAGTGCAGCAGAATGATCACAATATAAACAGGTAAGCATGTCAGGGCACAAGAACACATGAAGCAAGTATTGTAGATGTACAGAAATGGAGTATGCATGTCTGTCTGTCTCAGACCCAAACACAGTTAACATTAAGGATACATTTACACTTGAGGTGGGAGTTGAAATTCTCAGCTGACATAGATATACCAGCAGTAGCTCTGTTCAAGCCAGACACCTGCCCCTCTCCCACTCCCCCCCTCCAAAAAAGCATTATGCCCATGACGGCATGGGCAGCAGTTTATGCTATCCTCCCGACTACCTACCTGGAGTCAAGGAGCTGGCCTGAATAGCTGCCCATGTGCCCATAGAGACACTGCTATTTTGGGGTGCTTTCTTGAGCAGAGGTAGGACTGGTATGTCTATGTGAGGTGGGAATCGTTCTGCCCAACTCAAATGTAGGTGCACCCACAGACTGCTAGGTACAAATTAAACAAGACAAACCACTATACACACCACTGAATAAAGTGAGCTAAGGTTATATAAATTATTCTAGCACCAACTTTACTACTAAATTCCTGTACACACTGATAAAAATAAAAACTCTCACTCCGCTGGGGACCAGTCCTCCTACTGCACTGCCATCCTTAGCAACCTTAACTGCCACTAACACAATAAACCCTCTCACTGCAGAGATCCCAATACTCTAAAGAGCTGCAGAGCTCCCTACATTAACAACTTACAGTTTGATACACTGTGTGGCTACTGTTGTGTATTTGGTTGTCATGGTTTTTGTTGCTATGGCAACTGAGTTAGATTATTATGGGTTAGCTCAGCCGGTTTCAACCAGCTGAGTGAGCTCTCTGTATATCTGTAAATAAAATGGAGGTTTTGGTTAGCTGCCTGCTCTCTGGCCTCAAGTGATTGCTTCCTACACCGGCTGCCCCAAGGATATAACACTGGCGACGAGGGTGAGACTCGGTGCTGCTCCAGTAACAGAAGGAAGTAGAAGTTAAGGTAAAGAACAAACAAACAAAAAAAGCTGCTTGTTTGCACTGACTGTGAAAGTGAAACTAAAAATCATGGCTACTCTGACCAGGCCCCTGGAGCCTTTTGATGAGAATACAGAGCAGTGGCATGTGTATACTGAGCGTTTTGAGCTTTTTGGTATTGCAAATGACATTACAGAAGCGAAGAAGGTGCCAATATTCTTAACTGTTGTAGGGGCTAAAACCTACTCTCTGCTACGCAGCTTACTACACCCTGTTAAGCCTGAGACTAAATCTTACAGTGACATTGTGGAAATCCTGGGGTCTCATTTCTCCCCAAAACCACTGGTAATTGCTGAAAGATATAGGTTCCACAAAAGAGAACAAAAGGAAGATGAAACAGTTGTACAATTTGTAGCCATTTTAAAAAAGCTAGCAGAACACTGTGAATTTAAAGAGATGTTAAATGATGCCCTGCGTGACAGGTTAGTGTGTGGCCTCTGCAGTGAAGCTATACGGAAGCGCCTACTGATAGAGGCTCAGCTTACATTACAGAAGGCTGTTGATATTGCTGTCTCCATGGAACTGGCTACAAGGGAGGCACAATACATCGGTGCATCCCCTAGGGTGCAAAAAGTGTCACAAGAACTGACCCACAAAACGGTGCAGAGTCAAGAATGTTACCGCTGTGGTAAGCTGGGTCACCAGGCATCAGAATGCTGGTGTAAGGACCTGGTGTGTCGACACTGTGGCAAAAAGGGACACATTGAGTATGCCTGTAAACAAAAGAAAAAGAGGCCTGTGGTCTGGCCGACAAAAAGAGGAACCTTGCATACCCTAGAGCAGACCCAGGATGATCAAGGTGACACCTCCTCACAAGAGGAAGTGCCACTGCATGTTTTGTCTTTGGCAGCGGGCTCACATGAATACTGGGTAACCCCTTTATTGGAGGGCAAACCTATACGCATGGAACTAGACACCGGTGCAGCTGTCTCGCTGGTTCCTGAGACTGTGTATAAGGAAAAGCTACAGCATCTTCCGCTTAAGGCAACAAAAACTGTTCTGAAGACGTATACAGGTGAAGCTGTGCCCATGTTGGGCACTATTGATGTTAAGGTGGAGCTCAATGGACAGGCGGCTAAATTGCCACTGTTTGTGGTGAGAGGTGACTACCCAGCCTTAATGGGTAGGTCTTGGCTTGGGAAGATTCAACTGAACTGGGCAGAAGTGCACCGGATGACTAAAGAAGAAACCAGTCTAACCCCTATTCTAAGGAAACATGCTGCTGTTTTTGGAGATGATTTGGGAAGTATGAAGGGAATCACTGTGATATTGAACATTAAACCTGACAGTCCACCAAAGTATCTGAAAGCCCGAACTGTGCCATATGCCATCAGGCCAAAAGTTGAAGCAGACCTGGAGCGCCTGGTCACCAATGGAGTCCTAATACCAGTTACCCATAGCTCATGGGCCACTCCTATCATTCCAATCATGAAGAAAGATGGCTCTCTCCGGATTTGCGGTGATTTTAAAGTCACTGTCAACCCAGTGTTGTGTGCAGAGCAATACCCGCTTCCCCGCATCGATGACCTCTTCGCAGGCCTGGCTGGGGGACAAAAGTTCAGTAAGATTGATCTGAGTCAAGCATATTTACAGATGCACGTCGATGAAAAGTCCCAAGAGCTGTTGACTATTGTGACTCATAAGGGGCTTTATCGATACTGTCGCCTACCCTTCGGAATAACATCTGCTCCCGCCCTGTTCCAGAGGGCTATGGACCAGATCTTGTGTGGCTTGTCAGGAGTTCAGTGCTATCTGGATGATATCCTGGTCACTGGAAGAAATGAAGAGGATCACTTAAAGAATTTAGAGGCTACCCTACAAAGACTGGAAGAGTATGACCTACGAGTTCGCAAAGACAAGTGTGAATTCTTCAAGCCCTCTGTTGAATATTTGGGACACATCATTGATTCTGCAGGTCTTCATAAGGCCCCTGCAAAAGTTAAAGCTATTGTGGAGGCTCCCCCACCTCGAAATGTAAGCCAGCTGCGCTCGTTTCTAGGACTCCTGAACTATTATGGAAAGTTCATTTCACAGTTAGCCACACTGCTAAAACCACTTCATGAGCTCCTTGGGCAGAACAAGGCCTGGAAGTGGACTGAAGCCTGTGATGTTGCGTTTAACAAAGCTAAGGATGCATTGCTAAATTCTGAAGTTCTAACGCACTTTGATCCATCCTTACCCCTGCAATTGGCCTGCGATGCCTCCCCTTATGGAGTGGGAGCAGTCGTGTCACATATTATGCCTTCAGGAGAAGAGAGACCTATTGCTTTTGCTTCACGCACTCTAAGCAAAGCAGAAACTAACTACGCCCAAATCGAACGTGAGGCATTAGGAATTGTTTTTGGAATTCGGAAGTTTCATCAGTACCTGTTTGGGCGAAAATTTACTCTTCTCACAGACCATCGACCTCTGACATCAATTTTTGGACCCTACACAGGCATTCCCCCATTAGCTGCTAGTCGTATGCAACGTTGGGCATTGTTACTTTCAGCACACACATATGAAATCAAATATCGGAAATCCACTCTGCACGGCAATGCAGATGGCCTCTCAAGGTTGCCTTTGCCGGTCAAACACCAAGATAGTGCCCAAAAGGAAATCTTCTACTTTGAACAGGTAGAGAATACACCCATCACTGCTACTCAGATAAAGAAGGCAACTCGCGTTGACCCAGTATTGTCCCACGTTATGGACCTGGTGATGCATGGAAAATCTCGACAAACCTCTCCGGTCTCATCCGACCTTGTTCCCTACATGTCCAAGCGGACGGAGTTATCGGTCCAATCTGGTTGTTTGTTGTGGGGGAGACGTGTCATTATTCCACCACCACTGAGATCACAGATGTTAGAACAGCTACATTCCGGTCACTGTGGAATAGTGCGCATGAAGGAAATTGCACGAAGCTATTTTTGGTGGCCTGGACTGGACAGCGCTATTGAAGAGAAGGCAAAAGCTTGTATGTCATGTCAGGGTGTGAGGAATGCACCCCAGTGGGCACCCCTACACCCATGGGACTGGCCTGAAAACCCGTGGCAACGTATTCACGTTGACTTTGCTGGCCCCCTTGAAGGAAGCATGTTCTTGGTGGCAATAGATGCCCATTCTAAATGGCCAGAAGTCTCTATAATGCAGTCCACTTCTGCAGAGAGTACTATCCAAAAACTACGAGGACTCTTTAGTCGTTTTGGTCTGCCAGAACAACTTGTGAGCGACAACGGACCGCAGTTCGTTTCTCAGGAGTTTCAAAATTTTATGAAGGCAAATGGGATACACCACATCACGTCAGCACCATATCATCCGTCCACCAACGGATTAGCTGAAAGATTTGTGCAGACAATGAAAAACGCTTTGAAATCAGCAAGGGGACAACACTCCATTCAAAAGCGTCTGGATACCTTTTTACTTTCCTACAGAAACACACCTCATGCTACGACCCACGCATCTCCGGCCTTTCTAATGATGGGACGACAGCTGCGCACTTGCTTTGATCTGCTGAAACCTTCTGAACCCCGACAAATTGTGCAACATCAGCAGCAATATCAAGTCATCAGACGGGCACCCAGAGCAAAAGATCGAACCTTTAGCCCGGGACAGCCAGTTTTGGCTCGGAATTATACTTCCAGAGCTAAATGGGTTCCGGCCACAGTCATCACTCAAACAGGACCTGTTTCCTACACAGTCCGGACTGCAGAGAATCTTACCTGGCGGCGACATGTAGATCAGCTGTTGCCAGGTCATGCCAGTCCTCAGGACCCATCTGCAGTTGAGGGGTCTGACTTCACCTCTTCTGGTGAGGGACCGAATCACGAGTCACCTGTTTCTGACTGTTCTCCTCCAATACTGCCGGCGGCTGAGATACCCCTTTGCCCAGCACGAGCTGATACCACCTCCTCACCTGTTCGTGCTGCGGACCCTGAGCCCCTAGTGCTTTCGGGTGCAATAACACCAGAAGTTCGCCGTAATCCACCTAGAGACAGAAGGCCTCCTCATCGGCTGGATCTTTAGCTAGGGCGAACCCACGGTTATGGGGCAAAATAATCCCCAGGGTTTTGCCGGGAATGGAGGCAGTCTACCCTCCTTCTCTAGTCTAGTGTGTGTTTTATTTAGGGGATGTTCTTATTACGGGGGGAGGAATATGTTGTGTATTTGGTTGTCATGGTTTTTGTTGCTATGGCAACTGAGTATGATTATTATGGGTTAGCTCAGCCGGTTTCAACCAGCTGAGTGAGCTCTCTGTATATCTGTAAATAAAATGGAGGTTTTGGTTAGCTGCCTGCTCTCTGGCCTCAAGTGATTGCTTCCTACACCAGCTGCCCCAAGGATATAACAGCTACTTTGTGCAGCACTTAGTGTTATTCACTTAAAGAGAGTAATTGATTATGTCAGATTTTAATGAATGGCTTCAATGATGTTCATCCAAGCCATGGCAGACAAAAGCAGTATTGCTTAATGGATAGAGCACTGGACTGGGACTCAGGATAGCTAGGTTTTATTCCTGATTCTGCAAATGGTCATCTGGATGATCTTGGGAAAGTCACTCCACTGCCCCATGCCTCAGTTTCCCCATCTGTGTACTGATATTTACCTGGTTTTAAAGTGCTTACAGAGCCACTGATAAAAAAACAACAACAACAAAACTTTACAAGGACTAGGTATTTTTAATGACAAACAATATTTTCTTTTATTTGAAACTATCCTGAGTTTGGGTCCTGTGCTCTGTCCACTAGGCAACACTGCCTTCCCAACTTTGCACTAGATACTGCCTAAATATAGTACAATGCAATAGATATATTATGTGGTATATATATCCCCAAATTCTATAGTTTTTGTCTTCTTATTTTTTAAAATGTTTTTGGCTTAAGAAATTATAATCAAAGACCCGTTTATTCTATACTGCATAGTATAACTCACTTACAGTATCTGATTATCCACAGAAATCAATGTGCTAAGTTTAATGATTAATTTATGAGGTTAGGTTGATAGTTCTGCATGTGGAAAGCTACACTTTAACCCAGTAGTCTGTGGCTGTCTGGATATCAGGGAACAATGACTGGTCTCAGATCATCATTAATTATTACTAATTATTATATTTATTGAGCACCAACAGCGTGGTTAGAATTATGCAAACATTCAGAAAAACACAGTCTCACTGCCACTAGTTGAATACTATTACTGACTACTGTATATTAGAGCCTAATTTATCAAGGTGCTTGCTCCACTGCCCTTTGCATGAACAGATACTCAATGGAAATTGAATGAGATCATCACTTCACATGTGCTTCTCCAAGCAGGGATTCACTTTAGTGACACGAGGAATTCATGTAGTGGTAGTAAATAAAGGAAAGGCACTATCTGAATGGCCTGTATACACCTGAATTATGTGGAGAAGCTTAGATTTAGCAATCTCTCTCCTTTCCTCCTTTGTCACATTAACCTTAAATCTATATGTTCAGTTCATAGTTCAACAGTGTCATCATGCAAATCTAACATTCTAACTAATACAGATTTCATTCTTCATAGCCATAAAGAAATTCCTCTTGTGGCATATTTATAATTTAGTGCCTGATTTTGATGTCCTTTTTCACATTCAACCATACAGCTAGTCATATCAGAATCTGGCACTTAATAATTAACCAGTGGCTTTTTTCTCACTCTGAGAAATGGAGTATGATCTTGGAGCCACTGGTACTCCAAAGATTTTGGTTTCCCTGTGTATCTGTAGGTAGTAATTAGCCATAGCAGGTCATGTAAGGAAAGCAGGTGTATAAGCCAAACAAATCTGGCATCTGAAGAAACATTCATTAGAGAGAAGTACTCCCTCTTCAGAAATGCTGCTTCATTAAGGGATAATCAGGAATGCATCAATAAAGTGACATAACTGATTACTTATGCATCTGTCTCACTATTTTTTGTACTGCTTAGGCCTGCCAGCAGCAGTTGTAGCAACAGCAAATTGCCACTGCATTGGAGTTGGGTTGATATTAGTGGAGTTCCACCTGGCAAATGCACGTTATTTTAAACTGCAAGATCTTACGAAGTTGCTTAATGCAGATATGACTGAACTTGATGCACATATGATTGCTACTGGCATAAAAATGTCAATAGAGGTCATTAACAGCATAATATTTGAATTCTATTGAAGAGCACCATTACAATTTGCATGATGAATATTAAAAGATAGCTGTTCTATAAGTAGAAGTTTCTAAAAACAGTATCTGCTAAATGTTGCTTAGCAATGCTCAAATGCATTATAATTAAATACAGAAATATGTTTTGGGACAAAGTTAAAGGTTGTGATTCTAATGACATAAAAATTGTTTCCCCACAGTAACTTTAACTCTGCCATCTTGCACATGTGTATTGCGGTAGAAAAAAGTTTATTTCAGTTAGTGAGTTTCAGGTTGGATGGTGTTAGAAGTAGAGAGCAGAAGGTGCTTGAAGGAACTGTTGTCATCGGTCTTTGTATATATCAAGAGAAAACAGGAGGTGAATTTCTGGCCTGATTCAAGTCAATGTGAGTTTTGTCTTTGACTTGAATAGGGCCAGGAATTCTCCCAGAAAATTTAAATTCAGATTTAGTATTGACAGCCATGTCCAAAAACATTTATTTCAAAATGATGGTAGCTAAGGTATGTGGAAAGTAGTGGGGACTTGAATGTGAAGTCACATTCATCACATTAACCGGGACATTATGTATCATTAGGGATTTCTAGTTAATGGATCAGGTATTAAAGACAACAAGTGTGCTCTTGGGAGCTGGTAGGGCTCAGGAAGTGGCTTTGTTAGGCATAATAATTTTGAAGTACATTTTGGTGTTTGTCATCTCCACCATGATGATAAGGGAGTTGGTAGTTTCTCCTGATAGTCAATTCCTAACCCCTTGTTAGGTGATTATTCAGGCTTCTCTTCCAACTGAGCCATCATTTTGCCCCCACTCTTCCACTCAGATGGAAAAAATGTACCATTTCAATAGGCACTTCCTTCAATAGGCCTACCTTCATGCCTCCAGCTTCCATCCCGGACACACCACACAATCCATCATCTACAGCCAAGCGCTGAGGTACAACCTCATTTGCTCCAACCCCTCAGACCAACACCTACAAGATCTTCACCAAGCATTCTCAAAACTACAATACCTGCACGAGGAAATAAGGAAACAAATCAACAGAGCCAGATGTGTGCCCAGAAGCCTCCTGCTGCAAGACAAGCCCAAGAAAGAAGCCAACAGAACTCCACTGGCCATCACCTACAGTCCTCAGCTAAAACCTCTCCAACGCATCATCAGTGATCTACAACCCATCCTGGACAATGATCCCTCACTTTCACAGGCCTTGGGAGGCAGGCCAGTCCTCGCCCACAGACAACCCCCCAACCTTAAGCATATTCTCACCAGCAACCACACACCGCACCATAGTAACTCTAACTCAGGAACCAATCCATGCAACAAACCTCGATGCCCACTCTGCCCACATATTTACACCAGCAACACAACATCACCGGTTCATTCACCTGCATGTCCACCAATGTAATATACGCCATCATGTACCAGCAACGCCCCTCTGCTATGTACATCAGCCAAACTGGACAGTCCCTACGTAAAAGGATAAATGGACACAGATATTAGGAATGGCAATATACAAAAATCTGTAGGAGAACACTTCAATCTCCCTGGACACACAATAGCAAATGTAAAAGTAGCCATCCTGCAGCAAAAAAAACTTCAGGACCAGACTTCAAAGAGAAACTGCTGAGCTTCAGTTCATTTGCAAATTTGACACCATCAGTTTAGGATTAAACAAGGACTGTGAGTGGCTAGTCAACTACAAAAGTAGTTTCTCCTCCCTTGGTGTTCATACCTCAACTGCTAGAAGAGGGCCTCCTCTTCAGTGATTGAACTAACCTCGTTATCTCTACTCCGATTCTTGCCTGCATATTTATACCTGTCTCTGGAAATTTCCACTACATGCATCCGACAAAGTGGGTATTCACCCATGAAAGTTCATGCTCCAATGCATCTGTTAGTCTATAAGGTGCCACAGGACTCTTTGTCACTGAGACTAGAGAGTTTTTCTGTTTTGACCCATTCATTAGTATTTTCCAGTGTTAATTACTTTTGGTTATGGATGTATGAGCAGCGGCACAGGAGGCAGCAAACAGAGCTGCTAACAGGGGAGTTTGCGTGGGAGCTCCCATTGGAGGAGCAGGTGAGTGTCTTTGTGTCTGTTTGTGTAGTGTTTGTCTCCCTCAGTAGAGGCCCGGAGGGGCAGACTGCTGAAGGGGCAGCCGAGCCTGGATTGGCTGAGCCCTGATTAGGGGGTGGAGCCAGGCTAGGAGGGGCCTATAAAAGCGGCCGCCCAGCCAGGCAGCGGCACAGCTGCGAGCAGCGGCACAGGAGGCAGCAAACAGAGCTGCTAACAGGGGAGTTTGCGTGGGAGCTCCCATTGGAGGAGCAGGTGAGTGTCTTTGTGTCTGTTTGTGTAGTGTTTGTCTCCCTCAGTAGAGGCCCGGAGGGGCAGACTGCTGAAGGGGCAGCCGAGCCTGGATTGGCTGAGCCCTGATTAGGGGGTGGAGCCAGGCTAGGAGGGGCCTATAAAAGCGGCCGCCCAGCCAGGCAGCGGCACAGCTGCGAGCAGCGGCACAGGAGGCAGCAAACAGAGCTGCTAACAGGGGAGTTTGCGTGGGAGCTCCCATTGGAGGAGCAGGTGAGTGTCTTTGTGTCTGTTTGTGTAGTGTTTGTCTCCCTCAGTAGAGGCCCGGAGGGGCAGACTGCTGAAGGGGCAGCCGAGCCTGGATTGGCTGAGCCCTGATTAGGGGGTGGAGCCAGGCTAGGAGGGGCCTATAAAAGCGGCCGCCCAGCCAGGCAGCGGCACAGCTGCGAGCAGCGGCACAGGAGGCAGCAAACAGAGCTGCTAACAGGGGAGTTTGCGTGGGAGCTCCCATTGGAGGAGCAGGTGAGTGTCTTTGTGTCTGTTTGTGTAGTGTTTGTCTCCCTCAGTAGAGGCCCGGAGGGGCAGACTGCTGAAGGGGCAGCCGAGCCTGGATTGGCTGAGCCCTGATTAGGGGGTGGAGCCAGGCTAGGAGGGGCCTATAAAAGCGGCCGCCCAGCCAGGCAGCGGCACAGCTGCGAGCAGCGGCACAGGAGGCAGCAAACAGAGCTGCTAACAGGGGAGTTTGCGTGGGAGCTCCCATTGGAGGAGCAGGTGAGTGTCTTTGTGTCTGTTTGTGTAGTGTTTGTCTCCCTCAGTAGAGGCCCGGAGGGGCAGACTGCTGAAGGGGCAGCCGAGCCTGGATTGGCTGAGCCCTGATTAGGGGGTGGAGCCAGGCTAGGAGGGGCCTATAAAAGCGGCCGCCCAGCCAGGCAGCGGCACAGCTGCGAGCAGCGGCACAGGAGGCAGCAAACAGAGCTGCTAACAGGGGAGTTTGCGTGGGAGCTCCCATTGGAGGAGCAGGTGAGTGTCTTTGTGTCTGTTTGTGTAGTGTTTGTCTCCCTCAGTAGAGGCCCGGAGGGGCAGACTGCTGAAGGGGCAGCCGAGCCTGGATTGGCTGAGCCCTGATTAGGGGGTGGAGCCAGGCTAGGAGGGGCCTATAAAAGCGGCCGCCCAGCCAGGCAGCGGCACAGCTGCGAGCAGCGGCACAGGAGGCAGCAAACAGAGCTGCTAACAGGGGAGTTTGCGTGGGAGCTCCCATTGGAGGAGCAGGTGAGTGTCTTTGTGTCTGTTTGTGTAGTGTTTGTCTCCCTCAGTAGAGGCCCGGAGGGGCAGACTGCTGAAGGGGCAGCCGAGCCTGGATTGGCTGAGCCCTGATTAGGGGGTGGAGCCAGGCTAGGAGGGGCCTATAAAAGCGGCCGCCCAGCCAGGCAGCGGCACAGCTGCGAGCAGCGGCACAGGAGGCAGCAAACAGAGCTGCTAACAGGGGAGTTTGCGTGGGAGCTCCCATTGGAGGAGCAGGTGAGTGTCTTTGTGTCTGTTTGTGTAGTGTTTGTCTCCCTCAGTAGAGGCCCGGAGGGGCAGACTGCTGAAGGGGCAGCCGAGCCTGGATTGGCTGAGCCCTGATTAGGGGGTGGAGCCAGGCTAGGAGGGGCCTATAAAAGCGGCCGCCCAGCCAGGCAGCGGCACAGGAGGCAGCAAACAGAGCTGCTAACAGGGGAGTTTGCGTGGGAGTTAGCAGGGGGAGGTGGAAGGGGGCTGCGCCGTGTCCCCTGTGTGTCCCTAGGTACAAGCACCGAGCGAGGCCGGGACAGCAGCAGCCATGAGCCAAGCAACAGAGGACACACCGAGGATGAGAGCATGCAGCAGCTGCGGTATGTACCTGGTCCTAGCAGGGGACCCAGAGCAGTACTATATATGTATGAAGTGTCGCCTAATAGAGCTGCTGGAGGAAAAGATCCAGGGCCTAGAGCTGCAGGTAGAAACCCTGATAGAGAATAGAAGGGGGTTCGAGCAGCTGATGGAGCAATGGCAGGCAGTAACTGAAGGGGAACGCCCAGGGGCACAGGTGGGAGCAGGGGCTAAGGCCAGTGAGGGGGGACCACCAGACGAGGAGGATGGGCGGTGGAAGCATGTGACCGTGAGAAGCAGGCCAAGGAAAAGGAGAGCCAGTGACGGGGAAATAGAGCTAAGGAACAGGTTTGAAGGTTTGGAGAATGAGGAAGGGGTAAAGAATATGGTAGCTGATGGTGGGAGGCCAAGGAAAAAGAGACGAGCAGCCAGTCCCATAGATAGAGGGGAGGAGTCTATGGAGGCAACACCAAGTTTGGGTCAGGGGAGATTACAGGATGGCTTAAGGGGAACCACAAGGGAAGATAGGAATGGAAGGAGCTTGCAACCAGGGGGAACGGGGGATAGGTTAGAGGACCGCACTGTCCCCAGGCAAAGGCAGGTCTACGTGATTGGGGACTCCATACTGAGAAGGTTGGACAGGCCTGTGACCAGGGCCGATCCGGAGAACAGAAGGGTTTGCTGTCTACCGGGCGCTAAAATACGGGATGTGGACCTGAGGTTGAAAAGGATCCTAAGAGGAGCAGGTAAGAACCCTTTGGTCATCCTTCATGTGGGAACGAATGATACTGCTAGATTCTCGCTAGACAGGATCAAGGGAGACTATGCCAGGTTGGGTAAGACGCTTAAGGAAATTGAGGCTCAGGTGATCTTCAGTGGGATCCTACCTGTCCCTAGGGAAGGGCGCCAAAGGGGTGAGAGAATCCTGACGATTAATAGTTGGCTGAGAGAGTGGTGTTACAAGGAGGGCTTTGGGATGTATGGGCACTGGGAGGCTTTTGGGGACAGACAACTGTTCTCACGGGATGGGCTCCACCTAAGTAGGGAAGGAAGTAGACTTCTAGGAGGGAGGCTGGCTCATCTGATTAAAAGAGCTTTAAACTAGACACTGGGGGGAGACGGTTGGGAGAGGCCCTGGAGCACTCCACGCCAAATTTATACATTGGGAGTGAGAACAAGAAGATAACAACAGATATAGCCAGAGGGGGACGGTTAGGTGTAAGGAAGAGGGGGGGGACAGATACTAGATCGACAGGTCATACTGGTAGTACTGTGTCCCTACCGAGCGGGGTGAGAAGAGTGAGAGGAGCCCAACAGCAAAAGGTAGGATGTTTGTTCACCAATGCGAGAAGCTTAGGTAATAAAATGGAGGAACTGGAGCTCCTGGTCCGAGAATTGAAACCGGATATCGTAGGAATAACCGAAACATGGTGGAACGATAGCCATGACTGGAGTACAGGTATGGAAGGGTATGTGCTGTTTAGAAAAGACCGATGCAAAGGTAAAGGTGGGGGAGTAGCATTGTATATCAATAATGAGGTGAAATGTAATGAAATAACTAGCAATGCAATGGATAATACGGAGTCTGTGTGGGCAATGGTCACATTAGGGAAGAAAACTACCAGAGCCTCACCCGGGATAGTGATTGGGGTGTGCTATAGACCGCCGGGATCTAGCTTGGAGACGGATAGAGAGCTCTTTAATGTTTTTAAGGAGGTAAACACTAATAGGAACTGCTTGATCATGGGAGACTTTAACTTCCCAGATATAGATTGGGAAACAAATGCTAGTAATAACAATAGGGCTCAGCTTTTCCTAGACGTGATAGCTGATGAATTCCTACATCAAGTGGTTGCTGAACCGACAAGGGGGGATGCCATTTTAGATCTGATTTTGGTGAGTAATGAGGACCTTGTTGAGGAAATAGTTGTAGGGGACAACCTTGGCTCGAGTGATCACGAGCTAATTCGTTTCAAAATTAATGAGAGGATAATTAATATTGCATCTGAGACTAGGGTTTACGATTTCAAAAGGGCTAACTTTACTAAATTAAGACGACTAGTTAGGGAAGTGGACTGGACCAACATATTTAGAAATCTAAAGGTAGATGACGCCTGGGGTTACTTCAGGTTGAAATTGCAGGAGTTGTCAGAGGCATGTATCCCGAGAAAGGGAAAACGGCTCGTAGGTAGCAGTTTTAGACCGAGCTGGATGACCAAGCGTCTTAGAGGGGTCATTAAGAAAAAACAGAAAGCGTACCGGGAGTGGAAAATGGGAGGGATCAGCAAAGAAACCTACCTTATTGAGGTCAGAGGGTGTAGGGATGCAGTGAGAAAGGCGAAGCGACGGGTGGAGATGGACCTAGCGAAGGGGATTAAAACCAATAGCAAAAGGTTTTTTAGCCATATAAATAGGAAGAAAACCAAGAAGGAAGAAGTGGGACCGCTTAAAACTTTAAACGGAGTGGAGATTAGGGATAATCTTGGAATGGCACAATATCTGAACGAATATTTTGCCACGGTCTTTAATGAGGCTAATGAAGGGCTAAGGAATAGTGATAGAGGGACCGATGGGAATGAAGATATGGGGGTAGACATTACGGTATCTGAGGTGGAGGCCAAACTTGAACAGCTTAATGGAAGTAAATCGGGGGGCCCGGATAATCTTCATCCTAGAATATTAAGGGAATTGGCGAGTGATATTGCTAGCCCGTTAGCGATGATTTTTAATAAATCTCTAAATTCGGGGATTGTACCGTTGGACTGGAGATTAGCTAATGTAGTTCCTATATTCAAGAAGGGGAAAAAAAGTGACCCGGGTAACTACAGGCCTGTTAGTTTAACATCTGTAGTATGCAAAGTAATGGAAAAAATTTTGAAAGAGAGAGTGGTTAAGGAGCAGGAGGCCGATGACAACTGGGATAGATTACAGCATGGATTTACGAAAGGTAGATCGTGCCAAACCAATCTGATCTCCTTCTTTGAGAAAGTAACAGATTTTTTAGACAAGGGAAATGCGGTGGATCTAATATATCTGGATTTCAGTAAGGCGTTTGATACGGTACCGCATGAGGAATTATTGGTTAAATTGGAAAAGATGGGGATCGAAATGAAAATCCAGAGGTGGATAAGGAGTTGGTTAAAGGGGAGACTGCAGAGGGTAGTACTGAAAGGGGAACTGTCGGGTTGGAGGGGGGTTACCAGTGGAGTTCCTCAAGGTTCGGTTTTGGGTCCTATTTTATTCAATCTATTTATTGCTGACCTGGGAACCAAGAGTAGGAGTGGGCTGATAAAGTTTGCGGACGACACCAAGTTGGGAGGTATTGCCAATTCGGAGAAGGATCGGGATATCCTCCAGGGAGATTTGGATGACCTTGTAAACTGGAGTATTAGTAACAGGATGAAATTCAATAGTGAGAAGTGTAAGGTTATGCATTTAGGGATGACTAACAAGAATTTTAGTTATAAGCTAGGGACGCACCAGTTGGAAGTAACGGAGGAGGAGAAGGACCTGGGAGTCCTGGTTGATCGTAGGATGACTATGAGTAGGCAATGTGATGTGGCCGTTAAAAAAGCTAATGCGGTCTTGGGTTGCATTAGGCGGGGTATTTCTAGTAGGGATAAGGAAGTGCTAGTCCCGTTATATAAGGCGTTGGTGAGACCTCATTTGGAGTATTGTGTGCAGTTTTGGTCTCCCATGTTTAAGAAGGATGAGTTAAAACTGGAACGGGTACAAAGAAGGGCCACTAGAATGATCCGAGGAATGGAAGGCCTGTCGTATGACAGGAGACTTGAGGAGCTCGGTTTGTTTTCCTTAACCAAAAGAAGGATAAGGGGAGATATGATTGCATTCTTTAAATATATCAGAGGGATAAATACCAGGGAAGGAGAGGAATTATTTCAGCTCAGTGCTAATGTAGACACAAGGACAAACGGATATAAATTGTCAGTCAGGAAATTTAGGCTTGAAATTAGACGAAGGTTTCTAACCATCAGGGGAGTGCAATACTGGAACAGCCTACCGAGGGAAACAGTAGGGGCGAAGGACCTCCATGACTTTAAGATTAAGCTAGATAAGTTTATGGAGGAGATGGTATAATAGGATAACGGGCTTAGTCAATAGGTCAATTAAGTGCGAAACTGGTACTTAATTGGGTCAAATTGGGTCAATAATATGATATTCTTAACCTCTTTCAGAGGGTGTGGCTGGAGAGTCTTGCCCGCATGCTCGGGGTTCAGCTGACCGCCATATTTGGGGTCGGGAAGGAATTTTCCTCCAGGGCAGATTGGCAGTGTCCCTGGAGGTTTTTCGCCTTCCTCCGAAGCATGGGGCAGGGGTCGCTTGCTAAAAGAGTGGGTAGATCGGCTAATGTGGCCTGCATCTTGCAGGAGGTCAGACTAGATGATCATAATGGTCCCTTCTGATCTTGAATTCTATGATTCTATGATTCTATGATTCTATGAATATACTGGGGAAGAGTTTAGAGGAGAGATCAACCCAGCAGATGCCATTTTCTGTCCTGTGACTCAGACAAACAGTTAAGGTATGAATTTCCATTGAAAGACTTAAATGGGTGGAGCTGTATTTGTTTCTGAATTAAGGAAGGGTTTGGCCAAGTCAGGTGTCTATATCTTCAAGGAACAGAAACTTTTTCAAACATTTGATGAACAAAGCATTGTCAGGCAACAAACTGGAAAAGCTATGTTCTATGCACAGGCAAATCTCGGTCATTAAAATTAATGTAATTTTAAAATTAATGTAAAATTAATGTAATTATCTCACCCATCTTGTCTCTCTAATATCCTGGGACCGACGGGCCTACAACAACACTGCATACAGTACTGTCACTGGCCACTCAAACCCAGTAGTCCATTATGCTTGGTGTCCATTCTAATCAGGTACCAAGTTTTTACAAGACCGTTATGTTTCTTGTGGGGTGGCAATGCAGAAGTGGAGGGAGAGTTCAGGAAGTTAGATAGCTGCATCAGCAAGGAAGCATGCTGCAGAAGGAACAAGGAAACATTGAGAAACTATTTCAGGGAAGGGAAGAAAACCAAAAAATGCCAGGGAAATAAATGAATAAGTTCTGAAAAATGTTGCAGAGCAGTGTGTTTTTTCTCTGTTCTGTTCTATATAGGTTCTTATAGCATCTTCATCACCATAGTAGTACATTTAAGGGGTGTGGCTATCATTTATTATATGAGATTGGTTCACTCTCTCTCATCCTCTTTTTAGTAAGACCATTCTGTGTGCAGTTGTAGGGTTTTGTTTTGGTAGGGTTTGCAATGTGTTTATACAGGAGGTGGCAAAGTCAAATAAGTGTGACTTGCACTTGGAGTGTAAGGAGGTAAGGTCTACGATGGTCCTTAGTACTGTGGGAGTTCATTCACCATTTCAGACCGCCCACAAAGAAAGCCCTGTGTCTTGCACAGATGAGAAGTGGCATAAGCAATAGCTAAGAAAATAATATTGTAGAAACTCCATTTGGCTTGGCAAAAGTCTGTCCATTTTACCCGGATCACCTACATCACTGTTTTGTGTTTCTATAGTAGAATACTGAGATTCCTGATGACTCTTTTATGAATTTTCCCTGGATAGCTACCCACTGTGAGGTAAAACTATCTCTTTTTTGTTTTAGTATTATGGGGAATATATTAATTTTCCTAATATTAGAAAATACAATAAGGGTATGTAATTTAAAACACTTTAACAGTTGGACATTTCCTAATCCTTCATTGAGCTGCCTGCTAATGGAAGTGTATTATGTTGTGTGTAACTTCTTTCGCTACCCAATACCCTGCATGACATGACAAACCTTAGGTGCTTTTCAAGGTAAGTCTTTGATACCTAGGGGATCTAGCTAATAACTTTTTTGAAAGGTAATTCATTAAAATTGTGATAGAGCACGACTCAGACTTGTCGGGGATAATTTATAGCTGTTTAGCTCCCATTTGGGAAATGTAAGCTTTCTGACCAAGTTAGAATGATCTAGATTTAAGGCTGGAAGGAGAAAGTGGTGACAGACAAGCCTCAAAAGATTCTAGGGAGCCAGGATCATTTTCTATAACACATTGGAACTTATCCAAGCTTCTCCTTAGATTTCTTCCCAATTTCCAAATAGGAGTGCTTCAGGCCCAGACTTTACATCTTGTTTATGGTATTCTTTGCATGAAAGCATGAGAAGTTGTATTAGAACAATTAAAGTATTTTATTTGACTACTAGATACCTCTATCACACTGGCTGCAGCCTGCAGCTCCATGGCCTACCCCTTGAAGTCCAGGGTCCTGCCTACCACTCTAGATTGTTCCTCCTCACCACTAGTGCAGTCAACTCTCATGGTTTATTGCAACTTCCATGATATTGGTTAGAGTCCCTCAAGTCATGTGAATTGCAGCTTCCTTTAAAAAAAAGTTTATAATCCTTATGGTTGTGGAGAAACCTGGTGAAAGGCTCAGAAACCAAATGGCAAATCAAAAATTCCCAACTCTTATTTTTAAAATTATAATTTTTGGCTGAGTGACACTAGATTCTACACTCAACTTGATGGCATTTCTCTGTGTGTTTGGATATAATATGATACAGTTTGAATGCTGCATACAATCAATTCCAAAATTTCAGCGAATGTTCTAAGCATCATTGGGCAGAACCCTAGAGATTTTGATAGAAATTGGAAAAAAGGAAAATGAGGGACACATGGAGCCCCTTAAACCTGGTTAGCAGACCCAGAAGCTTCAGCTGGCTCTGTAATTGTCTATAGATCAAAGAACCAGTGGTTGGCAGCCATGAACACCCTGCAGAATAACAATACCCCCTATCTCAGCTCTTCCCTTCTTTCTAATACAGTTGAATCATTCAGGTTGTCAACATTGTAATCTCCCTGTCATAAACAGATAGTTAAGGGTTAAGGTCTGTTTTACCTGTAAAGGGTTAACATGTAGTACCTGGTGACCACCTGACCAGAGGACCAATCAGAGATAAGATTTTTTCAAATCTCTGTGGAGGGAAGCCTTTGTCTGTGTGAGAACTGTTCTTGAATCTAACAGAGGACAGTCATGTCTCCAAGTTCTCCTGGAGTAGTTTCTACTAATTAATAGTGAGTATTAATTAGAAAGGCAAATTAGTCTTATGATTTGATTTCTATATTTGCAATTGTGTGTTTGCTAAAGGAAATGCTTTATTCCTGTTTGCTGATATTGCTTTTACTGAGAAAAGGGGGAGAGGGGATTCTCTCCAGAGATTGATAAGGTTATACCCTATGAGTGTCCAGCTTGGGCTCATAGAGATTCTGTATTTTCTTTTTGTTCTCTTAATAAATTCTTTTCTTTTCTTTGGACTTGGTTAATTCCTTCCCTTGGGGAAATTCAGGGGAAGGGGAGGGGGAAGTGGGCTGCTTCCCTGTGTGTAGAGATTCAAGGCGTTTGAATCCAGGCAACTCTGTCTCCAGAGCAGGCTGGAGAGAGGGAAGAGGGGGGGAGGTTCCTCCTCTGTGAATTGATCTGTGTTCCCAAGGGGGGAAACAGGGGTGTCCCGGCCCACGGAATTGACCGGGTGGTGGCAGCCGAAGGGGAGACCTACCCTAGGATTTTAGGGTGGGGGAATACATGCTGGTCCTCACTTTGAAACCCCCCAGTTTCAAGTGAGGGTGCAAACCAGGACATGGTAGTTTAAAGGGAAACCAAGTCAGGTCCCCACATTGGAGCCCAACAGTTCCAAGTGGGGGTGAGACCTTTGACATGGTGGCAGAATACATGCGGGTCCTCACTTTGAAACCGCCCAGTTTCAAGTGAGGGTAGACTCTGACACTCCCAAACAAAAAAAAGAGGATAGGAGGAAAAGTGGGTAATTGGGCTTAACCATAGTCCCTTGCTTAAACAGGAAGAATGATGGTCTCTGGTACGGAGGGAAAGGACATGAGGGAGTCCCTGGCATATGACAGAGGACAGAATGTGGGGCAGACAGAGCCTCTGGCATGAGGGAGGGACAGGGGCACGTTGTATTAATTTAGTGGAATATATGGGCTCAAAGAGTCAAAGGTGTTAGCATGAGCCTGTCACTTAAACAGTGTTAAGGTTTGGGTTAGTATATAGAAAACTTGGCCTGCTGAGCATCATGGTAAACACACTAGAATATTCACACCAAAGGTCAGACATATATTGATTATAACACAGAAGGAAAAGTATCAAAACAAGGCAAAAAGCATTGAAACTGAAATTCAATGATGATTCAAAACAAACTTAATCAAAACCTGTCTCTTTTTAAAGAGTGAATATTGCTTAGAGTCTCTTATCCGGTCAAACAGCCCTTCTTGGTGGGGAAGAAAGAGTTGGTTTTGTTCAGTTCTGAGTTGGAAATGATACTCACTTTCCTGCTTTTAACAAAACAAGCAGACACAGAAGGGAGACGAGAGATAGGAGAGTAAAGATGGAAGAAATATGGCTTTTGTTGATGTTCTCAGGATACAGGGTGGCTGGCCAGTCATGGACGGAGGCTTTAGGCTAGCACGTTGGTCACAATGGCTGTTGCTCTGAACCCCAACTCATATCCCTGATAAAGGGACTCATTTGTCTGCTCTGGTCAAGTCCATCTCTCAGGCCAAGCAGACCTGGATAGGCCATCTCATCCTCCTGTACAGTGCAGCTGATTTCAGGATCAGTTGGAAAGCTGAGGGGTGGGGGGAAGAGGGTCAGGAAGAAGATAGCAGGGGACAGGAAGGGACAAATGAGGGACGGGGAGACAACAGAATTTCATGTGTATCAGGCTAGGGTCCTCATGATTGCAGTAATGGTGGTCAACTGTCCCCTGTGGAATATCAAGGTCTGCTGTCACAACAAAAATTCTTCTACCGCAGCCATAAAGATGCTAAAATTTTCTTTCCTCCCTCACCCCCTTCCTTCCTCAAGCCTCTTTTTTTAAGGGCCCCAAAGGGGATGGGTGGAATGGTCCATCATTTTATTATTTTCTTCAAAAATTAAACCTAATTTCCCAAGTACCAATTTTGGTCCATTGATTTCTAGTCCCCTACTCCTCTTCCCTGAGTATGTACCTGTGTGGGGGCAGGCCAGTTTGTACTCAGGCAGCTAGCCGGAGCTGCTGCCCACCCCCGGCTACACTTGGTCTCATGTTCCATCCACTAGAACACATCTGACCATGCTGCTGGAACATTCATGTTCTCTACATAATAAAATGTTCTGATTAATGAGGTTTTATTTAACTTAGTACCTACTGATTAACTCAGATTTATTAAACGGATACATTAATTTTAACACCAGACATAGAGCCTCTCATTTTATCTTTCCTGCCTATACTTTACTCATACGCAAGATCTAAGGGAGCAAGGGCAATATGCCCTTCCAGATAACTATTCCTATGAGATCTTGTCTGACTCTTTAAATGAGGTTAATTCACCAGTGGCATCATGGACTTTATTTGATTTATAGTGTAAAAGACTCTTTAGACTAATTTCATCAGCTATGTACTTTCAGGTTAGTCCTCAGGCTGTTCTACTCTGCATTGGATTTCAAGATCCTGTACCAGACTTCTGCATTTCAAAGTCTCATATCTAAAGACTGAGAGATTTTGGACTTTGGTAGTTACAATTCTTGCTGACTAGCTTAATATCCTATGGGAAGATATTGACAAGAGACCAAACTTTCAACTTGAAAATCCAACTATCACTGATAACCTTTTTTTCAAACCTCTGTGAGGTTCTTGTTAGGAAATGTATAATCTGGATGAATTTCTTCTTTCTTTACTATTTGTATTTTAATTATTGTGTATTAATGCAGGCAGGCAGTTCTGGCATAAGTCCTTGTCTGGATGCCTTGGTCTTTGGACTGACTGAAGTGAAAGTGCTACATAGAAAGCCCATTCAAGTTTCAAGGAAAAAAAATGTCTTTATGTTGCATTATTGGATTTTTAACAGTGAGGGTAGTTAACCATTTAGTTTACCAAAGATTGTGATGGATTCTCCGTCAATGGCATTTTTTAAAATCAAGATTTAGATATTTTTCTAAAAAATATGTCGTTCAAATGGGAAATAATTAATTGTCCTTGGTTATAAACTAGGTCAGATTAGCGGATCACAGTAGTACCATCTGGCCTTATCTATGAATTATTCAACAGAGACTGATCCCACTAACCAATTAATGGTATGGTGTTGGTGAACTGTGAAGCGAATTACGTCCAATCATCTATAGGGATGATGGCCAAGATGTGAGATCTCACCCATGGGAGAGGACAAAGCAGAGAAAGATCAATCTTTCCTCTTTGTCCTTTTACCCAGTCCCTTCCCCCTCAACAAAAAAAAAGGACTAGCTCATCTCCTCCTTTTAAAAAAAATGTGTTTTTAATTATCTGATGAGAAATTGTTTCCCAAATCGATACATAAAGAAGGCCTATTCTGCAGCCTTTCTTATGTCATATGCCTGTGTGTGTAAGAGCCACCTGATCATATGTGACACAGACATCACGTTTAATACTCTTTACTCTCAATTTTAATGAAATATTCATTAATATAAAATGCATCACTTATTTGAAAATACTCAAAGCAGCAACATTTTTTTTTAAATTTATTAATGTATTTCCTTGAGGGGTGAATGTTCAAACTATTAACTGTCCAAATTTCCTTAGATGACAGTTCTAGCAGATCTTCTGAACCCAGCATCACTTCATTTATCTTTAGGGTTGATCCATCTCTCCTGAGGCTGCTTGTAAAAAGCATCCCACACAACCAACAGACAAATAAAATGCCATGTTCTTGCATCAATAAGGGTCAAGGTATTTACCTTTGACAACCAGATTTGTAATTGGATAAAACTATGACATTCAAGGATTAACGGAAAATTGGTGCTGCATATTAAAATCCAGCCACTAGAAATTAATAGTAAATCCTGTATAAAATTATATATAAACAATACCAATTATAGGTTTAAAAACAAATGATAGGTGTTTATCATAAACTAAACATATATAAAAGTGTTTAACAAAACAGATAAAAGGGGAAATTGTGTTAACTAGTTGAAACACTCTGCAACCATAACTATAAATCATTAACAAGATGATACCATAACTGAACCAGGCCCTTATGGCTTTTTCAAATGGCATCAATGACCTAGAAAATTGTTATACTATAGAGAAGAATGTGTGCTAGTACTACAATAAATCATTTTACTGAAAAAAAAAATCACAATTTAAATTAAAATCATTTATAATTAAGTCTAAAGGAACTTTGAACATATTTGATTTCAAAGAGAAACTTATGTGATGGATCCAAGTACTTTTTATCTTATTGGCTATTTACTTCTGTCCAGGCTAACTCTCCACTTTGGTACTTCGAGTGCAGACGGTGGGAGGGCCCGCAAGAATTCTAAAAATTAATACTGGCCACTCCAGGCTGGTATTAAACTCTCAAGGCTACAGCTTTTCTCTGACATTGGATTGGTAGATGCTGCCACCATCCTAGTGCAGAACCCCTTTGAGAGACCATGAAGGTGCACTTGGGAATTCCTTCCTGTGGGGTACCCTCAAGCCCTTTCACACACATCCGCCCCGGTCTGGGGAAGAGCTGAGAAAGAAAAAAAAAGGAAATCAGCTGTTGCAGCCAGCTAATTAAACAACATGTGCACAAACCTCTTAAAACACAAAAATCCAATTCTGTTCTTAAAAAAGGTAAATGTTATTTTTTTTAAAAAGAAAGAAAATACATCTGGAAACTCAGGCTATTGCTAGATTTTAAAAAGAGCAACTACAAGGATTAAAGCACCAAGAATAGCTTTCCTGAGGTTCATCTTAAAGGTTACAAGCAAAACAAAAGCACCTGTGTTAGCACAGAGGAATCCACAAGCCATAAAGAAATTAAAGGGATAAACCTAATCACATCTTCCTAGACATTTCCTGATCTACTTACATATCTGGGGATTTAGATGAGTGGTTTCTAGGTATGATACTGATGATTTTTTTCATACCTGTCCCAAGCTTCTTACAGCATAGCTGCTGCCCTGTCCACCACTCCCTGGGAGAACAACCAGACACACAAAAGAAGAGTCTTTTCTCCATTTTAAAAAGCTCTAAAAAGCCTTCCCATTGGCTCTTTTGGCCAGGTGTCCACTCACTTCCTTTTACCTATGCATAGCAGTGAGCCTTTTTAACCCTTTACAGGTAGAGCAATTAGAGAACAGCTACTAAGAGGGATTTTATAGCTACTGGCTGGCTGAGTGTCCATAAAAGGGAGCTACCCCCCTTCATTTATCACAACTTCAGAGAAAATGAAAAATATGTTATTAAAAAGGATCCTTTGTGTATTGCAAATATTATATTCAATAACTTTATTTTGGTCCCACAGCTTTGGAATGGTTCAGCTACAAGGCATAATCTTACCATTCTTATTTACATGTGTGATTCTTTTGCATCTGCTCTCTAAAAGTAGAGAGTGAAAAATTAACCATGTCTCTGGTAAATACAAGGTATATTTCCAAATACACACAGATGAAAATAATCAAGAAAATATTATGATTATACAATGATGAATGTGTCAAGTACTGAATATGTACTCTTCACTCTACAAGACACAGAGTAAAAGGAACAAAATTATGATCTCTGTTACACTGCTTCAGTGTAGTGGTATCACTGGCAGATATAAGCTGTAGACAATTAGTTGTCATGGATTGCCATTGTGGATGTGGCAATAATTAAAGTCAAAACTTTACCATGTCCACTGAATCACAGAAAGTCTTTCCTAAGGAAAACTGTGTGTGTGTAATTATTTACAGTAGCCTCTTACAAATATACTGTTCCTGAGATGTGCAGTCTTAGGAGCCCTCTGATTATGTTACAATCAAGTTATCTCAATAAATGAGGTTTTTTACTATTAGAGACCTTAGGATTTTACAATATCAATGACAGGTTGCAGAACCATGGAAGTAACTCTACAGTAAAGCAGAAGCCAAATGCAATAACCTTCCAATGGTACAATGCTGCCCTCCGTGAGATCTTAAGCATTTTTAAATATTTTATGCTGTTGTTTAAAATCAGGCGAATGCTGAGCTAGAATTTTCTAGGAAATACCCTTTATTTACTGTCACTTTTATTAATAATAAATATTAATGAACTACTGTCTTATAATTGCCTGTCAATTTTCATTGCCTAAGGATTCCCAAAGTATTTCACAAATAGACATAAGTTGTTTGTGTGGGTGCATGCACACAGTATGTATGCATGTGCACTCATGTGTACACACACATGCACACGGAATGTGGAGAACAAATGTTTATAATGAGAACATGCGTTGAGAAATACTAAGTATATCTTTCCCATATAGGTGCGTTTTTTTCACTCTCTCACAATGGATAACTTCTGGATAGAATATTTTAAACTGTCTTTGGATTAGTTCAATCATCTGGAATGGTCTGGCCTTGGGCAGAGTGATAAAACTGTATTAAAAGTTTCCAAAGAAAATGGGAGTCTACCTTTATTTTCTCTTCAAAAATAGGTAGAGTACCCTTTTTTCAGAAAAATTATGTGTGTAACTTCCATACCCAAAGTCTTAATATCTAGAACGTCAACAACCATTCAGTTCATGGTTCTTCAATGTTTAACCAATTAGTAGAATCTTTAAATCACTGTGTAGAGATTGATAAGCAAACCTAATCCATTTTGTACAAAGTACGGACTGACACAACTTTTCCTTTGACTTTATCTGATCAAAATATATTACACTGTTTCACTCTCATCAAGATCAACCCACTTTCACTTTTTCATTTGCTGAAATCTCCTAGCACATTTATTTTCATTCAGGGTAGCATTTTTCTTTAATCAACTGATAAACTTTCCATATGTTAATTATTTTGTGCTCCATCAACACCAGTGAAGACTGCAGGATTACATCTAATTTCTGTTAAGCCATTGGCAACCAATCCAAGTGAAGTTTATTTTAAACTCTTCTGACTGTCTTTGTGGAAGACTGGACCTTCAGGAAAAGCATTACAGGGCTGGAGAGTTAGAAATAGACAATTACTCCCAGTCAATTTGGGGATAATGAATAAGGAGTTGCCTCTTCCCTCTGGAAGGTTTCTATTTTGATCCACTTCTAATGTCTGTTGCTACGTCTTAACACACATCCTCCACTCGTGCAAGGGTGGATCTCTGTTTCATTTAACTGAAGTGCAGATCATTTGCACTGGAATGGGGGCAGGAAGTATGGTTTTAGCCACTATGACAACCACTTTAAAAGAGGAGTAAGAGGTATGGTGTAGCAGATAGAACACTTGAACTCATTTCTATTCCCTGCTTATCCCCACCAACTGTGCATAAAGTCATGGCACCTTTCCGTATGTTTGTTACTCTTCACAAATTTTGTCTGTCTCATCTATTTATATTGTAAGCTCTTTGGGACAGATACTGCCCATTATGCATATGTACAATACTTAGCATAATGGAGTCAGAATCTTGGCTGGAGTTTCTATGTGCTAATGTAAATCTATTATTACTGCTATGAACAACTGTTACAGACAGCATGGGATTTATTTATCTCTGATTTGAACAAAGCCATACTCTGCCTGCAGTTGCTAAAAGTTCATTTGACAGTGTCGAGAGCAGTACTGGAGACAGTGCTGGATTAAGGATGAGTATAAGGGTTGCAGCCCTGGACCTCTGCTTTCCTGGAGAGCCTACAATCCTTGAAATGTATACTACCATGGAACCTCTGAAATGTTTGTAACTCTGAACAAAACATTATGGTTGTTCTTTCAGAAGTTTACAACTGAACATTGACTTAATATAACTTTGAAACTATACTAAGAAGAAGAAAAATGCTGCTTTCCCTTTATTATTTTTAGTAGTTTTCGTTTAACACAGTACTGTACTGTATTCACTTTTGGGGGGTGGGTCTCTGCAGCTGCCTGATTGTTTACTTCCAATTCCAAATGAGGCATGTGGTTGACTGGTCAGTTCGAAACCCTGGTGTTCATAACTCAGAGGTTCTACTACATATACAAGGGAGATTTTTGATCATATTTGTGACTGCGTTAAAAAGAAAATAACAAAAAAAATCATATCTGCCCCCTGCTCTCATTGATTTTTACTCTAGTTTCTTAAGCTTTCACAGTTTAAAGATTTTTTGTTTGTTTATTTGTTTGTTTGTTTTGTTTTTTTGGACTTTCAGTTACTGCTGAGGAGTTGCAATTGGC
Organism: Mauremys mutica; assembly: GCF_020497125.1. Taxonomy (NCBI): domain Eukaryota; kingdom Metazoa; phylum Chordata; order Testudines; family Geoemydidae; genus Mauremys; species Mauremys mutica. The sequence goes on along the minus strand of NC_059073.1, from coordinate 32,699,476 downwards.
ACTAATTGCTGGTTGCCGGCTGCTAATGACAGCACTGCACAGTACATATTTAGTGTTTTAATCTTGTTTCAATGAACTGTTCAGCTGATAATTTCCAAGTGGAGCAGCAAAAAAAAAAAAAAAAAAAAAGAATCATTAGAGTTGAAATTGTAATCAAGTTACCAGACTTATTATTTCTCTGCTAGTACTGCTTCAAAATCATCTTCCAAAGATGCTGGACCATCTTTCTCAGAAAATTATAATCAAAGTGAAAATATTGATATGAACTTGTTCCCTTAGGAGAGGGCAGAAGTAAAGGCAAGTGTTCCTGAAAACGAGCACAAAAAGGATGGTGAAAGTTACAATCCACTTTTCCTACCACCTATCTGTACAGAAGGCAGAGAGAATAGTAGTGATAAAGAAGATAATGCTGCTGTTAGGGTTGAACAAGATCTGTTTTTCTTGGTCTTCTTTGATAACTGAGGAATTTTGCACCTAGCGTATCAATAAATGTCCACCCTGTTTTCAGAATCGCAATGCCAGATGTAAAGATCTGAATGGCACTACAAATGTCAGAAATGGTATCTCTCATCTCCTCTTTTTGAACAAAAACTACCAAGTGGAGTGCATTATCAGAGGCATTTGTGGACTATTTTAAATTCATAGGAGCTGTATTCTGTTTCATGGACAAACTCTTTTCATCGCCTAATAATCTGCGCACCTTTGTAACTCAAGGCTTTTCCAACTGGAAAAAGAAAACAGAGAAGACCTCATCTCCTGACAACAGTGTGGAATATTGCAATGCCATGTTTCTTGCCCTGCAAATGTGCTAGCCATACAATCACATTCAGAGGGAGATGGTACAGCTGCTTCTAACAGAAACTGCTTACTGGAAGGAAGTTTTTAAGGTGTATTGTGACAGTTGTTTAATTTTCTGAATAAACATGGTATAGCATTTATAGGAAAGGAGGAAGTTGTAGACTCCCCTCACAACAGAAATCATCTGGGTATTCTTGAAGCCATGGCTGAATTTGTCCCATTTCTAATTAAGCATATTAAATGGAAACAAAGGGAAAGGTCACCCCTCCTACTTGTCAAAAAACAATCTATGAAGAGTTTCTTGAGCTAATAGATTGTAAGGCTTTGGAATTCACTATAACAGCAGTCAAACACAAGAACATAAGAATGGCCATACTGTGTCAGATCAAAGATCCATCTAGCTCAATATCCTGTCTTCCAACAGTGACCAAAGTCAGGTGCTTTAGACAGGGCCGGCTTTATGTTGATTTCCCAGAATTGGGCCCCGCGCCCTGTGCCTTAGGCACCTTTTTAATTTTTTTTTTTACTCACCCAGCGGCGATCTACTCCGGGGGTCTTCGGCGGCATTTCAGCGGTGGGGGTGGGGCCGCTCCGGGGGTCTTTGGCAGTATTTCAGCAGCAGGGGGTCCTTTGGTGCAGTGGAAGACCTGGAGTGGACCCCCACCATCGAAGTGCCGCCAAAGCCCCAGACCGCCGTCGGGTATTCGAATCGGGCCTCACAGTTCATAAAACCAGTCCTGGCTTCAGAAGGAATGAAGAGAACAGGTAACAATCAAGTGATCCATTCCCCGTCGCTCATTCCCAGCTTCTGGGAAACTGAAGCTAGGGATACCATCCCTGCCCATCCTGGCTAGTAGCCATTGATAGACCTCTTCTTCTTCCTCTTAATCACTCCCAGTGGAGCATAAGGCGTCAACCATTCTCCTCCATTCATTTCGTTCTTGAGCGAGGCAGCAAATTTCATCCCACTTCATCCCCATGCCTTTCATTTCCTCTTCAATGGTCCTTCGCCACGTCCCCAATGGTCTACCTCTCCTCCTCCTTCCTTGTGGTGTCCATTGTAGGGCAATATGAGGGTGTCTATCAGCACCCATTCTCAACACATGCCCCAACCATCTCCATCTTCGTTGTTTGGCTTCATCCACTATGTTGTTAATGCCCGTTAATCGGCTCACTTCAACATTGGTGATACGCTGCGGCCAGTGTATGTTAAGAATTCGCCTAAGACACCTTCCTTCAAAACCCTGAAGCCGACTTTCTATCTTCTTGTTGGTCCTCCATGTTTCCGCCGCATAAAGCAACACAGAGCGGACGTTCGACCTGTAGATCTCTACCTTGGTTTTCATTTGCAAGATGGCCGACCTCCAAATGTTCTGAAGTCTATAGAATGCAGTTGCTGCAAGACCGATTCTGGTAGATATCTCCTTCTGAATATTACCATCAGCCTATATGTAACTACCAAGATATTTAAAATCGTTCACCTCCTCCAATTCTACGTCACATACTACTGTTGTCGTCGAGCTGGCTGTTTTTACTTTCATTGTTTTGCTCTTACCGGCGTGGATATTAAGTCCCACGCACCTTGCTGCTCTACCTACTCTATCAGTCTTCTCTTGGAGGTCCATCTGAGAGCTTGAAATCAGGGCGATGTCATCCGCAAAGTCACAATCTTCAATATGACCAGAGGGTCCCCATGCGATCCCTCTTGGCCTATCTTCGGTGGCGTTCCGCATCACCCATTGAGGAGAGGAAGATAGCAAAATTATGTATGCTGACTGGAAGTGGTGAACAACAGAAAGCTGCGAATGAAGAATACAGGGAGAAAAACAAGGCTGTGAAGAGAAGTGTTCGAAAAGATAAAAGGAATTATATTACCAGTCTGTCAAGAGAGGCACAGTCAGCAGCCGTGCAGGGCGACACAAGAACTGTGTATAGAATCACGAGGACTTTGACAGGAGGGTTCAGCAATAGGTCAACAGCGGTTAGAGGAAAGGATGGGAGAATATTGATAGAAGAGAAAGACCAAATTAATCGATGGGCAGAGCATTTTAGAGAGACTCTAAATAGACCAAATCCTGAAGAGGTAGTTGAAATAGAGGAAACGAGTTTTCAGATGGAGGTAGAACAAGGGCCTATCACAGAGCGAGAGATAGAAGAGGCCATTAGACAGACAAAAGAAAATAGGGCACCAGGTGAAGATAGAATAACTGCAGAAATGATAAAAGCCGACCTGAATATGAGTGCCGGGATTCTAGAGGAGCTATTCAACAAGGCATGGGAAGAAGAGAAAGTACCTGAAGCATGGAAGAAAGGTATCATTGTGAAATTACCAAAGAAGGGTGATTTGTCTTTGTGTGATAATTGGAGAGGTATAAACCTGTTATCAGTGCTCGGGAAGGTTTTCTGCAGAGTCCTGTTACAGAGAATAAGACAAGCAGTAGAAGAGATCCTGAGGGAAGAACAAACAGGATTTAGGAGTGGGAGAGGATGCGTTGATCAGATATTTGTATTACGTATGATAATGGAACAATCCCTTGAATGGAACTCACCACTGTTCATTAACTACCTTGATTTCAAGAAGGCATTTGATAGCGTCCACCATCCATCTCTCTGGAATATCCTAAAAACATATGGATTCCCTCCGAAAGTTATTAACATCCTCAAAGATATGTATGCCGATAATAAGTGTTGTGTTCGCCATGAAGGACAGTGGAGCGAGTGGTTCCATGTGAGAACGGGAGTTAGACAAGGATGTGTTATTTCACCCATCCTATTTCTTGTGGTTATAGACTGGGTGATGCGGATTGATAGACCTATCCTCCTTAAATTTATCTAGTTCTTTTTTTTTATCTCTGCTATAGTATTAGCCTTCACAACATCCTCTGGTAGGTAAAATACTACTCTTTGATAGTAGATTCAACTCCTGACATCACTCATGTTGATCCTGTGTCTGTCATCTTACAATACTGATCACATGGTGCTATTTTTGAGTCTTTCATTGGGTTTATACCTACTGAAAGCCACATGGGCAAATTGCCCTTCAAGACCGTGAAGTCTTTATTGCACAGAAATGATAGCGCCATTGTAAACTACAGAGGTCAGTGATACAATAATGCAAGTAACATGTCTGGAAAATATGAAGGTTTTCAAGCTCAGATCAAAAGACTAAACTATTAGCTGTGTTCGTGCCATGCACTGCTCATTCTCTGAACTAAGTTGAAACTTCCAGCATTGATTCTATCAGGGAAGCCATAAACTTTTTCAGTTTTGTTCAGAAATTGTTTCTCCCCTCTCCCCAGCATCACCCAGACAATGGCCACTTTTGCAGCAATCTTAATTAGAGTAAATAAGGAATTTTCCTTGTCTTAAAAGCCCTATCACATAAGAAATGGTCTTGTCATGCTGACTCTTGTAAAACAATGGTTGTGAACTATGAGGTTATTGAACATTGCTTGATAGAAACCATGGACAAGGCCAAGAAAAACAGTGAAACTAAAAGGCAAGCACAATCTTTGTACAAGAAAATGTGCCACTGGAAATTGCATTTGTGAGTATCTTATGGTATGAGATACTAGAAAGATTTGGAAAAAAAAATGAATGTAAAGCTTCAAAAGACAGGTCTGTATCTTGTCATTGCTCTTAAGTTGCTGACTTCCTTGCAAAAGTTTATCACAAGCTTATGGTATCAGTTTGATGATTATGAGGGCCAAACCAAAAATTCGAAGTGATGTACATGACTCCTACCACGATGAATACAAGCATATTGAAAGCAAAAAAAATTCCAAATGCCAAAAGTGACACTAGACTTTGAGGAAGAGGAATATCTGAGATTGTGTTTTTAATGTTATCCACAACAAGCTAAGTTCAAGAACTAAAAAATGAATGTTATGTTGAACTATGCACCAGGTTTGGCTTCCTTACCTCTCTTGATCAAGTACAAAGTGATAAGTGGATGAAAGCTTACACTCAGGTGTTGCTCAATGCTTACCCAAATGATCCAGAGTCTGAATTTTTCATCAAAATGTATCAATTTTCAGCATTTAAAAGATACTGTGACATGCAGGATAAGAGTGCTACAGGAATCATCAAATTTTTGTATGAGAAATATCTGAGTACTATCTTCCCAAATTTTTGCATTTCACTGAGACTGTTTGACTGTACCCGTTGGCAACTGTAAAGCATAGTGATCATTCTGTAAGCTTGCCTTACTAAAATCACCTTTGCTCGATTATGGTAGAAACAAAGCTTAATGATCTTGCTATCATGTCAATTGAATGGGATTTTCTTTGCACGCTATTGTTTTAGGATAAAATTGAATTTGCAGTACTTAAAGCTCATAAGATGCAAGGTTAAACCTGGAGCATTTCATTTGACTCCTAACATTTTTGTTTTATGTTTACCCAGGCAGTTTGTAACCTGTGCATTGTCTTTAATTTCTTTTTTGTATTTATTCAGCAATACACAACTTGTTGGGTACTTATGTTTTGCCTTCACTAATAACATGCTCATGAAAAAAGGACCTCTGAAAAACATTAGTCCTAGGCCCCAAATTTCATTAATCTGACCCTGTCTGAAGCAGCTCAACATTTTCCAAAACTTGATTTTGCCATTGCATTTTTTTCTTCTTTTTTTTTCTTTGTTTTTGTTGGGTTTTGACTAGGTATAGAATGACATAAGATGACAATTTTCAGAGTTTGATTTCAATTATTATTTATTATTTCTAAACAGCTCTTCTGGTGGTTGCTTCACCCCATAAGAGAGTGTAACAGTAAGCCCACTATTTCTGCATAGCATCCCCCCAGTATTGTCCGTGGGTTGGTTCAGCTCTGCTCTTCCCCCAGTACAGAGCACAAGGCACAATGAAGCACTAAATGTGCTACTACAAATTACACATTTTTGGTGCTCCTGGCCTGTGTTGTTTTACTTTTCACTTCATGGGTTTCTTGAATATTTTCAGATCTTATGGCTGCAAATTATATTTGTTATAACTCCAACCAGATGACTTTATATAAAAACTCCCCCCCCCATTTAATTTTCCATAGAAGCTGAAAACATCAGGTTGTTCCAGGGACACCCAGAGGATTCAGGGGGCCTGGGCCAAAGCTGGGGAGCTGCAGCGCTTGTATTCACCTGGTGGCAGTCTGGGTCTTCGGCGGCCTTTTGGCGGCAGGGGGCCCTTCAGTCACTCTGCGTCTTCGGCAGCACTGTAGGGCCCCCCACCACTGAAATGCCACTGAAGACCCAAACTACCACCAGGCCAGGGCTCGTGGGGCCCCTGCAGGGCCCAGGGCCTGGGGCAAATTGCCCCACTTGCCCCCCCCAGCCCCGGGTGGCCCTGGGTAGTTCTATATGTAAGATAGGCAGAACAAATATACTAATCAGTTGCAAATATGGAATATAAATGAAAATTCAGCTATTAAATGAAGATTTTACATCATTTTCCTTGTAAATATAAGCAGTCAATAGGGCACACATGATGGTTAGTCTAAAAGTGCAATCATCTAATTGTCCATGAGAATTTGATCATTTTTAATGATTTTATAATAATCCTTTTTCAAGATAAAGAACTTTCAGTGAATGCTAATATTTCACTGCAGACAAGGCTCATGCAAATCATGATAAAAAATACAAGCTTTAACAACCTTCTTATTGAATCCCTTATTGTCACTGGGACACAGATTTTAGCATTGCTTATAGCAATAAATTGGGGTGTAAAGTTGCATGTTTAATTTAGTTCCAGCTCTTAAATCCAGATCTAGGTGATTCATCTTTTCTTAAAGAAGGGAAAAAATCCATGTATTGAATATTCACAGAACCTGCTGACAGCGTACAAAAATTAGCAACCCATCACAAATACCAGAGACAGTAAACATCTGCAGAAGGGGATTGTACCTCCCATAAGGTAATATTATTGCATTTCAGAAACTGAGTTGACTTAAGATTCCATTTAAAAAAAATATCAAAAATGCCAGACATTTTCTGGTTGATGTTATTTCTTTAATGCCCACAATTCTGCAGGCTGTGAGCCAGAAACTCAGGAGACTCTTTCTCTAGCCTTTGGAGAGGGAGGGACCAGGCTGCCTGGGGGAGCTGAGGATGGTACAGAGGATGGAGCAGAGCTGGGGAAGGGCCAGGGAGCCCCAGGCTGCAGGCCGAAGTAAGGGTCCACTAGAGGGTACCAGGGCTGCAGAGAGGCAGCTCCACTATAGGTAAAGGCAGCAGATCCAAACCCAACCTTGCCTGTGACAAGTGGCTTATACTGCAGTCTGCCCCAGGGAGCGTGTATATGTGTGTGTGTGTGTATATATATATATATATATATATATATATATATATATGTATATATATATATATATATATATATATATTCTCTTTTACCTCACAGAAACAAATTATACTACATTGCTAAAACATATGCTTATGTTACTCTACTTTACAAATATTTAAAAATAAATCATTTTCACTTTGGCCAAATTAAGATTCATAGAACATAAAATCATGGAATATCAGAGTTGGAAGGAACCTCAGGAGGTCAAGATTGTTTTACTCTGACCAAGTGAGGATACTCTGCATTTGAATAATGTCCTTTGGAACCAAATTTTGGTATGTGATGTTGAGATAGAAAGTTTATTATGTAATAAAATGAGTGTAGCTGGGAGGCTAATAGGTTGTCTTGTTTTTCTAGCTTTAGTTTTTGTGCTTATCCTGTGTTTTAAATATTATATTCAAGCCAATAGAGTATTAGCATAATCACTCTTGTTCAATTTGCAAGAAAGAGAAAAGTATGTCGTTGTTTAACAGTATCCTAGTATATTGCAAAAGAGCCTAGTTTAGAGAGAGATTTCTATTCTAGCCAATGTACGATTTAAATCCTTGGTTCACACCCTGTTCTTTACACTGTAAATGCACACAGTATAGGATAAATGTACCCCTTTCCTTTGGGTTGTCTTTATTCCCAACTAAAGTAACAGCAAAACCCCTCATAAACGTCAGCCTAAGATTTCTCCCCAAGCTTGGCTGTTCTTAGGGCTTTTCCTACAGAACTACTTCTGTCCCTACCATTAGCTCAAGGACCTTCTTCCTCCTGAGGTTATAAAACAGCAGAAATTATTATGCATCTTTATGCAGGCTCTTAGAATCTGATCTCAGGGCTTAGCAGAAGTGGCCTGCTTTAATTTTATAGGGTCCTGCACATAGAAAGAACTCTTTCAGAGAGGACTTATGAAAGGAAACTGCAATCTTAAGGCCCGAAGGTCAGAGGATCTTGGCAATCTCTACGCGTTACTTTCTACAAAATCTGAAGATGCACTCAGAAATATTTTATGTGAGGAGTTACAGACATAAAAGGAATTATGCTTAGACTCGTGAATGGATGAAAAAGAACTGAAGCTGGATTTGCTGAATAAGATTAATTAGCAGAAATGTTTCACTTTCCACTCCCCACACTAACACACTAAATTAGTCTATTAGGACAGTGGTTCCCAAACTTGTTCCACCGCTTGTTCAGGGAAAGCCCCTGGCAGGCTGGGATGGTTTGTATACCTGCCACGTCCGCAGGTTCTGTCGATTGTGATTCCCAGTGGCCGCGGTTCGCTGCTCCAGGCCAACGGGAGCTGCTGGAAGCAGCAGCCAGTACGTCCCTCGGTCCGCACCGCAGGTAATAGCTCACTTTAACTGATCATTCTCGTTAGTGTATGCATGGTAACACCCATTGTTTCATGTTCTCTGTGTTTGTGTGTGTGTGTGTGTGTGTGTATATATATATCTAGATACATATATAGCTAGATAGAGACATGTACGTATATCTTCCTACTGTATTTTCCACTGCATGCATCTGATGAAGTGGGCTGTAGCCCATGAAAGCTTATGCTCAAATAAATTTGTTAGTCTCTAAAGTGCCACAAGTATTCCTGTTCCATTTGTGCCACAGGTTAAGTTTTCAATGACACAAATGCCTTCTCACCTCAGTCTTCCACAAGGAACAGATTCACATTTAATAATGGGAACACTAATCAGAACTCATATTTTATGAGAGAGAGGTTTGCTTCCAATTAGATCTTAGCTGCTGAATGTACTAGGAAACTGAATGGGGAAAAATGATAATCTGTGCTGTATACTATATTTAACTCCACTTCTTGTCCACAAAGTTTGTGAAGTATTGTACTTCAAAATAGTTGTTTTATTTCAGTGGTGTGTCTGATGAGACAATATATAGATTGTGTTTCAGTTTGTGTTTTAGAGTCCTTTGAGGTGAAATGTGCAGTGTAAAAGAAATTGCTCTACCTGTTTATCATATACATAGATTTTCAGTGGGTTGGGAACATAACTTCCCTAGGTGCCTTTGAAAATCCCATCATAAATATATATATACTTCATAATATCGGAGACTGGGGAGCATGGGTACCAAGAGTCACCCAGTTGAGTCTGAGTTGTATCTGCTCTTTGAACAAAGACACAAACAGAAAATGAAATGTCAATATTACTAGAGTCGAAAACTGGCCTTATGTAAGAGCTGTAATGAAGTGTGGTCATTGTTTGCCCTTTGGTCTCCCTATACAGATAAACCAATCACAGTTCCAATGAAAATAAGTCATAGAACATTATGTTAGAATCCTGTCAGATCTCATGAAATAAACAGGATTCCACAGCATCTATATTTCTGGTAAGCCCTCCAAGGAAAAACTAGATCTTGTAGGGAAGTGATGTTGGTGACTAGTAGACTGAACTGATTCCTCTGAGCCAGTGTTCTAGACAAAAACTAAAAAATTCAGAAGGACCATTGTGATCATGTAGTCTGACCTTCAGCACATTGCAGGCCATAGAACCTCACTCACCTACTTTTTGAAATAGACCCCTAACCTCTGGCTGAGTTACTGAAATCCTCAAATAATGATTTAAAGACATCAAGTTACAGAAAATTCACCATTTACACTAGTTTAAACTTCCAAGTGACCCATGACTCATGTTGCAGAGGAAGGTGAAACCCTGCCATGGTCTCTGCCAATATGACTAGTGTTGTCAGGCATCCAGTTTTCGACCAGAATGCCCAGTCAAAAAGGGATCCTGGTGATTCCAGTTGGCATGGCTGACTGGGCCGTTAAAAGTCTGGTCAGTGGTGCAACAGAGGCCTGGGACGAAGGCACGCTCCCTACCTGCTCTGACCCTGCAGCCCCTAGGTGCATGGGTGGCCAGGGAGACTCCACATGCTGCCCCTGTCCTGAGTACCAGCTCCACAGCTCCCACTGGCCAGGCACCACGACCAGTGGAAACTGTGGGGGCAGCGCCTGCAGGCACGAGGGCAGCACACACAGACTCCCTAGCTGCCCATGTGCCTAGGGGCAGCAGGGACCTGGTGGCCGCTTCCTGGAAGCCACAATAAGCAAAACCATTAACCCTCACCACCCTCCTATACCCCAACCCCCTGCCCCAACCTGGACTCCTCTCCTGCACCTAAATTCCTTCCTGACCCCAAATATGGCGATCAGTTAGACCCTGATCATGTGGGCAAGACCTGCCAGGGAGATACCTGGGAAAGAATTCTCTGTAGTAATTCAGAACCCTGATAAGCACTATGAGGAAGGACAATGTTTACTGAACTGTTTGTTTTCTAAAGTTCCTTGAAGTAGTTCTGATTTGGTTCAGTTTAAGACACAAAAGGCTTACATCAGTTGTTGACTTATCCAGAACATTAAATCCATTTAGATATGAGCTCTTGCATCCTACATGAACATTATTTATTGAGTATGATGGGGTGAAAAGACAAGCATTCTGAACAGATAGCATTTCACACCCATTTGCACAATGTGCAAGGCAATGAAGAATCAGGTCCCATGTGTCTAAGGATAAAAATGAAACATCCATTATTTCTCAATTCTCTCAAAAGTGCAACTTTGTAAAAATCTTGCTTTAATACTAAAAAGAAATCTACCACACAATTGTGAAGTTTTTTTTAAAGGAGTATGATATTGATGTCTTCTAAATTCATAATTATATTTTCAAAGACAAGGAAATTATTTAAAGTCTCATTAGTACATTTTGAAATGATTGCATGGGAATTTAATAGCACAGCTCCCATAACCCAGATGAGAGTTGCATAGATAATCCGAGGACATAGTGCTGCAAATATATCCCATTTGTGTGCTATATATTTTACAAAGAATTCTGCCATAAAGAATCAGATTAATCCATAAGTGCTGATTGGACTATCAGAACATGGGTAGATCTAGTTGGAAAATGGGAAACTTTTTTTTCTGAACTGGAGAAAAAGTTAAAATTTCCTTCAATTTTTTTAATTAAATTCAAAATATTTTGTTTTGTTAATGTCAAATTGATTTGTTTCAATGTTGAACATTGCAATATAACATATGCATAGATTAAATAGTATTTTAATATGATAATATACAAGTTAGGGCTGTCAAGTGATTAAAAAAGTAATCATGATTAATCACACTGTTAAGCAATAATAGAATATCATGTATTTAAATATTATGGATGTTTCCTACATTTTCAAATATATTTATTTCAATTATAACACAGAATACAAAGTGTACAGTGATCACTTTATTTTTGAGTACAAGTATTGGCACTGTAAAAAAACCAAAAGAAATAGTATTTTTCAGTTCACCTCATACAAGTATTGTAGTGCAATCTCTTTGTTGTGAAAGTGCAATTTACAAATGTAGATTTTTTGTTACATAACTGCACTCAAACAAAACAATGTGAAATTTCAGAACCTGCAAGTCCACTCAGTCATTGAGTTGGTTCTTGTTCAGCCAATCGCTCAGACAAAAAAAGTTTGTTTACATTTTCAGGAGATAATACGGTCTGTTTCTTGTTTACAATATCACCTGAAAGTGGTAACATGCGTTCTCATGGCACTGTTGTAGCCAGCCTCACAAGATATTTACATGCCAGATGCTCTAAAGATTCATATATCCCTTCACGCTTCCAGGAGACATTCCTCCACGCTGATGACAGGTTCTGCTTGATAGCAAAGCAGTGTGGACTGACGCATATTAATTTTTATCATCTGAGTCAGATGCCACCAGCAGAAGATGTATTTTCTTTTCTTGGTGGTACGGGTTCTGTAGTTTCCCTATCAGAGTGTTGCTTTTTTAAGACTTCGGAAAGCATGCTCCACACCTCATCTTTCTCAAATTTTGGAAGGCACTTCAGGTGCTTAAGCCTTGTGTCAAGTGCTGTAGCTGTCATTAGAAATCTCACATTGGTACCTTCTTTGTGTTTTGTGAAATCTGCAGTGAAAGTGTTCTTAACATGAACAACATGTGCTGGGTCATCATCCGAGACTGCTATAATATGAAATATATGGAAGAATGTGGATAAAACAGCAGGGGACATACAATTCTCCCTCAAGGAGTTCAGTCACAAATTTAATTAACACATTTTGTAACGAGCGTCATCAGCATGGAAGCATTTCCTCTGGAAAGGTGACCGAAGCATGAAGGGGCATATGAATGTTTATCATATCAGCAGAGGATTAACCAATAATAACTTGTTTTTCTTTTTAATATTTTGGTTATTTTATTACTTTAAAATGTTTTTTGTTTTGTTTTTCTGTGTTTTCAAATGGAAGCTGAAATCTGTCCTACACTAAATCATTTTCTGGAGTTTCTGTTCGAAGCATGAATACAAAAACCTCATCATTCAGGTCCCTTCCTCTGCTAGACAGTTATGGAGACATTGACAGAGTGGCAAGTATTTTCCAAAAACTGCTTTAAATGCTTAGAGCTTGTCTATATATGAAAATTAATCCGGAATAAGGTAGGATAGGAATTTAGAGTGGATTAACTATTCCTGCTGAACTCCATCTGTGGATGCTCTTATTCAGTTGAGATTCAGTTCCAATTACAGTCAACGGAGTTTTGAGACTGGGAGTAGGAAGTGGGCCAATGACGCTTCATTGAGTAAGAGGAGAGATAGATTCAGTAAGAAAGCAGAAGAGAGCCAGACCGCTTGATCCAAAGCACGATAAATTCAAAGGAAATTCAGTGGACTTTGGATCAGGCCTAAAGGGAGTGAGAATGTGCAAGGGAAGACAACTACATACATAAGAATCTGCATCATTAATTTAAAAAAAAAGAGCTCACAGGAAAATAGTATAGGCTTCAGAACTAATTCCCTTAATGGCTTCAAGCAACATACAACAAGCAAGGGATTTCCCCCCCTTGCCCTTCCCCCCCATCTGGATGATATTTTATTGCCATTGCTCTCAGCACCAGTCAATGTTTTTATTATGTTACATTCATTTTCTATTTGGATTGTGTACTTAAGTAGGCCTTTGCACACTGCAATTTTCCTTTAAAAAGAATAAAAAAGACAGAAGAACAAACATTTATTTTAGTTCATATAAGATACATAGCTTTCTAGTGTACATTGACCAACTGCATAAACACAGCTTGTCAATGTGAAAATATGGGGCAGATGAGAAAAATTATGTGGCAGATGAGGATAGTTGATACTTTTTTCTACTTTTCTAATGTTTTAAAATGCAAATATGAATAAAAATGTCTGTGACTGTAGCCCTCTCCTCAGTATCAGTCATATGTCACTTGTCTTGTTAAGTCCCATCCTACAGATACACAATGCATGTGATTAACTGTATGTCCAGGGTCCCAGTGAACTCAGGAGGAGTGCGCATCTGTATGTAAAATTACTTATGAAGGTAGGTGTTTCCAGGATCAGTGGCTTTGGCCTAGATCTTACAATCAGATCTGTGCTGGTGGACACCTGTACTAATGTGCTTGACCACTAACTTAGAATGTAAATGTCAGAAACCAAGGCAAGGACAGTCATGCCTAATGGTCATAGCCAGAATCAGGAATCAAGGGTCAAGCTGGAAAAAGGCAAGAGTTGGGCTGGGATCTAGGCTGAAGCAAGAGCAGAGATGGAGCAGGACTAGGGACAAGACAGTAGCAAGTACAGGGTTTGAGAAGACCAACACCCTGTTGAGTCTCACCACTCTAAGACAGAGGAGCGTTCCAAACTATGATGTAACACTAAGCAGACTGAACTGTTTCTCTTGTGAGCCTTTTATAGCTGCTCTGAGAGTCACCAGACTGGCTCCTGGCTTGTGGATTGGCTGGGGTCTAACACAGGAATGACACCTTCCCACGTGGTTTAATCAGGCTCTACAGGGATGTACTCATCATGTCACAGTATGCACTTCAGGCAAAAGACTACTTTTCCATATGTGTTCAGTCACCACTTTGCAAACTGCACCTCTGAGCCTGATTGGGCCTCTAGGTGCTGCTGAAATATAAACATTAGTAGCTGCCTGATAGATTATTATTAATGTGTAATGCTGGTACTGTCAGTGAGATTTAAAGTGGTCAGCTGAGTTTAAATTGCTAGGGAATAGGTTACACTGAATCAAACATTATTTAAAGTAAGATTGCTTTAAGAAAATAGATTAAATATGTAATATGTTGTGAGGTGAGACTATGGTCTTCCTCTTCTATTTTTTTTTCATAAGACGTGGCAAGCCATCATTCCTTCTCCTACCCAATCCATACCCAGCTGTTCCTCAGAAACTTAAAGGAAGGGGCATGACATGTTTATGTGAACTGAATAAAAGATACAGATAATGTGAAAGCTTAAAGTGGACAGAGTAGAAAATTTCCATCAAAGTAGAAAATTTCCATTGCATTAATCAGTGTTGAAATCCTAAAAGTTAAATGTATGAGGTTACATGAATGCCTGTGCATGAGAATAGAGATTTTATATTTGCTGATGAGCCCATCCTCAGTGACGGTAAACTTAAGGTGAAAGAAAAGACAGACATCAATAAAAAAGTCTTGAATTGTTAGACTAATTATCACTACAAAAAGGAGAATGATAATACAAGTGGGAATTGGTCACCATCCTACAATGAAGAGGGCAAAACTTGAAGAACACTAATGAAATGATGTATTTCTAGAACAGGAAAAAAGAATCATGTAAAGTGAGCAGAGTGAAGAATGTAGAGAGGAAACACCAACAATATGAGGTGATATATGCATGGTATTATAGTAAACAACTAACTACTTTAAGTTACCTACTCTTAATAGATAGATAGCAGGTTGCAGTTCACAGGGAATCTTCAGATTCAAAGAGAAAATTGAATGTGACTCTGACAGTCCTCAACTCTGACTTCTCTTAAAGGTATAAGCAAATGCTAATATATTTTTGATTCTTTATTTCAAATCTATAGGGTTGGGGTACTGCTTGTTTGTTTTATCTAATGTAATGGCTGCCATCTTGGCTGACACATCTAGAATTGAACCAAGGACCTGAACTGTGCAGATGCATGAGCTAAAGAGGCAAGGCTTTTTAGCTATGGCTGTAACAAATTCATATCCTCTGGGGACACATGGGGCCTTGTAACATACACTTCCCAGTAGGTTTAACTAGCAGCCTGAGTCCTGAGGAATATTTACATTCTGCAAGGAAAACCAAATGCAACATAGTGTAGGTGCAGCATGGTGTAGTTAATGAATGATCAACTTTTATTTTAGGAACTTCCTAAAACCTGAACATTTGAATTTTTTTCCTTGATGTTGCTGAAGTTGCTTTTTTTTCCTTCAGTGCTTTTAATTCCCCTGGTTTGGGAGTTTGCTTTTTAAAGTAAAAAAGTCTTCAGCTCTTACTTTTTATTATGCTCCGTAAGAAACACTTACTACTTAAGTGTCCTTTGAACCAAAGCATCTATTTCAAAGAGAGGTGCAGCAGATAATGGATGGGAATATATTTTCATAAAATAGACTCCCACATCACAGATACTGATTCATGGTCTGTCACCTGTGGGTATTGAGAATCCAGATACGAATGAAAATGGATGTAAATCTATAGAGATGATTATGTTTCAGGGTAGCAGCTGTGTTAGTCTGTATCCGCAAAAAGAACAGGAGTACTTGTGGCACCTTAAAGACTAACAAATTTATTTTAGCATGAGCTTTCGTGAGCTGCAGCTCACTTCTTCGGATGCACTTCCGAAGAAGTGAGCTGCAGCTCACGAAAGCTCATGCTAAAATAAATTTGTTAGAGATGATTATGTTGTTCATAATCTAAATTTTTAAAAACAACTGGTTCACTCACAGTAGCTAGGCAGGGGGCAATTGAGAATAATGTATATATATATAACTATTAAATTATAAATCTGTATCTATTGATTGTATGCACTGTTGTTGCATTTATGTTGGTCTCAGACAAGGGAGACAAGGTGAATGTATGTTGGTCTCAGGATATTAGGGAGACAAGGTGAGTGAGGTAATATCCATTACTGGACCAACTTCTACTGGTGAGAGTGACAACCTTTTGAGTTTGTGCAGGCCTGAAGCTCTGTAAGCATGAAAGCCTCTGTCTCTCTCACTAACAGAAGTCGGTCCAATAAAGGATATTGCCCACCTTGTCTCATGTAGCTATTGAGATTATTATATGTGTCTTATGATAGCACCTAGAGGGCCTCAGCCCCGTTGTGTAGGCACTTCACGAACATACAACAGAGATGGTGTCTACCCCAAAAAGCTTGTAAGTAATTTAGTCACTCTTCTCTGTGATCACTTTCCTTCTCTCTTCTTCTTCTCTGTCCTCTGTCTTTTTAGACTGCATGTTCATCAGGGCATGGGATGTGCATTCTGACATATTTTTCAGCAAAGAAGCAGTCACTGTGTTTCAGTGTAGAGCAGATGATCAGCTAAGGAATAGAGTTCAAATGAATAAGTAACTGAATGTTGTATTTAGGTTTGTATTGTTTATTCATACCATACAAATATTCAGACAATACACTACTGAGTAGAGGTGAGCATGAACCAAAAATCCTGAGTATGAACACTCTTGCTCCTTTTGGTTGTTTAGAAACCAAACCAAGATCCAAAGCCAAATTTTATATTTGGTTCCTATCTCTAATGGGATGAACCAAAATTGCAGGTCAGAACATTCTCAAAAGTGGAGTGTTCTAAGTTCAGAACAAGACCTGAGTTTTTAAAGTCCACAACCACATCTGAGCTGCCATGAGCTATTTGAAAACAATTCTTATGCTAAATATCCAATTTTGTTTTTTATATTGATCAGCCTGTGCATTCTAAATTACTTCTATTTTTTTAAACATAGGAATACATGCCATTAAAAGACAAATTACCCACTCATCTTCTAGAATTAACCATGGAGCTCAGCTTTGAATAGTCCTTAGAGGACAGATTTCAATTTTGATAGTTACAGCTGACTGACTCAGTCACTAAAAGTCCCGATCCAATTTTGGAAAATGTCTGATATTTGCAAAACATTGGATATGGGATATTTGAGCCATGAATGTTTGCTGCTCTAAAGGACAAGAAGGTATATCATAGTTGAGCAAATTGTCTGCCTCAAATATAAACATTTTTTGCCCTGTCTTATGTTTTCATGGGAATCACTGTTGTGTGTCTCAGTTAACGATGACTCAGGATTGTCAAAAAACAGGCTCAATTGGAACTATTTAATCAAAGCTTATTAATCATAGATTACTACAGCACTACATAGAATACAGAAAGAATAGATACATTACTCCCTTTAACGTATCTCTTTCACTGAAACTGGAGAGACATGGCAGTTTTCATTACCCAACTAAGTTCTGACACCAGTGTAATTATATAGAATTTTTAAACAAAAGCCAAACAAAAACCAACCAAACAAAAAAAAAACCTCTTTGCCAAAATAAACATATGTTCTGTTGTCATTTCTATACATTCTCAGTTTACCTGATTTATGTGTGAAGTCATAATTATTTACAGCTGAGAGGACTAACAATTCTTCAAAATAATATCTTTTATTGAATCTTGCTTTCCCCAGAATCATTCTTCCCTAGCTGCTGTAACTATATATATAGTTACACACACACACACACACACATACTCCTATGGGATAATTCCCAAAAATATCTGTAGTTTTATAGGTATAGAGATGCCACAGATTTTTAGATACGGTCTAATGCATAGAATTCCTGAAGAGGGTTACTCATTGGTCAAGGACCAGGGCCTTAGATTTCAACATACTCTTTGTTAATATTTTTAAAGAATATTGAAGATATAAATGAATCAAACATGCAGAAAGAAAGGACTAAAAGAGTTAATATTTACTAACCTCTCTATCAACCAACCAGAGGACACCATGCAATGTTTGGAATAATCACAGTAGAGACTGTCCCGTAAAATGCCTCCCAGGACTTAAACTGAGAGGCAGTGTAGTCTAGCAGATAGGACAGTGTACTCTGACACAGAAGAACAGTTCTAGCCCAAACGCTACCACTGGCTTGCTGTGTGACATTGAACAAATCACTGCACTACTCTGAACCTCTATTGTCCTTTCCACCCTCTGTCTGAATTGTCTATTTAGACTGCAAACTCTAACTGTCAGAGACTATCTCTTATTAATATTAGCAGAGCATAATGGGGTCCTGGTCTGGGACCCATATGTACTATTGTAATATAGATAATAACTGCTACATGATGGTATAGAACTTCAGGGGGCTAGTCAGAGCTGTGTAATTATTGTATTTGGCTCAGTCCTTCCAGGTGCTGAGGGTTTGTGTGAAGCATGGAGTGTCCTTGAATCTAGCTGAGCTCAATGGGAGTTAAATGCACTTACTGCCTTATAGGGCCAAGCTTATAATGTGAGAATGAAACATACAGTTGATAGTTTATGTACCACACATTCAAATCTCCATTTAAGAATGCCATGATTCAAAGAGGCCTTCAGTAAGCTGGGAGAGATGAGTATGTCCTTTATGTTTTACTTACAGTCACTCAGACTGACTTCAATGGGCTTTGGATCAGGTCCTAGTGGTTTAAGATGGTGGTAAGTGTTCTTGAGGTAAATGCTTTCTCTCTGCACTTGAATTTGTCCTTCAGTAAAACGGAGGCACTAATACTTATCCTCTTTGTGAGGCCTTGTGAGATCCTCAGAGAAAAGGCACTACAATATTCAAGCACAACACATTTTCGTATTCTGTATGACAGTGAGGAGTGTATATAGAACTGCCTCTTAAATAACTGAAATCATCCTTTGTATTATCTTGATGCAATGTTATGTATTATCATTATAGTACTTATTCCATCCTTATCAGTCTTTTAGTAGACTGCCTATCTCTTTAATAGAAGAATATTGTCCCTTAACTTTCAACTCTGTCCTCCTTATTATCACCCTTCATTATAACAGAATTTCTCTAGAGTGTATGCACTGCCTGGCTATGCAAGATGCTGCCATAATGAGAGCTGACTTTATTTGTTAAAATGTTTTGCTTCATTTATGAAGAAGAAAACTGGGAGCTTGCTTTACTTTCATTCAGACTACTTCAAACCTTCTACTCTCAACACCCAGACATAATGTCAGAGAAACTGCTACCCAGAGAGAGAGAGAGAGATGCAGTACTTTAAATAGTCAAAGAAGAGAGCCTAGTCACAACTAGTGCCTCTATAAGTAATTCCAAGGCCAGGTTATGGCAGACCTTTGGGTAGGATAGATAGCTATTTTGCCTAGGGGACCTATGTTCTAACTGGGGAGAGCTGCTAGCATCTCTAGATATATCACTCCTGCCCTCTCTGCAAATATCCAATAGTCCGGACAAAACTAATTGTCTTATGCTATGACATAATTCCCACAACTGAACTTGAGGCAATAGTTCCAGGTAAGAACTTTTAAGATTGAAGAGTCCTACAGATGAGGAACTCCTGTGCATAGGTGCTGGAACGAGGGATGTGTGGGGGGAGCTGCTGACTTGAAGTGGTTTCCATGATATACAGGGTTTACAGTTTAGTTTAATGGCTCTCAGAACCCCCATTATAAAAATTGTTCCAGGGCCCTTGCTCCTATGGGTAAGGAGAGAGGTCTGTCTATACTTCAACTCATCTGTAATTAACATAAGAACAGCAGACCCTGAGGTTTATCTATGAGAATTTTTCATTAAAGTTTTCATTTATATATATGAAGTAATCTGATTAATGAAGACAGACAAGACATGAAGACAATGTAACTTCATTGACAGTACAAGAGAAGGATAGGAGATTTTGAAATAAGTTAAAAACAGAAAAAAAAATAAAGAGGGTAATTCATTGTAACTGGTGATGGTGACTGCACAGATGTCCAGATTCCTAATCTGACACAAAGTTTTAAATGCAGAGAAGACAGAACAGAACAGGTCAAAAGAGCAAAAAGCAGAGTGTTAGGAAGGAAGGAGTGTCTGCGGGGGAAAAAATGGTAGATTTGTATCTGTAAATTGTTGCTGGGCTGGATACAGGAATCACTGGGTGAACTCTGTGGCCTCTGTTATGTTGGAAGAGAGACTAGGTTAAAATAATAGTCCCTCTGGCTTTAAAAATCTCTGAACTACAGAATAGCTGGTGTTTTAAGTATTACGGATGTCCCCTTTCCACTTCTCATATGTGACATACAGATGTAAGCCCACTGTGCTGCTTCTGTGAATGTACACTTTATAGTCACAGGCAGGTTTCACATTTGTCACAGTTGCTACAAGAATGGTAGTAGCAGTAATCCATTTTTGTAAACCCAAATATCAATGAACTTTGAAATTTTGGGATATTTTACAGGTGGGTGGATGGATGTGACAGGAAACAAATGAGCTGCTTTCTCTTTGAGACGCTAAACCTTGGTCTGCATGGAATGTTAAAACTACAGGAGCTCAGTAACAACAATATGGTGCTACAGGAACAAACCAATTAACTCTCAGTGAGATGCTGGATTCTCGGGGCAGCAACTCCCAAATTCTAGTCCATAGCGCACTTGGTGATCCATTCGGTAACAGTGTCTCATGGATCAACTTGACTGATCACATTATGCTTTCTCTCCTCATTTCCAGCAATTAAAGCATATTAAAGACAGCTAAAAGTACATAGAGAGCAAGAATTTCAAAAATCAGTGCTAAAAGTTAGGCTTATAAATAAAGCTGGGTGGGAAACACTTTTACTCACAAATTCAATCCTGGACATGAGAAAGTTTTGTCTAAACTTACATGTTTCCACAAAAAAAAATCAGTTTTGATTAATTGGCATTTTCTGACACCTCCCCCCTCAAAAGAAAATTGTCAAAAAAAAATCCTTACTCTTCAATCCATATCTATGCACGTAGGGAAGTGGCTTGGTTTTACAGAAGTGCTGAGAATCTGTAGCCCTTCATCCCTAGCACCAGCCTTCGGAGCAAGACTAGAGCAGCTGGGGAAGCAAGGTGTAACCATGACAGGCTGTATTTATCATTTGCTGTCTAAAGGCCCCACTGAGATAACAGTCTGTTGTGTTAGACACTAAACAAATGGGCATTGTACAAGCAGAGTAAGAGACAGTCCCTGCCAGGAAGAGCTTGCAGTTGTAGTTGGCATGCTTCCCCTGCTTCTTGAAGACCTCAGATAGGAGTTAAACTCCTTACCATGTAGGCGCAATTTGCAGATTCAGTACAAAGATAACTTAATGGAACTCTGTGGTCTGTATTATGAAGATGGTCAGATTAGATGACCTACTGATTCTTTCTGGTCTTAAAATGTATGAATACAACACCCCATACAACATGTTAATTTGCTTTCAGATAATTTTATTTTTTATTTTTTCCAGTGGCCCAGCTCTCCGAGACAAACATTCCAGATTAAGTAGAACATTGTTTTACATAGATACATATGCCAGCTAGACTCTCCTCTTACATGGGTTTTACACCATATTATGGATTATATAATCCCCACACTGAGATTGCAGGGGTAAAAGGGCAATTCTGGGCCCAAGCGGCGCTGCCCC
The DNA here is from genome assembly GCF_020497125.1 of Mauremys mutica. Taxonomy (NCBI): domain Eukaryota; kingdom Metazoa; phylum Chordata; order Testudines; family Geoemydidae; genus Mauremys; species Mauremys mutica. Next base: position 32,677,910 of record NC_059073.1, on the reverse strand, counting down.
AGTGCACATGTAGCTGTTTATAAGCATCAAACAACTTAGGCTGGGGGACGGACCTATCCTGAGAGCACCTGAGAAAGGGTACAAAAGAAGCCCTTGATGCAGGACAGGGGGGTTGCAGGACAGGGGGGTCAGTAAGTGGTAGTTGTCCCAGGTCTCAGAGGAGGCACTAGCTTCTCCTTAAGAATTAAACATCCCTTCAGTTGGATTGTTTGTGAGACTCTGACCATGCCCTGGACTGGAAAAGTAAGTGGTAGAAAGTGACCCAGGGAGGCAGCCTCAGCAAAGCTGGGTGCCTGAAATTGCTGTTACTCATACGGCCCTGGGTTGAATCCTAGTAGGGAGGGAGGACCTGGGTTACCCTACCAACCACATTCCTGGAAATAAGTGGGGATAGAGATGTGGTAAACTCTGAAGCTAGGGTACACAGCCCACATGGGCAGGGAGGTGTGCTGAAGACTACACCTTTGTGAGGACATTGGACATATATATTTTGCTGGACTCTGGAAAGGAGCAGACGCAACTGGTGACTTGGCTGGAGGGCAAAATCACCACGTATCAGAAGAAGGAGCTCCACTGTGTCAGTTACAAGGGAGGCTTGGGGAGAGTTGAGACCCAGTGACCTAACCGCTAAGCAGCACCACTGGTAAACCCAGCCTCATAACACACCTCTATAATGCCACTGACCTAATGGAGTCACTCCTGATTTACACTGGTCTAGGTGACTGGAAAATCCAGCACACAGAACCAGTTAGGAAAAGATTAATTGGGAAAAATTCTGAGCTGACTTCAAAGGGTTTTCATAGAGTGAAAATCAATGCTGAATTTCACCTCATAGTTCAGTTAATTCTTTCCACTTTTCAACAGTCTTTTTTCTAGGGCTGTTTTCAGTCTGGCCTTAGGCCTGGTCTACACTAGGACTTTAATTCGAATTTAGCAGCATTAATTCGAATTAACCGTGCACCCGTCCACACCAGGAAGCCATTTAATTCGACATAGAGGGCTCTTTAGTTCGAATTCTGTACTCCTCCCCGACGAGGGGAGTAGCACTAAATTCGACATGGCTATGTCGAATTAGGCTAGGTGTGGATGCAAATCGAACTTAGTAGCTCCGGGAGCTATCCCACAGTGCACCACTCTGTTGACACTCTGGACAGCAGTCTGAGCTTCGATGTTCTGACCAGCCACACAGGAAAAGCCCCGGGAAAATTTGAATTCCTTTTCCTGTCTGGACAGTTTGAATCTCATTTTGTGGTTGGACATCGGGGCGAGCTCAGCAGCACCGGCAGCAATGCAGAGCTCTCCAGCAGAGGAGTTCATGTAATCTCTGAATAGAAAGAGGGACCCAGCATAGACTGACCGGGAAGTCTTGGATCTGATCGGTGTGTGGGGCGAGGAGTCTGTGCTTTCGGAGCTGCGCTCCAAAACAGGGAATGCGAAGACCTACGAGAAGGTCTCCAAAGCCATGAGAGACAGAGGATACAGGCGGGATGCAATGCAGCGCCACGTGAAAATCAAGGACCCCAGACAAGGCTACCAAAAATCAAAGCGGCAAACGGACGCTACGGAGCCTGCCACCACTGCCCCACCAGTGACCATGGACTCTGATGATGTCGACGGCCAGTTCCTCGGCGATGTTTGCGGACGGGGAAGATGAGGAAGGGTTTGTGGAGGACGAGGCAGGCGACAGCGCTTACAACGCTGGTTTCCCTGACAGCCAGGATCTCTTCATCACCGTCACAGAGATCCCCTACTAACCCTCCCCGGCCGTTAACCCGGACCCTGAATCAGGGGAAGGATCACTCGGTAAGTGCTTTAAACATGTAAACTTTTATTCTTAATATAACAGGAATCTGAAGTATGTGAAAAGGAGGTCTCTCTATATATGGGGATAAAACAGAAATCCTCCTGGGACATCTCCACGAAGCTCTCCTGGAGGTAATCGAAAAGCCTCCGCAGGAGGTTCCTGGGGAGAGCTGCCTTATTGGGTGCTCCGTGGTAGCACACTTTTCCGCGCCAGGCTTTCATGAGGTACTCAGGGAGCATTGCCTCCCCGAGCACGGCTGCATAGGGCCCTGGTTTGTGCTGGCTTTCACGCAGCATGCGCTCTCTATCTCCTTCAGTGACCCTCCTCAGGGCGATCTCGCTCGGCAACTCCTGCATCTAATTAGGAAAATTACCATAATGTTACGCCTGGTCCAAAGTATTTTAAAAAATTCTCTGGACAGACGGCGTAGCAGAGAGTCAGCACGCTGCTGCGTGACAAGCGTAACGGGAAGCCAAAGAATCAAATGGACGCTCATGGAGGGAAGGGGGGGGGGGCTGAGGACGCAAGCTATCCCACAGTTCCCGCTGTGTCCGAAAATCATTTGCATTCTTGGCTGAGCTCCAAATGCTTCTAGGGTCAAACACAGGGTCCGCTGTGGTTTAGGGCATAGCTCGTCAATGTACAGCCACCCCCCACCCCCAGAAGGAAAAGGGAAAGAAATTGTCTCTTGACTCTTGTAAATGTCACCCTATGTGTACTGAATGCTGCTGGTAGACGCAATGCTGCGGCACGCTACGGTAGCATCCTCGCCCCCCCTCCCCCGCCTCATGGGTGACTGATGGTGCAAAACGACTGGTACCCGTCCTCATCATCAGCCTTGCGGTAGATGGTGTAGTGCAATAGGACTGCTACCTGTCCTCATCATCAGCCCATAAGTAGACGGCCTGCTAACCGTCTTCATCATAGCAACAGGGGGCTGAGCTCCATCAGCCCCTGCCCTTCATGTGTAAAGAAAAGATTCTGTACTGCCTGGACTATCATAGCAGCTGGAGGCTGCCTTACCCTCATTTCATTTCCCTAACAAGTCACTGTTTCTTATTCCTGCATTCCTTATTACTTCAGCATACAAATGGGGGGACACTACAACGGTAGCCCAGGAAGGCTGGAGGAGGAGGGAAGCAACAGGTAGGGTTGTTGCAGGGGCACCCCCTGTGAATGGCACGCAGCTCGTCATTCCTGTGGGATCTGACACAGAGCGGCTGTGCTCTGTAGTTCTCTGATACACTAAAACCCTAGTACAGTTGCCCCATATTCTAGGCGGGACTGTTTCTATTTTTAGATACCATAAAGGAGGGATTGACTCGGGGAGTCATTCCCAGTTTTTTCTTTTGCGCCCCTGGCCGATCTCGGCCAGGGGCACCCATGACAGCAGCAGAAGGTGTAGTGCAATAGGACAGCTACCCGTCATCACCTTGCCAATTTACGTGGTTGATGGTGCAATATGGCTGATAACCATCTCTGCTGTCATGCAAAAGCAAATGAATGCTGCTGTGTAGCGCTGCTGAATCGCCTCTGTCCGCGGCATCTAGTACACATACGGTGACAGTGACAAAAGGCAAAACAGGCTCCATGGTTGCCACGCTATGGCGTATGCCAGGGCAATCCAGGGAAAACGGGCTCGAAATGATTGTCTGGCATTGCTTTCCCGGAGGAAGGAATGACTGACTACATTTACCCAGAACCACCCGCGACAATGAAATTTGCACCATCACGCACTGGGATCTCAACCCGGAATTCCAAGGGTCGGGGGACACTGCGATGGGGTGGAACAGGGACAGAGTTTATGCTTTCTGGATTGCCTGCTGCAGGAGTGCGGACGAGATAGGTGCTGTGCATGGTGTTGTTCACAGACACAGACTAGACTGTGTTCATTGTTCGCAGAAATGTATCTTTGCAAGGAATTCACTCCCTCTTTCCCATCACACATCTTCGACTGTCTCCAGACCTGCCACAGCATCCCCCTCAGAGAGGCTGGCAAAGATTAGGCGGCGAAAGAGAAAGACACGGGACGAGATGATCGCTGAAGTTATGGGGTGCTCCCGAGCCGAGGCGGACCAGCAGAGCCAGTGGAGGGAGACCCTCTCTCTGTACCAGCGCTCACACAGCGAACGGGAGGAGAGGTGGCGTGAGGAAGACAAGCAGGCGACTCAAACGCTGCTTGGACTAATGAGGGAGCAAACGGACATGCTCCGGCGCCTTGTGGATGTTCTGCAGGACCGCAGCCAGGAGGACAGAGCCCCCCCGCAGTGTATCTGCAACCGCCCTCCCCCGCCACAAAGTCCCATACCTCCCGTCACCCAAAGTAACCAGAAGGAGTGGCGCCAGGGGCTGTGAAAACTGTCACTGCACCCCAGCAGAGTGCTCAAGTACACAAAAGCTCTCATACCCTAATTTTTGAGAATTCCTTCCCTTCCTGACTCACCCTAGCCCCAATCCCAGTTTCATCCCCTGACTGTCTGGTTAATTATTAAAAATACTTTGCTGTTAATTACTGTTTCCGTCATGCTTTTTTACACAATGCTGCGTTTGAAGGGGTGGGTGGGGAAGGGGGTAGGGTATTGCATAGGACAGTCACCTTTAGCAGGGTACAGAGACGGGGGCAGGATCAGCAGCAGGTCACACACACAGTGCAGTCAGTAGGCACCCTGGTCGGTATGGGAGGTGGTTTGCAGGTTCTGTGTGGGTGGGGGGGTACGTGACTTTGTAGCTGGGGGGGGTTACAGATCTCATGCAACGGTCCCTGTCCTGGACCACAGAGCCACGCAGCAGAGGAATCTGTATCCGTCCTCCCCCACCACAAGGCCACATAGCCCCCGCACACAGAGTCCCAAAAAGGAGGGATGGCAGGCTCCGTTGAAACAACCAGTCCGGCACTGCAGACCGCTCTGGGAGCAGGAGCCTGTCATTCCTCGAGTTTAGAGGTGGTCTTTACATCACCGCACACCCTACCCAGCACAATCTGCGTCCCAGTTTCAACCCTTTAATGCAAAGTCATCAATAAAGAAACCTTTGTAAAGTTACAGTGGAACATGTATTTTATTTTTAAACGTGTGTTGGAAGTGGGGGAAACGGGGTGGACGGGGTATGTAACTGCAGATGCTGGTCAACAGTAACTTGGTAAAGAAACAGGGGCAGGTTCAGCTTCTCTGTAAAGAAACTGAACAGTCACAGGTCACACTGCTCGCTGCTCGCTGGTACTTGAAGAGTTCCTTGTCGCTGTGCAAGGTGCCTGCATAGGGCTTCACGAGGCAGGGCATTAGCGGGTAGGCTGGGACCCCGAGGATCACTATAGGCATCTGCACATCCCCAAGAGTTATTTTGTGGTCCGGGAAGAAACTACCTTCCTGAAGGCATCTAAACAGAGCAGAGTTCCTGAAAACACGCCCGTCATGAACTTTGCCTGGCCACCCGACGTTGATGTTGGTAAAACGTCCCCCATGGTCCACCAGTGCTCACAGCACCATTGAAAAGTAGCCCGATTTCTCAGCAGCTGATTGTGGAAGAGGTGGACGATAAAGTGCGAGGAGTTGACAACGGCCATAACTGCCGCGGGCTCCGTGCTCGCAGTGCTGTGGTGCCCGTGCTGTCACCGAGCAGAAAAGTGCACGAACAGATTGCCCGCAGGCACTTTCGGGGAGGGAGGGAGGGAGGGAGGGCGTGATTGATGGTTCAATGATGACAGTTACCCAAAACCACCCTCGACACATTTTTTCCCCCAGCAGGCATTGGGGGGAAATCCCAGAATTCCAATGGGCAGCGGGGAGTGCGGGAACTGTGGGATAGCTTCCCACAGTGCACCACTTCCAAATTCGACGCTGGCCCCATTACTGTGGACTCACACAGTCGAATTAGTGTTTTTTAGTGTTTTTATACACAAATTCGACTTCATAAGGTCGATTCCACAAATTCGACTTAAGTTGATTCGAAATAGTCTTGTAGTGTAGACATACCCTTAGATGCAGATGAAAATCAAGGGAATCAGCAAAGAGGGAACTGAATTTTTTGTCTTTTTTTCCAATGCACATTTTTTTGTTGATATAAATAAAAGGCTTTTGTACAAATAGCTGATGAAAATGGCTTGCTGCTGTTCTGAAATTCACAAATCTGCATCTGATGAAAAGTGAGTTGTCCCAACTTTAATTTTATGCATGAATATATACAAAAGACATATGCAGGTGTACACACGTGTATACACACACACACAGAGACACACACTTTAGAACTGATCTGCTTCAGCTCCATTGAAGACACCGATTTACACCACTTGAGGATCTTACCAACTGCGTATAATTGTTAGGTACCTTCAGAAACCACACTTGGGTATCATGTCAATAAAATCAGTAACAAGAAAACAGAAGCCATGGGTAATAAATAAAGAGGAATAATGTGTCTCAGTACTTTTCTAGATTAACTGAGCTATTGTGTTTGAGTGGCTTTCAAATTTGAAAAAAAAGGAGAATTCTGGAGGTTTTCTTATTAAAATGCCTTTATTATTCTTGCTGTAGCTAGAATCACCACTTTATCCCATATGCGTTAAACTGTAAATAGGATGGATTGCCTTGTATATAAAGTAGTTTGGTATTTCGGTAGGCTTTTTTCAGCACACATTAGGTCTCCTGATATACTAAATTGCAAGCAGTTTTTGATCCATTTTACTAAAAGTGCTATTATATCATAGAATCATAGAATCATAGAATTCAAGATCAGAAGGGACCATTATGATCATCTAGTCTGACCTCCTGCAAGATGCAGGCCACATAAGCCGATCCACCCACTCCTTAAGCAAGCGACCCCTGCCCCATGCTTCGGAGGAAGGCAAAAAACCCCCAGGGCCACTGCCAATCTACCCTGGAGGAAAATTCCTTCCCGACCCCAAATATGGCAGTCAGCTGAACTCCGAGCATGCAGGCAAGACTCTCCAGCTATACCCTCTGGAAAAAGGCTAACAATATCCTATCATTGACCCATTGTACTAATTACCAGTGTGGCACTTAATTGACTAAGCCCATTATCCTATCATACCATCTCCTCCATAAACTTATCCAGCTTAATCTTAAAGTCATGGAGGTCCTTCACCCCCACTATTTCCCTCGGTAGGCTGTTCCAGAATTGCACTCCTCTGATGGTTAGAAACCTTCGTCTAATTTCAAGCCTAAATTTCCTGACTGACAATTTGTATCCGTTTGTCCTCGTGTCCACATTAGCATTGAGCTGAAATAATTCCTCTCCTTCCCTGGTATTTATCCCTCTGATATATTTAAAGAGTGCAATCATATCTCCTCTTATCCTTCTTTTGGTTAAGGAAAACAAACCGAGCTCCTCAAGTCTCCTTTCATACGACAGGCTTTCCATTCCTCGGATCATTCTAGTGGCCCTTCTTTGTACCCGTTCCAGTTTGAGTTCATCCTTCTTAAACATGGGAGACCAAAACTGCACACAATACTCCAAATGAGGTCTCACCAACGCCTTATATAACGGGACTAGCACCTCCTTATCTCTACTAGAAATACCTCGCCTAATGCATCCCAAGACCGCATTAGCTTTTTTAACAGCCACATCACATTGCCTACTCATAGTCATCCTACAATCAACCAGGACTCCTAGGTCCTTCTCCTCCTCTGTTACTTCCAACTGGTGCGTCCCCAGCTTATAACTAAAGTTCTTGTTAGTCATCCCTAAATGCATAACCTTACACTTCTCACTATTGAATTTCATCCTGTTACTAATACACCAGTTTACAAGGTCATCCAAATCTCCCTGGAGGATATCCCGATCCTTTTCCGAATTGGCAATACCTCCCAACTTTGTGTCATCTGCAAACTTTATCAGCCCACTCCTACTTTTGGTTCCGAGGTCAGCGATAAAGAGATTAAATAAAATCGGACCCAAAACCGAACCTTGAGGAACTCCACTGGTAACCCCCCTCCAACCCAACAGTTCACCCTTCAATACGACCCTCTGCAGTCTCCCCTTTAACCAGCTCCTTATCCACCTCTGGATTTTCATTTCGATCCCCATCTTTTCCAATTTAACCAGTAATTCCTCATGCAGTACCGTATCAAATGCCTTACTGAAATCAAGATATATTAGATCCACCGCATTTCCCTTGTCTAAAAAATCTGTTACTTTCTCAAAGAAGGAGATCAGGTTGGTTTGGCACGATCTACCTTTCGTAAAACCATGCTGTAATTTGTCCCAGTTGCCATCGGCCTCAAGGTCCGTAACCACTCTCTCCTTTAAAATTTTTTCCATGACTTTTCATACTACAGTTGTTAAACTAACAGGCCTGTAGTTACCCGGGTCACTTTTTTTCCCCTTCTTGAATATAGGAACTATATTAGCTAATCTCCAGTCAAACGGTACAACCCCCGAGTTTAGAGATTTATTAAAAATCATCGCTAACGGGCTTGCAATTTCACTCGACAATTCCCTTAATATTCTAGGATGAAGATTATCCGGGCCTCCCGATTTACTTCCGTTTAGCTGTTCAAGTTTACATGTTGCATGACCTAATCATATTGTGTATATCTCTATTTTAGTTTCTAAAAATATTTTGCATTTCTTCTGAACTCAAGGCCCTCAAAGCACTTTACAAACAAAAAATTGAATCAAAACTCAAAAGCTGAGTTCAGAAGAGAAACAGGGATAATAAAGCATAGAGTGGCCATGCCAGGAAGAAAATGCAAGTCTCCAGAATCTAAGTCAAATGTTCTAAAATCAAGCATCTTTATTTTATTATTTGGCAGCTTGCTGATCTTAACTGAGGTTCTCACAATGTTTTCAGTAATTGTTCAAATTTCTACTCAGAACAGTAACAGAGATCTTTGTGCCTTCTGTATTGGCCTTCACATTATGGAGGTAGGTCTCAAGATTTTATTAGAATCATAGGGTAAGAAGGGAGGAACCACAAGGGTCATCTAGTCTAACCCCCTGTCAAGATACAGGATTTGTTGTCTCTAAACCATTCAAAACAGATGTCTATCTAGCCTTCTTTTGAAAACCTCCAGTAAAGGAGCTTCTACACCCTCCCTAGGCAGTCTGTTCAATTGTCCTACTGTTCTTAAAGTTAGGAAATTTTTCCTGAGCTTTAATCTAAATCTGCTATGCTCTAGTTTGAACTCACTGCTTTTTGTCCTGCCTTCTGTGGTAAGAGAGAACAACTTTTCTCCTTTTTTTATGGCAGCCTTTCAAGTATTTGAAGACTGCTATGATGTTCCCCCTTAATCTCCTCTTTTCCAAACTAAACATACCCAGTTCCTTCAGCCTTTGCTCATATGTCTTTCATTCCATTCCTTTGGTCATCTTTGTTGCTCACCTCTGGACTCTTTCCAGTTTTTTTTCTAAATCCTTTCTATACATTGGTGACCAAAACTGGACACAGTATTCCCCCTGAGGCCTAACCAGTGCTGAGTAGAGTGATATTATCATCTCCCATGACTTTTATACTATGTCTCTGTTAATGCAACCTAACATTGCATTTTTATTTTTGCAACAGCATCACATTGCTGACTCATGTTGAGGTTGTGATCCATCACAACTCCCAGATCCTTCTCAGCCATGCTTCTGCCAAGCCAGTCATTCCTCATTCTGTATTTGTGCATTTGTTTTTTCTGCCCTTAGTGTAATGCCCTACATTTGTCATTCTTGAATTTCATTTTGTTGTCTGTAGCCCAGTTCCCAAATTTATCAAGATCCCTCTGAAATTTAGCTCTATCCTCCAAAGTATTGGCAACCACACGCTAGCTTTGTGTCATCTGCAAATTTGAGCGGTATGCTCTCTATTCCTACATTCAGGTCATTAATAAGGATATTAAACCCAGAACAGATCCTTGTGGAACCCCACTTGAGACTTCCCTCCAAGCTGATATAATTTAATTAATAGTTACTCTTTGTTTGCAGTTATTTAACCAATTATGTATCCACTGAATGGTAGTTCCACCAAGCCTGCACTTCTCCAGCTTACTTATGAGAATGTCATATGTGACTGTGTCAAAAGTCTTGCTGAAGTGCAGGTATATTTTATCCACCACATTCCCGCATCCTCCAAACTAGTTACCCTGTCAAAGAAGGAAACCAAGCTGGTTTTGCATGATTTGTTCTTAGTAAATCCACAGTGGCTGTTAGTGATTACCTCTTCATCATCCAAGCATTCACAAATTGAATGTTTTAAACATTGCTCTAGTAGCTTTCCAGGTATTGAAGTTAGGACGTGTCATAACTATAAAGGGAAGGGAACAGCCCTCCTGTGTACAATACTATAAAATCCTTTTACCTGTAAAGGGTTAAGAAGCTCAGGAAACCTGGCTGACACCTGACCCAAAGGACCAATAAGGAAACAAGATGTTTCAAAAGGAAGGAGGGAAGTTTTCCTTTGTTGAGAGTTTCAGTTTCAGCCGGAGTGAAAAAGATCAAGGAACCAGCCTCTTATCAGAGTAGTAAGTTTTAGAAGGGAATAATTAGGTTTATGTTTATTTCTTTGTAACCTGTCTTGTGCAATTAGAGGTAGAATCAAATTGGGTATTGGGGTATTTTTTTGTGTAACTAAATTTGTGCCCAGGGGAACATCCTCTGTGTTTTGAATCTGTTGTCTGTGAGAGGAGCTGGTATGCTAATCTCTCCCAGAGGGTTTTCTTTTACCTTTCTTTTCTTTAATTAAAAACCCTTTTTTCTTAATACCTGATTGATTTTTACCTTGTTTTTAGATCCAAGGGGGTTGGATCTGGATCCACCAGGAGTTGGTGGGAGAAAGGAGGGGGGATAGTTAATTTCTCCTTGTTTTAAGATCCAAAGGGTTTGGATCTATGTTCACCAGGAAATTGGTGAAGTCTCTCAAGACTACTCAGGGAAGAAGAATAGTGCTTGGGGGTGGTGGCAGCGATACCAGATCTAAGCTGGTAATTAAGCTTAGAAGTGTCCATGCAGGTCCCCACATCTGCTACCCTAAAGTTCAGAGTGGGGAAGGAACCTTGACAGGACGGCTGATCTATAGTTCCCTGGCTCCTACTTTCCCCCCCTTTTCGAGATGGGCACTACATTGTTAGCCCTTCTCCAGTTTTCCAGGACCTCTCCTGTACCCAAAAATTGGGACTGTCCCTATAAAATCGGGACATCTGGTCACCCTACTTGTCATCCATGAGTCTGCAAATCTTATTGCCAGTGGCTCCAACATTTCTTCAACTAGTTCCTTCAGTACCCTTGGGTGATTTAAATTCATTCAAATTGGTCAGAAGATCTCTGACATATTCTTTACTTATCCCAATCTGCATTCATTTCCTTTATGGTAACTGCTCTAGTCATCTGGTCCGGTCACATTATATTTTGTGAGAAGACTGAAGCAAAATAGGTATTAAGCAGTTCTACCTTCCTATCATCTTCTGTTACCAGCTCACCTGCTCTACTGAGCAGCACACCCACACTGTCCTTGATCTTTCTTTTTTGTCTGACATATTTGAAGAACCTCTTCTTGTTGTCTCTAACAATTCTTGCCAGCTGGAACTCATTGTTTGCCTTGGCTCTCCTGATTTTGTCCCCACACACAGGTGCTATTTCCATGCAAACTTCCTTGGTGAAATGCCCCTTCTTCCATTTCCTGTGTGTACCCCTTTTGGTTTCTAGATAGATAAATAGTTTCTTGTGCAGCCACATTGGCCTCCTGTGGCTCTTATCTTTCCACTGCATCAGAACAGCTTAATGTTGAGCATCTAGTATTACATCTTTTAGGAACTGCCAGCCCCCTTAGACTCCTTTTCTTCCTAATTGGTCTTTCCTTGGGACCTTGCCTATTATTTCTCTGTGTAGGTTGAAATCTACCTTTCTGAAGTTGTGTCCTTGTTTTGCTGTTCTTGTGTCCATCTCATTTTCTAGTGAGGGCTGCTATTGCAATAAGACTACTTCTAGCACTTTCCTTTATTTTAGATATTTAATGGAAAGGTGTATTGCTCCCTGTTTCTTAAGTCTGAATTTATGCATTTCTTCTGAGGAAAATGACAGCTATAGTCTGTGTGTCCATTAGCCTAGACTTTAAGGTGATATTAATCTAAGGGCACAGTCATCAGCTCTTGAAACCTCAGTGCAGTTTTGAATGAGACCCTTTTTCTCTTTACACAGAATCATTTTTCCTACTGGTTTCGATGTCAGTGTTCATATTCTGCACAAGACAAATCAGTGCACATCATTTTAAAAAGAGAGGCACCACGGCAGTAGAAAAGGCAATTGGTATAAACAGATATGGATATTATTTAAACTGCTGCCCAGCTGCTCTTTGGGTCCTAACTCCAGCTGCTCACATTTAGGAGAGTGAGCTGAGGAGCTAAGAGCTTCAGCTAAATATCCAGATTCAGGATTGATTAGTACATTTCTCTACAAATAGTCCCATTGGTTTCAGTGTGAGTAGATGCATCAGATTCTGGCACTGTGTTGGCATCAGTGTTCTGGCCCTGTGTTGGTTCTCTATCAGTATTTTGAGTTTGAATTTAATTTGAAAAATCCACTTTTATCTGATTAGAAATTAAATCAATGGTACACATCAAGCTGATAATTTTTAAGTTAGGTCTTGGTACTTAGTAAACTGCTTGGATGGCTTAACCGCCTGTGCTCTTATTCTTAAAGATTAGGAGGAAGTAAACTTTTAAAAATGAAAAAAAAATATGTAAGGGAAAAATACAAATATGCCACATGCATGTAAAATGTGACAAGCCTGTCACTTTGATAACTAAATGTATATCATGAAAGAAATAATCAGTTCTAAAGCTATCAGCTTTCCTAGAGGGAAAATAAAGCTGTCCACCTTATGTCTTTTAATCAGATGTTACTTGGTGAACTTTTCTAAACAAGATACTCTGAGGCTGGCATTCTCTTTCTAATTAAAAATGGTATTCCCATGAGTTCAATTAAAGTCTTGTTAAGATTAAATTTTCAACGGTTGTCTGTTTCAGTTGCTGTGTTTTAGAAAGTGTCAGAATGCTTACTATACTGGAGCAGCTATTTGTAGACAGATTTAGGGAGAACAGCTGTAGGTAACAATCAATCATATTTGGTTCAGTGACAGAATTTAATTAGCAGACAACAAGATGAAATACTCTATAAAATACATGAAATTATTTGTATAGAAATATATTTCCTTTCAGGGTCTATATTCACTATGTAAGAGATAAATAAAACATTATGATACATGATTGCCTCTATGTTCTGAGACAGAACTTTCCCCTTCAACCTATTTGGTAACATTCTATCTCACACCATCAGCTCTGTCTGTTTTCTTCTGTACCCTACTGGATCTAATTCTTCTGTTCATGCTCGTGTTTATTAATGGCTAAGGGATGTGATGAATACCATTTGGGATTTAGCTGGTTCATGACTTGACTAATTCAGGGTAAGAATAAGACTTTACATATCATCCTGGGTGAGGACTGGCATATAGATGAGCCTAAGAACTGCCCAGAGCTGGAGTTGTGACTTAGAGTCACTGTTGCTTTCCCTGTTTCCTCCCTTTGCTCCAGGATGGGAGAAGTAACCTGCCATTGTCTCATATCAGTCACAGTTTAATTCATCTCCCATGGCCGCTCAGCTATGTTGACCAGTGCCTTGAGTCCCCCCACTCCTTATATAACCCTGGGTGTGCTACAGGTCCCATTATGTGCCAGTCCATAGAAGATATGACTTGTCTAAGTCCTCATCTAAAGACCTGTAGTAGATTGTGCTTTTGGCTTGGAGGTAGGGAGACCAGATAGCAAATGTGAAAAATCGGGACGGGGGTGGAGGGTAATAGGTGCCTATATAAGAAAAAGCCCCAAATATCGAGATTGTCCCTAAAATCGGGACATCTGGTCACCCTACTTGGAGGTCCTCGGGTCAATCCCTGGTATTTTGGCCAAGAGATCAGCTGTCACACTAATGGAGTCTTCTTTCCTTCCCACATGCAGACAGGGAAGGAGAATAAGAGACATCTTCTCTTAGAGGCACAGGGGAGCTAGTGATAGTATTGCCCTTAGCAGCTATTTAAATTTGTTGAATATTACTCCACAAATATGAGTATCACAGTCTAAATATTTTGTTAATACACATAATTAAATACTAAATATGGAATAGTTTATACATTTGACAAGAATTAAAAGAACATCTCTATCAGAATGCAAATCTCCCAGGAGGTCATTCAGACAAAATTATCCAAACATATTATACAGAATAACAAATTAACAAAATATATAGGCACTATGTTCATGTATATAGGCATTATTAAGCCATATACAATATCTACAAATGTATATAAAGAAAGAACTATGCTTCACCAACCCAGGGAAGAATTTCTCCAGTGTAGTGCCATAGAGATGATACCGGGTTTCTTATTGCACTCATCATCCCATTACTGCAGCTGTAAAAGGTAAATCAGGCATAGCTGGAGGAAAGGGAGCATGGCATGCATGCAGGTGTCTCATGCAAATCCTGAAGAGTGTTTGTGGCCCTAGTGGATGTTGCAACCCAGCATTAGTTAGAAAAGTCCTCAGGCTCTTCAAACACTTTGACAGGTAACTGGCTAGCTCAGAGCATCACTAGAATGAGGGCAATGCAAAGGGGAGTTTTAAGCCACCTTCACATAATCACCTCTCCTCAGCTTTCATTATGTGCAGCTAAGTTGCACCCCAGGATTCGATGTACAATATTGATTAGGTTTACCATACTTCTAGGTTTTCCTGGACATTGCCTCTTTTTTGATCTTCCAACCTCTGTCTGGGCAGATTTTTCAAATCAACGGCAATGTCGGGGAGCAGATGTTTGTGGAGCAGATGTTGCAGCTCAGAAAGAGCTTTGATTGGTCTGCTTCCAGATTGGTCTTTCCTTGCATCCTCATCTGATTGGTCCCTTGCAGCTGCTGCTTCTCCCGTCCCCAGCTCCCAGCCTTGGGGAGGATAAAAGCACCACAGAGAGGCATTGATTGACAGTTTTTGCTGCATCCTGGGTCTGCACCTGATGCCCTACCACCACGAGAAGGAGCAGCACTGGCCCCCACTCCAAGAGTGAGGCCCCAGGTACCCCCAATAGCACCCCCCAAATACCTCCTCCCAGTACACACACCCCTCCAGCACCATCTGATTCCCCTCAGTACACACACCCCTGCAGCATCCCCTAACTGTACCCACCACTCCATCTCCTCCTCCTCCTCCTCCTGTTCGTTGGGGAACCTGAAACATGGTAATCCTAATATTTACATAATCTGCAAAACACAAATTTCCTGAAACACACACACCTAAACTCTTTTTTGTGAGGCTCCTTCAATTAAACTGCACAATTAAAATACTGTAATGTGAAAGTATTTAAATCTTGGTGATAAAGTAGAATGATAGATTCATTTCCATAAACCTGTCTTCTTGAATGACCACTTAAATTATACATTTGGGTAACAATGAAGATCTTTATCATAAAGAATGGCAAGAAATACCCATCAAGAAATAAAGCAGTCTTGGAAGTCTGAAGTGGTCTTCCATATTCCTGGATCTCTCATTTTTGATTGTGGGAAATTTCATTGTTTACATGAATTATCAAAGTATCACAATGAGGTAGCATGGGATTGTGAGGTGATTGTTTTTCTAGATATATATTTTCTAGCTGACAAATAGCAAAGACAAATGATAATGACAGATAACAGGGTCCAGTATACAGGGAATCCAAACAAGGTGAGTTTGTTACATCCTTATTTATTATTCTGTTATCAATGCCAAGAGTTGTTTGTAGTTTACAGCGCCTTTCCTTACATCACATTATGCAAACACTAAGAGTAAAATCCTGGTCGCACTGAAATCAATGAAAAAACTCTGGTCAACATCAGTGAAGCAAGGATTTTTCCCTTTTTGTTTCAGAGACAAGTACAGAAATCACATATGAAGCATTCATACCCCAAAATTATTATGGTGCAACCAATGGATACCACAAGACATACGATATGTAAAGCAACAATATAAGAGTGCATCTCCACATGGTGACATCCACATGCAGTTAAGTGAAAGCTTGCCACAGAAATTCACAATCAGCTAGAGTGTTATTATCTATTAATATTATCCACTATGTACTGTTATTTATTATTAAGCATCAACAATGTGCTGAGTGCTTTATAAACAAATTAGTCTCTTCCCCAAGATAATCATAATTCTAGGTCAAACATAGGCCAATGCATTCAGTGCAAAATAGTACATGATGCGCCATAATGATGTCAGGATAGTAGGAGAATTTGTGCAGATCATTCTAGAAAGTCTTCATGGAAAAAATATGTACTGAGTAGAAACTTGAAGAAGAGGGTGAATGTTTAACTTATGTGTTTGCATATGAAGTTTCCTTCCTCTGACTGGCCAATGGAGAGGATTAAGGAACTTTCTGCTACATGAGCTCTCCTGAAGTGGTAGAGGCTGAAATGAAATACTGATCCTACTGAAGTCAATAGGAGTTTTGCCATTGACTTCAATAAGGCCATGTTTTGGATAAGGTTTTTAATCCTGCCTTTGCAAGTCTGGGTGTGTGGAATATATGGTGTAATAATTGTGTCTGTTTTATGCAGCACATTTAATTAGATTGAGCTGGTGCAGATTGCTGCAAGTGTAAAAGGATTATCAAGGATTAACTGGATTATATCAGCCTGATTTTTTTTACAAAGGAGGCAGGCAATTGCATGTCTAATCTACAAGGTAGTTATCCTACTTGCACAGGCAAATCAGGTAACTGCATGCTCAAAATACTAATTACCCAAGCAACATAGCTAACCACAAACTACACATATAAATCAGTTACACAGTTATGGCTAAAAATGCATAGGGAGTTATGTACTTAATTTGTTTCAAATTTAAACTCTTTTGGTTTAGTTCTTATGTGGCCAACGGTGCTTCTCTGTGACTTTTGTTGTACTTTCAAATGAAGAGTTCAGCATTGTCTTTGGAGAAACTAGACGGACAGGTTTGATTGGCTCCATCCCTTATAACAGCTTGACTTTTGAACTAGAGGCATGTCCAAGGGATGCAACTGAGCAAGATGATACATCTTGACAGGCCTTTATATAGCTTTTACAGCTAAAATGAAGCTGATAACATGTTGGAGTAATACAAATGAATACAAAACCTCTGGCACAGAGTGAGAAATGTGCTCTCCATGGCCCATTCAAGTATATGTCCAGTTTAAATTAATTTACAACCTCACTAAATTTAACTAAAGGCTGAAAGGTCCTCTGCAAGCTTCTCTAGTATTGAAGATTAGTGATTATAGGAACACATTAAAGACAACCAAGATGTAAAACCTCACTAATGCATAGGGACATAGACAATGCTATATCCTCCCAGAGATCTAGCTAGTCCAGTACGCTATCTTTTCCTACGGTCAGATCCAGTCACTTCAGAGGAAGGTGCAAGAAATTTCATTGTGGGTAATATGGAATAATATGGATAACATGGTTAGTGTCTTCCTAACCTTCCTGAGTTTGGGGATGGCATCTGAGCTCAAGCCTGAGAGTTTATATCTACTAAAAATAATGCTAAGAGAACAGTGAAAGTTCTTGTTATCCATATTAATATTTAATCCTTTAAAAGCCCTCTACTTTTAAATCTTTGCTGAGAAATGGATAGGAAGTAGTTGATTGTGTGCAAATTAGTGGGTGTGCAGAGTAGAGAAGTGTGAATGAGCAAAATTACACTGTGTGCTGAAAAACAATGGAGTATGACTTCAGAATAGGTGAATGGTTATGAGTACAGTACATGTGTCACAGACATCCCTCCTGGAAGTCATGAGATCATGTCCTTTCAACGCCCTCATTCATGTGATCCAGCCTGAATATCTAAGAGATATTCTTTAGTGTAGTCTCCCTGGATTGTGAGGTAAGGATTTCTGGTTCAAACGGTCTGGAAGCCGATTCAAATGCTATTTTGTTTGCTTTACTATTGACGTCAGCAATGTTCTCACTTTTCTGACAAATGTTCTGAAACAATACACCCCAAATACAATAGTACTATAATTTATTAACTCTGTTACAAGATCAAGATCATACAGCAAAAGAGACTTCAAACTGGAGCACATACAACACATATTAGCATAAACTATTTAGCAGAATTTGTTCATTCTATTGAAAACTTTGTTACACAAAACTTATCCTGGTGAACTTTTCAATACATAGTCATATCCTGACTGCTCACTCAGTAGATGGCATGCATCCTCACCTCATGTCAGAGAGGCCAAGACCAAAACCCTGGCTCATTTTGTTATGAGAATAACAACTGTCCAGCCACTTATCTGGATTATGCTCCCTTTCATCTTCCTGGAGAAATAAGTGGCTTTAGAGGGGTAATGAGAAACTTTCAATCTGATAGCCTGAATTTTAAAATGCATCATCCTTTTGGAATATACAATTCAGCTATCCCTTTGCTATTACAAGTCCAGAGTTCAGGTTTTTTCCAGTTATTTAATGCTGATTCAACTCCTTTTTTATATCAACAGACTCTCATGTCTTCAGTTGAAGTTGGACCAGGCCCTAACACGGGTCTTGCCTTTTTTATGTCGCACGTTTTTGCATTCACTACTCCACAGTAGAGTCACTGCTGGGAAATTAAAGATTGTTTATCACCAGTAGAGACAAAAGGCGAATGTGAGTCAGGCAGAACCTCCCCAGCACCACCCATGGGGTCGATTAAGAAAAATAATCACCCTTTCATTCCCCAGATCAAATGAGGTCCAACTGGTTTTATCTTCCTAGGTTAGAGAGGGGGGTAATTTACCAAATCGTGTTATGATACTCCAATCAATGCTTTGCACTTTGGGCCCTGATGGACTCCCATTAGTCTAATTAAACTACAAGAGAAATTGAATGAATTAATGAATTTTGGAGTTAAATTTTAAGTGTGACATGTTGTCTCCTGCAGTTTTCTGCGTGGTTGCAACAATTAATTTATTATTTGTTAACAGCATGTTTTCCAAACAAGTGCAATTTGGTGACATTCTAAAACTCTCCTTGAAACTGGTTTGGGAAAGTTGTTACTGTTTTATAAAGCTCTTAGCATTTAATGATTTGTAGTCTCAATCCTAGAGGAAACCCAGATATTGAAAGGCCATTATACAATAAGACACGGTGTCCATTTTATGTTAAAAGTATTTAACTAAAGAATTTTATTAATAAATGCAATCTCATGAGGTAAGCTAGCTAGTCTGATGTTTTCCAGGATTCTTTGCCAGTTAATGAAGTTTTCATTTCTATACAGTCGTTTCACAATTACATGCATTTGATCATTTCTTAGGGATCAGGGGAGGGGGAGTGGGAAACTCGCAATGGGAACACATCCATATTACATTGCAGGGCCGCCCAGAGGGGGGGACAAGAGGGGCAATTTGCCCCAGGCCCCGAGCCCCACGGGGGCCCCGACCAGAGTTTTTCGGGGCCCCTGGAGCGGGGTCCCTCACTCGCTCTGGGGGGCCCAGCAAACTCTTGTGTGGCCGGGCGCAGGAGCTTCTGCCGCTCCCGGTCTTCGCCGGCGGGGGGTCCTTCCGCTCCGGGGCGGAAGGACCCCCCACTGGCGAATTACCGCCGAAGATGGAGCGGGACCCGCCGCCGAAGCGCAGCCCGGTCTTCGGCGGCGGGGGGCCCTTCCGTTCCGGGACCCGCCGCTGAAGTGGCCCGAAGACCCATGGTGGGGGCCCCCGTCCACCAAATTACCGCCGAAGACCGGGCTGCGCTTCGGCGGCAGGTCCCGCTTCGGCGGTAATTCGGCGGCGGGGGGGCTCCCGCCGCGGGTCTTCGGGGCACTTCAGCGGCGGGTCCAGGAACGGAAGGGCCCCCCGCCGCCGAAGACCCCGGGCCCCCGGAATCCTCTGGGCGGCCCTGTTACATTGAACTAAAGGCAACTGTGTAATGTATTATGGACCAAGACCTGAAGTCCTTTCTGAGGGGCAGTTCCCGTTGAAGCTACTGGTAAAAGTGCCTTTGATTTCAGTGGGTTCATGATGTAGATCCTTATTTGGATAAATATCTCATTGATTTCAGTAGTGATTTGGCCCTGTGAATTTCTGAAGGAAGAAATATTTCATTAACAAATATTTAGATTTTTGGATGAATTCTCACATAATAATTCAGAGGCATCATCAACACAGCTATTTAAAAACTCTATGTAGTAGGCTGAGCTAATATTCTCAATGGCTGGCAGATTTTGGCTTTGTAGGAAAATGACAGTTATTTATCATTACTGACCCTTTTTAATGTCACTGGAGGGACAATGGCAAATGTAGTGATACAATGAATTCTTCTTCCTGTGACATGCTTATCTGAGGACAATAGTGGAGCTTGCATTTACCTAGAGAAGAACTTAGCAAGAATGAGAGTAAAATCTTTGGGAATTACTTAACAACCTAGGGAAGCAGGAAAAAATTGCCAAATTATATTTATTTCTTCCTTTTTTATTTGGGAGAAAAAATGAAGATTCAAACTCTGTTGTTGAGGGGAACATTGGATTTGTGGATAACTGTGGTGGGACACATCCCCATCCCACTGATAGAAAGGCTAACAAACATACCTGCACTCAGGAGAGCTTAAAAAAATGTGAAACTCACTGTGCAGGGTGGGGAGTTTTTCCAATAGGAGAAGCGGCTAGGGACTGCTAGTGAGCTCCAGTAACAGAGGGAGCCCAGCCCAAGGCAGTGGCTAGCCTTTCCTTTCCTCCCCCTCCCCATTTTTTGGTAAAGACTGACACTATAAGCCTGATATGTGCAGGGGCCCTAGGTGGGCTGCTCCCAGACTATAACCTGTGACGGGACCTGGGGAGTGCTGTCAAGGACTAGAATTAATCAGACTCAGAAAGGACCCCAAGAGTGATCTGAACTCCTGTAGGGGCTCCCGTATGGGCAAGAGACTAACAGAGGCTACTGACAGGCCCAGGCTGAGGTTGGCCAGCTATAGAAACGAACCCTATCCAAGAGGATCATATTAAAGGGAAATGAGAATAATGGGGAAGATCCAGGTAAAGTGGAGTAACTACCAACAAAGCTCTCTCCTCACCAAATTACAAACTTCTGTTATAAATAAGAATAAAGTGCTGAGGCCAGTAATAAACTACTGAAAATAATAGGAACATTGGATTTAGTACACATCACTCTTCTCAAATGCCATCATTTTTGTGACAGAGCAGCACTGGCAGGGACATAGGTGATTATGCCATAGGTGTCAGTTCATTTCAGATTCTGAGGATGGAGCTGTGCTGTAATCAAATGTTGTTGTGAAGGAATTTGAAACACCCCCAACCCTCGATAATTACCGAAGCTGAGGGTGGCTTTTGAGTGGCACAGCGGCAGCCCGTCTGGCGATGGGGAACACAAGATGCATCCAGAGGGAGAGTCCCGTCCAACTACTCAAACTTTCTCCCTTTATTTATATATTAGTAACACAGTGACATGTCCCTTAAAGAAAACTTGTTAAGCAAGCAGTTTCAATGGTCAAGCAAGAGGTTCCTTCTGATTTTTTATTAACCAGGTGAGGGTTTTTCCCAGAGTTTGCAGCCTCGAGGTCCTAATAGAGATTCCTGAGGGCACATCCTGCTCTTCTAAAATGCATGTATGAGCAACTTCAATACAATTCTTATCAGGAAGAATGTGGGGTCAAGCTGTCCTTTCTGTGGTACCCAAAACCCCCTCCCCATCTTCCTTGGTTAAGCTAAGCCTGCTGCATGGCCACTTTACGGCCTGCTGACTTGGCTGCTTTCAGCAATACGCAATAGTGGTTTCACGCACTTTACTGGTTTGCCAAAATCTCCACATACAACTTGACAACTGCTAAGGAGGCAGGAGGGAAGAAAGACTGTTGTCTGGGTTATATATGAGGGATTTTGGAGTGCTGACAAAATTAATAGATTATACCAATTATTAGGAATTTAACACTTGCATATAACACTCACTCTAGACCTTCTTGTGGTGTGCCCTGTTAAATGCTAAGGCACAACCAAGGTCATCAAATCAGCATCCAAATGTGGCTTAGTGAATTGTGGTTCAAACAGCAGTGGAAATGCCATTTGGATCAACTACTCCAAGTCATGAACAAACCTGCATAATGTAGGCTGTTTATTTCCATTTCTGGAGTTGTATAACTGAGGTAAGAACACCAGGACACATACTAATCAAATGATTCTCTAAAGCTTTCTAGGAAACAGTTGTATTTTACCAGAATGTGGGTAAATGTTTCAAAAGCACCTAAGTAACTTAGGCTCCTAAATCCAAATTTCAAAAAACAAACAAACAAATTAGGGCCAGATTTTTAATTGGAAATTATGTGCCCAGGTACTTTTTAAAAATGCTACTAGGTGCCTATCTGCATCTTTAGGTACCTAAACACCTTTAAAAATCAAAATCACTTTTGAAAATGGGACTTAAGCTTCAAAGTCACTTGAGGATTTTTGAGAATGTTTCCCTTTACTTAAAAAAGACTGTTGTCATCTTGAACTTCTTAAAATTTGTTCTTACATGTCAGGCCATACTACCCATTTTTCCCCATCTCCTCATAGTCTCCCAAAACAGTTACTGCTTGTAACACTATATTATAATAAGACACAACTTGCAATGAAAAGTTTATAAACTTTTCCTTGGGCCATTGTAATGCACAATTCCATGTCTGCAAAGTGTGTTCAAAATGTTGATGTTCATTTTCTACTTTGGGAGAGTGGAGAGTTAGAGGTGATTTACTAGAGCACTGGCATATGGAAGCTAAAAAGATGGAAGATGTCATTTAAAAAACAGCTTGTCAGTCTGCAGATTGCCTGTTCAAATGAAACAGATTCTACAAAATGATCTAAATAGTTGATATATATCTATCATAAATATAATAAGATTATGCTTTCCACAGTGTTGACACTGTTGAAAAAAAAATAATTTAAAATGTATGTGAAATAGGTATACATTCTCAGAATATTACTAATAATGTTATAACTATTATAAAATGTTGTACTTCAAAAACACTTTTTTGATGATCTCAAAGTTCTTTAGAAACTTTAACAAAGCTTCAGAGCATCAGTAAAAATTAGGTGATTATTATACCCATTTTATAAATGAGTAAATTGAAGCATAGAGAAGATGACTGTTCTATGGCCACATGACAGAAAACCAGATCACCCCATCATTAAATTTGGCAGACCTCTGCATGGACTTCAGTGGATAGCTCTGCTTAAAAATCAATGGTGCAATTAGACATAGTGTCAGGAATAGAAGCTATTTTTTGCCAATCCGTTACAGAAAAGGAGGCATTGCATATAATCTGCATATTAGCTTGAGGAATATTTTGGTTTGGTGTTTTATTTCTGCAACCTTCACTGAACAAAGGAGCAAATAATAAGTAGTAGTAGTAGTATAATATTTTTGAAAGTGTTCATGTTTCATCAATGATTTTTAATATGTTATTGATACTGATTTTTTCTCATGTTCTACTGATAGTGATAGTCATTTGCGTGTATTTAAAAAAAAACCATTAAAAGAACTGAGATACATTATATCTCCCATGAACAAATCTATCACAGATAAAAGCATAACAAGATTGATCATTCTAACATTTCCTCAATGATGATCCCAAACTATAGCTAAAACTGTTGCAGTTTGAGGAAATTATAATGATGACTGCTCCTTAGGCTACTTCAACTCTTCTGTTCTCTGAACAAGTCTAAGAAACCACTCTTCTACTATCTAAACAAGAACATTATATTAAGCAGGGGTAGGCAACCTGTGGCACGGGTGCCAAAGGCAGCACGCGAGCTGATTTTCAGTGGCACTCACACTGCCCAGGTCCTGGCCACTGGTCCGGGGGGGCTCTGTGTTTTAATTTAATTTTAAATGAAGCTTCTTAAACATTTTAAAACCCTTATTTACTTTACATACAACAATAGTTTAGTTATATATTATAGACTTATAGAAAGAGACCTTCTAAAAATGTTAAAATGTATTACCGGCACGCGAAACCTTAAATTAGAGTGAATAAATGAAGACTCGGCACACCACTTCTGAAAGGTTGCCGACCCCTGATATAAAGGGTTCATCCATCACATGTAACATGTGTAACTTGGATTTCAATAACTTCTTTCTGGGTGTTTTACTCTGTCCTTGTCTTTGGTTAGGACAAGTTGAATACAACAGTGGATCCAGGTCAACACTTCTGACCTATAGTATGGTATTATGTAAAGTATGGAATCACCTACCACCCCACACACTTCTGGCTGTGTGTGACTGTGTGTATAATACATCTGCAGACAGAAGCAGACATTGCTGAATCTATTTTGGTCAAGTTTATCTTTGTAACTATGAAGAGTAGATACGTACTTAATTAAAACTGTCAAGAAAAAATAGTTGTGAATGACTCCCTAGTCCCCACACTTCTCACTTTGACAGTTGCAGGATGTTGGTTACAAATCACTGGATGAATGGAAGGGATTTTGTACATCAGCAGATTATGAAGTTGTAAATGTTCTGGTTTTGTCCCTATATACATTGTTGTTTCTCTCTGTGTCACTTTTCTCTCTTTCCAACAAACCTCAGGGTAAGATTGTGTTTATCTCTCCCTCTTTGGCTATGTGGAATAATTACTTGGCAGTTTGCGGTCACCTAACTGTGAAGTAATGTTCTACTAATGTGGACCTCTGTTTGGATATATGTTCAACATATTGTTCTCATCTGGATAGGCCTGTGGCTATGAAAACTGTGGCAATACACCATGTGTTTGTATGCTTCCATTTTAATATAATTTAAAAGTACTGCTTCTGCTGTTGACTTAGGTTTCCTCTGTGCTCTGTTTTCACTGAACTCATTTCCTTATTTCGGTTATATTGCTTTGCTTCTTGTAATAACGCTACTCAGAGTGTACCTTTGAGCATAGTAAACACATTAGATAAAGCTTTTTGATGCATCTTAGAGTTATCCCTCAAGTATCTTCTAAATATGTGTAATACAAAGCTATCTTGAAATATGACCATAAACATACCCAGTATGTTTTATTGAATAGCAACTTAAATCCGTATCTGAGTATCTCTAAGCAGGTTACTATCACAAAAGTAGCCTGAAGCTAAAGAGCACTGCAAACTCCCCTCTTTGCACCTGCTGCCATAGCTTCTTTTTGTGAACACATAATAAGCATGACTCCTCTACAAAAGAGATGGGTGCAAATCACATATCTAGCTCAGTTCTCCGATAGTATCTGCAACTTCTAAATAGTTTAATTGACTATTGACATAATAGATTACCCCAGAATCTAACATGTTTTCATAATCCTTTTAAACTACCATCTTTAAAAGGCAGTATTTTGCGGGGATTAATATGACAGCATAAATTAATCAGTTTTGCCAGTATATGTGGCTTTAAATTAGGAAATGTGGCTTTTAGTTCTTTCTCCTGCCCAGTCATTATATATCATAATTCAGTGCCATAGATCCATGTGACCTCATTGATTTGAATGTGGCTGTGAGGAGATATAGATAGATATAGATATAGATATGAACTATGACTATCACTAGAACTATGAAGATCACATATAACTCGATGGCATAATAATAACCATTATTTTATTGTGATCACTTATTAATATATATATGAACAATATAAGTACAGCAAAGATGCCAGCTTCACAGCCACATTCAAATCAATGAGATCACATGGATCTTGGGACTATGGTACTGAATTATGATGGCACTGAATTATGATATATAGTGTGTATATATATGGACTAGATGACATAATTATTATTATATTGTGATCACTTATTTATATTAGTAATCCCATTTACATTATGAGACCACTCATCTGAGTAACTGCTCATCAGTAAAGGATTCTAAATACAGACCTGGAGGACAGATGTTCTATCATGAGATTGTAATCCTCTCCAGGGTGCATTGTCTCTACTTTATGTTTCTATAGTGCCTAATACACTGGGGCTCTGATCTCATTTAGGACTTTTGGTACCCATCATAATATAAATATTTATTGCTAGTAATTGATTCCAATAGAGCTACATTAATTTACACTGGATAATGATTTAACATTTTATATATACAATACCCTTCTACATCTAGCTATGTCTATATTTTTTAATAAAATAATGAACATTTCCTTTATAATTTACTGCATACCCTCTGTGCCATGTGGTGTAATTATGCTACTAAGGCTTAATCCTACAATCCTTATTCATATGATTAGGTTTTACTCATAAGAATATTCCCCTTAATAAACCCTGTTGATTTTACTTGGACTACTGGTATAAATTAGAGTTTCAAGATCGGTCCCCTTATCCTTTGTCAATTATTTTAAGGTACCTTAAAATCAAACCAGGTTCTCTCTCGTCAATTTTTGCTCTAATGCCGTGTTCTGGAATTAAAGCCAGTTGTGATTTTTGCATGGTAATTATGAAACCATTTTAGACCAACTTAAAAAAACTGAAAGCAATACATATTATTTGGCTGGACACTTTTATTTCAACATTGGTAGTGTCACACTTCATAATGAACACAAGGCAATGAAAATTCCAGAAATAAATGGAAAAAAATCTAATTCCTGAAGACCTTTTGATTTCAGCTACCCTCTTTTCAAATTGATTTCTCAGCTTCCAAAAGTGTAAGTTTCATGCCTGGCCAATATCGTATAATACTTCCTCAAGACTTACATGTATTTACTTTCAATTAATTAATTGAGTTCATGACATACAAAATGGAATCACACATTTATATTCACATTTAACATAGATCTATATCCTCTTCCTGCATTAATTGTTTGAATTCCAATAGCTTGATGGAAATCAAAAGGATGAATCATATTAACTGAAAACCATAGAGTTGTTGTAATGTCTCACTTATTTTAATGAATATCGTATAGAGATTTACTGTATATGACTACTATTGTGCTCACAAACCAAACCAAAATAGGCCATAGTACAAATGAGTGCAAATATTTACAGCATTGCCTGGCAAATATCACAGAAAAAGATCCATTTTTTCACATAACTAGAGAAAGTGGGGCTTTTTTTCTATGTTAATTATAGGTTTTTAAACTAGGACATTGTGTAATGAATTTTTGAGAAGACAATGACATTATGACTGATGTGTTAATCAGATCTATTAATGCATATCCTTATTGGATGGTGCGATTTTTTTGTTATGTTAAAGATGCTGCAGCAGGATTTTTCTGTTAATCCACCATTATAGCTAGTGTTGGAATCCAGCAGGAAGCAACTGACTGAGCCCCGCTGGCTCACTCTATTAGGAGCAGCTTATGAACTCTACCCTGGATATGAAGTGGAGGTAGAAGTGCATCTCTAAGTATAGGTATCTGGGGTTCACCTTATCAACCCCCTTTGTGTAGGTCAGTCACATTCCATAACATGTATATCTCCTGTTGCTCTGCCAACTTTGTCTGGGCTCTGGCAGTAGGCACATAGGGAGCTAGGTGCCTAAATACATTTTGAGTATCTAGGCTGGGGATTGGCAACCTTTGGCACGTGGCCCATCAGGGAAATCCACTGGCCGACCGGGATGGTTTGTTTACCAGCAGCGTCCACTGGTTCAGCTGATCGCAGCTCCCACTGGCTGCAGTTCGCCGTTCCAGGCAAATGGGAGCTGCGGGAAGTGGCGCAGGCCGAGGGATGTGCCGGCCGCCGCTTCCTGCAGCCCCCATTGGCCTGGAACGGCGAACCACGGCCAGTGGGAGCTGTGATCAGCCAAACCTGCGGACGCTGCAGGTAAGCAAACCATCCCAGCCTGCCAGCAGATTTCCCTAACAAGCCACATGCCAAAGGTTGCCGATCACTGATCTAGGCCTACCTGACCATTAGCAATCAGCTGTGCACTCTGCAAATGTGTTTGGGGCACCTTTCCAAGTTAAGCCATATATCCCATGGATAAAAGTATCCCTTAATCCACTCTGACATCTTTGCAATTGGTTTTCAGTTTATAAATGTAGATTGGGCTGAAGATGACTGACAGAGGTAAGATTGGTGTTCAAACCTTGACTGCATAAGTCTAGCGGACTGGGGTTTAAAATGCCTGGGACCCATCCATGGCTCTACCACTAATTTATTGGAACCTGGCTGTGTCACTTAACTGCTATGTCTCATTTTTTCATAAATTCCAAGGCCAGAAGGCACCATTGTGACCATCCAGTATAACACAGGCCATAGAACTGCCCCAAAATAATTCCTAGAGCACATCTTTTAGATAAACATCCAATCTCGATTTAAAAATTGTCAGTGATGGAGAATTCATCATGACCCTAAGTAAATTGTTCCAGTGAATAATTACCCTAATTAAAAAGTATGCCTTATTTCCCATCTGAATTTCTTAAGCTTCTATTTATAGCCATTGGATCATTGTGACGTTGCACTCCATATGCTTTAAGAAAATATGCTTATGAATGTGAATATGATGTAACTGGAATATGCTTTACACAAAAGGTCTCTTGTAAGGTATCATTACAAAGCTTATATTCTACTGAGTGTGTTCATCCTATTTGTTTGCATGTATTCTTTCTGTCTGGAGTTAGGAAAATAAGAAATAAATTTGTATCACTGTTGTAAACATATTAAGTGAAGGCCATTAAGGGTTCTCCAGAAACAATCAGTTGTAAATGGCACTAGTTACTTGAAAGCCTTCCTGTGTACGTGTGGGCCAGCCCATGGGGAATGGAGTCTATGGGTCTTACAGTGACATGTGACAATGTCACCTGGTAATGAAATCCATCTTAAATCTGGAACTTTTCCATTTAGAAGGAGGGGTGAGGACCCAGAGAGACAAAAGATTCCCACATTGTGCCAAAGCTATAAAAGGGGGTGGAGCAGGACAAAGGGGGCTACCAGTCATGAAAAAGCCCCTGTTTACCACCTGAGATGTCTGCTGAAACTAACAAAGAGTGTACCGGGGAAAGGATTGGGCCCAGACTAGGAAGGAGTCTAGTTTGGGAAAGAAGCTTATTGGAACATCTCTGAGATGAGATATTACCTGTAATCAGTTTCTTGGTGTATTAGGCTTAGACTTGTGTGGTTTTGCTTTATTTTGCTTGGGGACTTACTTTGTTCTGTCTGTTATTACTTGAAACTACTAAAATCCTACTTTTTATAATTAATAAAATCACTTTTGTTTATTAATGAACACAAAGTAAGTGATTAATACCTGGGGGAGCAAACAGCTGTGCATATCTCTCTATGCATGTTATAGAGGCTGGACAATTTATGAGTTTACCCTGTATAAGCTTTATACAGAATGAAACAGATTTATTTGGAGTTTGATTCCCATTGGGAACTGGGTGTCTGAGTGCTGGAGAGGTAATCTGCTGAGCTGTTTTTGGTTAAAGTGTGTAGCTTTGGGGGCATGGCCCAGACCCTGAGACTACGTTGCAGCAGGCTAGTGTGTCTGGCTCAATAAGGCAGCGTTCTGCAGTCCCAAGCTGGCAGGGAAAATGGGCTCAGAGGTAATTTCAGCATATCAGGTGACAGTCCCAAGGGGGTCCCTGTGACCGAACCCGTCACAATCATATACACTTTTGTTTGATATAATTAAGGATCCATTTTCAAATATTTGTTTTCCATATACGTACTTATAAACTGTGATAAGTCATCCCTTAACCTTCTCTTTGTTGAGCTAAATAGATGGAGCTCCTTAACATTCATTATATGGCATGTTTTCTAATCCTTTAATTTTCTCTGAACCATCTCCAATGTATCAACATCTTTCTTGAATTGTGGACACCAGAACCGAACATGGTATTCCAACAATGGTTGCACCAGTGGCAAATACAGAGGTAAAATAATATTTTTATTTCTTCTCAAGATTTTCCTGTTTATGCATCCCAAGATTTCATTAGCTCTTTTGGCCCCAATTTAGTTATATTCCTGTTCAGCCCTCCACAAGAATACTTTCAGCAGTTACCTATAGACAGCCCATACAAAATGATTTGTGCAGGCTGGATGAGGCCCCCAGATTGCCAGTTACACATTCCCGCTATAAGTATAGGATTACAGTGTCTAAATCAAAGCATCTCAATGATTTCAGTATTTCCATTGTATTTTTTTCCTGTGCAAAGTTTACTATTACTTTTATTCATTTTTTGTGAATTTGTATGGCACTGTTCTCACACAAAAAAATTATCCTTCCATTATAAAATATTCTATTAATAGTCTCCCCCCCCCCACAGCGATCTAGAGTAATCATAATTGCCTGTTCTACAGAGCAAGAATAGGAGTAGCTTCCTTATTCCAATCTGGCAGTATTGCTCTCTTGACTGCTTGTATTGGATGTCCTTTCTGTAAACTCCTTGATTTTCATTAGCTTTGCTGTTGAAGCTGGAAGACAGTGCCTCATGTTAATGCACTCAATGTCCTTATCCCCTTCCCCCAACTCACCGATGCTGAATATTCTGCTTTGCTCAGGTTGTCAGGTAACACCAGTAATTGTCCTGGACAATATTTTATCTCTACCTGGTAGTGTCGGAAGCATATCAACATGCACTAACAAGGGGCTTTGTTATGATTGTCTCTAAGGTTTTGTGGTCTAATTGCATTATTAATGGGTGGCTGTTGGTGTGTTGATGGAATTGTTATAATCCAAATACCACTGTCAGAATCTCTCTCACTCTGTTTGTGCATACCCTGATCAGTGTCTGAAAGGGTTCTGCTGGCATCTGCCACCTGCTGCTTCAGAAAAAGAGCTACACCCAATCCTTTCTCTGATGCATGACACGGGAGTGTTAATGGCTATCCTGGCTGGTAATATTGCAGAACAGAGGCATATATTATCATTTGTTTCAGTGTGTCAAATGCTTGCTGTTGGAGACCTGCTCAGTCCCACTCAATGTCATGTCTTGTGAGCTGACATCTGGATTCTGCTGGGGAGGATAGCTCAGTGGTTTGAGCATTGCCCCCCCCCCTTAACCCAAGGTTATAAGTTCAATCCTTGAGGGCACCATTTAGGAATCTGAGGCAAAAATCTGTCTGGGGATTGGTCCTGATTTGAGCAGAGCATTGGACTAGATGACCTCCTGAGGTCCCTTCCAACCCTGAGATTCTATGATTCTAGTGAAGACAGGTGTG
Organism: Mauremys mutica; assembly: GCF_020497125.1. NCBI lineage: Eukaryota > Metazoa > Chordata > Testudines > Geoemydidae > Mauremys > Mauremys mutica. The sequence goes on along the minus strand of NC_059073.1, from coordinate 32,647,041 downwards.
GACAGAACCCGGAAAATTTATCATGTCTATGAAGCACTGTACCCCTTTCACATTACTCTACAGACTTTCAAGATACTTGCATACTGGATTACATAGTGCCACTGAAATTTTCCTTTGTGGTAAGCGCAAAGTTTCCACTATGGGGTCTGCTTCCAGTTGCAGCTTTCCTTCAAGGCACCTATTGCCTTTGCAAACGTCTCCGTATGCTTTTAAAACTGTCTCTTGTCCAATGTGGCTCCTCATTTTTCTTCTTGCACTGCAGCACTAATATTTGGACACTGCATGGCTTATATGGCTGTATTCCCTAAGAGGGGTCTGTGATGCTTACCATCCACCACCACAAACTTCAGTTGGGACTATCTATTACTTTTCGGAATTAGTTACTATGAGGTCTCACTTTCCTACAGGCTGTATTATACTCTCACTATACATTATTAGGTTTTTCCTGCTCTTTGTAACAGTTGTGTGCAAGTCCAATTGGGGAAACACATTGCAGGAGGCCCTGCTAAACAGATGGAATTGCACAGGGTATGTTGCCTACACGGGGGTTAGTATTATCCCTTGCTGATACCGGTCTCATCAAACTGAACCGGATAAGCTCTGGGACTCAAGGACAGTATCATGATGTCATCATTGCTCTCTGATGTGCTCCCCCCCACCCCCGCAGTACAAATCTGACTGAATCTTTCACGGAATTTCCTCTGCTGTCACATACACGGTTAAATGGTTCTGCTTGCCATATTCCCTGCTATGCTGTCCTAGTGTGGGGCACTTCTCCTTTACCCACTCTTGAGGCTTCTGCTGCATGCACCATGTCCAAGCATCTGCCTAATGTTATAGATTCATAGAATCATAGAATATCACAGTTGAAAGAGACCTCAGGAAGTCATCTAGTCCAACCCCCAAAGCAGGACCAACCCCCACTAAATCATTCCAGCCAGCAGGGGCGGCTCTAGGAATTTGGCCGCTCCAAGCACGCCGGTCCCGCGGCTCTGGGGGACCTCTCGCAGACATGCCTGCAGAGGGTCCGCTGGTCCCGCGGCTCTGGTGGAGCAGAGGTCCACCGGAGCCGCGGGACCAGCGGACCCTCCGCAGTCATGCCTGCGGGAGGTCCACCGGAGCCGCGGCAGCAGCGAACCCTATGCAGTCATGCCTGCGGGAGGTCCACCGGAACCGCGGCAGCAGCGAACCCTCTGCAGTCATGCCTGCGGCAGGTCCACCTGTCCCACGGCTCCGGTGGACCTCCCGCAGGCATGACTGCAGAAGGTCTGCTGGAGCCGCCTGCCTCCCTGCTGGCAAAAAGCTGCCCCAAGCGCGCGCTTGGCGCGCTGGGGTCTGGAGCCGGCCCTGCCAGCCAGGGTTTTGTCAAACCGGGCCTTAAAAACCTCTAAGGATGGAGATTCCACCACTTCCCTAGGTAACCCATTCCAGTGGTTCACCACCCTCCTAGTGAAATAGTGTTTCCTAATATCCAACCTAGACCTCCCCCACTGCAACTTGAGACCATTGCTCCTTGTCAGATCACTTTCCCAGAGCATCCACTCCTGCACATGGTGATCCTATGTGCCACAGACTATCCTGTCTTGACATAAGGCACCTGTCAAGTTCCCAAAATGTCATGCAGCAGCCAATGTGTATAAGGCAGTAACACAGAAGACTGTCTACTCCCTTTTGGAGTTGTCTCTTGTGAAAAACCTGTGTCACTCCACAGTTTCTTTCTGTTTTGCAGAGTGGTAGGTCCCCAGGGTTCCTGGGACTGCTATGAGACTTGAAGCAGTGATGAGCTTCAAAATGGTGCAGATCTCTCAGTCTTGGTCCCTGTTATATCCTTGGGGCAGCCAGTGTAGGAAGCAATCACTTGAGGCCAGAGAGCAGGCAGCTAACCAAAACCTCCATTTTATTTACATATATACAGAGAGCTCCTCAGCCGGTTGAAACCGGTTGAGCTAACCCATAATAATCTAACTCAGTTGCCATAGCAACAAAACCATGACAACCAAATACACAACATATTCCTCCCCCGCTAATAAGAACATCCCCTAAATAAAACACACACTAGACTAGAGAAGGAGGGTAGACTGCCTCCATTCCCGGCTAAACCCTGGGGATTATTTTGCCCCATAACTGTGGGTTCGCCCTAGCTAAAGATCCAGCCGATGAGGAGGCCTTCTGTCTCTAGGTGGATTACGGCGAACTACTGGTGTTATTGCACCCGAAAGCACTAGGGGCTCAGGGTCCGCAGCACGAACAGGTGAGGAGGTGGTATCAGCTCGTGCTGGGCAAAGGGGTATCTCAGCCGCCGGCAGTAATGGAGGAGAACAGTCAGAAACAGGTGACTCGTGATTCGATCCCTCACCAGAAGAGGTGAAGTCAGACCCCTCAACTGCAGATGGGTCCTGAGGACTGGCATGACCTGGCAACAGCTGATCTATATGTCGCCGCCAGGTAAGATTCTCTGCAGTCCGGACTGTGTAGGAAACAGGTCCTGTTTGAGTGATGACTGTGGCCGGAACCCATTTAGCTCTGGAAGTATAATTCCGAGCCAAAACTGGCTGTCCCGGGCTAAAGGTTCGGTCTTTTGCTCTGGGTGCCCGTCTGATGACTTGATATTGCTGCTGATGTTGCACAATTTGTCGGGGTTCAGAAGGTTTCAGCAGATCAAAGCAAGTGCGCAGCTGTCGTCCCATCATTAGAAAGGCCGGAGATGCGTGGGTCGTAGCATGAGGTGTGTTTCTGTAGGAAAGTAAAAAGGTATCCAGACGCTTTTGAATGGAGTGTTGTCCCCTTGCTGATTTCAAAGCGTTTTTCATTGTCTGCACAAATCTTTCAGCTAATCCGTTGGTGGACGGATGATATGGTGCTGACGTGATGTGGTGTATCCCATTTGCTTTCATAAAATTTTGAAACTCCTGAGAAACGAACTGCGGTCCGTTGTCGCTCACAAGTTGTTCTGGCAGACCAAAACGATTGAAGAGTCCTCGTAGTTTTTGGATAGTACTCTCTGCAGAAGTGGACTGCATTATAGAGACTTCTGGCCATTTAGAATGGGCATCTATTGCCACCAAGAACATGCTTCCTTCAAGGGGACCAGCAAAGTCAACGTGAATACGTTGCCACGGGTTTTCAGGCCAGTCCCATGGGTGTAGGGGTGCCCACTGGGGTGCATTCCTCACACCCTGACATGACATACAAGCTTTTGCCTTCTCTTCAATAGCGCTGTCCAGTCCAGGCCACCAAAAATAGCTTCGTGCAATTTCCTTCATGCGCACTATTCCACAGTGACCGGAATGTAGCTGTTCTAACATCTGTGATCTCAGTGGTGGTGGAATAATGACACGTCTCCCCCACAACAAACAACCAGATTGGACCGATAACTCCGTCCGCTTGGACATGTAGGGAACAAGGTCGGATGAGACCGGAGAGGTTTGTCGAGATGTTCCATGCATCACCAGGTCCATAACGTGGGACAATACTGGGTCAACGCGAGTTGCCTTCTTTATCTGAGTAGCAGTGATGGGTGTATTCTCTACCTGTTCAAAGTAGAAGATTTCTTGTGGGCACTATCTTGGTGTTTGACCGGCAAAGGCAACCTTGAGAGGCCATCTGCATTGCCGTGTAGAGTGGATTTCCGATATTTGATTTCATATGTGTGTGCTGAAAGTAACAATGCCCAACGTTGCATACGACTAGCAGCTAATGGGGGAATGCCTGTGTAAGGTCCAAAAATTGATGTCAGAGGTCGATGGTCTGTGAGAAGAGTAAATTTTCGCCCAAACAGATACTGATGAAACTTCCGAATTCCAAAAACAATTCCTAATGCCTCACGTTCGATTTGGGCGTAGTTAGTTTCTGCTTTGCTTAGAGTGCGTGAAGCAAAAGCAATAGGTCTCTCTTCTCCTGAAGGCATAATATGTGACACGACTGCTCCCACTCCATAAGGGGAGGCATCGCAGGCCAATTGCAGTGGTAAGGATGGATCAAAGTGCGTTAGAACTTCAGAATTTAGCAGTGCATCCTTAGCTTTGTTAAACGCAACATCACAGGCTTCAGTCCACTTCCAGGCCTTGTTCTGCCCAAGGAGCTCATGAAGTGGTTTTAGCAGTGTGGCTAACTGTGAGATGAACTTTCCATAATAGTTCAGGAGTCCTAGAAACGAGCGCAGCTGTCTTACATTTCGAGGTGGGGGAGCCTCCACAATAGCTTTAACTTTTGCAGGGGCCTTATGAAGACCTGCAGAATCAATGATGTGTCCCAAATATTCAACAGAGGGCTTGAAGAATTCACACTTGTCTTTGCGAACTCGTAGGCCATACTCTTCCAGTCTTTGTAGGGTAGCCTCTAAATTCTTTAAGTGATCCTCTTCATTTCTTCCAGTGACCAGGATATCATCCAGATAGCACTGAACTCCTGACAAGCCACACAAGATCTGGTCCATAGCCCTCTGGAACAGGGCGGGAGCAGATGTGATTCCGAAGGGTAGGCGACAGTATCGATAAAGCCCCTTATGAGTCACAATAGTCAACAGCTCTTGGGACTTTTCATCGACGTGCATCTGTAAATATGCTTGACTCAGATCAATCTTACTGAACTTTTGTCCCCCAGCCAGGCCTACGAAGAGGTCATCGATGCGGGGAAGCGGGTATTGCTCTGCACACAACACTGGGTTGACAGTGACTTTAAAATCACCGCAAATCCGGAGAGAGCCATCTTTCTTCACGATTGGAACGATAGGAGTGGCCCATGAGCTATGGGTAACTGGTATTAGGACTCCATTGGTGACCAGGCGCTCCAGGTCTGCTTCAACTTTTGGCCTGATGGCATATGGCACAGTTCGGGCTTTCAGATATTTTGGTGGACTGCCAGGTTTAATGTTCAATGTCACAGTGATTCCCTTCATACTTCCCAAATCATCTCCAAAAACAGCAGCATGTTTCCTTAGTATAGGGGTTAGACTGGTTTCTTCTTTAGTCATCCGGTGCACTTCTGCCCAGTTCAGTTGAATCTTCCCAAGCCAAGACCTACCCATTAAGGCTGGGTAGTTACCTCTCACCACAAACAGTGGCAATTTAGCCACCTGTCCATTGAGCTCCACCTTAACATCAATAGTGCCCAGCATAGGCACAGCTTCTCCTGTATACGTCTTCAGAACAGTTTTTGTTGCCTTAAGTGGAAGATGCTGTAGCTTTTCTTTATACACAGTCTCAGGAGACAGTGAGACGGCTGCACCGGTGTCCAGTTCCATGCGTATACGTTTGCCATCCAATAAAGGGGTTACCCAGTATTCATGTGAGCCCATTGCCAAAGACAAAACATGCAGTGGCACTTCCTCTTGCGATGAGGTGTCACCTTGATCATCCTGGGTCTGCTCTAGGGTATGCAAGGTTCCTCTTTTTGTCGGCCAGACCACAGGCCTCTTTTTCTTTTGTTTACAGGCACACTCAATGTGTCCCTTTTTGCCACAGTGTCGACACACCAGGTCCTTACACCAGCATTCTGATGCCTGGTGACCCGGCTTACCACAGCGGTAACATTCTTGACTCTGCACAGTTTTGTGGGTCGGTTCTTGTGACACTTTTTGCACCCTAGGGGATGCACCGATGTATTGTGCCTCCCTTGTAGCCAGTTCCATGGAGACAGCAATATCAACAGCCTTCTGTAATGTAAGCTGAGCCTCTGTCAGTAGGCGCTTCCGTATAGCTTCACTGCAGAGGCCACACACTAACCTGTCACGCAGGGCATCATGTAACATTTCTTTAAATTCACAGTGTTCTGCTAGCTTTTTTAAAATGGCTACAAATTGTACAACTGTTTCATCTTCCTTTTGTTCTCTTTTGTGGAACCTATATCTTTCAGCAATTACCAGTGGTTTTGGGGAGAAATGAGACCCCAGGATTTCCACAATGTCACTGTAAGATTTAGTCTCAGGCTTAACAGGGTGTAGTAAGCTGCGTAGCAGAGAGTAGGTTTTAGCCCCTACAACAGTTAAGAATATTGGCACCTTCTTCGCTTCTGTAATGTCATTTGCAATACCAAAAAGCTCAAAACGCTCAGTATACACATGCCACTGCTCTGTATTCTCATCAAAAGGCTCCAGGGGCCTGGTCAGAGTAGCCATGATTTTTAGTTTCACTTTCACAGTCAGTGCAAACAAGCAGCTTTTTTGTTTGTTTGTTCTTTACCTTAACTTCTACTTCCTTCTGTTACTGGAGCAGCACCGGAATCCCATCCTCGTCGCCAGTGTTATATCCTTGGGGCAGCCGGTGTAGGAAGCAATCACTTGAGGCCAGAGAGCAGGCAGCTAACCAAAACCTCCATTTTATTTACATATATACAGAGAGCTCCTCAGCCGGTTGAAACCGGTTGAGCTAACCCATAATAATCTAACTCAGTTGCCATAGCAACAAAACCATGACAACCAAATACACAACAGTCCCCAATAAGGTAGGATAATAGTTTTATGTTCCTGCTCTTGTTGTCCTCTTTCTTGGACAGGCCTGTGGCTAGCTCAAGCTCCCTCCTCCCACCCAGCTGGGCTAGGTTTATATCTGCTCAGACACTGCCACTATGTTTCATTCACAGAAAGATGATGAATGCAGGCTAAGTTCAACCAGTGGAATTTTATTAAACTCTGTGGACTGCTCTCTCCATGTGATTGAGTTGCTTCCAGCCTAACTTGGTTTCTTGTTCTCTTGGTGTCCTCCTAGTAACAATCCCTCCAGAGAAAATGGGCCCTCTTACTTTAATTCCACTGATCATGATATGACTGTGGCAATTATCATTGTTAATACATTTTCTGCTATATTGCTCAATGACAATTTTCTGTCTGGCAGTAATAAAAAAAATCAATATTACTCTGCAAATCTTGTGATGACTTTGGTATTCATATGATAGAGTGTCCATAATGCACCTCAGCATGCTCTAAACCCACAGAACATAAATATAATTAACTAGAATCAGCCCTTGAATTGAATACTGCAAAAGAAATGGCCTGGCAAAAATCACGATTCAGAAATAGGAAGTATCAGAGTAAAAAAGCAAAGAAGTCTAAGCACCTAAGGACTTGAGGTCCTGAAAAGGGTACAGTATGTAATTTTCTTATTATGCTTGGAAGTGGGCAGTTTAATTAGACTTTAAAACAACGTAACACCATGCCAAGTATTATTCCCCATACAACTAAGACAATTCACAGAACTAAATTGAAGCTTAAAGAGTACACTGGGCTACCTTGCCTTTCAATCCAGCCCCAAGAAAAAAGCTCACTGAGACCCTGAGCCTACTTATCAATGCTGAAGGAAGGGGTAAAACAAATTAAAAATAAGCCAAAACTCCAAATCTAGGGATTTGATTCTCCACTCACACCAGTGTGCATTAAAAGTCAAGTTACACAGTCTGAAACTATAAAAGCAGCAAAGAGTCCTGTGGCACCTTATAGACTAACAGACATATTGGAGCATGAGCTTTCATGGGTGAATACCCACTTAGGCTGAGCCGGCTACTGCACCGGGCCAGCTGCGCTGCACTCTCACGCCAGGTACCCAGGCTGTGCTGCGCTCCCACGCACCAGGTACCCCAGGCTGCGCTCTACACCGGGCCGGCTGCGCTGCGCTCCCATGTGCCAGGTACCCGCGCTGCTCTCTGCACCGGGCACCATGTGGCTGGCAGGGTCACCCACGAAAGCTCATGCTCCAATTTGTCTGTTAGTCTATAAGGTGCCACAGGACTCTTTGCTGCTTTTACAGATCCAGACTAACACAGCTCCCCCTCTGAGTCTTAAACTGGTGTAAGTGAAAGATGAATCAGATCCACGGGTTCAGGGTTCTATCCTAGTCCTTGTGCTTTTGATTCTGGTATGGAAGAAAAATGATTTTGTAGTTTAGCCACAGTAGTCAGATCATATGGGTTCCATTTCCAGCTGTTTTACAGACTTCCTGTGAGACCTCTGAGCAGCCATTTTATGTCTGTGACTCAGTTCCAAATCAGTAAAATAGGAACTAGAATATTGATCTAAGTCACAAAGGTATTGTGAGATAATTAGATTCAGGTGGAAAGTGCAACAGAAATGTCCATAAATAAAATAACTGCAGCATGGCCTAATTTAATTCCCTTGGTGAGGGGGAAAAAAGCCAAGTGGTCCTAAATATGAACTATTATTAATTGGTATCACAATAGCAGCAAGACTTTCGGATCAATATTGGGACCAATTGTGCTGGGTGCTGTGCAAATAAACAATAATTTGTGGTGCTTGTCCCAAGCTGGTGTTTCATTTATATATACTAGTAACAGAAATAATTAGTTCCATGCAATACTCAGATACATAGGAGTGAGAGGAACACTATGGGCTTGACAAGGGAGATTTAAGCATTGCAACATTAGCTAACTGTTATGCACCTTGCAGCCTAATGGAATTCACAACCCTAGGTTAAGCATCTAAAAAAGGGATTCACAAAAGCCAACACACTGAGTGGGGAGCAGCCCAAACTAGCCAATAGAAAATGCCAAGGAAAGGGGTGTGGCATAAGCCTGGCCTTTCAAAGAGAGGTAGGTGTGCAAGGGTATGTCTACACTGAAATAAAACTTCCAGGTCATCCGATTTGGCCTGGGAGGCAGCAGGGCTAAAAATTGCTGTGTAGATGTTCTGTATTGGTCTAGAGACCAGAGTCTGGGACCCTCGTCACTCACAGGTGTTTAATTGCTAAGTAGATATGGCCTAAATCTGGGCCGGAGGGAAGCCCCTCTCTTTCCATTTCCTATTCACAACCAGAAATGTTTCCCTGGCATTAGGCACCTAAGCCAGGCCACGGAGATGAACCCCACCTCTCCTACTTGTGAAATGAGTGTCTAACCACTGGGATATAGAGTCATCCTCACTTTTTCTTTGGCCCAGTGATTATTTAAATATTTCATACAAACTAGAACAGCTTCAAAAGAAGAGATTGACTCATCCCAAAATACTCTCCTATAGGTGGCAGCTAAACAATGGTTTTGTGAATGCCAGTGGTGCCTAAATGTTTGACTTGGACACCTAAAATCCCCCTTGTAAATTTAGCCCATGTGTAATTATTACTCACATTACATAATGACTAGCACGTGCACATTCATTTCTCCACAGTTGATTGAAATGCCCATAAGCCCAAGTTATACTGGGAAGATAACTATATATTGATACAGGATACAATGGGGATCATTCATTTATATGTAATGCTTTCTTTTTCCTGAAAAGCGAAAGTATGATTTGAAGAATGCAAAATTAACACCTTATCTGCAAATTGCAGCCTGAGGTAAGAATGCAGCTAATTAGAAAAAAGATTACTTTAGAAATAGAATTAGAGAGTGAGACTTGAAAAGAAAATAGCCCAAAGAAAAAATTAAATCGTTGACTTCCATATAACGTGGCTGCTATTCTATAAACTTTAAAACTGGTCAACATTTTCTCACTGAAATATTTTTTCAATAGATTTTTTTTTTAACCACGATGAAAGTTTTCATTCTGGTCCAAATTTTCTATTTTTTCTACACAAAAACAGAAATGGAAAAAAACAAATTTTGTAAATAAATATTTTTCATGATTTTCTGATGTTTGTTTGTTTTTTAAATCAGGGGAGGGTAGCTTTTGAAAGCAGAGCATTGCTAAAAAAATTTTAACATAAGGGAGTTTGAAAACTGAACTTTTTTGGTTTTGGCTTTTCATTGAAAAACTATATATAATATTTTCTAGAATATTTAGAATTTTACAAGTCTAACAAACTTATGGAAGAAAACCAGATCTCTCTTACAGCGTCTCAGATCATAAGCTCTTTAGAAGTATTTAATTGCCAAAAAATCTGACTGTCTTCAAGTTGCAGGTATAGCCATTCAAAATATAGAATAGATTCTGCAAGTCTCATTCTACTGCCTGTAAGAATTATTTCACATGCAACATACACTGCAGATGCTGTATCTTGATACATTTTTATACATGCTGTAACCCATCAGCATTCCTTACTCTTGAACCACTGATATTTTCCCTATGATAAGTCATAATATAATGAAGAAATAATCATGTTTGCCTTGATGGCTGTTTTATGCAACCTTTTTCTACTGCAGACACCTTCCTCCATCTGCACCACTGTAGTAATTAGTTTTGGTTTGTTTTCTCCCTCATCTGGGAGTTAGTAGAAATTTGGCCATAACTAATAACTTTTACTGACAACCCTAATAATATTTCCAGGGACTCCACTGGGATTCTTAGTGGTGTAATCATGTTAATATGATCACAAATTACATTCTAGTAATCCTGTATTTATTAAAGAGGATTCCCACTAGAAGATTAAATGAACCTGTCTTCATACTTTTCAGATTTTCTCAGAACCACTCTCAAATTCTTTGAGAGCTCTCACATTATTTTCTACTGGTTTTCTTTGATTCTTACACAAATGTAAGATGAGTCCAATATATGCAATATTTCTTCTCACTCCTCAAATGGACTTTCTTTTTTCAGGGTCATAGACAAGGAAAACTTATTCTGACAATTAGCCAAAGACCTGAAAAGTGGTGTGGAGCTATCCTCAATTCACACTGAAGAAAGTGGGAGCTACGAGTTTGATTTATCATAATTGTTGTTATTATGGTAGCACCTAAAAGTCCCAAATGAAATCTGGTCTAAACCACTATGTGCTATTCAGATACATAATAATAATAATAATTAATAATAATATTAAGACAAGATGGGAAAAGCGTGGAAGAAAGTATTACTTTGCCTATTTCACAGAGGGGGAACTGAGGCACAGAGAGGTTAAGTGACTTATCCAACTTCACATACAAAGTCTGTGGCTGGGTAGGAAATTCTGCTCACATCACCTGAGTTCCAATCGTGCCTTAACAACAAAACCATATTTCCCCTCTAATTAATCTCTGATTACAACTATTTGAACATATGGAATGAATGGTCAGCAACATGTATAATAGAGCAGAGTAAAATCCTGACATTTCAACATTTGTTTTCATTCCAACATGGGGACCAAAAAAGTTGAAAATCCCCAGCCCCTCCCCCTCCAACTTGATTCAGAGCTGTCAAAATGTTTCATTTCAACATCTTTGATGAAAATGACACATTTCCTAAATCAAAATCTTTAGCTTCTTTCTTTAAATGATCTAAAATACTTCATTTTGAGTCATTTCAATGTTAAACTGCATTTCCCTGTGGAACATTGACTCATAAAAGTTCTAGTTTTAGCCCTCGTTCTCTCCTATGGGACAGGATCCCATGGCTGGAGTACATCATCATGCATCCACAATCTTGTGACTCCCATGATGCACCACACTTCTTGGTCAGAGAGAAATCATCACATTGCCTTCTGAAAGATGTAGTCCTCCAGGGATCCGATGACAGAACTACGAGTCTCAGAAGGCAAAGTGCCAAAGGCAAATGCAGTTTAATGTTTCACTGGACTGATTCCAAGTGAAAAGTTCAAAAAATTAAACATTCAGATTTGGGTCAAAATTCACCCAAAATGAAATATTTTCATTTCTATTTCCCAGATAGGAAATTGAAAACTTTTAGCAGAAATTTTGGGTTTTGTGGAATCTTTTCATTTTCTGTGATAAAATAATTCTGACAGAAAATTTCTGACCAGCTCTCATGTATAACATGTACAATGAATTGTATATAAAGATCTTAACAGAACTAGAATTTCACACATAGAATACAACATATGCTTTTCAAATAAACACAAAAAATCCATTAATGTAACAATGAAGTTGAACTTACTGAGAAACATTCATCGACTGATTAGCATCTAAAAAGTCAGTTATTAAAAGGGATTTTCTACTATTAATGATAGTGGAGATAATGATACTTCTTTTGTAATATGCTTTGAAATCTCTAGATGAAAGGTACTATAAAAGAGTATGCTATTAATTATTATTACTGACACATTTAAAATCAATTAATTAAGTCCAGGTGAAGAATTTGTAAAGGTATTTGTGTATATTATAGAGAAATATTTTACACAAACTAAATGCTGAAATATTTTAAAATTGGCCTGAACATGTATAAATACAAGATTAGTACTGTACTCCTTCAGCCAATATATTGTACTTCATGTCTTTCTTCAAGAGGCAATTGATTTGAGTTATTGAATAGTTTAAATCTTATCATAATTGGCTTTGGCATTACTATCACTACTGTAATCTATAATTTGAGAAGGTCTGACTGCAGTCCGAAACATTTTCTGCTCTAGAAATCATTTCAGCAGATTTTTTTCCCCACTTCCACTGAAGTGCAAATAATCAAGAACATGAAAGTGAAGGGGAATCATGTTGTAAGGAGCAGATTGGCTAGGTCACAGGCCAAGAAGCTGTGCTAAAAGGACAGGCACAGAGGACATACCTCCTCTCCATTTCACACAGATACCCAGCATCATGCCCTTCTCCTACAATGAAGTCAAGTACCCAAATGAAATGCTGTTCCTGACTTTTGTGGAGTGGGGTGGTGTTTGCTTCGTAATGGTAGTACTTGGACCTGCAACTGTTGAGCATGGGGCATGATGCTGTTTAATAACTCTTATGGAAATCAGGGATTTTTTTCCCCTCTTTTCTCATAATTGATCCAGGATTACATTGGTTACTAAGACTAGAAGCAATGGTGTAATGAATACTATGAATGCTTAAGTTACAGACATATTTGTACATAGAAAATTGTGCTGGCTCTAAAAGCATTTGTATTGCTTTGCCAGTTCATAATGTCCATTGACCCTGGTAAACAATGAAACATGAGATCTTTGAGTGTGTGTGTCAGTTACTTTAATTATTTACCTAGCCATGAGGACGGCAGTGAGTCGACTGCTGCTGCTCCCCCATCGACTCCGCTTCCTCCTCTCGCCGCGGTGGAGTTCCAGAGTCGACAGCAGAGCGATTGGGGATTGATTTTATCACGTCTACACTAGATGTGATAAATTGATCCCCAATAAACATACCCTAAATCAGACAAACATTCTCTTATTCTGGAATAAGAGTGCCTACATGAGAGTTTATTCTGGACTAGGTATTATGGAATAGTTTATTCCACACAGTTATTTCAGTTAATTTTCCTGTGTAGATAGGCCCTAAGAGTCTGTTTGAGTCCCATACCGAGTAATAAAGTAACAGAAATAGCAAATAACCTTACTGGTGCAGGGGAATCCTGTCACTAACCTTCCCTAAGGGGAGCACCTCAATAATATAGAGTAGAAGGAAAACTTTGCTGTAAGGAGGAAATTTTGTTAACCCAGTAACATGCCTAAACCACTGTCTGCAGCTGGAATACCAACTGTTATTGCTGTATTGCTGCCTGAAAGCACTAGAGGCCTTGAGGCCTTAGCACAGGGGTAGGCAACCTCTGGCAAGCGTGCCAAAGGCGGCACGCGAGCTGATTTTCAGTGGCACTCACACTGCCCGGGTCCTGGCCACCAGTCCAGGGGGCTCTGCATTTTAATTTAATTTTAAATGAAGCTTCTTAAACATTTTAAAAACCTTATTTACTTTACATACAACAATAGTTTAGTTATATATTATAGACTTATAGAAAGAGACCTTCTAAAAACGTTACAATGTATGACTGGCACGCAAAACCTTAAATCAGAGTGAATAAATGAAGACTCAGCACAGCACTGCTGAAAGGTTACCGACCCCTGCCTTAGCACAACTAACAGACCAGGAGGGGTATAGGAAGTGAGTGACCATGAGGAGTAAACATGACCCTGTCCCCTCATGACTTGAATTGTTTTTCCTAAGCATGTGGTTTTGCAAGATGGGAAGTCTGACAATAGTTAGCTATTGCTATCTAGCTAGTTAATTGATGGAAAATTCCCAACCTGACAGACCTGGAAAACTCTCCACTTAACTTAGCTTCTGCTCAGCAGTTTTGGTGGGTTTTTTTGATGATCAGGCTAGGTAATACTAACAAATTGAGTATAAAAAAAGAAAGAAATTTGGGCTCAGTGGACACTTGGACTCCTGAACAGCTCTCAAGTTCCCCTGCAGATGAAAAGCCAGGCACTGGATATTTACAGTTATCTACTCAGGACCTGCTCAAGAGCCTGGGTAAATCTGAATCTGGGGTAAATTTAGGGTGCTCTACTAACCTGTTGTGGATGTGTGTTAGTGCTGGATACCAAATAAAGTAGAAGCTTTGAGTGAAAGCACTTTTGTTTGCCTTCTTGCATCAACTATCCATTGGCCAGATGGTCATGTCTCCATTAATGTATTTCCTGCCACTGCCTCACAAAGAGTAAAGCTACCAATAACGTTGGGTTCAGCAAAACCCCAGGTAACATTGCTAACTCATAACATGAACAACAAGCATATGCACCTCTCCAGACCAATTACAAGCAGAGGTCTGTTCCTTCCAGCTGCCTACCGGAAGCTCTGAGCAAGCAGTTTGTGTTCCTTCTTCACGCCCTGAGCAGCCAACTGAACAACCATTTGGGTGAACTGAGAAGAGCAAATTAAAAATGATGCAACCTGGGCTCTATCCCACACTGCTCAATGCAGGGCTTTGCCTAAATAGTACAACTGAGCCACATTCATCCATGTAGATTTTTTTTTCATTTGAGGTTTAGGTCCTACCACTTCACTGAGAATGAAATTGTATTAAATGACCTTTAGCTTAGCTGTGCATCTAGTTTCCATTCTTTACTGATATTCCCAGATTTTGCAGCTCCTGGGATACATAGAGACCAGGAGATTTTACTGTGCCATGTGTAGAGTTGTTTCTTATGTACTTCCACCAGAACAGATGTATGTCATGAACAGATGTGTGTTAAATTGTTCAGTATTAATACTGTCTACCACTTACAGATGTAGACACATTCACTGACCGCAGGGTAGTGATGACAGAATACTGAAACCAACACTTTGGAACTACTGTGTAAAAAAGAGACAACTGGTTTATTATTAAATAAATGCACTTGAACATCTGCTAGTTTGAAGTAACTGAAATATTTGTGTTAGAAAAGGTTAATCATAAGTATTTATTTTTTACCATTGTCCCAAGAAACATTTGCATTCCAGTTTCTAGTTCTTATGCATTGAAAGTATGTAGTTGGGCATTTATATGCATTTGAGTTCTATTGGGTACTACTTGTTTAAAATGATTTTAAAAAGAAAACATTCAGAAATTATAGTAAATAAGTTCTAAAGAGCAGAAGTAAAACCTGCACTGATGTGTCATTCCTACTGTTATGTCAACCTGATGAATACCACAAAGCAGTGAAAATAAAGACCTGATTTTATTTACCAATGTCCACATTTTAACCGATAGACCTGACCCATATTATTTGTCCCATTGGACTAATTAGATAAATAAGGCAAATGGTACGGCCCAACATCTAAAATTACAAAACATGCTGTAAGTGTAATAACCTGTGGATTTTCATATACACCTTTATTACAATCTGTGCAAAAACTGGCATTAATGAAACATTAAAGATGCACTAAAATGCCATTATCCATTCTTCAGTTTAGGATTTATCTATAGTACACATCACTGTAGCTTCTAAACATTTCATACTTTATTATTGTTTAAAACTTATTTCTCATTAATTTAAAAATCTTGTAAGTTCACAGGCAGCATACGGAAATGGAATATATATGACTACCTTCCTTAAAATTTGCCCGTTAGCCTATCATTCCCATTATTTATTTTTCTTTTCTTAGACTGCATATTTTGGTGTTTATTCATATGAGAGATTGATAGTATTTGAAAAGGGAGCATATTTCAGCCAGACTTGCCAGTGCATATCCAAGATGATCTTTAAGATCCCTGTTATTTCTAGCAATGGGCCCCATCTCAGAAACTACAGTTTTTAATATACTGGGTAGTAGACTGAGATGGAAAAAAACCCAAATACCACATTTCACATCTCACCTGATCTGTATTCAAGTCTTCAGGGACTAGTGAAGCCACTCTTGAATCTCATATCCCAGGGTTTTAAAATGAACATAATCGTGCCATCTGTCCAGACAATTTATTGGGGAAAAATAGCTCTCCCTCTCAAAAAACATTTAGGTCCATGCTTCAAATCAGTATTTTGTTGAAAAAAAAAAAAGACCAGAGAAAATGTTAGCCTTATTAAGAGTAAACTTCAACATTTCTTTTTCCATTAAAAATGATGGAAGGCATGTGGGAATATCCCCTGCACTGTTCTGAAAATATCACTGCAGGTCTCCTTAAAATCATTATTGGATATCTACCACAAACAAGATATTAAGAACTGTGAAAACATGGAGGGCGAAATCATGGCCCTGTTGAACTCAATGGGAGTTTTGCAACTGACTTTAATGGGACCAGGATTTCAATCTCATTTCTTCACTGTTTGGATTCATAGCAAGGTGGCATTAGGCTGTGTGAAGATAGAATTGTTTTAATTACTATATTTTATTTTGTTGTTATATTATTCATATATTAATTAAAAAAAAACAAAAAACTTCCCATGCTAGGGGTGACTTTCCTGCTGAAGGCACTGCCCTGCCTCACTCTGCCCCAGAAAAGAGCAATAGAGGGTTTCTCCAAGCTGCCTAGACCAGCTGTGTGGGACACAGCCAATAAGAGAGACTGTAGGGAACAGCCAATCAGGGCCCAGCAGACTCATATAAAAGGAGTTGAAAGGACTAGCTAGATCAGTTTGCTAGCAGGGACTGGGGGAGCAGGGCGGGCGGGCTGGCTGGCTGGCTGGCTGGCTGGCTGGCTGGCTGGCTGGCTGGCTGGCTGGCTGCAGGGGCTGAAAGGGCTAAAAGGACTAAGGCAGTAGTTGCTCGCAGGGTCAGGGGAAGTGAGGAAATGGACTCTGGCTGGCTGCTATAACTTAATTAAGACTGGCTAGGGGAAGTGGCCTAGGGAGATGCAGTTAGTTAAAGGGATATGTCATGTGGCTGCTACTTAAAGACCCAAGAAAAGAGTTTAGACAGGCCCAGGGAAGGGACTGTCTGTGGAACTGTTACCCCCCAGAAAGGAGTTGAACTGATACTGACCCAGCTGGATAGCCAGGATCAGAGGACTAAGGGGCAGGTGAAAAGCCTCCAGGGAGGAAACCCTTGGAGTGCTACTCCATCCCAGAGTAGGAACCTTTGCACATAAGCTGGCCAGCTAGGGTATGGAGATAGGCACTGTTGGTCAGACTGAGGCCTAGAGCCCAGGAAGAGCTGAAGAGACATCGCCAATGGAGGGGTACCATGATGGGCTCAGGTGGACTGTTAGAGGGCTGCAGGATATTTTGAACTTATACCCCAGCAGGGGCTTGTTTGTTTGCACATGGACTGTGTGTGACAAGCAGGGAGTTGACAAGGGAGCACTCACAAGAGTTCGGTGCCACCCCATATATTATGATTTATTACTAAACTTTCATTCTAGGTTTTCCTAACAGAGTACGATATGGGTAATCTGATTCCTGTATTTCATGATATAAATTGATTTGCAAAGGTGAACAAAATAAACTTTCTTCTATCTATCCCTCTTCCTCCCACACAGGATTGCAAAAACAGTGGTCACATAGGAAATCACCTTCTAAAACATAAGAAAGGATAACCAAGCTGATGGAATAGTGGTTTCTTTAAAGTGCCAAATTCACTCTTAGGGTATCATCTAACACCTATTGAAGCCATTGACAAAACTCCCATTGATTTCATTAGTGCAGGATCCATGGTTGTTTTTTTTGTTTTGTTTGTTTTTTTGTTAATGGGTTCATTAATGAATTGCCTCGCGGCATTGCCAGTCCATTAACTCCACCTTCAAACACACCTGCAGTTTGCTGACTATACTGGAACTATAATGTTCCAATTTTAATACACTTTGACTTTTCTATATGGTCTGGTAAAACCTTTTTGATATATTTTCTCTTTGTTTCTTTAATAGTTTGACTCCTTGTTGAAGCAGGATGCAGCAGGACAGATTAGTTAGAAACTAGACATTTGGAAGCTACCAACATTTTCTTCCAAATCTTAGATCCCTCCTAACCAAAAGGCTGCTGAAAGGTGACACTATCCTTTTTTTTTTTTTTTTTTTTGTGGTGAAAAATCTCTTTGTTAAGTTCATCCCTAGGGCCAGATCAAAACAGACAGCTGCCTAGGGCAGCAAAATAAAATAAGATGAAAAGCCCAACTCCAGTTCTTTCAATTAAAATGTTTTCATACCTCTCTCAACAGCCAATCTTTCTCCCTCTCCCTGCTGCCTTGGCACTATTTGGTGCTGCTTTTAGGGCTGCTAATACATACTGTATTGTCTGCATGACCAGCATGGAACTAAAGGAAAAAAGATCTCTGTGGACTTTTTTTTGCTCAGAGACTGTCTTAGTGGAGCAATGGATAGAAAACACAGAAAATAGGGGAACGGGTGGCTTCCTGTTGGTGTTATAAGAACAAAAGTCCACAACTGCTGAAAGGTGTGGGGGCGGGGGGTGTCACACTTTTAGAAGAACATGAGTTAAAGGATAATAGTAACAAATCACAAATCCACAACATTATAGCTCTGATCCTTAAGTAAACTAATACATCAATGAAATGTAAATACCTTACATTGGTGTACCTGACCATGGGAGAATTGGCCCAGCCAAGGGGAATCTTCTGTTGATATAGAGCCAGCATAGCATTTCCTATGCCACATTTATACCTGTGACTAGTGTAGGGGTATGTCCTCAGGGGAAGGGAGAGTATCCAACCTTCACCTTCACCTTCTTAGAGTCTTTGACAGTAGCCTAATCTGCTAAAACTTTCAAATAAGTATCATTCCTAATGTGGAAATCAGGAAAGTGAAGCAGAAAAATTGAGGACAACATTGTTAAACTTGAATGCTCAAAATAGGCACCAGCATATTGTTGTTCAGATGCCTATATCCGGACTAAGTCACAAAGTAAGAAATGTTTTATATAGTTTGTCCTACAGCTTTACTTGTTGGAATGGGATTTTGAACACAAAATTGTCATTAAATCTGATAACTACTCTGAATTTTACAGGTCAGAAACTATAATCTAAACTTCACCAGAGTGCACCCACGATCACTAGGGGGACCCTAGCTACACTCAACCCATCTTATCTGCAGACTTATGCTTTGAAGTACACATCTTTTAATTAGGGCTGTTGATTAATCACAGTTAACTCATGCGATTAACTGAAAAAAATTGTCATTAAAAAAATTTATTGTGATTAATCATAGTTTAATCACACTTTTAAACAATAGAATACCAATTGAAATGTACTAAATATGTTGCATGTTTTTCTACATTTTCAAATACACCTATACCCCGATATAACGCTGTCCTCAGGAGCCAAAAAATCTTACCGCATTATAGGTGAAACCGTGTTATATGGAACTTGCTTTGATCCACCAGAGTGTGCAGCCCTGCCCACCCAGAGCACTGCTTTACCTCGTTATATCCGGATTTGTGCTATCTTGGGTTGCGTTGTATCGGGGTAGAGGTGTATATTGATTTCAATTATAACACAGAATACAAAGTGTACAGTGCTCTCTTTATATTACTTTTGATTACAAATATTTTCATTCTAAAATGTCAAACAAAAGAAATAGTATTTTTCAATTCACCTCGTACAAGTACTGTAGTACAATCTCTTTATCGTGAAAGTACAACATACAAATGTAGATTTTTTGTTACATAACTGCACTCAATAATAAAACAACACAAAACTTTACAGTCTACAATTCCACTCAGTCCTATTTCTTGTTCAGCCAATCACTAAAATAAACAAGTTTGTTTACATTTATGGGAGATAATGCTGCCCACTTCTCATTTACATTGTCACCTGAAAGTGAGAAAAACTGTTTGCATGGCACTTTTGTAGCTGGCATTGCAAGGTATTTACATGTCAGATATGCTAAACATTCGTATGCCTCTTCATGCTTCGACCACCATTCCAGAGAACATGGTGATTTTAAAAAATGTGTTAATTAAATTTGTGACTGAACTCCTTAGAGGAGAATTGTATGTCTCCTGCTCCATGGTTTTACTCACATTCTGCCATACATGTTTGTTGTTGTTGTCTAAGATGACGATCCAGCATATGCTGTTTGATTTAAGAACACTTTCACTGCAGATTTGACAAAACACAAAGAAGGTTCCAACATCAGATTTCTAAAGATAGCTACACCACTCAACCCAAGGTTTAAAAATCTGAAGTGACTTCCAAAATCTGAAAGGGACCAGTTGTGGAGCATACTTTCAGAAATCTTAAAAGAGCTACACTCTGATGCAGAAATTACAGAACCCAAACAACCAAAAAAGAAAATTAACCTTCTGTTGGTGGCATCTGACTCAGATGATGAAATTCAACATGCATTGGTCTGCACTGCTTTGGATCGTTATCAAGCAGAATCCATCATCAACATGGACGCATGTCCTCTGGAATGGTGGTTGAAGCATGAAGGGACATAAGAATCTTTAGCACATCTGGCACTTAAATATCTTGTGATGCAGCCGCAACAATGCCATGCAAACGCCTGTTCTCACTTTCAGGTAACATTGTAAACAAGACATGGGCAGTACTATCTGCCATAAATGTTAAAAAACTTGTTTCTCCTGCAAATGTAAAAAAACCTTTTTGTCTGAGTGATTGGCTGAACAAGAAGTGGGACTGGGTAGGCTCTAAAGTTTTACATTGTTTTATTTTTGAATGCAGTAATTTTTTGTATATAATTCTACATTGGTAAGTTCAACTTTCATGATAAAGAGATTGCACTACACTATTTGTATTAGGTGAAATGAAAAATACTATTTCTTTTGGTTTTTACAGTGCAAATATTTGTAATAAAAAGTAACATGAGCACTGTTCATTTTGTATTCTGAGTTGTAATAGAAATCAATATATTCGAAAAACGTAGAAAACATCCAAAAATATTTAAATAAATGATATTCTATTGTTTAAAAGTGCGATTAATTGTGCGTTTAATCATGATTGATTTTTTTAATCACTTAACAGTCCTAATTTTAATGTTGGCAGCTAAGCAGAGACAAGACTCTTCAGTGAGAGAAGCAGGTAGAAACCTGAAGGGTTAGGGCCTACAAAATATGGCCTTCATGGCCCCCCTAAAATACTGTGGCTGTTCTTCTGCTTACTGTTTTGATTATCATGCAAGAAGGGGTAGAGAACCAGGAAAAATAATCATTTTGTGGTCCAGCCCCGTTTCTAAGACTGCCTGTGCTGATAACCCAATCAGATGTGGGTGTATCCTCTGGGGCCAAGTGCTATCCCTATTTAGTAGAGTCTCTGAAGCTCTTGCTCAGGATTAGGCTTCCAGTAAGGTCTGGAACAGGGGAAATGTGTGCCGCCATGCTTTGTCACCATTTATATATGTATCATTTATCATTCTGAGGCAAATATGTAGGAAAAAAAGTCCCCTCACATTCTAAAGATGTGACAGAAGCTGTAAAATACAATGGAAAGGATAACAGGAATACAAAATTGAACAGAATAGCAAAAAATAATCTACTCTGAAACAACTTGTTCCCCCTATATAAACATGATGTTACGTTTATATAAACTATACCTTTATAGTTTTTTCAGCTGTTTGGGATAGGTTTAACTGATGCTAGTGAAACTTATGCCAATGGCTAGTTTGGTTCTCGTTCTGCATTCTCTTGCATTTTTTTTAATTTGTGCTGCTGTATGTGTTCTCTTTCCTGCTATATTTATTGACCTTCTCCTGGACATACTGAAAGTTACATTCAAAGGTAGATGATAAAGAGCTTTAAAGGGACTGGATGGCTCACATCAGAGAGCCACGCATGCAGTAGCACAATTTCATTTCCACAGTTGGCTCAGGGAGGCAGGTCTCCTCAGGGAGGCAGGTCTCAAAGGTTAAAGGCTGAATGGCAATAGAGATGGAATTATGCACATAAGTGGTCCTGCCTGGTCACAACTGAGGCACGCTGCAAGTACAGTGTGGGGAAGATTGTCCATGCTGTATCTATCCATGAATAAATATAGGGCTTATTCTCAATGGCTATCAGTTCAGTACATTTCATAAGCACTAAATGCATGCCCGCTCACAGATAAGGAAAGACACTAAATTTACTGTCCGTACAGAACCAAATGATGAGGAATCTGGGTTACTCTCCTACTTGCACCAAACCCAGAACCTACATATTATATGTGCTGTCTTTATCTTGTTATTTTGCACATCCATCTCCTAAAGAGCCACATGCCTACATGCATCTGGGAAAAGCCACAAAGCAAGGATTAGCAGTACTCCAACCCACCAAGCGAATGCTCCCTGGAGGATATATCCCTGTGCACCCTACATTTCTGACAGCTGGTGACAGGGACAGTCCAACTTTCGTATGTCTCATACAAATGACAAGAAAATGTGTCTGTGCTCCTCACATCACTGAAATGTCAAAAGACACATTTCACAGCATGGAGCAGCTGAGTAACTCGAAAGCAAATGGCTCATCCAAGAGCCAAATGGGGATGGAGAGAAATACATTTGTCTGTGGGTACCCAATGTTTAATACCATATTTGATGATGAAACATCACTGGCCTGTTTCCTGTGTTTGGAGACCGTGTGGGATGTGGTCTCCTGTATGCCTTATTTCATGTGTGTAGAGTAACATTTGTCAGTCGTGCACATGAGCACAACTTTACTCTCCTTCTGAAACTAGTGACAGGACTCATCCTGTTGCTACAATTCTGACATTTATCTTCACAAAGTAGCTATGTTACATTCTTGGTATGTGACCTGAACATTAGACAGAAGACAGTGATCTGAAGTTCTGTCTTTATGTGTGTCCAAGGCCCCCCATATATTAACATACATAATATACTAGCCCCTACTTATGTAATCAGGCTCCTCTTCCCTCCATCCCTTCTCTTCTTATCCACCCCTTTCAACTTATGCAGGCTTCTGAGGGATGGAGTGTAACATTGCCCCTTTTCTGATCAGGCTATCCCTATTCCACTCTCCCCTTTTCCTGAGAGCTACTGGATCCACCTCCAGGATAGCAAATGTGTAGGCTGTAGGAAGTGTGACTGTGCTGGAGGCCTCACTCTTAGAGTTATTCTGCCCTGATACCTCTGTCTGTACAAGGGACTGCAACTTGTGGAAAAATCATCATCATCCCTAGGAGTTAGTCAGTGACAGTTCCTGCACCTGAATATCCACAAATCTTCTTCCTAGCTAAAAGGGCCTCTTGCTGGCTGCTAAAGGCTAATACCTTCCAATCCAGACAGTTTTGGAAAGAGAACCAGCTGCCTTCCCTAAGACTAGCCAGCTTGTTACCATAGGAGTGGAGGAAACTGAAGGACAGGAAAGCGGACCTCTGTTCTGGGGAACCGAGGAACTGGGCACGGTTCCTACATTAATTATTGTCTTCTGCTCTTATGATAATGTTATTAACAAACACAGAACCCTGAACCCATGTCACTGCAAATCTTTGTTTCATCTTCAAACTGATGAATAACATTCAGGTCTATCCATAAATTCTTTTAATGACTTGGGAGTAGAAAAAATACTTTTAAACTCATTACAATTCATCTTTAAACATAAAAGTCTACTATTCAACAAACCCAACACTCTAGTGCATTGAATAGCAACAGCCAAGTAGTCTTCAAAACATAGCTATAAAAGCAAGATTTTTTTTGAACTGTGTCAAAATATTATCAGTGAAAATTCATGCTGAGCTCTCCAAACTTTATCAAAGGTCAGGTATCAGCAGCCAGCTCATAAATCCCATACTCTCAAATTGCTAAATTTTGCTATAGGTCAGTTACAAGAAACATGCAAAAGCATTAGATTTTGCAAACTTATTGCCTTTTTTATATCTGCAGTGAACTCACTACAACACTTCCAGCAGCTTTACAGGAAAAGAAGGTTTTATAGAAATTACAACACTGGCTCTTCTATAGCCTGCTATCAGACAGCATCACCTATTATAGATTCGGTATATCCCATTATATACCGCGTGACCCTGTAGTCACAAAAGTAACCAGCTGTAGTTTTTTGTTTACTCAATTATCAGAAGAAATGTGTGTGCATAGTCAAAGGGGTGCACTGAGTCCATGTACACCATTGTTGCTTCATCACTGCTGGTAAATTTTCTAACAGCAAGATTCTTTTGTGTTTCTAGCCTGTTTTTGCTTCATATTTTGATTAGTTAAGCAAAAACTTGTAGTATTCAAAAAAAATTTTTATGAATTCCCTTTCTGTATCTATCAGTGCTGCAGCGGGTTTGCAGGGCAGGAGCAACAACTATTAAAAAATTAGTCTCCAAATTCCATGCAATTGATGTAATGAGATTTTTGAAAATAATACCCTTTGGATTCTTTTTATATACCTTCCTTTTTTTTTTTAAGTCTTTTAGGGTTCAATTTTCCAAGCTTCTCTCCACATCCATGAGGGCTAGATTTTTTTTTCTTTTTTTTTGTAAGTGAAGGATGAGATTCTCATGTAATCAGAGATCTCCGGGAGGTGAGGCTTTTAGAAAAGCATCACATATTATGGGTCATGATAAAATCATGCATTGCAACTGTAAGGTACAGCTACATTTGGTACTGTAAATCCCTAACAAGCTTCTTATTTGGAAGGGAGAAAAAAAAGAAAGATGTGGTCAGAAAATCTGGTTACCAGCCAGGTACTCTAGTGTATCCTGTTCCTTGCTGGGTCTGTGGTACGCTCCAATTCTGAGGCTACGACTACACTTGGAGCTGGGGGTGTGATTCCTCGTTTTCAGTATTCTGAGGCTCTGTGACTCCCAGCTTGAGTAGACATACTCACACTAGCTGTCATTGAAAACTAGCACACTAAATATAGTGATGTAGCCAGGCAGTGGCAAGTGGCATCACCCGTGGGGGCTGGGCAAGTTGGTACTAAGTATGGCTAGCCCATGCTGTCTCTTCCTGCTGCGGTTATGCTACTACACATAGCCTTAGAATACTGAAAACTGGGGAAAATATCTCTGAACTAACTGGCTCTGTGAACTTTTCATTTTGTTTTGTTTTCTTCCATGGCCTGCATTGGATTGAGACTCCATCCTCTCATATTTGTCTCTACTTTTAAAAACTATTGGGAAAATGATCATTTTTCAAACAATATTTATTATATGAGCCCTGTTAGTTCTTCTCTTTGTCTCCTCCAGGTTGTAAGCCTCTTAGTTTTCTGATGTTTAGTTTTAGATGGTCTACTTTTCATATTATTATTATTTTCTTTAGACAGGTCAAACCTGGAACTATTTCTCTGAACATTCTCTGCTCTAAAGGGGGAAAAGAATCTTAACCCCATCATTAGATTTCTATCTAGCAAAATAAAAGACTTGGTGTTGATAGAATCATTTTAATTTCAAACCACCCCATCCCATCTCTGACCTTCTACTGACTGATCTTTGAGGTTTGGATAAATGGAGGCCTGGATATAAATCACCCCTAGCCTTCATTTTCCCAGACAAAATCCTAGTAGTTCATGAGGATCTGCACCATCAGCCCAGGCCCCCTCACATGTCCCATTTTTTTTCTTAATGCTTTTGTCATATTGATGCATTATTTGATTTTTTTTATTATAGGTCTCCAAGCCCCTTGTCTGGAATCACTGTAAAAATAATTTATCTTCTAAAGCATGGAAATGGTATATGACTGCATATAGTAATGTTTAAGTTTTAAGATAAGGTGGCTTGTTTACTGAGAATTATCTCCAGAGGAAGAAGCCATCCTGTGACACTCTTCACTTCCACAGACAGGCTCCTAAACCTCAAATGGTGCATTAACAATTTATTGGTTCCCTCAGTGGATGTTTGCAGCAAGTTTTGCAATTATTTCTTGAATAAGCTCTCAATCTTGAGGGGGCTGACTGTGAGTAAACACAATCCTCTGGCTATTTTCCTCTGTCTGTAGCCTTTTTGTCCTATCCTGTAGGAATATTGAGCAATTTCTGTCAAGTATCTAAATCCAGTGACACAGATGCTCTTCAAGGCTTAAGGCAAGGGCTTAAACTGGTCTCAAAGAAGTGTCAGGTCTGTCATTGCCCTGTAATGGAATTGCATTCATTCATGACAAAACTTTAGGGATTGGACAGCTTGTTTAAATATACCTGTAATTCCATTGCTTCCTTTGAAAAAATACTAGAAGGGATACCAATGTGTAATGGTCTGGATTTGCCAAGCTGGGAGCGGTGTGTGGCTGCATCAGCTCACAAACACTAGCAGGGAGCAACACCAGAGATATGATAGAGGACACCAAGACAAGGCACTGCTTGAATGGCAAATGGAAGTAACTATGCAGGGAGACCCACTTTGGAGGCACTAGAACTCACATGACATCCCCACTCCCCTCAGTGATGTGCGCTCAGAGGAAGGAACTTTAGGTAGAAACCCGCCAGAGCCTGAATCCAGCTCAGCAGATGCAGAGAGCCAGGGCTGCCCAGAGGATTCAGGGGGCCTGGGGCAAAACAATTTTGGGGGCCCCTTCCATAAAAAAAAGTTGCAATACTATAGAATACTGTATTCTTGTGGGGGCCCCTGTGGGGCCTGGGGCAAATTGCCCCACTTTCCCCCCCCCCGCCCCCTCTGGGCGGCCCTGCAGAAAGCAGGGAAAGCAGAAGCCTTTGGACACAGATGTCCTGGAACTGCCTTCTATAGTTTTCAGTCTGGGTGGTCTCTCCACTGCGCCAGCTGGTTGTTTGCTCCAATCCCCTCCACCCATCTTTCAATCTAGGTAAGCTCCTTTTAACCTAACCCCACTGGAAGAATTTAAATAATAAAACCAAAAAATTGTGAAACTAACATTATGTTTGCTGCCATCACATTTGTGCATTCTGCTTTTGTTCTATACCTTAGTCCTACCCCTGTCTATTTAGTTTGTGAACTGTTCGAGGCTGGGACTGTCTCTTATTCTATGTTTGAATAGTGTCTCTAGGAAAACTGGAATCTGTTCTTCGTTACCCACTGGGGATGACTGTAATAAACATAATGAGTAAAAATAAGTTAGCATCAAATTGTGCCATTTAGGTACTAGACTGCTTTTTGGAGCATTGTGGAGCTGCATTCCTGAAGAGGAAACTCAGGGAAGGATTGTGTCCCACATAGTCCAGTGTCGGCGGCATATCCTGTCAGTGCCAAGTGGGAGAGGCTTACTCCGTATGCTGGTGTGGTGAAGAGGGTAAGTGAATGACCTTGCCATACTTCCTCACCAGCTAGCACCATCCACTTTTTGGGCAGGATTGCACACCTGTGGATCCTTCACACTATATTCCCGCATCTAGGAAAACTTTTCACTGCTTGTAGCTTTGCATCCTAGGCTTGGCTGGAAGTAGCCAATGTACTCTGCAGTGTGCGGACATAAACTCAAAGAGCCATGCTTTAAGCAGCAACTACAGAACTCCCTAACCAGGAAGTTCCTATCTTTAATAAGATCCCCATGGCAATGCATCCTGGTCCTTTCTGCAGGGGTGCTGGAACAATCTGTATAGTGGGGGTGCTGACAGCCTTTGAACCAAACTGTAAAACCTGTATATGATGAAAACTACTTCAAGCCAAGGAAAGTGGCAGCACACACCCCCTCCCCACTCACACACCTCTAGTTCCAGCACCTATGCTTCTCTGGTAAGTGTGGAGGATCAAGAACTCTGTAAACACTCCTTATCCCCCTTTCTTTATACTAAAAGATTAAAATTTAAATTAGAAACCACTGGATATACACAGCAATTCAAAATAAACTTCAAATTCTTTAAATCTATTTACATAACTATGTTGCATTTAAAAGTCCTGAATAGTATTCTAAAGATCAAGTCTTCGAGGGGATCTCTAAGTCTTCCAGACCACATTCTCTGTTCTGTTGACTTTGTGCATGGAGTTCCCTATGGGTGGAGATTCACTTCCTGACAGAGTGCCTGCAGGTCCCTGATCCTCCCTTCTTTGTATTGGGAAACCCAATTCCTCTGGAGAAGTCCTTTTAGAGTCTCCCTTAGGTAAGATCTGGGAGTTTCTACCAAGTTCCAAACAAGGTTCAAAATTTGTTCCATCATCTCTCAGTTCAGGTAGTGAGTTTGTTCTGTGCCAAACAAGTTTTGTTGATACCAAATTTTCATTTCAGCAACCCGTTTCCCAAATTTCTTTTGGGTAAGGCCACTGAGGTTTAAATTGTATTGGCATGCCAGATAGAGGTGTCATTAGTTGTCTTCGCATCAGAAGTTCTGCTGGAGATAGTCCAGACAAAAGCAGTGATAAACAATATGCCAGGAATACTTTATATGGGTCCCCTGATTTTTACAGAAGTCTTTTTAGAGTCTTCACCCCCATGTTGCTCTGAGGGCAATGTGCACTGCTAGTACAATGGTCAAAATCAAAGTCCTGGGAGAATATTTTTCAGAGATAAACTGAGGCTCTTTATCTAGTTTCTGGATGAAATGTTCCAATGAAGTCTATGTAAACATAGTTAAGTCAATATATGAGAAGTAATCAGCTACAATAAGGTATGTGTCCCCTTTCCAGAAAAAAAAATTCTGTGGTCAACCAAGTTCTGTTAGGTAGCTTTACAGAGAGAAATTATTCAGGCAATGTTTTCTTTTTCTATGATCAGTTTCAGCCTGTTTTTGTGTGAGCATGGCTCCTGTACCATATGAAGCTGCATTCACTGCTACTGTTGTTGGATAGTTTACCAAACTTTGCACCAAAACTAGTGGAGATGTCAGT
Source organism: Mauremys mutica (assembly GCF_020497125.1). Classification (NCBI taxonomy): domain Eukaryota; kingdom Metazoa; phylum Chordata; order Testudines; family Geoemydidae; genus Mauremys; species Mauremys mutica. Next base: position 32,618,403 of record NC_059073.1, on the reverse strand, counting down.
TATTTGCTTATTTTATTAAATGTGTTTTCTTGTGGGCTACTCCAAATCCACATATTTGACAATTAAAGAGATCTCTTAATGGTTTTGTTATGATAGCTCAATTTGGTAAGAATTCCTCAAAATGAGTTGTCATGTCATGGATTTTCTTGCAGCACAAATACTTTTGGATTTGGGTAAGTGAGTAATGCCTTTAACTTGTCTGAGTCTCACTGAATTCCCTGTTTGCTAATTATGTGTCCTACAAATATTATCTGTTCCTTTCCAAATTCACATTTCTCCTTCAGAGTGAGACTGGCTTGTTGAAAACATCTCAAAACTGCATGTAGTTCACTCTGTGTTATTTTTTATCTCTTCTATGTAGCAACACATCATCTGCATGGCAAAGGATGCCAGGCAAACCTGATCTGAGAGATTCTCTTTTAGAAATGTTCTAGTGCTGAAAATCTGCTGAATGGAAGATGACTGAACAGCGCGTTCAAACGGGATAAATGAATGTACATAATGGAATAGATTTTGTGGGGGGGAGGGGTGGAGGGAGGCAAAGCCAGCTGAAGCATCTAGCTTTGAGGAGATTTTGGCTTCTGATAACAGACCTAATGTCTGGTCGAGTGTGAGAAGAATATGTCTCTCTGCACATGCTTTTATTAACTTGTGCAAGGACCATACAAATTCAGACTTTGCCATTGGGCTTCAGTACTACAGCCACCACCTGAAACAGCCAATGTACTGTTACTAGGTCCACATCAATGTCTTCAGAAATGAAGCCAGCTCTCATGAGCCCAGGTCCAATACCTTTACTACGGGGCTATCCTTCCTCAGCCCTTCCCTAGGGAGACTGGTTTTATTCATTTTTACATTTTGCTTGCATCTATGTGGCAAGAATTGAGGCAGTGGGAATAAGGCAAAAATATCTAGCTCAAAATTTTGGCAGTGCAAATTATTATTTCAGATTATCTGTGAAATGAAAAATGTCTTTATGCAAACTTGGTAATGTCTAATGAAACTAGGGGTGGAAGAACTATTCTGAACCATTTCTCTCATGAGTCTAGAGTAGAAATCCTCACTAAAATATCTGGGAGCTGTAGCCTATCCTGAAAGCCTCGTTAGAATCTATTGCATACTAACTTTTTTAACCTCAGTGGATTTTTCCCTGCTTGATCATTCTTCTAGACACTTTGAGGTTCATCTCTGGCAGGTTATGTATGTCTCACCATCTGTACTTACTGTTACTTTTTTATTAGATGTGATGTCAGGTAGCTCTTGATATGGCTACTAAATCCGTATCAATAATTCTCCTTCATTATAGCCCACAAACATATCTTAAGTGAAACCCATATGAAAGGAGTGGGAGCCTAATGACTTCTTTAGACTTGCAAATTCTTCTGTGAAAGTGTGATGGCTGCCTTCTTGACTGATATTTAGAATTGAACCAGGGATATCCAGTGCTACAGAGCTGAACCATAAATAGCTACAGTTTGAGTTAAAGCCAGGTTTTGTAGCTGGGCAAAGTAATGGACTCCCATCCTCTGTGGACTGGGCACAAAAGAAGACATGTAACACATATTGGCCAGTGAGTTAAAGAAACATAATGTATTCCTCCAACTTTCTTAGTGGAAGGAGGCATAAAAAGGGAGAAAATTACACTTACCCAATGAGTCTTTTTTCCTGTCAGTCTTTTGTTCTCCTTTGAAAACAGAAATAAAATATTTATGTGCTTAACTGGATTCAATATGGACAAACTTGGAAAAGATTCAGTTGACCTGACTGAACTTCAGATTGATAATGCCACAGTATATCAACCACTATAAAAAAGTGAAAAGCGGCATCTCATTTTTAATTTGGTCAAATACCATGAGAAACTGCAAAATTCTTACTTAGCAGTGGGTGGTATGTAAATCTGTATATCTTCAAGTGTGTTGATTTATGAGCCATCTTCCTGAAATATAAACAGACTCAACAAACAGAAGGCAACTGTCCTGTTTACTGCCTGCTTCAAACCAATTATCAGTTTTTCTATTTCAAAAAAAGATGAAAAGAAAATAGCCTATATTCTAAAAACAATTTTACTAGGGGACAGTTGCCCTACCTTGAGATTTCTCTCAGAAAAAAACCCAGATGATATTCCTATGACTTTTTTTCTTAAAATGCCCCATCATGCATTCAGCTCATGGAGTAGGACATTGTTGTCTTGTGGTAAAAGAGAAATCAAGAATGTTTCCTGTGTGATTTGCTCTCATCAGATTTGCCTGTAACTTATTTCCTTAAATGCTACACATTAAAGGATGCTGTGTACAGTGCTGCAGTATGTTGGAATGAAATTTTTGCTGTCAGCAAAATGCTGCCTGCAATGTTTCCCTCGTGCTTTCATGGACAGTGATTGTAATGGTTACTCTGATTTAGATCCACAATGCGGGAACAAAGGGCATGACATTGAAGAAATGGCTACAGAGCGGAACATACAATATCTAAAAAATACACTACAGGCTTTAGAATAGGGAATCTACATTGATGGTCTGACCACCCATTTCATGACAACAGGAGAAATTGCATGTACAGTAACAAACTGTCTGGTAGGTAATGAAGTAGATGAAACTCCTAATAAGGATTGAAGAAAAACACCTAGAATGTGAAGGTAATAAGTAGACTAGAAACTACACTCCACTGGTTGAATACACAGGAAATGGTCCACCTGAAAAATAGACTGCATAAAGATAATGAACCTGAAATCGATGCTAACTTTTGCCAAAACCAAATAAAAAAGAAAATCTATAGCAGTAAAAGTAAAGCTCTATTAATGGAGTTATAAAATGAGTATACAGTATTGTGTGAGAGAAGTATCTATGCAGTATGTAAATGTATGGCCTTTTAAAGGAAATCTAATTGAATTCATTATACTATAATAAATCCAGACCTTCTCTCTGACTTAAGTTTTTTGTAGGACGTGAATGCCATCATAGTGAAGGCATTAGAGAGTAATGACTTTGTATGGTTTCCCCAACAAAAAAAGCCTTCAGTTTCTTTTTCAACACAACTCTTCCCTCAGCAAAAGATCAATCAATTCCACCATCATAGCCCCCTCCCTCACATCCAAACAAAATCCAGCCATTCCCCCAACAAAAGAGGTACCCGACTCAGGCACACATATCAGTTCCCCAGGGAAGCCCCTCCAAAATACCTTTTCTCCACCCAACAAAGCCCCCACACATAAATGCTTCTCTTTCCCCTCTAATGCAGCCTTCGTAACAGAGCCACCAACTCTTTCCAGAACTGCCCGTCTCTACAACTAAAAAGTTAATGTATCAGGTCCTCACTGAACTTATCACCTCCCTCCCCATGTCCCTATCACTGAGGTGCAGTGTGCCTTGATTTCAGGAACTCACAGTAACTAAGGACATACATCCCCAGTAACAACAGTTTGTACTTGTTCCAGATCAACATTTTTTTTTCATTTGCTGGGACCCAAATCATTAACTATCTAACAAGTCAGTTAATGTACTTATGTATTTCTAGTCTGAAGATCTCTCAGCCTATCAGATATTTTTATGCATGAAAGAGGTAGAACTTTATATGCTGCACTGTGTATATGAACATGAATTATATTTGTACAGTCCGCATTATTTGTCTTGAGTAGTAAATAGTTTACGTATTAAGTTTTGTTCTTAGTGCCATCCAGCTATTGAGAGTTTTTCTACTTCCCAATGGATGGATCAATAAACAACTGAAGAAGAAACTAGAGATAACTACACATCCAGAAGAAAAGGAATACAAAGTAAAGGGATGGGGGATCAGCCACTAGAGCAGGGGATTCGGGGAGGAACCCTGTACTCAGCAATAAACATTAGAAGCAATTCTCTCTCTCTCTCTCTCTCTCTCTCTCTCTCTCTCTCTCTCTATATATATATATACAGCACCTATATAGACCTTACAGACATACCTGAGTATATATTAGATACCAGAGTAATAGATTACAGTATGTTACAGGAAATCCTGGCCATACAGCCACTAGCTTTCCAGAATCCTCCTCTGCCAGTCCATATTAAACTAGCAGATGTGTGTGTTTATGTTATTGGCACCAGTTAGGCAGCTGTAAGTATGTAGCTGGTTTTAACAAAGGTCTCCAGAACAAAGTCTGTACACCAGGTGGCTGTTATGTTTAACCATGAAAGGCAACACAATCAGTTACAGTGAATATACTCAGTGTATATGGTCTGATGACAAGCTCTGAATTACTGTTGGTGCACTAAGTGGGAATATCTTGCTTGTTTCCTTTCCTGAGCATAAGAACTTCTATTCTGCTTAAAGAAAGAGAAGGCTTTTTGTTTCTTGCAGAACAACATGTAGAATCTTCTGTATGTGTCTATGCCTCACTTGAAAAAACATAATGCATTATATCCTACATTTAGACTTTCAGTGTTATAGCCCTTTGTCTGATAGTCCATGTCTTCAGGCAAATGCACAACTTGTTTTATGGACTCTGTCATCTCTAGTTTAATCTGATGACAGTATTGTCTGACATAGACTGTTTGCAAACAAATTGCCTGAGGAATATACATTCATGCCACATAGGTTTAAGTAACATAAGTTATCTTACTGTACTATAATATAAACTAGCTTGGGGCAGTCATAATTATCCAACAAATCTATCTTTCCTTTTCACTGGCAGATAGTCTTTATTTGTGCACGCAAAAGATAAAATGCTTATTTGCTACCTATATCTTAATCAAATATGTTACCATGTAACATGAAAGCAAACTGTATGACTTTGCTAGCAATATGTCTGCTAAATACAGAGAAAAGAGAAATCTTCAGATGTTCTTTGTTATGGCCTGTATGGACCAAATATTCACTGAGTCTCATTGTGACATAGGCCCGTTTTGCATGTCTTGGTGATGCTCTTTTTTCATTCATCACTAAAGTTGCTTCTGATACTGCATATTTGCAATAAGGTGGTTGTTTTTTTCTGAATAAAACCAAATCGTGATCAGAAGTTGGAGTGTGATATGCTCTAAGCTCTTTGGCAGATTTCAGCAATTAGTGGACTGTACCTAAAGGAAGTCTAGATAATAGAAACTCCTCAAGGGTTCAGATTGTTGTGAGTCAATGCTGTTAGTGCTATAGCATGATGCTGTCAATATGTATGGAGTACACAACTTAAATTATGGTACAATACTTTACTGATACTAGTCTAGTTTGATGTAAATGAAAAGGAGCTAAGTAGTTAAATGTATTTTTGTTTCTGCCATCCTTTTCTGCATTAATGGCCCAATCCAAATCTCACTGAAATCCATGCTATTTTTTTCTGTGACTTGCAAAGAAATTAGATTGGAACCTTGACAATTATCAAAGGTTGTGTTCTTGCACCTGCCATATTCCAAGTGTTAGTGGATTTCTCAAAGAAATATGCGTGGGCATTGCTGACAATTTGTAGGACAATGGAGACTGCCTTGGAGCCCTGGCTCCTAAAAGCCCACGCTCCCTAGCATCTCATCAAGTGAGCAAGCAGGAAACCGGTCGGTGATTCGTAAAACCGGACACATTTCTTCAAAAGAATTCAGGATCTACAAAACCCTGTTTCATTGGAAAATTCCTGTCTCGATCTAGTATAATCCCATTTGTGAGCTGTGTAGGGTTGCAGATCACTTACAGTATATTCAGTAACTATGATGATTTACACTTCTACAGCACCTTACATCTCAGGATCTCAAAGTGCTTTTTTTTTTGGCACACATGCTTTTTTTTTTTTTTTTTTTAATGCCACTGTCAGGTAGGTCTTGCTATTCCCCACATTAAATACAGGCAATACTGTCACAGAGAATTTCTCTAGAGTAGAATGTTTTAACTCGAGTTGACTGGCAATCAGTCTAAAGTAAATCTACCCAGAAAGGTTGAATAACTTGCCCAATGTCATACAGCAAGTGTGCCGCAGAGGTGTGAATGGAACCCAAGGCTCTTAACTCCCACTCTACTTCTCTAAGCATTAGATATACAGTTTCCCTTCATGATCACATCATACTAATTTACCTTCATAGTCTCAAGATTTGTGTGTACAGCTGACAGCCATTTGCACACTGAGAACTACAATGGTGCCAAAGAACCAAACCTTGAAATCCTCCATCACAAGGGATGTACTAGGAAACTAAATGTAATTATCTTGATTGACAAGCACAACTTTCCAGAATTATAAGATGGACATTTGCCTAATGTTTATGGCTTTTCCTGTAAGAAGCAGCAAACATCTTAAATTGTCTTTTAATCTAGGCAAAATTGAAGGATGCAATACTTAACTCTCAGGTACTCGGGAGAGATTATGAAGCTGTAAACCCTGCCTTGCACATAAATTCCCCGCTACACATTTCACAAGATAAAATAAACTCCCAGTGAAGTAAAAGTTTTTTTTTCTGATAGCTGGTTTAGCTGGTTTAGCTATGATAGGATGTGGAATATAGGATGTGGCTGATTAAATATAAGGCGATATATTGTACTAGTGCTTTGGAGCTGACACAATGGAGTTTCTTGTAAATAAATGGCTTCAATAATTTATTGAAGATTGCCATTGTAAACTCATCATTGCCTGGGACCGGTACCTTCAGGCAATGGTCTTAAACTAATGTTCTCTAGGCATACTATTATCTAAACAGATAGCAAAGAAACTATAAATGCGCACTGAGTATAACTGATATATTTCTGCATAAACATATCCAACAGTTGCCTCTTTGTATTTTTGCACATATGGTTAAAGGCTAAATGCTCTCACCAGTCTAGACTTGAGTTTGGTTATCTTTCAGAAATAAAGATCATTCAGATTACTTTTGCCATGTTTAAATTGAGAGTTGCATTTTAGATGTTGATTGGATGCTAAGAGTCAACTTTTAAAAAAAACTTCCTATTTAAAAATGGGATATGCAATAAATAAAAAAATATAGGTTAAGGACTTAATGAAATACTAAAATCAATTAATTTAAAATCTTTTTTTTTCTTCAAAATTGGCCACTTTTTTGACAATTATAAATGAGTGTCAAGGTAATGTATTGAGCCAAATTATAAACATGTGTCCTATTACAGAAACTGAGAGTGAACTGGAGACATTACTGTGAATAGTAACCACTGTTATGCTAATTCCTTCTTTGGTTCTTCCATATGTAAATCATATCACATACAAATAATTTAAATAGGTGTAAAAATCACAAATTAAAACACTAGAGTAGGGCCTGAGGAGGGGGGAATCATTGCAATTTTACTCTGGGCCATTTCCTATATTTAGCCTTTCCTGTAATTTTTGCACTTATAGTTGTTATAACAATTAGCTTATTTAGATGTGAAAACTGATCCTAGAACAAGATTTTCCATTTTAATATTACAAAACTAAAACTTTCAGAAATATCAAGAATTTTGACTTAAAATAGCATCACTCACAAATTTAACAAAACAGACTCTCTTATAAATAGAGAAATGTCAGATTTTAATTAAGTTTTGACCAATTCTGTAAGAAACTAAATTATACAAGTTAGAATTAAATCTAAATAAAATAAAAATATACACATGCTCAATTGTTCTATTAAAAGGGAGGAAAGAACGGATTTCCCTGTACTATCATAAACTATTGTTAAGGTTAAGATTTTGTCACAGTTATTTTTAGTAAAAGTCATGGACAGGTTATGGGAAATAAAGAAAAATGTCCCCACCCCAGAGCCCACATCCCCAGCTGGAGCCCTCACTTGCTCGCATCCCAACCCACTCCCCAAGCCCTTAACCCCTTCCCGCACACCGAACCCTCATCCCCTGCACCCTCCCAGAGCCTTCATCTCCAGCCGGAGCCCTCACCGCCCCCCCCACATGCCAACACTCTGCCCCAGCTTTGAGGCCCCTCCCACACTCCGACACCCTAAGTCCTACCCTTGCCACACATCACCTCCATATTGGTGTACATAACAAAATTAGTTCCGCACATGGATGTAAAACATTACAGGGAACTTTACCAGTGGGGGCACACAGACCCTGCTCCGGCCCCGGCCCCAGCCACTGACACCTGACGCCGAAGAAGTCATGGAGGTCTGGTAAAGAAACATTGTGGAGAAAAAAAAATTGTTGAGGTTTCAGAGAAGAGTCAAAAGAAAGTTAAGGGGTGTTTTCATTAGAGGCTACAACTACTTACATGGAGAACAAACATTTGGTAAGAGCATTACAGATAAAGATCTAGCAACAAACAAACTATAAATAAGGCAAAAAAATTAACAGTAATTAACTGTTGGAAGGACTTATCAAGAGTTGTAGTGGATTCTTTATCACTGATGTTTTTTCTAAAAGCTATGCTTCAGTTCAGCTGCAGATAGTGGACTTGAAGCAGGAATTAATTCATGTAAGTCCTATGGCCTGCATGATGCAGGAGGTCAGATGAGATCATGGTAGTGTGGTTTATAATGGTAACAGTGTTGACATAATATAGTTCTGTAAGGCATTTGACTGGGTATCACATGATATTTTGATTTAAAAAAATGGAAAGATAAAATTAGCATGGCACACATTAAATGGATTAAAAACTGTCTAATAGGTCTCAAAATATAATTGTAAAAGGGGAATCACCATTCAATGGGTATGTTTCTATAGGAGTCCTACAGGGAATGGTTCTTGGCCCTATGCTATTTAACATTTTTTATTAATGACCTTGAAGAAAACATAAAATCATCACTGATAAAATTTGCAGATGACAAAAATTGGGGAAGCGGTAAATAATGAAGAGGACAGGTCACTGATACAGATCACTTGGTAAGCTGGGCACAAGCAAACAGCATTTAATATGGCTAAATGTATACGTCTAGGAAAAAAGAATGTAGGGCATACTTATAGGATGGAGAGTCTCTATCCTGGAAAGGGTTGATTTTGAAAGGGTAGTTTTGCTTTGTTTTGAATTGGAAGACAAAATTGTTACAAATATTGCCAATAATTTTAATTTTGAGGTCTAGCTATGTAACAATAGCACACAAGTAAAATGAAATGCACATGTATCACTTTGTTGATTTTCCTTTCATAATTATGTATGTCATCACCGTATCCTTTATATAAAACTTACCTGCCTTTATCCACAAAAGAGGATACTGGTTGAGATTTACATTTGTTTTGAATAGAGGAAATGCTCCTTACTGTCTCCAAAGTTATTTCACTCTGAATTATGGTTTGTGACCTATCATTGACGATCGTTATCACAATGTAGCTATTCCATATGACACTTTGTTAAGGAGAGAATCTGAGAGAAAAAAACTTATTTTCTAGCTCTAGACAGGAGTAAGTTTCCTCTTGTTCTTGTCATTAAGCGGCATAATAGCCTTTCTGAACAGACCTTATATAATAAGGCTATTTGACATGGGAGATTGAAATTGCTGAAAGCAATTCATTTATATGTGTCATACTAGATATAGCTTGCTTGTATTAGAGGTTTTTATAGTGCTTTTATTAAGATTACCATACAAATAATATTGTTTAATTAGCATTATATATTGTTCATTTAGGTGATAATTTGGCAAGTGTCGTATAAACGCGGAGCTGTGTGAATATCCCCAGGGACTTATGAAAATGAGGTGTTGCACTGCATCATGGTAGAAAACAATTTAAATACTCATAATATTCATGAGGCAAGAGAGAAAAATGATTTTACAAAACTTGCAGGAGCTATTTTTTATATTATGAAACGTCTTCAATTTATAGTGGCATTGCATCCCCTAAATCAGGCTAACCATAGACATGTGTGTGACATTACCCAAGGTACAACCTGAATAGATGGAAGCCGTGTCCCCTCAATTCTTCAACCTGTGAGAGCAACCACTCCTGGTCTGCTCACATACAGCCTTCATCATACAAATCACTCCCAGATATTGTATGAGTGCTATAGCCAGCCACTCATGAATTACACTGCAAAATGACACCAGCAAATTCCCAGCCCCAGACTTTCCCCCAGAAATGTGTGTCTTGTATACCCCATCAGCCTTCTGGACAATACAAGCTCATATAAAGTCCATCATTTGATTACTGGAAAATGATATGTACAAATCTTATCTCAAATGGAGTTTCCCAAATACTTCAATCCAAACACACACTGGTTTAGATCAAACAAGTTTATAAACTACAGAAGGATAGATTTTACGTGATTACAAATAATGAGATATAAAAGTCAGAACTGGTTACAAAGAAATAAAAAGTAAAACACAACTAATATCTAACATAACAAGCTAAATAAATGCAAAGCAAAGGTTTCCCCATCACATGTTTATTGGCTGGATTCCTTTCATCCAGGACCCCTCCCCCAGTTCAGTGTCCTTCAGTTCTCATTAATTTTGTGCGCATAGAGAAAGGAAGGAGTATTCTGGAGAGTTTGTTCCCTTTTTCTTATACTTCCCTTTTTCCTTTGAAAATTATCTCCACCTGGTTCAGGAGAAAGGAAGTCTGTAGGGATAGGAATCTCCAGCTGTTTCTTTGTGAAAATGTAAATTTCTCACTCATATCCTTTTTTCTGCCAAAGAATAGCCGATTAACCAGATAATATTCCATTTGATTTTGTTGACACCTGGCTGAGGCATCAGGTTGCCTTTGGTCTCTGAGGAACTGTTTTGTACCTGCTTTTGCAGACTTGGAATATGTCTCAGTTATATCCTACAGTAAAACCTTATAATTTTACATACAATGATGCCACAAATATTTTACCAGACAATAATGATCAGCAAATTATGAGTTTTCAAATGATACCTCACAAGGCATAGTTTGTAAAAAGCCATCATAGTCTTGTAAAAAGAGTGAACATAGGGATACAGACTGTCACAATGTGACCTCAGGAAAGTCAGCTGTTACAGCTGATACAGGGAGACAGCTAATTATGATTTCTTCTGTCAATGACTATATGGGTATAAAGAGACCATACCAATCCATTTAGATGAACTACCTAGATATGTAAATTGTTTTGGAGCATTACTATAAGACACTGCCAGCTGACAACAAATTGAGATGTGAAGAATGGAGAATATTGCAAAAGCTTCATTATGTGCAGAAAACTTATTTTCTGTTATCCCACTACTGCACTGGTGATATCTGATGTCATCACAACCTATTTACATGAGAATCAGAACAAAATAGGTTCACTTTTGTTTTCTTCTTTTGGTCATACTGCTCCTCCCAGATATTCACTGTGGATTTAAACTCTAATACTCTGCTGTCTTTATCTGTGCAGAGCTCCTATTAATGACAATGGGAGTTTCACACAGACAAGGAGGTCAGAAACTAAAATTTGTGATCCATTACACTTGTTTGAGAAGAGATCTTTTTGCCTTTTGTGTTTCAGTAGACCTCAGAAATCTGCATATGTAAATGATATGTTTTATCCACTTCACCTGACAGAAAGGTTCATAAAACTCCAAGAAATAATTGGTATTTACGGAACACAAAATACTCTCTCTTTATAGTTTAATAAAGACTATTCTACCTCATTTTTCTGTACTCATGGCTAATCCGTTCTCAGATTAATCTCCCTGGCACCTGGTTCTTAAAATCTTTTAGGAACGTGACATATAAAAATCTCATTGTCAAGCAGATGCCCCATGGAATACACTTTAAGCATCTGATAAGCTACCTTGTGTCCATAGATATTCAGTGGAGAAAATAACAAATCAGGAATACAGCAACATCTTGCAGCCAAAGTTAGCAGTGGCAAGGAAAGGTTTTCAAGGCATGCTTCTTCCTGTAATTCTATACTGCTCTGCCTTTCCCACATGATTGACAAATGCTACTAAAGTTACCTATGCTTTCATTTTGTATTCCCAGATACTGCCAGCTGGAATCTGAACAGCCTGATCACACTGTCTTCAATGTATAAAAGATGAGCTAGTCCATGAATCCTGTCTCATGGTCCCTTCTATTCCTTTTCACATCCCAGCACAACAGTTAGGAGAGAAGTGAGGTACATATTTCCAACTGCTATGTTAAAGGATTGCTTAAAGCTTGGGCTCTTTGATTTATTTATTTATTTTTAGTTAGTTTGGTAATGGCTAGACAGAAGAAAAGCACTGCCCTAGGTAAAGCAATTATAAAGCAGTAGCAGCAACTTCTCTCAGCATTCCCCTCCCCTCCCCCTGGGATAATCTGAGCACCTTAAATATTTATTTTACCTCTAGTGTATACGGTTTTATACAGAGGAGATCTCTGCTAAATAACAGGAAGTCTGTCTTGAAGAGCTTATAATGTAAAACACATAGCAAGCAGAACACAGAACAATAACAGATGGTATATAGTAATTATGGCTGGATCGCTTCATTGAAATAGGTTTAAACTAGTTGAATTGCTTTCATGGGTTGAATTCAGAGAAGTCTGGCTCTGAGCTAGATATAGCCATGGGGCAAGTTTTTCAAAAGCACCTGAGTGACTTAGGAGCCTGGGCCCCATTTTCAAAACTGGCGTAGGCCATTAGAAGTAGAGCTGTCTGAAATTCAGGGTTTCCCCAGTCTCAATATTTTGAAAATTGGTTTCATTCCCTTTCAGAGAAGTAGCAGATCCCTGTTCAAATCCTTTTCCCCCCTCAGTCAGAGGAGGGACTTAAAGTGGGGATATCCCACATCCCAAGTGAGAACCCTAACCACTGGGTTAAAGTTAGGAGGGAAGTCCTCCTCCTCACTCTCATGCTTACCAAATTGGGCCCCATAGGCAAATTAGGCAGAGGAGCACCTAACTTTTCCTGGTTTGTGCATCACACTGGGGCTTAGGTGTCTGGATGACTTTAAAGGAGCAGCAGCCCGCATGACCAGAGGCAGAAACATAGGCACCTAGGGAACCTTTACTGCAAAAACTTAGGTGCTGAGTGACTCTTAGTGTCTACAGGGTTTGGTGGCAGTTGAGTAGGAGTTTTGTGAAAAATCACTGGTGCCTGATCCTGGGTTTAGGTGCCTAAAGTTGAAATTAGGCACCTAAGTCCATTTAGGAATGTAGCCCACTGCCGATAAATTTTGTGGCTGATACAAAAATTGGCAGGGTGGTAAATAGTGGTGAAGACAGGGCAGTCATACAGAACAATCTTGATCACTTGGAAAACTGAGCCCATTCAAACAAAATGTGTTTTGATACGGTTGAATAAGAAGTTATACAGCTAGGAACAAGTAATGCAGGTCATACCTACAGATTAGGGGACTATATCCTGAAAAGCAGTGACTCTGAAAAGGACTTAGGGATCACAGTGGACAAGCAACTCAACCTGAGCTCCTAGTATGATATTGTGGCAAAAAGCTCTAATATGATACTTGGATGTATACACAGAGGAGCAAAGAGAAGACTTTATCTCTGCATGTGGCATTGGTATTGGAATACTGCATACAGTTCTGGTGCCCACAATTTAAAAAAAAAATTAAACGTCGAGATGGTACAGAAAACAGACACAAACTTAATTTGAAGGCTGGAGAAAACATGTTACAGAGAGAGACTTAAATAGCTAAATCTGTTTAGTCTATCAAAGAAAAAAAGAGATTGATTCACTTGATTATATGAATAGGTAACTTCATGGGGAAAAGTACTGGTACCAAAGAGCTCTTTAATCTCGCGGAGAAAGGCATAAATAGAACAAATGGGTGGATGATGATGCCAGACAAATTCAAATTAGGCACAGAATTTTTTTTAAACAGTTAGGGTGATTGATAATTGGAACAAACTACTAAGGAAAGTGTGAGTTCTCTATTTCTTCTTGTCTTCAGATCAAGGCTGGATGCCTTTCTGGAAGTTATGCTTTAATCAAACACAAGTCGGAAAGAGGTGAGATGAAGGCTTGGGAGAAGGGGCAGAGCAGGACCGGGCTGGGGCCGGGTTGCTCACTGCTGCCGGTGCCACATCCCCCGAAGTGCAGGGCCTCTACAACGTGAGGCATGTGGTGGTTGCCCCGGTGTGTCCTATGGACAGGACAGCTTTGCCTGGACCCCAAATCCCCCTGAAGTGCAGGGCCCCCAAAAGTGCAGGGCCAGGGGCGGTTGCCCCAGTCTGTGGTTCTCATCTGAGTTTGTCTTGTTTCTGATCTCCAGTATCCTGACCCAGCTGACTCCTGACTTTGGACTCCAGCTCTGACCATTAGGCCATGACACCACTCACAGTCTGAGCATAAGACAGAACAAAGTAGATAATACAACTCTTGCTCAGATAGTGAGCACTCACCCTGATCTGCAATCAATGGGAGTATTTATGGGATCAAGTATCTACCAACAGGAGTATGTCTGTAGAACTCCCACTTGAGATTTTGGGCATGTTATGCCTACTATATAGCTATAGGCAAGCTGTTCCCCAAGAAGGTGGCTCAGCATGCCAGGCTACACATTCCTTTGTCAAGCCAGTTGTGATGGGGAACACGGGAGGTGCCTGTTATGTCACTGCTAGTCAGGACTCAGAGAGAACTTAGGAATGTGTAAACATGATGGGGATACTAAGACTTCCACTTTACAGTGCTCTTCTAGGATGGCACCTTCATGCAAAGCTTGAAGAGCAGAAGGATCATTCCACTAGGAAGGTTGTGAGGCAGATGCTTTGTTATGAAAAGGCTGTGGGGGTCTCCGCGGTATTATGTACAGCAGCATGGAGGGGAAATTTTAGAAAGAGCCAAGGCAGGTGCACAACCAGTGGATCTTCAGACTGACTGTACAGAACTCAAGGCTAAACTCCATAGGTATATTTTAGTAGACCATAGTTACTACCACAGACTGAAGGTTCATGGAGCAGTGAATGACTGCACCATTCCTTGGCTGAGTAGGAAACCAAATTCCAACCCCACCATCCACACATGTTGTCACACATAGCCTGAATATTGGGCTTTACATGAGACAGGAAAAGTAGGCTTTACATGGGTATATGAATATTTGAGCTTACTATTATGGTAATTATATGTTCCCTATAAATTTGCACTAAATTTAATGTTCCATCTTGGGAAAAGTAGCAGTACAATGCCATGTAGTAGCAGAACTGCATGCAATTTATATGTTAGAGAGAACAAGGTTTGAAATACGAGGAATGTAAACTGAACTGGACAATAACTTAACTGGGAACAAAAGAGTAAAGCTTTTTTTATTTATTTATTTTAATGTATCCATGTGAGGGAGTCAAACACATAGCTCCCATATCTCTTGTTAATATCTGACTGCAGCTCTAGTTTTATGGATCTTTAGATTTTATGGGACATAATTTGACAAGGAGAAAGTCAGTGTTTAAAGTGGAGTTGTGAATACAAAATACCAATGAATACAGAATTCCTTGTCCTTCATCAAAGGTAACAAAAACTGGTTCAACCTTCTAACTCATTAAGGATTAATAAAATCACTCATCGCTTTGATTACAAACAGAATATATTTATTTCTTCTTAGTTAGTGTGTGTATGCATATGTGTGTGTGTGTGTATATATATATATATATATATATATTCACACCAAAATATGTGCCTGAGCCATTTTGTAATGTGCATTCAAAATTGCCTGTGGTGATGGAGCAGCCTTTCCAAAAACATGCTTTTCATTTTGATTTTAAAATTAAAATAGCTCCTTACGTATCATACTTTCATTCTTGAAATTAGAAATTCAAGAGAGACCATTTTATTTCCTAATATGAAAGCATTACCCACCCATATACGTTGTGCTCCAGATTTTTTAAATGAATAATACATAGTAATTACTGCCTGGCTATAATTATAAGTGTTCAAAGTAACCTGAAGATAACATTGTGTGTGTGCAAGGCAGCAGCAATCACAAATGGTAAAATGTGTGTCAGGAAGAGAGCTGGGCAAAACTTTTGACAATTAACATAAAATACCTCATTTTTGCTGTTGAAAACTCTAACCAATTTTTCAGCTCCTCAAATCTGAATTTTAATAATTTTGCACTGTTTTTGAGACCTCATCCCCTCATCATTATTTTTCTCACCTCAGCACACACACCTCTTGGCTGTATCTCTCCACAGTCCAAGTCTGTTCAGGTCTCCCCAAGCTAAAGGACCTTCCTCTTACCAACTATCAGGGTCTTTAGTCTGATCTTAATGCTCTTTACCTCCCAACTGCACTGGATGTTGCTAGTCACCACTGTAGCCGCTACAAATAATGACACAACTGATTTGCCACACTTACCATGTTTATTATTCATAATCAATCACAGATTTTTCCCAAAATGGACTACCCACAGAGTTTCCCTTAGAAACTGATCTTTCTTTCTGGGACTGAAGTGATTGGCAATAGTATAGTAGAGATCCATCTATAACCTTACAAAGAAATCAAATAATTTTACTACCTATAATTATTAAACACATAAACCTATACAAATAAGTAACCCAAGCACACAATAGGGCCAGGCTAATAGATTACATACTTAAACTATAAAAAAGATGAGGAAAATACAGGGATGATAATTAGTAAGTGGAGAACCTCAGACAACCATATATACAGTTGACACCAGTTTAGAACGAGAGAGAACCCAAGGAAAGGGAACTAGGTGTGGCATCTTATTTCCCACGTTATGCAGATGTCACTGATATATAAACATTTGTTCTGGTACTCCAATTATCATAAATTCAATGCCTGCCCCTATTCTATCTATGGCATTCTGGGTGTCCAGAATTAACTGTAATCATTAATATTAACCATTTGCATCAATCTTTAATTATTTCCTAACAATTTCTGTGCATCACAGTGGTCCAACTACTTACCTGTTGTCTAGCAACTTAACTGCCAAACCTACCCCACCCCCCTAACAACCTCCCTACTAACTGAATCTTGTGGTGTTCTGTCCCTTTTGTGGTCCCTTGTTCACCTTCTCTGAATGAGTGCAAAATTATGATCTAGTTATATTCCTTTGGTCCTACACTATGTTAACTACAACCCAGCCTTTAGCATGACTACTTTCAATAAGCCTTGTACTAACACAATACATTCTCAATATAGCAACCCTGATAACCCAATTACTTACAATCAGCTACTTGCCCCCATGCAAGTAACTATAACATGTAACTATATAAATGTAATTATAACAGGACCGCTTGGAAATAGTGACCATAATAAAATAACATTTAACATTCCTGTGGTGGGAGGAACACCTCAGCAGCCCAATACTGTGGCATTTAATTTCAGAACGGGGAAATATGCAAAAATGAGGAGGTTAATTAAACAGAAATTAAAAGGTACAGTGACTACAGTGAAATCCCTGCAAGCTGCATGGACACTTTTCAAAGACAACATAATAGAGGCCCAATTTAAATGTATACTCCAAATTAAAAAAAGAGTAAAAGAACTAAAAAAGAGCCACCGTTGCTTAACAACCATGCAAAAGAAGCAGTGAGAGATAAAAAGGCATCTTTTAAAAAGTGGAAGTCAAATCATAGTGACGTAAATAGAAAGGAGCATAAATACTGCCAAACTAAGGGTACGTCTACACTACGGGACTATTCCGAATTTGCATAAACCGGTTTTGTAAAACAGATTTTACAAAATCGAGTGCGCGCGGCCACACTAAGCACATTAATTCGGTGGTGTGCGTCCGCGGTCCGAGGCTAGCGTCGGTTTCTGGAGCGTTGCACTGTGGGTAGCTATTCCCTAGCTATCCCATAGTTCCCGCAGCCTCCCCCGCCCCTTGGAACTTCCGGGTTCTGTCTGGAGAATTTTTAAAAATGATTCTGAATTTCATCTTCTATAACGGAGCGCTGATAGAACGGATTTGCCTGCCCTTACAGCGATCACGTCCGCATGGTCCATGCTGGAGCTCTTTTTTTATTTTGATTTCGGACTGCATCGCCACCCATGCTGATCGGAGCTCCACGCTAGGCAAACAGGAAATATTCAAAAGTTCGCGGGGCTTTTCCTGTCTACCTGACCACTGCATCCGAGTTCAGATTGCAGTCCAGAGCGGTCAGTGGTGCACTGTGGGATAGCTCCCGGAGGCCAATACCGTCGATCAGCGGCCACACTAACCCTAATCCGATATGTTAATACCGATATTGGCGCTACTCCTCTCGTTAGGGAGGAGTACAGAAACCGGTTTAAAGAGCCCTTTATATCGATATTAAGGGCCTCTTGGTGTGGACGGGTTGGGCGTTAAATCGGTTTTACGCTCCTAAAACCGATTTAAACGCCTAGTGTAGACCAGGCTTAAGTGTAAAAATGTAATAAGAAAAGCCAAAAAGGGGGTTGAAAAACAGCTAGCCGAAAATTCAAAAGGTAATAACAACATGTTTTTAAGTACATCAGAAGCAGGTAGCCTGCTAAACAACCAGTGGGACCTCTAGATGATCGAGATACAAAAGGAGCACTTAAAGACGATAAAGTCATTGCAGAGAACCAAATGAATTCTTTGCTTCAGTCTTCACGGCTGAGGATGTTAGGGAGAATCACAAACCTGAGCTATCCTTTGTAGGTGACAAATCTGAGGAATTGTCACAATTTGAAATGTCATTAGAGGTGGTTTTATAATTAATTGATAAACTTAACAGTCACCAGGATCAGATGGCATTCACCCAAGAGTTCTGAAAGAACTCAAATGTGAGATTGTGGAACTATTAACTATGGTTTGTAACCTGTCTTTTAAATCAGCTCCTGTACCCAATGACTGGAAGATAGCTAATTTAATGCCAGTATTTAAAAAGGGTTCTAGAGGTGATCCCAGCAATTACAAACTGGTAAGTCTAACGCAGGGGGTAGGCAACCAAAGGCAGCACACAAGCTGATTTTCAGTGGCACTCACACTGCCCAGGTCCTGGCACCGGTCCAGGGGCTCTGCATTTTAATTTAATTTTAAATGAAACTTCTTAAACATTTTAAAAACCTTATTTACTTTACATACAACAATAGTTTAGTTATATATTATAGACTTATAGAAAGAAATCTTCTAAAAACATTAAAATATATTACTGGCATGCAAAACCTTAAATCAGAGTGAATAAATGAAGACTCAGCACACCACTTCTGAAAGGTTGCCGACCTCTGGTCTAACATCAGTACCGGGCAAATTAGTTGAAACAATAGTAAAGAATAAAATTGTCAGACACATCGAAGAACATAAATTGTCGGGCAAAAGTCAACATGGTTTCTATAAAAGGAAATCATGTCCTACTAATCTATTAGAGTTCTTTGAAGGGGTCAACAAACATGTGGACAAGGGGGATCCAGTGGACATAGTATACTTACAGGTTTCAGAGTAGTAGCCGTGTTAGTCTGTATCTGCAAAAAGAACAGGAGTACTTGTGGCACCTTAAAGACTAACAAATTTATTTCAGCATGAGCTTTCGTGAGCTACAGCTCACTTCTTCGGATGCATAGAATGGAACACACAGACAGGAGATATTTATACATACAGAGAACATGAAAAGGTGGAAGTATGCATACCAACAGGAAGAGTCTAATCAATTGAGATGAGCTATCATCAGCAGGAGAAAAAAAACTTTTGAAGTGATAATTAAGATGACCCATAGAAGGTGTGAGGAGAACTTAACATAGGGAAATAGATTCAGTTAGTGTAATGACCCAACCATTCCCAGTCTCTGTTTAGGCCTGAGTTAATTGTGTCTAATTTGCATATTAATTCAAGTTCAGCAGTCTCTCTTTGGAGTCTGTTTTTGAAGTTTTTTTGTTGCAAAATTGCCATCTTCAAGTCTGTCACTGAGTGGTTAGAGAGGTTGAAGTGTTCTCCCACTGGTTTTTGAATGTTATGATTCCTGATGTCAGATTTGTGTCCATTTATTCTTTTGCATAGAGACTATCCAGTTTGGCCAATGTACATGGCAGAGGGGCATTGCTGGCACATGATGGTATATATCACGTTGGTAGATGTGCAGGTGAACAAGCCCCTGATGGCGTGGCTGATGTGATTAGTATACTTAGATTTCCAGAAAGCCTTTGACAAGGTTTTTATGTAAAAGACTCTTATGTAAATTAAGTTGTCATGGGATAAGACGGAACATCCTTTCATGGATTAAGAACTGGTTAAAAGACAGGGCACAAAGGGTAGGAATAAATAGTACATTTTCAGAATGGAGAGGGGTGACTAGTGATGTTCCCCAAAGGTCAGTCCTATTCAACTTATTCACAAATGATCTGGAGAAAGGGGTAAACAGTGAGGTGGCAAAGTTTGCAGATGATACTAAACTGCTCAAGATAGTTAAGACCAAAGCAGACTGTGAATAACTTCAAAAAGAGCTCACAAAACTATGTGATTGGGCAACAAAATGGCAAATTAAATTTTATGTGGATAAATATAAAGTAATGCACATTGGAAAAAATAACCCCAAATATACATAAAATATGATGGGGACTAATTTAGCTACAACTACTCAGGAAAGAGATCTTGTAGTCATCGTGGATAGTTCTCTGAAGACGTCCACACAGTGTGCAGTGGCAGTCAAAAAAGCAAATAGGATGTTAGGAATCATTAAAAAAGGGATAGAGAATAAGATGGAGAATATCTTATTGCCCATATATAATCTATGGTACACCAAGATCTTGAATACTGCATACAGATGTGGTCTCCTCATCTCAAAAAATATATACTGGCATTAGAAAAGGTTCAGAGAAGGGCAACTAAAATGATTAGGGGTTTGGAATGCGTCCCATATGAGGAGAGATTAAAGAGGCTAAGACTTTTCAGCTTGGAAAAGAGGAGACTGATGGATATGATAGAGGTATATAAAATCATGAGTGGTGTGGAGAAAGTGAATAAGGAAAAGTTATTTACTTATTTCCATAATATAAGAACTAGGGGCCACCAAATGAAATGAATGGGCAGCAGGTTAAAACAAATAAAAGGAAGTTCTTCTTCACGCAGCACACAGTCAGCCTGTGGAACTCCTTGCCTGAGGAGGTTGTGAAGGCTAGGACTACAATAGGGTTTAAAGAGAACTAAACAAATTCATGGAGGTTAAGTTCATTAATGGCTATTAGCCAGGATGTTTGTCAGAGGGTGGAGATGGATGGCAGGAGAGAGATCGCTTGATCATTACCTGTTAGGTTCACTCCCTCTGGGGCACCAGGATATACAGGTTACTGGGCTGGATGGACATTTGGTCTGACCCAGTAAGGCCATTCTTATGTTCTTATCCATTTTTCAAACTAATATGCAAAACCTCAAGGTCAGTTATAGACCCCTTATAATATTGTTAAACTTGTCACAAACAGCAAATGCAAGGGAAGCAGGGGAAAGGTCATAAATCAACAATACTCTCCTTCTTGATATTCTGTCTTCCCAAGATTTCATAACTGTACCTTCTGGTTCTTATCTTTCTAGTTGTTCCATCAGTGTTTCTTTTTGTGGGTTTTCCAGGACTCCAAACTGTGTGTCTCTTGTCCAGAGTGATTGACTCACTACAATCTATTTCTGAGTGGGGCATCTAGACAACCAGCATAGTGGTGCTAAATGGAAAGTGGATGTGGCTGAGGCAGGGGACATGCCGATTCAATGCATCCTACTGCCAGCTAAGTTTATGTGGAACTCCCAAAAGAGATTATCTGTTATCCTGTGCTGACAATTCCATAGGTTGGTGGTAGTTGAATCAGCAGCATAGTAGTTCTCATTGCACAAGGCACACTCAAATTCCATACTAGATGAGAAAATCTACTGTGACACTTGGACATCATAGTGTTGAGTGTGGTGTGAAAACTTACATGTGCACCTATTTGCATAAACAAGTATAAATATAGTCCATGAATAATCAGATAACAGACTCCCCTGACATACACTAAACAGATTTTTTTCTGGAATTTAAAAAAGCATTTTTAATCAATAAATGTTTCTAATCAGAGCTGATACTTGGATCATCAGGATCGAGCTAAAACAAGTGAATGGCAGTGAGAGGAAAATATGTGGCATTGTCATGAAAAAACTCCCCACAAATGTTTCTGAAACATCTTTATGGTGGGAAAATCTATACGTACTACAAGGATAAACTTTTTGTTTATCTTTTTATTTAACTATTTCTTTCTTTTCTATTTTCTTGTTTGTTGGCTGTTGAACAAAGATACATTTGGAGAAAGGTAGATGATATGCTAATTAAGTTCTCTGAAATGTTTAACAAAACAAGTTTACATTGGCTCATGATGTTAACAGTACAGTGCAAGGACAGAAGTGACTTCTTTTTTCAATAAATCTATTAACTATTTGGTATATATTAAAAACACTTCTTCCACCAAATTTGCCATGCCTGATGTAGTATATGATGACATTCCACTCAAATCAATGAAATTTTCATGCAAAGCAGCAGTTAGAAATGTGCTTCTTGATTTTTCAATGATAGCAAAAGGGGAAGGTGGGTGGTGTCAGGCATGGGTAAACAGGCAATATTTTATATTTGTGATAGACCCAGGCCAGTTGGATACAGCAGAATAGCAGACGGCAGATATACTGGCCACTGGATTAACAGTTTTCTGTTCCCTGACTGACCAGAGCAGGGGCTGCTCCAGGCTAATGAGAACACCTGACTCTAATTAACCTGTAAAGAGTCAGGTGAGGCCATTCAGTTAATGTGACCACCTGACTCTAATTAAGGCCGTGCTGATACTATAAAAAGGGCTCACTCCAGTCAGGCAGGGAAGTCAGGGAGCCAGAGGAGAGGAAGTGCGGCTAAAGGGCTGGTTACTGAAGACACCCTAAAACCATCATTAAAGGAGCCTTAAGGTAAGGGTGAAGAAGGGAGAAGCAGGAGAGCTGTGGGGAAGTGGCCTAGGGAAATGTAGCAACTCTGGCAGTGAAAGGTTGGCTGCCAACAACTGTTACCATTAGGGTCCCTGGGCTGGAACCCGGAGTAGAGGGTGGGCCCGGGTTCCCCACAACCCACCACTACAGGAACATCTCCTGGAAGGGGAAGTCAGGTCCCTGTCAGGACAGGAGGCTGAACAGAGACTGTGGGAGTTCTCTCACCAACCTCCTTGCAGGCCTATGATGAAAAGGGCTCAGTAGACTGTAACCCTGGCCCTAGAGAGAGAAGGGCTAAGTGGAGGGTCACAGTGAGCCACTGAGGCTAAGCATAAACCGCCTAGAAGCGCAGGACCCACAGGAGCAAGGTCAGAGCTCTGCCACATATTATCTATCTATCTATCTATCTATCCATTTACATATATCTATATCTATATTTATATCTATATATATATATATATATATATATATATAATACTAACTATGCTGTTTCCAAGTTAGCTGTCATTATTAACAGCCTGAGCCAAACCCCATTGACGTCAATGGAAGTCTTTTCTTTGATTTCAATGGGTTTTGGATGAGGCTGTCAAAGAGGAACTTTTAAATGCACTTGTGCAAAATAGATGTGAAAGCATCTCTGTGTGTGTAATCATGGAATCATATTCCTTAAACCAGTGGTTCTCACTACTTTCCATTCTGGGACCACCTTACCATCTAGCCAAGGGTCAAGTCAGAACCCTCTCCCATTTAACAATATGTAAAAGGCAGGATGGTGCTGACTCCTATGCCTTAGAGCAGTGTTTCTCAAACTTTTCAGGTTGATGACCTCTCACTGCAGTGTGTAGCTACATGTATCGGTGAAAGGCTTTGGTGGGGGGAGGCAGGGAAGAAAGGCTCTGGGAAAATGCTTCTGGAGTCTCTCCCTGCAGTGGGGTAAGGCTCAAGCAGTGGGGAGCTGTCAGAGCCTTTCCCTGGTGCCTCCCCACCCCATTCTGAAGCCTTTCTCAGTTGTGAGGAAAGGCTCCTGCAGCAGAGAGAAAGTGGGACATTACATTGCTAAAATTAGCAGTGTAGATGGAGGAGACTGCTTGGGCATGCAGAGAGCCATGTAGGGTACATATCCTAAGAATTTGACATGCCTTTATTCTACTCTCCTAAGCAGTGCCTCATTGTTTATGCTGGTATTTATACCTGTGCTGTGAGGCGTTCAATGTATGTACTCTACACGCCCCCTGTAAATGTACGCATAGCCTTAGACTTAACCAAGAGTTGCAGCATGCTTCATGCTTCTCTTGCCATGTGTTATATAATCTACTGGAAGAAATATAACACTTCATAACTAGAAATGAACCAAACAATCCCCAGATGTGAATACCCAGAATTCTGGGAATTCAGGCCCAGATATCAATCTGGATTGAGGTGAGGATCCATCACTCTTTGTAACTGACAGGTGCAGTTTAACAGGTGCAGTAAGTGCTCAATTAACCAAATGCCCCAAAAGAATAGTTATTTTTCCATCTCAAATTGTGATGGAGGGAAACACTGGTTAAAATTTGATAAAAACAGGACTTAATTTATGTTCCTGTGGCTCACACATCTTTATAAGATATATTATTGTCAATTAAATAACTGCCAGGATTTCAAATAAATTAGCTCATTAAACAAACTAAATTCACATAAACAGAGGTACTGTATGGTGTAGATAATATGTACAATTATTCTGAGTGGCAGTATTGTTGAGTGTACTCTTATGGCAAAATAACCCAGTGTTAATCTTAAAATTTAAAATTTTACATAACATTCACAAAAATTGTACATTTTTATTGTGTGCCTGCTAAACAGTGAAAAAGATTGTGAGTTTATAAATTCTGTGAAAGGGTGCTACCCTACTTACTAATTAATGATTTTGTAAAATGTCCTTCTTTTGAAACTATAGCTCCCAAATAGAACATATTTTTATCTTTAATATTATATGTATACTTTTAGCATCATGTTGAAGTTTGAGAGTTAATGGAACCAAATGATTAGTAAAATGTTAATTCAGTTATTTTTGTCAGCAGTTTAAATGTGGGATGTTATAGAATGCATTAATGTTAGTGGCATTTCTAGTTAATCATAAATTTGATGATAATAAGCAGAGACCCTGTGAGAATTTTAACTAGATACCTTTGCTACACTGTTGAATAACTACAGAATTAATATTTTATATCACTGCTATTTGAAGATCATTCCTGTCATAGCTAGTAATTGTTATAGGTGGAAGTCTTTAACTTTATGGTTGAAATGTGATATGCGATCACATCTGTAACTGTAAAGACATTATCTGTGTAAAGCCAACTTGTATATTATATTTTATTATTTACTAATTAAAACTGGTATACTAGCACAGCATTTTCAATCATGTTCCTAACGATCTAAATCATTATAGGCAGGACTGGTAACACCTATTAAAGCTGCTTGACAATTCCCATTACAAGAATCTGTTTTCAGTTGCCTAAAACATTGCTAGAAATAAACTGTTTGGGCTGAAATTTTCCACATGGGATGTCTGCCTCATCCTGATTTTGTTTTTTTCCTGGAAAATTTCAGCCAAAATGATTTAACCATCTTCAAGAATGAAATTAAGGAAACATATATTTTGCCCATTTTAAAAGCTTCTGGTGACTTTTTTTTTTTTGAGAAGCTCTAGTGCTCCCATCAATTAGATCAGGGATTTGAAATTTGTCAAGGGTCTGTGTCAGGGCTGTGCCTCTCGCTTTTGCCATTGACAAGTATATGTATATATTAGGCACCTAAACAAATACATAAAAAGACCAGATTTTTTCAGACTGCTTCCATTGCAATCAATGTTGTACAAACTATGGCCTCGATCCTGCAAGTTACTCTGCATGGCTGGACCCCTAATGAAGTTGTCACAGGATCCATTTACCACTAGGCTGCTCCTTGTGGCTGGGTCTGGGCATTAGCTCCACTCAGGTCTGATGTCCTCCTTTCTGACCCTGTCCCTCCTCAATCTCCAGGACTCACAGTGCTCCCTATTTGTGGCTCAGCCCTCCGGCCAGGTCACTGAAGAGTCTTCCCTTTCCAGGTGCATTTAAATACAGGCATAAGCAGGTATACATCTAGGAACAATAAATGCAGGCCATACCTACAGAATGGGGAACTGTATCCAGGAAAGCAGTAAATGAAAAGGAGTCATAGGGGACAAGGAACTCAACATGAGCTCCAGAGTGATTCTATGGCAAAAAGGTCTAATGTGATTCTTGGATGTATAAATAGGGGAACAGAAAACAGGAGTAGGGAGGTGCTATTACTTCTGTATATGGCATTGATGAGACCAATACTGGAATACTGCATACAGTCTGGTGTCCACAGCCTCCCTTGGAAAGCTATTCCAGTACATCACTATCATTATAGTTAGAAATCATTTCCTAATATCCAACATAAATCTCCCTTGCTGCAGATGAATTCAATTTCTTCTTGTCTTTCCTTCCGTGGATGCAGAAAACAATTGATCACCACAATTCATTACAGAATCATATTAGCCCCCTCCCCCTTTTTTTGGCAACAGCATCAAATTGTTGACTCACATTCAATTTATGATCCACAATAACACCCAAATCTTTTTCAGTAGTACTATTGACTAGCTGTATATTCTCTATTTTTTAGATATGCATTTGATTTTTTTCCTTCCTAATTATAGTACTTTGCACTTGTCTTTATTGAACTTCATCTTATTGGTTTCACACCTATTCTTCAATTTATCAAGGTCCTTTTGCATTCTATCCTTCAAAGTGCTTACTGTCCCTCTAATTTGCTGACATTTCCAAATTTTAGAAGCATACTCTTCACTCCACTATCCTAGTCATTAATGAAAATATTGACTAATACCAGACCCAGGACAGACCCCTGTAGAATCCCACTAGTTACATCCTCCCAGTTAGACAGTGAATTATTAACAACTATTTTTGAGTATGTTTTTTCCATCATTTGTGGAAAATTACTTTACAGTAATTTCACCTAGACCACATTTCCCGAGTTTGCTTCTGAGAATGAGGTGGGAATGTGTCAAAAGCTTTGCTAAAATCAAGAAGTTTCACATCTACTCCTCCCCCTCCCATCCACTACTCCAGTAACCCTGTCAAAGAAGGAAATTAGGTTGGTTTGACATGATTTGCTCTTGACAAATTCACACTGACTATTATTTATTACCCAATTATCCCCCAGGTACTTACAAATTGATTGTTTTTTTAATTTCTTCCAGTACCTTTCCAGTATTGTAGTTTGGCCGACTAGGCTATAATTCCCCAGGTCTGCTTTGTTCTCCTTTTTGAAGATAGATACTCTGGAGTGGAGAATGCAACATAGTGGAGAAAGGCAGAAAAAGAACCTGTGACTGGAAATTGAAGCCAGACAAATTCAAAGGAGAAATAAGGCAAAATATTTTACAAGTGTGGGTGATTAAGCACTGGAACAAACGACCAAGGGAACTGGTCCATTTTCCATTTCTAGATGTCTTTGTATCAAGACTAGATGCCATTCTGGAAGTTACACTTTAGTGAAAAACAAGTTTTTGTACTTATATGGGGTAACAGAGGAAAATCCAAAAGCCCTGTAATATACAGGAGGTCAGATTACATGATTTAATAGCCCCTACTGGCTTTAAACTCTATGGATCTATGAAGAGCCACTTGCAGTATTTGAAGCTATACCATTTTCTATACATACTTGACTATAAAAGTCCATGTGAATGCCTGCTCTCACTTTCAGGTGACGTAAATAAGAAGCAGGCAACATTATCACCCATAAATGTAAAGAAGCTTGTTTGTCATAGCGATTGGCTGAACAAGAAAAACCCTACATTTGTAAGTTACACTTTCATGATAAAGAGATTGCACTATGGTACTTGTATGAAGTGAATTGAAAAATACTATTTCTTTTATCATTTTTACAGTGCAAAAATTTGTAATAAAAATAATATAAAGTGAGCACTGTTCGTTTTGTTTCTGAGTTGTAATAGAAATCAATATATTTGAAAAACATCCAAAATATTTGATAAATTTCAATTGGTATTCTATTGTTTAACCGTGTGATTAATCACAATTAATGTTTTTAATCACGATAATTTTTTTGAGTTAATCGCCTGAGTTAACTGCGATTAATTGACAACCCTCATTTTAAGATTTTTTTTAGTCTCATGTGTATATGTCAAGAATCAGCAGGGTAGCCATGTTAGTCTGAATCTGTAAAAAGCGACAAAGAGTCCTGTGGCACCTTATTGACTAACAGAAGTATTGGAGCATAAGCTTTCGTGGGTGAATACCCACTTCATCAGACGCGTGTGTATACGTCTCATTGCAGGTATTAGCAGGGGTGACATATAAAGAGAGGGTGGGTTATGATGGAACCACTTCATCTTTTTACTTTCTTTTTAGGGTGGTAATAGATTTAAAATGAACTCTTACAACCTTAGCTGTAAGATTACATTTTTTTTGTGGTTGGGATTGTATAAGAAAGGTTGTATTATCACTTTCATTAGTAATCCCCTTTTGTGAATTTAGAACTCAGTTCTGAAAAGAGATTCTAGGCTGAAACTTGCCATCCAAGTTTCAGCTATGAGCACAATTTTTTCTTTCTAAGATATCTGATAAACATCTGTTTGATTATTTGAGTTTTGCCTGGATGGAAAAGAATTAGTGGTGTATAAGTTTCAGTCAGTCTTTGGTGTTTTCATAACTTATGAACAAATTCAATTAAAATAAATATATAGTATTTGCCAAGTAATGTGTACAGCTATTGTATACTGACACAGATCAGTTAATTCAATATATGGTTCAACTGTTCAGATTTTAAAATAATGTAGTGCTCAGCATACAGTACATAATTTCTAGCCGGTTTCACTATATTTTTACTGTGGATATCTGGTAGTTTTATTTACAGAGGCCAAGATTTTCAGAAGTGACTGATGATTTAGGTTGTTTCAATGCTGAAGGGCTGAAGTTGACACCTTAAGAGTTATGGGTACTCCCCACCCAGAGGTCTGGGTACTCCCAGCTGATACTCAGCACTTTATGGAAATAAGGTCTCTTTATGGTGTCTAAATTTGGTCATCCAAAATCACTAGCCCCAGTATTTGTCAGAAGTGAAACGTATGGGTGTATGGACTCACACTCCATTCACCCCTTGCCTAATAGTGGATAATTTACAGGAAAAAAGTAATGAGGGAGTATTTCCTACATTGGAGTGGTTTGTACCTCCAATGATGAACACAGGGAAAAATCCTTGTATCTCTCCAAGCACAAGGACTGCTACAGTCCCTAGTCTTTCCTTGGGGTGCAGAGAAGGCAAAGATCCTTAGGTCTTCCCTTTCCCCGGACAACCTGACCCTGTATCTTCAAGAATTATTAACATCTTAGGTGAGCTCTCAATTGAGGGCATATCTTTTTGGTAGGTACGATGCTTGAGGCAGATGAACTCCAGCCGCTGAAGAGACCAGACCTGTACCAACCTTCCGCTGTAATAATAAGTATTAAATACATAGTTTGTAAAATGCAATGTTACTGCAGCCATGTTGATCCCAATATATTAGAGACAGAAGATGAGTGAAGTAATTTCTTGTATTGGACCAACTTCTGTTGGCGAGAGAGAGAGAGACAAGCTTTTGAGCTTTATAAAAGTAAGTTGTGCAAGCTCTCTCTACGGACTTTCACAGCCTTAATAAGCCTGACAGCCATCGCTTTGATAAGAAGGCAAATGACATTTTTTCTTCTGGCATGTGCAAACCCATTGCCCTGGAGCGTGCAAGGTAATAATTTCATTCTTGGGCAGCAGGAACAGTGAAAGAAGCAGCAGTGGTAGCAGGGGGCAGACTGGATTCCATTGGAGCACATCTGCTTTAGGAGACCATTATGGGAATATATTAGCCTGCAAGAGCCAGAAAAGGCGTTCTGTAGAGGAAGTTATAGGATCTATTTAAAGATTAATTTTTTTATTTGCTTCTCTTTGTGAGGTTTAATGAATTTTACAGGCAGAAGTTAGAAATGAATTAATATTTTGCTTGTCCAATAACACATAATGAACTTTATTTTTTTCCCTTAATGAACAAATACTACTTAACAGTTTCATTCATTATTATTAGCAGTACAATGACTAGCTAATCTGACTTGTATTTCATCTTTGTAAAAGAAAAACACATGGGTCAGCTATCCATTTTTCTCAAGGAATGCCAGTTCACCAAGTTTTAGGCTCCCGCACCCAGGGCCGGATTAAGGCAGGGGCTATAGGAGCTGCAGCCCAGGGTCCCGGCTCAAGGCAGGTAGCAATCTCCAGCTCCAGGCTGCTAAATGTCTCACGGCGCAGCAGGGTGCTCAGGCAGGCGCTAACACATCTCTGCAGTTCCCATTGGCCAGTTTCTCCGGGGGTGGTGCTTGCGGGCACGGGCAGAACACAGAGACAAGCTGTTCCCCTCCCATCAGGGGCTACAGAGATGTGCTAGGGGCCAGCCACTTCCTGGAGCAGTGTGGGGCTATGCTGCTGGCCGGGAGCTGCCTGTGGTAAGCTCCTCCCAGCCAGAGCCTGCACCTCGCACCCCCTTCTTTACCCTAACTCCTTACCCCAGATCAGAATCCCCCTCTTGCACACAAACTCCCTCCCAGACCCCGCAACCCCTCCTGTACCCCAATCCTCTGCCCCGGGCCCCCTCCTGCACCAAACTCCATCCAGGAAAAAGACTTGTATACAGGGGCCCCACAAAATCTAATAGCCCTGGGCCCATAGGAGCATTAATCTGGCCCTGCCTGCATCCACAAATAATGCTACCTATGCAAGTACATAAACGAATACATTATGTGTAAAATTTGTTTGGGGAACAGAAAGCTATATTCCTACCATTTCCAGCTTGTAGATCCTATCAGACCTCTCAAAACTAAGTAGAGGTTTTCTTGGCTAGTACTCTAATAGGATACAGCTATGGAAAATCCATTGTGCTTCAAAAACTGAGGCTAAAAATAGAGGATCTAAGTGTTCTTTTGTCCAGTTCAGCACAAAATCCAGGATTCCTGTAGGATGTTAGCTCAGTCTTTCAGATGAGAGGTAAAACTAAGGCCATGACTACACCTGGGTGAATAACAGATTAATCAGGTTACTGGCCATTCTGAAAAATTGGAAAAAAAAATCACTCCAGATTGAATGAAACATTTCACTCAACTCAAAACAAATACAATTTCATTTAGATTTTCAGCTGTTCTTGTTTTGTTCATTACAGTTTTAAACAACGTTTAAGTAAAAAAAAATCAAAACAAAATGTCATTTCAAATAGAAAACTTAATTTTTTTGTTTTAAAAAATGTCAAATGTTAATTTAATTTTTTTATAGTTTTTATTATTTAAAAAATTGGTATAATCAAAAAAAATTCAGAAAAGTTTTCAGTGTCATAGAATTTGGGGTTTTTTTTCCCAAAGAAAGTTTTGGTTGATAAATTTCGCCCAGCTCTAGTCATGACACAATTACGAACCCACTTTAAGAATAAGGCCATTAATTCCAGTGCAGTGCAAGTTCCACTTCAGTTGATTACATTCTGGCTGCCTGCAGTTTCAGTTGGATATGGAAACTTAATAGACTGGAAGTTAAAACAGCTCGTTTATCTTATGGTGAAATTCACCTTGTTATTGTGCAGGACTATGTAAATTATCTCTGACTCACATATGGCCCATAGGTGGCTACATGGTGAGAGCTGTGAGACTGCCTCCTATACCTTTGTACACTGCAGAAGGGGGTGTGATAGAATCAGGGCCACAGGATGCATGATTACATGGACCCACTGAACCTCATGCCCTGAGAAAGTGGTATGGAAGTTCCGGGGCTGCTACCAGATGCCAGATTTTGGAGAGTGGAGGAGAAGGAAACATTGCAAGATCTGGGTTCAGAAGGGATTAAGTAGGTAATTGTTGACAAAAAAAGACATAACTCTCGTTATATCCAGAGAGAAGAGGCACTACATGCATTTCAGCTGAGAATTGGGTCCTCATTTTGAAAATTAATCATTTCCCTTAATACAGTGCTTTGCAAAGTGTTAATCCCATCCAAATTAACAATTTGCTAATACTGATATTATAAACTAACAATTGCATGCATTGTCTCCATGAGAGTATCTAGACATGAATTTTTGTGAGTGAACATAAGCCATTGTGTTAATTAGCTTCATTAAGGAATCACCACTTTAGCTCTGTTAATTAGTTTGCCTAATTAGGATAGAGAATAATTATTGTTGTTGCAGCAGCACAATTCACATAACTCAAATTAAGATCATTTTGAGTTGTTGTTTTTTTTCCTAGAGTGGCTGGGTTTTTTAGGCAGTTCATCCCGTGCTAAAAAACCTGACTTTGAAGTGTATCTGGTACAAAGATGTCTGTGTCCAATGTGACCACTCTGGACAGCACTTTCAATTCCGATGCACTAGCCAGGTATAGTAGCACAGGTGACCATGCGGTCCCAGAATTGCAAACGAGCTCCAGCATGGAGCAAACGGGAGACACTGGATCTGATTGCTCTATGGATAGAAGACTCTGTGCAGACAGAACTCCGATCAAAAGAAGAAATGCTAATATATATGCCAAAATTGCAAAGGGCTTGGCGGAGAGAAGCTACACCAGGGACACACAGCAGAGCTGCGTGAAAGTTAAGGAGCTCAGGCAAACCTACCACAAGACAAAGGAGGCAAACACCCACTCCAGGTCAGAGTCCCATACTTGCCACTTCTATGATCAGCTGCATGCCATTCTAGGGGGGACATTTAATGAGCTTTTAAATGTCCAAATGCACATTCTACCACCATTCTACACTTGCTCAGCCTATAGTTAAACTGCTCCTTACTATTGTCCAGGCTGCCTGTGTATGGCTTCATGAGCCATGGGACCGAGGGTAGGCTGGATCTCCAAGGATAACTATTGGCATTTCAAGATCCCCAAAGGTAATTTTCTGATCTGGGAAATAAGTCCCTTCTGCAGCTGTTTGAACAGCCCAGAGTTCCTAAAGATGCGAGCATCATGCACCTTTCCCGGCCATCCCAAACTGATGTCAGTGAAACGTCCCTTGTGATCCACCAGTGCTTGCAGCACCATTGAGAAGTACCCCTTGTGGTTTATGTACTGGTTGGCAAGGTGGTCCAATGCCAAGATAGGGATATGCACTCCATCTATCTCCCCACCACTCTTAGGGAATCCCATTGCAGCAAAGCCATCCACTATGACCTGCACATTTCCCAGAGTCACTAATCTTGCTAGCAGAAGGTCAGTGATTACCTTGGCTATTTGGATCACAGCAGCCCCCACAGTAGATTTGCCCACTCCGAATTGATTCCCTACTGACCGGTAGCAGTTAGGCATTGCAAGCTTCCACAGGCCTATCCCCACTTGCTTCTTAACTGTCAGGGCATGTCTCATATTGGTATTCTTGCACTTCAGGGCAGGGGAAAAGCAACTCACAGAATTCCATGAAAGTGGCCTTACACATGCGAAAGTTTCTCAGCCACTGGGAATCATCCCATACCTGCAACACTATGTGGTCCCACCAATCTGTGCTTGTTTGCTGGGCCCAGAATCAGCGTTCCACTCTATCAGCCTGCGCCACTGCCACCATGATGTCACAATTGCCACATCCTGTGCTTTCAGGAAAGTCTGTGTCCATGTCCTCCTCGCAATTGTCCTTGTGCTGGCGTCTCCTATCCAGGTTCTGCACATACTGCAGGATAATGCGCAAGGTGTTTACAATGCTCACAACAGTAGCGGTGAGCTGAGAGGGCTCCATGCTTGCCGTGCTATGGTGTCTACACGAGTAACCCAGGAAAAAAGGCGCAAAACGACTGTTTGCCATTGCTTTCAAGGAGGGAGGGAGGGCAGGCGGGGAGAGTGATAACATGTACCCAAAACTACCTGTGACAATATTTTTGCCCCATCAGGCGTTGGGACCTTAATCCAGAATTCCAATGGGGAGTGGGGACTGTGGGATAGCTACCCACAGTGTACCGCTCCGTGAGTCAATGCTAGCCATGGTATTGAGGACGCACTCCACCGACCTATTGCGCTTAGTGGGGACATACATGATCAACTGTATAAAATCGCTTTCTAAAGATCGACTTCTATAAAATCAACCTAATTTTGCAGTGTAGACACGCTAAGTTATTGCTCCTAACTGGCCCAGTAGGTTGAGAAGTGCTGATATTCCTGCATGTACTCTGGAACTGCCAGCGGGATGATAACACACACGTTTCTGGGAGGATGTTCCTTTTCTTTGTGAAACTAACCAAAATGTTACACGCATTCAGAAACTGTACCAAACTATTGCATCTTACCTGAAAAAAAGAGAAGATGCAATGCAAGGATGACAAAATGAACTCATCAACCCAATGTCACATAAGAGGTTGTTTTATTTAACCCAAACCATTTTTTTTCAGCTGGAGCTCTCTCTGCAGTCCCCTGAGCTCTATTGGCTCAGCTTCCCAAGCTTATAGTGGAACTGTGAAGCCATGAGAAGCTGCCTGATGTACTAGCTTTAAAGCACACCTCAGCATGCATTCTTCTGCTGGGTACTCTGGCTGGGATATTACACCAGAAGAATTCTCATTCCCTGTCAGAAACAGAAACTAAGGTTACCACTTCCAATGACTGCGAGGGGAAGAAGAGGAGGGGAGAGACAAATGTAAATGGCATTAACAAAAAATAGATTCAACTTGGCTGTGTTAGCAGTAACTCAAAGTCCCTATGCTGCATCTATTTTAGTCAGTAGGCAGTTTGGTTTGCCAAATGCTAGCTTAGTAGCCTATTTTACAGAGTAAGGATTAGTGTCTTAGTACAATTAGGAAGGATTGTTGTAGTAATGGGAATAAAGGCAAATCAATTTTTTTTTAACCAGACTGAGTATTAGGGAATGTATCTGCCTGTGGCAGTACCTGAGGTCCATTATTAGAGGTGTTCAGAAACAGAATGAATGCATTTCTAGAAGGATTAGTGTAGTCATGAAAATCCTGTGTTTTGGCAGGGGCTTGGATTAGATCTGAGAAGTCCTCTTGTAAAACCAGCTAATTGTGATTCCATGTGACTGTCAGGAGGGTAGAGCTGGAATGGAATAGGGGATTTTACTATTGAAGACATGAGGAGTTTGGGACTATGTAAGGAACGAAAAAGAGGATCAGGCTTTTAGGCCAGAACTCTGAGACAAAGCAATCTGGATAGAAGAGGGCAGCGTTTTGGAGGTGAAGCAAGCAATGAGGAGCCATGAGGGATGACTCAAGGGAAGAAACTTCATTCCCTCTTCCTGGCCTAGAACGCTGCCAGTTTAAAAAAATATCAACTTGTGCTCAGTGCCAAATTACTATGCTGATGCAAGCTGCCTGACTCCCAGGACATAGTACCATCAAACAAGGCCAGATAGGCACCCAAAAAAGCTCTTTTTTTCTCCTCCTGCTCCCAATTCACAGAACCTTTGGAAAGCAAAGAACCATAAAGAATGTAGCCACAGCTGAGCTGCCCCAAGTGAAACTGTGGAGCCAACAATGAGACACTTGGATCAATTTAGCCTCCCAGAGAAGTTTTAAAATAAAATATTTCTAGTAACCTCTGATTGAGGGTTCTGGACCAGCCATTTGCCATCAGCCAAAACTTAAAGAAATGGATTTTTCTAAGCCATAGCAAACTACGCTGACAGGAACATTAGTGAGAGACTCATAACAAATTAGTACCGAGTTTCCTGCATAGACTGGAATGGAGAAAGAGAACCTGTACACTAGAGAAATGGTGCTGCTGATCAGAAGTGCCATTATGGGAATCACTGTGCTGAAGTCTGTGCCAAATCTGGTGCTACAATTTGGTCAAAAACCAGGCAAGCCATCCCATGTTACGCAAACCAGCCATAGAAAAAAGGGAACAGGACTCATGACCCAGCTGCTGAAATGCCTCCTGGAGATTAAAAACCAGATTCCTTTATCCCATTATCAAGAATATCAAAGGAATTTTTAAGTGAGCTAGGCAAGAACAAAGCAAAGGCCAATACCAGATCCAGGAGGTGGATGCACAGATAAGCTGTAAAACATGGGAACCATTAAGGAAACTTGAAACCTCGAATGTCTCTGTAATGTTTATTATACATATATCGCAGAGCTAGCTATTCACAACACTTCCCTTTTCAAGGCTTTTTATTTATTGTAATGAAAGATTTTTATTTATTGTAATGAAAATGTTAGAAAGGAGAGAGGTGAATGACTGGAAACATTGAAAGCGATAGAGGAAAAATCTATATTTGTCCTATACAATGGTCAATAGGGAAAATTCCTTCCTAGTATGTACATTCCAAAGGAGTACCCTGAAAGCATTAGAGTAGCTTAAATAATATTAGTATTAACAGCCAGTTGGGTCACCTGCAGGGAGTGTCCCTATGGTATTTTTTTTAAATGTTTATATCTATAATAGGAAGGGGAAATGCTTATATAAGAGTCTCTAGCCATTGTATTTTGATATTGTTCCTTTGAGTATGCGGTAGTAATACTGCCGAAGTTGATAAAGGCATAAACAAAACAACCACCTTCATGGTATTCCATTGTAACACAAAGATTTTGCTGTTTATTATGTCTGAATTTTGTGTATGCTTACTGCATAGAAGCCTTCTAGAAAAAATCCAGAAGCTGGCCAGTTAAAAATAATGTGGACAGTAATTCTGATAAGCAAAGTTCTTTTTAAAGTTGACAAAAGGAATGAGAACATTTAATAATTATTTGATACATTTTACATATGACAATTTAATTGAGTACTGGACAAAAGAGAGCTGCAGTCCAGTTTTGTCCCTAGATGGCATTAGAGACTAAAACATTTTCTTTACTCTAGCAATGTTTCCTCCAAACTATGTATAGAACAGAGCTCACCTGCTTTCATCCTGTGTTGTAGGCAGTGAAGGGAAGTGTGCTGGCCATGACACTAACTCCATCCTTTGCATGTAAGATGTGTTCACCAAAGGCACATGACGGGAACACACTTGAGTGCTGGCCTTTAAATGGGGGATAGTATAAGGAGATTTCCATGCACCCCTTTTGTGTGCTACACCCCTTACCTGTGTGCCCCATGCAAAGCACCGGGAACAATCTGGCCCTAAATATTTTAAGTTATACCTAGCATGGACTTGTGTAATTAATCGTAGCTCAGTTGAAGTGAAGCTATGATACTTTACACCAGCTGAGGATTGGGCCCAATATATTCAATACATGTGAAAATTCTTTTTGTTCCATTCAGTTTAAAATGTTTTTACAATTAATTACCTGTGAGAACACATGGAATTCTGTTTAGGCCAATCACAGGGCAGATTCCATATATTGAGGACTCCGACTGTCTCCAGTCTACCTGCCTCCAGGTTAACTCACAGTTCAATCCATTGGCTTGGAGGCCTGATCTCCTTTCAAATGAGACAGTACTAGGTGTGAAGAGATGGGATCTCTGCGGTAGAGATGGGCAAAACAAAAATGGATAGTGTATTCAATGAAATCCCAGTTCAGGTTAACTAACATGACCCAGGGATTCGACACAAATTTGCCAAATAGTATCAGCCCCAAAATAAATAAATATTCAAGCTATATTAATGAGGGAATTTAGGCACCATTCACAAAAACACCAGAGGAGGAGCCACTGCTTCCCTTTATACCCTATAACAAGAGTACTTACCTTTGATGTAGGAGACCTAGGTTCAAGTCCCCATTCTGCCTCAGTCAGAGCAGGGGGTTCAGTTTGGCTTTTCCATATCTGTGTAATTACCCTACTCAGTGGGCTATTCTTGGGGTGAGGAGTGCTCAATCTTCTATTAAAGCTGTTCCACTTTGTAATAAACAATTAAATATTCATTGGGCCAGAAAGAGTGAGATCAATTCCATAGCCTGGTGGTTAGGGCACCTATCTGAGAGGGGGGCACTGGGCTTCAGCCTTGCTCCTATGAACCAAAAGGATTACTCAACAGGTCTTCTGTGCAGTAACTAGGACTCAATTCAATGAACTGGATTCCAGTGCAGATCACAAGGCGCTGGTGTCACATACTCCCATCAATACAAGCTTGCCAGGAAACAGATTATATCAATTGAAATTTCCAGATGGTCCTGAAGGGTAGTCCCGTAGCATGTGTTACAGTAATCCAAAACAGCTTCAGAATAAGTTTTCCCAGTAATGTGTACTGTTTTATGTAATGTGTTTCTACTTGTATGATATGCTACAATTTGGGATGCTGAACAACTCTTGTTGTTAATTTTCTGGGATTTTTTCTTAAAGTACTTCAGTTCCCCATAAGCTAGTGCTGGGAGCAGAGAGAAAGAAAGATGGTCTTCCTTAGTTTTGAACCATACATTTTGTAGGGGAGAGGCAAGACCCTGCATTTATTACCCAGCCATTCAAGCCTTCAATTGCTTTTTAACAGTTATTTTGGTTGAAAACTTTTTAAAAAGGTAATGGTTGAAATGTTTAATTAATGCAGAATTCTGTATGCCATGTATTGTTTTCTAATATAATTGACAGTCTGTGGGAGTGCAGATGAATTTTTCTAAAGACATTATTTGTTGTTGAGGAGCAGAAAACTTACTTGGTAAATCTGTAGGTGACCTTGTAGCATATGGCAAGGCCTGTGGAGGAGGTAATTCCTATTTCTGTAAGATGTTTTTATGTATTTAAGTTTAGACTCTGGCTCTGCTTCTGTGTAGGGTGGAATTTGTTCCACGTTGTGAAAAATGGCCTCCTCAGGCAATGTTTAAAGGGAGGAAAAGGTTGACTAAGTTGCAAAAAGTCATACTTGATGCAGGAAAAAGAATTCATTTTCTGCACGATCTTCCTCCCCAACATAAAAAGACACTAAAAATCAAAATAAGCTCTTTTCTTAATGTATCACTGAAATTTCCTTCTCAGTAAGCAAAAATAACAATGACATTTGGACTTGAGTGCTGCACTTTGCATCCATTTGTGCTTTTAGTGAATACTAGCTGCTCAAACTCAATGCAAGTACGCTGTGTTAAACATATTCCTTTTTATTCACTTATTTAGATTTATTAGAACCGACAAAAAAGAGCCTATCCTAGGCTGTAGGTGCACTTGCCAATAATAAAGACACACTTCGACATCAAAGTAAAGTAACAGCAATATCCACCCTGTATAGACCTTATAGCAAAAGATAAGAGATTACGAAGAGGAAGATACCATTTTCCCTAAATGTTACCCCTCCAGTGATATCTTCAGCCCCTAAAGTCCCCCCAAAAGAGAACCCTTGCACCATGCTCTGCAGGGAAACAAATGCAGGCTATTTTTGACCAGAGGTCTGGGTAAAAGTGAGTTTCACAGGAGATGGGCCATCACAAAAAATGCTCAAGAGCAAATAAATTAATAAGATGAAGGTTTTCAAGACTGACCAACGATTTTTGGTTGTCCAGTGTGAGAGACCTTATATGGACCTGATTTTTCAGAAACTGCTGAGCATCTCTGCTCTGTAAATAAGATTATTTGAGATGTCTCAGACTGGTCACCTATAGATTGAGGAAGCTAAAATCATTAGTTAATCCACAAGGGGTTGTCTTAAGAGCCTAATCAGACAGTTGGGGTGGGCTGTGGTAAGGGATAATTAGAATGATAACAATAAATAAAATTGACATAAACAACTAAATGAAAAGAAGTTTGAAAGTCAAGCAGTCAAAAGTCAGGAAATGCCATAATGCCTGTGCAACCTTAATTCAGCCCCCTTCTACCTGTGCATTATTATACAGTCTTTAATTACATAATCACATACTATTCTTGCCACAGGACCCCTGCCTCATTCAGTGCATAGGACAGACAGTTGTCTGGGGATGAATCAAGATTGAATACTGAAGGAGACAGTTGTCTGTACGACCCCCCTGCTTTCTTTACTGAAGAACTAGAAGATGTGTAATGAGTGATTAAGGGATCTGCAGGAAAAGTAAAGATGATGTAATGGAAAGGAAGATAAATACCAACCTGGTCTCATGGTTGGAGAAGCTGAATGACAACATAGAAAATTAGCTCTCTGATCTGATCCAATATGACAGTATTCCTAACGCTGCCTAGAGCCAAGATAGGTGGGGTGGGAGGAGGCAGGAGGAGTTATGCTATTGAATTTAAATCCAAATAATACATTTTAAATAGTAATCTATAAAACACTTGCCATGATATTTTTGAATGCACACACAAATTATGGGTAGTTATATTGGTAGCTTATTAAAATAAGTCTGACTGTATACACCTATATTTTTAAATGTATAATTATAAAACAAAACTGTTCTATGCAAGCCAATTATCTCATCATATCTAGAGATAGTTTATCAAACAGGACATCGTAAGCATGAAAAACAAGCCTATTTGACTTCCACTAATAAAATAAGTTAAATCAACCATGAAAATATGTACAAGTTACAGGATTATTTAAAAAAAAATCATATGGATTACTTAATTTAAGCTTCACTGAGCATTAGTTGTCTTCATCAATATAGCAATTTCACTTTATTGTCCATGTCTAAGGGCTCCCTTATTGTGCATGTGTCTAGATGCAAAATGTTAACATCTTGATTTGTCAAGCATTCAGGGTGAAAAATTTATGCCCATTCTGAGACACTTTTAATTTGCTTATTATAATAAGTAGTATAACTTATAATAAGTATTTGATGGAGCTGAAATGCAGTGCAAAGGAATTTTAAAAGTACTGGGATGACTTCAACTTTTACACTCTCCTGAATAATGTAATGATGCATGACTGCCTTCATACAAATAACGTAGTTATCAGCCAATCATGCAGCATCTGGAATAACATTCATGACCTTCATCTCTCAAAACACAGGTGTCTTACTTCATGAGATAAAGGAATGGCTCCACTAACTCAGCCAGTAGAGGTCTCTGATATACACGTGAATTGGTCTGACCTTCTCTTCAGCAGAGGATAGTAATAACTACATACATTTGCATCAGTTCAACACAACAGTTGAAATTTTCAGGGCTGACATATGCTGTGATGAGTAGTATCCACCCCTGTTTATTGAGCAGTTAGTGCAGAAGGACATTAAAACATTATTCATGAAACACCAGACTGTAGTTAATACAAGCAGGAGATTAGAAACTGTTTTTTAATATCTTATTTCAGCTCAGGCCTTAAAGAGCTCATAAGCTTAGAGGTTATAGATGGAAAAGATCTGTTAGAACTACAGTGCATCACAGTATTCACATATTTTGAACACAATGTTTGTTGTTCACCAGCAGGGGAACTCTTAAGAAGTACAAGAGAGAAAGTGAACCACATGGAATGGAGACAGCAATAAGTCAGACTATGCAAACCAGTGCGGTTTGAGTTTTTTGTTCTTCAAATAAGACAACTCTTAATGCACTTATTAAACTATGAAACTACAAAAGCTCTCTAATTAAATCAGCACAAAATAAAGAGGAGCTGAGGGTTTCATAGTCAACACTAAAGAGCTCAAAAAGGGACTCCCTATGCAGTATTTGTTATTTGGATATTTTAATGCCTAGAAATCTTAACCAAGGTCAGAGAACCTCATTGTTCTAGATGCTGTACAGACACATAGTAAGAGAGAGTTTTGCCCTAAAGAGCTGACAATCTAGTCGAGACAGACAAAAGGGTGGGAAGACAGAGGCACAGGGAGGGGAAGTGAGTTGCCCAAGG
The DNA here is from genome assembly GCF_020497125.1 of Mauremys mutica. NCBI lineage: Eukaryota > Metazoa > Chordata > Testudines > Geoemydidae > Mauremys > Mauremys mutica. The sequence goes on along the minus strand of NC_059073.1, from coordinate 32,577,058 downwards.
CTACAAAGCAGGTCAGTGGCAAAGCTGGCCATTCGCTACTCACCAGACTATGCTGCACCCTCCCATTCAAGCTCCATCCCACTTTTTCAATGGTTTGTCACATACCCAATGTATATGTGATGTAATGACTATATTATGTGCAATGATATTTGATTCTCCTTTATGCGGATACTTATCATATAGTTTTTAAAAAATGTTCTATATAACATGTTACATATGGTCCATATGTAATTAGCCTGGGTAAATAATGGACAGGAGACAATTGATAATACATTGCAGCATTTACTTGACCTTCCATGTGAGGTAGGTACTTAAGTGGCATTTTGAGCCTTTGAAAATCTCCCCTTGGAGTTTTAAAGCTTGACCCGAAACTCTTTCTGAAGAGTTCAAGAGACTCAGAGAAATAAAATTACAGCTACTTGTAAAGCTTTTGGGGGTAGAGAGAGGAGGGTATTTTCCTTACTGGTTTTTCATTATATGCTAGTCACAGAAATCTTTTACACAGCTGAACATATGAAAATCTGAAATACCATATAGGCACTCTCAGACATGTCTCATAGCATCTATACTATAGCTGCCTCTTGCTAGGCTCATCTAAATTCAAATGGAAGATAAAGATCAAACTATTAAATTATGAAGCCATTAAGGAAACTGCCTTCCCTTAGTGGGTAATATGCAGTGTCCCCACTAGTGCTTAATTAACATCACTAACAAAGCTTAACCTAATTAATAACATGACAAAGCAGTTTTGAAGTTAATGAAAAGAAAAACTGCTTCCAAACAGTACTGCCTAACCAAACTGCTGAGTGTGAAGGAAAAAATATACCTACAGAAGAGAAACTTCCAGGTCTCAGTTAATCAAAACTGTACATTTCGCCATACAGACATGTGAAGAACAGACAGCGTGTCTCATTTAAAGTTGATAAATTAAAAAATATATATATTTCAGCCTACTCAAATCACGTAATTAAAAATGTAAGTGATAGCTTTAAACACTTTTCAAAGCAAAAGTGATCACATTGCAATGGATCCCAAAGCACTTCTCAAATTTCACATATGCCTGGCATATCCAGAATGAGGTAAATCTTTGATCACCTCGGGTGGTACATGGCCGCTCATGTTGTTTGAAGAAGATTCAATAAGGCTTCCACTATAAACAAGTTTGGTTGTGTGGTATTTATATCCATGATGGTTAAATAGATATATTTGTAGTGTTATTCTAAAAGCAGCTTAGCTGGCCAAATTCCTATATTTGAGCCTTGTCCTGTATCCCTCACACAGAGTACTCCCACTGACTCTCATGGGAGCAATGGGTGCATGTGGGAAGCTAGTTCATGTCCATTAGCCCCAGTCCTATTTTCTCACAGAAGTTAATGTGAAACCATTCATTCTGATAGAAAGAAAATTGTGAGGGCCTGGCCTAGAATAACAATACGAACATACATCTGAATTTGCAGTGAAGTATTTTTGGCATTCCATCTATTATGCCTGGTAAACTATCGTTTGTTTGAGTAAGTGTATAGGCAAATTCATAACTAGGTTTTTGATAATAGAACAAAGTTGAATTTAGTTGGCACTGTTACTGGCTCTACAACTGCATTTGCTTACAGCATTTCCTTTTTGCCTTTCTGTGCTATAGCCTTGATTCACTGCTAGATGGGTTCGCTAATTATCTATTTTAATTTATCAATAAAGAACAAGGAAAAAAAGTTTTTTTTCCAATATTCATTATTTCTCTATGGTTATTGAAATTATATTGTAGCACAGGGGTAGGCAACCTATGGCACGGGTGCCGAAGGCGGCACGCAAGCTGGTTTTCAGTGGCACCTGCATTGCCCAGGTCCTGGCCACCGGTCCGGGAGGCTCTACATTTTAATTTAAAATTTAAATGAAGCTTCTTAAACATTTTAAAAACCTTACTTAATTTACATACAGTAATAGTTTAGTTATATATTATACACTTATAGAAAGAGACCTTCTAAAAAGTTAATGTATTACTGGCACACGAGTGAATTAGAGTGAATAACTGAAGACTCGGCACAGCACTTCTGAAAGGTTGCCGACCCCTGTTGTAGCATAAACCTGAAAGTTGGTACAGTCAGTAAGACTAATTGTATTTTAGGTTAAAATCCCATGTCTACAAATATTTGTACAATATTAATCATGAGTTGTAAACCTTTAAAATCTTCTGCTATAAATATGTACAGATGATATTTCAAGGGATGCAGTTTGTGTGTAGAATTCATCTCACTATAGCGGGATGACCAATATAAATTTATTGTAGTTTCTGGGTTTTCAGATTTATTTTATTTTAATTAAGCTTTGTAGTTGTAAATAGAAAATTCAAGTGGCCACTGTTAAAAAGACAACACTTACCACTCCAGATACCGCCAGAACTTCAAGAAAGAAAGACTGATTTCACAAGCACAGCAGAGTGGGTAATATTGAGTTTTTAATGGCACCCAAATATCTCTTATATGTATTAAGTGTAAAAATAAATAAATAAAATGTCAATAAAACAATATGGTTGCATAGTTAAAGACTCAAAAGTCAGGAATTGCTACATTATTCTCAGATCGTGGATGCACGTGGTATATATAATGTCTGTTTTGTACTGCACTCATGTGGGGTTATATGTTTGAGCCTTCATATCTATAATGAAGAAGCACCAGTTAGCTAAGCCCAAGTGGTACCATCTATCAGCATGCTTCCTAAATGCATGCTTGTTGATTTTAATGTTCACCAGTAAGTCCAAGGTTGACTAATACTGATAGCCATTAATACTAAGTATGCATTTCTATTTTTGTGCTACAGCAGTTGAAAATTCAAGCACTCACAACTGTTCAAGAGCATTTAACACTGTACAGTAATACTCCACTATAGTTCAGGGCTGGAAGTGAACAATACCATATCCCAGGGGTCAGCAACCTTTCAGAAGTGCTGTACCGAGTATTCATTTATTCACTCTAATTTAAGGTTTTGTGTGTCAGTAATACATTCTAACGTTTTTAGAAGGTCTCTTTCTATACATCTATAATATATAACTAAACTATTGTTGTATGTAAGGTAAATAAGGTTTTTAAATTTTTTAAGAAGCTTCATTTAAAATTTAAGTTAAAATGCAGAGCCCCCCGAACCGGTGGCCAGGACCCGGGCAGCGTGAGTGCCACTGAAAATCAGCTTTCATGCCGATTTGGCATGCATGCCATAGGTTGCCTACCCCTGCCATATCCAAAGTAAACTTCAGGCAGTGCTTCAAAAAGTAGAATGTAGTTCCCCACACTGGAATCTGTCCAGAATATCACTGTGTACAGTGGCATCTTTTTTGGCCACAAGTGATCAGGAAGACCTCAGTTCTACAACTTTGCTAAAAGACACTATATTTTACAACCAGGGGCGGGTCTACCATTTTTGCTGCCCCAAGCAAAAAAAAAAAAAAAGCCATTCAGACTGCTGCCCAAACTTCTGAAGCAAAAAAAAAAAAAAAAAGCTGCCCAGACTGTGCCACCCCAAGAATGGATGGAATGCCGCCCCTTAGCATGTGCCGCCCCAGACATGTGTTTCCTCGCTGGTGCCTGGAGCTGGCCCTGCCTACACCATGGGCTTGATCCTGTTTCCATTCAGTTCAGTGGAAAAACTCCCATTTACTTGAATGGTTCAGAATCAAAGCCCAGAGTTCCCTCCCCAACACATTGCTATTGCATTTGTTCAAAGCTAACTTGGAGGGAACACTGTTACTTATTGAATCAGCAACTCTACTAGAGAATAATAATTTACCCATTTTTCACAGTACTTTCTATAAATATGGTAGGCAATCATGTACCAGCAGCGGCATTATATTTAGCACTTTATTGTTCTTTTAAAAAGAGAAAAATAACTACATCAGCAGTTCAGATAGAGTGATATTTGCATTACCATTGCTGGTCATTTTAAGAAGTAAATAACTAAAGGAATTCTGTATAACCCCAGGGGATAACTATGTAAATGTTGTTTTCAAGACTGAGAATTTTTACATGATTGTAGCTTTTCTTTTCAAAGGGAATAGGCACATGCAAACTGAGCCCACAACTTTTTCTTTTGTTGCTGGAGTCATCCTGCATGATAAATACTTTCTAAACAAAAAATTGGTGAGCAAATTAGTAGTGTAACTTTTACAAAGTAATTGGAATACTATGGTGTTTTGATTATATGCAAGGCAGATGAAACTGTGAACAGTAGAAAGAAATGCCAGGAGGTGTGTACTTGCTTAATTGTAAAACTTCATCATACAAGACAAAGGATCCGTACCTTGTGATGACACATTTCAAAGCTGATTTTTTTTTTCCATTTGGGTCCCAGGATAATTATGATTTTTTTAGTTCCAGAGAACATCTCTATGTAAATAGACTCTTCCTTCAGGAAAATAAGAAATGACTAATAAACAAACTGGGCATTTTCAATGGCCATTAGCACAGCTTAAAATGAGATATGCAAATTAGCAGTGCTCCAATAAATTGATTGTTGGTTCACAGATTCACTCCTTAGAATTATTTAAAAAACCATAGGGAAAGCCATGGAAAATAATTAAAATTATTCCTGCTCCATTTTACTTAGATGCTAGTCCAGAGGTTTTAACAATCTCCTTATCACAAGCGACAGAGTTTATTAAGCTAATTTTAGGGTGATTCTTGTTTATGAGGTAATAATCATAGTCTAGGCCAATAGACTCCAATGCCAAAAGTGTCCAGGATACAATTATTACTGAACCAGGAGGTACCCTCAAATTACTATCACACTGCAATATTGTTAATTATATATTCTTATTGAAATATCTAACAATTAAACTTTTAGACATTCTTTTATTGAGTTAAGAATATTGATAACTGAGAGGCAGAAAAAGCTGAGGCAGCAATTGTTGTATTCTTATAGAGGAGAGCAATAGTGAATCAGAATTTGGGGATTTAGTAGGCAGTTGGAGGGCAGAAACTTGCATGGTGGATTGTTACTGAAAACTAGGGCTAGATAAACTGGCTTGGAAATAACTCTAGCCCACTCCCTAGAACCTTTACTGAAGTGAACTCAAAACAAAAAGTTTAAGGTTTGGAAGAGTTTTATTAAAGAACCCTGCATCCATCCTATTTTCTTCTGAGGCTAACATCTAATCTCACAGTACCAGTGGTGCAGCTGAATAGGATCCAGTGGAGGACTTGCAAGGGAGCTTGGGTCTGGAAAGAAGGAAGCTGTGTATGCGGGTTGGAGGATTTGTGTGTAGGGGGAGATGAAATCTATACTGGAACTGAGATGGTAGAGTTGAGTGACCTATCATCCAGACCGATCTCATGCATAACACATACTAAAAAAAAAATCTCACTCAATAATTTCTTCAGCAAGCCCATTCTATTTAAGGTAAAGAATATCATTTAAAAAGTAAATCAGTTTTGACTTGAAGATAAATGACTGAGAGCCCACCATATCCTTCAATACGTTGTTCCAAGAGTTAATCACCCTCCCTGTTCAAAATGTCTTATTTCTAGCCTAGGCATACTGTTTGTTTCTGTTTTTAATTATAAGCCTAGTGGCACATTTCAAAGATACCAGAGCAACTCAAGGCTTGTTGAACTTGTGCTGGCCTCCTACTGTTATCATTACTATGTTTCTCCTTGTGCTGATACTGACAAATTGCTTTTTTAAAGTATTTCTTCTGTTAGCCAGTGTCCAAATTAAAACTATAAAACTGGATAAAAGAGGGTTTCTTTTTTAATAAGGAATAAAAATCTCTGGAATAGTTGCCACTGAAAAGCTTTACAAGAAATACCAAAAAGATTTCTTAACCTTTTTTAGGGGAAATGAAAGGGTACAAGTGGATAAGGTCATTTCTGGCACGATGTCAGGATTTATAAGGAAAATTGGGATAGTAAGTAAGATCAAAGGTGAACTCTGATATAAGCTGCAAAAAATATGGTTGCTTTAAAGTTTAGCAAATGAAAATTCATAGTGACCAACTTTGGTTACAAAGATAGTCAATAGTGTACTGGACTAATGACATCAATGAACAAAAGATATACTCTGTGACCATATGCCAGGCTGGCTAAAAATACATAGTAAAATAAATAACATATCAAAGCTCCCAGATTGTTCTGCAGCATAGGGGTTGCTGGAATACACAAACAACAAGGGGCCAGAATGGAAAGAAAAGTTGGGCTGGGTAATCTAGCTATAATTTTTTAAATCAAGGAAACAAGAGATGGAAACAAAGTGTTGAGCTATCTAAGCTATTGAAATATTCAGTCTAAAGAACTACCATGTATAGTTATGAAATATTAAAGTTGAAATTTAAATCCAAAGCAGCTAGAAAATTCTGAGATCAAGCTAGCTTACTTTGCTCTATGTTTACCTCTGCCATCCTGTGCATATGCATTATGATAGGGTCTTTTAGGTCATGATCACACATAGAATTAGGTAATGTGACGAAGTATTGGGCAAATATTTATTTAGCAAATGTGGGCTGATTCAGATTCATGGAAATTAGGCCATCTACTACATTTCCCCGCAAGGGAAGGACTATTCCCTAAAATATATTTTCTAGTGCTTTGTTCAGTCTCTAACTGTAAAGGTCCCAAGCAATTGTCTTTTATTAATTCTCGTGGGAGGCTTTTCCACACTTTAATTGATCTCAGTTCGAGGAACTTACCTTATATTTAGACAACATTTTCCAGTTCCTAATTTCATGCCATTATTTCTCTTTCCTTTTTCTCCTCAAACAGCACCATATCATACAAAACCATTTTTCTCCTTCCTTGATTTGTGTTCACCATATTCTGAGCAAGCAATACATAGCGAAAAATCTACAATAAAATAAGTAGTCAGCAACAACTCCTCTATGCCTTTCTGTAGTAGCATTGAGTTATATGCATTGCAATCAAATTAATTATTATTCTCTTAAACAAATAGGTTAAAAAAAAGGTTCATTGGAACCTCTGTAAAGAGATTCTATGGATTAAATCAATGTATCTCACACTGAAATGTTAATTGTAACAATCATTTTATTAATATTAGTCATTATTTATTGAGAGTAAAATTGTGCATCACACTTTACAGTCCTTGCTTTACTGGTATTGGAAGTTTACAATCCAAACTCCTGATTCTGAAATTTCATCAACTCCGCATGAGAACATTAGATTTCATGATTGGCGACTAATTTACAAATAACAGAGAAATTGTTATCATGTTTCCATGGCTGGGAACAAAAGTGGTAAAAGCTTGTCTGGGTTGCAGACATCTGCCTCACCAATATCCAGATATAATTTACAGTAGCAATATTTGAGTTTCAATGTATACGAGTAAATTATTTTAAATGTTTGTATCTTGATAAATGTTTAAAGTGGCTGTAATTCAAATGACACTGGCATATTCAAATGACATAAGGACTGGAAGAAACAAAGTGTGGCCAGTACCAATGGTGGAAAACCAGGAGTCCTTATAGAGCGGATACACTAAATGCTCTCTCTGATGTAAAGCTATTTATTATTTTATTTTATTTTATTTTATTTTATTTCAGTAGCTCCTAAGAGACCAAGTCATGGACCCAGGGTCCCATGAGGCTATGCTAAGTGCTAATATAGAAGAAAAAGATGGTCCGTGCCCCAAAGAGCTTTCAGGTAAGTAAATGTGATGTTATGAATCAAAAATAATATCCTTGTTATTGTTCTAAAAGTGAAAGTCACTTTCTTCTGAGAAGTTGGAAATTAACTTAGTCCTCACAAATTCAAGAGGCTCTTCTGTGCAGGTCACCTTATTCTATCAGGGCTGTAATAGAGCAGTAGTTCTGGTAATAGTTCTCAATATCTGAGGGAAGGAAGAGAGTGTGTCTGTATGTTTGTTTTAAAAAATAAAAGAAAACAAACATAAAACACACATCCCCAACACCACACTCCTCTCAGAGACCTGTGTTCAACATTGTGATCATAATGATAATTCATTTACTATGTATCGCTGAACATAAGTGTTCTATGCAGACATTCATGATAAATATTTTGTTGACACTGCCTTCCCCTGAAGTATTCAACTAACGTTAAATTGTGCAATGAGTTCACTGAGTCACTATAAGGTAGTTCCCTATGCAATGTACTACCACTTTACTTTTGATGTTGTAGATGTAAGCGAAGGTGAGAGAGTCCCCGTACAACCCATAGTTCCCTGGATAGCTGTGCTGGAATGTTACAAAGCAATCTAAGAATCACACTTACGTGAGCTGCTGGAATATAAATATTTTGAATGAAGACTTTTTATTTGTATGGCATTTTCTAAAGCACTCATTGGACTAACTCTGCCCCTATTCAAGTCAGTGGTAAAGCTCCCATTTAGAGCTCATTGGGATTTTTTCCCTAAAGAAATGCTGATTCATTGAAACTAAAACTGTGAAATAGGGTCATTTTTGATGCATTTCCCAACTTGAAAAATTGGAAAGTAAAGTAAATTGGAAAGTAAAATTGCTTGTTCCATTTAGATAACATCTCTTTTCAGATCAGCAGGCAGAAGTATTTCAAAAGGCTAATATAAGAATGATACTTAAGCACAAGTCCATGTATTGCAACATAAGTACAAGCAGTCAATCTGATTTTGCAAGCTAGAAAGTTAGCAGACCTTTTTGTATAACTGCAGCAGATGTTTCTGTCTGTGCAGTGAATTCAAAACCTCTTTATTGGCAGAAAAATCATATCAGCTTTTTAATAGACTATAAATTAACATTACACGGGCTTGCTCAACAAGCTTTTAATCATAAATGGACCTTGGCTAATGGCTCTCTCTCCTGGACTACTACTGGCAAGGACAAGAGAGATGGTGTCTGATGGTCAGTCTGATTTTCAACTCATATGCCATGTCTTTAAATTGGATCTTCAGCAACCAGCTGCTTTTTCCTGGCAAAAGCAATCTATTTACAGAAAGTGGTAACATTCACCAGGACAATAGTGTAGAAGAAGAATTATTTTCTGGTTAGTCATCTGACTTCCAACTTCAAGTTCTGCCTTCTGAAATTTCTCAGATTGCATCAAATGTCTGACTATTCTTTTGCATGTGAATTGGCGATATCTTCAATGGCATTATATTCTCAGGTCAGTCTAAAATCAATGGTTTGACCTCAAGAATTATTTTCAAACTATAAACAAATTGGGTGGAATGTTAATTATCAAACAGAGGTGCATAATATTTCCTTAGCTTGAGTCAGAAACACACTGTAATCATTTGCAAGATACTCTTGTTCTGTATGCAAAATGTTCTGGGGTAAGACCTTCCATTCCTCAGATGTATGAAAATGTTGTTCTGCTTTTGGGATCTAGTCAGAACTGTGAGCACAAACGTATAACATTCCACAGTAGCATCTGGAAAATAAATTGAATTATTGCTTAACTGGCTCACCTTGACCGGTGTTGAAAGAGATACCCCTAATACTATTTACCTTTACAGTGGATTAATTGTGTGCTTTGGACTCTTCTGTGCCATTAAAAAGTAGAGCTGTGAGGTAGTGTAGAGGGGCAATGTCTGAGCAGCAAATGCTGGTGTCCTCAGGTAGGCTGAACAGATGCAGAGGAATTGGGGGAATAAGCTCTTGGGACCTACTGTTACATCTGCTTTTGTCGGCCTTTGACCACCAGCCATTGCACAGAGTGAAGAAAGTGCCTGCTTTGCCTCCACCTCACTCAGCCTTGCCTCTTTTTTTGAGCTATGTCCAGCCACGTTGTATAGATTCCAGGAGTGAAATCCTGACCCTACTGCTTTCAATAGTAAAACTGGGGCCAGGATTTCAGCCAAGGATTCCAGCTGCAGATGCCCAGTGAGGACTGTTGTATGGACCTTAGAGAGTTTCTTATAGGTTAAAGCTTTTAAGTTACCCTATTTGCCACAATATTACCAGTAACTTGGGTTTGGGGTTTTGATACCAGTGACTTGGTTTTGTCTGTAGCACATCATCAGACAGTGATTCTTCTCAACACTAAATATAGAGCATAAAAGAAAAGGGGTTCAAGTGTTCAGCTTTGGCTGGTGATGGGTTACAAATCACTTTACTATTGAATGCAGGGGTAGTAAAGTGTTGTTATCTTCATGGTATGAATAAAGGGGAGCAGAACTGTGCTGGGCTTGTCCCGATTGAGGGGTCACCCTCAGCTGAAAGGAACTCACTACGCCAGGGGCTCGAATGCCAGACCTCAGTAAAAGTAAGAAGAGTAGGGACAGGCATAGGCATCAACTTTCTCCGGTGCTGGTGGGTGCCCCTGCCCCCCGCCCATTTCCCTGCTCCTGCCCCAACTCCACCCCATCCCGGCCCCTGGCCCTGTCCCCTTTCCAAACCCATCCCCAAAGTCCCCATCCTAACTCTGCCCCCTCCGTGCCCCTATTGGATCCCTTCCCCAAATCCAAGCCCCACCTCTTCCCCCAGCTGCGTTCCCCCCTTGCTCTCTGCCTGCGAATCAGCTGTTTTGCGGCGCAAGCACTGGGAGGGAGGGGGCAGAAGCAGGATGCAGTGGCATGCTCACGGAGGAGGCAGAGGTGAGCTGGAGCAAGGAGGAAGGGCGGGGCCACGGGGAGCTGCCGGTGGGTGCTGAGCACCCACCAATTTTTTTCCATGGGTGGTCCAGCCCCAGAGCACCCCCAGAGTCGATGTCTATGGGGACAGGTGTCCCAGCCAGGAGGGGTAGCATCTCCTCAAAGGCCCGTGGTCTTGTTTAACCTGTTCATCACCACTGTTCAAAGACAGACCTAAATAGGCTTCATTAGGAGCCTTTAGTTATGTTAAAGTGCTCAAATGAAAGTTGTAAGGTCTTGAGATGGGACAATGTTTCTGCCCAGTCTGCGAAGAGCTGAAAATCACTAAGAGACTGATGTGCAGAGGTCACAGAAGAGAGGCAGGTGGTATCAGAAGGTGACTGACAGTTGTCTGGCAAACGAGCGGCTGGCGAGGCAGCCAGCGGAGAAGAACTGCTGCTGGGGAGTCGACCAGCCAAAGCAGGTGATCAGATGGTGGAGCAAGCAAGGTGCCTCCTTCCCCTGGTGGGAGGTGAACTCACACAGATGCATATCTGAACCCAGGGTCCTCACAGACCAATGACAACCACTGTGAGGGGGTATAGTGAGGAAGCAGAGTAGGGCACAGAAAAGGAACTGTTAGTTGTAGATCTCAAGAACATGAGGCAGAAGGCACTGCCCAACACACTCTGGGGTGACTGTCCTGCTCACAGTTGTGTGATTATGAATCTTGCTTGTGGCATTTTCCCTAATTAATGTCGAGTGACTTCCCTTCTTTCATTAAAAGTTTCTTTTCTCCACTCAGACTCTGTGCTTGTGCATGGGTAAGTATTGCCTCTCAGAGGCACCCAGGCGTGGTGTGTAATTTTCCCTGGTTACTGGGTGGGGGCTCAACTTGGTTCTGTGTTGTATCAATGGAAAGGAACCCCTAGATATTGAACCCAGCCTGGTTGCTGCTGGCTCCACCACGGCAGAAGGGTTACCTTTAAAAAAGAAAAAAGACGATCCAGTGGGTGATCCCCAGGTCCCAGCAGGTGTTTTCTAGTGACAACGATGATGATATTGGCTGATATAATGGCCCACAGCTTACTGCCATACTGAACAAAGTGCCAGCTGCTCCCTAGCAAAGAAATGCCAAAAAAGGGGCAGCAAGCTTGTCCTATCAACATTTCCCAATCAAAACAAATTTGAGTCCATGTATATATACAGTTTATGCTTTCTCCTGTCTTAGAACTAATCTATTCTATTGTAGTAACAGTTCTGTACCTTTTCTAGAATCCTTAAAACCCCTTCATCATCCATTTTCTTAAACACACTGACTTCACACCATTACTATTTTAGGTGTTTACATGGCCCCCCATCTCCATAATGTGTGAGCACATCACAGTCTTTAATACCCCTATGAGGTTGGAAAATTCTATCATCTCCATTTCACAGATGGTAAACTGAGGCCCAGATGCTCAAAGATATTTAGGCATCTAACTCTCATTTATTTCAGTGGAAGTTAGGTGCCTAAATACCTCTGAGAATCTGGGCCTTAGGGTATGTCTATATTGCAAAGAAAAATCTGCAGCTAACCTGTGTCAGCTGATTCAGGCTCATGGGGCTTGGGCTGTGAGGCTCTTTCATTGCTATGTAGACTTCCGGGCTCAGGCTGGAGTCCAGGATCCAGGATCCTCCAACCTCACAGGGGCCTAGAGCCTGGGCTCCTGCCCAACCCTGGAAATCTACACAGCAATGAAACAGCCCCATAGCCTAAGCTGGTGTCTAGTAGCTGTGTAGACATACCTTCAGTGACTTGTGCAAGGTAACACAATAAGCCTGTGGCAGAACTAGGACCTGAACTCAGCTCTCCAAAGTCCCATGCTAGTGCTGTAATCACTGGATCTTCCTTCCTCCCTTCCCCTATTTAACCCCCTTCCATGCTTTCTTTCAACAACAAATTTATATCATTTGTAGGTAGATGTCAAGGTGTCACCCCCACTCTGAACTTTAGGGTACAGATGTGGGGACTTGCATGAGATAACCCCTAAGCTTATTTTTACCAGCTTAGATCTAGTAGCTGCCACCACCAAACAGTTTAAACAAACATTTATGGGAGAGTCATCTGGAAACTCAGTCTTCCTCCCAAATATTTCCCCAGTCTTTATCCCCCTTTTCCTGGCAGGATTGAGACTGATTCACCGCCCACCAATTCCTGGTGAGCCCAGATCCAAAAAACCCTTGGATCTTAAAACAAGGAAAAATCAATCAGGTTCTTAAAAGAAGACTTTTAATTAAAGAAAAGGGATGAAAGGAATACCTCTGTGAGATTAGCATGCAAGCCACTCTCACAGACAACAGATTCAAAACACAGAGGATGTCCCTCTGGGCAAAAACATAAAGTTACACAAAAGAAAACCAATTTGATTCTTCCTCTTATACAAAAGAAAGTCACAAAATAAAATAAACATAAACATAATCTAATACATTCCTTCTCTAAACACTTACTACTTTTAAGAAATGTTAGATGGCTGATTCCTGGATCCTTCACTCCAGCACAAACTTACCAAACAGACCAAAAGACTGATTTCCCTCCTCCCTCTTTGAACACATCTTGTCCCCACATTGGTTCCTCTGGTCAGGTGTCAGCTAGGCTATGTGAACTTCTTGACCCTTTACAGGTAAAAGAGGAATTAACCCTTAACTGTCTGTTTATGACAGTAGATTAAAATGACCTTCCTTTCACACCCTTTAAATCATTTAAGCCAAGAGTTTGGTTCAACCCTAAAGGTGCTCCTTGTGCATTTGCACATATGAGATCCATTGTCTGGCTCTTGGTTTACTGCATACATTTTAACTGATACGGTTCCAAAGATAAATCTTAGATGACGCTAGTGAAATGCGCTAGGATTGTGTTCTCAGGAGGATGAGAATGTTTTGAAGAAGCTCTTGTTCCCATGTGTTTACTGGTTTTGTCAGTGTTTAATTGACTGGACTTTATTCATGTATATGATTCAGCTGGGTTTTTTTCATTTATTGTTCATATGTTGCATTATTACTTATATTTGTTCACAATAATTACCACAACTGTTTTTCACTTATCACTAATAGAGTCTGTGCTGATGTGACAATCAATTTCAACCTGCTGATTAATTCAAATTTAATACAGGTTAGAACTAATATTGAGAGAAGTATAAGGATATAGGAGCCCCCAGCCTCTTTAAACTTAGTTGAAAGACACACAAAGAAATAGTTTCAGGTTCACATCTCCATGCAGGACAATTAACTTTCAAAAAATATTTTTAATAGGCTGGAACAAAAAGTACAGTATTCTGGAATAGGGCAAATGTAATAGGATGTAAAATGGTTACAAAACCAAGCAGGATTGTTAACATTTTAGCCAAAGGAATAATTGTTATAGTGAATTGCTTTGGGAAACCTGTAACAGACACAGTATGAATGACTGTGTAACAGTGAACAGTTACAGGAGGGGAGGGGAGGAAGAAAAACACAAGTAGCTGACTCCAATCAACCACTTATTTCAGAGGCTGCGTGGAGTTGCAGGGGTGGAGGGTTTACATAAGGTAGACCCAGTTCATTCTAAAGAACAGTGGTAGAGAAAAAGTTCCCAAGAAGGGTAGGAGGCTGGTAGAATGTCAAGAGGAAAAACACCCCCAAAAAAGTACTGAGCCAGGGGAGAGTGGGATACCACCTTTGGACTCACCTGAGAGGTAAGATAACTTATAGGGGATGGGACTTTGGATGCAGATCATGGTAAACTAAATACTGACACTCCCTTCTTATAAGGACTCCTACATTCTCTGGCTCTCTCTTCCCCCCGCCCCACCCTTTCTGTGGTGGTCAGGACATGCTGGCACACCAAGCAATGACTTGGTGATATATGGAGCTGTGGGATTTGGTGCTTAGCCAGAAGGCCAAGTTACCTTCATGATCATATCTGAACTCCTGGGGGTTGGTGAGAACCTACCAGGTCACAGACAGATTAACGAATAGTCTCCTCTGTGCATATACCGGGGTACATCCCAGTGGGTGGGAGTGGGTCTGGGTGGTTCTGATTATATTACTAAACCAGGTGATCAAAGACATTTGAAGTATAACAGTGTTCTGAGACAGAAGGGGAGGCAGAAAGACCAATGAGAGGCACCTACATCACAGAGCACTGACTTCTACCTGGAGCTTTTAGGTGGGGTCTCACACACACTGCCCAACCAAAAGGGTCAGGGAGAAAGGAACAAGCTGAGGGGACATGTAAGATTTTGCTTTTGCACTCTACCATCCTAACTGGTACCTCCCTAGCTTTTGCATTATTTCAGGCCAAATATGTGATGCAGAACTGATTTTTTTGTTGTTCTTTCATAATTTTTCTCTTACTACAGCCCATGACGCTTTAGACTGTGATTGTGGGGACTATGTCTTTCTGGAAGATATGGGGAAGGGAGAGTGGCTTGATCCTACCCACTTGTGTTCCCTATCAAAAGGGCCTGGACTAAAGGGTCCACTTCCATCAGTGTCTTGCAGTCAGGGCTTTAGGCCTCTGAGTGCATGGTAAACATGGATGAGAGCTATATTTAAATTTTGTCGTTGTTGGTATCCTTTTGTCTGTGAGAGATGGTGGGAATTGCAGTCTATGATGTAGATGGTTTGCAATGTCTCATGTGACTCAATAGTCCAATCCAAAATGTGCATGATCTTTGGCAGTTATTGCAAATGTATATATCTTGGTTGGGAGCTGCTTGCTTCCTACAGGCTCTTTTCTCTTCAAGCTGTAGGAGCCAGCTCCTGTCATGGACTTTGATACTCTGATGGAGACAATGGTGCCACTTGTTACAATCACTTGCCAAGATTTCCCATCGGTCAGGATCAATTCCAAATTCCTTCATAACTTTCTTGCATGTGTCTTTATAGCAAAGCTCGGGATGTCTTGTTCTTGTTCCCTCTGATAGTTCCCCGTATAGTATGTTCCTGGGTATGAATCCATCTTCCAATCTACTCAGATGGCCCAGCCAGCCATCATTCCTTGAGCAGGGCTGTAATACTTGGTTCTTCAAAGGGCAATTTACCTCTTCATTGGTGACTTTCTCTTGCCATTTGGTGTTGAGTATGCGGCATAAACAATGTAGGTGGAAACTGTTTAACCTTTTCTCCTGATGAGCACAAGTTGTCCATGTTTCCCCACCATACATAATAGTGCTGAGGATGCAAAATTTTACACTAGCATTTTGGTCTTGATGGTAAGCTTTGAGTTTTTCCCTGCTCTTTTAGCTAGTCTGCTAAAGGTGGTGGTAGCCTTTCCTATGTGAACATTTAGTTCTTCATCTAGTGAGAGGTTGGTAGTCATTATAGAACCTAAATAGCTGAACTTTTGGATTACTTCTAGCTGGTTTGAATTTAAGGTAATTGAAGGATCTTGTGGAACTCCCTGTCCTAATACAACCATTTTCTTGATGCTGATGGTGAGAACAAATACCTGACAGGCACTTGAAAGGCAGTCTATGAGTTCTTGTAGTGATCTTCATCGTGGGCTATGAGGACAGCAGCATCAGCAAATAGAAGTTCCCTGATTAACACCTTTTTTTACTTTGGTCTTTGACTTAAGTCAGGACAGGTTGAAGCGTTTCCCATCAGATCTTGTGTGGAGATACACTCCACCTTTCATGTCCTTAAATGCACAGTTCAAGAGTACCGAGAAGATTCCAAAGAGTGTAGGGGCAAAAATACATCCTTGTTTCACTCAGCTTTTCATCTCTAAGCTGTCCAAAGTGGACCTGTCAAACTGGACAGTTGTTTTCATATTGTGGAATGAACATATAAGACTTAACAGGGTTGGTGAGCATACTATCTTTTCTAGTACTGCAAATGGACCTGTTGACTATGTTGAATGCTTTGGTTAGGTTCACAAAGACGATGTACTATGGCCAGTTTTGCTGTCTGCACTTTTCTTGGAGTTGATGCAGAGAAAATATCATGTCTACAGTTGATCTTCCAGCTCTGAATTTGCACTGTGATTCAGGGTAGAGATAATTCGCCAGCTGTTGTAGGTGCACTAAGATGATTTTTGCTAAAGCTTTTCCTGCTACACTTAGTAGTGAGAGACCCCTGTAGTTGTTGAAATAGCCCTTTTGGCCTTTATTTTTATACAAAGTGATGATGTTTGTGTCATACATCTCTGTGGTACCTGATACTCTTTCCAGCATTTTTGGAGCAGCTGATGAAGATATGGTAATAGACTTTCCTGCACTTTAGGAGTTCTGCTGTGTTGCGAATGATAGCTGTAGGCAACGCACCATTCATTTCTAGGATGAGGCACAAAACCCAAAGATTTACAGAGTGTCCAAATAACAAAGTTTTATTGTGCAAGGTTCCAACAACGTTCGAACGTGGTGTACCCCTGCTAGTCAGGGAGAGACCCAGGCTACAGATTACATAGAAGTTATATACCTTTTAGGAGTGCATGCTACCCTCGTGAATCGGAAGCCTTAACCAATAAACAAGCCATTTTCTTATCTTTAGCCTATTACAGTCAATCACTGTCCGCGTGCTGGCTAGTGCAGAGTCCAGCTGTTACCTTGCATACTAGAATTTTTCCTTAATTATATTGCTACAGCTGTGTTCCTATCCTCTTTCCTGTTCCTGACTTTATCTTTCTTTAATGCTACCCTTGGGAGCTGTGTATGTGATGTGCTCATTTTTAGTTAATGATGGATACAAAATAGGGAAACTTACAAAATGGAGTTGCTCATGCTAACTACCCACAAAATGGAGTTGCTCATGCTAACTACCCTTAACAGCTGGGATGCTGTCTTTTTCCAGGAGCTTTACCACTTGATAGCAGATCAATGGCCTTGCTTAGATCTTCTACACTGGCTCCACATCTCGCGCTGGCATGACCTATAGAGTTGGTATTTGGTCCAGTGATTAGCTGGTGATGTTTCTTTCTTGTGCATTTAGCCTGTATAGTGTTCAATCCAATGAGACAACTGCTTGTTTTTATCTGTAATGATTTCACCGCGGTGCAATTTGAGAGGGGCAACCTTGTTGACAGTGGGACCTAGAGCTGTCTTCAGGCCGTCATACATAACTTAGAGGTTTCCTGTGTTTGAGGCTGTCTATATCTCTTCAGAGCTTGATCCAGTAATGATTTGCACAGCATCTGCTTGCTCGCTGTACCTCTGTTTTTTGCATGTCAATGTCTCATTTTGGTGATCTCTGATTTCTTGTTGTGTTCTAGATAGGCTGTGTTCTTAATGTTGATGAGGGGTAATAGTTCTGCTTCATTTTCTTCAAACCAGTCCTTATTTGATTATCTCTTTCCCCTAAATGTAGCTAAAGCTGTTTCATAGATTGTTCTTAAATCTTTCCAGAATTCCTCTGCCTTCTGTAATAATGACTTCCCATGCATGCTAAGTTCAAAGCCTTCACAAACTCCTGGCATTTCCTCTGGTTTTTGGTGTTAATAGCATTGATTTTAGGCTTGCTCCTAGGTGATGCTTTATGTAGTTTCTTGGCTGTAATCTTCACTTTTCTAATAATCAAGGAGTGGTCAGTTTCACAATAAGTACTGTGGAACATCTGAATGTTCTGCACTAAGGGTAAGTCTTTCCTCCTGATGATAACAAGGTCTAATTGGTGCCAATGGCCTGATCATGGATGTCACCATGACACTTTGTGGCAATCCTTTCCTGTAAAATATGACTTGCTAATGCACATTTGGTTTTGGGTGCAAAATTCAAGAAGTCATTGGCCATTCTCATTCATCTTGCCAATGCCAAAATATCCTAGGCAATCTGGCCATGAGTTGTTGTCTGTACCCAATCGTGCACTGAAGTCACCAAGGGGGAAAAGTTTTCCTCCTTGGTGACTACGTTTAATAAGCATAAGGTAACAGTGGACAAGCAAGCAAAACAGTATTTACACTGGAACTGCCTGCATTATAAGCCATTCTTGTTGGGGGTATAATACATGTTTACAGGCCAATTTCTGCTTGCAGGTACACTGGTGAATTCCATTTTCCTGTTGTATGCATTGTTAGTCAATTGCCTCAATCTTTGAACCTTTTCTAAAGGAAAGATGAAAGAATCTAAACGTCATCACTAGGAATTGCAAATAGATGCTATACATTTGTAACTTTGTTCATACGGCAGTGTCTAGAACCTTTCAAGTCAAATCAGCAAAGATCAAATTTCTTCCTAAAACTAATAAGGGAATTTGAAATTGCAATATAAAGATAAGGGCTATCTCTTCAGTAAATTGACTCATGCAATGAATGGGCAAAGAGGTCTGTTACTAGTTTCAGGGATACTAAACCATCAGGAGCTAGGGATAAGAGTATTAGATAGAGGGAGGAAAAATGCAGATTCTCTGAAAATTGTCTGAGGCTAGAAACAGTAGCTGCTTCATTAGTGTAAGCTTTATTGGGTAAGTGTGCCAGCAATGGAAACTAAACAGCTATTACAGGATAACTTGTTTAAGAGAGCAACACCATATTTTGTAAAAGTGGGCCATTACAGTGAGTTGGATAAATTGCAGTTACCTCCAGGATCATTTTAATAAAAGAACCTTGAAAATTATCTGCACTTGTATCACATAATTGCATATAATAGAATTAAACATCCTGGAATTGTGTGAGGAAGTAGAAAATGGCTTGGAAGATATTCACCAGAAGATACAGAAAGCAGATTAGATTATTAAAAGCATTTGGTAGTTACTAACACATATGAAAGGTACTGGGCTATACATTATATTTACCATCATTTGACAAGTAAGTGTTTATCCTATAGATAGATTTTTGTTTTTATAAACAAATGCTAGAAGTAGCCTACCACTGTGGATGCTTAGTTCTGCAACACCCACACATTTGAATCCACCTTCCCACTCTCTTTACTCAACCATATTGATTGTCTAAAGAGAAACAGTCTTCAAAAGGAATGTTCTGCATTTCAGTGGATGAAACCCTTTCAGAAATCCAATATGTAACTCCATTCTTTTGAGATGTCTCAAAACATTCTGGTACATTGCTCTGCAGTATCAGATAATATATGGTTATAACCAGTTGGTATCTGAAATAAAGACTTTCTTCTGAAGTATTCTTTGATCACTTGCAGGTTGCCAACAATCATTTATTCTAAATCTTTCCTGTTCCAGATGACACATACAATCACACAAAATCCCACCAGTTATACCAGGATGTGTACACCAGGGCACTTTTTAGTGTGTATTTGTTACATTGCATTTGTAATCATTCTAACCTACACTGTGAAAACAGAATTTACTTTTAAGTTTCAGTCATATAAACATTATATATATTTATATATATATATATATATATATATATAAAAGCCACTATCTAGAATATAATGTGTATATATAATGTGTATATATATATAAACATATATTGATGTTCGTCCATCGTTTTCGAAGAAGACCTTAACATCTATCAGGTTGTGAGCTGTCCACGGTGCATCCGCAAATGGCTGGTAAGGCCAATACGGGCACGGAATGTTCTGCCACATGTCGGGCAGACATGTGTGGGCACCACTGTTACAACATTTGCAGCTCTGGCTTTACGGAGTGCTCGCTTCTCTTGTGCTAGGGTTATCCTTCTGGCTTCAGATGTCTGGCAGCCTTGGTGGATCAGCGTATGCCATGTCGATCGGTCTTGTGCCAGGGTTTCCCAGGAGGTGATGTCGATATCCAGGGACTTAAGAGAGGCTTTCAGCGTATCTTTGTATCGCTTCTTTTGTCCCCCGTGCGATCGCTTTCCTGGAGACAGCTCACCATAGAAGAGCTGTTTGGGGATGCGGTGGTCTGGCATCCTTGCAACATGGCCTGCCCAGCGTGTCTGGGCTTTCATAAGCAGAGTGTAAACTGACGGCAGGCCTGCTCTGGAAAGGACTTCTGTGTCAGGCACCTTATCCTGCCACCGAATCCTCAGAAGTCTGCGGAGGCAAGTCGTGTGGAAGTGGTTCAATTGCCTAGCGTGCCTCCTGTATACAGTCCAGGTCTCACTGGCATACATCAAGGTAGTTAGCACTACTGCTCGGTAGACTTTAAGCTTTGTAGCAAGGCACATATATACACATAATATATAATGTATAATATATAATGTGTGTGTATATATATATATAATGTATATGTATATATATATACATATATAAAAAAGCCACTATCTAGAATATAATGTGTATATATATATGTGTGTGTGTGTGTGTGTGTATATATATATATATATATATATATATATATATATATATATATATATATACATAATATATAATGTAGCCACTATCTAGAATATAATGTAGTCTGGCAATGCCAGCTACTTACGGATTCTGTGTAAGGCATTTGCAGAGGAGGGAGCTCCAGTTGTTGCATACAGTATATCAGACCAGCCCTCTTCAATGAGCCATTCCAGCTTCATTGAACCTGCAAAAAACAAAATGAAAGACAATGAACCATTGCAAATGGATGATATCATGCTCAATATATTAAAGCTGAAAAATAATTACTTGTCTTGCTGAGATAAGAGCTGCAGGCAACATTTCCAGTGCTGGAAGATACTGACTATATAAACATGTAAACCTAGTTTCTTTGTCCTGTAACACTCAGCTTTAGACTGTAACTTCTTTCTACAAATTCTAAAGCTATGTAACTAAAACTTAATGTCAAGTGAAAAATAACATAAGATAAAAATGATTTTACCACTAGAACCTTTAAAAAAAAAAAGTTGAGGTGTGTGTGGACCACTTATTTTGACTCGGAAAGCAAAAAGGGATAATGTGCATAGGTTGCTAACTATGCATTTGCATCTCAATATATTGTCCTTGATTGTATGCACACGCAGCATGCCACAAAAAATGGGTAGATGCACTTCATGCACATGCATATTCACGTCAAAGCTCGGCTGTCTCTTAATATACTGACAAGTATATATCAACTTTGTAGTTTCTGAAAACACTGATACAAGGATTTCTTATCTGTGAAATTAGCCATAATCAGTATAGAAAAGAAACATTTTCTTTCTGAAAAACATTACCAGAAGTGTCTTGTGTGATGTGTTTTTTTGAGTAAAACACCTCTCATAGCAAATGCATTTGTTTTACTACTATGGAAGTAAAAATAATAAAGGACATAAGTTATGTCTTAACTATATTATTTTCTGTGCTTATGTACTAATTCTGCATGCTTGATTAAAAACTCATTAGAACAAGTAAAATATTCTGTTATTAGATAATGTGGTAATAGTACCATGAGGTAATGCAGCTTCAAATCACTAATTCCAAAAGTGACTTCTGGTGCCACAACTAGTCATGAAATATGAACAAATGCCACAACTGTAATAGACTCAACACAGATCCTAAAATGGCTGACTATTTCCACTGAGCTGCTAGTGCTATTCTGCTGAAGGGATTACTTTGTTGGGTACGTTCTTCGTATTTGCTTTTCCCATCATTTTGTCATGTTTCCATATACTCCCCCTGAATCTCGACACAAAGGTGCATTGGCTCACAGTGAAATTCAGAGGATGATCACTCTTTTGATCATCTAAAATCTATACTGTACAGATGACTCCTTCACCTAAGGCCAAAATCCTGCCAGAAATGGTCATAACTTCAATTATGCTGAGGGATGCCCACAAACAGAGAATTGTGTGATCAGGGTCTAAAAGAGCAGTAAATTAGCAATAAATTAGCAGTAAATTTCAGCCCCCAAATTGTGCTATGTAATCAAAGCTAGCCTCAATCTACATATTTTCATCAATTTTTAATGTCAGCCCTTTATTAAACATCTCTAAGGCTATGTCTACATTACACACCTTTTAGCGACATAGCCATGCCGTTACAGCCGTGCTACTAAAAGATACGCAGTGTCATAGGCGCTGAGCACCCACTCTTTTTTTCCCCCCCCCGCGGGTGCTTGAGCCCTGGAGCACCCATAAAGTCGGCACCTAGGCACAATGTAGCCACTCTATGTCAGCAGGATAGAGCTCTCCCACTGACAAAAAAAAAAAATCCTCCTGCAGTAGCTTTGTCAGCAGGAGAGCTCTCCTGCCTACAAAGTGATGTTCACAACAGTGCTTTTTGTCGGTAAAACTTTTGTCTTTGAGGGGATGAGGGGAGGGTGGCGTTTCACACAGCTAAACAACAAGTTTTACCACCAAAAGGGCAGTGTAGACAAAGCCTAAGACACTCAAGAAGCATTACCTTGTTTCTTTAAATATATATTTTTTTAAATGAGTGTTTTTTTCTCCCTTATATTCCAGATGTCACTACATAGTTTTCAGAATATCATCCACAGACCAGGAGGATTTAGCAGAGCACTTGCTGGTCTTCAGTTGAAGAGTTGTGGGCACCAGAACTGGATATAGCATTCCACTAGTGCTAAATACAGAGGTAATATAACTTCCCTGCTCCTATTCTAGATTCCCCTGTTAATGTATCGAAGGGTCACATTCACCTTTTTGGCCACAACATTGCCCTGCGAGCTCAGACTCAGCTGATCATCCACCATGAGCCCCAAGTCTCTTTTTAGAGTCCTTGCTTCTGAGGATAGAATCCCCTCTCGTATAAGGGTGTCATCGAGTCAGGCTCAAAGGGCCATTATGCAGGTGTGGAGTGGAATGCATGCATAGAATTTCTTTGTGAAAGGGCCACTCACTATTGTAATGTCTGAGGCACAATCTCTCTGAGCTCACCGTAGGGTGTGACCCCCTTTATGGACTCTGTCATGGACTGTAATTAAGTGTCACAAATTGGCACTTAACCAAACTTTAGTAGAAATTTAATTTCATTTTTTCTGGAAAATGCTAGAAATTATAGCAACACTAGTTATTGCTCACTCCCACTCCAGTCATATTCAGTATACACTGCTAATTATGCTCCTGAGTCAGGGGTCCAAGGTTCATCTTGGGTGGCTGGCAATTTTCACTTTTGAGCAAGGCTTAGCTACAAGTCTCTCTAGGCAAAAAAAAAAAAACCAACAACAGTGTAACAAAGGAAATTAAAGGGAGGACATATTGAAGTTAGGTCAGGGGCCAGGCAAAATTTACCCAAGAGGAGAGAAGCTAAGGCCTAGATAGGTAGCAGTACCAGGAGTGCTCCCTGCCTTGCAAGGGGGAGATTAGTTTTTAAATAAACATGCGCTAAGAATGAAAGCCGAGTAAAGTTATAGCTCATGGGGGACCCTGTCTGATTCAGTGTTAATTGGAAACTGATAAGGCCACTGACTGGAGCCTGTGGGCAAATGTTTTCCCTGTCAAGATGTTAATAATCAGGTCTATTTTCCAGAATTCCTAATCTGATTGCAGGGCACAGGGTTGGTGTAGTTTAACAGCTATAAATGTTCCATGCTAAACATTGATTGTAATGTGAATGTTTTAACTTATTTGTTGAGACTTCAACTTCTGTAACAAGATGTACAGAGAAATAGGGACTGAAAGGAGTAACAGAACCACTAAAAATTACTGTCACTGAGGAGTATAATGAAGTAATGGCTTTTTCAAGGAGTCTGGATGTTTGGGTAAGTAACAGTAGGGTTAGAAAAAAACCTTTCTGAAGGCCCACTAGAACCTACATATTTATCTGATAAGATTGGGGCTAAGCCATCTCAAAGCTGTCTCCTCAATTATTTAAAGAGGCTAAAAACAAGATAATATTTTTCTAAGGCCTTTTTTACACAGAATAGTCCCGGCATGTGAAACCATATAATCAGACTGAAAAAATGAAGCGAATGGACAGTTAGTATTGCATACTGCACAAGCTGGCAGCCTAAAGAAAAGGAAGAAATGTTAAATTCTGAATTATTATTGCTTCAGTGGGCCTGTTAACTGTTTCTGTTTTGCTGTTGTATAACTGATATTTTGGATGTCACTTGAATTTATTCTTGCATGCTCAACTGGTCTTAAATGCTTGCTTGAAGCACTAGGCCTAACTATGATCTCACCTACAGCAGTATAGAGCAGGATTAACTCCAGTGCAGTCAGTGTAAGACCTGTGTGACTTCAGAAGGAAGCCCATTAAATATTAGTGCTATGGCATCTTTGTTTTAACCAACTTTCTGTTAGATATCTAAGTAAACCCTCCCAAATCAACCTCTCTGTGCAATTTCCCTGTAACAAGCCATGGTTCTCCCTACCCAATGTTTTTGGGGGACTGCTGGCTCATCTTTCAACTCACCATGAAAATCTTAGGGCCTCTTTTCTTCTCTCATCTTTTGTCTGTTGAGGGGAAGGAAGGGTGGCAGAGGTATACTTTCCAGTACATCCCAGGGAATATTATTGGTGAAATGATGACAAACTTCCTGCCCCCAATTTTGAAGGAACAAGACCAAGAAGCCTTTACCTGGTCCTTCCTTTGCTTATACACTTGTCCTTTGTAAGGATTTCTCAAGGTGACGGATGGTATAATGTGCAGGGATCTCAGTTCCATAAATAAAATGTCTCATAGGCACCAGATACTTGGATTTTTCCCTTCTGGTTTATCACCCCCAAAGGTGTGAAACCAACCCCCCATTTATCAGCCCACTGTGACACACATACTCCACACAGTTTGCACAATAAAGACCTGTTTCGGGTATTAAAAAAACAAGGTTTATTTTATAAAAGAAACAGATTCAAAGATTAAATAGTAATGGGGAGCAAATACATGCAAACTACATCAAATAAACAGAGACAATTTCAGACCTTTACACTTCTAAATTGTATAAAATCCCTTTTCCTAATACAAGATACCTATTGGTTTGGGAGTACACTGGGAAACTGTTCAAACTGGAGTGAAGATTCACAGTTCTGAAAACTTCCTTCTTAGATGCTGTCCCTCAGTTTCTGAATGGATTTCACTTCAAACCTATTCTGATTTAAAAGAGTTTGCAGGTATGTGTTCTGGGTTTGTTTTTTTTTCCTTCCTTCAGTCACTGTAGATATTCAAAATGAGAGAACTGGGAATTTCCTCAATGTCTTTCCATTATCTTTAATGGTCCAGCCTTGTCTCTTCCTGGGCTGGACAATAGATGAGTAGGACATTAGTTTTGTGTAAACAACTGGTTTGGGAGGTGACCCTCCCTGCCTTACTTCTCCTGTGCCATGAAGTGGAGCTGAAGTTTGAGCACAGTTTTTCTATAAACATATGCAGACCAGGTTTTGAATTAATCTTATAATGACCATCCAGTTCAGAATTACAAGCTTTCATAAAAGACCTTACTTGATATATTTTTGTAATAAAATGACATAATTAGCAATCAGCTGGTTTAACTGCTTATTTAGATGGTTAAGCTTTTCTTTTCTCCCCCTTGAGGTGTCTGGACCCTGATTGTCATACTCTCTGGGAGACAGGTGAATAGGAAGAAATTAGCTTTACCATCATGGTCTTCTGGATCCCAGGATCCTACTGGTTGACCTTTGTCCTAATCCAGAGATGACCTGACTGGGCTAGAGAGGGATCCAGATGATACCTTACCATGCCCTCCACTGACTTTGGCTAAATCCAAATATCACCTGGAATGTGAAGTGTTGACTCTCCCCTCGTGTGTCCTTTTCCTTCCCCACCTTTTTTTTTTCCTATCCCTCTCCTTTTACATTCTGACCAAGAAAAGTGTGGCATAGTCTTGGCGGGCTGTATTTTGCAACACTACTGTGAGCCTGTGATCAAAGAGGCAGCTAAAAGCAATGCCCTAAACAGCTCAATGCTGGTACAAGACTGCCAGGTCTGGGTTGGGAATGACTAAAACGACTTTGCCATATCTGTGTATTTTCCAGCAGGGAGATTGCAAGTAAGTCAACATCAGAGACAGAAGCTGCATTTTCTATCTTTTTTGCTGTTCTTTACTCTCCCCTCTTGTGTGTGTCTTGCCCCCACCCCTTTAGAAAATAGAATCAAGCTTTTTCAGCTCCAGACCATCTCAACTGTTTTCACCAAAAACTACAATTAATGTCTTTTATACCATCTAAAAAAAATAAAAATAAAATAGGCATGCTTTCCTTCTAAAATGTCTCAGCTGAATGGACAGGGAACAAGAAATATTGTTAAAATGAAAACCTCATTTAATAGTTGACATTTAGAATGTGTTTAACCACAGGCGCTGACTTTTCAAAGTGCCAGGGGGTACTCAACCCTCACCCCGCCTCTTCCCACCCAGTTCTGCCCCCTCCCCTGAGTGTGCCACATCCTTGCTCCTCCACCCTTCCTCCCACAGCCTCCTGCACGCCACCAAATAGCTGTTTGTGGTGGACGGAAGGTGTGGGGAGGGTGGGGAAGGGGCTTATCCGCGGGGGCTCTCTGGTGGGTGGGAGGCACTGAGGGGGTGGGGGGAATTGATAGGAGGGCTGCTGGTGGGTGATCAGCATCCACCATTTTTTCCCCATGGATGTTCCAGCTCTGAAACAACTATGAAGTCGGTGCCTATGAGATCTTCACTGTGAGCGCATTCAGCCATACCTGTTACTTTGGAGAGAAATATTTTTTTCTTACTGTTAGCCCTGGATGGGGGAGGGAGTGACACGGTGGAAATAATATAATTTTAAAACAACTCAGGGCCCAATCCAAAATCTTTTGAAATAAATGGAAGTCTTTCTGTTGACTTAATGGACTCTGGATCAAACTTCTTGATGATTTAAGATGTATTTCAGTTTTTCCAGTCACAAACTATTTGGAAAGCAACATATTTCTTTCCAAATTAAGCATAAATACTTTATCACTAGACTAAATGCTAACCAAACAGTTGGGTTTGCATTGATTGTGTCTGCATTCATTTTTGTCTAAAGCAAATTAACTGACTATTAATTGCAATAAAACACAACATAAAATGTAATGGTTTACTCAGAATTTCTCTAATTTAAGGCATTATGTTACAAATAATTCAATAGTATTTGCTTTGTGTGATTGCTGAAACTTCTATATATTTCGACTAAACCGCTAGTGCAAAATGTTTTTTCTTTTGACTGCTGTGTGAGCTACTGGCTAATGGTGAGTTTGATAGCTGGCTAATGATTGGCTAAAAACTGTGCACACAGAAAATCTGTCCTAAAAATTCAACTACTTTAGTGACCCCCTCCCCCATAAACCCCGGCTCTCCCTTGCTCCTCTTGTTTGTCTTATCCTGTTACATCTAGTTTTAGGGAGGAGGTTCTTTGGGGCTGAGATTCTCCTTGTGCTGTGTGTTTTAGTCAGTGATTACCATAAAGGGACTCCTTCCTGGTTGAGCTTAGGGTTGCCAACTTTCTCATTGCAGAAAACTGAACACCCCTGCCCCACCTCTGCTCACTCCATCCCGTCTCCCTCTGTCACTCGCTCTCTCCACCCTCGCTCACTTGCTCATTTTCATTGGGCTGGGACAGAGAGTTGGAGTGTGGGAGCTCAGGGCTGGGGCAGGTGGTTGGGGCATGGGAGGGGGTTCAGTGTGCGGGCTCCAACCGGGGCTTACCTCAGGTGGCTCTTGGAAGCAGCCAGAATGTCCCTCTGACTCCTGGGCACAGGGGTGGCTGGGGAGCTCTGCGTGCTGCCCCCGCCTGCAGGTGCTGCCCCCACAGCTCCCATTGGCTGCAGTTCCAGGCCAAATGGAGCTACAGAACTGGTGATTGGGGCAGCACATGGAGCCCCCTGACCGCCCCTGTACCTAGGAGCCAAAGGACATGCTGGCCACTTCTGGGAGCCACGCTGAGCTGACTGCTACAGCCAACTGGACATTTAACAGCTTGGTCAGCTGTGCTGACTGGTGCTGTTAGGGTCCCTTTTTGACCGGGCGTTCCAGTCAAAATCCGGATGCCTGGCAACCCCTAGTTGAGCCTGTAGCTGCTAGTGTAATATATCAACTAATTATTTTTAACGTGTATGTGTTTTGTTCAAAATATTTTACAGCTATAAAATCAGTGTCTTTGACAGGAAAAGATTTCAAAAATCTTAACTTTATGACTTAACAGGACAGACAAATGCCTCATGAGACATGGAGAGGTGGAAGGTTAGGGGCTAGCCCAAATGGGAAGAAAAAGAGCTCATGAAAGAGGTTTTGTGATTAACTATATTTGTTTATAGTGTGGTAGTGGCTAAAAGCCACTAACCTTGGTCAGGGCCCCTGTGTGCTAGATATTGTACAAATATATGTAGGGACACACTGTCCATCCCCTGAAGAGTTTACAATCTAAAGTGTGTGTGTTTGCACAAACTGCAGGTTGTAATAACTGGAATTTGTTTTAGGTAACTTCTTGGTTATTTTTTTGTGCTCTTATTTAATAGTTCTGTCACAGTCAAGTATAATAGCAGCAATATGGAGCATTTGGGTGGATAGTAGTAGCTATTAGCTGAGCTGAGTGATTAGGATATAGAGATCTAGACTGGATTCAGAGAGTTCATCATTTAAGAAATTGGCACTGCATTCCCTCAAGTTCTTGCCAACTCTTACAAATACTAATGGGGGAGGGATAGCTCAGTGGTTTGCGCATTGGCCTACCTAAACCCAGGGTTGTCAGTTCAATCCTTGAGGGGCCCAGTTAGGGATCTGGGACAAAAATCTGTCTGGGGATTGCTCCTACCTTGAGCAGGAGGTTGGACTAGATGACTTCCTGAAGTCCCTTCCAACCCTAATATTCTATGTATGTAAAAGATTTCACACTGCAGGTTTCATGAGCAATATGTTGTATATATGTTTACCTGAACAGGAAGATAATGAACTAGATATTTGTAACTGGAACCACTCTGAGTCTGACCAAACAACTTCAATACAGTTCCAGTTGTAATGTAAATACAAGCCTTGTGCACTACCCTCAAATCACTTCCACTTCTATGTTCTAGTTGATGGCAGGAAGGATTATCTTGAATCAAAGTGCTGGATTGAGACATAAGATATCCAGTTTCAATTTCGGGATCTGTAACAATAGGGCAAGTAACTTAATTTCTCTGTGTCTAAATTCACACTCTATAAAACAGGTATTATAATAACCATTCCCTACATCACAGGAGTGTTTTGTGGATACATTTATTAACACTTACCCCATAAGGCTTTATGGAAATATGCTTATGAATGTATCTATAACATAACTGGAATATGTTTTATGCTACATATGCCATGTAACATATCTATGTAAAGGTTATGATCTACTGAATAGATTCATCCTATTTGTATGCATGTGTCATTGTTGTATTTGAAGTTATGAATATTGGCTGTATACTTCTTTGATTTTAAATAGCCTTAGTAAGGCATTTGGCCAGCTTCTTCAGAAAGGAATGTGCAAATTAAGTGCCCAGTCAAGAAACACTTAACGAACAATGGATCTTGGAAGGCTCCAGTCCACATAAAAAGTCTTCCTGGAGACATTCAAGGTAGCATGTGGGCAGGGGCGGCTCTAGGCATTTTGCCGCCCCAAGCAGGCTGCCTTCGGCGACTTGCCTGTGGGAGGTCCCTGGTCCCGCGAATTTGGCAGCAGCCTGCGGGAGGTCCGCTGAAGCCGCGGGACCAGCGGACCCTCTGCAGGGATGCTGCCGAAGGCAGCCTGCCTACCGCCCTCGTGGCAACCGGCAGAGCGCCCCCCGCGGCTTGCTGCCCCAAGCATGTGCTTGGCGTGCTGGTGCCTGGAGCCGCCCCTGCATGTGGGCAATGGCTGCTGCCTGTAAAAACTCAGTCATGCATGGACATGTGCCTTGCCCATGTGACTCCAAAACTCCATCTTGGAGCTGGACTTTGCATAGGAGAGAGGAGGGGGTCTCCACCCACAAGAGAAAGTCTATTTAAGCCCGTGGGAAACCCCTCCATTTTGTCTTCAGCTGGCTCAAGTGGTGGCCTCTCTACCCACAAAGGATTCCTGGAAGAAACTGAAACAAAGAACTGTAACCACAGGGGGGTGTGAGTGATTGCTGGACGCAGACCAGAAGGAGACTAGCCTGTAAAAGGAAGCTTAGTGGAACAACTGTAAGGTTGAGGTTTTATGTGTATTCAGTTTTATTACTGTATTAGGCATAGACTTGTGTGTTTTGTTTTATTTTGCTTCGTGATTCACTTTTTTCTGTCTGCTATTACTTGAAAACACTTAAATCCTACTTTCTGTATTTAATAAAATCATTTTTTACTTATTAATTAACCCAGAATATGTATTAATACTGGGGCAGGGGGAGGGGAGAGAGAGAGAGAGAGCAAACAGCTGTGCATATCTCTCTACCAGTGTTATAGAGGGCGAACAATGTATGAGTTTACCCTGTATAAGCTTTATACAAGGTAAAACATATTTATTTGGGGTTTGGACCCCATTGGGAGTTAGGCATCTGAGTGTTAAAGACAGGAACACTTCTTAAGCTGCTTTCAATTAAGCTTGTAGTTAGTGGGACATGGTTCAGACCTGGGTCTGTGTTTGTGGCCAGCAAGTGTGTCTGGCACAGCCAGGCAGGGTTCTAGAGTCCCAAGCTGACAAGGAAGGCAGGGGCAGAAGTAGTCTTGACACATCAGTTGGCAGCCCCAAGGGGGTTTCTGTGATCCAACCCATCACAATAACCGTTCCCTACATCACAGGAATGTTTTGTGAATATATTTATTAAAGCTTATGAGCTGCTCTGATACTATGCTGAGGGGTATACATGTACTAATTAGAGAAGCTGTGTATGTTGCTGCAGTTATGCTTGGCCTTTTTGGTATATTTCAAATATGTAGAAAGTGTGACAAGGTGAGACATGCTGCAGCCATTTACACTAGAGTGCCTCTAAAAGCATGTATGACATTGAATAGAATGCACACAACATCCTGCAATAACCTGCTGGATCCCATAGACTGCCTAAAGAAAATCCAGCACTTTTAGCTAACCACTAAAGTTACCAAGCAAAAATGAACAAGCACTGTAGCTGGACGCTTCTGGTATAGTTATCAGTAGTGACATGGTTAACAGATTTGATTAGGTGGCGTCACTTTTTAAAATGGGACTTATCTATCTTACTCACGGGCTCATTTTCAAAAGTGACCTAGGAGCCTAAGTCCCTTTGACTTTCCACGAGATTTACAAAACAACCTAGGCATCTAGCTTCCATTGAAACCAATGGAAGAAAGGCACCAAGGTGCTTTTGAAAACTCCAGTAGGTGCCTAGCTATCTACAGGTGACATTTAAAAAACTGGTCCTAGATACTTGGGGGTAAATCATATTTTTCTTACTCACATAGGTAACCTTATTTAAATGCAGGTGGACTATTCATGAGCAATGCAAGCAATGTTCACGAAGATCACACTTTTATTTTATCTTAAGTATGTTCTTATCTTATTTAGATTCTCATCCCACACCAAATCAACCTGGTATGAGAGAACTTGAAATTGAAAAGGTGAAATATTGTATAACATTTCTCAGTTCAAGGCATAGTCCTTCACTTGTTGAAGTCCATAACAAACTCCCAGTAAAGGGACCTGGGGCTAGATCCACTAAAGTATTTAAGTACCTACCCTGTCACTTTATGTGCTTAAGTCCAACACTTAAGCACCAATGCTATCCTCAAAACCACTGCTTGGCTGCTGCCTAACTGTATGGACATCTAAAGTCCCTAAGCTACTGCCAATGAGCATGCACACAATGCCTCAGTTATGGCACCTAGGTACCTATCTTGCCTCTAAGCCCCAGGAGGATCCCTCAAGTAGGAGTTCTCCATCCTATATCATCTGCAGGGCTCAATGATGGCAGGAATGCTCTGAGCATGCCTAAACTCCTACACAACAGCCAGAGAAGGAGAAGGTGCAGTTCCTCCCCTACCCTTAATTCAGTGGTTAGCTAACTCATCTGACATGTGGGAGATCAGGGTTCAATTCCCTCTCCCCTCGGTAAAAAGACCAGATTTAAACTTGGGTGTACACCCCAGAGTTTTCTAACCACTGAGTTATGGGATATTCTGATGTGAATCTCACTCGCTTCTGCTGTGAATTAACAATGAGCAAGTCATTGCAGTAGGGGGACTGCATGCTATGTCCCCCACCTCAAAGAAAAATGTCTTAACCATTGAGCTATGGGGCACTCTGGGACAGATCTCAACCTGACCTGTTGAAACTATGCCTCGGTCACTACACACCTTCCAATGTCTGGAAAAAAGAAAAGAAAATAGAATTGTCTGTAGGTTCCCTCTCTTGTTACATAAGCCTGACTCATCACTAGATCCAGTACAGGGGTCATGTAATTAAGGCCTGGAACTTAACACATATGCACAAGCTGGCCAAATTAAGGTTGCATAGACATTCTTAACTCTGGCAATTCCTAACTTTTGAGTGTTTGACTTTGCACACCCTTAAAGAATAAGGATATTTTGTATGTATATACTGCTTGATATTGAAGTGAGTTTCCTAAGATTTGCATGGGTCCTCAATCATGGAAAAGAGATACTAGCATAAACAGAGTGAAGTTGCTATACACTATCCAAATAAAGTGTACAATAAATACATTACATTTTATTGCATCAACATTTGGTAGAGATTCTCAGTGTGGAATGTCAGGAACCACCCAATATGGTCAGACTACAGTAATCAAACCAATTGATGTACTGTGACTACTTTGGTGTAGGGTGGGGGGAGAAACACTTTTTCATGTTGTATGTATGAAAGCATAACCTATTCTTGTAAAGTAAGAAATGGAAACATTCACATAACATGTTAATATTCAGCATCTATGTGTATATTGTGCATCTAGTGTCTGATAGCACTGAAAGATATAATTTAAGTTTTGTTTTGAAACTTTTTTTGGTAGAAGTTTGTTTGGGCATTGTTGTTGAAGAGTGTATAAAGAAGTGATCCAGCTATTCCCCAGAAAAAAAGGTTGGTTACATAAACATACTAGGTGAACAATTATATATAACATTTGCCTTTAAAAAGCCATGAATTACAGTGGAGTACAATTGTTTTATCCTTTTACTCAGAAAAGTGCTATTTCTTTATGCCAATAATAAAATTGCATTGTATTAAAAAAGAATTTGTCCTTGACAGCATTTCATTTTGTTTTCTATAACTGATTTGTGGCAATGCATTTTAAAAAATATAGCTAATCTTGGAACGTGGTGAAAATATCTGAAGATTCTGCAGCTTTATCTCCTACATATGTGTAAAGAGCTCTTTTGGGGGTGCAAGATGCGACTCCATTAAGCCAACAGAATGTCTTAAAATAGCATTAGGGTCTTTACTTTAAATTACCCAAAAGCAAGAAAATGTATACTCAAAACAGACAAACATCCATTAACTTGCAGTGTTCTTTTAACATGTAAATGGAAAAGGTAAAGTGGCATGAGAATAATTCTGAAGCTTGTGATCAGGGCATACATTACTGCTATCATGGAATCATGCTGGGAAATATTAACTTCTATCATCAGATGAAGTGTCACTTCAGGTTGTAGGCATGAGATGCTTAATGCAGAAACTACTTTAGTCCTCATAAAATCAAAACTTCCCTAAAAATAACTGGCTCTTACTATAGTTTTTTGTTTTTGTTTTTTAACCATCTAAAAGAAGCATAGAAATACAAGGTGCCTCCCTCAGGGCTTTCCTTAGGATTTATGAGGCCCTATGCAATATTATTAAACTGTTGCTTATATGCCCGACGGCAGCCCAGGCTTGCAGCCTGGCGGGGAAGGGAGCAGGCAGCAAAGGATACCAAGCCACCCGGCCCGCCTCATGGTGGTGGAGAATTACAGTTCCTGCAGAGACCCCCATATCCTCTCCCTCACACAGAATGCACAGGGCTGGCACATTCGGCTCTGTGAATACGGCTCCTGCCTAAGGAGACTAGGGGGAGGGGTAGCTCGGTGGTTTGAGCATTGGCCTGCTAAACTCAGGGTTGTGAGTTCAATCCTTGAGGGGGCCGCTTAGGGATCTGGGACAAAAATCAGTACTTGGCCCTGCTAGTGAAGGCAGGGGGCTGGACTCAATGGCCTTTCAAGGTCCCTTCCAGTTCTAGGCAATAGACTGCAGTGCATGCTGAATGCGGGAGCTGACCCGCTCTTACCTGCTGTCATCGGCGGTGGGTGAAGCTGCTGTTTGGGGAGGCAAGCTCCCCAGCCCACCTCTTCTGCCTGTGGCCCTGCCCATACTCCACCCCCACTTTGCCCAGGCCCCACCCTTCCCCACTGTCTCCCATCTCTCTTCCCTCCCCCACCCTGCTCACCCCCTTCCAGACAAATCTCTGAACCCAAATGAAGCAAATGACACTTGAAAAAAAAAACTCTTCTGCAATTTCTTTCTAAAGAAAATGGAGCAGGTTGTCCACCGCATGCCAGAAGGTAAAGACTGGACATGCAGAAGATACCTAATTAAAAGCACTACATTTGGGAATAAAAAATGTCAGTCACAGGTTTTTTTATATACCCTGAAGTTTGTCAGAGATTTATTTGCAAAAACTTTGTAATAAGGGCAAGTCAGCTGTCTTGCTGAATACAACATTAAATATTATAGAATACATGATGCGGCTCTTCTCTGTTTTATATTTTCTTAATCAGTATTTCTAAACTGATTTTACATGTACTCTTAAGCCTTCATAAAGTAATCGTTCCAGATTATTACATATTTAAGTCACTGAAACAAAGACATTATTTTAAATGAATCAGTCACAGAGGTTTAATGTGTTCATAACAATGTTCATTGTTTTTAGCAAAAGGGAACAATAATTTACTTTGTGATCTCCATAACAATAGACATGTTCATGAAATTTCACCATATTTAAAAAATACATTTCCAAAGATTTTAGGCATAACAAAGGATTTTATATCTTAGTAAGGTACTGATTTTACTGGAGTGTTCTCTTAAAACTAGTTCATCAAAGGGCTTGGCTACACTTGAGAGTTGCAGTGCTGGTGGAGGCTTTCCAGTGCTGCAACTTAGTAACTGTCCACACCTGCAAGGCACATCCAGCGCTGCAACTTCCTGGCTCCAGCGCTGGCTGTACACCTGGTCTGCTTGGGGTGTAACGAGTGCAGCGCTGGTGATGCAGCGCTGCTCGTCAGGTGTGGCCACAGCTGTTATTGGCCTCCAGGGTATTAGGAGATATCCCAGAATGCTTTTAACTAAATTACTCTCTTTGTTTTGTTATGCAGCCTTTCTTTGTTTTGTTGTGAACTCGGGGCTCCGGGAGCTGCTTATCTAAAAAACAAACACAGCTCCTGTTTGCTGTGATCAATCTGTAACTGACTGTGAACAATCAAATGAGATAACCCCTGTGAATGAGACAGGCAGGGGGATGAGTGTTTGCTTGACGAGAGAAACAGCTGCTTATCTGGTCTGCAGGCTGTTTGCAGTTAAGAGTAAGGGGTCGGGAAAAAATTCTGATTTTGCAAGGCAGGGAGCTGATACACAGTGTCGGCTCCAAAAATCCACTCTCTCTCTCTCCCCCACTCCCTGTCACACTACACCCCACCCCCCTCTTTTGAAAAGCACGTTGCTGCCACTTGAACGCTGGGATAGCTGCCCATAATGCATCACTCCCAAAAGCGCTGCAAATGCTGCAAATGTGGCCACACTGCAGCGCTGTTAGCTGTGAGTGTGGCCACACACCAGCGCTTTCCCTACACAGCTGTACGACCAGTGCTGTAACTCTCAAGTGTAGCCAAGCCCAAATAGTCAGAAGTAAAGCAAGGAAAACTCATTTGTCCATTTATCTGGAAGGAAAGGAGTGTTGTCCCTTTGAGGGCTCTCTTCAACAGGGGGGTGAAGAGAGAAATGGATGGATGGAAAGGACAGGAAGCAAATTTTTCGTACTATAGTAATTAAAATTAAAACGTGTATTTTAGGTAAGGGTGGTCTTTTGAAGGATTTATTGAAGAAAAAAAAAACTGTATGTCTGAAGATCCAAGCATTTAAGGCTAAAGATGAATACTCAGACTGTGCATCTAAAAACCTATGCAAGGATTTTTTTAGAGATGTGATTTTATAATCTTCACCAACACACTAACAAAATATTTTAAAGCAAATTTTAAACTAAGGTCCTATAGACTAACAGGTTCTGAGTAAATATTACAGCAATGCACAACTGTTTTTGTCAGCAAATTCAGAAACTGAAAGTATATACCTGGCGGTTGGCAAATGCCTGTTAAATGGCTTCATTACCACTTGAATGGCTCTTTAACAGTTTCAGTGTTGTGCTAATAGGTCTGACAGGCTTTTTCATTTTTAAGTTACTAGATCCCCTCTGGAGGAAGACTCACCAGGCTGCAGCAGCTAGCTGTGGGAGCCTGCAGGAAGGGTCAGAACAGGGATTGGGAGGGTGGACAGTAAGACCTGAGGGTGCCCCAAATTTTCGGGTGCCCTATGCAGCCCTGTATGCTGCATATGCCTAAGGACGGCCCTACCTCCCTCCTCCAAAGAGCTTGCAATCGAAGTTTTAAAATGAGGTGGGAGGGTGACATGCAACAGTGATGGGGACAAAGGTGAGGGGTGTGTATATGTGAGAGAGAGAGAAAGAGCATGTGCAAGAGGGAGAATGCTGCTGCTCGCATTCTCTAGACATACTAGAGTGTGGAGACCGAAGACTTGGGGAGATCTGGAGAATGGAGCTGCAGGAGTAAAGGTGAGAGACAATAGAGACTTGGATAATGAACAGCAGAGAAGTAGAAGTGGGTTCAAAGCAGCGAGTCATTGCAAATCTGTCTGTCACCAACTCTACAAAATTGCCATCAGTGATGTAGGAGAAGGATATTTCAGGGCCACAGGTGACATCAATTAAATCTCGTGATTGTGTGTGTCTGTTTCCACTGTTCCATGATGAACTTAAGCAAAAAAGTAAACAGAAGTCTGATGTCCCTGATATCAGTGGTGAACATTTCTGAATCAAACTTTATAAAATAGAACTAGATTCCATTTACATACTGATTCAAATGAGTCATCTTATTTATATAATTCACTATGGAGGGAATCACAACTCTCTCTTCCTCAAATCAAAGAACATTTAACTTTATATTCAGCACAAAGATCTGCAATGCATTGTTTATGGTGTTTAAGTTATTTGCCTTACCGTAAAACTTTAAAACTTGTAATTCCAACGTTCAGCTTACATTTTCAGTAAAATTACTTCATTTCCACAAGCTTGAATTTTTTTTTACCTTGATTATACTGTTTCAAAATCCATTACCTCTCCTACAACAGCTCAAAAATCATTTCACTATGATTGTATTGTATCAAACCTTTAGATATCACTCTCCGTGTAATAGACAAACATTTATTTCTTTAGCACCAATTCAAAGGAAAAAAAAAACCTCTTTACCTTGATTATACTAGAACAAAGCCTTAATAACCTGTTTACTTATGATGTGAAAAGTGTTATGTGTACCATTTTCAATATGACATTCTTTCTACTTGTAGAGATAGGTGGCCTAAAGTAACAATTCTTATCCCAAGGTAGCCTCATATCTTGTGTTACATGAGGAAAAGGGCACCTAAATCCTACAATTGTCAAGTGTTACCTACAGGTACAGGTGTGTTAAAAGACCTGTGGGACCCTACTAGAGAAATCTTCCCAGTATTAAAGTGAAACATTGTTAACTACTCTTTGAATACAGTCCTTCAAACAGTTTTGCACCCAACTTATAATAATTTCATCTAATAACATTTCTCTAGTGTTTTTTTTATTATTTTAATGTCATGGCTGATTGTCAAAAGTCTTACTAAAATGAAGATGTGCCATAACTACTCCCTCCGAAACAAGGCAATAATCCTGTCAATGAAGGGAATTAGATTGGTTTGACATGATTGTTCTTGACAATTCCATATGGGCTACTACTTATCACCCTGTTATTCTCTAGGTCAGTGGTGGGCATCCTGTGGCCCGTGAGCTGCACACAGCCCATCAGGGTAATCTGCTGGTGGGCCACGAGACAGTTTGTTTGCATTGGTCGCCTGCAGCTCCCAGTGGCCACGGTTCGCCGTTCCCGGCTACTGGGAGCTACGGGTGGCCATGCCTGCGGATGGTCAATGTAAACAAAGAATCTTGCGGCCTGACAGCATATTGCCCTGATAGGCCGTGTGCAGCCTGCAGGACACAGGTTGCCCACCAGTGCTCTAGGTGCTTAAATTATTAAGCAATCAATTTTTATTCCAGTATCATTCCAGGTATTGAGGTTAGTCTAACTGGTCTATGATTCCCCAGGTCCTCTTTGGTCCCCTTTATAAAGATAGTAACTGTTTGCCCTTCTCTAGTGCTTTGAGACCTCACCTGTCCTGCATAAATTCTCAGAGATGATTGCTAACAGATCAGAGATTGTTCGGCTAGTTCCTTAAGTACCCTAGGATGAATTTCATCAACCCTGACAAGTTGAATGAATCTAATTTATCTAAATATTATTTAACCCATTCTTTCACTATTTTGGCTTGTGTTCCTTCCCCCTTCTTATTCATTTTAGTTGGGTCAAGCATCTGGTCACAATCAACCTTTGTAGTGAAGTCTCAGGCGAAATAGGCATTAAATATGTCAGCCCACTATTATCGCTCCTCCCTGACTAGGTAGAAGACCTACAATTTACTTTGTCTTTCACCTGCTCTTAATGTATTTACAGAACCTCCTCTTATTGACTTTTATGTGCCTTGCTAGGTGTAACTCATTTTCTGCCTTTGCCTTCCTGTTTTGTCCCTACATGTTTGTGATATTCTTTTGTACTCCTATTTACCAATTTCTCCATGTTTTCCACTTCATCTTGTAGGATTCCTGGTTTTATTGTTCAGGTCCTTAAAGATGCAGCCATATTGGCCTATTACTATTATCTTTCTTTCTTTCTCCCTCAGTGGGAGAGTTTGGTGTTGTATCTTTAATATTGTCTCTTTGAGAAACTACCAGCTCTCCTGAATTCATTTTTCCCTTGGATTTTTTCCCATGAGTCTTTACCCACTAGTTATCTGAGTCTGTTAATACTGGGGGGAGGGGGAGTACAATCAATTTTCCTTACTGTGCTGCTCTCACTCATTCCTTTCCTTAGAATCATGAAATCATCATTTTATGATCACTTTCACCCAAATTTACTTCCATCTTTAGATTTGCAACGAATTCCTACCTGTTCAAATCTATATTGGTTGCCCTCTTTATCTCCTCCACATTCTGAAACAAAAAGTTATCCCCCATACATTCCATGTAGTTACAGCAAAACACAAAGTGCCCAGTATTACTTTTTTCCAACAGATGTCTGGGTAGCTGATATCCTTCATTACTACCAGGTCTTGTATTTTCTGGATATTTCTGTTATTCCAGAAATGCCTCACCCACCACTTCCTCTTGATTTGGTGGTTTATAGTAACCCCCGTGCCATGATGTCAACCCCGTCTTTTTTTTTCCTCCCTCACTTTATCTTTGCCCTGAAATTTTCAACTGGTCTTCCTCTCACCTCCCTCTTCACCTCAGCACAACAACATTCTGGTCCTTCACCCTACCCCCCAGCCCCCATCCTTCCTGAACAAGTTATATCCCTCTACCAATATTCTATTCATGAGATTTATCCCACTAAATCTCTGTGGTGCCAATTAAGTCACAATTTAGCTTATGCACTAATACTTCCAGTTAGTTCCTGGTCCCAATACTCCTTGCATTTGTGTGGAGATGTCTTAAATGTCTACCAGATTGCCCCACTGTTATCACTTGTATTGTTGTTCTTCCCCTGTTCCTTCCACACATACATTTATCCCCCTGTTCAAGTACTTTTTTATACCTACCTGTAGGTTTTTGTCATCTGCCTCCTCTGAACCTATCATCTTTGACTGAAATACTGTTGTGAACTCTCAAATATTATCTATTTTTCCCCCAGCATCTTCCTCATAATTAAAACAGTTTGAAAGGACCTTATTACTCAAGATCATCTCATAATTTTTGGCTGGTTCCTTAGTGATGTCTTCACTTCACATAAATCTTCACTTTCCTGAATCCTGTTTTATGCTGGTGTAATTCAACTGATATCAGTGAAGTTACTCCAGAGTTCAGAATCGGGACCTTCCATCATTTCCTGGGACACTTTTCCTTCTTCCCCCAGTAACTACATAAATGTTCCTGTCTCCAGGAGACACTGGGGAAATTAACAGGCATCCAAAGAGGAGAGTGTGCTGAATGCAAAAGTGTGACTATTTGGAATTAATCTGAGACAGAACTGTGTGGAGTAAGGAGGATGGGGAGATATTCTGAGAGGAAATTAGCTTTGCCTTGAGCTTTAAGACAAAACCAGCCATTATTGCTGAACGGGGAAGGTAACGATGCCTAGCCAGCACAACCTAGAGGTGTTCATTCACTGAGAAAGTTGGTTAGTCTGAAGTAGCATGTGTACTCAGTAGCCTCTACCTGGATCATCACAGCTGCTACCACATCCTAACTAGAAAGTTCATCAAAACCTTGTTCTTTGTCAGCTCTTAATAGTTCTAATTGCCTAATTATCTGCTCCAGTGCAATGGTAGAATGTTGTAACATTTCTTTTCCCCTCCAGAAATGTGCAGTCTCTAGGAAGCTACCCATCTGCTGCTTTTGTTAATACTGAGGTGAAAAATTCATTTAAGCTCCCAGGGCTATTAACCTCATCCGTCACTAATTTTCAGTCACAAAGGATCCACTGTCCTGTTGTTCTGATTCACTCTAATGTTTTTAAAGAACTTTAAGGCAGAGTCTCTAAATGGTCTTGTCATAAACAGATAGTTAAGGGTTAATGCCTGTTTTACCTGTAAAGGGTTAAGAAGTTCACCTAGCCTAGCTGACACCTGACCAGAAGAACCAATGGGGGAACAAGATGTTTCAAAAGGAAGGAGGGAAGTTTCTTTTGTTTAGTCAGTTTCAGTTTCAGCCGGAGTGAAAAAGATCAAGAAACCAGTAAGTTTTAGAAAGGAATAAATAGGTTTATGTTTATTTTCTTTTGTAACTTGTCTTGGTGTAATTAGGGGAATTATCAAATTGGGTATTCTTGTGTGTATTAAGATTTTTGCCCAGGGGAACATCCTGTGTTGTCTATCTATTGTCTGTGAGATTAGCTGGTATGCAGTCTCCCAGGGTTTTTTTTTCTTTCTTTTACCTTTCTTTTCTTTAATTAAAAGCCTTCTTTTAAAGAACCTGGTTGATTTTTTCCCCCCTGTTTTTTAGATCCAAGGGAATTGGATCTGGACTCACCAGGGATTGGTGGGGAGGGAAGGCAGGGGGAAGGAGTAATTTTTCCTTGTTTTTGAGATCCAAGGGCATTGGATCTGGACTCACCAGGGAATTGGTGGAGGAGTCTCTCAAGGCTACCCAGGGAGAAGAAGGTTTTGGAGGGAAAGAGAGTGTTCCAGGTACTCAGAAATCTGGATGGTGGCAGCGAGACCAGATCTAAGCTGGTAATTAAGCTTAGAAGTGTCCATGCAGGTCCCCACATCTGTACCCTAAAGTTCAGAGTGGGGGTGAGACCTATGACAGGTCTCTATCAGAAACAGGGAGATCTACTTATTAGTCCAAACGGCCTGTAAGCCTGTTGAACATAGAGAGAAGCCCAGCTTAGAAAGTTCAGAACTGTGGTGTTTCCCATTGTGGGTATCAGTTGGATAAATTTAAGGTGCATATACGCTCTGAGACCAAGCACTAGTGGTCCTTCCATTTTTGTGATGAACAATTTTAAGACAACTTGACCCCTCATTGTGTTTAGCT
The DNA here is from genome assembly GCF_020497125.1 of Mauremys mutica. Lineage (NCBI taxonomy): Eukaryota > Metazoa > Chordata > Testudines > Geoemydidae > Mauremys > Mauremys mutica. Next base: position 32,535,008 of record NC_059073.1, on the reverse strand, counting down.
TATGCAATGCAGGGTGCTTATATTTTGGTCATGCAGCGGCTCACGTAGATTACAAGCAATTGCTCCCACATGAACATAAGAGATTTTGAGATCTTTAACTGCCCATACCATTCTGTGGGTATTACATGCACTGGTGCACCAGCAGACATTTTCAATGTAACCTGGATACATTTCTCCCCAGTGGTAATCTCTGAGCTCTTGATCCAAATGTACTGCTTCCACCTAAACTTAAGTGGCATATAAGCAACACCTTTCTAAAAGGTCATCATCCAACTAAAACCCAGCATTTTACAAAGATAACTGTCTATCTATTCAGATGACTGTCTATTTATAGAACAATTAGTTGAAATTTTCACCACTGGACAGGGAATTAAGCCAAACATACTGAACTGCTTATGAAAAGTCTCATCCATCTGGTGCCTTCACAATAAAATTACATGGTTGATGCTGCAAATACTTTAAAAAAAAAAGTCTTGAGGTGAGCAGTCTCATTGGAACAGAGATCTGAGTAAGGATTCCTGATGTAAGTAAAGGGTTTGCAGGATTAAGTCCTAATTTCCTAAATAGGTTTTAGTCTGTATAAAATACAATACGCTTGGATTTTGGTAAAGTATTTGCTGCTTTCCTTTCTTCCATTATATTTGTAAGTCTGTGATCTCCTCTTATCTGCTTGATCCTTCTTTTTTTCCCTTCTTTCTTTCTTTTAGGGCCTTCCTTCCCGGTCTTTGAGGTTTTAGCCTTTCCCACAATATATCATACTAATACATGTACCTAGGTTCTGTGATGGGCACAATATTTTTATATGCTATGAGAATATAAGGAATAATCAGTCATCATGTTGCATCCTAACTTTTTGTTTTCAAATAGCTTTTCTTATTAAAAACAAGTCACAATTCAGATGTTTCAAATTCTATGGGGATGGTTGTTTCCCACTAACTTTACAATATGCTTTCAATATTAAAAGACTAGTGGTGTTATATTGTTAATTAATTGTTTCTTCCAAAACCAATGCAAAAACTATTCATTTTATAATCATATAACTGTAACACCAGGATCCTATATTTATGAAGTAACTTGTGTTAATATGTAGTTCCCAAAAGACATGTTAGTATCATTGTATAAGCCATTATACCATGGAGTCTCTTTTTATTCTGATTAAAGCTGTAAAATAATCATAAGGAGGACTTTAAAACTAGGTGTCTCACTGTTATTATACCATGTTCATATAAAGGAAAGAGGATAACTTCTGTGTTAAGAAAAAAGTCATAAAGAACATTCACCAGAAGGGGGTTGTGGGGGCATTAAGCTGAAGCTAATGTTGGGACCACATATCGTTGTCATTTTGTCTTTGTATCCGTCCTAATCATTAGTGTTTAAATGCTCAAACTCAATTTCTGGAAGACCAGGACATGAGGAGTTAAGAACATTCATTACAATTTAAAAAAATCATACTCCAAACCTAAAAGACCATCCTGGCCGGGGAACAACGGATTAGCTCTTTGCTTTCTCAGAGAGGATGGAATCAGCCTTGTTCCTCCTGAATCTGAGGTTCAACTAACGGGCGTAACCTCCTCTCCAGCACTCTGGCATAGGCTTTGCTGGGAAGGCTGAGGAGTGTGATCCCCTAGAGTTGGAACACACCTTCTGGTCTCCTTTCTTAAAGAATGGGACTGTAGCATGCGATGATACACCAGTGTGGCGCCTCCTGCTGGTCGTCTCAGGAATTAGCTCTTCCAGCCCAGAGCGCCCTCTGCAGGCCAGTGTCTCACCTGCCCCTGGCCCCTGTGTCCCTCCCGGACCCCAGTGCCCCTCTACATCAGGCTTCTGCCCCCAGCAGTAACCCACAACCTAGGTCTCCCCACCCAGGGGAACCTGGGAGTTTTCCAGACCTTTCCCCCAGCCTGCTCCACTCTAGGTACCCTGCTCAGCTCCCAGGCAACCAGGTCCTTCTCTTTCTACAGCTAGAGAGAGACTCTTTCTGAGCTCCTGGCTCACAGCCCTTTAATAGGGCCAGCTGTGGCCTGATTGGAGCGTGGCCCCAGCTGTGGCTCCTTCCCCAATCAGCCTAGCCTTTCACAGCCACAGCCCTCTCCAGGGCTACTTTTAACCCCTGTTCTTCTGGAGTGGGGCAGCCACCCCACTACAGGGACCATCACCCCAGTTTGCCAGTCCATAGATACTGCACCTGCTTTCCAAGCAACATTGAAGAAGCACGTTAAGAATGACACCTCAACATTGTTCAGTGCTTTCAACATCTCTGGGTGAATCTCATCCACCCGTGCTGCCTTACCAATATGAAAGCACAAAAATAACCACATGAATCTCGCCTGGACTAGGGATACCAAGACCTACCCCTGGGGATGTGTCAGGTATCCCATTTGGTGGTCAGGTTACCTATGTAACCTGACTGGACCCACCCCCAAAAAGGCGACATGGACCTATCTCGTGAGTTCACCCCTGTGAGGTGAAGGGTGAGGTTCGGGTGTGATGCCAGAATGGCAGCAGCAAGGACGCACCACAATGAACTGGTCCTCTGCAATGAAAACTGGCTCTAGGGACATGGAAATCACTTTGTTGGGGGAAAAGGAGCCAGAGTTTGTGGAAGAGGTGGAAAGGTACCAACTAAATGTAGTCGGTCTCACCTCCACACATAGCATTGGCTCTGGAAACTCCAATCTCTTTATCCGCTTAAAACTTTTCCCAGTTCAGTCTTTTCCATCTTCTACTACAGTCTTTTCATTGGGGGCCAAGCAGATCTGCTGACTGCCCAAAATGCATCAGATAGGCTACTGTAATTTGAAACTTTCTTTCAATTGCACACCTCTGCTGAGCTGCAACAGTTATATATTGTACAGTTCTTTTTTATGAATGTTACTGTTATACTGAATGTCTGTTTTGGTCCCTAATCCTGAAAGAACTGATGCACGTCAGTAACTTGCTATGCACATGAGCATAACCCATAGAATTCAACTCAGGTGTCTACATATTTTATAGGCTTGTGGCTTATGTCTTCCAATAAAATTTTGCCCAATTATCAGGTTTCTCTTGTTGTGGTTGCCATTTCGTTAAGAGAAGAAAACAAAAATATTTGCTAAAAAAATTATTAAACAAGTCAATAGTCAAGAAATGCAGGTTTCAATTTACTTATAAAGCAGTTCCACAGGAAAACCAATACTTACTCCTATTCAATGAGGGAGAGAGGCACAAGAGGGAGGTTCTTAATGTGGAATAGTATCCTTTCATCTCTGTGTTGCCTATTAGCATTGTAAAATCTTCAAGTTAAGGACCTAGGCCTTGTCTACACTACAAGACTATTTCGAATCAACTTAGTTCGAATTTGTGGATTCGACCTTATGAAGTCGAATTTGTGTATCCATACTAAATACACTAATTCGAATTTCTGAGTCCACATTCACGGGGCCAGCGTCGACTTTGGAAGCGGTGCACTGTGGGAAGCTATCCCACAGTTCCCGCACTCCCCGCTGCCCATTGGAATGCTGGGTAGAGCTCGCAATGCCTGCTGGGGGAAAAATGTGTCGAGGGTGGTTTTGGGTAACTGTCATCATTCAACCGTCACTCACAAACGCCCTCCCTCCCTGAAAGCGCCGGCGGGAAATCTGTTCGCGCACTTTTCTGGTCGGTTACAGCGCGGACGCCACAGCACTGCGAGCATGGAGCCCGCTGCGATCATCGCTGCACTTATGGCCGTTGTCAACTCCTCGCACCTTATCGTCCACCTGTGCAACAGTCAGCTACTGAGAAATCGGGCGAGGAGGCTCCGGCAGCGCGGTGAGGAGAGTGGCGCAGACCTCTCACAAAGCAGGGTACGCCGGGCAGTGGAGATCATGGTGGCAATGGGTCAAGTTCATGGTGTGGAACGGCGATTCTGGGCCCGGGAAACAAGCACGGACTGGTGGGACCGCATAGTGCTGCAGGTCTGGGATGACACAGAGTGGCTGCGAAACTTCAGGATGCGTAAGGGCACTTTCCTTGAACTCTGTGACTTGCTGGCCCCTGCCCTGAAGCGCCAGGACACCCGGATGCGAGCAGCCCTGAGTGTGCAGAAGCGAGTGGCCATAGCCCTCTGGAAACTTGCCACGCCAGACAGCTACCGGTCAGTAGCGAACCACTTTGGCGTGGGCAAATCTACCGTGGGGGTTGCTGTGATGCAAGTAGCCCACGCAATCGTTGAGCAACTGCTCTCAAAGGTAGTGAACCTGGGAAACGTTCAGGTCATCATAGACGGCTTCGCCGCGATGGGATTCCCAAACTGCGGTGGGGCTATAGATGGGACTCACATCCCTATCCTGGCACCGGCCCACCAGGCCAGCGAGTACATTAACCGAAAGGGCTACTTTTCCATGGTGCTGCAAGGACTAGTGGACCATAGGGGACGTTTTACCAACATCAACGTCGGGTGGGCGGGCAAGGTTCATGACGCGCGTGTGTTCAGGAGCTCTGGTCTCTTTAGACTCCTCCAGGCAGGTACTTTCTTCCCGGACCACAAAATAACGGTTGGGGATGTGCAGATGCCTACAGTGATCCTCGGGGACCCAGCCTACCCGCTAATGCCCTGGCTCATGAAGCCCTATACAGGCGCCCTGGACAGTGAGAAGGAACTCTTCAACTACCGGCTAAGCAAGTGCAGAATGGTGGTGGAGTGTGCTTTCGGACGTCTCAAGGGGAGATGGCGGAGCTTACTCACTCGCTCGGACATCAGCGAAAAGAATATCCCCGTAGTTATTGCTGCTTGCTGTGTGCTGCACAATCTGTGTGAGAGCAAGGGCGAGGCCTTTTTGTCCGGATGGGAGGTTGAGGCAAATCGCCTGGCTGCAGTTTACGCTCAGCCAGACACCCGTGCCGAGAGAATATCCCAGCGGGAAGCGCTCTGTATCCGGGAGGCTTTGAAAGCAAGTTTCCTCGGAGATCAGGGTAACCTATGACTCTCCACTTGCTTTCAAGAGAAACTGACCCTGGGCCTGTGTCAGTTTGTGTCGATTTGGATCTGCGGCTACATGCCTTGTTCTCCAAGTTTCCCCCACTTCCAAAGCACGTTTTTAAGCAAAGTAATTGTTACACTCATTATTAATAAATCTTTCTTTTACTTTGCATTTCTGTTCTGGTGTTGAGACATGGACGCATACTGTGCTGGGCACGGTGTGCACTGACGTACAGACCGCTTCCTCCATAGAGGACTGACATCCTCCTGCTCCTACATAGGTCTCTGGGGTGGGGGACGGATGACAGTGGTTCTGCATGAAGGGGAGGGTTTGCAGGAAGGGGCGAGTGGTGCCTTCTTTGCATAGGGGTTTGGATGACGGCAGTGGGCTGCGGGTTTCTGCGTGGGAAGGGGTGATGGGTGTGGGAGAAGGGTGACTATCTGTCCGTGGATGAGGGCTCTGGTTGGGGCTCAGGGCAGCGGATAGGCTCGTGGATCCGTTGCAAGTGCATCGTAAGGGCAGCCTGCCTTCACAGTAATGGCGTGACAGGCGCTAGGACCCTGGACAATTATACACATTACGAAATGAACAGGGGCAGCATACACAACACAGAATGACCCTGGTGCCTACTGACTGCAGTGTGTGTGTGCCCCGCAGTTGATCCTTTCCCCAAGTCTGTACCCTGGTACTGTAGGCTATACCGTGCAAGTATGAAACCCCTGTCCACCCCATACACCGAAAAATCCTCTGACAGGAAAGACATGACGGAAACAGTGATTAACAGCAAACAGCTTTTATTAATCTAATAAACAGTGGGGGGATGAACCTTGGATTTGGGACTGGCTGAGCCTATAAGGGAAGCACTTCTACAAATTTCTAACGTGAGAAGTGCGGGGTACACGGCCGCTCTGCTCTGGTTCAGTGACAGTTCTCACGTCCTCTACCACCCCTCCGTCTTGTACTTTTGGGTGAGGGGGGGCCAGGACTTCTTGGCTGGTGAGGGCGATTGCAGAGACACTGCAGGGGGGCCCTGTCCTCCAGCCTGCGGTCCTGCAGGACATCAACAAGGCGACGAAGCGTGTCCGTTTGTTCCTTCATGAGACCAAGTAGCGTTTGGGTGGTCTGCTGGTCTTCCTGCCGCCACCTATCCTCACGTTCCATGAGTGTGCGATGCTGCTCACATAGGGTCTCCCTCCAGTGTTTCTGCTCTGCAGCCTCTGCTCGGGAGCAGACCATCAGTTCAGCGAACATGTCGTCCCTAGTCTTCTTCTTTCGCCGTCTAATCATTGCCAGTCTCTGCGAGGGGGATGCCTGGGCAGTCCGGGAAGGACCCGAAGCTGTGTGATGGGGAAAGTTAGTGATTTCCTTGTACAGATACATTTTCGCGAACAGTGAACACCGTCTAGTCAATTTCCATGAAGAAGACCGTACCGGACAACAAGTGTCACGTGGTCTCCAGAGAAGCACAACATTTTGGCCTACGCTCTGATTGGCTGCGCCATTGCACAGGAGAGCGGAGAAGTCGGGAGAGAGAGCAGAATCCCTCTAGCAGAGAGTCCTGGTAAGCCTTACAGTACATTATGCTTATCAGTTAACGGATAGCTGTGCCGTCGTGCTAACGGCAATCTGGAAATCAGATACTATGACCCTTTTGCAGCCACTCCCGACACTGCAGGGGAAAGATCAATGTATGCTTTTCCTGTGTGGCCTACAGCACGTGGCTGCTAAGCGCGGGGCTTTGTTATGCAAAGTATAAGTAAACCATTAAGAACAGTAACTATTCGCTAATTGCCCTAATTAGATGCAGCACTTCAGTAACGAGATTACCCTGAGGCGTGTCTCTCGAGTGCAGAAAGAAAGGATGTTAAGGGAAGCACTTCACCGACCGGGACCCTACGCGGCCATGCTGGTAGAGGCGATGGTTCCCCTGTATCTGAGGATGTCGTGGCGTGGAAGAGTGAGCTTCACCGGAGGACCAAATAGGGCACCTCTTCCTCGAAACCTCCTGCGGAGGGTATTTGAGGAACTGTTTGAAGCATTTGTGGAATTGTCCATGGAGGACTATTGTTCCATCCCAATCTGTGTAGACCTACTGTTCGTTTAGTTTCCCTTTAAAAAGTTTTAGATATAGTATTTATAGATAGAATTTATATTTTTGGTATACATGTTTTCGAGCAAATAAATATTTTCTTGTTTATACGACTTACCGCCTGATCCTTCCCCTGACTCTGAGTCCGGGTTCACGGCCGGTGAGGGTTGGTAGGGGATCTCTGTGAGGGTGAGGAACAGATCCTGGCTGTCAGGGAAAGCGGCATTGTGTTCGCTGTCGCCTGCGCCTTCCTCCACGGACCCTTCGTCGTCTTGCCCATCGGCGAACATCGAGTAGGAACTGTCCTGGCTCACTATGCCATCCACTGAGTCCACGGTCAGTGGTGGGACAGTGGTGGCAGACCCACCGAGAATGGCATGCAGTGCCTCGTAGAAGCGGCATGTCTGGGGCTGTGCTCCGGAGCGTCCGTTTGCCGCTCTGACTTTTTGATAGCCTTGCCTCAGGTCCTTGACTTTCACGCGGCACTGCATCGCATCCCGGCTGTATCCTTTCTGTGTCATGGCTTGGGAGACCTTCTCGAAGGTCTTTGCATTACGCTTGTTGGAGCGCAGCTCCGACAGCACAGACTCCTCGCCCCACACAGCGATCAGATCCTGGACTTCCCGGTCTGTCCATGCTGGGGATCTCTTTCTATTCTTGCATTGGGCTGACTCCTCTGCTGGAGAGCTCTGCATCGTTGCAGGTGCTGCGGAGCTCGCCCCGATGTCCAGCCAGGACGTCAGATTCAAAGTGCCCAGACAGGAAAATGAATTCAAATTTTCCCGGGTCATTTCCTGTGTGGCTGGTCAGAGAATCCAAGCTCCGACTGCTGTCCAGAGCGTCAACAGAGTGGTGCACTGTGGGATAGCTCCCGGAGCTACTAAGTTCGATTTGCATCCACACCTAGCCTAATTCGAGCTAGCAAGTGCGAATTTAGCGTTACTCCACCTGTCGGGGTGGAGTACCAAATTCGAACTAAGGAGCCCCCTAGTTCGAATTAAATGGCTTCCTGGTGTGGACGGTTGAGCGATTAGTTCGAATTAACGCTGCTAAATTCGATTTAAGATCCTAGTGTAGACCAGGCCCTAGTCTTCTTCATTTAATACTTATCTATAATGTGCCTAAGTTACTGTTGGTGCTATATAAACATTTATAATGATTAATATAAATTACCCTTCTGGCTTTTCACACAACTATTGGGCTGCAGCATTTGTCTAAACATAATATTTTCAGTCATCCTAATACCTATGTTATGTTGTCCTGTGTTTCCATTTTTCAGTTATCTTTAATTACACTTCTGTAAGTAAATTTGAGCATAAAAATGTCAGGGGAAAAAATCCATACTAAATCAGATCATGGTAATATTCATCTGTGTTTTAATGCACTAACATCAAACAAGCTAAACTGCTACTAGGGGTCAGATAAATCATTAAAGCATTCAATGCTGGCATAAGCTTTTTCTTTTACATTAACATTTGTCCAAACCGAGGATGAAATTTTTCTTTCATATCTTCACAGATATCAGTTTTTGCTTCTTTGCTTTCCCTCTAAGCATGGATCTGAGTGATATATCATTGGGAGAATAAAATACTGGAAATGAGATCCACTGTGCAGATCTGAGAACAGAACTTTGTCCAACATAAACTGTGTGTATTGTATTATGACCATTCTCCAGCTGTGGGGAAAAGGGGGGAAGAGAAAGGGGGAATGTGAGAACTCTCCTGTAATGTTGTAGTGGGGTTTTGAGTTGAACACAACTGGTATTATGAGTTCCTTTCCTGCAAAGGACACACTAACAGAGTCAATGAAACTCCATAAGCCTCAATACTTTATTAACAAATTCATAGATTTCAAGGCCAGAAAGCACCATTAGATCATCTATTCTGATCTCCTGTGTACATTTTTACTCCATTACCCCCATATTGAGCCCATTAACTTGAGTTTGACTAAAGAATACCTTGCAGAAAGACATCCAGTCTCGATCCAAAGACCTCAAGAGATGGAAAATTCATTACTTCACTTGGTGGTTTATTCTAGTGAATAATCAACCTCACTGTTAAAATTACTTTGCCTTATTTCTAATTTGTGTTTGTCTGGCTTCAGCTTCCTGCTGTTGATTCTTCTATCTTTCTCTGCTAGATTAAAGAGCCTTTTACTACCCAGTGTTTCTCCCTATTAAAGTAGTTACTAGAGTTGTGAAGGGGGAAAAATCAGTTTGAAGAGAATTCCAGTAATTTGAAATATGATTTTGTGCTGATTCAGAATGAAAACAAAAAAGTGCAAAGTTCTCTGGCAAAATGGAATAGAGCCCTGGATCAGGGCAATCTGCCTGGTGAGCTGTCCCCGAGCCACCAACCCTGAAGCCCCCAGCTCCAAGTCAGCCTAGCAGGCAAACTGCTGAGGAGCTGGCCAAGTGAGCTGGCCGGAAACTGGACTGGTTTCCAAAATAAATTTACCTGGCAATCAGAGTTCCATCAGACTCTTCCAATGGACCATAGTCACTTAGGTGAAATCAAATAATCTCTGAGAAACATTTAGTTTTTGACAAACTAGCAAATTTTGATTAAAAGTCTTCTGAATAACTTTTGTGGCTCTTTTTTGTACCCCATCTCATTGTTCAACACATTTTTTAAGAAGTATGGACACCAGAACCACCAGCAGTATTCCAGTATCAGTCTTTTCAATGCTGTATACCCATATTTGCAGAAACTTCTGCAGGACTGCTTTAAAAAAGGTGGGGAGGGAAGGAGAGGGGAGGGAGAGGAGACGGTTGAGCCAAAAATGCCTGAGAATTTAAAAAGTGGATGGTAACAAAATGAATCCCAGGGATGATTTTAACATGCTGATATTCTAAACAAAAACACTATTTCACTAGGAGGGTGGTGAAGCACTGGAATGGGTTACCTAGAGAGGTGGTGGAATCTCCATCCTTATAGGTTTTTAAGGCCTGGCTTGACAAAGCACTGACTGGGATGATTTAGTTGGTGCTGGTCCTGCTTTGAGCAGGGGGTTGGACTAGATGACCTCCTGAGGTCTGTGCCAATCCTTATCTTCTATGATTCTATGAAAAAAGAGCTCTCAACCATGCTAAACCATCTTTATCTGCTTCACACTGATTCAACAGATATTCCAGGTTTCAGAGTGATGGATAGACAGACCGACAATCCTCAACTTTTTATATAGATACTATTGTTTTGGTAATTTTGTTAAACTTTTGCAACTTTTTTCAGACTTTCAATTTCATGTATTTTTGCTGGTGTGACCATATTCAATAACTTGGTAGAAAAAATGCAAGTTATTCAGAGGCAAATCCTGTCACAGCCACAGCACAAAATTCCCCTGCATTTGAACCAATGTTAAGCTTTTGACTTGGCCGATCACTATGCATCACTGGTAAACTGCTGTCACATACTTCAGGGAGTCATATCTTGCACTGTGCCAGAGCTGCTGGGCCACCTATCAGTTCACTATGCGGGTCTGCAGGTTATTCAGCAACAGAACCCATTCCAATCCTAAATCAAATATGGCTCCAGCTCTGAGCATGAGCAACATTTACAATATTAATTTGAATATTGTTGATACTTGATATATTCAGGGGAAAATCAGACATTTGATTCATCTCCAATCACTACTTGCTGTACCATGTGAACCAAAACAGAGCTTAATCTTGACCTTGTTTATAGGACATTATTTCTTGAGCATCATCCGTATGCCCATCACTGTGCAGAACATAGTGTTGCCCTTTTCTTTTGACCCAAGAAGCTAGTCAAATTTGGGGGACTTGGGAATGTTCCGGTTGGAAGGAAAAATTGGAGTCTGGTCTTTTTGATGCAGTCTTCTTTCTTTACAAGGAACATGCAAAGTCCTGCTTCTTCCTGTTGCTCCTGCAACCAAGAACAAAAGGAACAGTTTCTTAGCTTACAGCCTCAAGCCTCTTTAGCCAACAGACCCAAAAGTCCTCTTTAGCATTTCCCAGGATGTCACTATGCTCACAGGCTACTGCTTGGCTTGCTTTTTGTCTGTCCTGTCCTTCTCTTCTTCTGTCCTTGGTTTCTGTGTGTTCTCTTCCCTCACAAGTATACACTTTACACACAACAATACTAACCAAAAAGCCCTTCCCTCTCCCCCCCAATCCAAAATTCCTGGGCAGGCTCTATTAAGCCTTATTTTATGGGTGTCCCCTTATCTGTACCACAACTAACTTATGTGAAGGGCATATTCACACCTCAATTTCAATGAGGATTCAGCTCAACCCATAACAAGGTTTAAAAGAACTCAACATCTTAGCTAAGCTTTTGTCAACTGGGAGTTGATCTCTGTATGTCTTATAGCAAGGAACAATTCATTTATAACTAACATGGCTTAGTTTCTATAGACCTACAGTAGGTCATCTAGAGCACAATAGCTGCCAACTTATTTCAAATTATAATTGGACTGGATGGGGAGAGGAGCTTGGAGATAAAAAATGAACTGAAATGAATTAACTGAAGTATAGTCTGACTGTGGACTATCATGCTTGTGGGAAATACTGTCTTCTGCCAAGTTTATTAAATAAATCACTCTCCAAGATTAAGATACAGTATATGTTAGAACAAAAGTATGCTGTGCATATCTTTGTGAAGGAATGTCTTGCATCCTGAAATATTTCTTCCACACATGCTTGGACTTGAAAGTTTTACTACAATATAAGATGTATTAAACTACAGTCTTTCCTTTCCATTAGAATGCTACCTGACTGAAACCTATTATTTATATTGTTGCTCAATGTGCAATTTAAAAATGTTGTTTTAGAAGTTTCTTTAAACAATCATTTCCATAATAATGATGTAGGCTCCTAAGGTGCGAAGATATTTTGGTGATGGGTATCCTGACCTATAGATAAGAAGAAAGTGTACATCTTTCTATGTTTTGACCAGTCCTTTGAAAATTATTCCATAGAATAGTCTCCATCATTCCCCTAGAAAGACTGTTCCATAATCAAGTAGACTATTATCAAATACTTCTTGATATTCAGCCTAAATTTCCATTTCTATCCCATTAGTCCATGTTATACCTCTTTGGATAACACTAAAAACCTTCCATTTTTGGTGTTTAAATATCCCCCATATCTTCAAATACTTGTAGTTCATTTAATTGATTTTTCGCTAAGGCATTATTTTAGTTAAGATATACATATATAGTTCCTTGAATTGATCACCATAATTTCTTTTCCTGTTTAAACATTTTTCTAGTACTGCTCTGAGCTACTCTTAACTTGTCAATGGCCTTCTAGTAATGAAGAAGGACAGAATTGTGTCTCTAAACAGTGCCATACAGAGAATTGTCACTTATTTCATCCACGGCATGATGCCTCTGTATATGTTTGGCCTATGTTTGTGGGCATTGGTTAATTCAGTACTCATGCTTCACAATATGTGTTAAGTATCAGAGGACTAGCCATGTTAGTCTGTATCCACAAAAACAATGAGGAGTCAGGTGGCATCTTAAAGACTAATAGATATATTTGGCATAAGCTTTCATGGGTAAAAAACCCCACTTCTTCAGATCTTTTAGTCTTTAAGGTGCCACCGGACTCCTCGTTGAATATGCATTAGTCACTCCAGTTGCCTGGAGAGCAGAAAGAAGAACATTTCAACATGAGAGCTAGAGGAGGTATTTAGAACTAGATGTATACTTTGGGCATGAAAAATTAGGTACTAAGTCCATAATAACATTTGCACAGGTTAAATATACAGATATGCTTGACCTACTTACTCATGAGATAACACGTGATACTGCAAAATGCTGAGCTGTTCCTGTGAGGTCAGCATGAGTTGAAGGCACTCAACACTTTTCAGGATCAGGCTTATAGTGTACATCAGCAGATATGAGCATAAATTAACTCCTGTTCAGAAATTGAAACATGATGTGAAAGAAACATGTGCTAGCTACTGTAGATGTGTCAGCCTATCTCACAAAATTTCCATTGACCATGATGGAGCTTAGTGAATTGCGCATTCATATTCCACTGACACTCACAAGTGAAAAGCATTTTAGTGTTACATAGCTTACCTAGTAGAGAAACACTGGCTGTCCATTTCAAACAAAACCACACAATGACTATTTGTATAAAACTGAAAATACTTTCACCCCCTGAAGATGCAGATTTTCAATATCACAGGTGCATTTAACAACATGATAGTTATCAGTAATCTACAAATCTGTGCTTTATCTGAAGTGTCAGATTTTGGAGATCACAAGTATTGGGTATTAGGCTTAATATGGGTAAAACTTTGAGTGATCATTTAGATACCCTATCCTAGTTTTAAATGTTTGTGCATTATCAGTGTAGGTTCATTTCAATGTGATTCTCTTTTTACATTTAAAGCTATCAGGTGTCAGAGTAAAAGGTAGAGATGAGAATATCTGCATATAAAAAAATAAGTTACCTATCATTCTACATGGACAACACTGAATCATAAGGAAGGGAGTGTTAAATAATTTCATGTCAATGTACTAGTTTACGAGCTATGGAATTTAAAGATACAGAACCAAATACAGCTCAGGTGTAAGTGGGCACAACTTCATTAGGTTCAAAGGATGAATCTGGGATGAATTTGGCCACTGGGGTATATTCAGAAAAACAAAACCTGTATTACATGAAAAAAGCAGAAAAATGTGGACCTACTTGCACAACTATTGGTGATCTTCTGTTAAAATGGTCATTCAAAACAAGTTATATATTGCCCAGACGTCATGTCATGGTTTTAGCATAACACCAGAGATCATGGTTACTTCTATTCCTTTCAATTAGTTATTCGCTGTCATGAAAAATTGGTGGGTAACTCAGAATAATGCAAAAGTCACTTGTCAAGAAAATATTACAGGCGTTGGTATATATGGAACTTTTAAAAGCAGCTTTAAATGATTTTTTCCTAAGAACTGTGGCAACAGCATTTATAATATTTTGTTAATGGAAAATTCATTCCCCAAAGATTACTCCCTTACCTGTGATTTATATTATGTGCTAGAGGAATGAAGCTCTGTAAAAGGTTTTTTATTTAAATACCAATATTGTAAATAAGATGCATTGCCAAAAAAAGTTGCTGCTTTAAGCAATTCAGTTTATATAATTCTTTTAAAAAAATAAATCCGCTTGCTGTCACTGTACTGTAATTAGGGTCACCAGACGTCCCGATAAAATGGGGACTGTCCCAATATTTAGTTGTTTGTCCCGCATCCCGACCGATGCCATTTGTCCCGATATTTTGCACTCTGGCTTTTTTTTTTTCCTTCGCCGGCGGCCCCTTCCCCCCCTCCCCGTGTGTCCGATATTTTGTTCTTGTCATCTGGTCACCCTAACTGTAATAGCTGATGATCCTTTTGTTCTCAGTGACATTGGTAGTGCTGGTTGAAATTTTTCAAATGACAAGTGTGGGTTTTGTTTTTTGTTTTTTAGTTGGTTAGGTTTTTTGTGGGTGAGAGGGGAAATGTTCAGAAATGTATTTTTTTTTAAACCAAAATTAAGTGACAACTGTTTGGTTTTTTTTAGAATGTTACATTTAAAAAATATCTTGACGTTTTGTTTCCCTTGGCAAATATTGGAATGATTCTAGAAGTTTTTCACTTGTCAAAACCCCCGTTTTCAAAAAAAGAAAAGATTGTTAACAATTCAATTACTATTTTCAATTACATTTTCAATGTTAGGTTTTTTTAAAACAAAAAGTGGATCTATTCTGAATCTGTGAAACATGAACTACTAAATTTCAAACATCTACCATATATACTCGTTAATTAACCTGTTCGTTTATAAGCTGACCCCCCCCCCCAAATGGATAGATAAAAATAGCAAAAACTCTGGGAAGACTTGATTAAGATGTCTGGACTCTCTTAGGTCCAAAGAGAGACTCAACTCAAAACAAAGAACACACAAAAAAAAAACTTCCCTCCACAGAGATTTGAAATTATCTTGTCCCTGATTGGTCCTCTGGTCAGGTGTTCATCAGGTACTGCTTGTTAACCCTTTACAGGTAAAAGAGACCTTATCCCTTAATTAACTGTTGGCAAACTTTGGCTCCTGGCCCATTAGAGTAAGCCACTAACGGGCCTGGACGTTTTGTTTACCTGGAGCGTTCACATGCACGGAGCTCCTCAGCTCCCAGTGGCTGCGGTTTGCCGTTCCCAGCCAATGGGAGCTGCAGGAAGTGGCGCCACTAGACAGTTGCCATATTTTGATGGGAGATGGTATATCTATAGATACACAGTAGTTATAAGGTAATTTTTAGGGTGGTTCTTTAACAAAAGAAGCTTATTAATTGGAAGTAAATAAATGTAAACAATAGTTGTGGGTCTAAAAGTCAAGATGAAGAGCTACACAGGGATGCTTGCACACAGCATACCATTATATTAGTATGCCTTGTCAAGCAGGAAGGAGAGGGACATGCAGTTGCTGCTGTTGGGACCTGATGGCATAAATAGTGAAAAATGTGTGCTGTGAATGGGAGCTGTGCCAAGACTAGTTGGCAAAGCCTACCTATAACTAGTGGGGTGGGGGTCAACAATTTTAAAGTTGCATCTTCTGCAAAAGAGGTTTCCACTTCTTTTGTCTTTCCATGAAAATAACTGGACATGTTGCAGTGTCTCACTCTGGAAACCCAGAGGAGCTTTCTGAACAAGTGTGGCGAGTAAGTCTATTCCCAGCCCAGGGCAGGAAATGCTGTAACTGAAAAGGGTCATGACTTGTACTCATGTTCTGCTAACCTTTTTGAAATTACACCAGGATTTTTTCTACTTCCCTGCTTGTTTCCAGATTTCCAAGATTCTATCCCCACTAAAACAAAACAAAATCAAAATAACACCAAATCTCTTCCTCAGTGTTCAAGCCACTTGGCAAGATTCCTTTTCAAATCTATGGCCTCAGGCAGAGTTGATGATATTTGTTTACTATTTTCACCATTATTTCATTGTCAAAGGATAAAACTTGGCTTTCTTTGTTGACTGAAATAACTCGGTATCCTACTGGCAGTGGTCTGATCATTGTATTATCATTTATTTATAATACAGCCACATGTATAGGTCCCAACTGTGGTGGGAGTCCCAAGGTGCAAATACATAATAAGAGTCCTTGCCACAAAGAGTTTACAATCTACAGACACCATATGCACAAAAGTGTGTGTGTTGGGGGTGGGGTGGGGGGAGTGAACAGAATCACAGTGTGGACAAGGTCATATAGCAGAGCGATGGCAGAGCCGAGAACAGAATCCAGGTTTCCTGATTTCCACTGTGATGCCTATCTACTTAATCACATTTCCTCTTATAAATTATGAATTTTAGGTGCAGTAACTTCATTTCTGAGCAGCACTAGTTCGAGGAAATGTAAGTGATCTCTTTTGGATGAGATGGCAAGTATTCACTATTTTCAGCAACTGTTTCTCTTTTACTTATTTGAAGTCAATGCAAGGTTTTGCCTGAGTAAGCAGTCTGTAATGCTGTGTGTGCACACAGGTGTGTGAAATTGTCTAGGAAAAAAATTACTCCATGTTTCAGGTTCTTGTAGCTTATTACACACTTGCGAAAGGGTCCCATTAATCAAAAAATGAAAACTTTTGAGGGGTTTTAGTTTCTAAAGCAGAAATTGAAAATTGGTCCCTTTAAAGGTTTAGATTTTACCAAAGAAATCCAAACCAGATGAACAGGTTAGATCAGAAGATTCCCATCTTAATTCCAACATGCAAATGAAAAGTTATACATTTCTTTTCTAAATATGAAGATGATTCATGACTCTCTTTTTGGATTACATGGGTATTTACCGTTTCTTTTAGGACTTCAAGCAGATTTCTGTCATTCTAACATTCTCTAGAAGGTCAGGATATTGCTGAAATGCAAAATGAACAAACCTAAGGCCCCAATTCTAATGCATATGTACTTAACTTTAATCTATGTGAATCCTATGGCTAGGGATCTAGAAGAATGGAGCCCCTCTGCTCCCTCTGTAGGAGTGAAAACAAAAAACTTGCTATGTCCAACTTCATTTACACAAAGGATAATACAATATTGTTTATACATAAGTCCACTTATGTATAAGAGTTTTGTTTTAATTGAAATTTGTTTTTGATATTTAAAGTCGATGATAGGTTATCACTACTGAACTCATGAAAGGGCATAGAAATTGTGCAGGATATGCCCTGGGTCAGAGGACACCCAAACAAAAGCCATACTTGGTACCAAAGCTTCGGCTTAGAGATGAAAGTGAGGTGAAAGGTCTTTGTCTACCCTTGGGAGCAAGAATTCTGTCCAAGATCCTGTTCTAGTCTCTGTTCTCCACCTGGACATTCTGCAACATGTGAGGCAGAATCTGCAGAACTGGGCCAAGCAGAAGCAGAACTGACTTCACAGCAAGGCCTGACGATACCGGGGCGTGGTGGCACCTTTCCTGAAATGACTTCATAGTGCCCCAGCCCACCTGACCAGTGAAAGAAGAACTAAAATCACAGAACTGACCATGAACTTATTAGATTGGAACAGACTGTCAGAAGACAACCACCCCACACTCCCCTTGACTACCATTGACACTAGCAACTTGTGAGTGGAGTTTTGGGGGAGACAGCACTCTGGACCTCCATAAATTGAACTCTTAGTATTTGGGAGCGGGTGCTTGACCAGACTCCTGAAGTACTGATTAGGAAACCCCATTTTCTTATATGCAAATTTATTTTTATATATGCATAAATTGTAGGCAGACACACTTTTATGTTTTTGTTTGTTTTACCTCAAATAAAAAGATACTTGTGTTCTTTGTTTCCAAGGGACTCCTGAGTGCTTGCAAGTGTGTGGAGGGCAACACTTGCAAAGATAATTGGGGGTTTATATTTTAATTTTCCAGAGCCAGAAGTAGGAGTAGAGCTCTAGATGGGGCATCAATTCATACTTTTATTTATTTTTTAAAAGGGCCCTTGATGCTGCAATTGGCACCTGGCAAGAGGGTCACACACATAGCAGGTCCCATTAAAGTAATCTTAAAGTTAAGCATGTATCTAAGTGTTTGCTAGATTGGGGCCTAAAACAATTATTTAGATCTTAGAATATGTTCATAGAGAGAAAGACAATTCTTAGAAATCTGAGGAATTCATTCACTATCTTTGACTACATATATTAACTTGCCTGAAAAGCTGTTCAGTCAGTCATTAAATCTTTGTTTGACAAATTTCTTTAATTTCCTAGTGAAAATATTTTTTTTCCTAAGCTAGTGTTTTAGTTTTTCCAATAGAATGCTGAAAAATACATATACAACTTGAAAGTTCTGTTGCAAAGTCAATGAACCTTGCTGTCTAGTTTAAAAATTAACCTAACACAGTTAAGTGAGAGGAAGGATTGTTCAGTGGTTAGGGTGCTGGTGAAGGACTCAGTAGACGGGTTTAAGTGCATGCTCTGTCATAGGTTTCCTGTGTGACCTTAAACAAGTCACTTTACCCTCAGTTTGCCACCTGTAAAATGGGTTAATAGGAAATTACTGCCTCACAGGATTGTTATGATAAATACATTAGAGTGTGAGGCACTATAACAGTACCATAGATTTAGGTATGAGTTGAAAGTGACATGTAGGGTCTTAGCACAAGTACCATATCTGCACAGGTTGAAGGAAGCAGTAGAGGGAATTGTTACAATTAGTTCAAAACTTTTAAATTTATTTCTCTGATGTAGAAATTTGCAACTGGCCAAACTGTAGAACTTGTAGGGGTTTTCCAGATGCTTTTTTATGCTCTAGTTAATTGAGTGTAGGTGCAATATGTTCCATACTATGGGAATGGAGTTTGTGGTCTCAATACAGTTTCTAGTGGCTAGGTAATTACGTCACAAAATTACTATAGCTGATATTAATTGGCATTATTTTGGGGGTTCCTAGAGAAAAGCAATGTATTATGGTAAATGCAGCTATCTTCTCACTCCAAGGGTTTAGGTGGCAGGTTTGAAGAATACTAATGGGACAGCATGGGGAAGATTACAGGGAAGCTCAGTGAATAAATAGAGGCTTCACCTTTTAGTACTGCTTGTCTGGTCTCGGTCATGAGCAGTAAATCCACTGGAAAATTAAAAGCCATATAGTTATCATGCCAATTTGAAAAATGATAAAATAAATGCATAGCAGCACACTTAGATCCTTGGGGGGGGAGAGAGATAACTCAGTGGTTTGTGCATTGGCTTGCTAAACCCAGGGTTGTAAGTTCCCTCTTTGAGGGGGCCATTTAGGGATCTGAGGTAAAAATCTGTCTGGGGATTGGTTAGGGGGTTGGACTAGATGACCTCCTAAGGTCCTTTCCACCCCTGGTATTCTATGATTCTATAAATGGTACTTTATACATATAAACTAATTATTAGAAAAAAATGCTGGCCAATAGTGGCAGTCAGATCCTAAGCTGGAAACATGATGAAATTGCAGAACTACTAATTGGTATGTAACCTATCACTGAAATCAGCTTCTGTGCCAGAGGACTGGAAGGTAGCTAATGTGACACCATTTCCACCCCCACCCCCAAAAAAAATAAGTGACAATGCTGGTATAACCCATGTGCCTAATAGGGAGATATCTCTTTAAGAGATCCATTGGTGGGAAGTAGGAGTGAGCTGAGTATGGG
The DNA here is from genome assembly GCF_020497125.1 of Mauremys mutica. Classification (NCBI taxonomy): domain Eukaryota; kingdom Metazoa; phylum Chordata; order Testudines; family Geoemydidae; genus Mauremys; species Mauremys mutica. The sequence goes on along the minus strand of NC_059073.1, from coordinate 32,515,368 downwards.
TCATTGTTACTAGGTGTCTGGGTGTGGTAGTTTTGGGTATGCTCCAATAGGTTCACTCTTACTGGAGTCAGACTCCATGAGTGTTATATCCTTGGGGCAGCCGGTGTAGGAAGCAATCACTTGAGGCCAGAGAGCAGACAGCTAACCAAAACCTCCATTTTATTTACAGACACAGAGAGCTCACTCAGCCGGTTGAAACCGGCTGAGCTATCCCTTAATAGTCTAACTCAGTTGCCATAGTAACAAAACCCATGACAACCAAATACACAACAATGAGGGCAAACAGTCAGGGCAGCTGCTTTGCAGAAGGTCATGTGCCCTGTGTGAGTTTGGAGAAGCTGAGCCCAGGCGGAGAAAGCAGGCTGTTGTCTCTAACTCAGAAGCATTTTGCAGCAGGGTTTTCTTTAACTCTATACACTTAACTGAGTGATTGGTTAATCAGTTAGTTGACTGGCTAGTAGTGATTTCAGCAGAGGAAGAGTCTGCCTGGATTCCAACTGAAGATTCCTACAAGCAAGTGGAGGGAAGATGTTGTTTTAGACTCAGCAGACTGCATAGATTTGGTGATCAAAGACTCTAACTGAGACCTAGGTGAACAAAATTTAAGCTTTTGGGAACTTTCAGTTTCTTCTCACTGTATTTCTGTGGGGACTGAACTGTTCAGATTTTAATTTGTTTTTCTTTATTTATGTATATCTGTGAAAGTAATGTCTGTGGATTATAAAATAGCCATGTCATGTTGTAAAAATTAGATTGTTTTATCATAAGATTTTATGAAGTTATTTAATTAAATTCATTTCTTTAGTTCCTTTTGGGATTTGAATGTAGAGAGGTTGACCCTGTGCAATCCTTACTGAAAATCCTTAGACTGAACTCTGGGTCTCCAGCTACTCTTCTATGGGAGTTGGGTTTTCTTTTAGGCACCGGAGAAGGGTAATGAAGTGAACTCTAGCTGACCCAAAGATTACACTGGCAATGACAGGCCAATGAAACAGGTAAATTGATTGAAACTATAGTAAAGAACAGAATTATTAGACACATAGATAAATGTGATATGTTCTGGAAGAGTCTACATGGCTTTGGTGAGGCATGACTTCCCTTTACAAATCTATTAGAATTATCTGAGGGACTCAACAAGCATGTAGAGAAGAATGATCCAGTAAATATACTGTACTTGGATTTTCAGAAAGCCCTCAAAAAAGGTCCCTCACTAAAGACTTTTTGGAATTAAATAGCCATGGGAGGGAAGGTCCTCTCATGGATCACTAACTGACTGAAAGATCAGAAATATAGGGTAGGAATAAGTGGTCACTTTTCACAATGGAGTGAGGGGAACAGTGATGTTCCCCAAGTATCTCTGCTGGGACCTGTGCTGTTCAACATTCATTAATGATCTGGAAAAGGGGGTGAACAGTGAAGTGGTAAAGTTAGCAGATAACTATATTGAATAATACTGAATTAAGTCCAAAGCAGGTTGTGAAGTGTTAGAGGGATCTCACAAAACTGGAGGACTGGGCAACAAAATCACAGATGGTTAAACACTGATATGTGCAAAGTAATGCTCATTTGGAAAAAAAATATTCTCAATTTACTTACAATGATGGGTTCTGACTGAACTATTACCAACCAAAAAAGACGTCTTGGAGTCACTGTGGATAGTTCTCTGAAAATATCTGCTCAATATGCAGCATCAGTCAAAAAAGCTAACAGTATGTTAGGAACTATTAGGAAAAGGATACAAAGTAAGACAAAATATCATAAGCCACCATCTAAATCCAATGTGCTCCCATACCTTGAATATTGTCCAATTCTGGTAGCTCTGTCTCAGATAATCTAGTGGAACTGGAAAAGGTACCGAGAAGGACACAAAGATGATCAAGGATATGGAACATCTTCCACACAAGGAAAGACTGAAAAAAAGATTAGGGCTGTTCATTTTAGGAAAGAAATGAGAATGAGGGAATATGATAGTAGTCTATGAAATCATGAATAGTGTGGGGGGAAAGAGAAGAATACAGAAGTGTTATTTATCCTTTCATACAATACAAAAATAAGGGAGTCATTCAACACAACTAAAAGGCAGCAGGTTTAATGCAAACAAGAGAAAGTACTTTTCACAAAATGCACAATTAACCTGTGGAACTCATTGCCATGGGATGTTGTGGTGGCCAAAAGTATAACAGGGTTCAGCAGAGAACTAGAAAAGTTAATAGAGAATTGGCCTATCAATGGCTATTAGCCAAGATGATCAGGGACATGACCCCATTGTTGGGATAATCCTAAACCTCTGACTACCAAAAACTGGGAGTGGAAGACAAGAGTGGCTCACTCCAAATTGTCCTGTTCGGTATACTGTTCCGGAAGCATAGGTTGGTTACCATTAGTGACAGGATACTGGATAAGATGGACCATGGTCTGACCCAGAATGGCATCTCTAATGTTCACATTTTATTCCATTTCAGAAAAGCAGCATAGTGCACCCCACAACACATCCTCTCATCTAGTCAGAAGGATTCTTTTCTTTTCCAGATGATCTGTTGAGCAGCTTCTATCCACTTTGTGCTGGCCAAGATGAGATTTAGCCTACACTTGCTAATCTAAACATCCAAATGGAAACCACTGCCCTCCAAAAATTGCAAGTAAATTTGGTACAATCCCTGGAGATTGATACCATCAGTACAATATGCAGACTTGCCATATTCACAACCTCATTTCCAAACTATTCACTGGGGCCTTTGCATTAGCCCGGTGATTGTGAGATCAATTAGATAATTCCAAAGAAAGATTGTTTAAAAAGACATTAAACTGAATAATAATTTTTGACTTTGTAGAAAAGAAGCATGTAAATTTCTATAAAACTAGATAGAGTAAGATCAGAACCACTTCATAAAAAGCTTTTCCTTGATTTTTTTGGTAGATTGTTCAAGCTGTTCTTCAGTACAGTCTATGGAGATCTTTAAAAAAATTTTTGAGAAAGCACAAGCTAATTATCTAACATATCAATTTGCTATTGCAAATTGGGATTTTCTGTGATATTTAATGCAGATCTTTCAATCAAACTCTAATTATTTTAATTAGTTTTGCCTGTTGTCTCTCCTTTTGCGAGGGGGAGTGGGGGATGGTAGAAAACAGTGTCATATCCATACCTCATGCTAAATAAAAAGCACAGTGGTAATGTGCATCTCAGGAGAAAGCAAAGGTAGCAAGGAACAAGAAGACAAACTGTGTCAGATGGGAGGGGAAGAAAGAAAAGTACAACTGACTGAAATGTTGCAAAATTAGGTGTTCTCACAAGATTTCCACCAACTTTGTTCAAGTGCCAGATCAGATTTCCAACCAGGACCACTGTCAGGGTTCCCTATAGAAACCCCAACCTGAATGCCAAACCCCAGATGTGGCAATGCTTATGTGCATGCATAAGTTTGAGTGTGTGAGTAGTCCCATCTAAATCAATGGAACTACTCACAATGTTGAAAGTTAAGCACAAGTGTGCATCTTTGCAGAATTGAGGTTTAATTTTGCTATTGTATGGCTCTAGATCCAGGCACAGTTAAGTCATCAAATCTGTTATCTTGTTACACAAGATAAGGGATTACAGAGTGAATAAAAATCAGCAGGACAACCTGGAGCACATATAACATTAAACATGGCCACACAAAAAAATATCTTAAAGAAGGCCTCCTGATTCTCCACGACTAACCCGGATTAGCTGTTCTCAGATTTAGAATTGTTTTCATACATGCCGAGGAGCTCATTCTATAAGTGGTCTGTCCTCCATTTTGAACACATCTCTTGGTTCAGAGAGCAGGTCAGGCAGATAAACAAACAAGAGAAAGGGAGCAGGATATGAAAGAAGAGACAAGGATAGATGAGAGAAAGCAAATGCTGAATGTACAGCTTCAGTCTAGCCTGTCTTCTGCTAAAGTGGGAAGGAAAATAGAAGTAAACAAGAGAAAGGAATTAAAAATATTGATCCACTTTCTAATTTCTAGACCTCCTGAATGTTTGTTATTTATAATTACTCATATTTAATAATATATTATATTTAATGTGGCTGTCCTCTTGCCTGGCTTAGTGTCCTGAGCACTGGACTATGTACCCTCCTCTTTCTCTCTGAGAATTGTGGAAGTGAGGTTGAGAGTGGGTGTGCTTTGCTGTTTATTGGTTAACTTTGAGATTTCTTTTATTTTAAAATGCTTGTCTGCCCTCTGTGCTGGCATGGTCATGCAAGGTGAACAGACCTCAGTTTGTTGTGGATTCTGAGAGTTTAATCCATGGCCACGGGATGCAGATTTTTGCCTCCAGACTCTGCGTAGAGTGTGCTCTACCTTTGGGGAGTTGATTGGGTTTAAAAATTTGAGATACGCCTCCTCCATGAGTAAGGCTGTTGTGTGTTTTGCCACACTTAGCCTTGCTGAGCAGGTGGTTATGGAGGGGACTGATGTGTGGAGTGTGTTTGTCCCATATTTGGATAAAATTTATTCAGCTGTGGGCTATTGGAAATGCACTCTGTACTGTTCAGGATAGTTTTGAATTTGTATTTACCAAGTATTTCTCTAATAATGGGAAACGAATAAGTGCTGTGACAATCCAGTTAAGATTTCAAACTGATTCTTCAAACCTGAATTTTAGACCACTAGCCAGGGCCGGCTCCAGACCCCAGCACGCCAACCGTCCCACGGGAGGGCGGCAGGCGGCTCCGGTGGACCTCCCGCCGGCATGCCTGCGGACGGTCCGCTGGTCCCGTGGCTGGTCCCGCGGCTCCGGTGGAGCATCCGCAGGCATGCCTGCGGGAGGTCCACCGGAGCTGCGGGACCAGCGGACCCTCCGCAGGCACATCTGCAGGAGGTCCACCGGAGCCGCTGGACCGGCGACCGCCAGAGCGTCCCCCGTGGCGTACCGCCGTGCTTGGGGTGGCGCAAATCCTAGAGCCTGCCACTAGCCCTGATGCCTTATTTATTTTTGAGACTGTTTTAAGAAAATTAAAGCTGGAGCCTGATAAGGAAATCAGTACTTTAAACAGATGTATTAAAAACCCAGTCTTATAAATTGTGCATTAAAAAACAAAACAAAAACAAAAACCCACAAGCCCTATTTGTGAAGGAATGTTTTTTAAAAAAACCTGAGTAATTTCATGATATTTCTCATGCAAATCTCTGACACAAATGGTGAGATTTTTCCTTTCTGAACTAAGCTTCTGATTTTTCAAAGTAGCTACTCAATTGCTCTTCTTTTATTAAGAAAAGTGGTGAGCTTCTTTCTAATGGAGAGAACATTTCTGAAATGAAGAGTTCCCCCCAAAAATTATTAGTGGGGCCTCAACATGGGTGGTGCTTCTTCCTTGTCAGAATGTCACTTGACAAAAGTTAGTTCAAGAGCAAATTGTCTCCTTCCATGTTGATTTTATGTATCATAGGAGGCTCTCTTGAGGCTAATAAGTAAACTAGTGCTAATTGCTAATGTGAATGACAATTCATGCTGTACCTTTTTTAATAGAAGGAAAATCTTATTTTTCACACTATTAAGCTTCTTATGTTGTGTCAGTCACCATGGTATCACAGCACCTTGCTCTTACCCATTGTTACTCAGTCATTACAATACTGTAAAATCACGAACAGTTGTGTTGTTCTCTCTACTTCTCTAATTTATTAAACCGAAGATCTTTTCTAAATTGTTGTGCAGGGTTTTCTGTTCAGATATAAAGAAAGAGAAAAATGTCAGTATTTAACATAACATCTTGGAAAATAAAGGGAATAAGAGAAATTAAGAACCTGACTTGGTTCTCATTTAAATTATAAAGAGCTGACAGAACCCTACCTCATAAAACATGATTGATAGATTGAGAGCACTCACAGATAAGGCTATTGGTTTGACAAATGTATTAGAACAGGATATTAATTATTGGTGGAAAACTTTGTTGGATCATTCACCATTAATATTTTCCACTAAATGGGTAGCGGTGCAGATTTAAACAAAGGCTTGAAAGACGTGCAGTCTTTTTTGTTGATTTTTTTTATTATTATTATTATTATTTTTTACAGTGTACCTTTATTTTAGAAAGGTCATGACAGTGAGGTGGGGAGAGGGAGTTTTTTCCAAGTCCAGCTCTCCTTATGTATTTTTCTGTTTCTTTTTTAGTGAATGCCTTGGCTTTGATCCTGACATCTGATCTGCACAAGCCAACTCATGCACCTATACACAGTTATACTGACTTCAGTGGACCCATGTAGATATAGGGGTTTGCCCAGATGCATCAGATTGCAGAACTGGGGCCTAAATGACTAAGTGTACAGAATAACTGAACAGGGTTCAATTCTGAGTTCAGCTGTGTGTCCATGCTAGGAATAAGGGGACATAAACCACCCTTACACCTCTCGTGTAAGCTACCTACCTCATCAGACTATGTAAACAATGGTTAGTGATGTTTTTACATAGAACTGTGGAAGAAATGGAGCCATTAGAGAGGACAATGAAATGGCCTCCCAAAGGGCAATGTGCTATCACCAGCCCTCTTCAATTTACAGTAACTCCTCATTTAACATCCTCCCGATTAACGTTGTTACATTGCTCATCAATTAGACGAGACAAACATGCTCGCTTAAAGTTGTGCAATGCTCCCTTATAACGTTGTTTGGCAGCCGCCTGCTTTGTCCACTGCTTGCAGAAAGAGCAGCCCGTTGGAGCTAGCTGGTGGGGGCTTGGAACCAGGATGGACTGGAAGCCTCCTATCAGCTCCCCGCTCCCCTAAATTCCCTGTGTGGCAGCCACCCAGCAAGCTATGAATTGCCCAGCAATTCAGCTGTCCCTCACCACACTGCCTTGTGCTGCTCCTGCCCTCTCCTTGGAGCTGCTCTCGAGAGCCTCCTACTTGCTGTGCAGGGGGCAGGAAGAAGAGGGGTGGTAATGTCACGTGTCCCCCTCCCCCCTGCTCCTGCCTCCCGCTCCTGTACCCCATCTCCACAGAGTGGGGGGATGGGGGGACATAACAGGGCTCAGGCCAGAAGGAGCTTGCTGGCAGCAGCTGCTGTCTCAAATTGCTGATCTACTTAAAAAGGCAGTGTACTTAGAGTGGGGTCAGAGTACTTAAAGGGGCAATGCACATCTCTCTCTCTCATACACATGGTGTGTGTCTCTGTCTCAGTCTGCCATACTGTCTCCCCTCCCTCCATCCATGCTGCCTTGTAGAATGTGAGACTACATTAACAACAATGTGTTAAGCCTTGAGGGCTCAGCCGAGTGCTAGTTCATCATTTAGCAGTAAGGCATTCCCTGGGAAATATCCCACCCTCTTCCACCCTCTGACTTCACCACCTCAACCAAGCTTCACAGTCGTCATTGCTGTGTACAGTATTAAATTGTTTGATATATATAGTCTTTTGTCTGGCGAAAAAAATGTCTCTCAAACCTACCCCCCCACACATTTACATTAATTCTTATGGGGAAATTGGATTCACTTAACTTCGTTTCACTTAAAGTCACATTTTTCAGGAACATAACTACAACATTAAGTGAGGAGTTACTGTATATAGTAATGATAAGCCCATACGGACCAATATGAGGAGCTTCATTTATGCATCACGTCACAGGAGAAGGACGTCACCACTGTTGAGAACAGACTGACATGTGCATTGAGCATCCTCTCAACTTATTACAATAAGAACCAGCCTCACACCAACCTGACCGCTCTTTACCTATACCATCAAGAAGCAAAGAGAAAACTAATCATCACGTGGGATGGAATCGCACTGGCTAATCACCCAAACCCTGTTTACATGGGGGTGACAGTGGACTGGACACTTTCCTTCAAAGCACACGTAGGGAAGATAAAAGGGAAAGTTAGTGCCTGCAACAACATCCTCCAAAAACTGGACACCTCAAAGTGGGGAGCTAATCCAGCTATTTTGTGAACTACTGCTATCGCCTTGTGCTACTCTACAGCAGACGTATGCATGTCCAGTGTTCAACTGGACCCTGTTCTACACAACAGCTGTCATTTAATAACAGGATGTCTAACCCAACAACAAAGGATAGCCTGTACTTGCTGGCATTGCACCACCTGATCCTGGAAGGAAGGTAGCAAGCCAAAGAGAAAGATCACAGTAGATCTAAGGCATCCATTATATGGTCAGATAGGAGTAACAAAATGCCTTAAATTGTGAAAAAATTTTTACTAGTGTTATGCATTTGGATACGAGAGTTGGCAAGCACAACTGAGGTTATGGAATGAAAGATTATGTGCAGCTGGACTGAAATAGATCTGGAACTCCCGGAGGAGCTTCTCAGAGTGGGGAATACAGACTGGTCAACTTGACAATGCTTATACCGCCTGCATACATAAACTGGTAGTTCAAAGACTACAGGATCAAATGGGGCTACTCTAATGGCATGAATACATGCGAGTACGGTGAAGTGCAGACCCTGGAGACTGATTCCTTGGAGAGACCTGTACAGAGGAGGACCTTGCTACAGTGAGAAAAAGAGCCATCACTTGTGCACGGTTCTGAAAAAAATATCTAGTTTGTGACAAGGACACAAGAAGATGATCAGACCTTACACAATGGGGAGATGATCTGCTACAGAGCTTTTATTCCTCCTCTCATGCAGGTAAGTGAGGAATGGTTTGGAAGGGGCAGGGAGTGGGTGGAGTGTTGGTTCTGCCTCCAATGCACCAGCCAGCAGAGCTGCGCAAGTACAAAGGAGAAAGTAAACTGTGGTGGGTAAAGGGCTGGTATAACTTATGTCTTCCAAGTGAACCTCTGACTTCACTTCCTGGATGACTGTAGCTACTTTAGCTGAATTTCAAGATACTTTTCCAGCCCACAATAAGCAGATAGCATTCAAAAAAGTTTATTTAGCAGAAGCTAACCTTGCAGGGATGTTCAGTGTTTTGAGTGTATAATCTTGCAAGAATATTTAGAAAGTAAAGGGGGGGAATGGAAACCCAGAAAACTGACAGCTAAGTTTATACTTACAAGACACTCATATGTTTGGATGTATAGCGATTGGCAGGTGGTAAGATGCCCAAAGTATTTTAACTCTGCCCCCCTTTGCATTCACAACCTTCCATCTTCTATTCTTTGCTTCATTATTTTTTTAGATGCATTGCTTTTGGATCAAGGCCATTTTCTAAAGATTTTAATTAGACAGTAAGCAGATGATATATTGGGATGGAAATCAAGATTTGATGACCTGAGAAGTAAGCATGAACTAAAAATTGTTGAAATAAATATTTTCCTCCAAGGGTGTGCTCTTTGAAATGTTGTCAATGTATGCATGGTTATTTTTATATATGCTTATGGCCAGAAAGAGCACCCAGACTCCACTGCAAAACTGAGCACAAAAATATTAAATATACAAATAAAACTTTTCTAAAAAGCTGAATTACTCCATCTGAAATATCTTGAATATTCCTAATTAAGCCTTTAATTGCAAAAGGGCAATGGCTCTTAAAAATCACTAACATTATAAAAGGAGGTGGAGTTTAATAATATAATTTAATAATTGGAGATATACCAAACTCCTAAAACTGGAAGTGATCTTGAAGAGTCATTGAGTCCAGCCCCCTGCCTTCACTAGCAGGACCAAGTACTGATTTTTGCCCCAGGTCCCTAAGTGGCCCCCTCAAAGACTGAACTCACAACCCTGTGTTTAGTAGGCCAATGCTCAAACCACTGAGCTATGTCTCCCCCCAAAAAGAAAAAAATGTTCCTTGTGTCTGGTTCATAAGAGAAATCATAACTGCAATGAAAACAATCAGGAAGTATTCACATGTCTACACACCTGCCATTGTTCTAGACGAGGGATCGGCAATCTTAGGCATGGGGTCTGTCAGGGAAAGCCACTGGTGGGCCTGGATGGTTTGTTTACCTGAAGCATCTGCAGGTTCGGTTGATTGCAGCTGGCCGCGGTTTGCTGTTGCAGGCCAATGGGGGCTGCAGGAAGCAGTGTGGGCCAAGGGATGCGCTTGCCATTGCTTCCTGAAGCCCCCGGCCCGTCCACGGCTTTCCCTGATGGGCCACATGCCAAAGGTTGCCGATACCTGTTCTAGACCTTAATAGTATACAATACTAAACAGTAGGAACTTCAGGCTAGATTCACCAAAAAAAAAAAAAAGGCAGATAAACTCCCTCATAACTTTTTTTTATCACAGTGGTTAGAATACTTACCTGGGAAGTGGAAGACCCACCAGTTAAAGTCCACCACCAGTCTCAGTGGGTGAAAAGCTTTGAACAGCAATCAGTCACTTCATAGGCAAGTAGCCTAAACCACTGGGCTATGGGATAGCCTGATGTAAGGATCCCTTGGGCTCTCCTGTTGAAGCTGTTTCAATGTGGATAAATGATTTTTAAAAGCCTAGTAGGTCACGGGGACTGGATCCTGGGTCACCCACTTCTGAGGTAAGTACACTAACCACCAGGCTACACCATCATTCTCATGCTTGTGCACACATGCACACATACACACAAACACTTACTCACAGTGGAACAGCTTCCAGGAGAACAGTGTAAACAGAAAAGTACTCATGGTTTTAGAAATTGCAGAAAGTGCATGATTGTAGCTACAATCTTAATTTCTTCATCTACAAAGTCTTTGGTGCCTCATAAGTCCCACACAGACCTGATCCTGACATCACATCTGGCTTTGGTGGTTTCCTGGCTTCTGCTGGAACCTATTCCGTATATAGCCCCTCTGGGTTTCTCCCTGCATATCTCTTCTCTGCCCAGTCATTTCCTGATTCAAAGTCTTTTCATTATGTTAATCTTTTCTTGCCCACCTCCCTCTTCAAGTGTGTATTTGCTTTTTCACAAGCCAAAAAGTGGTCATGTATTGCCACTGTAAAACAGCCTGCTCCTGTTGTGGAAAGGGCCACAAAGCAACCTGTGTACAACCCAAATTCTGTTCTGGAATAACATGGATTTGTCAGTGCCAAGTGACTCTATGCAGTCTTATTTATGGGCATCATCATAACTATCAACTGCTGTAGAAGTTATTTTTTTAAATCAGGGGTCAGTATTCGGAAGCTGTTTGCCACAGGCACAATATTCGTTCTGCAGCTCTATCTACCAGGGCTCAGTGGTCTTGAATCAGAATGATGGTGTCTTGCATCAAAATACTGATGTGAGTGACAGTAGGGGAGTTTGGAGATTAACTAGTGTCTTGAGCCCACAGAACCCATCATCCCTAATTTACCTTGTCCTGTTATTGGGGGGTATCCACAGAGTCAGATAACAGGAGTAGATTGGTGGAGAAAAATCAATGCCAGCTTCAAGAGCAGGGAAGCTCATTCAGGGAACACTTTTTTCATCCACGGTTAATTGGAAGAGAGGACGTTTCATACGGTATCAGTTGGATCATGTTAAGAGCAATACATTATGTCCTAAAAGAGCTAAACCTTTAATCCTGATCAGCCAAGATGAACTGATAATGGCTTAATACTTTTGTAGTAGCTTTCATCAACTAGAAAAGAGGTGCCACATCTTCAACTGTGCTATGATCATCTAATCTTCCCCATTCCTGAGCAAAAAGAAGAAAGGAGAGGTGAAAAAAGTATATATTTTCCATCATTACTCATAAATAGGTAATAGCCTGCTGCTAATTATGTTAAGCAGCAAAACAAAACAAAAAATAGATCCGGGAAAGGTGAATCCTCATTTCAAAAATTTCAAGTAGACAGTTGAACCCTGGGTTACCTGCCCATCAATGGGCCTATTTAAATCCAGAATCCAGAAAAGGAACCAAAGTCTTATTCTACATGAAGAAATTAATAGGCTATAGCTATGATCATATACTTCCTCCTGTGATCAAAAGCATGTCTGTTTCCATTACTGTTCTCCAAGATAATGTGAGCTGGGTGTCCCCACTTGTCCAGGGAGATCATAGCCAATTCACAGGGTAACCATCATTCTATTTTTACCTCCTTTGCAAGAAGGATCTGCTTTCAAGGACAAAATTCCTCACACAAGATCAGAGAAATTTAAATTGATTTTACATGATATTTGAGAGGTACGAGTAAAAATGGAATATTCAGATGTGTTTATATCAAAACTTTAGCCTTGAGAAGAATTCCTCAAAACATTGCATCTTCAAGGGCCTGGTCTAGACATAAGGCATAGTGCTAAGTCATAAGCATGGATGGAGCCAAATCAAGACAAGGGAAAAGCAGGGTTTAGTTGTTGTTGTTGTTGTTGTTGTTTTGGGGGGGACATGTGGGATGAATTCTTACAGTAAAGACTTCTTATGGGCTTAAGCCCCCAGCCTCTAAAATTCAAGTGGTAGCCATTTCCAGCTCCCTGGAGACAGCAAGCAGCAACAGGATTGTCTTCTCTTCAGATATAAGATATCTTATAGTTGCTCAACTCTACAAAGAGAACTCACTTTTTGTACCTTAACTTGAACTAACTGTCCAGACTAAACATTTTTTTGTACCTTTGTTCAGAAGTGCCCTTAGATTTTTCTATCTTTAAAGGTTGTCATCCTGGCTGTAATCACTTTTTTGGCAAGGAGTATTTTGGGAGTTAAGGTCTTATTGCAGACCAGAAATACTTCACTTATCATGAAGGAAAGTTGTTAATACAGCCTTTATTCCAAAAATAATCCAATGTCTTATTTTTTTCCTTCCATCCTTTTTTTCTCGCATGGAAAAAAAAACCTCAAAACAAATTTTTAAAAGAATGTGCACACCCCTCTGGTATACTCTTCATGTCAGGAGAGTTCTAGAAATCAAAATTGAATGCAGTACCCAATTCAGAATATCTCTAGCTCTGTTGATCTAAAAGTCATCATTAATTTTTTTAAAAAGCTGACAAGACTTCAGCTATTAGATGGCTAAATTTGGTACATTTCAGAAGCTTTCTAAGGTAGAAACTTATTTTCCCCTTGAACCTTTAAATTTAGACAGACCATGGAAGTCTCCTGGCTTCAAGGATCATATGAAAAGAGATGTATGGTAGCCCCCAGTCACATTTTCACACCTTCATTAAGTGTTACAAATTAAACAAGCAGGCCTCATCAGTCCCTGACATTGGAAAGTGAGATCTACATAGTATGCTCACCCAGTAGCTGATATATATAACAAAAAAATTAATCATTCATCCTTTGTTTCGCTCCCTAGTGACACAGTATTAGACATCCTATTGCAGTGATCTGTGGGCTCTCTCCGTAGTAAGGAAGAATAGGAAAATGTATCTCCATTGACACCAAAATTTCCTTTCTTCTAATGGTGAAGCCTACAGATCCAGCCCATCTGGCAAAAAGGGTATAGTTCTCAGGGAGGCTGAAACTGCTATATTGTCCTCAAATTTCTTCAAGCATAAGATGTAAACACAGTCAGGATGAGCTCTACCCTGGCATCTGGTGGTGAATTGTGGTGAGTTCTGGAAAAGAACTTCAGGGGCTGATCATGTTTGCATAGCACACCCACCCTGCCTAGCATGAACCCACAGCAGCCCAAATGATCACTTTGGCTGCTGTGGGATCCCCAGTTTCTCTGTTATTGGGGCAGGAAGAATAAAGAGTTGTTACCCTGATTATGTGATTCAAGGACAATGAAACTGTTTTATAACAGAGGGACTCGCCATCAACTAAATAGCACTCGCTAGACAAGGGACATGGGTTTCAAACCCTAGTGGACTGAGAGAAGCTAGGGACAGGTGTTTGTACCTACTGTGGGGGGACCTGAAGCTATGTTACTGAGCAGCTGGCATAGTGGAGCAGTTGACTGGAGTGGCTTGCAGGACAGCTGGTGGAACAGAGCAGTTTGTGGAACAGCTGGAGCGGCTCACGGAACAGCTGGTGGAGTGGAGCGGTTGGCGGAGTGGAGTAGTTCGTGGAACGGCTGGAGCGGCTCACGGGATGGGTGGTGGAGCGGAGCGGCTGGTGGAGTGGCTTGTGGTGAAGGCTGCAGCAGAACCCCATGGAGAGATGGGGCAGTCGGCCGTGGACCACGTAAGGTGCCCCTTAACACCACTGTGCCCCTCCCCCCAGGCTGGGAGCTAAAACTCTGCAGATAAACTTTTGAACTCTGGGGCTGCACTGACCAGGGACAGACACTTTTGAGTTTTTGGTTTTTGGGGTGATTTTTGGGTTGCTGGACTCAAGAGACTTTTGGGATGTTGGACTTTTGGGACTTTGGGGTGATCTTTTGGGTTGTTGGACTTAAGACCCTGGGGGGAAAAGGATACTGCCAAACTTACTTGGGGGTAGGTCTTTTGCTCATGGTTTGTGTTATGAATCCTGTTTGTGGTGTTTCCCCAACATAATGCCACATTGTTTCCCTCCTTTATTAAAAGGATTTTGCTACACTCTGACTCTGTGCTTGTGAGAGGGGAAGTATTGACTCTTAGAGGCACCTGGGGGGTGGTATGTAATTATCCCAGGTCACTGGGTGGGGGCTCAAGCCGGTTTTGCATTGAATTATTGAAACAGAACCCCTAAATACTAAACCCGGCCCTTGTTGCAGCCAACTCAGGCGGGCAGAAAGTTACAATATATACACACACACACCTTCCAGTAGTTTGGGATCTGTCTCCAAATGATGCAAGCCAGACTAAGACACATTGTAATGGATCTGTGGACTTACCTGCTAGAAAAAAGGAATTTTTAGTTACAATATATGTCCCTATTGGACTCAGTAAAATGGAGGAGAAGGAATCTATTTCTGAGAAAGAGGAGATTTAAATTTTTTATTTTATTTATTTATTCAAAAATCCACTATGAAATAGCATGATTAAGTTCCTGACTACTATTTTTTATGTCAACTGCTTTGTATTCATCAGTATTTCCAGCCTCTGGATAAAATAAAGCATGGCAGCAGGCAGAGAACTGAGACCTTATCATCTTTAAAAGGCATTCAGGGGTACTCTAAACAACATTGAGACTATAAAGGCTTTTCTACACTTGAAATGCTTCAGTGTAGACACTTTTTACAATAAAATGAGGGGGTCTCCTGTTGGCATCGGTAATTCATCTCCCCAAAAGACAGTACTTAGGTCAAAGGAAGAATTCTTCCATTGAACTGCCACGCTCTCTCCTTGAGGTTAAGTCAGCTTAATTATGTTGCTTTAGGGTGTGGACGATGTAGCTGGGCCAAGCTAACTTTTTAGTGTAGACCAGGCCTAAGTAATATAGCTTAAATCTTTACAATAGCTGTTTTGAGATGCAGTGGTTGCTATAAAAATCAGTATTTGTCAATTTACTGTGGAGTGACATGTCATATTACAAATCCACTCCCCCCATACTTAAAAATGGAGACATCTATGGTAACTGTATGATCATGTTTGATAAATATTAACTTTGTACTCGTCAATATATAGCCCTCCTGTCTTCACCTTACTTCTTCCCTTTCCCCCTCTTTCTCCCCCCAACTACAGTGGAACTTAAATACAACGGGGATCTGATTCTGATTGATGATTTTTCACTTTATGAAAACATTTAAAATGCATGAATATGCACAATTTAGGTGTACATACAAATGTATTTTAAGTCATTTGCAGTAAACTTCCACCCATATTAACAAGCTTCAGGAAAAATCATGAATGATAGATGAAGCTATATTTCTGCATTTATAAAAGTAGAAACCACACTGATCTAAACGTAGCATAAAATTGTTATTTATTGAATAATAAAGTTTTATGCTCAAGGCTACAGACATAGTAGTTATTGTTCCTATCAAGATCTTCTGACTAAAATTCACTCTAAGTACAGGCAGAGAAACATACCTTACAGTTGAAAATTACAGAAAGTGCTGGGTTTAATGTTATTTTTATAAATTATGTTGAAAATGCTCAGTGGTGATTTTTTCTGGTAATGAGTAGAACTGGTCAAATAAAGCAAAAACATAGACAAATATAAAATTTTAAAACAAATACATTATTCAACCAACTCTAGTGATGAGAACTGCAAAACTGGAAGGGAGCATAAGGATATAACAATATCACAATGTGAGCAAACTGGATCACTAAAGGATTCAGCAAAGACAGGAGTTCAGAACTGAAAGTGTAAGTGAGGTTGAAGGGACCAGAAGAAAGAATGACACCTTCCTAACCAAAACCGTTTTCACAGTAGTGTAAATTCACTTAACCAAATTATGACAAAAGCCATTACAACGATGGCTAGTGCTAAGGCTGCTCCAAATTTCAACCTAAAAATTGAAGAAAACTAGTTTCAAGTTTGTCCTACATTCTCTTGCAGCACAATTCCAGGTATCAAGCAGAAATAAGGGAGTTTACGTGGAAAGGAAGACTTTTTTTGAAGGGAAAATTAATCTATGATTAATGAGCATGAATGTTTCATGAAAAACAAAGGCTGGCAAAATTATGCACTGAAAAAAAAGGCTGCTATGGTAATAATAAATTATAGCTGTAGATGAGTTGTGTACACACACACACAATCAGGATTAGGAAAGTGCATAAGCTCCCCCACATGCCCACATATTCAGCATGGTGGGTCTTGAAAGAGTACCACATGCATTCATGGGAAGACATTGTAGGAATCTAGGTATTTGGGGTAGGTCATGCCAAATGGAATGGTTTCTAGATCAAATAACATGGTAGCATGATTCAGATAACTGCATCCACAGTATAATTGCAGATTTTACTTGAAACATATTACACTCTGTAATCAGTTTGCAATCATTTTACAGATGTGGATGCTGAATCACTGTGGGCTAAATTGTGACTTAACTGTTTACCCACACAGGGGCATAAGAATTCTCCTCACAACTCTGTAGGCTACCTAGCCATATCAGTGTTTGCATGTGCTCTGTGCCACTTACACCCTCCCAGGAGCAGGAGTGCAGGGAATAGATGGAGCATTGCCTCCAATCCCTCTACTAGCCAGTATAGCTGTGATGTCACAAGTTGTGTCATAATTCAATAATATAATATGATAATATAGGCAGCAGCAAATTATTACCCCTGTAGCAAGGAGGAAATGGGGAAGGAATTTTGGAGAGGGTGTCTGGGTCTTAGGGTCTCCTTAGGCAGCACAATTTATGTACCACCCCTTGCTTGGAGTTTTGTCAAGTGTTAACCCAATGTGATATGACAATTGTGTCATTCTTTTCCTGTTTAAAAGAAGCCACGACCAGGTCAATTCAGTGGCTGCCACTCAGTCTTGTATACATCTCTTAGTTTTACAGGGACTTGCTTCTAAATTAACACTGAATTTATGTAATC
Organism: Mauremys mutica; assembly: GCF_020497125.1. Lineage (NCBI taxonomy): Eukaryota > Metazoa > Chordata > Testudines > Geoemydidae > Mauremys > Mauremys mutica. The sequence continues at coordinate 32,498,194 of NC_059073.1, read as the reverse complement.
AACTTCTAGGGCTCTGCTTAATATTAATTTAACCAAATCTATACCATTGCAATGTTCATCTGTTTGTAAAGTACAGGATTTGTGATTAATGTTTGTTAGAAAATCAGAACTCATTCATTTGCTCAAGTAGTACAATAAACATTGTCCAAGATGAACTATAATTTCTTGTCAGAGGAAATTAAAAAGATTCAGTCCAAAAATGATCAGATCAGATCCCTGTTCAAGTTATTTAAATACTTCATGATAATCTGATAATGATGTTACAATTTTTTTCACACCCTTAATCCAAATGTATTTAAAATTATGTAGGCTACAGTATTTTAGACCTAATTACTCTTGCACTTGTTGGGTTTCATTAAAAAAAGGGAATTAAGACCCCAATTCAGCAAAGTACTTAAACACATATTTAACTTTACATGTTGAAGTCAATGAGACTTAAGCACACATGTATTAAGCAAAGCACTGAAACATGATTATTCCCTGCCTAATGTTAAACATGTGCTTAAGTGTTTTCCGGAAACAAGGAACTGATATCATTGGATAGAGTCAAGCAGTGTCTAAAAAGGGGCCATTTTAAAAAAAGCCTTTTGCCTCTGTTTCTGTCTTTAAAAGAATCTTATGTCAACCCATCTTATTTGTAAATAAAATCTCCAACCAGGTATGCAGTGTTCATTGTTTTTTATCTCTCAGCCCTTCTGTCTTGACCTGCAACACCTCTGTTTATTCATTATTTTTAATTAAGGCTACGAGTCTGTCACAGAAGTCACAGATTTTGTGACTTTCCAGGACCTCCAGGATTTCTGCAGCAGTGGTGCAGCTGATCCCATGTCTGGTCAGCTGGGGCAGCCATGGGGCCCACCGCACCTGCTGTTGCTCTGGCAGCCCCAGACAGCTTGACCCAGGGGACGCCGGAGCAGCCTCCCCACCAGAGCAACTGCGGTGCATTGGAGCAGCCCCACCTTCCTCCTGGAGCAGCCATGGGGCCCCGGGCTGCACCCCTTTCCCCCAAGCCTCCCCAAGGAGCAGCACCCTGGAGGCCTCCAGAGCACCTAATATTTAGTTAGGGATATATAGTACAAGTCATGGACAGGTCATGGGGGCGTGAATTTTTGTTTATTGCCCGTGACCTGTCCATGACTTTTACTAAAAATACCCATGATTAAAACATATCCTTATGTTTAATTACACCAATTTGCGATGTATTGTAGTCTATCTAATTTTCACTCATGACCAGATTCAGGATTTGAATTCTAGGTCTCAAGAAGCAGAAAGCTGGTGCACTAGCTCACAGTGTTTCCCAACCCTATTTTTATATTTTAAAAATAAAAGTGGAAAAACCCACTCTACCCTAGGGATAAAAATATCTACTCTTAGGAAGGTGTTCATTTGAGGGAAGAGTCTATTTGTGTTCCTCTCCATTTGTCCCCTTTCAAAAACTGAATTTTTTACTGTCTTGGCTCGGCCTTTTAGAACCCATTGATGCTGCTTTTACAGTATGTTGTCCACATCTAGAAAGCAATTCAAGGTGTCCCAGCTAGGACTGAGCATACTCCCCTCATAGCCATTACTAGCCTTGAGAGAGAGCTGAAACCGAGGAATTGAATACAATGGCCAAATTTTCTGCTGATATAACTCCACTGAAGACAATTGCATATCAGCAGAGAATTTGGTCTCAGATTACTTGGGAGGTATGGCAGAGTCCTAAAGTTGTTATCATGGTACATGTTTTAAACAAGAGATGGGCACCACATAATAGATTTGGGTTTGGATTCAGATCAAAATTTGAGCTTCTGCAAAGAAAAATCAGGCTCACTCATATAGTGCAGAGTCAAACCTGAAATCTAACAAATGTCTGACTAATTATACATTTGAGTTTTTAAAATGCGGTCCCCACTGTTTTATGCAATGTTAAAGATTTCCAAACTAAGCATGAAAACAATAATAGTGTAAAATAGAATATTTCTTATATAGTTAATTTTTCAAATATGCATTTGCTTTAAAAGACAGACACACTTGATCCTGTGAATCATTTTTCTGGGAATTCTGCTGCTAACAGTTCTTCAGTGCCGCTACCACCAACACAACTGACCCTTATCACCTAGCAGCAGCGATTAAAGATGTTTAGAGTAACTTCCTGGTGGGGTGAGGTTAATGTGATGGGGATGTATGAAGGCTTGACTGCTCGTGCTGTCTCTGAGTTTCCTTAGATTACAAATCTTCATATTCCCTCTGAAGGTGAACTCCATGGCAAGATTGTAATTAGATATAATTTGTCTTTTTCAAACTACTGTATGGGGTCCACCATAACCACCAGAACTCTTACCTGGGGGCCACACTGACTTCTAGTTTTTGTTGCTGTTCAGTTTACTGCAAGTCAAGTAAACAGATGGCTGTACAGACTTTGATTTGGGCTGGACGATGAGCCATTACAGTCTGAACATGAAGTCTGAGTTTAATTCCATAATACCCAGTAATAAGTAGAAGCCTAATAGAATTAGATGACTTCCTGAATTAACTGACTGGACATTATCACCTTACTTCTGTACAGCAGTGCCTTGAAAATGCTGTTTAGTTCATGCACACTTCAATACCTAAATTTGAAGCACCTATTATTGCATGATTTTGGTGGTTTTAATGGAATTAATATGATTTTTTTAATCATCTTGAACAAGCATGACTCAGCTTCTTAGACTGAAATTTGCTTTTATGCCAATATAATTTATATATGCTGGTTAAGTGGGGGGAGTGGCAAAAGCTGCCCTTATAAGTCCATTTCCACCCCTACAGACATGTTCTCAACACAGCCACTTATCCCTCCTCCATTTTGCCTTGTATGGATCCACTGCAAAGTTCTTAGCCATGACATGCATGGGAATATCAAGTCCCACAACATAGGGTCTCAGATGCATCAATAACCAATACAGATGAATTTCAGAGTTCTTCTGCTCTCACACTGAAATTCACAGCAATAATGCTTGCAAATAAATTATAGAGATTCACAAAAGCACACTGGCTCTAAAACAGGGGTGGGCAAACTACAGCCCTGGGGCTGCATCTGGCCCTTCAGATGTTTTAATCCAGCCCTTGAGCTGCTGCCGGGGAGCGGGGTCCCCACAGCTCCCAGAAGCAGCAGCATATTCCCCCTCTATCTCCTCCATGCAGGGATAGCCAGGATGCTCCACCCCTGAAGCTCCCATTGGCCACGGTTGCCTGCAGACAGGGCAGCACGCAGAGCTGCCTGGCTGCGCCTCTGCATAAGAGCCAAAGAGGGGACATGCCGCTGCTTCTGGGAGCTGCTTGAGGTAAGCGCCGCTGGGATCCTGCACCCCTGACCCCCTCCAGCACTCCAACCCCCCCGCTCCAACCCTGATCCCCCTCCCACCCTCCACACCCCTCAGTCCTACCCTCCTGCACCCCAGAGCCCGCACTGCCAGCCGGAACCCTCACCTCCCCACCTGCACCCCAACCCCCTGCCCAGCCTGGAGCCCCTCCCACACCCTGAACTCCTCATTTCTGGCCCCACCCCAGAGCCAACACTCCAACCCCCAATTTTGTGAGCATTCATGACCCGCCATACAATTTCCATACTCAGATGGAAGAAGTGACTTGCATCCGAAGAAGTGGGTATTCACCCACGAAAGCTCATGCTGCAAAACGTCTGTTAGTCTATAAGGTGCCACAGGATTCTTTGCTGCTTCTACAGAACCAGACTAACACGGCTACCCCTCTGATACTCAGATGTGGCCCTTGGGCCAAAAAGTTTGCCCAGCCCTGCTCTAAAACCTCCATGTCAGAGGCAGTTGGTTTATTTTTTGTTTGTTTGTTTGTTTTTTAAATTACTGAGTTAATAATGGTACTACTTACTAAAAAACAATAAAGAGTAGAAGTTGCACAGATCTGACTGCTAGAAAGTAGGGTCACTATATTTCCTACATGAATCTGCTTTGAATTGGCAGAAAAGGATAGGGCCATGTAATCTATGACTATGCAGATCCAGTGGCTCAAAGCTCTACCTTTGGGGAAGGACAGCAGTGGCTGTTAATTTGTCCAACAGGTAGTATTACAACCAGGGCCGGCTCCAGGCCCCAGCACGCCAAGCGCGTGCTTGGGGTGGCATGCCGCAGGGGGCGCTTCGCTGGTCGGCGGGAGGGTGGCAGGCGGCTCCGTGGACCTCCCGCAGGCATGCCTGTGGATGCTCCACCGGAGCCGCGGGACCGGCGACCGGCAGAGCGCCCTGCACTGCGTGTTGCCGTGCTTGGGGCGGCGAAATTGCTAGAGCCACCCCTGATTACAACATGGTGTGTGTAGGTGTGAGAAAGTGAAAATTTCATCCTGTTCCCTACTACTCTACAGAATTCTGTACCCAAATCTCAGCTACTCAGCTTTTGAGAAGAGCAGTGAATTTCCTCCTACCTATGTACCAGACAACCAAAACCAACCTAACATACTCAAGTTATGTATCTTCATAATAAGACAATACCACTTTTTATATTGATGCCCAATCTGTATGTTATATTGTCCAAGCAAAGGACTTACGATCAAGGATAGTGATGTAATTGTTTTTACAATCTACAGTATCCATTCTATATAATAAACATTTTTACTAGATTGTTATTTTCAAGTTGAAGCTGGTCAGCTCTCTGTTGAATGTGATAGCTAATACTTAGCAATCTCAAGATGTTTAGAGTGATAGTTGTTGAATTTTTCTAGCACAGATTAGGTAAGCATTAAGGGTGCGTGAAACTTTGATGACAGATTTACAAGATATTAAGAATGCAGGAAAAGAGTGTGCAGAACAACTTAATTATAAAATAATGATTTTCTCTGCAAGCCTTTCCTCCCATTTCTTTGCCACTATCAGTACCTGGTCTGTGATTTAGTAGACCTAGGTTCAAAACAAAAACCTCTAGAAATATGTGCTTACCCCAGTCTCACCTCTGGAGGTATCATATAGCTTGCATATTGTGATATCCCTCTTCTACTGTTTGTCCCTCTGAGGGAATGGCAGTACAACCCCCAGCAACTTTTACTATATCCGTTTACATGACTCTGAAGGTTTGCTTAGAACAACCTCCCTGCACACTGAGTTTACAATTTTAGAGCAAAATATTGCTGAATGGATTTGCACTCGATATAAGTCAGATCAAAAGGTGATCCTAACAGTTTCGAGTTGTAGCACAAATTCGTGTCAGGAAGATCAACAGATGGGAGGAAACTGCAGGACACCTCATTAGATGACTGTGGATTCATCTGCTCCAAAGACATAGGTTAGGACCCAAGAGACAGACCTTCATTCAAAGTGTCCAAATGTTACTTTGGATTCCCAGCAGAAATAAAATATTTTGCTCTGGGAAAGTTTATTAATTCTTCCCCTATCCCTTTTTTCTTGCATGCAAATGTTCACAAAGTTGATACTAATATTTTTGCACAGATCTAGCCAAAATGTATTTTATATATTTTGTTTTTCTCTCAACTTGTATGTTTTAGTCATCGTGATCTTTGTCTGGAAGTGTCCAATGCATTTTAGAATGAACATATTTATGAGCTGAATTCCCACCAACCTCACAAACTGTGGCTTGGGAGCATCTTTCACTTTGTGTGTGTCTATTCCTTCAGAATAACATGTCTGTGTTGCTGCTGCTGCTCCTTCCTGATTCAATCAATCTCCCAGTCCAGGGGCTGGCACTCTTCTTCCTTATTCAGAGTTTCCAGCAAGCCCCAACCCATCAGGGCCTCAGTTAGGCTTCTGGCTTATGCCTGGAAAAGCTTTTCCCCATTCAGCTTTCTTTTCAGATCGCTCCCTAAAAAAAAGAAGTCTTTCCATCTGCTCTCCTCAACTGTCGTCACCCAGGTCTTTAGAGAGATAAACCCAGGCCTCACAAGGTATCACCCAGGTTGGGGAAGCTTTGGTTTGTTCCTCCTTTTGTTTGCCACCTTGAATGGTTTGTGTTTATAAAGATTCTCTCCCGTTCAGCAGCCTTGGACTGCTGCTGCTCTGGGACCACTGCTGCTCTGGCGGCCCCCATGCTAAAAATGAGGTACTGCTCAGGTGGCTTCAGGGCAATCTGTCCTGGGCTGCTCCAGCAGCGCCTGGTGCTGCTGGTCCCAGGACCCCCCACCAGCCACCCGAGCGACTGGCCCCAGTCTGCCTCACCAGCCACCCGAGCGGCTGCCTTGGGACCAGCTGCTTGGGCAGCTCTGGGGTCAGCCTCATGGGTATCTGCAGCTGTGGAAGTCACAGAGGTCCCAGAAAGTCACAGAATCTGTCACTTCTGTGACCTCAGTGACAGACTCAGAGCCTTAATCACTCTAGCTGTACTCTAGCTATCTCACTGAAAATAAAAGTGAGAACTCTGTAGTACAGGCTTCAGTGCGGGCTGCACAAACCCCCCAAATCCCCCTGGGTATGTACTCGCTTGAGGAGATGACACTGAAGCCTGTGCCATGGTATCCTCACTTTTAATTTTAATGTGCTAGTTAGAGTACTTCAATCCCTGACTGCAATGTGAATGTACCATATGTGGTGGGAGAGGAGGTTCTTGTAGAGGAGGAGGAACTGAGAAGGAAGGAAGAAAATAAGGCACCTATCAGAACAAAAATATACATTCTGGAACATCACTTCTAAGTGATAAAGAAAGATGGCAAAAGATTCTGTTTGTTAAGGTCCATAAGTTTTGGTTGCAGGGTTGAAGCAAAATGAGAAGCATTGTTCAGATTCATGGGTTCTTGAATTTGACATGCATGTCCTGGCTTCTCTCTAATTTCAATGCCAACCAATTAAGCTTTGGATCTGCCCTCATCTCCATGGGAACATTTCCCATAATAACTACATTATTTTCTCACTTTGTTCTCATAGTTGCTATGCTAAAATCTGTTGTTATGCTCTGGGCATAGCTTAAGCATGCCACAAGATATCTGAAATGGTTTTTAAATTGGTAATTGACATCCATAAGTGATAATCTTTGTGCATTAGCTCACTTCCCAAGATTTCCTGCTTTCTCCACTTTATATTAATTAGTAGCTTTTCTGAAAATGCTCCACCTTCTTAAGTTCTATGCATAGTGCCTATTCTCTGGCAGCACAGCAGAGCACCATATTTTCCTGAGCCTTTCTCTACTGTTATCTCTGCTGCCAGTAAATTTGGGTCTGTTTTACTGTTGCTTTGCTTTGTATTATCCTGTCTTTTGTTCATCTATAGCAGTCAGGCTATATCACATTTCTCTCTCAAAGTCTCCCTTGGTCTGCTTTTGACAATCCATTTTGACACGAGTTCAACTTTAATACATTAGAGGAGTTGAGCTGTTGCTTGCAATTTTTGTCTTCCACAAAGGGGGTGTACTGCTTTATTTTATTTATTTTTTTTTCGTCAGAAGGCAAGTCTGCTTTCAGGGAGGAGAAGTACTAAGTACAAGTTCCTTTGTAAGCATTACATATTTTTTGTCAGATCCTTTGGCAGTTTAAATTGTATTTTTGATGCTATTTTATTAACAGCAGCAGCTATCCTCTTATAGCCTGTAATTGCCTTATAGCCCTCAAGTGGCATCACTCGCATATTATTTTTGTAAGGTTTGTCTCTTCTGTTGGCATGTCCTCCCCCGCGTTCTCCCTCTCCTTTTGTCTTCTTTGCTACTGGCCATTCATCATCTGTCAGTGCTCTGCTGTTCTATCCTCTGGTATTCACATTTTTTAACCTTCTGAAGTCTAGTTGTAGTTCATGATTTAAATGTATTGTCCTAGGAGAGTTGTTTATTTAAGTGCCTTGTTCTCTTCCTCTGACACTCTCTACATGAGAAATCTTGACTTTTCCTTCTGTTCTTTGGTCATTTGCTGTCAAGCAAGTCTGGCACAATGAAAGCTGTACTGATAGCAAGGTCTCCTGCTTTTCAGGATTATTTTTAATATGCTGTTGATATTGTCTCATCTTTTCAACATGATTACATTTTGGCTTCCTATCTTCCTACGTGGGCCATAAATTGAGCACTTCTAAACCTGAGTGTAATTGAATTTGTAGTCTTCAATTCCCTTAAAAGAAAAATGAGACATGCTAAAAATGAAGAAAGCAACAAAAATAGAAAACACTAGAGCATTTAATTTGCTAAAATAAAATACATTAAAATTACCTTTGCAAAGAAGGATCTTTTTGTTTCATTATAAATACAGTAAAAACAATAAAAAAACAACCATGGATATTTGTTACTAATCACAATTATAAAATTTTAAAAGGACAATGTCCCATTATTTATTTTTACAAGAATAGAATTAATATGCTCTTTAAGACAATACTGTATTGACAGAATTAAAAAAGGAAATTCACTATTCATCCACATGTATTCCAGGTACCAAAGTGCATAAAGGTACTTTGTAGGTTTTTTTACCAATTCTTTTCAATAAAAGACTATTCAATAAAAGACCCTCCACTGGGTCAAAACCTTCACTCAACTTCATACTAAACCTTACAGTGAAGATGTTTTTATAGTGATATAAATTAATTTTGACACACTACAAGGTTATATATATATAGTGTGTCAAAATTAATTTTCACCCAATTTCTTTTAATGTATATCAATTGGCAATTGCATGTTATTTAACATGCACTTTACCTGCAATGATCCATGTTGCTAATTATAGTAATAATATTCTCCAAAGAACAGTCAATTACAAATTGGTTCTGTCAAGTGGACAGTATCTGAATCTTACTCACGTGAAATATGGAGGGCAGCAACCAAGTACGAAACAATGATTCATAGAGGAGGAATGAGTAGGACAGAGGAAAGGATGTGAAGATGCACATAGATCCCCTTCCAGATCCACAAAGATAAGGTGAAAAAAATAATATCCGGGAGATATTATCTTCTTTGAATAGCTCCCCACACCTCCTCACTAGAGGTCTTAAATGCCACAACACCCTCTAGGGAAGCCATAGAACTGTAGCACTAAAGAAAAGCACTACAAGGAAGGCTATGAGGCTGTGGAGAGCCAGACAGATAATGATGCATATGGACTCTCTATGGGTGGTCCTGGCCTCCTACATATCCTCTGGGATCCACATAAATTTCTGGGGATCTATCTCTCTCCTCATGAGATGATGTGGGAGATCTCTGAAGGTGATTCTGGCAGAGATTTCCTCCAACGGAGACCTTCTCTTAGGTTTTTCTGCAGGTGAGGATAAACTGAGCCAAGGTCATTCTGGTCAGTAGGAAGAGAGGGTCTGGAGGACCACCTCCTTGGAGCTCATTGAGAGAATTAAAAACAAAACAAAACAAACAAAAAGCCTGCTATGGAAAAATGGGTCATCAGTCTCACCAGGTGTATCTGTTCACCAGCAAAAAACAAACAAACAAAAAAAAACCTATGCCCATAGCTAATTAAGCCTACAGCTGGAATAATTCATACTTGCTGTGTGGCTAGATATAGAAGAGGAGTTGTTGATGTTTGTATTTTGTTAGTGCCTAGAGAGGTTGTAATCAGGACTGGGGCTCAGTGTATTAGGTACTGTGCAATCTTATAAAAGGAGATGGTTCTTGCCCCAAAGTGCTTACAATCAGAATGGGAAATAGACATGTCAGGGACTCGAACCCCGACAGCGAAGTTCGTTGTCTGACCGCAGAGAGACAGGCAACACCAGCAAGGTCCGATCAAAAGCTCTTTATTGATAAGTGCACGCATCAATAGAGAGCAGCTCGGCTCCAGGGAGAACCAGCCCCACCTTTACAGCTTAGTATTAGCCTATATAGACAGTTTTATTACGTCATAGATCATTCACTTGAATAACCCACCCCCTTTGTCTAACAACTAGAAATTAGACACCTTTTAATATATACGCATGCCTAGTTTCTACAATATTGAATTGTTAATATCTTAACAAGCGCCAAAAGTTAGGAACGTAAGGGAGTTAAACACACCGAAAGCTAAACCGGGGAGTTAGAATCAGAACTGTGGGATAGTGTTTCTTATCAGTTCTTCAAACACTGTTCCTAACATAACACAGCTGGTACCAGCCCCTCACTTATCTCACTCTTTCCCAGGGCTTTGTGAGACAATGCTGCTTCTCAGTATTTTTCCACTCTGGGATTACCCAGAAACCTCTGTTAGCCTGACTTCAGTCAGGTTGGCATAACTGGTTTTGTGCTACATCTTTATTCAGGCCTAACAGACACACACACGTTTAAAAGGATAAAATGGACAGTTAATTTAATCTTTGTTTTCTGATTCCCCCAAATGTTCCCTTACCACTCACCTGTCCGGACAAGTATCTCAGCTAACCTGCACCATTACAGGTGACACCCATCAACCTGCCAACCCCACAGAAGCAGCCCCCTTCCTTAGACAAAATTAGCAGATACCTGCTCACATCAGAAGGTGGCTCTCAAGTCTCTAAATATATGTTCCCTCCACCCACCATACTGCCACAGCTGCCTTTGCAAGAGCCCAGAAAGTGTCCACATCACAAAATTTCTGGCCCTGTGATACAGGTAGGGGAATAGAAGGAAGTGTTCATGTGTCCCTGTAAGTGGGGCCACGTCTGGCATGTCAACCATTAGGAGCTGTGGTGTGTAGGAGGCAGATAGTTAATTTTTCTGAGATGAACTCCCAGGTGGAGCCACAGTTTGCAGCTCCAGCGGTGGTAGAGTACATTTATTTGTTTTCCGGGAGGGAGTGGAATGCCTTTCTGCTGAATGGGTTGATCTGCTTTGGATCCAGAATCAGAGGCCTTCTGGGGCTTTCACTACATAGATTGAGATATTTTTGGCTAGATTGAGACCCATGGTAGATTTACACCACTGCCTGCCACAAACTAAATGTCCGTGCAGACAAGCCCTCTGTCTTGCAATTATGCTTAAACCATTTTCCAAAAGGAGAGATGGTAATTTAGGGCTTCTCACAAAAACATTCAGTTCAATGCAAGCTGGGGGTATGACTGTACCCTACATTAACCTGTCGTGATCCTCTTTGAAACAGGACTAGATCAAAGCACATTAGTGAACTGTTAAAGCACTTTAGAAGGATTCACATGGACAGTTGGCCTGCAACAGGTTCATGTGACTAAATTCATACTCAAGCTTACTGTGAACTAAAGATTTATGTACACAAACCCTGAGTTTCCATGTCTATTCATAATATGATCTCTTTGCTGATACTGCCACAAGGACACCACCAGCCAACTAGGAAGTTGAGCAAGCTAACCAAAACTCATTACACATCAGCTTCCAAAGAGCCATGAGATTACAAGTTTTTGGCCACCACTGAAAAGTGGTGAATTTGAACTGCTGGTTTATGTCCCTGCCAGCAGGTATATGGGATCTTGGGGAGCAATTACCACACGGGTGGGGTGCAAAATAAACTTTATTAAGCAAATGCAAAAAACAGGGAAAATTCAATAGTGAGGGGTATGGGGTTGTTAAGGTAGACAATTGGGGAGGGGTTTCTTTTTGGTGAACAGTAAGGGGGTTTCAATAGTGGGGTACAACACAGTAGGATACAATACAGTGGGTAATCAGTTAACACTGAGGTATAAATGTAACAGGTAGCTAGCAATTTCTATGTAAAAAGGTGTGTCACAGCAGCATATAACCAACTAACAGTTATGGATAAAATGTGTTAAATAAGAAACAATTTTAGGTAAAATGTGTCACAGTGGTGTAAATGTAGAATGTGAGGGGTATCAGAGAGGAAAAAGTAACCAATGGGGTTTTGTGCTAGACTTCAGCAATACAATTGAGGTTTGGCAGTAGGAGCACAGAGACACAGACACACAGAGCAAACAGGCTACGAAGAACAAACAGGCTGCAAGTTTTAAGCAGCAGAGAGAGTGTAACAAGGTAGAAGGACACAGAGAAGCTGGGGGGGGGGGGTGCAGTGGGAAGACAGACTTAATTACAATTATACAGAACACAGCAAAATCTTATCTATGATCTAGCTTAACCAAGACTACACAAATTGGCAAGTAACAAAACACAATGCAACAATTCTCTAAGCCTAACTTACAAAGTATAATGCTAAACTTAACTTAATGGGTGCACCTTATGCTAGGGATAGTTCCAGAGGGCTGAGTGGTGTGTGTCCAGGACACAGCTCCAAAGGGGGGGGGGGTGACTGCAGCAGTGGCTACAGCTGAAAACAGTCCAAGGCAAAGCCCACAGGAACAGAACTTAGCAGCAGCACAAACTCATTTTCAGTGGCAGAGTGCCACAGGGTTTAAGAGAGAGGTTTTAAAACACAGACCAAGGTTTAGCTTGAGTCTGTGTGCTGGGGAGACAGAGCCAGCAGCCGGGAAGGGGGGGGGGGGGTAAGAGAGGTTTTAGGACACAGACCAAGGTTTAGCTTGAGTCTGTGTGCTGGGGAGACAGAGCCAGCAGCTAAAATAATAAAATAAAAGTACAGAAAGTTTCACAGAGGGATTCTTACCATCCCCCAAGGCAGCAACAGAGGCAGAAGCAGCAAGAACATCAGAAGGCTCGGTACAGTCTTGATAATCAGGAGATCTCTCAGGCAGCAATTCGTTCTTCGTGGGAGGGGGTTCAAAAACAGGGGTACGCTCAAAAATAAAACGAGAGCGGAGAAAGGACCCCCAGAACCCCTGGCTGATCAGACCAGGCAGCAATGCAAGAACCTTTCTGAAGTCTGTTCAAAAAAATGTCTGTTTATAAAGGCAAACCCTGGCAGCTTCCCGCCAGTAACTCTGATTGGCTCCCCCTCTTACAGGTAGGAGAGAAGGCAGAGAAAAAAAAAACTGCAGGCAGCCACCAAGACATGTTTGGACTAGTCCTGAGCCCAGAGGTATGACTCATGCCCAGGATCTTAAAAACACAATAGTCTTGCAGCTCTGGATAGAGCCTACCCTACACCAAGCCCAGGTTTTAACAAGGTGATAACAGGACTAACCCTTTGAACAGGGCAGTGGTCCTACTTAGCATAAGTGGCCATTCCTTTGAGAAGGGCAATGGCTCTGGTTAGACAACTTAAAGGGCCCTCCCTTTGAGAAGGGCAGAGGCCCTGGTAAACAACTTAACAGCCAGGGAGGGGCGGCCACAGAGGAGAACAAGAACAAAATGGAGTAAGGGGACAGATTTAAGAAACAAAATGGAGCTGTAACAGACAGTTTAGAGCTGAAAGATTCTGTAGCTATTACCAACCCAGTGAGCTATCTAGACTACTGTATATGAAGTCCTAAAAGAAAAAAAGTCTTGTGTCAATATTTCTGTAGAAATGTTTCTGTAGACTCCTTGCGTTAACATGGAGGGAGAAAGCATGCAGTAGTTCACAATGTTTACCATGTAGAATGTTTTCCTTTGCATTGTAAGTAGTGATCTCTTATTGAATGCTTCTTGCAAAATGTCAGTTTTGCCAAGGTGTATTGTGTGATTTATAAATTACAGAACTTCAGATGATCTCAACCATTGTTACAATTCCAAGGTTGGTGGGATGATACAGCCCTGTTTGACTCCTATTTGTACTTTGAAAGATTCACTCTGGGAGCCAGTGCTGCTCAGAACAGTCGCTTTCATGTTATCATGAAGCAATTTTGGGACATTGGTGTATTTATCAGGACATCCAATCTTAGAAAGTACAATCCAGAGGGCACAGCGATTCACTGAATCAAAGGCTTTAGTTAGATCAATAAAAGCCATGTACAGTGGTCAGTTTTGCTCCTGACACTTTTCTTGCAGCTGCTTTCCTGTGAAGATCATATCCACAGTTCCACGACATGGTCGGAAACAACTCTGTTACTCTGTATCTCCCGCCTAAATATTGCAGGCAAAGTTCTGGCACTGATCCTTGCAACCCACCTTCTGCCCCGTCAGAAGAAATTTTACCAGATCTAAGGGATGGGATACATGATTGAATTGATACTTGTCATCTGTGCCATAATTTTGTTCCTTCTTGGTTTAGCTGTTACTATTTTACTAAAGAAAGCTCCACATTAATTCCTGGCTGTTAGTGTCTGACTAGACAATATGTGAACAAAAGGATTTCCCCTCCCCATACCACTAGTTGATTTTCATAAATTACATAATCACATTCCTTCTACCTAAATTCTCCTGTTACTTTAATTGGATAATGTATGCCTTTTCATTTCATGTCTCTAAACTGGTGTGTAAGTTTGTTATAAAACTTAGAATGGCTGCTGCATTCCACTCCAATGATTGCTGCTTTTCAGTGGTTGTATGGAGTAATCCCTTTACATATGTGTTGTAATTTATGCATCAATTTGGAAAGACAGAATATAAATCAATATAGAATAATAGTAATCTCATATTTGCTCTAACTCATCAATACAAAATTGATATATACAGGAGTTGTCATTTAATATTGCTGATTCAATTGTGTGTGTGTGTGTGTTGATAATACAAGCTCTGTGAATAACTTTCAGCCATTAGGTACTAAATATACTGGAAATCAGACACTGTGCTATATGATCTACTACTGAAAATGCTGCATTTCATGGGGTGCATGAATTTCTATAGATTTTACTCATGAAAAATCAAGACACACAAAAATCAACAAAAAATGAATCTTCATTTTTCTTGTTCATTACTTTTGTTTTTATCCTATATTATCTCCAAACAATTAACTCTAGGAAAATAAAAAGGGAAACAAACCAAAGGAAGAGTGGGAAAAACAAATGCTACCTTCTACAAATATTATCTGAAAATTAAAGGAGATTGGTGGGTGAAATAATATCTTTAAATTGAGAAGATTGGTGACTCTTTAAATAGAAACACTCTCTCAAAGCACATGCTAGTCACATTGATGAGTTTTTATGTTACTTTAAAAGAAAGCTGTACCCAATTTTGCTGAATAGTGTTTGGAAAGTTAACAAGGTAAAACAAACGAACAACTTCAACTGTGTATTTTTCAAGCAAATAAAGTTTTTAATGAATTCTCATTAACAATGTTTTGTTTGAATTTGTATGACAACAAAAACAGTCATTTCTCTTTCTTTTCTCTCAATTATCTCAGTATGGCAATGTTTCAGAATATTTCTGATTTTGCAGCTTTGCATGATGCTTATTAAAAACTAATGCATTATTTTAGTCATTGGATTTAAAGCTCAGGAATTGTGATATGAAGTAAATGGAAGCAGAAAGTCCCAGATTTGAGTGACCCAAATGTCTGGGTCATATATGTGCTATAGTATGATGTAACATTGGTGTTTTAAAATATATTAAATCTGCATCTGGCTTTCATTACAACTGCAGTTAGTTGTTTTGTTGTTTTTCAGTATTGGCTAGTTTAATCTGGTGTCAGGGAATCATTTTTCCTAGGAATATCTGCATCATGTTTGAATTGGTATTTGTCTTCTATGCCACTGTTTTCCGTAAGGTGTGGGTAACACACCCAGCATTTTTGGCAACTTTTGGGGGTGGGGGTGTGGGGACAGCTCTAATATATGACTTTGACTCCTGGCTCTTCCTCTCAATTTCCCACCTCATCAATGGTGACTTCCATGTCCATGATGATGTCATGTCTGACCCTGTCATCTCTTGTCTCTTTGCCTTTATCTCTTTGTATGACCTTCAGTTGTGAATCATCTCTCCTGCTTAACCTTGTCTTCCTTAAGCATTGCTCATTCTCTGATCTTTCCATTGCTGGGTTCCTTCTCTTTGACAACCACCTCATTTCATTCAACGGCTCCTTTCCCATTACCCCTCCATATAACTATTCCACAATCTCCAAGTTATTGATGTTTGTTATTTCTCATCCACTTGCCATTCCTTTCTGTTTGTGTTCAGTCAGAGATGCTCTCCACTTACTGCTCACTACCCCCATTTCTTTGTCTCTCTCTCTTGCTGCAAGATCGGTCCACCAATCCCAGTTCTGGCTTATCACCAGCACCTGCCTCCTCCATTCCTGTACTCACATTGTGGAGCACCTCTGGAGAAAGTGCTGTGTTGACATGGATTTACTCCACCATTAGTTTATTCTTTCCTTCACTTTCACAGTCCTCATGGTCAAGAACCACTACTTCTCCTCTCTTATTGATTACCACATCCACAATCCCTGATGCATATTCTCCACTTTTGACTCCTTCCTAAAACCCATCTCCAGTCCCGGTCCCTCCTCCATTTCAATGCAGGGCCTTCTGGCATTTTCAAAGAGAAGATTAACAAGTTTTGATATGATATTCCC
The DNA here is from genome assembly GCF_020497125.1 of Mauremys mutica. Lineage (NCBI taxonomy): Eukaryota > Metazoa > Chordata > Testudines > Geoemydidae > Mauremys > Mauremys mutica. The sequence continues at coordinate 32,482,063 of NC_059073.1, read as the reverse complement.
CTTCCCTTGCCTTGTTTGTCTCTTCTTCCTAAGAAAGATTTCCTTCCATCCTTCCACCCACACAGAACAGTGCAGGGGTGAGAAAGACAGTTTCTCCTATTTGTTTTTCTCTTGTCAGTCAGAGCTCCAAGTATGGGGCTAGCTTTCACATCACTGCCATTGTTCTGTGCAATGGGACTTCACTTCTCCATAGTGGGTCCTCACATCTCCAAGCCAGGATTTCACTCCTGATTTCAAAACTATTGAACTCCCATGATAACAATGGGAGAAGATGAGTTCTCAGAATTTTGGGAAGTCAGGCCAAGTAAGGTGGCTTTTGTTTAAGTTGGCCAATGTCATAGTGTTGTAACAGTTCATCTCAGGAGCTGCATCCTCAGCTATACCATCTGCCTTGGGAGAGTTTCAGGGAGGGAGGGTTGTAGGAGTTTATGAGTGTCAGGAGAAGGGGAACTGGCTTATTTATAAATGTTTATTAATTATTAGTTAACCTTAACACTTTTCTTCCCCAAATTCTATTTTCCTGTTTTATGAAAGTCCCCACTACATTATCATTAGCATATCCTTCCTTTGTGTTTGTTTTATTGTCACCTATGTACTGGGCTTTACACTACTTGCCAACTAGTAGTATTTTCACCGATTGCCTCAAAGGATATCACGACTGTGTATATGGCATAGTAAAGAGTCACTTTGAGTGGAGACACCATCCACCAGAAAAGAATCCAAGACTGACCCACACATGGTGCTAGCAAGCTTCTAGGAGAGAAGAGGAAGGAGGCATAAACCACACTTGGCGGAGGGGCTACAGATGTTGGGGTTTTGTTAGAGCTGAGACTTATCACACAACTTTGTTCATCACTTTTTCTACATTCTAGAGGACAAGATTCACATATGTTCCTTTTGAAACAGCCAGGTTTTACAATAAATGTACTAATGATATAGCAGCTAAAACCTTGAAACAATAAAGAAAATGAATAGTTTAATTTAATCAGAGTTGCAAGAGTAATCATTTTATTATTAGGATACTTTAAAGAGGGAAAAGAAATAGAAGTTTCTTTGTGAATCAACCTAGCACAAAGCTGATTGCTACATTAAACTTTGTTTATTGTATTTGCAAAAGAGAGTGGGGCTGAGATTTTTGTTATGGAAAATGCTGCAGATGCAGGCAGAAAAGCATAGAATAAATCAATTACAGTGATGGAGGAGTAGAAAGAATATTGAAGCTTTTACATTTATGAAGGGGCATGAAGGGAATGAATAACATTGATCCAATTAAACTATATGCATTTGCAAAAACATAAAAGCAGAACCAAAACAAACAAAACCCGGAGGAATTTTTAGTGCTGTAGAAGCAATAAATATTAGGCAAACTCTTTTTTTTCCAGATAGAATTTGGAAAACCATTGCATAAATTGTATATGAAGACAGAAAAAAGTAGGGAATAAAAAAAAAAGTACCAAAGAAGAAAGCAAAGCAAGTAGCAGTTAAAATAATGGATGGTCTTGGGGATAAAGTACTACATTGGAACAGCAGAGAATTGGCTTCATTTCTTGGCTCTGTTACTAACTGTTTGCATGACCTTGAAGAGGTCACATAAATCCTGTGTGTCTCAATTACCCATCTATGAAATGGGAATAATGTAGCATCCTTACTTCACAGACATATTGCAGAATAAATGTCTTAGTACTTGTGAGGTTCAGCTTCTGGCCATGTATAAGTACATAGTTTGAATTCTAAAAGTATGTCATGCCAATTTCTAGGAGACTATGCAAAAGAAAAGCAGAGTTCAGAAGATTAGTCTTAACTGGAGGTCAATATATAGAGATGAATGGAAATTATTATAATGTAATTTTTTTTTTCATTTTTTCTTTATGGTATCTAGACAACAATGTTGGACAAAATTACCCATTTAGCTGGGGTTAAAATGTTCCTTTGGTGTTTTTTACTGATTCCCCTTCAAATATATTTATGAAAACATATTTGTGAGTGCATTTTCACTTCTTTCACAAAAGCTCTACTGTCAGCCCTGCCACATCTACTAAGAAGTTGGATGGGCAAAGTCCAAGGTATTAACTTAGAGAAAATAAAAAGTTATGATCTGTCATCAAAAAGTTAACCCGCTCACTCTCCCTTTTTTACTTTGAAACTTTTTTTTCCTTCACTTCCCTAGGATCAAGTCTCAGCTCCCATCTCTTAAGGTGGTCTGTTAAGTCTGCTTCTGACTCCAAATATCTTTAGCCACCCCTAACTCTACTTTACAATCCTTCAATAGCCTTTGCTGGAGTCGCACCAAACTTGAAAGATTACTAGCAGCTTTCCATAATTCTGCTTTTACTTCAAACCTCTTACAAGAGGTCTTAAGTGCTTCCTTTCCCTGGAAGAAATCCTGTCCCCATGGGCACAGACCTCCTTCTGTTACCCATTTACCAAGGATGACGGGCTCCTCAACCAGCCCCCATCCCTCTGGGTCCCCTAACACGTGCCACAGATAATATGGATTCAGTGATGATGATTACTCTTTTCTCTTTGTGAAAGATTCCCTTGGCATTTTTCTGATACTTGTGGTGTGACAGTAATCTGAATGAAGACATACATTTGGTGAGCGAATATGCATTATATGTGATGAAAGACAACTTTATGAAGCCATAACGCTTAAGGACCGCATCCAAAGCCTCTTGAAATCAGCGGGAGTATTTCCATTGGTTTCAGTGTGCTTTGGATCAGGCTTTAAGTAAAAAAGTTGACATCTCCATCGACTCCTGCTCTATTTGGATTCCATTTTGATGTTGGCCTTCAGCAGCTTTAACAAATAATCCCATTAACACTTGAATCATTAAATTAAGGATCTGATGAAGGACAGCATGTTCCAAGTGTAAGTGGTAGGAAGAGATGACACAAGCAATTCAAAATGTCAAGGACTGAAATTGTTATCATGATGCACAATTTTGCTCAAAAGATGATTTAGAGAATAAGGTTTTCATTAACAATTTAGGAATAACACCTAGCTATTCTTCTGAATAGTGAAGAACCAAATCCTGAAAGATTCTTCAAAGAATGGTTTGCATATTTGAGTACTGTTATAGACTGCAATGGAACATAAACTATATTGACTAGATATCCAGCTAATGTCAATCAATGTAGCTCCATTGACTTCAGTGGAGCTGTGCCAATTTACACTAGGTAAGGATCTGGCATATGTTTTGCTGTTATGCTAAGGGTAGACCCACAAAGGGATGTAGGTCGCTAACTGACAAGTCAGTGCTTAAATCCAATATTTTGATTCTCAGAACTTGCACTGAGCTACCGCCTAACCCTGCAGGCACCTAAATTCCCTAGGTGCCTAATTTTCTGTTGGTGGGCAAGCTCCACAGCTGCCTAAACCCTGATGCTCAGTACCTACCTGAAACGCTGGTGGGATTAATAAACTAAGCATTTCTGGCCTATCTAGCCATTGGGGTCCATTCAGTGGGAATGCTCATAGGTCACCTAAAAGCACATGTACCAGCTTAAGCCCTACACAAAATGATGATGGTGGGAGTGCCCTTATATCTCAGTGGTTAATACACTCACCCAGGCTGTGGGAGACCCCAGTTTAAATGCCCAATCTGCCTGAGGTGGAAGAGGGATTTGAACCCAGATCCTGTGTTTTTCTGGTAATTGCCCAGAACCCCATTATGCTACAGGGTATCCTGAAGTGGATCGCTCCTGTTCCATGTTGTATAAAATACTGAAATAGTCATGGGAGCAGAACAAGAGTGAGACTGAATCTATAGTCTCCTGGCTAGGAGACTCAGGTTCCATTCCCTGCTCACATAAATATTTAACTGTTTTATACCACGTGGAAAAAACTTCAGCAGGACAGATGATGAAAGCCCCATGTTAGAAATACCCTAGAACTTGGTGATTAAGGTACTCAAGTGGGACACTTGGGTTCAGGTCCCTGCTCCAAATTACTCAGAGCAGGAATTCAGTTTTAAGTCTCCGACATCCCAGGTAAATGTCTCATCTGCTGGATAGAATGGACATCTCCCCAACATCTGGGAGAGGCTTCACATCTGTGAATCCTCAGTGAAGAAAGGTGCCTTTCTCCCTGGGGAGGAGGCAGAGGAGCTAAGCCCCACCCCTCTTGTTGACTAGTTTAGGCAGCTTCTTGCTCAGTTTTGTTGGCTTCTATGAATCCCATTCTTAGGTGATTAACTGTGCCCAGGTATTGTTGGAGCACGCTGAGTGTCTAACTCAGGTTTGAGGATTCCACTTGGCATCAGTGTACCTTTGTGGACCTAGATCACAGACTGCATTCAAGGGAATAAAAGAACTGCTCCCTTCTTGAGTTCAGGTGCACAAGAGGTAAAAATCACTCTAAACAGAATAGAAAGAAGCCTACCTCCATAGAGCACACCCACAGAGCTAAGTGGCTGCACTGTGGGGATGGGTTGCACTCTTCTAGGGCATGGTATAGACTAGAGTGTACACTCTCCTGTGTCTAGAGGGTTTGTGCCTCCTTCCTGGATCTCTCCTTAGTGAGCTACAGAATCACCTGGTGATCATTTTATAGCACTTAACAACCTATGTATCTCTGCAGCCCCACATTGCCTTCAGCACAGGCCCTTACATTAATCACACACTCAGGCCCATCATCAGAAGTATAGAATGAAGTAAAGTCCCCATGTTTTGTTATTGGAATACTGCCACATCTAGTGATTTCATATTAAGTGAAAGATATGTTAAAAGATAGAACTTTGAATGTTCTCATTCTATAAATATACTAGGTTAAATGTAATCTTCAGCTATAGGATGTATAGGTCCTGTTGCAGGTGAAGAGGGCAATCTAAAAGCCTGGAGAGTAATTGAAACATTTGTACATGTTTGAAGATGCAGGAAAGATAAGATACACTGACACTTTTACTTTGCACTGTCTAGAATTGCAATAACAGATTTTTATTTTTATTTTTATTTTTTTTAATGTATGGCCCCAGTTTTTAGAGATGGATTTCCAATGTTAGACACCTAAAAAAGTGGCCAGATTTAACCACTCAGCAGCAGCAGCCAGTTCTCAGCTCTTTTGCAAATCTGGCCACTTTTAATTAGGAGCCTAATTTCAGGTACCCAGGCTTAAAATTTTTGGCCTGCATTTTGTAAACATATGGCCTGATACAAGTCCATTTGAAGCCAATGGAATGATTCCCCTTGACTTGAATAGGCTTTGGAGCAAGCCCAAAGTAATTATAGCTATAGTAAGCATAAGAATGGTGTACATCAATCATTTATTTACATTCTAACAAATACTTGGATAATTATTTTAATTTTAGTAATATCTGCTGCTGTGTCAGTTTTCAGTTTTACGTGCGGCAAACACATTGCAGAGGAAATAGGGAAGAGCAATTTGTCAATTTGCCTTTCTCAGATAACCTTCCTTAAATCATCAACTTACAATTAACACATACAAGAAAGTAACTGTAATAGCTGTTGTGTGTTATTGGGACTGGTAATATAGCCATTCAGTGCCTTTAATGTTGATTGGCTTCTATGGAAATTGCACACACAGAGTGTATGCAGGATCATATTTATAGTTCCCAATTTAGCAGGCAGAAATATTAGGACTTGATACTCAAAATTTTGTACCAAATCCTGAGTGGGTGTAAATCAATCTGACTCTACTGACTTCAGTGATGCTATACCAGCTGAAGATCTGGCCTTTTATTTTATGTAAATGTTTATTGTAATTATATTGGAAATATTTTAATAAATATAAGATTAAAATATGTTACATAGCAAAGGCTTGCCTAGAGTGTGGACTTTGTAGTCAAATCCCAAACTGCTCATGGGTCTCTAATGCACTACAGCTTCTTCCATTGTTTGAGACTCATGATTTTTTGATAAGGCTATAGAGAGAGCAAAATATGGTCCTGCTACAGCTGCCATGAAACAGTAACATTCAGTTACACCATTTTATATCTAGAGTAATTCCTTTGTCCTCAAGGACTTACTCTACAGTCACACTAGTGTCCATTAGTATAATTTGGCCAAAGAAGAGCAAGATAGAGTCTCTATCATTAAGACAGCAGTTTACTAGTATGATATATCCTCACTAATAATTCAGAGCCTGGCCTTGTGAAGCAGTTGACCTCTCTCAAATCCATTGACATAAAACAACAAATAATTGAATGCACAAAATAAGGGGAAATGTTTACAAGATGAAGCTACAGCCCTGAACTATACGGCTGAGAAATGATCTATGGGAGAGATTTTTCCAATGGTGACTTTTGATAAATGGTTGTTACACAAGGTTCTCATCCTAAAAGAGTGCAAGTTGCCCTCTACCCTCATTTATTGGAGCAGGCTCATAGATGCTCAGCACATTTTCAGGATCATAGAATCTCAGGGTTGGAAGGGACCTCAGGAGGTCATCTAGTCCCACCCCCTGCTCAAAGCAGGACAAGCCCCAACTAAATCATCCCAGCTAGGACTTGGTTAAGACAGGACTTAAAAACCTGTAAGGACAGACATTCCACCACCTCCCTAGATAACCCATTACAGTGCTTCATTACCCTCCTAATGAAATAGTTTTTCCTAATATCCAACCTAGACCTCCTGCACTGCAACCTAAGACCATTGCTCCTTGTTCTGTCATCTGCCACCACTGAGAACAGCCTATCTCCATCCTCTTTGGAACCTCCCTTCAGGTAGTTGAAGGCTGCTATCAAATCCCTCTCACTCTTCTCTTCTGCAGACTAAATAAGACCAGTTCTTTCAGTCTCTCCTCATAAGTCATATGCCCCACCACTTAATCATTTTTGTTGCCCTCCATTGGACTCCCTCCAATTTGTCCACATCCTTTTTGTAGTGGGGGCCCCAAAACTGAATGCAATACTCCAGATGTGGCCTCACTGATGCCGTATAGAGGGGAATAATCATTTCCCTCAATCTGCTGGCAATGCTCCTACTAAAGGAGCTCAATATGCTGTTAGCCTTCTTGGCAACAAGGGCACACTGCTGACTCATATCCAGCTTCTCGTCCACTGTAATCCCCTGGCTCTTTTCTGCAGAACTACCACTTAGCCAGTTGGTCTCCAGCCTATAGCGATGCATGGGATTCTTCCGTCCTAAGTGCAGGACTCTGCACTTTTCCTTGTTGAAACTCAGCAGATTTCTTTTAGCCCAATCCTCCAATTTGTCTAGGTCACTCTGGACCCTATCCCTACCCCCAGGGCATCTACCTCTCCCCCCAACTTAGTGTCATCCATGAACTTGCTGAGAGTGCAATCCATCCCATCATCCAGATCATTAATGAAGATGTTCAACAAAACCAGCCCAAGGACACACCCCTGAGGAACTCCGCTTGATACTGGTTGCGAACTAGACATCAAGCCATTGATCATTACCCATTGAGCCTGACGATCTAGCCAGCTTTCTATCCACCTTATAGTCCATTCATCCAATCCATACTTTTTTAACTTGCTGGCAAGAATACTGTGGGAGACGATATCAAAAGGTTTCCTAAAGTCAAGGTATATCATGTCCACCACTTTCCCTATTTCCACAGAGCCAGTTATCTCATTGTAGAAGGTAATCAGGTTGGTCAGGCATGACTTGCCCTTGGTGAATCTATGTTGACTGTTCCTGATCACCTTCCTCTCCTCCAAATGCTTCAAAGCTCTTTCATCACTGCCATTCTTCAAATAATCCCTATTGCATCTTTTATAAACCATCAAAATTTCCCAACCCAATATCTCTGTATGATAGCTTCACATTGCTGCAGTGCAAATGCTTCCTCTTCTTTCATTCATTCAGTTATTTGCTGTTTTATATCTCCTGACATTTAATTGATTCTCCTCCTTACAGTGTTGTTGGAAAAGGAATTGGTTTTAGGTATTTTACAACTGAATTCCCAAACAATTCTCTGCACGTATCTCTAGCTGTAGGCAAAATTAACTGCTCAGCAGATAGACGAGCCTTTTTGACCTTTAGAGTAGATCGGGGTCGGCAACCTTTGGTACACAGACCATCAGGGTAATCCACTGGCAGGCTGCAAGATGTTTTGTTTACATTGACCATCCGCAGGCACCCACTGCCTCCCTCAACCCCTCCCCTCCGCAGCTCCCAGTGGCTGCAGTTTGCCATTCCTGGCCAACGGGAGCTACAGGAAGCAGCGCAGGCCTCAGGGACATGCTGACCATCACTTCCCATATCTCCCATTGGCCGGGAATGGTGAACCGCGGCAACTGGGAGTTGCGGGGGCCCGTGCCTGCGGACGGTCAATGTAAACAAAACCTCTCGTGGCCCGCCAGCGGATTACCCTGATGGGCTACATTCCAAAGGTTGCAGACTCCTGGAGTAGATTGTTGAACAAGATATGAGGCTCTGGGGGAAAGTCCTGGGTATTAAACTCAGATTACTAAATCTGTGCTTGGTTTATTTTTTATTTTCTCCTTTCAAAATTTGATTTTTGTATTTAATTTTCCTGTTTTAACATTATTTTTTTAATTTAAAAAACACCCTGGAAAACACACATGCAATGGTGTGGACTGTTACAGCTATTTCTCATCTACCCTGACCTCTTTTCTTGGCCAAGGAAGGGCTGCTCATTACTCCCCTCAGTGTGCAAGTGTGTAGAAAGTGGGAGGAGCTCTGATTCCTCCTTTCCATATCCCCATCTGGAATAAAGGACTGTAGAGACACAGTAGGCAGTATGCTGCTTCATGCAAAGAAGTGAGCTGATTTACTCCTGCTCCCCTCAAACCAAGGAAGTAATCTGGTGAGCTCCTGGAGCAGTGCAGCTGTGTGCTACCCCTTACTCAGGGCAGATTGCTAAGTTTTATAATGTATCCCAGTAGGAAGAATGCATGAGTAAAATATTAGTAAAGCTAGCAGGATTTGGTCTGTTGACTTTTTTTTTCTAATTTCATGATATTTTTTCTTTTTTATTATTACTTTTTTCCTATAGAAATATGTAAGCCTACCTAGTCCACTACTCCAACTCCTCACCTCTCTCCAAACCCCCCTCTCTTTCCTTTTTGTTGGATAGTTATTCATTGCTTTACCTTTTTCCATTTATTGGTTTGCATCTTTAAATTATTTCTGCATAGGCAGGATCTGTCTGCTGAACTTAATATAAATGGACAATGAGGCAGTTCACAGCATTAGTTAAAACTACTGAAAAGATGGAAGTAGTGCAAGACTTATGTTTTCTACACTAGAAGAATCAAAACAAAGGAATTAATATACTCTCCTAAGTGAAGTGTACTTAAAGTCAGAACACACACCTCGCTCTTCTAATAGCCAGCAGAGATCTTGTTTCTTCCAATAGCTATATTCCTATTATTATATCAAGACATACACACACTAAACTGTGATTGAAAACTGTGTCCATTGGATCTAAAACTGGATGATCTGGTACATTGATAGCGTAATGTTCCCTGTTTGAATGAACTATATTGTCTTAGCTCCTGCTGTCTCGCTGTCATATTAAAGTATTTCACCACCCACTCCTCAATACGGTCAAAGTCCCAATGGTCTGTTCAGGAATACCTCTTATTTATAAAGCCTAGGTCAGGAAACAGAAATAACACCATGTGACTAATTTGACCCACATAATGCAATATTGAAGCATAAATATGGAATGCTAGAATGAATTGCTGCAGCAAACACTTCCCCAGCAATACATAGTCTGAAATTTGTTTATGCTAAAGGGAATGATGTCTTTAGCACACTTCCTTTGCCCTGTGCTGATTGGCTGTTTGGTCCAACTCTTCCACTCCTTCAGTTTCTTCACCTCAGCATCATTTGTCTTACCCTCTTCCCAGTCCCCACACCCTCCTCAGTGCCTTTCTCCCTTCCCTTTATCTGATCCCATCCTAACTAAACCCACCCACCCAAAAAAGCGAGAAAAAATCATGGAACTAAGATGAATTTTACCATTATCACACTGTTCACTCTGCTTACTTGTCACACCACCTCTGCCACCATATATCTGTGCTGTCTATTTAAACTGTAATCTCTTCAGGGCAGGGACCATCTTTTTATTCTGTATTTGTACAGCACCTAGTACATGGTGTCTTGGTCCATGACTGGGGTTCATAGACACTATGATAATACAAATAATGTAATAAATAAGAATTGTTAAACGTGAGCAAATTGATAAAATCCACATCTTTATTGACACTTTGTCAAGGGGGATCAGATCTCTGGGGGGATTTATTGAACATGTGAAGGGGGATCAGATCTCTGAATAAATCAATTGTGAATCTCTCCTCCAGCTCTAGAAAAAATGTCAGGAGAAAGATAAACTGTTAGACAAAATCCTAGTAAAATTAGGAGCAAAGAGCTAGTCAATGGTGAAATACATGTTATAAATGAAGGAAAGGGTTATTATTGTTACCTACTTATTGTATCAAGCAGGCAAGGTACTAACAAACTTCAACAGGACTTTATTTTTAAAGTGGAAACCTCTTTACCAAGCTGCTGCTGCACCCTCTGTAACTCTCACTCTGCCTCCTCAACTCTTCCCTCCTCCTTTCTGTTTCCTGTCCTTATAGACTACCAACAGCCAGTGCTCCCAGTTCTAATAATCACAAGCAACATCTAAACACCACATTCCCTCCTCTCCTAAGAAACTCTCCCAATTAAAATAAACGTTGTTCCAACCACAGGGACAAATAGGAAACAAGACACTATACTACTGGCAGAAATATTACACTGAAAACACTGTAGATACTACATAACATAGTGTCTAGTCCAGACAGGTGGTTGTCTGGGTCTGACAGACCGTCTCTCAAGCCCTGGTTCCAATGCAATGTCTTGTTGTGTTGATACTACGGTGAAGTCATCCAGTGCAGACTGGGTGTTGGCATAATCTCCTCCTGGTGCATAGGTAGGTGCAAAATAAGAAGCATTCCATACCCGCCCATCAGAAAGTCGATAAGTGTAAGATCTTCTCTATGATTTTAAGAGGAGCTGTGAATTTATGGTCCCTTTTGCGTAAAATTCCAGGTTTTTGTATTCTAATGAAGGAACCACACTCAAACTTTGCACCCCGCCGCTTGTCTGTGAAAGCCTTATACTTTGCTTGGTTCTGTTCAACTATTTCTCTTACATCATCCTCAGTTGGGGCCTCAGGTCATGCCTTTAACAATCCAGCAATGTTCAGTTTAGTATTAATCTGTTTCCCATGCAGTAACTCTGCAGGTGATCTTTGCGTTATGGCATGTCGTGTAGCGCCAGTATGCTTGCAAGAAATCAATAGTGAAGGGTATCCACAATTGCCCTTCCAGTTTAGCCGTTGGCAAACTCTCTTTCAAACTTCTGTTAAACTGTTCGATTTCCCCATTGGCTTGAGGGTAATATAGGGATGACTTTCTGTGTAAAATGTTCCTCTCTGCTAGAAAAGTTTCAAACTCCAGGGAAGTAAATTGCCTACCATTATCTGAAACCAGTTCTTTGGGATTACCTTCCCTGCTAAAAACTGAAGAGAGGAACTTAATTACTGTAGCAGAGGAGATTTGCGATGTAAACGCTACCTAGGCCATTTACTGAAATAGTCTATTAAAGTGATGGCCTAACGACAGTCAATTGGAGCAGTATCAAAGGGTCCTACAATGTCAATCGCCACTTTTTACCATGCAGATTCAGGAAGAAGAACAGTCTATAATGGAGGGTGTAGAGGTGTGGACTCACCCCTGCAGCACCTCCTGCTGGTGACTTCTGGGAATTAGCTCATTCCAGCTTCGGAATGCCCTCTGCAGGCCGGTGATCCACCTGTCCTCTGGCCTCCGTGTCCCTCCCTGGACCCGGTGACATACTTTAGCAAAATGCCCAATCTTCTTGCAGTGATTGCACTGAGCTACTTTTGCTGGATATCCTGGGTAGCTTGCAAGGTGTTGTGGGGATCCACAGCGAAAGCATGCTTTTACTGTATTTTGAATTTGCTGATTCAGTGGTTTTTCATTCGTTTTTCTCCTGCAATTGTTTGTCTGCAGTGATAATGAACTTTTCTGCAAAGGAGTCACAGCCTGGACTGTGCCTCCTATATCTCTGCTCATTATTTTGGCTTCAGCTTTAGCTGACTCAATCTGAGTAGCAATGGTTATTGCTTTTTCTAGTGTAAGTTGTGGTTCTAGAAGTAAGCGTTCTCTTACGTGAAGCATGGTTGTTTTCTCAATGAGCTGGTCTGTAATCATATCATCTGCCATATTCCCAAAGTCACAAGTTACAATCAGAGTCCTCAGGGAAGCAATATACTGCATTATAGTCTCCCCCAGTTTCTGCTCACGCTGGCGAAATCTGTAGCGATTAGCTACTACATTCACTTTTGGCACAAAAAAGTTCTTTAATGCAGTGAGTGCAGTCTCATATTTGTCATCTGCAAGGGGAAAAGTGTAAAATATACTCTGCCTTTCTGCTCCAAGGCAGTGGATTAGCAGAGCACACTTTCTTACTTCAGAAATCTCTGTAGCACTGATTGCAAGCAGATAAATCTCAAACATATGGATCCAGGCAATAAAAGCAATTGGAGGCTCACTTGGGCTTTGCAGAAAGGGTGCAGGTGGGTTCAGAGGCAGAAGATCCCATCCTCATCACCAAAATGTTGTATCAACCAGGCAAGGTACTAACAAACTTCAACAGGACTTTATTTTTAAAGTGGAAACCTCTTTATCAAGCTGCTGCTGCACCCTCTGTAATTCTTACTCTGCCTCCTCAACTCCTCCCCCCTCCTTTCTGTTTCCTGTCCTTATAGACTCCCAACAGCCAGTGCTCCCAGTTCTGATAATCACAAGCACATCTAAACACCACACTAATGCAAATTGTGAGTTACTGGCAAGTTGGCAGAGCTATTCTAGATTACTTAGAAATAAAATCTCATATTTAGACCAGTGACATGCCTTAAAAGTGTTCACTGCTATGTTATGAGTCATCCTAAATACTTATCATAGAATATCAGGGTTGGATGGGACCTCAATGAGGTCATCTAATCCAACCCTCTGCTCAAAGCAAGACCAATCCCTAGGCATATTTTCACCCCAGTTCCCTAAATGGCCCCCCTCAAGGATTGAACTCATAACCCTAGCTTTAACAGGCCAAAGCTCAAACCACTGAGCTATCCTGCCCCCCTTTCTAGCCTTTTATGTTACAATTCCATCACAGAAAAATATTACTATGTAGTTAATTTTAAGCTCATGGAAGTGACAGCACACATCAGAATTTAGAATTTAGTGAAGGTAGCATGTGAAATTTCTATTAGGAATCCAAATCATAACAAATGATTCACAGAATTCAAAACGAGTTCATCTTAATCTTCTGTCAAAGAACAAAAAATAAATTGAAAAAAGAAACAACAAAACACTTGAACTGTGTCAAGGCAAACAAGCTTAGCAGTTGTAACAAAAAGAACAGAGTGGGCCAAAACCAGCTCATTTTATTATTATTCCTGCGCTTTGTCCCAGTTGAGTTAATGGAATATTTCCAGAAATATGAGGAACAATTATTGGCCCAGTGTATTTAATATGACCTGTGCCATCCACTATCTCACTAAGGAGTTTATCCTGCAAGATGCAGAACACTCCTGCAAAGTGTTGAGCACCTTGAACTTCCACTGAAAGCAGCAGATTGGTCACTGTATTTCCTATAAATAGAATGAACACTCCAAGGAAGTGTCTGTACTGGGTCATGGCAAATGTTTACCTTTTACTTGAGCTCACTGTATTTAATAAGGATTCTGATTGGGTATTCATAACCCATTTGCTCAGGAACTCATCAGAAGCCATTTTGACTTGTTTCCTCAACCTTATGTGGGAAGGAAGAAGTTATACCTCCAGAAAATGAAAGAGAAGGGAGGCCTTAACTTGAAATTAGATGAAGGTTTCTAACCATCAGAGGAGTGACGTTCTGGAACAGCCTTCCAATGGGAGTAGTGGGGGTAAAAGACATATCTGGCTTCAAGACTAAGCTTGATAAGTTTATGGAGGGGATGGTATAATGGGATAGCCTAATTTTGGCAATTAATTGGTCTTTGACTACTAGCGGTAAATATGCCCAATGGCCTGTTATGGGATGGGATCTGAGTTACTACAGAGAATTCTTTCCTGGGTGTCTGGCTTGTAAGTCTTGCCCACACGCTCAGGGTTTAGCTGATCTCCATATTTGGGGTCGGGAGGGAATTTTCCTCCAGGGCAGATTGGCAGAGGCCCTGGTGTTTTTTTTTATTTTTTTTGCCTTCCTCTGAAGCGTGGGGCACGGGTCACTTCCTGGAAGATTCTCTGTACCTTGAAGTCTTTAAACCATGATTTGAGGACTTCAGTTGCTGAGACACGGGTTTGATACAGGAGTTGGTGGGTGAGATTCTGTGGCCTGTGTTGTGCAAGAGGCCAGACTAGATGATCATAATGGTCCCTTCTGACCTTAAAGTCTATGATTCTATGATTCAAAGACATGGAATGCAGGTCACAAACCACCAGATTTTCTTCAGTGGGGATAATATTATTGCACTCACATGCTAATCTTGAATATTTCAATTTTTCCTTGCCCTCTCCATGTTTGTTTGTTTGTTTAATCCATCTCCTGTCTCTTGTCATATTGTAAAATTTGGAGCAGAGATGGTGTTTCTTTATTACATATATGTGCAGCACCTACCCCCATTGGACTCTGACTGGGGCCTCTTGGCCACAACAATGCAAATAAAAAATAATTAGTAATAATGATAATAACAGCACTGTGTAGGTGAGATGCATCTCTTGGACAGGGAAAATAAATTGGAGAGGATTGAGGGCCATGTGGTCTGGTGGAGGTTTTCACAAGTTTGAACCATTGGATTAAGTAACAGGTTGGCAAATAATTCTAATCAAACCTTTTCATGTGCCCATAAGTTATATCTACGGTATTTTTACAATGCTGGGTTAGTGCATGCTTTTCTCAGATTTCTTTTATGGGAGGTAACTTCATGAATGCTTGTGTGTATATAGTCTGGGTGCAAGGAAACTCATTTGCAGAATAGTCTTTGTGTAGTCTTGCCACGATGAAGCATTTCACTGCATGCTATTATCCATGGTGATGCTGGCAGCAACACCTCTTTATTAAGATTGCCTGATACTTCCCATGTATAAGACCCTGTTTTCAATATGTTATAGCTTTGCAAACTTTAACCATTAGAGATTAAATTTTCTGTTTGGGATGCCTGCCTCAAGTGGATTGTTTTTGGAAAAATTCAGCCAAAATATTTCAGCTATTTCCGAGATAGTTGCTGAGGAAAAAAAAATGTTGTTTTGCAAAGTTAAAACAATTCTGGTGACCTTTTTCTCTGGAAAGTTCTAGTGCCCCATGCGTTGGAGCAGGGACTTGAAATTTGGTAGGGGTGTGGCCTTTATATCAGGTATGTGCCATTTGCTGTTCCTGGGAAAATCCACTGAGATTTGGCCAAGTTATAATCCTACTGTATTTTCCACTGTATGCATACGATGAAGTGGGTTTTAGCCCACAAAAGCTTATGCCCAAATAAATTTGTTAGTCTCTAAGGTGCCACAAGTACTCCTTGCTCTTTTAAAAATATCTCAGTTCACAAATGCTCAATAGAGACTTGTTCGATTTTAGCTTTTAAACATCTCTGAAGATTCCATCCTCACTGAGCACGCTCAAGCCTCTCAACCCCAGCTAGTGCTGGTCAGACTGCATACATGTCATTCCCACAGAGTGACTGAGCATACTTCAGCCTGGGGCTAAGGGACTCAAAATGACTTTCCCTATAATGGCTGCTCCTGAGTGGGGTGGGGCTCGGCATCAGCACTGAGAGCAGGAACCCTGTCTTTCCTGTGCCCTCAGTGATCCCCTTGCTAGCACTCAAGTAGTGTGGAGGAGGAATCCACATGATTTGGAGAGTAGATTGCTACAAGGATTTGAGGAGGGAGGAAAATTGGGACTAGGAGTTGGTGGGACTCTGGCACTGAGAGCCGAGGAGCAGAGACCACGGCTAGGAACTGGGGAAGGAAATGGGTGGGGAGGAACTGGGAACCAGTGGGTAAAGGAGTGACTAAGATTGGATGAGGAGCTGGTGGGGAAATGTGACTGGCTGGACCAAGAGAGTGGGGCTGGGAACCATTGTGGTTGGGAGAAAGTGGTGGTGGTGGTAGTGGACTCAGCTATGACAAAAAGCCAGGTGATAGAGAGGAGAACCGGGCCTGGCTGGGCAAATAGACTGGAGATAGGTGGCATTGAAATTAGGCAAGATGCCCGGGGAAGAGGAAGAGGACTGGGAGCAAATAGGGATGGGGAACTGAGGACTCCTGGAGGTTGAGAGACAGACGGCTAGATTGGGGGAGTTATCCGTTTTTGACCTGAGCAGCTAGGCAATATTTGGGATCCTGAGAGTTGTTTTGGTTAGAAAGAGAAATTGATGAAGAGAAACAGATGAAGCCAGGTGTTTCTTTGATCCAGTCCTGTTTATTTACAGAGTGTACAAAGTTTTATTTCCATGAACTTGGGGGACATCAAACAACAGGAGATGGTTCCAAGCACCTAACAGTCAGCACTCAGCCCCAAAGCTTTTTCTCAGGTCTCAGTCACAGTGCTTGTTCTGCTTTCTCCTTGGCTTTCTGCTCCTTTTCTGTTACTGTGGTGTTTCTTATTGCTTCCCTCCCTCGCTCTCTCTCTCTCTCTCTCTCTCTCTCACACCCACACCCACACACACTGCTCCAATCCAATCAATCCCCCACTCCTGAGTTTATTGGTTCACAGTGTAACCCCCTATTGGGCCACATGGCTAACTCTTACTCCAGCTTTGAATGTGGGTTTCTTTTTGGCAGTGGCCTCTGTTGTTTCAGCTGACTATTCCATAAAGGAGCTCAATTGCTTTGTCCGTTTATCCTAAATGAAAGGCATCTGTTACAGCTACCCAATTCAACAAGGTTTAACCCAACCCATAACAGGGGTTATAAGGGTAATTAGGACTGTTTGAGCAAGAAGACTGGGACAAGGATCTGAGGAGGAGAGGAAGAACTCAACAAGGCTGGTCAAGGAGAGTGGAAGTAGGATGAGAAACCTGAGGAGTGAGTGAGCTTAGCTCTCCAGCTGTACATTGAGGCTATTACCCTTCACGTCACAAGATATAGTGAACATAAATGAATTAATGTTTGTGAAGCATACAAGTATGATGCTGTGATGGTGCGTGGAATATTCCTTTGTTTAATTAAAAATCCCTTTTGGTTTTATGAACCCAGTAGCTGTAACAATCACTGTGGATTAGCACTTCCCTTTTGGAGCAGAAAACAGACTGTCTTTGAAACTGACACAAAGCCAGAAACTGCTGCTGAGAGTCTGCTGGGACTTTGACCAAGCAGAGAGCTTCTGAGGCTATTGCTGGGCTTCACTGCTGCCAAGACAGAGACTGTTGCTGTGCCAGAACTGACTGAGGGCAGTGAAGGCAGCGTAGGAAAATGCTTGTAAGGGAAACGGGCTAGTGAAGAGACAGTAAGGGGTTGCCTGAGTCTGAAAGAGACAAGTGGGTTTATCATCTAACCTGGATTCAGGGTTACTGACTTATGGTTAAAACAACTCCCATTTTCAGAAGGGTTGAGTAGCTAGGAATGACCCTTAGAATTGCTCTGACCCTTGATGCCTGGGCAAGACTGTTTTACTGGACCAACAGAGCATGATCCCCAGTTTCCAGACCTGCCAGCATGCCCACGCAGGTGTTTAGAACACTGATATTCAGAGGAGTGCACGCTCAG
The DNA here is from genome assembly GCF_020497125.1 of Mauremys mutica. Classification (NCBI taxonomy): domain Eukaryota; kingdom Metazoa; phylum Chordata; order Testudines; family Geoemydidae; genus Mauremys; species Mauremys mutica. The sequence goes on along the minus strand of NC_059073.1, from coordinate 32,464,355 downwards.
GGGTGGTGGGGTATGCAAGTTGGTTAAGTTTCATTTACTGCTGTAAACTGTATTTAATAATTGATTTATTGAAGTGCCCCCTGCTGATTTAAATTGTGACATTTTAATTAATCTCCGTCTGATTTTACCATGTTTTCTTAAATTAAGTAAATTTGTGTTAACTCTAATTTAAGTGTATATTGGGTGTATATTGTTTATAATTAATTGGTACTTTTGAGTTAGACCCCGTGCATAGATTAGCTCAGGTTTATTCCTGGAGGCTCTCAAGGCATGTCTTTGGATGTGTACAGGACCCAGCTTGGTGGAGGCACCATCAAGAATTTTTTTTTTTAAGTAAAAGGACTGCAACCGAGGAGTTGATAGAACATTCCCACCTTACCCACATCATGATTGAGATACTCAAGATCTCCTTTACTGTCAAAACATCAGGTGCCTTGTCACACAAGTGAGTGTTGCCTGCTTCCGAGTAACCCAAGGAGGAAAAGGGGGTGGATTATATATACATCTAGGAACAAAGAATTTAGGCCAGGGGTCGGCAACCGGTGGCTCGCGGCTCGCCAGGGTAAGCACCCTGGCGGGCCAGCCCGGTTTGTTTATCTGCCGCGTCGGCAGGTTCGGCCGATTGCGGCTCCCACTGGCCGCGGTTCGCGGTCCCAGGCCAATGCGGGAGGCAATGTTCTGGCCGCGGCTTCCTGCCTCCCGCATTGGCCTGGGACCGCGAACCGCGGCCAGTGGGAGCCGCGATCGGCCAAACTTGCCGACACGGCAGATAAACAAACCGGGCCAGCCCGCCAGGGTAAGCACCCTGGCGAGCTGCGAGCCACCGGTTGCCGACCCCTGATTTAGGTCATATTTATAGAATAAAGGACTGTATCCTGGGAAGCAGTGACTCTGAATAAGATGTAGGGGTCATGGTGGAGAATCAGCTGAATGTGAGCTCCCAGTGTGACACTGTGGCCAAAAGAGCTAATGTGATCCTGGCGTGCATAAACAGAGGAATTTTGAGTAGTAGAGAGATGATTTTATCTCTGTATTTGGCACTGGTGCAATCATTGCTGGAATACTGTGTCCATTTCTGGGGCCGGCAGTTCAAGAGGGATGTTGATAAATTGGACAGGTTTCAGAAAAGAGCCACAAAAATGATTAAAAAATTAGGAAACATGTCTCATAGTGATAGATTCAAGGAGATCAACTTATTTAGCTTAACAAAGAGAAGGTTAAGAGGTAACTTGATAACAGTCTGTAAGTACCTACATGAGGAACAAATATTTAATAATGGGCTCTCCAGTCTAGCAGAGAAAGGTATAACACGACTTAATGGCTGGAAGCTGAAGCTACACAAATTCAGATTGGAAATAAGGCATAAATCTTTAATGGTGAGAGCAATTAACCATTGGAACACTTTATCAAGGATCATGGTGGATTCCATCACTGACAATTTTTAAATCGAGATGTGCTGTAGGAACTATTTTGGGGAAGTTTTATGGCCTGTGTTATACAGGAGGTCAGACTAGATCTGGAATCTATGAATCTAAGTGATCTCCATCCATGCTGTGCACTTAATGAGGCAGAGGTCCTGTGGAAAAATAATGTGATCATATAACTAACAACTTCATCATAATTCGTATGTAGAAGGCTCCAAATTAATATTTCATAGGCAACCTGAACACTGGCATTTCCTAACTTTTGGGTGCTTGGAACTTTAGTAATGTTTTTTTAAAGTAGGTGTGCTTTTTGTTGTTGGTTGGTTGTTTTGGGGGATTATTATTATTATTATTATTTGTAATATGTAAATGTATTATGTAAATGTAAATACATTGGCTGTGATGATGAGGAGGTATGCCTTTTTTAATTTTACTTTATTTTATTGCTCATATAGTCTTGGAAACAATCTTAGCATTTTCTTAAATGATCCAAAACAGGAAGTAAATAGTATGTTAGTACTTGCATTTATTACTACATTGGGAGGAGCTGCAGAGGCAAGTGAGAGCAAAGAGATATTACAGCTTGGAAAAATGCAAGTCTAGTGTATCTGTGGAGAAATAATCCAGATAGTATCTGCTCAATGGGAGAGAGTAACCTGTGAAAACCTAATGCTAAGAGACTTGGAGATGAGAGTGGGTAGGAAATTAGACATGGATTTTCAGAGTGATTTGTTTGCTGTGCTTTTGACTCTCACTCACAAAGGCATCATGTCACAGAGCAGGAAAGGAGAGATCCCTCTATAAGACTCTGATGTGGCCACACATGGAATATGATTTATTTTTAAATGCAGTCAATTTAGCAGGAACTAATTAATTAACTGAGCCACAGTGTAGGTAGCTAGATAGCTAAATGCTAACATATGTGTTCATAATTTTATTCTCCAAATCAGCTGGAGGTACAAAGTTTTGAGTGCAAAATTGGAAGATGTTTGACACTGTTTTAAAAGTCTGGCCATTGGTTTCACTTTTGGCACCACATTATCAGAAAGATATTGACTCACTGAAGTTCAAGTGATAAAGGGAATAAGAAGATTGATTTGTATGGAAGCGGTAAATAGGTCTGCTGTGACTAAACAATGACTAAGGGAAAATCTACAAATATTTAAAGAGTGCTCGCATCAAGGCAAGAGAAAGGAATTATCTACTGTGGTAAATGTAGATATAACTGGGAAAAATGGAATGAAATCCTCCAGAAATTAGTTCTGTTAGTCTGTTGAATAGCCTCTCAAGGGAATTGCTAGAAGACCCAGTACTTTGAAACTAGACTGAACAAAATACTAGAAAATGTTGCATAGGGATGAATATGGTATTTGTAGTGGGGTGGAATGAAGATCTAATACATCTTTTCCATTTCTAACCTCTATGAATCTGTTCATATTTCTGAGAGGCTTTTTTTTAAAAAAGCAAAATAGTCAGCAGTTCTGCCAGTGTTCACTAGATAGAGCTATTATAATAGTATCTATAGAAAAATAAACAACATTAAATAAATTGGGCCAATATTTTCTCTTGTGCTTAAGTATGTGTATCTTGATCATCTGTCCTAGCTATCCCATGGTGAGTAAATTTTGCCAATTCAAGTATAAATTACACAGCTGTTTAAGATAGGACACATTTTACTAATAATTGTTATATACATATCCTTTTTCCCCCCAGTAAGGCCAAGATACCAATATCATGGCATAATTAATAGTCCTCATTTTGTTCTGTTACAAGTTAAAATCAAGTGAACATTATATGGATGTTCACAAGTAGCAAAATGTCCATTGAGGATAATGAGTTCCCTGATGTATTTTATGTCTTTGCTGATTGGAACCATGATGCTGGCATATTTATATTGAACCATCAATCACAAATGGAGACAATAACAAGCCCTTCACTGGTAGTTTCTCCCTTAAAATGACCCTTAAAATGAAATATGAAAAGAAACAGTGAAAACAATTGCATCCTGTTATTACTATATAACATAATAGAAGTCTAAGGACGTAATGTCTCTATTAATATGTACTTGTACTTTTTTTTTTTTTTACTTTTGTACAGGGCCGCCCAGAGGATTCAGGGGGCCTGGGGCAAAGCAATTTCAGGGGCCCCTTCCATAAGAAAAAAGTTGCAAAACTATAGAATATTATGTTCTTGTGCGGGCCCCTGCAGGGCCTGCGGCCTGGGGCAGATTGCCCCACTTGCTCCCCCACCCCCAGCAGCCCTGCTTTTGTAAAAGTATTTACTGTTGCTGTTACTATATGTCTGCTATCCTTTGAGTCTCCCACAGTATGTGCATTACAAGGATGCAGGGTTCATGGATTTAATGGTCAAAAGAAGCTGAAATTGACATGGAGAATTCCCTCTTGTGTGTATCAGATTTAGCTTTTATTTGGCTATTTATCGCATTATGCTGTCTTTGCTGTTCCTATGTTAGGATTGATATGCATGTCATTTATGATCAGTTAAAGTCTTGGTTTTTACTGGAAACAGATATATATTTTCCTTGGCAGGACTCATATATTCCAGGTTGAAGATTGTGTAAGAAAGTACTAAATATGTTTTCTTGCCCTACGGTCTAATGAAAAAGAAACTTTAGTGTTTATGTCCTTTAAAAGAGTCTGTGGGTGAATTCTTGGCTATATTAAAATCAATGACAAAACTTCCATTGGCTTCAATATATGCAAGAATGTAATAGTATATTCAGTTACATCTTCTTGAACTTAGTCAAGGTTGCTAGCATCAGGTATCAAAGTGAAGTGGTATGAAGTTCCAATACCTCTCCCAAGCTGCTATTTTGTGTCCCAGAACCCAAGTTATCTTCCCCCCACCCCCAAATATAAGCCCTTAGCTGCTATGGTTGTTAAGAAAACCATAACAATACAAAGCAAGTGAAATAATTACAGCACTGTGTGCCTGAGTCTGTAGGGAGTCTGAAATGATAACTCTGAGAGGAGTCAACTACCCCATTCATCTCAGTGTGGTATTAACTCAGATGCCCACTGATGATAAATGTCAACATTAACTATTTCACTGCTTATCAAACCATGAAAGAAAGGAATGGGACAATGATGATAAGATGTCCACAATATAAGTGGCATTTTGGCACCAGGTGTAAGCGGGCTGCAGAGAAATGCCACCACATATTTTTTATCCAAGTCAAGAAGGAACCATGCCCAAGGAGCCTAGCAGAACATCTGAGACCTTCCAATGGAAAGCCAAGCCCAAGATTCCCTATCATGGGTATATTCCCACTAAGGGGGACACAAGGTCAAGAATCCTATATAAGACTAGCAGAGCACACATCATTATGTTTTGCTGAGAACACTGTCTCATTTTGATGTCTTAAATTGTTGGAACTTATTTTGTAAGCAGAGATTGGTTTGTGGGAGGAGTTTAAAACAGTATGATTATGGATTTTTTCCAATTCAACCTCTGAGTGATACCTAAAAGTTGTTGCTAACAGGTGACCTATGTGAACTGAGTTTGTTGGTCGCAGTTGAATTCCCAATGGATAGCTGTTTGGTGCACCACTAAAACACCACCACAATTTCCATTCATTGTCAGTGGCAGTGTGAGAAAGGAAACCAAGGACTGATGATAAGAGAAATTGAACTCCAAACATATCCCAAGAGACAATAGCTTAAGTTCAGGCTTAAAGTGTATTGGTGGCAAGAATCTTGCACTGCCTTTCATCATACTGTGCTCACTTTGTTATTAAAGAAAATTCTTGGATTCTCCAAGTCTGCCACTCAGAAAACTTTCATATATACTTATTATTATTATTATTAATTATTAACAACAATAATGCCATGCTTTGAGCAATAAGATGATCAGACACATTCCCAGTAGGGCTGGTCTGCCGCTAGAGGAAATACAAATTTAATTATTTACTTATTATTCATTCATGTGTTGGTTTTTACCAACAAAAAAGAAGAGGCAAATATGAGACCACTTTATAGTCATGTTATTAAGCTAAAATGTGTAAAGATTTGTCTGAGCAAAGGGTTATAGTACTGTATAAATAATGCTCCTTGTAAACACATTATTTGTCTTTGTTAAATAGATATCTTAGGAAAGTCTAAGGCTGTTGTCATAATTTGGCAGTATTTTGAATTTTTGTTTATATTATATTATTGAAATTGTCTGATCACAGCAAAAATGGCACCTAATGAAATTAATATTGTAGCTAGTATTACATGTGGCTGAGGATGAAGTGCTACTATCACCCATTTCAAATTACTATGTAAGACACATGGAGTTAGATGGCCCCACTCACCATAGTAGCTGAACTCCTAAGTGACCAGATAAGTAGATTAGAAATAGCTAATATTAAAGATCAGCTGGATAAAAATATCGAGGGAAAAATAAGAAAAGTTGTTTTATAAAATGACATTGCAGTTGATAAAATGACAAACGTTATATCATCCATCTATATGTCACAAAGATAATTAGGCCAAGGAATGTACTGAATAATTTATTCTTTTCACCTGCCACTTTCATATCTATAGGTCACACATACTAGGTTAAACCATGATATGATATTGATTGGTGCAATCTCTTTCCAGTTACTTAAAAGTTTTTTGTGCTAGAGTTAGTAAAATATCAAAATAGATTTTTGGGTTTTTGCAGTCCCTTCTATATTAGCTAAAGCACAGCTGATTTCAAAATTGGGAAGTTTTCTTGTTATCTTCTCCAAGCAACCATGTTTTCTTCTATTAGTTATTAGAGAGAGAGTGGGTGAGATAATATCTTTTATTGCATCATCTTCTGTTGCGAGAAACTAGCTTTTGAGGTACACAAAGCTCTTCTTCAGGGCTGGGAAAGGTACCTAGAGTGTCATAGCGAAATACAAGTTGGAACAGATTGTTTAGCATAAATATTAAACACACATTCTAAAATTGTTGTATGTAGGAGTGCTGTAGCTGTGTCAGTACCAGGGTATTAGAGAGACAAGGCGGGTAAGGTAATATCTTTTATTGGATGAACTACTGCTGGTCAGAGAGACCTGAAGATGAGAACCATCAGAGGAGTGAAGTTCTGTAACAGCCTTCTAAGCAGAGCAGTGGGGGCAAAAAATTTTACTGGCTTCCAGACTAAGCTTGATAAGTTTATGGAGGGATGGTATGATGGGACTGCCTACAATGACATGAGGCCCATCAGTGACTGCCAGTAACAAAAATCCCCAACAGCTGGAGACTGGACATTAGATAGGGCAGACTCTGAGTTACTACTGAGAACTCTTTCCCAGGTATCTGCCTGATGGGTCTTGCTCACATGCTCAGGGTCTAACTGATCACCATATTTGGTGTTGGGAAGGAATTTTCCCCCAGATCAGATTGGCAGAGATCCTTGGGCATTTTTGGCTTCCTCTGCAATGGGTCACTTTCAGGTTTAAACTAGTGTAAATGGTGAATTATCTGTAACTTGAAGTCTTTAAATCATGATTTGAGGACTTCAGTAACTCAGCCAGAGGTTAGGGGTCTATTTCAAGAGTGGGTGGGTGAGGTTCTGTGGCCTGCAATGTACAGAAGATGACCACCATGGTCCCTTCTGACCTTAAAGACCGTGAGTCTAAGTAAGAACTCTGTGTAGTTTGGAAGCTTGTCTCTCTCAAGTTGTTCCCATAAAAAATATTACCTCACCTACCTTGTCTCTCACATATTTTAAGAGACCATTCAAAGTGAAATGTCCTGTTAACACCAATGAAGTCATAGGACAAAAAAAATGGGGGTTAGTGAGTTACAGATTGTTGAAAGATGCCATAAATCCAGTGTCTTTATTAATATCATGAATTTTAGCATCTAGCAAAGTTATGAATTTGAGTTCCCAGGCTTGTCTTTTGAAGGTGTTGTGCAGGTTTCCTTTGATGATGAGGACTGAGAGGCCAGATATGGAGTGATTGTTTTGTCAAAAATGTTCACCTATGGGTGATATAGTATTTTTATCTTTTATTTTTTCTGTGTGAGTTCATTCAAGAGAAGTGATTGTGTGGTTTCGCCCACCTAGTTTGTTGTTGGGGCATTTAGTGCACTGGATGAGGAACACCACATGTTGTGATAGGCATGTGTAGGACCTATGGTGTGTTGGGGGATCATTGTAGGTTGGGGGATATGTCTGCAGGTTTTTCATCTGTTATGGCAAGATCTGGTGCCACTTTGGTGTTTCTTGGTCTGTGGGGAGCTTGCTTCTGATAATGAGCTTGGTGAGGTTGGGGGGAAGGTTGTTTGAAGGCCAGAATATGTGGTTCAGGGAAGATTTCTTTCAGGATGGGGTCCCCATCGAGTATGGATTATAATTATTTAATGATATCCCATATGGAGTCCAGTGTGGAGTGGTAGGTGAGAAATAGGAGTGTGCAGTTGGAGGTTTTTTTTCTGTATTGAAGCAGGTTCTCTCTTTATTTTTGTGACCTGTTCTATGATACAGTCTATTTCTCTGGTGGAGTGTCTTTGTTTTATGAATGTAGTTTTAAATTTGTGTTAAGGTGTATAGCCCAGATTTTCTCCTTGGAGCATATTTTGTGATATCTGAATGACTGCAGAGGTATTAACCAGACATTTCATCTTGGATAGTCTCTTAGAATATGTATTAACTACACATGCTAAACAATCTGTGCCATCTTGTACTTAGCTGTGACACTCTGAGTACCTTTCCCTGACCTGAGGAAGAACTTTGTGGCTGGAAAGCTTGTCCCTTTCATCAAAAGAAGTTGGTCTGATAAAAGAAATTACTTCACCAACTGACACCAACAAGGCTACAACAACACTCTTGACAGCCTAACATTCAAACAATAGATGAAGAAAGATACATAAATACCTAGCTCCTACAGAGCACTTTTCACCCATATATCTCAAAGCACTTTACAAAGGAGGTCAGTATTATTATCCCTGTTTTTGTAAAGGTTGAAACTGAGGC